>NC_049907.1:2612242-5513017 GCF_001411555.2 Juglans regia
TGATCTTGCAGCTAGCTTTCTTGTGAAGTACGACACTACGTACATATTTGAAAAGCCATCCAGCATTTCACTTTTGACCTATATTATATTGTCCATATATAATCATGAGTGAAGGTCGATCGATCGGAATTATGGATCGGGGCCGGGGGGAGACGACTGCCTAACACACTTTATAACCTCTTCCGTACCCTAACTTCCCAATCATTCTGGAGTCGAGAATGGAAGGTTAACTAGACGTACGTGTCGACCTTCAATTGCATATAATATATCGGGTTAATGTCGATCGAACGCTTTTATAACATGAATTATATATAATATATATATAGGTAGCTAGGTTCAATCCCGTTCTTCGAAATTTGCTTAATTTTTAGCTATAATCGGTGTTAATATATAACAGATCGAACGTTTGATATATTTTTTTAAATTTTATTGGAGAAGTTTCACAATTCAATTTTGTTCGACTATTCCGGATCTCACGTACAAGACACAGAAAACATTTTTGAGCGGTGGAATTAGAGTCTGCCTGCAAAGGGCAGCAATAATATTTCGAGGCCGGGGGGCCCTTTTCTCCGTCATGTGTATTGCATGCATGATGGATTATTGACCTCAATGATGTTGCCCTAATATTCATGTTGAACGCCATCGAATCACACTTCTTAATTAACTAGCATGCATACAGCATTGCTAATTTGTAGCCGAATATATATGCATTAATATTATTTATATATAATTTCGGGCAGTATCGTGGGAACATTGTGTTATGATTTTATCTGGCTAGCTTCTAGCTAATTATGTGACAAATTAAGAACGCTTCGATACTCTTTCACGCTACAATAAAACAGATTATATATACATTAATTAATTCAATCAGTACCTAATGCGCGCGATCGATCCTTACAAAAACATGATAGGTAATTAATAATTAATTAATTATAATCAAATAAAATTAACAATCTATTTCATTAGCTAAGATTCTCTCAAAGATCGTTCATTATATATATATATGGTGATCTCCCCAGAGATCGGTTAATATCATGAGTACCTACCATGCCACTACTATACTTTCATTAGTTCTAAGACGTACAATCTATCCATGATCGAGTCTCTTCCATGAAAAACTATTCCAATTGTAGCGTTTTTTGCTGGGCAGTCAGACTACAATCAAATCTCTCCTTTGTCTTTTTGAAGATTGATCATCAGAATAATGCAACTAATTACGTTGAAAAGCTGGACCGAGTACTTAATAGATTTTGGACTTTTAAGCATCTCAAAGATACACACACACACACATATATATATATATATATATACGCGTACTAATACTTGTACAATTATATATATATATATGGCCGTTTAGAGGATGCTTTTCATGTCAGGAAATTACTAATTTCATACAGATCATCACTATTTAGAAAATTACTAATTAGCTCGATCTATAAACATGTTATTTCTTTGGGTCTATATCATGATTGGAATGAAGATATATTAATTACAGGGTGATTTGTGCTTGAAAAGACAGCGCTCTAGCTACCAAAAAAAAAAAAGTTTAGAAATATTCTGGCATCCAGTACTGATTCATCTTTTTCTTATTCACTAAATTAATTAATTTGTTGTCTTACAAAGAAAGCATCTAATGTCAAACTAGTTGCCAGTCAAATGAGGTAGGGGCGCCGCTTAATTCCAAGAAAAACAAAACACGAAAAACTACTGTTGTAGCTAGATTAATTATAGGTTGATTGAGGATCAAATTTAATGCTTGTTAGCTAGATTGTATATATATATATATATATATGTGATATTTGAAATCCAACTTGTTCATCATTTTGTCAACCAAACTAATTAATTTGTGGACAAAAACGTGCTTCGTGTTTACATATGACTACGAGTATACTTTGATCAATCGCCTGCTCATCATGATCAGCACCCATCTCATGATTTCTTGTGGCTATAAGCTGTACGTCTGAAAATAATTTTAGAAGTGGTTATAAACTACTTGTAGTTGGGGACAATTAAATTAATTATCTGTATACGTAATTTATAGACGAGATCGATCGACGAGTAATGGATCATCGAGGATTTCATGAACAGTAGTGTAGATGGTCCATGCATAGATGGGGCTAGAAGTCTAGAACTCATTTTTCCAATTAATTCATATATATATATACCAATTCAAACTAAAGATTTGAAGATAGATCGAAATTAATTAAAGCCTAGCTAGCTAGATGGAAACAGACAAATCAAATCTTTGGATCAAGCTGGAAAATCTACTGGCTGGCCTGTTCTATTTTTTTTTTTTTTTTTTGAATAGCTTTTATTACAGTCTTAATTGCTTTTTATTTTTTTCCTTTTTTTATTTCGTGCGAGTTCATGGGCTGTATATTCATGAGTCTCATGATCTGCTTACTTGAAGGAAGGTGGTCACCTGATAATCATGCCTAAGAGTCAGCTCGATGATCTGATTGTGTTTGAATGTTGAACTGAGTTGAATTGAATTGAGTTGAGATAATAAAATATTGTTAGAATATTATTTTTGAATATTATTATTATTTTAAGATTTGAAAAAGTTGAATTGTTTATTATATTTTGTAATGGAATTTGAAAAAATTATAATGATGAGTTGAGAGAGATTTAGTAACCAAATGAAGCCGATTTTTTTACTGTTCATCATGTAATTTTTCGACCTTAACTTACTAGATTTTTTTTTTTTATTATTATTATGAACCTATTATCCCATGTAAACTCTTCAAATAATTTGCTCCTGAATTCTGGGCCGGCCATATCACTGAAGAACACCAAAAAAAAAAAAAAGAATTTTTTAAGGAAGCTCTGAATAACACCCAAAAAAAAATTCCATGTAGGCTGCAGTAAACTGATTGAAACTCCTTCATTTACATTATATTCATATTCCCCATTGAATATATTTAATTATTTGCTGAAGTCAATATATACGCTATTTTTGTTACATGATTATCATTAATAT
The DNA here is from genome assembly GCF_001411555.2 of Juglans regia. Classification (NCBI taxonomy): domain Eukaryota; kingdom Viridiplantae; phylum Streptophyta; class Magnoliopsida; order Fagales; family Juglandaceae; genus Juglans; species Juglans regia. The sequence goes on from NC_049907.1 coordinate 2,615,223, forward strand.
ATAGGTAATCTACCTGTCTTGAGAAGTTTCGCAGCACCCATTATCACCAAAAGCGAGAATGCCCACTAGCTAGCAGCTTTAAGCCACAACATAAGTAAACAAAATAGTTTCGTAACAGTTCCGTCTCAATTATATAGAGCAGTCAGTACATGCACATGTGCTCTAGCTTTACTACTCTTGTGGAAAAAGGAAGAGGAGGGGGGGGGGGGGGGGGCACTGTAGCGCCAGTTCCAACTCAAACCATATCATGTATATGGAGTAGTTTCCACCTGATCAATCATATAGCAGTCACAAACATGTGCTTCTTAGTTTAGTGTTCAGAAAAGGAAAAGAGGGAAGGAGCGGGGGATTGAAAACGTTTGAGAAATACTAGAATTAGAACGTTGATCCACACCTTACCATTCAATATATTAATGCAGTCGTACGTGTATAAAGGACGCATTATATATCTGTAGAGATGACTCTGCAGGCTTCTCATGCAGATGAATAATTTGCACTCGTTTTCTCATAATCCAAGTGATACAAAAAAGGAGTCCAGGTGCGCTCATTTGTGGAAAATGGGCCTCAAGATGCTGCAATGATCAGCTCGGCTCGTTAATTTTAGCAGCGCTTTAATATCTTGGGCTAAGTAAGCGCGCATCTTGCGTGCTTAGCTTAGCCCAGTGGCAAATACCGCTCGTGATTCGAGACACCGAAGGGTACTGGGTTTTGAGTTTTTGACGGAAGAAAATAAAAACAAAATAGAAGTAAAACAAGAGGATAAGATAAAACATAAAAATTAGAGAAATAATTTTTATAATTATAGATTGTGTAAGTGTTACACACTCTTTTTAAAAATAGTAAATAAATATAAAATCTACATGAAAATTTTAAAATTTTAATGTTGGACTCTACTCTTTTTAAAATAAGTGCACAATACTTGCACAACTCATTATTACATCTAGCATTATTTTAAAAATTAACTTATCATAAATAGATCTTATGAAAATAAAATTTGTTAGTTGATCTGATGTAACACCCCAATGGAAATTCCTAACCACATGACCTATACTCTAAGGGTAGGTTTGGGGGGTGAGATGAGAATTTTGTGTTTTGTTTTGAAGTTTAAAATATTAAATTTTAATATTATTATTGTTTTGGGATTTGAAAAATGTGTATTGGGATTTTAAAAAGTTGAATTGTTTATTATATTTGTATGGGGATTTGAAAAAAGTGTAATGATGAGATGAGATGAGATGAGAATTTTGTGTTTTGTTTGATGTCCCAAACTTGCCCTAAAAGAACTAATCAATTATACAATTGGAGTCACATTAGAACCTTATAAAGAGTAATAATTTATCATTCCCAATGAATGTAGAATCTCATATACCACCTGCCCTTAGCCTTATCATATGGGGTATCACAATCTACCCCCCTTAAATTTCCGACATCCTTGTCGGGCCAATCCTTTATAGGTGGTATGGCTCAAATCCTACATTTTTTGTTGAGATAGGCTCTAATATCATTTATAACGCCTTAATAGAAGGTACAAACCACATGACCTATATTTTAAAAGGACTAGTCAATAATAAATTGGAGCACATTGGAACCTTATAAAGAGCAAGAACTTTTACTTCTCAAACAATGTGAGATCTCATACACCACCTATCCTTATCCTTATCATATAGAGTGTCACATCTGGTTTGTTGTGGTGTATAATATCTTAATTTATTTTAATTATAAATTAACGTAAGATATTTAGTCACACCAATATATTAATTTCACTTTCGCTAAATCATTTTAAAAATTTTATATTTATCAAATGAAAAGAATGCAAATAAAATACAATAAAGATTGCATTTTGAGATAAAAGTATCAAACCAATCGGCCCACTACCATCAATATATGTTTTTAAACTTCTATCAAATATAGATGGGATTGAAATTGAAAGACAAGTTTTTTTTAATAAAAACAATCTAGAAGGGATATTTTCCTCTACAGAATTCGGACTCTGTCTGTAGGGGTCTGGGCCTCAAACCGGGTACATCTAGTTTGGCTTGAAGAGAAGGCCCTAGCCCAAGTGCTGCACAAGAACCATGCCACATTAAATGTAGGCATAGAACGCGAGCAGAGGATTGCATTTTGAGATCAAAGTATCAAACCAATCACCCCACTACCATTAATATATGTTTTTAAACTTCTATCAAATATACCGATGAGATTGAAAGACATTGTTTTTAATAAAAACAATCTAGAAGAGATATTTTCCTCTACAGAATCGGGCCTCTGTCTGTAGGAGTCTGGACCTCAAACCAGGCACATCTAGTCCGGCTTGATATCATGGAGAGAAGGCCCAGGCCCAAGTGATGCACAAGAACCATGCCGCATTAAATATAGGCTTAGAACGCGAGCAGGGGATTCCCGCAATGTGACAGTGTGGCAGTCTGAGCAGACAATACCCTAACAAAGGAAACGAATAATTCTTATTTGATAATAAAACATTCATTTGTCCCATTTAACATGCCTAGAAAAGAGAGACTTCAAAGTTAAATAATGACTATCATGTCAATTATTTTTTAAAGAGTAGTTTTACATATATTTATAATTTTAAACATAATATTATACCGTTAAATAAAATATTTATTTCATCAATTTCTTTAATTCAGATTTTAAATTTTATAATCTTCCATCTATCAATACTGAGTTATAAACATGTATTATTACATAAATAAAAATAAAAACAATATAGACACTAAGGGATCCCACAAATATACTAGCACGCAAGTTAATTTTTTTTTTCATCTTACTTCCCCCGCCCCGTTTCCCACCCCTTCAGCCCGATTGAGAAGAGAGAGAGAGAGAGATCATGCATGTCGATGAAGGGTGACAGTAGCAATGACGGTGTTCCGACAAGGTGAAGGGTGACGTCGACTAGGGGCGAGGAAGGTGAGGGGTGCTAGAGAGAAATGGGAAGATGACTGGGCAGCGGTGAAAGGTGACGTCGACAAGGGGTAAGGAAGGTTCGGCTGCGATTTGGAGCTGCGACGGCGACATCAATAAAGGGTTGTGAAAGGGAGAGGAAAAGAGGAGAAAAAGATAGAGAAAAAAAAGACATATGGCACACTGACAATCTGGCACGTCAATTTATAAAATTACATTTATAAAATCTTTTTATATCTCTAACTTTCCTCAATTAAAAATTCTAAAAATAGATAACATCCTCTTTTTATATAGAGAAAAACTTCAAACGTGATGGGTGTTAAGAATACATTTACACCCTCCAATAATACTGTGGCACGTATGTTTTTTCACAAAAGATATATAGAACTGACTGTAGGCAAGTATTCTCTCATATATCTTCTGCATTGCTCTCTCATATATCTTCTGCATTGCTTTCTCCCTTTCTTTCCCATCTTTCCTCTCAAGCGGCTGCGTATTTTCGTCCCTCTCTTATCTCTACCATATGAGAATTCCTCATTTACTCTTATTAAAACTTCGTTTTCATTTATAATTTTTTTTTATAAGTAAGAAAAAATTTTATAAGTAAGAAAAAAATAATAGTCAGTAGAGATCAATTCACAACAAAAATCACAAAAACAAAAATAAAAAAATGTCAAATGACAGCTTTTGTATAAATAATCAAGGATGGAAGAGATATACCAGTAGGGACAAACCCAGATCTGGATTTTTTTCGCACATCTAGAGAAAGCCATTAAAGTTCACATCAAGCCTTCTTAGCATCCTCAAGCAGCAGGGTTTGATGTTATTGAACTCATTGAGATATGAAAATCTTGTTAGGTTGAGAGGTTTCTGTTGCTCAAGGACTAGCAGGGGTGAATGTTTTCTCATATATGATTTTGAACTAAATGGAAACCTGTACTGATACCTTGACTTAGACGATGGAAGAAACATAAATCTTAACTGGTCCAAGAGGATTTCTGTCATTAGTGGAATTGCAAAAGGTTAGTCCAAAAATGCAGCAATGCGGGGAGAGAGAGGGCAGAGAGAGCGACGAAAATCACTGAGGAGAGAGAGGGGAGAGAGAGCAATAAAGAAGATGCAATCAGTTTTATTTTTTCACCGTGAAATGCAATAAGTGGCATAATATCATTGAAGGGTGTACATCTACTCTTATCACCCATCCAGCCCCAAACGTTTCTCTTTTACATGCATATCTTCAAAAAAATAAGAAGAGATTGGCCCGTTTGCTTTGAAAAGACATATCTAATAGCTGAAAGCCGACACCACCAACTAATCATAAAACGTTGTCCATCATAGGACCACGTGTCCTTCAAAAAGCTCATCGCAAAAGGTATAATTATTTCAATGGAAAGCCTGCGCCCAACCGCCAAGTGGCTTGCGTGCGGCCGTGGGTGCGGTCCAAGGTCTAAGGGCAAGGCGACGACTCCGGCTTCAAGTACGCCATGTGCGTGCGCAGCTTTAGAGGCAAAAAGAGTTAGGCCCCTTCACGCTCTTCAACGAGCAACTGGCAAGCCAAGGCGCAGCCTGCCTGGTGGCCATTCTTTGGCATGTAATACGTGGAATAGTCTGGTACATAGCATCCTTCCCATCCTCCAATCTTAGACCCTGCCCAGACCGAATCAGCAGCACCACACTGACTTGGGGGGCTTAAATTAAATTAAATTAAATTGGAAAATGATAGCCATGCCTATTCAGACCGTTATTCATATTTGTAACCCTACTCTTTACCTCAATTCCTCCTTTGTCCCCACTCCCATTTCAAAGCTCTACGGTACTCCGCCTCCACCTCCACTTCCCCAGCGTCCTTCTCGCTTTCGAACTTGCTTCTCTGCTCTCTTAGGTCTGATTCGCAAATCTCTCTATGTTTGGATTGTTAGCGCCGATTCGCTTCTTTGGCTATCGACTCAGTTCTGATTTGTTTTCCGATTATTTGGTGCTTGAAATGTGTTTGTGATTAGGGAATTTACGGTTTTGGCTTGTTATATGCGTGACGATGCTTGTGCTAAGATTTGCCTGAAGGTTTACCAAATATTTTTCTTTTAATATCATTTATTAATTTGATTACGTTGTTTGGATTTATATTTGGAGTCGCTGGTGCTGGATTTCATTAAGTTCGTGGTTGCTGGTAGTAATTGATAATTATCCATGCTTTGTTCAAACCGATTAGTTTATCCAACTATGATATGATCCCCGCGAATAACCTCGATTCCCTTCCTTGTTTAGCTTGATTCTGCCTTGATTTTAAAGTTTCCTGGATTGCTAGGCTCAGTCTCGATCTTGTTTCCATACTGATATAGTTTAGCTTCCATAAATTCCCTGTAGATGCCGTATGTCAAATCATCCTGAAGATTTTTTTTCACTCGATTGCTATGAGCAAGTTGTGGAGGCAAGATCTCCTCGAAGTGCTCGACCCGCCCCCTGTTTTTTTAAGCTCGATAAGATCAAAATGTTTATCTATTTTTACTTTTTACATCGTTAATCTTGACGTTATTGTTATTGTTTTATTTGTCCTCCTTTTTTTTTGTGGTTTCTACCTCAACGTGGTCAAATTGTGAACGCTTTTGGAGATTATTTTGGTATATGCTTTTTTATTAGAACCTTTCTTGGGATTATTCTGGCATATATACATTTGATGCCAAACTCGTTCCGTTGGAATCTTATATGGATCACTTGTTGCGTATGCTTTAGGGGCATCACATGGATATCTTTTGTTAGCTTTTATCACATACCAAAGCATCGATTCCAATGTTGCCATTGTAACTTTTGCCATTGCTTTTGGTCTCTATTCTCGCCTTTGTTAAAACATTGTGTTATGTAGTACTTGAGCACTTGTCTATGAACAATATTCTTGATTAGCTTCTTCAGGACAAACCTAGTAGGCACAAATTTGTCACATAGTTATCACCTTTAGTGGAGGCCACATTTTTTTTATGTATTTTTTTAAAGGGGATGATCTTATGATTTTATGTTGGTTGTTTTCTTTTATGACCACAGACATGGATTCCACTGGCGGTCAAAGTCTCTACCCGTTGCATCGTTGCAAGACTCTTCACCTGGTTTGTGGAAAATTTTCCATTCTATTCGTTATTATTAGTGGAGAAGATTTATGGTTGTACGCTTGACACTTGTATGCATTATTTTTGGAGATTATTTATTGTCTTATTTGTTCTTTAAAAAGCATATTAGTCTTATCAAGCCATGTCTACAGGTAAGGCATGCCCAAGGGATTCACAACGTGGAAGGGGAGAAAAACCATGAAGCATACTTATCTTATGATCTTTTTGATGCACAACTAACTCCTCTTGGCTGGAAGCAGGTAGTTGCTGATTAATTATGTTCTAATTGTTAGTTCATTGCATCTATGTTGTCGATGAAGTATTCTGATATGGAAACTTTTATATAACTAATTTTTAGGTAGAAAGCCATGGTCATCTTGTATTAACTTTATGTGCAACGGTAAAATAAAATAAGAATTACTCTGATAGGAAATTGTATAAAACTTGTAAGTTTTGTCGCACATAGGCTTGATTTTTAAACTTTCTTGTCCTGCTTATATCTTGTATTAGATATCATATTCTCCCATATAATAATAAAAGTGATGTCATGGAATGATTTCGTGGTGCCATGACAGGTTCATAATCTTCGCAAGCATGTTCAAGCATGTGGGATTTCCAAAAGCATCGACCTAGTCATTGTTTCCCCATTGTTAAGGTAAAAGTCACTGCAATTTTGTTGCCTCCATTTTTTTTTTTTATATCTTCTCCTATCTGCTTAATGCCGTGCAAACGGTGCAGACCACCTCCACTAAGCTCACCACTGGATTCTGACGCAATGTATAAGCATTATTATTACCGCTAGAATCAAGTGGTGAAGAATTAGTGCGGTTTCAGTGATCAGCTTCTCTAGGGTTATTTGTCTATGAGAGCTGTTTAACCTGCCATTATTAGGTCGAGGTTGTGCTAAAAAAAGAAATCAAGGTCATTCTAGCACCAGTAGGCAGATTCTAAAAAATATTTTCAAGTAAAAACCCATTGCCTCAGGTTCATGACTCAAACCCCTGAGATATATACATACGTAACATATCTTGTTGTACATTTCCAGCCCTATGGCTAATCAAATTTCTATGTGATATGCAAACCATTAAGATGCTTGTCTGGCTTCTAACTTGAATACTATGTATTTAAAAGTTCTGCCAACAGCCATATTCCCCCAATCTGAAACTAAAAATATTTATTTAGTGTACAAGCATGTATCCAGCCATTTCTAAGTCCATCTCCAAGGTCTTTTAGGTATTCATGCTTCATAACTTTTAAGACGCACGAAGAAATGATATGTAAAAGGCCAAAGGTCATTTATTATTTTTAATCGTTTTCTGAATCTCTATTCCCCGAGGGGCTTTTGGTTTAGATGACTTGGCATGTTCCTCACAAAACAAATTGGGTCTACATGTTTAAATTGCTTTAATTCTTAATTATAATTCATGAGTAACAATGGTTCACTGCAGGACCATGCAAACAGCAGTTGGAGTCTTTGGTGGTGAAGCATACACAGATGGGGTAAATGTACCTCCTCTAATGGTTGCAAATACAGGGAACAGTGGCCATCCTGCAATTTCAAGTCTAAATTGCCCACCGTTTGTAGCTGTAGAGCTTTGCCGTGAACATTTGGTATGCCACATTACATATAATGGATATTGTGGGGCCCCTTTCTGAATGTATATTGGCATGAATGTGTACAAAGTTATCGCATTTGTAATATACATCTTAGTCCTTATCCAATTATTAACAAGAAGTGAATCAAAATTGCGGCAAATGATAGTCCCTCCCCATTAATTGGTTATTAGTTGTCATCTCAATTTGTACTTGCATGTGTTTTCTTTTCACTACAGGGAGTTCATCCATGTGATAAGAGGCGAAGCATTAGGGAATATCGCCCACTTTTTCCTGCGATTGATTTTTCACTGGTAAGTAAATTACCAGAATTGGGGCTTTATAATGCCAACGGGTGGCTTTTGACGGTCATTTCCAAATGCTATTGACTTGTTTACCTGGTCTTCAATTCAATCATGTTTATTATTTATTCATGTTGTAATTCTTGTTCAGGTGGAAAATGATGATGACATTTTGTGGAAGCCTGACATTAGAGAGACGAATGAGGAAGTTGCTGATAGGGGACAGAAGTTTTTGAAATGGTAACTGCCTTTTTCTTCCGTTTCCCAGAAAATTGAAGTTCTGTTAACCAAAGTAACATCAACAAGCAATGCTTGTTGAGATTTTGTATGGCCAAAAAAGTTCCAAACTTTGGAATTGCCGTCTTTTAAAACTAAAGAAGCACTAATTTGTGCTCATTCACCTTACAAATTACTTTATCATGTTTGAGATCGGCCATGGGATTTCAAACATGCTCTTATCTTTCGACAAAATTGGTTTATTAAAAGGAATATTCCGTTTTTTCTTATTAGCTGGCATGGTCGTCCCATGTCAATGGGATCTTGATCTTTCATGGATCCAAGCTCACCTTCTTTTAAAAGGAAAAAAAAAAAGCAATATTGTTTGTGTTCTGCAATGAGTCCCAATACGTAATACATGCATGTTAGTGTCTTACATACATATGAAGTCACTTGTGTAATATTATCTTTCTATTTTTTTCACTTAAAATATACTAGTGTTATCAGATGTATGGATCAATATTTGGGATGATTCCCTTACAATGGCAAATAAACGCTTGGTTATTGCTTATGAGATCAATTTTTCCACATGGGTATATCCTTTCCAGTTTCCACCTTTTATCCTGGTTGAGTGGGATTTCTGTAGACATTTTGATCGCTTTCGCTATCATCTGGTTGCCGGTATGGCCATGAACATACCCCAAAATTATTTCTTTTCTTTTCATTGTTTCTCAATTGGCCCAGGTTGTGGACTCGTGAAGAGAAGGAGATTGCAATTGTCACCCACAGTGGATTCTTGTTTCATACCCTAAGCTCTTTTGGAAATGATTGTCATCCAATTGTTAAGAGTGAAATATGCGCAAAGTAAGTACTGCATTCACACACGCGCACACACATATATAAAACATTTTAGTAGACATATTTCTCGGGTTTAAAATATAACGCACTATGCCTTCTGCTGAATTTGCTATCTAGCCATGTATTCAAATTTGCTATCTAGCCATGTATTCAACCCCCCCCCCCCGGTTCTCTCTCTCTCTCTTTATTTTTTCTCTATTCACTTGATGGCATTTACATGAATTCATTTTGCATTTTTTTTTATTACATTTCAGAATTAGAGATGATTTCTTTCAAACATTTTATTGCTAATCTCTTTGAGTTAAAAAAAAAAAATCTAAATTCTTGAGTCATTTCTTGAGTATGAGAAACTTCTATTTATCTATTTGTTCACTTAACTTTCTTGGTTAGATTTTCTATTCTGGTGAGACATCCTCATGGCAGGCATTCTTGTCCCTTCAGTAGTATGGTTTTACTTGTATGACTTGGATTGTGAGTTCTATGATCATTCAAAGTAGATCATATTTTCTAGAGCAATGGTTTTCCCCTAGTTATCGAGATTGGGTTTAGGTGATATCATGTTCATACTTCACGTCTCAGTCTCTCTCGGGTTACTTTGACCTTCGAACTCCCTTCATACTTAATGGTTATAAAGATTTTTTTACTAATAGAAACCTAGTACCGTGACTAATTACATAAAAAAATACAATGTGATTGTGCAGTTTTGCCAATTGTGAGCTCCGTTCAATGGTCTTCATAGATAGGAGGTGAGCATATTCGTTTTCAAAATGTAGCATCCATATTCTAGCTTTATCATCTTCTGACTCTTTGTTTCTGCAGTATGATGGGGTCAGCTTCCTCGACGACTAACTATCCTGGAAAAATACCTAATGGACTTGATCTTCCCAGTGATGTTGCCACTGAGAAGCTTCCAGAGGAAGGACTTGCAAACTAACTATAGCGTATAAGAACAATGACCAAGAAGGAATAGACACAATACATGTGATATATGATTCAAGTGTTTGTTGAGGCACTTCCATAGTTAATATATTTCTACAGAAGACAAGGTATCCATTTTTAGCAAGTTCGATGGCTCTGTTGGATGATTTCATGATTCTTTTTTCTTGGAATAGGTAGATCTAAAGCCTATACCAGAGTTGTCATGCCGATTCTTTTTCAGATGAAGATGTGAACACATTGGGTTTATTATACTTTATTTAGCTTTCTATTGGGGCCATGGAAGATTGCTGTTTTTTACTTCGGAACATGAACATACAGTGAGGTTTCTGTTTCAATATCATTTATTTGTTATGTAGTCTTTTATCGTTAAACATTGGGCCTCTCCCTCCCTGTCCCTCACTTTCTGATTTTTTGTTTTTTCAAAGTGACGCTGTTCTTCCTTGGTTTCCACTTGTATGGATGGCATGCTATGTCGTGTTTGGGGCAAGCAACCTTTAAGGCTCGTTTGGACACTTAATATTTCAGAATATATATGAATAATAGTGATATATATGATTTGTAAATAGTAGTGAAATGTTTTGAGTTAAAATGTTTTATTGGATTTTGAGAAATGAGAGAAAAAAAATTGAATAAAAATATTATAAAGTTAAAAAATTGTTTGAATATAATTTTTTAAATATAATTGTTGTTTTGAAATTTGAAAAAGTTGTGTATTTTTTATGTTTTGATTAGGAGTTTAACAACTGAAATTAAAAATTATTTTGTATTTGAGTTCTATTTGGATGTCGAGATGAGATGAGAAAAATTTTATCTCATCTCAACATCCAAATGGGGGGTCTTAGGCCTTGTATTGATTCGGAAAGTATCTCCACTCATCCAATCACATCTAATAATTACAATTTTTCTAAATTTTCAAATAAAATACAATAAATAATTTAACTTTTTTAAATTTAGGAACAAAAATAATATTAAAAGTAATATGCTAATAATATTTTATTTTATTTTTAATTTTTATCTATTTTATCTCATCTCAACTCAATTTAATGAGGAAAATTGAAAGGATGCAAACAAAGTGTTTGAGAAAATGCCTCTTTGAGTATTCTACTCTAAAAGAATTTTCGTGTATTAGTTTTCTTCTCTTACAATACAAAGACCCTTTAAGCCCTATTTATACAAATTGTCTCAAAGCATTTGAAATTACATTTATAGAAATTTCATTTGGAATTTACAAACAAACTTTGGACCACTAGAACATATTCTGTTATTTCAGAATCAGTCCAAAATCTTCTAGACTATATGCGAGCTGCTCCTTCTTATTCTTCTAATTTGGTATTGCAGCAGCTATTGTCTTAAAAGTCCCCTGCGATTCAAGCACCACATGACATATTGTGAGACTTGATCGTAGTTGAATAAATCGAGCTAAAGTTAAAAGCTTGGTGAAGATTTATACAAGTTGATCCTTACTAGAGACAAATGAAACTTGAAGAGATTTAGTTGCCACACGGTCTCTAACAAAATAATAATCCAACTCAACATGCTTAGTACATGAATGCAAAATAAGATTGACAGTTAAGTAAGTACCATCCAGATTTAGCGATGACAGTGTTCTGATAGCGAGAGAGATCTCCCGAGCGTCCTTCTTGCTTTATGTTGGTATTTTTTAATAAATAGTTTTTATCAATAATGTTGATCTCTTTAAATTGGTTGAATTTAATGTTTCAGTTGCTCAATTGTTTTTTAAATGCTCATTATCATCCGCTTTACCATCAAGCCGTTTGAACTTTAAATTTTATCAGTTAATTTCTTACCGACTCTTTGGTCCATAAGTTTCAGCCATTGATTTTTTCTTTTTAATTTGGTAGTGGCTGATTGTTCATTGTGCCGTTTCTTGGAAATACGTTACTTTATTCACCATTTCTTTGCACAATTACGAGTGTATTTTGAATTGTTTTAAATTGAATGGAGGTTGGCATCTAGTGAGTGGGTGTGATCCAAGGGTATTACTTTTTCTTTCCGGTACATACGAAGTTAGTATATTTTTCTTTTGAAAAAGAGAAAGATAAAGTGTGTATATATTTTTTTGAGAGATCTTTTAGATAATAGAAATATATTTTTTGAGTGGAACTTTAGGCTCAATTATTTGTGCAGAATTAGTTTGGGCTATACGACGATTAGTTGAGCTGTTATATCTTGAATGAGTCAAGTCAAGATAAGTTCTGTTGCACCGGTTAATTTGAGACTTTGTACACCACAAAGAGCTTGAATCTCCTTAAAGAGAGTGATATTTCCGTATCTCAGTCCAAACTGACTTCGTTTTAATTTTAATTTCATTGTAATTTTTATTATATTATTGTATATTTCACCAACAATTTTAAGGAGATTTAGACATGGAGCCTACAACTAAAAAATCTACGGAAAACATTGGAGATCTCAACAAGTTCTTCTGGTTCAAATGAGCTTATTTCAAGAGATGGAAGTGCAAGGTGCTCTTCTATCTAAGTCTTCTCAACGTTTCTTATGTTCTCACTGCAAAGAATTCGAGCAAGATTACTACCGAGAACACGATTGAAGCACAAGTGAAAGCTCACGAAGAAAAGATTGAAAAATATACCAAAGATGAGTATAACTGTCGATGCTATCTTTTAAATTGTCTTGCTGATCAATTTTATGATTACTACAATACTACTTACACATCTACAAAGAAAGTTTAGAAAGCTTTACAGAGTAAATATGATGCGGAATAAGTCGTAGCGAAGAAATATGCGGCAAGTCGCTTCTTTCGATATCAAATGGTAGATGGAAAATCCGTTGCAGAACAAGCTCAAGATTTTCAAATGGTTGTAGCTGAAGTTAGATCTAAAGGCATTAAGGTTGGAGACAATCTAATTATTTGGGGCATCATCGACAAGTTACCACCTTCGTGGAGAGAGTTTCAAAAGTCGATGCGTCATAAACAAAAGGAGACATCCTTGGAGACGTTAATCACACGTATTCGTGTAGATGAGGAAGCTAGAGGTCAAGATGATTTGGTGTTTCAAAATGGTAATGAAGATACCATGAAAAATATAAACTTAATTTCTGAAAATGGTACCTTGCCCAAATGTCAAAATACAAGAAATAGTTTTTTAAAGCCGCAAAGAAAATATTTCAAAAAATTTAGTAGACCTCACAAAAAAGGCTTTCAAAGCCAAAATGATAAGAACAAGGAACCCCTTCACAAAATCAAGCTTGTTTTGTCTATGACAAAATTGGACACTTTGCTCGAATTTGTAGGTTCTAGAAGTGAGAAAATAATCTTCAAGTTAACGTAATGGAGGAGCCATTTGTAGCAATGATCACAGACATTAACATGGTTCAATTTGTTGAAGGGTGGTTGGCAGATTCTGGTGTCAATAGGCATGTCTGCTATGACAAAAATTGGTTCAAAAATTTTACTCCCTTTGAAGAAGAGAAAATTATTATGCTTGGTGATTCAAGTAAAACAAATGTTTTTTAGAGTGACGAGGTTGAGCTGAAATTCACCTCTAAACGTGATTCTTAAATTGAATATTGTGGGCAATTTAAACATACTATGTAATTACAAAAAATGGAATTTTGTGGGCAAGAGCTATGCTTGTGATGTAATGTTTAAATTGAATATTGAGAATAAAGCATAGTGTGTTTCTTTTTATGTGCATTATTTTAAATATTTTGACACACATGCTTATGTCTTTCATATATATGGAATAAAAAAATAGCAGTCCATTTTTTTTTTCATATTGGAATAAAGTGTTTTTTGAGTAAGTTTTTTTTTTTTTTTTTCTAGAAAATTTCTTTTTAATTCTAAAAATTAGTGGGGGTCAAGTTTTTAAAAAATAATATTTAAAAAAAAATATTTGGCTCCAACGTTTTTTCAATTCTTTTGGAGGTGAAGTTATAATTGGTTGACTCCCCGGTAACAGATATACCTTTACGGAAAAACTTTTCCATTATTACATGAGATGCGTCTAATCTATTAGTTGCCATTTGGTTTGTTCAAGAAACGTTTGGTATTAATTTGGGTTTTAGTGCCATAACCGAAAGTTTTTAATGTTGAGATTTGGTTCACTACAACACAATTACTTTTTAGTGACGGTTGGGAAATTGTGACAGTCCCTAGACCGTCACTAAAAGGCATTTTCTGTGACAGTTTTTAGAAACCGTCACTAAAGATAGAATGAGATTTTTTTACATTCGAACGTATGGGAAATATGCGTTCGAACGTCACATATACGTTCGAACGTTATGTCTGTTTACGTTGGAACGTAAAATGTTTTGGCGCAACCGTTCGAATGTTATTAATTTTACGTTCGAACGTAAAATGTTTGCACCAATGTTCGAACGTTAAGTAATAACATTCGAACGTTCATTGTAAATTTAAATTAAATGACTTTAATTTAAAAATTATGTGATTTTTATTGTGCATAATTTGTGAACAAGTCTAAAAAATTGAATTGTATATATTTATATATACACACTTTGTAATATATAAATATATATTATTGATTTATATATATTTGAAATGCAGTGATTTAGTATTAAAGTTAGAAATTATAACATCAAAGAAGATTAAAAATTGAAATTAAAAAACGATAAAAATATTCAATAATATTTTTCGTTACAAATATTAAAAATAAAATACAAAATTTGATAGAATGTAGTAAACAACAGTCAGATGATAACGTTATCCGCAAAAGTCGAACTCCGTACTTCCTCAGTCAAGGTATCAACCTTGTCGTTGAGGATAGTTACACGATGGGTGAGTTCGGCAACAGACGCCGATATAGCCTCGAGCGATCGATCGATCTTATGATCAATATGCGCAGTCAGCTGTGAGATGACCGCATCAACCCAAGCAGGCCGCACATCTCCTGCAGATGTACTCGGCGTATGCTGACTACTACTCCCGACATGACCTGGCTCAGGCTGCGTCGGAGGAACTAGATCCTCTACAGGGGGTGGCTGACGTCCCCTCGCCTGTCCAATGCTACGCCGATGCGTGGTCATGTCGAGGGGGCTCATCTGATCTTTGACCCGCTCCTCTGGCTGGGTCGGCACTCCCCGTGCAAGTAATAGTCGGCTGATGAGGACACCATATGGGAGATTATCCGTGGAGACGATGCTCGCCTCGTAACGGATCCTCTCAAAAATGTGCAGTGGCAAATCTATAGGATCTCCACGTGCCACTCGTATAAAAAATTGTGCCCGAAGCCGACTAAATGTGGTTTTATGAGCCACAGGATCAACATTTGTTGCAACAATAAGGTGCGGAAGAAATGCAGCAGATGGTTCTGGTTGAAGGCGTTCTTCCGCTCGATCTGCATGCGATCCCTCCCGGTGAGGATGTAGAAATCCTCGTCTCGGTCATCATCCCGAGCGTCGACGCCAGTATCCTCAGCCTCTGACTGGCCTGCATCTCTGGCTGATGCTGGCTCACATCCCCGGCCAGTAGATGATGTAGAAGTGCCTACATCCTCACGGGGTGTTGAGTGTGTAAATGTCTCAACTCCTCGATGAATCCCGAGGTGCTCGCCGATGACATCTACCGATACCTCAATGGAAACACCGCGTACAGTCACGGTGTGAGAGGATGCATCCGGAGGCATGTCACACATCCCCATATAGAATTCTTGAACCATTGAGGGGTATACCTTCCCCCTCAATGTGCAGATATTTCCCCAGCCTCTACTGAGGAAAACATCTCTTAGGTTCGTCTGCTGCCAACAGAGTTCGTCGAACTCATTAATTAAGACCTCTCTCTCTACCATAACAGTACGAGCTCCGATACGGGCAGTGTCCGACGTGGCTCCTTCCCTCCCTCGTTTTCGTGTATGCAGTGGAAGAGCCATATCCTGAAAATAGAAAAAAAAAAAATTATTTACAATAATGCATTTTTTTGTATTAATTTTAAGATGCTCTGAATTAACGTTCGAACGTTTTATCTTTAACGTTCGAACGTTAAAGATAAAAACGTTCGGACGTTAATTTATACGTTCGCACGTAAAATAATGTAAATAAATTTACGTTCAAACGTAAAACAAATACGTTCGAATGTACAGATGTACGTTCGAACATAAGCAGTAAACAAATACGTTCGAATTTAAGTTCGAACGTATTTGTTTTACGTGTGAACGTAAATATGAACGTCCGAACGTCGAAGCATGAATAATGTAGAAAATCACTACGTTCGGATGTTATAATTAAACGTCCGACCGTATGTGATTTACGTGCGAAAGTAAATATTAACGTTCGAACGTATGTCGTTTAATAATATTCACGTCCGAATGTAAGACGATTAACGTTCGAACGTGGAAGCCGTAACGGCTCGGTAATTTAAACGTCGTACGTTCGAATGTCTTGGTGAAACGTTCGAACGTTTCGACGCAGAATGGCTGAGTCGACTCAGCCATTATTGAAATCTCGAAAATTTCTCTACAAGGTTCTAAATGCCGAAATGTCACCATGTAAATGAAGTATACACTTCAAGAAACATTTCTACGGTGACTATTCGGCCAATGACTGGCCGTGGTGGCCGGAAAATGAAGTTGAAAATCCGGTAATACTTATCCGGTTTTAAACAAAACTCAATCCAAATCTCAATCTAAATCTCAATAAAATACATGTTATTTGCATAAAAGATGAATGCCTACCTTTTAGTGACGGTTGTGGCGGAGTTGACGGCGGCGGTGACGGAGGCGTGGCGGCAAAGAACGGAGAAGACGATGGATACGTAACCGAATGTCGTTTCGACGTTCGGTTTTGGCCTTATATACACAGAACGTTCGAACGTACTTATTATTACGTTCGAACGTTTGTCAATTTAATTTCCAAAATTTTATCTATAATATATTATATTATAAATGTTTAAGTTATATATTAGGATGTTATATAATATTATTGACAATTAGATTATTGGTTTTTTTGTGAGTGCTTGTTATATTTATAAAGTTTAGCAATATGTTTATACATGTTGTTGTGATTTTATGCTTACTCTTGAAATAATTGTGATTATTGTTTGTGAATTTTGTGAATAGTTTATGAGTTTATGGTGTTTATTGATGAATTAATAAGTAACAATTTAATATAAATTATTGATTTATATATATGGTATAGTTTATATATTATATACGTTGATGTTCTCATTTAAAGTATATTATGCTATCATACTATACAATGTTATTGATGGTTATAGATATATAAAATGTAGTATATATATTATACTATAAGTTAGTATATAATAAAGAATTTAATAAGTAACAATTTAATATAAATTATTGATTTATATATATGGTATAGTTTATATATTATATACGTTGATGTTCTCATTTAAAGTATATTATGCTATCATACTATACAATGTTATTGATGGTTATAGATATATAAAATGTAGTATATATATTATACTATAAGTTAGTATATAATAAAGAATTTAATAAGTAACAATTTAATATAAATTATTGATTTATATATATGGTATAGTTTATATATTATATACGTTGATGTTCTCATTTAAAGTATACTATGCTATCATACTATACAATGTAGTATATAGTTATAGATATATAAAATGTAGTATATATATTATACTATAAGTTAGTATATAATAAAGAATTTAATAAGTAACAATTTAATATATATTATTGATTTATATATATGGTATAGTTTATATATTATATACGTTGATGTTCTCATTTAAAGTATATTATGCTATCATACTATACAATGTAGTATATAGTTATAGATATATAAAATGTAGTATATATATTATACTATAAGTTAGTATATAATAAAGAATTTAATAAGTAATAATTTAATATATATTATTGATTTATATATATGGTATAGTTTATATATTATATACGTTGATGTTCTCATTTAAAGTATATTATGCTATCATACTATACAATGTATTATAGTTATAGATATATAAAATGTAGTATATATATTATACTATAAGTTAGTATAGTAGGAATCGTACGTTCGAACGTTAAACTAAGAGGCGGGAATTTTCCCGCTCGATTAAGGTATCTGTGTGATTATTCAGACGTTCGGACGTTTATACTATACGTTCGAACACCAAATCTGTTAACGCTCGAACGTTAGTTAAATTAGTGCGGGAGATTTCCCGCTCAAATATGGTAACACTTTCATGAAATGTACGTTCGGACGTTTAAGTTAAATGTTCGAACGTTTATCTATAAATTTACGAACGTTCGAACGAAAAATTGTGATACATTCGAACATAAAATGAGGAAAGTGCGGGAACTTTCCCGCTAGATTTTATGTTATATCATAAGAAGGGTACGGTCGAACGTGTATTGTAAACGTCCGAACGTGCTGTGCGGGAATAATTTTAGAATATAACGTTCGGACGTAAAACTTAAACGTTCGAACGTTTAAACTAATAATTTTAGAACTTAATCAGTACGCGCACGGGAGGAAGTGCATCATTTCTTCTTCTCCCGTGCGCGCAACAGAAAGTGAGGGTCCTGCACAGAGAGAGAGAGAGAGAGAGAGAGAGAGAGAGAGAGAGAGAGAGAGAGAGAGAGAGTTAGAGTTAGAGAGAGTTGAGTTTTGGTAAGAAAATATTTTTATTTCTTGTCTTTATTTAAATTTTATGATATTTATAGAATGTGTTTTTGTTATAGAATATTTCTAATAAGTTAGTGTTGTATTTTTTTGAAGGATTGCTTGTTTTGGGAAGCTTGAAGATTTTGATTTGAGGATATTGTGAGTGCTAGGTATATTTCTAAACTTTATCAATATGTTGTTGTGATTTGATGCTTACTCTTTATCATATTGTGATTATTGTTTGTATAGTTTGTAAATAGTTTGTGAGTTATTTTAAATATGTTGTGATATAAATTTGAAATATTATGTTTATTATTAGAAATATATTGTCATTAGGCTTTGTTAATACATGTTTATTGCTTACTCAAGTTTAGAAATATGTTAATACATGTGGCATGTTATTTTGTGAATATATTGTGAATTATTGTGAATATGTTGTGATATGGATTTGAAAAATTGTGATAATAATATTTGAAATTAAGTAATAACAAATAAAAGTAACTCTTTAAGAATTATAATAATTAAAATTATTGTATAACCATTGAAATTTAAGTATGATAATTAAATATTTATAATAATATTTGAAATTAAGTAATAACAAGCATAAAAGTAACTCTTTAGGAATTATAATAATTAAAATTATTGTATAACCATTGAAATTTAAGTATGATAATTAAATATTTATAATAATATTTGAAATTAAGTAATAACAAGCATAAAAGTAACTCTTTAAGAATTATAATAATTAAAATTATTGTATAACCATTGAAATTTAAGTATGATAATTAAATATTGATAATAATATTTGAAATTAAGTAATAAGCCTTAAAAGTAACTCTTTAAGAATTATAGTATTTAAAATTATATTATAACCTTTGAGCATAAGTATGATAATTAAAATTCAACTCTACGAATAGTAATAATTAAAATGTGATAATAATATTTGAAATTAAGTAAAACAATTAAAATAACTTTTTACGAATTATAATAATTAAAATTATTGTATAACCTTTGAAATTAAGAATAACAATTAAAATTATACTTTAAGAATAATGATCTTGTACACAACGAGAGAATATGATCTTGAAGAAATGTTGGAATTTCAATTTAATTGCTTGACTGTCATAGTCTCTTCGGCCTTGAGAGTTGTCAAGGTCGGACAGTTTGTGACGGTTATATAATTAGACTAAAATTTAAACATTTCTTCAAGATCATTCTCCCTCGTTGTGTACAAGACACGAAACGTAGGGTCACATAATCTTCCATCCCTCTTTAGTTTAACAATATAACACTACTTGAAGGTGACATTGTTAATTTAAATAACATGGAGATATTGTTGTATGATTTTTTGCTAGATGCGTGTGACATTGCATAAATACCCTTAGACCCGTTTGGGAATCAGTGTACATTTATGTGTCCACTGATTCCTGAATTGTCCAGTGTGGACAGTTTGAGATTATATTATCTGTATTACACATTTTTGTTACTCGCTACTTTCCACGTTTAATATGAAGTTACGGTATCTTCTTCTATTATTCTTCGGGTATATTGTTCGTAGGGTCACAATCCCGATATTTGAACATGTATACTTGGAGGTGCTGCCGGAATTTCTACTAACGTGGAAATTAGTAGAGTGACGAGATTTGTGTAATATGGAGAATATAATCTCGAATGGGATAGGACCAACTACCTTATCAAAAAAGTAATGAGAATTGGAGGCAAGACATGCATGTGAATTTTCAATATACGTGTTATTAATATCTGGATGTTTTTAGAAATGGACAAAAATTGGATGCGTCTGGACGATAGACTTGGAAAGGATTACGTACCCTATGCATGTGGAGTAAGAACTTTCATTGATTTTGCACGGGCCTCTGCTGATAGTCGTAGTTATATTAAGTGTCCATGTCGAGGGTGTAAAAATTTGTGTGCGATAGGATTGGATGAAGTAGAGCGTCATATATTTGTGAACGGTATGGATCTGGGGTATGATGATTATGAGCATGATGAGATGGAGGAGATGTTGGGTGACATTGGAGCTGGGATGTTTATGGATGAGGTTAACGACAATGCCTCAAGTGGTGGATCAGGGACTGATTGTGAAAATTTTCCTTCACTGTGGGAAGATGCAAAGCGCGAGCTTTACCCAGGTTGTACAAAACATTCCAAAATGTCGTTTATTGTGCGGTTGCTTCACATAAAATCATTGTGTGGGATGTCGACGAAAGCAATAAACATGGTATTGGACTTATTTAACGAGGTGCTTCCCGAAGGGTCTGCATTGCCTAAGAACTTTTATGAAGCGAAACAGTTGAGAAAGGGATTAGGATTTGAGTACAAGTCCATACATGCATGCAAGAATGATTGTGTATTGTTCTGGAAGGAGAACGAGGAGATACAAGCATGTCCTGTATGTGGAGAGTCGAGGTGGAAAGGTAAGAAAAACGTGCCGGTTAAGGTGTTGCGGTATTTTTCCTTGAAACCTAGGTTGCAAAGACTATATATGTGTAAGAAAACAGCTCATGATATGAGGTGGCACGAGGAGAAAAGAGTTAAGAATGACGGGTATATGAGGCATCCAGCTGATTCACTTGCGTGGCAGTCTTTCGATAATCAGTATCCAGAGTTCGGGTTAGAAGCTCGGAACGTGCGCCTGGGACTCACAACCGATGGATTCAACCCTTTTGGGAATATGAGTACAAGTTATAGCACTTGGCCTGTTGTATTGATTCCGTACAATCTTCCACCATGGAGGTGCATGAAGGCGCCAAACTTTTTGTTAACTTTACTCATCCCTGGCCCTAGATCACCTGGGAATGATATTGACGTATTCATGCAGCCGTTGATTGAAGAGCTGAAAGAGTTATGGGAAACAGGGGTTAGAACTTATGATGCATCTAAGTCGACATCTTTTCAGATGCATGCTGCGGTAATGTGGACCATAAATGATTTTCCGGCGTATGGGAATCTTTCCGGCTGGAGTACGAAAGGGAAGTTAGCGTGTCCGACGTGTAATAAAGAAACTGCTAGTGAGTGGCTAAAATTTTCTCAGAAGTTGTGTTTCATGTGTCATCGACGTTATTTACCAGCAAATCATGCATGGAGAAGAGAATGTGCCAAGTTTGATGGGAGAGTAGAGGATAGGATTGCACCAAAAGAGTTGTCTGGAGAAGAGATAGTGGAACAACTGCAACATGTTAGAGCGAACAATTTTGGCAAAGGTCGGGGAAAGAACAAGAGAAAACGAGCCGTATCAAAATTGAATTGGACAAAACGTAGTATTTTTTTTGATTTGCCGTATTGGTCGTCATGCAAGTTGCGACATAGTTTGGATGTAATGCACATAGAGAAGAATATTTGTGATAATATACTGGGTACATTGATGAGTATTAACAAAAAGACGAAAGACACGATCAAGACGAGGAAAGATCTTGAGAGAATGGGAATTAAACATAATCTGCATTTGCGGGTGGAAGGCAACAGGGTGGTCATGCCGCATGCATGTTTTACGATGACGAGGGAGGAGAGGATTGATTTCTGTAAATGGTTGCAAGGTGTGAAGTTGCCAGATGGTTATGCTTCAAATATTGGTAGATGCGTGAGTCCTGATGATTGGAAAATCAATGGATTGAAAAGTCATGATTGTCACGTATTTTTGCAGAAGTTATTACCTGTGGGAATTCGTGGGAAGCTGACATCTAATGTACGTGTCGCCATATCTGAACTATGTATGTTTTTCAAGGATTTGTGCGCTCGGGTAGTAAATCGAGATGTGTTGTCGAAATTGGAAGAAGACATTGCTACTATACTATGTAAATTCGAGCAGATCTTTCCACCATCATTTTTTGATGTCATGGTCCATTTAGCAATACATTTACCGCGAGAGGTACTTCTGGGTGGACCGGTGCAGTTCCGTTGGATGTATCCAGTTGAAAGATATTTGGGTCGATTAAAGCGCACTGTTGGGAATAAAGCCAAAGCTGAGGGTTCAATAGCAGAGGCTTATATACACGATGAATGGTTAACATTTTGCTCTCTATATCTTCGTGGTGTTGAGACACGATTTAGTCGTCAAGAGCGAAATGCTGATCTTGCTACTCCGCCTCCTCGTGAGCTATCAGTGTTTTCCCAGAATGTACGACCCTTGGGTGCACAAACAGGTTACGATTTAATTGATGGAGAGTTGGGTAAGGTTCGGTGGTATGTGCTAAATAACTGCCGAGAGATTGATGATTATCTTAGGTATGTCATTTAATTTATTTGAATAATTATAGTTTTCTTTAAATTAATTAGAATTGTTGTGCTCAAAATATACTTCTTTTGCAATATGTTATAACAGTGACCACATGGACAAACTTAGAACGGAAGGCGTAGAAAATATAGAGGCAAGACACGAGGAAGAATTTCCTGGATGGTTTGAAGAACGTGTATGAACTAAAATTATATATATGTTATATTGTGAAATTTTTGACTCTGGATAATAAAATAATAAATATATACTATTTCAATTTTTAGATTTTGGAACAACGTGCTCGTGATCCCGGATCAATTTCTTCTGAATTGTATGCATTGGCCCGTGGTCCCTCAAATAGAGCACTTCGATATACTGCATGCACGGTTCGAGGTTATAGATTCCATACTTTGGACCGTGAACGTAATAGAAAGACTCAAAACTGTGGTGTGTTGGTCGAGGGGAGTCATGGAACAGATGATATTGACTATTATGGTGTCATACGTGATATTATCGGATTGAAATATCTGGGTGGGTCTGTAACATATGTCTTCAAATGTGATTGGTGGGATCTAGGCGGTGGTCGGGTTTCGATACATAGGGATAATCACTTTACGAGTGTCAATACTGCATCTAAATGGTACGAAGATGATCCATTCGTATTGGCTTGTCAAGCTACCCAAGTCTATTACTTGATTGATCCAATGAAAAGTGCTGATGAAGATAGTGGGGAGATAACTTGGCGAGTTGTACAAAAATTTGTTCCTCGAAATATATATGAAGCAGGAACGAGTGCAGATTACGAGAATAGTGGAGATGAAGATGACAATCCGATTGTTGAGGCATACCAGGAAGATGGAGAGGGTATTAACTTGTTTGTTGACCTCGGTGCACTCGAGTTGCTCCCCTTGTGTAGAGATGATGTCCCACCCGTACATCTCGACCCGTCTGTATTAAATGATCATTCAATTCAAGTCAGTTTGGAGGAAGATGAAGAAGACGAGTCAGAAGATGAATACGAATCAGAATCCGGGCAGGAGGTGGATAATGATGATGAAGATGTTATTGATGGAGATTCTGAAACAACTATGGAAAATTCATCTGAAGAGTAAAAGTACTAAATATTTTATTTACATAGGTGACTATAAAATATCTTAAATTTTCATAATTTCTTCTAATTAATTTTCTTTGATATAATTAATTATTTTAAAGAATGCCGCCAAAACGACAACGAAGAAATGTGCCTCCGCCAAGTCCAAGTCCTGAATCCATTGAGGACTCCCCACTCGAGGAATCCGTTCCAGAAGATCAAGCTAACACAGAAGAGAACAACAGCCAGTCGACACCTACCAGTAAGGAAATATTGTCGTTGATAATTATATATATAGTTAATAATTTTTTCTCAATAACTATATAATTATAATTATAGTATATCTATTATTATCATGTAGTTGATGCATCTGCACGTCGCGGTCGTGGCTATACACGTGGAATCTCTCTTGAAAAAAATAGAAGGCACGGTAAACTGAAGGTCACAATTCCTGATAATTCCACTGGAGGAGTGGATGATAGTGCAGCAGCGCTTTCCTCCTATATTGGCACAGTAGTTCGAGCTTATGCTCCATTTTATGTGCGCTCATGGCGAGATGTTCCGAATGAGATTAAGGAGCACATTCGAAGTCGTGTGCTGGTGAGTTTACTTTTCAGTACATTTTTTTCACTTAGATTAATCTATTATATTTTTTACCTGATTCCCTTGTTAGGATGAATTCGACCTCGACTTTAGCCGTAGCGAGGATTTGAGAACCGTGAATGAGTTGATGGCTACACTATTCCGACGTCACAAAGGACGATGTCATGACCACTTCAAGAAGTTTGAGACGTTGGAAGAGGCTGCGCAGTCTCCTTTTCAGCAGATGAAGTTAGATGATTGGAGAAAGTGTTGTGATCTTTTCGCATCTCCAGATTATCAGGTATTTTACATTTATATCTTTAAATTATTTGCATTCATATTCGTTTTATACATTATATGTATACATATTACAATTAACATTTTTAATATATTTTGTGGCACTTGAGTTCTACAAATGCACAGAATAGATCCGTTCTGACTGTCCACCATCGTGCCGGTTCAAGGTCATTCCACCGTCTTGCTGAAAAAATGGTAATTAAAAAATTATAGAATTCATTTATTTTCCTGATATTCTTTCTGATAAGTACTAACATTATCTTTTTAAAATTGCTAATATTGTCGCTTTGTTAGAAACGTGATGATCCTGAAAACTTTTCCCTCGTTCATGTCTATGCTGCTGCTCACACTAATGAGCATAGTGAGTGGATGGATCCTGTCGCTGCAGATAATTATGTAAGCAGTGTTAATTTTGTTAAATAAATTTTTTATAGAACATTTTAATAGTTTATTTCTTATTTCTATTTCTTTTAATACGTTACTAATTATTTACGATCATTACCTTTTAAATTGCAGAACAAAATGTTGGAGATGCAGTCGACTTCTGCGGAATCCTCTCCTAGTGACATAGACATATTCACCCAAGTGCTCGGGCCGCAGTCTAGTATGGCAAGAGGTTTGGGACGATCTATCAAGCATAAATGTTCATCCTCCTCAACCTCATCGGCTTCACAAATTAATAATCTTACAGCAGATTTAGAAGCTGCACGGCGTGAGAATGAGTATATGAGGTCGAGACAGCAAGAGTTAGAGTCTCTCTTAGAACGACAGTCTCATTTAGAGACGCGTTTGCAGGACCAACAGAGAGACCAGGAGGAAAGAATACGCAGTGAAGTGCAAGAGCAAGTGCAACGAGAGATGATGGTGCAAATGGAGCGTGTTATGTCGTTGCAACAGAATCCCCGTGGGCGAGGGAAAAAGAAGAAATAAATTTTATCAATATTTCTGACTAGTTTTAATATCTAATTTTGTACTTTTATAAGACATTGTTACTTCTTAATTGGGTATGTAATATGATACTATTGGTATTTTGTTTTTAAATTTTATGAAATTAGTATTTCTGATCTGTACGTTCGAATGTAAATAAAAATCGTTCGAACGTTGGTTCACACTGTACCAAACGTTCGAACGTAAATACAATTGAATCGTTCGAACGTTAAACCGACTAACGTTCGAACAAAGAACTTGCATTCGGACGCTCCTTCGTTTACATTCGAAATAACGTCCGAACATTAAACGCGCTACGTTTGAACATTTACGTTTACGTTCGAACAAATATTCGAACGTTTATTGTAATTAACGTTCGGACGCATTAACATGCGAACGTAAATATGATACGTTCGAACGATATACAACAAACGTCAACTTCTCTCATTCGAACGCCAATCGGGTCGGGTATAACGTCCGAACGTTTAATTTTACGTCCGAACGTGATTTTCTGTGACAGTTCATAACCGTCACAAAAAAAGGAACGTTCGAACGTTGTACCGAACGGAACACTTCCAACCGTCACTAAAAATATTTTTTGTGACGGTTGAACAGTAAACCGTCACCAAATGTTTTCTGTGACGCACTTTACGTGACGGTCATGGTGACGGTTTCAAACCGTCACCAAATATGTTTAGTGACGGTTTGCCATTTTTTTGTGACAGTTTCTTCTGTCACAAAATACACATTCTGTTGTAGTGGATTGAACTTAATTGCATTTTGAATACTTCTCAGGAGTGATATCACTTGTAAGGGCCCCGGCCTTGCTTCCCTTATCATTCCGACCCCAAGGCAAAATATACAAAAATAAATAAATAATAACATGAATGAAAAATATATTACACATGATCGTAATTTAATGGATAGGATTCAAATGAATTTATTGCACATGATCGTCCGAGCCCCTTGTCGCCCGGAGACAACCTAGTTGGGGACGTCAATCAGTTTATTATGCTCCCGAGTGACCAGAGGAGCTTTACCGAGATAATACCCCACCTCGACTTGGGATTGTGATACACACGTACCCATAAAAATATTACCAAGACACGAAAACCTTGTTTTCAATTTTATCAGCATAGCATATAACATGACACAATTGAATAAATCATGGCAAATATCAATAACAGTAATATGCAGATGCATGACAGACATTTTATTGGATGTATTGACATAACACACAACAGTCACAAACAACAACACCGTAGTCACAAATCCACAGTTTCACAAATCCCAACTATATACACACGTTTCTCATCCTCCATCCGGCCCTCGGCCCAGATTTCGATAACAACTACGTCAAATATTTCCAACACTTTTTCGGGCCCTAGACCCATCTCAAATACAACTAAACTGCAACAAAGTTAGTAATAATTTCACGTCAGATTTTCCGGAGAGTTACTTACCAACGCGAATTAGATTTTCTGGATGATTGCAACATGTTGAGTAAATGCATGTATGTGAGCATTTACTCAACATGTCAAGATCAATAGAATCAGTAATTAATAGTGATGGAAAAACATTGATCGATCAGGTGATAAAGGCCACATATTATTATTATTTGAAAGGATAATGTTAGGTCGACTATCAAATGTGCTCACTAAATAAATGATTTTTTTTTTATTTTTCTTTAAGTATTTTTTAAACATCCTTAACTATTAAGAAAAAAAATTAAGAAAATATATAAATTTACTAATATTCACTTCCATAATCATTAAAAAAAATAAAAATATATGAATTGACATATAATTTGGTGCTGGATTCTATTTAAAAGTCGTGTGAGAACGCACATTTAGACCAAGCACGTCGTACATCTTCACATTGTTATATTTATATATAATATAGTACGTATTCAAGTAAATAATGATGGAAGAATATTGAGGTACTCATCAGAAAGGCTCATTCTTACAGCTTACTAAAAATATATATATTGAGGTGAGAAAGGAAGAATATTTTAAAGGCACATATATATATACTAGCAGTAGGGTAACGTCCAAGGGACGTTTGCCTTCTTTTTTTTTTTTTATCTAGTGATTGAGGAAGTGTTTTTTTAATGATGTTGTAAATATTTTATTTTTTTAAAAAAATGTTTATGATGATTAAAAAAATACATAAAAAAATAAAAGAAAAATAAAAAAGTGAAATACACATTCAAGGCATATTTTCGGGCAACTTTTTCGTTAGTTGTAACAGTTCTCTTTAGTTAATTAAGAATATTATCATATTTAAATTATGTTAAAACTCTAATTATTTATATAGTTATACTTTTTTAAAATTATTTAACAAAATTTTATCATTTATTTAATGATGAAATATTAGTATTTTATAAATTAAATTTGATAATTTATTTATAATATGATATTTATATGTTAATTATCTATTTTAAATTAATTTAAATCAATATTTAAATTTTTACCATTTGTTCAAATTTGGAGAGTTATGATAAAGGGTTAGATTTAAATCCTAAAAAGTTTAATTTTCGTCTCGTTTTCTCTTTCTACCTCTCTCACCTTTTTTTTTTTTTTACTAAATGATTAAGGAAGTGTTTTTTAATGGTTTTGTGAATTTTTTATTTTTTAAAAAAAATGTTTATGATGATTAAAAAAATACATGAAAAAAAAAGAAAAGAAAAAGAAAAAAGTAAAATACAGATTCAGGACACATTTTCGAACTACTTTTTTGGTAGTTGTAGCAGTTCTCTTTAGTTAATTAAGAATATTATCATATTTAAATTATGTTAAAACTCTAATTATTTATATAGTTTTGCTTTTTTAAAAATATTTAACAAAATTTCATTATTTATTTAATGATGAAATATTAGTATTTAAATTAATTTAAATCAGTATTTAAATTTTCACCATTGATCAAATTTGGAGAGTTATGATGAAGGGTTAGATTTAAATCCCAAAAAGTTTCTTTTCCCCTCACTTTCTCTTTCTTCCTCTTTCTCCTTCCGCTCAGCCACGGCTTCTCTCTCTCTCACTCGATCTCCTCCCTTAAGCAGTCGTGCGCCACCATGGGTGTCACCGACCACGTCACTGGCTTCCCCTCACACCGGCGAGCAAACCCCACTGTTGAAGCCCCTTGGCAGCTCCTCCCATCGCCGCACGTGAGCAACCCGAAATGGGTCTCAATGCTTGTGCCACTGCAGCATTGCAACACCACCATCGAGCTCCTCTTCCTCCGGCGATCACCCCCATGGACCCAAGCCACCGTCGAAGCCCCCATGGCAGCCCTCGTCTCCCTGCAACTCTCTCTCCCGCATGGGTCTCACACAGTTTCTCCACCATACTGCCGTCGTACGTTGTCCCTACACCACCGCACCACCACCATTTAGCTTCTCTTCCTCCGGCGACCACTCCCATGGACCCAAGCCACCGTCGAAGCCCCCATGGCAGCTCTCGTCTCCTCGCAACTCCCTCTCCCGAAATGGGTCTCTCTGTTTATTGATCATTACATATAATTCAATTAAGATATTGTATGCAGTGATTTTGTGATCTGTTGTGATATTTTGTAATAATTTTTGTGATATTTTGTGGTGATTTTGTGAAGAGGATTGCTGTGCGGATGTAGAGATGGATGAAGAAAGGAAGCGTAAAATAGGAATACTGTTTATCATTGTTCATTACTGTTTATCTTACTATTCATCAGATGATACACACTTTTAAATATAAGGAGATATATATGCACACATATATAAAAGGTTAATTGGCATCCTAGTATAGTAAGGTCGGCAAAGATAGAAGCGTCAGATCGGCCAGACGATAGTAATTAATTAGTTCATATTTTATTATTATTATTATTATTTTCTGTTTGTGCTATTTATTTGATTCAATGATTGCGCTGATCTCTAGAATGGGCTTTGTTACTTTGAAATTGGTGGTACTTGTGTAAAATCCTGTATGGTGTAAGATTTTCTAATTGATAAAAAAAAGCACGTTTGCCACATTTGTCAAATTGAAGAAAAAAATAAAGTGTAATTTCGAATATTAAAATAGTCTAATGTATAAGAATAAAATTATTATTTATTTATGTTCATCTTAAAAATGTATAGTAAAATTTCATCCTTTATTTAATGATGAAAAATTAGTATTTTATAAATTAAAGTTGATTTTTAGTGTATGATATAATATTATTCTCTTAAAAATGTTCAGTAAAACTTTATCTTTTATTTAATGATGAAAAATTAGTATTTTATAAATTGAAGTTAATTTTAAGTGTATGATATAATATCTATATTTTAATTATCTATTTTATGTTAGTTTAAATCAATATTTAAACTTCTACTGTTAGATTAAATTTGAAGATTAAAGATGAAGTGTTGGAATTTAAAATCCAAAAACTAATATTTTTTCCCACTTTTCCTTTCTCCCTCTCTCTCATTCCCCATGCACGATTGTGGTATTACGTCGCACATTGGCATTCACACGAACGAAC
This sequence comes from Juglans regia, assembly GCF_001411555.2. NCBI lineage: Eukaryota > Viridiplantae > Streptophyta > Magnoliopsida > Fagales > Juglandaceae > Juglans > Juglans regia. Next base: position 2,645,358 of record NC_049907.1, read on the forward strand.
CCAAAAAGAAACAGAAAAACCAAACAAACATGCGAAGAAAAAAAAAAAAACCTTTAATGTTCATCGTTACTGTTGATAAATAGTAATAAAATATGCGAAAAAATTAAAAAAAAAACAATAAAAAAAAAAAGTCTTGTTACTGTCTATTACTGTTGATGAACAATAATTAACAGTAATATAGATAGATACTTTTAAGTTATAGGAAGATATATGGAGTATATATCTATGTATGTGGACTTGGAGTATTATATATACAAAACAAATGGGACAACATATATACAAAACGACGGTATCTTTAAAGTATTATTCAAACCCACGCACGTACGTAGTCGACGATTTTACACAAAATTCTGATCCTTCGTATGATCTATATATTTAAAGAGACGGTTCACATTGCCAGAGTTTACATCTAAGAAAAGAAAAGAAATTAAATAAATCTTTCTGAATATCTGAAAGGTGGAATTAATGGGAAACTTGTTGTAATTGCATATATACATGGTGGTAGTCATCATGGGTACATGCAGGGTCTATTTGAGAGAGAGAGAGAGAGAGAGAGAGAGAGAGAGCTGGGTCAATGTAAACATGCTCTTTTGTGGAATAATGGCACCGTTCCATTATTTGAAGGGGTCCAATTTGGTTGCATTTTCAATGTATATATATGTGTGCGAGTAGCACTAATGCTTAAAAGAATGTTTCACAGGCCCATTAAATAAAATAATAATCGATAACCTCAGAATTTTAAAGGGTTGACAAGTCTTGCACGTTTATATATGGTGAACACAAGGACCAGTTCACTTAATTTCTCTCTATAAATAGGGATGTGACCATCCAACATTTCTCATTCCCTCCCAAGCAATATCATTTACACAGATCAGTACTAAATTAAACGCAGAGATAGATCATAGCCTCGGATATGATGAACTCCAAGGTTGTTCCTAAGTACGCCATTGTAACTCTAGTCCTGTTGGCTTTCGCTTGTTCCTTCGCCTCTGCCTATGACCCCAGTCCCCTGCAGGACTTTTGTGTTGCAATTGACAATCCTGCTTCTGCCGGTATGTACACATGATTACTATTGCTATATTCTTTGATTGTATTTTCTGCATAATATCATGTGTATATATATAGTCATGATGATACAAACATTTTCTTTTCTTTCTTTCTGCAGTATTTGTGAATGGAAAGTTTTGCAAGGACCCAAAGCTTGTCACTGCTGATGATTTCTTCCGCTCAGTGAACATTCCCGGAAACACCACAAATAAAGTGGGGTCGAACGTTACCGCTGTGACAGTGGAACAATTACCAGGCCTCAACACCCTAGGCATATCCTTGGCTCGCATCGACTTTGCACCACGTGGCTTAAATCCTCCCCACACCCACCCTCGCGCCACTGAGTTTCTTATAGTCATAGAAGGTACTCTTCATGTTGGCTTTGTCACATCCAATGCAGATGGCAACCGCCTCTTCACCAAAGTTCTAAACAAGGGAGACGTCTTTGTGTTCCCAATTGGTCTCATTCACTTCCAGTTGAACGTGGGAAATACCAAGGCGGTTGCCTTTGCTAGTCTGAGCAGCCAGAATCCTGGGGTCATCACCATAGCCAATGCAGTCTTTGGATCCAATCCTCCCATCAATCAAGATGTTCTTACCAAGGCCTTCCAAGTGGACAAGAATCTGGTTAACTATCTTCAGCAACAGTTCTAACTAATTGCCTAAAATAAAATCATAGATTTCAAGATATATTTGCAATAAACCATTAGATGGTGTGATTAAGTTTGTCAATGTTTCCCAGCTTGTAACCTCATTGAAATTATTTTATTGAAATAAAATGGTTGTTTATAATTTACAGTCCCTTTGTTATAATCATCAACAAGTGTGATTGAACTTAATTGCATTTTGAATACGTTGAGACGTCAAGAGATATATCACTTGTAAAGGGCCCCGGCCTTGCTTCCTCATCTTCCGCCCCAATGCAAAATATACAAAAATAAATAAATAATTACACGAATGAAAAATATATTACACATGAATTTAATGTATAGGAATCAAATGAATTTATTTCTTGAAATGTATAAAATGCCATGTAACGGTAATTCTTAGTCAATATTAGAGGAAAGGAAAATAAAAAAGACAACAACATTTGCAAGTTTGTTTTTGGATTGTCCAAAGCAAAATTACAATATTAATTGAAGGAGTCGAATATGTATGGTATTTTCAATATATGCAAAATACTTGTAGCTGTTAAGAATGGTTCTCCCCATTATATAAACAAATTTATTAAAAGCTGATCAAGAATCTACCAAGTCTTACCTACTGATCCTTGAAAGGAAAGATAGAGACCGATTCATGAGTAACTCCCCTGCATAAATAGCTAGGCATGCACCCATGCATTATTCTTCACCAGCCCCTCACCCAAAGCAAGAATATCCGTACAGAATACTGATAGCCTCAAAGATAATGAAAGTGTTCCCAAGTATCTTGTAACTGTGGGTCCGTTGGCTTTGGCTTTGGCTGTCTGATCTGCCTCTGCCTAGCTATGATCCTAGTCCTCTTAGAGACTTTTGTATCGCAATCAAGTACGGTTCCAGTGCTGGTCGTTAGTACACTTAGTTCTCTCTGTGTTGGAAATAGTTTGAATTAGCATCTGGATTGTGTTACTTTTGGCACCACATGTTTAATTTGTAACACCCAGGTCCTCGGAGAGGTCGGAGAGTTACTACCTGTCATCTAAGATCATCTTTCACAATATAAAAGGATATTCTGAAAGACTCCATAAACACAACCTCTTTTAATTTCAAAATAACTTCATAAATATAAATACTTCTATTACCACCAAAAATACATGAAACTCCTTCTTCACGGTCATCAAAATAATAATCTAACAAATAGATCAACTCCTTAAGGCTTTAATAAAAGGGTCAACATCTCATTAACGAAATCGGTAAGACAAATTAATCTTCTAAATAGTAGTCTCCAAAAATTCAGCACTACTTGCATGCCCCCTCCATATAACAATCTTATTGGTTGCCCGCTTTCAGTCTTGATCCTCAGCTGAAATATTCAAATCATCTGAAAAATATTGTGGAGATAAAGGGGTGAGTTATCAACAATTTAGTAAGCAGAGAACATATACTAGTATGTAAACATGAACATTTATCAAAATTCGGATAGCTGAACAAAATATTTTCTTTCAGAATGCGGAATCAGAATACTTGTTTTTGAAATGCAAAATTAAAACATGTTACCAAAAGTATAAGAGCGAAACTCTTAGAAAACATTCTTATTCAAAATTGCCTTTGGCAGAGCATAACTGAACATATTCATCTTATCTTATCAAATCATAACAGAGACCATGTTTAACCCCCATGGTAAGATTGTGCATTCTACAGAAAGCCAAGCAGAACATAAATCACCATAAATATCAAAGCGATTGCACTCAGAACAGAAATTCACTATTATATCATGTGACAGGGCCATAGGTCACTATTATATTCCGTGATAGGGCTAGAGGTCACTATTATATCCCATGACAGGGCTAGAGGTCACTATTATATCACGTATCACGTGACAGGGTCAGAGTCCACTATTACCTCTTATGACAGGGCTACATATCAGAACAAAACAGAATCAAAATCACATCAGAATCAGAGTCAGAGTCAAAACAGAATTAGAACATCATGCCAAAAGTTTTTCATATGCCAAATCATTCCGAAACATAGTACTGAACAAATTCAGATCACTTCACATTTTCCAAAACAAATTCAGAATATCTTCCCGTCACATGCAAAAATTATCAATTTCCATATTGACTCATATTTTCTCAGTTCAATAACAAAATGTCAAAAATAAGATCATGTCTTGTAACGACCCGATCCAATATTATTCGGGATAAGTTATTGATAATTTTATTGAGTCATAAATTAGACTAATGGGCTAAGTGGGAATTGGCCCGAATATTTATAAGATAGGTTGTATTATTTTTAGAGGTTGAGTCAGGCCTATAATTCACTCAAAAAGCCCAAAAACTCGTACTCCCTAAAATGAGTCCCACACCCGTTTCCTTTAAACCGTGAAAACCAACTTAGTTTATAATCAGTTTCTCTACCCCACACATATCCACTCCCATGCACATGCACGTCTCTTTTCCTCTAGGTTTCCTCTTGATTCTCAATCACCTAAATATATATATATATATATATATAAATATATATATATTTATATATTATGCTTATCCCTTCTGCATGGAAAGAAAACATCTAGCCGCAAACCTCCCTTGAAGCCTTCCCCTCCATGTACGATGCACCCTGTCCAGAGCACCTCGTGCCGACTTGCATGCCTATAACCACCGTAGGAGGACCCATACACGTAAATCCCGATACCCCCACAACCTATTGCTTCGCAAACCACCATCACTCAAGCTCCCCCGCAGCGACTCCACACTGCCCAGACTTGCGTGAGCCTAGCCATTGAAAAATCACCAACGAAATACTCTGTTTTACTGCACCTAAACAGAGGAAGTATTCTTCCCCACCGTGAGCCACGTCGCCAGCCACCCACGTCGCCAGCTCCTCCACGCCATTGCCACCTGCACAAAGATCACCGTCGGACCACCTCCCGGCCACTGTAGAAAGCGCCGACCAGTTTACGACCGTCGCCCCTCCTCTCTCTCTCTCGGTTGCTTTTCGGTGTGACAAAACTCTCTCTCTCCCTCTCTTAGTGTCGCACCACCATGCTTAGAGGAGCCTCCTGTTACGCCGACCAGTCTACGACTGTTGCCCCTCCTCTCTCTCTCTCGATTGCTTTTTGGCGTGAAAGAACTCTCTCTCTCCCTCTCTTAGTGTCGCACCACCATGCTCAGAGGAGCCTCCTGTTGCGCCGCCAGAGCCACTGTGCCACGCAGCCCCTCCTGGTGAGCCTCTGCCTCGTACGTCTCCCCCCCACTCCCCCGAGCCTCTATTGCTCTTTATGTTCTAAGTTTTGTTTTCTTTTAGATTTTAGTTTCTGCTGGTGTTAAATGAGATTACCTTTATGCCCTTTTAATCTAGTATCTTGGAGGATTGTTATAAATTACACTTATAATTTTGCACTTAAGTATATGTTAGTTATGGAGACTATTATGTCATTTTATTTGAAGTTGAACTGAGCTTAATATTTTAAGTTGAGTTTAATTTTAGTTGCTCTTTATGTTTTAAGTTGTGTTTTCTTTTAGATTTTAGTTGCTGCTGGTGTTAAATGAGATTACCTTTATGCCCTTTTAATCTAGTATTTTGAAGGATTGTTATAAATTACATTTATAATTTTGCACTTAAGTATATGTTAATTATGGAGACTATTACGTCATTTTGTTTGAAGTTGAATTGAGCTTAATATTTTAAGTTGAGTTTAATTTTATTAAATAAATATATTTGTCATAGACTCATGTTTATAAGAAAATGCTTAAAAAATTTGAAATGTATTTTAAAGTATACTATTGAGCTTATTATTTTAGTTAATATTCTCTCTGTCTATTTAGTTTCCACATGATCAAATCACACAAACAACTTCATCATCCAATCCAACCAACCCCCCTACTCATCGGACTCAATTCGGCACAACTAACCATTTCACAATAAATATGAGTTAGCATAAACATACATTTAAATCGCAAAAGTTTTTTGGGAAAAATACTTACAAAGATGAAAGGCAACTCTGGAAGATCGAAAGTGATGCCAAAACTGGTTCGGCAGCGGTTTCCAAGCAACGGCCGTGGGTCACAAGAACCCAACTTTTGAATGAGGAAAAACGAAGACTATGGATGGCTAGGGGAGGGCATAGGGGTGTTGGTGAAGCTACTGGTGGTGGTGGTTAGCCGTGGGTGGCGGTGGTTGAAGGCCAAAACACCCAAATAAAAAATGGGGATGGAGGAGCTTCAAGGGTGGTAGGTCGAAGCTGAGGAAGAGTAGGTTAGGTAGCTGGAGGGCCGATGGTGGTGTGGTGAAAAGATGGTGGCCAAAGGTGGCGCTAGAACACAAAGACCGTGCAGCTTGAAACCATGCATGGAGGCTAACGGTGATGCGAGAGAGGCTAAGACTAGAAGGGGAGGGTCGCCAGCCGATGGGGAAGAAGATGGGAGGGGCGGTGTCACTCACGAACAGTGCACGGCAGCGCACTGGGCGGATGAAGAAATGGATGGGGAGAAGGGAGAGGGGAGGGGGTTGTTGTGCGCAAGAGGAGAAAGAAGTAGAGGAAAAAGGAGAAAAATGAAAGAAGGAAAAAATAAAAGAGAAATAAAAAAAGGAAAAAAAAAATTGAAGGAAAGAAATGAGATCCAATCCTCATAACTTAGGTCACAAAATCGATCCAACAAAAATAATTTCAAAACAGTAGGTTGAATAAAATAATTTAAATGCTGTAACTGAATAAAATGAAATAGTAAATCCAACAATGAAATAATTTAAAATAAAGAGCAAATTAAATAATAAACAATAATTAATAACAAGAAAGACACATTGAAATAGATTTCACAACTTAAAATATCATAAAATAATATAACAAAACTCATATTATTTTAAAACAAGAGGACTAATAACAAAATAAATGAAATAATTATTTAATTAAAGTACACATAAATATGGGGTATCACATAATCTCTAGCAATATTATGGGCAGTGTAAACCTGTTGTGTGAAATACCAAAGCCTTTGCCTTTGTCAGTCTCAGCCGCGAGAATCCTGGGGTCATCACTGTAGCTAACACAATCTTTGGATCTAACCCTCCCATCAATGCCTAAAATAATGTAGGTTATGTTAATGTAGGTTTTTTTTAGTTTATTTATTCCTAAAATAAAACATGAAATGATGAGGCATAAATCCTAAAATGAGAGATTATATTAAAATAGGTTATGGCCCAAAAACTCTTTTGGAGGGATAGGCTTTACTAGATTTGTTTTTTTTTTGGATGATATGAATGTAACACTTTTATTCATGAACAACCACAATTACATCAAAGTTTCAGACCAAATTACTAAGTTCACTAGATGTATGGCATACTTTGCCAAAGTGTGTGTTGCTTCATTAGCCATCCATCCCTTGCGTTGAATAGAACAGTTCGTGAACATCTTCATCATATTCGTCACCTCACAAACCAGATTACCCCATGCTAATCTTGGTTCACATGCCTTAATCAATTCATTGACTATAAGTAATGAATCACTTTCAATAATCAGTTCATCAATACCCATGGGAATGCAGATTTGTAGCCCTCTGAATATAGCCAGTAGCTCAATTTCCATCGTGTCATTCACTCCATTTTCCTTCATACTTGCAGCCATAATCACTTCAAAGGAACTATTCCTTAAGATAACACCCACACCTGCATGATTTAGAGTAGCAAAAATAGCCTCATCTACGTTTACCTTCAATGCATTTTGAGAAGGAGCCTGCCAACAACAACTTGAAAGTTTTCTGGTTTGTTCTGAACTCTAGCTTCCTTGTGATCCTTAGCCAAACTCAGAGCATGCTCAATTACTTGGTCTATTGCAAGACTTTATTCTCAAAAATCTTCTGATTTCTTCTATGCCATAGACTCCAAGCAATAAGAAAAAACTAATCAAGATCTTCACGTTTACCTCCACTCAGCACCTTCAAAGCTATTTGCATAATATCCAACTTAACATTATCCGTTAGTAAATCAGGAAAGTAGTGCTTCCAAGACTGTCTAATAGAAGAGCAATAGCATAATGCATGTTCCACATCTTCATCCTCATCTGTACGCCATTCACAGAGCGCTTCTTGGAGTACATGCCTATCTTTAAGATTCCTTCTAGCTGGCAGTCCATTCCTACATGCTCTCTATGCAAAGATTTTAACTGGTACCTTCATCTGCCATAGTTTCCTCCAAAGCCTTCTCTAATCTTCGACATTGGAACACTCACCATTTTGCTTAAGTTGTTGTTGAAACAGATCATATGCACCCTTTACACTGAAACTCTAAACTTTTCATGTTCCCATATAAGACAGTCAAGTCTACTCTCTGCGCTAAGCAACAATTTGAAGACATCTTCTACTTCTCGAGGGGATAATAAACCTCCAACTTTTTCCACATTCCACCATCTTGTTTCTGCATCAATGAGATCTGCTACTGTTATTGCATCATGATCCTGTCCATGAGGACTCCTTTGTAGCAATTTATGCCCAGGCAACCAATAATCAGTCCAGGCATTAGTAGACTTACCATCCCCAGCCCTCCATCTACAACCTATTAGCAAAAGTTTCTTTGATTCCTATATCCCTCTCCAAACATATGAAGGGCAAGACCCTAAATTTGAATCACAAAAGCTTGAAGCAGGAAAATACTTAGCCTTAAACAGCTTGTGCAGCAAAGTTGTTACCTCAGTCATAATCCTCCATGCCTGTTTTGCAAGAAGGGATTGATTGAAAATTTGTAAGTCCTTGAATCCCATACCTCCTTGTTATTTTGACTCACGCATTTTCTTCCAACTAGCCCATCTAGTTTTTCTTTCTTCCTTCATTTGGCCCCACCAGAAATTTGCCATCATATTTTCGAGCTCACTACAAAGGGTACTTGGTATTCTAAAGCAACTCATTGTGTAAGTTGGAATTGCCAATGCTACTGTCGTGATCATTATTTCTTTGCCTCCTTGTGATAATTGCTTCTCCTTCCAACCATTCAGCTGGTGCCAAACTTTCTGCTTTAAATTTAAAAAATCTTGTTTCTTTTCTCTCCCCACTATAGGAGGAAGACCAAGATATCTTTCATATTGTTGGTGATGTTGGACACCCCAGAATCTCATTATTTCCTCTTGTTGGCTGCTATGGACATTTGTGCTAAAGACCATTGATGTCTTTTCCTTATTCACCCTTTGACCCGATGTTCTTTCATATATATCAAGGAGATGCTGAATATTTAAGCAAGTTTGCGAAGTGGCCTTGCAAAACAATACACTATCATCTGCAAATAGGAGATGATTAAGCTTAGGAGCTCCTTTACAAATTTGAATACCTTCTATCTGTTTTAATCTTTCAGCCTGTTGTACTAAAGTAATCAGTCCCTCTGTGCACAACAATAACAGGTAAGGGGATAAAGGATCCCCTTGCCTCAAGCCTCGAGATGGAAAGAAAGGACCTTGAGGTACCCCATTCACCAATATGGAAAAAGAGACTGATTTCACACAAAGCATTATCAACTTGATCCGATTATCACCAAAACCCATTTTTTGCATAACAGCTTCTAAAAACCCCCATTCTACCCTATCATATGCTTTACACATATAATGCTTTAGAGACATAGAGCTTTTCTTACCAACCTTTTTTTCTTTCTGAGGGAATGCACCAATTCATATGCCACAAGGATGTTATTAGTTATGAGCCTGCCAGGGACAAAAACACTATGTGAGCTTGAAATAATAATGGACAGCACTTCCTTGAGCTTGTTTGCAAAAAACCTTTGAGATCAATTTATAGATTACATTACATTGACTAATAAGTCAAAATTCAGAAATCATCTCAGGCTGCTTCTTCTTTGGGATCAAGGTTATGAATGTGTGATTTATCTCTAGTGGGAGCTTACCATGGTTAAGAGCCATCACAACGGCATCTGTTACCTCGTAGCCAACAATGTTCCAAAACTTCTGGATTTGATAATTAGGTTGAAACTATATATGCAATATTTTAAGGATCAAGTGGAATCTTATTACTTGGTAATTGACCCAAATATATTATTGATCGATAGATTTATTTTGAACATGAGATTAAGGCCCGGTTTATTTATGAAACCCAAGCCCATTAACGTATTCAATTTCAAAAAAATCTTACAATTTTAGGGTTCCATTCACGTTAAATTTCCTTGAACCCACTGTCTTTAAGATATTTAAACCCATGCACATTTCTTCCTATTTTTTACTTGGGTTTCAGCCACCTTTATATATATATATATATATATATATATATATATATATATATATATCATCTCATGCACGTAGAACCACCCTCAATTAAGGTTACTACACATGATCCTAAATTTCTTTAGTTATTTTCCCTTTATTTGTCTCCCATGTACATTGAAGAACCAATCATCTGTATCCTTCACGTCACCCAGCTAGAGACTCCACAACATTGTCCCTGCATGTACCAATAGCCGGTGCCACCCAGCCTCCATCTTGCAGTAGCAACCCGAACAGAAAACTAACCCACATGCCGAGATCTCACCTGGACTACAGAAGCCACTAGCTCTACTGCCTAGCCCCACGTGAAATCGGCAACCACCTTGACACCCTTCCATAAACTGCAACCATCCCACACCCAAGGCCACGACAACCACCAAGTGGCACGACCATCCACATGTCCAAACAGTCCTTTGTTTTAGCCACTTAAAAAGAGAGCAACCCCAACCATCAGTTCCACCTTAAGCCGCAGCTCCCCGTGTCAAGCACAACCCCACCACAAAAGGAAATACACATGGCAGAGGGTGTCCTGGCAGTTACCTGGATTCTATGGCCAACTTGAAGTTTGCAAGTGGAAATACACATGGAACCTGTTGTCATTGCTGAAGCCATCCCATGAGATCCCCTGGCGCATTGTTGGGATTTTAATGAGATCCTTTATCAAGATGAGAAATGGGGTCGAAGACCAAGACCAGAATCTCAAATGAAGGATTTCAGGCAATCTTTAGAGGTGAATGGTGTCTTTGATCTGGGCTGGAAGGGAAGTATATACACTTGGAGTAATAGGCACTCTGATGACACCTTCACAAAGGAAAGGTTGGAATGAGCAGTGGCTAAGGTTAAATGGATGGAAGGGTATAGAGAAGCGATAGCAGAAACCATAACTGTAAGCCAATCAGATCACAAAGCTAAACTTCTTGATTTGGCATTAAAGATCCCAAGATGAAGGATTAAGAGGACGATTTTAAGATTTGAAATTAAATGGGCCTTGGATGAGAAGGGTAAACCTGTTGTTGAAGGGGTGTGGGAGACAAGTGTAAGGGGTTTTGATCCATTATAGATGTAACGCCCGTCCTTGTGGTGGGACTTTTTCTAAAATATTTTTATAAAAAGGACGACGGGAATTACCGTCCTGTTTAAAACTTTTCACTTGCATCCCCAGGGTGCGAGACTCTACGTTTATAAATAAAATGTGCTTTGATCATAAAAGAGGGTTACAGCGGAAAACATAAATCTTATAATAAAAAGGCCTCGTACGTTTAAAACTCGTGCCTAGACTTCCGTGCTCTTCCCCATGGGCCGTGTCCGTCCTGATCGTGCAGTTCCTGTGAGGGGGAGGGACATGCATAAAAACTAAAATGAGTCGAAGACTCGTAAGCATTACTTCATACGGTTAAAATATAACAACATAGGTTTTCATTAATGCATTTATCATTCGTACATACTATTACGTGCGTGCCTACGTGTCTTGTGTGCGTTCGTTTGAAAACGTCACTGGACGGGGCTTTTCTTTCGAAAGGCTTTTCTTTATTTAAAACGTGTCCCCCGTCAGTGCCTTCATTTCGTCAAGAGTCGTTGTACGGGGTTTTAATTTGAAAAGGGCTTTCTCGTCGTAAAACGTTCCCCCGTCAGTGCCTTCATTTCTTAAAGAGCCCGTGCTCTTGTGCTCTTGTGCATACATGTGCGTTCGTGCGTTCGTGCGTTCGTGCGTGCGTGCGTACATCCATTCTTTCTTATCGCTTTCATAGGCCAGTACACACAATTACGCCCCGTGTGTTTGGGGTTAGCGGTCTTCCTTTGGACCCGGATTCCGCCCGTGGCCACGGGTTGGGAACCCCTTTTCATAGGGGGCAGCACTGGGTGCACTTCCAGCGCTACTTACCCGGCATTGCAATCTGCCCATTCATCAGTACCCTTTCATTCATGTCATGTGGCCGTTACGTGTCTTCATACATTCATGATTTCATTTCTTTCTTTCTTTCTTTTCATTCATTCGTTCATGTCAGCTCGAAGGAGCGGAAGCTTTCATTCAGTTCGTTCTTTCATTTTACAGTCCTTTCTTTTCATGAGAAAACATTTCTTTTCGTGAGAAAGTATCGTTTGGGGCGTAAGCCCGAAAATGGTCTTTCCGTTTTCTTTTTCAATTTCATTTCAGCTCTATCCTCTCTTTAACAAAGAACATACATGGGCTTAAGCGTCAGCTTCCGTGGCATCCTATAAGCGTCACCTTGAACGTCGTCAATCACGGCATCCGCGAGCATCACCTCATGGTGCACATGAGAGCGTCGGTTCGTAGGATTCACGAAAGCATCTGCTTTCATGCCTTTCATGCATCTTCATCAGTTTATGGACTTTTCTTAGAAAATACATACAATAGATACAGCGTATAGTCATTCATTCACATGCGTACAATTAATACTTTGGGGTGCGTAAAAAGGGGCTGCCAATGAGGGGCCGTACATACTTATACTTTTGAACATTTAGCATTTTCTTTCTTAAAACGTTTTTAGTCTTTTCGTGAGCATTTTAAAGGAAAAGCGTTTCTTGTACCTTTGATAACTCTAGAAGAGTATGAACGTAACACTTACCTGGACTCCATGCTACTTGCATGTCATTTAGTCCATTCACGTGCTTGTCAGATGGCAACCTACATGCATACACATAACCTTAGCATCATTCTATATCTAATGCATAAGTAACTTAAACTATAAATAGAACCACGCTATACTTAGAACACTCTCCTTCTATCCCGTGCACTTATGTGCCCTTCACTATGTTAAACCCTTCGAGGACCACTTACGGTCACCACAACTTCCAACTCAAAATCTTGTCTCGAGTGCTCATCCACTAAAGTGAACCCCTTATTCACCTTAGGATTAAGACACTAGGACATTCGTCTTACTCTTCTTACAACCACATTCGACGCATGATTCCGACCGATGGAATCACACATCTCAATCCTAACGATGCATCCGTCACTATCTTCATGCATCTTGGCCCACACTAAATCCTCATTCCCATCCATAAAGACACATGGCTCTAAGCCAACTCTAAGGCTTAAGCACCGTGCAACTATGCTCATGCTGATGGTGGTGGTTACCAGCCGTGGGTGGCGGTGTACGGCGGTGCACGGCGTGCAACTCGTGCGTGCGTGAGAGGGGAACCCGTGAGGTAGAGGAGGGGGTTTCTGGCCATGGGTCACGTGGAGGAGCTCGGGGAAAGGGAGAGGAGGTCCATGGCGTCGCATGGTGGTCGTGGGTGGCCGCGTACGGCGGCGCACGGTGGGAAATGGGTTAGAGACCCATTTTGGGTACTTGCCGTGGAAGGAGGGGGAGGACTGCATCATGGGAGCTGGCTTCGGTGGAGGATGATGGCCGGTGGGAGAGGAAGCTGTCGAGGGAGTGGTGGCGTTGGAGGGAGGCGCACGGCGGCGCTACGTGCACTAAGCCCATTTGGGCTTCACACTTCGAAGGGAGAGGAAGAGGGAGCGTGAGGTGGAGGGGTTGGCATGGTTGAGCTCACCGGCGTGAGGAGCAGCCGGTGGTGTCGGCGGTGTGGCCTGGCGACGCATGGCGGCGCTGGGCTGTGCGTTGGAAGGCTTTGGCGTGGAGGAGATGCGTACCTCGTACGCCGAATGAGAGAGGGAGGAGAGAGAGAGTTACGGGGAAATGGGAGGGAAAGAGAGGGGTCTGGGTATTTAACCCAGTCCTTTCGTCTGGGGGTCTACACGACGATCTAACGACGAATAATTAAAACACTGATTTGAAGATGCGTAAAACATTAACTTAATTAAAAGCACTTAGAGGAATTAAGGTAGATATTATTTTAAACTAACTTTAGTTTATAAAATAATATTCTTCATCATTAATAGAATGATGAAGTCTCACTTAACATATTTAAAAGGGTTAAACCATTTATTTAATAAAAGTTCTTAACATAATTTAAATCTCATAATATCTTAAATAATTGAAATCATTTTAATAATAATATTAAAATGATTTCCGGCAATTATAATATTTTTGGAGCTCTTCAATAATATTATGATTGTCGTATTTAAGATCAAATCTTAATTCAACAATGATGAAAATATTCCTTATAAATATTTCCAGCATATTTAAAACACTGGGCGTGCCCTAGAAGGCACACGATATCTTTCGAGACATGCTATCATGGTTCGACACGCATAACGTGACTCGCAGTCGATAGTGAGAAAGGCAGATGATCACATAATCTCTGCCTTCGGGATTTGCTTACGTCATCAAGACGAAACATACGTCAGAAAGAGATAAGCGTACGTAAGAAGAAGGAGCTGGGTATTACAATAGAAGGTCTAGAAAAAGTTAATCTGGTGTAAAAATGAACTGAGCAGTTGGAGTCATACGAAGGAAAAGGATATTGAAAAGGACATGAGGCAGAAAGCTGACAGATTGAGAGAGGAATTAGAAAATGAAGATCCTTATAATGTGATGGCGATCAAACAACTTCAGGCTGAGCTAGGATTGATGTCGGAGCAAGAAGATATTAAATGGCGACAAAGAGCAAAAAGGAACTCATATTCGATGGGTAATAAAAATACAAAATCCTTCCACTATTGTGCTAGCCAAAGGAGAAAAAAGAATCAAATATTGGCTATAAAGGACTCTCGGGGCAGTATGAGAACTGATCAAGCAGATATTGTGTAACGCCCCGTCCCAGAGGGTTCGGAGAGTTAACTCATATCACTTAAAAATCATTTTCCTTCCATATAGTACATACTCTAATTTTTCTCTATCGCACAAAATACTCATATATTTACATCATTTACTCCAGAATAACTATTCTAAGACAATACAAAGTCTTAATATAAATATCAATCTCCCAACAAATCACATCATCAGAGCACAACAAGATTACTGAATGAAAATCCTCAATACCCATATAAACCTTCTATGCTTAAACCATCATTCTTAACTCTTCTCACCCATGCTCCATATCCTTGATCCTCAACTGAAACATTCAAATCATCTGAAAAATATTGTGGAGATAAGGGGTGAGTTATCAACAACTCAGTAAGCAGAGAACATATACTAGTATGTAAACATGAGTCTTTTCAGAAAGTTTAGTATGCAGAAACAAAAACATTTTATTTTTATATGCAGATCTTAGAAAAACGTGTTATCAGAAAATCAGAGCGACTTTTCAATCTTTTCATACTCAAAATCAACAATTCATATTTAAGGATCCATTTCATATTCAAAAACGCTTTGGCATAACATAACTGCACATCTTCATCTTATCATATCATATCATATACCATGTTTAACCCCCGTGGTAGGGTTGTGCTAGCCCCGGTGGCCAAACCAGGCAGTATCATGTGGTGAACTTCTCCTTTTTCAATCTCGGAGCTCCGAGTGTGCACACAGGAAAGAACACCTAAAAAAGACCACTTTGTTTCCAAAGTGGGTGCACTCATATCATATCATATCATGGTGGTACCAACCATATCACGTGAACCAGTATCATCTCAGAACCATATTCAGAACAGATAAGTATGCCAAAGTTTTATCATATCAAAACACGTGCAAAACATATTCATTTCGTTTCCATTCGATCAAAAACAGATCCAAATCATTTCATATCACATGCATAAAAATCTCAATGATAACATATTCGCTCTTTTGCATATTTCATAAACATGTCAAATATTGCTCATGTCTACACATTTCATGTCAAAAACATTTATTTTCTCTTTCATACGTATCTCATGAGGGAATGCGAAACATATACTGAGGTTGTTTTTCACTTTTTCTTTTTAAAACAACATGCACATTTTTACAAACCAATCTCAGTTCATTTCTTTTTATGCAAATATAGCATAAGAACCCCGCTTACCTGGACGACTTAACTTTTCCAGAATTTTCCTCAAATATGTCGAGTCGACTATAAATCGTCACCTATAAAGATAATCATGTAATTTTTGTAAGTTTTAAACTTCAAAAATAACCCATTTTAATTCCTCGAAACTTAAAACCCTCATAATTCCAAAAATATATCATCACTTTCTAAAATCATCAATATCCACCATAACCAAACTCAAACTCAAAACACCAATATTTAAACCCGAAACTGTCAATAAATCTCACATCATAAACCAATCACTCAAACAACTCCATAATCCAATCCAACTGCCCCCCCTTACTCCTCAGACTCAGTCCGGCACAGCCAACCAATTCATAGTAAATATGAGTTAGCGCTAAAATACATTTAAATCTCAAAATTTCTTTGGGAAAATACTTACAATACTATAATGTAATTTTTAAAAGATCACGAAGGTGCTAGAAGCGGCAACGCAGCAACAAAACAGTGCCAAATGCACTGTGGCTGTGGGTCTCAAAAATCCACTTTTGAACGGGTGCAAACGAAGACCCGAGATTGATAGGGTAGGGCTTAGGAATGTCGGTGAAGCTAGTGGTGGTGGTGGTTGGCCGTGGATGGCAGCGCAAATGGTGGTTGAAGTGAAAAATATCCAAAACGAAAATGTTGATGAATGTGCTTCACCGGTGACGGATCGGAGGTGGGGTTGGGTCCAAAGGGTTGCTAGGAGGTCAAGGATAATGTGGTGAGAAGATGGTGGCCGGAGGTGGCGTGACGGCGACACAGCGGCGCAAGGAGTGCCGCGGCTTGGTGATGCGCGTGGGAGCTAACGGCGGCGCGGTTGGGGCTGAGATTACAGGGGGTGGTCGCCGGTGGCTGGGGAGGACGGTGGGCTGGGCGGTGTCACGCACGGCGACGCGAGGCGGTGGGGCTGGGTGGATGAAGGAACATACGGAAAGAGGGAGGGGGAGAGTCATGCGTGCGCGAGAAGAGGCCAGGGATGAAAATAAAAAAGAAAGAAAGGAAAGAAGAAAAGAAGAAAAAGAAAAGAGGAAAGAGAAAATGTAGGGAAAGAAATGAGGTCCAATCCTCACATCTTGGGTCACAGAAAAATGATGCAACGGAAACGATTTTAAAACAGTAAATGAAATAAAATAATTCAAAAGTAATGATTAAAATGAAAATAAATAATTAAACCCAACAATAAGTTAATTTAATTTGAGAAGAAATTTAAACGCATAACAATAATTAATTTAGAGAAAACACTTCAAAAATAATTATCGTAAACTAAAAATCATAAAAATAACCCAACTAAAATTCTAATAATTTTAAAACAAGAGAATAAATTTCTAAATAATTAAAAATATTCTCTCATTAAAAATATACTAAAATATGGGGTGTTATATATTGAAGGAGTCTATGATTATTTTAGTAACATATTTAGTACCTCTCAACCAACAAGGGAGGCCATTGAATTATGTTTGAAAGACATGGACTCGAGGGTTACATCTTACATGAACTTAGAGCTTGAAAAAGTGTTCATAAAGGAAGAGGTGGTTGAGGCTCTAAAACAAATGGCCCCATTAAAATCTCTAGGACCGGATGGGTATGGAGCATGCTTTTATCAGGCCTATTGGAGTATTGTGGGAGAGGAGGTAAGCAATTCTATCTTGGCTTTTTTGAATGGAGATGGCAGCTTGGAGGAAACTACTGTTAACTGTACTTACATTGCCTTAATCCCTAAAGTGGCTAACCCTGTAATTGCTAGTGAATTTTGGCCTATCAGGCAATGTAATGTCTTATATAAGTTGGTGTCCAAGGTATTGGCTAATAGGCTGAAAAGAATCATTCCTCGTATAATTTCAGGTAATCAAAGTGTATTTATTAAGGGAAGACTAATAACAGATAATATGATAATAGCTTATGAAGCTTTCCATACAATGAAAGTAAGGCAAAAAGGAAGGGTGGGTAGTATGACACTCGAATAGTATATGTCCAAAGCCTATGATAGGATTGAGAGGTTGTATTTGAACGCAGTGATCGAGAAGATGGGGTTTGGGGAAAGATGGATTAATTTAGTGATGAAATGTGTGTTATCCGTGACTTATTTTGTGCTAGTAAATGGTGAGCCAGGGAAGACTATAGAACCCTCAAGGGGATTAGACAAGGGGACCCCATATCCCTTTATCTTTTCATCCTATGTGCAGAGGGTGTGATAGCTTTGATAAATGTAGTTGATAGGAGAGAGAATTTAAGAGGGGTTGTTGTCTCCAGAGAGGGTACTAAAGTTAGTCATCTAATTTTTTGCTGATGACTGTCTCATCTTTGGTAGGGCTAAGTTATCTGAATGGCAGCAAAGACAAAGTCTTTTGAAGATATATGAGGGTGCCTCGGGCCAATGTTTGAATCTACAAAAGACCACTATCTTTTTTAGCTCAAATACTGATCAAGTGACCAGATCATAGATTAAAAGTATAGCAGGTGTTTCAGTTTGTGGAAGTTATGAGAAGTATCTCGGGTTGCCAGCCATGGTCGGCTGATCAAAGTTTACAGAATTCAAAAACCTGAAGGAAAGCGTATGGGCGAAAATTTCAAACTGGAAAAATACTTGGTTGTCAGAGGCTGGGAAAGAAGTGTTGCTTAAGGCTGTTGTTCAAGCAGTGCCAACTTATACTATGAGTGTTTTTAGACTTTCCAAGAGATTGTGAAGAGAATTAACATCACTTATGGCCAAATTTTGGTGGAGATACATGCAGGAGGACAGAAAAATACATTGGAGAAGTTGGTTTAAGATGAGTGCTTCCAAGAGAATGGGTGGTCTAGGATTCAGAGATCTAGAATGCTACAACAAAACTATGCTTGCTAAGCAATGTTGGAGACTAATAGAGAATCCTACTTCTTTGGTAGCAATTATTATAAAGGAAAAGTATTTTCGAGGAACTGGCTGCTTAGAGGCTAAAGCGGGTGCTGGGTCTTCTTTTATTTGGAAGAGTTTGTGCTCATCCATTGCTCTTGTTAAAGAAGGCATGTGGTGGAGGGTGGGTGATGGTAGTGAGGTTAACATTTGGGGGGATAAGTGGTTTCCTTGTCAAAAGTCCCCTAGGATCCAATCTGCTGCTATAATACTGCCAAGAGATTCGAAGGTAAAACAACTTATTAACGCTGATGATAGGTTGTAGAATACAAGTTTGATTGATGAGTTGTTTTCTATGGAGGTGAGGGACCTTATCCTGAGTACACCTAGATGTAGATGAGGTGTTAGAGACAAGCGGATTTGGGGGACAACAAATGATGGTAGGTTCTCATTTAAGAATGCTTACCACCATGAGCATAGAAGGCTACTGTATGAGGCTAGAGAAACATCAAGTGGTGATAATTCACTAGGGGGATGGAAGTGGATATGGGGCTTAAGAATGCAGCGGGTGGTTACACATTTTTTATGGAAGACCTGCCATGGAATCCTACCTACAAAACAAAATTTGACGAAAAGAAGGGTGACAGACTCGAGTTTATGCCCAATATGTATGTTAGAAGATGAAATCATAGTGCATGCTCTATGGAGTTTCCCAGCTACCTTAGATCATGTATGGGATGAGAGTGACAATTCAGTTTAAAAGTGGAGTATTTTTGTCATATATTTCCAGCAACTATGGGAAAAAATAAATGCCAAGCTTGAAAGTGAAGAAGTAAAAGTGGTTGCATGTATTATGAGAAGAATTTGGCTTAGGAGAATTACATGCATGTTTAAAGGGGTGTTTGAAGAACCTAGAAATGTGATAAGAGCAGGAAAGCGGGGCTTGATGAATTTATAGCAACTCCGACAATCCAATAGCAGTTTTAGATGGAAAGAAGTGTGGATAGAAGCACTATAAATTGGGAAAAACCAGATGAAGGGCTTGTCAATGTAAAATGGGATGCTGCAGTGAATGATCAACTTAAGAAGGTTGGGGTGGGAGTGGTAATCTGAGACCATGAGGGAGAGATTTTAGCTTGTTTGTCTGCATCTATGGATCACACTAGAAACTCAGTAGTTGCTAAAACTATGGCATTAAGAAGGGCAGCAGTCTTGTGTGCTGGAGGAGTCAATTGGGTGGTTTAGTTTTGTACACAGGGAAGCTAACTGCATAGGTCATAAGTTAGCAAAATTTGCATTCATGTTGAGAGAGGAAAGGGTGTGGATAGAAGTGGCCCTATATATATACTTACTGATTTATAGACAGAGAAATGTTGTAATGACTGAAAGATTTCTTTGATTCTTCAATAAAAGAGGTATACTTGTTTAAAAAAAAACATGAGCATGCATGGACATAATAACTATGGATCATAAGGATTTTTTACTATTTCATTTGATCAAATCGATAGTATATATCTATCAATCAATCACTTTTAAAAACACAATGACTAAAATACTTCTTGGATATATACTAGTACTAGTACTGTATATGTAAAATGGAGAACATATCATATTCCAGGTGTGATCATGAGCCACCTGGTGGTTCTATCATACATGTCACATTGATTCATGATGATTACTAAGATATGTTTTTGCAAATTCGATCAACAACGAAGATTGTCTTGTTTAGCTGTTTAGCTGTTTAGCATGATGATTTATATAACAACCAACGTTACTTCTACCTATTACAAGGGCAAGGTAAGAGGAGAGAGAAAAAGGCAGAGCAAAATACAAAAGTGAGATTTCTAGGTCTCCTCGTTCGAGGGACCTTGTGTCATCATGGCCCTGCCTGGAGGCCCCATGCCAACAATGAAGAACATGTCCTTCGCTGACCTGGTCATGGCTGTCCCTTAGCCTTTGCTGGAAGTTAACCTTTCGATGAGGCCCCCCAAAATCATAGACGGTCAGGTATGCTTTTTGTTTTCTAAGGAGGAAATGGCAGCTTCAGCAGTTCCTTTTAGGTATTCATTGGTCTTGAAGTTTCTCAAGCAGAGGTCAACACTAGATGCAATAAGACTATTCATATGGAATAGATGGGGGTTAGTGGGGACCGTGGTCGTCTCTTCAATGAGTAAAAACAAACACGTCTTTGTACGCTTAACTTCAGAGGATGATTTCAACAAAGCTTTTTCACGTGAGACTAGTGAGATAAATGACATGCCTTACAGATTTTTCCACTGGACGCCAGGTTATACAGAGGAGGAGGAATCTCCGATAGTTTTGGTCTGGGTAATGCTTCCAGGTTCACCACCAAATTTTTAACATGATTCCATCCTCAGGATACTACAGCGCCACTTGGGAATTTTATTCGGTCTAATAACTTTATAAGATGTGCAACCAGAACGGATGGTGCACGAGTTTGCTTAGGAATGGATGCCTCTCGGCAGAAAATGGAGTACTTCTGGATAGGAGCACCAGGGTCTGGTTTCAAGCAAGAGGTGGAGTTTGAGACCCTACCAGCGTTCTGCCTTTCCTGTAAAATGCAGGGCCACAACTCACGGAATTGTAGGAAAGGCAATAGCAACAGAGACCTTGAAAAGGCAGGGAAACATAGAGTTGTCAAGTAGTACCGTGAAGTAAGAGTGGGCCCAAAAGCAACAGGATGAAATGATTACCAAGTGGAGAATGGGGTGGTGGGAAGAGATGCGATAGAGACTGGGGCGGTGGAAGACCTGGAATGACCTACACGGGGGGAAAGGGTGAATGAAACGCAAGTAGAAGGAAATCTGGTAGAGAAAGAAATCCAAGGTATGCAAGGCTTAAATGAAATGCAAGATGTGCAAGGGAATAATGACCTACAGGATGGTATGCAGGAGCAGGTGGGGCAAGAGCAGGGGTTCCTTATGGAGAGCTTGACTCCCTTGTTTAGAAGGAAGATTGTTTCATGGAGACGCAAGAGATTGTACTAGATAGCTTGAAACAAACGCTTGGCAATGTGCACAGAAAGGAACATGAAACACAAGAACAATACGGAAGAAGGAGGAGGATGTCGTCCTAATTGAAGACGTGCCTTTGGATGAGTCAAGGCAAGAGAAGCAAGATGGGGAAATAATGAGGGAGTTCCAATCTTTGTCTGATCATGAGGAAGATGGACTAAAACCAGTAGTGGGGAGATAAAAGGATTACTTGTCTAAGGAAGGAATTAGTGGAGAAAATAAAGGAGATGCTAAGGGAGAATTGAGCACATCCAGAAGCACAAAGCGGGTAATTACCCGCCCCTCAAAACTTAATTTATGATAGGTCCAATTTTGTATTGGAACATCAGAGGCTTGTGCACATCAAGGGGAAGGTTGAAGAAGCTTGTGAAAAAATTTAATCCCAAAGTTGTAGCACTAGCAAAGCCTTTCGTTGATGAGAGGAAGATGGGCAATCTTATGACGCAACTATGGCTGGAGAATGGTTGGTCTAACCAAGCACAGACTAGGAAACTTTGGCTGTTATGGGATAAAAGTGTGAATGTGAGCGTCGTGGGAATGAGCGATCAATTCATTTCGGTCAAGATGATGGAGGGGAGCACTGAATTCCTAATAGCATTCGTATATGCTAAATGTAATTATGGATTTCGTAGACAGTTATGGAGGGACTTAGAAGAGGTGGCATAGACAAATTTACCTTGGATGGTCTTAGGGGACTTTAATGCTATATGAACTGACGATGAACGAAGGGGGGGTGCCCATGCATCATCCTCGGGTAGCGATGGAGGAATTTAATTTGTGGATCAATGGGAGTGGGTTACTTGAAATAAATTTTCAAGGAAAGAGGCTAACATGGTGTAACGGGCAAGAAGGATTAGCAAGAAGTTGGGCTTGGCTAGACCGAGGTTTTTTAATACAAAGTTTTTAGACCGGCTCCCTCAAATGTTGTTGACTTACTTGGGCTGCAGCACCTCAGACCATTCACCTATGATAATCTCCTGTGATCAGTATTTCCAAAGGTATGGGCCATCTCCGTTTTGTTTCCAACAGATGTGGGTGGACCACAAGGAATTTCTCCCATATGTCAAACAGTGTTGGAAGGAGGAAGGGCATGGAAGAGGACTGGAAAAGTTGGCTTTTAAACTGAAGTACATGAAACAAGCTCTTAAAACATGGAACATGGATGTATTTGGACGTGTGGAAGTTATAATCCGAGACATAGAACTGAGGGCTGAATTACTAGATACTTGCCTACAGGAGGGATATGAAGAAACGGTGGAGTAGGAACAATTAATCTCAAAAATTGAGTTGGTTATTTTGAAAAGCATATAGGAGTCCATGCTTGCGTAAAAAGCCAAAGTTAAATGGCTAAAAGAAAGAGACAACAATACTCGCTTCTTCCACTTAGTTTTGAAGAGAGGGCAACAAACTCAAGTAAAACAAATGCTCAAAGTTGATAGAACTTTATACGAGTGTCCAGAGGCGGTTCATGAAGGAGTTATCCAATATTTCCAAAAGTTATTAAGCCACGAAGGCGAGCGGGAACTTCCAGAGTTGAGCCCGTTTATTGACAAAGAAATAACGGAATAGGAGAATAAAGAAATCATCAAGCACCCTGCAGTGGAAGAAATTCGGCAAGCCCTTTTCAGTATCCTAGTGGAAAGTAGTCCGGGACCAAACAGTTCTAGCTTGGGTTTTTTCAGAGCATGCTGGGAATTTGTACAAGGGGATGTGGTGGATGCCATAAAGGAATTCTTTGAAGGAAAACAACTACCAAGGTTTTATACGGCATCATATGTGGCCCTCATTCCCAAAGTACAACTGCCCACCGGGTTTGAGAAATTTAGGCCTATAAGCCTATGTTTCGTGGTTTATAAAATTTGCTCAAAAGTTATTGTAGCACGGATCACACATCTATTGTCGAGGGTAATATCTCAGGAACAAGGGGTCTTCATTCCCAAGAGGAGCATTTTTAAAACATAAGCCTGACTTAAGAAATGGCCCATTCCATTCATAAAAAGAAGATCGGAGGTAATGTGATATTGAAAGTGGACATGTCCAAAGCGTATGACCCCGTGAACTGTAACTTTTTGTTACATGTTTTGGCATCTTTTAGTTTCTCGAAAGAGGTTTGTGGGTTGAGCAAGACTAGTATTATAATGTGTTGGGATTCCATTCTCCTGAATGGAACTGTAAAAGGGTTATTTATTTATTCTAATGGAGGAAGTGTTCACAAGGATGTTAAAAAGTAAATATGAGAATGGATCTATTGGAGGTTTCTCTCAATCTAGAGGGACGCCCTCCATTTCCCACTTGTTATATGAGGAAGTTTGTGCTCAAGACCATTGATGTCTTTTCCTTATTCACCCTTTGACCCGATGTTCTTTCATATATATCAAGGAGATGCTGAATATTTAAGCAAGTTTGCGAAGTGGCCTTGCAAAACAATACACTATCATATGCAAATAAGAGATGATTAAGCTTAGAAGCTCCTTTACAAATTTGAATACCTTCTATCTGTTTTAATCTTTCAGCCTATTGTACTAAAGTGATCAGTCCCTCTGTGCACAACAAGAACAGGTAAGGGGATAAAGGATCCCTTTGCCGCAAGCCTCGAGATGGAAAGAAAGGACCTTGAGGTACCCCATTTACCAAGATGGAAAAAGAGACTGATTTCACACAAAGCATTATCAACTTGAGTTGATTATCACCAAAACACATTTTCTGCATAACAGCTTATAGAAACCCTCATTCTACCCTATCATATGTTTTACACATATCAAGTTTTAGAGACATAAATCTTTTCTTACCAACCTTTTTCTGTCTGCGGAAATGCACCAATTCATATGCCACAAGGATATTATCAGTTATGAGCCTGCCAAGGACAAAAACACTATGTGAGCTTGAAATAATAATGGGCAGCACTTCCTTGAGCTTGTTCGCTAAAACCTTTGATGTCAATTTATAGATTACATTGCATTGACTAATAGGTCAGAAAACAGAAATCATCTCAGGCAGCTTCTTCTTTGGGATCAAGGTTATGAATGTGTGCTTCAAGATATTTAAACCCATGCACGTTTCTTCCTATTTTTTTCCTTGGGTTTCTGCCAACTATATATATATATATATATATATATATATATATATATATCATCTCATGGGAGTGGGTTACTTGAAATAAATTTTCAAGGAAAGAGGCTAACATGGTGTAACAGGCAAGAAGGATTAGCAAAAAGTTGGGCTCGGCTAGACCGAGGTTTTTTTAATACAATTTTTTTAGACTGGCTCCCTCAATGGTTGCTGACTTACTTGGGGCGTAGCACCTCGGACCATTCGCCTATGATAATCTCTTGTGATCAGTATTTCCAAAGGTATGGGCCATCTTTGTTCCATTTCCAATAGATGTGGGAGGAACACAAGGAATTTCTCGCACATGTCAAACAGTGTTGGAAGGAGGAATGGCGTGGAAGAGGACTGGAGAAGCTGGCTTTTAAATTGAAGCGCATGAAACAAGCTCTTAAAACATGGAACATGGATGTATTTGGACATGTGGAAGTTATGATCCGAGACATAGAATTGAGGATTGAATTACTAGATACTCGCCTACAGGCGGCATATGAAGAAACAGTGGAGCAAGACCTATTAATCTAAAAATTTGAGCTGGATATTTTGAAAAGTAGAGAGGAGTCCATGTGGCGCCCCCGACCCCATGTAAGGAAATACGAGAATCGAGATGCCAGGATGGTGACAACACGGTCACGCATTCCAACAATAGTGCCAAGTGTGTGTGTACATGCAACGGTGTACAAAATAACGTAGCGGATTAGTCAACTAAGTACCAGAATTTAAATACAATCTAAACATCAGTAAGGTTTAAAAAGTAGTTATACAGTCATCCAAAATTAAAATACAATACAGTAAAATCAAATAACGAAGCAAGTGATCCCAGATCACTCCTCGGGCGGAGCCGTCACCTCAGGCTAGCCCTCATCCTCCTCATCTGCATCAAAATCTGCGTTACCTCAAAATGGTACCACAGGTAAGTATAACCCAAATAACCACGTAATGAAAATACATTAATGCAACCAACATGCATGCATATGATGAAATATGCATTTTTCTCAAAATATCATTTTTCCCGAAAATGATTATTTTCCAACACGCCAAAATCCCATTTGGCCCAAAATATCCGTAAAACATTTTCCCAGAAAATGATTTACACAAAATCCAACACACACTATTTTCCCAGAAAATAATTCATTTATCCATTATTACCATATGCACCATGGTCTCCCCTAGGGACCATCCACATGTCCTGGCTTTGTAGCGATGCCCATTGGGAACAATGGGCCTTCATTCCCAATAGGAGCATTTTTTAAAACATAAGCCTGACTCAAGAAATGACCTAGTCCATTTATAAAAAGAAGATCAGAGGTAATGTGATATTGAAAGTGGACATGTAGCACCCGGGCCCAAAATTGGTATAGTTGGACTTTAGATTTTTACTTATTTATTTTTTTATAGCTTGATTGTTTTTTTTTTTTTTTTTAAGTTCTTAATTTACGATTTTAAGTAGCGTTGTTTTTTTTTCTTTTCTTTTAATTTAGAAGTCGTGGCCGTTCTTTTTCTTTTATTTCTTTCCGGATGTTTCATTTTTAATTCTTTCTCTTTCGGTGTTATCTCTTATTTCCGTAAGTTTATTTTTTTTCTCTTTTCGTTCACGTCGTGTGCACACACGTCTCTCGTGCACGTCCCGCGTCCGTTTGGTTTTCATCTAGGGTTTTCTTTTCATGTTCAATCGTCTATTTATATTCATACGAAGAAGCTCGCGCCGCTGCCTTCCCACACGAAACCACCGAGCCCACTGCCTAGTCACGCGAAGCTGCCACCAGCGCCGTGAAGCCTCTGTTTCACGCCTTGACTTCCACCTTTTGTGACATCCGAGAAACACAGTTGTCCAACCACCATAAGTCACTGCAACTCACCCTCCACCGAGAGCTCCACCGCGTGGTGTTTCCACCTCACGAAAGCCACCACCGCGAGCCACCCCTCTCTCGGAAGACTCAACAACTTATTCCCCTGTTTTTGGCCTCCCGAAACAGAGTCCCATCCACTGGACCACTGCACTGCACCGCACCGCTCCAGCCACTCCAGGTCGTCGCCACCCGCGCGGATAAGGGCGCTGAACACCCGCGCGGATAAGGGCGCCGAACACCCTCAGGCCACCCCAGTCGTAGCACCTCTCGGTGAGTACCTCCCTCGGTTACTCCCTCCTTTCTCTCCGCCCTCTCTCGCTCACCTCTCCCTCTCTTTGTCTCGTGCCCAGCGCTGTTCGACGGAAGCTTCGCCGCGCTCCTGCAGTCCCTCCAGCCAGCCCGTTGCGCCTCGGTTTCCCTTGGGTAGTTTCCGCCGTGCATGTTTTCAGTTACGTAGGTTTTGCTTTGGATAGTCTGCAAGGTATAAACTGAATTACCGTAATGCCCTTCACTGCATATTATATTATGGGCTTTTATTTTTTTGTTATTCTGTATTAGTACACCATTATTTATTTATGATTACAGAAAACTATTTTTTAATATGTTATTAAGTGAAGAATTATGTTAAGAGTAAATAATATTGGAGTAATTTTGTTTTTACACTTTAGATATGATTTAGTCTATTTAAAAATAGTCATGGTTTATTTTAAAATATTTTGGGACAATTATATTACTTAGTATTAAGCTTCATAAGTTGTTTTCATTAGTAAATGGGTCTGATTTTTTAAATGTTTTAGTCATAGTATTAAATTAGTACTGACGATTTTAGAAAGTGATGATTGGTAATTTTAGGTTTTGAGGAATTAAATAGATTATTTTATAAGTTTAGGATTAAATATCGAAATACGTGATTAATTGGAAATTTATGAGAATTACGTGATTATTTTATAGGTGACGATTAATTATTGTCCGACGTTTGAGGAATTTCAAAAAAGGCTAAGAAGTTCAGGTAAGCGGGGTTCCTATGCTAGAATTTGCATTAAATAAAATGAACTGAGGTATTTTTTTTGAAAAATATGCATGTTTTGTTATGAAAAGAAATTTGAACTACCTCAGTTATTTGTTCTACATTACTCATGAGATTCTGTTTAAGAAGAAAGTATTTTCTGTCATGACTGGTGTAGACATGAGCTTATTTCTGACATTTTATTTCTGAACTTTGAAAAATAGAGCGAATATGAAATTTGTGCATAAATTATTTTGTGATATGATTTTTGTTCTGTTCTGAAGATTTTCTGTACTCTGATATGATCTGATGTGATTTCTGAAAACCTCTGGCATAACATTCTGTTTCTGTTTCTGTTCCGTTCTGACCTCACCACGGGTGTAAAATTGTGGCCTCTGTTCGGGTTGGTACCAACTTTTCTGTTTCTGGTGCACCCACTTTGGAAACAAAGTGGTTTTCTGCGTGGACTTTCCTATGTGCACACTCGGGGCTCCGAGAATGAATAAGGGGAAGATTCACATTCTGTTTCTGCTCGGTTAGCTACCGGGGTTTGCACAACCCTACCACGGGGGTTAAACATGGTATTTGTTCTGATATGA
Source organism: Juglans regia (assembly GCF_001411555.2). NCBI lineage: Eukaryota > Viridiplantae > Streptophyta > Magnoliopsida > Fagales > Juglandaceae > Juglans > Juglans regia. The sequence continues at coordinate 2,673,596 of NC_049907.1, forward strand.
CAAGATAAGATGTGATGTTTCAGTTTATGCTATGCCAAAGGGATTTTGATTATGAATATTTTCAAACTATTGCTCTGATATTTTTGGTAACATGTTCTGACGCTGCATTTTGAAAACATTATTCTGATTCTGCATTCTGAAAGAAAATATTTTGTTCTGCATTCTGATTTCTGTAAATGCTCATGTTTACACACTAGTATATGTCCTCTGTTTACTGAGTTGTTGATAACTCACCCCTTATCTCTATAATATTTCAGATGAAATTGATGGTTCAGTTGAGGATCAGTATTAGAGTTTATGGAGAAGATTAGCAGTGAATGGTTGTTGGGTAACTCGTGGTATTAGTGTTGATGTTGAAAGCTATTTATATTTCTTAAGTTTGCTTCAATGGATTTAGACGGTTTATGGAGACTTATGTTAATGCTTCATTATTTTAGTTTGTTATTTGAGACATGAAGAATAGTTGATTTTATTTGAGTTGCTGGATTGAAAATTGGATAGATGAGTTTATATGGTTTATTTAATTGAAGTATTTTACGTGTGATTTGAGGTTTGAGAAAATATATATTCTTGAATTTGGAAGTACTCTAGCCTTGTAAGAGTTGATTATCAGGTTATATGAGTTAACTCTCCGGACCCTCGGGGACGGGGCGTTACAGGACATGTCCAAAGCGTACGACTGTGTGAACTAGAACTTTTTGTTACATGTTTTGGCATCCTCTAGTTTCTCGAAAGAGGTTTGTGGGCTGATCAAGACTTGTATTACAACACCGTGGTATTCCATTCTCCTGAATGGAACTGTAAAAGGGTTCTTTAAGGGAGAAAGAGGACTTCGACAGGGGGACCCCTATCACCATATTTATTTATTCTAATAGCTTTCACAAAGATGTTTAAAAGGAAATATGAGAATGGATCTATTGGAGGTTTCTCTCAATCTAGAAGGACGCCCTCAATTTCCCACTTGTTATATGCAAATGACATCGTGATTTTCACTAACGGAGCAAAGAGATCTATTAGAGCCCTGTTTAAAGTCCTGGAGTTGTATGAACAGTGGCCTGGGCAAAAAGCTAATAAGGAGAAGTTGGCCATCTAGTTCTCAAAACACATTACACCAGCTAAAAGAAGAGAAGTTCTCAATATCACGGGCTTCGAAGAAGGTAGCTTCCCGTTTAAATACTTAGGGGTGAACGTAGTTAGTGGCAAGTTAACTGGTAGACACCTAGATGAACTTATATATAAGATACGTGAGAAAGTAAGCGGATGGAAGATGAGACTACTCTCGATAGGAGGTAAACTCACTCTCCTGAAGCATGTTTTATCAAGTATGCTAGTTCATCTTCTTTCAATTTTACAGGTGCCTAAGTTGGTTTTTTTTTCCTCCATTAATCGCATACTTAGCACCTATTTTTGGGGTGAAGTGGATGGATCGCCAAAAAAGAAATGGTGTGCGTGGCACAAACTTTGTAAGCCGGTTTCTAAAGGGGGTTTAGGTCTATGGATCTAGAGGAAATGCAAAAATCTTTACATATGAAATTCGCTTGGAATCTACTCAAGGATGACTCGCTATGGGCATGTTTCTTTCGGGGAAATTATGTGAAGGGAAATCATCAATCACTTGTTGAGAACACGAAAGGCACACGTTTTTGGAGAATGGTGATGAAACAAGTTCCGCATGTTTTAGAATTGTCCCGCTGGAAAGTGCACGGGGGAAACGTCAATCAATTTCTGGTTGGATTCTTGGTTGGAAGATGGTCCTCTGGCTGACACTCTAGGAATAACTTATTAACTTGGGATCAAAATATGCGAGTGCAAAATAGACAACAAATGGGATGTACAGCTAATGGAGATACTTGAAGCCTTGGGAAATCCTAAAGAGGGCGTGACCTGCTCATATGGAAGCCTTCCATAGAGGGGAAGTTCTTGGTCCGAAATACTTGGGAATGCCTGTGCGTGAAGTTCCCAGAAACTCCTTGGTCGGAGTGGGTTTGGCATAAACTATTACCAAAGAAAACTCAATTATGGTATGTAAAGCATGGAAAGGTAGTATTAATGTGGATGATAGATTGAGGAGGACAGGGATTCCGGTTGTATCTAAATGTAACTGCTGTCATGAAGGTGGTTATGAGGATATTAACCATGTCCTTTATGCTGGAAACTTTGCTCAACAGCTATGGAGGAGATGCGCAAGACAACTGGGAATTTTTTTCTGGGAGGGATTAACGTGGAAGGAAAATATGTAGTTATGGTTTTGGCGTGCTACTCGGTCATCTCAGATGGGTGTAAGCTGGGGTGTTCTTCCTTCAATATTAACATGGCGGTTGTGGTTGACGAGATGTAGGGCACGCTTGGGAGATTACATGGAGTCACGAGCAGAAGTGTGGCAAGCAATAAGTTATTGGATGGCCAGGCTAATGAAATTTTCCACAAATTTTTGAAAGCAGGTACGTGAGGATCAAGAATTGCTGAGTGGGATGAATATTGATGTTATACCAGTTAAAGCTAAACGCATACAAGTGGTCAGGTGGATCAAGTGTAACACCCGGATCCAAAATTTGTATAGTTGGACTTTAAATTTTTTTTTTATTTGTTTATTGGAGCTTGATATTTTTTTTTTTTAAGTTTTTTTTTTTTTTACGAACTTGAGTAGTGATTTTTTTTATTTTATTCACACGTTTATTTTTTTCCGCATGTTTCTTTTTTTTTATTTCCTTCTCTTTTGGTCTTTATCTCTTTTTTTTTTCCGTAAGTTTGTTTTTCTCGTGCACGTCGTGCATGCACTCACACAGCTCATCTTCATCCGCTCACACGTCTACTCCTCTAGGGTTTTCTTTTCTTGTTCATCCACCTATATATAGTTATATATATATGTATGTGAAGAGAGCTCACGCCGCTGCCCTCCCACGCGAAACCATAGCCCAGCTTTTCCCTCCTCAGCCTCCATCCCCTCGGTTCCTCGCACCCCGAGTCGTGCAGCACCCCAAAGCTAATCCGCGTGCCGCGACGCCGCCAAGCACCGTCCGCGTCTGTACCTCAGCCTCTCTTAGTTCACCACCTCAACCGTGCCCAGCCAGACGAAGCTGCGCCAGCGCCCTTGAAGCCTCTGTTTCAAGCCTTGACTTCCACCATTTGTGACATCCGAATAACACAGTAGTCCAACCACCATAAGTCACTACACTCACCCTCCACCGAGAGCTCCACCGCGTGGTGATCCCACCTCACGAAAACCACCACCGCGAGCCACCCCTCTCACGGAAGACTCAACAGTTTATTCCCCTGTTTTTGGCCTCCCAAAACAGAGTTTCACCCACTAGACCACTGCACTGCACCGCACCGCTCCAGCCACTCCAGGTCGTCGCCACCCGCGCGGATAAGGGCGCTGAACACCCTCAGGCCACCCAAGTCGTAGCACCCTCATAGTGAGTTTCCGTCCTCTTTCACGCTGAGCCATCTCTCCGTCCCTTTCTCTTTCTGCGTGAGGTCTCTCACTCATCTCTCTCTCTCTCTCTCTCTCTCTCTCTCTCTCTCTCTCTCTCACAGTGCCTCACCACCGTGACCTTCTTCGCCGCGTCGCGCGCAGCTCCTCCCTTTGGCGGTGAGTGCCTCGCGCCCCTGTTCTTACGGTTTTTGCACCGAGTCTGCGTGAATTCGCATTTGCAGGTTACGTAGCTTATATTTTTTGCATGGTATTTGAAAAAATTACGGTTTTACCCTTAGTTTTAGAATGTGTTCAAGTTGTTATATTTTGGTCTGTTTTTACGTGGTTTATACGGGGGTACAAGAAAAGTTTACATGCAATAAATAGGATTTTCAATTTGTACTTTGGTAGCAAATTATTTTAGTAATTGTGAAATTTTTTTTTTAAACTTTTAAATTACGATTAAAGCTTTTTGTTTATTATTATTTAACAAAATTTTTACTTGTACTTACCTTAAATTGCTTAAGTATTTTAACATGTTATTAAGTAAAGGTTTATTTTAAGAGTAAACAATATTGGTGTAATGTTATTTCTACATTTTAGATATATTTTAGTCTATTTAATAATAGTTATGGTTTATTTTTAAAATATTTTGGGATAATTATATTACTTGGTATTAAGCTTCATAAGTTGTTTTCATTAGTAAATAGGTCTGACTTTTAAATGTTTTAGTCATGGTATTAAATTGGCATTGATGATTTTAGAAAGTGATGATTGGTAATTTTAGGTTTTGAGGAATTGAATAGGTTATTTTATAAGCTTAGGATTAAATATTGAGATACATGATTAATTGGAAATTTATGAGAATTACGTGATTATTTTATAGGTGACGATTAAGTATTGTCCGACGTTTTTGAGAAATTTTGAAAAAGCTAAGAAGTCCAGGTAAGCGGGGTTCCTATGCTAGACTTTGCATTAAATAAAATGAACTGAGGTCCATTTTGGAAAATATGCAAGTTTTGTTATGAAAAGAAATTTGAACTACCTCAGTTATTTGTTCTACATTACTCATGAGATTCTGTTTAAGAAAAAAGTATTTTCTGTCATGATTGGTGTAGACATGAGCTTATTTTTGACATTCTGTTTCTAAACTTTGAAAATGAGAGCGAATATGAAATTTGTGCATAAATTATGTTGTGATATGATTTTGTTCTGTTCCGAAAATTTTTGTTCAGTACTCTGTTTGGATAAGATGTGATTTTTGAAAACCTTTGGCATGACTCTCTGATTCTGAATTTGATTCTGTTTCCGTTCTGTTCAGTTACGGCCCTGCCACGGGTGACAATAGTGGATACGGCCCAACCACGGGTTACAATAGTGGATACGGCCCAACCACGGGTTATAATAGTGGATATGGCCCAACCACAGGTAATAATAGTGGATACGGCCCAACCATGGGTAATAATAGTGGATATGGCCCTGCCACGGGTTATAGTAGTGGTCTCTGTTTTGAGTGCACACCTTGGTGACAGAGTGTTTCATGTTCTGCTTGGCTATCTGCAGATGCACAACCCTACCACGGGGATTATACATGGCCTCCGTTCTAATATGATGTTCTGATGATGATGATGATCTTTTATGCTATGCCAAAGAATATTTTGAATGAAATTATTTCTAAATCTTCGCTCTGATATTTTGATAACATGTTCTACTTCCGCACTCTGAAAATGAAAATATTTTGTTCTACATTCTGATTTCTGTAAATGCTCATGTTTATACACTAGTATATGTTCTCTGCTTACTGAGCTGTTGATAACTCACCCCTTATCTCCAATTATTTTTCAGATGATTTTTGAATAAACCAGTTAAGGATCAGAATTATGGAGCAGCGGTGAAATGATTAGTTAAGCATAGTGGATTACTCGTAGAAGATTTCCGAGAAGTGGCAGATTTTATTAAGAGACTTTGTAGTATTCTGATGACGTTATATTTTGGAGTCTATAAATATATTGATGAATTGTGAGTTTTAAATTATAGGGAGTAACTCTTCGATCCCTGCGGGACCGGGGCGTTACATCAAGCCTCAACAGGGGATATATATGCTAAACACGGATGGAAGCAGCTTACTCAACCCAGGAGCTTTAGGTGCAGGAGGGCTCCTCCGAGATGACCAAGGCAACCTGATTTTTGCCTTTTTGGCAAACTTGGGTGTTGGCAGTAACAACGCAGCAGAGCTAAAAGCTATCCTGCATGGTGTAAAGCTATGTAAACAACTGAGGATTTATAGGGTAGATGTTGAAACCAGTTCCTTGATGGTGGTTAGGTGGATTAGTGGAGCTAGATGTGGAGTTTGGTACCTTGAAGACTATTGGGAGGAAGTTCGGAAAGTTTTCAGAGAAGGGGACTTCTCCATCCAGCTGCATGTCTTACTAGAAGGTAATAACCCAGCCGATTTCTTGGCAAAACTAGGTGCCCAGGAGAATGATCTAATATGGCATAATCTCTTGGAAGTTCGTAGGAAACCTCGAGGTCTCATTCGAACGGATAAGTCTAACCTTCCCTTTACGCATCCGTTAGTAGCCGGTAGGTGTCCAGTTTTTTGTGGGGTTTCTATTTCAGTATGGGTAATTTCTTTGTGGTCCTGTTAAGTTTAGAGTGGGTCTTGTAATATGATTTCCTTCATCTAAAGTGAGGCATATTTCAATAAATTGCACTACAAGAAATAGGCCTTATAGCAGCGATTTTCTATCTGCTGCAAAATAAATTGCCGCTATATGTAATTTTTGCCAGCGATTAAAAAATCGCCGCAGGTTTTAAAATCCAATCCTCATTAAAAATACGGGCTGGGCCAAATGCAACAATTGCAGCAATTTAATAGATTCTAGCTGCGAAAACAATCGCCGGGATATAAAATCACATGTTGTAGCGACATGAAATCGACGGGATAGCTCTGGGCGCGAAATCTAATTTATTTCCCCCTTTCCCTCCCGTCCCGAGCCTTACCCATTTCTAAAATCATCTCCGTTCTTCCTCGCTGCTTCCACGTTCTTCCCCAGTTCGGCTACCTGCAATTAAATCCACCCACTTCACACACGCGACTTCATCTCCATTTTCAAATACGCCCCAAAGCTTCTGCGCCTCTGACCTCCACTTCATTTTTCTTCCCCACAGAAGCGAGGGTCGTAATTTTTGGAGTAGTTCTTCTGGAATCAAGTATCAGAGGGCAAGCATATTCCACCAAGACTCTTGGAGTGAATTCCTTTAGTGAACAGAGGTATTGCTTGGGGTAATTTCTCTATCTCTCCACCTTCATATGTAGACTGGTTGCTTTACAACAATCGGTGCATTTTTCTTGTAGACTAATTTCCATCTGTTTGGGTCAGGAAGCTTGATGCTTTTTGCACGAAAATGCCACCTTTAAATTTGCATTTTGTGTAGGTGTTGATGTGGGGCGTTAATAGTTAGTAATTTTTGGGTGATATTTTTAATTTGCACACCATAGATACATATATATATATATATATTATATACATGTCCAACCAGGAAATAAATTAAATTGATTTTTGTTGGTCTGATAATCAATCCTCTAGCTAGGCTGCTAGTGTTATAAAGTCATGCAAGTTATTTCGGTGTCCAAAATAAGCTATCTCACAGCCCTGAAGTTTCTGTCTGTTAAAATTGTGCATGATGATGATATATTAGAAAGACTTCCATAAATATGTATTTAGAAAGTGTATATATATATATATATATATATATATATATATATATCATTATAAGAATATATTTGATTACCGATGGAATTAAACAATAGTTTAGCAGCTTGGACTTTTCTGGACAAGTAAGAATACTGTATATGTGTAGGATTTGAAATTAGTGATCTTTCTTGATTTTAGATATGCTTTTCGAGAAAGTGGATGTAATGCGAAGGGAATGAATATTTCATATTTTGAATGTTACATTGATGTTTTCTTGAGATTTTATATGATGCGAAAAAGAAGACTAAATGTGATAGATGCTAAAATATTCACCTCTGGTTTCTGTTTTGTTCAAAGGCTATTTTGTCTACGAATCAAATGTTTTATCATTCATGTTCTAAATATTAAAAAAATTTTATCAGTTGTATTTTCTCAAGACTTGAATGATGTGGATTTGATTTTTAAAAAAAGTTTTTGAACCAAACTAGTGTTGAGGCTTTTATTGAAATTATCATGTGTATGTTTCCTATTCTCTTATTTTTGAAATTAGTGATCTTTCATGCTATTTGTAAGATCTGAAATTAATGATCTTTCTTGCTATTTGTGTATGCTTTTCATCAAAGTAGAGATAATGAGAAGGAAATGAAGGTTTGGCAGTTTGAATGCTGCATTGCTGTTTTCTTGGGGTTTAGTGTGATGAAAGAAAGAAATATAAATGTGGTAGATGCTAAAATATTGAGTTCTAGCTTGTTTTTTGTTCAAAAAGTATTTTTGTCTGGAAATCAAATGTGGCATTATTTATGCTGTATGAAATACCGAAAAGTTTTTATTGGTTTTATTCTCTCCGAACTTAAATGATGTGGATTTCTTTTTTTTAAAAAAATTTTCTGAACCAAACTAATTTTGAGGCATTCATTCAAAAGGCTCACTCAAAATTCATATCATATTTGTTCTCTTGTTGGAAGTACAAACTTAGTTATGGTAGGTTGAATAACTTTTGATTTTAATCTCAATCATTGTTCATTAGAAGCAAACAGACCGTTGTGACTCATTAGCATTTTCATTGCCTTTTCCTGGTTATTTTGCATTTATAAAGATTCTCATTGTTTGTTTTTTCCCTTATATATTTTCGGAAATCGAAGTTGTTACTGGCCGACAGGTGAGCCTGAGTACATGATCGGTATATTAATTATGGTCCAAAACTGTACGTTTACATATATATAGCAGTAGTTTATAAAATCAGGAACACAAAGCTGAAAGCTATATATTTATATACATGATATATATATATATATAATTAGGTACTTACCGAGATGAAACCATGTCTCAAAGTGAGATAATCAACTTTGGGTACGGAATGGAAGAATTGTCTGAAGAAACATTTCTGCATAACTAAACCACATGAATCAATTATATCCAAACTAGCTAGCACGCACTCAAACACAGACTATATAAAAGGAGCGAGCTTATAATAGCTGGGTATGCAACAACTCACAATCCAGAGCTGAAACGGTGTTCCCGTACAAGAACTCATGTGCCGCCTTCCAAATGTGGTTTGCCTTGTAAATCTGAATCGATTGGGAACTGATTTATAATATTAATGATATTAGTCATGCAATTGCATGCACGTACCATCGAGTAGTAGTACTAGCTGCTTATTAATATATATATATATATATATTAATAATATTAATTAAAACTATATATATTCATTTGATAACTTTTACTACATTTTTTTTAGATGAATTGGCTTTTTTAATTTAATCTTATTAATTACTTGATCTGATGATCCGTAGCTAGCTAGCTAGCTCATACAGACGTTAATATCAGAAGTTAAAAAATAAAAAATAAAGCTAGCATTAAGTAGCCGAACTTTCATGATATTTATATACTACTAATTAACTACATGATGACTAGGTAGCTAGAACGTATATTTTGCATTTATCAAGATTCTCATTGTTTGTTTTTTCCCTTGTTTCCTCACACATAATGCTCTAGTTCACTCTCGCAAAAATTGAATTTGGAATTTTCTCTAGTTTTTGTATTTAGTTTTTGTTTTTTGAATGTTTCTTATTCTCTTATTTTTGGGGTCTAATCTGGCTATAGGATTTGAAATTAGTGAGTGTTTCTTGGTCATTATGTATGCTTTTCAAAAGACATTTTTGTCTAGAAATCAAATGTTTTATAAAGCTATGTTTTGAATAACAAAATTTTTTACTTAGTTGTATTTCCTCAGGACTTGAATATACTAAAATTTTTTTGGGGAAAAAAAGTTTCTAAACCAATCTAATTTCGATGCATTATTGAAAAAGGATCACCCACATGCATATCATGTGTGTGTTCTATTATTGGAAGATTTACACGAACATATATATATATATATCGCATATATATATATATATACATATTATATATATATTAGTTTCTTCTCTAAAGTTCTGCTTGATATATATATTCTCAACCAAGGCATTAACTAAACATCTTGCAGCTATATACAGACCAAGGCATTAATAATCAGGCCCATAATTATTTTGCTTTTTTCTGATGCTCTCAACTTTATATATAGACCTTAGATCGATCTGGGCATGCAGCATCGTAGACTTTGTTCAAGGAGTTTGGTCCCTATAAGTATCCTGAATTATACTAAAAGGTTTGTGTACGGTTCCCTGGTGATTATGCCCCATGTGGTTTCAGGATTTAAAGGATTAAAAATTTTAGTGGATCATGCAAGCATGAACATGATCTTATATATATAGGCATCTTAGCCAGAATTAGCTATATCTTGGTTGATGGCAGCTTAAGTATAATGAACTACTCCTCTAGCTAGCTAGCTAGGCTCCATATGGTTATAGTCCATATATATCCTCCATTTAAAGAACAAATAACGTATGTACACAACCTCAACCCACGTATTTAATGCAGTTTTTTGTTAGAGGTAATTAATGAGGAATCTGATCCCTAGCTATTGGACTAGGGCTTCTCAAAACAGTGTCATCTTTTACTCATGCATAAAAGTTAAATGTAGGCTTATTGAATATTGATATTTATTTCTACTCTTTTTAATATTGAGAAGATCTTCTATTTTAAATATTGAGTTTGAATCATTTTGTGACTATGTTTAACCCTTTATCACTATGTGTTAAACTAGTGGATATGAGAATGTATTATTTTTAACACTTTTCTTCAAGATAATAGCCTATGTAAGCAATCGATGATTTTATTCAAACTAGTAGGTTCGATTAGAATTTTCTGGTTTGCATAGAGCTACTCTTGTATGGGTGTTCTATGCTTTCACACAAAAATGATGTGAATTCTCAGGTTTTCTTCAAATCTAGTATGCTTGGGTTGTGTAGTTGAGATTGTGGTTAAATGAGGGATGTTTAAGAGCATGAATGTACTAAAGCTGCTAGCTGTCCATTCTTTTTAGCCGAAAATTCTGCACTGCACTCTGTTTTGCTTGCATGCTGTCCATTTCATTCCCATTTTTCATTTGCATCTTTTGCTCAACCAAAGTTATTTCTTTGTATGAAAAACTGTTGAAAACAAGGGACAAAAACCAGCCATTTTGTAATCTTTAAGCTTTAACTTTTCTGTACTAAGTATTGAGGCAAATATTATTTCCTTGGGGAACTCGATGAAGTTCTTTTTGCATATAGAGATTAATTTATCTTACAATTTAAAAAGCTGATCATTTCATTGAATGATCACAGCAAACTATATAAATTTATATTAAGGGTGTATATATAAGTAGGTATGTATTTCAGTTTCTATGCAAAAAGAACTATTTGTAATTTCTGTTTGTGATCAACCAAACATTTATCTTTCTATGTGATCTATAAACATATACTTTTATTTGCAAAATGAAGTTGTACTAGGCTATTTGTGTTATTACTTTTAAGAATGACACAAATATATGAATCTTTTATCCCAACATGTTTGTGTTATTACTTCTAATATTTAGTCTATAAAGCCACCACCCGGCCAATTTTGTAACTACTAATTAAATAAAACTAAATAATATATAGCAAAGAGTTAAATTTATCAACTAAAATATAATACATCAAACAGAAATAAATATCTTGTTTAAAGTTAAAATTTATTAAAGGAAAAAAAATTAAGAGGAGCGTGACATCATCTAAGTTATAATGATATATATATATCTATTATATATATTATCTTCCATATTGGAGCTAATTGTCAAACAATATTGTATTAATGTTACGGAGATCATGATGATGATGGGATCTCGCACTATGTTCAATTACTCACATTGGTACTACATTATTTACATAGTACTAAAGGTATACATTATAATATATATATATATATTTATATATATATATATAGTCCATGCATTACGTATTTTTTGCGCAACTTATTATATATATATATACACATATATATATGAAGCAGTACTATTAGCTTATAAACAGAATCAACTATCACTGATTGATCAACTAATACCTAAAATTTTCCATTTCCATATTCTGCCTTATGAGCACATACGTGCCATCCATAATGCTTTAGTTCTAATATATTTTTTTTATGTTAATGAACCATAATTTGAGTTTCAAAGGAGCTACACTTGACTGGGGATCAGTAATTGTTAAATGAGTCCCACGACTCCCACCTAAATATGATTTCTTCCATAGAGAAATACAGGAAATACAAAGTAACTTTATGCCAGTTCTATGACTTAATCATGTATTACGCCAACTTTACATAGTTTTATATAATCATTTTCCATTATGTTACTAGCTGGTTTTGTCCAGTTGGGAGTTTCAACACTGAACAGCCAGCAAATGAAATTGATTGATAATTTGATTTTAGTTTTTATATATATGGAGGAGTAGTCCTATTTATGCCAGTTCTTTCCAGGTTATAATGCAGACGTGAGTACTGCCATATATCCTAATACTTTCTATATATATATAGAAAGTATATACTAGAAGATTAAAAGCACTAAGCAGAACTTTATGTATTTGTCAAATAGCACAGTTGAGTGTAGCTTCCCCTTGCATATGATCTAATATATAAGACCAGATTCAAAGTCCCTATGTGAGATGAGACAATCATCACTAGTAACCATATCATTTCAGCCAATCAAGAAGTCCTTTAATGGAGTTAAAATATTGTGAACTTGGGTTCTTCATTGGTGCTTCATTAAAATTCCTGAACACTTAAACTTCTCAGTTACATTTGCATAGTAACTTGGGATATTTAGCCATTTAATTGTTGGCCAGAAAATGCACCAACCCCACTCTGTCCTTCTCTCTTTTCCTGCCAGGGTAGAAAACTGTAAATAAATATATTTTCCACTGTTTTAACGATATTGCTTTCTTTAGGGGTATTCATCACACAACTTTTTTTTACTGCTCTTATTCCAGGACCATACTAAGTATGCCCCTTTTGCCTTCAACACCAGCCTCCCTTCAGCTCATCCCATCCTACTTTTTTTAAACCTTCATATGCAAAAATTAAAAACATCAAGTTTCCTTCATTTTATTTATGTGGCTTTTGCTTGTCTTGATTTTGAGGGCTAAAATGCAGAGAGCAATCATTTTATAATTGTAAGAGCCATATAATGCATAATCTCTGTATGAAGTTCAAATAAAAATTCATACAGAGAGATATGCTTCAAAATTTCGCCCAGGAGTTGAACCCTAAAATGCAAATATTCATTAATGGAAATGAATAGATACCATGCCCCAATACCTACAACAATTAGCTTCCCCTTGCATATATATGCTATTCATTTATCTAATACCAACAAAGTGTATATCGCATACTAAATTGAAAGCAGTTTGTTGCAATTTCAGGGTTACTTTTAGTGTCATGTAGTTGAGATTTGCTAAAAGTAATTTTATTAATTGGAGTGATTTAGATCGAACTCAAGTATTGATTTGGTATTTTATTCATTAATTGAATAAAATATTCATTAAGCATTGAATGGATTGTTTAGCCCGTGGTATTAATATGTACGTTGTCTGAGCCGATCTCAAGCTTATAACTAGCTTTCCTACTTTGTGCACTAGTATACGGGACATCCTATTTCAAATTGCTATTTTTTAAAAAATGAAACTACACTTACTTAATTTTTGCATGTACAATACCACATGAAATACTATTGAACTTATAGGAACTCAACCCAATTGTTGCTTCCATCCATTTATCTTTCATGTACAAAACCCAACGGCCTTTATTGGACAGCAAACATGCAATTTGAATGATGCTCTAGTTATTTATTTAGGATGCTTGGAATAAGGACTTTTAAAGTTTGGCTTAGTGCTAAGTATGGATAGAAGTCAAATAGTTTGATGTCGTGCTTGTTAGTTGATTTTCCCTAAGTTGACAGGATGTAAGCAACGTGCTTTCTAGTTGAAATTATATAGTTGGAAGATGCAGTTAAGCTTGTGATTAAAATCATTACTCTTATATTTGTTTGCTTTTATTTGTATATTTTTCTTTTGTTTATTGATTTCGTTTGTGTTAGGCTCTTCTATATATTAAGATTTAATCTGACACTTTATGTTACATTTTTGGGGTAAAATTGTAGGACGGATGTGCTGTCATTTTGATTGAAAAGCACTTGGTTGAGCCCGACGGCCTTATTGGTGAGCCATTTCACCTAGGGGTGAGCTGAAACAATTTGTATTGGGGATTGAAGGTAACGAATACCCATACACGTCCGTAGTTCCTTCTTCCTTTCATTTCATGAATTCTCAAAACATAGATGGATGTTTTGTTGTTAGTGTTATTATATATGCTAGACATAGCTTTGATTGGTTAATATACATGGTTTATTATTAGATAATCCATCTAATAATAATTGTATTCTACTTAACAAATTCCACATGCTGTTTGTTCTTTGTTTTGGGTGATGTTGTTTGCCGGTAAATGTATTTTTCCTTGTGTGGCTAATTAATTAATTTGAATTTGAGTTAGAGTCGGCAGTGCTATGATTTAGCATATCCTTTACTTAATAACACAGTTCGTAGATATAAAATAACAACAAAGTACTCAAGGATCCTTAAGCAAGACCATGCAAAAGATGTCAACTAAGAGTAATTCTGCATGCAAACCCAAAAACAATTATTACTATAATTGAATATAATCATTTATGCAAACTTTAATGCATCTATGTTTCAATCCTGTGATTAAACAATTATTTTCTTAGATTATGTATATCGGACAAGTATTATAAGGAATTGCCTAAAACAGTATGGAGTATATAAGGTAGATAAGTAGTTTCTTCCGACCAAACAAGAAAAAGTGGTCAGTGTTATGGCCTCACAAACGAACTCAAATTCCCAACTGAGATGATATCAAGAAAACCTGATATCTTCTTGAATCTTCTATCTTTTCTTATCTTCCATATATAATCTTCAACTATAATGTCGGACCAATTATAGTTGTTTGCTTACTTTTGTTAGGAAAATTGCTTTAACAATATTACATCATCTATCTACGATTGGTCCGACATTTTCCATAGATGAAAACATGTTTCCGAACTCACCCACCTCAAAGAATGAAATGGAAATTTTAGACAACATAATAAAGCTATGCTTCTGATTCAAGAAGTGTAATTTTTTTTTAATAATACAAGTAAATAGGCATTGCCCAAGTACATATGAGGTACTTGGGCAATGCCTATTGTTTAGTTCAGATGTTGTTACATGATTCCAGTGGTGTATGCAAACACCATAGCTTAGACCACCTTCCTATATCCCAAGAAAGCAACTTATTTGTAAGTTGTAGGCACGAGTAAGCAACACAGTTCATTGCCTTGAAAAAATGAACTGTTACACACATATGCTCTTTAAATAAACTATATTACACTAACCTTTGGTATGCAATAAGTGAACAGTGCCACACATACCAGCTCTTTAAATAAGCTGGCAACCTCTATAACATCCTTCACAGTCTTGATTAGAGTTTCCTGAATTCCACGTAAAGGTTACTCCCATTACCTCCACGCTCTAAAAGCCTAGTGTCTCAACCACCTTCTAATATGTACTTTTTATGAAGTGAACTAGGTGCCTCAAATTCTCTTCTTCAAACAACTTCTTATTCATTCTTCCAAACGTGAATGCGCACTCGTGGTGAGTTTTTCATCGAACTGAGTTGTTTACGGTCCATGCTTAACTAACTTTCTTCCTCTCCCATATGGTGCTTCAGATGGACAAAAGTTGGATGAATGATCCCGATAGGCTTGTATCACCTGCATACGCCGAAGGCGTTAAATATTTCCTCGCACAAGCACGAAACCATGCAAGTGGAAGGGATCGCATCCGGTGTCCATGTCGTTCATGCCTTAACAATCTGTGGCTGCCTATATTTGAGGTGGAAACTCATTTGTTTATGAAAGGGATCAACCCAAATTACACGCAGTGGATATTTCATGGGGAGGAGGATACAACATTCTACGTGAGTGATGAAGATATTGATGATGATATCAACCAAGAAGACGATTACATAGATGACATGCAGGATATGTTGGATGACATCCGGGCAGGCACCTTCGATGATGCGCCCCAAGATAGCACTCCTGCAGCAAACAGGCCACGAGACACGGTAGATTCACCATCTTTCGAGCAACTACTAGAGGATGCCCGATGTCCGTTATTTGATGGGTGACAAAATTTTTCAAACTGTCATTCGTTGTCAAGTTGTTACACATCAAATCAATCGGTGGGTGGTCTATTAAGTCATTTGACATGCTACTTGATTTGTTGAGGTCTGCCTTTCCTGATGCCCTATTGCCACAATCATACCCAGTACCATCTAACTTCAATATGTTGCTTCGCCTCGATGCACCAAATGCAGGGAACACTACGATAAATGTAAGGTGCAACACCCAGATTGCATCCAGCGCACGCACCAAACTGAGTTCCCAACTTGGTTTAAGCAACGTGTAAGTTCTTATCCATTCCTATGTAAGATGTGCTGCTATAGCTTTCATTTTATATGATTTGGATCTAATCGAAAATAAACGTTATGAAATTTGCTTTTTTAAATATATAGATCCAGGAACATCAAACCTCGCATACACTTGATGTGTCCGCTGATCTGTACGCGTTAGCTTGCGGGCCTGACCGTTGCGTTGCAACATATGTTGCTTGCATAATAAATGGAAAAAGGTTTCATACGAAACAGCGTGAACTTCGCCGTCGTACACAAAATTCTGGAGTGGTGGTAACTGGTGATGAGGCCACAAATAATTTGGACTTCTATGGAGTTATTAATAATATTGTAGAGTTACGCTACATGGAGTGGCGTCGGGTGTACCTGTTTGAATGCGATTGGTTTGATGTTGGTGATCGAAAACGAGGGGTGCGGGTGGATGACCATATGATTAGTGTCAATATGAACAGGACTTGGTATAAGGATGAACCATTCGTGTTGGCGAGCCAGGCTGATCAATGTTTCTACATAAGAGATTTAAGGGCGAAAGGGAATTGGGGTGTTGTGCAGAACTATGCAAATAGGAATGTATACAACATTCCGCCACTGCCGAGAGTTCTTGAAGTACTTGATGGGGAATCAAGTACTCCTGATGCCGATCAAGAAGATGAGCCATCATATTATTATGAACCAGTGCAGTGTGATAACACAGATCAAGTGGCAACTCAACTGAATAGGCCTGATATACTACCTAGCCATGTAGATGCACGAGAAATCATGGATCCGGTTGGTCAATGCATAGATTCAACAGGCTTTATTAATGATGACATGATCACTTCTGAGTCTGGAAATGCGGCCAGTGAGGGGGAATATTCAGATGAAGAGGACCTATCAACAAATGAGGGGGAACATTCAGATGAGGATGGGCACACAACATCTGATGAGTCTGGCGACCTATAAATATAACCCAGGAACTTCGTTCATTTAAGGTTGAGATATTAGAATTCTTGTTCGAAATTTCCATGTGTATATAGACATCTGATAATATGAGATTGACTTTGAAATTGGTATGTGTATATAGACAGTTCAATATGAGTTTGGGTGAAATATATGTTTTGATTTATTTTCTTTCTACCATGAAGAAAATCATTTTACCTGGCTCGAACTACTTATTATGCAAACTCATATTTTCTTATTATGCAAGTAGCAAACAATCTTGAGAGTAGTATTCAAGTTTTACAACATCTATACCTAAATTAAATAGTATCTAACATGTGATTTAATTTGCTTCAGGTTACGTTCAATATTGGGAGGCTGTGTCAACTAGGATGCACTATGCCGTATCAAGGTATATATACGGCCGACTCTCAGTTATTCGTTTGTCTATTTAAAGTCTCATAGTGTAAGGGTTAGTCTACCTAAAAGTAACTGAAAATGGTAGATAAATTTGCTTGTTTACGAACTTGTCTGTGCATATTGCGATTATTTTGTATCAATTAGGGCATCAATTTTATCCCACTATGTTATTAACTTGTACTCGTGCAGGTAATCAGCCGGGACCCAGTTCAAGAGGTGGAGGCAGACTTCGAGGCCTTCGAGGTGGAAGGCGTTATATCCCATACTCAGGTCGTCACTGCCGACCACGCGGTGCGAAATTATCTTCATATCATAGCACGGAGGAGTGTAATCAATCCTCCTCGGATGACTCAACACAGCCCCCAAGTCCCCCACCATGCGTTGTGGCAACTCACGCGCCACAACCTATTCAAGAACCCCAACCAAATACTGCTGGGGAACAATCACCTACTGGAGAACAAACTGGTGCATGTTTTTCCAATACGCTAATTTTGAAAGCATTAGCATGTTTGAATGTGTTATTAAGTGTGAATATTCCACATTACACTTTAAAATACTAATATATTGTACCTTAAAATACAGCTGCAGATGCCCCAGTGGAGACCGAAGGAATGCAAGAACAGAGGAGACGAACTCGTGGGCCATCTAGATGCATTTTCTTTGACAAGCTAAGGAAGAACGGGAAAGTGATGCTGAAGATAAACGATGGTGAGACAGCCCCATGTTGTGAACACGCTTCTATGTTCACAACACGAGTATCGTGGATTGTGAAACAATACTGTGACATGAGTTACAAGCGTTGGTCGGATGTGCAACCAGCGATTAAAGAGGAGCTCATTGACCGTGTTCGGGTAAGTAAAAAATTTAATTGTCCTTGTTTGGGGTGTTGTTTATGTAGTATAATCATCGCCTAAATAACGAGATGACACATTGATTGTTTGCATGCTGCCTTATGTAGAGTGACTTTGTGTTGGACTGGGATCGCGAAAACCACCGATTGACGGTGACAAAGGCCTTACGTAAGCGCTTCAACTCCTTCCACCATGACTTGCACAAGATTTATGAATCCTATGGAAGCCACGCAGAAGCGTTGGCTAATGGAACTAGTCTGGTGGACCCCATTGTATGGGCGAAGTTGTGTGAAAGGTGGGGCAGCGATGCCTTCAAGGTACAGATAGTCTTTCTCACATACAACCATATAATATGTATATATTTAATATGTCTAAATATTGTGGTGGAAAATCTGTTTGTCTATTATAAGTAATTGTTCCCTATTGTGTATGACAGAAAATTTCAGCTCAAAATCGGGAGAACCGAAACAAGCAGGCCATTAATCACACATCAGGACGAAAATCATTCGTCCGATTACTTGAGCAAAAGGTATGTCTAAGGGAAAACAATCTTTTAATTTTAAATAGAATAGTAAAAATGCACTTTACTTGGAGATTTTAGTGACAATATTACTTTACTATCACTAAAGGTGGTTACTCATAGCTTTGTTGTTCAAATGTCACATGGTTCATACAAATGACAGCGCAATGAGAATGGGAATTTGGTCGACTTCTACAAAGAGACGCGTTGGTCGAAGAAAAAGAATGCATTTGTCACCGATGCTACAGAAAGTACTTATGTGAGTAGTGCAGAAACAGCCGTTGGGATCTATGTTTCTTTCTATACTGTCGTGCATGCCTTAATATAGCACTAGCTGATTATTTGTTAATAATCGCTCATTTCATTCAATGTGCAGAAGGAGATGCAGGGTAGGTTGGATGGCCTAGGACCAGAGCAACGTAGTGATGAGGCAGCAGCGACTGTCTTTAGGGAGGTTCTTGGCCATCGACCTGGATATGCACGGGGACTTGGGGAAATGGTCATCCCCGAGTCAAGTAGACAACGTGACAAAGTTGAAATGCAACAATACATGTCTGAGGCTGAAAAGCACAAGAAAGATGCTGAACAATATAAGAAGGATGCTGAGCAATATAAGAAGGATGCTGAAGCTTACAAGAGTCAGCTAGATGCAATGATGACAGAGATGCGGGAGCTGAGGGAGCATCAGATAGAAAATGACAAAGTGATGCAGTCTTTCTTTAGGGCTTTCCCGTCGTTCACTGAGTCAGTTCGACAGACTCAGTGTAACGATTCCCCCCGCCCATAAGGGGCTTCTCATAAAAGGGCACATTTTTTGGGTGGTTTTTTGTGATACCGGGGAGGCATGAGGTTTTTGTACTTACTCTATAAAAGGGCACAAAGGGGCTTCTCAAGGGTGTCGATGTGTTGTGCCTTTGGGTGGTTTTTGTACTTACTCTATACGACACTGGGCTATATATATATAAATATATATATAGTATTATATATATTTATATAAATCTTGGATCTATGTCTACACCGGGGATCTCTTGGATCTCTCATGGCCCCAATGAGGTTAGTATCATTTGGAGTTATCCACCATAAAATGTACTTGTACAAGTGAAGTGTTAAATATATTTCTAGCAACTTTGTTTTCCAAACCCGATGAATAATTCATTGATAGTTTCTAATATAATTCCTTTTATTTTTTTTGATATATTTGAATCACAGAAGGCTGACATTCTGAGGAGCTTCCTTGAGATGAAGGAGAAGGAATTACTTGTGTTGGAAGAGAAGCTTAAGCTAGAGAGAGAGAGTAAGTTCCGACACCTTTTCCCTGCTCTGTAAAAGTTTACTTACAACTTGTGTTTTATTTTTTTCCCGTGTAAAATGAAATTGATCCTCTACACTTATAATGTAGTTTAACTAGCTTTGTCGCTTTGGAAATTCTAGTAAATATGACTACTTTTGCACTGATCTCTCTCTCTCTCTCTCTCATTGAGCTGACCATTTGTGTAATAACATAATGGAATCTGTATAGCTTAAAAGGCTTTGAGGGTTGGACCACATTGTGGTGTATTGATGCTATGGTTTGGGTGTATAGAGAATTATTGGATTAGAATATGCATTGATTGGAAACGCAATCATGGTAATCTATAATTTTATGTACAATTTGTTATGGTTTGCTAAGTAGGAGTGTTACTGCGAAAGCGTAATTTGTAAGGCGTTGCAATTTCCCTTTAATATTTCTCACATTAATGCATATTCTACTATTTTTCATTTTCAAGAGGAAGGGGGTGCCATTGGGCCTCTTCCTTGACAAATTATCATATTTGAGCAGCCTCTTGCAGCTGCTCAAATATCTCTTCCGCTTTCGCAGAAAGTCCTTCCCTAGCAAAAATGCATTTACCAAAGCAGTATATGTGCAGATATTAGGTTTAATTATCAGATTGACTGAATGCATGGTCAATATCAGCTCATATATATATATATATATATATATATATATATAAGCTAGCAGGTATGATCTATAATATCATATAAAGATATACAGAATGATATATATTATTAATCATTTTGCATCTAATCATAGTAGAAGCACTAGTGCCCCGTATTTCCTTCCATGGAAAAATTTTGCCTTTGGGGACTGGCATGGACCTAACTCATCCTCCCCAGCTCAACTCTCATGTCCGAATTAATCATGCAAGTCTTTGCTTTATTAGTCGTTTGGAAGTGTAACAAATGTAAAAAAGATTATGTCTTCAGTTCATCCTACATGTTTTGCAACATAGCATCCATATTTCTCTTCTATGTTAAAAATATCAGAACATCATGCAGAAGCTTCACCTTACTAACATTTCTCATTATTTTAAGGATATGGCTTGTGAACCTCACCCTCGTTGTAGGGATAGATACTCATCCATGATGTCTAAGTTTCTCACCCTTTACAATGCCATATTTTATCCCAGCTACCAGAGCCTAATCGTTTTTTCTTTTCCATATATCTGACAAACTCTGTTTATAAAACCCCAAGAAACCACCAATTTAGAGGCCTATGCACACTTCGCTGCACTTAAGTATATGATACCTAAACTCATCCCGAGCCACCCCATAGGTATCCCTTTGAAGCCTATAAATCTAGTGCATTAGCCATTAAGCTAAGCAGAAATCTGTCTTTCAGAGTATATTTGATTGCCCCTTGAATCTCTTCACTACTTTTGACAAGAATATTTGGAATCCTCAAAATTTTCAATTTTTTATTTTTGAGTGGCATTGATGGACCATTTGTTTAGAATTCATTGACATACTCTATTTTACATGTGATTGCAGCCTCTTTTTTAAGCAAGAAATGGAGCTATCTTTGATAGGCCTTCAGAATGCTGGAAAGACATCACTTGTAAATGTTGTTGCAGTAAGTAGATCACCATGTTGAGCTTCTACTGTTATTATTTTCTTTTTGTCCCTGTGGGTTGGTGCGCAGAAAGTAGTGTTTGTTTCTACTTTCTAGACTGGTGGATATAGTGAAGATATGATCCCTACGGTGAGTAATATTTTAGAAAGGGTTGTGCCTGATTTTAGTTTTACAAGTGAAGTATATACTTTTGATTTAATCTTGGTTAATGATGATAACACTACTAATTAATTATGAAATGCAACATGCATTGGGACTCTCATCGCTGAAGAGCTGAGGGGGTGGGATTCGTTCCATCACATAGACTGGCTCGTAATAGTACATCATTCTCTTCATACCCTCCTCATGATCAACGACGTATATATATAGTACCTCTCATTTTGAGTATCTTCCTCTTAAGTTGTTCAGCACAGGCCTCACAGTGGAACTCATTAATAACAATGAGTTCCACTGTTATTAATCCAGAAACCTAGAGCACAAAACCACATACATGATGCGAGTTAAGAATATTGGCAAAAAAGTGAACTTCCATTGTTTATTTTTTTACTTTTTTCTTCAGTTCTAAGTAAAGATACTGCATTAGGCCCCAGAAGCTCCAACTTCTGGGATGGGTTCACCCTCAGATGCTGGCAATGGGGATAGGACTTTGGTTCTTCTTTTTGGGAGTTTCATGATTTTCATGCACACAGCTTGAGGCTCCACTATTCCCTTTATGGTCACTTTTTTCTTTTTAGCCATGTCTACCTCAACCCCCTCCACTCCTGATACCATCCATAAACAGGATTAAATATACAAATAAAATTAGGGGGGGGGGGAGAAAGAGAGAGAGAGAGAGAGAGAGAGGAACCTCTAATTCCCATTATAAAGTCTCAATCTTCTTGGCACATCCAACACAATGCAAGTCCACGTACAAGACAAAAAAATTAGATGGTGGTTTTGCCTCTTCCTTCTCCTATGGCTTCTCTTGATCCTTCTTCTCCTCTGTTTTCTGATCTTCTTCTCCTATGGCTGAGCCTCTGCCTTAGCTTGTTCCTACCATATACAAATAAAAAACAATCAACCAATATTAGAACAAATTAAATGCAGCCCGAAAATAGTCAAAACGCATGGGAATGAATTAGAAACACTTGAAAAATACAAAAATATCACCTGTTTAGCTTCTTCCCCCATATCTCTCAATCAAGAATGAGATATCAAACTCAAGTTGTTTAAAATATAGGGAAGAATTTGAAGGACGAGAAAGCTGGAAAGGAGAAGGAGGGAGAGGATCAGGGTAACAATGAAATGAGAGTGATTATATCTAATTATATATAGATATATAGATATATAGATATATAGATATATAGATATATAGATATATAGATATATAGATATGTATGCAGATCAAGGCGAAAGCATATATATATATATATATATATAAGACTTTATATATCTATATATATATAGATATATAGGTTTTTTTGTTCCTGGTTTCTTTCCCTGTCCAAAACTGGATGTGTTGCTTAGATATTGTAAATCTAACCCACTTATAAAAAAAATACTCCAATCCAGCCACGTATTTTGGTCAAGTCTGGAATCCTGATCCTCCACATGTTTTGAGGTGTCAAACATAAGTCTGAAGTGGATAGTGGATACTCCACTCATTTTGTCGAACATATTGATAAAAGCTATCTTCGACCTGCTTCTCGAGCAGCGATTATCCAACATCATACTACTTATTTTGAAAAATTGATAGGCGTAATGCTCATGATTTTTTATATATTCTTACCATTTGTACAGATGGACAATAGAGGAACTGCTCGACGTGGGCTTAATGAAGGCTCTTTAAAATACAAGGCTGGCCAGATTTATGCTGATGATGAGCTGACTGGAGCCGCACCCCACATTTAAACGAGGGCTTGCTAAAGTTGGCCATATTGGGTTGTATGGGTGGAGTTATGGTGGATATCTTTGAGCTATGACCTTGGCCAGGTTTCCTAATGTCTTCTGTTGTGCTGTGTCTGGTGCCCATGTAACGGGCTGATTGTTGCTGCTTATTTATTATTAAGGATAAAAGCTCAGTTTGTATATGAGAATACATTAATACACCACCCCATTGTAATATATATGAGTTTGGATTTTATTGATGGGCTTGGATGGAACTTTATGTATTTATTTTGCATGTTAAATTGATTAGCAACTTGAATGAATGAGTTTGGATTATGAATGGTGCATTTAGGAACAATTAAAAACCAGGCTTAGAAAGAAAATAAAGCTCAGGAAATTTAAACACGAATTGAGTTTTAGCGGCGAACTAAGCGCATTTTGCGGCGAATTTTCACTCGCCGCTATAAACATACTCATAAATTCACCTAAACCAGCGATGCACAAATCGCTACTATATTGAAATACCGGCGATTATTTATTCGCCGCAAATACCTTTATGTAGCAGAATGTGCATTACGGCGATCTTGGAAACTCGCTGGCTTTAATTATATACCGGCGATTTAATATATCGCCGCCATATAATTACCTGTTTGAAAACAAATTCGCAGCGAGTGAAACATCGCCGTCTAATATTATTTGGCAGCGATATAATATTCGCTGCTATATACCATGAAGAATATAGCGGCGATATAATTTTCGCCGTTATATTATTTGGCAGCGATATAATATTCGCTGCTATATACCATGAAGAATATAGCGGCGATATAATTTTCGCCGTGATATTGATATAGCAGCGATTATTAATCGCTGCATCATGAACAAATACGTCGCTTTTTCTATTGCGGCGATTTTGTGGAGTGGCTGGCAAATATATTTGGCAGCGGTATTTGGCATTTTTAGCGGCGAGTAGTAAACGCTGCTAATAATCTATCGCAGCGTTTAATGACAGAATCCTATTTTGAATTAGCGGCGATTATTTTGTGATCAGCAGCGAAAATAAATTCGCCGGTATATGTTTATATGGCAGCGAGTTTTGGTGTGCGTTGCAGTAGATCTAAAGTAGGGCGTTAATACCGGCGAAGTTCCAGCGATTAAAAAATCACTGGCATATATGTACGCCAGCGATTTGTTGTGTTTTGCCAGCGATTATGTATCGCTGGCAAAATTGTTGAACCATGTAGTGTTGGACGTACTGTCCTCTTTTTTTTTCTTTTTTTTTTTAAAAAAACCAACATAATTAATTCTAGTTGAAAAAAAAATATGATGATCATGTAGGTAATATTTTTATATAAAAATAATAATTTTTATTTTAAATTTTATCATATTATATATATCTTCGATTATTTTTAAAAATAGAATGATATATAATAAATATATAATATTTTACACTAAATAACTAAATAGATAGTATCTATTTCAAGTTAAATTAAAATGATCTAGCTATATATATAGTATTCCATGAAGAAGCTAGAAGAAGGGGCTTCGCTCATAGAGAGAGACGCGTGTACAAGAAACTTCAGGTTTTTTCAGTTTGGATGTGAATGGGTAAAACGATGGCTGCATGCAAAATGTAGAGATCAATAGAATCAATAATAGAAAAATATTGAGGTGATCATTAAGGCAGCAGATTAATATTATTTGAAATGCCTGCGTATGAGGACAGTACTACATGTACATGATTAGTCTATTTAGACCAAGCACGTCGGCATCGCATTAATGTTAATTATCGTATTCAAGCCAATAATGATGGAAGAATATCGAGGTACTGAGAAAGGCTCATTCTTAATTAGTACGTGAGCTTATAAAAAAATATTATATATCAAGGTGATCAGAAAGGCATGCAGCAGATCAATATTTTAAAGGCATATTTGGACGGACATTTAGACCAAGCTGATCAAAATTCACATTATTATCGTATTCACTTGTTAATTAATTTTTTATCACAAAAAATGGCTATATATATTTACTCTATTATAATAAGTGATTATCTAATTGTGAATAGTAATTTTTATTATTTTTCTGTTAATTTTTCTTATTTTTCTATTAAGTCTGTTAAATCATGTTTTACCAAAAAGTTCTTAAAATTCTTGATTATTTGACATGTAGCTTTATTCTAGAATTTAATGCAGGATCTTGTTTTACCAAAAGGTCATTAAGATCCTTGATCATTTAACGTTCAGTTCTCTTGTAAAATTTAATGAAAAATCATGTTTTACCAAGAGGCCCTTAATAGCCCCATGGCACACAAGAATTGACGTCTCTTTTTCATGTCATTTTTGTTCTGACAGTACACTCATTCTCCTTTCTTTTTGTTTTTAAATTAAAAAATTAATAATATTTTATTATTATATAGAGAGTAAATAGATAATTCAATATCGATGAAGACCAATACTCATATTTTGCTGAAGTTTAATTTTTTTTTAATTTTTAATTTTTTTCTTTCTCTAACCTTGTATTTTCTTTTTCCAGACAAATAAATAACGGACTTTTTCACTTTCATTTTTTATTTAAATCATTATATCAGGTACACTTCGAGGCTAACGCACCTAGAGTCATTCCCTAGTATGTATATATATATATATATATATATATAAATTAATTCTTTCCGAATATCTAAAAGGAATTCATGGGAAATTAGTTGTTGTGGTGGTGATCAGTTTGAGAGAGAGAGAGAGAGAGAGAGAGAGAGAGAGAGAGAGAGAGAGAGAGCTGGGTCAATGTAATACAGCTCAATATTTGTAGAATAATGAAAGTACTGCATGCACCGTTCCATTATTTGAAGAGGTCGAATTATTTGGTTGCATTTTCAATGTATGTGTGCGAGCAATAGTGGTTAAAGAATGTTTCCACCATCAAAGAAAAAATAATAATAATCGATAACCTTAGATTAATTAATTAAAGAGTAGTTGACAAGTATTACACGTTTATGGAAAAAACATGGACCAGTTCATGATCAGTAATTCCTCTCTATAAATAGAGATGTGACCATCCAACATTTCTCATTCCCTCCTCGCCAATATTAATTACTTACACAGATCAGTACTACAACGCAGAGATAAATCATATATAGCCTCAAATATGATGAACTCCAAGGTTGTTCCTAAGTACGCCCTTTTAACTGTGGCCCTGTTGGCTTTCGCTTGTTCCCTCGCCTTTGCCTACGACCCCAGTCCCCTGCAGGACTTTTGTGTTGCAATCGACAATCCTGCTTCTGCTGGTATGTACACATTATTATTGCTATATTATTTGATTGTATTTTCTGCATAATATCATGTGTATATATATAGTCATGATGATAACAAACATTTTCTTTCCTTTCTTTCTGCAGTATTTGTGAATGGAAAGTTTTGCAAGGACCCAAAGCTTGTCACTGCTGATGATTTCTTCCGCTCGGTGAACATTCCCGGAAACACCACAAATAAAGTGGGGTCGAACGTCACCGCTGTGACAGTGGAACAATTACCAGGCCTCAACACCCTAGGCATATCCTTGGCTCGCATCGACTTTGCACCACGTGGCTTAAATCCTCCCCACACCCACCCTCGCGCCACTGAGTTTCTTGTAGTCATAGAAGGTACTCTTCATGTTGGCTTTGTCACATCCAATGCAGATGGCAACCGCCTCTTCACCAAAGTTCTAAACAAGGGAGACGTCTTTGTGTTCCCAATTGGTCTCATTCACTTCCAGTTGAACGTGGGAAATACCAAGGCGGTTGCCTTTGCTGGTCTGAGCAGCCAAAATCCTGGAGTCATTACCATAGCCAATGCAGTCTTTGGATCCAATCCTCCCATCAATCAAGATGTTCTCACCAAGGCCTTCCAAGTGGACAAGAATCTGGTTAACTATCTTCAGCAACAATTCTAACTAATTGCCTAAACGAAAATCATAGATTTCAAGATATATTTGCAATAAACCATTAGATGGTGTGATTAAGTTTGTCAATGTTTCCCAGCTTGTAACCTCATTGAAATTATTTTATTGAAATAAAATTGTTGCTTATAATTTACAGTCACTTTGTTATAATCATCAACAGGTGTGATTGAACTTAATTGCATTTTGAATACGTCTCAGGAGTGATATCACTTGTAAGGGCCCCGGCCTTTTCTTCCCTTATCTTTCCGACCCCAAGGCAAAATATACAAAAATAAATAAATAATAACATAAATGAAAAATATATTACACATGATCGTAATTATTGGATAGGATTCAAATGAATTTATTTCTTGAAATGTATAAAATGCCTTGTCACGGTAATTCTTAGTCAATATTAGAGGAAAGGAAAATAAAAAAGACAACACATTTGCGAGTTTGTTTTTGGATTGTCCGAAGCAAAATTACAATATTAATTGAAGGAATCGAATTTGTATGGTATTTTCAATATCTGCGAGTACTTCTAGTAGTTAAGAATGGTTCTCCCCAGATTCGATAAACAAATTTATTAAAAGCTGATCAAGAATTTACCAGGTCTTACCTGCAGCTCCTTGCAAGGAAAGACAGAGACCGATTCATGAATAACTCCCCTACATAAATAGCTAGGCATGCTCCCATGCAACATTCTTCACCCCTCACCTAAAGCAAGAATATACGTACATAATGCTGATAGCCTCAAAGATCTTGTAACTGTGGTCCTGTTGGCTTTGGCTTTGGCTTTATGATCTGCCTCTGCCTATGATCCTAGTGCTCTCCCAAACTTTTGTATCGCAATCAAGTACGGTTCCAGTGCTAATTATTAGTACACATAGTTCTCTCTATTTTGGAAATAGTTTGAATTAGCATATGGATTGTGTTTGTTTTGGCATCACATGTTTGATTTCTACCAATATTATGGGCAGTGTATACCTATTGTGATAATAACATTTAACAGGCTTATCTTTCTGCTGTGCTTGTGAATGTGTAATTCTAAGGGGTGTGATCACCAATGGTATATCCCTTGGAATGACACCCTCTCCAGGGTAATGGTTCCCATGGGGGTGATGTTTAAGGAAGTGTAAAAAGACACAACCTTTTTCTTAATGTAAAAATGAGTGTGCTGGCATATTCTTGTGAAAAGTTTTGTTAAATTGTGTTGTAACAAGTGTTGAAGTGTGTTAAAGTGAAAATGGGTCAAAGTGAGCTCCAAATGGTTCGAGTAGAACTCATATAAAGAGTTCGCTCAACAGACACTTGACAAAGTGATCGAGCGGAACTCATACAGAGTGTTCGCTCAACAGGCGCTCGACGTGAAGCTCAATCAGTATCCCAAACAGAGAATTCGTTCAACACT
Organism: Juglans regia; assembly: GCF_001411555.2. Lineage (NCBI taxonomy): Eukaryota > Viridiplantae > Streptophyta > Magnoliopsida > Fagales > Juglandaceae > Juglans > Juglans regia. The sequence continues at coordinate 2,702,419 of NC_049907.1, forward strand.
CGCTCGACATGGAGCTCGAGTGGTAACCAAGACAGAGAGTTCTCTTAACCCTCAGTTGACAAGGAGCTCGAGTGACTTCTAAAGTAAATCATGCGCTCGACACATGCTCGACACGTAGCTTGAGCGAATGTTCATAATTGTCACTTAAACTAGGGTTTAAGCGCCGTATTCCTTGGTGAGTTGAAAAGGAAACTTATTTTTTATCCTAATGTGGGAGAAATTGAGCTAAAACAGAGCCTTTTCCAAGAGCACTTGAGAGATGCTCCCTTCCACATTCAAAGACAAATCTCTCTTGAAAAATACATCTCCATCTTATCACAGTCAAGATTAAACATAGATGAGTCCACCGGTGTGGACATGTTCATTGGCCGAAAGGTTTTCGGAGCTGCTGTTGATGCAGAAATCGAGAGGTTCTCGTGGGAAGTTATAGAAAGGTCAGAGTTCCGGCACTGCATACGTGTAGAGATTGGTGGGTCACTTGTGGTGTTGCAAGCCAAGTTTAACTACTACAAAGGTTTTGTGAGTGTTTCTAAATTAATTGTAACAAACTAAAGTTTCTATAGTGGATTTGAGGTGGTGACTTACACCCAGAGTGGTTTTAGATTTTGAAGACGTTCTTCAAATGAGTTTCCACTTCGTGACCAAATCTCTGTGTTGATTATTTGTGTGTTTTGTTCCATTGATTAATTGATTGTCTAACAATATTTTTGAATAGACAATCAAAATTGAATTACACCTATTCACCTCACTCTAGGTGTTGTGTTGGATAGAACCGTTGCCTTTTCAATTGGTATTAGAGAGGGTTCACTCCGCTAGGATTTATTTCCTGAGTGTGATCCTGCTTTAGTGATTAGAATGGATAGGTCTCAATCACTCACATCACCACCATATTTTTATGGTAACAACTATGCCTATTAGAAAGTTCAAATGAGAGATTTTCTTAAATCTATAAATGAAAGAGTGTGGGTATCTATGAGAAGAAATTTCTGGGCCTGAAAGGGCATATAACTTTTCTTAAGGCATATAACTTTTCTTCTAATCCATGAAAAGACCTTTTGTACATTAACAACACTAAAGCCATCAGAAAATGTAGAAAATGGGCTGGATGGAAGTGGGAGCAGTGAACCAAGTGAAGATAAATGGGAAGAACAAAATGCATAGGCAAAAGCTTTAATTTTGTATTGTATGAATGATTAGATCATTCCTCTCTTTGAAGACTATGAAACTGTTAGAGGCTAAGTATGGTTTAAGATCGGATACTTATATACAGTTATTATTGGATAAGTATAACCAAACTTGTATGAAAGAGAATGATGACATTGGCGATCATGTACTTCAAATGGAGTTGATCGCAAAAGAATTATATGATGCCGGTCATCCTCTCACTGATAAAATATAAGTTACAACCATACTAAATAGTCTTCCTTCATCTTGGAATCACATTGTTACTTCTTTAACACATAGTGAAAATGAAATGACAATGCTTCTAATACTTTTAGTACTAGAAGGAGAAAGGATGGAAATGACAAATAGAGATAGTGAATCATCCAATTTATTGATGGCTCAGAACAAACGTTTTACATATAACAAAATGAAGCCAAAATAGTTTAAGAAAAAAAAAACGGTTGAAAAAAAAACAAAGTAAACCATTTACTGGAAACTTAAGTGTGGAAAGAATGGGCATTACAAATCACAATGTCCAAATAAGAGAAAAGCACAAGAAAGTAAGAAAATTGTGATGACAGTCTCGAAAGTAATGCTAGTGTAACCAGCGTCAGATTCATGGTGGGTTGACTCTGCAGTAATTAGACATATATGCAGGAACAAATATATGTTTGTCAAACTTAAAGATTAACAAACAGGAGAGCACAAAGTGTATATGGGCAACAATACATACTACGATGTCTTGGGGTAAGGTACATGTAAATTTAAAGTGAATGATTCCTTTAGTTTACCTAATGATGTATTATATATATCTAATATTTGTAAGGATTTAGTATTAGTGCATGTACAAGATCAGAAAGGCTACACAGTTGAATTTAAGTTTAGAACCGTTTTAATAAGTAAGGATAATGTGTCAGTGAAAGGCGTGAAAAATCACGATATGTATGTAATGAATGCTGATATTAATAAAGTATATATTTCTAATTATTTGAATGTGTCTTTAGATTGTGCATATTTATGATATTTATGATTAGACCATATAAATAAAAATAAGATGATCATAATGTGTAAAAGTGGATTAATATGTCAAATAAACTCAGATAATTTTGATATATGTGAACCATGTATCAAAGGAAAAATATGTAGTTAATGTTTTTCAAAAAGTTGAAAATCTACAGATTTATTTGAAATTATAAATTCTGATGTTTGTGGACTTTTTAGAACTAAATCCATAGAGGAATGGAATACATTTTTACTTTCATTGATGACTATTAAAAATATGAGCATATCTGACACCCAGTTGAGTAGGGTCATTAAAGGTTTGAATAGTGATAGAGGAGGTGAGTTTGAAGCTTTGGATGATTTCTCCAAATTGAATAATATAAGACATATTTATACTATGCCATATAAACCTCAACAAAATGGCATTGCGGAAAGAAAAAATAAAACTCTATTGGATATGACGAGATCGATGATAGCAAATGCTAATCTACCAATAGATTTATGGGACGAAACATTATCGACTGTGGCTTATATATTAAATAGAGTTAAAAGCAAAACAAAACCTTTTACACCTTAAATAAACTCAAAGTGTAGGGTTTTAAGCCACAAGTGCTTATCCCAAGGCCACTAGGAGATAAACTGAAAAGTAAAACCTGGGAATGCATGTTTATTGAGTATGTAGAAAATAAAAGTGGATAGAGATTTTATAATTCTGAAAGAGGATTTATAGAAAGTAGGGATGTCGTTTTCTTGAAAAATAAAAATCTTATTACTCCAGTTGATCAGATAGATTTATTAAATGATTTAGAAAATCAATAGATTTTCACAAGTCTGAGAATGAAAATTATGATATTATTGAGATACAGAATAATAAAAATAAAAGAAAGTCATATGAAAATCAATCTTCAGGTATTGATATTGGAGATAGTGGGAGTAAAAGAACCAGACGACCATCAATATTATTTCAAGATCATTATGCATTAAATACCAGTTTGGAAAATTTTGAAAATGACCCTGAAATTTTCTCTGAGACAATCAATAGTATCGATTCAGATAAATGGCTTGAGGCCATGAAAGATGAAATAGAATCTATAAACAAAAATAATATTTGGGAGTTAACAAATCTTCCAAAAGATAGAAAAGCTATTGGCTGTAAATGAGTTCTTAGAAGAAAATTTAAAGTTGATGTAGTTTGGAAAGATATAAAGTAAGGTTAGTAGCCAAGGGATATACTCAATAACCAGGTGTAGACTTTGTTGATACTTATTTTCCTGTGGCGAAGTTCACATTCGTAAGGATCATGTCTATTGTTGTCAGGATGAATTTGGAATTACATCAGTTAAATGTAAAGACAACTTTTCTTAATGGTGAATTAAAAAATGATATCTTTATGCTTCAACTAGAGGGATTGCAAATTAAAGGACGGGAAGAGAAAATCTACAGTTTGAAGAAGTCACTGTATGAGCTTAAACAATCTTCAAGATAGTGGTACCTGAAGTTTCACAAGCCATTTTGGAAATAAGATATGAAATGAGTCTACTAGATCATTGTGTATACATATGGAAAAATGATAATAAATTAACATTATATGTTGATGATATATTACTGGCAAGTATTTGTCGAGATATTTTGAATGAAACAAAAGAATTCTTGAAATCTAAATTTGAAATAAAAGATATGGGCGAAACCGCGTATATTCTTAGTATAAGAATTTCTAGAGATAGAAATTCAAAATTATTATATTTAGATCAAGAAAAATATCTAGAAAAATACTTAAAAGATTTGGTATGGAAAATTATAAATCCTTAAGTACACATGTTTGCAAAAGTCATGCTTTAAATAAAAATATGTGCTAAAAGATGAGGAGAAAATAAACGAAATGCTTAATGTTTCTTATGCTCAAGCTATGCAAAAGTCACTTTGAATGGGTTACTGTTTATCTTACTATTCATCAAATTATACACACTTTTAAATATAAGGAGATATATATGCGCACACATATATAAAAGGTTAATTGGCATCCTAGTATAGTAAGGTCGGCAAAGACAGAAGCGTCAAATCGGCCAGACGACAGTAATTAATTAGTTCATATTTTATTATTATTATTATTATTTTCTGTTTGTGCTATTTATTTGATTCAGTGATTGCGCTGATCTCTAGAATGGGCTTTGTTACTTTGAAATTAGTGGTACTTGTGTAAAATCCTGTATGGTGTAAGATTTTCTAATTGATAAAAAAAAGCACGTTTGCCACATTTGTCAAATTGAAGAAAAAAATAAAGTGTAATTTCGAATATTAAAATAGTCTAATGTATAAGAATAAAATTATTATTTATTTATGTTCATCTTTAAAATGTATAGTAAAATTTCATCATTTATTTAATGATGAAAAATTAGTATTTTATAAATTAAAGTTGATTTTTAGTGTATGATATAATATTATTCTCTTAAAAATGTTCAGTAAAACTTTATCTTTTATTTAATGATGAAAAATTAGTATTTTATAAATTGAAGTTAATTTTAAGTGTATGATATAATATCTATATTTTAATTATCTATTTTATGTTAGTTTAAATCAATATTTAAACTTCTACTGTTAGATTAAATTTGAAGATTAAAGATGAAGTGTTGGAATTTAAAATCCAAAAACTAATATTTTTTCCCACTTTTCCTTTCTCCCTCTCTCTCATTCCCCATGCACGATTGTGGTATTACGTCGCACATTGGCATTCACACGAACGAACCCAAAAAGAAACAGAAAAACCAAACAAACATGCGAAGAAAAAAAAAAAAACCTTTAATGTTCATCGTTACTGTTGATAAATAGTAATAAAATATGCGAAAAAATTAAAAAAAAAACAATAAAAAAAAAAAGTCTTGTTACTGTCTATTACTGTTGATGAACAATAATTAACAGTAATATAGATAGATACTTTTAAGTTATAGGAAGATATATGGAGTATATATCTATGTATGTGGACTTGGAGTATTATATATACAAAACAAATGGGACAACATATATACAAAACGACGGTATCTTTAAAGTATTATTCAAACCCACGCACGTACGTAGTCGACGATTTTACACAAAATTCTGATCCTTCGTATGATCTATATATTTAAAGAGACGGTTCACATTGCCAGAGTTTACATCTAAGAAAAGAAAAGAAATTAAATAAATCTTTCTGAATATCTGAAAGGTGGAATTAATGGGAAACTTGTTGTAATTGCATATATACATGGTGGTAGTCATCATGGGTACATGCAGGGTCTATTTGAGAGAGAGAGAGAGAGAGAGAGAGAGAGAGAGCTGGGTCAATGTAAACATGCTCTTTTGTGGAATAATGGCACCGTTCCATTATTTGAAGGGGTCCAATTTGGTTGCATTTTCAATGTATATATATGTGTGCGAGTAGCACTAATGCTTAAAAGAATGTTTCACAGGCCCATTAAATAAAATAATAATCGATAACCTCAGAATTTTAAAGGGTTGACAAGTCTTGCACGTTTATATATGGTGAACACAAGGACCAGTTCACTTAATTTCTCTCTATAAATAGGGATGTGACCATCCAACATTTCTCATTCCCTCCCAAGCAATATCATTTACACAGATCAGTACTAAATTAAACGCAGAGATAGATCATAGCCTCGGATATGATGAACTCCAAGGTTGTTCCTAAGTACGCCATTGTAACTCTAGTCCTGTTGGCTTTCGCTTGTTCCTTCGCCTCTGCCTATGACCCCAGTCCCCTGCAGGACTTTTGTGTTGCAATTGACAATCCTGCTTCTGCCGGTATGTACACATGATTACTATTGCTATATTCTTTGATTGTATTTTCTGCATAATATCATGTGTATATATATAGTCATGATGATACAAACATTTTCTTTTCTTTCTTTCTGCAGTATTTGTGAATGGAAAGTTTTGCAAGGACCCAAAGCTTGTCACTGCTGATGATTTCTTCCGCTCAGTGAACATTCCCGGAAACACCACAAATAAAGTGGGGTCGAACGTCACCGCTGTGACAGTGGAACAATTACCAGGCCTCAACACCCTAGGCATATCCTTGGCTCGCATCGACTTTGCACCACGTGGCTTAAATCCTCCCCACACCCACCCTCGCGCCACTGAGTTTCTTATAGTCATAGAAGGTACTCTTCATGTTGGCTTTGTCACATCCAATGCAGATGGCAACCGCCTCTTCACCAAAGTTCTAAACAAGGGAGACGTCTTTGTGTTCCCAATTGGTCTCATTCACTTCCAGTTGAACGTGGGAAATACCAAGGCGGTTGCCTTTGCTGGTCTGAGCAGCCAGAATCCTGGGGTCATCACCATAGCCAATGCAGTCTTTGGATCCAATCCTCCCATCAATCAAGATGTTCTCACCAAGGCCTTCCAAGTGGACAAGAATCTGGTTAACTATCTTCAGCAACAGTTCTAACTAATTGCCTAAACTAAAATCATAGATTTCATGATATATTTGCAATAAACCATGAGATGGTGTGATTAAGTTTGTCAATGTTTCCCAGCTTGTAACCTCATTGAAATTATTTTATTGAAATAAAATGGTTGCTTATAATTTACAGTCTCTTTGTTATAATCATCAACAAGTGTGATTGAACTTAATTGCATTTTGAATACATTGAGACGTCGGGAGATATATCACTTGTAAGGGGCCCCGGCCTTGCTTCCCCATCTTTCCGGCCCCAATGCAAAATATACAAAAATAAATAAATAATAACACGAATGAAAAATATATTACACATGAATTTAATGTATAGGATTCAAATGAATTTATTTCTTGAAATGTATAAAATGCCATGTCAAGGTAATTCTTAGTCAATATTAGAGGAAAGGAAAATAAAAAAGACAACAACATTTGCAAGTTTGTTTTTGGATTGTCCGAAGCAAAATTACAATATTAATTGAAGGAGTCGAATTTGTATGGTTTTTTCAATATCTGCAAGTGCTTGTAGTTGTTAAGAATGGTTCTCCCCATTAGATAAACAACTTTATTAAAAGCTGATCAAGAATCTACCGAGTCCTACCTGCTGATCCTTGCAAGGAAAGACACAGACCGATTCATGAGTAACTCCCCTACATAGTATATATCTATCAATCAATCACTTCTAAAAACACAATGACTAAAATATATACTTCATGGATATATAGTAGTACTAGTACTGTATATATAAAATGGAGATCAGATCCTATTCCAGGCGTGATCAAGAGCCACCTGGTAATGGTTCTATCCTACATGTCACGTTGATCAAGAGCGACCTGGTAATGGTAATGATTCAGATCCTAAGATATGTTTTTGCAAATTCGATCGACAACGAAGATTGTCTTGTATATTTTGTTTAGCACGATTATATATATATATATATATATATATATATATATATATATATATAATAACCAACGTTAATTCTCGTTGTAAAAAAAATTTGATGATCATGTAGGTAATATTTTTATATAAAAATAATAAGTTTTATTTTAAATTTTATCATATTATATATATATCTTTGATTATTTTTAAAAATAGAATGATATATAATAAATATATAATATTTTACACTAAGTAACTAAATAGATAGTATCTATTTCAAGTTAAATCAAAATGATCTAGCTATATAGTATTCCATGAAGAAGCTAGAAGAAGGGGCTTCGCTCATAGAGAGAGACGCGTGTACAAGAAACTTCAGGTTTTTTCAGTTTGGATGTGAATGGGTAAAACGATGGCTGCATGCAAAATGTAGAGATGAACAATAGAATCAATAATAGAAAAATATTGAGGTGATCATTAAGGCTGCAGATTAATATTATTTGAAATGCCTGTGTATGAGGACAGTACTACATGTACATGATTTAGTCTATTTAGACCAAGCACGTCCCTCACATTAATGTTAATTATCGTATTCAAGTCAATAATGATGGAAGAATATCGAGGTACTGAGAAAGGCTCATTCATTTTTTTTTTTTATATGAAATCTAGAAATTCATAAATAAAAAGAGTTTACAGACATTTATCAAGCCAAATAGCCTGAGAAATAAAGTCCGGATAACATTCATTCCACATGGAGATGTCCTCCAGGTTCCAAGCATAACGAGCAAGAAGATGAGCAACCCAATTACCTTCTCGATAGACATGTTGAAACTTGCATTCAACAAACACTCTTAGCAACTTTCGTATTTCACTCAATAATGGATCCAACCTTGCATCAGAAGGAAATTCATTATTGAGTACTTGGATAACCATCAAGCAATCTGATTCCACAATCAAACTGTGAATTCCCATACTAGCACAGAGCTGTAAGGCACGAAAAATAGCCAGAGATTCAACAGCTTCAGCATTAATCACTTCCAATTCTACCTTGCTTGCTGCCAACAACACCTTGCCTTCTTCATCTCTGAGCACCACCCCCACCCCAGCCTTATGAAGATCACCAAAAACAGCACCATCCACATTAAGTTTCAACCAACCCGGAGGTGGGGGCTTCCGGTCATAGTACTCTCGAACTTTCCTCCTGGGCAATTGTTTTAGATCAGTATAAGATTGCATCACAGACAGTGCATGACCAATAACATGTTGTACCGCAGTACATTTATGATCATGAACCATTTGATTTCTTCTCCACCAAACTCCCCAGGCGATAGCAAAGAAAGTAGCTAGCTCTTCCTCCTGTCCCTGATTTAAAATTGCCAAGGCTACTTACTGCATTGGTAAGTTACCTTCTAGCTGTTGAATGAGAGGAAAATAAGAAAGCCAGCTTGAATAAATATTAGGACAGTATAATAAAGCATGAGAAATGTCCTCGGTTTGTTGATTGCAAAAGCAGCAGGATCCTTCAATATTGACATGCTTTTTAAGAAGATTCTATTGGGAAGGAAGAATCTCCTTGCATGCCGTCCAAGCAAAGACCTTTATCTTATTAGGAACTCTCATTTTCCACAAAGCCTTCCACAAAGATTGTTGTTGTCTGTCGTTAGAGCACTCCCTTCTGCCACCCTGAGATTGTAACATAAAAAAACATGTAGCAGCTTTTCACACTGAAATTTCCACTCCTTTCATGGGACCAAATCCTCTTATCATGTTGCTCATTTGGATAGATCATTACTTTCAAAATATCTGTAACCAAACTTGGATTGAAGAGAGCTCAAAGTTGAACTAAATCCCAACCTCGCGAAACTAGATCAATTAACCTATCAACAAAAGCTTCTCTATACTCATCCGAAATTAAAATAGCTTCTTTCATCAAAGACTAATGGCCTGGAATCCAAGGATCCCTCCAAAGCTTAGTTAGTCTACCATCTCCTATCCTCCATGACCACCCTTGACTCATCAACATCTTTGCCTCCCAAATGCCTCGCCAGGTAAAAGAAGGTCTCTTACCTAATCTAGCATCTAAGAACATTCCTTGAGGGAAGTATTTAGCCTTGAATACCTTATGGATCAAAGAATCTGTCTCCTGCATAAATCCTCCATTCTTATTTAGTACATGAGCTTATAAAAAAATATTATATATCAAGGTGATCAGAAAGGCATGCAGCAAATCAATATTTTAAAGGCATATTTGGACGAACATTTAGACCAAGCTTATCAAAACTCACATTATTATCGTATTCACTTGTTAATTAATTTTTAATCACAAAAAATGGGTATATATCTACTCTATTATAATAAATGACTATCTAACTGTGAATAGTAACTTTTGTTATTTTTTTGTTAATTTTTCTTGTTTTTTTCCGTTAAGTCTGTTAAATCCTGTTTCACCAAAAGGCGCTTAAAATCCTTGATTATTTGACGTGTAGCTCCCTTGTAAAATTTAATGAAGAATCTTGTTTTACCAAAAGGTCCTTAAGACCATTGATCATTTGACGTATAGCTCTCTTGTAAAATTTAATGAAAGATTATATTTTACCAAAAGGCCATTAATTAATAGCCTCGCGGCGCATAAGAATTGACGTCTCTTTTTCATGTCCTTTTTGTCCTTTTTCGAGAGATATATCACTTGTAAGGGGCCCTGGCCTTGCTTCCTCATCTTTCCGGCCCCAATGCAAAATATACAAAAATAAATAAATAATAACACGAATGAAAAATATATTACACATGAATTTAATGTATAGGATTCAAATGAATTTATTTCTTGAAATGTATAAAATGCCATGTCACGGTAATTCTTAGTCAATATTAGAGGAAAGGAAAATAAAAAAGACAACAACATTTGCGAGTTTGTTTTTGGATTGTCCAAAGCAAAATTACAATATTAATTGAAGGAGTCAAATTTGTTTGGTATTTTCAATATCTGCAAATACTTGTAGTTGTTAAGAATGGTTCTCCCCATTATATAAACAAATTTATTAAAAGCTGATCAAGAATCTACCAAGTCTTACCTACTGATCCTTGAAAGGAAAGATAGAGACCGATTCATGAGTAACTCCCCTGCATAAATAGCTAGGCATGCACCCATGCATTATTCTTCACCAGCCCCTCACCCAAAGCAAGAATATACGTACATAATACTGATAGCCTCAAAGATGATGAAAGTGTTCCCAAGTATCTTGTAATTGTGGGCCTGTTGGCTTTGGCTGTCTGATCTGCCTCTGCCTAGCTATGATCCTAGTCCTCTTAGAGACTTTTGTATCGCAATCAAGTACGGTTCCAGTGCTGATCGTTAGTACACTTAGTTCTCTCTGTGTTGGAAATAGTTTGAATTAGCATCTGGATTGTGTTACTTTTGGCACCACATGTTTAATTTGTAACACCCCGGTCCTCGGAGAGGTCGGAGAGTTACTACCTGTCATCTAAGATCATCTTTCACAATATAAAAGGATATTCCGAAAGACTCCATAAACACAACCTCTTTTAATTTCAAAAGAACTCCATAAATATAAATACTTCTATTACCACCAAAAATACATGAAACTCCTTCTTCACGGTCATCAAAATAATAATCTAACAAATAGATCAACTCCTTAAGGCTTTAATAAAAGTGTCAACATCTCATTAACTAAATCAGTAAGACAAATTAATCTTCTAAATAGTAGTCTCCAAAAATTCAGCACTACTTGCATGCCCCCTCCACATAACAATCTTATTGGTTGCCCGCTTTCAGTCTTGATCCTCAGCTGAAATACTCAAATCATCTGAAAAATATTGTGGAGATAAGGGGGTGAGTTATCAACAATTCAGTAAGCAGAGAACATATACTAGTATGTAAACATGAACATTTATCAAAATTTGGATAGCTGAACAAAATATTTTCTTTCAGAATGTGGAATCAGAATACTTGTTTTTAAAATGCAAAATCAAAACATGTTACCAAAAGTATAAGAGTGAAACTCTGAGAAAACATTCGTATTCAAAATTGTCTTTGGCAGAGCATAACTGAACATCTTCATCTTATTTTATCAAATCATAACAGAGACCATGTTTAACCCCCATGGTAAGATTATGCATTCTACAGAAAGCCAAGCAGAACATAAATCACCATAAATATCAAAGCGATTGCACTCAGAACAGAAATCCACTATTATATCATGTGACAGGGCCATAGGTCACTATTATATTCCGTGATAGGGCTAGAGGTCACTATTATATCCCATGACAGGGCTAGAGGTCACTATTATATCATGTGACAGGGTCAGATGCCACTATTATCTCTTATGACAGGGCTACATATCAGAACAAAACAGAATCAAAATCACATCAAAATCAGAGTCAGAGTCAAAACAGAATCAGAACATCATGCCAAAAGTTTTTCAGATGCCAAATCATTCCGAAACATAGTACTGAACAAATTCAGATCACTTCACATTTTCCAAAACAAATTCAGAATATCTTCCCGTCATATGCAAAAATTATCAATTTCCATATTGGCTCATATTTTCTCAGTTCAATAACAAAATATCAAAAATAAGATCATGTCTTGTAACGACCCGATCCAATATTATTAGGGATAAGTTATTGATAATTTTATTGGGTCTAAATTAGACTAATGGGCTAAGTGGGAATTGGCCCGAATATTTATAAGATAGGTTGTATTATTTTTAGAGGTTGAGTCGAGGCCTATAATTCACTCAAAAAGCCCAAAAACTCGTACTCCCTAAAACGAGTCCCACACCTGTTTCCTTTAAACCGTGAAAACCAACTTAGTTTATAATCAGTTTCTCTACCCCACACATATCCACTCCCATGCACATGCATGTCTCTTTTCCTCTAGGTTTCCTCTTGATTCTCAATCACTATATATATATTTATATATTATGCTTATCCCTTCTGCATGGAAAGAAAACATCAAGCTGCAAAGCTCCCTTGAAGCCTTCCCCTCCATGTACGATGCTCCCCGTCCAGAGCACCTTGTGCCGACTTGCATGCCTAGAACCACCGTAGGAGGACCCATACACGTAAAACCCGATACCCCCACAACCTATTGCTCCGCAAACCACCATCACTCAAGCTCCCCTGCAGCGACTCCACACTACCCAGACTTGCGTGAGCCTAGCCGTTGAAAAATCACCAACGAGATACTCTGTTTTACTGCACCTAATCAGAGGAAGTATTCTTCCCCACCGTGAGCCACAAGCTAGCCACCCACGTCGCCAGCTCCTCCACGCCATTACCACCTGCACAAAGATCACTGTCGAACCACCTCCCGGCCACCGTAGAAAGCGCCGACTAGTCTACGACCGTCGCCCCTCCTCTCTCTCTCTCGGTTGCTTTTCAGTGTGACAGAACTTTCTCTGTCTCCCTCTCTTAGTGTCGCACCATCGTGCTCAGAGGAGCCTCCTGTTACGCCGACCAGTCTACGACCGTCGCCCCTCCTCTCTCTCTCTCGGTTGCTTTTCGGCGTGACAGAACTCTCTCTCTCCCTCTCTTAGTGTTGCACCACCATGCTCAGAGGAGCCTCCTGTTGCGCCGCCAGAGCCACCGTGCCATGCAGCCCCTCTTGGTGAGCCTCTGCCTCGTACGTCTCCCTCCCACTCCCCTGAGCCTCTATTGCTCTTTATGTTCTAAGTTTTGTTTTCTTTTAGATTTTAGTTTCTGCTGGTGTTAAATGAGATTACCTTTATGCCCTTTTAATCTATTATCTTGGAGGATAGTTATAAATTACATTTATAATTGTGCACTTAAGTATATGTTAGTTATGGAGACTATTACGTCACTTTATTTTAAGTTGAGTTTAATTTTAGTTGCTCTTTATGTTTTAAGTTGTGTTTTCTTTTAGATTTTAGTTGCTGCTGGTGTTAAATGAGATTACCTTTATGCCCTTTTAATCTAGTATCTTGAAGGATTGTTATAAATTACATTTATAATTTTGCACTTAAGTATATGCTAATTATGGAGACTATTACGTCATTTTGTTTGAAGTTGAATTGAGCTTAATATATTAAGTTGAGTTTAATTTTATTAAATAAATATATTTGTCATAGACTCATTTTTATAAGAAAATGCTTAAAAAATTTGAAATGTATTTTAAAGTATACTATTGAGCTTATTATTTTAGTTAATATTCTCCTCTTTCTATTTAGTTTCCACATGATCAAATCACACAAACAACTTCATCATCCAATCCAACCGACCCCCTTACTCCTCAAACTCAATTCGGCACAACTAACCATTTCACAATAAATATGAGTTAGCGTAAACATACATTTAAATTGCAAAAGTTTTTTGGAAAAAATACTTACAAAGATGAAAGGAAACTCTGGAAGATCGAAAGTGATGCCAAAACTGGTCTAGCAGCGGTTTCTAAGCAATGGCCATGGGTCACAAGAACCCAACTTTTGAATGAGGAAAAACGAAGACTTGGAATGGCTAGGGGAGGGCATAGGGGTGTTGGTGTAACTACTGGTGGTGGTGGTTAGCCGTGGGTGGCGGTGGTTGAAGGCCAAAACACCCAAATAAAAAATGGGGATGGAGGAGCTTCAAGGGTGGTAGGTCGGAGCTAAGGAAGAGTAGGTTAGGTAGCTGGAGGGCCGATGGTGGTGTGGTGAAAAGATGGTGGCCAAAAGGTGGCGCTTGAACACAAAGACTGTGCGGCTTGAAGCCGTGCATGGAGGCTAACGGTGATGCGAGAGAGGCTGAGACTAGAAGGGGAGGGTTGCCAGCCGATGGGGAAGAAGATGGGAGGGGCGGTGTCACTCACGAACAGTGCATGGCAGCGCACTGGGCAGATGAAGAAATGGACGGTGAGAAGGGAGAGGGGAGGGGGTTGTTGTGTGCAGGAGGAGAAAGAAGCAGAGGAAAAAAGAGAAAAATGAAAGAAGGAAAAAAGGAAAAAATAAAAGAGAAAAAAAAAAAGGAAAAAAAAAATTGAAGGAAATAAATGAGATCCAATCCTCATAACTTAGGTCACAAAATCGATCCAACAAAAAGAATTTCAAAATAGTAGGTTGAATAAAATAATTTAAATGCTGTAACTGAATAAAATAAAATAGTAAAAAATAATTTAAATGTTGTAACTGAATAAAATAAAATAGTAAATCCAACAAAGAAATAATTTAAAATAAAGAGCAAATTAAATAATAAACAATAATTAATAACAAGAAAGACACATTGAAATAGATTTCACAACTTAAAATATCATAAAATAATATAACAAAACTCATATTATTTTAAAACAAGAGGACTAATAACAAAATAAATGAAATAATTATTTAATTAAAGTACACGTAAATATGGGGTATCACATAATCTCTAGCAATATTATGGGCAGTGTAAACCTGTTGTGTGAAATACCGAAGCCTTTGCCTTTGTCAGTCTCAGCTGCGAGAATCCTGGGGTCATCACTGTAGCTAACCCAATCTTTGGATCTAATCCTCCTATCAATGCCTAAAATAATGTAGGTTATGTTAATGTAGGTTTTTTTTAGTTTATTTATTCCTAAAATAAAACATGAATTGATGAGGCATAAATCCTAAAATGAGAGATTATATTAAAATAGGTTATGGCCCAAAAACTCTTATGGTGGGATAGGCTTTACTAGATTTGTTTTTTTTTTTTTTGGATGATATGAATGTAACACTTTTATTCATGAACAACCACAATTACATCAAAGTTTCAGACCAAATTACTAAGTCGACTAGATGTATGGCATACTTTGCCAAAGTGTGTGCTGCTTCATTAGCCATCCATCCCTTGCATTGAATAGAACAGTTCGTGAACATCTTCATCATATTCTTCACCTCACAAACCAGGTTACCCCATGCTAATCTTGGTTCACATGCCTTAATCAATTCATTGACTATAAGTAATGAATCACTTTCAATAATCAGTTCATCAATACCCATGGGAATGCAGATTTGTAGCCCTCTGAATATAGCCAGTAGCTCAATTTCCATCGTGTCATTCACTCCATTTTCCTTCATACTTGCAGCCATAATCACTTCAAAGGAACTATTCCTTAAGATAACACCCCCACCTGCATGATTTAGAGTTGCAAAAATAGCCTCATCTACATTTACCTTCAATGCATTTTGAGAAGGAGCCTGCCAACAGCAACTTGAAAGTTTTCTGGTTTGTTTCTGAACTCTAGCTTCCTTGTGATCCTTAGCCAAACTCAAAGCATGCTCAATTACTTTGTCTGTTGCAAGACTTTATTCTCAAAAATCTTCTGATTTCTTCTATGCCATAGACTCCAAGCAATAAGAAAAAACTAATCAAGATCTTCACGTTTACCTCCACTCAGCACCTTCAAAGCTATTTGCATAATATCCAACTTAACATTATCCGTCAGTAAATCAGGAAAGTAGTGCTTCCAAGACTGTCTAATAGAAGAGCAATAGCATAATGCATGTTCCACATCTTCATCCTCATCTGTCATTCACAGAGCGCTTCTTGGAGTACATGCCTATCTTTAAGATTCCTTCTAGCTGGTAGTCCATTCCTACATGCTCTCTATGCAAAGATTTTAACCGGTACCTTCATCTGCCATAGTTTCCTCCGAAGCCTTCTCTAATCTTCTACATTGGAACACTCACCATTTTGCTTAAGTTGTTGTTGAAACAGATCATATGCACCCTTTACACTGAAACTCTAGACTTTTCATGTTCCCATATAAGACAGTCAAGTCTACTCTCTGCGCTAAGCAACAATTTAAAGACATCTTCTACTTCTCGAGGGGATAATAAACCTCCAACTTTTTCCACATTCCACCATCTTGTTTCTGCATCAATGAGATCTGCTACTGTTATTGCATCATGATCCTGTCCATGAGGACTCCTTTGTAGCAATTTATGCCCAGGCAACCAATAATCAGTCCAGGCATTAGTAGACTTACCATCCCCAGCCCTCCATCTACAACCTATTAGCAAACGTTTCTTTGATTCCTATATCCCTCTCCAAACATATGAAGGGCAAGACCCTAAATTTGAATCACAAAAGCTTGAAGCAGAAAAATACTTAGCCTTAAACAGCTTGTGCAGCAAAGTTGTTACCTCAGTCATAATCCTTCATGCCTGTTTTGCAAGAAGGGATTGATTGAAAATTTGTAAGTCCTTGAATCCCATACCTCCTTGAGATTTTGACTCACGCATTTTCTTCCAACTAGCCCATCTAGTTTTTCTTTCTTCCTTCATTTGGCCCCACCAGAAATTTGCCATCATATTTTCGAGCTCACTACAAAGGGTACTTGGTATTCTAAAGCAACTCATTGTGTAAGTTGGAATTGCCAATGCTACTGTCGTGATCATTATTTCTTTGCCTCCTTGTGATAATTGCTTCTCCTTCCAACCATTCAGCTGGTGCCAAACTTTCTGCTTTAAATTTAAAAAATCTTGTTTCTTTTCTCTCCCCACTATAGGAGGAAGACCAAGATATCTTTCATATTGTTGGTGATGTTGGACACCCCAGAATCTCATTATTTCCTCTTGTTGGCTGCTATGGACATTTGTGCTAAAGACCATTGATGTCTTTTCCTTATTCACCCTTTGACCCGATGCTCTTTCATATATATCAAGGAGTTGCTGAATATTTAAACAAGTTTGCAAAGTGGCCCTGCAAAACAATACACTATCATCTGCAATTAAGAGATGATTAAGCTTAGGAGCTCCTTTACAAATTTGAATACCTTCTATCTATTTTAATCTTTCAGCCTGTTGTACTAAAGTAATCAGTCCCTCTGTGCACAACAAGAACAGGTAAGGGGATAAAGGATCCCCTTGCCTCAAGCCTCGAGATGGAAATAAAGGACCTTGAGGTACCCCATTCACCAATATGGAAAAAGAGACTGATTTCACACAAAGCATTATCAACTTGATCTGATTATCACCAAAACCCATTTTCTGCATAACAGCTTCTAGAAACCCCCATTCCACCCTATCATATGCTTTACACATATAAAGCTTTAGAGACATAGAGCTTTTCTTACCAACCTTTTTTTCTTTCTGAGGGAATGCACCAATTCATATGCCACAAGGATGTTATCAGTTATGAGCCTGCCATGGACAAAAACACTATGTGAGCTTGAAATAATAATGGGATGCACTTCCTTTAGCTTGTTTGCAAAAAACCTTTGAGATCAATTTATAGATTACATTACATTGACTAATAAGTCAAAATTCAGAAATCATCTCAGGCTGCTTCTTCTTTGGGATCAAGGTTATGAATGTGTGATTTATCTCTAGTGGGAGCTTACCATGGTTAAGAGCCATCACAACGGCATCTGTTACCTAGTAGCCAACAATGTTCCAAAACTTCTGGATTTGATAATTAGGTTAAAGCTATATATTCAATATTTTAGGGATCAAGTGGAATCTTATTACTGGGTAATTGGCCCAAATATATTATTGATCGATAGATTTATTTTGAACATGAGATTAAGGCCTGGTTTATTTATGAAACCCAAGCCCGTTAACGTATTCAATTTCAAAAAAATCTTACAATTTTAGAGTTCCATTCACGTTAAATTTCCTTGAACCCACTGTCTTTAAGATATTTAAACCCATGCACATTTCTTCCTATTTTTTACTTGGGTTTCAGCCACCTATATATATATATATATATATATCATCTCATGCACGTAGAACCACCCTCAATTAAGGTTACTGCACATGATCCTAAATTTCTTCAGTTATTTTCCCTTTATTTGTCTCCCATGTACATTGAAGAACCAATCATCAGTATCCTTCACGTCACCCAGCTAGAGACTCCACAACATTGTCCCTGCATTTACCAATAACCGCTGCCACCCAGCCTCCATCTCGCAGTAGCAGCCCGAACGAAAAACTAACCCACATGCCGAGATCTCACCTGCATGACAGAAGCCACTAGCTCTACTGCTAAGCCCCACGTGAAACCGGCAACCACCTTGACACCCTTCCATAAACCGCAACCATCCCACACCCAAGGCCACGACAACCACCAAGTGGCACGACCATCCACATGTCCAAACAGTCCTCTATTTTAGCCACTTAAAAAGAGAGCGACCCCAACCATCAATTCCACCTTAAGCCGCAGCTCCCCGTGTCAAGCACAACCCCACCACAAAAGGAAATACACATGGCAGAGGGTGTCTTGGCAGTTTCCTGGATTCTATGGCCAACCTGAAGTTTGCAAGTGGAAATACACATGGAACTTGTTGTCATTGCTGAAGCCATCCCATGAGATCCCCTGGCGCATTGTTGGGGGTTTTAATGAGATCCTCTATCAAGATGAGAAATGGGGTCGAAGACCAAGACTAGAATCTCAAATGGAGGATTTCAGGCAAGCTCTAGAGGTGAATGGTGTCTTTGATCTGGGCTGGAAGGGAAGTATATACACTTGGAGTAAGAGGCACTCTGATGACACCTTCACAAAGGAAAGGTTGGAATGAGCAGTGGCTAAGGTTAAATGGATGGAAGGGTATAGAGAAGCGATAGCAGAAACCATAACTGTAAGCCAATCAGATCACAAAGCTAAACTTCTTGATTTGGCATTAAAGATCCCAAGATGAAGGATTAAGAGGAAAATTTTAAGATTTGAAACTAAATGGGCCTTGGATGAGAAGGGTGAACCTGTTGTTGAAGGGGTGTGGGAGACAAATGTAAGGGGTTTTGATCCATTATAGAAGGTCTAGAAAAAGTTTAATCTGGTGTAAAAATGAACTGAGCAGTTGGAGTCATATGAAGGAAAAGGATATTGAAAAGGAGATGAGGCAGAAAGCTAACAGATTGAGAGAGGAATTAGAAAATGAAGATCCTTATAATGTATTGGTGATCAAACAACTTCGAGCTGAGCTAGGATTGATGCTGGAGTAAGAAGATATTAAATGGCGACAGTGAGCAAAAAGGAACTCATATTCGATGGGTGATAAAAATACAAAATTCTTCCACTCTTGTGCTAGCCAAAGGAGAAAAAAGAATCAAATATTGGCTATAAAGGACTCTCAGGGCAGTATGAGAACTGATCAAGCAGATATTGAAGGAGTCTATGATTATTTTAGTAACATATTTAGTACCTCTCAACCAACAAGGGAGGCCATTGAATTATGTTTGAAAGACATGGACTTGAGGGTTACATCTTACATGAACTTAGAGCTTGAAAAAGTGTTCATAAAGGAAGAGGTGGTTGAGGCTCTAAAACAAATGGCCCCATTAAAATCTCCAGGACCAGACGGGTATGGAGCATGCTTTTATCAGGCCTATTGGAGTATTGTGGGAGAGGAGGTAAGCAATTCTATCTTGGCTTTTTTGAATGGAGATGGCAGCTTGGAGGAAACTACTGTTAATTGTACTTACATTGCCTTAATCCATAAAGTGGCTAACCCTGTAATTGCTAGTGAATTTTGGCCTATCAGGCTATGTAATGTCTTATATAAGTTGGTGTCCAAGGTATTGGCTAATAGGTTGAAAAGAATCATTCCTCGTATAATTTCAGGTAATCAAAGTGTATTTATTAAGGGAAGACTGATAACAGATAATATGATAATAGCTTATGAAGCTTTCCATACAATGAAAGTAAGGCAAAAAGGAAGGGTGGGTAGTATGACACTCGAATAGTATATGCCCAAAGCCTATGATAGGATTGAGAGGTTGTATTTGAACGCAGTGATGGAGAAGATGGGGTTTGGGGAAAGATGGATTAATTTATTGATGAAATGTGTGTTATCCGTGACTTATTTTGTGCTAGTAAATGGTGAGCCAGGGAAGACTATAGAACCCTCAAGGGGATTAGACAAGGGGACCCCATATCCCCTTATCTTTTCATCCTATGTGCAGAGGGTGTGACAACTTTGATAAATGTAGTTGAGAGGAGAGGGAATTTAAGAGGGGTTCTTGTCTCCAGAGAGGGTACTAAAGTTAGTCATCTAATTTTTTGCTGATGACTGTCTCATCTTTGGTAGGGTTAAGTTATCTGAATGGCAGCAAAGACAAAGTCTTTTGAAGATATATGAGGGTGCCTCGGGCCAATGTTTGAATCTACAAAAGACCACTATCTTTTTTAGCTCAAATACTGATCAAGTGACCGGATCATAGATTAAAAGTATAGCACCTGTTTCAGTTTGTGGAAGTTATGAGAAGTATCTCGG
The DNA here is from genome assembly GCF_001411555.2 of Juglans regia. NCBI lineage: Eukaryota > Viridiplantae > Streptophyta > Magnoliopsida > Fagales > Juglandaceae > Juglans > Juglans regia. Next base: position 2,723,097 of record NC_049907.1, read on the forward strand.
GTTGCCAGCCATGGTCGGCTGATCAAAGTGCTTCCAAGAGAATGGGTGGTCTAGGATTCAGAGATCTAGAATGCTACAACAAAACTATGCTTGCTAAGCAATGTTGGAGACTAATAGAGAATCCTACTTCTTTGGTGGCAATTATTATAAAGGAAAAGTATTTTCGAGGAACTGGCTGCTTAGAGGCTAAAGCGGGTGCTGGGTCTTCTTTTATTTGGAAGAGTCTGTGCTCATCCATTGCTCTTGTTAAAGAAGGCATGTGGTGGAGGGTGGGTGATGGTAGTGAGGTTAACATTTGGGGGGATAAGTGGTTTCCTTGTCAAAAGTCTCCTAGGATCCAATCTGCTGCTATAATACTACCAAGAGATTTGAAGGTGAAACAACTTATTAACGCTGATGATAGGTTGTAGAATACAAGTTTGATTGATGAGTTGTTTTCTATGGAGGAGAGGGACCTTATCCTGAGTACACCTAGATGTAGATAAGGTGTTAGAGACAAGCGGATTTGGGGGGCAACAAATGATGGTAGGTTCTCAGTTAAGAGTGCTTACCACCATGAGCATAGAAGGCTACTGCATGAGGCTAGAGAAACATCAAGTGGTGATAATTCACTAGGGGGATGGAAGTGGATATGGGGCTTAAGAATGCAGCGGGTGGTTACACATTTTTGTTGGAAGACCTACCATGGAATCCTACCTACAAAACAAAATTTGATGAAAAGGAGGGTGACAGACTCGAGTTTATGCCCAATATGTATGTTAGAAGATGAAACCATAGTGCATGCTCAATGGAGTTTCCCAGCTACCTTAGATCATGTATGGGATGAGAGTGACAATTTAGTTTAAAAGTGGAGTATTTTTGTCATATATTTCCAGCAACTATGGGAAAAAATAAATGCCAAGCTTGAAAGTGAAGAAGTAAAAGTGGTTGCATGTATTATGAGAAGAATTTGGCTTAGGAGAATTACATGCATGTTTAAAGGGGTGTTTGAAGAACCTAGAAATGTGATAAGAGCAGGAAAGCGGGGCTTGATGAATTTATAGCAGCTCCGACAAGCCAATGGCAGTTTTAGATGGAAAGAAGTGTGGATAGAAGCACTATAAATTGGGAAAAACCAGATGAAGGGCTTGTCAATGTAAAATGGGATGCTGCAGTGAATGATCAACTTAAGAAAGTTGGGGTGGGAGTGGTAAACTGAGACCATGAGGGAGAGATTTTAGCTTGTTTGTCTGCATCTATGGATCACACTGGAAACTCAGCAGTTGCTAAAACTATGGCATTAAGTAGGGCAACAGTCTTGTGTGCTGGAGGAGTCAATTGGGCGGTTCAGTTTTGTACATAGGGAAGCTAACTGCATAGGTCATAAGTTAGCAAAATTTGCATTCATGTTGAGAGAGGAAAGGGTGTGGATAGAAGAGGGCCCTATATATATATTTACTGATTTACAGAGAGAAATGTTGTAATGACTGAAAGATTTCTTTGATTCTTCAATAAAAGAGGTATACTTGTTTAAAAAAAAACATGAGCATGCATGGACATAATAATTATGGATCATAAGGATTTTTTACTATTTCATTTGATCAAATCGATAGTATATATCTATCAATCAATCACTTTTAAAAACACAATGACTAAAATACTTCTTGGATATATACTAGTACTAGTACTGTATATGTATAAAATGGAGAACATATCATGTTCTAGGTGTGATCATGAGCCACTTGGTGGTTCTATACTACATGTCACATTGATTCATGATGATTACTAAGATATGTTTTTGCAAATTCGATCAACAACGAAGATTGTCTTGTATATGTTGTTTAGCATGATGATTTATATAACAACCAACGTTACTTCTACCTATTACAAGGGGCAAGGTCAGAGGAGAGAGAGAAAGGCAGAGCAAAAAACAAAAGTGAGATTTCTAGGTCTCCTCGTTCGAGGGACCCTGTGTCATCATGGCCCTGCCTGGAGGCCCCATGCCGACAATGAAGAACATGTCCTTCACTGACCTGGTCGTGGCTATCCCTTAGCCTTTGCCGGGAGTTGACCTTTCGATGAGGCCCCCCAAAATCATAGACGGTCAGGTATGCTTTTTGTTTTCTAAGGAGGAAATGGCTGTAACATTCCATATTTTTTAGTGTATTTTTTTTAATGAAGGAATTATTATTTTTATTGATTCAAAATTTATTCTCTTGTTTTTTTAAAAAAAAAATTATTTTTGAAGTGCTTTCTTTAAATTAATTATTGTTATGTGTTTAAATTTCTTCTCGAATTAAATTAACTTGTTGTTGGGTTTAATTATTTATTTTTCATTTTAATCACTGCGTTTGAATTATTTTATTTCACTTGCTTTTTTAAAATCGTTTCCGTTGGACCATTTTTTGTGACCCAAGATGTGGGGATTGGATCTCATTTCTTTCCCTACATTTTTCTCTTTCCTCTTTTCTTTTTCTTCCTTTTTCTTTTTTTCTTCCTTCTTTTCTTTCTTTTCTTTTCTTTTTCCTGGCTGGTTCCCGCGCGCCGCAAACCCCCCTCCCTCTCTCCGTCCATTTCTTCTTTCGCCCCTAGCGCCGCCGTGCGCCGGCGGTGGACGTCACCGCCCGGCTTCCCAGCACCCCCACCCACCGGCGACCTCCCTCTCCGACTTCCAGCCCCATCCGCGCCGCCGTTAGCCTCCACGCACCACACGAAGCCGCGGCATTCCTTGCGCCGCTGCACCAACGTCGCGCCACCTCCGGCCACCATCTCTTCACCACATCATCCTCGACCTCCTAGCAACCCAATGGACCCAACCCCATCTCCGATCTGTCACCGGTGAAGCCCCACCATCAACATTTCCATTTTGGGTGTTTTTGCACTTCAACCGCCTTTTTCGCTGCCACCCACGGCCAACCACCACCACCACTAGCCTCACCGCCATCCCTAAGCCCTACCTATCAATCTCGGGTCTTCGTTTGCACCCGTTCAAAAGTGAGTTTTTGAGACCCACGGCCACAATGCTTTTGGCACTGTTTTGTTGCTGCGTTGCCGCTTTTAGCAGCTCCGTGATATTTCAAAAATTATATTATAGCATTGTAAGTATTTTTTTCCCAAAGAACTTTTGAGATTTAAATGTATTTCTGCGCTAATTCATATTTACTGTGTTTTTGTTGGTTGTGCCGGACCGAGTCCGAGGGGTAAGGGGGGGTCGTTTGGATTGGTGGTTGAGAAATTATTTTAGAAGGGAATTTAATTTTCTTTGTCCAGTACAGTTTAATTTTTGGAGGTATTAGTTTATATTTTCTGTTATGGAGTTGTGAATGGGAAGAAGTGTGCTTTGTGTAGTGTTGTTGGTTAAACTGTTAGTAATTGTTTGGGACTGCGAACTGTTGGAATAAGTGTGAGTTATTGGAATTTGAATTGGCATTGGTCTTGATGCTTGTATTGGACAATACTGAGATTGGTATAGAATATTTTGGGTCGATGTGCGGGCTGTCCAGATTGTTATTTAGTTGTTTGAGTTGGATTAAACTTGCTGAATTATGGTCTAGAAATTGGGTCTTAAGTTGTCTAAGACTAATTTTGTGTTGTTGGACTTTAATATTTAGTTTATATTATTTTTATGAATAGGTGACGAGACGGATAGAGACCGTATTCAAGTCATAGATAATGAGCTGCATGAGTCAGGTAAGCGGGGTTCCTATACTAGGCTTTACACGAATTATTTGAGACTGAGGTTGATTTTCTGAAAACTTTGTATATTTTTGTGGTGAAATGAGAACTTGGGAAAAACAAAACCAACCTCGGTCGTTTATTTGCATACTCATGAAATCTATACGAAAAAAAGAAAAATATGTTCTGACATGTATTGTGTAGACATGAGCTAAATTCTGTCATGTGATTTCTGAAATCTGAAAAAATGAGCGAAATTGAGAATATGAAAAGTTGTGCATTTATTTAGAAAGATATTATGGCTTCTGTGTTCAGTGTGTGTAAACTGTTTGGTTCTGTTTTGATACTCTGTATTATTTTGATATAACATCTGAAAACCTTTGGCATGGTGTACTGGTTTTCGTATCTGATTCTATCTCTACTTTGCTCTGCTCTGCTCTGCTCTGTTATGCTCTGTTTGGGTTGGTACCAACTTCTCTGTCTCTGAGTGCACCCACTTTGGAAACAAAGTGGTTTTATTGTGGTCTTTCCTGTGTGCACACTCGGGGCTCCGAGAAGAATAAAGGAAAGATTTCACCTCTGTCTCTGCCTGGTTTGGCCACCGGGGTTAGCACAACCCTACCACGGGGGTGAAACATGGTCTCTGCTCTGTTTGATGCTCTGTTTTGATTTGATGATGATACTCAGTTTATATTATGCCAAAGCATTATGGGTTTTACTTGTCTTAAAACCATCACTCTGTTACTTTTGAAAATATGTTCTGTTCTGCATGCTCTACTTTGTAAATGCTCATGTTTACACGCTAGCATATGATTTCTGCTTACTGAGTTGTTGATAACTCACCCCCTATCTTCATAATATTTTTCAGATGATGTGGAGAGTCAAACTGAGGACCTGGATTAGATTGGTGAGCATGATTAAGCTGAGAGAGGATGTTAGAAGAAGAATTTTGACGTCTTATGTCTTTTAGATTTAATTATATCTTGGGCTTGGGTTTAGTAAGACTTTTGAACTTATTAGTTTGGTTTGTTATGACTACCGGGAGATTTTGGACTACTTAGCTTATTTTGCTGCATTAATAACTTTGTAGAGTTTCAATGTGGTTATTTAGAGTACTTGAAATTGAGTTTTGCTAATAAAGTTTTGGAGTTTTATTTTAATTGTGTTGGGAAACATGATCTGAGGTGACAAGTAGTAATTCTCCAAGCCAGCCGGGTTTGGGGCGTTACATGGCAGCTTCAGCAGTTCCTTTTAGGTATTCACTGGTCTTGAAGCTTCTCAAGCAGAGGTCAACACTAGATGCAATAAGACTATTCATATGGAATAGATGGGGGTTAGTGGGGACCGTGGTCGTCTCTTCAATGAGTAAAAACAAAAACGTCTTTGTACGCTTAACTTCAGAGGATGATTTCAACAAAGCTTTTTCACGTGAGACTAGTGAGATAAATGACATGCCTTACAGATTTTTCCACTGGACGCCGGGTTATACAGAGGAGGAGGAATCTCCGATAGTTCCGATCTGGGTAATGCTTCCAGGTTCACCACCAAATTTTTAACATGATTCCATCCTCAGGATACTACAGCGCCACTTGGGAATTTTATTCGATCTGATAACTTTATAAGATGTGCAACCAGAACGGATGGTGCACGAGTTTGCTTACGAATGGATGCCTCTCGGCAGCAAATGGATTAGTTCTGGATAGGATCATCGGGGTCTGGTTTCAAGCAAGAGGTGGAGTTTGAGACCCTACCAGCGTTCTGCCTTTCCTGTAAAATGCAGGGCCATAACTCACGGAATTGTAGGAAAGGCAATAGCAATAGAGACCTTGAAAAGGCAGGGAAACATAGAGTTGTCAAGTAGTACCGTGAAGTAAGAGTGGGCCCAAAAGCAACGGGATGAAATGATTACCAAGTGGAGAATGGGGCGGTGGGAAGAGATGCGATAGAGACTGGGTCGGTGGAAGACCTGGAATGACCTGCACAGGGGGGAAAGGGTGAATGAAACGCAAGTAGAAGGAAATCTGGCAGAGAAAGAAATCCAAGGTATGCAAGGCTTAAATGAAATGCAAGATGTGCAAGGGAATAATGACCTATAGGATGGTATGCAGGAGCAGGTGGGGCAGGAGCAGGGGTTCCTTATGGACAGCTTGACTCCCTTGTTTACAAGGAAGATTGTTTCATGGAGACGCAAGAGATTGTACTAGATAGCTTGAAACAAACGCTTGGCAATGTGCACAGAAAGGAACATGAAACACAAGAACAATACGGAAGAAGGAGGAGGATACCGTCCTAATTGAAGACGTGCCTTTGGATGAGTCAAGGCAAGAGAAGCAAGATGGGGAAATAAGGAGGGAGTTCCAATCTTTGTCTGATCATGAGGAAGATGGACTTAAACCAGTAGTGGGGAGAGAAATGGATTACTTGTCTAAGGAAGGAATTAGTGGAGAAAATAAAGGAGATGCTAAGGGAGAATTGAGCACATCCAGAAGCACAAAGCGGGTAATTACCCGCCCCTCAAAACATAATTTATGATAGGTCCAATTTTGTATTGGAACATCAGAGGCTTGTGCACATCAAGGGGAAGGTTGAAGAAGCTTGTTAAAAAATTTAATCCCAAAGTTGTAGCACTAGCAAAGCCTTTCGTTGATGAGAGGAAGATGGGCAATCTTATGAAGCAACTATGGCTGGAGAATGGTTGGTCTAACCAAGCACAGACTAGGAAACTTTGGCGGTTATGGGATAAAAGTGTGAATGTGAGCATTGTGGGAATGAGTGATCAATTCATTTTGGTCAAGACGATGGAGGGGAGCACTGAATTCCTAATAGCATTCGTATATGCTAAATGTAATTATGGATTTCATAGACAATTATGGAGGGACTTAGAAGAGGTGTGGCATAGACAAATTTACCTTGGATGGTCTTAGGGGACTTTAATGCTATCCGAACTGACGATGAACGAAGGGGGGGTGCCCATCATCCTCGGGTAGCGATGGAGGAATTTAATTCGTGGATCAATGGGAGTGGGTTACTTGAAATAAATTTTCAAGGAAAGAGGCTAACATGGTGTAACGGGCAAGAAGGATTAGCAAGAAGTTGGGCTCGGCTAGACCGAGGTTTTTCAATACAAAGTTTTTAGACCGGCTCCCTCAAATGTTGTTGACTTACTTGGGCTGCAGCACCTCAGACCATTCACCTATGATAATCTCCTGTGATCAGTATTTCCAAAGGTATGGGCCATCTCCGTTTTGTTTCCAACAGATGTGGGTGGACCACAAGGAATTTCTCCCATATGTCAAACAGTGTTGGAAGGAGGAAGGGCATGGAAGAGGACTGGAAAAGCTGGCTTTTAAACTGAAGTGCATGAAACAAGCTCTTAAAACATGGAACATGGATGTATTTGGACGTGTGGAAGTTATAATCCGAGACATAGAACTGAGGGCTGAATTACTAGATACTCGCCTACAGGAGGGATATGAAGAAACGATGGAGTAGGAACTATTAATCTCAAAAATTGAGTTGGTTATTTTGAAAAGCAGATAGGAGTCCATGCTTGCGCAAAAAGCCAAAGTTAAATGGCTAAAAGAAAGAGACAACAATACTCGCTTCTTCCACTCAATTTTGAAGAGAGGGCAACAAACTCAAGTAAAACAAATGCTCAAAGTTGATAGAACTTTATACGAGTGTCCAGAGGCGATTCATGAAGGAGTTGTCCAATATTTCCAAAAGTTATTAAGCCACGAAGGCGAGCGGGAACTTCCAGAGTTGAGCCCGTTTATTGACAAAGAAATAACGGAATAGGAGAATAAAGAAATCATCAAGCGCCCTACAGTGGAAGAAATTTGGCAAGCCCTTTTCAGTATCCCAGTGGAAAGTAGTCCGGGACCAAACAGTTTTAGCTTGGGTTTTTTCAGAGCATGCTGGGAATTTGTACAAGGGGATGTGGTGGATGCCATAAAGGAATTCTTTGAAGGAAAACAACTACCAAGGTTTTATACCACATCGTATGTGGCCCTCATTCCCAAAGTACAACTACCCACCGGGTTTGAGAAATTTAGGCCTATAAGCCTATGTTTCGTGGTTTATAAAATTTGCTCAAAAGTTATTGTAGCACGGATCACACATCTATTGTCGAGGGTAATATCTCAGGAACAAGGGGTCTTCATTCCCAAGAGGAGCATTTTTTAAAACATAAGCCTAACTTAAGAAATGGCCCATTCCATTCATAAAAAGAAGATCGGAGGTAATGTGATATTGAAAGTGGACATGTCCAAAGCGTATGACCGCGTGAACTGGAACTTTTTGTTACATGTTCTGGCATCTTTTAGTTTCTAGAAAGAGGTTTGTGGGTTGAGCAAGACTTGTATTATAATGTCTTGGTATTCCATTCTCCTGAATGGAACTGTAAAAGGGTTATTTATTTATTCTAATGGAGGAAGTTTTCACAAGGATGTTAAAAAGGAAATATGAGAATGGATCTATTGGAGGTTTCTCTCAATCTAGAGGGACGCCCTCCATTTCCCACTTGTTATATGCGGATGACATAGTGATTTTCACTAATGGAGTAAAGAGATCTATTAGAGCCCTATTTAAAGCCCTATTTAAAGCCTGAAGTTGTATGAACAGTGGTCTGGGCAAAAAGCTAATAAGGAGAAGTCGGCCATTTTGTTCTCAAAACACATTACACCAGCTAAAAGAAGAGAAGTTCTCAATATCACGGGCTTCGAAGAAGGTAGCTTCCCGTTTAAATATTAGGGGTGAACATAGTTAGTGGCAAGTTAACTAGTAGAAACCTAGAAGAACTTATATATAAGATACGTGAGAAAGTAAGTGGATGGAAGATGAGACTACTCTTGGCAGGAGGTGAACTCACTCTCCTTAAGCATGTTTTATCAAGTATGCTAGTTTATCTTCTTTCAGTTTTACAGGTGCCTAAGTTGGTATTTTTTTCCTCTATTAATTGCATACTTAGCACCTTTTTTTGGGGCGAACTGGATGGATCACCAAAAAGAAATGGTGTGCGTGGCACAAACTTTGTAAGCCGGTTTTTGAAGGGGGTTGAGGTCTACAGGATCTAGAGGAAACGCAAAAATCTTTACATATGAAATTCGCTTGGAATCTACTCAAGGATGACTCGCTATGGGCATGTTTCTTTCGGGGAAAATATGTGAGGGGAAATCATCGATCACTTGTTGAAACACAAAAGGCACACGTTTTTAGAGAATGGTGATGAAACAAGTTCCGCAAGTTTTAGAATTGTCCTGCTGAAAAGTGTGCGGGGGAAATGTCAATTTCTGGTTAGATTCTTGGCTGGAAGATGGTCCTCTGGTTGACACTCTAGGAATAACTGATTACCCTGGGATCAAGATATGCGAGTGCAAAATAGACAATGTAACACCCCGTATTTTAGTGTATTTTTACTGAAGGATTATTTTTATTTATTCAAAAATTTATTCTCTTATTTTAAAATTGTTGGATTTTTAGTGGGTTGATTTTATGAATTTTAATTTTGTGAAAATTATATTTTGAATTGCTTTCTTATTATTAATTATTGTTAAGCATTTAAATTGTTTTTCATATTTAATTAATTTATTGTTGGGTTTAATTACTTATTTTCATTTTAATCATTACGTTTGAATTATTTTATTTCACTTGCTGTTTTAAAATCGTTTCCATTGGATCATTTTTGTGACCCAAGATGTGAGGATTGGACCTCATTTCTTTCCCTACATTTTCTCTTTCCTATTTTCTTTTCTTCCTTTTTCTTTTCTTCTTTTCTTTTCTTTCTCCCCTGGACTCTTTCCTGCGCGCTACGCACTGTCTATCCCTCTCTCTTTCCATTCCTTCTTCTCCACCCAGCACTGCCGTCAGCCGGCAGTGACCGTCACCGCCCAGCCCGTTAGCCTCCCTAGCCGCCGACGACCTCACCCCACCAACCTCAACTCCAGTCGCGCCGCCTTTAGCCACCACGAGCCTCTCCAAGCCGCGGCCACCATTTGCTCTAACGCCGCTGTCGCGCCACCTCCGGCCACCATCTTCTCACCACATCATCCTCGACCTCCTAGCAACCCAATGGACCCAACCCCAGCTCCGATCCGTCACCGGTGAAGCACAACCAACCCCATTTCCGATTTGGGTATTTTTGGTCTTCAACCACCCATTTTGCCGCCACCCACGGCCAACCTTCACTACCACTAGCTTCACCAACATCCCTAGGCCCTACCCTATCATTCTTGGGTCTTCGTTTATCTCCGTTGAAAAATGGATATTTGAGACCCACGGCCATAGTGCATTTTGCACTGTTACGTTGCTCAGACGTCACTTCTTGCAGCTTCGTGATCCTTCGGAAATTGCTATATAGCGCTGTAAGTATTTCTCCAAAGAACTTTCGTGATTAAATGTATTTTTGCACTAACTCATTTCACTGTATTTGGTTGAACATGCCGGACTGAGTCCGAAGAGTACGGAGGTCGGATGGATTGGTGATTGGAGTTATTTGTGTGATCGATTGGGTTGGTAATTGTTGGTTTGGATATTGTGTTGTTCATGTACATTGCATTTTGCACGCATGATCATATTTGTAAAGGAAACTGGGTTTTCGTGTATTGCATTCATGTTCATGTGTTTATGAAAACTGGGTTTTCATGTGAGAATAGATTTTGGGTGCGTGTGTATCACGACCCCAAGCCGAGATGGGGCATTATCTCGGTGGAGCTCCTCTGGTTACTCGGGAGCGGAATATACTAAGTAACGTCCCCTGGATTGTCGCTGGGCGACAATGGGATCAGATGAGATGGTCTGGTGCCGACTCTGTGGTCCTTGTCCTTCTGCTGGCGGGTACTAGAGGATGTCTGGCCATGAACGCGCTGGGCGCGGAACTGGGCATCGCTTGTTGCATAGTGGGTGCTTGGCCATGAACGCGCTGGGCGCGGAACTGGGCATCGCTACGAAGCCAGGACGTGCGGATGATCCCTAGGGGAGATCATGGTGCATATGGTAATAATGGTTTAATGAACTATTTTCTGAGAAAATAGTGTGTGTTGGATTTCCGTGTAAATCATTTTCTGGGAAAATGTTTTACGGATATTTTGGGCCAAATGAGATTTTGGCGTATGTTGGAAAATAATCATTTTCGGGGAAAATGATGTTTTGAGGAAAATGCATATTTCATCATATACATGCATGTTGGTTGCATTGATACATTTTCATTACGTGGTTATTTAGGTTATACTTACCTGCGGTACCATTTTGTGGTAACGCAGATTTTGATGCAGATGAGGAGGATGAGGGCGAGCCTGGGAGACGGCTCCACCCGAGGAGTGATCTGGGATCACTTGCTTAGATATTTTATTTTACTGTATTGTATTTTAATTTTGGATTACTGTATAACTACTTTTTAAACCTTACTGATGTTTAGATTGTATTTAAATTCTGATACTTAGTTGACTAATCCGCTGCGTTGTTTTGTACACCGTTGCACGTACACACACACTTGGCACTATCATTGGGATGCGTGACCGTGTTGTCATCATCCTGGCGTCTCGATTCCCGTGTTTCCTTACATGGGGGTCGGGGGCGCCACAGGTGGTATCAGAGCAGTTTGGCTCTTGGTAAAACCACATGTCCAGTAGGTGCAATTCGGTTCATGAAGGAGCTGTCCAATATTTCCAAGAGTTATTAAGCCACGAAGGTGAGGGGGAGCTTCCAGAGTTGAGCCAGTTTATTGACAAAGAAATAACGGAAAAGGAGAATAAAGAAATCACCAAGCGCCCAGCAGTGGAAGAAATTTGGCAGGCCTTTTTCAGTACCATAGTGGAAAGTAGTCCGGGAGAAGATGGTTTTGGCGTGGGTTTTTTCAGAGCATGCTAGGAATTTATACAAGGGGATGTGGTGGATGCCGTAAAGGAATTCTTTGAAGGAAAATATACAACTACCAAGATTTTTTATGGCATCGTATGTGGCCCTCATTCCCAAAGTACAACAGCCCATCGGGTTTGAGAAATTTAGGCCTATAAACCTATGTTCCGTGGTTTGTAAAATTTGATGATTATGTAGGTAATATTTTTATATAAAAATAATAAGTTTTATTTTAAATTTTATCATATTATATATATCTTCGATTATTTTTAATAATAGAATGATATATAATAAATATATAATATTTTACACTAAATAACTAAATAGATAGTATCTATTTCAAGTTAAATCAAAATGATCTAGCCATATATATAGTATTCCATGAAGAAGCTAGAAGAAGGGGCTTCGCTCATAGAGAGAGATGCGTGTACAAGAAACTTCAGGTTTTTTCAGTTTGGATGTGAATGGGTAAAACGATGGCTGCATGCAAAATGTAGAGATCAATAGAATCAATAATAGAAAAATATTGAGGTGATCATTAAGGCTGCAGATTAATATTATTTGAAATGCCTGTGTATGAGGACAGTACTACATGTACATGATTTAGTCTATTTAGACCAAGCACGTCCCTCACATTAATGTTAATTATCGTATTATCGTATTCAAGTCAATAATGATGGAAGAATATCATTCCATCGTATTCAATGAATATTGTTAATTATCGTATTCAAGTCAGTTTGAGAGAGAGAGAGAGAGAGAGAGAGAGAGAGAGAGAGAGAGAGAGAGAGAGAGAGAGCTGGGTCAATGTAATACAGCTCAATATTTGTAGAATAATGAAAGTACTGCATGCACCGTTCCATTATTTGAAGAGGTCGAATTATTTGGTTGCATTTTCAATGTATGTGTGCGAGCAATAGTGGTTAAAGAATGTTTCCACCATCAAAGAAAAAATAATAATAATCGATAACCTTAGATTAATTAATTATAGAGTAGTTGACAAGTATTACACGTTTATGGAAAAAACATGGACCAGTTCATGATCAGTAATTCCTCTCTATAAATAGAGATGTGACCATCCAACATTTCTCATTCCCTCCTCGCCAATATTAATTACTTACACAGATCAGTACTACAACGCAGAGATAAATCATATATAGCCTCAAATATGATGAACTCCAAGGTTGTTCCTAAGTACGCCCTTTTAACTGTGGCCCTGTTGGCTTTCGCTTGTTCCCTCGCCTTTGCCTACGACCCCAGTCCCCTGCAGGACTTTTGTGTTGCAATCGACAATCCTGCTTCTGCTGGTATGTACACATTATTATTGCTATATTATTTGATTGTATTTTCTGCATAATATCATGTGTATATATATAGTCATGATGATAACAAACATTTTCTTTCCTTTCTTTCTGCAGTATTTGTGAATGGAAAGTTTTGCAAGGACCCAAAGCTTGTCACTGCTGATGATTTCTTCCGCTCGGTGAACATTCCCGGAAACACCACAAATAAAGTGGGGTCGAACGTCACCGCTGTGACAGTGGAACAATTACCAGGCCTCAACACCCTAGGCATATCCTTGGCTCGCATCGACTTTGCACCACATGGCTTAAATCCTCCCCACACCCACCCTCGCGCCACTGAGTTTCTTGTAGTCATAGAAGGTACTCTTCATGTTGGCTTTGTCACATCCAATGCAGATGGCAACCGCCTCTTCACCAAAGTTCTAAACAAGGGAGACGTCTTTGTGTTCCCAATTGGTCTCATTCACTTCCAGTTGAACGTGGGAAATACCAAGGCGGTTGCCTTTGCTGGTCTGAGCAGCCAAAATCCTGGAGTCATTACCATAGCCAATGCAGTCTTTGGATCCAATCCTCCCATCAATCAAGATGTTCTCACCAAGGCCTTCCAAGTGGACAAGAATCTAGTTAACTATCTTCAGCAACAGTTCTAACTAATTGCCTAAACTAAAATCATAGATTTCAAGATATATTTGCAATAAACCATTAGATGGTGTGATTAAGTTTGCCAATGTTTCCCAGCTTGTAACCTCATTGAAATTATTTTATTGAAATAAAATTGTTGCTTATAATTTACAGTCACTTTGTTATAATCATCAACAGGTGTGATTGAACTTAATTGCATTTTGAATACTTCTCAGGAGTGATATCACTTGTAAGGGCCCCGGCCTTGCTTCCCTTATCATTCCGACCCCAAGGCAAAATATACAAAAATAAATAAATAATAACACGAATGAAAAATATATTACACATGATCGTAATTTAATGGATAGGATTCAAATGAATTTATTACACATGATCGTCCGAGCCCCTTGTCGCCCGGAGACAACCCAGTTGGGGACGTCACTCAATTTATTATGCTCCCGAGTGACCAGATGAGCTTTACCGAGATAATACCCCACCTCGACTTGGGATTGTGATACGCACGTACCCATAAAAATATTACCAAGACACGAAAACCTTGTTTTCAATTTTATCAGCATAGCATATAACATGACACAATTGAATAAATCATGGCAAATATCAATAACAGTAATATGCAGATGCATGACAGACATTTTATTGGATGTATTGACATAACACACAACAGTCACAAACAACAACACCGTAGTCACAAATCCACAGTTTCACAAATCCCAACTATATACACACGTTTCTCATCCTCCATCCGGCCCTCGGCCCAGATTTCGATAACAACTACGTCAAATATTTCCAACACTTTTTCGGGCCCTAGACCCATCTCAAATACAACTAAACTGCAACAAAGTTAGTAATAATTTCACGTCAGATTTTCCGGAGAGTTACTTACCAACGCGAATTAGATTTTCTGGATGATTGCAACATGTTGAGTAAATGCATGTATGTGAGCATTTACTCAACATGTCAAGATCAATAGAATCAGTAATTAATAGTGATGGAAAAACATTGATCGATCAGGTGATAAAGGCCACATATTATTATTATTTGAAAGGATAATGTTAGGTCGACTATCAAATGTGCTCACTAAATAAATGATTTTTTTTTTATTTTTCTTTAAGTATTTTTTAAACATCCTTAACTATTAAGAAAAAAAATTAAGAAAATATATAAATTTACTAATATTCACTTCCATAATCATTAAAAAAAATAAAAAATATATGAATTGACATATAATTTGGTGCTGGATTCTATTTAAAAGTCGTGTGAGAACGCACATTTAGACCAAGCACGTCGTACATCTTCACATTGTTATATTTATATATAATATAGTACGTATTCAAGTAAATAATGATGGAAGAATATTGAGGTACTCATCAGAAAGGCTCATTCTTACAGCTTACTAAAAATATATATATTGAGGTGAGAAAGGAAGAATATTTTAAAGGCACATATATATATACTAGCAGTAGGGTAACGTCCAAGGGACGTTTGCCTTCTTTTTTTTTTTTTATCTAGTGATTGAGGAAGTGTTTTTTTAATGATGTTGTAAATATTTTATTTTTTTAAAAAAATGTTTATGATGATTAAAAAAATACATAAAAAAATAAAAGAAAAATAAAAAAGTGAAATACACATTCAAGGCATATTTTCGGGCAACTTTTTCGTTAGTTGTAACAGTTCTCTTTAGTTAATTAAGAATATTATCATATTTAAATTATGTTAAAACTCTAATTATTTATATAGTTATACTTTTTTAAAATTATTTAACAAAATTTTATCATTTATTTAATGATGAAATATTAGTATTTTATAAATTAAATTTGATAATTTATTTATAATATGATATTTATATGTTAATTATCTATTTTAAATTAATTTAAATCAATATTTAAATTTTTACCATTTGTTCAAATTTGGAGAGTTATGATAAAGGGTTAGATTTAAATCCTAAAAAGTTTCATTTTCGTCTCGTTTTCTCTTTCTACCTCTCTCACCTTTTTTTTTTTTTTTTACCAAATGATTAAGGAAGTGTTTTTTAATGATTTTGTGAATTTTTTATTTTTTAAAAAAATGTTTATGATGATTAAAAAAATACATGAAAAAAAAATAAAAGAAAAAGAAAAAAGTAAAATACACATTCAGGACACATTTTCGAACTACTTTTTTGGTAGTTGTAGCAGTTCTCTTTAGTTAATTAAGAATATTATCATATTTAAATTATGTTAAAACTCTAATTATTTATATAGTTTTACTTTTTTAAAAATATTTAACAAAATTTCATTATTTATTTAATGATGAAATATTAGTATTTAAATTAATTTAAATCAGTATTTAAATTTTCACCATTGATCAAATTTGGAGAGTTATGATGAAGGGTTAGATTTAAATCCCAAAAAGTTTATTTTCCCCCCACTTTCTCTTTCTTCCTCTTTCTCCTTCCGCTCAGCCACGGCTTCTCTCTCTCTCACCCGATCTCCTCCCTTAAGCAGTCGTGCGCCACCATGGGTGTCACCGACCACGTCACCGGCTTCCCCTCACACCGGCGAGCAAACCCCACCGTTGAAGCCCCTTGGCAGCTCCTCCCATCGCCGCACGTGAGCAACCCGAAATGGGTCTCAATGCTTGTGCCACTGCAGCATTACAACACCACCATCGAGCTCCTCTTCCTCCGGCGATCACCCCCATGGACCCAAGCCACCGTCGAAGCCCCCATGGACCCAAGCTTTTCTTACCAACCTTTTTCTGTCTGCGGAAATGAACCAATTCATATGCCACAAGGATATTATCAGTTATGAGCCTGCCAGGGACAAAAACACTCTGTGAGCTTGAAATAATAATGGGCAGCACTTCCTTGCGCTTGTTTGCTAAAACCTTTGATCTCAATTTATAGATTACATTGCATTGACTAATAGGTCAGAAAACAGAAATCATCTCAGGCAGCTTCTTCTTTGGGATCAGGTTATGAATGTGTGATTTATCTCTTGTGGGAACTGACAATGGTTAAGAGACATCAAAACAGCATATGTTACATGTGGCGCCCCCGACCCCCATGTAAGGAAACACGGGAATCGAGATGCCAGGATGATGACAACACGGTCACACATCCCAACGAAAGTGCCAAGTGTGTGTACATACGACAGTGTACAATAACAACGCAGCGGATAATTAAGTCTACTAAGTACCAGAATTTAAATGGTACCGCAACATGCATGTACAATAACAACAAATGAGTGATCTCAAATCACTCCTTAGGCAGAGCCGACTCCTCAGGCTCACCCTCATCTTCATCTGCATCAAAATCTGCGTTACCACAAAATGGTACCGCAGGTAAGTATAACCCAAATAATCCTCAGGAATAAAATGCATTTAATCCAACCAACATGCATGCATATGATGAAATATGCATTTTCCTCAAAACATCATTTTCCCCGAAAATGATTATTTTCCAACACACGCCAAAATCCCAATTGGCCCAAAAATAATCCGTAAAACATTTTCCCAGAAAATGGTTTACACAAAATCCAACACACGCTATTTTCCCAGAAAATAGTCAATTTTTAATGTATGCACCATGATCTCCCCTATGGGTCATCCACACACCCTGGCTTTGTAACGATGCCCACTTTCGCGCCCAACACGTACGTGGGAAAACATTCACTACACAACGAGTGATGCCCAGTTCCTCGCCCAGCGCGTACGTAGCCAAGCATCCTCTAGTCCCCGCCAGCAGAAGGACCACTGAGTCGGCACAAATCTCTCGTCCGATCCCATTGTCGCTCGGCGACAATCCAAGGGACATCACTCAGTATATTACGCTCCCGAGTGACCAGAGGAGCTCCACCGAGATAATACCCCATCTCGGCTTGGGGTTCGTGATACACACGCACCCAATAAATCATTTCACATGAAAACCCAGTTTTCAATAAACACATGAACATGAATGCAATACACGAAAACTCAGTTTCCTTTACAAACATGATCATGCATGATATCATGAAATGTACATGTACCAACACTAATCAACAACCATCATAACCAACCCAATCAAATCCAACCAAACAACTCCATTCACCAAACCATCCGACCCACGTACTCCTCAGACTCAGTCCGACAAAACCAATCAACAGTTCAAATACAGTGAAATGTGTTAGTGCAAAAATACATTAAATTCACAAGAATTTTTTAGAAAATACTTACAGTGCTATATAACAATTTTCGGAGGATCACGAAGCTGCAAGAAGTGGAAAAACAGCTGCAGGACAGTGTAAAATACACTGTGGCCGTGGGTCACAGATACCCACTTTTCAACGGAGGCAAACGAAGACCCAAAAATGATAGGGTAGGGCTTAGGGACATCGGTGAAGCTAGTGGTGGTGAAGGTTAGCCGTGGGTGGCGGCACAAGGGGTGGTTTAAGGCAAAAAATACCCAAAACGGAAATGTTGATGAATGTGCTTCACCGGTGACGGATCGGAGGTGGGGTTGGGTCCATTGGGTTGCTAAGGGGTTGAGGATGAAGTGGTGAAGAGATGGTGGCCGGAGGTGGCGCGACGACGGCGCTGGAGCGAAAGTGGCGCCGCGGCTTTGAAGGACTACTGGTGGTTAACGGTAGCGCGAATGGAGGTGAGGTTGGTGGGGTGAGGTCGCCGGCGGCAGGGGAACCGAATGGGATGGGCGGTGAAGGCCACCGCCGGCTCACGGAGGCGCTGGCGATGATGTAACGGACGGAAAGAGAGAGAGAGGAGAGAGACGTCGCGTGGGAAAGGAAAACACGGGGAGAAGAAAAAGAAAAGAAAGAAAAGAAAAGGAGGAAAAGAAAAATAGGGAAAAAGAAATGAGGTCCAATCCTCATAACTTGGGTTTAAAAATTGATCCAACAGAAACGTTTTCGAAACCACAATGGTAAAGATAATTAAAATAATTAAATCTCACAGTAATTAATTAAATATGAAAAGTAATTTAAATGCACAACAATAAATAAATATTAAGAAAGCACACAAAAATTAATTTTCACCAAATTAAAAATCCTAAAAAATAACCCAATTAAAAATCCAATAATTTTAAAATAAGAGAATAAATTTTGAATCTATAAAAATAATTCCTTCAGTAAAAATACACTAAAATACGGGATGTTACATTACCTCGTAGCCAACAATGTTCCAAAACTTGTGGATTTGATAATTAGGTTAAAACTATATATGCAATATTTTAAAGATCAAGTGAAATCTTATTACTTGGTAATTGGCCCAAATATATTATTGATGATTTATTTTGAACATGAGATTTAGGCTCGATTTATTTATGAAACCCAAGCCCATTAACGTATTCAATTTCAAACAAATGTTACAAATTTAGAGTTCCATTCACGTTAAAATTCCTTGAAACTACTGTCTTCAAGATATTTAAACCCATGCACGTTTCTTCCTATTTTTTTCCTTGGGTTTCAGCCAACTATATAAATATATATATATATATATATATATATATATATCATCTCATGGGAGTGGGTTACTTGAAATAAATTTTCAAGGAAAGAGGCTAACATGGTGTAACAGGCAAGAAGGATTAGCAAAAAGTTGGGCTCGGCTAGACCGAGGTTTTTTTAATACAAAGTTTTTAGACAGGCTCCCTCAATGGTTGCTGACTTACTTGGGGCGTAGCACCTCGAACCATTCGCCTATGATAATCTCTTGTGATCAGTATTTCCAAAGGTATGGGCCATCTTTGTTCCGTTTCCAACAGATGTGGGAGGAACACAAGGAATTTCTCCCACATGTCAAACAATGTTGGAAGGAGGAAGGGTGTGGAAGAGGACTGGAGAAGCTGGCTTTTAAACTGAAGCGCATGAAACAAGCTCTTAAAACATGGAACATGGATGTATTTGGACATGTGGAAGTTATGATCCGAGACATAGAACTGAGGATTGAATTACTAGATACTCGCCTACAGGCAGGATATGAAGAAACGGTGGAGCAAGACCTATTAATCTCAAAAATTGAGCTGGATATTTTGAAAAGCAGAGAGGAGTCCATGCTTGAGCAAAAAAGCCAAAGTTAAATGGCTAAAAGAAGGAGACAACAATACTCGCTTCTTCCACTCGATTCTGAAGAGAAGGCATCAAACTCAAGTAAAACAAATGCTCAAAGTTGATGGAACTTTATACAAGTGTCCAGAGGCGGTTCATGATGGAGCTGTCCAATATTTCCAAGAGTTATTAAGCCACGAAGACGAGGGGGAGCTTCGAGAGTTGAGCCAGTTTATTGACAAAGAAATAACGGAAGAGGAGAATAAAGAAATCCCCAAGCGCCCAACAGTGGAAGAAATTTGGCAGGCCCTTTTTAGTATCCCAGTGGAAAGTAGTCCATGACCAGACGGTTTTAGCTTGGGTTTTTTCAGAGCTAGCTGGGAATTTATACAAGGGGATGTGGTGGAAGCCGTAAAGGAATTCTTTGAAGGAAAACAACTACCAAGGTTTTATATGGCATTGTATGTGGCCCTCATTCCCAAAGTACAACAGCCCACCGGGTTTGAGAAATTTAGGCCTATAAACCTATGTTCCATGGTTTATAGAATTTGGTCAAAAATTATTGTAGCACGGATCACACATCTACTGCCAAGGGTAATATCTCAGGAACAAGGGGTCTTCATTCCCAAGAGGAGCATTTTTGAAAACATAAGCCTGACTCAAGAAATGACCTAGTCCATTCATAAAAAGAAGATCAGAGGTAATGTGATATTGAAAGTGGACATGTCCAAAGCATACGACTGTGTGAACTAGAACTTTTTGTTACATGTACTTGCATCCTCTAGTTTATCGAAAGAGGTTTGTTGGTTGATCAAGACTTGTATTACAACGCCGTAGTATTCCATTCTCCTTAATGGAACAGTAAAAGGGTTCTTTAAGGGGGAAAGAGGACTTCGAAAGGGGGACCCCCTATCACCATATTTATTTATTCTAATGGAGGAAGTTTTCACGAAGATGTTAAAAAGGAAATATGAGAATGGATCTATTGGAGGTTTCTCTCAATCTAGAAGGACGCCCTCAATTTCCCACTTGTTATATGCGAATGACATCGTGATTTTCATTAATGGAGCAAGGAGATCTATTAGAGCCCTGTTTAAAAGTCCTGGAGTTGTATGAACAGTGGCCTGGTTAAAAAGCTAATAAGGAGAAGTCGGCCATCTAGTTCTCAAAACACATTACACCAGCTAAAAGAAGAGAAGTTCTCAATATCACGGGCTTCGAAGAAGGTAGCTTCCCGTTTAAATACTTAGGGGTGAACATAGTTAGTGGCAAGTTAACTGGTAGACACCTAGAAGAACTTACATATAAGATACGTGAGAAAGTAAGCAGATGGAAGATGAGACTACTCTCGAGAGGAGGTAAACTCACTCTCCTGAAGCATGTTTTATCAAGTATGCTAGTTTATCTTCTTTCAATTTTACAGGTGCCTAAGTTGGTTTTTTTTCCTCCATTAATCGCATATATACTTAGCACCCTTTTTTGGGGTGAAGTGGATGGATCGCCAAAAAAGAAATGGTGTGCGTGGCACAAATTGCTTTGTAAGCCGGTTTCTAAAGGGGGTTTAGGTCTATGGATCTAGAGGAAATGCAAAAATCTTTACATATGAAATTCGCTTGGAATCTACTCAAGGATGACTCGCTATGGGCATGTTTCTTTCGGGGAAATTATGTGAAGGGAAATCATCTATCACTTGTTGAGAACACGAAAGGCACACGTTTTTGGTGAATGGTGATGAAACAAGTTCCGCATGTTTTAGAATTGTCCCGCTGGAAAGTGCACGGGGGAAACGTCAATTTCTGGTTGGATTCTTGGTTGGAAGATGGTCCTCTGGCTGACACTCTAGGAATAACTTATTAACCTGGGATCAAAATATGCGAGTGCAAAATAGACAACGAATGGGATGTACAGCTAATGGAGATACTTGAAGCCTTGGGAAATCCTAAAGAGGGAGTGACCTGCTCATATGGAAGCCTTCCATAGAGGGGAAGTTCTTGGTCCGAAATGCTTGGGAATGCCTGTGCGTGAAGTCCCCAGAAACTTCTTGGTCGGAGTGGGTTTGGCATAAACTATTACCAAAGAAAATCTCAATTATGGTATGTAAAGCATGGAATAGTAGTATTAATGTGGATGATAGACTGAGGAGGATAGGGATTCCGGTTGTATCTAAATGTAACTGTTGTCATGAAGGTGGTTATGAGGATATTAACCATGTCCTTTATGCTGGAAACTTTGCTCAACAGCTATGGAGGAGATGCGCAAGACAACTGGGAATTTTTTTCCGGGAGGGATTAACGTGGAAGGAAAATATGCAGTTATGGTTTTGGCGTGCTACTCGGTCATCTCAGATGGGTGTAAGCTGGGGTGTTCTTCCTTCAATATTAACATGGCGGTTGTGGTTGAGCAGATGTAGGGCACGCTTGGGAGATTACATGGAGTCACGAGAAGAAGTGTGGCAAGCAATAAGATATTGGATGGCCAGGCTAATGAAATTTTCCACAAATTTTCGAAAGCAGGTACGTGAGGATCAAGAATTGCTGAGTGGGATGAATATTGATGTTATACCAGTTAAAGCTAAACGTATACAAGTGGTCAGGTGGATCAAGCCTCAACAGGGGATATATAAGCTAAACACGGATGGAAGCAGCTTACTCAACCCAGGAGCTTCAGGTGCAGGAGGGCTCCTCCGAGATGACCAAGGCAACCTGATTTTTGCCTTTCTGGCAAACTTGGGTGTTGGCAATAACAACGCAGCAGAGCTAAAAGCTATCCTGCATGGTGTAAAGCTATGTAAACAACAGAGGATTTATAGGGTAGATGTTGAAACCAGTTCCTTGATGGTGGTTTAGGTGGATTAGTGGAGCTAGATGTGGAGTTTGGTACCTTGAAGACTATTGGGAGGAAGTTTGGAAAATTTTCAGAGAAGGGGACTACTCCATCTAGCATGTCTTACTAGAAGGTAATAACCCAGCCGATTTCTTAGCAAAACTAGGTGCCCAGGGGAATGATCTAATATGGCATAATCTCTTGGAAGTTCGTAGGAAACTTCGAGGTCTCATTCGAACGGATAAGTCTAACCTTCCCTTTACGCATCAGTTAGTAGCCGGTAGGTGTCTAGTTTTTTGTGGGGTTTCTTTTTCAGTATGGGTAATTTCTTTGCGGTCCTGTTAAGTTTAGAGTGGGTCTTGTAATATGATTTCCTTCACCTAAAGTGAGGCATATTTCAATAAATTGGACGTACTGTTGAATTTAGAGTGGATCTTGTAATAGTTTTTTTTTTTTTTTTTTAACCAACATAATTAATTCTAGTTGAAAAAAAAATATATGATGATCATGTAGGTAATATTTTTATATAAAAATAATAATTTTTATTTTAAATTTCGATTATTTTTAAAAATAGAATGATATATAATAAATATATAATATTTTACACTAAATAACTAAATAGATAGTATCTATTTCAAGTTAAATCAAAATGATCTAGCTATATAGTATTCCATGAAGAAGCTAGAAGAAGGGGCTTCGCTCATAGAGAGAGACGCGTGTACAAGAAACTTCAGGTTTTTTCAGTTTGGATGTGAATGGGTAAAGAGTTCTTCTACGGATCAGCCCCTGTTCACGGCTGATCCGTAGCACACCTTATCTGTCTTTTTGTTTTTTTTTTTTTTTTTTTTTCTAAACGCCCGTTTTACCCAAATATATTTCGAATTCTGGGTTCATCCCGCGTCTGCAGCACCTACGTCGCCCAGCACCTGCATCGCCTGCCCAACACCACCCCGCGACGGCCATCACTCGGTCTAGTGCCAGCATACGCTGCCCATCCCTCTGTCCTGCGCAACCCCTCTTTCCTCCTCTTTCGCCCCTCGAATTTACACATCCTGCGTCGCCCCAGCAACCGCATCGCATCGCCTGCCCAGCGCCACCCCGCAGCAGCCATCCCTCGGCCCAGCGACACCCACCGATTGCCTTCCCCGCAACAGCTGATATATACCAAGAATTTTTCTATTCCTAAACAACAGGTACTAGAGCTTTTGATTATTATTATTTTTCCTTTATTTTGGATGCTAAAATCTTTTGGTTGTCCGATATGAAATATTTGTTCGATGACTGTTAGTTTTGTGAAAGGGTCTCTATTTTTCATTTTTTAATTATTTTCTTTAATGTTTCTTAAGTTCAGTAATTTTCTTTAGTTTTTGAAAGCAGTCTGAGTAATGATCTTGACCTTTTCTTTGAAACCGCATACACTGATGGTTCTTAACTCATATAGCTTTATGTACCCGAAATTGTTGATAATCTCAGATATACCTTATTAAGAGTTTTTAGACATTTGAGTTACTAGAGATGACATAGGCGAAGCAATTAGGAATGGCTCAACAACTCTATGTTGTTTTCAGGCCTTATTCCTACTTATTTAAAAAAAATAAAAAAATTAACAGTTAGATTTGAATTGAGGGTACAGAGTGAAAGATACCAGTAGTTTTGGGTCCAAAATTGGAACTCATGTAGTAAGGTGTAAAATGAAAAGGAGCGGTAGTTTGTGGTGGGTAAAAGGCATATTTTCCCCAAAAATCTCTATATATATATAAAGCTATATCATTCGGCATTTGCCATTTTCAAATTTGTATGCAAAATATAATGTGTGTAGTTGAATGAATGGATTTTTTTCAATAGCGTGGTCATACTTCATACTTGCTTCTAGGGAACATTTTCTGTATTTTTGTTCAAGTAAAAAGCTTTGATTGGGGCCTCATCTAGACTTGTGTATGGTTAACTTGCCAAGAATACACTCATCATCTCTGTTGCTCACTTGTGAAATATGATCATCTCTTCAGTGTTAACATGTTGGATTCAGTGACTAGGCCTACTAAACTTTTATGATGGCAAAGTTCTGAATGTTATACACCCCAAGTGGGATTATTATATTTAAAACTTTCCCATCCACTGCATATGTGCAAGGTTTTTTATTTCTCCCTTCGATTGTGCAATTTGATGGAGTTGATGATTTTACCCTTTCATATATTTTGTGGTGAGCCCTTATAAAAGAGAACGTGTTTGAGAAAAGAGAATATGTTTGAGCTGAACTAAAAGTTTTCCTGTCTTTTGAATAGAGCTCCGCCAAGATACAGTTTTGAAGTGAGGTCATTTTCATTTAGGAATTCATCTGATTATGTCTAAATGTTAGTTTAAGAGCTATCAACTATGATTTCTGTTATCTTTCAGTTTTCTGGAAACTGCCTCTCCCAATTTTCAAGAGCCAAAGAATCACTTGTAGTAATGTCATTGAAGCTTTTGAACAATATTATTCTTCATCTTATAATTTGTGATTCCCAAATCATACTTGTCATCATTTTCAGAGGTCTTGTCATCATTTCTTTTCTTTTACATTTCTTTTTTCCTTTTATGACATAAAGCCCTCTTTTTAGATATTTGTATTTCTCAATGTGATTTCGCTTTATCTCCTCTAACATTGTATGATTGGCAATCTGCTGTAGCAGGAAAGTAGTTCTTTTTTGCAAGTAACTTTAGAAGAAAAGTTTCAGGGTAGACATTAGTGAATCAAGAATGCTACAATTGTAATTGGTAAATGATATTGTGTATGTTTTGTCTTATATAGACTTCAAATTTGAGCACTTATGTTAAAAAGAACTTGGAATACTGACATTATTCTTTTACAGGTTCCTATTTATATTGCAGAAATTACACTGAAGAATGTCAGGGGAGGTTTTACTAGTGAGTTCCTCCTTTTTTTTCCCAGTATGTAGAGTTCAGACGCTTCCTTAGCCCATTTGGGCTTGAGGTTTAGAATTTTTCTTTGACTTGATTTCATAACAAGCGTGTAATTCTTTCACTACTTTGAGATCAGAATATTTTGAACTCTGGTGCTATTTGAGACTTTTTTTTTTGCCTGTTTCAAGTGCTAACTCCCAAATACTCAATAATTTTTTATTTATTTTATTTTTTGTTGGGATGGACAGTCGCTTGCATATGCTTATCAGCCATTAATTTCTTGTGTTGATTCCCTTCTAAAGTGCTCTCGATAGCTTTGCCAGTTAATGATGAGAAGTCATATTTTCTCTATAAATTTATCTGATTAATGACCGATTAAGGTTCGACTTCATGTAACTTTGATTAACGACCATTGAGTTTCGAATTTGCATGGCAATGCATGCCACTGAATATTCTGATTTATACTCTCATGATATATATATATATATTTATATATTTTATATATGATCTTTCTCATCTAAACATCATTCAACTTGGCTGAACCTTGACCGACATTAACTCAAGAATTAAACAGTCATTTTGTCAGTACTTGAGTTGAATCTCAATCAATATCATGATGTTATTGTTTTATTTTATATCATGGTAAAGGAGAGGATGAAGTTAAGAGTTATAATCTCCATATGTGTTTCAGAAGAATAAAAGAAGAGAGAAATGTACGCTAAATCATGCCCATTTGTAAATCATATATACACAATATAGAGAGACACATTTGCTTATATTACATTTGATTTTGTCACTCATGTCTCTCAGATGCCCCTATATTCAAAAACAGCTTAGGGAGCATGACTATATTATAGGTCCTATCCATGATTTGCTTGTAACATTAGTTTTGTCAGACTGGTTTAGGGGCATCATGTCTCTATTATAGAAACACAATGGTCATTATCACAAAGAGCAAAAAAATTCTAATTCATTAAATGATTTCTTTAATAATTAAAAAAAATAAAAAAGAAAAAACAAGCTAGATGAGCAGGCATTGGCCCATTGTGCCAGTCCGAGTCCCATACAACAACTAGCTTGGGGAGGTTGGAAGACCACCAAGTGGAGTGCAGGAATTTTCAAATTTTCAGCCCTGCTATTAGCGTTACATGGTTTTTTTTTTTTTTTAACCTTTGTAGGTACAGGTACATACAATGAAGGTTCAACATGTAAAGGACAATAGAAGTTGAAGTTGGGAAATCTTGCAAATTTGTATTTCCAATTGAGAAATTTGTAAAGAAATTTGTATTTGAAGTTGAGAATATGTATAATGCATCTTTGGTGCTGATAATGCGTCTTTGGTACTGATAACTTTAATCTTTTATTGTAATTTGTATCTAAAGTTTGTATTTTGATGTTTGTATTGCAAACACGGGTAGTAGCTTTTGTAAATGTACAAACAGAGCAAATGCCCAAGCAACATACATAATTGTTCTGCAATGGCAGAAAACAAGAAACTCAGAGTTCCAAAAAAAAAAAATTGCTTTATGCCCAAAATTGCTTCATGGCATTTACAGGTCATTAATGAGCAAATTCTCCTTAAAGTAAAATGTTGTAATTGTTTTGTGAGGAGTTTTTTTTTTTTTTCCCCAAAAAATGTTGTTCCAGGCTCAGAAATTTGATATGCATAAAGAAAAGGTTGCATTTTCTTGAGGACAGGTTCCTGTTACTTCAAAAATGGGGCAGACATAGATGTGCTTCTTCCGACACTGTGAGTGCAAAAATCATGCCAACTCCAAACCTCTAGATCAACATACAGGAATCACCAAGGCATTTCCTTGCCACAATTCAACTCCAAAAATCGCCAACTCCAAAAATCTTGCCAACTCCAAATCCTCAATAAGCATTTCCATACCACATTTCATCCTGCAAACAATGTTGTGGTGGAAAAAAAAAATAATCCAAGTGATAGAGTTTTATTGACTTCTAATAAGCTACGAATTACCAACATAAAAAATAAATGCAACATAATTGAATAAACAACAGAAAAGTCAACTTAATATCCATAATAAGCTGTCATAATTATATTTGTAGAGAATATACCATACATGTTAGGATCCGATCAGTCTATTTACACTTAAAACTCACATGATACATCTACAGTCTGAACCAACCGAAAACTATTACAAGAGATACGATCCAGTATCGACACAACAATATGCGTACACCCATATTCTCTACGATCCTTCTTCGAAGTTCGTCCTCTTGCTTGTGAAGCTCATTCTCTCTCTTTTAGTTTGTCCTTTTGTTTTGGAGCTTCATACTCACGTAGCAATAAAGCATCCCCTCCCTCTCTTCCGAAGTTCATTCACTCTTGTCAGGATTTTCTCAAGTAGTACCGATTGAAGTATATGTGCCCAATGAAGAATTTGCTTCTCGCTGTGAACCATTCAAGAAGAAATGAAAAGCTATCTCATATATCTAACATCAATATGATTATGATTTTTAGCCTTGGTGCTTATAAAACAGGAAACACTTAGATTAGCATGCTTACATGAATGATTAGAACAGGACAGTTGACCAATGAGATTTTGTCAATATTTTGCACTCAAACAACATAAAACAGTATCATATAGTGATAATGATTTGTCTACTCCAAGTCACTATTATTCACTTTAAAGCACAAGTCTGTATCATGATTATATGATAACTATTTTCTCGACAATCTAATTAACATCCCTCAATAACCACGATTTCCCCGCAACAAAGAATACTCCATAGGACAGAAATGGTGGTACATACTCCATATGGCCAAAATACAAGTACAGATTGCCTACAAACCTAGATTCTGATATCAACTTTCACTAATTTGGGGCAAAATTTCAAATTTTAGATCAAGTACAAACCCTAAAAACTTCATATCTATTTCATATCTATTTTTATACGAATGAAATTGAAGTGTGTGTGCGTGAGTGGTTCAAATCTGAGTGTGAGTGAGTAATAACAGAGAGTATGTGAGAAGTTTGGGAAAAATGCTTACTGCAGTCGAAATCATAGAGAAGAAGAAGCCACTCTCTTCGCGATGCCATCCAAACCTGTAATCAATCGGGGGGTGGGGGAGAAAGCAGGCTTCGAGGGCTTCGCTGGAGGTTGGGGGAGACTAAAGAGGGCTCGCGAGGGGGAGGGGCGACGCGGGGAGGGGTGGGGATTGGAAGAAAAGAAATGGGGAGGGAGGAGAGGAAGAAATCGACGTGGCGTAGGGGACGGGGAAGAGGATGCCGATGCAGGTGGTGGGGGGCGACGTGGGGATGGGTGGGGATAGGAAGAAAAGAAACTGGGAGGGAGGAGATTTAGAAAGTTATTTTCAAAATGCACAAGTCTTCCCGTCAGAGAGAGGGAACGAAACGTGCGTTTAATGTACACATAAGGTGTGCACCGGCTGCAGCTGTACGGTGGGCTGATCTTAAGATTTATTCTTCTTAATTAGTACATGAGCTTATAAAAAAATATTATATATCAAGGTGATCAGAAAGGCATGCAGCAGATCAATATTTTATGGAAAAATATTTGCATCAGCCCCACACCAGCACACACTCAACCTATTGAGTGTAAAAAAAAAAAAAAAAAAGTGATGTGAAGTGTGTGCTGGTGTGGGGCTGATGCATAGCATTTCCCATATTTTATAGGCATATTTGGACGGACATTTAGACCAAGCTGATCAAAACTCACATTATTATCGTATTCACTTGTTAATTAATTTTTTATCACAAAAAATGGCTATATTTATCTACTCTATTATAATAAGTGACTATCTAACTGTGAATAGTAACTTTTATTATTTGTCTGTTAATTTTTCTTGTTTTTCTATTAAGTCTGTTAAATCATGTTTTACCAAAAAGTCCTTAAAACCCTTGATTATTTGACATATAGCTTCATTGTAGAATTTAATGCAGGATCTTGTTTTACCAAAAGGTCATTAAGATCCTTGACAATTTAACGTGCGGTTCTCTTGTAAAATTTAATGAAAAATCATGTTTTACCAAAGGCCCTTAATAGCCCCATGGCACACAAGAATTGACGTCTCTTTTTCATGTTATTTTTGTTCTGACAGTGCACTCATTCTCCTTTCTTTTTGTTTCAATTTTTTTTTAATAAAAAATTAACAATATTTTATTATTATATAGAGAGTAATTAATAGATAATTCAATATGGATGCAGATTAATGGTCATATTTTTCTGAAATTTAATTTTTTTTTTAATTTTTAATTTTTTTCTTTCTTTAACCTTGTATTTTCTTTTTCCAGACAAACAAACAACTGACTTTTTCACTTTTATTTTTTATTTAAATCATTATATCAGGTGCACTCCGAGAATAGCGCACCTAGAGCCATTCCCTAGTATGTATATATATATATAAATTAATTCTTTCTGAATATCTAAAAGGAATTAATGGGAATTAGTTGTTGTAATTGCCGTGATACGTGGTGGTGATCAGTTTGAGAGAGAGAGAGAGAGAGAGAGAGATAGAGAGAGAGAGAGAGCTGGGTCAATGTAATACAGCTCAATATTTGTACAATAATGAAAGTACTGCACGCACCGTTCCATTATTTGAAGAGGTCGAATTATTTGGTTGCATTTTCAATGTATGTGTGCGAGCAATAATGGTTAAAGAATGTTTCCACCATCAAAGAAAAAATAATGATAATCGATAACCTTAGATTAATTAATTAAAGAGTAGTTGACAAGTATTACACGTTTATGGAAAAAACATGGACCAGTTCATGATCAGTAATTCCTCTCTATAAATAGAGATGTGACCATCCAACATTTCTCATTCCCTCCTCGCCAATATTAATTACTTACACAGATCAGTACTACAACGCAGAGATAAATCATATATAGCCTCAAATATGATGAACTCCAAGGTTGTTCCTAAGTACGCCCTTTTAACTGTGGCCCTGTTGGCTTTCGCTTGTTCCCTCGCCTTTGCCTACGACCCCAGTCCCCTGCAGGACTTTTGTGTTGCAATCGACAATCCTGCTTCTGCTGGTATGTACACATTATTATTGCTATGTTATTTGATTGTATTTTCTGCATAATATCATGTGTATATATATAGTCATGATGATAACAAACATTTTCTTTCCTTTCTTTCTGCAGTATTTGTGAATGGAAAGTTTTGCAAGGACCCAAAGCTTGTCACTGCTGATGATTTCTTCCGCTCGGTGAACATTCCCGGAAACACCACAAATAAAGTGGGGTCGAACGTCACCGCTGTGACAGTGGAACAATTACCAGGCCTCAACACCCTAGGCATATCCTTGGCTCGCATCGACTTTGCACCACATGGCTTAAATCCTCCCCACACCCACCCTCGCGCCACTGAGTTTCTTGTAGTCATAGAAGGTACTCTTCATGTTGGCTTTGTCACATCCAATGCAGATGGCAACCGCCTCTTCACCAAAGTTCTAAACAAGGGAGACGTCTTTGTGTTCCCAATTGGTCTCATTCACTTCCAGTTGAACGTGGGAAATACCAAGGCGGTTGCCTTTGCTGGTCTGAGCAGCCAAAATCCTGGAGTCATTACCATAGCCAATGCAGTCTTTGGATCCAATCCTCCCATCAATCAAGATGTTCTCACCAAGGCCTTCCAAGTGGACAAGAATCTGGTTAACTATCTTCAGCAACAATTCTAACTAATTGCCTAAACGAAAATCATAGATTTCAAGATATATTTGCAATAAACCATTAGATGGTGTGATTAAGTTTGTCAATGTTTCCCAGCTTGTAACCTCATTGAAATTATTTTATTGAAATAAAATTGTTGCTTATAATTTACAGTCACTTTGTTATAATCATCAACAGGTGTGATTGAACTTAATTGCATTTTGAATACGTCTCAGGAGTGATATCACTTGTAAGGGCCCCGGCCTTTTCTTCCCTTATCTTTCCGACCCCAAGGCAAAATATACAAAAATAAATAAATAATAACATAAATGAAAAATATATTACACATGATCGTAATTATTGGATAGGATTCAAATGAATTTATTACACATGATCGTCCGAGCCCCTTGTCGCCCGGAGACAACCTAGTTGGGGACGTCACTCAATTTATTATGCTCCCGAGTGACCAGATGAGCTTTACCGAGATAATACCCCACCTCGACTTGGGATTGTGATACGCACGTACCCATAAAAATATTACCAAGACACGAAAACCTTGTTTTCAATTTTATCAGCATAGCATATAACATGACACAATTGAATAAATCATGGCAAATATCAATAACAGTAATATGCAGATGCATGACAGACATTTTATTGGATGTATTGACATAACACACAACAGTCACAAACAACAACACCGTAGTCACAAATCCACAGTTTCACAAATCCCAACTATATACACACGTTTCTCATCCTCCATCCAGCCCTCGGCCCAGATTTCGATAACAACTACGTCAAATATTTTCAACACTTTTCCGGGCCCTAGACCCATCTCAAATACAACTAAACTGCAACAAAGTTAGCAATAATTTCACGTCAGATTTTCCAGAGAGTTACTTACCAACACGAATTAGATTTTTTGGATGATTACAACATGTTGAGTAAATGCATGTATGTGAGCATTTACTCAACATGTCAAGATCAATAGAATCAGTAATTAATAGTGATGGAAAAATATTGATCGATCAGATGATAAAGGCCGCAGATTATTATTATTTGAAAAGATAATGTTAGGTCGACTATCAAATGTGCTCACTAAATAAATGATTTTTTTTTAATTTTTCTTTAAGTATTTTTTAAACATCCTTAACTATTAAGAAAAAAAATTAAGAAAATATATAAATTTACTAATATTCACTTCCATAATCATTAAAAAAAATAAAAATATATGAATTGACATATAATTTGGTGCTGGATTCTATTTAAAAGTCGTGTGAGAACGCACATTAATTTAGACCAAGCACGTCGTACATCTTCACATTGTTATATTTATATATAATATAGTACGTATTCAAGTAAATAATGATGGAAGAATATTGAGGTACTCATCAGAAAGGTTCATTCTTACAGCTTACAAAAAATATATATATTGAGGTGAGAAAGGCAGAATATTTTAAAGGCACATATATATATACTAGCAATTGGATAACGTCCAAGGGACGTTTGCCTAATTTTTTTTTTTTTTTATCTAGTGATTGAGGAAGTGTTTTTTTAATGATGTTGTAAATATTTTATTTTTTAAAAAAATGTTTATGATGATTAAAAAAATACATAAAAAAATAAAAGAAAAATAAAAAAGTGAAATACACATTCAAGACATATTTTCGGGCTACTTTTTCGTTAGTTGTAGCAGTTCTCTTTAGTTAATTAAGAATATTATCATATTTAAATTATGTTAAAACTCTAATTATTTATATAGTTATACTTTTTTCGAATTATTTAACAAATTTTTATCATTTATTTAATGATGAAAGATTAGTATTTTATAAATTAAATTTGATAATTTATTTATAATATGATATTTATATGTTAATTATCTATTTTAAATTAATTTAAATCAATATTTAAATTTTTACCATTTGATCAAATTTGGAGAGTTATGATAAAGGGTTAGATTTAAATCCTAAAAAGTTTCCTTTTCGTCTCGTTTTCTCTTTCTCCCTCTCTCACATTTCTTTTTTTTTTTTTTACCAAATGAGTAAGGAAGTGTTTTTTAATGATGTTGTAAATTTTTTATTTTTTAAAAAAATGTTTATGATGATTAAAAAAATACATGAAAAATAAGCAAAGAAAAATAAAAAAAGTAAAATACACATTAATGACACATTTTCGAACTACTTTTTCGGTAGTTGTAGCAGTTCTCTTTAGTTAATTAAGAATATTATCATATTTAAATTATGTTAAAACTCTAATTATTTATATAGTTTTACTTTTTTAAAAATATTTAATAAAATTTCATTATTTATTTAATGATGAAATACTAGTATTTAAATCAGTATTTAAATTTTCACCATTGATCAAATTTGGAGAGTTATGATGAAGGGTTAGATTTAAATCCCAAAAAGTTTCTTTTCCCCTCACTTTCTCTTTCTTCCTCTTTCTCCTTCCGCTCAGCCATGGCTTCTCTCTCTCTCACCCGATCTCCTCCCTTAAGGAGTCGTGCGCCACCATGGGTGTCACCGACCACGTCACCGGCTTCCCCTCACACCAGCGAGCAAACCCCACCGTTGAAGCCCCTTGGCAGCTCCTCCCTTCTCCGCACTCGAGCAACCCGAAATGGGTCTCAACGCTTGTGCCACTGCAGCATCGCACCACCACCATCGAGCTCCTCTTCCTCCGGCGATCACCCCCATGGACCCAAGCCACCGTCGAAGCCCCCATGGCAGCCCTCGTCTCCCTGCAACTCTCTCTCCCGCATGGGTCTCACATAGTTTCTCCACCATACCGCCGTCGTACGTTGTCCCTACACCACCACACCACCACCATTGAGCTTCTCTTCCTCCGGTGACCACCCCCATGGACCCAAGCCACCATCGAAGCCCCCATGGCAGCCCTCGTCTCCTCGCAACTCCCTCTCCCGAAATGGGTCTCTCCGTTTATTGATCATTACATATAATTCAATTAAGATATTGTATGCGATGATTTTGTGATCTGTTGTGATATTTTGTAATAATTTTTGTGATATTTTGTGGTGATTTTGTGAAGAGGATTGCTGTGAGGATGTAGAGATGGACGAAGAAAGGAAGCGTAAAATAGGAATACTGTTTATCATTGTTCATTACTGTTTATCTTACTATTCATCAGATTATACACACTTTTAAATATAAGGAGATATATATATGCACACATATATAAAAGGTTAATTGGCATCCTAGTATAGTAAGGTCGACAAAGACAGAAGCGTCAGATCGGCCAGACGACAGTAATTAATTAGTTCATATTTTATTATTATTATTATTATTTTCTGTTTGTGCTATTTATTTGATTCAGTGATTGCGCTGATCTCTAGAATGGGCTTGGTTACTTTGAAATTTGTGATACTTGTGTAAAATCCTGTATGGTGTAAGATTTTCTAATTGATAAAAAAAAGCACGTTTGCCACATCTGTCAAATTGAAGAAAAAAATAAAGTGTAATTTCAAATATTAAAATAGTCTAATGTATAAGAATAAAATTATTATTTATTTATGTTCATCTTAAAAATGTATAGTAAAATTTCATCATTTATTTAATGATGAAAAATTAGTATTTTATAAATTAAAGTTGATTTTTAGTGTATGATATAATATTATTCTCTTAAAAATGTTCAGTAAAACTTTATCTTTTATTTAATGATGAAAAATTAGTATTTTATAAATTGAAGTTAATTTTAAGTGTATGATATAATATCTATATTTTAATTATATATTTTATGTTAGTTTAAATCAATATTTAAACTTCTACTGTTAGATTAAAGTTGAAGATTAAAGATGAAGAGTTAGAATTTAAAATCCAAAAACTAATATTTTTTCCCACTTTTCCTTTCTCCCTCTCTCTCATTCCCCACGCACGATTGTGGTATTACGTCGCACATTGGTATTCACACGAACGAACACAAAAAGAAACAGAAAAACCAAATAAACATGCGGGAAAAAAAACAAAAAAAAAATCCTTTAATGTTCATCGTTACTGTTGATAAACAATAATAAAATATGCGAAAACATTAAAAAAGAAAAAAACAATAAAAAAAAAAAAATCTTGTTACTGTCTATTACTGTTGATGAACAATAATTAACAGTAATATAGATAGATACTTTTAAGTTATAGGAAGATATATGGAGTATATATGTATGTATGTGGAGTATTATATATACAAAACAAATGGGACAACATATATACAAAACAAATCGTACGTAGTGGACGATTTTACACAAAATTCTGATCCTTCGTATGATCTATATATTTAAAGCGACGGTTCACATTGCCAGAGTTTACATCTAAGAAAAGAAAAGAAATTAAATAAATCTTTCTGAATATCTAGGTGGAATTAATGGGAAACTTGTTGTAATTGCATATATACATGGTGGTAGTCATCATGGGTACATGCAGGGTCTATTTGAGAGAGAGAGAGAGAGAGAGAGAGAGAGAGAGCTGGGTCAATGTAAACATGCTCTTTTGTGGAATAATGGCACCGTTCCATTATTTGAAGGGGTCCAATTTGGTTGCATTTTCAATGTATATATATGTGTGCGAGTAGCACTAATGCTTAAAAGAATGTTTCACAGGCCCATTAAATAAAATAATAATCGATAACCTCAGAATTTTAAAGGGTTGACAAGTCTTGCACGTTTATATATGGTGAACACAAGGACCAGTTCACTTAATTTCTCTCTATAAATAGGGATGTGACCATCCAACATTTCTCATTCCCTCCCAAGCAATATCATTTACACAGATCAGTACTAAATTAAACGCAGAGATAGATCATAGCCTCGGATATGATGAACTCCAAGGTTGTTCCTAAGTACGCCATTGTAACTCTAGTCCTGTTGGCTTTCGCTTGTTCCTTCGCCTCTGCCTATGACCCCAGTCCCCTGCAGGACTTTTGTGTTGCAATTGACAATCCTGCTTCTGCCGGTATGTACACATGATTACTATTGCTATATTCTTTGATTGTATTTTCTGCATAATATCATGTGTATATATATAGTCATGATGATACAAACATTTTCTTTTCTTTCTTTCTGCAGTATTTGTGAATGGAAAGTTTTGCAAGGACCCAAAGCTTGTCACTGCTGATGATTTCTTCCGCTCAGTGAACATTCCCGGAAACACCACAAATAAAGTGGGGTCGAACGTCACCGCTGTGACAGTGGAACAATTACCAGGCCTCAACACCCTAGGCATATCCTTGGCTCGCATCGACTTTGCACCACGTGGCTTAAATCCTCCCCACACCCACCCTCGCGCCACTGAGTTTCTTATAGTCATAGAAGGTACTCTTCATGTTGGCTTTGTCACATCCAATGCAGATGGCAACCGCCTCTTCACCAAAGTTCTAAACAAGGGAGACGTCTTTGTGTTCCCAATTGGTCTCATTCACTTCCAGTTGAACGTGGGAAATACCAAGGCGGTTGCCTTTGCTGGTCTGAGCAGCCAGAATCCTGGGGTCATCACCATAGCCAATGCAGTCTTTGGATCCAATCCTCCCATCAATCAAGATGTTCTCACCAAGGCCTTCCAAGTGGACAAGAATCTGGTTAACTATCTTCAGCAACAGTTCTAACTAATTGCCTAAAATAAAATCATAGATTTCAAGATATATTTGCAATAAACCATTAGATGGTGTGATTAAGTTTGTCAATGTTTCCCAGCTTGTAACCTCATTGAAATTATTTTATTGAAATAAAATGGTTGCTTATAATTTACAGTCTCTTTGTTATAATCATCAACAAGTGTGATTGAACTTAATTGCATTTTGAATACATTGAGACGTCAGGAGATATATCACTTGTAAGGGGCCCCGGCCTTGCTTCCCCATCTTTCCGGCCCCAATGCAAAATATACAAAAATAAATAAATAATAACACGAATGAAAAATATATTACACATGAATTTAATGTATAGGATTCAAATGAATTTATTTCTTGAAATGTATAAAATGCCATGTCAAGGTAATTCTTAGTCAATATTAGAGGAAAGGAAAATAAAAAAGACAACAACATTTGCAAGTTTGTTTTTGGATTGTCCGAAGCAAAATTACAATATTAATTGAAGGAGTCGAATTTGTATGGTTTTTTCAATATCTGCAAGTGCTTGTAGTTGTTAAGAATGGTTCTCCCCATTAGATAAACAACTTTATTAAAAGCTGATCAAGAATCTACCGAGTCCTACCTGCTGATCCTTGCAAGGAAAGACACAGACCGATTCATGATCAGTAACTCCCCTACATAGTATATATCTATCAATCAATCACTTCTAAAAACACAATGACTAAAATATATACTTCATGGATATATAGTAGTACTAGTACTGTATATATAAAATGGAGATCAGATCCTATTCCAGGCGTGATCAAGAGCCACCTGGTAATGGTTCTATCCTACATGTCACGTTGATCAAGAGCGACCTGGTAATGGTAATGATTCAGATCCTAAGATATGTTTTTGCAAATTCGATCGACAACGAAGATTGTCTTGTATATTTTGCTTAGCACGATTATATATATATATATATATATATATAATAACCAACGTTAATTCTCGTTGTAAAAAAAATTTGATGATCATGTAGGTAATATTTTTATATAAAAATAATAAGTTTTATTTTAAATTTTATCATATTATATATATATCTTTGATTATTTTTAAAAATAGAATGATATATAATAAATATATAATATTTTACACTAAGTAACTAAATAGATAGTATCTATTTCAAGTTAAATCAAAATGATCTAGCTATATAGTATTCCATGAAGAAGCTAGAAGAAGGGGCTTCGCTCATAGAGAGAGACGCGTGTACAAGAAACTTCAGGTTTTTTCAGTTTGGATGTGAATGGGTAAAACGATGGCTGCATGCAAAATGTAGAGATGAACAATAGAATCAATAATAGAAAAATATTGAGGTGATCATTAAGGCTGCAGATTAATATTATTTGAAATGCCTGTGTATGAGGACAGTACTACATGTACATGATTTAGTCTATTTAGACCAAGCACGTCCCTCACATTAATGTTCATTGTCGTATTCAAGTCAATAATGATGGAAGAATATCGAGGTACTGAGAAAGGCTCATTCATTTTTTTTTTTTATATGAAATCTAGAAATTCATAAATAAAAAGAGTTTATAGACATTTATCAAGCCAAATAGCCTGAGAAATAAAGTCCGGATAACATTCATTCCACATGGAGATGTCCTCCAGGTTCCAAGCATAACGAGCAAGAAGATGAGCAACCCAATTACCTTCTCGATAGACATGTTGAAACTTGCATTCAACAAACACTCTTAGCAACTTTCGTATTTCACTCAATAATGGATCCAACCTTGCATCAGAAGGAAATTCATTATTGAGTACTTGGATAACCATCAAGCAATCTGATTCCACAATCAAACTGTGAATTCCCATACTAGCACAGAGCTGTAAGGCACGAAAAATAGCCAGAGATTCAACAGCTTCAGCATTAATCACTTCCAATTCTACCTTGCTTGCTGCCAACAACACCTTGCCTTCTTCATCTCTGAGCACCACCCCCACCCCAGCCTTATGAAGATCACCAAAAACAGCACCATCCACATTAAGTTTCAACCAACTCAGAGGTGGGGGCTTCCGGTCATAGTACTCTCGAACTTTCCTCCTGGGCAATTGTTTTAGATCAGTATAAGATTGCATCACAGACAGTGCATGACCAATAACATGTTGTACCGCAGTACATTTATGATCATGAACCATTTGATTTCTTCTCCACCAAACTCCCCAGGCGATAGCAAAGAAAGTAGCTAGCTCTTCCTCCTGTCCCTGATTTAAAATTGCCAAGGCTACTTACTGCATTGGTAAGTTACCTTCTAGCTGTTGAATGAGAGGAAAATAAGAAAGCCAGCTTGAATAAATATTAGGACAGTATAATAAAGCATGAGAAATGTCCTCGGTTTGTTGATTGCAAAAACAGCAGGATCCTTCAATATTGACATGCTTTTTAAGAAGATTCTATTGGGAAGGAAGAATCTCCTTGCATGCCGTCCAAGCAAAGACCTTTATCTTATTAGGAACTCTCATTTTCCACAAAGCCTAAACTAAAATCATAGATTTCAAGATATATTTGCAATAAACCATGAGATGGAGTGATTACGTTTGTCAATGTTTCCCAGCTTGTAACCTCATTGAAATTATTTTATTGAAATAAAGTGGTTGTTTATAATTTACAGTCTCTTTGTTATAATCATCAACAGGTACGATTCAACTTAATTGCATTTTGAATATGTTGAGACATAGAGAGTTTGTTTTTGTATGGTATTTTCAATATCTGCGAGTACTTGTAGTAGTTAAGAATGGTTCTCCGGTCCCTGCAGTAGATAAACAAATTTATTAAATGCTGATCAAGAATATACCAAGTCCTACCTACTGAGTACTGATCCTTGCATGGAAAGACACAGACCGATTCATGAGTAACTCCCCTGGCCTACATAAAGACACAGACCGATTCACCTCTCACCCAAAGCAAGAATATACTTTCACTGTTCGAACATATTTCGTAACATTCGAACAACATTAACACCATTCGAAAGGTCAATTCACTTTTAGGGACATATGATTTGGTATTCTTCAATGGTCTTATTGGATAATCATTTCAAAATATGACAAAAATAAATCTTAGGCAAAATGACAAAACCTAAAATGAAGATAAACATGATTGATATTCTTCTAAAACCAAGAGGCTAACAGAGCTCTTCTTCTGAAATTAATTGGTCCTGAAGAATAATATTTTACATGGAGTCCTGCAGCTGCATCTTCAGCTCCATGGGAGGCAGATCCTCCCCCTTCAACTTGATCATCATCACTACCAGTACTCATGCTGATAACCACTCTCTCACAAATTTCTTCCACCAACTTCAAAACCTTTGCCAAATCGCTCGTAATGCAAGCCACGATGTCCCTCTGAAAGAACGCTAGAAGTTCCTTGTCCAGCTTCCGGAGTTTGTTTATGTGAAACCTTTGACTTAAAAGTTATGAAAATAACTAAAGCTCGGCATTTATGTGAAATCTCAACCCTCTGTTAGAAGAAGTTGTACTGCAATGCCATGAATTTCCAAGTTGCCCACTTGGATGAAGGAAAGGCAACGTGCAATCCTTTAGTTAGGTTGTTTCTTTAGTCGAGAAGAAGATGCGTTAGTGGCAATAAATAGATCATATTGTCGTCTTCGATAATTGTATTGAGAAAGCTTGGCTTGCACATGTATTGCAGAGCCGTGTATATTACTTATAGAAGAAATTGTTACATTTAGATAGAGGAGATAAGAACAAAGATACATACAATTATTCAAAACTTTTATCATGATCACTCTTCCTATTATCTAGGCTTTTATATTCATCTTCACAGTATGATTTACGTTTATCTTCTGCAGACTTTGTTGTTATCTCAACAGGGCCCAAGAAGAAAACTGAGATATTGTATTGGGACAGGGTAATAACTAATATGTATGTACTACCATTTTTATAATTTTTTTTTATATAATTATGTTTTAAAATTAGGATATTTATGTAAAGTGATATTATTTTTATAATTTATTTTATAAAGATGTCTCTCATTTATAAGGTTGTAAAAATAATTGTATGTCTATAATTATTGGGACAAATAAATTACAAATGATCTGATCACGAGGGAGTGGCCGTGGATATTTGACAAATTTATTTATTTTTCTGTTTTATTCGAAGGATGTGTAAAAAATAATAGGAGGAGGTTAAGTTTATTGATTTTGTAAGCTAAAAATTTCATAAACAAAAGATGTGGCATGCCTCTTTTCTCTGTTTATGTTTGATAATGGCTTCCAACACAATGGTTTCTTTCTTCACATCCTCCACCGTGGATCTTATTTTTTCCAA
The DNA here is from genome assembly GCF_001411555.2 of Juglans regia. Lineage (NCBI taxonomy): Eukaryota > Viridiplantae > Streptophyta > Magnoliopsida > Fagales > Juglandaceae > Juglans > Juglans regia. The sequence continues at coordinate 2,763,856 of NC_049907.1, forward strand.
ACCCGACAAGTTCGAATAAGGGTTTGAATCCGATCCGTTTCAACCGCTTTTTACCAATTAACAAATGGGAAAAAAAAAAAAAAAAGATTCACTGATGTTATTGCCAACACTTGACTTCTTTTTCACGATCTCTTCTATATATTTGTAGGGCGTCTTTCGGATTTGCGCAACACAAAACATAAAAATAAAATAAAATAAAATAAATAATTGAGAAGGTGCTCATAATAAATAAATAAAAAAAAGCATGCCACTCCATTAAAAAAAAAAACAAATATAAATTTTACAAAATTACCCAATAGAGTTGTAAGATAGTTGTACAAAAATTGTAAATTAATCATTTCCAACCTATAAATAGTGGCTCTATCCCTTTTCTGCTGCCAACTTACCCTTTTGAGTGCAAATCTTGAGATTCCTCAAATTTGCCAGCTTCATGCTCTTGATGTAATAAAAAGGGAAAAGGAACAAAGACAAAAGAACATTATACCTGATCATGCCACCAACCTTTATCCAAGATGAAGCAATTCTCACTCTCATAAACGATTAGCAAGCCAGTTCAAGTTGATATCTTTCTCAGCTATCCTTATCTCTATACGGGTGCCGTCCATGCAGAACTCCTGGATAGGCTCCCATAACTTGGCTCTCTCTCCGTCACATACTACACGCTTCAACTTCTCAAGATCCATAGTTGATGGCGGCAATGGATTACGCAATCTCAAGCACCCTGTCATGTGGATCTCATTCAAATTCCGCAACTCGCCAATATGTTTTGGCAACTTGCTAATGCTTAGGCAGTCGGATATGTCAAGAATGCGTAAGTTCTGGAGGCTAGTAACTGACTCCGGCAACTCTGACAAATTAGTACAAGACCTAAGACTCAGGACTTCTAAACTCGTCAGCTCTCTAATCTCTATGGGCAGTGCAAACAGCTTATGGCAATTGGTTATGCTGAGTTTCTTAAGGCTGACAATATAACACAGCCACGTAGGAAATTCCAACAAATCATTGCAGTAGTCAATGATTATCTCCTTCAGATTTGACCATGCATTTGAGATCTCGATACTGCAGTTCCTAAAATTCTGACCAAGATTACACATAAACAAGGATATCTTCTCCAAATTCCTTAATGGTGGTGGGGTCTTGAAAATGGAAGGAATTGAAACCTTTTGCAACCTAATTCTCTTTAGATTCGGTAAAGACTCAAGTAACTGAATGTTACCTAATTCGGCTGGAAAGAAACCATAGTTTGTGACAATCAAAGCCTTTAATTTATCCATTTTCTCCACAAACCCAGGCAAGCGGTAGTTCTTTGTTTGAAAATTCAGAACTAGAACCTCAACTTTGGCTGGTAGAAGATTGCACCAACTTGAGGAGAACGTTTCATCTGCAAAATTATCCTATATGGTCGGAAGGGGTACCAAATATTCTAAACATCACAAGTTGTGTATGAATGTGTGCTAGAGTGTTTTGAGAGAAGATGAACCAACCAGTTGAGATAGATAAGAGTTGGGCATTGATAGGTTGCAGCCTCTGTTCCATCCACCATTTGGGAATATTGTTTCCACTTATGTCTATGATCAGTCTTTTCCTTTGTTCTACTGGCTCCAGGCTACACTGATGGATAGCTAGCTCTCTAAGAAGATCATGTTGTAAGACGAAGTCTTCACTGCAGTAGCTGCCAACCAAACTTGCATCCTGCCTGACAAATGAGTGAAAACAAATGCTTTGAAGAGATTCAAGTTACTCAGTCAACAGAATATAAGTTCCACGACCATCCAATGAAAAGAAGATTAGTCAAATTATACAAACAAAAACAAAAAATAAAATAAAATCCAGCATACCTTGTGACCACTAGATCAGCTAGATTCCGGGTGTTGATTTCATGTAGGTTGGCAATTACATGGAGGCCATCTTCAACTAGTTCATATAGTTCTGACCACATATCAATGAGGGCACCAACAGGGATCTTTTGGTCCTCAGGAAATGAACCCAAGTCCATGAAACACTCCCTCAGGATCATCTCATTACCTTTGAATTCTAGACTGCTTTGAAAACACTCAAGCAGGTCACTGTCAATATCAGTATCAAGGATAGAATGACCATCAGACAATTTTTTCTCTCTAAGGAGCCAGATCGCAGCAGACTGCCCACAGAGTGATTTTCCAACCACTTTAAGGGCCAGTGGAAACCCCCCACAGCCTTTCACTATCTGCAATTCAAGGATCAGTTATTTGCTGAAGGTTGAAGGGGTTAATATTGGTCAAAGTTCATTTTATCTAAACCATGTTAATCGTCATGAAATACGAAAAGATGGTTATATGTCTAGTTTTTCTTTATATTCTTAACTTTTGGAAACAATTGGTGTATCAAAAATAAAACAAGCAAGCGCAAGAGTGCAAACATGATTTTGTAGGTACGTAGGGTGTTATATACTTTTAAATCACTTAATAAACCTATCATGGATTTCTTCACTCATAAACATACCTCCCAAAAATTGCACAATTGTTAACACTATTGCAGATTGGCACGGTACCTTTTTAACCACTTCTTCATCTGGAATGTAAGAGGAGCTCCCATCTTGCAGGCCTGCTGAATGACGAAAGACTTCCATTGCATCATCATCATTTAATGGTTTTAACTTATATGTGAAGTTAAATCTTGGAAAGGCAGTTCTTGAAGTCACTAGAATCTTGTAATTAGGCAAACCAAACGCAAATTTCTCTAGAAGGGATTCCGATCCAGACCAGACATCATCCAGGATCAGCAATATAGGTTTGTTTAGCTTAGCTAGCAGCATTTGCTCCAGCTGGTCGATTGCATCCTCATCACTTTGAAACGCAGGATCATCCTTTCCGAGTAGTTTTTGTATAATGACCTTCAGGTTTGGAGTTTTTGAGACGGGGACAAAGAAAATATTCTCCTTAAATATGCCTACTCAAATTTCAAATAAAATGTAATCAGAGAACTGCCACCGAAAAGAAATTTCGACAGAGATTTGTTTCTATCAATGCTTCAAAAACTGTTGCAGAAATTTGAATCCTAAAAGCGAGGATTCATTTCCATTCATTTCATTCAAGTTTAAAAGCCAAACATACTATAAAAGATCCACAAGCTAGTCTTGAAAGCTACAAAAAAAGAAAATGAGATGAAGAACCTTTAATGTGGTCATCGTGACCAAGCATTTTCGCCAAAGTGGTCTTCCCGCATCCTCCGGGAGCAGTCAAGACAAGCATTGACACCTCCACCTTCAGCAGCTGCATTTTCAACTCCTTCAAAGGCACATCCAACCCAATTACAAAATCCCGGAATCGAGGAACCGAACACGACGCAACACTATTCAGCCGGGTCAAACTCAGTCGCTCACGAATATCCTTTACACCCTTCACAGACTCCAACACATTCATCACATTCATCGCATTCCAAGCCGATAGGTCAACCTTAAAGAACCTGCCAAGGTCCTTTTCCAACTCCAAAAGTTTGTTCGCATAATGGAACCGCACGAGGTATTTCCACCATGGGAGCGTCGAGTACCTCCTAACGCGCTTCTCGCCCTTCTCCATTCGTTTGATCAAGCGCTTTGTTGGCTCTTCTGGGAGATCCCGTTCCCTGTTTGACAACAACATCTTCTCAACCAGAGGGCGCATATGATCTAGCGTGTCTTTGAGCCGTTGGAGAATGGATTCGTACATGCGGGTTTTGTATATCACATCCGTAATTGCTTCATGCAACAACGAAAATGCCCTTTCAAATGCTGCACCCAGAGCGGCGTTTGCAACAACTAAGGATGTCATAACGTTGCTGCGCAATAAAAACCCAAAACTCCAAGTCGGGAAGAAATCAAAGAAACAAAAGGATTTTGTACACAAACACTCAGATACTCAACAAAATAAAGACACAGGCACTGCTCTGCTCTGCTGAAGTATTTAAGCTCAAAAGCCGAAACCCACTATTTTGATCAAACTCCTTAAATTTCCTCCCTGCTTCTTTGTTCTGACGAGGAAACAAAGCAGAAACTCAAAAGTAAAGCTATTATATTTTAACTATTATTACTATTTTGGAATTGAGAAAGCATGTAAATTTCATCCCATGAACCTCGAAGTTTCCGAGTTTGAGCGCAATTGACTTTGGTCGTTCAGTAGACGACTTGGGAGGGAGAAAGCAAGTAATCGTGGAACCCTGTGGTTGGATCTTGGAACTTATTGGCAATATAATAATTTATTATTGCAAACATTTACGTTTCGTTGAGATATAGGATGAAAAATTAAGTGGGTGTGGAGATCAATATAATTTAATTTGAGAATAAACAGTAGTGTATATATATTTATATATATATATATATAGAATTTTTATTTATACTTTTATTTATAAGACTCATTTTATTAATTTTTTTTTAATTTTAAATTTTCTGATTTTCAACATATCAATAACTGATTAGTAGATAAGTACATTTAATATTTTTTTATCTATATTTATAGTTTTATATACAAATTCATTTTATTAATTTTTTTTATTTTTAATTTTATAATATTTAACGTTTCAATAATGATAAGGCAATTTATATTAGTATGTAAATAAAAGTGATAAACATAAATAAAAAAATTTCTTGAAAGTTAAATAGGATCGACCCCTTTTTATTCCTCCAATAAATACGTAATTTTTGGCATTTGTAAATGCAAAGAATTTTCTGTCCAACAGTATTGGAAGAATTTAGATACTTGTCAGGAAAGGAAACAAAATCAGAGGATGGGAAACTCGTCTCTTTGTTTTTCCCCAGGCAAATCCAAATTTTATGCAGCAAAAGTATGAACATATATTAGCAGCCACCACTACCTTTAGATTGGTGAGGAAGTCCCCATAACCTGGCCCTCTCCTCGTCACATGCTATTACAAGCCAACCAATGTTTGAGTGACTTGGTATCATTTAAAGGATAGGTAAAACATTCTATTAATCATTCTCACATCATATACCATACAAAAAATTTTATTTTTATTTTTTCTCTGACCAAATGTATAGTATATGTGTTAAGGACGTGTTTCAATGTTAAGCACTCACGATATCCTGCAACCAAAGAGTAAGGTGGTTTGGAAGATTTGGTGGAACACATCTAATGTCTAAATCAGTAATGATAAGAATCTTCTTAAAACCAAATTATTCTAGAGCTTTTATTAACGTACCTGAATTCTTTAAATAGAGATTTTGACTTCTTAGGATTACCCGAACTAATTGTTCCGCCCACTATTTAAAATTTAAACTCTAGAACATTTGAGCTATTTACTCACTTTGAATGAGTAAATATCTCAATCGTCCCAAAATAAGCGGGCGGGCATTCATGTCCTTAACAAACTGGCATAAACCCTATTAGGCCAAAGGGGTTTGAGCCTTGAGTAGAGTGATTCGTTGGGCCACCGTGATCTGGACCTTTGATAACACCCCGCGAATCCTTATGGTAATATTAAAGCCCTTCCAGTTATCCTGTGAAATCCCATTGTGCATTATGTAATGAGACTTTTACATTAGATGTCATTGGACCCTTTCGGTAGAGAATTGAAACCCCTCCAATTATCTCGCAAAGCCTCATCGTGCGTTGTGTAACGGGAGTTTTACACTTTCCGGTTAATTCATATTTGACACCGAGTTTTATTCAAAAATCCAATGAACGAAATGCTTCAAATCTGCATTACATTTTTATACTTTGGGTTGGGTTGGGGCATAGACGTTTAGTGAGTTAAAAATGATATTCAGCACTCCATTGAGCACGAACATATTTGACAATTACCAATACGATTAACTTTTTAATCTTTTTTTTTTTTTTAATTTGAATTTTCTTAAAGGAAGATGAAAAAACATCTTGAATTTTCATTTAAGAAAAATTAAAAATTCGAAAAAAAAAATCATTGATAATTTATATTGTCAAAATCATTCGCAATTCATACGCAACACATAACATAAATAAATTCAGCAGGTGCTCAAATATGGATAATGATACTCCTATAACTATTTTACAATCAATCAACACAAGCATGCCAAAGTTCATCATCTTAAAATAGTGCCTCTATCCCTTTTCTAATGCCAACTTACCCTTTGAGTGCAAATCATGAGATTCCTCAAATTTACCAGTCTCATGCTCTTGATGTAATAATAAGGGAAAAGGAACAAAGACAAGAGAACATTATACCTGATCATGCCACCAACATTTATCCAAGATGAAGCAATTCGCACTCTCAGAAACGATTAGCAAGCCAGTTCAAGTTGATATCTTTTTCAGCTATCCTTATATCTATATGCAGGCTCAAGAACATGTGGAAGTACTCCCGGATAGGCTCCCATAACTTGCCTCTCTCTTCGTCACATATTACAAGCTTCAACTTCTCAAGATTCATAGTTGATGGCGGCAATGGACTACGCAATCTCAAGCACCCTGTCATGTGGATCTCATTCAAATTATGCAATTCGCCAATATGTTTTGGCAACTTGCTAATGCTCAGGCAGTTAGATATGTCAAGAATGCGTAAGTTCTGGAGGCTTGTAACTGACTCCGGCAACTCTGACAAATTAGTACAAGACCTAAGTCTCAGGACTTCTAAACTCGCCAACTCTCTAATCTCTATGGGCAGTGCAAACAGCTTATGGCAATTGGTTACGCTGAGTTTCTTAAGGCTGACAACATAACACAGGCACGTAGGAATTTCCAACAAATCATTGCAGTAGTCAATGTTTATCTCCATCAGATTTGTCCATGCATTCGAGATCTCGACACTGCAGTTCCTAAAATTCTGACCAATATTACACATAAACAAGGATATCTTCTCCAAGTTCCTCAACGGTAGTGGGATCTTGAAAATGGAAGGAATTGAAACCTTTTGTAACCTAATTCTCTTTAGATTCGGTAGAGACCCAAGTAGCTGAACGTTTCCTAATTCGGCTCGAAAGAAACCATAGTTTGTGACAATCAAAACCTTTAATTTATCCATTTTCTCCAAAAACTCAGGTAAGCCATAATTCTTTGTTTGAAAATTCAGAACTAGAACCTCAACTTTGGCCGGTAGAATATTGCACCAACTTGAGAACTTTTCACCTGAAAACATATCCTATATGTTGTGACTGGGTGGCAAATATTATATACATCACAAATTGTGTATGAAATGTGTGTGATGGTGTTTTGTGAGCAGATGAACCAACCAGTAGAGATGGATAAGAGTTGGGCGTTGATAGGTTGCTGTCTCTGTTCCATCCACCATTTGGGAATATTGTTTCCACTTATGTCTATGATCAGTCTTTTCCTTTGCTCTAATGGCTCCTGGCTACTCTGATGGATAGCTAGCTCTCTAAGAAGATCATGTTGTAAGACAAAGTCTTCACTGTAGTAGCTGCCAACCTCACTTGCGTCCTGCCTGGAAAATAATGAGCGGAAACAAATGCTTAGAAGAGATTAAAGTTCCTCAGTCTTTGCACAATAGAATATAAGTTCCACGACCATCCAATGAAAAAGAAGATTAGTCAAATTATACCAAAAAAAAACATACCTTGTGACCACTAGACTAGCTAGATTCAGGGTGTTGATTTCATGTAGGTTGGCAATTGCATGGATGCCATCTGCAACTAGTTCATATAGTTCTGACCACATATCAATGAGGGCACCAACAGGGATCTTTTGGTCCTCAGGAAACGAACCCAAGTCCATGAAACACTCCCTCAGCATCATCTCATGACCTTTGAAATCTAGACTGCTTTGAAGACACTCAAGCAGTTCACTTTCAATATCGGTATCAAGGATAGAACAACCATCAGACAATTTTTTCACTCTAAGGAGCCAGATCGCAGCAGACTTCCCACAGAGTGATTTTCCAACCACTTTAAGGGCCAGTGGAAACCCCCCACAGCCTTTCACTATCTGCAATTCAAGGATCAGTTATTGACCGAAGGTTGAAGCGGTTAATATGGGTCAAAGTTCATTTATCTAAACCATGTTAATTGTCATGAAAATGAAAAGATGGTTGTATGTCTAGTTTTTCTTTATATACTTAACTTTTGTTAACAATTGGTGTATCAAAAATAAAACAAGCAAGCGCAAGAGTGCAAACATGATTTTGGTAGGTAGGTAGGGTGTTATATACTTTTAAATTCACTTAAATAAACCTATCATGGATTTCTTCACTCATAAGCATACCTCCCCACAAATGCATAATTGCTAATAATATCTCAGACTGGCACGGTACCTTTTTAACCATTTCTCCATCAGAGGAACTCCCATCTTGCAGGCCTGCTGAATGACGAAAGACTTTCATTGCATCATCATCATTTAATGGTTTTAACTTATATGTGAAGCTAAATCTTGGAAAGGCAGTTCTTGAAGTCACTAGAATCTTGTAATTAGGCAAACCAAACGCAAATTTCTCTAGAAGGGATTCCGATCCAGACCAGACATCATCCAGGATCAGCAATATAGATTTGTTTTCATTAACTTCATTCCGCAGCATTTGCTCCAGCTGCTCGATTGCATCTTCATCACTTTGAAAATCAGGATCATCCTTACAGAGTAGTTTTTGTATAATGACCTTCAGGTTTGGAATTTTTGAGACGTGGACAAAGAAAATATTCTCCTTAAATATGCCTATTCAAATTTCAAATAAAATGTAATCAGAAAACTGCCACCGAAAGCAAATTTCGACTGAGATTTGTTTCTAACAATGCTTCAAATACTGTTGCAGAAATTTGTCTCATAAAAGCGAGAATGCATTTCCATTCATTTCATTCAAGTTTAAAAGGCAAACACACTATAAAAGATCCACAAGCTAGTCTTAAAAGTTACCCCCAAAAAAAAAAAAAAGAGATGAATAACCTTTAATTTCCTTATCGTCACCAAGCATTTTCGCCAAAGTGGTCTTCCCGCATCCTCCGGGAGCAGTTAAGACAAGCATTGACACTTCCACCTTCAGCAGCTGCATTTTCAACTCCTTCAAAGGCACATCCAACCCAATTACAAATTCCCGGAATCGAGGAACCGCGCACGATGCAACACTATTCAGCCGGGTCAAACTCAGTCGCTCACTAAGATCCTTTACTCCCTTCATAGACTCCAACGTATTCATCGCATTCCAAGCCGATAGGTCAACCTTAAAGAACCTACCAAGGTCCTTTTCCAACTCCAAAAGTTTGTTCGCATAATGGAACCGCACGAGGTATTTCCACCATGGGAGCTTCGAGTACTTCCAAACGCGCTTCTCGCCCTTCTCCATTCGTTCGATCAAGCGCTTTGTTGGCTCTTCTGGGAGATCCCGTTCCCTGTTTGACAACAACATATTCTTAACCAGAGGGCGCATAAGATCTAGCGTGTCTTTGAGCCGTTGGAGAATGGATTCGTACATGCGGGTTTTGTTTATCACATCCTTAATTGTTTCATACAACAACGAAAATACCCTTTCAAATGCTCCACCCAGAGCGGCGTTTGCAACAACTACGGATGCCATAACGTTGCTGCGCAATAAAACCCAAAGCTCCAAGTCGGGAAGAAATCAAAGAAACAAAAGGATTTTGTACACTAACACTCAGATACCCAAGAAAATAAAGACACAGGCCCTGCTCTGCTGAAGTATTAAGCTCAAAAGCCGAAACCAACTCTTTTGATCAAACTCCTTAAATTTCCTCCCAGCTTCTTTGTACTGAAGAGGAAGCAAAGCAGAATCTCAACAGTAAAGCTATTTGAGATAAATAAAGAAGAACATGAGTCGGTTCGCGGAAAAGAGTTGGAAGGGAAGGGAACTAGGAAGGAAAGGAAAGTCAAAAGAAATCGATTATTTTTTAAATATTATTATTATTTTGGAATTGAGAAAGCATGTAAATTTCATCCCATGAACCTCGAAGTTTCCGAATAATTTGAGTGCATTGAGTTTGGTCGTTCGGTAGACGACTTGGTAGCGCAAGCATCTAATCGTGGAACCTTGTGGCTGGAACTTGGAACGTTATTGGCAATATTGCAAGCATTTACGTTTCTTTTAGATACAGAAAGAAAAATTAAGTGGGTGTGGAGATCAATATAATTTTATTTGAGAATAAACAGTAATATTATATATTTATAATTTTACATATAAACTCTTTTTATTAATTTTTTTTAATTTTATAATATTCATCATATCAATAACTGATTCATCAACATATATATTATTATGTAAGCAAAAGTTATAAATATAAATAAAAATTTTATTGAAAATTATATAGCAACAACCCCTTTTTTATTCCTCCAAAAATATACATAATTTGTGGCATTTGTAAATGCAAAGAATTTTCTGTCCAACAATAATAGAAGAATTTAGATTACTTGTAAGGAAAGGAAACAAAACCAGAGTATGGGAAATCCATTCACTCACTCCATGGGAGAGTTCTGGGCGTGCAGCCTCGCACAAATCTGAGTTTTTATTTTTTTATTTTTTTTATTTTTATATTTTTTTAATATATTTAAATATTTTTAAAAAATAAAAAAATACATCAATACACTAAAAATTACTTCTTTAATCATTAAATAAAAAAAAATTAAATACACGAATAGTCAAAATGAGAAAGCAAACCAGCATTTTCCTTACAAAAGAGTCATGCTGGCTGCTGCCAGTAATGACCACTGGGCATGCCGCATAATACAAATCTGAATTTTTATTTTTTCTTTCTTTTCTTTTCATATTTTTTTAATATATTTAAATATTTTCAAATATACTTTTTTTTTTCTGGGTGTACAAACTCACTTCTGTTTCATGCTCTTTTCAGAAGGAAAAAAAGACGAGGGAAAGACGGAAGGGAAAAGAACAGAACGTTACACTAACGACTGGGAAGCCAATTCAAGGTTATCTCTTTAGCAGCCACCACTACCTTTAGATTGGTGAGGAAGTCTTTTATAGGCTCCCATAACCTGGCCCTCTCTTCATCACATATAACAAGCTTCAACTGCTGAAGATCCATGATTGATTCTGGCAACTGTCCACGCAATCTCAAGCATCCTTTCATGTGGAGCTCTTCTAAATTACACAGTTCACCAACGTGTTTCGGCAACTTGCTAATGCTCAGGCAGTCGGATATGTCAAGAATGCGTAAGTTCTGGAGGCTTCTAATTGACTCTGGCAACTCTGACAAATCAGTGCAGGACCTAAGCCTTAGCATTTCTAAATTAGCCAACATTCCAATTGCATCAGGTAGTGCGGACAGCTTATGACAATTGGTAATACTGAGTTTCTTCAGGTGGGCAATATCACACAGCCCATCAGGCAATTCCACTAGGTCTTTGCAATAGTCAATGTTTATGTCTGTAAGGTTTGGCAATGCATCTGAAACCTGGACGGTAAAATTCCTAAAAGCCTGGCCGATGCTACACATAAACAGGGATATCTTCTTCAAACTAGTCATTTGCATTGGGGTCTTGCACAGGAAGGGAATTGAAAGCCTCTCTAATCTGATTCTCTTCAGATGGGGTAGAGACCCAAGTAGTTCAAAATTACTTACTTCAGCAGGAAGGAAACCATAATTTGTGACTACTAACACCTTTAGTTTATCCATTTTCTCCACAAACTTGGGTAATGGGTAATTCTTTGTTTGAAAGTTCAGAACTAGAACCTCAACTTCGGGTGGTTGAATATTACACCAACTTGATGAGAACATTGCATCTGCAAATAATATCCTACATGTTATGACTGGATACCAAATATTATATAGGTCACAACTTGTGTGTGTGGGTGTTTCAGAGCAAGAAAATGTACATACCACTTGAGATAGACAATAAATTAGCAGCGAGAGATTGCTGCTTCTGGTCTGTCCACCACTTGGGAAGATTGTTTTCACCAATATTAATAATCAGTCTTTTCCTTTGTTCTATCGACCCCTGGCTGCTTTGATGGATAGCAAGCTCTCTAAGAAGATCGTGCTGTGTGACATAGTCTTCACTGTAGTAGTTAGCAAAATCACTTGCATCTTTCCTGTTAAAAGAACAAAAATTAGACGCTATGAAGATATTCAAGATCTCCAGTCTTCACATATGCCTATCAACGAAATGAACACTAAATAACATAGGAAAGAGAAGTCGATGATAAGAATAATTTTTTATGACAATAGAACTCCAGCATCTATGAGACGAACTGCATACCAGAATATTTTTGAACTGTTATAACTTCCCTTTCTTTCTAGTTCTTAATAGTAATTGGACTTCCTCATGGAGATTCCTGAGCTACTATGAAAGATATTTACTTCGGCCATCAACATGTCAAATAAGCTACAATATAACATCAACTGAAATTTAAAGTTTATCAAGCTGTAAGACATTCAATGTTTTGGCCATATATACACAGTCACAGCATATAAGAACTAGGCACTACTGGTGAATATAAATCAGCCTACAAGAAAATCAAATGATACAAAGAACAACCCAGCATACCTTGTGACAAATAGACTAGCCAGATTCCTAGCACTGATTTCATATAGGTTGGCAATGGCATGGATGCCATCTTCATCTAGTTCGTATAACTCTGTCCACATATCAATGAGAGTAGCAACATGGATCCTTTGGCCTTCAGGAAATGAACCTAGGTCCATGAAACACTCCTTGATGATGAGCTCATCATCTAAGAAATCTAGGCTCTTTTCGAGACAATTAAGCAGATCACTGTTAGAACCAAGAATAGAATGACCAGTAGACCATTTCATCGCTTTACTGCGCCAGACCTCAGCAGACTGTCCACAGAGTGACCTGCCAATCACTTTAATGGCCAGAGGGAGCCCCCCACAGAATTTCAATATCTGCAATCCAAGACCATCTCATTTTAGAGGTTGCATTGGTAATTTTGCCCACAGTTCTAGCTATCTATCCACAACAATTGTTTGTAAATATGACGTGGTTTGTATGTCTACTTTTTCTTTATTCAATCAAGTTTTGGGGACAGCTGGCCTATCAAAAGCAACGTGTAAATGCATGCAAACATGATTTTGACATAGTATCATATATTCCCTCGTTTATAAAAATGTGTTACCTAAAAGAGTAAAATTAAAAATTAAATTAGCTGCATTTCCTACGTTTATATCAGAGAGATGTACAAAGTACCTTGTTAATATCTTTATCTGGGATTGAAGAGTTCCTATCTTGCAAGTTTGCTGAGTGATGAAAAAGAGTCCTTGCATCTTTATCATTTAATGGTTTCATGTTATACGTGAAGCAACCAGGAAATGCAGTTCTTGAAGTCACAAGAATCTTGTAATTTGGCATACGAAACTCAAACTTCTCAAGATGGGACCCGGACCAGACGTCATCCAGTATTAACAGTTTAGGATCTTCAATTTGTTTCAGAAGTTGCTCAAGCTGGTTGATTGCATCTTCATCACTTTGAAACTCAAGCTTCTGCTCACCCCTATGAGAAAATAGCCTCTGTACAATGACCTTCAGGTTTGGATTTTTTGAAACGGTGACAAAGAAAATATTGTCCCTATATGTGCCTGTCCAAATACAATATAGTCAGAAAGCTCCCGCTAAAAGCATATTTCAGCTCTTTCAACATTTGCAAACAAATATATATATATTTTTTATGACGTGGAACCACTCCACGGCAGTCCTTAGGACTCACCTATAGAACCTATATACCCCCGGGGAGACTAGACAGCAACCCACCACTATGGCATCCCACTTAAATCGAAGTTTGATCACAAGGAGAATCGAACTTGTAACATGGGGCTCATGCACACAAGTTCGCCCTTAAATCACAAGATCAACATTTGCAAACAAAAATATACAAAACCCAAAGTCCTGTTGAGCGGAATTCCCAAACCCAATCCCAGCATAGAGTAAGAAATGAACAAAAGCAATTTTCTGAGACAATAAACCAATTATGAAGATATGACAAGTGCCTTTTTTCCCCATTTCCTATTGCTACTCTTCCAAGGTAGTAGTTCCAAAGTACAATATATTACAAAAAAAAAAACTACAAAGGCTGCAGAAGTAAAACAAAAGAATGAGCCTAGATTAGCAAGGCAGTAAGTAAAACAAATGTTTTACCTAATGATACAGATTTATTTCTGACAACAGTTCACATACACTTGGAGAAAATGGAGTCATCATGCGTGAGTGCAAACCCATTCATTTCTACCGAGTATGCACATGTGTGCAAAAAGGTTAGCCCCATGCTGGAAAGATGTACAAGGAAGAGTAGTTTTTTTTTTTTTTTTTATACAGGATGGTGGGTTCGAACCTAGTTCTCCCATTTGGAGACCAGGCCTTATGTCTTCTGGTCCAAAGTACCTTGGAGAGTAATTGGTTTTAGCTAGTTGGACCTAAAACCATAGACCTAAATTTTGGGTTGAGTGGTTTCCCAATATGTAATATTATCATTCCATTAAAAATTTCCCAAGGTGATTACTTCCTTAAACATATCAAGTACAGTACTCGATGTAATTTTGTTTTGGTAAAACCCAAAGGTACACTCTAATATAAAAGGATCCAAAAATTAGTTTAGAGACTATGCATATAATATTTGCCCTTGGCAAAACTGGCACCAAAAAGATTTTGAGATAAAGTACCTTTAATTTCCTCATCCTGACAAAGCATTTTCACCAACGTGGTCTTTCCGCATCCTCCAGCAGCAGTCAATACAAGCACTGGCACCTCTTTCTTCAGCAGCTGCATCTTCAACTCCTTTATAGACACATCCAACCCAACAATATAATCTGGGGGCAGAGGCACTGCGCAACTCAACCGATAATTCTTAACGGACAAATTCATGTGCTTTCGAATATCGTTCACCCCCACCAAAGTCTCCAACACATTCCTCGTATTCAATGCTTGCAAATCAAACCGAAAGAACCTGGAAATTTCCTCTTCTAAGTCCAAGAGTTTGCCTGCGTAATGGGGTTTCATGCAGTAGTTCCACCACTGAATTTTCAAGCACTTGCTAACTAGCTTCTCACCCTTTTTCATTTGATCAATCAATTTCTTCGTTTCCTCTTCACGGTGTTCCAGATCTCTGTTTAACCGTATTATATCTTCGAATATTGGCGTCAAAGAAAGTAGCGTGGTTTGGAGGCATATCAGAGTGGGTTGGAACAGACGGGCTTTTTTTGTCACATCCTTGACGGTTTCAAACAACAGTGAAAATGCCTCTCCAAGTACTGCTCCCAAAGCAGCCTCTCCGATTAATGCTCCTGCCATAACTTTGCTCCGCCAACTAACCCAAAAGTGGAAACAATTTATGTTTCAGTTTCTTAGCAGAAATTCCAAACAAAATAAGCTCAGAGGACAAAGAATATTTCAATCTTCTTAATGTACAAGAATTGGATGGAAAGAAAAGATTTTGCGGTTGATTTCTTTGGAACCCAAGCAAACAAAAAGACACTCTCTCTCAAAATCTTCCACCGGGAACTTCCATGTCTCTCATTTTCGTTGTGGTGATAAGAGGAAACGGGGCAGAAAAATATAAAACAAAAGCAATCAGAGAAAGGAAATATATAGATGCCTCTTCGCAGAAAAAGAAAAAAGAACAATTCTCTACGACTGAGCGTGCCTGTCTCAGACACTGAACCTCGACCCATTCCAAGTTTGATCGAATTGACTTCGTCCTCATGTTATTCGACTTAGAAACGAAGCAACGCATTTGTCCTTTTAAAATGCAAAGGAACCATCAACCCACATCACCCAACTCTACCATTGCATTTAACGCCCGCCGACCGGCCGGGCGTGCGGCCAGACAAATTCATCTTCTTATATTTTTTTATTTTTTTATTCCCATTTTTTTTTATCATTTTTTAAAAATTTTTAAAAAATATAAAAAAAATATTAATATACTAATAGTTACTTATTTAACTATTAAGTAAAAAAATTAAAATATAAGAAATATCAAAATGAGATGACAAAGTAGCATTTTACATTTAGTAATTTATGATTAAGGAATTATATATTATTCATCTTATAATTTTTTTTAAATTCTATTTTAAATAGAAGGTATTTATTTTGTGAGTCCTTTTTAAAAAAGATAAAAATAAATCTAACATTACTCTGATGTTGAATTTAAAATGAAAATTTTAATATTTTTGATAAAGTAACGCCACCACAGTTGTTGACAATAAAATGGATTCAATATATTATTCAATTTATGGAAATTATATTTGATCACAACTGAATTTAATAAAAATAAACTCATAAATTAATGTGATTGATGTAGATTTTTAATTTATTTTTATTATAAAATAGATTTATTATATCACATAAAATCAAGTTAATTTATAAAATTATTTTTATAAAATATCTTTGTGATTGAATCACTTCTCAACTTATACTGTATCGATCATCATGCTTTCGAAAATTATACATCTTGGAACTACCATCATTCCTCAGTGGCATAGAACTGAGCTTAGTAGCCGTTTATTGCATTCAGTTTTCTTTATTTGTGAGATCAAATTAACTGTATTGTTCACAATTCAGAGTCAAAAAGGATGGCATATTTCTGCAAGAGAAGGCCAAAATCATTTGCAGCTCGTAATTCATGTGTTATGGAAACTTTCTTTTTCTATCTTTCAATCATCATATGGTGATAATACTATTGACAAATGCTTGCATTTACAAAACCAACTTCATTCTTCAAGACAGACTTTGAACACAGCCTTGCAGGAATAGGATTGAAACTCTGGCTTGCTCGGAAACCATTCTCAGAAACGATTACCAAGGCCAAGCCATTTCAAGTTGTTATCTTTTTCCGCCACTTTTATCTGTGGAAGGGAGCAGTCCGGGAGAAACTCCATGATAGACTCCCATCGTTTGGCCCTCTCTTCGTCACATACCACAAGTTTCAAGTGCTTAAGATCCAGGATTGATAGTAGCAACTGATTACGCAATGCCAAGCACCCTTTCATATGGAACTCTTTCAGATTACACAACTCGCCAATGTGCTTTGGCAACCTGATAATGCTTAGGCAGTCGGAGATGTCAAGAACCACCAAGTTATGGAGGCTTCTACTCGACTCCGGTAACTCCAACAACTTAGTACATGACCTAAGCCTTAGCACTTCTAAATTCCTCAGCTTTCCTAACCCCTCTGGCAATTTAGACAGCTCATGACAATTGGTGATGTTGAGTTTCTTAAGGCTGATAATATCAAAGATCCCAGCAGGCAATTCCACCAGTTCAATGCAGTAGTCAATGTTTATCTCCCTTAGATTTGGCAGTGCATCTGAGATCTGGATACTGCAATTCCTAAATGCATGACCAATATGACACATAAACAGGGATATCTTCTCCAAACTCCTTGATGCTGATAGAGTCTTGCAAATGGAAGGAATTGAAACCTTCTCCAATCTGATTCTCTTTAGATTGGGTACAGACCCAAGTAGCTGAAAGTTACCTAATTCAACAGGAAAAGAGCCATAATTGGTAACTATAAGAACCTTTAGTTCCTCCATTTTCTCCACAAACTCGGGCAAGGTGTAATTCTCTGTTTGAAAATTCAGAACTAGAACCTTAACTTCAGGTGGTTGAATCTTACACCAACTTGATGAGAAATTTTCATCTGCAAACAACATCCTATACGTTGTGATAGGGAACAAAAAATGCTCTGAAAAATAAAGAAAAGAACAAGATTCTGCCAAACAAGACTGTGTTCATTTGTGTGGGAGTGTTTAAGAGTGAGAAAAATGAACTGACCAGTTGAGATAGACAATAGGTGGGAGCTGATATGTTGCTGCTTCTGTTCAGTCCACCACTTGGGAAGATTGTTTCCACTAATGTCCATAATCAATTTTTTCCTCTTTTCTATTGGCTCCTGTCTGCACTGATGGATAGCTAGCTCTCTAAGAAGATCATGTTGTAAGACAAAGTCTTCAGCGTAGTATCTGCCAACCTCACTTGCATCTCTCCTGGTAAATAAGAAATAGATGCTTAGAAGCTATTCAAGTTCTCCAGTCTTCAGACAAGAAAATATAAGTTCCAGGACTAAAATTATTGGAGAGAAGTTAACAATATGAGATTGTGTAACAGGGTTACGGGATGAATTGGATAATATGAACAACTTTCCTTTTCTTGAATTTCTTTCTTGTAATAGGCTTTCCTTTTTTTCCTCTTATTAACACAACTTCAAAGTTTATCTAACTGTAAGAAATTAGAATATATTGATCTGTGTATATACAGCATATTGCAACTAGCAACTAGGAGTGAATACAGAAGAAATCAACCCCCAAGAAAATCATAGGAGGACAAATATAAAAAGCCAGCATACCTTGTGACCACAAGATTAGCCAAATTCCGTGAACTGATTTCAAGAAGGTTGGCAATGGTGCCAACTTCATCTAGCTCATATAACTCTTCCCACATATCAATGAGTGAAGCAACACGGATCCTTTGGTCTTCTGGGAATGAACCTATGTCCATGAAACACTCCTTCATGATGACCTCATACTTGGGCTTGACCTTCTTATCTGAGAATTCTAGACTGCTTTGGAGACGTTCAAGCAGATCAATTTCCGGCACAGAATCAAGAATAGAATCACCAGAAGTCCAGTTCTGCATTCTGTTTTCCCAGGTTGCTGCAGACTCACCACGGAGGGAACTACCAATCACTTCAAGTGCCAGTGGAAACCCCCCACAGAATTTCACTATCTGCGGTTCAAGGCCACAAAAAAAGGAAGAAATCAGTTATTGGTTGTTTAAAGGGGTAACACTGTCCACGGCTCTAGGTATCTAAACAACATTAATTGTTTGGACATAAGAAAAACATGGTTTGTATCTCTACGTTTTCTCCATATACAAGTTTTTATGGACAACTGATGCATAAAAAACAAAACAAGTTCCCAGGAAGACATCAAAAAATTGCAATGTATCATTTTTCCCTTCAAAAAACTAAATTATGTCTTGAAATTCTCAAAAAAGAAAATACCCCTTGCTAATTAAAAATAAAAACGATTTTAAACAATAAAAAACATAACATCAATAGTGAGAGTTTGAGGGGGTTTGTGTAATTTACCCTTACAATAATATATATTTCGTATTTCAAACAAATATCCATGGTGACAAAAATACCTTTTTGACAGTATCATCATCCGGAATGTAAGAGTTCCCATCTTGCAGAATTGCTGAGTGGCGAAAAAGTTTTGTTGCATCCTCATCACTTAAAGGTCCTAACTTATATTTACAGCTAAACCTTGGAAATGCAGTTCTTGAAGTTACTAGAATCTTGTAACCTGTCATATGGAACTTAAACTTCTCAAGGAGGGATTCTGATCCAGACCAGACATCATCCAGGATCAACAATATAGGATTTTGTTGCATAATTCGATTCAGCAGTTGCTTCAGATGGTTAATTGCATCTTCATCACTTTGAAACTCAGGAGCTCGATCACCCTTATGGTGAAAAATCCTTCGTATAATGTCCTTCAGGTTTGGAGTTTTTGTAACGATGACAAAGAAAATCTCATATTTGCCTAGTCAAACACAATGTGGTAAGAAATCTGCCTGTGAAGTACGTATAATGTCTTATAACATTTCTATGCAGGAATATAGATAATGGCAAGCCATATGAATCGAATTACCAACACAATCCCAGCAAAGGATAAAAATATGAGCAAAAAAGCAACTTTCTAAGACAGTGCCACCAATTATCGTAATATGACAATTGTTTCTTCCATTCTCTTCTTTCCTTACTCTTCCAAGGCCATAATGTCAAGAGTAATGATATATGCAGTCTTGGAGTGTGCAAGTGTCGTACAGTCGTTTTGAAAAAGAGCAGGATCCACTATTAAAAAATTAAGTTTTTTTCATATGGGTTTCCTATATATTCACTTTTTTCAAAATGATTGTGCGGCACTTGCGCACTTACGACTGCAACTATCATTTCTCTAATTTCAAAGTGTGATATGTTCAAGAGATTGCTATTCTGCTATGACTGTTCAAGGAGTAAACCAAAAGAAAGAAAGAAACCAACATTGCTGCAGCCTAATATGTTTTACCTAATGAGACAAAGATTTGGTCATAACAAACCTTTTTTTTTTCCACACACGAGTCAAGACACCTTAAGCAAGCAACAATCCAAAAGAAATTGAGATGAAGTACCTTTGATGTCCTCATCCTGACAGAGCATTTTAACTAATGTGGTCTTCCCACATCCTCCAGGAGCAGTCAACACCAGCATCAGTACCTCTATTTTCAGCAGCTCCATCTTCAATTCCTTCAAAGACACATCCAACCCAACAGTAAAATCAGGGGGTTCAGGAACCGCACACGGCAACACACCGTGTATCCCAGGCGAATTCATCTGCGCACAAAGATGATTCACCCCCCTCAAAACCTCTATCCCATTCCTCAAACCCCATGCTGGTATATGAATCTGAAAGAACCTGCGAAGGGCATCGTCCAAACTGCAAAGCTTGTTCGCATAATGGTATCTCACGAAGTGTTTCCACCCTGTAAGGTTCGAGTACTTACTTACGAGCTTCTCGCCCTTCTTCATTTGTTGGATAAGGTCATGTGTTTCCTTCTCTGATCGACCCAATTCTCTGTTTGATTGTTGTATATCTTTAACCAGTGGATCCAACACATCTAGCGTGCTTTTCAGTTGTTGGAGAATGGATTTGAATGCAAGGGTTTTGGTTATCACATCCTTAACCGTTGAATACAACACAGCAAATGCCTCTCCAAATGCTGCTCCCAGAGCTGCCGATCCGACAAACGCCAGTGCCATATATAACTTTGCTTTGCCAACCAGTCCAAAGCTCCAATACGTGAAACTCTGAAATAAAGACGCGCAATACTCAACCTTGCCAACCACGGAGCAATTTATAATTAGTTTTCCTGCGACTGAGCAAGCATGTGCATGTGAATCTCACGCCGAAACTCCTTCAAACTTAACGAGTACAAAGCAAGTTGACTTGTTCATTTCAGTTTACAATTGATAGCGTAGCAGCGAAGCGACGACATTTTTTAAAGAGTTACAGTTTACTGTTCGATTCGTGGTCCAAACTTTCGTCGAATGAGTTGGCAGCAACGACCACGAAAAGCTCTATCCATTGTAAATATTACCTACATACCTGAGACGTCAGCTTTTATAGAAGAAAATGATATTCTTATAAAAAGATTTTGTAATAAAAATAATTTTATAATTAGATTATTTTTTTATTTTATTTTTATAAAAAAAAATTTACTTAAAACATTTCTTTTTATAAAATTGTGAATCTCACCAAAATAAAATATTTTTTTTATATTTTTTATGGGATTCATTTTTTTATAAAGCAAAACTTGTATATTTAAATTTTAGATAATGATATGTTTATTACTCTCTTAGATTGTTACTATTTTTTTATTATTTTATAATGTATTTGAAATTTTTATTTTTTTATTTTTAAGTTTCTTTTAACATCATTAATTATTAAGAAAAAATTAAAAATAAAAATATATACAACTTAATTAATAATCGATTTCTTAACTATTAAGTAAAGATAAATAAATAAATAAAATAATAAATAAATAATAAGAGAATAGTAAGCCAGCATGCAGCTTCTTAGATTATTCGTAGGGTCCATGTTCACCGACAATATCAAACGACTTGGGGACTAAGCAGAGCAGGTACCGCCGCTCTTCCCCCAATTCGATCTATTCTATCCTGTTTACATTAACAATATTCCAGCCACTTCGTTTTTCTATTGCCGCGAATCAAAGGAAAGTAGGATTAAAAAACAATTTGTATAGGAATTGAACCCGACGTGAATCGAACACGCAACCTTCTGATCTGGAGTCAGACGCGCTACCATTGCGCCACGGATCCACTTGAATAATTCTGTTTAATTATTATAATTATCCTTAATTAAATTTCTTTGAAGCAATCTGTCTTGCTAGAAATGCTTTTCATTCTGTTCTTTTTTCCTCGCAAATTAAAATAGATACCACAATAACAGACAACAATATAATTAAGATCTAGAATATATGAAGATATATAGTTTTTTTTCCCAACCATAGGCGATTGCTTGGTGCTCATGATTCTATATAAAGTTCTTCTATTTGCAAATCGATACGTAGAATATATCGAAAAAATCTATTCATCATCTATTTTTTCATCATTATGGGATGATATGGCATTAGATAATATGTTTATAAGTGAAATATAATAAATAATTTTTAATCATCTAATGTCATATTATGGGATGACGAGAAGATAATGAAAATTAAGATGATGAGTAGAATTACACTTTCTAAAATGATAAAAAAAAAAAAAACTTAATTTAAATTTTCACCCTAATTTGTAAATAGAGTTTTTATTTCTTACCCTAAATGATAATCATGAAAAAGATGGGGAAACAACTTTATATATACGTGTATATATATACAATGATCAGCTTACAAACCACCTTAATTATTTTTTATCACATAATTAATCATAGCCTTACTGATTTATACAAAACGAAGTTTAAATTACACGAGGAATCAGTAAGTACTCCAAGTAGCCAAAAGCCTACCAACAACATAATGAAGATGATGATCATGTACATACACGGCCGGCCTTTTCCCAGTAAAGGAAGTACTGTCTATTCGGCCTTCTTCTCCGTTTCCACCTCCTTCATTTTGACGACCCTGTTCTTCATGTTCTTAACCACTTTCTCATCAACCATGTCGTATAATCTTCTGCATTGCATCTTCACCCTCTCCCATATCCTCTTTATCTGCTCCTCGAACTTGATATATAATGCAGGAACCGTCATGCCCATTATAATACCTGCAAGATGATCACAGATCAATCCCACTTGTAGAGTGAGAGAGATGGCTAGAGAGAGAGAGAGAGAGAGTGGAGGGGATTCTCTTAAAGGGATTGTACGTACGTACCTATGTAGAGAAGTGTTAGAAGATCGAACAACTTTCCCACGTAGGAAAGTAACCACAAACCAGAGGCAGTTCCGGCAAAAGCAAACCAGTCTCTCTCTGCACTCACTCGGAACACCCACCGGATTCCTTCTCCAATCCATGCTCGAACACAATTCGCCGATTCAATAGCGGATTCCTCTGGTATTTCCAAACCCGACATGTTTGGCGGCTCTCTGAAATTCAAAATGATCATCGAACACTCTCTTATAATAGCTAGCAGCACGCACGCAAAAATCCCAGTCAAAAGAATTATACAGGAAGGGTTTTGATTGATTGTGGGAGATCAGAGCTGGCTTACTTGCCAAGAAGCCTGAGAATATTGGCCCAGAGGAAAAGTACAACAACAACAAACATGGCTGTCCATGAAATAACAGTGATGAAGTTGAATTGATACACTTCCATAAGCACCCATATTGCTGTTGCTACTGAAAGAACCACCACACTCAGCTTCTTTCTTCTCCAAAGGAATATATCCTTCAGAGTGTCTGTGCCATATATAGCAGAATTATTACAAGTACAGAGATGAGTAAAAACTTATAACTAATTAATTAGAACCTCTACTAGTACTCTTTAAGGAGTTTAAGCAATCACCTGATGTGGGCAAGGAAGAGGACTGTGACGCAGTAGACATGTCTGAAGATGGAAATGAAGTAGATCGAGAACGAAGAAGACGGGGGGAAGGAAGCAAGCAAGCGCGTGCGTTACTCTTGATGATCGGGTTTTAAATTTGGGAAATTTTCTTGAATTTGTCTTTAATTCGGTGGAAGGGTGGCTAAAGTGATCCAGAGTGCTTTAAAGGCTTACACGTGGGAGTAACAAAAAAACGTGGAAACCATGCAGCTACAGCTTGTGGCAACGCATGTTACGTACGTACAACACTGTCATAGACGGACTGTCATGGACGGTATATAGCTTCTTCTTTTTTTCATGATATAAATAGAAATTGCATTCAATAAGTTCTGAAAACTGAAATTAACAAAATACATTATTATTGAGAGGATCATTCCCACTATGGAATTGTAGCATTGATGAGGAGATTTGGATCAGAGGAATATTATCAAAGATTTACGTTGTCGCTATCCATTGCTCTAAATTATGAGTGCATCAATTTTTTTATCGAAGAATTTTCTTTACCTTCTATTTTTTGAATGAATCTAGATAGTGTCTGATATCGTTGATGATTGGGCTCATGATCCATTCTTGGATTGGGAAAGTATTTGAGATTGCTTGAATAGTGATTTTTGAATCACCTTCTAAGATTATTTTTCTCAGCTTCAACTTTTCTGTTAATTTCTTTAATGACTATTAAGGCTGCAGATACTTCTCCTACATTTGAGCTTACCTTAGACGGTATATAGCTTACATAACTAATCCCTATTTATATATAACTTATATATTATTGAAATTTATTATAATAATTATGAAAAAATATCGAGAGTTAATGCGGTAGATATTTCTAGTGAGGAAAATACTACTATGCCCACTCAATTTGACACCTCTATTTGACCACTTATCTTTTTTTATTTTTTTATTATTATTTTTTTTTACTTAATGATTAAGGAAGTGATTTTAAATGTATTGATGTATTTTTTTTATTTTTTAAATGTATTTAAATATATTAAAAAAATGTGAAAAAAAAAAAGAAAAAAAAAAAAAAACTAGTTTACGCTGGGCGGTAAGCCCAGCGGTCAAGAAGGGGCGGCAGAGTAGCCGCACCCTTCTAGTGATAATCACGTGTTTGTTGCGTTAATAAATTAATTAATTGATATATTTTTTAAATTTTTAAAAAGCTTAGGATGCCTTTATAACAACTTCAAGTTAGACCAGTCTAGCTGATTATATTGTTGAGATGAAATGATATAAGATAAATTTTTTATTACATTTTATGCAAAGGTTTAAAAAAATCATGATAATTAGATAAGATAAGATGATTTATCTAACCAAACGAGACTTTAAAATTAATATCTCATATTTTTCAAAATAACGATTAGATTCGATTGATTGGGTTTGATATAATACTTTATATACTGAGATTGAGATCGACCAGATTTAAATCCAAATATTATTATTATTATTATTTGTGTTTTCGACAATTACTATAATCAGTGAGAACTTTTTATTTATTTACTTGGAGTCTTGGAGTTGATAGAGTAGAAAATAGTTTATCTTTAATTAATGCATCAATAATATAAAAAACAAAAAACAAAGAAAGGTGGGCCATGAACTTGGTAGGCCAGCCCAAGAGTTTGTAACACTACGGAGTACGGACCTTAACTTTAAGTATAGTAGGCCTGGTTTAGATATATTCAAACATTAATCGGCCCTTCACACTTTTCTCTTTTCTTACCTAAAAAAACATTAATCGGACCTTCACAAGCAACACCTTCATAAAACACTTCATATAATTTTTCAAACGCAAACATATTTTAAATTAAGCCCAACCAGTAGAAATGAAAATTCTCCCAACTATTTTATATTATGTAATCATTATAATTTTTTAAAAATTTTACATAAAATATAATAAATAATTCTAAAATTTTAAATTCTAAAATAATAATAATATTAAAAAAATAATATTCTAATAATATTTTATTCAATTTTCAACTTTCATCTCAATTTATCTCATCTAAACTTACTATACAAACCAGAAACGTTTTAGATGTCATTTGGATTCGAAAATGAATTGAGATGAGTTGTGAATAGTAGTAAGATGAGTTGTGAATAGTAATAAGATTTGTGAGTTAAAGTTACTGAATAGTAGTGAGATGAGTTGAGATGAATTGATATGGACTGTGAATACAAACGAAAACATATTCCTTATTTTATTATTATTTTTTATCTATTTTTTGTTATTTTTCATTATTATTTAATATTCTATTATTATTTTTTTACTATTATTTACAAACATTCTCAAACATTTTTACTATCCAAACCTAATTGGCATTTCACGAGTGTCCGTGTAAATAGATCCCCCCGTGTTCCAAGCAATTATGTCATCTTTATAACTTGGAACGGCATGATTTACTTTTATTTTATATATATATATATATATAGGCTCATTAATGAGTTTTTAATACAGTATTAACACATTATTTTTATGGAATTTATTATAAGTATAAACAATTAAAACATCAACTTTTTTTATTAAAAAAGCGGTACGGCTTTGAAAATATCTCACAAAAATAAATTTATAAATCGACATAGTTTCATATGATATGTTAGATCTATTTAATAATAAAAATAATTTTACAATATAACGTATCATATCAATTCACATTAGTTTGTAAACTTATTTTTATGAGATCTCTATGTGACTAAAATATTTCTCTTTTTTATTATTGTGTGTTGAGAAATAATCTCACATTATCTATGGATAAGGTCTTGGGCATATTTAAAAGTAGGAAAACACTACTATGCCCACTCTATTTGACACCTCCATTTGACCACATGTCTTTTATTTATTTATTTATTTATTTTTACTTAGTGATTAAGGAAGTGATTTTAAATGTATTGGTATATTTATTTTATTTTTTAAATGTATTAAAATATGTTTAAAAAATGTGAAAAGAAAAAAGAAATTTTTTTTTTTTTTTTTTTTTACGCTGGGTGGTAAGCCCAGCTGTCAAGATGGGGCGGCATAGTAGCCGCACCCTTAAAAGTAATGAGCAATCATCTCTTGTTGAAACGATTATATGAGATGAGTTAGACTCATGAATTTTTTCATTGTGTAAACCACTTAAGCGGTATGGCTAAGGCAGACCTACATTGATGGATTCTCCCCCCCGCAAAAAAAATATTTTCAAAAATATTATTTAGTACTTAGTTATCTAGATTTCTTTTAGTTTTTTACTTTATCTCTTTTTATAAACTATTTGGTAAATAAATAGGAAAAAATCTCATTTTTCCTATTTATTTATACTTTTCCTTTCGAGTATTCCGCTAGCTAGCTTGTTTGGATTAGTTTTGTTAGTAAATACATATATACTACCATCGAATTAAGAATTAGAAGTAAATAGAACAAATCTCATAGAACTATTTTTATCTATATTATAGAGATTTTACAATATTCAATCTTAGATTTAATAAAAAAAATTTATCTTTATTTACTTAATTTTTATCATTTGCTTCAAAAAGTCTTATATAACTATTTCTATCTTAATTTTTATTGTTCACTTGAATCCAATGAAACTCAAGTGAGAAGTTTAGATGAGTAGTTTTAATAATTTAGTTTGTCTCTAAATAATTAAACACCTTATATGGTTAATATTAAATATCGATAACATATTTTATTACCTTAAATGTCAGTTACTATTCACCCCTACATACTTTGTTAATCTCCCCCATCCTAATTATGGCCCTTGGAATGGCATTACGAGCGTATAAAAGAAAAGTGCCAATAGATTGTTGTTTTTTATTTTTATAAAAAATAGAATAGTTTAAGTGATGTTATTGAGTAATGTTATGTATAAATCTTAAATAAATAAATTTCAAATAGATAAATCTCATACGAGATTTTTATTAAAAAAATGAATTTCAATATTAAAGAATAGGTTTTTTTTTATAATTTTTTAAAGTGTGATCTACTTTTTTATAAAAAAAAATATTTTAGATACAAAGAAATTATATAAAAATAAATTCATAAATTAATACGATTTAATATGAGACGTTAAATTATAAAAATAAATCTATCTATGTCAAAACTAAAAAATCTAACGGTTCTCTGGGCAAAATCTTTAGACCTTGGACAAATCATTTGTCGGTGTTGTTTTATCGGGATTCATCCGTCCTTTGAATGAGTTGGCAGCGACAACCATGAAAAGGCATGCACCAGATGTGGCCTGCAGTACTTAATTACACAACCCAATATCCCCATGAATCTGCATCGGTTCGTAAGCAAATAAAAGTGCAAGCTTTTTCGCTATCCATCGCATTATGTTCAAGACCACGGGTCTTCTTTTTTCGAAGTCATTGAACACCGCGTCATGCGCTGTGTCAAATTGTCAATCCTCCTGGCATGCACATATGAGTGGGCAGTTCACGTGGCTCCACTTCATTTCCAGACCCCACCCCCCCTTTGTCTCTCTGTTTCTCGCTGGAGTTTATGCTTATTATTCTAGTCTTAAGGATGATGAAAATTACCAAACTAATCCCTTGTGTCCCATTATTATAACGAGTTTTAACTGAATATTGATTAATTATTTTGAAATGTATGTTTAAATTTGTATCATTTCCGACCATTTAGGCAAATATTTTTAAAATATCGTGGTACTATTAGACGAGATTATTAAAAAACAAAAACAGAGAATATTCATCTCAGGATGTTTCTTCTGCCAAACTGAGTACGTGGTTGACTTCATTATAATTATTATGTTTTTTTGTGTTTGATGACTTGATGGTAGTCTTATAATATTCTCAATCACATGTACGTCGATTCTAGCTAGGTTTTGGGACATTTTTTTTTATGTATTAACCAAGCTTATGAGGTTCTTTCTGTTCTTGTTGATTACTGATGGAGCCGAAAGCATTGATAGAAATGTCGATGAGAGAGGGGGACGGTATTATCTTTAGTTGTGTCTTTTCGATTCGAAGATGAGTTAAGATGGATTGTAAATAATAATGAGATAAATTGTAAATAGTAGTAAGATTTATGAGTTAAAGTTGTTAAATAGTAATGAATAGTAGTGAAATAAGTTGAGATGAATTGAGATAATCCGTGAATATAAACGAGGTCTGCTCCCTTGCAAAGCGCAACTTCTTCGTAAAATAAACAAAGGGAATAGAATAATCGGTAGTTTGGATAGAGAGATGAGATGAGATTATTTTAGATGAATTAAATAAAATATTATTAAATTATTATTTTAAGATTTAAAAAAATTAAATTATTTATTATATTTTATAAAATTTAAAACAATTATAACGATAAAATGAGATAAATTGAGAGTATTTCTATTTTTTAATTATGTTTTCTTCCATTTGATTTGCAAAAGCTCTCAGCTTTATAACAGAATTGGTAACACTGGCTTTCTATAACTATATTTTTGTCGTCAGCATGACACATTTTAGGAGCTCCAATTTCTCTCGTAGTCATAAAATAAGAAGAAGGGGAAAAAAAAAAAATCCCAACTTTATAATATAAAACGAAGATGAGTGAAAGAAAACTTAAAAAGTAATGGGAGCAGTAATCAGGGGCGAAGTTAAAGGGCAAGTGTGACTCGTGCATTTACACCACTCATGAATGCCGAATGGAGTTCGAGAGGAATCTATACAGCTTTTGTTTGAAGCAAAATTACTATCACGCGGAAACGCGTGAAATGCGCCGAATCCCGGCACGGTGGAAACCTCAAAGCAGGTAATTTTTTGGTTAATAACAAAAAAGAACAACTAATCAAAAAGAAAGTTGCAATAGTAGTAGGAAAATTCCACACATATCCGGTGAAGCTTTTTTCCGGCGCTGTTCTTATTTAAGGTTGTCACTGAAAGCTTCTCTCCCACTGTGGCCCAAAAGAATACCCCCCCTACAATCTGGTAAGTTCCCATTTGTTTGTTGATTAATAAGTTTTGCGGTGAAGTTTCAGTTCGTCGTAGCAATAACCTAGATTTGGCAATGTGTGACTAATGGTGGCTTTGTTCAGTGTGCATTTGCAGATTCAATGGAAAAAGCAGTCTTGCTCCATGTGATTTGTGGGGTTTTGGCTGTTTTGGTTGTTGCTCATGTCAAAGCAGACGATCCGTATAGGTACTATACCTGGACTGTTACTTATGGGACTCTTTCTCCTCTGGGTATCCCTCAACAGGTTGGTGATTCTAACCGTTGTTATGCTCTTAGATCCAGCATTGGATCACTGGCTAAGAAATGAGAAGTTGGGCATCTAAAAGATTTGGTCTTTGATTTTTTAAGGTAATCCTTATCAATGGTCAGTTTCCTGGTCCTAGACTTGATGTGGTGACTAATGACAACATCATCCTCAACCTCATTAACAAGATAGACCAGCCATTTCTACTAACATGGTGAGCTTCTTCTGTTCTATCACCTGTTTTCTGTTAATTTGGAAGAGTGGTGAGAGTGATAGTGTTTCTTCTTTGAGTACGTTTCTATTTTGACAATTCTTAAGATATATTTTGTACTTTTTCTGTTTTATGGATAATTTGATTGTGACAATTGAGAGAGGTAATCATTGGTCTTAGTTTGAAGCATCTGGCTTCCTTCAAAATTCACAATGCTTGTTCAGTATACCATACAAAAGTCTAGTGACCTTTGTTATTTCCGATGCTAAAATTTTATTGGATTCAAGTTAATTGAAAATCCACTAGGTGCAGTTATAAAGAGGAAGATGTTGTCATACTCTCTTAATGGGTGCTGTTCCCTGAAGATAGAACTCAAATGGAAAAAGAATCTGATCATTTCAAAATCTTGACTCCTTTTCTTTTCCTACTTGTTCTATGCCTTCTTACTGCACAGCTGTGTAAGATTGAGTCGAGAAATACACTACTTCACATGTTTAATGCTGTGGGTTTATATGAAGGACTTGTACTAGCATGATCTCAAATTGGCATTTGCAATTTTTGCCTTCACATCTGATTATTTCATTTCGGCATCGTAATCAATAACATGTTTTACTGATAAGTTATTTTGTGACAACTAGGAATGGTATTAAACAAAGGAAGAATTCATGGCAAGATGGAGTATTGGGTACCAACTGCCCTGTCCCTCCAAACTCGAACTACACTTACAAGTTTCAAACCAAGGACCAGATTGGGTCCTACACATATTTCCCCTCAACTCTACTGCACAAAGCTGCTGGAGGGTTTGGAGGACTCAATGTATATGAGAGACCTCGTATACCAATCCCTTTTCCGAATCCTGATGGAGATTTCACTTTACTTATTGGTGATTGGTACAAAACCAACCATAAGGTCAGCAAGATATAATGTTCTGTCTTTGTTCACACTTCACAAATGCATATTTTACTAATCACTGCTATCCTTATAGAAATAGGTTTGAGATGAAGTTTGTTTAAATTTCCCAGTTCCCATTTTTCCATTTTCCTCTTATATCTAAACGACCAAAGGAGGTAAGATGAGAATTTTCTGAGTCTAGCTGGATGTTTAGATCGTTAAATGACTGGGAATCATTTTATTGAGAAGGCTGGCTGCCTTATCTTTCTAGTAAAGATTGCTTTCATGCTACATGCTATCTCAACGAAATTGATTGTGTTAACGTTTACATTTTGTAATGTTCCTAGTGATACCTGTCTTGTCTTGTCTAGACCTTCCCTCATAAGTTATCATGATGTTTGCAGATATTGCAGCAATCATTGGACTCGGGGAGATCTCTTTCCTTTCCTGATGGCATCCTTATAAATGGCCAGGGTCAGAATACCTTCAGTGGTGACCAAGGTCATTCTCAATACTTGAGTAAATATGTTCTTGATTCACTGAAGAATAACTTGGCACTTGGCCGGTTTTGAGTTCTCTAACTAAATCCTATTTATGTTCTTATGGTGAATGGTTTACCAACATCTATCTGCTCGTTAATCTTTCAGGAAAAACCTACATGTTCAGGATCTCAAATGTGGGCTTGTCAACCTCATTGAACTTCAGGATTCAAGGCCACAAATTGAAGTTAGTTGAGGTTGAAGGATCTCATACTCTTCAAAACATTTATGACTCTCTTGATGTGCATGTTGGCCAATCTGTGGCTGTCTTAGTAACCTTGAACCAGCCAGCAAAGGACTACTACATTGTTGCATCCACGCGATTCACTAAACATGTTCTTACAGCAACTGCAGTTTTACACTACACAAACTCTCACACCCCCATCTCTGGACCCTTGCCCATTGGTCCTACTGACCAAATACAGTGGTCTATCGAGCAAGCCAGAACCTACAGGTATACAATAACAAGCTTTGACCCAAATAGTAGGTAATTTTATAGTCCAATGCTTTGATCTTGATCCTTGCAAACTTTGTTCTTCTTAAAGGTGGAATTTGACAGCAAGTGCAGCAAGGCCTAATCCTCAGGGCTCATTCCATTATGGGAAGATAACGCCATCAAAGACGATTGTGTTGGTCAATTCTGCACCTTTAATAAATGGAAAGCAGCGTTATGCTGTTAACCGAGTCTCCTACATCAATCCTGACACCCCTCTGAAACTTGCCGATCATTTTAACATCCCTAAAGTCTTCAGTGTAGATACCATCCAAGTGATTCCCTCTAGTGGTCCTACATTCATAGCTACCTCTGTTATGCCAGTATCCCTCCATGATTTTATTGAAGTTGTTCTCCAAAACAATGAAAGCACCATTCAATCTTGGCATCTTGATGGCTATGATTTCTGGGTTGTTGGGTAAGGCAAATTGTTTTGTCTGTCTTAATTTTCTTGAGTTAAGTATATTCTAATAATTTTTATTTCAACGCTGTAGTTATGGTTCTGGACAGTGGACACCAGCTAATAGAAGTACCTATAATCTAGTTGATGCTCTGACTAGACATACTGCTCAGGTAATTATACAATATGGATGAATTGTCACTTGATATTTTTCTAGATCATCTTGGGAATGCCTTGCTTATTATTTGCTGCTGTAAGAATCCTTTTATTTGTGGCTTATAGAAACTCATTGAAAAAGTGTAAAGGTGCGTTCAGGTGCATAATAAAGTAACCTATCTAAAAAAGAAAAAGACACGAGAAAATCATAAAAAGTTAGCTCATTAAAGTCTAGAGGTTGTCCAAACTCCGAAGGAATAAAGCATTATAAAATAAAGTTCTGAGCTCTTCCAACACCTGTTCACAATTCTCAAAATTCATGTCATTCACTTCCCTCCAAATACACTATACGAGGCAGGTATGAACCATCTTTCACATTGATGTAATTTGTGAGCTTCCTCCCAACCTCTCCAGGAATTCAAAAGATTCACCGGTACTTTTCTTAACATGACTCAAGCTAAACCAACTTGTCAGAACAAATCATTCCACAAAGCACTAGCCACCTTGCAATGAAGTAAAAGGTTGCCAACGAACCAGGCTAGTTTTGCACATACAGCTCTAATCAATCACCACAATGTCTTTGCCTGAAATTATCCAAGGTGAAAATCTTTCATAGAGAGACTTTCATGGCAAAAAATGCATCTCTCGGATGTGTATGAGTGTGTTGAATACTCTCAAGGGAAAGGATAACAGGGCGTTGTAGAAAGATCAAGATGTGACCAAGCCTTTCTCATTTGAATTTGTCGTGAATTCACCATTTGCGTTTTATTCTCTACTAAGTCTGACCACATCGATCAGTCAGCTTAATGGTAGAGTATGCACAATTTAATCGATCAGAAGATTGTCTTCCTTACTTTACCTATGCAACTTACATCTTAACCATAAAGAGATAATTCATGGGACTATATAGATCTATAATTTTTTGTACATTCTTTTATTTAATTTTAAATTTTGTTGCAGGTGTATCCAAATTCTTGGACCACCATATTGGTTTCCTTGGACAACCAAGGCATGTGGAACATGAGGTCTGCAATATGGGAAAGGCAGTATCTTGGGCAACAGTTCTATATCAGGGTTTGGAATGCGGTCCACAACCTTGCTAATGAATATGACATTCCTTCTAATGTTTTATTTTGTGGCAAAGCTGTAGGACTGCACCCATAGTATCACTGACTATTTATTTGAAGTCCTATTCATTTTCTTTTTCCTTCCTGCTTATTTTTTTCCCCAGTCATGAGGGTTTGACTGCCTGTAAAATATAATTAGGGGAGAGCAAAGAGGGTGTAGTTATACGTTCGGGAGCTTCATTATATGAATCTCTCAGAGTCTTCTTAGTTGAATTTTCCTTTAATTTGCTTGAATGATTGTGTCGATTGTTCATCTTTTGATCCATTTTTTAGTGGGAGTTTGTAGTTCTATATATATATATTTATGATCCTGAAAATAAAAATGTCAATTAACTTAGCTGTTTCACTCAAATAACTTGGCTATGATCCATTTCTCGTCGCCGGGATCTGCAAGTGCTGAAAAACAAAGAGCTTTCAGGGTCTATCGATGGGCTTGCTGGAGATGCAAGTGTACAAGCATTTTTTTTTTTCAAATAGTAAAGAGCTACGGAGAGCTTTAATTCGGTGGGTGGCTTTGGCTCATAGCTAGTACTTATGACTTTCTACATGAATTAGTGATGGTGCACTTTGACAAAATCCTTAACTATATATATATATATATATATATATATATATATATAAGTGATATGCATGTTCTATCTTTTGTTTCTTTTTCTTTTAAGATCATCAAGCTGCAAAGGTACAAGAGGAAAAGAGATTTACCTCTCAGAGGCAATGTCTAGCTTTGCAATTTGATTATCTTTAACCCTAGCCTGCTTTGGGTGGCTCAAAGTTGGCGATTCGCTTAAAGAAAATTGTTTATTTGCTATATGCTATTTTCTGTCAAAGCGAGTTTATTCTCATCATAAATAATTCATTATAAACACTCATTTTTCTTGTAGCGGCTAAACTGTAATATTTGGCTAGATTAATTATTCTTGAGGAGAAAAGGCATGCATATTGCGAGAAGCTAGCTGTTAATTATGAATCCAATTAATTTGCAAAGTGGTCATGGCCCAGGTTGAGAAAAGAATTATCAGAATGCTATATATATGAAAGGCTATTGGTGGGGACATGTTAATCAGGAGAAAAAAGAGAGTTGGATTAATTGGACTCAAATGGGGAAATCAAAGAATGAAGGGGGTTTGGGGTTTAGAGATTTTGAAAATTTTAATAAAGCTTTATTAGCTAAGCAGTGTTGGAGGATGATTCAATTTTCACATTTATTATCTTCACAAGTACTGCAGCACAAGTATTTTTCCCAAACTGATTTTCTCAATGCAAAATTGGGTACTAATCCATCTTATATTTGAAGAAGCTTCTTTTATGCAAGATAATTGCTTAAAGAAGGGTTGATATGGAGGGTTGCAAATGGGAAAGCTATAAAAATATGGTCAGACAAATGACTGCCAACACCTACTACCTTCACTCCTCAAAGTGGACACAATTCACTCAGAGCAAACATGAGAATCGAGGAACTGATTGACCAGGAAACTAAGCAATGGATGACTATTCTCATCAAGGAAGTTTTCTCTCAAGAAGAGGTAGAAGTAATTTGTCAAATCCCCCTCAGCATAAAAACAGGCAAGATAAGTTGATGTGGAGAGGAACTGCCAATGGTATTTTCACAGTGCTTATTTCATGCAAGGTGATATTCAAGACAGAAACAAAGGTCAATGCTCCCACAGATCATAGAAATGTGAAGACTGAACAAGGATTTGAAAACTTAACATTCCACCAGCATCAAAAAATTTCTTATGGAGAGCATGTCTTGACATTCTACCAACAAAAGTCAATTTATACAAGAGGAAGGTTCTAAATGATCAAATGTGTCCATTATGCCTAGTAGAACCAAAAATTGCTGAACATATATTATGGGATTGCATATCAACTTCTGATATTCTCGGGCAAGGATCAAAGAGAATACAAAAAAGTAAAACATCAATCAAGAACATCAAAGCACTTATAGAATATATGCTCAATATATTGGACAAGGAAAACATGAAAGAACTGGCATTAGTAGTATGGAATCTGTGGTGGAGAAGGAATGAATATGTTTTTAAAAACATATTTAATTGATCTCAAGTCAGTGATGAACATAGTTAATAGTATGAGACAAAAGTAATAGCCTTACAAGTCAGAACTATGGCCCAAAATGAGTTCAATCTTCGAAGGAATGTCACATGGAATTGGCCACCACCAAGTTTTTGTAAATTTAATTGGGATGTAGCTATGGATAACATGAAGTATATGTTAGGAATTGGCATAGCAGTAAGAGATGATGAAGGTCAATTCTTGGCTACACTGAGAAAAAAGGGAAGTTATAGTAATGATCCATCTACAGTAGAGGCAAAAGGAGCACTTATTGCAACAGAATTTGGTATTCAATTGGATATGAAACGAGTGATACTTGAAGGGGATTCAAAAACAGTTGCCATGGCAATTCAAAAACAGATAGAAGATGAGAGCTATTTTGGGATGATCATATAAGATACCAAACATAAATTACAACTTTTTTATGTTTGTTTTACTAATCATGTCTATAGGGAATGAAATGTTGTTGGACATAAACTAGGTAAACATGCTTTTGTTTCAGACAATCTAGTGGACTTGGAGGAAACTCCCCACTATCTTTAATGTGTATTCTTAATTTTTTACGAATGAGATGAGATTTTTTTCAAATATATATATATATATGAGAAAATATATTTACAATCGTGAATTATGTAATTATCGCGTGATCACTTTAAAAAAAATGAATAAAATATGATATCTATATAAAAAAAAATTAATTTTTTAATAATAAATTCTATTTTTTTATTAAAATGATTACGTAGCATTTAAACATTTCACGATTATATATAAAATTATTATATATATATATAGGTTAGTACTGTTGGACCTATATGTATAGAGTCTAGTTGTATTTGTGATGGCCCCGATTGGATGAAAGGACGACTGACCAGAGTTTACTATATATTATATTATTTTTTTGTACGACCGTCGAGTTGTATTTGATTATCATCTAAATAAAATGATCTTATGCAGCCTAGGTATGTTGTTGAATTACATAAATCTTGTATAGCGTGTAATTAAGTTTGCTTTTTCTTTTTTTTTTTTCTTAACACATACATGATAAGAATTAATTAATTTCACATGTGTTGTTGTTGGTCTACCGGTTTTGTAGCATGCATTTGCAATTTTAGTTATGCGGACTAGTTGACTTGCCCACCAACAAATAAATAAATTGGCTCGGTTTGAATTGAGAGGGGATCTGAATTCATCTCATATCATTATTATTATAATTTTTATATAAAATATAATAAATAATTTAATTTTTTTAAATTTTAAAATAATAATAATATTAAAAAAATATTATTTTAATAATATTTTATTTAATTTTTAACATTCATTCCAACTCATTCCAAACCTAACATAAAAGCATCTCTTCAACTTACAACCTTTATCTGAATGGAAAGATAGGCCAACATTTATGAGTCCAAATAAACCTTTGGCTTCCTTATAATATTAAATTCATTAACATTTATGAATACTGGCCTGTATAATTACGAAATAATTAAAATGCATGCATGTGTTGATCATAACTAAAAAAATACACGCTTTAGGAAAACTAAAAGATTATTAACTTAATTAATTAGATATTTTATTTTTAATTTAATAATAACTTTAAATTAACTTGATTATATATATATAATGAATGATTTTTCATGACATGACGTGATAGTGAATGATGTAGCTGAAAGATAAATAAAACTCTGATCTTCTTCCAAAATTAGATATAATTGCATTGTTCACGTACAAATAAAAGGTGATCTGATGTTCCTTCTCTCTTTTAATTACATGACAAGGTAGGTTAATTTTCAATATATTAATGAAAAGTAGTCCCGATCGATAAACATGATATATATCATGAAACTAATAGAATGTTTGTGATCGATGCACATGCGCGCGCATATATATATATATATATATATATATATATATATTACAAGGGCGGTTCAATACAAATTGAGACCTAAGACAAATTTAAATGAGTTATTCGTAATTATAATACAATAAAATATAAATTATTATATGAAATATTTTCAAACTTTACAATAAAATGAGATTTTATTTAAAATCTTTAAATACAGTTTTTGTGAATATATATTTACAACAACTTAAAATGAGGTCTCAATGAAGATTTTGTGCCTCAATTTAGTAAGATTTTAAAAAAATTATTTAAAATATAAATAATTCATTGTATTACTTATATAAAAAAATTTAATTGTATTAAATGTTAAATCTAGTATTATGAGACCTTGCACACATTGAAAACTATAAAAATTATTTAAAATTGTATTTAATGAAATAATTTTTAATTTTATTTTTAAATTAAAAAATATATATTTGTATTTTTGGAGGCCTTAGACAATAGCCTCAATGGCCTTACCATGAGCCGGTCTGATATATTATTATATTTATATGTTCAGCTGCCAGAAGACCGATAATAATAATAATAATAATATAATAATTATTATATATATCATATATATATATATATATATCATATATATTCCATATATGTTCAGCTTTTTGTTTTTCATGTTCAGATCACAAAACAAATTTAAAAAGTCAAAACAAAGTTACATACTTTATACTTATATATATATATATATATATATATGATCATCATGCCGACAACACGACTTATTTGACAGCGGTGTAATGCAAGCTCCTCGGCTAGCTAGAAATCCATAAAAAATGGAAGACATCTAGCTCAGATCCAGGCCATGCATGCATGCATATTTCTCCAAGTGCCTAGCTACTTCATGCATGCTCCATGCATCATGCATGTTACCCTAATCAATTTCAACTCCTTAACGCGTTTTCTGATCATGCAATTTATTCTATATTAATATCTACGATCCGTTCTAGGCTGCGCTGCTCCCGGTGGCGCTAGCTTAATTTCTAAGATCCTTCCGGCGCCTTCTTTTCTTTCCTTCTTCCTTCGATCCCCACCGACTTATCCACGTCCAAGTTCTTATTAAATTCCATAATTAATATGCCAGTTTCATATTTTCACCTTAAAGAAACCTAGCTAGTAAACGAGGAACGAAGAAGAATGATAAAGTTATATATTTGAATAGCTATATAAAGTTATATATATATATATATATATATATATATATATATATAAAGAATATGCCAATTTCTTCATTAACTTTTCTTTTTTTTCATTAAGTCATGTTTTACTACAAAGCCCTTAAAACCCTTGATCATTTAACGTATACCTTTATTGTAAAATTTAATGAATGATCATATTTTACCAAAAGATCTTTAATTAAGACTCTTAACTATTTGACGTGTAGCAATCTTGTAAAAGTTAATGAAAGATCATGTTTTATCAAAAGGTCCTTAATAGCCCCGCAGCGCATATGAATTGACATCTCTTTTTCAATCCTTTTTGTTCTAACAATGTACTCATTTTCCTTTCTTTTTATTTCAATTTTTTTAAATAAAAAGTTAATAATATTTTATTATTATAAAGTGAGTAAATAGATAATCTAATATGGATGTAGACCAATGCTCATATTTGCTGAAATTTAAATTTTTTTAATATTGATTTTTTGTCTTTCTTTAATCTTGTATTTTCTTTTTCCAGATAAATAGCTTACTGAATCTTTTACTTTTTTTTATTTAAATCATTATATTAGGTACATTCCGGAACTAACGCACCCAAGGCAGTTCCTCAGTTTGTATATATATATATATATTTATATATATCCAATATATAATAAATTCTGGTCAAAACTGCAATTGCAACTGCAACTGGGTTTTAATATTAATTAATTTTGAGCGCCTGTGATGAGTTGTGAAAGAGTGGATATATATATATATATATATATATATATATATATATATATCATTTATTGGGTGTTGTTAGAACGTAGTTTAAGCTAGCATGAATTGCGCCGCAAATTAAATGCGCCATGCATGGGATTCCCATGATCACGAGTACTGTTCGATCGATCGGTCAACGTACGCGCGTTGCAGGCACCACGATTTTCAATTCATTCTTAATCATGCGCACATCTCTTATTGTATATATATATATATAAGTGGTAATTCATGCTATGCAGCTGCAGTACTACAAGTAATTAATTCCAGTACCACTTCCATCTGTTTCCTCAACATAATTCGTTCGGGAAATTTGAGATCATCAGGTAAAGCTTCTGCTCGATCTGTTAATTAGTTCATATGCAACTAAATACTATTGTCTCAATCCACCTAAGATTAGTTCAATTCCGAAATGATTTTTGAAACTTTTAATCACGTATATTCACACCAATTTTGCTTATTAAGAGAATCAGTTCCATATATATTTTAAATAATAATGTATTAACCGAACGAAATTTAAAAGCAAATTAATTAATATAACCTGATCATAGCTAAAGTAAGTACGTACTTGATTAATTGTGGTTTACAAAAACGTTTAGAATTTTTAAACAGATGATTTAAGTTGAGTGAAACATCCATCCTGCATGTACAGCAACTGATTTTGGTTGTTTGTTTCTTTCCGACAGATATTTGAAATTTGAAAGAATATTATATGATCTGATACGATGAGGCAGGCCGAGGCAGCCGGTTCTGATCATCATCGGCAATTTTTTCTTGGAACGTCGACGATATTGACCTTAATTTGCTTAAGCTTTTTCTCGGTGAAAGCAGAAGATGCATATAGATATTATACATGGACAGTTACAAATGGAACTATATATCCTCTTGGTGTTCCTCAACAGGTTGGTTTCTCGATCGCCTCTACATCATGCATATTATATAGATGTTGGGCGCCATTTGTAGCTAGCGTGTTAATTTGCTCATCTTTTTCTGTTTTTGCATGCATAATTTTGTAGGGGATTCTTATCAATGGACAATTCCCGGGCCCTACAATTGAATGTGTGACTAACGAAAACATAGTCGTTAATGTCATTAATAAGCTGGATGAACCTTTCCTCATCACTTGGTTTGTAGTTTCAGCTTTTTCCCTTTTCTGAGTTTTCACTGTTCAATTATATTATCGAAATGAAAATTATGAGTGTTGGTTTTTTTTCTTAATTTCTTTTGTTTTGGTGGGAAACCAGGAATGGAATAAAACAGAGGAGAACATCATGGCAAGATGGTGTGCTTGGAACCAATTGCCCCATCCCCCCAAACACAAACTGGACATACAAGTTTCAAACCAAGGATCAGATTGGAACTTTCACCTACTTCCCTTCAACTAAATTGCACAGAGCTGCTGGGGGTTTTGGAGGTTTCAATATTGCACAGAGATCCGTCATATCAATCCCATATCCTAAACCTGATGGAGAATTTACACTGCTTGTTGGCGATTGGTACAAGACTAACCACAAGGTTCTCTAAATTATAATAACTCTGCTTCTATATATCTTCCTCAAATCTAAGTAATTAATGGTTGAAACCTTAAATTACTTCATCCAAAATGCATCGGAGATGGAAAGATTGGCCTAATACATGATTAACTCATATTTACAGGTATTGCGGCGAACGTTGGACCTCGGCAATACTTCTCTTCCTTTACCTGATGGTCTCCTCATAAATGGGATTTCAAACGGCTCTGTCTTCACCGGTGAACCAGGTACGCTTATTATCATTACCAAGTGAATATATATATATATATATATATATATATATATATATATGTTTTAGCATTTGATTCCCTCATTGTTGTGTATAAAGTGAGGTTTGGTTGGGTTGGGTTTTTTCAGGGAAAACATACAAATTCAGGGTGTCAAATGTGGGGATAGAAACTTCAATCAACTTTAGGATTCAAGGACATGCATTAAAGCTTATTGAAGTAGAGGGAGCTCATACCCTGCAGGACACATATCAGTCCCTTGATGTTCATGTGGGTCAATCTGTGGCTGTTTTGGTTACCCTTAATGGACCATCCAAGGACTATTTCATTGTTGCTTCTACCCGTTTCACAAAGCCTATTCTTACAACAACCGCATATCTTCGCTATGCTGGTTCCACAACCCAAGCCTCAGGGCCCTTACCTACCGGTCCAACTTATCACATTCACTGGTCTATGAAGCAAGCCAGGACCATCAGGTAAATATATCTGAGCTATATCAAATACTAGATGCATGATACTTTTTATTAACCAAGTTTTTATTAATTTTTTTTTTTAGGAATAATTTCACATTGTCTGAGGATAAAGTCTTAGGTATGTTCATAAAGAATGAACAATCATCTCTTGTAGAACTAGTTTTATTAGATGAGTTAGGCTCATAAATTTTTTTATCGTATTAGAACCTGTCACAAGACGAATAGGAGCCCATACTATTTACCCCTTGACAAGGATCAAGAAAATACTGACATGCATGTAAGGGAGGGTGTTAAAGAATAATCTCACATTACCTGTAGACAAGGTCTTAGGCATGTTTATAAAGAATAAATAATTTTATATTATAGAATCGATTTTATGAGATGAATTAGATCATGAATTTTTTCTCTTTTTTTTTTTCCTAATTTTTAGTGCTATTCACTGTTGCTTATGTACACTGTTCCATTTTTTTGCGAGAAGGTCGAACTTGACAGCCAATGCAGCCAGGCCCAACCCACAAGGTTCATTCCATTATGGGACCATAAAAATTGCAAGGACGATTGTTTTAGCTAATACACAAGCCAAGATAAATGACAAGCTACGATATGCTGTTAACGGGATCTCCTACCTCGATCCAGCCACCTCTTTGAAGCTCGCTGACTGGTTTAATATTCCTGGGGTCTTCAGCTTGAACACAATCAAGGACGGGCCAACTTCTGGCCTCCCAACCCTAGGCCTTGGCACCTCTGTCATTGGAACCACCCTCCATGACTTTATTGAAATCGTTTTCCAAAACACTGAAACTAAGATACAATCTTGGCATTTGGACGGATACAGCTTTTACGTTGTCGGGTAGGCCTCTAGTTTCTCGTAAAAGTTAATTTCCAACCGTTTATGATCATTAAGTGCCAATTAAAAATACAACATTTACTTCGCTATTTAACGTGCTTGCCTGGAAAATTTCGAAGAACTGTCACATATATATATATATATATATGTATGTATCATCTGTTAATAATAGACAAATCTCCATGCTCCTTGATGTGATATTGATTTTCTTTGTATGTACTGGTAATTTTCAGATATGGTTCTGGTTCATGGACACCTGACATGAAAAAACGATACAATTTGATCGATGGCATTCCCAGACACACTGTTCAGGTAAGTGAAAGACTCTCAAAGAACTGCATGAAGATTTCAATTAACTTTATCATGCCTTAGATGTGATGATCTGTGTATTTCCAATGCTGACTCATACACATTAATGGGATGCAAATGATAGGTATATCCGACATCCTGGAGTGCAGTTTTGGTGTCTTTGGACAACAAAGGTATGTGGAACTTGAGGTCTGCAATTTGGTCGAGGAGATATTTAGGACAGCAATTGTACGTTAGAGTTTGGAGCAACGAACAGAGTCTGTTCACTGAGACTGGCATCCCTGCGAATGCATTACTTTGTGGCCTCGCCAAGCACAAGCACTCATAGGAAGATCTTTTTTATCTTCTGATCAAACATCGATCTTTTTTCTAACTTTATTCTTTTAGTTCTAAATCTCAGTTACGAGGGTGTGATTGTCAATTAGGAGAAGTTTTCAATTCTCGGTGTCTTAGATATTATAACTTCCTATTCATAATTTGTATGCGTATCATTATTTAAGAATAATTTTTAATACTTTTAATAATGTTTAAAGCTAAAAGAAAGGGCTGATCATATGTGATCGATCTCCTCCATATATATATATATATATATATATATATGAATTCATGCATGTTCGCATGCATGCATGCATGCATGTGGAGAACCTCAATTCCCCGTTTACTAATAATTCTATGTGAATTAATTACTTTCCCAAAATTTGATGCAAGCTATTCAATTATGGGCGACATTATGACATGAACCTAGTCCAAGCCCTCATGGTTTCTTGGAATTAGCTCCATTAATATAGTAGTATATGTTGATAACCCAGAGGAGATCACAAACCATTGTGATGGACGGCCTCCATGACAACGTGAGTACATTCTCCTAGCTAGCTACTTAGTACGAATATTTTGATTGTATCTTCCAAGAACCTAATTGTAGTACTAGTCAATCATTGGAAACTACCGATTAAACGAAACTCCAGCCTGCTAATATATTTATACATGAGCTCCCATCTTCA
Organism: Juglans regia; assembly: GCF_001411555.2. NCBI lineage: Eukaryota > Viridiplantae > Streptophyta > Magnoliopsida > Fagales > Juglandaceae > Juglans > Juglans regia. The sequence goes on from NC_049907.1 coordinate 2,807,583, forward strand.
AACTACTGTAGTGAATAAGCTGCCAAAATGTCTGTGTGTGTGTGTGTGTGTCATGTGTGAGAGAGAGAGAGAGTATTGAGTGCTGGAAGGAATTAATGGAAAGTAAGCCGATATTAGAGGAGGAAAGCTGGGCAGGGACAAGTAAGGCTGCAAATGGAATTCTTATTCTTACCGACAGTGAAATCAAATTACAGTCAAAGGAAACTCTTCCCCAGATATATATATGTATATATATATATATATATATATATATATATATATGAATATGGTTGCTTTAGCATCACTTTCTCGTAACAAAACAATGAAAGGATGACCTTCATATGGCACCCATGCATCACACTAGCAGTACCCACACTTAATATATATATCAAAAGAAAATCTCTCATCTTTTCTACGATTATTGTTTGTTCTTCCACACACATACACATACATATACTGACTCGTAATTAAGGTATTTTAATTAATTCCTTACAATTCTTTATTCATCTGCCTAAGATTAACCCACAATACCAAAACTTATAGTACTAGATCATTAAACTTTAAAGCGCAAGCCCTTTGCATTAGGCACTAATTCAAGAAAAAATCATGATATTTCATGTGAAATTAATATATATATATATATATAAATTGTATTTGCAACATCAAGATCAAGTATTGCGAAACACCTAACATTTTCCATATTAATCTTCTTGGTCATTGGTACAGTCTCATAAGTTAAACACACCTGAAAGCACACACACGGCAAAAAAGGAAAAAAAAAAAAAACAGATAAAGATAAAGATTGATGCTACAGTCACGTACTTTAATATTCCACAATCCAAACAAGCACAGGTGCACCAGAGGCAGCTAGCTAGTCCTAGCATATGAACGGAAAAAAAAGTAAAAAAGAGAGAAAAAGCTAGGAAAGATTTTCAAGGATATGCACCATTTGTTGTTGGGAGATCAGACCAAGAAAAGGTAGGATTCCAGTACCCCAATTCACCCCCAGCAAGCGAAGCTGACTCCAAAATGGATGAGGAAGATGAATTAGATGAAGAAGCCACGTTGCCCAGGACTACTGATGAGTGATCAGCATAGTAATTAGTTGATGATCTAAGCCTCTGATACAGTTCTTGAATCCCACTGTTTTGAACTTCACCAATTACTAGGCCATTTTGCTGTTGAGCTTGATGTTGATTATTTCTCCAGAAAGAGCCACATAGACCAAGAGAAGGGACCTGGCCAAGAGGATCCAAGCCCAGGGTCCGAGCATTTAATCCACCTGCTGTGACTGCTGGTTCAGTCATCATGTGTGATCCAATCATATTTCCCTCCTCCTTTACATTAACAGAATTAGAAAAAGGATTAGGGTTAGGGTTTTGAGTAGATCTCAGTAAGGCCAAGAGATGAGAATTCTGAGGCGAACCCCACAGAATTGGGCCCGTTGAGAGCTCAGGATCAAACCCACATCCCAGGCCTGATCTTCCAATCTCAGAAGAGATGCTCTTCATCCTGCCAGAGCTTGATTTTCCAACAGATGTTGAGATAGTAGGACTCTTGCTCTTTCGGCATCCACCTCCAATTGGAACATTCCTGAGTGCACCTCCTTTTGTCCAATACCGGCGACATGTCTTGCAGAAGTGGCGAGGCTGAGTGAGGTTGTAGTTGTTATAGTAACAAAACTTTGTGTTGGATGAATCACATCGTGGACACCTCAAGTTTTGGTTATCTGAATTCGAGGTTGTTGTAGTGGTCGTAGCAGTAGTAGTACTCGTTGTTGAGGAGGAAGAAGAAGAGGGCAGTACTGCAGGAGATATTGAAGAAGAAGGTATGGCTTGTAAAACTCCCCCATTAGTTGAGATTTTCCTCTCTCCAGCTATATTAAGGCTTGCACCTCCCAACAGTTCTTGGATCATCTTTAATCTCTTCCTTGTAGATCTACAACAATCCAAAAACAAGCTAGAAAAGCAGAATTTAGAAGGGTTAGTCTTTTTGAGTGAGTGGAAAAGCTAATTAAGAAAGTAGGTTTTGTTGTGTATAAGAGTGCATATTGTATATGATCATCTATATGTACGAGAGAGAGAGAGAGAGAGAAGGGGGGGGGGGGTGAGGGAATGGATCATGTGGAACTACATAACTTGCCTTTGTAAATTGATCAGACGTTATATGGCTTTGTTGTTGGCCAGTCATTTGTGGGTGTAAAAGAATAGTAGGGATTGAGATGGGAAAGCATTAATATATACATATATATATATATATGTATATACACACACATAGAATAAACATATAATATGCAATGTGAAAGAAAGCACAAAACTTTAGACTATTTTAATCAACAAGTTGCTTTTTCTGGATTTTGGAAATTGCTTGTCAGTGGGTTTTGGAGGGAAGTGGTCTTTTGTCCATTCCCACACTACCCTTTCTAATCATACATGAGCCATTCCTATGAAAATCTAATTCGACAAGACCCCATTATTACCTTAATGATTCCGTTTATAACAGTCGGAATTACAAACGTTAACGAATTGGTAGTTAAGAGGGCGTGCCATGCATCTTTTCTTTCATATCCTATATATATGATCATCATGTTGGTCTTGCCAAGCCAAAATTATTGCCACAAGTATAATAACGTATTTTGGCAATAATTAACCACCAATTAGCTAGCTAGGGTGTGCTTCTTTTATATCCTATATAGAAGCACGTACCCTAGCTTTTGTTATTTTCTCGTCTGAATAATTAATATTACGTATTTTTTTTATACGAAGATTATATTAATACATGATACTTTCATCTTATTATAAGAAGTCATGTTTTTAACTTAATTATAAATAATAATAATAAATCTATATTTTTATATATGTGCAAAGATCGCCCCTAGCCTGTAAAAAATGAAAAAGTCCTTTACAAATTACCCATTCTTCTATTCCTAATTCGTCATCGTGTCGTCAATGTCATCTCTGGCCACTAATTTTTTTTTTCTAATAGAATAATTCTTTTTATCAGTCATTATTCGTTACTCCATATCTCACATTTTATGAAAACAAATTGCCAGGTGTGTAATACAAGGATAAATAGTAACTGATCATGTAAAGCAAAACCCTTTCTAATATAGAAGAATCCTAATGAGAGCAAAGGAAAATATTAATTTGATGTGTGCATGGGAGATTAATAATGCTTCATAAAAAATTTAAGGTCCCTAATGATAAGTAGTTGTATTATTATCCGATCCGTTGGTGTTGTCAAGGGATGTTTGCAGCAAGTGGGGGGAGTAGGGCAGAGAATATATATATATATATATATATATATATATATATATAATGATAATGGTAATCAAGTTTTCTAAAAGAATAATCTTTCTTGTGGGGAAGCTGTGTGTTCAAGAACCATCATTACGAGTACAAAGTAGAAATCACGTGGAAGTACGTGTAAAATTAGCTAATGTCCCCACACCAACCAAAGCCACTGCCCGAAACTTATTGCTTGATTTTTGCGACCAAATAATCAAACTGCATACACATACCTTCGTGTACGTACTACCACACATGGATTAATTGATTACAAACCATATATGTACTACTTACACGTGTGATCATCTTAGCCACATACTAGTTATACTATGACATCATCATCGATATCTAGCCTCGTGATCTTAGTTATTTTAATTCACTAACCTGTGATTAATTATTTTTTTATATTATTTTATGTTTCTCGTAGTAAATAATTTCTTATAAATATTTATTTTTTTATAGTATTTATAAAAGAAAAAATATATTTAAAATCGTGAATTATTGTATAACTGTCAAGTAATCATTTAAAAAACTAATAATATAAAAAAATTAATTTTTTAATAGTAGACTCCACTTTTTTTTAAAATAATTACGCAACGTTTATGTACTTCATGATTATATATAAAATTACTCTTTATAAAATTATTTTAACAAGCCAATTAGACGTGACGTCACTACAAGAAAAATAAATATTTATGATGAATTATTTACGATGATAACAATTATTTACAATAAAAATATATTTATTTTGATAAAAAATAATTATTTTTATTAAAAATAATTGATTAAAAATAAATAATATTCTTATAGTCCGTTTATTAATGTACGTAGAGTTAGTGAATTTATTCCATGTAGGCATGTACGATATCATGTATAGTCTGCTTCTTCAAGCACGTACGTACGGTACCTAATTACTATTGCTAATTGAAGCTTCAACGACAATATTGACGAAGCAAATAATATGATCGAATTAGATGATGATCTAATCACTGAGATCACGGCCAATTAATTCGATTTCGGTGCCATTATGAGCGTATTCTCCACCAAGGGGCCGATCAATCATCTAGGAATTTGAGAGAATATCAAAACACTGATCGATCTAATTGAGTTGACTGGTTATATGTTCGGTGACGATCAGTCGGCCATTCAACTTTGAGGCCAAGTTTTCAATAACAATTAATATTGCATATTTAAAAAGCTCGATCGATACGCGGATGAGAAGACTCTGACCATTGACTTAACGCTGAAAAAGGTCGTGTGTTCTTGCTTCGGTCGGTCTGGCATTTAGCATTTGTAACTGTTCTACCTAAAGAAAAGAAACATAAGACAAATCTTAAATCAGATCGATGTAACCCTAGCGATGATCGATTTTCTAGTTGAAGACCATGCACTGTATAATTAAGCATATATATTAATTTTGACCAAATAATTATCATGCATTCTGTGTATACTATAAAAAAAAAAAAGAGTTTTTATGATTAATTTATTATAATTAAAAGATTATTTATAACTAATTTTAATTATAAATAATTATTTTATTAAAATTAATTAATCGTAAATAAGTAATTTTCTTTATAGTGGTATTTGGATTAGTTTGAAATAAATTCAACCTTCTTCTGTAGTATGAAATAAGAAAGAAAATGAGAAGGCAGATTATCACCTCACAAAGATCATTATATATTAGAGTGACACGCGTACAGAATAGATGGAGGTACGTACCGCGTAGATCGATGCGATTGGGAGATAAGGAATATTGGAGGGGTCTACATGTCTCAGATTAGTGGTACCTTTCGTCAATGAATATTATCTTGATAGATCTCATCAGATTATTGATTATGATCGATGAATTAGGGGAAAATCTTATCACTTAAGTCACAAGATCATCATAATCTACCGCTACCAACGTATAATTATTGCTATATATATATATATATATCTTGGCATTATCATCACCTTAAAACTATTATATATATATAAGCCTTGTGGGCCTCAATTAGTGTTTTAATACTATTATATGCATGACATGGCAAGATCGATGCAACAGATAATGTGAGCCAAAGGAATTAAACTGATCAACTTGGACGACACGAAGAAAGCTGGTAGCTGTTGGCTTAATGCTAGAGCGAACCAAATCGTGATCGATTTGATCAGTGTGAACAAGGAAAGCTAATTAGGAGACATAACTGGAGCTGAGATAATTCATCAGATTGAGGGGCTTAGACAGTCCATGAATCACGATGCATGTCATTAAAGTTGGAAACTAGCTTATGCTCTTTTCTTTCGAAGCAATCCCATCAAAGTTGATCAGCAAGAGTTTGTGGATGTTTCTATTAGGTACAGTCATGTTCAGAACAAAAGCTAGGCGAACATTGTTGCAATTTGCAGAAGACTCAGGATTGTGTCTACACTGAAAGCTCGTGAGCAGCATTATATTTGGAGAGACGACCGACATAAACTGACATTTTAAGACCCAAAAGAAAATGAAATATGAATGCAAAAGGAAAAGCAAGAACGCACCATGCACAGGAAATTGAAAAAAAAAAAAAAAAGGGTAAAAAACCGTGTTTTGTGAGCTTGCAAAAATGGAGTCTAAATTTGACAACACGTTGATTGGGGGGCTCTGCTTCTTCTTCTTTTTTCCCTCTCTTTCTTTGCTTTTGTTTCTCGGAATTATTGGGGGATGTTGGATCGGTCTTAAGATGGTACAGACTGACTACCATACGGGAACCTGACCGCGCGTGCCGTCCGGAGCGCGAGGACCCTGGTGGGGCTGGGAAGACCGACAACAACAACTCTAAAAGCCCTACGATTATTACGAGTCTCTAGCTGCCCGTCCGACTTTATCTGGTTGGTAGTAGTATGGGACGGGCAGCAGAAAACGACGCGAGCTTATGATACACACATGGCGGGCAGATAGGGCAGGAGATACAGTCGTCAGACAATAATCTAGTCGCCGTCAAAGGTGTGTCTGTAGGGAGCTAGGTCAGTGCTCCCCTCGATCCTCGGGCTCTCTTCTCTCTCTCTCTCTCTCTCTGCGATCAGTCACAATCATCTGCTCTCTCTTTTATAGGATCCCACAAAGAGATTCGATTCGCGCCGAACCTCTCCGAATTTATCCAACCCTAACTGCATCCTCTGATCCTCTCCCCCATACTTCCTTTCGTCTTTCCATTTTAAACAAGTTTATGTCAGCTCTAAGATTTTTTTGTTCATGCAGTTAAAGAGTTCTTTTTTTTTATACTTCTTTTTTTCTCCTTTTCAGTAATAAATCTGTCTTTTTTTTAATTGTTCTTATGTTATAAACCCATAAACTCCTTGCATTTTAATATGTTAGGAAATACTTGGTAAATTACTGACATGCTTGCATATATAGTATATATGTTGGACGTGCTATATATATATATGGTACCGATGCATCTAATCATTAGTGTTTTTATCTCCATATAATTAAAAAAATACTACCGGTACCCTAATTAGTATTTTCCACATATATATGTCGGTAACAATCCATAAATTTTGGGAAGTGAAGATGTTTCTTACTAATTTTTAGAATTGTTAAAAAAAACTTGAGATATATTTTGTATTGAGTTTAACGATAAATATTGTAGGTACGTAGAATAAAATGTCGTTTTCATAAATTTTTTTGATCAATTGTGTTTTATATTCAATTTTATGAAAGTGTGTAGCCATATTAAAGAGAGTAATGTTACATATAGTCGTAAAATATACAAGTATCACGCAATCATTTAAAAAAAATGATGTTTACTAGTAAAAAGTTATTTTTATTTTTTACTTTTTATTTTCACTTGGGTCTCATATTTACTCACTTTTTTAAAGAGATTGCGCAGTATTTGTGTACTCTATAACTGCAAATATTATTTCTCTATTAAAAAAGTATGTTCTAAAAAAATTGTGAATATGTATTTTTTTTAAGGTTATTTGAAGTTTTATAATTTTAAACGAAAAATTAGGTAAATTATTATATGAAGTTAATTATCTTTTAAATATATTTAAAAGATGTTTGGATTGAAATAGCAAAAATCTTCAAAAAGTTCTGTGATTCAGTACTATATATGGTGATCCGATATTTCTAAATTCATTTTACATAAGATCAAAAATTAAAATAATACGGCCTTTTGTTTTCATTTTAAAAGTAAAATATGCCCTCCTTCTCACGAATAACTCCCGAGTTATCACTAATTAATTACTAGCTAGTATGGTGAAAGGTGTCAACAGATCACTATAATGATCAAAGAAATTCAGGATTAAAAATACATTTAAATTGTAAATAATATCAGTCACAAAAATGCTAGCTAGCTAGCTCTCTAGGGTTGTGAAATTATCTTACTAATTAAAAGCTTTACAAACAAAATTTTATCCTCTAAAATCTTAGATATTGCCGGAGTATTAATATTAATTATCCCCATAATTAATTGAAGAGCGTTACATATCATAAACCAAATATATTTCAACAAGCCTAGCTGTATAAAGGGATAGAGGAGGAGTGACTAAGGCTACGTTTGAATATTATTGCTGAGTACTTATATTATAGATGATTTGTAAATAATAATGTAAAAATAGTAAATAATAATGAAAAAATAATAAATAAATTATATATAAAGAATAATGAATAATAATAAAGTTACCAAATTAACACGGTCTAAAAAGATAGGAGGACAGGGCCGGGGGCGTTGGTACCTAATAATATTAGCTTCTTGATCAGCAATGTAGTTTCCAGCCGTACAGTGAATGGACAACAATGAGCGCATGAGATGGGGATGTGAAAGCATCGAATTCCCACATTCTTTATGGACCCCTCCCATTGTATTTGTCTCCACTTATGCGGCAGCACAGATTTTCTAGGGCTCCGGCTCACCTTCTGCATGCCCAGCTTCTTTTATTTTATTTTATTTTTAAGTTAGATATATATATAGGTAGCTTGTTCCTTTTTTCTACTAAAATACGTTCAATAATTCATTCTAATAATTTGGGTACTGGTTGTCATGAACATCCTAGCTAGCTATAGCATTGCTAGAAGTCATTTTCCATGAAGTACTTCATGAACTGTCTGATCCTTTCCAAAATGTATTCAGTTTTTTTCCCCGTCGTCATGCAGGTTTTATCAAACTGTTCGTTAGTAGAAAAGAGAGCTAGCTGTTCGATTTTTCTCTCATGAAGTGTAAATAACAGATCAATAGAATCATAACGTTGATATTAGAAAGATCAAGTACTACAAGCTAGCTGGCCGGTATCCTGATCTCTAGTACTACACATCCAGTTAATTAGAAACAAGTCATGCAAATTAGTTTCTTCTATTTATAGTTTTCTTCTAAGGAAGATCATGATGGCTGTGATCATCATGATATAGATAAATATGGGTTCTTCTAAGGAGATCAAGAGTAGTTTTGCCATCATGATTTAAACACATGCATGATGAAAATTTCATTATGACAATATGATCAGTTTAATTTAAAGGTTCCAAGAAAATATACTGGAACTTGTATTTGTTGATAAATTAACTCTGATTTTATTTATAATTAATTATATCACAGATAACAACAATTACAGGTGTTTTCATTTGATTGGATCAATTATTCGTCTTAATTTCTTTTTATGGGTTGGTGTCAAGCGAGATCAGATCACTATTGTTTTTTCCTCTTAAAATGACTTAAACCCAATAGAAAAGCATATTTCCTGGCCTGCAACAAACATTAATCTTAGAGCTGATATATATTTATATTTATATATATAGAACCGGACAATATATACCAGGAAAACTATATATGCACGTAATATATATAGTGACCTATTGTGACCCGCATACTTCAAGGATGGGGGAAAAATGAATTTATTGCACGACAACATGATTGTCAGCAATCAGCAACGTAGTAGTACTGTACCCTTAGACCTGGCCTTGCAGCTGGTTCCGTTCATCACTTCAAATCAGTCTTTCAAACTGCAAACACACGAAAATATTGTCCCTTTTAATCATTCCAAATTATTATTATTATTATTATTATTATTATTGCACTCCGTAACTTAATTTGTACAGCAAGTGGAACTACTTTTAATTAATCTATATATACGCGGGTATATAAATGCATGCACATATAGTACTCTTTCTCTCTCTAAAGGCGCCATTGATCATGAAGCAAAAGGACATTACTTGTATATATTTGGCAAGCAAAATATAGATCAGTTAAAGATGAGGAAGAGATTACTTGTAAGGAGAGCCATGGATGATTCTTAGCTACCTATATTCAAACAAGTAACATGCATTCCTCTCATGAGGGCCCCTCCCTCGGCCTCTTGGGAAATCCAATGGAGGGGTTCAATATTATTCCTGACAAAAGCTAAGACATGGACAAGATCCTTCCTTCAGGACTAGCGCGCGCATAGATAATATTATTATTGTTTCTGGACAATGCTCTGCATGTGAGTTGATTCTTATTGGATTGGCTCTCAAGAACTTACAAAAGGGTGAAAGATTATGATACAGGCCGCAGAGGGAATTTCTTACTGACATCCCATGGCCCCACCCACTATATATGCATTGGGTGTACTGTCTGCCAATTTGCAATCCATTTTTCTGTTACCCGAGACTAGGGTTTGAATTTCTTTCATAGGAGTTAGCATTTCTGTTGCAGGCTTTGGTAACAAGCTAATCTCTCTTTAAGTGTACCATATATTTTAAGGTTCAGTTTCCACGTGATTAGAGACCAATTTTAAGTGGTTTGGGATCTACATTGAAAATCCCGATCAATGTCTGAGAATGAGATCATATGGAATGTCTGATGTTGGTAACTTAAAAAGGAAATTAAGTTTTGAAAATGTAACCTAGCTTGTGGAGTTCGAGAGTTGGTAGGATCGATCATCATTCTCTTATTGGGGCTCAATATAATATATATATATATATATATATATATAAGATTAGTACTGTTATATCTATACAAATGAATTACATAAAAATAATTCTAGAAATTGATGTGATTTTATTTATTTTATTAAATTTATTTTATAATAAAAATAATTTTATAATCTGATGAATCACATCAAACTACGTTAGTTTGTGAGATTGTTTTTGTGTAATCCCTTTGTGACTAGCCAGAGTATTAATTCCCTAAAAAAAACTCATGCTCTGCAAACCATATATATATATATATATATATAAATTAGAAGACTACTAATTTTGGGCCACGAAATGTAGAGCCAGATGATGGCTCAACTGCTTATTATAAGTGATCAATATTAGGTCAAAATGGATGACAACGTACGTGCAATATTGTGCATGGCATATCAAGAGACCTGAACGCCTATAGTTGGGGCACATACGGTGTCGTTTGTGGCTAATTAGATTTTACCAAAGTCCAGAGAATGCATAAAAATGTGCTTCAGAAAAATCAAAGATCGACCCAATTGATGGAAAAAGATTCCCATCCGCAAACAATATATACATATATCATGCATTAATGTACGTAATTGCATATATAGTTCCAATTAGCACAAAAACCCAAACAGGAGGAGCTATCATATATATATATATATATATATATATATATATATATATATATATATTACAAATTAAGGTAGGCTAGGTAGCCCTACATGCATGTCTATAACTGTATAAACTTCCCACTATCATGTCTTCTTTATATAGCTACCTGTCATTCGTTATATAGATGATCTTAGCGTTTGAATAAAAATTCTAAGAAATCCAAAATCCTTTATCTATTTATTTATACAAATATAGCATCATATTGCAGAGCAAGCAATATTCAACGAGATTGAATTACGAAATTCTAACTATATATTATATATATATATATGTATGTATATATATATATGTCCATCAGCACGGATGACGAAACTATAGTACCTCATCAGTAAATTATTGCATGGAAACAACCCTAAGTGGTGTAAGCTAGCTAGCTATATATATATATATATATATATGACATTATTCGATCGTGAAATGAAATTGACGTGTATATATATATATATATGGAGCCCACATACAACTACTTTGGTTGGAACAAGATATTGAACAATCTCACGAGGGACATGATCATTAGGACATTGTCTTCCACGCAAATATATAAATACAAATAGTCGTAAAGTTTGATGTAACATGCATGATGAATAATCCTATGAATGAATGACATTGTACGTCTTTCGATGGAGCAAATAAATACAAAATCATAAAGTTCGATTGCGTGATCCACTTTGCCGGCCTACATGCAGACCATTAATTAATTAATTAATTTTTTTTTCTATCCATCACTAGATCATTTGAAGATGAACTCTTTCTTTTTCCAATTATTCCAGATTTCCTAAGATATATACATGAGAATAATGCCACTGTCACTTTCCAAATTAAAAAAACCACTACTACTCATGCATGCATGGTTTTATCAGATTTGACATTTATTCGTCCATTTCAACATTATGATCTGTCCAATTAAAGATGTTATCGAATATCTACGTACCTACGTACGTAGCACTAGTCCATATATATGAAACATCATGAGGAATAAGCCATGTTGATTTTGCAAAGATATCTGTATTTGGAACAGATCTCGATATTCAAGCTAGCGCGCGGAATCAAAAGACCAAGATCAAGATGCTGACTAGCTAGCTAGCTCGCACATATTGATATATATATATATATCTTTGGGTTTTGTTGATAGAAAGATATAGATTTTTATTATTTGTATTATATTTTTAATATTTTTTCTCAGATCAGTCTCTTCTTCAATGAATAGGCTCAATATGTAGAATATTTAATTAAATGGATAGAGTGTATAATCAAGATTTGAATCCACTACTTTTGTTTTGATACCATGTGAAATTACTATTTATCTTAAAAGTTTAAACTGATGCGAAGAAGTAAGTTTTTATTTTTTGTATTATATTCTTAACCGTATGTATTTGTATGTATGTATGCGCGCGGTATCGCATAAAAGTGCTCTTACTCGTAAAAAAGAAAAACGAAAACAAATGGAACACTCGTTCTATTATGCTTGCAGGAAGGTGAAGACTGATCTCCGCATTACGTACAATCGATATCTAAATATCATTTAATTCTGTGAATTGAGCAAATTCCAATTTTAATTTGCTACCTACTCCTCAGCCTACGGGGTAATATTAGCAGCCGTTTCAGCTGTTGTTTCCTTCCCAACTAGGACGTGTTCTTTTGTGTTACTCACTTTTTTTATGACTTACATGTACTGTAAAGCATGCTGACAGCAATACTCATCCTAAGTCAGGAATATATCGAACTCCTTAAAAGAGTGCATGCATGATAACAAATCAAGAGCTCCTGCGCTGAAGATGATCAGCGGGAGTAGTAAACAATATGCCGAAGCTGTGGGATGTAAAAAGGCATCGGTAGGGGAGCGTTTTGCCTTGGGGGGAAGCACTTGTGCAATCTAGATCTACTGCTAGATAGATACTTTAGGCAGCTAATTAAACATCTCTCATAGATTCACCAGTTATTTAGCTGCATGTTGGCTGGTCTGATCTTTATGTATATGTGTTGTCCGGAAACTAAATTAAAAAACAGAGAGAAAAAGGGTAGCAACGAGGCACCCTCCATCGATCTTATGTGCATGACATAAACAATATTTCAGAAAATACATGAACAAGCAAGCAGATAGCCAAGTTGTATCAAGAATCTGCGCGCAGTACTGGGCCATGCATGCGCGCAGTAGTACTACTACTACTCTTCGTGCAACAACTCATGAGATATATCAAACACTTCATTAATATAATTACTTTTAAGAATATTTGATTGTTTATTATTTATTGTATGGAGTAGTTTTTGTCCTATTATTGATAAGATTAATGATAGAAATTAAGTGGGATTACGTTAATGATCATCATCATCAAGTACTTACATGCCAGGGATGTCGACGTGCAATATCGAATGGACCTTCCCACTCATTCTCAATTTAATGATGGCCACGAATTTGAAAAGTGCAGTAGTTGTTGGCATATAAATAAGATGGATTTTTATTTTTATTTTTCATAAAGAAAAAAAAAATTAATTTTTAAATAATTAAAGCTGGGAATGCTGGGGTTTCTCAGTTTGCTTGGGGGCCATGGTCTCCTCCACTTGCTATAAATTATTTCATCCCGTTAAAAGCTGACTACTGTAATTGATCTAAGAGCTGCATGCAGGCTTTTCTATTTTGTAATTTTTTTTTGTAAAACAACTAATTAACAATATGTCAAAATAAGGCTTTTATATTATATTGAACTATGTAAAAATATCAATGTAAAATACATATGAGATAAAGTATTTAACATGCACCATTCATCTTTTATTTTAATAAAAAATAAAATACTCATCTTAGAAAGTTTTCAAAATATGACAAGAATAAAAAGTTCATAAAAAATAGGATAAATGAGATCTTTATTTTCTTTTTGATTTCTTATTGGGCTATTGATGTTATTTTGACGTTCACATTAATATATGAGAAATATTAAAATATTTGAGAATATTACAAATTCAACGTTAGTAAGAAAAGTATTTAAAATGAATAAAAAATAAAAAATATATATTTAAATGAAAGAAAGAAAAAATAGATAAGTTGATATATGGTATTTTGTAAAAATTGTTAGGTAAAATAGAAAAAAAAAATGGATTAATTTGATTAAATATTTTAAATGAAAATTTAGAGAAGTCATTTGAAAATGCTATAAAAAAAACAAGCAGGCCGGTCAAGACTCAAAACTGAATAAATTCATTGGATAATACTAGTTAGCCCTATGATTTTGTCTCTCTCATTTTGACTGTAATTCTATTTTTTTAATATTTAAGGAAATAATTATTAATAAATTTATATTTTTTTAATATTTAAAGATGTTTAAAAGATATTTAAAAGAAAAAAAATACAATTATATAATAATAACTTTAAGAAGACAAAATCAAGAATGAATAGCAGCATCCAAATTCATTTGACAAAAGCCTCAACGTATAATAGACTGATCTGATTTTTCAGAAATCGATGTATATTATTAATTAAAACAACTGGAAAGCCACGATAATTGTCTAGCTTTGATTCTTTCAAGGACAATTGGGCAAAGGTAACAGACTAGTCTCCCACATTGGAAACTCAGGAAACAATCTACGGGTTTATATAGAAAACAGCAGACATGCTTATGTCACGACCTTACTTGAACAGGATCTGTTCTATAGGGACGTACATCTGTTTCCTCGAGTTCTAAGGAGACAGGAATCCAAGTCTGGTTGACGAACTACGGCCTCTGTGACCAGAGCGTGAGTAACAGCATCGTCCTACTCGGACCATTGGTGCGGTAGAGGATCGTTTCCACCCATTCCATCTTGGCTGGGTGGGATGGTCACACGGCTGTCTGACAGACGTAAACCTTCTTTTTTGTCTCTTATAACACAAACAAAAACCCATAGCTTTTATGATTCATTTTAACTCTTAATTTTTATAATTTTCTAGCAGTAGTCTATATCATCTATTTTTTCTTTAATCCATCTTAACGAGTAAGAGTCAACAAGGGATCCTTACAAAGATTGAAGGTGCATGCACGGGTTTATGATAAAAGATTTTCGGCAACGAGTTTCACATAAAATAAATGTTTTGGTCAATACAAATTCTATCAAAATAAATTTAACTTATCGTATGAAATCACATTAATCTTTTTATGGTTATAACACTTATTGAATGAATTAATATTGGTCTGACCCAAATTGAGGGCCCAAGGCCCACCACCCATAAATGATTCAAATGAGTTGTGTAGCCTAACGAAGGCTCTAACCACCCTATTTATTAGGGAGGGATAAACCTCACATTATGGATATAGACCACGTGGTAATTAGATATTCTGATATTTTAAGGATAAGTCTTCTAATGGTTAAGTATTGTGTAAAATTAATCAGCTTATAATATCCATCAAATATTCTTCATGCTTATAAATAGGAGTAACATATAACATTTGATCGATCTGATTAAGTATTCTTGAATTATTATCTCTCACTCATTATTGATTTAAACATCAAAACTATTATAAGCACACCACGCCGCCCACTTAATAATTTGTAAGTTAACGATCACGACCAATGGTTAGTTCACACAATGCACCTTAAAAAAAAAAAAAAAAAAAAAAAAAAAAAAAAAAAGAACCTAATGGCCTCAAGGATGTGAATCAGTGAATGCTTAAATAGTCCAGCCCGATGGTCCCAAGATTGTGAATGCAGAGTTTCAAACCCACAAGGTTGGTTTCATACGAGTTGCCATGGCCCATGGGATTACCATGCAACCCCCTTGGGCTTGGGTTAAGGAAAATAATAACTAAAAAAATATAAAACACATTATTTTTTCCTCACAAAATAGAATAATAATTTAAAAAAAAATGTATTTGCATGCACTTACTCCGTACACCCTTAATGTGTTTGAGACACTAACACGTTAATAATAGGCTTACAATCTATTTACAGTTTATATACAATTTTAAATATAATAATATTTTTTATTAAATTTAAACCCATAAAATAAAAATAAAAAGTAAAAATAATATTATTTTATTACATAATTATAAACAAATAATATAACTATCATTTGTCAATAATAAAACAGAACAAACACATCGTTCAATGGAAATGAGAAAAGAAAATAAATACATTTTTCCAGGAATTTACTATTTTGCTCCTTGGGGGCCTTGGTAGGGGCCCAAATAGATTAACCTAAATAAACAGGATCCAAAAATAATTTCAAAATTAAATGTCATTTTCCCAACCCAGGTTGTATTTGCTTACACTCCAAGTTCAAAGTTAAAACTTGAAACACAGCGATCAGACCATTACCAATTCGACGATTACCCTCTGTCCGTCAATCTCGCACCAAAAAGCTAGGGTTTGAGTCTCTTAATTTCTCTGTGAAAAGTACCCTTTCATCACCGGGCACCATGAACTGCGAAGTTTGCCAACTCAAAGAATTGGTAAGCTTTTCCCCCACAAGACACATGCGCACTGAATAATTAATTTGATCAGTCTCTTTCTTATTGAAATTAGTTGCAACATCTTATCGGTAAAATTTCTATCTTTGATAAATGTTTGTTTGTAGGAAGTGGAGCACTACGAGATACGGGAAGTTCTACGCTGTAAGAAACCATTTCAAATTTTTAGCCTGCTTTTTAAAGTTGTTTGTATGTGTAACTTTTGCTGAGCCTTTTGGGTTACTGTATGACGCTTTGGTTCTTCAATTTGTACAGTTTTGACAATTTCGCTGAACCCTGATATCCAAGTTAATTTAGTTTGTAATTAGGGTATATTATTATTTATAAATGTGTTACATTTACACTACTGGGGATACACTGTATATCTTCTTATTCTAACTTTCAAATTGGTATTTAGATCAGTATGTAATCAGTCAGGACCAGTTATTTAAGCTCAGAGTTGAGCAACTCGTGGTATTTTGTGTTTGATACACGTACTTTTGACACGGTTGAAAATTGATAGAAAAACTTCTGTTTATGGCAGCGTTGAAGGATGTGATGTCTAACCAGAATAAAATATTCATTTGGTGTAAGACTTCATTACTTTATTTCTTCTGAGTTCTGCATGCTTTGCTACGGACGAAACGATAAAAAGACTGAGAAGATGGACGGATCTAGAAAGTCAGAGTATTCAGTTTGTTTTCTTTGATGAATGGTGATTGATTATTTCCCAATGCTTATGGATATGTTTAGAACTGAGATAATTATACTTGTATGGTAGCCTAGCATCGCCAAGTGTTTATTAATTTTCTTGACAAGCAATCTAAATTTGAAGTTACACAGTAGTTTCTATATTATTATATCTATATTTTTGTTGTTGACTTCATCTGAACTTCAAAGCATTTTAATATTTGATTTCATCTTTTCTGACAACTCCGTGATAATAAGTGCAGGCATGCTACACACGATAGTGTTTCATCGGGCTTTAGGTCTAGTGCGTCCCAAAGATATTGATTTGGAACTCTTTGATATTACATATGTAAGTTATTCATAATTTCCTGTTGATTGGTTGTTCTTGGTTGGATGCATCTTAGTTTGTCATATATTTTGTGTAGTTAAGGCCCACTGAAGTAATCAGGAATTTGAACTGAAATATGCATCCACTTACTTATATACTTGAAGACACCAGTACATGCAAATTGTGTTGCAATCTACATTATTAGAGGCATATATCCATCTGTTTGGATACCTTAATAGAAGCTACAATTTTTTTTTTTCTTTTTCAGTTAATGTTGGCCTAAGATAGCAAACTGACTACCTTTTATGGTCCAACATTAGGATATTATCTTGTTGCATCTTATACAAATATTTTCTAGATGTATTTTCCAACTTGTGCTAGTTTCGTTCTGTGTTCAACTTTTTATTGGCTTGGTTGAAGATTAAAGTCTTAAAATATATTTCTTGTTAATGCAACCTTTCCTGTTGTATAGGTGCAATGTGGAGATGTGGACCTTGAAAAGAAACTAGAAGAGAAGATTGAGCAGTTCATCGGTTGGGTAGAGAAACACCCAAACAAAAAAAGTCAGGTCTGTGGCTTTTCAGTGGCTATAAGTTTTACCTTATGATTTAATACGAAGGTAATTTGTAAATATCCTCTATCAGAGATGCATAAAATAATATTTTTTAAATGTATATCTATTTGTCGTTTTAGTGGGCATCCAAACTCCTGTCACTTTCCTGAATAGAAGGATTTGGGTCTTTGTTCTAGAAAATAGATTATACAACTGAAAGTGGTTTTCGGAGGACTTCTGCATCACACATTTTATTTTTGTTGTCGGAGCTTCTATCGCATTAGTCTCTGTTATGCTGTGCTTGTTTTCTCCTTTTTTTCAATCTCACCGATTTTACTGCTGTATTGCAGATATGCTTATCTTTCTATGAGGTGAAAAACAAACCGCCTTCTTGGTTCAATAAAATTGAACGCCTATATTGGGAACAATGGTATGTCAATTTGAATGTGGCCCAACACCCCAAAGCACATTCTAGCAAGTCTCATCATTCCAAAGTTGTACTTGCTCCAGGAGGTACAATTCCTATTGTGCATTGATTTAAAGATTTCAATTCCTTTACTCTATCCTAGGGTAAACTGATATCTTATTTGCTCACTGTGACTGCAGAGAGTGCAGTGGAGGAGACGAATGCTCGCAGAGCAGCACTTGAAGAATCTCTCCGCGAGGTATTGTTTCAAATCATAAAATTTGTGAATGAGAAGAAGGATCATGTTCCTCCCATACCAAATCTTGAAGGTGTTGCCTGTTTTCCCTATGAAATCACTATCCCAAGGTGAGTTGTCATCTCATCTCATTTCAGTGGTGTCCTTGTTACTATAGATATATTTAGTTGTTTAATGCATTGATCTAGAAGCTATTTTTTCTTTCTCCTCTATTCTTTTTAAATCTTATAAAGTTTGTTGCTTCTATTTTTTACACTCGTAGAATGGGGTGTTCATTGGGTATATTATTATGCAGGCAAAATTTTGCCTTTAGGCATGTTCATGTATATTATATAATTAATAGAAATGTTAGATATCTTTCTGCTATTTCAGCCAAATAGTCGACATATAACTTACAACTTGTCTTTGAGGCTGGGAAAACTGCATATATGTTAAAGCTACGAAATAACTTATTATTTTCTAAATATGCATGATAAAGTTGTTTTAGTCCAGATGTGCTGGTGGGTTCTGTTTTATTGATTGTGACTATTTTTCCTTTTTTCTTCCTTTTTTTCGCTTGTCTGAACTCATATTTTGTTTCAGATAGTTTTATTCCGACAATGAGGAGGGTAGGGCTAAGATATTATTTTGAAGGCGTGAATTGGTGATCATGGGTGAGGACATCAAGGAAGCAGAGTGACTGTGGGAACCTTTAATGTTTCAAACTAAAGAACTTAATGTATCATAGGTATGAAGTGGCAGAATTGGTGTCAGTACCATATATTGTATAATTTTAGTATAACTGTTGATGGGGCCAAGTAGATCAGCTTGAAGAGTTGTCATCCCCCCTTCAGAAAGAAAACAAAATGTCCTCCCCCTATTTTTCAAATCCCTGCATAGTTGATTATGGAGCTGGGTAGGTTGTGGTTACAGTTGCTAGTTTGCATCAAATAACAGAAATACCAAAGGCAGGCCGTTGTGATGCATACCTTTCATTATAGTAACTTTCAGAAATTTTTTCATTTCAGAAAGAAGATATTGATGGCTATATATGGTCTCTGTTGTACTTAAAAAATATATATATATGTATATATGGTCTCTGTTGTGGCGTTGTCTGATAGTTGCTCCTGTTTGTCATGCCTGCATTGATGAAATTAGAACATGATTTCTTTATATGTATATAGACAAAGGTTTCGAACTCAAAGGGTTTGCCTCTTAAATATAGGGCCAATGGCCCAATATAATATATATTTACTGAATTTAGCGATGCTAAAAATTAAAATATGCATCATACAAATCAATGATCAAAGTCTTGAGTTTCCCAAGGGATTTCATTTGGTGACTTTGTTGTATCACTTTCTGTCTATTCTACCTACCAAAACCATCCATTCTTCAGTACCATCAGCTTGGCTCTTGACAAGCTATTCCTAGTTGATAATTGGTCAAGCTTAGGTCTACGTCTCTAATACTTTTTTTTTTATAAGTAGATGTCTTTAATACTTAGATAAGTATTTTTTGTTCTTCTGAACTAACAAGCTGTGTCTTTGTACAACAAATGCAACTAAAATACTGTGCTTGGTGTTGGAGAAAATTTATTGACTGCCCTTTACATGCATAAACAAATAAAAAAATTGACTGTCAAGAAATTTTATTTGTTGTTCCTTATAAATATGTCTGTCAAGAAATCCCTCCCGAGCTCATGACTAGAATGATGAGTTTATGTTGTGCTGCCATTTGCCAGTTCGTCAGATTCTACATTTGGAATGGACATGATCAAGAGGATGCTCCAAACTGGGCATCCAACCATGCTCAGCTGATTATCAAAGTTAACGAGCTATAGCACGTATTCCCTTCATGTGCCAGTAGGATGGATTCTGACGTTCATGATGTCTCAAAACATGTACATGTGAAGTGGTTGCAAGAAGCTTCTCTATCCAGAAAAGTTTCGCGGCTCTGAACAAGAAGCGAATCTTTGGTGCTCTTAATGGTTTGTAATTATTTTCCCAGAATTAACCCACTTTTCCCATTTGCTTTCCCATTTCTTATAGTTTATTTTTATGTACTGAAATGATACCAGTTTGATCAAACCAGGACCATAGAGGTTGTCACATATTATGGGCAAATTAAGGGTTTGCTGTATAATTCGAGACATTTTTCTTTTCTGTAAATTTTCATCTGCATGGTTTTTCTGTCTGCTAACACGTCAATATGGAGGATTGATTAAATTTTTCATTGAAACAGATGTTGTTCTAAAAAATATGTGTAGCTGCAGACAGTGAGTATTAGATGTACTGGCAAAACTTTTATAGAAGTTGCGTTCTGAGAGGGCCTAGTTAGGGATGGGCTCTGATTTCGACGGAGACGAAAAGCCCACCTCCGACTCCAGTCGGAGGGCATAACGAACTCGAACTCCGACTGTTTGGAGCTCCGATTGGAGTGTGATTGGGCAAAGGCTCACTTTCACCCAAGGCCCAATATGATATTTGGGCTTAAAAACTTGTTGCAATTTTTTATTTTTAAAACAGAGAAAATCACGTCTTCCCATTTTTGAAAAAAATTGTAAAAAATAATTAAATAAAAACTTAAAACAAAATGACTAAATTACATACATTACAAAATCAAACATAAATAACCGCATAATGACACGCACAATGTAAACCAAAAATGCAAATGAACCCCCAAACAACTAGCACAATCACGACCAAACAACCTCCTCCACAATCACAAATTCACATGTCAACCACCACAACATGTCAACCACAACAATGATTGAATTAGGACCAAACAACCACCACAATCAACTAATTAGTAATTACATCAAGTCAAGAATTTTCAAATTTTCAGCACTATCAACCTCTAGTCCCAAGCATAATGCATTGTTTTGGAAATTAAAAAAAGTTAGAACTAAAACATTATTTTGAACTAACAAAAACAAGACTTTTTGGCTAATGGTATTTTATTTCACACCTATAAAGGGGCTCTCGATCCCATGGTGTGTCCTTCTTAGTCATCCACAATTATTATGGGATTCATTGCTAAGTCTACAAAATTATAAAAATTATAAATTAAATAGTTAAAACATTAAAAATATATAAATAATCATTTAATAGCATAAAGTTACCTGATTCAAGCTTATAGCTCCCAACAACAACGATATCTATCCAATGGGCATTGCACTTAGCCAGTTCTGTGTGTAAACGACAGCCTCCATGGTGGTTGGAGCCAATGAACTTTGATAAGCATCCAACATGTGACCTCTAGTGCTAAACGTCGACTCAGAGGCAACTGTAGTCATAAGAATGACTAGCACATCCCGAACTATTCGAGAAAAGATTGGAAACTTAGTGGAATTAACTAGGTACCTTGACATCTTCAATAAAGTAACGTTCAACCTCAAAGTTGCACTACATAATATTCCTCAATGCACGAATTTGATGATACCGTCGCATAAAAACAAATGAACTATTGTCGAGCCGATGGGGCGTGAGGAGCTATCACATTCAGATGAAGATTGACCACTACTGTCATAATGGCTATATAATAGAGGGCTGTAATCGAGTCGAGCCGAGCAAATCTTTGGCTTGATGAGCTTGGCTCGACTCAAAATAATCGAAGCTCGGGTTCGAGTTCAAGATTTGTTTTTATTCTTTACTCGATCGAGCTTAAGCTCGTCTCACAAATGAGTTCGAGTAGAGCCGAAGCTCGAGCTCAAATTGTTAATTTTTTTTATTTTTTGAATAAGACTTAATAATTAATAAAATAAATAAATAAATAAAATATCTAATATTGAATTTATACCACTAACAAGTAGAACCTCTATTGAATTATAAAATTTATAAATAATTAATATCTAACTAGTTGATATTTATCCAAAATAATAATATATTATATGCATATATATTATTAATTGTTAGCATCAAGAGGATAAAAATGAATGTAAAAAATTATAGTAAGCATATAATTAAAAAATTAAAAAAAAAACATAATAACTAAACCAATTTTAAAGAACTAAAGGATGATTGTACCAAGCTAGTCCTCCCTCCTTCCAATAAATCCATGCTCTTGGGTGGACAATGAACTGACCATATAAATCTATGCTCTTGGGTGGACAATGAACTGACCATATGAGTTGAGAAACTAGAAAGACATGATGCTTTAGAAGAACTCAAAGATTACCAAATTTAAATAAAAATTTGTAACATAATTAGATATTATTTTATTTTTATTAATAACTTTGACCTCTTTACCTAATTACTCAATTTAATTTGTAATTAAAGTAAAATTGAAGTAAATAAATTAGTGAGCTAGGTGCACTTGGGGATTAGAATTAGAAAACCAAAGGGTCATTCCCAACTCTTGCCACTTTTCGGCCACCCACGTTGCAACCCTCTTGTTGGACTGGCAGCCATAGTGGGGACTTGATCGAGTGTTGATTTTGCTTTATGTGAATAGACACACCGAATTCAATTATGCACCAATGTATAAAACTATAAATTGAGATTAATCTCATATTATAAAGTTTGAAATTAAAGTGTTTGTATTGGATTGTTGTAGGTTATAGTGTTTTTTATTCAGAGCTCCGTTTAGGGGTTGGCAAAATTTTCGACGGCTCCGACTCTGGCCGACACACGTTCTAACTCTGACAGAGTCGAAAATCTTTAAGTCGGAGTCGGAGAAAATATAGGGCTCTGACTCCAATATGTAAAGTTAAGATATTTAATATTGTAATATAGGTATTAGGCAATCAAGTGGCCTAACAACTGAGACAATGTTTTGCAAATTGTCAGTATCGCATTCGAGTCCTCATAGACCAAATTCATTAAACTATTTATTTTTATAAAATGATGCCGTTTTCTATCCCCTATATATTCATCTCTTTCCCTTTAGCGAAAACTCTACGCTTCCTTTCTTACTTCGACTGTGACCTGCCTTTGTCTCCACTTCCTCCACCACTCGCTCTTCCATGGCTCCATACCATAGTCTCAAGTTCTCAACCCTAGGAGTGTAACTCAGTCCAGTCCGGTTCGGTTCGTTGGGGGGGTGGTGGACTGAAACTTTTGGTCCATCATTTTACCAGACCAAACCGGACTGAACTCCCATAGGGACTGGACTAGACCAGCAGTTATCGGTTTGGTCTGATAGGTCCGACCCAATTATTTTGTTATTTTATCTAACTACTCATTAAAAAAAATATTTAACTATAATTATATTTATGATATTGATATTTACTACTTATTAACTTAGACTTTACTCTTTAGTATGCATAATTATTAATAGTCTCACACATTTTATATATAGTTAATAAATATTAAATAATTTTATTGTACATAGATTATTCGTGTTTGCTTGCAACTTAAGTATTTAAAAAAAAACACATAATTACTTTAATTAAGTATAAATAGTAGCGTATGTATAAATATATGATGTATTAACTATTTATATATAATGACATAAATTATCTCGTGATGTACAATTTATTATTAATTGATAATATATATTATTTAATATTTTATATGGTCAGTGATAATAAATTAGTTAAAAATTACATCATTAACTTATATAATTACTATATAAAAATAATATATTAAATTATTAAAAATATTTTAAATATAGATAAAGTTTAGTCTAGTATGATCCAGTGCAAAATTTATAGACCTCGGGACCAAACCGAATTTCTTTGGTCCACAATTTGTGGGATCGAAACTGACCGACACAACTTTCGGGTCAAACATACAATTTTCGGTCCAGTCCAAACTGAAAGTTGTACATTACTAAACCCACAACCGGACTCTCCCTCTAGGTAAAATCTTTTTTTCGCTTCTCACTCTCTCTTAAAGTGCCTGTCTCTACTGCCATGGCGATGGTAAAGTTATCGCCTTCATACACCATAACCCACCTGCAATTCTCCCAAGTCTCATTCTTATTGAACCATCTCTACAATCACCACCGCTACTACTTTCAAGGATTTGGCTATAGCTATGATAATTAATGTTACTATGATTTATTTTTCTCAATTTTTGTTAAATGATCGCTTTTCTTTTTCATTAAGATTGTGGGTTTGGTTGCTTTATTTGTTGATTGAAGTGTGAGCGTTGATCAATGAATGTTTGCTAGATTTGGTTGCTTTGTTTAGGATTTCAGATGCATAATTAGTGGAATTCCAACTCCCGCTAAGCTTCCTCTATCTCTATTAGGGGTGTAAATTTAAACCAAAAAACCAGAAAATCAGTTCGGTCCAGGACTTGTTCTTGTAACCGAAAAACTGGCTGGACCAGCCTGGTTGGGGAAAAAATATAAATTAATATTATATATATAAGTTTTATATATAATATATAATTATATATGAAATAATTTCATATTATGATTTATTAAATTATAAAATAAAATGTTAATCATAAATATGAACATTTATAATTTGTTTGATCATATGTTATTAATATAATTATATATAAGATAATATTATTATAATTTGTAAAATAAAAGTTTAATCTTAAAGATGAAAATTTAATTGATAATATACTTTAAAAATAAAATATATATATTAAATTATTAATAATATTTTATCATAAAAAGTAAGAACCAAAAAATAAAGAAAATCACGATCAGATATTATTACTAAATTTTGATGGCCTAATAAATTCTCAATATTATTACATTTTATGACCTAATATTAATAGTCTAATACTATATTACTATTACTATTAGTATATATATCACTATACTAAATAATCACATATAAAATAATGATATAGTTATTCTAATAATAATAGTCTAATATGAACTATAGTTATAACTTATATTTATACTAATATAGTTATACTAAGTCACTATAACTAATACTAATATATCGTTATTCTAATACTAATAGTCTTATATAGACTATAGTTATAATTATAATAATATAGCTATACTATATCACTATAACTAATACTAATATATAGCTAATAGCTATACTAATAGTCTAATATAGACTATAGTTATGCTAATATAATTATACTAAATCACTATAAGTTTATAACTAATACTAATATATAACTATACTAATAGTATAATATTAATATTGTTATATAGTCTAATATATTATATAGCTACACTAATATATAACAAATACTATTATATAGTCTAATATATTATATAGCTATAACTAATATATATACTAATACTAATAGTCTAATATGAATACTATTATATAGTCTAACATATTAATAGCTACACTAATATATAACTAATACTATTATATAGTCTAATAGATTATATAGCTTCACTAATATATAACTAATACTAATATATACTAAATTACTAATACTAATAGTCTAATATAGACTATAGTTATAGTTATACTAATATAGTTATATTAAATCACTATAACTAATACTATACTAATATACTATAGTATTACATATAAATCAGTAAATCACTATATAAGTCACTATAAGTCTATAACAATTCTTTTAATAGGTTAAATCACTATAACAATATATATATATATATATATATAACTATATATATAGTATTATATGGTATTAAATCACTATAAGAAACGGTGCCGTTTCCCCCAAACCCCTCAGATTCCGTTCCCCCTAAACCCCCCTCCCTCAAAAATCACTTTACTTTTAGACTTAAGAATACATTTCAATTTCCCGGCCCCTCCCTCAAAAACCCTAGTGCGACGCCCCCCCTCTAGGGACCAGCAGCCCAGCACCTCCAAAGCCTTTGTTAAGTGGAACTGCGCCGCACATAATAGCATCCATCGCATCCTCCAGTCCCTCTGTTGGCGCTCTCTCTTCCTCACTCTCTGCCTCTTTGTCTCTGCCCTTTCGAGTCTCGTCTCTGTCTCTTTGCCTCACTCTCTGAGTCTCTGTCGCACATCTCGTCGTCGACCCCTCTCTCAAGTTCTCAACGCTACGCTACCCCTCTTTCAAGTCAGTGTTTGATTTGTGCCATTTATAATATTTTTAATCTTCTTTATTTCAAATAGTGTTCGGTCCTTGATGTTTTGATCGAAGTATTAGTAGCCTATATATAGGAAACTATTGGGTTGGTTGTTTTTGTAGATTAGTTTTTCGAAGTGCTTAATCTTGTTGCTTCAAGTTAACTGTCATTATTGATGCAGTTTATTTAGGTTAGGAAGCTTCTTTGCTAATGATCTACCATTATTAATGTTATTCCCCCCCCCTCTCAATATGTGTGAACTTGAGTCCGCAAGTTGCCAATGGCTAGTGTTTGTGTGTGTCTTTGTGTGTTTGTGTATAGGTATATGTCTCTGTGTGTGTGTGTGTTTGACAGTTTGTGTATGTGGATTAACGTTTTTGAATTTATGTGTCTGTGTGTGTTTGTGTATATGTATATGTCTCTGTGTGTGTGTGTGTCAGTGTGTGTGTGTGTGTGTGTTTGTGTATATGTCTCTGTGTGTGTGTGTCAGTGTGTGTGTGTGTGTTTGTTTGACAGTTTGTGTATGTGTGTGTGTGTTTGACAGTTTGTGTATATGGATTGCATTGTCTAACTGGAAAATTGGACCGGACCGGAAACTGGAAGTACTGGTTTAGGAGGATAACCAGTGCATAATCGGTTTTGAAAAATGCAAAACCGATACATATCAGTTCGGTCCTAAATTTTGTCTAAAACCGGACCGGACCGGTTACACCCTTAATCTCTATCTTTCTCACTCTGTGGCTCCAACGTTCCAACTCCAACTTAACAACTCTAATCGAAGTCGAAATCTACTCTGATTTGGAGTCGGAGCTCAACTTGGTCTCTGATTTTGGTCGGAGTTGGGCATTCTAACTCCGTTGGTGTCAAAGCCCAACTGTAGTTTCATTAACCAAAAAGTTGTTTATTACTCAGTCAGTATATGCCTAAAACACTTTTAAATGACGGTGGTTTAGAACTTTTAGACAAAACTTCATTTTGGGTGTCTTTAAAAAAATAGTTTTTTAGTTTTTTTTTCTTATATGCTTAAAGTAATTTTATAAATTTTCAAACATGTCACTTTTTCTATAAAAGAGATTTTTATTTTTTAAATTTCCAAACTCAAAATCATACAAAGTGCAGTCAGTCTTAATATTGAAATCAAGAACATTTTGAAAATATCATATCGAAATAAGATTTTTATAATTTTCTATTTGATCAAGAACATGGTGCATTTAAAGCATAGATAAATGAAACTTATAATATTTAATTTTGCCAAAAATACAAGCTTAAATAATACTGAATGTCATAAAAGAGACGTGTCTATTAATTTAATGCGAATCGTTTTACGAGATCTTATCCGAAGGAAAGTGTATATATATAAATATATATATATATAATATATAATATATAATATATATATCATTATACGATAAGTTTAAAAAAGTGGAGCAATATCTTCAAGATCCATATACAACACATGGGCTATCTTATCGTGTTCATACGACACCAACTATCAACTATCCCATATGACATACGAGAGATTGATAAAATAAAGGTGAGATTATTGCATATCCATGAAATCACAGTGATGTTAGACATCGATATTGATCAATGGAAGATGTAACACGACATCTAAATCTTTTACATCTAGAGTATTCTACACAAACAAACAAACAAATAATGATTTTAATTTGAAAAATGTTAGATTTATGCTATATATATCATATTGTAAAATTAATTTTATTATGAAATAGGTTTAGGACTCGTTTGCTTTGAGAGATGAAACATAAGACTTTGAAAACTTTTCTAAATTGTGTGCGGTCAGACACTTTATGAAAACAAATATTCATTTTTTATCTCATCTCATTTCATCTATCATTATTTTATCACTATTCATCAACTATACTATACACAGAAAAAACTGCTAGTGGGGCCTATCCTTTCTTTCACTTGTGTTCATCTTTCGACAGTTAATAGTTTTTATGAATGGATCCCAGTGGCAGTAACATCGAAATGTGTGGAAAAAAAAAAGAGCAAAACGCAAGTGTTAAACATTAGTGGGTCCCAGTGGCAGGAAAATGCCAAAATGTTAGAGAGAAAAAAAACAAAACAAAACGTAGCACAGTCTAGGAAAAAGAAAAGAAAAAAAAATAAAAAGATTGTGGGTCCCACAATCATAAATACTTCACAAAAAAGTCAAACTAATATCATCTCATCTCTATAAACAAACACAATTTTATCTTATCTCATCTATACTCAACATACCTCAATACTATTTACACATATCTCAAAAAATATCACCTCATCTCATTTCTGAAAACAAAGGAGGCCTTAACCGTATCATACAAAATAAGGGAGGATCGTTGTTCGGATCTTTCCAGCAATCGCCCTTCAACACGCGCCTCACCAAGACGATGCCTAGATGCCGATCTTCAAGACCACCGAATCCAGCATCCATCGAAGTGGAGCATAGCCCGCAAGCGCTGGAGGAAGTTTCGGATCTTGTCTGCACGTGCCACTAAAGAGCCTTATGCCGATGCCACGCTCGGCTTCTCAGGAATCCTTGACTTTGTGATTTCCAAGATTGACTGTCGGCTTTCCTCCCAGAGTGACCAATGTCCTGCACGTGCCACTGTCGACTCTCTGTGCACTGTTCATCAGTTTCATTTCAATGTTTTTGTTTTTCTATTTGTTTGTTGTTCCGTTTCTTCCTTTTGACCCGAGTGAGGTGTTGAGCCTTTGGATCGGATGCAATATGGGGTAAGAACTGTTCAAGAGAGGCGGGCAATGCAATGACTGATGGTCGTATAGCCAGTGGTCATGCGTAGGTGCCGCCTGCGCAGTGGAGGCTATTTGTCCGTTCGTGAGCTAGGTGCTAGTGCTGTCGAGACTCGAGATGTTGATGCTTGCGGTAGGCGTGACGTCCGGGTTCACGCCGACGCTTGTGGCTCTGTAGTTGTTAATATGTTTTATTTGTAATTTTTTTGTTATTTTAATTATTAATAAAATAGAAATAGGTTATTAGATTTGGTGTCCATAGCAGTGTCTCGTACTCTTCCTCCTTGGGAGGACAGATGGGCTTTTAAGTTCTGTTTTACAGATCGTTTTCTCTGTTAGGAGAGAGTTTTTTTAAAAGTTAATACAATGTCTGTCACAAAGGAATTTGTGTGTGGGGAAGCCTCAGAGCTGATGCGTAATTTGACTTATAGTCTAAATTTTTCATGTATAGATAAGTCACAATTATAATTTTAGTTCATTAATGAAATGAGTTTGTTTCCATAAAAAAAATACAAAATTTTGTCGAAGTATAAATTTATTTTTGTGAAGTTTAATTGTAGTTGTCCCCTTTCTTTTTTCAATATAACTATATTTTAAATTAGAGATATTTGTATAAAATAGCATATAAAAATAATATTATTTTATAAAAATATTCTTATGTTTAACTATAATTATGTAAAAATGTATTTATTATTTGAGAAATGATATTTATAGTCATTGAATGTATAAATGCCTTGCAATCTATTTAAAAAAATGAGTTAATACGTGAGTTATATGAAAAAACTAAATTTTTAATAATAATTTTTTTTTTCAAAATGATTTTACAATACTTACACACTCTATTATTATATATAGCATTATTCTTATATTTTTGTTTCCTTTGAAGACTCCCAACTTGCACAATTTGTGTTGTGATATAATTGGGAGGGAAAGACGCATAATGATAATATACCAATGATTTGGACGTGAAATCATTATGTTATTTGTATTAATTTTAACAAAAAAATAAAATTATCAGTAACTATTCACTATCTTATATCTCTCACTTCACATTTTATAAAAAATATTCCAACATTTTATGAAAAATACTTTCACATTTTATAAAAAAAAAGAGATTACTATAGATATAGGATGTGAAAATAAATAGTAGCTAATACATAAAATTTCTCTAAAAAAATTTTTTCTCATCAATCATTATTCACCCTTCACATCCCATATCCTATAAAAAAACACTTTCATATCCTATAAAAAAAATTATAAATATAAAGTATACATAACATTTATCTTCCTTTAATTTTAAATATACTGAAACGAGTCTTTTAAAAAAATAGTAAAATTTATTTTACTTTATATAAAGTAAAAGGTTTATACGAATCTTGTGCGCACTTCACCAATATCTACCGACAATTACTAGAGACAAAACATTGGTTCAAGGATAATGCTGGATGATCACTCGGCTCTCGCTAGGTTATTTTATATGTTTTTTTTTTTTTTCTTACATAGATTTTTATAACATTTTTAAATATTTTTAAAAAATAAAAGAATTCAAAATATTATTAAAATACACTTACTTAAAAAAATCAAAAATATTTTAAAAAACAAAATTTAAAATCCCTGAAACGTTGATCCCAACATTCAAACAGTCCTCCCCTTCTCATTCTCCTCGTTCTACATCCATCTCTTTCTTTCTTTTTTTTCTTTTATCTTTCCTTCTTTCTCACTAAATTCAAAACAAATGGCGGCAGTAATGTCTTCTTTCTCAGTTCTCAGTCTGAGAGTGATAATTCATTTTCAGTTCTGGGAGAGTACTGAACTTGCAATGCTGAAAAAGAGTCAAAGTTTTGCGTTTGACCGTGACTTAAGTTTCGCAAATGATAGTGAAATTTTCGCAAATGCTTTGTTTAGTTTGTAGGAAAAAGTAAGAAAGAAAAGAAAAGAAAATTAATAGGACTCTGAATCTAAAATCATTTTCACATTTGGATTTCAGAAGACAAACATTTGAAATGCAAGTTCAAAACCGACACCTCTGCTCTTGAAAGCAGATGACCATATTTGGATCTGCACAAAATGCAGATTCTTTAGCCCAAAATAATTCAAGCTTCCGGGTCAATCTAGTTCAGATGAACACTTCCGGACAGAAAGAGAGAGGACGAAAGAGAAGCACGAAGTATGGTTTAAAAAAAAAAATCACAACCAGACTAAAAACAGTGAAGGCTGAGAAAGAAAGATAGGCTACAAATCACAACCAGACTAAAAATCACAAATCGTTAAAGGTTTCAAAAGTTTAATCGGTGTTTATCGCCGTGGCACCCATTATTTCTTTACCACCAAAGCTCACAAATTTAATCCCGGTAGCAGTTGTTTTGGAGCAAACCGTCTTGCAACTTGCTGTGATGTACACTCGGATGTTTGCAATGGAGGAGAGAAATGTAGAAAAAATAAAATTCTTCATTAAAAGAAGCGCAGGTTACATGGAGATTCTGTTAGGGACCTCGGTCAAGTCCCTAAACACTATGATCTCCACGCCTAGGATCTCCTTGAGAGAAACGAAAGCTCATTCCTCTCTTGCTTGATTCTCGAACAATAGTGGTTAAGATGACCACTTTGGTAAGGTGAGGTTAAGTGTTTAGGCTTGAAATGGTGTATGAGATGATAGAAATGTTTGATGAAGTGTATGGCTACAATGGTGGAAAGGGACGCACGGTACTAGAGTGGAGCTAGGGTTGGCACCACTTGGAACTTGGGTTTAAGGTTTGGAAAATGGTGATGGACAGTTAGGGTTTGCAATTAGGGTTTGGAATTAGTGTTTGGAGATGGGCGACTAGGGTTGGACAGCCACAAGGTGTTTGACTTGTTTGATTGATTGAGAGATTTTAGGAAGGGTTCCTAAAATCATGGGACTCGATATGGAGGGGATATGGCAGGCTATGAGAGTGGATTGGGTCAACTAGGGTTCCTAAATTATAGGAACACTAGTATGGCAAGTGGAGTGGGCGGCTAGGGCAAATTCAAATAAGGCAAGTGGTACTAGAATAGGACTTTGCACCAAGTAGGAAAGTATGTTTAGCTAGGGTAAAATGGATGAAGCAAATGAATTATGGTAAGTTGACAAACACTAGGGTTGGTCGAAAATATGGATTAGATGGATTGGAAGAGCAAAATTGTGATGAACACCAAGAACACAATGAAAAACACTTAAGAACAAAAGTATAAAACACTTAAGAACTTGAATGAACAAATGAACAATAATGACAATTCAACACTTGATTCACGAATTGCACAAGTGTTGAATAAACCTCATATATTGATAAAAAGATAAAAATAATGATAACACAACTTGGATTCACGAATTGCACTAAGTTGCAAGAACAAGATAATGAATCACACATATTCAAGAAATTGCAAGGTGTGATCCTCTCTATAAGATTCACGAATTTCACCCAAAAAGTCCAAGTGCAATGGCACCGTTTATGATCTCTCAAACAATAGTCTTCCCTCTAGGAAATTTGCCAAAAGATTCTAAAGCAATGGAAGGATGTCCTATTTATAAGCAATACAAGTTAGAAACTCCCAATATGTCCCTTGGAAATAAATAAATAATTAAATAAAATAAATAAACATGATGGTGGCATGGACCAAGCTTGGCCGTGACATTCATGCACCCGTGGTAGGCTAGGATGGTGCATGGTGGTCTTCGGGCTGGTCCATGGCTAAGTGGTGTGGCATGGCTTGCTGATGGTGAGCCATGTTGGTGCGCTTTATGGCCCAAACTGATGGCTTGGGCGTTGAAGCTGCAAGGCATGGGCTGGAGCCATGCGCTGCATGGCATGCCTGGTGGGCATGCCATTGGCGTAGCCTACAAGGCACAGGCTGGAGCTGTGCACTAGATGGCATGCCTATGGGGCATGCCACTAACCTCGCTAGCGTGAGGCAGGGACTGTGCATGCGCGCGTACACGAGCTGGCTAGGCTGGTTGTGCGGCGCATGGGCACGCGCATGGCCTTGCGGCACATGGGCGCGCGAAGGGCCACGCGGCCCATAAGCTTGGGCACTGGAACGCGCAATGTCGCGTGCATGGGCACCCGATGCAGTGTTGCGCGCATTGCTACGAGCGGCGCATGATTGCGTGCATGGGCAGATGTTCACTAACCTCGCTGGCCCGCATGTTGGGTGCCCCGTGTATGCCATCGTGGGGGCTAAGGCATGCATACATGTTGAGCGCCCCGTGCGTGTCACTCCACGAGTCAAGACATGCTTGTGGGCTAGCTAAGATCCATGTCTCCATCATGATTAGGGCATGTACAACATTTTTAGAAGCAACTCGACGTGGGGGTTTAACATATTCCTAGCTAGTAGAGTTTCTCTTTTTTAAGAAAACGAAAGGCTAAAGATGGCTTGAAAAGATCAGGAAGAAGTCAAGTCTCTGGCCATTAGCCCCACAAAGGACAAAGGACAAAGGGAATTCACGGTGCGGAGACCTCTGTAGAACTGTTGGGTTTCATGGCCTCTATAGCACTGCTATTAGCCTAGTTAAATTTTGACTAATTTTTATTGAAGTGATCTATAATATAATAGTCAAAATTTTAATATTCACTGTTGAGTTATAGCAAGATAAAATAATTCTTTAAGTTTAAACAGCTACCGTTTATCTTCAAAAAATTATTTTATTTTAAAAATATTTTCTAAATTGGTAAAATATTTTCTAACAATTAAATTTTAACTTAAAATCTTAAATTTTAGTCCAATTTTGACTGCATCGTTACCGATGTATCATTTCTTTATCCTTACTGACTTTAGACTTTAGAGATGAATTGTGTGGCATTAATTGTATTGTCCTTTGGTTCCTCCCCACTTGAGACTTGTCTTCCATGTATGTTTTCACGGTCCACTCCCATGTTTTTTTTTTTTTTTTTAAAAGCAGATAACGGTACTTCAAGTTTATTGATAATTTTTATTTGTGACGAAAGAAAACTATAGTTATAAGTAGATACTTGAGAGTTACAAATAATCATAAAGGACCAAAACCTAAACATTCAAAAGATCTAAATAACACAACAACATACAACTATAAAAAAAATTACAAGTTAATCAACAATAAAGCACACCTTAGAAACTTAAAGGAAAAGACAATCTTGTAGATAAAAGTTAGCTAACACTAATAAGAATAAAAAAGAAAGATGAAAACAGGTGCAACATAACAAAAACCTTACTACGAAATTCGCAAATAAGGAATACCCATTCTGCCATGCGAATAAGACCCCTCAACTTACTCGGCAAAAGATCTCTGTCTTCAATCCAGTCTATGTTTACACCCTCAACTCCCTGCTTAGCTAAGAAGTCAGACACAACATTTTCTTTACGAAACACATGACTCACTCTATAAACCATGCCTTCCAGGCATGTCTGAAGCTCGTTCCAAAAATCATCAAAATACCAAATGTTAGATTCTCTCCTAGTAAGCCATCTAACAAGAATTTGAGAGTCTGTCACAATGTGAACTTGATGAAACCCAAATTGACCGCACCTTCTAACTCCTTCCAGCAAACTTCTTATTTCAACAAAATTATTAGAACCATGGCCTGAGCATACTGCAAAAGTTGTCCGAAATTTTCCACCATTGTCACAAATAACACCTCCAACTCCAGCCGACTTTGGATTACCCAAACTGCTACCATTCGTATTAAGATTCACCCAATTCTGTTGTGGCCGAAGCCATTTCACCACTGACACCTTCTTGGATCTAGGTAAAAGAACCAGGATATCCAACATCTCTATAATAACTATGTCGGTGGTATGGAGTTTCCCAGTTTGCTTGGTCAACTGCATTATTTTACGGCTCCATAATTTAATAGCATGCCAAACTGAGTTCACTGTTTCACATTTTCCTTTATACCTGGCTCTACAGCGTCGGTCCCAAAGTTCCATGAGATAATGGAAGGAAGGAGACCAAGGATGGTTCGAACCTGAGTAGAATTTCTAGCACGGTGAAACCAAAAGTTCACTTATTCCTGCCAAGTACAAAATAAACTCATATGCACACCTAACTAAACTGAAGCCAAGCACCATATATTTCTAGCAATATCACCTATATAAAGCACATGATTAAGATCCTCAATATGACCCAAAGGACAACAATTACATTTGGACGACATAGGGATGCCAACTCCTTTAATCTTAACATCCACACTCAAACAATTATTAGTAGTTTTCCACATGATAATAGAAATTTTCTTGAAAAAGTTACTATGTCAGATCCAATGGGCCCAAAGCAAAGGAGGGGTCCATACACTAATACAATCTCAAGCACTTTTAGTAGTGAACTTCCCATCACATTCCTTATTCCAAATAAGAACATCCTGACCATCCTTACGCTTGGCCAAAAAATTATACAACTCCTTAACTTTTTTAGGACCCACTAACCTTTCCAATCGCGATGTATCCCAACCATTCTCAAGCTGACACTCTTTAATCTTAATCAATGAATACTCTGTTATCCGGTATTGATCTTTTAGGGGTTCACCCTCCTCCCAATTGTCGTACCAGAAAAAAATATTACCTTCACGCACATACCACTTTGAATTAGCTAAGACTTATGGGATACAGTTAACAATAGACTTCCAAAATTTAGTACCATTCTTAGACACCAAGTAAAAATAAATGATTACCGCTAATATAATTGCTTCAAAGATAATCCACCCACAAAGAGTGCATATAAATGATTACCCCCGTGCTCTTACACGTTCACATCTAATATAAATGATTAAAGTTTGTCTTTTCCATGACTTATCATTTCTTTTATATATATATAAAAGTAGAGATTTTGTATTTGAATCTTAATTCTGCACGTTATTTTATTTTTTTAAATATTTTACGTATTGTGCTTATTAATTAAAAAAAAAATTGATCCACACATATAAGGGAATCATGTTAAGATTAATATAAATGATAAAATCTATTTGTCTAACGGCTTTCATTTTTTTTAAAAGTAATGATTTTATATAGAGAAATTTTATTTGTAATCTTCACCTAGGGATTGTATGTGTATGTCTTTTATTAAATGAGAAAAAATATCATTTTAAGAGGGATAGTTTTATAATTTTAAAAAATTTTAAAGATAAAATTGCCTAAACTTATATTACAATATCCAAATGGAGATTATACATTGCATTGCTCTTTCACATGATATCGAGTATAGATCTTGAATTTGAATTTTACTCTACATTCTAACACATTTAATTAAATACTTTTAAGTGATGAATACATTTATTAAAAGGGTTGTCTTTATTAAAGAAAAATCTGACCTATATGTGAGAGTATTAAGATTAATATAAATAATTAAAATATACATATTTTTATTAAATTAATTTTTTTTAAATGATAATTTTACATATATATTATCAATCTTGAATTCAAATTCTGAATTTATATTTCATCTAATTAATTAAATATTTTAAGTATTATATTATTTCGAAAACAAACAAACAAACAATCGGAGTTTGTCACCGTGAAATTATAAACGCATCACTCGCAGTACTGAAAAATCAAGTGAATTAACCGACCCAGCGCACTTGAGGTAACCATGGCCCACAATTTTTTATAAAAAATTTTATGTATATTTATTTTTATGTATTTTATTACTGTGATTGATTATATATATATTTTAATAATATTACGAATAATCTCTATTTTGAGACTGCAATATAAGTTTAAAAAATTTTATTTTTAAAATTTTTAAAATATTTCTTTTAAAATGATTTTTTTTTTCATTTAATAAAAGATCTACAAAAAAATACCTAAGTACAAGAGACGGGGCAGGTTTGGGGCCAAAAACAAAACACAAAATTCTAATCTCATCTCATCTTATCATTACACCTTTTTCAAATTCTCATATAAAATATAATAAACAATTCAATTTTTTCAAATCCCAATACACATTTTTCAAATCCCAAAACAATAATAATATTAAAACTTAATATTTTAAACTTCAAAACAAAACACAAAATTCTCATCTCACCCGCCCAATCCTACCCTAAAAAGTAAAATTTCTCATATATATAAGGCAGTTCTAAAATCTATGGAACACAACCAAGAACGAAAATCAAAGATCACAAAGAAAGAAAAGAGAGAGAGAGAAAGATGGCAGCTTTGCCTCTAATGGAGAAAACTCATTTTGTTCTGGTGCATGGCGCTTGCCATGGTGCTTGGTGCTGGTACAAGCTCAAACCACTGCTCGAGTCCGCGGGCCAAAGGGTCACGGCCCTTGATCTTGAGGCTTCAGGTATCAAAATGAAGGCAATCGAAGATGTTGGCAGCTTTCACGAGTACACTGAGCCATTGTTGGAGCTTTTGGTCGAACTTCCTCCAGACCAAAAGGTTGTAATCGTGGGGCACAGCCTTGGAGGCTTGAATTTAGCCCTTGCAATGGAAAAGTACCCTGAGAAAGTTGTTGCAGGGGTTTTCCTGGCGGCTTTTATGCCAGATATCACTCACAAGCCGTCATATGTTTTGGAACAGGTATATATGACATCCCAAACCATGCATTATCTTTTATAGTTCTGAGATCTGGAAGCCAAGTAATGCTAAAAGCTAGCTGCTCTAGAGCTGCTTTCACATCTTGTATAAATGTACAGAACGATCCATTAATGACAATAACGAAATAAGTCCTGAATTTCTTCATCCCCTTTTCTTTTCTCTCCGCAATTCCTCTTCCCTAACTCCAGTTTTGACATGGTACCACAGAAAATCTGAGCTCCTCTCCTTAATATCTTTGTCCTTGTTTTTCCTCCACTGATCTTAGTTTTTCTTCAGACTGTATTGTTTGATTGTTCTGTGTGGAAAAGTATCCTCTCTGTTTTGGGTGGGTTGGTATGAAACATTGAAAGGTATAATGGGAGGACCCCAGAAAATGAACGTCTGGACAAAGAGTTTTCAGCTGTTTGGACACTCGATGCATTGTGCGTCAGCGACGTCACCATTGACATAAACTACCACATGGATGCTTTTTTATCATTTGGTTTGTAAGAAAAATCAAATCCATCAATTCACGTGTGAAACTCTTCATTTCATACAAGATATTATATTCCGTTCAATTATTGAAATTGCATCCATTTTTCTGTTTTTTTCTTTTTTGCAATGGAAAAGTATAATACGAGGACACCAGCATCTGAATGGTTGGACACTCGGTTCGCCTCGTTTGGAAGCATCAACGCTCCTTTAACGTCAATGTTCTTCGGCCACAAGTTCTTGTCCTCCAAGCTCTATCAACTATGCCCAATTGAGGTACGCTTCCTCCCTCTGATCTCCATGTTACACAAATGAGAAATGCTATTTTCCTAAGTAGTGTAATTGGGTTGTGATTGTGGAAGGATCTTGAACTCGCCAAGGCTTTAACAAGGCCAAGTTCACTGTTTATTGAGGACCTGTCCAAGGCAAAGAATTTCTCAAAGCAGGGATATGGGTCGGCTCCACGAGTATATGTTGTGTGTGATGAGGATCTAGGAATACCTGGTGAATTTCAGCGATGGATGATTGAAAATGGTGGTGTAAAAGACGTGATGGAGATTGAGGGTGCTGATCACATGGCTATGCTTTCAAAGCCGAAGGAACTCTGCGATTTTCTCCTGCAGATAGCATCTAAATACGCTTAAAATTATGCTCTGTTTTTTATCAATAGTACCTTGAGGAGTTGTTATCTCTCATATTGCCTGTAATAGAACTCGATCAGTATTAATTGCTTGTCAAGATCATGATTTGCCATATTTGTTTTGAGATTTCATTTTTCTGTTTCATGGCCAAACAATTATTCCGAAATGGAGTTGTAAGTTTTCAATAACAATACTTAAAACAGTTTTGTTGAAAAAGACCTGTATTTATTAAATTATTAGAGGAGAAAATCATGAAAAGCATGTCACACCAATAATTCAATGGCGGCTATATATCAAGTTGTTCTTCTCTTACGACACTACAAAACCAAGGCGCCGTTTGAATTACAATGATTGTCTTATCTTCATATTTAAATGTCATAAAAATAAATATTTTTTTAATTTCCAATCTTCGTACAAAACAAAAAACAGGTCAAACAAAGTATAAAAATAATTTTAACTTTTTAAAATTTTAAAATAAAATTAATATTAAAAAATTATATTTTAATAATATTTTTATTAACTT
The DNA here is from genome assembly GCF_001411555.2 of Juglans regia. Classification (NCBI taxonomy): domain Eukaryota; kingdom Viridiplantae; phylum Streptophyta; class Magnoliopsida; order Fagales; family Juglandaceae; genus Juglans; species Juglans regia. The sequence goes on from NC_049907.1 coordinate 2,846,886, forward strand.
TTTTTCTCATTTTTTTTAAACTTTATAAAACTTTTTAACTCAAATTATTTTATTATTATTGATAAATTATTTTACTATAATCTGATATCATCTCGAGGGCTGACTCTCTCCCGTCTATGCGGCAGGCTCCTTACAAAAGAAAAAACGAAGGAACCTTGCTAGATGCCAAAAGTCTTGTATAAAGTAAAGAAACAAATTAATGTCATGTGAAACTCTATTAATTAATGCCCTATAAAGTAGTACAACATCTTACTTCAATAGAAGTTTAACATATATAAATAGACTAGCGGTGAAGTTACTTATGAGGCACGTTTGTCCTGTATTAAATTATTTTAAAATATAAATATATAAGGTAGAAGAAGAGAATTTAATAATAAAGTCTATGAAGATAATATAGATTATTCTAATTAAAAACTATTAATTTAAATAGTAATAAATTTAAACAAACTATAAGTTCAAGCAAGTTTGGAAGACAAACTAATTCAAATTACAAACCATTTCATTATTATTCACCGAATTTTCATCTCATTTTATTATCCAAATATGTTCTCAATGGGAGTGCTATTCCCATCAACATTCGGTACCGAATGGAGTATTATGTTTTTTTTAATGCATTTCTTTTGTGTATTTTTAAAAAAAATACAAATGCTAAAAACAATTAAAAAAAATCAAGAATACATATTTATTTAAGCTATCCCAACGACAAATTTAACCTGCTGATCAGCAACTACCCCTTTCTCTCGAGCATTTTTTTTTTCGAAAAAGTTCTACACTAATATCACACTAATGGTCATTTTCTTCTATATTTGGTTCTTTTCTTTTTTTAGAAAAAGAAAAATAAAAGATTGGAACTAAATTGAAAAATAAAAAATTATACCACACCAAGACAGTAATATATACCATTTTATTTTCTTAAAGTAAATAATAGTTTCCAATCTATCTTGAATCGACCTTCAAATTACTGTCAATGTTCTTCAACATATATATTAATTGGGATTGATCTACTCTCCTATGGGTAAATCCAAGTCCAACACTAGTGACACTGATACCTACAACAAGCCAAGCCATCTTGTACGAGCTAAAAGTCCAAGTCCACCTAACAGCTCAGTCCAATATTCTCTTATTTATTATTTTATTATTATCTCTCTTTTGGTAACAACCGAAACATATCTCAAGAATTGAAAGTGTTCCAATTCATACTAACGTATGCCTTTTGAACACCTATGTGTGCTTTAAAGTTTTCTTTTTTGTATTATTCATATTAAATATGCAATAGCTTATAATTATTAATTTTTGATACATGGAGTAATTCTACCAATCCTCGCACATTATCTACTGATGGTTAAATACATTGGGTTTGAAGTTATTAGTTTTTTTTTTTTTTTTTTTTTTGATTCTGTATTCCATTTGATTCCTAACTATTGGAAATGAATCCATTTAAGATGAGCATGCTGGATATTTTATTTGTTTCAAAATAGTTGACATGCAGATAATTCTTTTATATTTATTTGTCTACTATGATACTGATTTTCAATGCAGTCAACTTAATTCTTTGATGAAATCGGTTTATAAAATTGGTACGGTCAGGGATTGTGATACAAGGCTCTGTAAAAAGAAAGGAAGTGGTTTAGCTAGTGGGAGGAAAATTGGCTTTGAAATCCTGTATGTTATTAGGGACATTATTGACTTTTCTATCTAGAGCTATTTTCTATATAAATATTCCTACCGACATTATATTATATATTCAATTTTATGCCAAAAAAAAAAAAAAAGAATTGACTATTATTTATTAATAACAAATAATTAGATATTTTTTCAACATATGTTATTTTTTTGTAGTGATTTTATAATGATTTTATTAAAAAAAAAATGTCTTCACATTGTCTCTCTCTGTGGCCCGATTCATCCTCATGGTCCGTTCTCCTTCAGCCCAGCCCGGAGCCGCTGTGCGCTAGCCAGCCTCACTGCCACCACCGGGGAGTCCCTCTCATGCCGACGACCAACCAAGGCACCATCGATGTCCCCCACGCGCAGCCCTACCTCTCCCCCGTGGAAACCCAGCCGAAATGGATTTCTCCCATTTCTCTCAACCGGCGCCGTCGTACGCGGCCACCTACCGTCACGACCACCACAGGCGACTCCCCTTCACGCCGGCGACCAACCCAGCCACCACTGATGTCCCTCACGTGCAGCCCTATCTGTCCCCAACGGAAACCCATCCGAAATGGGTTTCTTCCATTTCTCTCAACCAGCACAGCCGTAGGCGGCCACCCAAGCCACCACACCTCTACCACTTCACACCGGCGACAATCTCTACCAAACCCGACCACCACGAACCTCCATTTCCCTCTCCGTCGCACACTGCCATTCAGACGCACACGGCAACTGTGAGATCTCTAGTTTTGCTTGTATTTTAATCTTTTTTTTTATTTTTTTAATTGAGGTGTTATTTTGTTATTTTAATTAATGTGTTAATTAATTATGTTGTTTGTTATTTTATTTGTTTTGGTATTTTATTTTGATGTTGTTGTTTTAAATTACTGGGCCTTGTGTGTGTGTGTGTTTATTTTAAAACCCAACCCAGTTATTTTAATCCCAGCCCGTAGCCCGGCCCAGCCCGTGAAAACCCAGCCCCCCACTAACCCAAACGGCACCGTTTTGATGGAGCTAGGGCTCCATCTTATTCACTTCATGCGCCGCACACTATCGCTGCTTCTTCTTCCTGCTTCTTCTTCTCCTTCTTTCTTCTTCCTGCGCGCAGCACGCAGCTGCTGCCGAATGTAGATCCCAGCCGTGAGCCACCTCCACCTTCATCTCTCTCTCTCGTGTCGTTCGGCATGCACCCCGAGGGCTTGCTGTCAACCCGTGGCATCGCACGGTCACTTGTCCTTCCGCAAGCTCCTCGGTGGCGATGGGCATGGCTTCCGTGAGTGCCGCCGTGCCACGCGTCCGCGAGAGGACTTCTTTTTCTCCACGGCATGCTGCCGTTATTTCCTTCCTCCACCGTGCGACACGGGTGCCATGCAACCGCCACTTTGGCCTATTTATAGGCTCGGTTTTCTTAAGTTTTAGGAGTCCGATTTGAGTTCTATTTAGCTTTCATTTCTTGGTAATTTTAGTGGCTTAAAACTGTGATTTTTGGTGAATCCGAATGTTGGTTTTTGGCCCTGGTTGCTTGTCTATTTCTCGTGGGTAACCCGTGCACTTTAAGCTTGTATTTTCATTCCAAGCCGTGAGTGTGAGGGCTGTCGGGCACTGTCTTGCCGTGTGCCGTCGTTGCACCGCCGCCTTGTACAATTGTCCATTTCGTCGTGTATGTAATTTTCTCTCTCAATAATATTGTGTGTAATTTCTCAATTTTTATAAATAAACTGTTGAAAATCATATTTATCGTTTTATTAAATTGTGCCGTGATGTCACGAAATCTGTTGGATATTAATACTATTGTGTGGGTGCGTGTGTTTCACGACCCTAAGTTGAGATGGGGCATTATCTCGGTGGAGCTCTTCTGGTCACTCGGAAACGTAACAGACTGACGTGACATTCCCTGAATTGTCACATGGCGACGATAGGAACGGACGAGACGGTAACGCTCTCGTACCGATTTCGTGACCTTTGGCTGGCGAGGTTAGAGGATGTTTGGCCATGTACGCGCTGAGCGCGGAACTGGACATCGCTCGTTACGAAGTCTCATGCACAGACGTTATTCGTGATGTGACGAAGAGAGCCAGGTCGTGTGAACGGTCCATAGGGGAGACCGTAGCGCATGCTTAATAAAATAATGGTTATGATTGGACCAAAATGGAATTTTGGCGTGAGTGGTTAAAAAGAGTATTTTGGAAAAAAGAACATGTGCTGTTGTTTTATGTGGATTATGTCCGTATGGGGATGCGTGATTTTATATATTTCTTAGATGTTATTTCGGTTAATTACTTCTTGCGATGTCATAATCTTATTGTGGTGTTTTACCCTACGGTTCCGTTTTATGGTGCCGTAGAGTCTGACGCAGAACCCGAGTTTGAACCTGAGGGCCGACTCTGCCAGAAGTATAAGTTGCTGATTTGTTGTTCAGCGTTTTGGGATTTGTTTTCTTTCTGATACTTTATGTCTTTAATTTATTTGTCGGGTGACTGTATAATTCTTGTAAAGTTATTTTACTGTTTTTAAACAAATTCTGGTACTGAATAAAGAAAGACTTTTTATTTCTCCGCTGCGTATATTTTTTTGTACACTTATTGCATGTTGTACACACTGAGCACTGGTCGATGGGGTGCATGATTCGTGTGATCATCATCCCAGTGTCACGAACTCCACTAAAATAACACGTGAGGGTTGAGGGCGCCACATCAACTCTCTCTCTTCCTCTCTTCAAACCAAAAAGAAACGAAGAAGAAACAAAACAGAGATGCGAAAATACATCTGAAATGAAGAAAGAAACATACCTATGTTGTTGAGTCGAAGAAAGAAAACAAACATGCGATTGAGCCATAGAAAGAAAATAAACATGCGAGAAAGAGAAGAATTAAAATAAGAGGCAGAAGTGAAATTAGAAATTTTTGCATACCAAATGGCGAGAAGAAAACTCTTAAACAGCACGACAAGAAATTTTTCTTCCAAACATGCGATCGAGCCATAGAAAGAAAATAAACATGCGAGAAAGAGAAGAATTAAAATAAGATGCAGAAGTGAAATTAGAAATTTTTGCATACCAAATGGCGAGAAGAAAACTCTTAAACAGCACGGCAAGAAATTTTTCTTCCTCCACTTGAGTATGAAACATCTACAAATTGTAGAAAATATTTTGCACTCCATCCCTTCTATCAAGGGTAGATATTTTGGACTGTCAGATACAATAGCTAACCAGATGTTTAACATTCAACTAAGAAGTAAAAATGTGACCGAAATGAAAGAAAATATGATGGAAATGAACGACAGAAGAAGAAGACACTGGATTGATCACTATTTTAAACTGTTCATTAATGTTGATGTTATAGACACTTTTAAGATATAGGCAGATATCCTATATCTTAAAAGCACCTATCCTTATATGATGAACAGTAATAAATAATGTTTTTTTTTACACTTTATTCTGCATATACCCCTATATAACAAATTATTATTACAATTCTGTCCTTTTAAGTCTTCAATTTTATAAAAAAGTACATAAATATTTTATTATAATTAGAAAAATTACCATTAAAAATCTTTTGCCGTGTAGTATCTTTCAAGAGTAATTCTACATACAACCGTGAAGTGTGTAAACGTCACATAATCGTTTAAAAAAATAATGGGGTCCACTATTAAAAATTTAATTTTTTTCATGTGGATCCTATATTTTATTCATTTTTTTCAAAACAATTACTCGACGGTTGCACAATTCACAGTTGCAAATATATTTTCTCATCTTCTAAAAGTTTTGAACTCCTTTAGGGTATTGACAAAAAATGACCATGACTTTTTTAGATGGTTTGGCATGCGTGCAGTATGACATAGTCACATAAGCTCATATGTGTGTGTGTGTATATATATATATATATTATATATATATATATATATATATATATATATATACACACTAGGCATGCACTATTGTTTTTGAAAAATGTTTGTCTTCCTGCTGCCTCCCTTTGAAATTTTTTTTTATATTTATTTTTATTTGGTAATTAAAGAAATATTTTTTAATGATGTTGTCTATTTTTAAAAAAATATATTGAAAAATGTTAAAAAAATGCATGTGAAAAAAAGAAAAAAAAACACATGAAATACAATAGCGAGAGCCCTCAACAAAGCAGCGATGGCTGTAGAGCCAATTTTTTTTTTTTTAAATTGCAGCTAGTGAAAAAGCAAAAATAAATAAAAAAACACATGAAATACACTAGCGTGAGCTCTCAACAAAGCAGCGGTGGCTGTAGAGCCACTTTTTTTTTTTTTAAATTGCAACCAGTAAATAGTATTTCTTGTTAGGAATAACGTTAGCTATGTTATCATGTATATATTTATGGAGAATAGTCCAAATTAAATTAGAAAAAGCTAGCTAGCTAGCATATAATTGTGTATATCATGTGGTGATGACTCACTAATCTTATTTCTATCCGATTGTTTTATTGAACAAATAAATTTGGATTCGTCAACTTTTAGTTACTACATATCTACGACATTATACGCATGATGTCATGCATATATTGGTCAATTATATTTGATTGTAACTTCAACATGCATTCTTATTATTATTATTATGTTGCTTATAAACTTGATAATATTTATGTAAAAAATTGTGTTTAAAATTTGGTGATTTTAAATATGCAACTCTCAAGAACTTGTTAATTGAATAGTAATTTTGTATGTTAGCCCTTTTATATAAATAATGATGTTTTTAATTAGATATTATTCAGAATCTGCTTTTAAAAAGTTTTTATTTAATTAATGAATTGTTACTATTGTATACTTTTACAAAAAGATTTTTTTTTTTGTATAAATTTTTTTTTTCATCTAACCGGACGTTACGTACAAGGGGGCATACGCCGCCTTACTAGTATATATATATATATAAATATATACCGGTCTTCTTTGTTGCACAAGTAATAGTTTGACAGAAGAAATCCTTCTGCCAGGTAGCAAGTAGCAATTATTCTTCGTCTGTGTCTATTCCGATAAATCCGGAATTTCTGAAGAAATTGTTGTATGAAGCCTCGGATGCAGTGTCTGAATCATCTTCAGATTTGCCTTACAGCACTAGATATTGCTAACAGGTTTCAGCCACTTGGCAAGCCTGATCAAAACAAGATAGAAAAAAGAGAAATAATGTATATGAGTACGCTTGAAAGCCATCATGAAATTAAAACATTCGTACGTACCAAGATATACTAATATATATGTGCGCATTTGGGATCGATCGAGTAGTGTTTCTAGCAAGCTTAATTGCCGCCAGACAAGCCCGATCTCAACCATTTCTCTCATACTCATGAACTAGCACGATCTGAATTAAAATCAGATAAAAAACACCAAACAGCTTTGAAATATATAATAATGACCGACGAATATTCAAATCACTGGGTTTTTCCTCTTATTTCATAGACCAATATTGCCATAAAACTTTTAAGTACATGATTAATATGGGAGCCAAGTTTCAAGGATATTTGTCTGCAATTTCAAGGAGGTAGGAGCACAGCTCCTTCGGTTGCGAGAACATCACCATGTGATCGGAACCGGCAATTACCTTCACCTCCGGTGCTGGATTGTTCTCAATCATCCACCTTTGGAAATCCACCTTCATCGCATTGTCTTTTTCACAAATGATGTAAACTCTAGGAACTTGCCCGTATTTCTCCCTGCTCAGATTTTCTTCTTTTTGCAATGTTGAAGTATCCCCATAGAGACGAATTGGTCTCACCAACGACATTGCAAGCGTCAAATCCTAGTAATTTATAATTAGTTTCATCGTGTACAATATATTAGGAAATGCATGCCAACTTAATTAATTAGCTAACTAACTTATAATAATTATAACATTAATTACTATTAAGTATTAACAAGAATTTTGTGCACAACTTACAATGAAAGTAGTAGTCTAGCTTAAAAAAAAAAAAAAGGAGTCTAGTGTCATATCTGCAAAGAGAAATTATAGCTTTGACTATAAAACGATGTCACAAAAGTAAACTCACAAATTAACGTAGTTTAATGTGTTATATTAGATTGTAAAATTACTTTTATTATAAAGTATATCTAATGTATATATCATATGAAATCATGTCAATTTGTAAATTTATTTTTATGAGATCTCTTTGTGATTGTAACATTTCTTATCCACAAAACGTATTGACACCATCCAAAACTGCTCATTCCCAGGATCCCAAACTACACAAAATCAGCCATGAAATCCTCATCATAATTCTAGGAATTGATTTGTAAATATTGATTCTAGGAATTGATTTGTAATTATTATTTCTTTCCTTGTATTTGTTTATTTCCATACGTAGTCTAGCCTCTTGTATCTATTTAAACCAGAACCTATCATTGTATTTGGCAAGTCATTACAATAAAAATATTCTGTTTTCACATTATTGACATGGTATCAGCCTAAAGACGATTCCTAGCCTACCCGAAACCTCCATGGCTTCCTCTTCAAACTCCACTGTTACCTCCCCATATTCCCTTCACCCCTCTGATTCCCCTAGTCTAATTCTTGTATCCGGCCTCCTTACGGGAGACAATTTTCCAAAATGGCAAAAAGCCATGACTCGAGCACTCAACGCCAAGAACAAACTCAGTTTTGTTGATGGCTCTCTCCCCAACCCTGATTCGACCTCTCCAGATTACAACCAATGGAATCAAACCAAAGACATGGTCCTTACCTGGATTTTAAACTCCATCAGTCCATCTCTAGCCAACTCCCTTGAATATCACACCAATCCACGAGATGTTTGGGTTGACCTTCAATCTCGTTTCAGTCACGGCAATAATGCCCGTCTCTATCTCCTCAAACGTGAGCTTTCCTCTCTGCAACAAAACACCACCTCCATTCATGAGTATTACAACCATATCAAACAAATATGGGATGAATTAAGCCATCTTCAAAACAACACTGACCTCAAGGATTTACAAAAACAAGCCGATGACGAACGCGTCTTCCAGTTCCTTCTTGGTCTAAATGATTCTTTTGCCCAACTCAGAACCCAAATCCTAGCTATGGAACCCCTTCCTTCCATCACAAAAATTTTCTCTATTTTATTTCAGGAAGAGCAGCAGCACCTTCTGCACATCTCCCACTGCCGACGGAATTCATGGCCTTCGCAGCAACCAACTCCAGCACTGCCCGAAGCCATCTTCACTGCACTGAATGTGGCAAAACGGGTCACACCCGTGACCGATACTGGAGAATAATCGGGTACCCATCTGGCCGTGACCCACGCTCCAAGCCGCGCCCCTCCTTACTCGGCAAACCACCTTCTGGCTTGGCTCCGGTCGCAAATCAAGCCTCCTTCTCCGCAGATTCCTCGCCAGTACTGGGATTGACGCCGGAGCTCTACCAAAAATTGTTGGACTTGCTCACACCGACACCCCCTTCCTCCAATTTCGTCGGTAATGTCACTACTTCTCCTTCCTCCTTTGACAGCCACCACGATTGGGTCGTGGACAGCGGCGCTAGTGCGCACATGTGCCACGATCGCCGCCTATTTTCTGCTCTTAAGTCCCCCCCCCCTTCTCTCTCGGTAAAGCTCCCGAATGGCCATACCCTCTCTATTATGGGTATCGGCTCCTGCAACTTGTCCCCGACTCTTACCCTCTCAAATGTCTATTATATCCCTGACTTTCATTTTAATCTTCTATCTGTCCCTCAGCTCACAACTAACACAAATTGCATTGTTTCTTTTTCTTCTAAAAATTTTTTGTTTCAGGACCCACAGTCGACGAGGCTGATTGGAGCGGGTGATTTTTGCAATGGGCTTTATGTGTACCGGCCCAACAATGTTCTGGCTCTCTCAGTTCAATCCACTGCTAATAAAGACTTATGGCACCAACGCCTAGGTCATCCTTCCCGCCTTATTATTCCTCAATTATTTAATAATTCTCATGTTATTTCAAATTGTGATGTTTGTGCTCGTTCTAAGCACACACGTTTGCCTTTTTCCTCTAGTGATAATAAAAGTTCTTTTGCTTTCAATAGAATATTTTGTGACATTTGGGGTGGATACCATACTTCTTCTATTTGTGGTTCTCATTATTTTCTCACTATAGTTGATGATTTTTCCCGCACCACTTGGATTTATCTTATGCGTTATAAATCAGAGGCCTATACAAATCTTATACATTTTTTTGCCCTTGTTCAAACTCAGTTCAATACTACAGTAAAAAAAATTCGTACTGATAATGGACAAGAATTTCTTTCGCAAAAATTTCAATCTTATCTTCACAATCACGGCATTATTCATGAACGTACTTGCGTTGAAACTCCGCAACAAAATGGCGTTGCGGAGCGAAAACACAGGCACCTTCTAAATATTGCTCGTAGTCTTCGCTTCCAAGCACACTTGCCTCTAAAATTTTGGGGAGAATGTGTACTCACAGCGGCATATCTCATTAACCGTACATCGAGTCGTCTCCTTCAAAATAAATCTCCTTTTGAAATTCTCTTCAATACCATTCCAAATTACAATCACCTCCGTGTGTTCGGTTGCTTATGTTACGCACAAACTCTTTGTGCTCATCGAGATCAATTCTCCCCCCGCGCCTCCAAATGCATATTCCTTGGCTATCCCAGTAACCACAAAGCATACAAACTCTATAATCTCGACACACAAAAAATCTTCTTTTCTCGAGATGTTACTTTCCATGAAGACATATTTCCGTTTCAAGATCTTCCAGATATTTCTCATCCCTCTCTCCCTATTCTCCCCTTACCCGTCCCCGAACCTATCCTCTCATTACCTGCTCCCGAACCAACCCTTCCAACACCACCCCCTCCTCCTATTACCACCACGGACTCTCCCTCTCCCTCTACTTCTCTTCGTCCTCGCCGCACTACTTCTCGACCCACTTACCTTCAGGATTATGTTTGTCCGACTCTACACACAGAGCCCACGGCACCATCACTCGCTACATCAACCTCAGGTACTGCTCACCCTTTATCTGCATTTCTTTCATATTCTCGTTTCTCAACTTCTCATCTTACTTTTTTACATGCTCTTACCTCTTCTGTTGAACCTTCTTGCTATTCCACTGCCCTTCGTCATTCTCACTGGCGTGAAGCAATGTCTAATGAGCTCCGTGCACTTGAAGCTAATTCTACCTGGACACTTGAACCACTCCCTCCTGGTAAAAAGCCCATTGGTTGCAAATGGGTCTTTAAAACCAAGCTCAAAGCCAATGGTTCAATTGAAAGGTATAAAGCTCGCCTGGTTGCAAAAGGTTATACTCAAGTTGAAGGCCTCGATTATCATGAGACTTTTGCACCTGTTGCAAAAATGACTACTGTTCGGTGCTTGTTAGCTATAGCCGCTGCTCAGCAATGGATCATTCACCAACTCGATGTCAACAATGCTTTCTTACATGGCGATCTTGATGAAGAAGTATACATGACACCACCTCCTGGATATTGCCCTAAGGGGGAGACTCGTGTCTGCCGCCTCCGCAAATCCCTCTACGGCCTCAAACAAGCATCCCGCAACTGGTTTTTTAAACTAACAACTGTGCTTCTTGATGCAGGTTTTACTCAATCTCAAGCAGATCACTCTTTATTCACCTTGGTCAAACCCACGAGTATCACCATCGTACTTGTCTATGTTGATGATATTCTGGTTGCTGGAAATGATCTTTCCCAAATAGAGACATTCAAACATGCACTCTCTACCAATTTCAAAACCAAGGATCTCGGCCCCCTCAAATATTTTCTTGGTCTCGAAGTTGCGCGTTCCCAAAAAGGCATCTTCCTGAATCAACGAAAATATGCTCTTGATATTCTGAATGACAGTGGTCAACTTGGCGCCCGGATCGCTTCCTTTCCCATGGAACAAAACTTGAAGCTCACAAATCAAGATGGCGACCTTCTTTCTGATCCTAGTACCTATCGGCGACTCGTGGGACGACTCATCTACCTGACCATCACTCGGCCTGATATTGTCTTCACAGTGAACATCCTCAGTCAGTTTATGCATGCCCCCCGCCTTCCACACATGCAAGCCGCCACTCGTGTTCTTCGTTACATCAAAGGCAGCCCAGGCCAAGGCATTTTCTTTCCCTCTTCCACTACTTTACATGTCACTGCTTATACTGATTCAGATTGGGCCAGCTGTCCCACAACGCGTCGCTCTACCACCGGCTATTTCATTCAGCTTGGCACTAGTCCTATTTCATGGCGCACCAAGAAACAAACGAAAGTAGCTCGCTCTTCCGCTGAAGCTGAATATCGTGCCATGGCCGTCACCACTTGTGAGCTCACCTGGTTAAAACAACTCCTCGTTGATTTTGGTATTTCTCATCCTGAACCTTTTAGCTTACATTGTGATAATCAATCTGCTCTGCACATTGCTCATAATCCTGTGTTCCATGAACGCACCAAGCATATTGAGATTGATTGTCACATTATTCGAGATAAGATCCGGTCTGGTCTCCTCACTGCCGTCCATACGTCATCACATGAACAAGTTGCGGACATCTTCACCAAAGCCTTAGGCCGAGAACTCTTTCATCATTTTTTATGCAAGTTGGGCATTACGGACCTTCATGCGCCAACTTGAGGGGGAGTATTGACACCATCCAAAACTGCTTATTCCCAGGATCCCAAACTACACAAAATCAGCCATGAAATCCTCATCATAATTCTAGGAATTGATTTGTAAATATTGATTCTAGGAATTGATTTGTAATTATTATTTCTTTCCTTGTATTTCTTTATTTCCATACGTAGTCTAGCCTCTTGTATCTATTTAAACCAGAACCTATCATTGTATTTGGCAAGTCATTACAATAAAAATATTCTGTTTTCACATTATTGACAAAACGCGTGTGTAAACATCATTATTAATTAATATTATGCGGAATGAATACAAAATTTATGCTTAAAAGATTCCTTCTTTCTCAGGAAGAAAAAAAGTAAATGGTTGTATCATGTACATATGACCATTACACATGCACCTGTCTTGAAGTTTTCTGGATTATGAGGATAAAACGTGCGTGAAAATGAATGAGAGAATTGATGTGAGTATTGGGATATTAATGGAGCATGTACGTACGTACCTCAGGTGGGGAGAGTTGGTAAAACTGGGTTGCCATGTAGTTGCGACCCCATAAAAGGGAGGTTGGAGGGTTGTTTTCCCCTTGATCGAACGTAAATTGCGTGTCCATATAAGAATCCAGTCTTCGGTTGAACTACATGATATATATTTTCCAAATTAACCATATATGCAAAAAGACATTATAATTAAGTACGTAGCTGTAAAATAGGCAAACCTATATACGTACGAATTGATCTAAAGATCGATCTGGCTGTATCAGATATATATATATATAGGTGAATTTTATCTATATATAAATTAGTTAATATATATTTAAAGCATGAATTTTTAAATATCATGTATATATCTAGTGATGTTGAGCCATAGAATTAATTAATTGCATGCACAAATTAATTAGTATCTCACATGCACATCATCTTCAAATCTTACGGTTTGATATATATATAAATCATCCAAATGAAAATCAACTTTTGCAAAAGGAGCTAGGATGTTTTGTTTTTGTCTTTGCCAATATGTCTTTGGAAGTATCGATACGGACTCCAATAATTAGCACGTAACACAAGAAAGAAATTAGGAGCCATCAAATTAAACATATCACCATCAAGCTAAAGACAGGACAAAGAAATGAAAAGATGAGAAAAGAAAATCCAAGTCTACCACGCGTGAAGAAAAATCCACTAGAGAAGAAAATCAGTACAAGTCGATGATAGAGAAATCTCACCACACTTTTAATCGTGGGAGTAGTATTGTATTTATATAGAAAGGCAACATACAGAAACTGTATAAGGTATAGCAATACATGATAATGAACAAATGTAAAAGCTATACAAGGTAAGATTTAGCAAATTACAATGAGTGAAATCTGCACTATAATTAGTCCTATGACTGTCAATGAGATGGAGATAAATCAGCCTACAATCTCTTTGCTACACTCTTGGCATCCATATTTGTCATGCTGCTTTCCATACTAGTGGTTTCCATATCAGGAATGGTGTTGATCGAAAGGTGAATATTATCATCCGCCCTCAAACTAGGCGTGGTAACAAGGCATAGTTTGTTCTTGAGTCTGTCCAAATCATATCTTGTTTGAGGCTTAGTGAAAACATCTGCAATCTGAGCTGAAGTTGAGATGTGCCGAGTGATTAACAAACCAAGAGAAACTCTCTCCCTGATATAATGATAATCTAACTCAATGTGTTTACTTCTAGCGTGAAACACGGGATTGACAGTCATGAACAAGGAGCTGAGATTATCACAAAATAAAACTGGTGGTGTTATCAATGGAACTTGAAGGTCACAAAGGATGAAAGTAAGCCAGGTGATTTCTGCAGCAGTTTGGGCCATAGCCCTATATTCAGCTTCTGAGCTTGAACGAGAGACTGTGGGTTGCTTTTTTGCACTTCAAGAAATTATGTTACTGCCAAGGTAAGTGCAGAAACCAGTGGTTGAACGTCATGTTTGTGGGCATCCTGCCCAATCTGCATCCGAGAAGGCATAAAGGTCCAATGTACTGGAGTTTTGAATATGCAAACCATGATGAGCAGTCCCTTTCACATATCTCAGAATCCGTCTTACCATTGTGAAATGGTCTTGTGTTGGAGCATGCATGAACTGAGAAACATAATTAACACTAGATGAAATATCAGGACGTGTTAGTGTTAAATACTGTAATGCACCAACTAGAGATCGATAGGTGTGAGGATCAGAAAGTGCTGTTGAGTCCATGACTGTTTTGAACTTTTGAGTCATTGGAGTATGAGTTGGTTTGCAATCTCTCATTAATGCACGATCAAGTAGATCAATAGCATACTTAGATTGGTGCAGTACAAGGCCATCTGAAACATAACTGACTTCAACTCCCAAAAAATAATGAAGTGCACCAAGGTCCTTCATTGCAAATTCAGTGTGCAACACAGCTATGAATTGATCAATTAATTTATCTGAGGAACCCGTGAGGATGATATCATCCACATATAGAAGTAGCACCAAAGTGCCATGAGCCGAATGATTGATGAAGAGACTTGGATCAGCTGTACTGCAGAAGAAACCAGATTCAAGAAGAAAGGTGCTAAATCTATCAAACCAAGCTCTTGGAGCTTGTTTTAATCCATATATTGCCTTATGAAGTAAGCACACATGGTCAGGTTTCTCATGGTTCACAAAGCCAGGAGGCTGTTCCATGAATATCTTTTCTGACAAGAGTCCATGAAGAAATGCATTTTTCACATCTAGCTGTCTAATACTTCATTTTCGAACAACAGCTAGTGAAATAATTATTCGAATAGTGGCTGGTTTCACTACAGGAGAGTAAGTCTCTGTAAAGTCTATGCCATCCACTTGATGAAAACCTTTAGCTACCAGCCTTGCCTTTAGACGTTGTAATGATCCATCAGGATTGATTTTGGGTGTTAGTACCCAACGTGATCCAACCACATTCATTGTGGAATTTCTGGGAACAAGAGACCAGGTCTCATTTTGCCATAATGCTTCCAATTCTTCTTCCATAGCTTTCTTCCAGCCAGGATGTTTAACAGCTGATTGAATAGTTCTTGGTGGCTTTGGTATGCCAACATACTGATGAATTAAAGCATACTTAGGATTATGTTTATGAATACCTGATTTTGCACGAGTCTGCATAGGATGTGAAGAAGCAGGTAGTATAGAATTTGAGGACTCTGCATGAGGTATTATGGACTAATTGCTTACTTCAGGACCTGCTGGGCCTTCGGATTGATCCAGTAGAGAGGAAATGTCAGGTAACATAGATGAGACAGTATTGGACTGAAGTTCTACACCACATACTAAATCAGATAGAGTTAGTTGTTTACTCAAGGGTGCATTAGGAGTCGGATTTTCTGTATGTGCTGATGGAGAAGAATGAGAGCATATAGTGACTGTTGAAGAATCCCATTCTTTGAAAGTAGTGACCAGAAAATCTGAACAAGACTTGTTATTGGAGACTTGAGTTTTAAAGTGAAGATGATCCTCATCAAATGCTACATGTCTGGAAATAAATGTCCTTCTTGTAGGTGGATAATAACACCTATACCCTTTATGTCGATCACTATAGCCCAAGAATACACAAGAGAGTGACTTTGGGTCAAACTTACTTGTCTTTTGGTCCCAAACATAAGGATAACATCTTGAACCAAAGACACGAAGAGATCCATAATCTGGTGTTTTGTGATAAAGCATATAATAAGGGGACTCCCATTTTAAAGTGATAGTAGGGAGTCTGTTGATTAAGAAAACAGCTGTGGTAAATGCTTCTACCCAAAAACACTTGGGAACATTAGCATGCAACATCATTGTAAGACCCAACTCTCTAATATTTCGATGTCTCCTCTCAACAAATCCATTCTGCTCAGGCGTGTATGGACAGGATATTTGATGTAAAATACCAGAATTTTGCAAATGACTAATAAAGGCATTATTCAGAAATTCTCCTCCTCCATCTGTTTGTACCACTTTTATGATTTTCTCAAACTGTCTCAAGACATATTTCTCAAATAGTAAGAATTGATTAAAGAAATCTGACTTTTGCTTTAGAGGAATCATCCAAATGAACTTTGTAAAATCATCCACAATTGCAGCATAATAATGAGATTTATTCATTGAAGGAACAGGAGCAGGCCCCCACAAGTCAATATGAAGCTTATCAAAAGGAGTAATTGTTTTAGACACTGAAGTAGAGAAGGGAAGCTTAGACATCTTCCCTAACTGACAACTCTCACAGACTTTATTCTCTAACTTATTGGACAATATTTTAATAAGACCCTTGCTTTGAAGATTAGCAACAGCAGCTGCTTGAGGATGCCCGAGCCTTTGATGCCATAGATCCCTTGTTACTGCTCGAAACCTTGTTGAAAAGAAAGCAGCTGGTGAAGCCCGAATGGTGTAAAGATTATCCTGCTTGAGTCCCTTCATTAGAACTCTGTGTCACTCGATCCTTGATCACAAAATGCTCATTAGAAAACTCACAGTTTACTGGATAATCATTAGTCAATTGTCCAATAGATAACAAGTTTTTCTCTAGATCAGGAACCAAAAGAATATTGGTTAAAGTAATCTTAGAAGATCCTGACCCGTTAGTAGCATCACCAATGTGTGTAATTCTTAGAAAATCTCAATTTCCAATTAACGCATGATCTGAACCAACATAAGGCTTTAAGTTAGATAAAATACCTTCATGAGAAGTCATGTGAGCAAAAGCTCCTGTGTCAGAAATCCATTCATCATTGTTGGTTTCTGAGACAATATTGAGAGCTGCAAATGCTTTAGGCAAGTTGTCGGGCTGAATTGAGTGATTAAACCTGTGCCAACAACGAATTGCAGTGTGGCCTCGTTTATCACAGATTTGACAAAGAAGTTCACGATTAGGCTCACGGGTAGAATTAGTTGACACATTTGGAGAACCTAGATTGTTCAGCTTCACAGTTGCTTGATTAGTAGGAGAAAAACCTTTACCTTTTGAGGAAAAACTACCTAATTGCCGAGATCCCTTGTTGTTGAATTTTGAGTTATTTTTCTGACCATAAAAGGCAGTGTAGGCTCCTGAGTCAGGAGAGTGCAAGCTAATCTGTGTCTCATAGCTTTGCAGTAAAGGCACTGCTTCTGCATAACTTGGCATAAAAGGTTTGAGCATAGAAGTGGTAAAAGGTTCATACCTTGCTCCCAAGCCATTTAATAGAGAGAATACTTTGGTTTTGTCATCAACAGGACAGCCAATAGCAGATAAGCTATCACACACACCTTTGAATTTACGGAGATAATCATTCAAAGGCATATCAAAGTCTTTCTTCATGTGATTGAGTTGCTGTGTAAGTTGAAACTGTCGCTCCTGAGAAGATTGAGCATATGCTTCTTTGAGAGTCCTCCATACATGTGCCAAAGTGTCCAGGCCAATGACAATCCCAAGAGCCTCTTCAGATAATGTTCCAATGATCCAGCCTCTAAGTAGTCGATCAGCAGTTTTCCATTTCACAAATTCTGGGTTAGAAACAGCTTGATGAATTGAACCCTCTGGAGGTGGAAGTACAGCTTCAGGGATAGTGACTTCTCCCGTAAGATAAGTCACCAGTTCTTGACTCTCTGCTAGAGCAAGGACTTGCTCACGCCAAAGAGGATAATTTTCAGACTTGAGTCTGAGAGTAACAAAATTGCCAACATTCAATGATATTGAAGACATGTTTGCGGAAGAAAAAAAAAATTGCCCTCCTCACAATATGAATTCTCTGATACCAAGAAGAAAATCAGTACAAGTCGATGATAGAGAAATCTCACCACACTTTTAATCGTGGGAGTAGTATTGTATTTATATAGAAAGGCAACATACAGAAACTGTATAAGGTATAACAATACATGGTAATATACAGAAACTGTATAAGGTATAGCAATACATGGTAATGAACAACTGTAAAAGCTATACAAGGTAAGATTTAGCAAATTACAAGGAGTGAAATCTGCACTATAATTAGTCCTATGACTGTCAATGAGATGGAGATAAATCAGCCTACAATCTCTTTGCTACACTCTTGGCATCCATATTTGTCATGCTGCTTTCCATACTAATGGTTTCCATATCAGGAATGATGTTGATCGAAAGGTGAATATTATCAATGATCATGATCATTTTTGCTTCTACTATACTATAGAGAGAGAGAGAGATGGAAGTACCTCCTGTAACAGAGACTCTCTCAAGTCGGGACTAGGCATAAAGGCAGCGGCGTACACTGCAACAGAGACTCTCTCGGGGAACTTTTCCATGGCAACAGATATGCAGAGACCTCCATAGCTGTGGCCGACAAGTACCACCCTTTCCTCCATTAATGGCGGAGACGCCATGAATTCCATCAAAGGCTCGACGTATTCCGAAAATGACTTTACTTCATGCACCTGCTTTGGGTGGATCCCAGAAGCAGCTAGGTCCAGGACTGTGACCTTATGACCTGAGAATTTCAACAAACTTGCCACCTTATACCAACACCATGCTCCATGGCAGGCTCCATGTACAAGTACAAAGTGCTTGATCTCGCTGTTCTCCATCTCCACTTATCCATCTACCTACTCTTTTGGAAGACCTTGCCGTTTTAGCTTTAAAAGACTTGGAGCATTAGCATTGGTTTTATCAAATTCATCTTCAAAATTTAATGAAAAGTACATGTTTAATATAAATTTAAAACCTCCTTATCCATAACCCCATGTTGGATTAGCCATTAGATTCACCAAACTAATAATATAATATTATTTTTTAATAATAATTTTTTAATTTTTTTTTTCATATTTTACAATTACACTAACTATATATATATATATATATATTAATAATTTAATTTGATACTTAAATTATTGATACTAACCAGAGGGTCATTGCATGAATTATAGGAAATGTAAGAAATATATTTTATAATAAAATAATAGAAATAGAGAATGAATAGTGAGTCTTCAAATATAGAGATGAAAGTAAAAATATTGTAGCTCAAAACTTGAGCTTTGATAGTATACCAAATCCAATACTAGCATTTTAACCCCCAAATCATCAAATTTTGATGAAACCTCCCTTTTGATAAGACCGATACTGGTGCTCTTAATGTGGAATAAAATTGTAATCAGAAGAATTTTAAATTTTAAAAAGATAAAAAGATATTTTCATAATTTAAAAAAGGGAAATGCTTTTCCTACATAAAGGTGGTCATCGATTGCATTTTTTATTTTATTTTTTTTACTTAATTGTTAAGTAATTATTTTAAATTGAATTTTTAGTTTTTATTTTTTTAAAATATTTAATGAATTTTAAAAAATATTAAAAAAAAAAAAGACAAATTTGTTTTTACCTATTCGGTGGTGGTTTCAGTGGACTCTCTCTATGGGAGTAGCACCGTCCTTTAAAAGAAGCGTCCAGCAACAACAAAGAAGGAAAGAAAAAATAAACAAAACATGTCCGACGAGTAGTAAACCAATGATATAGGATTGTATACATATCATTATCCTTCAAATATACATACACACGTAAAATAAAAGCGCGAAGAAATTAACGAAAATGGTAGACATGGGTTGGTGTAAATTTATCCAGTTAAAATATTGACACTGTATTTTGTTCTGGTGCATGGCACATGCCATGGTGCTTCGTGCTGGTACAAGCTCAAACCACGGCTCGAGTTCGCCGGCCAGCGCAGCGAGTCATAGCCCTTGATCTTGCGGCTTCATGTATCAGTACGAAGACAATCAAAGATGTTGGCAGCTTTCACGAGTATATTGAACCATTGTTAGAGCTTTTGGCCGCACTTCCTCCTGACCAAAAGGTTGTAATCGTGGGGCACAGCTTTGGGGGCTTGAATTTAGCCCTTACAATGGAAAAGTACCTTGAGAAAGTAGTTGTAGCCTTTTAGGGGTTTTCATGGCGGCTTTTATGCCAGATATCACACACAAGCCGTCATATGTTTTGGAACAGGTGTGACGTCTCAAACCGTTATCTTTTAGTTGTTAAAGAAGATTACACATAAGGTGTTTGTAAAAAAGTCTCACACACTATGAGAGTACATTGAGAGTCTTTCAATATATACACAATATGTAGGTTATTTACAGAGTGTATTGAATGTTACAAAGAGGGATTTTTGGAATGCAATCATAGGAGGGGAATATGGGGCTTAATGTGAAATTGCCATATTTGGCCTTTGTAGCCATTGGGCATATATGGATGGTTGTTGGTTGTAGAGTTTCCATATATAAAATTTCTAGTTGCTGGACAAGGTTCCTTATATATCTTCAATACTCCCTCACTAGGGGTGTAATTGGTCCGGTCCAATTTTAAAAAAAAATTAGGACTGAACCAGTATGCACCGGTTTTGCATTTTCGAAAAACGATTACGTACCGGTTATCCTCCTAAACCGATACCTCCAGTTTTACCGATTCTGATCCGGTTTTTAATTTATAGTATTAATATTATGGCATAAAATGTAATTAATATACTAATATATATTAGTATACTAATGTATACTAATTAATTAAAGTGAAATATAATTAATATACTAATGTATATTAGTATTACTAATATATTATGTATTTATCAAAAGAAATAAGTTGGGAATTTATTAGGTTATAAAATGTTATTAATATATATATTATGTTATAAATTATAACAACATTATCTTATATATCATTATAATTTATATTATTATGAATGTTATATATAAAAATTATATATAATATAAAAAGTATTATACATAATATTAAAAAAATTAATTTAAAATATATAATATAGTGAACCGGTTTGGTCTGGTCCTAAAAAGCATAGAACTGGAACCAGACCAGTACTGGCCAGTTTTGGAACTACGGAAACTGGTTTAGGACCAGTTCAAGCCGGTTTCCCCGTTAAGTTTTACACCTCTATCCCCTGCAAACTATGCCGAGGTAGAAGGCCAAGTTTGATCCCATAACATGTGAAGAGTGTGGCATCCAAGAGGCTTGGTAAAAATATTAGCTAGTTGTAAAGAGGCGGGGACATGCTAACCATGAAGTAGTCCAAGAGCAACATGTTCACACACATAGTGATAGTCAATCTCAATGTGTTTACTACGAGTATGAAAAACAGGATTAACAATCATGTAGAGAGCACTAAGATTGTCACAAAAGAGGAGTGGCAGAGACAAAAGGTGAACACCAAGATCTAGAAAGGAAATCCATGTGAGTTCAGCAGTTGTATGCGCCATGGTGCGATATTCAGCTTCAAAGCTTGAGCGAGACATAGTATTTTGTTTCTTAGCAGACCAAGAGATTCAGTTGCTTTCTAGGAAAATACAATATCTAGTTGTGGAACACCGTGTTTAAGGACAACCTGCCCAATCTGCATCTGAAAATGCATAAAGATCAAGTGTAGATTGGGAACTGAAGTAAATACCAAGCTCAACAGTTCCATGTAAATAGCAAAGAATATGTTTTACCATTTTGTAGTGAGAGATGGATGGCGAATGCAT
This sequence comes from Juglans regia, assembly GCF_001411555.2. Lineage (NCBI taxonomy): Eukaryota > Viridiplantae > Streptophyta > Magnoliopsida > Fagales > Juglandaceae > Juglans > Juglans regia. Next base: position 2,868,590 of record NC_049907.1, read on the forward strand.
AAATTGTGAAACAAAATTAACACTATAAGCTAGGTCTAGCCATGTAAGTGGTATTGAAGGGCACTAATATTGCTACAATAGTGAGAGGCGTCAGGAAAGGGAACATCACTAATGAGGCCCTTTGTTTGGGCCATCACAGGTGTACCCATGGGTTTGCAGTCTTGCATTTGTGCACGTTCTAGTATGTCAAGAGCATACATGGTTTGGGACAAAATAAGGCCATCTTTAGTACGGTGAACTTGTATGCTAAAAAAAATAATGTAATGGGCCAAGGTCTTTTATGGCAAATTGGGTACCAAGAGTACAAGTTAATTTGTGCAAAAGAGCATAATTAGAACCTGTTGAGAGAATATCGTCAACATATAATAATAAAACACGCATATCACAAAAGGAGTGATATATAAAAGGTGAGGGATCAACCATCATACTACATAGAAACCCATAAGAGATGGGAAAAGTACTAAACTTATCAAACCATACACGGGGGTTTGTTTTAAACCGTACAAGGCTTTATTCAATTTGAAAATATATGAAGAGAAGTTAGGATCGGTAAAACTTGGGGGTTGTTCCATGAAGACGGACTCTTTAAGATCCCCATGAAGAAAGTCATTCTTGACGTCAAGTTGGCGAATGTCCCTGTGATTGACAAGGGCTAAGTTGATGATGATCTAAATGGTGTCATGTTTGATAACATCAGAGAAAGTCTCATTGTAAAAGACACCATTAACTTGATGGAAGCCTTTTGCGACAAGTTGTGTTTTCATGCGATCAAGTGTGCCATCAGCATTGAGTTTGCTCTTAAAGACTCATTTGCATCCAACAACCTACATGTCTGGAGTCCGAGGAACAAAAGTTCAGGTGTTGTTTGATTGAGCTGAATTATTGCATATTTTATACATTTAGAACCAATATATTTTAATTATTTCATTACATTATTATTGGTTTTAGATGAATAAATGATTAAGATGAATAAATCCGAGTTATGATTTAAATTGGTTAATAGCATGATTTATGCTTAATTTATAACTTGGGATTTAATTGAACAATGTTCATTCACATGCACAACATATTTTTGATATCCTATTATTCTTATTCTTATTTTATTCATAATTTCAAATTCAAAGGACTTTCAAGTGGGCAAGACGTTGGAACAATATAAGAACTTTCAACGAGTGTAAGACTCTTCAAATAGGCATAATGATGGGGTTTGAGAGTAATTCAGATTAGAATCCAAAAATGCGTTAGGAGATATAATGGACACATTTTAGTATTTTAATCACAACTTTCTGCTCAAATATCGGATTGATACGATTCTTGATGCGTTGGAAAGTTATCTTAAAGGGCTACAAAGTTGTTTTTTAATAAGGATTTCCAAATTCGAACTCCTGAAGCGCTTTTGTGGCTGCCAAGTTTAGTCCTAAAATTTAAACGATTTTGTGTGTGGGAATAAGAAGACATTAGGGTTTCTTTCCTATCTTATTTAAGCATATCATTAGCACGAAATTGAAGACTTTTTTAGAGCAGCGCTGCACATTTGAAGAACTCTTACAGGGTCCAATTGCCGCTCCAGCCGCCTCTTCCATTGCCTACCACCTCCATCTCCATTCATTTGGCTTGCTCTTTTCACTATCTACTATTTATTTAATTTTAGTTTAAAGTTTGTGATTTATTTTTGAGATATTTGGCTTAGACTTTTGGGCATTTATTTTCTGTTTATTTATTTCGTGTTATTTATTTTTCTCGTTTTTTTAAACTTTCATTTAACAGTGATTACAAGTACTATGAATTAATTTTGAAAATTTGTGATTTAAATACAAGGATGAACCCTAGAATCTTGATTTTGAGGCTTTTCAATTTTCAGTTCGTATTTTGTCAATTACTTTCTAATCTAGTTTAATTCTTAGATTAGTTTTATTAATCTCTCAATTCCATTGCATATTAGATCGATTAAAGCTTAATTAGGACTTAAATAATTTATGTTTTATTGTTTAATTTTTCAGATTAATTAAGATTGTTTAGTTTAGTTGATTTATTTTTATTGTTAATTTCAATTTGTTAGTTTTTTTTACATTTCATTTCGACACTCAAAAATCCAAAAATATGAATCTAGTCCATGACTAGTACCATTTTCATTATTGTTGCACTCTTTCATCTATTGCACATACCATCATTTTTATTTTCTCTTTATGAATATTTTCACCATTTTAAACGAGTTTGATTTTAAGTAACTTTCCCTGATGAGACAATTTAAGAATTTATTCCTAATTATTATGCGACATCCTCCTGCACTTGGGATAGCCTTTGTGCTACTCATTTTTGGGTGAGTCATTGTTGTAATGAAGAGCTTGTAATTCATCACACATAGCCTTAGACCACCTGACATGGTTCAGCACAGAACAAATGGTCTTGGGCTCTTAAGGAAGGTCAATAAGGGTATGGATATTTGTGTATTTGGGATTAGGTTTGTGAGTCCCAACTTTGGCACAAGTGACCATGGGGTGAGGAGGAGGGGTCCATGGGGAAGAGGAAGCTATGGGTGGAGCAAGCAAGGGGTTGGAGGGGGGTCACCATGAGATGAAGTTGATGTAGGGTTGGGGTGCAAAAAGGGCTCAATGTCAGGAGCCAACGAGGGAATGAGAATGGGATCAATTGTCGAGGATGTTTAAAGAGCCGGTGGAGGTGATGCCTACAAGTGAGCTGCATTAGGGATATCCACAAGGTTAGTGATAGATAAGTGTCGTTCGATAAAAGTTGATAAAACCTGAGTATCGAAAGTGGGTAGATGGAGATTACCAGGTTGTTTGAATGGAAAACTAGTTTCATAAAAACATGTCGAGAAATAAAGGTTTTTCGTGATGGTGGGTGATAGCATTTGTACCCTTGGTGTTTGTCACTCTAGCCCAAAAAAATACAAGGTAGGGTTTTTGGGTCGAATTTATTTTGTTTGGTGTCTCGAGTGTAAGAGTAACATTTGGAGCCAAAAACCTTGAGAGAGGTATAATCTGGATAGTGGCCATAAAATATAGAGAATGGGGACTGACAACCAATGGATGTAGAGGGAAGGCGGTTAATTAAGAAGATGGTAGTGGAAAAGGCTTTGACCAAAAAACGTTTAGGTATGCCAAATAACATAGTCATACCTAGTTCACGGATGGTGCGATGACATCGTTCTACTGAACCATTTTGTTAGGGTGTATGCGGACAAGAGTATTGGTGAAGAATGCCTTGCTTTTGAAGATGCAAATTAAATAGATTGTTGGTGAATTCACTGCCAACAATAAAGTTTATCAAAGATACTAAAAGTATAACTATGTGAAGGTGAAAAAGGTAATTGCTCATTTTTCCTAGTTGGCAATTCTCACACAGAGAAGAGCCCTTATTCTTGCCAAGAGTCTGGATAAGACCTTAAGCAAAGCATAGAAGCTTGAGGGTGTCCCAACCATTGATGCCACACTTCTTCAGAAATCGATCGAAACCAGATGGAAAAGTGTGCTTCTGTGGGTGGGGACAAAATATACATATTACCCTTGCGATGTTCGTTCATTAGTGTGTAGTTGGTTGCCCTTTCCTTAATAGAGAAACCAATACCATAAAATTCACAGGCATAAGGATAGTCAGACGTCAGTTGACTAATAGACAAGATATTTTTCACTAAATCAGGGACAAGCAAACATCTTTAAGCTGAATACGAGAATCACCAAAACCAATATAAGTGTCCCCAGTATGTGTGATTTCGTGAAGACTACCATCACCAATAAGTATTACATCATTGCCAAGATAGCAACGAAGGTTGTTGAGCATCCCTGAGTTACTTGTCATGTGAGCAAAGGCCCCCATGTCTGCTATCCATTCGGAGTTAGAAGGCATATCAATGTATCATGAAGAGCCATAGCGGCCAAGGCTTGAGGTATATCATCTGGTTGGAGACTGTGATTAAACCGATGTCAACATTTCAGAGGAATATGTCCTTTCTTGCCACAAATTTGACAAGTCTCTGAACGAACTGAGTCACAGGCAATATTATAATTTTGATTATGAGTACCACCAGACTGAGCATTAGAACGTGGGGAATGGCTGGCTTGTGAGAAGCCACATCCCTTAGAAGAAAAAGTCTTGTGCTGCGTATGGGTGGAACCTCGTTGACACTTAGAGAAGCTGTGATTGGACTTTTGGCCATAAAATGCCACGGGCTGAGGAGTAAGGGGCTCGTGCAACTAAGAACGCATCTCGAATCCTTGCAACAGGGGCACCAGCTCTCCATACATCAGCATGGGGGTTTGAGCATTGATGTAGTGAATGGCTCATTACTTGGGGCTGAGACTATTGAGGAGGGAGAAAGCCTTCATTTTGTCACTCACCGGCCGACCGATTGCAGCTAGATTATCGCATACCCCTTTGAAGTGTTGAAGATGATCTGCCATTGGTGTGGTGGCCTCCTTCCGCATGTAAAAGCTGCTATGTAAATTGGAATTCCCTCTCTTGGGATCTTTGGGCGTAGGCCTCTTGAAGGGCCTGTCAAACCTGTTGTGCAGTGTCTAGTCCAACAACTAGACCAAGAGATTCTTCTGAGAGTGTCAATTATCCAGCCACAAAGTAGACGATCAGATTTGCACCATTGGAGGTAAGTTTGACTGAACTCTTGGAAGTATCGTCTGTGGGGACATCGAACTGAGGTGGGGGGGACAGATTTGTAAGATGGTCCATAAGGTCTTGGCTCTTAGCCAAGGCCACGATTTGTTCCCTCCACAAGCGATATTTTCCGTGTTAAACAAAATGTGACAAAATTACTCACAGATAGTGAGATGGAAGCCATGTGAGTAGAACTCTCTTGCTCTCACTTGGCTCTTGTTACCATAAAGAAGATTGCACAGAAGGTGTTTGTGAAAAAGTCTTGCACACCATGAGAGTACATTGAGATTTTTTCAATATATATACAATACGTAGGTTATTTATAGAGTGTATTGAACGTTACAAAGAGGGATTTTGGGATATAATCATAGGAGGGGTACCGCATTACTGTAAACAAATTCACACACACAGGCCCTCACCTGTGTGACGACGGATTCACTCACCCCATACACATGCACGACACAGATCGGTCTAATTACATCACAAATTGTTGTAAGAATTTTGGGATTCTTTATTTTCCTAAGTAGTGTAATTGGGTTGTGATTGTGGAAGGATCTTGAACTCACCAAGACTTTAACAAGGCCAAGTTCACTGTTTATTGAGGACTTGTCCAAGGCATAGTATTTCTCAAACCAGGGATATGAGTCGGTTCCACGAGTTTACGTTGTTTGTGACGAGGATCTAGCAATACTTGTTGAATTTCAGCGATGGATGATTCAAAACAGTAGGGTAAAAGACGTGATGGAGATTGAGGGTGCTGATCACATGGCAATGCTTTCAAAGCCGAAGGAACTCTGCGATTGTCTCCTGATCTGCATCTAAATACACTTGAAATTATGCTCTGTTTTTAACAAGAATAATTCTATTTGAAGACATTTATACCACATCAACCACGTGACATTATTTGATTCGGAAGATAAATTCTAAAATTTAAATATTACAAATCAAATTATTAATTGCCTACTAGATCTTAATTCAAATAATGTGCATGCCATCATATTGTAGTACTCAAGACACACGTACGGGATATTACCATCGGGTCATAATTTATTTGTGCCACGAAACATATATCCCAAGCTAGGTAGCTGCAAGTGGCAAGTTTTAAGGATATTTCTCTGCAATTTCAAGGAGGCAGGAGCACAGCTCCTTCGGTTGCGAGAACATCACCATGTGATCGGAACCGGCAATTACCTTCACCTCCGGTGCTGGATTGTTCTCAATCATCCACCTTTGGAAATCCACCTTCATCACATTGTCTTCTTCACAAATGATGTAAACTCTAGGAACTTGCCCGTATTTCTCCCTGCTCAGATTTGCTTCTTTTTGCAATGTTGAAGTATCCCCGTAGAGACGAATAGGTCTCACCAACGACATTGCAAGCGTCAAATCCTAGTAATTAATTAGTTTCATTGTGTACAATATATTAGGAAATGCATGACAACTTAATTAATTAGCTAACTAACTTATGATAATTATAACATTAATTACTATTAACAAGAATTTTGTTCACAACTTATAATGAAAGTAGTCAAGCATATCCGCAAAGAGAAATGATAGCTTTGGCCATAACAAGATTTCACATAAGTAAATTTACAAACTGACGTGATTTGATGTGGTATATTAAATTATAAAGTTACTTTTATTGTAAAGTGGATCTAACGTATATATCATATAAAATCATGTCAATTTATAGATTTACTTTTATATATGAAATCTCTTTGTAGTTGTAACACTTTTTATTCGACAAAACATCATTAATATTATGCGGATTGAATACAAAATTTATGCTTAAAAGATTCCTTCTTTCTCAGGAAGAAAAAAAAGTAAATGGTTGTATCATGTACATATGACCATTACACACCTGTCTTGAAGTTTTCTGGATTATGAGGATAAAACGTGCGTGAAAATGCTGACAATGAATGAGATAATTGATGTGAATATTGGGATATTATTGGAGCATGTACGTACGTACCTCAGGTGGGGAGAGTTGGTAAAACTGGGTTGCCATGAAGTTGCGACCCCATAAAAGGGAGGTTGGAGGGTTGTTTTCCCCTTGATCGAACGTAAATTGCGTGTCCATATAAGAATCCAGTCTTCTGTTGAACTACATGATATATATTTTTTATTTTCCAAACCATATATGCAAAAAGACATTATAATTAAGTACGTAGCTGTAAAATAGGCAAACCTATATACGTATGAATTGATCTAAAGATCGATCTGGCTGTATCAGATATATATATATATATAGGTGAATTTTATCTATATATAAATTAGTTAATATATATTTAAAGCATGAATTTTTAAATATCATGTATATATCTAGTGATCTTGAGTCATAGAATTAATTAATTGCATGCACAAATTAATTAGTATCTCACATGCCCATCATGTTGATCAAATCTTACGGTTTGATTTTGACCCAAAATATGAAGATAAATATTCTAGTAATAAAGTGATTACACAAAAATAATCTTACAAATTGATATAACTTGATATGATTTATCAGACTGAAAAATTATTTTTATTATAAAATAAATCCGATAGATCACATTAAACTGTATTATTTTGTAAGATTACTCTTATATAATTTAAAACCTTAGCACTTATCAAATATGTATGGAAATATATGACCGACCGACAAAACGAATATATATAAAAATCATTCAAATGAAAATCAAATTTTTCAAACAGAGAGGATTTTTTTATTTTGTCTTTGCCCAATGTCTTTGGAAGTGTCGATACTAACTCCAATTAGCACGTAACACAAGAAAGAAATTAAGAGCCATCAAATTAATCATTTGACCATCAATATCTAAACGAAAAGCCAAAAGCCAGGACAAAGAAATGAAAAGAAAAGAAAATCCAAATCAATCACGCAGGAAGAAAATTCCACTGGATGATCATGATCATTTTCGCTTCTACTATACTATAGAGGGGATCCCCATGCACAAGAATAATCTACGGTCTGCAGACAATCCCAAGTCACAGTCACTGCATAAGGTTGGGAGAGAGAGAGAGAGAGAGAGAGAGATGGGAGTACTACCTCTTCGCCTAGCGTCAAGATACTCAAGTCGGGACCTGGCATAACGGCGGTGGCATACACTGCAACGGAGACTCTCTCAGGAAACTTTTCCATGGCAACAGATATGCAGAGACCTCCATTGCTATGGCCGACAAGGACCACCTTTTCCTCCATTAATGCCGGAGACGCCATGAATTCCATCAAAGGCTCGAGGTATTCCGAAAGTGACTTTACTTCATGCAACTGTTTTGGGTGGATCCCAGAAGCAGCTAGGTCCAGGACTGTGACCTTATGACCTGAGGATTTCAACAAGCTTGCCACCTTATACCAACACCATGCTCCATGGCCGGCTCCATGCACAAGTACAAAGTGCTTGGTCGAGCTCTTCTCCATCTCCACTTAGCTACCCAGCTAGTACTCTTGCCGTTTTAGCTTTAGGAAGACCTTTGCTTGTAAAACTCAATTTTAGAACACTTCACGTTGAATCAAAGTGTAATTTGTAGAATCATACATTTTAAAAAGATATTTTCGTAATTTAAAAATACCCAAGTACAAGTCACACACGTAAAAGACAAAATAAATAAAAGCGAGCAAAGATGTGGCCAAAGAAATTAAGGAAAGTCGCAGACACGGGTTGGTGTAAGTTGACCCAGATTCATGAATCTTATTCGCATAAACAGATGTGGCCATTGCTTGAAGTTGAACGTCATGTACAATTTTTCTTTAAATTCCTCTAATTTATAATTTATTTCTTGATTTTGAATATCAACATTAAGACATTTTATGTTACTATATATGCAGGTTAACATTTTTATATAAAAGTGAAGCTAATTTACTAAATTGCATGGGTTCTTTTATATATTCTATGTTAATATTATTTTAATCTAGAATTAATACTCATAGGCATATATATATATATAGTAAGATTTTATATAATACATACCGTTCTTTTCTACTGAAAAATTTAATTAGCAATTTTGCATCTCAAAGCAATGAGGAATAATGTTTAAATGAAAATATATTTTAGATATAAATTAATTAATTTAACACAAGAAAAAGATCACATTTTAACTTATCGTCATAGGCTTCAAAATCTATTGTGCCGGCCGGCCGCGGTGATATCATGACTTTGTGACCGGCATATTTCAACATACTTTCGACCCTGTACCAACACCATGCTCCACTCCATGGACGAGTACAAATTAAGAATAATCTACGCTTTACAAATTAAGTACTTCACTTATTCGACAAAGTGAGGGCTCGCTAATAAAATTATAGAAAATTGTGTTTGGCTGTGTTTGTTATATTATATATTGTGGTGGTAACAGTGAAGAATTAATCACCTACAATAAAATATCATCTTAATAAATAAGCATTATTAATTAATTCCCATTTTTTAGGTTTTTAGTCTGCCAAAACCACTCTTGGTTTTCAGAAGCAACCCCAAGGTCAGGCAACATATTTACCTAGTGTATTTTCTCAAGAGAATTGCTAAATTCACAAAACATCTAACTTCAGTAGATAGATGGAAGTTTAAGCTGCGTTTAGATGTTGAGTTGAGTTAAATTTTTTATAAATAGTAATAAGTTAAGATGGTAGAGTGAGTTTTGTGAGATCCACCTAAAATAAATTTAAATATATTTAGATATTAAGATGAGTTTAAATATATTTATGAAAAATTAAAAAAAATTATGGATCCCGCGTATAAAAAAATGATAAATTGAAAAAAATTGTAGGTCTTACGTGTAAAGAGATTTTAAGTTGAGGTGAGTTTAATAATTTGAGAGTTGGGTATTTGAATATTAGATTCAACTTAAAATTAGATTAAATTGAGTTGATCTCAGTCGAGTCTATTAACCAAACGGGACCTAAGACTGCGTTTGTTTTCGCATATGAGATGAATTGAGATAAAAATTGAAAGTTAAATAAAATATTATTAGAATATTATTTTTTAATATTATTTTTATTTTAAAATTTTAAAAAGTTGAATTATTTATTTTATTTTATATGAAAATTTGATAAAATTGTAATGATTAGATAAAATGAAATCAAAAGTTTTATAAAAATAAACGAGACCTAATTAGTTTCTATTCTGGAACCTGTACAAATATCTGGCCAATTACCCAAGATAACCATCCTACGAAGTTTCATTCTGAAGAAGAAAAATTATACTCATCATTTTCATACCATACATGATTTTTTAATTTTTAATTTTTTTCTTTTACCAAATGTATGATATATAGATGATAAGTAGAACTCAATTAGTTTAGGAAAAATAAAATAAAAAATATATAAAAATAAATATAATTTGTAATATGTAAAGATGATGAGTAGCAAAGCTCAATTGCACTCATGCTCTATTACTCCAAAATTTTGAGAAAAGAAAAAAGGAAAAATAATATTAATAAAAAATTAAAAGAGTGGATAAACAGATTATTGAACATATTCTAATATCCCGACAAATGCAGGTGAAACTTTTGGGCTAAGAATTCACATTCACATCCAGTCATCCACAACCACTTTACCCGAAGATTTTACCCTACAATGTTACAGTAACACCGATCCCCCAGCATCTCCCTGCCATCTTTGGAAACACACAGGATTAACGCGGAACCGGTAGGACATGACACAGCACATTTGATCTGCTAATTTGATTTTGCTCAATTGAGAGAGATCTTTGCAGAAACACTGAACTGAAGCTACCTTCTACCAGTTCTAGACTTTGGTTTTGATGATTTCTGCAAAAACATAGGATATGTGGAAAAGATCATTAATAGAGGAATACCGTTCTCTTAGGAAATCAATCATATCATATAAAGCTGAGCTGACGAGCAGATGGTATTAGCTCTGCAGCAAACAGTAGTAGAAATTGATTGCACTGCATGACTTAAAACTAAATTCAAGTACACTGTTCTTTCAAGTTGATGTTTGTTGCTCTTCTTGCCACTTAACTGATCTTCAGTTCGACCAAAAACAAAATTGATCAATTTATTTATAACGACCTACATTTCTAAGGTTCTTTTAAGTAAAAAGTACAATATTGATTAAACTCCTCCAGAAACATTAAAAAAAAAAGGAAAAATTTACTCACTGATGCAGCCCCAAAGCTGGCCCCAGAACCTGTTGCAGCACCTGGGAAGAAGTGAGAATAAATTAGGCAATTATGAGAAATTAGAAACAAAAATAAAATACAAACATGTAAAATCAATCTTGATGATGTCGACATTAAGATCCTTATGATTTGATTTGAAAACTGTCAAAGGATGTGAATCAGATAAGTCCAGTGCAACTTCTCAAACTAAACTCTGATAATCAACCCAAACAAGATTGTAAACTGGAACTAACCCATAATAATCTTATCAATGGACCATGAATTATTCTTATGTAGAACAAAAAATGATAAGGTACCTGAAGCAAATGGTGTTGAAAATAGTGAACTTCCAGAGGGAGTGGTAGAACCAAAAGCTGGAGCGCCACTAGCAAACAAAGAGGGAGTAGAGGCAGACCCGAACAAAGATCCTGAAGAAGAACCAAAAAGGGATGTCTGTGGAGTAGCACCAGATGATCCGAATAGAGAGGATACTGGAGCAGAAGTGGTTGGTGTCGCAAACAGAGAAGATGACACAGGGGAAGGGGCAGAAGTAGGTGTGCCAAAAAGTGACAAGCCACTCCCTGACGACACCAATGTGGTCGCTGCAGATGTCTGTTGGGAAGCCGATGTCCCATGAGTCCCGGAGCTGGCAAGCAACCCTGCAACTTGTGTTGATGGTTGTGAATTTGTTGGCAAATGCAAAGTTGGATGTACTCTCTTAGCAGCAGCTTCCTGTCTTGCTGTTTCACGCCTATCAGCTTCAAGAAAGGGATCATTCCCATAGCCTCCTCGATGGCGCTGATCAGCAAGATAAGCTGCTTTCATGGATTCAATATACTGATGAATACTCTCCACCTAAGGAATACATTGCAATACATTTGTTATTAATCATACGAATTAATTTTTTTATATAAGTAACAATCATAACAAAATATTAGGAAATAGCATAATGATCCATTTTGTATGTGCCAGAGCATGGTTTTCTGCTGCTTCCTTTTCTTTGGGAGGGGGATGGGTAAGAGGGGAGGATTGGAATTGGGACCAAGTATATGATATGTTGAAATGACACATAAGAACCAACTCCAATGATAGGGCATCAAATATAAAATGGCATAGTATTTGTTTTACTTGAGATGTATCTTTGCTTGTTAGTTCTTTCATTTGCTTTTTAGTTCTTTTAAAAAGTAAATAAGGACAATGTATTACCTAAATTTAACATTTAAGTGATATAGGTTACATAGGTAGAGTCTTAATGTTCTTTTCCCAGAGGAAAAATGGGGTAACCGCTTGTAGGAAGCTCCAGTTGCTTTCAAGTCAGTATCATCATTAATACCTAACAATAGATAACATGAAAGGTATGTAGCCACCCTCTATTTTCAAAAGTAAACCTATACGAAAAATATATTTGCTGATGTACCTTGGCAGCCACGTGAAGAAAAAAGTCATGCACATTTGACATGACTTTCGGAAGAGATTGTAACAATGAGTATCCAAGATTGAAAGAGTTCCTGTCAGAACCTAAGAGGAGAAGCTGCTCTAATTCTTCAATCCATTGGCGGCACTCACCGAGATACTTCTCAAATCTGGCAACTGTTTGCTGTAAAAAGGGGGATGGTTTTCTCGGAACCCCACTGTAGAAATCAAAAACTGGCACCATAGAGGTTGCACTCATACCAGATGCTGCTGTCGCTCCGGGAGCTTGTGATGGAGCAATGGCATTTGAAGCACCTCCAGTATTTGGATGAAGGAACCTTGGGCGTAGCATCATGAAAGAACGAATACCAACCTCTGTGTTCCGTAACATATCTTTCACAACAGCCATCAGCTCCTGCAGCACAGCTTTCTGTCGTTCCATGGCAGAGCTAACTCCCCCAAGTTCCTGGCAAATAACATGAGTAATATATCTCATACCATATATTCACAGTTAAAAAATGCATGAAGCACTGTAAAAAGCAATAAGTACTGCAGTAGAAAGGTCTTATATATAAGGTCTTGGTAATACTAGAGTTTAAAAGGAATTTTTTTTTTTTTCTTTTCTTCTTTTTTTTCCTACAACACTAGGTTTCATGATCAAATTTGCTCTGGATTAATTAACACTTAAAAGGTCTTTGGTTAAAACTAAAGAAGACCCGGGAATGTTGTATTTTCCAAAGCAATTTCCTTCACTTGTAACGAACTCATAAGACTTGGTTATTAATTTCCATTTGTTGAACCTTTTTTTTTTTATGACGGGGAACAACCCCATGGCAAAGCCCTTAGGACTCACCCATGGAACCTAAACCCCCAGGAAGACTAGCACAACAACCCACCACCATGGCCTCCCACTTAAATTGTAGTTTGATCCCAGGGGAAATCGAACCTGTGACAAAGGGCTCATGCACACAAATTCGCCCTTACCACTTGGGCTACCCACGGGTGGGTTCCATTTGTTGAACCTTCTTGTTTTATACGAAAGTATGCAACATCTTCCCAGCAAAGGCCACATTTCATTTCCTGGAATGTGCAGAATGGGATGAGTTTCCCATTGCGGGCCATCTACTTTCCAGTCTTCCTATAACCATTACCGTGTATGGATGCAATAAGACTCATCAGGGGAGACCCCCAACAGCTACCACCATATAGATGCCACCACGACTTCCACCCATCACAATCATATAATTTTCATACCCTATCAATTACCAAATGGCCTCAATCAGCTTATCGTATGGGTATTTGTTATTCAATCATGCTCACCATGCTTGAATAAGGCTGCCGCGTGGTGGTTGAGTTCTGCTGTTTAGGCGAGGGTAATATAGCTGGCTCTTTGAGAGCCAAAGTGACGTCGGGCAGCTTCAATATTGGCACTACTGTGTATGGTAGGCGGTCGCATATCGAGCAATGACACTGGCAGGAAAGCAGTGTCAATAGTTCACAGGCTCACAATAGAGAGCGAGTGAGAGAGTGGAGGGACAAGAGAGAGAGAGAGAGAGTAGGTAGGAGAGTTTGACACAGATATTTATATAAAATGGCAAAGAAAAAAAAAAACTACAAGTCAGAAGTCGGGGTTCAGTGAAAACAATGAGATATCATAGACAGCTAAAAATAAAAGGGATCGAATCAAAGAGTAGACCTGAACAATTCGGCTTGCATCAGGCTCGAATGCATCATTGCAAACTGAAGAATCATAAAGACGAGTACACTGATCCAGCCTCTGGCTCTCATCTCTGTACTTCAATATCCGCTCCCTATACAATCAATACTTAAGCAACTCAAAGCGCGTACAATACTATTATACCCAAAATCGACCAACTATAGTAGCTACAAAGACAATTAAAAGTGAACCATATTTACATTATGCCTCATCAGGATCAATACTGACACTTGAAATAAATTTAAACATTTGGGAAAAAAAACTCGGATTAAGGAACTCAAATCAAACAAAATGCCACATTTTTAAGTGAAAATCTGCAGTGAAGTGAAACAAAATTTAAAACAATTTCATTTTTTGCAGAAATTTCTCAGAGTCACAAGTTCATTTTAATGCTTACAAAATGAATGTACCAGGAAAAGGAATCAAGAATTTGAACAAAGATTTCTCCATTTCGAAGCACAAGAAATTGGAATTTTCTACTACATCCAGCTAATGCGGCAATTCAGCTTAATTGAACCGAAACTCGACAACACAACAAGTGAAAAAGACACCAAAGTTTCTTTCCTTTGGGTCCTTTTCCCCACCACCTCTCAGCAACCAATCCATAATATTTAGTTAAAACATGCAAGGACTTCGAAAAAAATCAAAGAGCTAGAAAAAGAAGGTAATTGAGACAAAGGAAAACATACTCGATCTGAAGGAGAATTTTCTGGGACTCAGGATGAAGATCCGACCACTTGGTACTATAATTCGCCGGAGTTTTATCGTTAGTGAACAGAAACAAATGCTGTTGTTGCTGTTGCTGTTGCTGTTGCTGTTGCTGCTGCTGCTGCTGCTGTTGCTGCTGAAACTGTTGCTGCTGTTGTTGTTGCTGCTGCTGTGGTTGGAAGAGTTGCAATTGTTGTTGTTGTTGCTGTTGCTGTTGTTGCGGGAAAAAAGGACTGCTCTGCTGAAAAGTTTGAGCTTGAGGCTGAAACAGCTGCTGCTGTTGTTGTGGCTGCGGAGTAGAAAACATCGAAAACGCCATTGCGTTTTCTCTGTTTTTGTTTCTTCAACGAGGACAGTGTTTTCTGGGTTTCGATTTCCTCGTTAAAGCTAAACACCAAAAACCCTAGAGAGAGATGGAGGGGAAAGACCCGCGCTTGGTATCGTTTTTGCGAATTTTATTGAAAAAGGCACTTAGTTGGAAGCAATTTGCGTTTTGGTCCTCTGTGCAAGTCTTTTTTGTCAATCAGTCCCCGGTTTTTGAAGTTTCGGGCCCAATGGGTTTAGCCCCCAAACCTTTATACTTGGGTCAAGCCGATGCGAGTGGCAAGCAGAGATATTTGGGCTGGCCTATTAAAATCATAGCCCATTTACCTTTCCCTATCCATTCTTTTAGGGGTGTGGAGGAAGGACACATTGTATCCTTCCGTTGAATCCACATACCACGTATAATTTTTTATTTTTTATTTTAGTAAATATGTGGTATATGAACGATAAATAAAAGAACTCAATTAGTTTAACAATAATAAAATCAAAATAAATAAAAATAAATATGGTGTGTGGTGTCAGGTGTGGGGGATGATGAGAAGTAAAACTATATTAATATACATAATTCTTCTTTCTTATTGCATTTAAAATCAATGGGCCTCCGAGTAGTCTATTTTATTTATGGCAATTTGCATAAGAGAAATGACGGTAAGAAGTGTTATAAAATAAAATTTACAAATTGATATGACTTGATCTGGTATGTTAATGGGTATGTGTATAGATCTAGCAGTACTTCTCATGTATTAATTCAAAACAAATAAAATGCATTCCGGCCATTAGAAGAGGGCTTCCGACAATAACGCCAACACAATCATGATAGGAAATAATTAAACATGAAAATTTGTTTTGGGGGCTTAATTTAAGTAGAAATTATAGCTTTAATGGTTGTTAACGTCATTGATTACAAACAAATTTAGGGATGGAATGGAATACCACGAATAATTCCGATTCCACTAGATGTTCTCCACTCCAAAGAAAACGTGAGTTAAAACCATTTGTGTGCGGTACCTATTATTCATCACTCATATAAGATTGAGGCCGACAAGTAGAATATTTCCAGGATAATACTTTGAAGATCACACAATCTCTCCCAACCTTCTTGTAGACCCCTTTCTATATATATATATATATATATATATATATATATATATAATAAGAGAGAAGTATTATATTTAATAAAAGTTCTTACAAAAATAAATTTACAAACTGATATGATTTAATACAACTATCAAATTTATTTTACAATAAAATGAGGCTTTCAATACGATTTATTATATCAAGTCATATCAGTTTATAAATTTATTTTTGTGAAATTTCTTTGTAAACCAAACATTTCTCTTATGTAAATCCATCAAGTACTCATGCTCTCAACCAAGCAAGAAAGAAAATGTTACATGTATAAAGATACTTATAAATGAAAATCTATGAATTGACTTATAGCTAGAAAGTATGATTATTTAATCTTATCTTATAATAAAAATTTGTTTTGCATCTAACGTATCACATCATATATTAGATAATCGACGTTGTAAAAGGCTTTTTTTTTTTTATATCCAAATGTGACTTAAGATAAATGATTGAGATAAGGTCATGGAGAACTGTATCGACACAAAATAAGTGGATTTGAATTTAATATAAATGGATTTTAATCAAAATAAATTGACCCGATAAAACAATACTAGTAAAGGAATCAATTGTGGGTCAACTTGCAAAACCCACAATCACCCGTATATATAACACAAATTAATTATATATTTTATATTTAATAAATGTTTAGTTTTATTTGTATTTTTTTGTTGTTAGGATGCAATATAAATATTAGTATTTAACTACTTATATCTCAAACTACTAAAAATCTTTTGTTAACATGTAATTTTATTTTATGAAAATATTAATTTTCTTATTTATTATTGGATTAGATGTTGATAATAAAATATTTTATTATGAATCTAATAGTAATTACGAATGATTTATATACATAGTTATCATTGTATTATATGAAAAATTATATTAATTAGATTAAAAATAAATATACGGATCAATTCAACCCATTTATATAAAATAGGTTAATGGGTTGCATACAAGTTAATTCAATAAAAATTAATTATTAAACAGGTTAAACAAATTATGTCGTGTCACTCTTATTTATACGAGGAGTCATGTTTAAGTTGATTCATATAATCTAATAATCATTTAAAAGACATTAAGACGACATGCAAATACGAATTGTCACCGGAGAGATGGGCCGGGTGACAAACATAAAATGGTCACGATGAACACCGTACGTATGTCAGATCCACCAAATGCATCATGCAGATGACAGTCATGGAGATGATCAGGTGTTCATGGTCGGTGATGTCCACGTCAGGGAGCATTACACTTACAATATCCTCTACTTGGAATCTCAATTGGTGCGATTCCAAGACGAATAAATCATGACCATATGCTTTGGATATAGAAATGAAAATTAAGAATTCCATCAGAATTCAAACCCATGCAATTATTAATCCCTCTCCCTCTATAAATTAGCAATATGTCTTGGCATCTTCATGCCCACAACTCCAAGCTGGGTTTGACAATGGAGATCCAACCGCATGCAGATCATGCAGCAGACTTCTTTAAGGTTTAGAAAATCTGAAAATGGTGGCCGGCCGGGGGGTTTTATATACCAATTGTCGGCCTGACTCATCAACATGAGTTTATGGTATATTCCATCTCTTGCACACTGGACGGCCTGCAGGCGGCTCAGCCCCTCTGTATGTTGGTGTGCATGGGATGGAATACATCATGGAAGCATGCTATATATGTTAGGGTTCGGTGAGAAAAAGCACTCAGTATATATATCATGATACTAGGCTGTGTATATATATATATATATATATATATATATATATATATATATATATATTTCTCTCCTTTCGAACAGGTGCGTATGAAAATCCTCTCCTTTCAAGATAGTTGAGATTGTGTACACTTTATATATAAATATATATATATATATATATATATACACACACACACACACACTAGTAGTTCTATTTTTAGTTAATAATATGTTTTTTATAAAAAAAAAAATAGATTTCAATCAATAATTTAATACATAGAGAAAAAAAAATGTAATTTTTAATAAATATTTTTGGATAATAATAGTTAAGTATTGGATAATAATTACATGTTTGCATAGATTATAACATAAAGACATTATTTAATACAACTATATTTAACAAAAACATTAGTTTAACATATGATTTCTTTGATCATTCTACCATGATCCATTATTTGTGTCATCTTGCACGACATCAATAGAGAGGACATTGAAATTCTTATGTTTCTATTGCTTGAATCGGTCATGATATGCAGAAAGTTGAATCATCCGGCCACTCTTTCTTTGAAATTTTTTCTACAAGATTTTTTATATATGACAAATATTCCTACAAAATAAATTTTGAATAACTTTGCATGATTAATAAAAACCTAAACAACTTATATACTGAAAATTGAAGTGTTGTAAATTAACAGAAATCTTAAAATAGAATGTTTTTAATTAAATTATTATGGATGCTATAAATAAAACTAAATCTGGCATAACACAAATATATAGAAATCAATTAGAATGATTTTTATTATAATTAGTAAATAAATAGTAAATGGACATGAATAAACAGTAACACTTTTTTTCTTCCATAAAGAGCCTTGAATGAATAGTGACAGTTATTGAACAGCCCCAACTGAACAATGCAGTGCCCTCAAACAAACAATGCAAAAAATAAAAGAAAAATAAATAAATAAACAAACAAACAAGAAATAAATAAAGAAAGTAATAACAGAAACAACACTTAAATAAACAACAAACGCAATAACAGAAACAACATTAAAAAAAAATCTCATCAACCTTTATTGTGTTTTATAGTACTATTTTTAATGATACCCTGCCAACTGATATACAATTCATTTACCACTTAGTTGATATATAATAATAAAAAAATATATATAAATACAGAACAATACTATAAAAATTATTTTATAATTTTAAAATGTTTTTTTTATTTGCAAGTAGTAAATTGATGGTAAACTGGTTGTACAGCTATCATTATTCAAAATATTTTAACATTACTTCGTAAAATGGAAAATCATCTTAAAGTATCATTGTTGCCTCAAAAACCAAAACTTGCACTAAAATGGTACATATTTTTGGAGAAAATTATAAAACTGAAACCAGAGAAATACCCATTTGCATTTGCACACCATATGTTTAACTAGAAGTGGAAGGAACGCAAATTCACTATTTGTGACCAAAAAAAAAATAACGGCAACACAACTTTCAATCAGAAAAAGGAACTTTGATCTTCATTTTCTCAAGTGCTAAACGGAGAACCAAAACTTTGGAAATAAAGAAACAAAAGAAATTTCAAAGAAAGAGAAAGTAAAGTGAAAAGGAAATGGGGTTGGGTGGTGCACCTAATCTGGTGCTTCTGGACCTCAAGTTATCTTTTTTCCTTCGTAGTCATCTCTTTCTTCTACCTCTATATTTGTGTCATTCATCAGCTCATTTCCTTACCCATTTACCTCCCCACAAGTCCCTAACTCTCCCTGTAATCTCTCACTAGGAGTTAAAAGAAGTAATTTTTTACTATTTCCAAAGACAGAAAATCCCAAACCCACACACCCTCCCACGCATCTCTTTCACGCTCCTTGACAACCTTGATTCTTCTACTCAGAACTAGTTCGACTTTTCTCTTTCCAACCACACCAACTCCTACTTGCCCTCTGACTCGTCCCCACTCTCCCTCTTCCAAGCCTTCACGTCCTCTACCCCAGGTTCAACATCTCTCACCATCTCTCCCAACATCCTCATACATCTCTCACACATGACATTGATTCTATCGTAGGTATTGTTGTCGACGCAAGGCCTAAAGAAAATGCAACCGCTAGTGCAACAGACCTCTCCATGTTCACCGCTCCTCCCAGTTTCCGCCCCGCCTCCGTATGGGCGGGCGGGCGGGCTACCTCGCTTCACCCATGCGGGGGCAGGGTCCCCAGCCCCACATAAAGAGGGCCTAGCGGGGGTGGGGGGCGGGATGACCCTAGCTGGGCCCCGCCCCCGCTCCACATATAAATAAATATATTTTATATAGATATATAAAATTTATTAAAGACTTAAAATTATATTCAAATCATTGGATTGCTTTAGCCTCCTAGACCAACCTTTATATAGGAGGCCAAGGCAATACAATAGTCATCCTTAAGCAATGTGGGACTTAGTATAAGTCCCACATTGCTTAAGGATGACTATTGTATTGCCTTGGCCTCCTATATAAAGGTTGGTCTAGGAAGTCAAATCAATCCAAAATCTAACTCTAATTAGTTTAAGTTTTTTTATATTTATAAATTTTAATTTATTATTTAAATTATATTATAATTTTGGTCTAAAAAATTATTTTTAGACCAAAAAAAATTTTTTTAAACACAATGTGGTGCCTAGGCGGGGGGCGGGGCAGATTGAATTTTTTCCCTCGCCCCCGGGAGGCGGGGGCGGGGGGAAAACCACTAACCCCCGCATGGTGCGGGGGAGGGTACCCCCCGCCCCACACCATGCGGGTATCACCCCTACTTCAAGACTTTCTCGACTGCTCCACCTAGGGCTGTACAGGAACCGCCGGAACCGACCGTGAACCGATCAGACCGACCGCCGGAGCACGGAACCGGCAAAGAACCGGTCGGCGGTCAAGAGAAATGGATGGAAAACCGATATCGGCGGTTCGGCATCGGTTTGAACCCCTGGAAAACCGTTGAACCGGCCGATCCGGTCTATTTATATATATTTTTTAATATATGTATATAAAACAGCGCCGTTTCACTTATAAGTGAAACGGCGCCGTTTTAAAGCTTGAAAGTTAAAAAAAAATTAAAATAGAACGGCACCGTTTGGCTTAAAAGCCAAACGGCGCCGTTTTAAGATGAATTAATAACCCCCCCAGGCCCCTCTTCTTCTTCCCCGCGTCATCTTCTTTCTCTCTACCCTCTGCAACTCTCTTCTTCTTCCATGGCAGCGACGGCGAGACAGTTCTTCACTCTTCCTCAGTTCCTCCTCCTTCACAGAAGACGCCGACGGTGGACCGAAGACCGCGCTGACGCACGTCGAGACCGATATGATCGGTTTTTTATCCCCAAACCATCGGTTTCGGCCGGTTCAACCGACCCATAGCAGACGTCGGTGGTGTCTCGGTTTTGCACCGAAACCGACACCGAACCCATCGGTGTACAGCCCTAGCTCCACCACCACGGCAGGAATTGCACCGCTGGCTCAGTTTTCTAGCGGGACTCCCATGACGATGACTATGTGTGAGCCCGAGATGTACGACTCCAAGCTCAAGACCAAAGCCGCTAGCTTCCGCCGAGGGTTCTCCACCCAACAGCAAACCCAAGCCCAACAGCTGGTGCACCTAATCTGCAAATCGTTGTATTAGAGAGCCGTTGGCCATCAGAAGAGGGTGATGTAGCAAGCGTAGAAAATGCAAGCACTTTCTACAAGAATTTGATTAATCATGTGAAGGGTGGGACTCCAAAGAGGCCTGGACAAGCAATATAAATTTACTTGTTTGCCATGTTTGATGAAAACCTGAAGAATGTTCCTCCAGCATCTGCGAGTGGGAAACGTAGGAGAGATCGAGAGAGAGCTGATGCTGCTTGAAGGAGGGCTGTTGTCCGGCCTGGTCTGCAGCTGCTAACGGCGGCTAGTGGCGCAAGGCGAAGAGAGAAAAAATAGAGAGGGTCTGAATTGAGAGAGAACACATAGATGAAGATGAAAAGAAGATGTAGACAAGGGAGAGACAGAGAGAAGAAGAAGAAAAAGAAGAGAGAAAAAGATTACTTCGGAGAGAATAAGAGACAGAAAATGAAGAGGAAAGAGAACAACAGGAAAGTAAAAAAAGGTAAAGCTACCGACACCTGACACAGCTGAACCAAAAGACCAAAGACACCTCGTATACGTATGCACTGATACAACTTGCAAAAGAGAAAAAGCATACAAATAAAAAAAAAATGTACTAACACAAAAATATACCAACTGCAAGCATCAGAAACCCAATAACCCCCAATAACATCACATTCAACGAAATTAAAACTTTGGAATCATACGATCTGCAGAAGAGAAAAAGCATATACAAAAAAAAAACATAAAAATAGTATACTGACACAATCGATAAAATATTAAGGATAAAAATAATAAACTTGCAAAAGAGAAAAACATACAGAGAAAAAGCAGGTGGACTGACACAACCGGCAAAACATAAAGGACAAACATAATAAACTCAAAATATTTTAATACTCAACTGATAAAGATGTGAAAAAGTGAAAACTGAGGATAAGAAAACAACTGTTCCCAAAGCTACAGAAGTGACTTAACGTTGATTTAACAGAAAGTTAACGGAAAACAAGAATTTCTGTTAATTAGTGGCCGTTTGATAGCCACTTATATAATAGTAAAGATATATATATATATATATATATATATATATTGATTCTAGCAAAAGAATTTATCATTTCGTTGTTAACCAAAAGTTGATCAAAACTAATTTTAATAGTACCGTTCAAACATTGCTGAATATAATCAAGATTAAGTTCATCAGAAATAATTTTGGCAAGAGGAACTACATGTTCCAAAGTCCATTCCTCAGGAAAAGTAATATATTTCCACTGAATCATTTTTGGAACCTGAATATTAACATCAAGAGTAGAACTTTGAATTAACAAAGTTTTATTTCCTGAAGTTTTTAAAATAACTTTAGAATATATATATATATATATATATTTATATATATAGTAGGAAAATAATGGTAGCTATGTTTGGAATGTTTAATTTCCAACATGAATTATGTTTATATATACAAAACTCAATTTTTACTTTTGTTAATTAAATTACGTTTATGCGATATTATTTATTAAATATTGGGTCAATACTTATTTTTAAAAGAACAAATTCACGTATTGATGGATAATGCTGCCTCAAAATAGATAACAAGAAGATGAAAATATAGTATATAACATTGTCTTAGTGATACTTACATATATATATATATATATATGTATCCTCGTTAAATGCGAATTAGCGTAATCTTTTTATTTTCTATGTCTTATGCACATTCAGCATAAATAACCACAAACAAACTAAAAATATGTATCTACAAATTATCAAATGACCAGTTGAGAAAATGTGACATGCATTTTATCCACTCGTGGCTTACGAAATTAGAACTTATGTGATTGACAAAACCAATTTACAAAATAAAAATATCTTGATTGATGCAATATATATCATTTTTAGCGGTTAACTAGGTTGGACATTAAGAAAGACAAAGACTCGAATAGGCCCCACAAAACACATGAGAGAATAACGTATACTTTCAAAATTTTAGAAAAAACTCTATAAAATTCAAAAAAAGTGGGAAGATCTCTTGTGAATTATTAATGAGCATTTCTCAATACCAGAGGTAATTTTTAAATACATGGATATATGTAATATATAGTTAGTTTTACATACTTATGTTGTCAGAAGGAAAAAAAACTAAAATTAAAATATAAAAAAATATTATATATATATATATATATATCAATAACGTGATACCATCAATTTGGTTTAAACATTTTTCATAGCAAATTTCTAATCTAAGATTCTAATGTCTTTAATATTTTTCTTACTATTCTTGTACTGTCATTTGACTGATAACCATAATATTATATCTTTAAAATCATATGAAGATCGAGTTAGTCTACATATAGTTCTCGTCCCCGCTGCTCATACGGTTATGTTTAAAAAAAAATTAAAATCACAATATATCTTTTTTAAAATAGTAATGCTATACACTACTCTCATCTTATTTTGATCATATAATTAAGCAGTATGTGACACATTCATTATCATTAGATGATAAAGAAACATGCAATAAATGATCATTTAATTGTGATAAATGTATTACATCATACTTAATAGGATGAAAATGAGATGATAGTATGATAGTATGGTGTATAAAAATTTTTTTTTAAAATGATATTTTTTCTCTTTTTACATACTCTCAGTCATCAATAAGACTGCACATATAATCTCTTACTCAAAACTGCAAATAGAATTTCTCTAAACCTAAAACAAGGCTTTGAAAGCAAATTAATGCATGGACAACATTTAATGCATATTTTCGAAGGTTTTGCATGGCAGTTGGGGGGGGAGGGTTTGGCTCCTTGGCTGCAGAACGAGTACTTCAGAAGGGATAACGTGGGTTGAATAATTAATATATGTAGGGTTGGACCCCAAGTGGAAAGCAAATGAAGGCCGTTTAATTATAATCAATTGAGATTCTTTTTTTTTTTTTGGTGTGTCACAGTAATTAATTAGAAGACTCAACTCGAAGAGACACAGAAAATTTGGAATCGAGATCAGCTGTAAAGCACAAAGCCGGAGTACTTGGGTCAAAAAGTCAAATTTTTTGAATGTTTTTGGATGTGCATGTAGACTACTACTTGAAACTGCATCTTGTCTGTCATTCACAACGAGAACAAAAACGCACCATATCGTATATACCTTTGACAAACGAAAAAGCTCTCAGCTTTAAATTTCACACCCCAAGAAAACATTCCCAGTTGATTGGTAACTCAAATGATCAATTGGATCAAAACAGATCTATATATCCACATTTTCATAATCTTTATATATATAGGAAGTAATCCTTGCCATAATTTTTGCAGTGCTGGTTCTTAAAGATTTTCGTGAAGAATGTGATAGTTTTTAAGGTGGAAAGCTCGAATATCAAGAGTAGTGTGCTAAATTGAAGAAACTAATAGCTATATGGCACATCAGCAACTATCAGAATTACATGCAGGCATAGTCACTAGCTTGAAAAAAAGTAAAAAGAAAACACATGAGCATGGTAAAAAAAAAAAAAAAAAAAGAGTAGTCTAATTCATTTTTTGTCTAAGTTTCATGCCACAGTTTACCCTCTCAACACTAACGAGCAAAACCCTAAACCACAGTTTCCATGCATAGAAAACAAGAACAAAAAATTGACAAAGAGGAGTTCATTTGAGACCATTTCCTGGGGTTGAGATTGCCAAATCCGGCCAAGAAAAGCAATGATGATCTCCTCCGACAAACCCGGATTCGCCACTCTCGAACTGCCACGTGTTCCCCATTCCCGTTGCACCACCATTACCACCGACTACACAGCCCGAACTACCACCATCTCCGACGCCGGGAAAAGGCCACATACCTCTGTTGAGCCCAAATCCCATTTCCTCAAACCCGGGACCTACACCAAGCCCAAACCCACCAAGCGCCAAAAACCCCGGCCCCTGAGTGTTCAGCAGAGAAGTGAAACTCCCACAAACGCTCACATTTCCCTTCCCCTCTGCCCCACCGCCGTTAATACCAGCCCCAAAATGTACGGAAGATCCATGATTGTGCGTGAAAGGTACCAGAACAGGGGTGACCGGCAAAGGGTCGACGTGAGAAGTAGCGGTAGAAGATACGGCGCCACTGGTGGCGATGGCGGTGCGAGAACGCTTGGCGTTCTTGCGAGAACCGCCACCAACGGGGATGTCACGGAGCGTCCCGCCGTGAGTCCAGTAGCGGCGGCAGGACTTGCAGAAGTGACGGGGCTGCGAGAAGTTGTAGTTGTTGTAGTAGCAAAACTTGGTGTTGGTGGAGTCGCAGCGCGGGCACGGAAGCTGCTCTTGTTCGGGTGGTGGGGCTCCAGTGTTGTGGGTAGGCTTGGTTGGCCTGCGGTGCTCGCTGGAGTCCGAAGGCATCGGTTTTCTGAGTGTTTAAGAGTTACTCTTGTCTTCAATTGATTTTGAGATTATGAGATGAGAACGTTGAAGAAAAGGAAGAAGATGAGGAAGAGTTTGATTGTTTTAATTCATCCTTGAGGCTTCGGTGGTGGGGGGGTTGGTTTTATGGAGAGAGAGAGAGAGAATATACGTTGGTGCTGCTGCAAACAGGGACAGAATCTGAGGCATATATGATCCAGAGAGCGAATAGCTTTTACAGTCATGTTTTGTTAAGCACGACAATTCAGTCGGCTCCAGAAGGCGTTCTGTTTTGGGTCGGCTATACAGAGCTAGCTAGCAGATCAGCGGCGGCTCCATTATTAATAAGTAAAATTCCTTCTTTCTTCGTTTGGTTGGTAAGAAAGTATGCATGCACCATAAAGTCGAGCTTTTTAACTTTTTTTTTTTTCATATCTACGTGTAAAGTCATATATAATATGACTCTAAAATTTTATATATTAATTTATACGTATTTAAATATTTAGTTAGTTATAAATAATACTTATCTAAATTTATATAACCATTATTCACTCTATAAAATATATTTTAATTATTATTTTTCTTTCTTTTAATTTTCTCACAACCTTTTCATTTTCACTCTCTTTCAACAAGACAACAAACTTTCACATATATATTAATTTTATTATTATAATATATTATATTTTTTTTCATTTTATTATATTTTTAATATAATATATATAAAAAATTATATTTTTTATTATTATATTTGTATTATTATTAATATCAAATGTACGTAGTGAATGCTAATTGTAAAATATATAAAAAAAAGAAATTAATTTTAGCAAAAAATTAATAATATTATTATTTTATCTCAAATATATATAATTCAATATAAAAATTTTACTTAAATAACAAAATGATTACGTAAAAGAAATAATTTTACATATATTTGAGTAGTGCTATATATTATTTACTACAGTAGTGCATACAATACATACACTATAATCTATTAATTTTTCTATTTAAATAAATGATTGGAATGATGTCACATAAAATATGTAAAATAATTACTCCCAAATAATGACTTCTTATAAGATTATTTATATATATATATATATACACATAAATCAATACTAATGCTATTAACCCATTTCCAATGACAAGTAAATTCAGCAACTGTTGAACTAGATACGGTACTGATCTTTCTTTTTTTTTTCTTTTTTTGTTGTGTAAGAAGAGAGAGAGTGGGAAAAAAAACAGAGACACAGAAACAGAGAAACAGAGAAACGAAGAAGAATCCATAATCAGCTGTCGGTTGAAGTTCCTATAGCTTTGTTTCATTTGTATTTTGTTTGGTACCTGCAAATCACTTTGTGGCTTGACCATATGTCCTTCGTGTTTTTTTTCTCTCTAAATTTATTTGTTTACTTTTTTTGGGTAGATGGAACTTGCTGCATTTTTCTATTTCTGCGGGCTATGTGCAGCACACACTGTACTTGGGGATTTGATGTTTATAGCTAGGCCATAGACTTACATAGTCTTGTACGCAATTTTCCTCCATGCAAAGAAATTTCCAACTTCCTCGAAGAAAATGTCATCCTACAATACAAGAACAATTATAATTTGTGTACCATCGATCATTTGGCTTGAATTTTTTAATCTTTTGGTCATATTTAAATAATAAAAATATTTATTTTATTTTATTTTATTATTATTATTTTTTAAAATTTTAAAATAATAATTATATTTTATTTAATTTTTATTTTTTTTTAAATTATCTCATCTCATTATCTAAATCTTATTTATTAGTAAATGGTATTTCGTCCTCGCGATAACATTAAATAAAATAACGTAGTATATAGCACTTTGTTAAAGATTGTATTAATGTGCATGACTAATATAGTTTGAGTTAAGAGGTCGACATGAGATTCCAATAAAGGAATTGATATCTTATAAAGTTTTTGTTTGAATTTTATAATCTAAAGTAAATAGAGATAAGTATATAAACTAAATCATTTAAGATTTATAGTGTATTCAATAATCAAAATTCACTCAAATGATTATAAATATTCTAAAACTCGCCTTATATATTTATCTTTTACTTATTCAAAACAAAATAAATATATGTAAACACTAACAATTAATTAAAACAAAAGGTTCAAAATTCTTACACAGCGAAATCAGGGTAATCATGCAAAATAGCACAAGATTTGGATCTAATTCTAAATTAAATTAAACTCATTAGTCATCAAACCGGCCAAGAACCATTAATTTATGTCCTGTGATTGAGATATAATATATATATATATCACACTTCTAACCAGTCATGTAATTGTAACAAAAACGATCAAATTAAAGAACAAATTAATATTTTTTTAGAAAAAAAAATTTGGGAAATCATGCACACTACACTAGTATATGACTCATATATTTATCATCTTCATAGACAACACACTTTATTTATTTTAATTTTATTTTTTTTCTTAAAATAATATATGATGTATGGATGGTCAGTAGAACAGTCTAATTAATTTAATATGAATAGAATAAAATAAAATAAATATTTTCATTAAAAATCAATAATATGAGATGATGAATAGTATCTTATTTTTATAATATTTTATATAATTAAATTTTAAAACGAGAATATTTATGTAAAATAAATTTTAAAAAATTAGAAAAATGGTAGAACGTCTGTTATTTTATAATTGATGGATGGGGATGTTAAAGAGAAAAGAATAAAATAAAATAAATGAAGGGAGGGAGGGTTAAACCTCGTGAAAGAGGTTGAAGGGAAGTGAAAGGGATTGATGGAGTGGTAAGGTGGGAGAGGTGGGGCCAGAACCGACAGAATGATGAATGTCGGGCAGCGTGGGGTGCAATTATTGGGTTTCACCTCTGATTTCGGACGCGTCATGTCCGCATCAGATTCTTCATCCGTACTCCTATCTCTCACCGCATTTCACGCTTCACTGTACCCATTACCAAACCCAAACCCAAACCCAAATTGCACTTTTCCTTGTATGGCCACGCACCCACTCTCTTTCCTATGCCTGCCCTTCCCCATTTTTCTCTTTTATATTCCCCATCATCATTTTCCACACTTATCCTTCTGCCAGTATATGTAGTAATGTACCACACACACTAGACATTAAGGGCCCGTTCGTATTCAGAATTCATTTCGTTTTTTTTTATTATTATAATTTCTTTAAAATTATTATATAAAATATAATAAATAATTTACATGTATGACTTATGCATATACATTCACTTAATTAATATGTAATTTATTAATTTTATCATTTTACTTAAATATACACATATTTAAACATTAAAATAAATTATTAAAATAATAAATCATATATTGATAAAATAAATGTCTATAATGTAATATTTTTATATAGAATTTCTCTAAATATTATCCCTCCACGTCGAATTATAATAAAAAATTAAAATTATATTTTATTATAAATTAAATATTATCATGTTGGCCGAGGTGTTTTTCACCCCCCACATTTATATAAATATATATATATATATATATTTACCTGTGAGTGAAGACTAATTGGATTGATATGATAACATAAAATATCTTCTAGTAGTTATGGATATGACCTACTCTAATATAGGGTTATCATCTTTGACTCTTTTTCCTCCTTTTACTTTCTTTTGTCTTAAATAATAAAAACAAAAACATATCGTGACGATGTCTTTACACAAATTAATTCATCCAACTAAAAAAATTAAAGCTTATGAAGATACATAACTATAGAGTCTATAATACAATAATCTTAGTTGCTCACTTGATTCATCCTCTACATTTATTTACTCTTCTACTATAGCATCGAAACTTTGTTGTGTCTCAAGTGTATAACCTACCTATGCCAAATCAATACCTTTTTTGAAAAGATCATACAAAAATTGAAGATATTGAATACGAAATAAATAGATACATATAAATTTTATTTACAATCTTAAGTACTTAATAAATAATATAAAACTTTTTTTTCTTCACAAAAAGAATTGGAGGGACGACTAGAGATGGCTTCTCTATAGGACGTGACCATAGTAGCACCTAAACTCGCTGGGGTGCCAAACAGGAGGGGCTTAGACAGTGAGAATTGCAGGCGCTTCCTACAAGTCGGACTTGAGACATAACCTGATCCCAACCCAATGAGAGCATCAATGGTTCATGAGCCAATGAATCACCAATAATTCTAATGCTTCCCATTGCGGGATTCGTTTAGATTAAAAGTAATATCAACTCATCTCATTTCATCTTATCATTACAACTGTATCAAATTTTCATATAAAATATAATAAACAATTCAACTTTTTAAAAATTTAAAATAATAATAATATTAAAAAATAATATTCTAATAATATTTTATTTAACTTATTAGAATTATCTCATCTTATTTTATCTCAATTCACTATCCAAACGATAACCTTTTATCCATTGTCAAACTCTTGAATCACTGAGCCACCGCCAGAGTGGTTAAATAATATAGAACAGATGCAGCTGTAGTGAAAATCTATAGAGATGTAAATATATAGATAGAGGCTGAATGCTACGTTTTATTTTATATATATTTTTACTTTCAGTTGCACGGTAACGTACATATTGATGTGATTTATTTTAAGTAGTGGGTAAACACAATTACTTAGACAGTTACTTAAATTATATTATACATAAATTATGAAATATTATTGGGAGAAGTCACTATTTATAGTAGTCATTTTTGTATATATTATGTGTCAAAATCTACACCACATATTTCTTAATTTTCAAATTAGAGATGGATGAAAGAGAGCATAAATGAGAGAGAGAGTAGAGATGAGAGAGAGAGAGATGAGCGAAAGAGCAGAGATGATGAGAGAGATCGAGATGAACATATAGGAGAGAGGGAGAGAGAGAGAGAGAGAGAGAGCGGAGATAAGAGAGAGAGATCGAGATGAACATAGAGAGGAGAGAGAGCAGAGATGAGAGAGAGCGAGATGAGAGAGAGAGAGCGGAGATGAGAGAGATCGAGATGTGAGAGAGAGTGGAGATGACGAGAACATAACAATATAAATTTATATAAACAATCTCAAAATAAAGATTATATATAGACTAACTCATAAACACCATATCCAATACCATTATCATCCACATTCCACACAAAGTCATAAATCTTCTTTATGTATTACACATCATCGCACATGTGGACACACGCCGCTGTATGAACATACCTATCATCTTTCACGTAAAAAAAATTATTTTTATCAGTTATTATTTATTATCTTATATCTCATATCTTATAAAAAAAAATACTTGTATATCTTATAAAAAATATTCTATATTTGATGTTAAAAAAGTTATAAATATAAAATATGAAAATAAATAATAATTTATAGGTAGAATTCCTCTCCGCACAAAGTCATATATCTTCACGGCTCTCCACTCTCTGCCTATTCGGTCGCCCATCATCACTACTGACACTCCCTCCTTTCTTCGCTTCCACTCTTCAAGCTTTGAATTAATCTCTCTCTCTCTCTTCTTTTTGTCTTCTTGTATATGTTGGGGACATCATTCCTCCAACTTTGTTTGGTGTGCTTTGATTTGTGATCATTTGCTATAATCTACTTATCCGAAGACTCGATGTCTTGGAATTGCACGGGGAAAACAGCTAGCAGTTTGAGAGAGAGAGAAGAATGGATTTGGTAACATGTTTTAATTTATGTGAGATATATATGCTGAATAATATATTTTTGGGTTTATTAATTTATATATGTTATATATCTGGTTACGTTTGATAAGTAAATTCATCTCAATTCATCTCAATTCATCATTATAATTTTTTTTAATCTCAACACAAAATATGATAAACAATTTAACTTTTTAAAATCTTAAAATAATAATAATGTTAAAAAATAATATTTTATCATCTCAACTCAACTTAACTCAACATTCAAACGCAGCAAGTCTTTTTCATTAAAATGCTCAACTCTTAGGACCGGTTTAGATATAATGAGATGAGATAATTTTAGATAAGTTGAATAAAATATTATTATAATATTATTTTTTAATATTATTATTATTATTTTAAGATTTAAAAAAATTGAATTGTTTATTATATTCAAATTTTGAAAAAATTATAATAATAAGATGAGATAAGATAAAATCATCTCTAAATCTAAATAAAATTTAAGAGCTTGCTAAAATAAATAAGAATATCCTTAATTCGATTCTTTAGGCTGTGTTTGGAGTATTCATTATTATTGGTAAACAATCTACTATTAATTACAAACTATTTACTACTTTCTAATCATTATTATATATTAATTTCTCGTTATTATTTACAGATGATTTAAAATCACTTTAATATCCAAACGTAATCTAAGAGATTTAAGGTGACGTTTAGATTCGAATATGACTTGAGATAATTTGAAATGACTTGAGATAAATTGAAATGAATTGTGAATAGTAATGAGATGAGTTGTAAATAATAATGAGATTTGTGAGTTAAAGTTATTAAATAGTAATAAATAGTAGTGAGATGAGTTGAGATGAATTGCGAATTCAAACGTCTCCTAATCTCCCTCTCTCTAAACTGCAGGTAATTTGTTTTCCAAAAGCTTGGCCAAATTAGATATGAATGGGATTCTAGCTAGCTGGCTCCTCTTTCTCTTCCCCTCCCCTCAGCTCCCATTTCATACGTTTGTTTTTTGCTTTTATTTATTTATTATTATTATTATTATTATTATTTTAGAAATGCTAGCTAGTTCAGTACTAGCAACAGCAACTTAATTTGATTTTATGCACGTGCCAATTAGCTGAACACAATTTTTTTCGGTTCCTAGACGGTTTTGATTGAGAAGTGATTTACTTATCTCATTTTATTATTATAATATTTTTAAATTTTTATATAAAATAATTTAAATTTTTTAAAATTTTAAAATAATAATAATATTATAAACACACACGTAAGTACGTACGTACGACTCTTTCTTAAATGCTCTCCTTACGAAGTATTAAATATTCGACAGCAGCTTAATTAATTTATTACATTAATTGTTTTGTCGTCATCGTGTAGCACTGCTATCATGCATCCACCCACAGTATCCTACAAAAAAAAACGTTGAAAATTATTAGTGTGCTGCTGCATGCATGTACCGAAAGACAGAGCTAGCACCGAAAAGTGTACGCACTCTTTGTCTGTTTAACATATTATAAAAGGAAATACTTTAATCACAAAAAAATTATAATAAAAAAATTATATAAATTAATATAATTTAATATTATTCATAAAATTATAAAATTATTTTTATTAAAAAATAGATCTAACGAATCAGATAAAATCACGTCAATTTATGAGATTATTTTTATATAATTTATTTATGGATATAGCAGTCTTCTATTCTAAATTATCGTTACCATTCATTGAATTATCTATGTGTGTATATATATATATATATATAATAATTCTATATATAATCGTAAAGTATATAAATATTATATAATCGATTTAAAAAAAATAAAATTTATTTTTAAAAAATTATTATTTTTTATATAAATATATATTTTATTTATTTTTTTAAAATAATTACATGATAGTTATATAATTTATTATTGTAAATATATATATATATATATATATATATATATATATATGAGTGTGGTTCGGTGGTAATATTTAAGACCATAGGTTGATGGTAGTAAAGATCGGGTACGATATTGTAATCCCAGCCATCGATTCACTTAGCTGTTGCAAGTACTTCATGACGCAGCTCAATTAGAATGATAATAAGTTTTAATGAGTCTTGCATAACTATAAACTAAAGGTACTGATGCATGCATGCATTTATTAGTCTTTTAAAATATAACCATTGCTAGCTACTGCTTTCAGGATTCTGCCAATACGGTATTATTAAGGTACTGTTTGGATAATAAGATGGTCTCGTACGTCTTATCTTATCTTATCTCATTTTATTTTAATATTTAAATATTATTTAAATATAAATATCTCTTAATTTCAAATTTTATATTTTTCATTTAATCAGAATAACTTTTCAAAACTCTAAATAAAACATGAAAAACATTAATTCAACATTTTTAAATTTAAAAACAAAAATTATATTATAACAATATTTTAATTTTATAATATTTTTAAACTTGTTTTGATCTCTTCTTTCTTAAAACTCTACAAAATATTTTAACTCAAATTATTTCATTACTATTTATAAATTTATTATTTCATCTCAACGTCCCAATTATTTAAATGCATTGGTTTTTTTTATTTTTTATTTTTTTTAAAGTAAGTTGTGTATGGGGGTAGCTGCAGGCATTCTCATCTGGCTTATAATCATTAATTTCATGCAATTGATTGTCTCGTGCATTTCAAAATTCACGACTTCTTTTGACCCCCTGTTTTTATAGCCATTATAATTTTAGCTAGGAAGGAAATGATGTTATTGATCTATCCAATTATATCATATTTTTTATTTTGTTAAAGGCTTTATATGCGCCATCTTTTTTTTATAAATAAGGAACCTCTTTATTTTAATTAAAATATAGAGCAATATTTTGAGCAATTCACTTTTGAAAATATTCTTTAAAAACAATAATGACCAAAATATCATATACAATTCAACTTAAAAATAATGATATATTTCCTTTCAACTATTCTTTTGAATAGCCCTTGTTGCATGGATTTTGTTGCTTTCATCAGGTAAAGAAGCATAAATAATTAAAGAGAAATGATAATTGTAGATGTGAGTATATAAATACCGTATAATTACTTTAAAAAAAGTAAATAAATACAAGATTTATATGAAATAAAAATTAATTTTTTAATAGTAGATTCTACTCTTTTTTAAAGTAATTATACGACGCTTATACATTTTACGACTGTATATAACATTACTCATAATTAAAATATGTTTTAATGTGGCAAAACTATTTGCGTCAAAAAAGCACTAAATGAACTATTGACAATGAAAAAGCAGCAAGCAAGAAATATTTTTTTATTACAATATATGAGGTTGCAACAAATGATGTTAACACTAATCTCGGCATCCTTCTTGTTGCCACAAATAGTTTTTCCGGAAAGGTAATCATGTGGGAAAATCTTTTGATGTGGCAAGAAAAATAGGAATTTCTGGGCATATGTTCTTGTCGAAAATAGTTATTTATGGTGATATTATTAGCCAGTAAATATCATTTTTGAAGGATTATATATGTCGCAAGTAATTAATTCCTGCGATATTAACATGTGTAAAATAACTATTTCTCGCCAAATATTTAGCAAGAAATACTTTTCCGGTAAGGTATGAACACAGGAAAAACTTTTGATATGACAAAAAAAAAAAAATCTTGCAATATGTTCTTATCAAAAATAGTTATTTATGGTGATATTATTAGTCGGTAAGTAGCATTTTTGAAGAATTATGTATGAATAATGTTGCAATATGTTCTTATCAAAAAAGTCATTTTGACAATAATGTTGAATATTTTGGACAAAAACTCTCGCAAGAAAAATACATTTTTGTTGTAGTGACAAGGTTCTTTAGCTTTTACATTTGCATTAGATTAATTTTTTGTGTGATCATCGAAGACTTGCATGTAATTTAATATTATATATGTGTTAAGGACGTGTTTTACACCACCAACTACATGAATGACACCTGCAACAATGAAAAGATGTTAATGTCACCCTGTATAAACTCCGATATTTAAGTTAATAACAATATAAGAATAAGTATATAAAAGTAGAGGTTATGATCGGAGATGTTACCTCCACTAAGTTATTTATAGAATGATGCGGCGTGGTGACAAATAATTCTGATTGCCAGTCTTTCGTGCTTATTCTTCGTGATCCATCATTTAAACGAAGATGATATCTCTTATTTTGCAGGAGTTATTTCATGCAGGATATTCATACTCTACCTTAGGCCTCATCCCCCACTCTTCGGGATTATCTCACTCGTAATTGTGGTTGAGTCCTTTACTTAAGCTTGTGGATGGACTCAACCTTATATATGGGCTTGGCCTTAGGCGGGTTCTCAGTCCAGAGTCTAAATATCCTCTAATATGCATTGATGATGTCGATCGTTGGTTAATTGAGTTCTTAGAAAAACGTTACAAATGGTTTTATTTGATTCGGGAAACAAATTGCTGCAAGGACCGGAGTTTGTGTGCACGCTTGTGCTCGATCGCATGAATTTGTATACAAATAATAGATTAAGGAAAATAATAGATATATAATAATTTTTTTTATAGTTATACTTTAAATAAGATGAATTTTTGTAAAATAATTTATAAAAATGATAGCACTTTAAATAAATATTTTTAATTTAAAATATAATTAAATCTCAAGCTTTTAGCTACAGTGTACTCTCCTTTATCTTCAAATTTAGTAAACTACTGTTTAACATCTATCCGATTTTTTTATTCAGAAAAAATTATTTCACACGCAAAACCGTTCTCTCTTCCCTCTCTATCCCGCTCTCTCCTTCGTCCCCGAAATCCCCAATCCCTCTTCTTTCTTTCTCTCTTCTCCTTTCCCTTTCTTTCTTCCCGAATCTGGCAAACCCTACCATTCCCTCTCTTCTCTTCCTTCTTCCTCTACCCCGGAATCCTCAATCCATTTTCGATCTCTCCCTTTCTTTCTTCCTCTCCTCTCCCTTTCTTTTTGTCCCTTACTTTTTGTTTGTTCTCTAAAGATGAATCTCTGTTTCCATTAACGCTCTATAATCACCGTCAAAGTTCTCTATATTGGGTTCTGACTTTTCGTCTTGGACTATGTTGATCTGGCATTACAGCATGAAAAGTGTGATTTTTCTTCGTTCTTTTAATGCTTTTTTTTATTTTTATTTTTTAAAGTTGTATCTTTGTATAATTACGATTTCTTCAATTCGTAAGATAATTGATTGTCATGAAATTTGCCGCATGACCAATACCAAAAATCCCCTGTTTATGATATTGGTCTGACATTTCGTACTGTGTTTGGCTTGAGGAGAAGGGGTCGTCTAATAGCAGAAGCGGGATGGTAATTGCTGTTAAAAAACTGAACTCTGAGAGCTTACAAGGATTTCAAGAGTGGCAGGTAATTCTACTTTAAACGCTTTTTTACCTTTTTCTAAGCTAGCAATTATACTAAACTTGAAAGAGAAGAATGTAGTCTGAAAAATTAATGCGTTTTGGAAAATAAGACTATGCTCTCGTTTTGGCATGTGTTTACTATAGAACACAAACTGACTTCGACTGCTTAAGTTAAATATCACAGCTACTCCCACTTTGAAAAAAAAGAAAAAGGTAATTGAAAATACAAACCATATTCAATTGTGGTTATATAAGTTCTTACCCATTGCTTATCATCTTTCTTGTATAATATCATTGGCTAGTTTTGTAAATAATTGTAAAGAAAAAAGGAAGATACTGTAATGAATCATGAACCTTGTAAATCATAGTAAGTCGTGATTGAGTTTACTTTGGTTGAAACTTGAAATGCTGCGTCTTCCTCTTTGCTACTCTGCCTGAGTTGTGGTTTAAATTGATAATACATTTGGTGCCTAGCGGCCATAACTAGTTTAAAGTTAAGTTGATGTTTTAAATGACAGCGCAACTCTCACTCTCTCTGTCAAACACATGCATTTTTTGAGTTTGATTAGATGCTGTACTAAATGTTCAACAAACCATTTTATGTCTGCTCATCTCCGTGCTAATTTGTTGGTGCAGGCAGAAGTGAATTTCTTAGGAAGGCTTTCCCATCCTAACCTTGTTAAGCTGTTGGGATACTGTTGGGAGGATCAAGAGCTACTCCTGATTTATGAATTCATGCAAAAAGGCAGCCTAGAAAACCATCTTTTTGGAAGTAAGAGCTTAAAATAGGATCAAATTCTATTATCACTGTCCATATGAGCAAGCAATGTGCTCTGCATGAGTGTGATTTTTCATATAATAGAATTTGAGTAGTGCTTGAGAATGTTAGCAAAGTCATTACTAGTGTTCTTGTAGTTGGGGAAGTAATGGTTGTCAATTCTGGATCCTGGGAACCGAACTGGGGGGATATCATATTGGTAGCCAATAGTTTGGTTATCAAGAACAATTCTGCTACAGGTACCCGTATTCGGGTACCCGTTGCGGAATCATTAGCTACGTGGAAAAAAAAAGAAAGAAAAAAAAAAAGAAAGGATGGAAAGCATTTGCGTAGAAGAAGACAAGTTTTGTTCTTCATCGTGGGGGAAAGGACGAAGATTTGCGCAGAAGAAGACTAGCTTCCCAAACTTGCTTTCCGTCAGTTCTCCAAGCAACACAGAAAAAGACGAGTTCCGTTCTTCATCGTTACCATTTGCGCTAAAAAGAGAAGCACCAGAAATGTTCTAGCGCTAAAAACAAAAGCACCGGAACCCATTTTACGCTGAAGAAGAAAAGCACCAGAACCCGGCGTGTACTGAAACCATTTTGTGAACTGCGGGTTTGTCGTTCTTCATCGAGTTCGTCGTTCTTCAAGTGAGTGCCGTCGTACCCATGGCCTGAGCAAATTTTTTTTTTCTTGATTTTTCTTCATCGTGTTTATCGTGTTGTGGGTATGCTCTGTTTTATTGATGTTTTTTTTCTTTTTTTTTTTCCTATTTTTGTATATTTTTCGCCACCCAGTGTGACAAAGCCGCGATAGCCAAAGCCGCGATAGCCTTTCTTCTACTTGTATATTCCTCAAGAAACAACACCGTGAGGAGCTTGGATGAGGCCGTTAGCATCCTGCTGCCGCGGAGTCCCGAGAAGATGAGGGAGTTGATGCGCCTCACGTTTGTTAAGCCCAATTACAGGCCGTGCCCTCTTGCTTTCTCAACGATTTCATCCAAGTAAGTAGTCTTTTATATTGAGACTTGGGGGGATTGATTAGAATTGGAATTTGTATCTCGGGATTACTTCAACGTTGGTTCAAATTTTACAAAAGAAAATTAAGTGAAGAAAATTACAACGTTGGGGGTATTTCATCCAAAGTTGTTTGAGGAGAAGCTTGTGGCCACCCATTGTACCTCCGTGGGGGAATCATCTTTGTAGCAAGTTTGGGAAGCTTGGAGGTGTGAAAGGACGAAGATTGGGGTGTAGCAGTCTTCCATGGATGTTTCTGTGTTGAGTTCAGTCCTAATCGTCTGAAGATAGTCTCGTCTTCGTGGGTCAATTTCATTTCTCAAGTGTTGATAACAAGCAGAAAAAATGATGCGTTTAACTTAGGATGTAAACGCACCATTTAAATAAAGCTGACTTGGAACCCGGGTACGCGGCGTGTCCCCGTCCCGGGTGCAAGTAGCTTTTTTCTATCAAGAATTATTTCCTATAATCTATAGAGCACCCTGTCACTGTGCCTGTCTATCTATATTGAACATTGGGCATGGAATGGAATACTTTCGAAGAAATTGATAGGGCATTGCTTGAACAATGATGTTTATGATAGATTTTTCATATTTGTTCT
Source organism: Juglans regia (assembly GCF_001411555.2). NCBI lineage: Eukaryota > Viridiplantae > Streptophyta > Magnoliopsida > Fagales > Juglandaceae > Juglans > Juglans regia. The sequence goes on from NC_049907.1 coordinate 2,907,736, forward strand.
TCAAGATGCCAGGGGGTGCAATTTGATTTGTCATCTTCGTCATTCGTTTTAAATGCTTAAATTAATTGAAAAATAATAATTTAATTATCAAATTAAATTATTAATTAACATATAATTAGTGTAATTGTAAAATATGAAAGAAAAATAAAAAATAATATTTTTAAAAAAATAATATTATATTATCAATTCTGCTACGGATACCCGCCCTCGGGTACCCGTTGCGGAATCATTGACGTGGCTAACGCCACGTCAGCTTTATTAAATTATTATTTTAAAAAAAAAAAGACGGAAACATGAGACCCGAATCGGACGTGAGAGAGATTTGAGATAGCAAGAAGAAACATTTTGCGCTCTAAGAAAAGTAAAGCAGGTCCCCGTCTTCATTGTTCTTCATCGTCTTCGTGCTGGCTTCCATCGTCATCTGATGAATGACGTTCATTTTACATGCAGAAGCATTGATGAATGACGTTCATTTTACATGCAGAAAAGCCTTTGCCCTTCAATCCCTCTCCATCAGAGAGTGAGGCAGCTTCAAATTCAATTGACTTGTACGTAACCACTGACTTGAATCAACAAATCTTTGAGATGAAAAGCAGAGACATCTTAGCATGATTAGATTAAAATCCTAAGCTTGCAATTACCCTTATTATCAAATTACAGAGTTTGTTGAAGGGGAACAAGGACATCTGCTTCTTAGATGATGATTGTGTAGACACTTGATATTACTGTAATTACATGAGAGAAGTCTATTTTGCTCCCTCATATAAATTACTGTAATCAGATTCAGAACTACCCACAAAAGCCAACAGCTCTATTTTGCTCCCTCATGTTCAATTACTATGGATGTTGGAGACAATTGGAATAAGTTGATAGTATAATTGCAAAGTTTGATGCTGCTAATGAATTAAAGCCACAACGCCAGATTAGTAAAAAATACCAGATCTAGTTTCCATCTCTAGGCATTTAAATTGATAAGCCTAATTGATTCATAGAGCATAAATTGCAATCAATCTGGGAAATTTGCAAAAGAGAAAAAAGGGCAAAAAGTTGCTCAAATCTTCATTAAAAAATTCTGTACCACAATCGAAAATATCCCAACCAACGACCATCATTTCCACCACAAATCCCCATCCTCCAAAAAATACAAGATGAAAACGACCTCAAAACAAGGAAACCCCTCCTCGTCGTTCCTCTTCTTAGGCTTGCAGTAAGTCTCTTCGATGTGCTGCGCCTGCGCTATGAGAAGCCTAGTGCAGTGAGCTTCCTGATATTCAGGACAGCGTAGTTTTAGGCCATATAGACTCCGAACACTGTGCCCACAAGGAACAAGAAGGTGCTCTTGATCAAACCCATTTACTTCTACTTTAAAATAGCAGATTACTTCCCCAGAAGTAGAATCAGTCAAGGTTTTTTGGATGGGAGTTAGACAGATTCATTCACTCCTCATGCTTTTTGTTCTAGGGTTTAACCTCTCATTTCCAAGCAGTGTGATTCGTGAATGTGAGGAAGAAGAGAAGTTAAAATCCTTTCTCGGAAGAAAAGAAAAAGAAGAAGAAAACCCAGCCCATTCATCGATGATTCTTCAGGGGTTCCGTGTGAGGTGAAATGTGGGGTTCTATCACTGTGGAGCTCTTTCGAATTTCAGAAACCAAAAGTGAAACAAAATGCACCGTTTCACTAATGTCTACGTGGAGGATCGGGTACGCAGGGTCCCCAAGCCCGGGTGCAAGTAGACTTTTTGTTATATTATTATTTTGATGAATCTAATGGTTAATCTAATGTGGAGTTATGGATAAAGAGGTTTTAGATATATGGAAAACATGTACTTTTCATCAAAATTTAAAGATGAATTTGATGAATCCAATGCCAGTGCTTTTATATCGTTATTTTTAGCTTGCATGCTACTGTAATAGTATTGAGTGGCTAGCTAGGCGTAGTATGTGCAGTTCTGCTTTTGTTTTCATTTCATTTTTCTATGGCAGTTGAGTTTATTAGGTCGTAACGTTTCCTTTTAATAATTTATAAAATATATGCAGTCCATGCGTGCAGTCAGGATTCAATCGTCTGATAGCTTGGTCCCACTTTTTCTTTTTAACTCTTTTCTCTTCCTTTTTTTTTCCATGGCTTGTTTTTTTTTTCACCCACTCTCACAGAATGCACTCCCACTTTCTCTTTCTGGAGTTTTCTGTATTTTGTGCTAGCAATAAGTACTTCATGCAACTAAGGAACCCGATCTTGAGGGAGACACATTCCACAGATCCACTATTGTTTACAAACCACAACTAGTTACAAGCTCAAGCCTCCCCCTAGTCACCAGTGCAATCTTACTTCAACCACCCAACAATGTAATGATTTACTTAGACTTAAAATCTCAAAAAAAAAAAAAAAAAAAACAAATAGCAATAGAGAGAGAGAGAGAGGATATCCACTTCATAATCAAGAATTATGGAGATTAAGTAGTTGGACAAGGATGAGAGAAGCGAGAAAGAGAAAAATGGTAGTGAGCTGATTGGCGTGGAACCAGATGATGCAAATGGTCATGGGCCATCATCTTCTCCACCGCATTCAAGAAGCAGTATAAAATACCCAAGCCATCATCTTCCCCACCGCATTCAAGAAGCAGTATAAAATACTCAGGCCATCATCTTCCCTACCGCATTTAAGAAGCAGTATAAAATACCCAATCATGAAATAGAAGTATAAAAAAGTGATTTACCATGAATGTCGTAGAAATCACCCAGTACGAGAAAATAATTAAAGAAGCTATATCCCAAAAATCAAACAAGGAAAAATAGAGAAAGACGTACGAGAAAAGAAGAAACAGAAGAAGAAAGAGAGAGAGAGAGAGAGGGGTCTACTTTTGTCCTTTGTATTTTATTTTATTCAAAATAAACTCTCACATACAGTCCGTTTACCTCCCGCTTGCACATCCCTTTTGTACCTAACAAAACTGATTTTTTATTTCTACACTTTCATCCTTCGACCTCTCTCTCCCTCCTCAAACTCTCTTAGGCCTGTCTCTCTCCCCTCAAGCTGTCCTTAGCACGCTCTCTCTTCGACCTCTCTCTCTCCTCAAGTTCACCTCTCTATTAAAAAAGTAGTGACCACGAAAGGTGTAAAATGCAGGATAGTGAATGATAATTGATAAGAAAGATTTTTTCAATTTTTTATAACATACTTTTTCAATTTTCCAATCGGATAATAATAGGATTACTACATTCCTATCATCATTTTAAAACTCATTTTATTTTATTTTTAAGTTATTTTTAATTTTTTTACTTAATAATTAAGTAAATAACTATTAGTGAAATTATATATTTTTTAAAATTTTTCTTAATAATTAAAGATGTTAAAAAATATTTAAAAAAATAATAATTTTAAATATATTATAAAATGGTAAAAAGATAGTAAGACAATAGTAGGTCAATCATTATCTTTTTCCTATATATTATATATAATTATTTGGACAGAGAAAAACTAGTAATAACAGTGTTTTCAATTGCGACGAAAACTACTCTATCTCGACACCCTTTTCCACGACAAGTTTTCTCACATGATTTAATTGCCTCGATTTTCTCGTTGAAAATAACTTCTATTTTAGACAAATTTTCCATCGGCGTTTATGTGCATGCATATATGCCTATTTGCAGCGAGTTTGGACATGATCGATGCATTTACCTATAAATCAGCATGCCAGTAAATGCATCACTTTTTTATGGCGCCCATATATAACAATTGAAAGAAAATAATAATAATAATAACAACACAATTTATTTAAATATTTACTAATATAGTATGCTTACAGTTTGGTACGTTAATAAATAAATTTGTAAATAATTTTTTTAATAAATAAACTAAATACACGTACGTACTAGCCAATATTGGCCCATTAATTAGTAGTTGCAGGTGCATATCCTATAAACTTCCTTAAATTTTTTTTATCTACTTCTTCTAGTGTTGGGCGGTGAGCTCCCGCAACCCAGCCTGTATGCCTAATCTGCTTGTCTCGCCAGGGGACTGGTGGGCAACCCGTCCACCTCGAGTGTGGGTGTGGCGAGTTCCTCACTCAGAAAAGCGTATACAAGTGAGGGGTGGAACCTATCTGCCTGTATATTTAAAAAAATCCTAATTATGAATGAGAAATACTATATTTATAAATAAATTATATAAAAATAAACCCATATTTTATACATTCAAATACATATTAATGAAAGTCACAAAATACTACTATTTACAGATCAACTCAGATCATATGTGATCACCTCAGCATCCAAATGCAGCCTACTTCTTCTCTCTCCTCTCATTCCTCTCACTGTCCTCGACTCATCTCCTCTCTCTTGAGTCCCTTCATTTTCTCTTCTATTCTCCCCCTTCCTTTCACGCCTTAGTGGCCTCATGATTCACCGTCCTCTCTTCTTTCTCATTTCTCTCCTCCTCCTCTCATTCTAGCTTCTCTCTTTATTGTCATGGGTAAGATCACAGCTTGGCCGTGGGTCTTCACGACCCAAGAACACGGTCATCGCCGTGGATCTATAAGTTGAAGACCCATGACTACGATTGTAGGTCTACGAGTTTTATGGCCCATGGTCGCGACTGTGGGCCCTTGCGTTTTATGAGTATAGATCTGTATTTTTGTACACAAATCTTTAGATCTATTCACAAATATGAAAATCTATGCGATTTTGTGCATTTTGTTGAGACTTTTTGTTGGATTTATGAGATTTTTCTAATATATATGTGATTTTTTTTGATTTTCTTGTAAAAAATGTATGGTCAAACAGACTGGGTGGCTAGATGGTGGCGGTGTACGTTAATCCGCCCATCCAATATGTGGGTCATGTAGACGATCAAAGATATGGGCGGGGATGAGGTGTAGAGATATGGGTGGCTGCCTACCCACGTGGGGTGAGTAGCACCCTTAACTTCTAGATGATATAATATATGTAATTTAATTTCGAAAGGCATATTTCATACATTAACATTGATATACATATATATGATTGTCAGTGAGACTTCTTCTTAATCCTTCTATATATAAAATAATTAATCCAAAGCCCCATGAGCTATTTGTATCTCTTGTAAAGACATGTAGATCGATCCTCAGGCTAGCAGTACTACTTATTTAATTGACTTAAAAATTAGCTGGAATATCAACCACCGGCCTCAACTAACTCAAATCTACACCGCACCGCATGCACATTCATGACAGTTGGAGAAATGGTTTAACTACCAAATATATCCCTTTCTTCTCATTAATTGAAATTTATTTACTTGGGAGAAATATTAATATTGAAAGCACAATATATTGTAAGAAACCAACAGCAAAACTACATAAGAGAAGTAAAAAAGAGAGAATATTGCGTGAAGTCAGAACTTTGGAGGCCAGAGTCTAGAGATACTGCATGCATGCATGCAAAGACATCGATCGATCGGGGGTGGACGGACATCATCGAATATCGTTAATTTTCATGAAAATGAAAATGTCAGTGGTCTCGAAGTTGTTTAAGATTCATGGGAGAGATGCATTTGGTGTCTCCATACAGCAATTTCTTGGCGATAATAAGGTTGGCAGCCTCGCTCGGATGATAAGGATCCCAGAACACATGCTTCGATCGCTCCGCGCACATACTCGATGTTGGCCCGCACGGAATTATTCCTGCAAACTGGCCCCCGTTTCCACAGCATGCTTTACTAGCAGTTATAAATCCTGCGCGTATGCACACAAATTAATGCTCTTAATCTTTTATATATATATATATTTATATATATATATATATATAATATATTTGCAATCGTGAATTGTGCAACAACCGCGTAATTGTTTTAAAAAAAGTAAATAAAACATGACACTCACATAAAAAAAATTAATTTTTTAATAGTGGATCTTACTTTTTTTCAAAGCGATTACGCGGTGTTCACACTTCACGATTGTATGTAGAATTACTTTTATATATATATATATATTATATCCTTATTCTCTTTGAATTCTAACAATAATCAAGAGATCTATGTCGTCGATCTCCAAACATCAAATCTGCCTCATGTAACAATTCAAGGAGGCACAAGCTGCTATATATATAACATAGCCGGCCCATAATTCAAAAGGGCTAACTAGAGTTACAACTCGGGTCATAATCACTTGGAATTCATTATAAAAAGTAAGAACTCATTTTTGAATAATGGGAGATCTCATCACTATCTGCATCTTATTATATTGAATTCAGAGCACTATAGCAAATGACCAAAGTCTATGGAACTGTTGAAGACCATCTAACCATTTATACCCATATATAAGTACTATATATATAATATTCATGTGTGGCCCATAAACATAATTACCATGTTGTTTGTAATTTGTGATGAGATCCATGACCAGATCATAGACATTTGCATGAACAAACGTGGCTCCGGGGAGGTTTTCATTCAGTTGGGCGAGCAAATCCTTCAACCGGGCATTGTATCGAAGTGCTAGCTTGTTCGGCAATTCTACACACTCGTCTTCTTTTAATTGATTTATTGTCTTTTGATATGGTATGCAGCCTATCGGGCCGACATTCCCGATGACAAATTTCCGAGCATCAAGCTGGTACAACCTCTGCAACATATGAATGTAGTAATTAATCATGTTTTTGAGAAAACCTCATGACATATATATATATATATTAATGTACCCCATGATAATTTATTAGCAAGTTTTGAATTAAGATGCATGGTTAATGTAATTTACGTACTGTTAGTTGAGTCCTGAAGTGGGAGAGCATGTCATCGATAAAGGCATCTGGGCTTTCAGAAAGTCTTGCTCCAATGGAGAGGACTGGAAGCAGATAATTGTTTAGAAAATCATTTGCTCCAATTGTGACTGAAAAGATGGATTTCTTCATTATGTAATCTTTAGCCTTTGATGGACCTAACAATTTGTCAAACTGTTTTCTTGTAATGTTGAAGTAATCAATCTGGATATCCATTCCAAGTCGATTAACCTGCAAACATGTAATATTGTAAATGAATTAGCTGGGAAATATTGAAATTTCGACTCAAAGATCATGATCAAGTGTTCTAAGGGCTCACAAATATTCTTCCAGTTGCATTCATGATTCCTCCTCCTCCTGATGCGTAATTTACACCATATAATATAGCTTTCCCAGTAGAATTTGGTGACAAAAAAGGGACAGCATAGTTTGGTGATCCCAGTTCTTCTCCTGAAAATCATGAAAAACCCAATAAATTATTAACACAAAATATATATCATGTGAAAGAGAAGGTTAAATATTGCTAGCAGTTGCATGCATGCATTTAGCAGCAAAACCCAACCACCCCATTAAACAAATAAAGATCACAGATCAATTAATAAATCATAACCCACATAAAGAGATCATCAGAGCTGCCTATCTAGCTTACCAATAATATCACCTATGGTTCTCCCATTGGTATAACGCCCTGTAGGAGTTCCTTTCGATGCCTTGAAATCAATTCCATTAGGTGAGATATTTGCCTTAGACAAGGTTGGCAAGTAGTTGTTATTCCCAGCATCAACCAGAGAATCACCAAAGATAAAAGAAGCCCCCAAGCCTTCTTGATTTTGATGATCAGCAGCCTTTCCAAAACAACACAAATTGAATAACAAAACAATGATCACCAAGGTAATACTGCAAGATTTCATGGCTCCCATGGCCTTCATAATTCTGATCAGTCAGGAAGGACTAAAACAGTACTATTAATGGCAAGCCACCGGCTAGTTCAGTACTGCAGATTACAAGCATATATATAAATATACCTTGTTGATCAAGTTGTTCAGAAGATCAGAATTAGGAAGGAGAATCCATTGATGAAACTTGTAAACTTGTTAATGTAATAATTAGTTGCATTTGGTTTGACCCCTTTTTGTAGAGGAGAGGACCAGTGGTACATGATGATAAAAGCTTCCTTGTGGTAGTTCATCAACATGGGCGGGATTTTCTCAACGTGTTGGCCTGGAATTTGTACGTTGATTTTGCTTCTGCAATAAGCAAGTACTGATCCAAGGGCGCGCTATACACACACACACACATGAGGGTCAAAGAATGTGTACTAAATTGAAGTTTTATACATTAAGGAATTTATTTGGAGAACTTAGGTCGTTAGGTGGTGTTTAGTTGAGACGTCTGAACACCAATCAGGTTTCTACAATTTCAAGAAATTTAATTGTTAATTCAAGGTTTTTCGAGATTTCCATACTAAACTGGCCCCCACTTTTTCGTTTTTGAAAAAGGGACCCAAGAAGTTGATGACATTATTTGGAATCTTAAAATCTAAAAAGTAATCATCCATGTACAACTTTTTATATAATAATATTTTAAATTGAGAGTATTTTTATAAAATAATGTTAATTTTATATAATATTTTATGAAAATGCCATTTATTTAAAATATGATCGTATAAAGTATTGTGAAAACGATTGTATTTGTATCATTTTCTAAATTTAAATTGTTTGAGAAATGCATAATTAAGCAGAAATCTTTCACAATAAAATTTATACATTAACATAATTTAATGTGATTTGTTGGATTATAATTTTTTTTTAATTTTAAAATAGATCTGGCATATTATATTAAACAATTTTAAGGTTTAAGTTTTCTTGTATAAATCTTGCACGTAAACCCAACAAAATGTTTAGCTTTATATCAATCACGTTGGATGGGTAAGAATCCTAAATGATTGCTTAATTTCTTAAATGATTGTCTATGATTAATTTGAATTTCTTCTCAATTTCCTTTAAATGGAAATGTGAAATCTCAATTTTCATTATTTAAAAACTATTTTTTAATTTTAGGCCTCGTTTAGATTCGAAAATGAGTTAAGATGGATTGTGAATAATAATGAGATGAGTTATGAATAGTAATGAGATTTGTGAGTTAAAATTACTGAATAGTAATAAATAGTAATGAGATGAGTTGAGATAAATTAAAATTGACTGTGAATACAATCGAGTCCGTCACTTTTTACACTGTTATATATTAGGGTAGTGATAGACTTACTGCCATATTACTATCCATCTACTACCAAAAGGCATTTTAAGTTTTTTTTTTTATCATTTTCTTTTAAGTATTTTTTTAACATTCTTAATCACTAAGAAAAAATTAAAAAAATATATATTTACTAATACACATTTTCTTAATCATTAAGTAAAATAAAAAAATTAAAAAAAATCAAATAAAAAAAAATAGTAAGTAAATAGTAATATAGTAATAACCCTATCATTATTTTATATATTAACTCTAAAAAATATTTTTGAATTGTATTATATATTAAAAAAAGAAATATTAATTAATCCCTGTCACCGAGTTGACAGCAACCCCCCAACTTTACTTTCCAGTTTCCCTCCCTTCCCCAGCTTGCCATATTTCATATTTCAGAACCCTTCGCTGGGCTGCATACTCGACCGTTGGGATATTCAAATCTTGAGAGACAGATACCTTCTTCCACCATGCCCACCCTTAGAAACCGAGCTCAAACTCCAGAGTCCCCTGCAAACCCTAGCCACAACATCCTCAATGGCCAAGCCCAGACAACCGAGACCCAGAAAGTCTCGCTGTATGAGCAGTCCAGAGAGGAAAGGATCAAAGAAAATCGTGAAAGAATGCAGAAGCTTGGAATTTTTGATCTCTCTCTCAAGGTCAGCTCCGTCATCTCCACAAAGCGCACACCCAAAAACCGCAATACCACTCCGAGGCCCTCCCCTGCACGGTCATCTGGACCGATTCGCCGCTCTTCCCGGTAACTTTTCGTAGCCCCTTCATGATACGGGTTCTAAAACCGTTTCTTGTTTAGTTTGGGTGAGAATATTTTATGAAGTTTCACGTTGTTCTTTTTATTTACATGTTTGGTCCTAAAGAAACCATCTGCAATCGACTAGGTTTGGGTTCACTATTTGGCTGACCTGAAGAATCTTTTTCCCATTTATGTGAAGTTTTAATTTTTAGTATGTTATTTGTTGGTGTTTCTGGATGCTAAATGGGTCTCTCCGACTCTTTGATATTACTTTTCAGTGATTATTGACTGATCTTAATTTGTAATTGCGGGAATAGGTTGCAAAATGTGACGCCGGTCACGTATGCTGAAATGCGTGTGGTGAAGAAAGGTAAGTCTTTGAAAGACGAGGATATTGTGCTGGAAGAAGGCTCAAAGCCGGAGTTATATACAGAAGAGCATGAGAAGCTGTTGGGTAACACTGATAGGAGTTGGACACTATTTGTGGATGGTTGTGGGAAGGATGGAAAGAGAATCTATGACCCAGTTAGTGGAAAGACTTGTCATCAGTGCAGGTCTGGTGGTTTTCTGCATTGCCGTATGATTTTTCCCTGTTAATAATGTTGGTGTGGTTTTGAAGTATCTGAAAATTAAGCGTTTTGTTGTGGATTTTATGCTTGAAATGGCTTAATAGAGCTTGTTACAGATAATTTAATCAAAAAGTTCATTTTTAAGGCTTTTTAACCTTAAAAAATAAAAATGTGTTTCTTGAAAAACTAAGTACCTGGCTTTCGGTTTTTAGCAAGTAAAGCAAATATTTTCTTTATATCTGGAGGATTATTTCACTTTGTGATTAAAATAGCCTTTTCTGGGTAAGGCAACATTTAAGGTGGATCACCAAACGTATAGACCTCTTAGATTCTCTCTGCTTAAATCTCAGAAGTATCATGGTAGTCCTTTCTGCTTTAATACTGTTGGCTAAACATAAAATAAATATATGTGAAATGCATTTTCTAAGTTCTCTTTCATTTTGATATCTCTTTGTAACTTCAGCAGTGTTTTTCTCGACTGAAATTGGTTGTCTGAAAATGATTTTGTATTTTCTGGTGTTTGGTGCATGTGGAAAATGCTGGTCCACGAAAAAATGAAGCTTCTAAGGTGGAAAATGGCTTAATTCTCTAAGGAGGCATAAGCCATTTTTTGGACGCAATGTGGAAATACTATTATGGGAAGAAAGTCCAGATAAGTTCATAGCCAAAGATAGAAGAAATTAGGTTTCCTAGCACAAAGATGGAGGGGGAGGAGGAAGGAGGAAGAGGAGGAGACTAAGTTTCAATCAATGGCAATTTTGCATATAAAAAAAAATCTTTTTAAGACATAATGAATGGTTGTGAGAATATAGTGTTTATGGAGTGTCGGTTTTTGATGGATTAGCAGTGGTGGTATGCTAATGATTTTCGGTCAAAGGTTTGAAAATACTTTTCTTAACATTTTTTGGATTCCGCCAAACAACAGAAAATGAGTTGTTTTCCCTGAAAGTATTTTCTCCTTTTTATCATTTTACACCGAAACAAACACAGCCCGCAATTATCATTTTCCCATCTAGTTGTTTGATTTCCTCGTGCATTTAATGTTCTTGTATTAATATGTTTGATTCAATGTCTACCCTTGGCCTGAAATAGAGTTTGTGATGTTTTACTTATTACTAAGATGGAAATCTTGTTTTCAGGCAGAAAACTCTTGGCTATCGGACTCACTGTAGCGATTGCAACATGGTCCAAGGACAGTTTTGTGGAGATTGTTTGTATATGAGGTATTCTCTATTCAGCCTTATTCTATGCTCTAGATGTACCATCAAATATCAATGCCACCACCAAGTTTGCTTGTTTGAGCTGGTTATCAAGGTTGATTAGGAAGGATATATACGTAAATAGGTTAACAAGTCAAACCTAAGTCTTAGCTTGTAGATTGGTTATCAACCCCAAAAGTCCAACTACGTCCTGCTCGGAAGTACAGTTAGGCTTTGTCATTGTCATACACGTAGGTTAATTGAACAGCTAATGATAGTACATTATCCCGGAGGAAAGTGTCAACTTCTGCTTTCTATTGTTCCATTTTAAACATTAAGGAAGAAAGGTAATGGAAACCACATTATAGTTCATTTATGTATTCTGACTCCAATTGTGTCTGTCCGTTTACCAAGATTATAATATTTGAGTTAGTTATCTGCTTTCACAGTTTTCTTAGATATAGTCCCTCTCCATTTTTTCTGTTTGTGAAGACTACTTCTAACTTTATGCTTCATATGAAGGCCTTCCCACTGTGAAGTGATGTATTATGTGCATGCTAGAGATAGAGCCCCGTAGATACCTGATCACTTGCATGCGTCGTAAAATTTTAAAATCTGACAAGGGGTCTCTGATCTTCTTCTGCAGGTATGGAGAGCACGTACTTGAAGCCATACAGAACCCTAGTTGGATTTGCCCTGTCTGTCGTGGAATCTGCAACTGCAGTTTGTGCCGGCAAGCAAAAGGATGGCCTCCCACTGGTTCTCTTTATAGGAAGGTTATTCTTACAACTCTCTTTCTCTCTCTCCCCAGAAGTTGATATGGAGCTGAATTCAATTTTTGCCATGTTCCAGATATCAAAACTCAGCTACAAATCGGTTGCACACTATCTCATTCAAACTCGACGGTTGCAGACAGATTTAGATGAAAATGCGGAGATAACCAATCAAGTGTCTGCGAAGAGGTCACTGCCATTCTTGGATATCGAAGTACAGTCTGAGGGATCTCTTGAAGTTGACAGTATTCCACTTGTATCACCAAAGCCTCAATCTGAAGACAAAACTCAGGATGAGTTCAAGATTGAGAAAGAGAACGAGATGCCAAGTAGCCCAAATCGAGGTCCTAACAATCAAGTTTCGGCAAGGAGGTCATTACCCTTTTTAGATATAGGATCGCAGGCTGGGAATATGCAGTCTCTAGTGGTTGACCATGAGGGTGATGAATTTGATGAATTATCAAAGCCACAATCTGGAGAAGAGATAGACGAGCAGTTCCAAGGTGACAAAGAGAAGGAACCAATTGCTATGGATAAAGAACATGGTATTAGCAATATTGTGATGGAAAGACACCTGAATCTTAAGAAGCGTGCACTCCCCATTGACCAAAGCCGAGACAGTATTTCTGGAAGAATGAGGCAGAGGGGTAGGAAAGGCAATGGCCACAATGACGATGGGTTAGCTCGGGCAAATGAGAAGATTTCAGATGTCAAGCTGGCTATTATTTCATCCAAAAGCCATGCGGAGCAAGAGAATGAAGTGCATTCTGAAGAAATATACAAGAATGGTGATGATATTATTGCACCAAAGAGAACTCCAAAACTCAAAAAGAAGCCTGCTGCTGAACCAAGCCTAGACAGTATTGGTGGAAGATTGAGGTCTAGACGTATAACAACATGAAGATAAGAGTTCTCCCCCTTTTGCAGGAACCTCCTCTCTAAGTTTTCTCCTCTCATTGCTAGAGAGTACTGAGTTTACCTAAAACTGTAAGAAACAGAATTTTGACTTCTCAGTTCCGTTTGAGACTGAATTCAGTCTCAATTCTTCCTGTGGGAAAAATTAGACCAAGTCCTGTTCTATCAAATGATACACCTGCTTATTTTGTCAGTATTATCAACTTTGAGATTATGGTTTAAAAAAACACTTGAGCAGCATCAGTGTGTTGGTGAGATTATCAACTTTGAGATCATGATACACCTCTTTGTTGGATCACAAGAGGATAATTTATATCTTTGAAGCTGTATAAAACTCCTTAAACCCGTGTGCTCCCTCTTGTCAGACAGACATAAAACAATGGGTGATGAAATCATGAAGGCCCTGCTGCGCCCAGTTGTTACACTCGGCAACATCAGACGGGCTAGACTCGCAAACGTAAATAGAGCCCAGAATCAAGAAGCCCAACCTGGGCCATAAACAGCCTAGAAGAATTGCAGAAAAAATATTTCTCTATTTAATTAGAAATGGACGGTAAATTATTAAGATTATGATATTTGACCTAAAATAGATAATATATATTTTTGATTTGAAATGGAGAGAATTCTTGACATTAATTTTAAAGATTTCTTCGATGATAAAGATTTCCAAAGGCATTGAAAATATCTAAAGAAAATATAGTTAATATAGTTAATATAGTTAACCCAGAATTTCCAAGAGTTAATATAGTTAATGCTCATTGCATGGAAGTACAGAAGTAGAGTCAGCAAAATAAAATGACTTCATGCTCAGCTTTCTGCTTCTCAATATAGCCTTTAGACTTGTTAGTTAACTTTTTACCTTTCAGAAAAGAAAAGTGGGTATATAGATGGATGGCCGACACGATGGAGGAAAGAGTGGGTTCATTCGGGTTGAGGTTGTTACAGCTTCTGTAGGCTTTCTAACTAACTTTGAGGACGTTCACAAGTTGTGGGCTTTTGTGGCCAAGTTTCTTAATCCGACATTCATCAGAGAGGGTGGGCTTCCAACAGTTGAAGAAGGTTCTGAGACATGAGATCATTCCTGCTTTTGCATGTAAAATTCTTCAGAGGGCTCTCAGTCACAGTGGAAGATTCAGAATCAGAAGAAAGAACGGGAAAACCTCAGCAAAGATGGGGGAAGGTATTAATTTCTGCATGGCCACTTAGAACGTAAAAAACTGAGCTCAGCTCAACATCCAAATGCAGTTAATTTAAAGTACCACTCAATGGCATGTCTATTCTTCATTCTCAGGAAAAAGATTTGAGAACTCTGCAAACACAACCCTTCCACTGTGAAGTTGCAATCTTCCTCCAATTAGAAGTTAGAACCCTTAATTCTCTTATCAATGAACCTTTCAATCCTAACTAAACACAATCGAAAAAATTCCTGCCTGAATCAGCAGTTGTCTAAATTGGATTTTGACCCAAAGACATGACCAATAATGTAGATGTGGTTTTCTTGACAATAAGATCAAAACTTTTGCAAGTTGGATTCAATTTTCTGAAGGTATAGCAAAAGGAAGAATCAAAGTATAGACCAGGTATACACCACCCATCAGGAAAGAATGATTTTGATGTTTACAGGAAATAGACATTCCTGTAACCTTAACCCTTCTCGAACAATAATGATTTTATCCGATACCTTTTTTCTTTGGTAGGAATGGTCATCTAAAAAGAAATGTTCTTTCATCTTAATTTTTTTTATTTCAATATGGCACTTTTTAAGTAATTTCATATAAAATGTGCCACATCAGCATGTACTGGAATGATAAAATTAAGATGAGTATTATTAATCTTATCCCAAAAAAGTTTCTTCTCATGGAAAAAAAAAAAAGCGAAACAAGCAACCTACCCTGGGCAAAGTTACATTTTGCAATTAGAGTAGAGTAGAGAAAGAATGGTATAATCTTTGACAAAACCATTTTGCGAGGAAGATGTCTTCTGAAGTGGATTTCACATTGTAGTTGGTGACAGCTATCCGTCGAAAAACTTATGCAGATGGAAGATGCAGTTAGCTATGAGTAATGCTAGATACAAGCCTCAAATAGACAAGTTTTAAACAAGTCTTTTGTAAAAAAGTGAGCCCCACTAATAAAGAAGAATTTTTTCACACTTTTTTAAGGTGGAGTCCACTTTTTTACAAGGACTTGCATATAAATTGTCTATTTGAGACTTGTAATTTAAGAAGTCATTGTCACATGATTAAAAGATAAGAACACCTTCAACTTCAAGAAATTGTTTTGTATTTCAGTTTATAACCAATAAGGTACATGAAAGAGTACATACAACAAACTTAGCGATCTCTTTTCTTTCTTTTTTGGTGTTTTTTTTTAAACAACCATAATCTAAGGTCTTTTTGGTCCACCTACTATAGAAAACCAACGTTTTTGTCTGGACCATAATCGAAGTTCAAGCAAACTGAACCATCAAGTTAAGCCAGATCCTCCACACCCCTAAAAAAAGTGGGCTTTACATGGCACTACAGCAACAAAAATGAATATTCAATAAACAACACATGCTCTTAGGTCCTGATTGGATCCTGGTTTACTAACTGATGGACAGTTGGGATTTGAAAATTTGATTCCTGAAGAGATGTTTCTTCTCCATTGGTAGCATTTATGTCTTGCCAATATCAACAGATTTGGTGGTAGGAAATCTAAGATTCCATTACCTTGATAAGAAATGCAGTCTCTAATGCTGATTCCTTGCACTGCAGGTACCTGTTTTCCTCCACTATGTCTGTCGTTAAATTAAGCAGTATTGGACGTTTTGGATCATAGATTGCAAGTTCACGGACACGTGCTACCCATTTTGCAGCTTCCCACACCCCAAATCTGAAACATTTCCAAAAATATAGTAAATGCCCTATATATTCAGTACATTGGCTAATAAAAAGGCAAAGATAAAAAACCAACCGAAGGCTTTAAAAAGTTAAACATAAAGTCACGCTTTCACAAGTTAATGAACATATCGCAGGAAAACATAATGCTACCGTGTATTGAAAGATGAAGTAACCAAAACAGCCGGATAAAGAGCATCCTTCTGAATATTATCATAAGGAGAAAATTTCTGTATGGCATGAAAATCATCAACATCTCCAGGGTACCCAAATTCTTCGTATTCAACAGCTGTAAGTGGTAAAATGGGATAGAGAAGAGTGTTGGTTGGATCAAGAAATGGGACCTGAAACAGATACAGAAGATGGTGTGACTTGCAAAGTAGAATGCAATAAATGAATCCGGGTCTGTGAAAAGTTTATATACCCAATATCTAGAAACATATGGACATCTATGAAACAAACACAAGAAATTCACATTGCCTTCTTACAACTCTTTAAATTCAAGTGCTGAACTTCAATGCCAAAAGCCTCCTTTTGTTCATATGGTGAGAGTATAATAAGTGCCTCTTATACATAAGAACAGTGAACTCCATTTGATCAAAGCATGCAGACAAAATGCTATACAACTAGAACAAGTGAGACTCTAAAGACATGTAGATAGACTCATCTCTCATGCATACCTCCAAAATTGCAGCACGGAATAAATCTGGGCAACAATTTATGGCTGAAGCAACCAAAAGTCCACCAGCACTATATCCCCAACCAGCAAGCTTGTTATCTTGGACAATCCCTTTCTCAATAAGGAATTTCGCACAGGAGATATAATCTTGAATAGAATTCTGCTTCCTTGTACGTCTGCCATCATGATGCCACTTTTTACCCCCACCACCTCCACCCCTGGGACAGATCATTTGGACCATCCTAGTTAGCAATAGGTAGTAAAACTGCTTTGCAAACTCATAAGTTATCCCAAGCATCTGAAGTAAACAATTATTATCCAAAGGGGGACTTTGAACAGATAACAAGCCACAGGAATCAAGAGGCAGCTCAGTGTACAGAATAACTAATTTCTTTGTGAGAAATAAAAAACCCAGCTAAACAAGACGTTAGTAATTAATAAAACAAACCTAACATCAGCATAAGCAACAACCCAACCACGATCAAGAAGGCTTTTCAACTCACTGCGCCATCGTTTGTCTAGTAATTCACCATAAGCTCCATGTACATGAAGTAATCCAGGGTACTGATTCTCTTTCTTGTTTTTGCGTGAGTAAACAATAGTTAGAGGAACCACAACCCCATCGAAAGAAGAGACATCATAGTATTCACAAGCATAAAACTCAGAGAGTTCGTTCCACATGTGATGATCATCAACCATGACTTTGTTCTTGTAGTTTGAGTTTTTGGTATTTGAGTCGCTTTCAACAATGCTTGCAGCAGAGGCTGTTCCATACAATATTCGTGTTCTTTCATGGAGAAAGTTTTGCTGCTGAATGATATTCCACTTTCTGTTTAAGAGGTCATAATCGACCACTGCATCCGGCATCTGAGAAAAATTCAAGAACATGTGTGATTAGATTGGAGGCGCACACTACCTCATAATAATGTGAAAAATAAAACAACGCATCACCATTACCTTTTAAATTAAAGAACATTAAGCTACCAAGTGAGTTACCCAAGGGTATGAATTCAGTAATTCATCAAGCTGGAGCATGTATGCTATGTATAATGAACCTAACATCAAAGCCTCAGCAGCTGAAAACTCAAAATTGAAATCAAGCAGGTGAAATTTAAGCACCAGGTTTTTTTTTTCAAAAATATCAAAGGTGAAATTAGTCCAGAAAATGTTCATAGTCTGCTTGGTCATACAGGAAAATATTAATCTGCAGGGCCTACTTTGAAAGCCAGAAGCCAGAATTCTGGACGCTAAACACATTTTTTCCTGTATAAGATATGTATCACCCATGGCGGTAACTCAATGCTGACCAATTTGATTTGAAAATACAAAATTATATAAATAATTATATAATTTAATATATAAATGTAACTGAATTTATAATTTATTTATATATCAATATAATTCAATTGCCAACAAATGTTTGGTTCTTTTAACAAACTTTATGTTGGGTTCTAGAAATTCATTTCAGATAATTGGGCGGAAATAGCCTAATGGTAGAGCATAGTCTTGCCAAGGCTGAGGTTGAGGGTTAATTGTAAGTAATCCAATGGCCCTTTGGCTTAATGGCACTAACCCCGGTCCTTATGCACCGTGGGGTCCATGGTTGGAGGGTTGGGTCCCCAACTACTAGGGTTGACGTTCCTGAAAAAATTCCCAAGCAAGAAGAAAAGTAATCCAAAAACATAGTATGTGGTCCCTTAAGAACCATTGCAGAAACTTTTTCCCATGAACTAGTGTACAAATATTTTTTTTGATCGGTAAAAAAAAGTTTTATTGACAAGAACTAGGCATAGCCCTGGTAAATGGGACAGCTAGTGTACAAATATTATAAGGAAAACACATCATTCTCATAATAAGTTTCAAGATCCATTTTCCATTCACATCTTTCAACTTTGTTTTCATCAGGATTCATTAGCAAATTGTGGGCCATTACAGTTAAGCTAAATATGATACCAAAATAGTTGATAATATTGCTTCCTAAACAAATAATCTGAAAAACACGATATTCACTCACGTACCACAGGCGATGAGATTGTAAAGCGCATTGTTGACGAATAGTAGTCATAATTAGGTCCAGGTGAAATTTGAGAAACATGTTGAGGAAGAGGGAGGAAATACGGGTTAAGTTCTTTGAGATGCACAGCTCCCTGCCACGAGAGTGAACAAGATAAGAGTAAGAATGGTCAAGAGCATGAGATAATCATGGCTGTGGTGAAACAGTTGTTGCCAATGCATGATGCAAACAAACCCAGAATATATATGTATTTTGCGTGCTTACCTTCCTAACAGGCAGAGGGAGACTAATTGAACAAATTCTGTATTTTCGACCTTCCCTTGTAATAAGAATCAAGTGTGTGTCACTGAAATCAACATCTTCAATGATCAAATCTTGGTCATCACTAAATACGTTCTGCAGTAAATAAGACCATGATTAGTAAACAATATATTAAATATTTGTCATCACTGGAATCTACATAAACAATCACGAGCCATCAAGAAAAACTAAGTAGCCACAAGCACATAATTAATTAATGCTCATGATTGTTAAATTCTTACAAAAAAAAAAAAAAAGAAGCTAATGATCTTTAAATGTGGGAAATTTCTAACAACATCATTTATTCAAAGAATTAAAAAAAAAAAAAAGCAAAGGAGAAATGCAGTACACCACAATATATCTCAAGCAGATAAAGTATCTTAATAAAGATATAAAAAGAAAGCCAATAATCTTCATATGTAAGAAGGAAGGATTTTTGTTTTTATAGACATGGGTGACCACCAACCTCCCATTTTCTTGGACTGGAAGAAGCATCAACAGGACTACAAAGAAGATAATGATAATCAACTGATTGGCCCTGTTTGGCAGCGTCTGTAAATAAATAAAGGCACCCTTGATGATGCTCAACTATGCAGTGGGATAGACCTTCACACTCCCAAACTAATGTCATGCCAGACAATGGATCAGCTGCATTTATCACAAATACCTAAAATATGATCTCCATCATTATATCACTTCATCATTAATCAATGCAATAAAAGATTCTTAGCTTGCCATGAAAGTGTATTGCATAGTGATACCTTGGAAGAAGTAATAGAGAATGTATTTACAGTCACAAATTGGAAATCCTTTGTATGTCTTATGTTTACATGAACATTATCATCTGATTCTTCCAGAAGCAACACATCTTCATCAGTTGATCCAATCATGCTACAGTATATCCTGATCCAAAGAGAAAGAATGCCATCTCCATTATGTTAAACCCAAAGGGCAACCAACAAAGCATATAGAAAAATGATTGAAACGGAATCATTATAAATTCTAAAAGCCACCCACCGGTATGGCCTCTTATTGTTATCTGTAAGGACATAGAGCAATGCCTGCCCATCCTTAGCCCATGCCAAATTCGAAACACGTCCAGCTTGAGGTTTACTACATAACGAACCAGAATTCAAATTCCTTACAGACAACTTGAAGTAGTCATTGTCCTTATCATACATAGTATATGCAAGAAATCGATGATCCGGAGACACTTCCGATAATTCTTCATAAGCATAACCTGTTAGTAACTGAGACTCAATAACCATCGACTTTGACATTAAAAAATTCCCAGTCGTTTTGCTATTTTTTATTTTATTGTACTTCTCAAAATTCACAATTAGGCTAAAGTTTATTAATTTCCAATAGAAAACTAATTATTACATAGAAAAGAAAAAGGGCAGTACCTCCAAATCTCTCGGCTTCCAGATTGTAATCAAGCAGCTTCTGCTCAATTCTTTTCCCCGAGGTAAAATCAAATCCAGCTGATGGAGATTTGTGAGAAATGAATTCCTCATTTAAGCTCGCCAATCTCCGACATAGAACTGGATACTGTTTTCCTTCTTCTATTCGCCGATAGTATATCCTGCGCGGCGACAGATATGTTATACCGACAACACATTCTTGAGATTATTGAGAATTGATTGACCATACTCACAGGCGTACCAAGGGCCCCAGCGGAGAGGAGGGGTGGAGAGTTCGAAGGCCAAGCGAGAAGCCATCTCGGACTGGAGCTTGGACTGGAGGCGCTCGGTCCCGGACATGACTGCCTCTGTGTACTTCTCTTCCTGCTCCATATACACGTCCATGTGACGCATGGCCACCTTGTCGCTCAGGCTCGACATCCAGCTGTACGGGTCCTCCCAGGTCGAGTCGTGGAAAGTGAAGCTCTGTGGTTTCCTCGGGGGTTTGGGAGGCGTCGGTGGAGCCGGTGCGGTCGGAACTTTGAAGCGGGCCGACCGGAGTAGGAATAGCCGGCGGCACCGGAGTGGGGTCAAGAGGTGGCGCATGGCTGGGGTTGAGGTTCCAGGGTAGGAATTGGGAAATTCCTTAACCCCTATTAGGGTTTAAGAGTCCACTACCACAAAGCCCATTGTTCACGGGCTGTTATTTATTTATTATTCTGGTTCGTGGGCTATTTAAGTCAAAGCTCCATAATGTATTTTTATTTTTGATTAACATATAAAAATGTCGTGAAAGTTGATCTACAATTTATAAAATTGCTAGTTTGCCTCGGGGATTTGACCGTTAGTATATTTTTTTAAAAATATTTAAAAAATTATCACAAATAAAATTTTATTTTTTTTAAATATTTAAAAAAATATTAAAAAAAAGTAGGATAAATTAATGATTAAACCCAACAATAAGAACTGGGTCATATAATAGCACGACCCTAAAAATATAAGAATAAACTATAAGGGTGCTAATACATTTAAGGAAAATCTATGGGACAATGCAAAATTTTATACTGTGGATTTCCCGTGAATGACTCCTTGTGAGATTTTCATTACTCAAACTATAATTCGAGAAAACTTCTCTTCAAATCAAATTATATTGTAGAAAGAAAAACTTTATGGATTAGCAATATAACGTTGTTGATCTCAAACCCCACACCTGACGTGTGGGGTTTGATTATTTATTTATTTTTTTTCTTTTCTTCCCTTCCCACACCTCAAAATTTGAGGAGAACTTGAGGAGAGAGAGGTCAGAGAGAGAGAGGCTGAGAAAAGCCTGAGGAGAGAGAGAGAGTGCTTGAGGAGAGAGAGAGGTTGATGAGAGCTTGAGGAGGGAGAGAGAGAGGGGTCGGAGAGAGATGTTGAAGGTGATGGTGATGGGTTTGACATAAAGCTGAAAAAAACAAAAAGAGTGGGATGTGAGATAAAACAGTAGTTGATGTATAGCAGGATTCATTGTGAAAAATGCCACTCTCATCGAGAGTAGCTACCAAAAAAAGAGCTCAGATTGTTTTTTTTCTTAATTGTTAAGGAAGTGTTTTAAAATACGTTTATGATTTTTTTTTTAAATATTTAGAAGGTTTTAAAAAATGTTTGAAAAAAACTTACAATCCATAGTACAAAAAATGGGTAGGGCTCTCGGTGACCCTAACACCACCCTTATATTATATATAAGCCTTTTCGGAGTTTTGATGCTTTCAAGGGGCTATTATAATTAAAAAAAAAAAAGTGAAAAATTTAAATTTTTTAATACTATAAATTATTAAATGTACATGTTTCTATATCAATGACTTTAGGCGTACACAGTCTAAACTTTTACAAATAGATTTATTCACTTATCGTATATGATTTCAATATTTTTGCTCTTTCTACTAATTTTAGAAACTATGGGTGCAAATAGGCTAAACTTTCTTTCTTATACGGACCGTTCATTCTTCATTTCTTTCTCTTTTTGTTTTTCCTGGAACAAAGGATATGACTGTTCATCCAGGTTCCAGTTGGAGAATCTAGGTATACCCGGACGGAAATCCGGATCTCAAACTTGGACCGGAACTCGGATTGAGTTAGACCCGAGCCGGTTTGGTTTTTTGATTTTTTTTTTAAAATATTTTTTAATTTAACTCGAATGTTGATCACTTGCTTATTCTTTTATTGAGTATAATCCATATGCTGTATTTAGTTAGAAAGCATACCAATCAGAACATTTGGAAGAAATCAACCTAAGCTCAATAACTATGAGATCATCAAGGGAATTGAATATATTAACCATGACCAAACTCATTAAACTTCGAGAGTTTCAACAAATTTACTGTGTCAAGGTCTTTGTTTAAGTGTTTTTTAAGAAACTTCTTCTGGGTTTTACTGTTATTATCCAGATAATTTATGTACTTGCACCACAGACTTTAAATCTGGTTCTACATTCAATTCCCAAGTTGGCGTATTTGTCGGCTACTTGATATTTTCCTGGCCAGTTTGAAGATGACTTATTCTGCAACTTGGATGAGACGAGAAATAGGTGTGCAGAGGTAGAGTGAGAAATCAAAACATTCAAACTTTAAAAAAAAAAAAAAGGTTCTGGGTTTAAAACCCGGTATCCGGACCGGGTGAACACAAGTTCTGCAACCTGGATTCTAGTCCTGGAACTGGAATCCGGTTTCTGGGTTCCGGACTGGGCTGAGAAAAAATCCAGCCCAAATGAACAGTTTTAAAAAAGGATGTAAATATATAATAAAACCTTGATTTAAACCTACGGAGTGGATTAAATTAAATGGCAAGGGAAAAATAAATAAGAAGGGTAAGGGATCATTACTTGAGAAAATCACAGTACTATTCTGCGTCTAGAAGAAAATAAATAGAGAAGAACAATCCACAAAGTACTCCTAAGCATGTTTATCACTTGGCTTTGTTGTATGTTTATCAGATGAGATTGATCTAAGCATGTTTTTATCAGCAACTCTAAAGTAAAGATGTTTTGTATTTAATCACAATAGTAAAGATGTAGCCCTTGAAATCTTTCTCCCTCGTTCTCTTCTCTCCTCCCCTTCTGCATTTTCTCATTCTCTATTTTATGCAAATATGAATTTATGTTTTGAATTTAATCACAACAGTAAAGATGTAGATTGTAGAGCCCCTCAAAATCTTTTCTCTTTCTCTCCTCTCCTCTCCTCCTCTTCCCCATTTTCTCATTTTCTATTTTATTTGAATTTCTATCATTTTTGGCTTTATTCAAAGTACTCCATTTGTTTTTGTTTTTGTTGGGAAACTTGGCAAGTCATTCTCATAATGAAAACTCAATCCCTGATATCATAAAAATTTCAATTTGATCTTGAACAACCCGAAAACTGGATTCTAATCCTCACTCTCGACTCCTCGACTCCTCCAATCTGTCATCCATTTTCCCTGAACTTCAACGGTCTAATCCTTTCTCTAGAGTCCTAGACTATTGGAAGGTGTAAAACCCCGTGCATTGAGTATACGAATTTTTTGAAACGGGAAACTCTGCTAATGGGGGACACTTTCTGCATCCAGGTGTTACATGAGATGATCTGGTGAGAAATGAATGCCTGAATTCATAACAGAAAACGTAAACAGTAAGGAAATGTTTTTCAACCCTTCATGTATATCTTACAAGATGTCAGGCAAAAGCAGACTTTCTCTCTGCAATTGGCTTAATAGCTCTTCATCAGCCTTCGATGAACTCTGACCCTTCTATTTATTCCCCATCTGAAGCAAGTTAAAACAAATACCTTTACCAAGTAAAGAAGCTAGAAAGTAATTGTGAGCTGATTTGTGTCAGAATTCACATCTTTACCAATGAGATAACAATAAATCTCTGTATTATTGAGCACAACGACCCAGCATGTTGGCACTGTTAATAGAAGCTCATGTTTTCACACTTAATCTGATCCTTACTTGGGAAAACTTCAGGTTTAACTATGGCTTCTCAAGGCCAGAGAGACGATCAAAGTCCGGGAGTCGAGGTGAAAGCTCCACATTTTTTCAAGATAATTCTTGCTGATTCTTTACGACATGGGAAGCTTGTAAGCATATTCATTTCTATTCATCTGATTCAAGAATTTGACACTGCTGTTTTGTGAAAAATAATCAAATAAAGTACTGTTTCTTTTGGTTTGGCTGTAAGATGCTGAACACACGGAGAGCAGAGCGAGTCTAACGCCATTAGGTTCTTAAACTTCGAAAGTTATAAACTGTCATAACAACTAGTACTGGCTGAACTTACTCTAAACTATTTCCTGTTTACTACAAAATAAACAAGGAAAATCCTTTTATTCGCTTCAGTTCAGTTTCTAACTTTAGAGTAGTTCAGTTTGTTGGCCTCTAAAGAAACAAAGTGTTTTCTATCAAGTGACAGTAAAAGTAAGAAAGTCTCAAGTGTCAACCCAAATTTAAGGGTTTCAAATGCATGACAAGAACTGTGTGTACGTGTTTGATGTGTTCTGCTGCATTTTTTTTTTAATGTAAACTTAACCATAGATTCTTTACAGATGATTCCGAGAAGGTTTGTAAGGAAACATGGAGAAGGGTTGTCAAACCTAGCATTTCTTAATCTTCCAAATGGTGCAGAATGGAAACTAGAATTGACGAGATTTGATGATGAAATCTGGTTACAGAAGGGTTGGCAAGAGTTCATGGAGTACTACTCTGTGAAGCCGGGACACTTTCTAGTTTTCAGATATGAAGGAAATTCTTGCTTTCATATACTCATATTTGATATGAGTGCAACTGAAATAGATTATCCCACCCACAACTCCCAAATTAAGGGGGGAAAGTTTGGTGAAAAGCTCCAAGTTTCACCAAAGGAAGAAACTGAAAATGATAGTTCTATGGAGATATTAGATAACTTTAGAACATACAAAAGAAGGGAGAAGTTGCCATGCGATCCAAGGCCTCAAAAGATGAAGAGAACGAATCCAAGTGCTAAAACTGAGAAAATCTCCAATCTACCTAAATGGGTTCCTCACTCTTCTACACCAAACCGCACTCAATCTAAAGAGGTAAAGCAGAAGAAGCTAAAAGCACAAGGCTATCTGCATCCGGCCAAGCAAGAGTTTGAAGGTCTGGAATCTTATATAATGTTACAGTTAATTTGATTTCTCTGATCTTCGGGTTAAAGTTTTTAATTATGTCACCTTATCATTTGATTGTCAACAAAAGGTGTTGAAGGCATTTCTACCAACGAAGTTGGATGTCCAAAGTCGGAGGTTCTTACAAGGACTCGACCATTGACTTTGATTGAAAAAGCTAGAGCTCTTAAGAAAGCAAGTGGAATCAAACGCGAAAACCCATATTTTATGGTTGTCATGCAACCATCATATGCCCAATTTGGATGGTGTTTGGTAAGCTTTAAATTTGAAACCCACTTCATCATCACAAGTTCTAGCACCTTCAAATCTTTTCAGTTCTGTACTAAATTACGAGGATTTTATTAAACTTTCTAAGTTTTCTTCTTCTTTCTCTCAGAATATACCATCAAAATTTGCAAAGACATATTTGAATAAGACGCTTGGTGATGTGGTCCTTCGGTTTCAGATGGCAGAAACTGGTTTGTTAAGTACAGTGCAGGCAAACTTTTATGTTGGAAGGATTTCTCACTGGACAATAATCTGAAAGTAGGTGACGTTTGTGTGTTTGAACTGATTAAGGGCATTAAAGTTTCTTTCAAAGTTGTAATTTTCCGTGCAAATGAAGAACAATGCCCTCTATTGCCAGGTAAGAACTTGTTTAGAGCACGATTGTATCTGGAGAACATCAGATATAAAGGGAAACATGTTTTCACCTACTTTCACGCAAAGGTTAATTTGAAGGCAAAAGATCTTGATTATGTTTTGCGTATGTTCTGTAGGCAGTTCATATCTGCTGATTCAAGTTTTTTCCTCTATGTTGATCTTGGACAGGGGGACTTTATTTTTCTTCTAAAGGAGAAGGTGGAAGCATGCCTAAATCTCCCATCATGTGCTTTCAATCTCATATTTTTAGGAGTAAAAAAGGGACAGCTACTGAAAAAGCTAGGGCTCTTGAGAGAGCTATTGCTTTCAATTCTCAAAATCCATTTTTTATGGTCTCCATGGGCACACTATACGCCTACGGCAGAAGCAACTTGGTAAGCTTTCCGTTCAAAGCATGTTGGAGCATCACAACGACCTTTGTCAACTTCAATTTGCAGATAACATGCGCATTAATTACATATTGAATAGATTTCAATTAGTTGGAGATTTTTCTTTCCTAATTGTTTTTTCCTTTACTCAACCCTTCAGAACATACCATGCAAGTTTGCAGAGAAATATTTGAGTGATCAGAAGCCTGGCAATGTCATCCTCCTGGTTTCAGGTGGGAAAACTTGGCATGTCCAATACATTTCTAGAGATTTTGGCAGTCGTAGAAAAACTGAACTTTCTATCGGTTGGAGAGCATTTGCCCGGGATAATAAATTGGAAGAAGGTGATGTTTGTGTATTTGAGTTGATGAAGGGCATTGGAGTTACAAATAGCCATCAATCTCTTGGAAAGAGATCTGAGTGTACCAGCATCAGTAAACAGCAAATACTCAAGTATATCTAGCAAATTAAGCCAATTTTGAATACTATGATCTGTGAAAAGACAGTGTTCAGTGTTGTGTACTTTTGAACATGTGTTTTTTGTGCGGACTGTAGCAGAAAGAGTTTTCCAGAGTAGTGATGCTTGAGCAGGTTGGGGATAAATCGTGGGTAGTGAAATTCTTGAGTTACTACCACAAGTTTAAGTAGTCAAGTTGTTGTGTTAGCGAATTTGTTGTTTTATGATGTGTAATTCTAGTTTTAGGATACTTAATTTATGTTTAATGCTGTTAGTAAAAAACATGTCTTAAGTTCTTGTTTGAAGTTGAGCATTTCAAGTGGCAAAATACATAAAGTATGTCCTACAATATTTATTATTGTTTGTATAAAGAGAAATGATACTTGTAGTCGTGAGTGTGTAGACGTCCGTGCAATCGCTTTAATAAAAATGAATAAATATAGGATCCACATGAAAAGAAATTAATTTTTTAATAGTAGACTCCACTCTTTTTCAAAACGATTGCACGATATTTACGCATTTCACGAGGATGTAACATGAAAACGGTCTCGAGAAGGACTTAAAAAAAAAATTATTTTTTTATATTCTTAAATTTTTTATAATATCATTAAAAAATATTTTTTTAATTATTAAATGAAAAGAATTTTTATCCGACTCCAATGGGGAACCAAATCTGGGTGACTAGCATTTTTCTTAAGTCAAAGCTCCATGATGTATTTTTAGTTTTGATAAATTTACCACTTGTTAACAATTTGATTACAATATGAATTAAAATAATATATTTTTGATAAACTCATAAATTGTGTGTTTTTTTAAATATTAAAAAAAGTAGAATAAACAAACAATCAAACTCAACAATAAGAACTGGCCGTATAACAGCACGACCCTAAAATATATAAGAATAAACTATAAAAGTGATAATGAGCAATGCTATATATCACATCACTATTTTATTTTCATTCCACTATATAAGATGTAATATATTTATCACCATTGAATGATAAATAATCATTGATCATCTAATAATGATTAATATACCACATCTTGTATCGTGAGATGAAAATGAGATGGTGGTATAGTATATAGAATTTTTCAGTGATAATACGTTTACGGAAAATCTATGGGACAATGCGAAATTTTATACTGTCTCATGAATTTCCCCTAAAAGACTTATTGCGAGATTTTCATTACTCAAATTATAATTCGACAAAACTTCTCTTCAAATCAAATTATATTGTGGAAAATGCCACTCTCAGTGAGAGTAGGTACCCAAAAAATATAACGATTACTTTTTTTTTTTTTACTTAATTGTTAAGGAAGTATTTTAAAATATGTTTGTAATTTTTTTTTAAATGTTTAAGAGGAAAAGTAAATAAAATAGGAGATCCATATGAAAAAAAAAAATTAATAGTAGAACTCACTCTTTTTTAAAGCGATTATATAGCATTTACGTACTTCACAATTATACAAAGAATTACACTATTCTATATACCTTTTTCGAGTACCTTTGATGCTTTCAAGGGGCTATTATAATAAAAAAATAAGTTAAAAATTTAAATACTTTTTAATACTATCAATTATTAAATGTGACATGTTTCTATATCAATTTTAGAAGAATAATGCTATATGCAATTTTGGAATGTGCAAGCATTGTGTAGTTGTTTTGAAAAAGAGTGAAGTCCACTATTAAAAATTTAATTTTTTTTATGTGGATTCTGTATATATTCAATTTTATCAAAGTGATTATACGGTACTTGTACACTCACGACTACAATTATCATTTCTCATGTTTAGAAACTACGGGTGCAAATAGTCTAAACTTTATTTCTTAGATGGGTCCCGTTGATACTTCCTATCCTTCCTATAAGGGGATTTTTCCCTCAAAGCCCAAAAGGCCCTATCAAGCCCTGTCCAGGGTAGAAAGCCACGAACCCGGCCCACTAAGAGAATCCTTTGTACATGACTTGTAGAAGGTATGGTGTTGCAGGGATGAGACTTGTCGATCTGAGGCCCCTTTGGGTAGTGTCTAGTCATCGAGTGCCCGCTCACATGGCAGGCGTGACATACGGAGAACCGTTGATCTACTGATAGTGAAGGCATGAACGGACCATGAGAAATGCAGACTAAGAGAAGAATGTTCTAGAATCATGCCTCATTAATGGCTTCGCCACCTGGACAACACACCACATTAATGATGTCGTCGCCAAGCCGCGCCACATTAATGAGGTCGTCGTAGAGCCACGCTGTATTTAAAGATTCTGACAAAAGGAAAAGCACGAGGAACTCGGGCTTCATGAAAGCAAGCGTGATCTGCTCTTCAGACCTGTAGTATAAATAGCTGATCCCAGGTACGAGCATACTCTCTATGATCCCTAGACTCTCTTACTTATTTACTATACTCCAATAATATCTAATAACTTTGGTATCGGAGGTTCCCCGGCCTCAAGGCTGCCCTCTCAAAGTAGCAGTATATTCTACCTTGTGCATGGCTCGTTTTCGAAGACCTAAATTGTCAGAGCTTGGCCTAAAGGTGTACGAAACATGATGCTAACAGTGACACCATCCGTGGGATCGTAATAAATCTTGCGTTTCCTTTTCATGCTTGTGACAACTTGTTCCGAACAATTTGGGCGAAACATGGGAGACGTCATGGAAACAAAGCTAAAAGCCATGGAGGAGTGGGTGACGAAACTGATTGGCAAAGTAGAGGTACTCCGCAAAGAAAATGGGGAGCTCAGAAAACCCCATTGGGAGCAAGATGGCGAGGAGGCTAGCGACACTGAGCATGAGGGGTCTTGAAACACGCAAGTCGGACCCAAGAAGGAAGATGAGTAGAAACACATGCAGGACAAACTCCGCAGCCTCAAAGGGAAGTGTGAGGAAATAGTGCGGAAAGTGGGTACGTCGTCAACAGTGCACCAGTTGCTTGGTCTACCCTATATTGAAGAAGTGATAGCGGCTCCTTTGCCACTGAAGTTCAAAGTCCCCGCTATGGAGATGTATGACGAAGGAAGAGACCTTTTTGCTCACCTGGAAACTTTCAGGACTTACATGACACTGCATGGCTTTCTCGAAGAAATAGCTTGTAGGGCATTCTCACAGACCCTGAAGGGGTCAACACGTGTATGGTTTGGGTCACTAGCACCTAAATCAATGGACAGCTCCGTCGAGCTAGCCAGATTGTTCCTAACCCAATTCATGTCTAGTTGAATGAGGCGGCGTCCGACTGCGTACCTTCTCACTATTAAACAGACGGAGGATGAAAGCCTGAAGTCCTACATGGCCTGGTTCAACATAGAGTGCATGATCATCGACGACCAAGAGGAGAAGATAACTTTGGCAGAACTGACCAGGCAGACTCCCACGACGTTGAGGGATTTCATGGACTTGGCCAACAACTTCATCAATGCGGAAGATACTATTCGGGCATTAACAAAGCCGTGGAGGAAGGAAATGGAGAGCGCGGGGAGGAAGGGGAAGGCCCCAACCAAGGCCAAACCCTATGAGAAAGGGGAAAAGGGCTTCCGGTAGAAGCGGCGAGATGAAGTCCCGGCAAAGGGACCTGGACCACGGTACGACTGGCCCATGTTTACCATTCAAAAGGAGGACGATTGGGGAGCAGTGTGCCGTTACAGCACGTACCATCGGTCCATCTCGCACAATATCGAAGACTGTTTCTCCCTGGGAGGATGAAAGTAATATGTGGAACAACAGAGGCCCCGTCGGCCAGAAGATAAGAGCAAGAGCCAAAGGGAAGATCGAGGAAAAGGAGCCAAGATCAAGGTGGTCGGCACAGACGGGTGAACAACCCTCAACAACTAGCGATAAGGGGGCCACCGCCAGATCGCCACCATCTGCCACCAAGGCAGTAGCCCCCCTTAGAGCATCCTCATTGGCTTGGCTAAATAAGGAGATTGGCTAAAATTTGCATAATTGATGTCAAAAGCATCCCACATTGAATTGGGCAAATCTAAAATAATTTAGACTCTTGCTTCAGTGATTGGCCAAATATGGAGAATCACTATTGATTCACCAAACATTAAAATACTAATTTCTTACTCTAAACAAACATTAAAATATTAGTTTCTCACTCCAAATAAAAATACTATTTGGTTTGTAATTAAAAAATTTGGATAGAATTTTAAATGAGTTTAAATCAAATATTTTTTTTATTAACATTAAATGACTTTTGAAAATATGATTTTTTTAATATTAATTTAATTAGAATATAATTGTTATTAACATTTAATTGGTGGAGATATAAAATGTGATAAAAAAATTAAATAAAAAAATTATTAAATTAATAATATTTTATTATTATATAGAGA
The DNA here is from genome assembly GCF_001411555.2 of Juglans regia. Classification (NCBI taxonomy): domain Eukaryota; kingdom Viridiplantae; phylum Streptophyta; class Magnoliopsida; order Fagales; family Juglandaceae; genus Juglans; species Juglans regia. The sequence goes on from NC_049907.1 coordinate 2,939,164, forward strand.
GTGAATGGATAATCCAATGTGGGGGTTGAATTTAAATAGAATAGGCAAATGTAAAAAAAGATGATATTAGCTAAATTTTGAAGATGAATTTGGCCAAGCCAATGAGAATGCTCTTAGGGATATTCGAACCATAGTTGGAGGGTTTACAGGCGGGGGCATCACTTCGTCAGGAAGGAAAGCACATGTCAGGCGGGTCTGATACTACGAGGTATACTCGGCTGAGTATCATCTCGCCAAACAATGAAGGGGTGACCCCACTCCATTCATCTCGTTCACGGAGGCTGATGAAGAAGGGGTTATGTACCCCCATGACGATGCTCTAGTGGTCACAATACTCATCGCCAATTTCACCACCTGCAGAATCCTTATCAACAATGGGAGCTCCGCGACATCCTCTTTTGGGAAGCCTTCGTCCAGATGGGTATTGAGGCCTCCCTGTTGCTGCCTGACCCCATGCCTTTAAAAGGTTTCTCTAGAAGCATTGTCCAGCCCGTGGGAACCATGGCTCTCCCAAATAAATTACCCCGACTTCCATCACAATGAAGAATGAGATCAGCACTAGCTTGACCCAACACTTACCTTTCATGTGATATCAATGAGCAGGAGCGAGTTCAGTAATTACTGCCCGAAAAACTTACCTGAAGGCAGGACTCAATAGGGAAAGGTCGGCCTTAAGGCGACCTTATTCCTCCCACAGAGGAAAGTGAGTCCTGCCTTCAAGGAGGCCTGAAGAATTTACCCTGATTCCTATCAGGACAAAGAGCGGTCAGCCAAATTGCTGTCCAAACTTACCTCCCCGTGGGATACAAGGGGAAAGGTAGGCCTGAAATGTTGCCTTGTCCTCCCAGCAGAGGAAAGCGGGTTTGGCCCTTGCGACAACTCGAAAACTTACCCCGATCTCCACTACGAGTGAAGAGTGGGTCTAGTACAAGTCTGACTGAAAGTGTTACCTTTCCTTATGATGTCAATGAGCAGGAGCGGGAGCGGAGTGGGTCCAGTAACAAACTGCCCGAACAACTTACCTCCATGTGGGACTCAAAAGGAAAAAGTTGGCCTAAAGGCAGCCTTACACCTCTCGCAGAGGAGAGCGGGCTCCGCCCTCGAGACGACTCGAAGAACTTACCTTAACTTCTATCATGGTGAAAGAGCAGACTGCCACAATGGCAGCCCAAATAAGTTACCTCCTTGAGGAACCAAAAAGGGGCGGGCTTGAGGTAGCCTGGCCCCTCCCCAATGGCGTGTGGGTTTAAGTCTTATGACTGCTTGAAGAAAGAAGAATCTACATAAATGAAGCAAAGTAAATCAAAAAGGCTGCACAAAGCATCAGCAAGGCAAGGAATTGGTCAAGGTTATAAACTCTTTAAATGCCAAGGCAAAATATACAAGTAAGAACAATAGCAGCACACAACGAAAGGTAATAAGCGCATAAAATAGGGGGGAAAGTATAGGAATAAATACAATAAGGAAAGTGTGGAAGAAATACAGTGAGGAAAATGTGGAAACAATGCAGTAAGAAAATGCAGAGACAATACAACTGGATACACAAAATCATTTTATTAATTATCATGATTACAAAAAAAAAATTATATCATGAAGTCGCAAAACTACAAGGAACAAATCACATCATGAAGCTGCAGAGCTACAAGGAACAAGTTGCATCATAAGGCTGCATAAGATCGCACGGGCTACAAGGAGGAAAAGTGTTCTAGTCCCCAATCTTAACCGTAAAATGGCCAGGGACAATCTTAAAGATCCCGAAGACTTCACTGTTCTCGGGCCCAAGGAAACCAAAAGGTAAGCTGCAGACCATGTTTCTGGGTGAAAGAAATGAGTTCGGGGTCAGATAGCGACGACCACCATAGCACCACAGCAACAAAAGCCATTCTCCATTGCAACCATGGAGAACAGTTTTGAAGTCGAGCCTCGTAAGCAAAAGGAAGAGAACGAGGAAGCATAATAAGCAAAAGGACAAGAATGAGAATGAAGGGTCTGGGACCCCAACAATGAAGGATGGGCAGTTCCACCTTCCGACACTTAAACTGCCATAGCCAGCAGCGGCCTGAGCGCCACCAGAGGACCTGTCGCCCACTAGGGTGTGAAGGATCCATCAAGACCATGAAAGATAGAAAAGAAAAATAAAAGAACTTCGAAAGAAAAGTAAAGGAAAGCAAAAGAACTAGAAACTCAAGCAGCAAAGCAAGAGTCACATAATAGAAAAGAAAGACAGAAGTGAGTGTAATGGAATTTCTAATTGGGAGAAGGGTCCTTATATGGGTGGGGTAAATGCTTGGCCTGCGAAGGCATCATAACTCCACGAATCACCATAAGTCGCCACGTGTTCCCCCCAGAGAACTAGAATCTCTTGATTATCGCAACTGTTGAAGAGCGTATCTGCTGATACAATGTGCGGAGTTAATGCTAGTAAAGATCGGAGCCATGATGCAGAAATGAAAGGGATGCCATTTAATATGGAAATATAATTGGCACTGTACTGTGTTGCCACGTATACAAAATGCGAACGGTTACTTAGCATGCGACCAGAAAGGCTGGAAACTTGACAGAGCGTGAGTAAATGAAGAGATAAGAACAATTCTTCCCGAACTCATCCATAAAGAATTAGCGGGGTAACTATAAGGGATTTATTCCTATTACTTAGAACCTGCTGGATTTCTAAACATTATCCGACCCGAGGGTGCCGAATAGTCAACAAGGCAGGTCAGCCTAACAATCCGTGGCCGCTTTCAGAATCCAGGAATCAAAGTAAAGAAAAGAAAAGAATAAGAAGCAAAGGAAGCCAGCGGGGTAGACTGAGAAACTTCAAAGGCCAAAGTAGCTAGCTGGGTTGGAAAGATTAAACCAGACGCTAGTGGGGTAGACCGGGAAAACTTCAAAGTTACGGCCGGACATGGCCACCCAAATAATGACTAAAACGACAGCCACATTCCGGTAACAACTATCCACAGAACATAATCAAGTGCAACATGATTGGCCAGCGGGATAGGTAGGAGCTTTGCGGACCCCTTTACCTTGATTTCATAGGCCGACCAAACAACAATAAAAGAAGAAAGAAAAATAGGCAAAGGTGAAGGCATGGTAAGCAAATATATGTGCATTAATTAGTACATGTACAAGCCGTTGAACAACAAAATGCAAATACATGTGCAACAAAAAAAAAAAAGGAGTACAACAAAACAAATAAAGTCTTTAAGTCTTGGCTCTAGGAGCATCGGTCTCAGTGGAAATAAGAGCAAGGGTGGTCGTCTCAACGGTCGCAGAAGCAAGGTTGGCCGGCTCAGTGGCAACAAGAAAGAGGCTAGCCAGCTCTACTAATGCCGGCGCAGGTACGACTGCATCAGGAAAAGCATTTGGCATCTCTTTCCTTCCTAGGTCGCGATTGGTTTCAAAGGATGCCTTGTTAGTAGGGTTATCGCCAAGCACAAGCCACTGAAGGTACTTGGTGAAAGATCATGAGCACAGCATCGGACTCCCTAGAAGAAATGATTGCATTGATTTGCGGCCTTCAACGACCCCATGTCTGCACGCCTTGTCACAAAGCATCGGGAACCACCTTAGTTGCCTTTGTAAGTAGAGGGTGGCGTCTTGAAGATTTTGGTTCAGCTGCTCCAACTGGTCCTTCTCTTCCCACACCATTCAACAATCCGACCAATAGCTTCTTCTCGGCTCCCCTCAATGTCCAGCCGGGACAAAGAAGGAAGGGCTTCCGCAAGACCTACAAATTTAGGAAGTCCCCTGCAAACCACATGAGGAGTAGGCGGGTCCTCATGTGAACCCCCCGGGAGGGGGTCGATTATGGCATCTGGAGGAAAGTCGTCTGCCAATGGATACTCAGCCCGGGCGAACGATTTGTCATGCAGACCCATATTGGTTATATCACCTATAGAACTGCCACCTTCGAGAGACTCTACCTGGACGAGTGGATCAATGATTGGACTCCTCGAACCATCGTCGGCCTGAACAAGAGAATCTGTAGCAGGATTCATCGGGCTCCTGAGGACTGTTACATTTGGAGGAGATTTACCTCCTGAGTAATCTTCTGCCTCCGCATGGTTGTTGGAAGGAGCTTCCACCCTCTCATTGGCCGCCTCAAGAGAGTGACTCCCAACAGTCGAACGGGATGAGAGATCCATGAAGAAGAATGTTGTCCCTCATCAGGAGTGGAAGACACGAAAAAACTTTGGAGAAGGGTGCCCATCTCGACCTCAGCCCCGGGCGCCTCACCACGGGAAAGCTGCTCACAGGTTCTCCCACCGCAACCGGTGCTGGGACAGCCAAAGTAATCGGATGGCTAGCCTCCCGACGGGTTTTCTTCCCCTTATCCGGCAGAGGAAGGTCTGAGGAACGCTTCCAAAGCGGAGCAACTTAGGGCCGCTTAGCAACCGACCTATCATCAGAGGGAAGGTGGCCCAGGGGAGGTAGAGAACTCCTCAAACTCTCCTCAGAAAGGAGGACCTTGGAAAAAAACACTGTTGGGATGGTTTTGCACCAATTCCCGCACGATTACAAGACGCTTCGCTTCATAAGGAGTGGTCGTCGGACGCAAAACCTTATCTTCCAAAATTTTTTCCCAGTTTGTCTGTATGGGGAACTCTTGACGATTCACCTGACCCACTGGAGACTTCCAAATGTAGCCAGATATAAAGAAGAACATGAGGGACCAGTCTTTTACCTTGCGGTATCGTGGCTCCAAGGTGACTAGGGCATGAGAGGCCTTGAAGCTGCATTTGTTCCCCTATAGGTGTAGCACTCTGTGAGCAAGAAGAAACTCGCGGCTAGTAAGGTCTGCATCGTTTGTATAGGATGCCAACAAAGCCCACTGCCAAATAATGCTGCAGCAAATCAATAATCGCCAGGCATTCGGGTGTAGTTGGGAAGGGGCCAGACCGAGACGGTCTAGAAGGTCACAGATAGAGTGAGGAAACGACAATCTCAAGCCACATGAAAACATGGAAGGATATAGGGTTACCTTATTAGAATGATCCTCTGCATCAATATCGCCCTCGTCGGGGCTAGGAACTTCAAAGGAAACGGACTCTAGTACTTGATTGGTGAGGGCTAAAAAGGCCAACGTTGGTTTGTGAGTAGTTGAGCGCCATCCGCTACCCAAAAACACTGGCCCAACATCGGCAGAACCCCCATAGGAAACATTGGGTTGAACAAATTTTTTGGAAGCCATCACTGCCAGAACATGAAGTAACAAAGAAGACAGGAAGAAGAAAACAAAAATGGTTGGATAATCACAACGTAGTGGACAGAAGCCAGGTCGCACTCTCGCGTTTTATAAAAAGAGGTGACAGTTAGACTCTCATACACCATGGCAGTAAGGATACTCGCCGTTTCGGTTTCATGGAATGTGGTTTACGAAACGACGTCAGCACTAAAAGCCGTCTGACACTCCTTCATTAATTAGTTGGAAAGATGTAATGAAAAGGTGAGCTTGTCATGGAAGATAAGAACACCGTCAGAAGTGCCAACCTATAGAGGCTTCGCGGACCTTACAAAACCTAAATGGAGTGCCCGACCATGGTAGGAAGGCGAGATTGAATCATGACAAATTCTCACCTTACTCATTTGGTGAGAATTAGTGGGGTAACTATAAGGGGATTTTCCCCTTAAAGCCAAAAAGACCCTATCAAGCCCGACCCAGGACAAAAAGCCATGAACCCAGCCCACTAGGAGAATCCTCTGTACATGACCTGTAGGAGGGAGGGTACTGCAGGGGATGAGACTCGTCGAATTGAGGCCCCCTCGAGTAGTGTCCAGTCATCGAGTGCCCTCCTACATGGCAGGCGTGACACACAGAGAACCATTGATCTAGTGACAGAAAAGGCATGAACGGACTAGGAGAAAGGTAGACTAAGAGCAGAAGATTGGAGAACCATGTCGTATTAATGGCTCCGCCACCCGAACAACACGCCACATTAATGATGCCGTTGCAGAGCCGCGCCACATTAATGATGCCATCGTAGAGCCACGTTGCATTTAAAGATTCAGACAAAATGAACAGTAAGGGGAACCCGGACTTCATGAAAGCAGGCATGATCTGCTCTTCAAACCTGTAGTATAAATAGTTGATCCCAGGTAAGAGGATAATGTCTCCTAGACTCTCTTACTTATTTACTACATTCCAACAATATTTACTAACTTTGGTATCGGAGGTTCCTCGGCCACAAGACTGCCCTCTCTAAGCCGCAGTATATTCTACCTTGTGCATGGCTCATTTTCGAAAACCTGAGTTGTTGGAACTTGGCCCAAAGGTGTGCGAAACACGACGTTAACACTTCCTTTTTTTTTTCCTGGAACAAAGGATATGTGTAAACAAATAAGAAAACCTTGATTTAAATCTATGGAGTGGATTAAGACCCTATTTGGATACAGAGATAGTTTCATCTCATTTTATCTTATCATTACAATTTTTCTAAATTTTCAAACAAAATATAATAAACAATTTAACTTTTTCCAAATCTCAAAATAATAATAATATTAAAAAATAATATTCTAATAATATTTTATTCAATTCATTTCATCTCATCTCATCTCACTATCCAAACAAACAATCAATAAAATAGCAAGGGTCAAATAAGTAAGAAGAGTAAGGGATCATCACTTGAGAAAATCATAGTACCATTATGCGTCTAGAAGAAAATAAATAGAGAAGAACAATCCGCATTGAAAAATAAAAGGGGAAATATGGATAATGCACTTTTGACTGGAAAATAATGCTCGACTTTTGACTTTTTTTAAACTTTTTTGATGGAGATCGTAGAAATCAGATGAATGAAAGTGATGCCTCACAAAACATAGTGCAGTCATGTTTTATTTATAACTATATATATATATATATTTAAGTTGTACAATGAATATAGAAATCTATGTAGATATCATATTCAGATAGCTATTGATTAATATCTTATTTGTTAGAAGAAGTCCTTTTATCTTCTTTTTTTTTTGAGGTAGAACAAACTCCATTAATTCATAATGGGACATTACGACTTTGACTTGAGACATATAAAATTCAAGCCAACTACTGCTCTTAAGGCTTCCAAATACACAAATTTCTTTATGACTGATATGATTTAGTCTATTGCTTTAATTCTCTACAAACAAACTGTCTCAGAGACATCACTTCGTCTTAAGACAGATTTCACAAACCTCACAGTCTGTCCTAAGACAAAATTAACCAACCCCACACTTTGTCTAAGACAGAGTAGATGACACATTCTATGGACAAAATCCAATAGACTGTGTTTTTTTTTTTATACCTAAAACAAAAGAAATAACAGAAAACATAAAAAATATATGGAAAAATAGAAAATTACAGCTTGGAAAGCTGTAGATCCACATTTTCAACCTTAGAGGAAATAAAAAATGCAAACATTGAGACTGTGGTGGCACGTGAGGGACATGCGCCATCTTGAAAGTACGACGGAACGTCAGGTCTGAAGAAACCGATTGCTTTGGTCCTAGAAAATCCGCGCGTGGCGGCGATAGAGCTCCCCCTTGCGGTGGCGTGTGGATGTCGCGCACGCACTTTGGGCCGCTTGTGTGGCTCACACGCTGCTCCATTCGACGAGATTTTTTGTCCGTCTGAAGGATCAACGCCTTGGGAATCCTACGGTGGGGCGTGTGGTGGTCGCCTGGCTCTAGAGAACAACATGTCTACATTTTGTCTTGCTGTGAACGAGAAAACAAACAAAACCAAAAAAATAAAATAAAAACTAGAGAGAAGAGGGAGGAGGGATGAGGGAGGAAAGGAGGAGGGAGGGAGGAGCCAAAGCTCCAATCCCCCTCTTTTGGTCCAAGTTTTTTTAGGAGACGGTTGTGTAGAGAGAAAATGGAGAGAGTGAGAATAGGGAGATAAATATTATTTTTGGATGGAAAATGACTATTTTTGAGAAGTCTTTTTATCACTTGGCTTTGTTGTATGTTTATCAGATTAGATTGATCTAAGCATGTTTTTAACAACAACTCTAAGTAAAGATATTTTGTATTTAATCACAATAGTAAAGATGTAGTCCTCGAAATCTTTCTCCCTCGTTCTCCTCTCCTTATCTTCTGCATTTTCTCATTCTCTATTTTATGTAAATATGAATTTGTGTTTTGTATTTAATCACAATAGTAAAGAAGTAGCGCCCCTCAAAATCTTTTCTCTTTCTCTCCTCCTCTTTCCCATTTTCTCATTTTCTATTTTATGTAAATTTCTATCATTTTTGGCTTCATTCAAAGTACTCTTTTTGTTTTTGTTTTTGTGGGAAAGTTGGCAAGTCATTTTCATAATGAAACTCAATCCTGATATCAGAAAAATGTCAATTTGATCTTGAACAACCCGAAAACTGGATTCTAATCCTCACTCTCGACTCCTCAACTCCTCCAATCTGTCATCTATTTTCCCTGAACTTCAACGGTCTAATCCTTTCTCTAAAGTCCTACTGTCCTAGACTATTGGAAAGCGTAAAACTCCATGCATTGTTTTTTAGGAAGAGCCGGAAGCCACCCATATAGCAGTTCCGTCCCAATTTTATTAATAAACTTTCACTTGTGGCAAAAGAATACCATGGTTACAACCCGAGGTCTGGGGCTACAAATATCGAAATAAACCAAAAACCCAAGCCTCTAAAAAAAAACAAATAAAAAAAAAAACATATAAACTCAACCACAATACAATTGGCACTAAGAAAGTAAAAAAAAAAAAAAAAGCACAAAGCCACATCCTGCAAGAAAAAAAAACCTGCACAAACATAGGGTAAGAAAATAATTAACTGAGTGCAAAGAAAGACATACTTGGAGATAAAACCAGTGCCCAAAACCCACAAGCAACGTCTTCGAGTTTTCTGTATATAGGGAAGACCCCCTCTGTCAGCTGGATATTACCTCTAATGGGGAGCAGGCAGCTTAGATAAAGAAAACCATGAGCTAGTTTGACCCATAGCAATACTTGGAGATAAAACCAGTGCCCAAAACCCACGAGCAACGTCTTCGAGTTTTCTGTATATAGGGAAGACCCCCTCTGTCAGCCGGATATTACCTCTAATGGGGAGCAGGTAGCCTAGATAAAGAAAACCATGAGCTAGTTTGACCCTTAGTACCCATTTTAGCAAAACCATTAGCAACCGAGTTACATTCTCTATAGCAGTGAACAAGAGAAACATTAAGCCCAGCTAGACTACTCTGAATTTCATCCCAATAATCTTCCATGTACCACAGACCATATCTTTGATTCCTTAACCAGTTAAGCACTAACATGGAGTCAAGTTCAATCTCCACAGAAAAAACACCCAACAAGCCAATATGCCGAAGCCCATGAAGTAAACCCATCAACTCTGCATGGTTGTTAGAATTGTGCCCAGTGGCTGCTGCAAACCCGCAAAGCAGATCACCTTTATCATCCCGAATGATCCCTCTCACACCCGAATGACTCGGATTACCAAGAGAATAACCATCCACGTTCAATTTAACCCAACCTTGCTTAGGAAGCTTCCACTTGACCGGAATAATAAACTCCTTCTACATGACATTTAAAGGCATATTAAAACATAGTAAAACAACTTCATCACGCCGAGTAAGCAAATTAACATCCTTAAACTTTAACGCAATCCAAGAGACCCAATATTTTTTGGAACAACAAACATGTTGGACCGATTCCATCAAGCCTTCCATCTTGGCGTTACAATGACACCCCCCATAATCGCCAAGTAATGATAGTTGGAAGAAATCCAGCAATTGACTAGGGCGATTAGAATTTTTTGCCCTCCTATACCAACACTCCACCCGCTGTCTCCATGGACCACCTTCCATCCAAGGAGCTCCAAGAACCACCGAACATATACGCCAAATTTTTTCAGCAGAGTCTCCTCTCGCAAGACTACGATTAAGATCTTTATACTTAGAATTTGAGCAACAATCAAATCGGGAGACAATAGAAATACCAATTCTGTAGATAATGTCATCCATAAGAAGACAATCATGTATGGCCTTCCACATAGTAATCAACATTTTTTTGGGAAGAGCAAGATGCCAGACCCATGTCATCCACATGAATACAATTCCACGCGCTTTTAGTAGAGAAATGCCTGTCAACATTAGGGAGCCAAATCAGCATATCCTTCCCATTATTAACCTGACCCAGTTGCAAAATAAGTTCCTCAGCTTTATGATATCCAACCAACCAAGTAAAAAGCTCCATATTCCAACCCAACCCAGTTTTACAATCTTCCAATTTAAGATTTGGCATATCAAAAATCTGAATATTATCGCAAAGAGGGGCATCATCAGCCCAATTATCATGACAAAAATGGAGTTTACCTTCCCAAGCTTTCCATTTAGAATTAGCTTGCACTAAAGGAATACTTTGCAATATCATCTTCCAGAAAAGAGACCATTTCTTTGGATCTACCGTAGAAATATGTCTATCACCAACATATTTAGCAAGAAAAAAATTGGATCAAAGAGATGTACCTTGTAAAAGGTTCCAAGCTAACTTCATGTGAAGAGAAGACTGCACGTCTCGAAGGCTACAAATTCTCAGCCCACCTTCCGAGACAGGCTTACAAAGATCCACCCAAGAAAGCCATTTTTTCTTAGCTTTACCATATTTAACACCCCAAAAAAAGGTGCTGATGATTCTTTGAAGTTTCTCAATCACAGCTTTAGGCGTCCTTAAGATAGAAAGGCTATGCACAAGAATACTTTGAAGCACATGTTTAATGAGAATCAATCGTGCCTCACTGGATAACAATCTGGCTTGCCATCCCTCCAATATGGACTGAACTTTAGCAATCAAGTCATCAAAGTGAGTAATCTTCTGTCTTCCTGAAATAATAGGAACTCCCAAATATTTACAAGGAAAACTTCATTCCGTAAAACAAGTGAAGCGAATGAGTGCCCGACGTCTAGATACCGAAACATGTGAAGAGAAAAAAATAGAGGATTTGTTTTTGCTCACTACTTGCCCCGACCACTTTTCAGACATCTTCAACACATCAGTAATAGCTTTCAAAGAAGTCTTGCCCCCATTACAAAAAAACACCATATCATCTGCATAAAGCGAGTGAGAAATAATAGGGGTACCCCTCGGATGGAAAAACGTAATGATCTTGCCCATTTGAACCTGATTTTTTATCATCCTCGAAAAAATTTCCTCCACTAGGATGAATAAATAAGGTGAGATGGGGTCACCTTGACGTAAGCCACGGCCACCTTTGAAAAAACCTTGGGGACACCGTTCATGACCACGGAGAACCAAGAATTAGTGGTGCATTGACGAATCAACATACAAAAAAATTCTGGGAATCCGAAAGCTTTAAAAACATGCAAAAGAAATGACCAATCTACACTATCATAGGCCTTCGTCATGTCAATCTTCAAAACAACATTCTCACCATAAGCTGGTTTATTAATAGAGTGAATCATCTTTTGCGTCACACTAATATTTTCAAAGATGCTGCGGCCCGGAAGGAAGGCTCCTTGTTCATGAGAAATAATTTTAGCAAGCAGTGGGGAGAGACGATTAACCATAATTTTAGTGCAAATTTTGTAGAACACATTGCATATGCTAATCGGCCTAAACTTATCAAAACTCGTCGGATTTTCCACTTTCGGGATTAAAACTAGGAAAGTTGCATTGAAAAATCGAGAAAGAGCCATACCTCGGAAAAACTCTACCACAGCATCAACAACATCAGTACCCACTATTTGCCAACAAGATCGATAGAAGCCCGACCCAAACCTGTCAGGACCTAGGCTACTATCTTCCGGAATGGAGCAAAGAGCATCATAGACTTCCTAAAATGAAGGAACACGAGAAATGAAATCATTGTCACCTTGCGAAATAATCGGTTGGAGTAAGTCCCCCAGAATCGGCTCATCACGGCAATTGCCTGCCTCCAAGAATTGAGAAAAATAAGAAATAGCCTCTTCGTGAATATGCTCTGGTGAGTAGAGAATAGTACCATCCTCTAGCTTCATCTCTTTCACCTCTTTATGATTATGACGACTGATAGCACGGAAGAAAACAGAGTTCGCTTCGCCCTTCTAAATCCAACCTTGTTTAGCTTGTTAGGCTAAGCATTTTTCTTCCCTATCCAACCAAACTGAAAGCTCCAACTGCGAGGCAACGAGATCATCCTCCACGTCTTCAACATACTCAGATTACAAGCTGGCCTCCAAGCCCTTTATCCGATTCCTCAAGCGCTGCTACGTGAGTATCAGTTCTACCAAATATTTGCTTGTTCCAAGCTCTCAAAACAATTTTTAGTCTTTTAAGTTTAGTAACAAGCATATACAAAAATGACCCCCCAACAACATCACCATTCCAAGAGTGCAAGACACAATCGAAAAACTGAGCATGAGCAACCCACATTTGCTTAAATTTAAAAGAAGGATAGCCATACTGAACAAACTGATTCTCCAACAAAACCATCATCGGCGCATGATCAGAAGAAGTGCGCACCAAGTATTCCATATTAGCATCAGGAAAAACATCAAGAGCCACTGTATTAAAAAAGGAACGATCAAGTCACGCCCAGTGCTTGGATCTTCCTGAATGACCATTACACAAAGATAGAAAACTCCCACGGAAAGGCATATGAAGGAGCCCACAAGAGCCCACCCAACCATTAAACTTCTCCATCACCAAAGCCAACCTTGGCCTGCCCCCTCTACGCTCCGAGTCATTTATGATAATATTAAAATCCTCCATCACCATCCAAGGTAAATGATGAATATTAGCACCCATCAACGAACCCCACAGTCTTATACGCTCCAAGTAGGAGCATTTCGCAAAAACAAAGGTAATTCGGAAGTCATTCAGATTAGTGATTTGAACTGTCAAGAATTGATCTCCCATACACTCAACAACAAGATTTAAATCCTGAGACCAAAACATCCATAACTTTCTGCCGTAATCAACATTAGAGTAACAACAATCAAAATGCAATCTATCACGCCACATATCTAAACGGGAGTTACTTACCATTGGCTCTGCAATAACAAGGAGTTTAGGATGAAACTTAGATACCAATCTTTTAAGATGCTTTCTCGACATTCCAACACCCCGAGCATTCCAATACAAGTATGATATCTTCACAAATTAAGACGGGAGGGCTTGCTTACAACCCTGGAAGAACCCCTTAATTTAATACCTTTCCGATTCCATTTCTTTTCCGACTGAATATCTGAGTTCAAGACCACAAGGTTATTCTTTGCTAAATGTTCCAAGACCCCTTCTGAATCAGAGTCTGAGCAAATGTGCCCATCAGGGCAGTCATTCTCACGTTCAACGTCCGCACAAGGCTTCCTCACACTACCCAGACATAGACGTACACACAGGCCCTAAACCTGTAACACCTTCATCAACAGCCCTGTCCAACGGAAGGTCAACAATATTCACAACTTTCGGGACACCCGCTTGAGTGGTTACGGTCATTGTCTCGCCAACCAAAGCAGGAACAACCTCCATCAAAGGCTCCTTCTCAGAAACAACTTGCACCTACTCAACAAACCCCAAGCCATGGAGACTTTCAGTGGCAACCGACGTAGAGAAATCCTGTGGTGCTTCTTTACTAGATTCTCTCTGTTCAGCTATCAAAAAACCAACAAAAGGTTCTAGATTCTTCTCAATATTATCCAAATTAGACACTACAACTGCAGTCGATAAACCTCCATCCACGTTCTCCCCCTTAGCACTAGGTTTTCTAGATTTTTTCACCCAGATCTTCCCTCCTTTCACCTTTTGTTTTTGATCACTTCCATACCGACAAGTCCTTTGATTATGACCTTGGCAACGACACATCAAACAATAAGCTGGCAAAGTCTCGTAAATGATCTCCTGCCAACGGCTTCTTGGCATCCCAAGGATACTAATAAAAAAATGGGAGATGGGCTCCTGTGAGGCGTCAATTTCTAAGCAAACCCGAGCCCTATCTGTGCGAGTGGCACACGTCGTAGGATTGTCACGGCGGATAAATCTCCCTATCGGTGCCGTGAGCATCTTTAAGAGGGAGGAATGATAGAAGTTAGGCAGAAGGCCTGGCAAAAATACCCAAACAGGAACAGACGATGGCTCAAAGTCTTTATCAAACTTTGGTGACCAAGCAAAGGGCGGTAGGGGACCCCCTCTATATCACACGATTCCCTTGACAAGGCCTTCTGAAAGTCAGATTCATTGGTCATGCGAATGAAAATATTCCTGGGACGCTGCATGGCCGATATGACGGGCATAGATGACAGACCCTAGCGACTGTGGATCAAGGCACAGATGCCGTCGAGGGAGGGTCTCTATCGTAAGAATTTCACTACCATTGAAAACCTAAATGGTTCTGCAGTTTTACAATTTCCTCAGATGAAAATGAGAAAAACACTTCACCATCCACATATTTCGGTTGCCGGAAAGGATCAACCACCTTCGATAGTGGTTGGGGCACTGTCGAGACAAGATCAGCGAACGATCGAGAAGGACCAGCCATGGGAGGCTGGCCATCAACGGCCGCTATGCAACGTACGTGAGCGGCTTACGAGAACGAATGGTGTATCCCTAGCAGAGCGCGTTTCACGTAGAAGGCAATTTTTTTTATCGTCGAATTGGTAGTAAAACCCCATGCATTGTTCACATGGAGCATACGCCTTTTTTGAAGCGGGAAACTCTGCTAATGGGGGACTTTCTGCATTCAGATGTTACATGAGAGAATCTGGTGAGAAATGAATGCCTGAATTCATAACAGAAAACGTAAACAGTAAGGAAATGTTTTTCAACCCTTCATGTATATCTTACAAGATGTCAGGCAAAAGCCGACTTTCTCTCTGCAATTGGATTAATAGCTCTTCATCAGCCTTCGATGAACTCTGACCCTCCTATTTATTCGCCATCTGAAGCAAGTTAAAACAAATACCTTTACCAAGTAAAGAAGCTAGAAAGTAATATTTGTGAACTGATTTGTGTCAGAATTCAAGTCTGTACCAATGAGATAACAATAAATCTATGTACTATTGAGGACAACCACCCAGCATGTTGGCACTGTTAATAGAAGCTGTTTTCACACTTACTCTGATCCTTACTTGGGAAAACTTCAGGTTCAACTATGGCTTCTCAAGGCCAGAGAGACGATCAAAGTCCGGGAGTTGAGGTGAAAGCTCCACATTTTTTCAAGATAATTCTAGCTGATTCTCTACGACATGGGAAGCTTGTAAGCATATTCATTTCTATTAATCTGATTCAAGAATTTGTCACTGCTGTTTTGTGAAAAATAATCAAATAAAGAACTGTTTCTTTTGGTTTGGCTGTAAGATGCTGAACACACGGAGAACAGAGCGAGTCTAAAGCCATTAGGTTCTTAAACTTCGAAAGTTAATAAACTGTCATAACAACTAGTACTGGCTGAACTTACTCTAAACTATTTCCTGTTTACTACAAAATAAACAAGGAAAATCCTTTTATTTGCTTCAGTTCAGTTTGTAACTTCAGAGTAGTTCAGTTTGTTGGCCTCTAAAGAAACAAAGTGTTTTCTATCAAGTGACAGTAAAAGTAAGAAAGTCTCAAGTGTCAACCCAAATTTAAGGGATTCAAATGCATGACAAGAACTGTGTGTACGTGTTTGATGTGTTCTGCTGCATTTTTTTATTTATTGTAAACTTAACCATAGATTCTTTACAGATGATTCCGAGAAGGTTTGTAAGGAAACATGGAGAAGGGTTGTCAAACCTAGCATTTCTTAATCTTCCAAATGGTGCAGAATGGAAATTAGAATTGACGAGATGTGATGGTGAACTCTGGTTACAGAAGGGTTGGCAAGAGTTCTTGGAGTATTACTCTGTGAAGCCGGGACACTTTCTAGTTTTCAGATATGAAGGAAATTCTCGCTTTCATGTACTCATATTTGATATGAGCGCAACAGAGGTAGATTATCCCACCCACAGCTCCCAAGTTAAGGGGAAAAATTTCGGTGAAAAACTCCAAGTTTCACCAAAGGAAGAAACTGAAAATGATAGTTCTGTGGAGATATTAGATAGCTTTAGAACATACAAAAGAAGGGAGAAGTTGCCATGCGATCCAAGGCCTCAAAAGATGAAGAGAACGAATCCAAGTGCTAAAACTAAGAAAATCTCCAATCTACCAAAATGGGTTCCTCATTCTACACCAAACCGCACTCAATCTGAAGAGGTAAAGCCTAAGAAGCTAACAGCACAAGGAAATCTGCATCCGACCAAGCAAGAGTTTGAAGGTCTGGAATCTTATATAATATTACAGTTAATTTGATTTCACTGATCTTCGGGTTAGAGTTTTTAATTATGTCACCTTATCATTTGATTGTCAACAAAAGGTCATGTTGAAGGCATTTCTACCAACGAAGTTGGATGTCCAAAGTCGGAGGTTCTTACAAGGACTCGACCATTGACTTTGATTGAAAAAGCTAGAGCTCTTAAGAAAGCAAGTGGATTCAAACGCGAAAACCCATATTTTATGGTTGTCATGCAACCATCATATGTGCAATTTGGATGGTGTTTGGTAAGCTTTAAATTTGAAACCCACTTCATCATCACAAGTTCTAGCACCTTCAATTTGCAGATGATTTACTATTAAAAGATAGAACAAATTTGTGAAGAGATGCTTTGTTTCTGAACAACACCGCAAATCTTTTCAGTTCTGTACTAAATTACGAGGATTTTATTAACCTTTCTAAGTTTTCTTCTTCTTACTCTCAGAATATACCATCAAAATTTGCAAAGACATATTTGAATAAGATGCTTGGTGATGTGGTCCTTCGGGTTTCAGATGGCAGAAACTGGTTTGTTAAGTACAGTGCAGGCAAAATTTTATGTTGGAAGCAATTCTCACTGGACAATAATCTGAAAGTAGGTGACGTTTGTGCGTTTGAACTGATTAAGGGCATTAAAGTTTCTTTCAAAGTTGTAATTTTCCGTGCAAATGAAGAACAATGCCCTCTATTGCCAGGTAAGAACTTGTTTAGAGCACGATTGTATCTGGAGAACATCAGATATAAAGGGAAACATGTTTTCACCTACTTTCACGCAAAGGTTAATTTGAAGGCAAAAGATCTTGATTATGTTTTGCGTATGTTCTGTAGGCAGTTCATATCTGCTGATTCAAGTTTTTTCCTCTATGTTGATCTTGGACAGGGGGACTTTATTTTTCTTCTAAAGGAGAAGGTGGAAGCATGCCTAAATCTCCCATCATGTGCTTTCAATCTCATATTTTTAGGAGTAAAAAAGGGACAGCTACTGAAAAAGCTAGGGCTCTTGAGAGAGCTATTGCTTTCAATTCTCAAAATCCATTTTTTATGGTCTCCATGGGCACACTATACGCCTACGGCAGAAGCAACTTGGTAAGCTTTCCGTTCAAAGCATGTTGGAGCATCGCAACCTTAGTCAACTTCAATTGCAGATAACATGCGCATTAATTACATATTGAATAGATTTCAATTAGTTGAAGATGTTTCTTTCCTAATTGTTTTTTCCTTTACTGATCAACCCTTCAGCATATACCATGCAAGTTTGCAGAGAAATATTTGAGTGATCAGAAGCCTGGCAATGTCATCCTCCTGGTTTCAGGTGGGAAAACTTGGCCTGTCCGATACATTTCTAGAGATTTTGGCAGTCATAGAAATACTGAACTCTCTATCGGTTGGAGAGCATTTGCCCGGGATAATAAATTGGAAGAAGGTGATGTTTGTGTATTTGAGTTGATGAAGGGCATTGGAGTTACAAATAGCCATCAATCTCTTGGTAAGAGATCTGAGTGTACCAGCATCAGTAAACAGCAAATACTCAAGTATATCAAGCAAATTAAGCCAATTTTGAATACTATGATCTGTGAAAAGACAGTGTTCTGTGTTGTGTTTTACTCAGTCTTTCATCTTAGAGTGCACAAAAGAGTGTTTTTATCATAATTGAGTGGGGATTTATGCTGATGGTACTTTTGAACATCTGTTTTTTGTGCAGACTGTAGCAGAAAGAGTTTTCAAGAGTAGTGATGCTTGAGCAGGTTGGGGATAAATCGTGGGTAGTGAAATTCTTGAGTTACAACCACAAGTTAAGTAGATGTTTTTGTCTTTTTGTATGCTGAAAAGTCCCCATTTTGAGATGCCTCAGTCAAGTTGTCATGTTTAATTTAGAAAATTAGTGAATTTGTTGTTTTCTGATGTGTAATTCTCGTTTTAGGATACTTAATTTATGTTTAATGCTGTTTGTAAAAAAAAAATGTCTTTAAGTTCTTGTTTGAAGTTGAGCATTTCAAGTGGCAAAATACATAAAGTGTGTCCTACAATATTTCTTTCAATTAAATGCATGCTTGTTGTATATCACCACCAATCAGCTTCTCAGATCAATCTGGACGATTCTGTGCAAAAACGCCCCGTTTTGACACGCTAGTTTTTCCACTCACTTCAAGTGCTTGTTTTTGCTTTGACTCAGTCCAACAAGTCCAGCCCATCATTGACTAAAGTAAAAATATAAAATAAAATATCTTAATGTTTGAAAGCCGCATAATCTCTTTAAAAATATAAAATAATCTAAAACTCACATGAAAATAGAAATATTTTTTTAAAAGAGATGATATTACAGTGAACCATAAATGGTGCATCCATAAATAGCAACAACGCTTGTTATGTTATCATTGGTATGAATCCTCACACCAAATCCATGGGACGTGCATAAACTTATTGTGATCCACATTGCAAAATAAACATACTGCTGCAACTTTTTTGCCTTTAAATCCATTCTGAGCCATTAGATTTCAACGTTCAGATCAAGTAGAAAATACATACATACAAAAGAAAGAGCCCAAAACAACAATGGCGATCTCTCCAAACAGTAAAAACACACACACGCACACTTTCTAGCGTTTCCATAAGCTTACTGTTCTCTTATAGTTGAGAGGTTCGAGGCTTTGTTATTCGTAGATTCATTAAAAATCTGTTCTTTTTTTTTTATTGAAATAAGGCGTTATGATCTTAAAGATGTTAACTTGGGAAAATTCAAGTCTAGTTTGGAATTGTATTGATTACTCTTTTTTCACACAATTACAGTGACAGTGTATGTTCATGGAACACAATCACTCAAAAGTGCAGGCGCTAGCGCAAAAGCTTCTGTTTCATATACTCTGACTCGGAGCTGTTGGAAGTTCAACCATGACTTCCCAAGGCCGGAGAGAAGAGCACAGTCCAGTGAAATCTCCACATTTCTTCAAGATAATTCTCCCCGACTCTCTGCGAGATGGGAAGCTGGTAAGCATATTCATTCATCTCTCTCTTATTTGAGAATTTAACACCACTCTTTTTTCTGCCTTTTGCAAAACTAATCAGATAAAAAACAATTTGTTTGAATCCTACTGAATGATAGTTTGCTTTAAGTAATTGGTTTTTCCGGGACTCTATTTTTGCTCGTTTTAAAACTTCCGGTCTTATTTGATGCCTTAATGCATGATACTGGCATTATCAAAGACCCACATCAGAAAAACCAAAATGGGCAAAATAAGGAAGCCTCGGATTTTTCAACTGAGAACGAAGTACTTTATGCAGTTATCTTGAATGGGCAGGGCTGTCCCGTGCATTGCATTGCACGGTCTTTCTAGGTCATGTCAAAGGTAAACGCTTTCATAGCAGCAAATGATTCAACTTAGACTGATATCTTTTGTTTGGAGTCTTTGGACCACCGGAACAGAAAAACCTTCAATTTGCTTCAATTTGGTTCGGGACTTTTAAGAGGACTTCAGTATCTATAATTCTGACTAAATTTATTTCGACCAGAAGCAATTTTAATCAGGAAGCCCCTTCCTCGAGGTTTCCGTGTTTTTGTAGGCCTCTTGAGAGAATATTTTAAGGGTCTTATTTGAACAATAAGAACAGTGTGTTATGTATGTGTGTTTTTAACTGTACTAAAATTTCTGGTTTTTATGTAAACTGAACTGTAGATTCTTTACAGAGGATTCCAACAAGGTTTATAAGGAGATATGGAGAAAGCCTGTCAAACCTAGCATTGATTAAGCTTCCAAATGGCGCAGAATGGAAACTAGAGTTGGCGAAATGTGATGGTGAGGTTTGGTTAAAGAAGGGCTGGCGAGAATTCGTGGAGTATAGTTCTCTAAAGCTGGGGCACTTCCTGGTTTTCAGATATGAAGGAAAGTCTCACTTTTGTGTTCTTGTGTTTGATGAGAGTGCAACAGAAATAGATTATCCATTTAATAGCTCCCCTGGTGAGGACCTGAAAATTCATGAAAAGCTTCCAGTTTCTAGGATGGAAGAAATGGAGAGTGACAGTTCTGTTGAAATATTGGATGACTTTCCAGCATACCCAAAAGCAAGGGAGAAATCACCATTGTCATGTCCTCGTCCTCACAAGATGATGAGGACAAATTCAAGTGCTCAGATTGGGAGTACTGCCAATCTTTCAAGGTTGGTTCCTCACTCTACAAAAAATAAATCGAAAGAGGCAAACCTCAAGAAATCAAAAGGGCAAGCGAAATTTCATTCCACCATGCTGGAATTTGAAGGTGTGGAATCTTTAGGTTTCTGTTTATACTATTTCTTTGGGTCAAAGTTTCTAATACTGTCTCATTATTATTTGATTGTAAACAAAAGGTGTTGAAGGTACCAACAAGAAATCCCCAAAATCTGAGGTTCTTAGAAGGATTCCAAATGTGACTGCTGATGAAAAAGCCAAAGATCTTCAGAAAGCAAGAGGCGTTAAACCTGAAAATCCTCATTTCGATGTTGTCATGCAAGCCTCATATGTTCGTTTTGGGTGCATGGTAAGCTTTAATTTAAAGCGTACTGGATCATCATGATTTGTAAGAAGTTCAAATTGCAGATGATATACTATAGAAGAGAAAACAAAATTTGTGCAGAGATGCTTTCTTTCAGAACAGCATTGTATATATTTTCAGTTCTATCTTTGACTAAACCTGGAAAGTTTTCTACGTTCTTTGTTTTTTTTTCCCTCTTTCTTCAGAGTATACCATCATGCTTTGCAAAGAGACATTTAAATAAGAAATTGGATGATATCATCCTTTGGCTTTCAGATGGGAGAAGATGGTCTGTTAGGTACAAGTTCAACAGGCGTGCTGCATGCCAATTTGGAGGTGGTTGGAAGGAATTTGTACAAGACAATAATCTGGATGTAGGTGACGTTTGTTCATTTGAACTTATTAAGGGAATTAAAATTTCTTTCCAAGTGGTGATTTTCCGTGCCACTGAAGAACATTTTCCAAAATTGCCAAGTGAGGAAGCTGCTCTTTCTTTTTTAAATAAATTATTAACCAATTTTGTCTGCCGAGCTTCATTTATATTCTTTGTTTTTCCCTGTTTTCCGAATGGAAGAAATGGAGAGTGACAGTTCTGTCAAAATCTTGGATGACTTTCCAGCATACCCAAAAGCAAGGGAGAAATCACCATTGTCATGTCCTCGTCCTCACAAGATGATGAGGACACATTCAAGTGCTCAGATTGGGAGTACTGCCAATCTTTCAAGGTTGGTTCCTCACTCTACTAAAAATAAATCGAAAGAGGCAAACCTCAAGAAATCAAAAGGGCAAGCGAAATTTCATTCCACCACGCAGGAATTTGAAGGTGTGGAATCTTTAGGTTTCTGTTTATATTATTTCTTTGGGTCAAAGTTTCTAATATTGTCTCATTATTATTTGATTGTAAACAAAAGGTGTTGAAGGTACCACCAAGCAATCCCCAAAATCGGAGGTTCTTAGAAGGATTCCAAAAATGACTGCTGATGAAAAAGCCAAAGATCTTCAGAAAGCAAGAGGCATTAAACCTGAAAATCCTCATTTCGATGTTGTCATGCAAGCCTCATATGTTCGTTTTGGACGCGTGGTAAGCTTTTAATTTAAAGCCTACTTGATCATCATGATTTGTAAGAAGTTCAAATTGCAGATGATATACTATAGAAGAGAAAACAAAATTTGTGCAGCGATGCTTTCTTTCAGAACAGCATTGTATATATTTTCAGTTCTATCTTGACTAAACCTGGAAAGTTTTCTACCTTTTTTGGTTTTTTTTTTTTTCCCTCTTTCTTCAGAGTATACCATCAGGCTTTGCAAAGAGACATTTAAATAAGAAATTGGATGATATCATCCTTTGGCTTTCAGATGGGAGAAGATGGTCTGTTAGGTACAAGTTCAACAGGCGTGCTGCATGCCAATTTGGAGGTGGTTGGAAGGAATTTGTACAAGACAATAATCTGGATGTAGGTGACGTTTGTTCATTTGAACTTATTAAGGGAATTAAAATTTCTTTCCAAGTGGTGATTTTCCGTGCCACTGAAGAACATTGCCCAAAATTGCCAAGTGAGGAAGCTGCTCTTTCTTTTTTAAATAAATTATTAACCAATTTTGTCTGCCGAGCTTCATATATATTCTTTGTTTTTCCCTGTTTTCCGAATGGAAGAATCTGAGAGTGATAGTTCTGTCAAAATCTTGGATGACTTTCCAGCATACCCAAAAATGAGGGAGAAATCACTGCTATCATGTCCTCGGCCTCACAAGATGATGAGGATGAATCCAAGTGCTAAGACTGGGAATACTCTGTCAAGGTTGGTCCCTCATTGTACACAAAATCAATGCAAAGAGGCAAAGCTTGACAAGTTTAAAGGACAATCAAATTTGCATTCTACCAAACAAGATTTTGAAGGTGTGAAACTTTTTATGTTTCTGTTTATGTTGTTTGTTTCTTTTGGCTAAAGTTTTTACCGCTATCTCATTATCATTTGCTTGTTGATTAAAGGTGTAGAAGGCGTCTCTGCCACTAGTCGATGCCCAGAATCTGAGGTTCCTAGAAGGACTCAAACGGTCAATGAAAAATCTAGTGCTCTTCAGAAAGCAAGTGGCTTTAAACCTGAAAATCCTTATTTCTTGGTTGTCATGCAGCCATCATATTTGCGTTGCGCATTAAAATCGGTAAGCTTTTAAGAAATTTTGAATCAAAATAATTAAATCCTAGAGAATTTTACTTCTAAAAACAAATTCCAGGGGAATCTCAAAATCAAATCAGCAATTGATTATATGCAATTATAAACATAATAGTACTAATTATCTGAATTTGGCAAAGGCAAATTCAAACGGTTGATATGTAAAGAGAGTATCTGCGACCATGATACTCAAAAGAATCCCCTCTTTAAATATTTATACAGAAGCTTGTGAGAAGTATGGTGCTGTTGTAAGGTTAAGCACATTCTCTCTGCTACATTTGAAGCACTTATATGAAAGATATCCTTTGGCTTTCCCTAGGAGACCATCCATTGGACCACAAGCAAGAGACTTGTTACTTGATATAGAAAGTAAAGCAATAAAGTGTTACCTTGAACAAAAATACCAGTGCTGTGATGTATAAAACATAGAAAGAGGAAAGGCTAAAACATGATAAGCAAAAACACATCTTCAGCTATATCTCTTATGATGCATGTGAAGGTTCAATATATAGATCATTTGTCTAGTGAATAGTACCAACTCAAAATCGGGATTTATATAAAAGAATTTTAATCAGTGATTAGTGGAAGATTTATGCTGACAGTAACATCGAATATCTCTCCTGTGCAGGCTGTACTAAGGAGCTTTCTCAACATTAAAAGTGGACAGAGAGTGATGCTTCAGGTTGGGGAAAAATCATGGCCAGTGAAGTTTAATAGCTATCCACATTTGTCATACGCTGTCTTGTCTGCTGGTTGGCGTACCTTTGTGAAGGCTAACAGTCTGCAAGTGGGAGATGTTTGTGTCTTTGAGCTGATTAAGAGTGATGATGTTATGCTGAAAGTCTCCATTTTTAGATGCCCCAGTAATCCTTTTGGGGGCTTATACTGATTCGTGGTAGTTATTTTCAGACCTCTTCTTCTGCTTTTTAGTGTAGATAGTTATCTTGTTGTCTGTTGTTTCAAGGGCTCGTGGCCCTCCCAACCCGAGACTTCTATTATCTGTCACTAGTTAAAACTTAAACCAATTAAGTTCTTTTCCAAAATGATTTTTCTTAAGGTAGATTGGGTATCTTTTGGACTGTAATTCCATAGTTTTTGGAAGAATTTTAACAGATTTGGAATTGATGAGTGCCTTGCGTGACCACTGCAATGCCAGGCTTGTTGCCCTTCTCAGAACACAACATTATTTGGAATTAATGCATACTTCTTTTAGAAATCTCTGGTTTCATAATAAGAAAGCATAAACATGCAGGGCCTGATGTTTTGGAGCTCAGAAGGTAGGGGAAGAAATTAGTTGGGTCTGCCGTGTGTCATTATCCAGCAGAGTCCTTATCTGTATTTGCTAATCATTCGGAACACTCGCTAGTTATAAAATTTGGCGGACAAGCAGATCAGCTGAGTACCCAACACATTCCTTTTTCTAGAGTAATTCTACTCTTAGGCCGGTCTAGATGCATACACCACATGCTAATGATGATGTGGCAAACTGGTTTATTTTAAACAGTCTAATGCTTGAGAATCGAGTTCCCTCTCTGCCCTCCCCCCTCCCTCTTTTGCTCTCCCCCCTCCGTGCCGAATCTTTCTTATCTCCCCTCCCTCTGCATGGTAACATTCTCAATTTCTCAGACTTAAAACTTTAGAGGAAATAATAACAACAAAAAAATTTGGATCTTGGATACACTACACAAGACTGCAATATCAGAAAGCAACAAATTTCAGTAAACAAGCAATATCAAGTCAAAAATGTCGATTTCTCTCTATTAAAGTTGCCTCAGCGAAAGCTTTTCTCTTTTTTTTTTTTTGTTTTGTTTTAGCAACACCGTCATTGGAACTCTTTTTTCAGAGTTAGTAGTTGCTACCTAACTCATCATCTCCATTATCCTTTTTTCACTGATCAAGCACTGCACTGCACTGCTCCTGTGCATTGCATTTGCATGTGTATTTGTGCTCATGCGACTCAGATTGACAAAGCATCACCTTTTTAATTTAATTTTTTTCACTTAACTCTATTTGTACTCATGCGACTCAAGCATCAACTTTCTTCAACTCAGATTGTAAAGAAATGTGGGTGTTTTTTGCGTTTTACTGAAATTTTTTTGAGAGAGAGATTGCCATAGAGAGAGAAGCTGGGTATAAAATAAGACCTTTATACCAGAGCAGCATAACAGCTTGTCGAATCTAAGTTTCTTTGGTCAATCGGAGTTGTCGGCGGTGAAAGGCTGTGGCAGACGTATTGCAACACGGGCGGAGGGGCGAATCGTGGAGGGAGAAATGGGGAGGAAAAATTCGAATTAGTGATTTGGAAAAAATGTGGAAAACATTGGGAGTAGAGAAAACTAATTGTTTTACTGTAGAAAATAAAATAAAATAAGTCAACTCATTGGTGTGTGGTGTAGGAGACTTTTAAGGGCTTAAGAGTAGAATTACTCCTTTTTCTAATCTTCTGATAAATACAGCAGCACGAAAGTCTCCAAAATAGGCTAACCAAAATTCACCAGACCCAGTTGGATTATAAAGCCGATTGGAATATGCAGAAAACATCCAATCTCTCAATATTCGTAGCATTATCACACTATAACAAACGTAACACCTGACCATTGACACCACAATCAAGTCTAGGAAATTATAGCTTAAATTTTTTATTTTTTTTGGGTATCTGATCAGAACGCAAAGGACGAAATATAATAAAAAGTTTGCTGTTCATGATTACCATGAAAGTTCCGTCTCGATGGCTTCTTGGCACTTTGAGTGCAGGCGAGGATGTATTGTGTGTGTGTGTGTGTGTGTATATATATATATATATGTGCATGATGCAATGAATTACACATTTATAACATATATATATTGGCGGATGCCATTATTAATTCATGCTAATTAGATTAAAATATTTTCTTGCAAACCGATAATGCAAGCTTTATAATATTAATATATATATATATATATATATATTAATCTGTTCTAAGATCACACATAATTGAATAATTATGTCACATGATAATCCAAAAAGGAAAACACAAGAGTACGTCATAGAAATTAAGAAAGATCTTGTAGCTAGTTTGTACGTCTCCCTTTCCCAAAAATATAAGCTTGTTTTATTCGATTTGTTTTTATATATTCTCCTATATTTTCCTATTCACTAATACAATAATATAACAAGTTGATATGATCCTAAAAGAAAGGAGCCCTTTTCGGTATCCCCTTCCTACTTCTTTTGCGAAAAGATTTAGGAGGTTCAACAACGGGTACTATCATTTTCTCTTGGTCTCTACTTTCTGGGCAAAATTGGAGAACAGTACTTCCATTAGCTGTCACTACTTGCGAGATCATCAATACCTCATGAGTTCTTGCACATCCATCTGCCACCTTGGTTAAATCTTGCATCATACTTTTGGCCTGCAATAAAGAATTATTTACGTCAATGAGATTACAAAAGCAAGCAAATCTTCCTTGGAAATTTCAGTTTAAAAATATATAACAAAAAAATTAGTAAAAAATAATTAAAAAGTGATGATCTTATGTACGTACTTTGCATGCGAGTGAACAAAATCTGAAAGAATTTCTTTTCTTGCACGAAGCAGACTTGGATGACTTGATCTGGAATTCGTAGCTACATACTTCGCACTTGTGAGCAGCGTTAGCGCGCATGACTTGCATTTGGTTCTTTTTTCTTGGACGAAGAAAGACTACAGGGTAAGAATTAATGCTATAAGGATGGATCTCGGAGATTTCAAATAATAAACCAATGTCTTGAATCCGAAGAACAGCTTGATGCGAAGCTTTGTAGACCTAAAAGAGTACAAAAACCATAAAGAATTTAATTACAAAGGCCGAAGAGGCGAGAAAACCATATATTTGATGACAAAATTAAAAAGGAACTTAAATTTAATTACCTGTTGAACTACGTGATCTGCATGCATGATGCCGCACTGAGTTTTGCAACTTTTACAGAACACTTTGCCATCACAATCCAAGCAGAATAAAGTATATTCTTCATCTTTGTGTTCTTTGCATGGGTTGTGAAAGTTGGCATCCAATATAGATGTTAACCACTGTGGAACTTGGGCTGCCATAATCGCCTATGATATATATGGATGCTTCTCCCTCAAAAGTGGGCCCTGCGCGCTAATACCAAAAGCTAGATCTCTTTGCGTTGATGTAAAAGTTTGTTAGCTAGGATTAGATAATTATAACCTATTTAAATTATTAGATAAATATAATTTATCTTTATTTTTATCAATGAATATTTAAATTTAAAGATAAATAGCTAAATATTTATCTTTATCTTTATCTATAAATATTTGAATTCTAAGATAAGTGGTTGAATAGATTAAGATTCAAAAGACTTTTGATCAAGATTAAATGTTCGAAAAGATAGGAGATATTAAATGATTTGGAAAGAAGATTCAAAAAGAAGATATCAAGCAGAAATAATTTTAAATTATCAAAAAGTTATCCAGAACAAAAGCTGAACATAAATCAGTTACTGCAGAGAAGAGTTATCGCGACATATTAGCAATTCGTCAGGAGACGTCTTCGCGATATATTCTATCCGTCAGCAGAATCCTATTGAAACTCCAGATAGTTTATTTAAGAGATTCTACTGGTTAAGATGGCTAGAGATTTTGATCTATATATTTTCTAGATCACTTTCTATTACATTGTTTAGTGAGAAAATTTTTTAGTGAATTTTTATATTTGTGATCTCTCTTTGAGTGTGATCGTGCTTCCAATGTGGAAGATTGTATGATTGGACTACAACCCCTATATTTATAGTATAGCTCTATATTAATTTTCTTTAATTTGGGTTAAATGGATTTCACTGAAAATGTTGAGGTATTTTCAATAATTAATTCACAAATCTTGCTGATTTATTTTTTCTTTTATGGGGCCTGTTAATTAGAACGTTCCTGCAGTGAGATTTATAATGATAGTTGACTACAAGTGGGTCTATACACTTTTTTAGAGCCAATGTTAATTACTGGAGGGTAGATAGAGGATAATGTTGTGTTCGGGATAAAATAAGCACGTGTTCAAGCTCATGAGAGGATAAAGATCGTGACCATGGCAAGGAAGTAGAATACAACGTGTCAAGAGATAAAAGAATACAGCTGGTGGCCTTACAATTAAGTGAAGTGAAAGAAAGTGGAATGCATCTAAACATGTGGGATAAAGCGTAAAGTTAAGGAGAAAACTTCAATGGTAATAAATGAGAGAGATAAAAGGGTATCCTCTGCACAAAGGTCAAAGGTATCTTCTTCGTCCTCCCAAAAACTTTTCACCATTATACTGACAGAACCGCTTTGAAGTGATTGGGCTGTTTTTAAGAAAATATCAGCCATTAATTATAAGCCACCACATTAACAATTTTACATAATTAACACGAGGAACATCATATTTCCAAACGCTCCAGTCGAACGGCCCTGTCAAAACACCTCTTGAAACTCAACCTAGTCGAAGGAACGCCCCCTTTACAAACTTCAGATTAGTTGAACGCCCCAGTTCAATGCCGTCAACCAGTCAACGTCGAATGGCCTAGTCCAGCGCCCTCAGTCGAACGCTCCAATGCCATCGAATGCCCCAACAGTTTCGTCGACCACCAGTTTCGACGCCACCATTTCCGTCGCACCCACTATCTTTGCCGCGCCCAGCATCTTTGTCACCCACCATCTGCCCACAATCTCTTTCGCCCATACAGCATCAAAAGAACTTTGCTAGTAGTTGGAGATATTTGGTTTGCATTCTGTTGATTCTTTGAAGATCCATTTATGACACTTATCAGATGCAACTTTCCCCATCAACCTGTTGGAATCAATATCTCACCCAATCAAGCCCCATATGATAGGGAGACTCTTCACCTTTACATCTCTCTACTTTCCATGTTACCTCAAGATTTTGGTTAAGAGAGAGAGACAGAAGAGAGAGGGAGGGAGGATCGAAACCACAACACAAACACCTAACCAGTACCCACCCTTCTCCATAATTATATAACTGAATGGACATCTTGCTGAAGGATCTCCTGACAGGATCTTCGCCACCATCAATCTCTTCCAAACAATCGCCAACTCTTCCTCGACAAAACCCATCTTCCCACATCAACATTCTTCACAAGGTTTTGACAGAAAAAAATTACATCCATTTGAAATCACTGAAGAACATATTGTGCAAATGAAAACTTACTAAATAACTATCAATAATTATCAATCACAAAAACTAAAATACAAAGAAAATAAACATCTTTCAATTTCACTCTTTTTTCCACTCTTTTCTTGCAAGGAAGACAATAATGCTCTGCCTCGTTGTTGAGCAAAGGAAACAAAGAATGCAAATTATACCGCGAAGTTGAACATAGTGCTTGAAAATATTACTCTGTTTACTAAATCCTCTGCTTTCTCAGCAACCAAACTGAGAGGTGAAGGCAAACCATTACCCCCCTCTGACTCTTCTGCGATAAAAAAAAAGAGACATCGATGTTGAAAGCTTCGACACTAGAGGCTTCGACGGGTTTGAGAGAAGGAGATGGGGTTTGAGCGAAGGAGGCTTCTACCATGCAATCCCATATGTTTTTTAATGGACCGCCTACGTGGCGATCACTTATTAGTGGCCTGTTTTTTATAATAAAATGGACGTATCGGTTCTACGTTATTCTCATCTTTTGAGGGTGAAATATATTGTTTTTGCCTATGTGGTGATTTTATAGTCTCTTATATACTCATTTTGCTTTTTGTTTTTGTCTATTATTTAATATTAAATTTATAAAAATAAATTCTTTAACCAAATTTTGAGTCACTGCTGCTGAAGTTACCCAAAGTGAGGCGCGAGAGAAACGTGTGAGGCACTGAGTCCGAGGACAAAGAGTTTGTAGTTTGTACGAAAACTTCCTTTTCAATCTGATTCTGAATGATATCATTGGGTGGAACTAGAAAACACAGATCATGCAGCGAGCTGGGACTTCATGTTACCACAAGCTGAGTTTGCTTTCAATAACTCTGTTGAAAATTGAAAATTATTAGATATTGTTAGAAATTAAAAATTGAGATAAAAGTTGAAAATTGAAAAAGATATTGTTAGAATATCATTTTTTTAATATTATTATTATTATTTTGGGATTTGAAAAAGTTGAATTGTTTATTATATTGTGTTAGAATTTGAAAAATTTGTAATGATTAGATAAGATGAGTTAAGATGAGTTGAGATGGGTTTGAGATCCAAATCTACATGCTGGTCGTGACAACTAACAAAAGCCAATTTCAAAATAGGGGAGCTTAAAGTTTTTGCTGAAGCCGGAGTGCGATGAATATGGCAATCATCTAATTTATTTGTGATAATTTATGGTGATGATCTCAAAAAGTCACATTCTCATCTTCCTAAGAATAAGACAACCATGAGAAGAACCATATGAAAGTCAAAGATCACTCTAAATTTACATGTTCACTCAAACCCCTTCCTGCTCTGCCATATGAGCTGTAATGGACCACTTTCCTCTAATTGTTGTTCACTGAGTCTGAGCTCAAGCCTAGCTAGTTTGTATCTTTTGTAACCACCAAAAGATACCAATTGTTAATGAGCAAAAGACCTGTAGTGCTCCTCAAGCGGGTGGCCTATTATCAGCCATATGCACCTCCTAGGCAGACGCAACTCACCTAAGAAAAATCGGGTGCCATGGCTAACAAGTACAATGGATCGGTACTTTCTTGGTGGAGCAAACTTATCCTAATGAACCATGATGGATCGGTACCAGTGAGTGGAGAAGCCGAGAGCTGAGACGCCGATTGATGCGAATGAGATTCATATTATGAGTAAGGGAAGGATGCGCAACTATATCACCTATGCCACGAGCTTGCTTCAAGAGGAAAACGGTTCAAGTGAAATTGTATTCAAGGCATTGGGAAGAGCTATCAACAAGACGGTGACAATTGTGGAGTTAATTAATAGAAGAATTGTTGGCCTTCATCAAAATACTTCAATTGGATCCACCGATATAACTGATACATGGGAGCCCCTGGAGGAAGGCCTCCTTCCATTGGAAACCACAAGACATGTGTCAATGATAACAATGAGGCTACGTTTGGATGTTGAACTGAGTTAAGTTTAGTTAAGATGATAAAATATTGTTAGAATATTAATTTTTTAATATTATTATTATTTTAAAATTTTGAAAAAGTTAAATTATTTATTATATTTTGTGCTGAAATTTGAAAAGGTTGTAATGATGAGTTAATATGAGTTGAGAGGAGTTTAGGATCCAAACATACCCTAACCCTTTCAAAGAAGGAACTGAATACATCCTTTGTTGGGTACTAGCCTCCATTACCCACAGAGCAGGTGAAGCCATCTACAGAGGAAGGGCAAAAGCTAGAGGGAATGGTTTTGTGGCAGCTGATTATGAGGATGGAGGTTGGGATCGCGGTCGAGGCAATGCAAGGGGTAGGGGTTGTGGAAGAGGACGTGGTTTCTGTGGCCGTGGAAGGGGATGGTATAGTGAACCTCAAGTTGACACACAGCAAGAGGGAGGATACCATCGAGAAGCACCTGTCCAAGGCCGTGGACGAGGCCGTGTGAGGGGAAATCGTGGAAGGGGCTGTCGCTTTAGATCCAATGGATTGAAGATTGAGTGGGCTTCCACAGACATGACGGAAATGACTCGAGTTATGGAACTTTCCGATCTATGTTTCATTCTCTCTTGTTAGTACCATTTATGGTCCCGGGCTAGTACTTATTGTAGGTCATATTCATATGGTAGTGCTGTAGACTTACAAGTTTGGAATTGCTCCCAAATGAGGCAAACCCGTTTTGTGGGTGACATGCTTGGATAGTTGTACTTTTCCATTTTGACTGAGCCGCATTCTTTTATTTTTGTTTGGAGAGTTTTTGGTGTAAAAATAAAATAAAATAGTACGGATCAGCTTTAGCAATCGGTCATGGAATTGCCGTAGTTCTGATTTTAACAGGTTGAACTTGAATATAGGCCAGTTACAAGTGGTGGGGTTAGGTTGAGTCGTCATATGCTGGCAACAAGCACGCATTTTCTTCGTAA
This sequence comes from Juglans regia, assembly GCF_001411555.2. Lineage (NCBI taxonomy): Eukaryota > Viridiplantae > Streptophyta > Magnoliopsida > Fagales > Juglandaceae > Juglans > Juglans regia. Next base: position 2,971,142 of record NC_049907.1, read on the forward strand.
TAGAAAAAAATAACAATAAATAAATAAAATTTGCTCGAGTGCGGTCAACATGTCAACGGACATTTTATTTTTCTTATTTGAGAAAATGGCAACAATATATGATCTCAGAAGTCGGCTATTCTCTTATCTTCCAAAGAAATGACAAACATCATAAGAAAACAACATTATAATCAATGAGGATATCTAAAGTTGCTTAATTCGACAAAACCTGTCGTGTTAGTGAGACTCTCAGCCCTAACAATGGATCCTCTACTCCAATTCCTATTGACTCTGTTCTCTTGCCTCTTTGCTTTGCTAGTATGTATCTGTTTTCAGTACTTGAGAAGCCAAATTATTCGTGAGAAAAAGACCTGTACAGCACCTCAAGCTGGTGGCGCTTGGCCTATTATAGGCCATATGCACCTACTCGGCGGCCGGCAACTGACCCACAAAACACTGGGTGCCATGGCTGACAAATACGGACCAGTTTTTACTATCAGGTTGGGTTCTCACAGAGTTTTGGTTCTGAATAGTTGGGAAATGGCCAGAGAGTGTTTCACTGTCCATGACAAGGTTTTCTCCACCAGACCGAGCATTGCAGCCTCAAAGTTGTTGGGATATGACTATGCTATGTTTGGGTTTGCTCCATACGGATCATACTGGCGTGAGATGCGCAAGATAGCTACAACTGAGCTTTTGTCGAATCATCGGCTTGATATGCCGAAGCATGTACGAGCTTCAGAGGTGGGAACTGCGATCAAGGAATTGTACCAGTTCTGGGTTAGCAAAGGCAGTGCAGAAAGAGGAGTTCTTGTGGACATGAAGCAATGGTTTGGGGATTTGACACAGAATCTTACTTTAAGAATCGTTGCAGGTAAGCGATACTTCGGAACCAATGCTGATTTTGATGAAGATGAGGCACGTCGCTTTCAGAAAGTGATGAGGGAATTTTTTCATCTGTTTGGTGTGTTTGTGTTGTCTGATGCAATACCGTTTCTGGGGTGGTTGGATTTAAATAGATATGAGAAAAGGATGAAGAGAACTGCAAAACAATTGGACGCTCTAGTTGGAGGGTGGCTGGAGGAGCATAAACAGAAGAAGTTGTCAGATGGGAAGAGAAGAGAAGAGCAGGATTTTATGGATGTGATGCTCAACACCCTCGAAGATGCCCAGATTTCAGGATTTGATGCTGACACCATCAACAAGGCTACTTCCCTGGTAAGTTCTTCGTGACTTTCATCTCTTTCACGAGTCCCAAGGTAAAAACTTGCCGGGTGATGGCTAAACCAACCAAAACAAAGAAGAATAGAGAAACAGAGTAAGAAATCCTGAAAAATATGAACAGGATTCAATACTCAATTGATCAAATAAAAAAAAAAAAAAAATTTCGCCGCATAATGTTTTCACTTTCAAGGCTATATCAAGGAATCCTTAGGGACTGGCTCAACTGTTAAGGGCTTTGTTCTTGGGGATATGCCCCAAGTTTAAGGTTTGGATCCTTGATCCTTGATACCCCAAAAAAAAAAAAAATCATCAGAAAAAGGTTGGGAGGATTTATTGTTGAGTCATGAGATATTATTTTGGCAGAATCTATTCTTAGCAGGAAGTGACACTACAATGGTCACTCTCACATGGGCTCTGTCTTTACTACTCAACAATAGCGATGCACTAAAGAAGGCCTGTGAGGAGCTAGACAAAAACGTTGGCAAGGATAGACATGTCGAAGAATCCGACATAAAAGACTTGGTCTATCTCCAAGCCATTGTCAAGGAAACACTGCGCCTATACCCACCTAGTCCGATCATTGGTCTTCGTGCTGCCATGGAAGACTGCACCCTCTCAGCCGGCTATGGCATTCCGGCCGACACACGGTTAATGGTGAATGCCTGGAAAATTCACCGAGACGAGAACATTTGGCCCAACCCTCACGAATTCAGACCAGAGAGATTCTTGACTACTCACAGGGACATGGACCTGAGAGGTCAGAATTTTGAGCTCATTCCTTTCGGTTCAGGAAGGCGATCTTGTCCAGGGATTTCCCTAGCTCTTCAAGTGGTGCATTTGACGCTCGCTAGCTTCTTACACAGTTTCAACATTTCTAAGCCATCCAATGAAGATGTGGATATGACAGAGAGCGTTGGCTTGACAAACTTGAAGGCAACCCCACTTGAAGTTCTCCTCTCTCCACGTCTTAATTCTCATCTCTTTGCGTAAAAATGCTACTCTTTTATCTTAAACTTTGTCATCTTCCATCACATTTATTGATATGATGTAATATTAATAACAATCAATTAAATGTATTGTATCAACAAAAGCATGACCGTATATCGATAATAAAAATTTAGTTTAGCATGAACAACAGTAATTGTTTAAGTTTTTTTTTTTTTTTAACGTGTATTTGTGGTCACCAATAATATTTGATGAGTGCATCTCTTTCTCGTTTGAATATAGGAACGATTTCATCTCATCTCATCTCATCATTATAATTTTTTTAAATTTTCATATAAAATATAATAAACAATCTAATTTTTTTAAATTTTAAAATAATAATAATATAAAAATAATAATATTTTATTTAATTTTTATTTAAAATCATCTCATTTTATCTCACTATCCAAAACAAATTGTTACCGCGTTGGTCTATGCCAAAGTCGAAAGCTTCATCCTCAGAAGCACAAACCAACGTAGATAGGCATGCATCAGGTTTAATGATTTCCCTGCTGCTACTATTTGTATACATAAGACCTAAGTCCCACATTGGGAAATAGCCCACGTAGAATGGGACCAATGGATAGGTTGTATAGGTAATCAGTGAGTCCCACATTGGTTATTTACTAGGTAAAACTGGGCTTTATAAGAGTTTCCAGGAAAGTTTTAATCGGACTAGTCTTTTTGAGTTATAGCGCTGATGTGGCTTTTGCTTTTCTCGGGTTGTTTATGGTAATGCCAAAAGAGAAAATATAATAAAGAGAAATTTTAAGTGAGGACTGCATGTACAGGTACATGTTTAAATGAGAGAAAATATTATTTTAAAAGAGATAATTTTGTAATTTTATAAAATTTTAAAGTTAAAATAACTTAGACCTGCACATGCAGTGTCCAAGTAAGAATTGTAACTAGCATTGTTCATAAATAAATGTATGGAGTGAGGGGTGAATCGGTCTGTGTCTTTCCTTGCAAGGATCAGTAGGTAGGACTTCGTAAATTCTTGATCAGCTTTTAATAAATTTGTTTATTATCTACTGCAGGGACCAGAGAACCATTCTTAACTACTACATTGAATTACCTACTACTACAATTGCTCGCACACATACATCGAAAATGCAACCAAATAATTCGACCTCTTCAAATAATGGAACGGTGCATGCAGTACTTTCATTATTCCACAAATATATATTGAGCTGTATTACATTGACCATTGACCCAGCTCTCTCTCTCTCTCTCTCTCTCTCTCTGAAGAAATTAATTTTTTTTTTCTTTATTAGATGTAAACTCAGGCAATGTGAACCTACTCCATCTCTTTAAATTAATATATAGATCATACGAGGATAAGAATTTTGTGTTAAATCGTCAATTACTACATATATACGTGGGAAATTTGAAAAATACTTGAAGATAACATCGTTTTGTATATATGTTGTCCCTTTTGTCTCGTTGATGCAAATAGAGAGCACGGCTCCCAAGCAAAAACTATTCCTTAAATCGTGGGAGATGAGGACGTATTCAGTTACTAGAATCTTTATCCATTCTTATCTTTTTATTTCAAACTTTTGTTGCTAAGTTGATTAATTCTTTCTTAATTTATTTCCGTGAGACTCGGTTGCTTTATTAGCAATCCATTCCTAGTTTATTTCTTGATCTATAGTACATGTAATCCTTTAAATATGGAAATTTAGAAAAGAAAGGCAGTTGCCGAATTTTCTTAGATGATTTTCAAATTTGAGAATGAAGAGATTTCTTTCCTCAAGGAACTCAGTGTTTCATGCCTGTAACTCGTAGTGGTAATTCTTCCAATATGTCGAATAACCAAAATCCAAACACTGATCTACCCCAGCTACAAGTGCAGATCACCCAACTCGCATCTGTTCTGGAACAGATCAATCAAAGGTTGGATACGATGGAGGAATGTCGAACTCGAGATGAGTTTGGACCTCGCAATAGGAGAAGGCGTAGACCTCCTCCGGAAGATGAAGTAGATGGTAATGAAGGGAACGAAGACGATGAAGAATACAGGGAGAGGAACATGGGACTTGGTGGTCATGAAGTTCGCTTTGGGCAGAATGGCCGTGAATTTCCCAGGGGACGAGGAGGACGTGGCTTTGACCGTCACTATCTTGATGAACTAGCCAAGGGAACGAAGGTAGATGCCCCAGATTTTTTTGGGAAGCTGGATCCCAATGCTTTCGAAGATTGGTTGATGGCCATTGAGGATTATTTTGATTGGTTCTCTGTGTCCGAGGATAGAAAAGTCCGTTATGTCCGTTTGAAATTAAAAGGCCATGCACGAGCTTGGTGGGGTAGTGTGGAAGAGCAACTACGTCGTACTCAACGTGCGCCAGTGTCTAATTGGGAAGAAATGAAGGAGCGGCTGAAAGAGAAATATCTGCCTATTGACTACGAGCAAGTCATGTTTGAAGAGATGCTACAACTGAGGCAAGGAACATTGACTGTCGACCAGTATACAGATCATTTCCATGAACTGAACGTTCGCAGCAAGGTGGTGAAAAACGAGTAACAAACGCTAGCTCGTTACTGTACGGGCTTACGTAATGAGCTGCGAAAAGAGATGCTGATAGCACGACTCCTAAATGTTGATGAAGTTTATCAATTGGCTTTACGAGTTGAAAAGCAACTGGGATTCTTCAATGGTAGACGCATGTCATCTACGGATCCCAGGTAGGAACGCGCACCAACACAACAATTCCAGAAACCACCTCTGCCCACTAACCAAGGTAGACACGCCGTGATGGGTGACCAAAGAGGAAAGACCAAGCTAACGGGCGATGGACCACAATGCTATAAGTGCAAGGGGTTTGGACATTTTGCTGTGGTATGCTCTACGAAGAAAAAAAATTGGCCTTTGTGTGTGGAAAAGAACTTAGGATGGTTGATGCAAATGAGAAAGTTGAAGAAGAAGAATATGAAGAAAGTGATGGTGAAGATGTAGAACACTTGGAAGCAACTGATCTGCCCAGTTGTGTGATCTACCAAGTTTTGACTGGCACTAAGAAGAAGTTCCAAGGTTGTGGTTTTGATTGGAGGCGCACCAACATTTTCCATACCCGTATGGAGCATAGTGGTCGTGCGTTAAATGTTATCATTGACAATGGGAGTGGAATGAATGTAATCTCTAATGATGCAGTAGAGCGGTTGGGTTTGACAATTGAAAAACACCCCACCCCGTATCGAGTAAGCTGGGTTAATGAAGATAACCCCATCTTGGTAAAACATTGTTGCTTGGTGAAATTTGCACTGGGAAGAAACTACACGGATGAGGCCTGGTGTGATGTGGTCCCTATGACCGTTTGTCATTTATTATTGGGTCGACCTTGGCTCTATGACAGAAAGATGATGTATGATGGGTATGCCAATTCTTACTCTTTTCAATTTAATGGCAAGAAATTCGTTTTAGACCCTTTGCAGATTTCTGAGTTTGAGACACAACCGAAACAAACAAAAAAAGAAGAGGCTGTTCCAGTGCTAACCATTCGGCAGTTTACTCAAGCTCTAAAAGGAGAACAATTAGTGCTGTTGGTAGTGAACCGATAGGCTAAACAAGGTGATGGCATTATCCCCAACGAATTTACGAAGATGCTAGGGAAGTTCCATGACATCATGCTAGATGAAATGCCGAGACAGCTACCACCATTGCGAGAGGTGCAACATGCCATTGATCTACTTCCAGTTTCTTCCTTGCCCAACCTACCACACTACCGTATGAGTCCCACAGAAAATGAAGAACTAAATCGACAAATTCAGCAATTACTTGATAGTGGATTCATCCGAGAAAGTCTTAGTCCGTGCGCCGTACCAGTTCTACTTACACCCAAGAAATATAATACTTGGAGGATGTGCGTCGATAGCCGCGCGATTAACAAAATAACGGTGAAGTACCGATTTCCTATTCCCCAACTTGACAACATGTTAGATTTATTGAGTGGAGCATCTATCTTTACAAAAATTGATCTTCGTAGCGGGTATCATCAAATTCGAATCCGTCCCGGAGGTGAGTGGAAGACAGCTTTCAAAACAAAAGATGGCTTATTTGAGTGGTTGGTCATGCCTTTCGGACTAACCAACGCGCCAAGCACATTTATGCGTGTCATGACGCAAGCACTCAAACCTTTCTTAGACAAATTCGTAGTTGTCTATTTTGATGACATTTTGATTTTTAGCCATTGTTTGCAGGATCATTTAGACCATGTGCAGCAAGTTCTGGAAACACTAAAAAGAGAATAGCTCTTTGTAAACCATGGCAAGTGTTCTTTTATGAAGAAACGAGTGAATTTCTTGGGGTTTATTATTTCAGACCAAGGGGTAGAAGCCGATCCTGCCAAGGTTCAAGCAATTAAAAGTTGGCCTGCTCCTCGTAATTTTTTTGAAGTGCGCAACTTTCATGGGCTGGCAACATTCTATCGGCATTTTATACGGAACTTCAGCACCATGCGGCGAGCTGGGACTTCGTGTTACCACAAGCTGAGTTTGCTTTCAATAACTCTGTTAATCGCTCTACTGGTTGCACACCATTTGCAGTGGTATATGGTTTTCACCCTAACACTACACTGGACCTCTACTCTCTAACTTTGCCTTCTAGACCCAGTGAAGCAGCGTTGGATTTCTCTAGTTACATGAAGGATATCTATGACGAAGTCAAGCGGCGTCTGACTCTCAGCACGGAAGCATATTCTACCTTTGCGAATACCAGGCGGAAGCTTCGACAGACAATTTTAGGTTGGCGACATGGTTCTTATACGATTAAAACCTGAACGTTTTCCTCCTGGAAGCTTCAACAAGCTACATGCTCGTCGGGCATGACCGTTTAAGGTGATTAAGAAGTTGGGTCCTAACGCCTACGTCATTGAATTACCTGCTGACTACGGAATCAGTAATGTTTTCAACATTGAAGACCTCACTCAATTTCATGATTCAGAGGAACCAGTGCCAGCAGCCTCGAATCTATTTAACCAACAAGATGAAGTTATTCGTGTTCTAGAGCATATAGCCCCAAGAGATGAAATTGCATCGATACTCGATCACCAGTTTATTACTATGCGGCGTGGAGGTTATTACAAATTTTTAGTACGATGGAAAAATCGTCCCCAGTCTGATTTCGTTTGGCTACAAGTTTTGGAACTCAATCGACTTCACCCAGATTTATTTGCTGCCTATGTTCTTCAAAACTTGCCAGAGTCAAGTTCTTCTGAGTGGTCGGCAATTGATGCAAATAGAGAGCACGGGTCCCAAGCGAAAACTACTCCTTAAATCGTGGGAGATGAGGACGTATTCAGTTACTAGAATCTTTATCCATTCTTATCTTTTTATTTCAAACTTTTGTTGCTAAGTTGATTAATTCTTTCTTAATTTATTTCCGTAAGACTCGATTGCTTTATTGGAAATCCCTTCCTAGTTTATTTCCTGATCTATAGCACATGTAATCCTTTAAATATGGAAACTTAGAAAAAGAAAGGCAGTTGCCGAATTTTCTTAGATGATTTTCAAATTTGAGAATGAAGATATTTTATTAACAGAGAGACTGTTTGAATTTTTTTTCTCCTCTAGGACGTCAACGCGAGGTTGGCTCTTGAGGCTTGCACCACTTGTATATACAAGTATACTCCATACATTGATGGTTGTCGGGGGAATTCGGGAAGTTGTGGCGAGGGTGGGGTCATACGAGATTCTACTGGTAGTTTGATAGTTACTTTCTCAGAATCCTATGATTTTGGAACCAATAATGAATCTGAGCTAAGAGCCTTGTCTACCGGCGTGGGAATGTGTAAAGCATTGGGTTTCCGTAACGTTGAGATAGAAAGTGACTCTGCAGTGGTGGTCAATTGGGTGATGAGAAGCAGTTGCACAGTATGGTATTTGTGGGATTTTTGGGAGGCTTTACAGGAGTCGCTCACAGGTATTAATTTTAAAGTTTCGCATCAATCAGGCAGTGGATTTTCTAGCAAGAGAAGGGGAAAGTGGCATCAATATCAGCTACTTAGGAAATTCTTCTCTTCCACTCAAGCTGAAGGGAGTGATTCAATTGGATAAGATCGGGCTACCGTATGTTAGGCGTTAATGTTTTAGATTGGAGGATAATGGTTTTATGGTTTTGGTGGGTTTTTGTGGTTTTTTGGTTTGTTATTTGGGAAGGGTTTGTTTTGTAAGTATTTTTGTTTTGGAAGTGCAGGGTATTCCTATTCCATAAGTGAGGGTTTTTTTAATAAAACTGGGTAGAGGTCACTCTTGGACATGTGATCTCGATTTTTTTTTTTCTTTTTTTAAAAAAAGTATACTCCATACATATATATATATATATACCCATTTTTGTGATATAAAATTAATTAACAAGCTATGAATACGATAATAATGTCATGAGTTTTGATCAGCTTAGTCAAGGTCTTGTTTGCATTCAAAACTCATATCAACTTATCTTAACTCATCTCATCTCATCATTACAATTTTATCAAATTTTCACACAAAATATAATAAATAATTCAATTTTTATTCTACTATTCACAAATAATCTCAACCCATTTTAACTCATCTTTGAGTCCAAACCACTCCCCACGTATGCCTTTGAAATATTGATATGCCTTTCCCACTTTAATATATAACTAGTAAGGGCAACGTGCGCTGCACGTTTGCCCAGTTGATAAATGTAAATATATATATATATATATATATATATATAATATAAAATAGTAAATGAGAAGGTGAAAAAAAAAACTTAAACAAAAATTGAACAAAATATACAAAGTGAAGAAAGAAGTATAGACTTTACATATAATTTAGTGTCTTAATTATTTAAGTATATAACAGTGAGAAGTTTAAGAAGAAAAGATTTTGAGTGCTTATTAGGTAGTTTGATTTATAGGATGAGCGGAAAGTACGATAAGTTTATTCTAACGTAGTTGTCCATGTTGATTCATTTCTACCCACTGAAAGTACATAATCAATTCATTTTTCTGAAACTGTAATTGCAATATTTGCTAAATATAGTAGGTGCTCCTGTAATAATGAAAAAATATAAAGACATAATGCATTAAACATTCTACCTCGTCTGTGTGTTCAAAGAGATCAACAGTTGTACGATTCAATATTTCTTTTGCTATCAGTCTGAAAACAACAACTGCTACACATCCAGTATCTTCATCTACTTCTATATAGACTCGACAAATAAAATTAATGAGAATATTAGTAATTGCATAATTTTAACAATTATTATGTTATATTTAACATGTTAGGAATGATCATTTAAAAAAATGAGATAAAATGATTTATCGTGGCTATGAGATGCCCATGTTTTTGCAATTATAGCACACAAATTTTTCGTTGTAGTCATATCCGATAGCTTTATTACAATTTGCACGGGATATATAGTGGAACTTCAAAGTAAATGAGATGTTGCCGATCTGGGCTGTGGAAGGCTTCTGGTGTCCCTACAAATTGATTGTGTGCATCGGTGGCTTACTGTGTATCTTAAATTTCAGACGCAGGTGGTCTTGTGAGTTCTCACTTTTATATCAAAACTCCATTCTCTCCTGAATCATGCGTACTTTATTTATTTATTTACCTACACAAGTAAATTTATCAATTATCACTATCATACTCCCTGCTAAAAAAAAATTATCACTATCACTCAAAAATCAGATAATTCAATAAAAAAATGAATTGTTGTTGATTTTTTGTCCCTCCCTCTCTCTTCAATGTTTGCGTGCTACAAAATTAGAAATAAAATTTCATTATTTCATGGACTTTAATCTAATATTTTAATATGTCTAATTTATTTTAGGGTATTTATTGTATTATTTGGTATATTTTTCATTTCTTGCAATAAATAATTGCTTAAAGTAGGTGGGATTGTGCCGTAGAAATGATAGCTCTTGAGAAATAAGACAACCACATAGAAAATGTTTTTAAAAATAAATTTATAAATTTATATAATAAGTTAAATTTATTATTTAAAAATAAAAATATATATTTATAAATCATTTAGAAATACTTGCCCTCAGCTTGTTAGGATGTTATTTAAGTTAATTATTTTGTCACTTGGTGAGGTTTGTACTTCTATTGTATGAAATTATTAATCATCAAATACAATTACAAGATATCTATATTACATTTTTCTTTTATTTTCTCTTTTAAAAAATGTAAAATTACAATAGTTTCTAGTATACGTTGAAATGAATTAAGTGCAAGAAATAATTAATGTGGGCATGCATCGATTACGTTAAATTAAAAACAAAGTCAAGAATATAAGATTTGGAGTAGATATTTAAAATAAAATAAAAAATAAAAAACGAAGTTGATTCCAAAAGCTTTAAATCTTAGACTCGACATTTCGATAAAATGGGGAACAAAAAAATGAACCCAATAAAGTAATGGATGGGTGTAGTTTAGCACTACTTTATATTATAATTTTTTAAAAATAAAAATAGATTCATTTAAATGTAACTTTATATATATATATATATATTTGATTCTTATTTTGCATTTTGTTATAGAAAGTATTTATCATTATAAGTATTTTAAATTAATTTTTCTTTTATTGTTAATTTTTCATTAAAAAAATATAATATTTAAATAATACAAAAAAATCTAATATATAATATATTGTAACAATTAATATATAAAATAGAAAAATAATATATTTAAAAAAAATCCATTAAAGATCGATGTCAATTTGATTATTTTATTTGTAAACAGATGGAAGGCATCCATCCTGTTCAAAGTAAATAAAGTAGGTTGTGAGCATTGGGAGAAGAGAAATTAAAGTTGAGAGAAAATATCTCTTTGCTTTTCGTGGACAAAATGTATATTCACAACAAAATAATAATCATATGATATATTTTTTATTTATTCTCTTATCCTTTTGAATTGAGTAATGTTAGGAAATTGTAGTCTTAACCATTGTTATACCGAGGATTTATTATTGGTCTGCAAATTATTAAAGCAGATCAAGATATAATTAAATACAAAATTGCTTTCTTTATTTATCTTTATTTGATCCATTTTATTGAAAAGTTGGTAAATTAAAAAAAAAAAAACCAACACTCCGAAATTCACTCCAAAATTAAAGAAATGTTTTTGTGAATCATTGTACTTTAAAATAATCATATGAAATCGGTTTTTTTTAATATAAAATCATTGTACTTTAAAATAATTATTAACAAAACCTTTAAACTTCCAAAATCATTAACTATTTACTACTAAATATGTAATTTGACAAGATTTTACAGTTCAAAATATAAAAAATGACAGTTTTGATAACTTATAAGACAGATTGAATATTAAATGATAACACGGATATTTATTATTTCCATTTAAAATGAAAAATAATAATAATGTTTGGTGGACAACTGGCCGTCTCCACAAGGATAGGTGATAATAAGACAACATGCTTATTAGAATCAATATTTAAATAAATAGTTTTAATTAAATTATATATAAATAAAATTGAACCGTCGTATTATTCGTATTCGTAATTAAATTAAATGCAATCTTAGACTTATACATTTTAAATATTGTACGTAACATTATGTTGTAGAAATACTTTAACTATAAAATGATTATATAAAAATAAATTCTTAGAAATTATGCACATAAAACCACATCAATATATTCGTTTAATTTTATGTAATTTGTGTATAACACTTGCAATGCAAAAATTCAACTACGAGTTGGACAGGGACTTAACAATTATCCAAAATCTAATTTAGATGGAAGAGATCAAATTATAGTGTATGAAAGATGGGTCAAGACTCAATCGTTAGCAGAAAGAGATTCGGTAGGTGCACAGGCATTTCATCAAATAATATTAATCTGCAGCCTTAATGATCACCTCATATTTTTCTGTCACTATTATTGATTCTATTGATCTCTACATTTTGCACGCAGTCATAATTTTACCCATAATTCAAATCCAAACTGAAAAAATCTGAAGTTTCTTGCAGTACGCGCGTCTAACTCTATGAGCGAAGCCCCTTCTTCTTCTTCATGGAAATTATGGAATACTAGGATCTTTTTTATTTAACTTGAAATAGATACTATCTATTTAGTGTAAAATATTATATATTTCTTATCATTCTATTTTTAAAAATAATCGAAGATATAACATGATAAAATTTTAAATAAAAATTATTCTTTTATATATATCAATACTACCTTTTTTTTTTTTTTTTTTAAAGAAAGAGACGGTACCTAAGTTCATTGATTACCTTTATTTGTGATGGAAGAAAACCGTCATTACAAAACCCGACACCTGGGGGTTATAAATGTAAAAAAAAAAACCCAAACCCAGGCGTTAAAAAAACTAAACATCTTTAAACCTCAATACAATCAGTTCGAACACAAACAAACAATTGAAACCGAAAGTGCAGCAAAATTTTAAAAAGGCTAAAAACGAATACATGGTAAACCCAGTTTGTCGAGTTGAATAATACCCTTCAATAGACGTGGTAGATCCCGATCATCTTCATAACAAATATTATGCCCATTTTCGCCTTGATGGGCCAGAAAATCTGCAGCTTGATTACCTTGACGAAATTGATGTAAAACTAAAACATTAAGTTCCTCAAGATCTTTTAGCATATCCTCCCAAAAATCCCATAAATATCAAACAATACACTTACCACTGCAAAGCCAATCCACGACCAACTTGGAATCACTCTCAACAATAACGTTTACAAAGTTTAACTTTTTACAAAAAGCAATAACTTTTCTAACAGCCCTAATTTCATATTCATTATTGGTACCAAGCCCAAAATAAGCGAAAAAGTCCCCTTAACTCTCTCCATCTCATCCCAAATCACACTACCTCCACCACTACTTCCCGGATTACCACAATAACTAGCATCATAGTTTAATTTAAACCACCCCACAGGTGGTTTCTGCCAAGCCACCAGTTTATGACGCCTAATAGAAACTGGCGCAATCTTAAGGTCAAGAGACGAAAGAAATGCTCCTCAGCCAAAGACAAAGTCCCTGTCTTTTTTATATCTCCCGCTAGCCTATGTAACCAGAACTTAACTGAAAACCAAACACTGAGCACTTTGAGGTTATCCCTCCATCCTAGCCTTACACCTGTCATACTAAAGTTTCCAAGTAATCAAACATGGCACCAAATCAATCCCTTTAATAAACGATTTTTTAGCACAAGCAAACCAAGATGAAACATGAGCCCACCAAGTGAAAGTCTGTATGCAAGAAATGCCGAAAGCTACACTAGCAAACTCCCAAACTTGTCTGGCCAGATCCCCAAAACAAAGCACAGGGTCTAAAGTTTCACAATGTTTTCTCTTGCAACAATCACAACAAGATGCTAAAGAAATCCTCCTGTGTTGCACTCGGTCATCAACGACAGGTCATCAACGACAAGGCATTTAAATCTTGATTTCCAAGTACAAATAGATATCTTATTAGGAATACTATTGTGCCATATCCAATCCATCCAAGGATTGACTCACCCTTAACCTAAATGATCTCCCAAGCACTAGAAGAAGAGAAAATACCGTCAGTATTAGGCTTCCAAATAAAAATATTCTTCCCCCCTTACCAGCCACAATATTGGAAGCAATGTGAGTTGCCATGTTCTCCCCAACCAAATCAACCAACATGTCAAAATCTCACTTATTATTCAGCCAACAATGCTGAATTTTAAGATCTTGATTATGGACCCATATTCGAGAGAGGCCTTGAATCTAACCAGCGATCATACCAGAAAGAGGAATTTCCTCCTCGTACCAACACTTTAGCATTCTAACAAACCTCAAGTAAAACAGAAATCATAGCCCTCTAGAAATTAGATCCCTCCGGACTAGTAGTAAACACATGTTTCTGCTTAATATACTTAGCACGAAAAAATGACGTCCATAAATTATCCACCGATAGGAGGCGCCAAACCATTTTCATATGAAGCGCACGTTGGACCTCTATTAAATGTCTAATGCTCAGACCTCCCTCAGTAGTGGGTTTGCAAATCTTACTCCAAACTCTCCATTTAGATCTAGGCAAACCATTAACAATACCCCAAAAGAAATTCGATAATATGAAATTAATTTTGTGAATAGTAACGAGCATGACATTCATCATAGCAAGAATATGGATAGCCATAGAGGATAACACATGACACAATAATATAAGACGCCCCTTTGCGAAAGTAATTTGAACTTCCAACCAGCAACCTTCTTCCGAATTTTTTCCACAAGAGATTCAAGAATTCTAGTCGTAATTCTACTAGAAACCAAAGGCACCCCCAAAAAGCAACCTTCTAGCGCTTTTTGATAAAATGTGATATCTTTACATACCAAAAGAGAAAATATAATAAATGTATTGGGTGTTATGCCTCTAGGATACTTTAAATTTAGGAACATTTGGGTGTCATCTTGAATGAGTGGAGTAGAAGCTAAGCTGTATGTAACATGAATACTCATTATTTGTTATTGTTTCATCTGATTCATCTTTTTTGGAAGGCAGAAACTAGTCATTTTTTTAAAATTGTCGGAGAGAACCAAAATTGATTTATATTCTTGCAATATACTCATATTTGTATCAGAACCTCCAAATTCATAATTATATTTTAATTCATCATTGCCATATATGTTGTTTGTATCAAATTATTCTCTTGCTATTGTGAGTTAACCTGGTTATGTCAGGTCCACATGCTTTCTGTAAATGTTTGAAAGAATGATTTCTCATGACATTGGTTCTGGCTGCAATGTGTGCGTAGATCAGTGGTGAATGCATATAACGTTAAGCTGAAGCAAGAAGTGGTAATTCGCGGTCCAAATGAAGAGAAGTGCCCTGTGAAAATTGTTGAAAGGTCGAATGGTCGAATCATGATTGCTAATGGGTGGTCTTATTTCGTAGAGAAGAATGATGTACAACCTAAAGACCAATGTGTGTTTGATTGACCTTTCTTTGTTTTGTTTTTTTTTTTTGGGGTGGAAGAAAAAGAACAATCGGATTGGATTGACCTAGCCGATGACATCTTCTCAGTTTTTAACTATGATGGATTGGGGTCAGAGGTTCAAATGAAAAGCCTAAGTGCTGGTCGTGACAACTAACAAAAGCCAATTTCAAAATAGGGGAGCTTAAAGTTTTTGCTTAAGCTGGAGTGCGATGAATATGGTAGTCATCTAACTTATTTGTGATAGTTTATGGGGATGATCTCAAAAGGTCACATATTCTCATCTTCCTAAGAATAAGACAACCATGAGAAGAACCATATGAAAGTCAAAGATCCCTCTAAATTTTTTTACACGTTCACTCAAACCCCTTCCTTCTCCGCCATATGAGCTGTAACGGACCATTTTCCTCTAATTGCTGTTGACTCTGAGTCTGAGCTCAAGCCTCTTTGCCCTCCTAACTAGTTTGTATATTTTGTAACCACCAAAAGATACGAACTGTTAATGAGCAAAAGACCTGCAGTGCTCCTCAAGCGGGTGGCGGGTGGCCTATTATCAGCCATATGCCCTCCTAGGCGGACGCAACTCACCTAAGAAAAACCGGGCGCCATGGCTGACAAGTACGGATCAGCTTTAGAAACCCAAGCATCCTTTAAAAAAATGAGCGTTTCCAAGCAACAAGACAAATTACCAGATCCTCCAGATAACAAGATTGTAGTTTGAAATTCTTTAGCAATCGGTCATGGAATTGCCGTAGTTCTGATTTTGACAGGTTGAACTTGAATATAGGCCAGTTACAAGTGGTGGGGTTAGGTTGAGTCATCATATGCTGGCAACAAGCACTCATTTTCTTCATAAAAATAAATATAATAAATAAAAATAATAAATAAATTGCTGGAGTGCAGTCAACATGTCAGCGGACTTTGTTTTTTTCTTAGTTGAGAAATGGCAACAATCTATGGCCTCCGAAGTCGGTTATTCTTATCTTCCAAAGAAAAAGACAAACATCAGAAGAAAACAACATTATAATCAAAGAGGATATCTAAAGTTACTTAATTCGACAGACAAAACCTGTCGTGTTAGTGAGACTCTCAGCAGTCAGCCCTAACAATGGATCCTCTACTCCAATTCCTATTGACTCTGTTCTCTAGCCTCTTTGCTTTGCTAGTATGTATCTGTTTTCAGTACTTGAGAAGCCAAATTATTCGTGAGAAAAAGACCTGTACTGCGCCTCAAGCTGGTGGCGCTTGGCCTATTATAGGCCATATGCACCTACTCGGCGGCCGGCAACTGACCCACAAAACACTGGGTGCCATGGCTGACAAGTACGGACCAGTTTTTACTATTAGGTTGGGTTCTCATAGAGTTTTGGTTCTGAATAGTTGGGAAATGGCCAGAGAGTGTTTCACTGTCCATGACAAGGTTTTCTCCACCAGACCAAGCATTGCAGCCTCAAAGTTGTTGGGATATGACTATGCTATGTTTGGGTTTGCTCCATATGGATCATACTGGCGTGAGATGCGCAAGATAGCTACAATTGAGCTTTTGTCGAATCATCGGCTTGATATGCTGAAGCATGTACGAGCTACAGAGGTGGGAACTGCGATCAAGGAATTGTACCAGTTCTGGGTTAGCAAAGGCAGTGCAGAAAGTGGAGTTCTTGTGGACATGAAGCAATGGTTTGGGGATTTGACACAGAATCTTGCTTTAAGAATCGTTGCAGGTAAGCGATACTTCGGAACCAATGCTGATTTTGATGAAGATGAGGCACGTCGCTTTCAGAAAGTGATGAGGGAATTTGTTCATCTGTTTGGTGTGTTTGTGTTGTCTGATGCAATACCGTTTCTGGGGTGGTTGGATTTAAATAGATATGAGAAAAGGATGAAGAGAACTGCAAAACAATTGGACGCTCTAGTTGGAGGGTGGCTGGAGGAGCATAAACAGAAGAAGTTGTCAGATGGGAAGAGAAGAGAAGAGCAGGATTTTATGGATGTGATGCTCAACACCCTCGAAGATGCCCAGATTTCAGGATTTGATGCTGACACCATCAACAAGGCTACTTCCCTGGTAAGTTCTTCGTGACTTTCATCTCTTTCACGAGTCCCAAGGTAAAAACTTGCCGGGTGATGGCTAAACCAACCAAAACAAAGAAGAATAGAGAAACAGAGTAAGAAATCCTGAAAAATATGAACAGGATTCAATACTCAATTGATCAAATAAAAAAAAAAAAAAAATTCGCCGCATAATATTTTCACTTTCAAGGCTATATCAAGGAATCCTTAGGGACTGGCTCAACTGTTAAGGGCTTTGGTCTTGGGGATATGCCCCAAGTTTAAGGTTTGGATCCTTGATCCTTGATACCCCAAAAAAAAAAAAAAAAAAATCATCAGAAAAAGGTTGGGAGGATTTATTGTTGAGTCATGAGATATTATTTTGGCAGAATCTATTCTTAGCAGGAAGTGACACTACAATGGTCACTCTCACATGGGCTCTGTCTTTACTACTCAACAATAGCGATGCACTAAAGAAGGCCTGTGAGGAGCTAGACAAAAACGTTGGCAAGGATAGACATGTCGAAGAATCCGACATAAAAGACTTGGTCTATCTCCAAGCCATTGTCAAGGAAACACTGCGCCTATACCCACCTAGTCCGATCATTGGTCTTCGTGCTGCCATGGAAGACTGCACCCTCTCAGCCGGCTATGACATTCCGGCCGACACACGGTTAATGGTGAATGCCTGGAAAATTCACCGAGACGAGAACATTTGGCCCAACCCTCACGAATTCAGACCAGAGAGATTCTTGACTACTCACGGGGACATGGACCTGAGAGGTCAGAATTTTGAGCTCATTCCTTTCGGTTCAGGAAGGCGAGCTTGTCCAGGGGTGTCCCTAGCTCTTCAAGTGGTGCATTTGACGCTCGCTAGCTTCTTACACAGTTTCAACATTTCTAAGCCATCCAATGAAGATGTGGATATGACAGAGAGCGTTGGCTTGACAAACTTGAAGGCAACCCCACTTGAAGTTCTCCTCTCTCCACGTCTTAATTCTCATCTCTTTGCGTAAAAATGCTACTCTTTTACCTTAAACTTTGTCATCTTCCATCGCATTTATTGATATGATGTATTTTAAATAATTTTATGTCTAATACTTAAATGGACAATCACTTAAAATGTGTTATATCAACAAGTATGACTGTATATCGATTATAAAATGTGTTATATCAACAAATAAAAAAAATGCCTCGGTCACTGACAACAGATTCACATCACAAAATGATACAAAACATTCAAAAAGTCTGAAGCCTCACATTAGTTTCTTAGTAGGTGAAATTGGCTTTGCAATGGTTTCAAGAAAGTTGAACTTTTTGTTACCTTGATAGATTGAAAAGATTACTATTGAGAATCTGAACATTCTTCTTTTAGTTTAGTTTGTACATGATGTAAATATCAAAATCAGGGATTCGAGTTCCTTGAGTGAGCGAAGCGAGCTTTGAGTGTTGGAGTGTAATTAGTAAGTTCAAGGATGTGCCCCTTGAAACAAATAAAGCAAGGAGTTCGAGTTCTAGTGTTTTTAACACAAGTAACCAAAGTTGAAACTGTTTGTTGTTGTATCTTCCTCGTAAGGAAACGAGCATAGCGAAGAGGAGGAAAGACAGAGTGTACTTCTTATATTTTGGAAAATAAGTTACTCAAGTTATATATATATATATATTTTATGGTTATACTATGCTTCCAATTTTAAGCATTTATTTTAATTAAAATACCAAGAGAGGTTTTAAAAATAAAAATATGGAGTCTCAAATCCTCATTTTTCAAAACCAGTGACTTAAGAGCTAAAATCCCAAACTAAAGGGCTATGGCATCTTCTCCCTTCCATGAGCATAGTTTATATGATTTGTATATCAGCATTTGACAAGGATCCAATTTTTTTTTTTTTTTTTAAAGATGACGGAACCTCAATTTTATTGATTGTCCTCACTTGTGACGGAGGAAAATCGTAATTATAAACACGACACCTGAAATGTACATAAAGGCTAAATCTAGAAAAAGAGAACCCAGACATCAAAACCAGTATAACCATCTAAAATACACGGTCTTTCAGAAATATATATAAACTACATCCGAACAAGCCAAAGATCCATTTGTGTGCCTTTCTTTTGTTTTTCTCAATTCTAACTTCTATCTCATTATCTTCTTTTTTTTTTTAATAATAATTTAAAATCAATCTCATTAATTTTTTAATGGAACTCAAATAAAGTTGGATCCAGAAATTAATATTGAGGGCATCAAAACTTCATTAAAAAAAAAAGTTGAAATAGAGAATTTTTTTCTAGAATAATTACATTTTCTTTTTTGGTTAAGTGAATAATTAGTGTATCACTTTCTCTCTTAACTCATTTCTTAAGTAGCATTATTATTGTTATTATTATTATTATTATTATTATTATTATTATTATTATTATTATTAAATTATATCATTTAAATAAATTAATATAATATATTTTATGTGCAACTGTTTAAATAAAAAAATTGATTAAAATGTAAAGTACAACCCTTTTTCTTATTGTGCTAATTCCTGTATGGTATAAAGATACCCTGTTAATTGTTAAAGACTGTTATAGTTCATGGTCAGCTCTAAAACCCTAAACCCTACCACCCATCCTAAGAAAAAACACAATTTTGGCGGTAAAATATCCCCCAATTCCAAACCCTAATTACACTCCGTTCTTAATTCTCATGCAATCGACATCCTACACAGCCCCCAATTCCCACCACTTTTCTCTTCCATGGAAATCTCCAGAACACCATTTTACCACCCGGAAATCAACCCCCTTTAAACCCAAAAGCCGCTTCAAGACCCTGTCTCTCACCAATTCCCTGAGACCCTCGCTCGACTACGAACCCGAGGAAAGCATCGATAAAGGGCCCGGACCCGTAATCGCATCCCCGGGTCGACTCCCTGTAGTGATTCGGAAGTCCGGTAGGGTTTCTAGGTACTTTTGGGATGGGAATTGTTTGCAATTGGTTCGCGTGGATGGCGGTGCGTCGTCGTTTTCTTTCGATTTTGATGACGGGTTTAGGAAATTTTTTAAAATTCTTGCTTCGGCTGTCAGGGATTTCTTTATTCCAAAACAAGTTAGTGAGAGTTACATGGACTATGTGAAGTGGAAGTTTTTGCACCGGGTTTTCAGCTCGGCTCTCCAGGTGCTTGCCACTCAGGTAATAAAATAGTGCATTATTTTTCTAAAAAGAAAAGAAATTTCGCTTGAATTACTTGGAAATTCAAAGATAGGTTATGTAACGTGTCCTTCTTTGGGTAGCTATTTATACAGTGTCTTGAACTCTGTTTCATACTGAACTTAAAGTGATGTTGGTATTGAGGTAATTGTTAAAATCTTTACAGGTAGAGGAGCGTTTAAACTTCTTTGTTTATGCGTTTGAGCTAACTTAAATCTATAATAAATATTTGATGATTGTGATTGTTTAGTAGAGCATGACACCACATCAGAGAATTGAACATAGGGTTGGTGTAAGAAGGGTTTCAACTTTTTCAAATGAACCGAAGAATTACATTACTACCGATTTCTTCAGTGATAATTACTTTAGACTAAATGAGAAGGGAACAACAGAGAGTCTGCGTCAGGAGAATTCACATATTGTATTGATAAGCTTTTTGAGACAGAATATTCTGCAGAACCTAGCAGATACAAATTAGTTTATTGAAGACTCTGGTATCTCCCCCAAACGACTTTTTTTTTTTTTTCCCAAAAAAATCCTTTTTGAAAGGAAAAAAAAAACCTAAAAGGTGTAACATTTAGATGAAGATTTGGTACACAAGCTTTCATACTGTTTGGGGAATGATTGATATCAGGCAATGTTCCGGGCTATAGGATTTGGATACTCTCGTTCACTTCCGTCTGCTGCTGCTCTTAACTGGGTTTTGAAGGATGGACTTGGACGGCTAAGTAGGTGCATCTACACGGCTAGCCTAGCCTCTGCTTTCGATACCAATCTAAAGGTATGACTTCCATTCCTATTAGAATTTGGTTAACTTATTCTTTCTCATCAGTTTTATGTTTCTAAGTATCTTTATTTGCAGTGCTTGTAGTTACCTGCACTGTATTTTGGTGTTTGGACAAGATAACCAAAGTCCCAAAGTACAGTGATTGATTGTATTTCTTAAAATTTGAAATCTTCATCATTTTTTGTTCTTTTTGAAGAGAGTTAGGTTCTCAACGTCTGTTATCTTCACTTTGAGCATTGGAGTGGAGTTGTTGACTCCTGCATTTCCGCAATACTTCTTGTTGCTTGCATCTGTTGCTAACATTGCCAAACAAATAAGCCTTGCATCCTACTTAGCCACAAATGTAAGGATTCGGACCTCAATTATTTTTATGTGATTTTTCATATCTATTGATTTTTTTTTTTCCCTGATGGATGTCAGTGTTGTTACTTGCTTGAAATCTTTTTTGAACGGTTTACTTGCTGGAAATATGATGATGTTACACTATTGCATGCTTCTTCTTTTTTCCCATACTCTTTCTTCTTTACTATTTACATACGTCATCAGTTGTGCAATGATATTTCTCTGCATTTACTACTGTTTTTTTTTTTGGGTTAACGAATCCAAGGTAAAAGAATAGTCTAAAATTTACATGCTTGATGAAAAATATGGCCATAAAAAATCTGTATACTTTACAATGTCTATGCCAGACAATCATGCATAGGTGTTGCTTCTATATATGTCCCGTTTACTTGAGCTATAATTATTTCTTTCATCAATAAAACGCTTCTTTACAGATTAAAAAAAAAAACCGTCTACTCCACATTTAAGGAGAATTTTTGCACACTACATGCCCTAATCTCGTGTGTGAAAAACGAAACAAATGGGTGCCAGGAAAAAGGGGAAAATGGAAAATATGAAATACTTTATATTCTTAAACCTAACAACTACATTTAGCACTTTATTTCTTACGAATTATTTTTCTCAGTTTTTTGGTTTGAATTGATCTATGTAATGTACCTTCACAAATTCAGGGAGTACTGTGATTGGGATAGCATTTTTCTTATTACAGAATATTAAACCTTTACAAGTGGAGTTTTTACGTTCTCTGTGTTTAAGCAGACAGCTGTTCATCGAAGCTTTGCAATAGGAGACAACCTTGGTGAAGTTTCTGCAAAGGCACAGGTTTGTTATAATTTTTCATACCATGTTAGTTGTATATGCTTCAGTAGCATGGGACATATCCTGACTTTTGGTGTGGGTTTCAGATTCAAACAGTATGCTTTGATAACCTTGGCTTATTGCTTGCTGCACTTCTGAATATGTTGTTGAAGAACAGTCCAAGGTTTTTCCACCCTGGCTTTCCCTTTATCTCATTTAGTTTTGAGATGAATTTATCAGCTTACTAGATATAGTTTGCAAGTTCATTCTTCCCATTCTTATTTGAAAAAATATATTTTGTAACATTACTTATATATATATATATATATATATATTTTGTAACATTGAAATCATTATCAATAATGAAATAGCAGAATCTCCCCGCCCAAAACAGCGAGAAATGTGGAAACCTGTGGATTGGTGTAACTATCTGCCAATACTTCTGCCAAAATATATTACAGCCTCCCACCCCATATGTATTTTATCAACTTGGTTGAGAGAAAACTCTATTGACTTCCAGCGTTCGTCACTAAAAGTATTCATTCATGCTCTGAATACAAACCTAGTAAGTAGTAATAATTGCTGTCATAGTAAACCTGATTGAAAAGAATTTAAAACATGCACTGTCCATATCTGTTTTTATGGAGAACAAAAAAATGCTGCCTGTCATTTGAATCCCTGTCATTTGGATCTGTGCTTGACATGTTTATCGTATTCATTATAGAAAGTTATGCTTCCATGGTTCCCTAACTTACTGTTAATGCTGAAGATTGCTAGCAGGTTTACCATTTGTTATATACCCGATTTTCTCGGCATTTGATCTTTTTGGAATATATCAGGGGCTTAAACATGTCCATCTGCCGACACTAACTAAGGTGAGTTGGCATATGAGTTATATAAGATTGAAATGACAGTTGGCTCACGTTTTCTTTTTCTTTTTAACTAACATTTGAGGAATGCAAGATTGTGGCCTCCATGTGTTCTATATGAATTGCCCACACCCATTATTTATTCAGATTTGTTTGCTCAGTGGCCAGTCTTAAAGAACATGAATCTTGTTGGAAAACTTTTCCTACCACATTAGGATGATGATATCTAATAGCTAAATATTCTGTCAAATTCAAATGCCTTTGCTTTTAATGGCTTGTCTTTTTGCTTACCCATAAGATGCCTGTTCAACAGCATTTGCCATATCCCTGGTTTTGGGTTAAAGGTGTCTTCAGTCACAACTATTTGGTCCCATTGGATTTTGCATACAAAAGCCCCACACTGAACAGCCTCCTTCCCCTGCCCTTTCATAATACACAGGCACGTGGGCTCATATAATAGGAAAAGGAACAGGGCTACAGCCCCTCTATTAACAAGTTAACTTCCATAAAATTTACAATATATGTGCACCGCCACTACTTTCCGTTGTTTTCCTTGCAATATTATGGAGTTCATGATCTGAATTTTTATGTTGCTTTTATGATCAGGATAGACTTGAGATTATACTAAACACTTGGATTGAGTTAGGATATGTCCCTTCACCCGCAGACGTGAGCAAAGAGGAAGGAGTTGATTTTCTGTGGACCAAAGGTGAGGTCTCAGCATTGTGCTTCTCACAGCTGTGTTATGATGCTTTGATTTAAGCTGCTATAGAATGGAGTGTGCATCATTGGTGTAACTTATACCCAATTATCGAGTTTTGAATCAGGAAAAAATGTTTGGCCCATCAGAATAGGGTGCTTGAGTCCCGAGGATCAGATACCCAAGTGGTCAATGATGGCAATGCAATGTACAAGTAGTGAGGATTATTACTTCATATGCATGGAAATCTTCCACAACAAAGTGAAGAGAACTAAGCGAGTATGTTAGGAAACCTATAAACTGAGTTTCCACCTCATCTATAAAGAATGTTTCTCACATTTTCACTTTTTCTTCCCCTGCCACGTTTACTAAATTCTAGCAAGGGATACTTCTTTGTCTACGGGAAGGGGCCATCACTGCAAATATTATCATGGGTTTTTTACAGGTAGTTTGAATGATTTCATTTCCTATTTCTTTTAAGAGCACGTATAATCTTTAGTGTGCAAGATGCTCTATTACCATGAATGGAAACTTCGTCTATAATTTCCATGTCAAGTAGTTTTCCCGATCTTAAAGTTTGGTGCAATCTTTATGTTCTGTACTGTAGGCGTGCTACATTCGGAAGGCAATACTTGTGAAGAGGAGTTGGTGGGAGAACATTATTGGGGGTAGTGATCCATTGGATTCTGTTTTCAATGAATGGTTTCAAGTGATGGAGGATAGCAAACGATGTGCGCAGAAGGATCTGTCTTTGTTGAATGAACAAATGTTGGGTATGGGTTGGGCTGCTAAAAACATTTTGTTAAGTACACAGGAGCAGACTCGATACAGTTTTGTAGATGACTGAAGCTTTGGGAATGTTTTCTTGAAGATTGGCGGCTCTCTCTTCATACGGAGAGTTTTGGGGATGAATCTTAATTTAAAGCTATCAATTTTTGCAAATCATCTGTAACATTCTGTTTTGTCCAATAAGTAGTTCAAGCTTATTTGATATATATATATATATATATATATATATATATATTCTATTTGTAAGAAGTTAACCTATAAAAAATGAACGTTCTTTTTGTACCTGCTGTTTTTATATGCTGTATGAAATTATTACACTATTAAAAGTAAATAAAAGGTTTATATCTAAATTTGAAACTTTAGACCAAAAGCCATACCATCTGAGAGAGAATTTTCTCCAAACTTTCATCAGCCCACATCATTATACTGAGAATAACTAGCACGCAAGGATGGGATTGCATTTGCATTGAAAGATCAGACTTAAGTCCAAGTTAGAGTGAGACAAATCAAGTGACATGGCTTAAAAAAACTCAATAAACAACCAATATATAATCATGAAAGGGATAACATACAAGATAATTCAAGCAAATTTCCGGACAACCAGAGGACACCTATTGGCAGGCTTTATTCTCAAGCAAATGTATGCAAAGAACCACTATAAACAAATCCAAATGATAATCAGCACAGCTAAGAGAAGAAGATGAATGATTGTACATACAGTTAGGAATCCGATCAGCTAACATCCTTGAGTCTTTTTATCAAAGCGTCCAGAGACTTCTTTTTCGGGTTCTGATTTGCTCCCCGTGTCCCCAAGGTTCCAAATAGCCTATCTGAGGAATCCCTCAACATTTCTGAGATCGTCACGACTTTCCTGTAGTCCAAAGTATTGTAGCACTTCTCTCTGATTACTGGATTCAGAAAATTCTCTGGATGATTACTCAGGAGCAAATTAATCAATTGCCTTGACTCTGCAAGTGAGGTTTTCAACTGATTTGCATCCCCATCTGAAAAAATGGGAGCTTGATTGTCCGCAAACGACTCCAACAACCGAATATCGACATCAATCCCCATGATCGCATTAACGTTAAACCTCTTAACCGAGTCACCAAGTAAAAAACCAACAATCTTCTCGGAGATGTGAGAAAGAACATCTTGTAAAACCCTTTTGAGGACCTGAGCCGGCAATATTTGTTGAGCAGTTGAAACTAGAGTTTCCAAATATATAATAACCTCAATTCAAATATTCGTTCGCACTCTGTGAAGGCTCATTAGCCATCCAATTCACGTTCTCAATCAACGTCATGAACCCATCAACTTTGGCTTTCAGCAACCCAGAGAGCATGTCTTCCGCAGCATCAAGGGCTCTGCTCAAAGGAAACTGTCTCCTACCCCTCTCGACCATTCTCAAGGGGTTCCCCGATAGCCGAGCAGCATGACGAAAGACGAAACCACAAGCACGCTCCATGGCAGCCATATTGGCTGCCATCTGCATCGCCTGCGACACCCCATGCACAGACGTATTGATAAAGCTGAAACAAAGCCTCATCCAGAACCTCGCTCAACAGCCGATCTAAGTACTTCTTAACCGCATCATAAAAATCTAACTGCCCACCATACGACATGAAATTCACGGAATCCTCCACAAAGGACCTCGCAATTCGACAACAATCTGGTACTGTAGACGAAAACGGCGCCACATAAGGAAATGCCGGCACAATATCCGACGTTTGAAGCTGAAATGAAAGTACGTTCATAGAATACTCGTACTCCTTTTTCATTAACATCTGTTCAAACGTATCGGCCGCGAGGGCCTCAATAATCTACCCCCCGCAATCCGACAACAACAGTTCATGGTATTTATCCCTATGTTTACTCAGCACGTCCAACAAAGCGTCCACCGGGTACCCGTACCTCCTCAGTCACTCCCAACAAGCTCACATAGTCCTTGATCAACAAAAAATGACTCGCGGTCTGCATCCTAGAGCACTGATCCTCCAAGACGGAACACATTTTACTGACGGCTGTCTCCCACAAGTTCTCGACCTCCAATTTCGAAATCAAACCCCCACCGGTCCTCAAAACCCGATCTTCCACGATAAAAAACCAGGCGATCTGCGCAAAAAATGTTTGGTGGGATTCTAGAAATGGAGTCATGGACGATACCTGTCCGACGTCAATTGGAGCTTCCGGTTCTCGAAGTAGTACTGCGTGAACCGGTCCTCAAGTCCTAGAGTTTGGTTTATGTGATAAGCTCTGTACAGCGGTGTCAAATCGAAGCCGCTGTTACTGTCGTTGCTCAGTACATTGCGGTCGTTGTCGTCTTCCTCGTCCTCTTCTCGAAGAGCGTAAACACAGTCTCGGAGACTAAGACGGGTCTGTTCCTCCGCTTGGCGCTGCTTGATTCGGAGATCCTCTTCACGTTGGCGCGCCGAGGAGGCTTGGCCAATGGCTAATTGGTCTAGGTTCCGGCCCACTACGCGGATCTCGACCAGCCAATTACCGAAATACTTGCTCACTTTCCTCTCAATGTGAGCCTGAATCTCGGGAATCTTCTTCTCCAGCATCCTCTTCAGCGTGGACGAATGCATTTTGTCCAAGAACTCGGTCTCGATGCAGTCCAAGCACTTCAACGCCATGTAAAGATTGTTGTTGGAAAGGTGATATTTGGATCGGGAACAAACCTCGATCAGACGTATTCATGTGGCGAGGGATTGGAGAACAAGATTGACATTTTGGGAAACGACACGGGGCTAGAGAAAGTCATCGAGGGAGGAGAGGAGTAAACCGGCGACGGACTGGAGGCTGGAGTTGGTGTCGGAGTGGGAGGACTTGAAGGAATCGCCGTCGGAGAGGAGGGACTTGAGATCATCGACGGCGAGGATGAATTCCTGGTAGTGAGCCCTACAGACTTCCTCATTTTCGTACTCTTTAGATCGGGAGAAGTGACGGAGGTGGTGGAGCAGAGTCTCGGGCTTCCTAGACGAGAACGCCTTGCGAATGAAGGGGCCCAAGTCCTCATTGTTGCAGATGGCCGAGGAGAGGAGAAGAATCTCGAGCTTGTCGGCAGAGTCCACACAGTCATTGGAGGCAGCAACGGATCTGGCAGGGGCCACTAATAGGCGTGGCTTCGTGGAGTGGTGCATTGTGACGAGCGTGGTGCTCGAAAGCGTGTAATAGCATTTACAATCACTGTAATTTGCATGCTCATACCGACTACGTTTTAGCATATATATAAAATAATGTTTGTAATAATAATAAAAGTAATATTAATTAAATATATTTTACGTATTCTCATTTTATAATCTAATTTAATTTTATTTTAAGAAAGAACAGAAGTTGTAACTAAAACAGTTTAATACCATATTATGAAGTAAAAATCCAGAGACTCTGAAAGGGAAGAGGAATGAGTAAATATATTTTACATGTTTTATTGAATATGATTAATTAACAAATAAATACTTTTTTATAGAAAAATATAAAAAATAAAAAAGATAAATGCCAAAACACAAATATTGTCAGACAAGAAATAACAAGCATAACAAACTCTTGACATATTTCTAAAAAACTAGTGGAAAATAAAAGAAAGCAGAAATATTGTCTTAATAGTACTAGGCCTAACATTGTAATTATTCTAAGGGGCCAACAGAAGCCCTAACCCAACTCGTCAACTAATGATCTGAGCCCTGCCCTGGTCTCGCCCAAGCCCACAGTCTTCAAGCCCTCTAGGTCTAGCCAACGATCCACAACCTTCAATCAAAATTGACCCCCCGATACTCAGTTGCCCTAATTCAATCTCCTTCCCCATGGGCCATTACCTCTCTTCTTCTCTTACAGCCGCTGTGCCTCTTCTCTGGTAAGGGCCGGCGGTGTGACACACTAATAGGAAACTAAATCCTAGAATTATTAGGAAACCAAAAAATAGAGAAGCCCTAAAGATACTAGGAAAACCCAGAAATAAAATCAAACTACAAGGAATCCTGGTTAACTTTGTCCTATATCGCATCATCAAAAATAAAAATAATAAAATCCATGCACACTACGGCTACAAAGCTATTCAAAAGTAGTTTATTCATTGTTCTTGTTTGTCAAGAAAACTCAACAAAAATCCACTCACAATCCGTCGTGCTACAGGATTTGGAATACCTCGACATAATCGCCCATCAATGTATGCCAGCATGCCTGACAACACAAACTTGCCAACTTCCCATTTCCATAGGAATTTTACCTTCTGGGGGTCATCTTCAGTGGGGTTTGCAGGGACTATTTCTTTATGATTGTCACCGTCTGATTCTCTTTTCCATTTGATGTTTGCCATAAACTTATTTGCTTGCTTTCTCAACATGCGGATTGCAAAACTCACAAATAGGTGTTCACACAATGTCAGCACTGTCGGTCCAATTTTCCATTCCTGTGGCAAAGATTTCCTTGCTTAAGTATTTTAAATGGATGTCGGCATGAACGTATGTGCACATTGATCACAAGCAGGATGAATGAGTTTGAATACTAATTATAAATTAAAAATCTACTAGCCAGGCAAAAAGAGTGAGAAAGAAGGTAATTAATATAAATGCATTGAAAAATGTGAAGGACGCCAACATTGATCCCAAAAGTGAAACTTCTGTTACAGGTTTACACCTTCTCCTCTCTCAAGTTTTGGCTCAGAAACCAAGGTTTGGCCGGCCACCACAAAATGAACCATATATGATGATTATCAGGAAATTCATGCTCCTACCAAAGTTTGTGAAGATCGTTTGAATATAAAAACCATTTCATCTCATCACATCATTACAATTTTCTCAAATTTCCACACAATCTAATTAACAATTCAACTTTTTCAAATCCTAAAACAATAATAATATTAAAAAATAATATTTTAACAATATTTTATTCAACTCATCTAAAACCATCTCATCTCATCTCATTTCACTATCTAAACGAACCCTACAGTACTTTAAGAGATTTTTTAAAGATGCCAGTATTTAATGCAAGACATGCCCATATTAAGCACGTATCTATACACGGACTTCTCAGACAAAAAAAAAAAAAAAAGAAGAAGAAGAAAGAAAGATCACGGTACATGCCTAAACTACCCAAGTTTCACTTAACAGCCTAATTTGAAACGTAAGTTGTAATTTGTGCCCTTGCTAAAATCTAACTACCAAGAAAAAACAGGAAACAGAGGTACACATGAATGGATGCAATTACCCTTTCTCCTCGAGTATGGTGCAGGGGGCGAGAAGTAGTTGAAGAATCTCCTTTTAACAATGCCTTGCTCATAAGGAATGCTTTCACACGGTCCACAATCTCCTCAATGAGCGAACTGTTTGGGGGTAGGTTTTTCAGGAAAACCTGGACACATGATGCAATATGATCAGGAACCATGAACTTTAAGCAAATCAAATCTTTCAGAATTAGGCATGCCAGGCATGTCTTTTAGTATTAGATTGACCCAATGTACAAGAATAAATAGAAAATGTAAATTCTTTTTGATCCAGAATCTTCAGATCTACAGTGCTTGGTCTCCACAAAAAAGCATTGCCCTTAGTATTGAGTTGGAGATAAGTAGACTCAAACTGCTGCATCTTCCACAGGGTAAACCACCACCTCCCAGGCCCCGATTAATTTTACCAGAGAGGCCAACGATAGACAATAAGTCTCTGTGCAGAGTTACAATATGAACACCAACACCCTCACCTGGAGCCAACGACCCACTACGACTAGCGTATCTACAATTACATCCCCGAGCAGCAGTTGAATGAGGAAATGAATAGTTCATTATCTAATGGAGTTTTCCGTTCCAATACTCCATTGAGAGTTACCAATATTTATCAAATTTGTTCCTAGAGCTGGAAGGGATGTTATTGGTGCTATCAGTTGAAGGAAACGGAGCCTAACTGCGAGCATTTTACAGGACAGTCATTACAAGATCAAGGTTTCATTTGAAAAATTGATAGCATTTTTATGCAGCCTCGTAAATATTTTCCCCCTTCAATAAATTACCTGATTGTCAATGACTCTGACTCTAAGATATTCTTGTCTATACAGAGTATCCAACATAGCTTGCAGGTATCCTTCAATATATAGCTGTAGTAATCAAAACAACCAATCAGTAATTGATTTCAGAAATAAAGACTTATAAAAAGTCAAAGAGACCTAGCTTCTTGTAGATACTTAACATATACATATAACGTATACACTACAAAATTAATTTTCAATTATGTTGCACGAGTGGAAATGTGCATTAATATTTTACCCTTAAAAGCTGGCTCATTATAGTGTGCTTGGTGATTGGCGTCCCATGGTCTTTCGTTAGAAATATCATTAAAAATTCAGAAGGCTGGCTAGTTTACTGGATTAGTTGGTACAACATGTTACCAGCAAAGAAGAATATGTAAACTAAACGTGGCACTAAGGCATCAATAGGGTACGGAGGGGTTATGCAACATAAATAAATATATAATTAAAACAAGAGAGTAACACACTATCACAAAAACTTTCCTGCCACCTAGATTAATGAAAAAAGGTGCACCCCAAAGAAATAGAAACAATTACCACTAATTACGTCACGTGATATATGTTAAATAGATTTTACCTCATCAACACCAGGACTACGATCAAGTTTGATCTTTCGATCTGGACCACCTTCCATCAAAGCAGTTCCTAAAAATGATGGCTCCATAGCCAATTTCAATATTCCTTGATGAAAGCCACTTACCTTCAAAATAACCAAGGGCAGCCAGAAAGGCAATATAAGCAAGCTAATCAAAATATTGCAAAATGCTTATTGTGGTACTCAATAGTGGAGAAGATTAATTGCACCATTCCATTAAAACCACTTGTTTGTGCTCCTCTCAGAACGGAGTCTGATATTTCAGTTACAGCAGCAAAGAGTACATTAGATCCCGCTGTTCTCAACTGCAGACAACACATTGATAGTTTTTGTGAGTGCAGAGTCAACAATATCTGATAATTAAATAAGATCGAACTTACAGTTTTTTCTAGATCACCAAAGTAGCGTTTTGTCCCAGAGAACCCTTTACCATCAATACACGTACGGATGAGTTTAAATGTACCTGTCCCCAATAGCCAAAGCAGCAGAGAGATATTACAACCAGACCTTCCCAAATAAGAAAACATAGAAGTCATGAACGAAGTGTTAGTGTTTGAAATGAGCATCTAAAGAAATTACATGGCATATCATGTTCAAGTGCACATATTTAGTTAACAGCTATGTCAAAATGACCTGGATCTGAATCTCTTTGATATCTATAAACTTAATGTTAGCAACAGGACAAACTTATAAAAAAAGACATAGGTAAAAGGACATTACATTTTGAAGTAATATTTCTCAAAAAATTTGTAGGTTCAAAGGTTTATCTTGAAGTTTTCTCTCCGTACAGTTCTATTTCCTTTGCTTTTTTTTCCTGCTTGCTGGTGGTAGTGTTGCGTTAATGGCTATAACACAGTGTGGTGATTAGGGTTTTAGTCCAGATTGAGATAGTGTGCTGGTTGGATAGGATGGGGTTGTGTAGAGAGGTGGTTATTGATCAGAAAGCTTTTGAGTTCAGTAAGGAGAATGACAAGTGGTGGAGAATTACTGAGAGAAGCCGTCGTGGGGTAAAATATATTTCTCTGGATCATGAAGCCATGGGATGGTTGGGTTCAATGGTTAGGGAGTGTGCAGTTTCTTTGGGCCCTGAAGAGTTCCTGAGAACTCGTAGGAAGGGTAATAATGTTTTTATGGTGAGGAGGGGATGGAACAACAATGGCTGGTTT
Organism: Juglans regia; assembly: GCF_001411555.2. Lineage (NCBI taxonomy): Eukaryota > Viridiplantae > Streptophyta > Magnoliopsida > Fagales > Juglandaceae > Juglans > Juglans regia. Next base: position 3,003,542 of record NC_049907.1, read on the forward strand.
TTATGCATTTCAGAATATGGGCATGATAAGAGGAGAGGTATGTTATTGGTGCCGGAAGGAAGGAAGGGAGAGGGGTGGAGAAACTTTGGTATTTCTCTGCAAGAACTAAGCTCTTCTTCCTCTGTTTTGAGTGGGAGAAACAGAGAGGGTATGGATCAGGCAGGGAACCCGGAGAGGTTTAGGGGTGGTGGTGGTGCTCCTTCGTGGACAGCAGTTGGGGGACAGTCGTACAGCCAAGCCCTTCAAAAGGGCCAGGTTAGAACTGTGGGCGCTGGGTTGCCAGACGTGGGAGGTGCAGAGATCGTGCATGGCAGTGTACTGTTGGGGCCAAATCAGGAAACTATGTTAAGGGTGCTGAAGGAGATGGAGAAAAAAGTTGGGAATTTATTAGAGGAAATAGTTTGGCTAAAACGGTGCGTTAAAGGCAAGGAAGAAATGAATAGGGATAAGGATTGGGTTTCGGGTGTTAATAAAAATATAGTAATGGGCCGAGATTTGGGAGCAGAGTTAGGCCCGTTGGTGGAGAAACCTGGCCCGAAGGATATGGGTTTGGCTCTGGGCCAGACCGTAGGCCCAAAAACAATTTGGCTGCCCAAGCAGCGGGAGACCGAAACATCGGTGCAGTTGCCGAGTCACGAGATATCGGCCCAGGTGCCGATAAGCGCCGCGTCGGTCTTCTTCCCACCGGCACAGAAAGATACTCCGGTCGCGGTCGAGCTTGACGTGATCGTAGAAGATCGAGATATTGCAGAAGCTGGTGATTTCGCAGAAGATGCTGAGATCGCAGGAGACGTTGTTTCGGTGGAGACCGTGAGGGCTAATTCCCTGTCGTCGCAAGGGGGTTTGTCATCAGGGAGTACACAGAACCAGCCGTGTGTGGTGGTCGAAGGGTTACTTGCAGCATCAAGGTCCAGCTCGATGGAAGAAGTTGGACTTTTGGGTGAGATACCGACGCTGAGTCGTGGGGTATTTCTGGGAAATAATGTCGCTGAGTCGAGGGGTGGGGGGATGGAAGGCAGCGTGGTGAGATCTGAGCAGTTGCCTATCACGATTGACCCAATAGCATTGGAGTTGGTATCTGTGGAAGAAAATAAGGTGGGGGATGGGGCTGTACAGATAAATTTGGCTGTCCCTGTCAGTGGGAAACCAGAATTAGTGTGTGGCTCGGAGCTGGCTGTTTTTACTCCTGTAGAGGAGGAGGGGGGGGGTCAGCCTAACTCCTTTGTGTACAGTCCTGCCTAGTTCTAAATATTATTAGTGGATTATATTTATTTGAATTAATTCCTATGTTATCTATGTATTTTCTGGTATAGATATATTTGGACAGCTGTATAGGATTTATATGATTTGTAATTTGAATATTTAGATTATGTAGATAAGTATGGGAAACAAATCTTATCCAATATTTGAATCCCTATAGGATAGGAAGTCAGTTTTCGAATGGCTAATTGGATGTAATCTATTTTGACTATTTAATGAATGAGATGGGAGAGGATGAATTATTCAGTCAAAGAGAAATCTGTTATGGTATCAAGAGCAGGTTCATAATTTTTTTCTACGAATTTTTTTCCTTTCTCGGGGGATTTCTTTGTGGGTTATCCATTCTCGGCGCTGGCTGAGTTCGTGTTTGGTCTTCCGTGTGCTTCTCGGTGCCTTCCTTGTTTGTTCTTGACCTCCCGCGTGACTATCGGCATTGTCTGAGTTGAAGGTTGGGGTTTCTTGTGACTTTCAACAACCTCGTAGTGTTCCTTGTGCATTATCGGCGCTGTCTGCGTCGATCTTTGGCTTCTGTTTCGGGAAAAAAAAAAAAAAAAACAATTTTCTCTGTTTCGGTGATTATCGGCACTCTGTTTCAGAGGGTACTGTGGATTTCTGAGGTCATCGGCACCTTCTGTGACTGTTTTCTGGGCTGCGATACGTTGTACTGTGTGAGGGTGCTCACTTCTCAGACTATCGACGTTTTCTGCAGCAGTTTGGTCCTTGGTGAGGATTGTTACATCTAGGGTTTCTTGTCTATCATGTCTTCTGAAATTAGAGATTCCCTTCTGGTTCGATTCAATGGTAAAAATTATGCTGCATGGTCTTTTCAGTTTCAAATTTTGGTGAAAGGAAAGGAACTTTGGGGTCATATTGATGGGAGTAGTGTGGCACCAGAAGACAAAGTTCAGCGGGCTTCTTGGGAAAGCAAGGATGCCCGAGTCATGTCTTGGATTCTAGGATCTGTTGATCCTCACATTATCTTGAATTTACGCTCATTCAAGAATGCTCGTGATATGTGGAATCATCTCAAGCGGCTGTACACTCAGAATAATGCAGCAAGGAGATTTCACCTTGAACTAGAGATGTCGAATTTCTCTCAAGGAGCTCTCTCTGTGGAGGAGTTTTATTCTGGTTTTTGCAACTTGTGGGCTGAGTATACAGATATTGTATACACTTCAATTCCAGCAACAAGTTTGGCCGATATTCAAGCTGTTCATGAAGCAAGTAGGCGGGCACAGTTTCTTATGAAACTAAGGCCGGAATTTGAATTTATTCGTGCTAATCTGATGAACCGAGATCCGGTGCCTCCACTTGATATGTGTTTGGGAGAGATATTTCGAGAGGAGCAAAGATTGATGACTCAAACAGCCATGGAACAAACTACTTCAGCTCCTGTGGCATATGCAGCTCAAGGAAAAATCAAAGGGAGGGATTTCAGCACTACTCAATGCTATAGTTGCAAAGGTTATGGGCATCTTGCTGCAAATTGTTCTAAGAAAACTTGCAACTATTGCAAGAAGCAAGGACATATTATCAAGGATTGCCCAATACGTCCGCCACGTCGCCAAGCAACTGCCTATTCAGCTGCTGCTGAGGCTACTAGTGCTGCCAGTTCTACCTTGGTCCCTTCCTCTCATGTTCCAGCTTCCACTTCTCAAAATTCCATTCCTATTACACCAGAAATGGTCCAACAAATGATAATCTCAGCTCTTTCAGCTTTTGGTATTTCAGGTAAAACCAAATCTGCCTCTAAACCTTGGTATTTTGATTCCGGTGCCACCAATCATATGACAAGTACCTCTAACTCTCTTGTTAATGTCTCACGGTATGCTGGTCCTCTTCAAATTCACACGGCAGATGGTAGTTCCCTACCTATCACTGCCGTAGGTGACATTTCTCCTTCCTTAAATAATGTTTTGGTGTCTCCTTCATTAAATACCAATCTGATTTCTATTGGACAATTAGTTGACAGAAATTGTAGAGTGTCATTCACTTCTTCTGGTTGTCTTGTACAGGATCAGGTGACCGGGAAGATGATCGCGAGGGGTCCTAAAGAGGGTCGGCTGTTTCCTTTATGTTTAGATTCCAAATCTGTTGAGTCAAAGTCTTTATCTTCGTTTTCTTGTAATGTTGGTATTTTGAGTGTGAAGGATTGGCATAGGCGGTTGGGCCATCCCAATTCTCACATACTTCATAAGTTGTCATCTTCTGGTTTAATAGGAAATAAAGATCTCTATTCTCTTGCTCAATTAAATTTTGATTGTGATACATGCAAGTTAGCTAAGAGTAAAGTTTTGCCTTTTCCTTCAAAAGGATCTCATGCCACTCGTGCCTTTGATGTTATTCATAGTGATGTGTGGGGTATTGCCCCGATAGAATCTCATGATCGTTATAAATATTTTGTGACGTTTATTGATGATTATACTCGTTTTACATGGATTTACTTTCTTCGCACTAAGAATGAAGTATTTTCGGTATTCAAGCGTTTCTTGGCTTATCTTGCTAATCAATTCTCTACCTCTATTAAGGTTCTTCGCTCTGATTCAGGAGGAGAATATATATCTACTGAGTTTCAAATATTTCTTCAAGATCAAGGAATTATTTCTCAACGTTCTTGTCCATATACTCCACAACAAAATGGAGTAGCTGAAAGAAAGAATCGTCATCTTCTTGATATGGTCCGGGCTCTCCTAATTGATTCGGGTGTGCCCTCTCGTTTTTGGTGTGAAACTTTGTCTACTGCTGTATATTTAATTAATAGATTACCTACTCTAGTATTAGACAATGTTTCTCCTTATTCTTTGCTATTTGGGCACTCTCCAGACTATTCTCAGTTGCACTCTTTTGGTTGTGTTTGTTTTGTGCATCTTCCATCTCACGAAAGACACAAACTTTCTGCTCAATCAGTCAAATGTGCTTTTTTAGGGTATAATTCTTTTCAGAAGGGTTTTGTTTGTTATGATCCTCAAGCTAAACGCATTAGAGTTTCTCGCAATGTGGTGTTCTTTGACAAACAACAATTTTTTCATACTCATATAGACCCTATTCCTCCTAGTTTCTGTGTGTTGCCAAATTTCTCAGATAAAGATACAACTTCTACACTAGCTTCCGCTCGGTTTAAACCTGGTTGTGTTTACACCAGGCGCAAACCATCTCATCCAGAAGATCTGACCGCTCTTTCTGCCCCTCCTGAGCATCCGCCCGTGCCTCCTGATCAATCACTTGACACATCTTATGATCCACCACCACGCCGGCATACTTCTAGAGTCTCCAAACCCCCGAATCGGTATGGTTTTTCATCTCATTCTTCTATGTCAGCTACACTTTCTTCTATTGCTATTCCCTCCTCTTATAAGCAGGCTATGGAACATGAGTGTTGGAGGGATGCCATGCAAGTAGAAATGGATGCACTAGCGGTCAATGACACTTGGGATATTGTGTCTTGCCCTTCTTCTGTGACACCTATTGGTAGTAAGTGGGTGTATTCTGTGAAGCTTAGATCAGATGGGTCCCTTGAGAGATATAAAGCTCGTTTGGTAGCTTTGGGAAATAGACAAGAATATGGGATTGATTATGACGAGACGTTTGCTCCTGTTGCTAAGATGACGACTGTTCGTCTCCTTCTTGCTATTTCCGCTTCTCAGTCTTGGAAATTGCATCAGATGGATGTGAAGAATGCTTTTCTTCATGGTGATTTAAAAGAGACAATTTACATGAAACTTCCTTCTGGTATGCCCCTTTCCTCAGCTAATGATGTTTGTAAGCTGAAAAGGTCATTGTATGGTCTAAAACAAGCTCCCAGAGCTTGGTTTGAGAAGTTTCGCAATACCTTACTTGAGTTTCAATTCACTCAGAGTGCGTATGATGCTTCTTTGTTCCTTCATAAGAGTGATTTTGGCTTTGTTTTTCTGTTGGTCTATGTGGATGATATCATTATTACTGGATCCGATATTGAATTTATTCAAAAGGTTCAGATGCATCTTCATAGGGTCTTTCATATGAAAGATTTGGGACTATTGACTTATTTCTTGGGGCTGGAAGTTCACAATCAGCCACATGGGTTATTTATTAATCAACATAAATACACCCAGGACCTTGTTCAGTTGGCTGGGTTGGGGGAGACTACTTCAGTTGATACTCCTATGGAAGTCAATGTGAAGTATCGGAAGGATGAGGGTGATTTACTTTCTGATTCTACATTATATAGAAAGCTTGTTGGAAGTCTAATCTATCTCACTATCACACGTCCGGATATCTCATATGCGGTCCATATTGTCAGTAAATTTATGGACACTCCTAGGCACTTGCATTTAGTGGCTGTTCGTCGTATTATTAGATACTTGATTGGGACCCCTAATCGTGGGTTATTTTTTCCTGCTGGCACTTCTCTACAACTTATGGCTTATAGTGATGCCGATTGGGCTGGTTGCCCAGATTCTAGGCGTTCTACAACTGGGTGGTGTATTTTTCTTGGAGATTCACTCATCTCCTGGAAATGCAAAAAGCAAGAGTGTGTTTCTAAATCCTCTACTGAAGCTGAATATAGAGCTATGTCAGCAGCATGCTCTGAGGTGATGTGGTTGCGGGGCATTCTTCAAGAGATTGGTTTTTCACAAGATCGGCCAACTCCTCTTCATGGTGACAACACTAGTGCCATTCAAATTGCTGCCAATCCAGTATTTCATGAGCGTACCAAACATATTGAAGTCGATTGTCACTATATTCGTCAAGCCTATGAGGCTATGTCGATTATTCTTCCTCATATCTCTACGGATCTTCAAGTAGCTGATATATTCACGAAAGCGATGACAAGACAGCGGCATCAATTCCTAGTTAGCAAATTGATGCTAGTAGATACACCGGCATCAATTTGAGGGGGGATATTAGTGGATTATATTTATTTGAATTAATTCCTATGTTATCTATGTATTTTCTGGTATAGATATATTTGGACAGCTGTATAGGATTTATATGATTTGTAATTTGAATATTTAGATTATGTAGATAAGTATGGGAAACAAATCTTATCCAATATTTGAATCCCTATAGGATAGGAAGTCAGTTTTCGAATGGCTAATTGGATGTAATCTATTTTGACTATTTAATGAATGAGAGGGGAGAGGATGAATTATTCAGTCAAAGAGAAATCTGTTAAATATGGGTGTGGTTCGTCAAAGTGGGTTTTCAAGAAAGTAGAAGAGATTCAAGCAGTCATTGGGATTTCGTTTGGAGGCTATGAGGAACAGTTTAAAGCTCTCCTTGTAGCTCTTGAGGATAGTCATTTGAAGTCAGCTTCAAGGCGTGATAGGGAACTTAAAAAGTTAACGTGCTCTGTTAATTATGATGTGAAAGAAGGGAGTGGTGGAAGGGATAGATCGAGAGGGAGGGGCAACATAGTTTTATTATGAAGCCCAAGATTATATCATGGAATACTCGGGGGCTCAATGATCGTAATAAACGAGCTAGTATTAAATCGTTATTGCGGTTGTGGAAGGGGGATGTAGTGTGTTTGCAAGAAACAAAATTGAGACAAATTGATAGAAAAATTGTGAGAAGTTTATGGGGGTGCCCGTATGTGGGTTGGACTTATTTGGCCTCGGTGGGAGCCTCAGGTGGAGTATTACTAATGTGGGATAAAAGAATGGTTGAGATGATTGAGGAATGTATTGGAGAATTTTCAGTGGCGACTCTTTTTAAAAATGTGGTGGATGGTTGGGAATGGGCATTTGCAGGCTCTTATGGTCCTAATGTGGATAGGATTAGGAGAGGGATGTGGGAGGAGTTGGCGGGTTTATATTACTTATGGGATGTGCCTTGGTGCATGGAGGGGGATTTTAACATTATTCGTTTTCCTAGTGAGCGATCAGGGCAGGGTAGACATTCGAGGGCTATGGAGGAATTCAATGAGTTCATTTTTTATCTTGATCTCATGGATCTTCCTTTGGCAGGAGGTGAGTATACTTGGTCAAATGGAAGGGTTTGGTCGAGATTGGATAGATTCTTGGTTTCTCTCTCGTGGGAAGCTAAATATCCTGAAGTAAGGCAGAAAAGACTAGTTCGAGTCAGTTCAGATCACTTTCCTATCCTTTTGGATTGCGGGGGTATACACAGGGGGCACAGATATTTCAAGTTTGAAAACATGTGGCTTACAGCGGATGGGTTTGTAGAGATGGTACGTGCTTGGTGGACTTCGTATCAGTTTATTGGTACCCCTAGTTACATTCTTGCTGGCAAATTGAAGGCTTTAAAACAAGATTTGAGGAAGTGGAATTTGGAGGAGTTTGGTCACATCGACAGTCAGAAGGGTACACTGATGGAGGAACTGCAAGACTTAGAAGAGAAAGAGTTCTTGGGAGATAATTCGGAAGATGTGGCATTGAGAAAGGGCATGGTTATGGCAAATTTGGAGAGGGTTTTGTTGTCAGAGGAGACTTCTTGGCGGCAAAAATCCAGGGCTCTCTGGTTGAAAGAAGGTGATAGGTGTACAAAGTTCTTCCACAAAGTGGCTAATTCACATAGGCGTAACAATGCTATTGAGTCTCTTATTTCAGGGACCCAGGTACTAGTTTCTCCATCCGAGCTAGAAAATCATATAGTTCAGTACTATGAGACCCTGCTTGCAGAATCGGTTCTTTGGAGGCCAAAGCTTGATGCTTTGCATTTTGAGGCTATTGACACTCAGAGTGCAAATGTGTTGGAGAGACCTTTTGGCGAAGAAGAGATTTATAAGGTCATTTCAGGTATGGCAAAGGATAAAGCGCCGGGTCCGGATGGGTTTACAATGGGTTTCTTTCAAACCTGCTGGGACATTGTAAAAGGTGATGTTTTCCAGGTTTTCAATGAATTCCATTCTTTCCAAAAGTTTGAAAAATCATTGAATGCGACCTTTATTGCTCTCATTCCCAAGAAACTTGGGGCAGATTCTATTGAAGACTTTCGGCCTATAAGTCTGGTTAGTAGCGTGTATAAGATCATTTCAAAGGTGCTTGCTAACCGGCTTAGTCCGGTGTTGGAACATATTATTTCCAAGTCCCAGAATGCCTTCATTCGTGGGAGACAAATTCTTGATTCAGTACTCATTGCAAATGAGTGTCTGGACTTCAGATTACAGGAGGGAGGTTCAGGTGTTCTGTGCAAGCTTGACATGGAGAAGGCATATGATCATGTGAATTGGGAATTTCTCTTTTACTTGCTTGAGAGAACTGGATTTGGGGATAGGTGGATTGCATGGATGCGGTATTGTGTTTCAACCGCTCGATTCTCGGTTCTAGTTAATGGCACACCTGCTGGTTTTTTTGACAGTTCGCGGGGATTGCGACAGGGAGATCCTCTATCTCCTCTTCTTTTTGTTATGGTTATGGAGGCCTTAAGTAGGATGATGCAGGCTGTTGTTGGGGGAGGTTTCTTATCAGGATTTAAAGTGGGAAGTGGTTCTGGTGGTTCCATGATCATTTCACATCTTCTTTTTGCAGATGACACGTTAGTATTTTGTGAAGCGACTAGTAGCCACATCCAAACTTTACGAGCTTTGCTACTATGCTTTGAAGCAGTGTCAGGGTTAAAAGTGAACTTGGGTAAGTCTGAGATGGTTCCTGTGGGTGAGGTCTCAAATATCCTAGATTTGGCAAGTCTCTTGAATTGTAAGGTGTCCTCGCTCCCTATGAAATATCTGGGTCTCCCGTTGGGGGCAACTTTCAAGAATAGAGCTATTTGGGATGGAGTAGTGGAGAAGATAGAGAAAAAGCTTGCTGGTTGGAAACGGGGGTATTTATCAAAAGGGGGTCGTCTCACTCTTATTAAGAGTACACTCACTAATCTCCGGGGGTCGTCTCACTCTTATTAAGAGTACACTCACTAATCTCCCTACATATGCTCTATCTTTGTTTCCTATGCCGGTAGGGGTGGTGAATAGATTGGAGAAACTTTTCAGGGTTTTTTTATGGGGAGGTATGGGGGAGGAAAAGAAGTTCCATCTTGTTAAATGGAAAACCGTATGTGCCTCAGTTGTGAATGGGGGGTTGGGAGTATGTAATTTGAGAATTTTTAATAAAGCATTATTGGGAAAATGGTTATGGAGATATCACATGGAGAGGGGATCATTGTGGAAGGAAACTATTGACGCTAGATATGGGGCCGATTGGGGTGGTTGGTGCTCTAAGGAAGTGGGAGGGAGGTATGGTGTGGGCTTATGGAAGTACATAAGGAAGGGATGGCCAGGGTTTGTAAATCAAATACGCTTTGTGGCTGGTGAGGGCGTTTGTATTAGATTTTGGCGAGACGTGTGGTGTGGAGATTATACTTTGGAAAGGGTTTTTCCGGCCTTACATCGCATTGCAGTTAATGGGGAAGCTTCAGTGGCAGATGTGCGTGTATACTCTCATGGTGTGCAGCAATGGAATGTTCTTTTTATTAGGGATTTCCATGATTGGGAATTACCTATAGTCTTAGAATTTTTCAGACTATTATACTCATTGGAGATTCCTACAGCGCAGCAAGATAGTTTGAAGTGGCGGACTAACAACCACAAGATATGTACAGTGAAGGCGTATTACAATATCTTAACAACACAACGAGGTAGTATTCAGTTTCCCTGGAAGAGTATTTGGAGATCTCGTGTGCCTTCGAAAGTTTCTTTTTTTGTTTGGAGTGCTGCTCTTGGGAAGATATTGACCACTGAAAATCTGAGAAAGAGAGGTTGTGTAGTGTTGGATTGGTGTTACATGTGCAAAAAGAATGGAGAATCTATGGATCATCTATTATTACACTGTGAGTTTGCAAGGGTGTTGTGGGATGAAATCTTTGTAAGGGTTGATGTTGCTTGGGTTATGCCTATGAGGGTGGTGGATTTGTTGGGGTGTTGGCCAAATATGCAAGGTAGTCATCAAGTGGTAGCAGTATGGAAGATGATTCCGTTGTGTATTATGTGGTGTATTTGGTTAGAAAGGAACGCACGCTGTTTTGAAGATAAAGAACGCTCAATGACTGAGTTAAAGAATTTTTTTCTCCATACTTTAATGTGTTGGTTTTCTATTATTGTATTAGATGGGGATAATATCCAGGAATTCTTGTCTTTATTTAATCGTTCTTAGAATGTAATTAGGAGTACTTTTGTATACTTCCTGTGTACAAGGCCTAGGCCTATTTCATTCATATATATAATATTTATCTTTTACTGATCAAAAAAAAAAAAAGTAATATTTCTCAAAGATCTAAGAAAAAAGCACATAACTGGATGCTCACTAAAATCATTAATTATTCAGGCATAATCGAAGTCCCACTCGATGGGCAACCTCTAAAGATAAAAAAAACTCGGTACCTACTGTCTTCATTCATTTATAGCATGGATACTTCTAGGGGGGACTCGTATTTGTATCAGAAACAATTTATTTCAGATACTTCCTCATATACAACTGGTAATTCATAAACTAGTCCCAATCACTGAACAACATCTTTGAGCACGGAAATGTATCTGATACTCCTTGGATACTCTCGTACGAGTCTCAGATACATCTTCACCAATCTGATATTATCTTTCCCAAAAGTTAGAATTGAAATATATTTATAAATGATAACATAGGAACTGTAGGAAGGGACTAAAATATGATTTACAATTGAATACACGATTATTTTACTCCACATTACCAAAGATATCCAACAATTTAACAAAGTTGATGATTTCTAAGTTATATATTTTTCATAAGAATTTCTAAGTTATATATTAGTGGATCCCTATCAAAGCATATCCCACTTTTGGAGAAGAAGTTCCAGCGACATATTTGAATTTATATCCATGCTTCCTAGCAGCTCAGAATATCCAAACTTATTGATACGGCTTAAATATTCATTATTATGAAAAGGGGAACTTAACAATACTAGATTACTTACCAAAACAGAATAAGGATGAGCGAGTGAAAAAAGAGTGGAGAAATGGTACCTAAAGTTAAACCTGGAAGATTCATCAACCGACGGGAAGGATCAAAGAAAACATCAAGAGAGGATGAAGCCAAATCATCAAATATAGAGACAAAACCCGGTGGAAGCAATGGGCTTCCTTTTGCAATATAGATCGCCCTCATGACATACCTGGATGATCAAATCAATTTTCATTAATGGCTTAATACGGAAAACACTGAAGGAAAAAAAAAGGTACAATGAATAATAGGCTTACCATGAATAATGTTGTGCACATCTAATACATAATTCACGCATCGTTATCAGAGCATGGGTAACCAGGACTCCATTGAGCTCAACAACCTTATTTTTTATGGGAGGCACCTAAAGAAGTTGAAAAATGTTGGGAGGGATCTCAAATGAAGAAGGAATGCGCTTATAAAAGGACAGCAAAGAAATGAATCAAGAATTTAAGGGTGACGTACCTTTACCACACTATGCAGTAAGGACCTTAAAGTCTCCTGGGCTGAGCTATAACTAGAGAATGATTCCCCAGGAAGAAAATTTGCAAAAATCTACAAAATCAGATACAGAGACAGGTGAGATTCCAAATACTTTAACAATATGGAGTATAGACTCAAAATCACAGTCATGAAGCTAATAAGAAAAAGCATCACACCTTGATTGGATGGATCTCAAAATGGTTAAAGTAAAACTGCCGGCTATGAGAAGTAGAGTCACTAAGAGATGTTCTCCAAAATGGGACAATTCTCATTAATGTCTCCTCATCAAGGTTCAAATCAACTGGCTGCGTAGGACCAAGTCAGAAAATCAGAGCTAGAACAGCCAAATATGCATATAAATGTTATATCAAATCTTTTTCATAGCATTTACAGTGACCATGTGTCAGAATCATATTATTAATTTTCCTACAAGTGAGAAAACACAAAAGAAGGGTCAGACATGCACTGCCAGATTTTTACCTGCAAAACTATAGATGAGTATTTTACTTGTATAACATTGGAACTTGCAGAAAGCAGCACAAAATCAACTCTTAGTACACAATCATTTGGGCTGCTATTGTCCAAATGATGCCTACGAAGCATTGCTGCAAAAGGAGCTCCTACCCACTTCTCCTCTAAAGCCAATGACTGGATTGAATACATGGCAATTTTAATATAATAATTTGATGGAAATAATTAACCAAGAACATAAAACTTTACAGAGTATGAAATAATAGGCCTCGTAGGGAAGATATCAAGCATATGGACTCATTACCTGTAAACTGATCTGGTTATATTTGTACCGATCAGTAAATGCAGAATCCAAATTGATATTCCCAAGCCTCGCAATTATGATCGGTGAATAAACTGGCAACTCACTCTCGTCTCCATCCTTCAGAGAAACATAGAATTTTAAATCAAAACTATAAATACCAATAAAAAAAATTATAAAAACTCAAAGTTGAAAGTTGTTCATCGAAAATGAAATTATGCCATTGGATCCTGCACTCATCACAACAATAGAGCATATTCAAAGGCAAAGTCCTATCTGCTATGGCCTTAAAGTGATATGATCAAAATTATTGAAGCAACCTGAATGCTATTGTATGGGCTGGTGCACATTTTCTAAATTATCTCGAGCTATCCATTTAGTCATTTATACTAGAGAACTGTGTGACTAAAGTATCAACCTCTCAGGTCTCGGCAGTAGTTTATATATAAATGTATATGTGATCATCTATTCCCAAAACATTATAGTAAAAGAACAAAGGAATCAAAATGAATGCCCAGAAGTACACAAAAAAGAAAAAAAATAATTTTTTTTGGGTGGGTGTGGGGGGGGAAGAATTGATACACTATCTATAACAGAGAATTGGGCTTACCTGCTTTCCACGTTCAAGTAGGTGAATTGCGAAATGGGAAACTCTTAGTTGAATCTTTGTGCATGATTGAAACACTGCCTCTCCCTTGTGACTACCGGAGATAGAGATTCGTAAAACCCGAGTGGGACCATCTGCATATACTTCATACCCCACTTCCACCCTCTCCACACCATTAAATTCACCAAACTTGTTCCTCTGGTCCCCAGAACTTTTATCAAAAAATAAATTAGATGCCAATCCTCTTTGCTGCCTAAATTTGTAGAAAGGCTTCCATGGGCGTACCTTAGCCAAATTAATCTCACGCACAACAATATCTGCAAGAATATCAGATGTCATATTTACTTTTACAATCTATATAGCCAGTAATTTATCGAACCTGCAATCTGATTATACAAGTGATACACGTTTATGTTCCATGCACACTTCTAAATGTGTTGTGCCATGTCACTCATGGCAAGGTTCATGGAAGTATCACAAAAAACACCTTATGATTCATCAACATGTCCCACAAAATAAAGGAAGGTGGTCTTGTTGGGTGGGAATTTTCAAGGATAAGCCATCTAGTATATTTTCACATTGGTTTCATACTCTTAAACTTTTTTTGACAAGTAAAGATTTTAGGCTTGTTAATTAAAAAAAAGAAAAATAAAATTAAGCAATCACAGAAAACACCAAGACTTGAGTGGTTCGGCTTAAAAAGCCTACATTCACAATAAAGAAATTCACTAAAACCAAAAGACAAATGGGATTTTTTACCAAAAGAAACCAACTCCCTAACCCGTGACATGTCTAATAAAAAGAACACCCTGTTTCTTATTTGCTGCGGCCCACTATTCACTTGTGGCTCTCTCAAACCTAAGCCCTCTCTTTTCACTTGTGCAGAATGAACAAGAAGCCTCTTCTCATATATTTTCTAACAAAGTCCCCAACTACCAGATATATAGAACACCAAATTCACTCTCAAATCTCTCTTTTTGATACGGTCTTTCCTCAATCTTGTGCATGCCTTCAACCAATGGCCCATCATGTCTATATATATTTGTTGGCTAAAGAAAGGACACAAATTGTTGCTAAAAACCCTATTTTATCTAGGTCTTTTGCCTGGCAAATTGGTGAATTAAATGCACTTGAAGTTGTGCATGTTAATGACAACGAAAGGAAGGCAATCCCATAGAGAAATAATGAGAGATTAGAATGTCATGTGATTAAAAAAAAAAAAAATTATGAAATCTTATCCCTAATTCAAGCCATGTGTCAATAAATCTCCACCTTGGCTTGAATTCCATCAAATCCATCTTCTCCAAACTCTCCCCAAAAACCCATTAGGCTATCACAAACCTGGGCCCGTTTAGATAGTGAGATGAGATGAGATGAGATGGTTTGTGAATGGTAGTGAGATTATTAGTTGAAATTAGATGAGATGGGGTGAGGCACCTTTGTATCCAAATGGGCCCTGAATACCAACCAAGTCCAAGTAATGCTTGAACTAAAGGCCAAGAACCCCTAAAGATAGTACAATGGCTGAACATGTCAATGTACCATCCGAAGAAAGTAGAGGCCATCAACCATGTTACCTTCCATCAAAACCAATGAATCTTTGCAAACTCTGATAACTCCACCTTCACTAGATTACCAATAACCAATGGGAGTAAAAAATCAAATATGATACATGCCGAATATCGCTCGAGTCCCAACAATCCTGTCACAAATCCCTAAGCAGATTGCAGCAATCCAAACAACCTTACTATTCATTTCGTCTTATGTCAAAGCTAAACTACCATTGATCGCCTCATAGGCAATAAACCAGTCTTTTTCAAATACACAAAACGTACAAACTGAATCAAGGACCCATATAGCTGAAGTGACCTCTAGACATGTTGAATCCAGGAGGGTCTTTAAACCATCAGAACTTACTTTGATGAGGCTAGCTACACTAGCGGAACTCCTTTCCTATTTTTTAACTTCAGCACTCAACCTTATGATGATCAAATTTGCAACAATAATAACACTTCCTTGTTAGAAAGACTTTTGTTTGAGCCTCCACTAGAGGAATTCTCAACAAATAAACCCTCAATCTGATTATCACTACTTTTCCCATATAATTGTTTTCCCAAATCCTTAGAATTCAAAGTAGACTTAACATCCCTAAGGACATGATATCCCTATCATACCTCATCAAATTAACAAAATTATCTAAAGGGTCAGGTAGAGAACATCACAAAATTAAGGTATCATCCTCATCATCAAGCTTAATATCAAATTCCTCAAAACTCATTTCTTTTAAAAATGTATTAATATCAATAGGCATAACCAAGTACACAAGGTGTATACAAGAGAAAACACCTAGCCCATAATAGAGAGCCCCTAATGAACATCGTCCGAGAGGGAGAAATTAGAAACCTATTCAACATACACCCCCGATTGGAACAAAACATGCCTTCCCAAAGCAAAGCAAATCATTGTAACTATCCCAACCCCCTGTTTCCCACAAGACTAATATTCTAACAGAATGATCCTACGAGGACGGAGAAAGGCTTCATACTCCTGCCCTCCCTCGACTTGTACTACCTCCATTTGCAACGTAGTTGATTGCCCAAGAAAGACGCTTTAACTCCTTGCTCTTCTTAATTTTGATTTTGTTTCAAGCGAGTGACCCGCCTCAATTGCAGTGAGTATTGAGTAGTGCTATGAATTGGTCGTCAAATCCTCCACATGTAATCCCCACACACTGTTGTATCTCATTCACCTTTTGCAAAACCCAATCCGATGATGAACCAATTATATTGTTTATCGGAGGAAGAGATACCAGGGGAACAACATCTTCCTCAAACACAGCTCCCAACTGTACACCAGACCCTAAACATTCCTCCTCACAAGGCACCAACGACAAACCCATATTTGCCCCACCATCTCCTTCATTCAAATCTCGTACCTCCTCAACAGCTCCATTGTTGTTGTCACAAGAAGCCTGAATAGATACCGACAAATTGGTATCTTGCAGCATTGGAGGTTTTGGGTTGGCAGCAAGTCTTGGCAGTACATCAAGTTCCTTCACCTCTGGGGTGGGTGCCATCGTTTCGTCGACAAGAACATTGATTGGAGGTGGGCCACCCCCTAGCAACCCTTTCTGTGCAACTTCGACGGACCCTACATCTCCCTCATACCTCGGCCTTACATCATTTTCCTTCAACTCCGGCGTGGGTGCCATAGTTTCTTCGGGTAGAACACTAACCCAGGCCCAAGCGTGTAACATCGATTATCAGCCTTTTGTGTCCCCTGTGGCAAAGGACATTCCATATCAGTCTTCTCTACGCCGATACCCGACGTAGAACCCACTTCGAATGACCCAGTTTTCCTTTTTGACCTACCACACTCTCCTAGATCTGGTCATAGGGACTGAGTCGAAATCGATTTTCCGTTTTCCTTTATCTGATTTTAAAAAACTCTGGCCTATCGAGCTCGTTTCTTACAACCATGTTGCCTCCAGATGAAAGCAAGTCTATTTTCGTAGACAAAAAAGCGACCGCTGCCTTCAACTCGACAAGCTGGGTTTCCATCTCCTTTAGTGTACTGTGAACCTCTTTTTTAGCCATACTGCCATATTCCTCTTTTTCAAAGGAGTCAAACTCCTGCTGGTTTTTCATCAAACTCATAATAATAGTTTTTCATCGAAATGCTCAAAGAAGGTGTACATTCCTGCATCTTAACTCTCAAACTTTTTGAAACTCCAGACTGTTTCTTTGTCAGCTACTTCTCACAAAACTCCACATGAAAGACACAACAGAAATGCACCATGCAGTTTCTCTTCAAGTTCTACTAGATCTTCTTTTGCAATGTTAAGCCCGCCTTATCATCTAAAACCATTGCCAAAACTTATTGTTGCACCAAAGCATGCATCTTGATGCACCATAAGCTAAAACTATTCTAACCATCAAACTTTTCTAATTCTACTTTGCAGTAGCCATCCCACAAAAGAAGCCTACACTCTGATACCAGTTTGTTGGGATAAATAGAGATATTAAGATAGTCAAGAAATAGAAAAAGAAGAACAAAACTCAGCAATCACAAAACCACCAAGATTTAAGTGATTCGACTTAAAAAGCCTACATCCACTAACGGAAATGATCAGAAAGAAAATCACCAGAAGCACTGTGAATAGCGATAAAATCACTCAACCCGATGCCCCAATTTATACTAAAAGTGAAAATTTCTATAATTTTCTCCGATTCATGAGATATCTAAAGAACAAGAACATCCTTTTTTCATTTTTTGACAAGTGAAAAAAATACCTTGTTCAACACTGCAACACTATCTTTATCATGCGGATCTCTTAAGCTAGAAGTCTCCTTTCTCTAGAGTATTGACTTCACTGAAGTGATTGAGTATCAAATGTATATAACACCAAAGCCACACCCAAATCTCAACACACTCAAATCTCTCTTTGCTACGCTATCTTTTCTCAATCTTATGCAAACCTTCAATTAAAGGCCCATCGTGTCTATATATATTGTTGGTTGAAGAAAAGAAGACCAACTTGCGGCCAAAATAACCTATTTCGGCTAGGTCTTTTATTTTGTATATATGAATGACAATGAGGTATTGCAGCATGATGTACTATACCAATATTCATGCACTGTCATCCCTAATTCAAACCAAATGTCACTAAAACCAGAGCAATCTCACATATGGCACCAACAATGATACTTCATTCAACCCCAAGGTACAAAAGATCAAACTATGGAATGTTGACAATTTAGAAATATTACCAGTTTTTCGTATGTAAAGGTTTGATTAATCAAGACCTTTGCAGTTTTCACATATGTATGTAGATGTGATGCTGAAAAGGGTAATCGACCTTCTAGCTTCTTGGCGAGGCATCCGGGGCAACCCTCAGATTGCAACAGTGTGGAAGATGGTCCCAATTTGTCTATGGTGGTGTATTTGGAGGGAGAGGAATGCAAGTAGCTTTGAAGATCGAGAGCGTTCAATGGATGAGCTTAGAAGTTTATTTTTCAGTATTTTACTCCATTGGTCGATTGTAATTGATTTTAACAGCATGTCTTTTCATGACTTCCTTATATCGTTAAACTCGCATGCATAGGCGATGCTCTTGTATATGTCTCGTATACTCAGGCCTTTGTCTATTTTATGCTACATAAAATTTTGTTTACCGATAAAATAAAACATATGTATGCTCGAGTAGCATACCTAAGTCCACATGATATAGATGGTCAAAAAATTACCTTGGTCCATTTTGATGCATAAAAAACAGCATTAACCCTTGGTATACTAGTCTCTAGACGATAGAGTACTGCTAAGTGATCACTTTTGCATGGAAACTACATTTGGAAATTGATCACCTAGGTGCCATGAAAATCAAACAAAATAAATTTCTCTAGATTTCCAAATTTGCAAAAATGTCATATCATACCAGAAAAATTCCTAAACTTTAACAAAGAAAGCCAAACCTGAAGTTGACCTATTTACATACACCCAATGCTTGATTTGGACATCGGTGAAATTTTATTTCCAGACAGTGGCATTAGAAAATCCTGCTATTAGATTTGTAGTGGTAGTAAAATAGCATGGCAAGGTCACCTACAAGAAGTGGCCAGAACAGCATAGACCATGACAACAAACTTGACTCCATTCAACAGTTATCTTCCAAGTTATATGAATCTTTATAAGCTTCATCTCAAAGTTGAATACCAGAGAGAAAATACAAATAAATCGCTATAAGCTTCATCTCAAAGTTGAATACCAGAGAGAAAATACAAATAGTGGGACTTAGGTGTTAAAAAACTCTCAAGAATCAATGATAGAAAAAAATTGAGCTTCTCTTCAGTACCCTTTTTTTCTTTTAACAAAACAGAAATATCACTTAAGGTTTGTCACTCAAATGGGTGTAAATAGAGCAGTAATACTATTGCAATTTAAGACAAACAAAAAGAATTTGACTAGTTTAATTTTCCAATTGACTATTTTATCGAGCCATTACAATGTTTCTTTGTATTGTATCGGCATTAGTCCAATCCATTGTATTGTATACGACATTAGTCGATCCTTTGTAGAGACATACTCTTATCTACGAAACCAAAGAGATTAAAACTATATTGATACACAGAAAATCTTGCGTATCAGCATCTACACATATACATAAAACACAGAACTCTGACATCACACCACCTCCAACATCATTAAAGATTGAGGCCCAGATTTTGAAGAAAAGATTATCCATATACCGTAGTATTCTACCTGATATATGCACAACCGTGAGATGGAAAACGACTTGCCTGTTAAAAATGAAAAACAGATCAAGCTTTTTTTTTTCTTTTAAAATAATTAACTCAAATTGATTCTGCAAAGGAGATGAGCAATGCTGAGAGCTGAAAATCTCCTAAACGAGTCACATATATATATATCATATTTTATTAAAAGTTGCCTATACTTTTATGTAACACTAGCACGCAATGCTGATTGCCCAAGTAGCATGATAGGGATTGCCCAAGTAGCATGATATGGAGATGTTTCAGAAATCCAACGTGACATATCTCTCCGCCATGTTGATTGTGGAAGAATCATTCTAAACTTCATTCTCAACCAAATTATCATGAATAATTTTCTTAAAAAAAGGTCATGAGAGAACCAAATTAATAGGAATAAAGTTAACAACATATAAGAGCACGATGATTACCACCGATTTGGACAACCAGTTTATGTGGAAGAGTCAAATCATCCCAGACATAATTCACACTACGGCTGGGTTCTAGAACCTCTGTCTCTATTGAGTCCTGCAAAATTTTCAATTGAAAATAAGAATAAAAAAGGTAAATTACACCAATCTCTCTCAAGCTACCACCCAATTTGCAATTACCCTCAAACTATCAATTTTATCAATAACCCCCTCAAACTTCCAAAACATTGTAATCTACCCCTGTAAAAAATTGGACACAAACACCTTGATAAAAAGATTACAACAGCTAAAAATAAAAACAATAATAAAAAAAAAATTGAATCAAAGTTAAAAAATTCAATAATCTTTTTTTTTTTTTTTTAAACTTAAAAAAAAAAAAACTTCTTTTGAAAGCTTTCTTCACTTTTTAAACTCCACTTTTTTATTTTTTTTTAAGTACACATTTTTTTAAGTTGATATGCATTTTGACTTTTTTGAGAAATTTGGGGTTAGTTTTATCTTTTTAAGGGAAATGAGGTACATCTCACAATTTCTAGGTAGTTTGAGATAGGGTTGGGTGGCGGGTCACCTGCCCGTACCCTAGCACAACGGGCGGGCAACCCGCCTGCCCTAGGTGCTGGTGCTGTCGAGGGGTTATCCCGCCCACCTGCATAATATATATCCCGCCCACCTGCATAATATATATAAGTATTTTTTTTCTTAAATCCAGCATATAAAAACTCAAAACCCTAAAAATCTTCTCTCTCCTCTCACTTTCTCCTCCAACCACCCACCTCTCTTCTCTTCTTCTCCTTCCTCCTCACACTGTTGCCTCTCTCCTTTTCTCCTCCTCTTCTTTATTTCTTCTCTTCTTCTTTTTCTCCTCCTCTGAAACCTCCTCCACCCATGGCCAAGCTATGGTAGTGGGTCACGGCCAAGTCATGGTCTACAACTATACGAACCACAACGACGGCTTGGTCATGGGTCTCTATTCAAAGACCCACGATCGTGGCCATGAATATGTGAGTTTTAAGACCCACAACCTTTGTCGTGAGTCAATGAGTTGGGTCTCTGTGTTTCAGTGCACAAATATGTAGAATTGTGCATAAATCTGAGATTTTTTGTTGATTTTGTGCGTTATTTGATGGAATGGCAATTTTGGGTCTCTGCGTTTCTGTGCACAAATATGTAGATCTATGCATAGATCTGAGATTTTTCGTTGATTTTGAAGGATTATTTGATGGAATCACGATTTTGTGCTATGGATGTGCAATTATTGTGTTTTGGTTTTCTGTTGGTGGACGGGGTGGCCGGACGGTGGTGTCAATCCGCCTGCCTAGCAAGTGGATGTGGACAGTCAAAGATGTGGGTAGGGATGGGGTGCAGGGGTCAATATAGCCACCCCGACTAGGCAGGGACAGGGTGCTGGGGGGGCAGTTGGCTGCCCGCCCGGGTGGATAGCACCCCTTGTTTGAGAGGACAATTGCAAAAATAGATAGTTTGGGGTGCGATTGCAAATTGGATGATATTTTGAGGGGGATTATGTATTTTTTCCACTAAAAAATACAGAAAATTAACACGCAGATTACATTTCCAATCTGCACCTACTAGATTAGAAGTTGATAAGGAAGGAAAATGGAACAACAGCGAAACCTTTTGGTAGTAAGTTATAGCTACATCTTGCAAGCAATTTTCAATTCGATATGGTAGACTGACATCTGGAGGTTTCTTGAAGTGCAGAACAAGAGAAGAACCTTCTTCTACGACATGAACAGCTGCAAATTCTGTTAAATGTACTGCTGCTGCAGTGGATTGATTTGATTGTTCTTTCCTGAACTTCAGGAAAAAGCGTCCTAACGAAGCAATACAAACTGGCCCTGACCAATTGAGTTCAGAATCATTCAGTCGAAACTGGATGTATAGTAACAAGTCATCATTAGCATTTCTGTGCTTTCTAATAAAATTCTCAAATAAACTAAACTCTGTCCTCTTGCTAACTCCATTCCGCAGCTGTAAAGTTTTTCTCTGTTTGCTGCTAATGCAGATCATGCCTGTCATGTCATCCTTCATAGAGACAGAAAGCAAGGGAGGGAAGGATAAGAACATGCATAACAGAAATCTACACAGACATGAGCTCAAGCAAAAGGCACCTCCACTAATATATTGAGAGCAAACCTGTAAATGACATTGACGGACAGTGATACTTTCCCCTGATTCATTTAATACAACATAACGTGGGACCATGGTCACATATTGAGATGGCAAATCTAATTTACTTGAAAGTGGCCCCATGGACACCCCAAGCTTTGTAGTATATTTGACTCCAGATCCTTCTTCTACTTCCAAGCTTATCTCTGTAAGACCTGATAATGCATCCAAGTCTAATAGTGACTCTGATGCACAGTCTTCTAACAATTTGAGCTGCACTTTGTTAGATCTAGCAACAGAGGGTACATAAGATGCCCATAAGACAGAATTGGAACGCTTATAAAGTCTAGCAAACTTTAGGGCATACGTAGAAAAAATGGAACTCACACATTCATAAATCCATTGTGAATAAATTAACTTACTTTAATAACCATGATTTAATTGACTTTGGAGGCACAAGTAATCCCAACTCCAGAGGTATGTTGGAACCAGACTTCCCAGCTTCATCCCTGCATATACATATATTTATGGCTATCAAGATAGTCGGCGACCTAGAGTGATGCTCAAATTTAACTTATCTCAAATGTAGTGACTACCTTGATAGAGACTTCTTATCAGGTGGAAAGAAATAAAGAGAAAAATCAGTATCATTTTTCAGGGCATATGATGTAAAAATAGCAGCCTGCAAATAAATATCAAGATTAGATTTCCAACAAGGCGTCTAATTAACACAATGAACCAAGTAGAAATAATTAGGAAATATATGTATAAGTTAGTCAATAACTAAATGAGTGATAAATAGGCAGAAAGCGCCCATCCAATTAATGTTGATGCTCTTTTGACCACAAAAATATCAAGTGAATGCTAAAAGCAAATGTTGCTGGAGCATAACCTCTAATATGCCTCGGTCCCCTCGAGACAATCTTAAGGTAGCACGATACTTTCCACCACCAAAATCCAGATCAATGTCCAGATGATGGGCATCAGTTTTCTGCTTTAGTAACTTTTTGACCCAATCACCACTATTCACTGGTTTGCAGCTTGTATCAAAAGCAGTTAAAGTGACAGTGAAGAAAATAATGGCAGGATTAGCATAAAGATCGCATGTTGAACCACATGATATGGTTGCTTCTTTCCCGATGTTTTCATAGCCACGAGTTGTACATAAATCTGCACAAGAAAAAGTGATAAAACGGTTATGAGCCAAATCAGTTGTAAACTGAGAAATATTTATCATCCATGAATTTCAGCTTACCTGTTTCACTCAAAACAACATAAATCTCTGTGTGTAATAAATTGGACACCCGTATGGTCGGAAGAAGAAAAATTTCCTTTTGTTCTTGTAAAGCAACAGGTAAATCCCTATTTTTAAACCCATCTCTGAATTTATCAGAAGATACGACAGGCACATCTCTTCCTATCCTCTGAATCAAAAAATGAATGCTTGCAACATGTGAACCATTGGATTTGAGAACACAGCGTGCTGTACTGAAGGAACATTTTGCAGATCCAACAAATAAAGCCTTTCGGACTCTATAGCTTAATTGATCCAAAATTCCAGAGAGACGAACTGCCTTCCCACCTTCAAGATCATCCGACCACTCTGCTGAAAGGGAATCCTTAGAATTTGTTGAGCCATCTGAAAATTCAGGTCTAAAGGAAAATAAGAAGTTACCTGCACATCAGTAGCCAACGAGGCTGATTTCAGGCAATAATATAATTAAAAAATTTCACCAATCAAACTTCCACTATCAATCTTGAAAAATTATTGTCATTTTGGTCAGCAGCAAGATAAAAACTCTCGACCTTACCCCCCGTCCTCCAACAAAACCTTCTTTTCACAGTCACCTTCAATCTTTTGCCAGTGTGCTACACCAACTTTGGAATCTCCCAATATTTGTTTTTCATTCTTTTGAAATACTATTATTCAATCCTACAGATTCCTTAAATTCTATGACTAAGGTGCATATATGAACTTTTCCATCTCAAGACCACAACTAGGACTTACCAAGAAAAAGAAAACGACCGTAAACTTGGATAATAAGCTCAAACCTTTCTAATATGACTACGAACCTTTTTCGTTTCAAGAGCACATTTGTGTGAGCCATCACAAAAGGTATCACTTGCTGCACCTAAGAAACCCTTCTCTTGGCCAATGATAATCTAATAAGCACCTTTTTTCTTAATGGCTTTTACACCTCCCACTAATATTAATAGACGGCTTGTTTTGGTCAAAGATAAATATTATTGCATGTAAATTCAGGTGTGCCTGATAAAACATCAATACTCTAGTGCAAGCAAACATATGCCACTTTATAACAGTCACATTTTTCCCTTCAATTTTAAAGATATTTGATATTTTGGATCACATGAGACTCTAGATGCACTTCTCCAAGTTCAACCCATGCCTGACTATTCACAACACCCAAAAGAGGAAAAGAAAAACTATCACCATAATACAAATTCAAGGAGTAGCATCATCATTTACATGACAACATCTACGTAGATTAAAGGATCAAATACATGCAAACAAATTGGAGCTTCAAATCTACATTGACACCCACTAGAGATCTGTGCTTCTGAAGTGACAAGACACATTTATCCATAATTTTAACCAATGGGTAAAAGTCATACCACTTGCTAAAGAACATCATAGACTGACAATGATGACAAAAAAAAAAAGGAAGAGATAGAATAGTGGAAAGAAGTATGAATAACTTGGAAAATTTGGAGTTTGGATAGACTCAAAGAACTGGAGTTCCAATGCATACCAACACTTATAGATACCAGTGCCTTCTTTAATCCACCCGACAAACTTACAGCATCAAACATGGCCACAGAATCATCAATTGTTTCTCCCGATTTTAGCAATGCAGAAGCAATCTCATTGTCATTATGTTCCAGTCGTTGAAATCGTAACTCCATAGCGAATCCAGTTTCATTATGTATTCTTGTCAAAGAAGAAACTACAATTGACAATCCATCCTATAGAGAAAAGGAATCAACAAAATGAGGCAAATCATGAACTTAATAAAATACAGAAGTGCAAATAAATTTAGGAAAATACCTCAGATTTTCTAGAAATGTCAACTACTAGAAAAGGCCCAGGGTATGTTTTTGAATCTGTTTCAAAGAAATAACGGGATAAGCTAAGCCCAAGAATATTTTATATGATCTAATGTTGAAATCTTTTGTACAAATTGGGAAACTAGAATTCATAAATCAACCGATCAAGATAACAAGATTAAGAGGATGCTTGGGGAATGAGATGAAATGAGAATTTTGTGAATAGTAAGATGGTTTGTGAATAATAGTAAAACAGTTTGAGTTAAGTATTTATTGGGTTTTGGGAAATGAGAGAGAAAAAGTTGAATAAAAAATATTATAAAGTTAAAATATTATTAGAATATTATTTTTATTTTGAGATTTGAAAAAGTTGAATTGTTTTTTGTTTTTGTTTGGAAGTTTGGGAAAGTTGTAATAATTAGTTTGAAAAAGTTGTAATGATTAGTTTGAAATTGTTTGTATTTGAATGATATTTGGGAAGGAGATGAGATGAAATGAGATGGGATGGAAATTGTTTCCAAACATCCCCTAAGAAGCCAAGAAAGCTCATCTCAAGCTGATCTGCCCAATCTCCTGTCTTTCTATATATTATAAAAGCTATGCTATTCAGCAATACCACCTCTCTTGTATTGGATAATTAATCTCAAATGGCATCCTCATAAGTATATCACTTACTTCACATCGTAAAAAATAAGGGTAATCCTTTTGTATCTTATGTTACATGGGCTCTTACACATTTTCATTTTCTCATTTTATAGTAATTAACGAAGAGAAGTCTAGCTGCTTCCCCCCCACACACACAAACAATCCTCAATCTATCAAATTTCAAAATGAACCAGATTAAATCATAAAATTGAAAGCAATTGGTCAAATAGAACTTTAACTAGGAAATTTTTTGTTTAAAAGTTTACGTAACATCATATACATAGAGTAAAATACAACATACTATCCTCAGAGTTAAAACTGCTATGGCACTAATTTCGGTCGCCGAGTTCATAAAAAATCAACCCCATGTCGCACTTTGTCAAATCATAAAAAGGTATAAATTTAAAAAGAGTAGTGCTACAATACTTACACTTTTACTTACAAGACTTATTTTGTTAGCTTTCTTTTGAAATTCAAATTCTGAATTTAAAATTTCATGATTTTTAACATATCAATAACTAACATGTGGAGATGTAAGTTTTTCTTAAGTACATTTAGCATTTTCCATTTAAAAATAAAATAGAATTGAAGTACTAACATCAGTAACCACCTTTAACAAATTCGTTGACACTCTTCTCATGCTGCCTTTTAAATATAAAGAATCTTTCGAACAACTAAGGTTCCGTTTGGATTGAGAGATGAGATGGTTTTAAATGAGTTGAATAAAATATTATTTTTTAATATTATTATTGTTTTGGGATCTGAAAAAGTTGAATTGTTTATTATATTTTGTATGGAAATTTGAGAAAGTTGTAATGATGAGATGAGATGAGATGAGATCACTTCTCAATCCAAATGGGGCCTAAAGTGATGAGATGTTTGATCCAACATATGAATACCAGAATGCACTCTACACCTAAAGGGCATATAGCTGGTTGTAAAAACCAAAGATATTCAATGACATTGTAAACAATAGACAAATATACCTTCGACCGACATTATTCGTGTCCTCCAAGCAAGTGCTTGAGCTTCTAAAAGCGAAATGCAAATGGGAGAAGTTTTGAGGGATCCAAGATTGGCAAGTTGAAGTGAAACAACTGATTTGATTTCTGGAGATTGGTTGGCTATACCTGAGTTCCTTGATAAGATCAATTGCTCAATCAATCAAAAATCACAGAGCAATCCAAATGGAGTTAGTGTATACATGCATACAAGCAAGTTTTAAGTGTAAATGACCCCCAAAAACTAAGAATCTCTAACAATCAATATATTTTTAAGGATCAAATTCCATTACACTGCTAACACTTCAAAACTCTAGTCCATTCTGGCTAATAGTTATTTTGAAAAGACCTGTCATATTTTGATGTTAAAGTACCCACAAACACACACATATGTTTACCTCAAGCAAGCATGTATATATGAGTGCATGAAACTAGAAGAAACAACAAGCAGGTTATTGCTTAAAAGCACATTTCAAGCAGCAGCATCAAATTAGAATCATATTTCCCTTATTTATTAAATGTGTAATCAGAATAAGACTATTATTCCTCTTCACTCAGAGGATAGACAGCGAATCAAACCAAGAGGGTAATAAAGACAGAGTTCAACCTTTTCTTCACAAAAGAAATGTGGTCTCAAATGGATAGCCATTGTCATCTAACAGATATGATAACAGATGAATCATGGGCCCGGATGGGACATTTTATCTGATTGTGATTATGAAAAGTCAGGTCCTAAGAGAAGTTATTGCAAAGCGTAAGAACAACAAATACGACACCTACTCTAATTTTAGCTCGCTTCATATACATGAAAATGCATGGCTGCTATGTTTTGGGAAGGTACCTTAAAAAAACAGAAGCCAACTGATTTCTAGCTATTGATAAACTTTGCTCATTGTAGAATTGACAAAGAAGGTTTAAGCCCGATCGGTTCTCCACCTGTTACAGAAAAAGAGATGTTTAGGATTCTTCATAAATGCTCACATGAATAGAGGAGACAGAAAAAGAGAATGAAGTGCCAAAAACTATAATCTAACTAATATGATGGTGATCAAATTTTTTTGATGATGAGGAATCCCGGAGACCATGCAAACACTACATGTCTTTTATCCAATTAAACCCCAAACCCATGCAACGCGTTCCCATCACATGGATCAGGTAAATCATCAGCTTTTTATTGATGGAACATGGCCCATAAATTGTTTGCAAGGGTTTGAATTATACACTTGGGGAGAGTGAGTACCACCCCCAAAGCCAATGCCCTTGCCACTAGAGCCAACCCCTAGGGGTTGATAGCGATCAAGATTGTATCGGGAAAAAAAATAATAGCACTCAATAGCACCATCCACATTAATCACACTGTTCAAATTACCTTCTTAAAAAGTTAAATCACACAAAACAGTACTAAGTTCATGGTTCTAGAGGCACTGGAAGCATGGTAAACAAATAATCCGCGGGTTCTAGGATCATAATCTAGTAGGTTCTAGGATCATAACCTAGATTTTATATTATGCCAAGTGTTGTATCATCACTTTTCCCAAAAAATTTAAGCTAATGGGAAGAGGTAAGTTTCATTATCTAAATTATATTTTAACACTTCTCCCTCATGTGTGAGCCTAACTCTCCAAAAAAAAGTGAGTCCAACACATGCAATATTTAATTTGATGGGGTGAAATGTGAGTAAGGGTTCTAACTAGGGGTGAGAATCGCCCAGTCTGGACCGGCCATTTCAGTCCGGACCGGACCGACCCGGGACTGGAATGGTCGGTCTCAGTCCAAATTCCATAGGACCGAATTCATTCGGTCTGGTCCACGGTCCAGGGGTTTTTCACCCCGGACCAGACCAAATGAAAATAAAAAATATATATTTTATAATTTCTTTATTTTTTATCGGTATATATATTTTATAATTTATATATATTAATTATATAATAATTGTATATAATTAATTATATAATTTTCATCTAACATAATCCTATCACTAACTCACCATTATGTAATTATTAACTAATACTAATATTTATAACTTTTTACTAATACTAATATTTATACTAATACTAATTGTCTAGACTCTAATATGGTACCAAAAAAAATACTAATAGTCTAATATAGACTATAGTTATACTTATACTAATATAGTTATAACTTATAACTTATACTAAATCATTATAACTAATATTACTAATATATAGCTATACTATATTACTAATAGTCTAATATTAATACTATTATATAGTTATACTAATCATAATAACTAATCACAATAAGTCTATCACTATATATATTTAGTATCAATGTATTATTATATAATATATAGTATTAGTATCACTATATCATTATAATATATATATATACCCACTATAAGTCTATATGTAGTAGTAACAATAACACTATAATAGTATAACATATAGTATTAGTATATATTAATATATTATAAGAGTTATAGGATTATAGCATAATATATGTATAATAGTATAGTATAACATATAGTATTAGTATATATTAATATATTATAAGAGTTATAGGATTATAGCATAATATATGTATAATAGTATAGTATTAATATCACTATAACTATATATACGTAATAGACTAATACAATGATTTATTAATCATATTAGTAATATTACATATACAAAATGTAAAAACTTAAAAATTTAATATATTGACAAATTGAAAATTATCATAGATTCATAAAATCATAAATTATAATACATGGAGTCATTGGCATACTCTAAGTTAGTAACAAATTAGCAATTAACATTTAACATCATAAATATAATTATCATTAACTATTTTTTTAATGAGTTGATTAAATAATCCACATTAAATAGTTTATTTAATTTTAATTTTACTAATTTAAATAATTTTTTTAATTAATTTATGTACCAAAAAGATTTAAGAATTACAAGTGAAAAACACACATGATCTGCCTTCCCAGAAATAGTGCCGTTTGGTAAAAAATTGGACCTAAACGGCGCCGTTTAAGTCACTGCAGGCAAATTCTTAAATTGGGTTGTGTGAAATGACACAGCGTCGTTTCACACAACCCATTTATTTTTTTTCAATTTAACGTCCCTCAAACGGCGCTGTTTGAGTCCAATTTTGAACCAAACGGCGTCGTTTCGTTTCCAACTAAGGGGCTTCGTCCCCCCCGATCCCCCTCTCTTGCACCTCCGTCACAGCAGGCTCGCAGCACCTCCATCGCTTCTCAAGTTCCCTAATTGCCAATTGGTACTCTCTCTCTCTCTATTTCACAGCCTGTTAATTTCTCTCTTAGTCTCTTATTGTTTGCATCATGAAGTTTTTTTTTCCCTCTTTTTTAGTGGATACCGTATAACATGTGAATCGTGAATGGGACCGAAAGTCCGACTGGACCAATCCTTATGCTGTTCGGCCCAGTCCAGGGTGGGAAAACCCTGGACTGAATAGGTCTAGTCCGGTCCGCAAAACCTCCTCAAAACTAACCGGACCGGACCGAAATCACCCCTATTTCCAACTCAGGACCTCTATTTTGATGCTATCAAATCACTCATTCTCCCCAAAGCTTAAACTAATGGAAAGAGGTAACTTTTATTATTAAATTATATTCTAACATAAAGAATAGCGTTCAAATGGAAGAGGTGAGGAAGAAGGTGATTTTTCCTTCCTGTCTACATTCTATTATATAGATAAAAAAGTTGACCCAATATTTATCAAAAAATATGCCCCATATACTTCCTTACTAGAAATATACTATATTCTCAATAACAATTTGTTCCACAAAAGATGTTAGCCAATTGACAGTACGTTCCAAGTCATATTTGGATTCATGCATCTCAACTTATTTCTTGGTAATAATCAAATTCATACATATCAATATCCACAATTCATCCATCACCAAATCGATAGCCAATAGACAATCACTACATAAAGACTTGAAAAGGCATTCATCTTTTATATAACAGAAATAGGGAGGCATCGAATAGAAAAATCTGCCACCGCTACTCTTGGCATCATTGACTCAGAGAGCTGCATTAGATTCATCCAAAGATTTATCCTTTGATTGCATACCAGGCAACCCATAGGATATAGTAGGTAAAAACTTTACATAGCTCCAAAAACTCAAAAGGCTCGCTTGACATAACCACATGAGTGGGTAGTATTTCGAACTGGTAAAGATTTAAATGATTAAATTCACTCTTTTATATGAACTTGAACTTTTGAATAATTTAACATGGAATTAAAGAAATAGTCCTGCATTCAAACTCTTTCTCTACCTCCCCAATGTAAAATGTCAAACCCCTTACCTAATAGGTCGGTCCACACGACGTTTGGTTCCACAATTGAGTGTGTCAAATAATAAAATTTAAATGATTTGATTGCATCATTTCTTATTTCATATGCTTTTGAAAAAATTGGTGATTTAAACCAGAGATAAGAATATTTGGAATCTCCTTTGCATCATTTCCAGTTCAAGAGTTGGCTACTTGGCCACAAGTCTCTATCTATGACCAAACAAACATAAGAGTGAATGTAAAAATTGACAAACTGTGAGACGACCAGAAAACAAATAAAAGATAATTTGTCTTTCAAAATAGCTATGTGCAGTAGAATCATTTTTTAATAACAAACCGACGACATGGTTGACCAAATTTATTTGTCATTTAGATCACTGTTTATGTTCTAATGAATAACACATTTTTGAAGCGTGAGAAGTCATGGCATTGAAAAACTAGACATCCCCTCATACAATATAGATTTTCCACCCAGCTGAGTGACTCGATCAGAACTAAAATTTAACTCAAATGCAACAAATTACAACTCAATGACCCATGTTTTGACATTGGAATTTTCCAACATAAATATTAACCTTAACAATAGCTATTTGCGAGAAGATACATAAAAAACACAAGCAAGTGCATGTGTCTGCATGCAGTGATGCATATATACATATATGTATGCATTAATGCTTCATATAACACAATAACACGACAGAGTAGCAAACCTTGCAGCAATTGGCTAGAATCATGGAGCTTTTCACTGAATAAGGACCAGCCAACTCTAATTTCCCAATGACAAAGAGAAGCATGTCTAATGAAAGCTCAGTCAGGGATATGTTTAACTGCTAGGGCACCATATGTCAATTTGTTAAAAATGGTGTAATTAGAAAAAGAAAAGAGAATAACAACAACTATACGATTTGAGAAATCATGTTACTGACCTCACTAAATCTGCAATGGATATGAACAGGCACTCCCCGTGAAAGGGCTTCTGAATCCTGAATCTGGGAACTAGAACGGTAAAATATGCATATTGCAACAGGGTAAAGAAGTTCTCGCCTTCAATTTCAAACCAAAATGGAAGACTTATTAGAAGGTGGTTAGATGGGAAAACAATTTCAAAGATAGGCTATTGGACTAAACACTCACCATAAGCTTCTTTGGGCATCAAAGTAATATACTGCAGTACTTGATGTGCTTATAACACGGGTTTTAGTAGATAGAACTTGTAGAATAAGATTAACATTACTAATGCAACCACGAAGGAGAGGGAATCTGTCCTTTGTATCCAAGAGTTCATGAACAATGGTGAGAGAAATTTTGTCAATTCTGATATCAATGGGAGGGGGGTTATTACTCAGCCCAGAAGTTCTCTCTTCACCCAGATGTTCATCATGTTGCAGACTAGTTTGCGGAGCTTCCACAGGGTGGCTATCTAGCTTTACAGCATCACGAGCCAAGGAAAGATCATGGAATACTTTCAACTTGAATGGATTTCCAGGCTTCCTTACGAACTCTGGAATTCCATTAACAAAAGCAACAGCACAATCATTCTGCTTGTTCATGAGGTAAAAGGTCCTTTTAACCAACTGATTGTAAGGCTCCCAGTCTATATCGCCCTTATAACTTTTGGGCTCACAAGAAAGTAATCTCCAAAGTGCCCAACTCCTATCGTTAGTGCTAGAGATGTCAACAAAACCTGATCCTGGACTACAGTTTAAACGCAAGGGTTCCCCCAAATCATTCTTGGCGTGCAATGATATCAAGGAGAACCATACAACTTGCGACTTCCATATTCTTTGATGGTGGTAGTTGACCTAGACAATAAATTTTAGCAGATATCAAGCATCACATCATGATGGCATCTGAAAGACTACCAATAAAAATCAATAAGTACCCCACAGAAAAGAGTGGATGAATCATAGGATCACTTCTTGTGATATTGATAAATCAGACATCTTTAAATTTGACATCAATGCAATATCTATGTGAAAATTTTTAATACATCACCACTTTTCTTCTTCTTTTTTTCCACCAGAGGGTGGGGGGTGGGGGGGCACATGAGCTCAGCGGGAGAAGAAAGCCATCTGAAGAGTCTAAAAAGGAAATCAAAGTGAAAGCCATCCAACATTCAAATCTCTAAAAAGCTCAAATTTCAACCTCTCTTACAAACTAAAAAATATCCTTATCTGTGTGACATTCTCCAACCCCATATACTCCTTCAACTAATGTTAAGGGCCCGTTTGGCAACACAATTGTTCTAAAGCATTCTCATATATTTCCTTCCCAAACATCACTCAAACACAAAACACTTTTCAATTTCAAGTCTTCTACTTTTTCATCTAATCATTACCTAATCATTACAACTTTCTCAAACTCCCAAACAAAACACAAAAAACAATACTAATTTTTCAAATTTCAAAACAAAAATTATATTCAAACATTTTTTTAACTTTATAATATTTTTATTCAATTTTTTCTCTCTCCTTTCCCAAAACCCAATAAAACATTTTAACTCAAACCATTTCACTATTATTCACAGATATACTGTAATATTCTAAGTATCCAAACAGGCCCTAAGTATCAAGAAGTAAGGATTATAGCACAATCAAATCATAATCCATATTAAATGACGAGCCCCAAATCCCAGCACTCTACCTAAATAGAGCATATGCATAATCAGCAATCCTTCGCACTAACAAAAATAAACCAAAGGATTTGACCGAATGCCTATGATCCACCATTCATGTTGAACCAGATATTTACATATGGATGCATATAACTACGTAGAACTTATATAATTTTACATTAAAAAAATTATTTTTAAAAAGAAACTGGTATTTTACAGGGACTATACATTAAATAGAACTGTATATTGTTAGAAATTTCATACCCTGAAAAGTGCCCTTTCTCCAACAAGAGAATAATGAACCGCCCCAACCAAACTGTACTTATTTTCTCCACTCTCAACAGTAAAGTACATGTGCTGGTGGACATCTTGAATTGCAACAATTGCTCCTGTAGAGATCATCGATATGATTAATTCAAGTTCCATTAATTTTGTATCTTTATTTTGTCCACAAGAAAAATCAATTTTTTTTTATTGGCACTGGGTGTCCGGGAACAGTGTCCCAACTAATCTTAGGGGTGCACAGGCCCTCAACAAGGAGTTTCCCGTAAGTACACATTGGGTAATTCAAGGGAAAAATCTATGAGCCTGACGGCCTAAAGATTGTTTGCACCCAGTGGGATTTGAACCTTGAACCTTAGAGAGAGCAAACCACCAAGACCAAGGCCTTAACCACTTGAGCCAAGCCCGAGGGTTTCATAAGAAAAATCAATTAAATTTGCAAGAAACACATTTAACCCTTAAACTAATCAGCATACCATTTGTAGGGCTTTGTTAGGTTCATTTTCCTATATGGGCTTGAGCTAGGGCTTTGTTAGGTTCTACACCCCAACTAGGTGTTTTCTCTTGTATACATCCAGTGTACTTGGCTATGCCTATTGGCATTAATCAATTTTTATTTATCAAAAAAAAATCACCATACCATTTGGAACCATTTCTTCCATACTATTTTCCAATTCATGGCTACTGGACCGGTGCCTTTCGTTTGATTTGCTTGTCATTTTCATGCCAAATAACCCAGATAAAGATGAGAATGTAGACAAAATCATCTGAAGCAAAGATAGCAGGTAAGAATCAGTGACACATACCTCAAATTTGTAAGACAGAAACAAGGTAAGATCACATTTTGATAATATTGGACAAAGTATAGATCAAGTGAAGGAACAAATACTAAGGGGAGAATCAAAACAACTTATTTGAAAATTTGGAGAAACTATAAAATCCTCACCTGTATTTCAGACAGTGAAATTGTCATATCAAATCCGGAAACCAAACCACTGCCCACCCAAACCTGATTGAGGTGCAAAGGAACATTATCTTGCTTCTCCACTGCCATAGAAGCACATAATTGCTTCAAGATATGGTTCTGATGATTTGAACGGAATACCTTAGATGCACAATTTTTTACTAAAAATTTGTTCTGGGGCACAGGATCACTGGAGCAACTTGCTTCATTAACTGAATGATTCTCATTTTTATGCTGAAATCCTATAGCAGAATCCCCGGATAATGTGACAGAAGAAAAATGAGGAATTTGCATTTGATTTTCCACACTATCATGGAGGACTTGAGAAAAGATTGATAATCGAGAAAGGTCAAATTTAAATTTCCTTCTCATATTTGCTAACTCAAACTTCATATCAACCTCAAGTATGAATTCCCGAACACCACCTGCATGAGTGAAATAATCATGTAGATATATACTTGCAGTAATTATAACTTATGATTAGAGTAGAGGAACATATACTAGATTCGTCTTCAACCACAAGGACAAGAGAAAACTGGGACACATCTATTAGAAAAGCTTTGATCAGTTGCTTTTTGGCTTGCAAAGATGCATAGAGAGTCTTTTGAGCATGCTCCTTAACAGAATTATCATTTGGTTGAGTCCCTGACTCATCACGTTCAGATTTTTCCTCGTGTTCATCAGATGATTGAGTGAGAGAGAAAAGATGTGTGGCGCAGTGAAGATAAGAAGCAAAACATCGAGTGAACATTGCCAAAGCTGTTGTTTCAAGGAAAACGATACCACCCTGCTCAATAGCATCAAGTTCCACTCCAATCAGAAACTAAGGATTTAAGTATAATGACATTTCAATAATGCACACCCATATTTAAGAATTATAACACATAAAGATGAAAAGGCTTTGAGGGCATTCATATGACCAAATTAATCAAAAGATGCAACAAAAAAAGTACAAGGAAGCTTATTGATGTCAGCCGAACACATTATCCTCCAAATTATCACCTGACTTCTCCACGAGATTGTTTGAAATTCCCCGCCAACAGAAAGAGATGATTGAAGCTTAGTCAACTGATGTGGTCCAACCAGAACATTCTTTAGAGAGCTTCTTGCCATAGAAATCTCACCCAGTTCAACATTTATGACTAACCAATGAGTTGACCTTTCAGAATCAGTTTTCATAGAGGAGTTTTCAACCATGTTGCTCAGACCATAGGAAGAAGATGCAATTTCAGGAGGGGGAGCCAACCATAAAGTAATGATGCAATTAGAAAGTGATATTTCATATAAGCAATTAAGAGATTGCAGCAACAGATCCTTCAGTACGGAGTGATCAGTAAGTTTTCCTCTTTCATTCTGATATCTAAAAATTACAGACTGGACTCCTGACAAATCAGTGAGCACTTCCACTTGTTCCTTGCCCAATATCTCAACACTTATTTGCTTAACAGATAACCAAATCCCACAATCAGACAAGCCAGTCTCAGCCAACTTTCTAACAGCTAAAGCATCAAAAAGTCTCATAGAACTCTCCACATTATCGCTCATCCTAGAAACATGAATAACCATATCCACTGACTTGAGTTTGAAGGTCCCATGGATTCTAAATAGGATACTATCATAAATCAAGGGAGCTCCTTTTGCTGTTATCTCCGCTTTTTCAGGTTCAGCAAGCACAAACTCTTGCCTGATATATTCTTGAGGTGCAGGACCAATAAGATCGAAGCTACCATACACATCTGATACTGCAGACGATAAACTTCCAACCACCTGCCAGAGAATATTTCTTTAGTCCAAATTTGTGAAGAAAAATGGAGCATATGCATACCCAGGTAAAAATAAAAACAGAAGAAGTCAATGATAACAACAGCCACATAATGTCAAAAAACTTCTCCTCTACCCTACTTATCAGTCCTTTTCAACTGAAACAAGAATACCTGCAATGATTAGTACTGTAAGGGTACAGAAATTGACAGTGTTGAATTTATTAAGTTAAATATCACAAGCCATGGTCATTGAAATCTACAATCCCAACTAAATAAAATCTTCAAGCTTTTGGTGGCCTTTTGATTCTAATCATGAATAAAATATATCCTCAAGGCATAGCCAGTCCATCTGTTCTCACCACCTCCACCGAGATCCTTTTCAGCTGTCCATCTTCCAGCCTAATAGAACATTCAACATCCACCGGGTCACTTCCAGAAAATTGAAAGTGACAAAAGGACAAGAAGACTAAAAAGAGGAAAGGTAGAGACAATGGATTATCAACAAGAAAAAGAAATTTCAGCAAGATTATGAACATTTTCTCTGCTTCAGAAAGACCAACAGCAAAAGAACTACTGTATAGCAAAAAATTGATTCCATACTCTACGCAACAATTATCCCATTAGAATTTGTAACCTTGGTAACAAGAGATGTTTTCCACACATTTGAGAATACATAAATATTGAAGTTGTACCTATTATTTCATACACAAGAATCTGAAAACTCTAATTTAGTATAGTCAAAAATTTCGATTTTTATATATTTAATTATGATCCGACTGTTGCTTGGTTTTAGTATGGTTTGACCTCATTAATTACTAAATTGTTATGGTAGGCAAGTATAAAAGATTTCCAAAAGGACTCAAAACACATTTAGGAAGACTGTAACAAATATGTTAAATTAATTCCCGCACCGTAAAAGCCTTAAATTAAGGCCGCCAACCATTTTACTGCTAGTAGGAAACTCCCTTCATTGAAATAGGGTAGGAACTAGGAACCTTCCTAAAAACCCTAAGACAGCCTCCTGAATTTCCTAAAGAATAGAGGAAAACTTACCTTAATAAAATAAAGGAAGAAAAGCCTCCAGGAAGCAAGATCTGCCACCCCTCTCGTAAGTTGCTAGGGATTACTCAAGTCTCTATAAACAAGGAAAAAAGCTGTCAGAAAATCATCCTATCTTTCTCCCACTGTGCCACACCTCTACAGCCTTTTCCCTCTCATTATTCATCAACAACTCAAGGAGAAGTTCTGGAAACCATCCACCAAACCTGCTGCAGCCCATAGGTCAGAGACACTTGACTTGCTGCCCTCAACATTATTTTCTTCTTGTTGATTTGCGTGTCATGAATGTCTAAAATGTTTGAGAATGTTTTCAAAGCTAAGTCCTGAGTTAAAATATTTTTACTGAATAGCATACTATTTACTGAGTATTTGATTCGCTTTTTCTTTTTTTTTCAAATGTCATAAGTAAAGACGATAAGGATGAGCAAACGAGCCAGATCTAGACGATGAGACGTCTTGTAAAGTCCCATTAAGTGTCATGAACAGAAATTAAATTTTTTTATAAGTAAAATAAAATTTTATTGAAACAAATAACAAGGCATAGTCCAAGTACACATGGAGTTTACAAGAGAGAATACCTAATTACAAGTTAGGAGCCAGAAAAGGAAACAAGAAAATCATGAAAATTAGCCCCATTAAGAACAATAGCAAGGCCCAAAGAAATAGGGTATGGAAGAAAAAGCTTCTAAGCTCTTCCAACAAGCATTCCCGGTCTTCAAAACTTTGGTCATTCCTTTCAAGCCAAATACAACACATGAGGCATGGAGGAATCATTTTCCATACTGCTGCGGTTTGGGAGTTACCCTGGAAACCCCTTCCCAACAAGCTAGAAGATCCACCACCCTCCTAGGCATCACCCGTGCAATACTAGTCCTATTAAAAATCTCATCCCATAACACCTTTGCCACATCACAGTAAGGTAATAAATAATCCACAGATTCACTACTCTTTTTACAAATATAGCACCAATCCAATACAACGAGACCATGCTTTCTCAGATTGTCCGTCGTCAAAATTTTGCCATGGGAAGCCATCCAACCAAAGAAAGCAACATTGAGAGGCACCTTTCTCCCCCAAATATACTTCCAAGGAAAAGAGTTATGGGATTGACTTGACATGACCATGTACAAGGATCTGACCGTGAACTTCTTCTTCCCTGGGTGAATCCATAGCAACCTTTTTGATAAGTAAATTTCAGAAGAGTTTCTGGTTAGTCTAGATTACATCAATTGGAATCCATAGCAACCTATCCACCTCAACACTACCAATGTTCAAAGGATATAACCTAGAATATTCAGAGATATCATCCACATCCCAGTCCTGGACAGCTCTAAGAAAATGCACATTCTACTGTAAAATATCCACTAGATTTGTCCAAATGATCTGCCATGAAAGCATCCTGATCATCAGCAATCCTGAAGAGGGAAGGTGTTCCATATTGAGGGCCGAGAAATTTTTAATTATTATGATGTGGTGTCAGGAGAACATAATTTATTTTCAGTTGTTTAAACTTGCTACATCTCGGTTTTGCTAATTTTATAATAAATAGTATGTTTTCTTTGTAAGTAATAGAGGATTTTATTGATGCAGAAATTAGGCATAGCTAACGTACACAAGACATATACAAGAGAGACACCTTAGTATGACTTAACACAGATACGAGAAAATCATGGACACTTTGACCAGTAAAATCAATTACATATTTACAATTGCCCATCACAGTAAAGCGTCAAAGAAAAAAACTCTTGAGTTCATCCATAGCCCGAACTCCGTCCTCGAAGCTTCTATCATGTTTTCCCTCCGAAAGCACCATAGCAGACAAATGGGAGACATCTTCCAAATTGCTGTGAGTTGAGAATTACTGTGTAAGCCCCTCCAACTTGCTAGAAATCCACCAACCTTCTAGACATCACTCATGCTAATCCTACCCAATCAAAGAAATCATTCCATGATTTCCCAGCAATCTCATGGTGTAAAAGTAGATGATCAACCATCTCCCCTTATTTTTTGCACATACAAGATCAATCTATAACAACGATCCGGTGTTTCCTTAAATTGTTAGTGGTCACAATCTTCCCCAAAGAAATAATCCATACAAAAAAAAGATGCTTTGATTTGGATCAGTGATTACCTGCTGCTAAGTTAATAATTCGCTTCCTAACTGTACAAGAAGGGGGTGTAACATATTAAATTATATCAACGAAACATCTTGAGACTGAACACACATAAAGGCCATCAACAACTACTTCCTTCCACAAATATGATTTTAAGATTAAAGAGTGCTTCCAATAACGAATATGGTGAAGATGCACTTAACAAATAACAAGTATCATAGTAAACATCATCAAAAAATACTTTCATCATCAAGAAGAGGTGAGCACCACACATAAAGAAATGGAAAACTTGAAGTTCAATTACAGATCTTTTCAGTAAAAAGAACGTACGCATTAGTTTGCATTTATATTAAGACAAATGAAAGAAACATTATCAAGTTTGATTGGGTAATAGAAAACCACTACCACCTGAAAGATAACATATAACTCGTCCATATATGATAAAACAGAGAATCCCATAGCTGTCCCACACAAAGCTGCTGAGAAAGCGACAATAGCTGTACCAAATGAATGAACATACTCCCTGCAACATAAACATAATTCTTTCACCATCAGAACAGACAGGAGGTTTTGTCAGCAAAGTTTGCCCTTTTAGAGGTTGATGTTCAGGGGAAAAGATGGGCATAAAGTCTTTTAACTTCTGCCAATGCCATGATACCATGATCAAGAAAAAAAAAACAGAAGAGGTAAGCTTTTAGCAAGGATTTGGCAGATAAATCAGTCCAGAAAGATTGCACAAAAAGAAAAGGATCAGAAGTAAGATTTTAGCTAGGATTTGACAGATAAATCAGTCCAGAAAGATTGCACAAAAAGAAAAGGATCAGAAAATGACAAAAAATAACTCTCTCATGAAGTCTTTATATGTTACTTCGTCAAAATAAAATGCAATTATGCTGTGCTCTTCAAATTGATAAAAAGATAAGAAAGATTATAACAATAGTTGACCTAATTAGGAGTTCCAAATTAAGAGATTTCAACTTAGAATGAAAATGTGTTATCTCTTTGACAAACTTTATTTTTCAGTTGATTTTTTCCTTTTCACATATAATCACAACTTATAAAAATCCTACTAAGAAATATCCTGAATGCACTTTGAACCCTTGATAACTATATTTAAAATGAGAATCTAATAAAATTAAATAAAGAAAAATTCTAGTAATCATCCTTACACCACTCGACTGCTTTTTTTTTTTATCTTTTTTTTTTTTTCCCATGCAGGTGTGTGGTGTAGGGATAATGAGTAGAATAACTCTTAAATAAAACATCATAGCCTTAAGTTTTTTTTCTTTTCTTGAGATAAGTTTCGAAAGAAAGTTTCAAATAATCTAAAACAGACCACCAATAATAAATATGAAAATGGTGCAGAGAAAAAGAAACGCAAAACTTGATACCACAATTCTACCTGAAAGACGATAACTGGAGTGTCATGGGCTTTGATTCCAAAATTTGACTTTGTTGTACCTTCACTGAGTCCTCCACATAAGCATTTAAACCATTAAATTGCAAATATGAAACAAGTGAAATACAACCATGAGACACATACTTTTCATTATTTGATTTAGGAATATCAATAATATGAGGCTCTTTAAACAAGAGGCATTTCTTTTCAGCATCATCAGAACCTTGAGGCCCAACCAATGATGCCAGATCAGTTCTGGAAGTTGGCCAAACAGCAACTTCAATGTTATGAACATCAAAAGCAAGGTGAAAATCATCCTGATTTACTGTACGGCTCACGTTTTTATTCATATCATCAAATTCCTTTCTCAATGACATGCGGATGTGAGGACCAGTTATAAGTATCCCAAGTTGAACATTTTTTTCAGGAAGCACTCTAAGCAAGGCTGTCTTCAGTCTGCTACAATTGTAATTGTATTTACTATCCATCCTGATTTCTGGTTGTTCATCTACGCTTCGTGAAGAATCCGAAAGAATTCTTGCTCTCCCACGGTCCTCGGCCCAGCTAAGAACACCTTGTGTATGCCTAAGAAGCAGATATATTGATAATATTGATGAATATTCCAAAGCCAAATTCAGCTTTCCTAGTATCAAACTGCATTTCAAAGATCCAGAATATGGGTTCCTGGCTCCAGAATATATCAAAAAGTTTTTGATCTCACAGAGAAGGCTTGGATTCTCTGAATATGCAATATGACTTTCTTCAAATTTCACACAAGCTCTTTCCCAACTCAACCACATTTCTTCCAGAAAGTTTTCCAGAATCGGTCTGCAAGTAGATTCATCAGCAGCACCAGAGCCAGAGTGACTAGTTTCTGGAAGGAGGAACTTTTGTGCAGGCTCAGACCACAAAATTGAAAGATTATTAACTCTCTCCTTCGGCTTCCTATGTTGTTTTATAGAACTGGAATGATTTTCTGACTTAACCTTCCTAAGGGAAGCCCCCATAGAAGATGATGAGTTAATCTTCAATTGCCCACAGGATAAAAAGAAAGACTGTTCACAAGTTTTTTGTCCATATACTAGTAACACTTTATCAATTGAAAGAGAGAACGAAAGGAGATCGGAATAAGAGATCCCGATATGTGATTTTAACTTCTCATTTACAGAAGGTTGAATTTCTTCCATTGGACAGATAGTGATTAAAATTTTCCCAAGGTTCAAAATGAAGCAACTACGTGAATATGGATCTTCAGAGATAGGTCCACAGTGCCCATCATCTTTTGGCTCTTGAGCCAAAACTTTCCTCAAACATAATAATTTTGCAACTACTAGGAACATGTTGCATATGAGTTTCAAAATAAATGCTAGTAGATGAAGGATCTTGGAAATAAACTTGAAGTGATTATCAACAACAGATTCATTGTTGGTTTCTTTGACACATTGTACACTGGATGCTGCTCTGTAACGGGCGACTCGCCGTGCCTGTGAGATAGCTTCAGCAGGCAGCTCTTTCTCAACATCAGCGATCAACTTCCAATGGTAACAAACAGAACTCAAAACCATTTTGTCCTTGGATATCTCAGTACAAGATCTTTCTAAAAAGTGGTTGGCAGGATATCCAATTAGTGACAATATATGCTCGTATGCATTGACATAATGTAGCCAGAGACAAGCAACAATAACAAGTTTATGTAATGAGAATCTGGGAGCTGAAGTTCCATGGCCAACTTTGCTTG
Source organism: Juglans regia (assembly GCF_001411555.2). Classification (NCBI taxonomy): domain Eukaryota; kingdom Viridiplantae; phylum Streptophyta; class Magnoliopsida; order Fagales; family Juglandaceae; genus Juglans; species Juglans regia. The sequence continues at coordinate 3,046,318 of NC_049907.1, forward strand.
CAGCTAATTTCCACAGTTGTCTACCATCTCTAGCATGCTTAGGTTCTTTGGGAGATATTTTACCCAATGCTGAATACATAGAAACATCAGCTGGAGAAAAAAACAAGCTTAATTCTGGAACCCTAAGAATGAAGTCCACGAGATGAAGATCATCCAAATTGATTTGAGCAAACAGATCTTTTGACAGTAGCACACGGTTAATTTGATCTTTTCCCTTGCAGCCAATCTCGAAACCACTACCATTGACAATACAAGTGATCTTTTTCAAAGGTATAAAAATTGCACCAAAAATACCCCTAGCAAGACAGCCATGAGGGAGACATTGAGATTCTGCATTGAACTCCTTTATTTCCGACAAATACATAAATGAATCATTCAAGATGGGGAACTCCACATTCAGACTGATATTATGCATCTGAAGTTGACAGTATTTGAGCATAAGAATAAAAAAAGATGTATTAAACCGATTTCTTGAAGGCTTGGTGGCAAAGATCCTTTCAAGAATGTCATGCAAAGCACTACCCTGAAATGCAGTAAAAAAAATCAGGGAGAATGATAAATAAGTAAAGTTTTAATTTACATATGTGAGTTAACTACACTACATATGCAAACTCTCCCAAAATCCAATAGCCCCACATGAAACTCGTTACGCATTTCAAGAATCTTTTGTCCCTCTTTAGTCACTATGAGTCTATAACTCTACTAAGCATCCGAATTGGAAACTTCAATACCTATAGGGCACATGTCTGAAATAATGCAATCACTTTTTATATCTTCGTAAGAGACTAGAAATCAGAAAGCAAAACAAATGGAACATGAAATACCTCAGGATCAAGCATGGAAAGCTTCTTCTTCATAGCCACGGAAAACGTATCCTTTGGTTCCCGCACCCTTCTCGAACGTCCCTCTTCCTTCACCTCCCTTCGAGTAAAATTCCAAAATATCAATTACACAATCAGAATTAAAACATCCAAATTTGACACATGCATTCATACAATTGTAGAGATACGCAAACGCACGTCAATAGGAAGTAGAATAACTCACCCAGGTGATAGAGTCACATGGACGCCTTGAAGTTCGATCTTGAAGGCGGGGACATACCAATTCGAGAACCAGAAGCTCAAGCGTTCGACGGTGACCTCTTTGAAGGAAAGACGAGAGGGCTCGTCGAAGAGCTGGTTGAGAACCGAAGTATCGAAGCGCAAGTCCTTCGCGACCGCCTGAGAATTTATAAACCCTAATTTGACTTCCAACTCCGGCTCTTCTCGCAGCCATGGCTGCAATAGAGACGCTAGTCTCCGTTGGATTATGCTGTCCAAGAACATTACCTGGGTAGGGTCTATTTGAAGCGCAGGAAATTAGTAGCTTTCGTTCATGGTCATGGCTTTGAATCTTTCTTGGGACACAAGCAGATAATATTTTGCCCTGTCGGAGATGGAAAAACAAAACAGCAGTTGCCGACTATGTGAGTAAAACGGCGGGAAAGTGACTGACCGACCGACCGAAGGAAGTATATATGATCGCCGACTCCGAGTACACACGTCGACTGCAGATGAACGGATATAGATAAAAGAGTAATCTTAATTGAGAATAAATACTTACAATCGTGAATTGTGTAACCGCCGCGTAATCGCTTTGAAAAAAATAAATAAAACATGAAATTCACATAAAAAAAATTAATTTTTTAATTATAGACCCTACTCTTTTTCAAAGCGATTACGCACTTCACGGTTGTATGTAGAATTATTCATCTTAATTATTATTTCAATTCTTATTATCATCTCGTAATTCTATAATGTTTCATTAAATAATTAAAAATTATTTATTATATTTTATAAATAAATTTATCATCTAATATTATATTATAGAATAATAAATAAATAGATGATAAATAAATTTTTTTATAAATAAAATTACATTTACTTTATTTTTTAAGAATCGGTTTAAATTAAGAGGTTCTCATTATTATTTATAAATTTTAATTCACAAATTTTATTATTATTTATAAATTATTTCATCTCATTTTATCTTATCTCAAAAAAAATAAAAATTTATTTAACATTACGTTAGATAATAATAATAAAATAAATGATCAATAATGTTTGGGAAGGATGAAACTAAAGGAATGGAATGAGGCTCTTAGTGTGAGATATTTGAGAAGGATGAAGTACTTCAACTAATATATATGAATTATGCCTAAAGCAGAATCGACGGAGAAAATAAACACATTTTAAATTACAGCAAAATTGATAGGTTTAATGTAAAGAGTTACTACCACCTATCAATGAAAAGATAAAGTAAAGGTGAGAATCCTCAATTTGGCGAATCAACCAATTATAGCCGAAAGCACGGCTTTGTAGAAGGCAGTGGAGCGTTGTGGAAGCCACACCAATTAGACAAGTTTGCATTGCTTCGTTTGAAATCAAAAATCCTCTCAACTCATCTCAATTCATCATTACAATTTTTTTAAATCTCAATACAAAACATAATAAACAATTCAACTTTTTCAAATCTCAAAATAATAATAATAATAATAAATAATATTTTAACAATATTTTATTATCTCAACTCAACTCAACTCAACTCACTTCAACATCCAAACGCAACTTAAAACAGCAAGGTGATGATTGATTGATGGGAAGAGGGTCCTTATGTTATTTATAGTCTTGTTTTGAAAGACAGCTCATGTAATGTTTCCTGATTTAATGATAAATATGTTTCTTGAGTTTAAATATATATATATATATATTTTAACCAGCTATATATACACCTCTAATGAAAATACATATACAACACAATGATATAAATTTAATCGTAAGATATAAATTTTGGATTACGTGTTATGTCAACCTTTTTTCTATAATTGACTTGACATGTTTGGATAAAAGGATCAGATTATATAAATAGTAGTAAAATAATTTATGAATAGTAATAAAATGATTTGAATTTTGATCTTTTCTTAGATTTTGAAAAATGGGACAGAAAAAATTGTAAAATTAAAAAATTATTTGAATAAAAAATTTTAATATTATTTTTGTTTTAAACTTTAAAAAAATTGTATTATTTTTTTATGTTTTGTTTGAAAATTTGAAAATTTTGTGATTATTAGGTAATTATTAGATGAAATTTTGAAAGGTTTGAAATTAAAAAATATTTTGTATTTGAATGATATTTGAGAATAAAATTATGAGAAATTTTGAAATAAAATTAGATGTTCTCAACTCATCTCAATTCAGAAACAAAACCTTAATTTTAACATCTGAATTGAAAAGGCCAAATGACAATATTCGAACTCATAGTCCACAACTAATAAGTGTGGGTGCCATTTGATCAATAATTGTGGTTGGATGGTGAAAATTAATAAAATGTCCATAGTATGTGATTTAATATTTAAGAAATGATACTTATAATTTTAGAGTGTACAACTATCGCACATTTCTTTTTAAAAAAAATTAGTAAATCGGAAATTCACTTGAAACAATATATATTTTTATTATAGACCCCATTGTTTTAAAGGAATGTTCAGAACTTATATGTAATACCCAACTAATAACTTGGCCTAGGACGTGACCCAAGCCCGGCCAATGAAAAGCCCACCCAAGGGGCCACCCCCCAAACGAAGCCGTTTGTTTCCCAAGAAAGCTCATTTTTAGTTTTCTTTTTCTTTTTTTCGTTGTTTCTCTTCCTCTCGAAACTCTCTTAAACCACTGACAATTTGTTTTTCCCCACACCCCAATCCTCTCCTTCGATTTCTCTCATCGAATCCCTTCTCGTGTTGCTTCCCCACTTCTCCATTAGTTATCCTTGCGATTTCACACTCTTATTTTTCCTCTCAACAGACTATCCCTCGTTCTTCTCCCGCTCTCCCTCTTTTATGTGTTAGTCAGGATTTTGGGCATTGCACGCCGCTGCAACTCACCATCTGAACCCTTGCCACGACGGCTCCCACTGCCTGGGCACCACCGGTAAGGGTTTTGCTTTCCTCTTACTCTCTGTTTTCACTCTATCGCGCACACACACACAACCAGTTTTGGAGTTCCTCACCTCAAAACATATCACCTTCCACGGTTACCATCAACCAGTATGCCTCCACGCACGCCGACAAACCACCAATCCTGCTGTGACACCGTGAGCCATTGCCAACCCCTCAAGAAACTACTACCACATTGTCCCTTGCCATAAACGGCAACACCGCTCCATCTTGCACCACAACAACTCCGAATGGAAACCATCGTGCCGAGATCACCCCGCATGACAGAAACCGCAAGCCCACATCCTAAACCTCAGCCCTACACCACCATGCTGTCACCGTGAGACACCCTTACAAACCACTAACCACAATAGTTAACACCACTGTGAGCTACATACCTTTCGGTTAACACGCAAAGAAACCCACCTCTATTTTCCATACTCAAAACAGAGCAACAAGCATGGACGTGACACTCTGCTCGACTACCACGCAGCCAACCTCCTTCGTTTGCCAACCACGCAACCACCGTGATACTCCTGATGCACCACCTAGAACAACCATGCCCAACCTGGTGCTGTTGTGAGCCACCATCACGCGATATCTCCACCCTTCTCGGTAATGCAACTCTCCCTCTTTCTACGTGATTCTCTCTCTTCCTCATAGTACACTGTCGTTATGCTCCACCGTAGACCTAAGCTCAACCACCAGTGAGCTCTTCGCGGCCTTCCTCACGGTGAGTTTCCTCTCTCCCCACGTCGTGTTCTCTCATTCTCTCTCGTAGTCTCTCTCTCTCTCTCTCTCTCTCTCTCTCTCATCAATATCTCTCTCTTCCACAGTGACCTGCCACCGTTGAACCTAGTTGTGCTGCCGTCGAGATCCACCCAGATTGCAACCACGCGTAGCCTCACGGTAAGGATCCGTGCATGGCTCCTCTCTGCGTAGTGAAGTTTGTTTTACAAAATAGAAATATTTTTTGTCTCTGGTAAAGGGGGAGCTTGAAATTGATATTACGTTTATGCCCTTATTTTTACAATTGGGTTTGGGTTGTTTTGTTTATGTACTGGATTTTATATTTTAACTACAATCAGTTTTATTTCAAAATAGTCCAGAAATTTTATTTTTACAGTAAATATTTAAGGGATTTAAATTATGTTGTTAAGCATTAATTTTTTTAAGTTAATTTCAAAAGTAAACAGTAACCGTGTAGTTTTATTTTGAACGCTTTAAGTCTAATCTAGTCTATTTTTATTAAATGAAATTTTATTGTTTATTGTAATAGATTCTTTTTTTGGTATAATTATATTAAATAATATTAAATTTTATAGTTAGATTTCAATGGTAAATATTTTAGAATTTAATGTCTTAACCGGAGAAATTAAGTGGATATCGTTGAATTTTGGGAAGTAATGGCATTTTAGAGTTAGAGATTTTGAGGATTTAAAATAGGTTATTTAAGTATTCCAGGTGCAATTAAGAAGTACGAGTTCAATTGAAAATTTACCCAAGTTACATGAGTACTTTTCTTTAGGTGACGATTGATATCCCCTTGGTATTGTTGTGAGGAAATTCAGAGAAGCTAAAAGGTCTTAGTAAACAGGATTCATATGCTAGATTTGCATAAAAAAGAAATAAACTGAGATTGATTTGTAAAATGTGTATGATATATTTTAAAAAGAAAACGTGAAGACAATCTCAGTATATATGTGTTTTGCATTCACTCATGAAAATCTATATGAAAAGAGAAAAATATTTTTTAAAATGAATAGTGTGGACATGAGTAATATTTGACATGTTTTTTAAATGTGCAAAAGAGCGAATATGAAAATTGAGATTTTTATACATGTGATATGAAATATTTTGGATCTGTTATTGATCATCTGAAATTGATATGAATGTGTTTGGTACGTGGTTTGATATGATATGGATATGAAAAACCTTGGCATACTTATTCGTTTTGATTTTGATTCTAAATATGGTTTTGATATGATGATACTGGTTCACGTGATATGGTTAGTACTAGCATGACATGACATGATATGATATGAGTGTACCCATTTTAAAAACAGAGTGGTCTTTTATGTGTTCTTTCTCATGTACACACTCGGAGTTCTGAGAATGAATAAGGAGAAGAGTTTCACAATATGATACTGTCTGGTTTGGCCACTGAAGATAGTACAACCCTACCACGGAGGTTAAACATAGTATACGATATGACACGATAAGATGAAGATGTTCAGTTATGTTATACCAAATCGTTTTTTAATATGAAAATAGTTTTTGAATATGAAAATAATCTTTGAATATGAAAATGATTTTTGAATATGAACAGTTGGTTTTTAAGTATGAAAAAATTGAAAAGTCGCTTTGATTTTTAGATAACACGTTTATGAGATCTGCATATGAAAATAAAATGTTTTGTTTCTGTATATCAAACTTTCTGAAAAATCTCATGTTTACATACTAGTATATATTCTCTGCTTACTGAGTTGTTGATAAATTTATCTCCATAACATTTTTCAGATAATTTTGATAGTACACCTGAGATCAAGACTATAAATCTTGTATAAGGCTACTTGAGCATAGTGGATTAAGTACAAAGATAATATTTTGGTTATTGGAGATTTTTATTCCATAATTCTGTTTTGCTCTGCTGACTTGGTATCTTGGAAGGTTGATAGTAAATTTGAGTTTTTTGTGATGTTTAAATTATTTTTATTGGAGTAGTCGATCTGAAATAATGAGTTGTACGTGTCGTTGAAAACTTTAGAGTCTATAACTATATGGTTGAAAAATGAATTTGAATGACAATGAGTAACTCTTCAATCCATCCGGGACCGGGTCGTTACATTACATGACACTCTAAAACTACATCGAACATTACACTTAGTATGATACCTGATTCCATAGAAAATTTAGTAATTGGATTAAATCCACCCTAAGCAAAAGAGATTACATGAAAATAGATCAACTTTTTACAATTGTGTTTTCTTCCCCACAATACTCCCATATTACATATTTCTCACTCTCCTCCAAATCCAAATATCATTGAATAATGGTAAGAAAGGAAATACAAATGGAAAGTATGAGTAGAAAAGCTAGCCATCTTTTGTGCCATATATGTTGGTCATCTATATATGATCAGTTCATTCGAGCCGAACTTATCAATAATAAAATGGTTTGATAATTAACCTGATCGAATTTGACAGTACTACCCCTTTAACTCGTGGAAGAGTTTTTATCAATATTCTTATAACCAAATTTGTTAATTATTAGAAATGAAAAATAAATAATATTTCTTTTTTAAGTTTTATCATGTGATGTAATTTAAATGATTTTTTTATATTAATTACTTAAATAAGAATCGTGCTATGGACACAAACACTCATGCACAAGTGCTATTAACGTTGCTGCTTATTATAACCTAGAATCATGTGTAAATACCACGTGTTTTTCTTTTTCTTTTTTTTTTAATTGAATTTATCATTAAAAAGATAATTTTTTTTGTATTATAAGTTTCAAATTTATCCAAATTTGTTTAAAAAATGTCTCACAATGGAAGATCATAATGGATTCTTACTCTTAACTTATGAAAAAAATATTGGACTCGATCGGCTTATTACGGAATTAACCCCTAAAAATCCTCTTAACCACATTTATGCAGGAGTCAAATGATTAAATTTAGGACATAGACCAGGTCAAATGACAAATTTTCCTTGTACAAATTAATAGAAGTCCAATATTTTTCGTCTTCCGGCTCTTCTTCTTAAGAGTCTTCAAAGTTCAAACGTCAATTTGATCTGTAAAACCAAACAAACTCCGGTGCCTCGATTGTCGTGAGGAACCGGACACTGTTTGTCTCACCGGAGACTCGTAATTCCACAGCTTTCTGCCTGGCCAAAGGTCAGGTAGCACATCGGCGTGCGTGGCCTGATATGATTGGGAATTCTAGCAATCACAAAGTTACTACAGAGAAAAAAATTGTTGTTTACAAAGATAAAACCTTAACCGCACAAAAGCACCCACCCAACCGCCCAACAGAAATTTATCGTATTAGAAATTCCTACCTCCCTGTCGCTATATATCTCTTTCTCTCTCTGGCCATCGCTATAAGCTGTTCTTTATTCTTCAAGCTTTCGATTTTCTTAATGTCTGGTTTTCCTCTTTATTCTTTTTAGTATATTATATAAATACGCACATACACACATACATATATATATATATACACACACTAGTGTCATACAGGAATCCACCTTTTTCTTGTCATTGTTCTTTTTGTGTAATATATATACTGGTGAGAGATGCATAAACTGAGAAGCACGTCAAGAGGGCGCCGGATATTCTCGGATCAAGAGGGAAGCAAACATGGGCAAAAATTTGGCAGGCTCAAGAATCCGGATAATCCGGATGATGGCTGTGATCAGGAGGAGGGCGGTGATCGCTATAATATTAGTCGCCCGAGCACGAGCATGAACAACGATTCGGTCCAGTCGGAGAGTGCCCCGGCTCCTGACTACGACGTCACCGACCCTCTAATGGTGTTGGACAACAGTTCTGGTGCTTACGAGCCTTCGACGACGTCCACGTCTCCTTTAACCGAGTCCCCATGGTCATGCCACATGAGTGCTCCTCATCCTGGTCATGATCAGCATAATCCTTCCTCAGATGTCTCGGGCAACGCACTCCTCGGCTCGCTGGTCCGGGAAGAAGGCCATATATACTCACTGGCAGCCGCTGGGGACTTGTTGTATACTGGGTCCGATAGCAAGAACATCCGGGTATGGAAGAATCAACGACAGTTTTCTGGGTTCAAATCGGATAGTGGGTTGGTTAAAGCAATAGTCATTGCCGGGAAGAGGATGATCTTTACGGGTCATCAGGACGGGAGGATCCGAGTGTGGAAGATGTCATCGAAGAATCCAAGCGTTCACAAGCGTGTAGGGACGCTTCCAACCATGGGAGATTATCTCAAAAGCTCGATGAAACCAAAGAACTACGTGGAAGTGAGGCGTCACCGCAGCGTGGTATGGATCAAACACTACGATGCCATCTCGTGCCTTAGCTTGAGCGAAGATAGATCTCTACTCTATTCAGCTTCTTGGGACAAAACCTTCAAAGTCTGGCGAATCTCGGACTCCAAGTGCTTGGAATCAATCAATGCTCATGACGACGCCGTGAATACCTTGGTAGCGGGTTTTGACGGCTTAGTGTTCACTGGCTCTGCCGATGGTAGCGTCAAGGTTTGGCGCAGAGAGGTACAAGGGAAGGGAACGAAGCATTTCTTTTCACAAACGTTGTTGAAGGAAGAGTGCGCGGTGACAGCATTGGTTGTTGATCCTGAAGGCACCTTAGTTTACAGCGGCTCATCGAACGGGCTTGTTAACTACTGGGAGCGTGAGAACTCTCTGTCGCACGGCGGGGTATTGAAAGGCCATAAACTGGCAGTGTTGTGCTTAGCCACGGCTGGGAAGCTTGTATTTAGCGGATCAGCAGACATGGGGATATGCGTGTGGAAGAGAACGACGACATTGGAGGGATCAGAGCACACATGCTTGTCGGTGTTGACGGGCCATACTGGGCCGGTCAAGTGTTTGGCCGTGGGAAAGGATCACGAATCAACGGTACCCGAGGAGCACCAGCGGTGGATTTTGTACAGTGGCAGTTTGGACGAGTCTGTGAAGGTGTGGAAGGTTTCGGAAGAAGGGCCAATAACCATGGAACAGAATATTGATAATCAAGTACGGCACAACGCCGGTACTACTCAGGTGCTTCCTTTGAAGTCAGCTCCAAGCTTCTCCACTCGCGCATGATGGTATTTGAGTACGTACTACGTACGTGTAAAGTACTACTGGGTGAATTTGATATTCGATATTGTCCCGTGCATGCATGCCGTCACATAAGACTGGCTTAGCTAGCAGCTTCTCATCAATATATTTGATTCGATTTTTTTTTTTTTAATTTCTTTGTTCAGAAAAGTAAGTAAAAAGAAAGATAGGAGGATTTGGGGGGTCGCTGCGTGAATAATATTATAATTTATATATTAATCTCAGTGAAAGTCGGCTAAATATTGGAATTTGCAGCTGCATGCAGCAAGTGTTGACAATCATGATGAGGCCGGTCAAAGCCTTACCAAACTATATATATTAGGATATTTTTTGCTGTGAAATACAGAGTCAAATTAAATATTATTTGTGGAAGCTGAACAAAAAGATTAGAGATTCGAACAAATAAAAAAAAAAATAATAATGGTGTGGTTTAGGTAGTGAATTAAGATGAAATAAGTTAGAAATGAAAGTTTAATAAAATATTGTTAGAATATTATTTTTTAATATTATTATTTTAAGATTTAAAAAATTGAATTGTTTATTATATTTTGTATGAGAATTTGAAAAAACTATAATGATTAGATGAAATGAATTAATATCACTTTTTAATCTAAACGAGACCTGAAATATACAGATAAAAAGTAGCTAGACAGGATCAAATTCATAAATGGTATTTAATTTCACCCAAAATTATAAGTTTTTATGTTCGAAGTCATGAGTACTGATCCATTAATGATATACTGTTAGCAACGAGCTGATCAAAAAACAAGACAAGTAATTTGTTGCTGAGATATATTTTCAAGAAGAAGCTGCATGCCTTTGAAAATTTGGGAGAATAATAATTAGTGCTGTTCAACTTATCCCTTGATACCAAAAAGTGCTGACAAAAACCTAAAACGACGACTTACTGATACTAGCGGCCTGGTGTGGAAGGAATCAAAGTTTTGAAGTTTGTACCACCGAAAGTCTTCCAGCTTGCCGGTGAAACCAAGAAAATAAGAGTCCTGATCAGCATGCGTTTTGGTAAGCCATGCGTTTTGGGTTGAATAAGAAAGACAAGTACTACATAAAATAAACAGATATTTTATAAAAATAAAATAATAAATTAATATAACATGATGTGATGTGATACGTTATATTTATTTTATAATTAATTAATTAATTTTTTAATCTAACGTTTGTGACTAATTAAAGCATTTTTCGAATAAGAATATGAAGGATTTCTCCATGCATGCATGCATCTCTGATGATCGATGATCTGCATCCAATTAAGTTTTCTAGTGCTTTGAAATCTATTGGAAGGTTGAACGTATAAATTACTTTTTATGTTTAGTTGATGAATATCGATCGTATCTTTTGACGGGTCAGATCATTTTCAGCATTATTCTGCATTTTCTGCCGCCATGGTTGGACTTCATGCACTGAAATAAGAGTTAACTCCACCGATATATATATATATATACTAGCAGTGGGTAACGTCCAAGGGACGTTTGCCCAAATTTTTTTTTTTTTATTTTTTTTACCCAGTGATTAAAGAAGTATTTTTTAATGATGTTGTAAATTTTTTATTTTTTTAAAAAATGTTTACGATGATTAAAAATATACATGAAAAAAAAAATAATAAAAAAGTGAAATATACATTCAGGACATATTTTCGGATTATAAACTAAATTTGATAGTTTATGTATCATATGCTATTTAATATCTGAAAAATATTTAATAATAACTTAAAATATTTATCTAAGGACTTAAAAGGAGCGGTTGAGATTAATTTATTAAAAATATTTAATAAAATTTGATTATTTATTTAATGATGAAATATTAGTATTTTATAAATTAAATTTGATAGTTTATATATGATTTGTTATTTATATTTTAATTATTTTAATTTTAAATTAGTTTAAATCAGTGTTTTAATAAGAGAAATTATTTATATATAAATTTTAACAAGAGAAATTATTTATTATAGTAATAAATATTACAATTTTATAATTATATCTCTAAATTTTAATAGAAATTATTTATATAATTTTAAAGTGTATAAAATCTGCACAATTTAAACAAATTTTAGATCCCAAACGTTGTATTTTACGGTAAAACCCCTGCCCCTCTCTCTTCCTCCCTCACTTTTCTCCCCCCCGATCTCTCTTTCTCTCCTCCCTCTCCTTCAGCGTACGCCGTACGCTCTCCCCATGCCCAATTCTTCCACTGCCCAGCCCGGAGCCGTCGTGCGCCGGTGAGTCTCACCGCCCCTTCCACCGGCACCACCTCACTCCGGCGAGTCCCTCCACACCGGTCTCCCTCTCTCACGCTCTCTCTTCCTCTCTCTCGGTAGTGCACAGCCCGAATGGGTTTAATGTTGCTGCGCCGCCGTGCGCCGTCCTCCGATGCCACCACCTCCACGGTAGCCTCCCCTGCCACCGGCCATCCTCCTCCAGCGAGCTCGGCCTCCGTCTCCCTGCCGTTTGCCCCCAGGAAGTCCACCTCTCTCTTGCACGGGTTCTCCTCACCCACGGCGGAGCTCCACCTCCTCTGGCCACCGCACCACCACCGGGACCTCCTTTGGCCACCGACCACCTCTCGTATCCATCCCCACGTCCAGCCGAGCCACCATGCATCCTCACCTCTCTCACGCTCTCTCCCTCTCACACACGGCCAGTTTCCCTTCCACCACCGTGATTTGTCTGGTGATTTTTTTATTTTGTGGTAATTTTGTGGTGAATTTGCTGTATTTTGTGGTATTTTTGTGATGAATTTGCTGTGATTTTGTGGAGATTTTGCCGTGGTTTTGCTTTGAGGATGCAGAGAGAGGGACGCGGTCTTGCCTTGATTTTGCCGTGGTTTTGGTTTTGCCGTGGTTTTGTGATCACTTTGTGGTATTTTTGTGATGAATTTGCTGTGATTTTGTGGAGATGTGGGGATTTTGCCGTGGTTTTGCTTTGAGGATGCAGAGAGAGGGACGCGGTCTTGCCTTGATTTTGCCGTGGTTTTGGTTTTGCCGTGGTTTTGTGATCACTTTGTGGTATTTTTGTGATGAATTTGCTGTGATTTTGTGGAGATTTTGCCGTGGTTTTGCTTTGAGGACGCAGAGAGAGGGACGCGGTCTTGCTTGATTTTGCCGTGGTCTCGAAATTGTTCTGTAAATGTGAATCTGGAATTGATGAAATCCATCTGTTGTATGTAAATGTGAGATATTTTATGTGTTGAACGAGGAAATGCTAACTGAACGGAGAAGAGTAAAAATCGAACTGAGAATGAAGGAATTTCACAGAAGGCAACGAGAAGAAGCAAGGAGAAGAAAAGAAAGTGTTGGACAGTACTATTTACTACTGTTCATCTTATACACGCTTTTAAGTATTTATTAGGAAGATATATGATTTGTACTACCTTTTTTCCACGACAATTCAAGTTTTGATGGGAAAAGTCTACTTTTTGAATTTTCATCGTTTTTATTTTTGGTGAGTAGAAACTCGTTACTAAAACTAATTTTTACGGGGAAATTAGCATATCACCACAAATATGTTAATATGAATAAATTCTCAACTTGTGATACAAGAGTATAAGTTTTTTATAGTACCATATATTTATGTCTAGAATGATATATATATATATATATAAAACTACCATAGCAAATATTTATTTATTTTTAATATTTATTTCCTTTAATAATTACCAACAATCACAAAAGCATAATTGTCATATATCACAACACTTCTATAAGAGAAACATATTATTTGTAAAAGATATGTAAATGTTGTGTCAATACATTTATTTGTTGTCTTTCTTATATTTTTCTTTTTCGAGTAATGCTAAATATAAGTCTGAAATAGACAAGTCTCATACAAGTCTTTTGTAAAACAATGGGTTCCACTAATAAATAATAATTTTTTTATACTTTTTTAAAATGGAGTCTACTTTTTTATAAGGATTTGTATGAGACTTTTCTATTTGGAACTTGTACAAATCATTTCTCTTTTTTTTATATGAATAAGTGAATGATAGACAAGTGGCTAAATCTGGACCCTTGAAGTTTAACGAAACTGAGCTGGTTGATCAGGTGAGAAGCCTGTGACTTATGAGCTGTATCAGAGAAATATCAAGTGGTTGAGCCGTAGGATTGTGACACATGTTGGCATGTGTTTAATGATATATCTTTGTAGTTATCAGATATGTGTAATACTAATTCATTTTTCATTCATTTTTTGTCTGTTGTTATCAAGAGGCTTCGAGAGAGAGAGTTTGAGAGGGCGAAACTAGGGTTTCTACCTAGGGTTTCATCGAGAGAGAAAATTTATATGGTTTTTTGGTTTGTGAGAGAGAGTTTTGAGCTAGTTGTCCTGAGACTTTTCTATGAAAGATATTGATCATCAATAAAGCTCTGAGGCCATTTGTACTATGGACGTAGACCATTAGAATCGAATCACGTAAATTAATTGTGTTCTTATTTTCTTTAATTCTTTATTTTCTTATTCTCTTTGATCACTATTTTATATTATTGTTATTTTCTTGTTCTATTTTGCGATCTGATTTATTTCATTAAACTCGATCGTTGGATCTGTAAATATTTTTGATATCAAACTGTATTTCTTGAGTTATGTTTTCAAAGAGGGTCTTAAAAAGTTTTATAACAAGATAAAAGATGCAGGACGAATTGATATACGTACGAGGAATAATGGAAATAATGTAAGCAAAAAACAAAAGACGAATGCTAGCTAGCAAGCAAACAACTCATGATCTAGTGCCTATTGCCTACCATCTCGTTGGTACAGGAATAATTAGAATTATTTTCGTCTTTTCTATAAAAGGGTAATTAGAATCCTATGCAATTTTATGATATAATTGAAAAGAGTCAGATATGACAGTTTTACAACATTAAATACAATCTGTGAATGCAAAATGGCTTGGGGACGACTAAGGGTTGGTTTACAAACCTTTCGTCTCATTTTATTTAATAATTATAATTTTTAAATTTTTTTATATAAAAAATAAAAAATAATTTAATTTTTAAATATTAAAATAAAAAAATTATTCTCATAAGTTATTATTCATTATCCCACACCATACACCCTATAAAAAAATCTCCACAAATCACTTATAGCAAAAAATATAGGTATAGAATATTAGAGTGAATAAAAACTAATGTATAATATTTATCTCAAAATAATAATAATATTAAAAATTAATATTTTAACAATTAGAACAATTAAATAAGATGAATTAAGAATCTTAGATATAATAGTTTTAGTACTAGATTTAATACTTACAATATTTTAGAATATAAGTGAATAATAATTAAATGGTTTGAAATAATAATAAAATTATTTGAGTTAAGATATTTTATTAGATTTTAAGAAATGAACGAGAAAAAAATTGAATAAAAAAATTGTAAGGTTAAAAATTATTTAAATATATTTATTTAATATTAATCTTGTTCTAAAATTTGAAAAATTTGTATTATTTTTTATATTTTGTTTGAAGTTTTGTGAAATTTATAATAATTAGATGAAAAAAAAATTTAAAAATAAAAAAATATTTTATATTATGTAATATTTAAAAAATAAATATCTACAAATATATAAAAATACTTGAGATATTATCGCTGTCCAAACTAACCTTTATATTTATAATTTTTAAGAAATTATAGGAAAAAAAATGAGAGAAATATATATGGTCCAGTGTAAAATCTTCCCGATGTTGATACGTGACAGTGGAATCCTAATAATTCCTGACCAACCCACCCTAACACTAGCCACAGTCACGAGTTTCATGAGAAAAAAGTGTACCCAGCAGCCAGACCAGGACTATATTCTAATATACAGCCACGTGGTCCTTTAGCCCACAAAGTGACAAAATTCTCATTGCCATTTTATGAATTGGACCCCCACCGAGCCCATAGCCATCCCTACTATTTTTTTTTTGAAATTATGCAATTCTCGTATAAGAAAAAATAATAAATAATAAAAAATAAATATAAAAAATTTAATTTTTTTAATAATAAATATTATTTTCTTCAAAACGATTATGCGACATTTAATACTTCACGATTGTATATAAAATTGCTCTCTTTTTCCTATATATACATTTTATGAATTGAAGTTGTAATGCTAATTTGGATAATAAAATTATAATACCAAATCTGGTTAATATTCTCTCAATCTTTAAAATAAATTAAAAAAAAAAAGAGAAAAACTTGCACTTTATGCTTTTTAAGTCTATATACTTATTCATTAAAGAGATATTATAAAAAAGCTTACGAATTAAAATACAAATTAATATGCTACATGTGACTTGACACTGTATTTATATTATAATTTTTTTTATTATAAAATAGATCTTCTATATTATAATTTATAAATTTTTTTATAAAATCTTTGTATTGAACTCCCACATTAAATTCTTTAAAAACCAAAAAATGAAAAATGAAGTAAGATTAAAAGATAAGAAATAATATTTATAGTCCCTTTAATTTCTACTCATTCTCTTTAAAAAAAGTAGGTAAATTTGAAATCTAAATAAAAAAACTCAATTTTTAATAATAAAGTTAATCTTTATTTAAAAAAAATGTGCAAAATTTATATCCCTAAAAGTATATATAGTATTATTGATAACTTCTGATAAAAGGTAAGTAAAACTTGGGGGCTTATTACAGCTGAATCTCTGTAGAGAATGCTCTTTTTAACTTTAGAGGAGTTCACTTTCACAAAATTTGAATTCAGATTTTAGCATTCATTCACGCCACAATGATGGGCATGTTTTTCCGTCGTTGAATGGGTCCCAGCCCCACCTTATCTACCTTTAGTCCAACAAAACCAATCATATTAAAAATAAATAAGATTCATGATATATATATATATAGTTATTGTTATTATATTTTATTAATATAATTGGTTAAAATAATTATTTTATAAAAAAAATATTATATATTAATTATTAATTATTTTTATATTTCATATTTATAATTTTTTTTTATAAGATATAAGAGTGTTTTTACAAAATATGAACTGTAAAATTATAAAGAATAAATATAGATAGAAGTTACTATTAAAAATATCTATTTTATACGTAACATTTAAATTATATATTTTTTTAAATAAATATTAAAAATAATTAACCAGAAGTAATCCGCAATAAATATAAAATATATACCACTATTGTAAATAGTCGCGGATTACAAAAACTTTTTTATTTTATATACCCGAGCCAAACACAGTCGCTGTTCTCCGATGCTGTCTTTTTCCTCCCTCACACTTTCCCAATACACACATTTTCCTTCTCCCACCGAACCAAACACAATTTACAAACAAAACTCTCTGGCTTCGGATTTCCCCAATATTTTCATCCGCCTCCTCCTCCTTCTCCCGATTCCTTTTCTCTTCTTCCACTCCTCTAGCCAGGTATGCAAAATCATATTCCAACCCTTTCCTTTATTATTTCCATTTCTCTTTGCTTCCAAGCAAAGTTCAATTCCACACACTTTTTCAGCTCTTACAGTTAACGTTCTTTCTCCTTATTCTATTATCTACACGATTAACCCGAAAATTAGGGCTACTTTCTAAGTAACATGGGGTTTGAGGAGCTATTTCTTTGCTCTTCTATTTGGAGCTCAAGATAGATAGGCTTAGAGCTCCGTGTTTTAATCGGTGAGGATTGGAATTCGAGTTTGTGTTGAAATTCGGATTAAGTTTGTTTTAGACTATGTTAGCGGCGGTGCCTCCGGTTGAAACATCGGACGCCGAGAATGGTGCCGAGTACTCGTTTGCCGTGGAATACAGTGGCCCGCCCGTAACCTACGATCTCCCCCGTGCCGTTCCAATCAACGTTGAGCGAATTCCCGTGGCGGCCGTGGTCGCCCAGGTCTCCTTGTCGGATAAACTTTCCCTGCCCGTTGTGCAGCCACTCTTAGCTCCCGATCCTCGGAGCAAAAAGTTCTCCAGAGAGCTAATAACGTTAGGTTCTGATTCTGCTACTGTGATTTCCCCGACTTCCGTGATTGCGTTCGACCGAGATAATGAAAGTGTTCGTCAGTGCAAAGAGCTAGAGTTAGTTTCTGAAGCAACTGTGTCTCCTACTTCTGTGATTGCCTTTGAGGAGAGAGATACGGGCAATGAAGGTTGTGTTGTGTCGGGTGAGTTTACTAGCTCCGGTGTGTTAGAATATTCGAATGGGCATTATGGGTCCGGTGATTTGTCTGATGTAGCTAACAGCTCGAGGGCATTGGGGTTCTCGTCCATCAGCCATGAGCTTTCCCACGAGTTATTAGGTGGAGCTGGGAGCTCAAGCACGATAGAGTTTTCTGATATTTTGGATAAGTCACAAGGAAGCTCATTGAGGGTTTCTAATGGTCGGAAGGAGAGTTTAGACATAAATAATGATTTGAATCAAGCAGATTGGGTGTCAAATGAATCGGTTTTGAGTTTTGATTACCCATCATCTCGAATTTCTTCTATTAAGGCTGTGGACTGCAATAATGAATCGAATTATGATCTTAAGCGAACCCCAGTTGTAACTTTTCGTGATGTTGAGTCCGATGGTGCTTTTGATGAGGAATGTACTCAGGATGAGCCCGAGACTATGCCTGCGAAGCGAGTGCCACAAACGAAAGGGAAGAAAGGATCATGCTATCGGTGCTTTAAGGGAAACAGGTTCACCGAAAAGGAGGTTTGCATTGTTTGTGATGCAAAATATTGCAGTAATTGTGTGCTTCGAGCTATGGGATCAATGCCGGAAGGTAGGAAATGCGTTACCTGCATTGGGTTCCCGATTGACGAGTCAAAACGAGAAAATTTGGGGAAGTGCTCTCGGATGCTTAAGCGGCTGCTTAATGACTTGGAGGTTCGACAGATCATGAGGAGTGAGAAGAAGTGTGAAGCAAATCAACTACCACCGCAGTATGTTTGTGTGAATGGACAACCTCTTTCACATGAGGAGCTGGTATTATTGCAGACCTGCCCAAACCCACCAAAGAAGCTCAAACCAGGGAACTATTGGTATGATAAAGTATCTGGTCTGTGGGGAAAGGTGAATTGATATACTTTGCAAATTTTTTTCTGTTATTTAAGTTTGTTGCATAATTATGGAATTTGATCTTTCTATTGAATTTAACAGGAAGGACAGAAGCCTGCAAAGATTATTAGTCCCCACTTGAATGTTGGAGGTCCCATCAAGCAAGAAGCTAGCAACGGAAACACACAAGTTTTTATAAATGGGCGGGAGATTACTAAAGTAGAGCTTCGCATGTTACAGGTTGAGTTACTATACATTTAAAAATATTTTCAGAACTGGTTGGCATGCGGGGATAGTTAAGATCTGTTTGTTGAATATTGCAGTTGGCAGGAGTTCAGTGTGCTGGGAACCCGCACTTTTGGTTGAATGATGATGGGTCATACCAAGAAGAGGGACAGAAGAATACAAGAGGGTATATTTGGGGCAAGGTACTGTTTCTCTGTGAATATTTGTTTCTGCCTCTATCCAATTTACATTGCCATATTCGTAAAATTTTCATGTTACTTTTCAGGCTGGAACAAAGCTTGTTTGTACTCTCTTGTCCCTGCCCGTTCCTTCTAAATTCTCGAATTCTTGTGGAGAACAAGTAAGCAGTCTGGTTAATAAAACTGTCCCCGACTACTTTGAGCAGAGAATACTTCAGAAGCTTCTCTTAGTTGGATATAATGGATCTGGTGCAAGTACTATATTTAAGCAGGTAATAACCTAGTGTAATTATGTGCCTAATCCTATGCTGGCCACTGCCTTATTTACAAGACAGTTATCAAATCTGACCGTATAAATGCCATATAGCTCCGGGCATTTTGTATCTCCTTCTATTAGAGGACTTCCATTTTTTTACTATAGAAAGAGATCTTAGCGTATCAATAAAATCAAAGTTTTCAAATAGAACTGATGTGAAAGAGAGTTTTGCAATGGGTCTAACATCTGAGAGTGATATCATCATTCTATTTTCTCGATGGTATGTTGTAATCAGATGTAGTTGGCAGATCGTAATCATGATAACTTTTGGGAAGCTTATTTGTGGTTCATTAGTCTCTCTCTAGTGGAGCATTTAAATTCCTTTTTATCCTGCTGCTTCTAGAAGAACTCATGTGACATTGTTTGAAGTTATTATGTAATGTAATACCTTTAAGTATTACCGCAAATTTTCTTATTAACATGCTTGGACATGTTATAAGATTCTAATGGATTTTAGATTCTATTCCACTTTCATTTATGAGGGACTACTTTTGTCATGAAGAGCTACTGTGCTGTAGCTCAAAAGGCACCTCCTCACCTGTTAGAAAGGTTGCAGAGTGAGTTTGTCGGTCGAAGGTCAATTAGGTGTATTGCTAACATTAATAAAAGATGCTTGCAAAAGTCATGTTCCAATTCATACATTATTTCTCAAATAGCTTATTTTTGGTTTTTATACATGTTCAGGCCAAGATTCTTTATAAAGAAGTTCCTTTTTCTGAGGAAGAGCTGGAAAGTATGAAGTCGAAGATTCAGAGCAATGTATATAGATATCTTGGTATACTTCTTGAGGGGCGTGAGCGTTTTGAAGAAGAAGGGCTCATTGAGTTGAAAAAAAAGCTTTCCTCTGGTAAAATTGGCTCCTCAGGTATGAGTTCAAATCAAGTCTGCCGTTGTCCCTTCTTATTTTTAGCTTGTATGTGCTTACGTAGTTAATATTACATGGTTTTCTTGTTTGTGGGCATAAGGACTCGTAATAAGGTTAAGTTACTCTATTCGAAGTATTTTCCCTCATTTTCCTCTTTCTTATATATTTAGCTTTAGATGGGACTAAGGGCATGTTTGGAAAAGTAGTCTCATCTCATCTCATTTCAAAATTTCTCATAATTTTCTTTCCAAACATCACTAAAAAAACAAACACTTTTTAATTTCAAATCTTCAATTTTTTCATTTAATCATTACCTAATCATTACGAGTTTCCAAAACTTCCAAACAAAGCACAAAAAATAGTACTACTTTTTCAAATTTCAAAATAAAAATAATATTAAAAAATAATATTCTAGCAATATTTTAACTTTATAATATTTTTATTTAACTTTTTCTCTCATTTCTCAAAACCCAATAAAACATCTTAATTCAAACCATTTCACCACTATTCACAAATCATTTCACTACTGTTTACAAAATTCTCATCTCACCTCATCTTCTTCCCCAAGCATCCCCTAAGTCTTCAAAATACTATTTTTTTTATAATGTAGAACCTCAGCAAGGCAGGGTCTTTTGGACCTACCCCTGGGGTATAAATCGCAAATACACAATCCTACCTGCTAGCTTCATGTATCAGGTAATCCAAGGGGAATCCTAGTGCATAATTGAATCCAGGATGTCCAAGTCTCAGTTCATCCCACGTCTGCCCTTTAACCACTAGGTTGTACCATGATAGGATCAAGGTGCTGATTAATCTGTCACGTGTAGATCTATCAACATATCTCTAAATTTTAGAGGATGCCACATTATATGTAATGTTAATCACTCTTTCTTTTTATGGTATTTTGAATGTTTTACAAAGTTCAAAAACTTAACATTCAACAGTCGCATTTTTTTAGAATTATGATTATTGTAGTCTGTACTTGGAACTAAAATTTTTATATCATGCTTCATATTCTGATTCCTTTTATTCTTCTCAGATGGTAAAATTTTTGATAAGTAAAATAAAATTTATTAAACCACCAACTGTCAATTACAAAGATAGAAAAGCCCTAATTATGTAGGGACATTAGAAACTAAGAAGTCATGAAAGTCCATGCCACTAAAATCCACAGCAATGGCCCAAGTACAAAGAGTCCAAAAAAATAACAGTTTTAGCTCCGCCAAGGATCTCTCTTTGTCTTCAAAAGTCCTCCCATTGCGCTCTTGCCATAAACACCACATAATACAGATGGGGATCATCTTCCAGACCGCTCTAATCTGTCTCACACCTCGAATTGAGGTCCAGCAAGCCAATACATCCAAAACAGTTTCCGGCATAACCCATGCTAAGTCCATTCTTTTAAACACCTCATCCCAAAGATTCTTGGCTACCTCACAGTGTAGAAGTAAATGATTCACCGACTCATCCCTACTTTTACACATACAACACCAATCGGCAATGATTATCCTCCTTTTTCTCAGATTCTCGTTGCTTTAAGTTCTAATTGTTGGTACTTGGTGTGGAAAGTGGGTTTATGGAAATAAACATCAAGTTTGACTTAACTAACAACTCATGGTGTATATGGCACCTTTCATTTTTATTTCTTGGGATTGCCTAGTACTAACATCTATGCATGTGTTTGTTTAGAAGATATTGATGCTAATTTATATGAGAACTTAACTAACATTGCAGGATTAGGTGTGCTGCTTGGCATTTAGTGTAAATGTCTGATAGGCTTGTTGCTTTATCAAGTGTACTAACTGGATGATCATGGTCACTGATCTGCAACTTTCTACAAAATTAGCTACATCAGGACCTTACAGACATTGATACATTGCCAAATTAGTTTCAGCAGATTATAGGTATGGATACCTTGTATAATGTAAGTTTCTGAAACTGGTATCTGTTTGACAACAGGGAACATGGTTAACAATGATGACAAAACTATTTATTCTGTTGGCCCAAGGCTGAAAGCTTTCTCCGATTGGCTTCTCAAAACTATGGTGTCGGGAAATTTGGAAGTTATCTTTCCAGCTGCTACTCGGGAATATGCACCATTGGTCGAGGAGTTATGGAATGATTCAGCCATTCGAGCCACATACGCTCGGAGAACTGAATTGGAAGTGCTACCAACTGTTGCAAGTTATTTCTTAGAGCAGGTAAGATCATGTTGCATGTTCCTCTGCTGGGTTAAATTTGTATAATTGTAAAAACTTTTGTAATGGTTATGATTGGTCATAAATTCGCGTACAATGCGAAGGTTTTTGGGTGCACTTTTGCTACTAGGAAAAAGTGATACCATTTAGTAAAGAGGTGGTTGACGATAAGCACTAGCAATTAGCATTGGCTCGAAATCCAGGTAATTGAAGGGTTGCAAGATGGTTTCTAGAATATACATCTGTTTCTGAGCCTAACTGAGCTTAGCAAGGTGTTGCTTAATTTCAACTCATTTTCCAACATGGACCATTGGCTTCTTTGGGCTTTGTCATGAGGCTGATTGAGCTATTACTGACTAAGGTTTAAATTGATAATGGTTACCACCTTTGTTTAAGAGTCTTCTGTGAAGTTGTCCAGCAATCTCAATGAGGATCATTGTTGTACTGATTCATCATTCCTTAAACAGATATTTTGCTTATAACTTTTTTTTTCCCATGGCACGTACAAAAAGCTATTGACAATTTTTCTAATGTTACTTTTTTCTATTTAGGCCACTGCCATATTGAGAACAGACTATGAACCGTCAAATTTGGATATCCTATCTGCTGAGGGTGTTACTTCATCAAATGGGCTTGCTTGCGTTGACTTCTCATTTTCCCCGTCGGCACCTGATGATAACATTGATGCTGTTGATCAGCATGATTCTTTACTAAGGTAGGCCTTTAGGTGTTGATGTGCATTGCTGATCAATTTGCATGTTTGTTGGATAAATGCCTTATTTCTTTGGTGCCTCAAAGTTGAGCAACTCAGATAATGATTTTTCCCAAATTAAACTTGAGTTCACATCACTATTTGGTAGATATCATATACTGATACAGAGCAAACACAATATCAATCCTGTTTAATCCAATCCATTGTATGCAGCATAATGGAAAGTTTGGCCTTTCAACACCCTAATCAATGATAAAATTAGTTGGTGTGTATATTATTTGTGTGCATTCTATGGATGACTTGTCCAACTATCCCGGTCTGGTTCTGTAATCAGACCCATAGGCTATTATATATGTATAGCTGTTCTCAGCTTGTGCTTTTGACAGGATGTACATGTGTAAGATGATGTATTATCTATCATCTTCATGGTCCCTTAAACTTCTATATAGAAGGAAGGCACAAAGTTATTGCCCTTTACATTCAATTTTTTCCTTACATGAGTATTATGTTTATTTTTTCCCCAAAATGATAAATTCTTCTTTTATCATCGCCACATAGAGGGATCATTTTTTTTAATATATAAGTTATAGCACGTAGAGAGATCCTATTACAAAGGCCATGTTGCGTTGGCACGTTAATAACCTCGTAAATTGGAGAAAAATACTTCCCTGTGCCATCAATCAGACTATCAATCAGTCTGAAAATGTGTATATTGCATAGCTTGCTCTTTATTTCCATCTGAAATTGACCTAGTGACTACTAATCATCCCCTATGGACACTCTAAATTAATTTTCTTTTGTTTGTGATCCTTAGCGTTCTTGTGGTTGTTTCTCAGGTACCAGCTTATTAGAGTACCAGCCAGAGGCTTGGGAGAAAACTGCAAGTGGCTAGAGATGTTTGAAGATGTTGGCATGGCCATTTTCTGTGTTGCCCTTAGTGACTATGACCAGTTTTCTTTTGATGGGAGTGGTTCTATCACTAACAATATGATGCAGAGCAGAAAATTATTTGAAAGTATTGTGAATCATCCAACCTTTGGTCAGATGGACTTCCTTTTGATACTAAATAAATTTGATCTATTTGAGGAAAAGATAGAACGGGTACCATTGACTGAGTGTGAATGGTTTGATGATTTTCATCCGCTGATAAGTCGTCATCGCTCCAACAGCAACAGCAATAGCATCAATAATAGCCCTTCGCTGGGTCTGCTGGCATTCCACTATATTGCAGTGAAGTTCAAGAGACTTTATTCTTCCCTCACCGGACGGAAGTTGTATGTTTCTCTGGTGAAGGGATTGGAGCGTGATAGTGTTGATGCAGCTCTTAAATATGCAAGGGAGATTCTGAAATGGGACGAAGAGAGAGCCAACTTCAGCTTGAGTGAGCATTCAATTTATAGTACAGAGGCAAGCTCCTTCTCTCATTGATGCCTAGAACAGAGAAGGCTTGTAAATGGGTCATCTTCATCAGAGACAATTTTACTTTTTCGCCTGTGCACGCATAGCTGCGAGTAAAAATGAACAAGAGAAGATTGTTTCCTTGCAGGGGCTATTGCTGCTGCTTGAGATTGGCATGGACATATCAGTAACGTGAGTTGGATTTTCTTGCGGCAATAATGCATACTTTAGACGTGCTGGCTCATTGCTACACAAGTATGCATGATTGAATGTTGGAATATTTCCCCGTCATTATATTGTAAAGCGATCCTTTGATGATGTGTTGTATTTTTGTACCATGCTGCTTATGTAGTCGTCCCATCCTTGAACATGGTTCGAAAATATTCATTTTGTAATAGAGTAGATGAAATGCATTAGATGTATGTATCATTGTAGCCAAACCCTATGATCTTTTATATATATACATATATGTTATGATATCGTGGTTGTACAGAATCAACACACTTTCTTTGCTGCATACAAACATATATGTTTCCCGACAACGCAATTCGAGGCTAGTTCTGTTAGATTAGTATCCGACTTTCATTTGAAAAAGTTGAATTGATTTTTGTATTTGGTGTAGGAGTTTGAAAAAATTGTATTGATTAAATGAGATAAGATGAGTTGAGACACTAATATCTGATTTCCATTTGTCCATGAGGTGATAATTCTATATGGATCGTGTTACACCCACCGAGGGTATAGCTCGAGAAATTCTATCGAGAAGGCCTTTTGGCCTTTTTTTTATACATTTTTTTTACTCTTAATTTTTTTTTTAAAAATTCACAAAACATTAATTTTTTTTTTAATTATAAAGTGTTTGTGTTTTTTCACATATACAAACATATATGTAAAAAACAAAAAAACTTTCTATATTTCTTTCCTTGTCTTTTCTTTATTATTTTTTCTTTAAAAAAATTCTATTTGTTAACATATCAATTTAAGAAATTTTTTTTTTTTTTTTAATAAATGAAAAGAGAAAATGATGTAATTTTAGCAGATGGCTTAATGCGTACGTCAAAATCACGACCCTCGTTTAACTGACAAGTTTCGGTTCCTATAGAGTTTTGATTACGCCCTCGGTTTACATCCAAAACTGACGCTGGCTGCCCATTGTTTTTCACTCTGCCATTTTCGGTGACAAGTCCATTCTTCAACTTGAAGTTTTGTTTTGGGTGTCAAGCAAATGAATCCTCACCATTCACCAAATCCAAAACACTGAAACAGATGTACGGCACCTGTATTGCAAAACACAGCCTACAGAAAATAAAACAATACAAAAAAACACAGCAGATGATGGAATGTCACAGTTCTGTACTTGCACAGTAATGGACCGAAGGCATTGGGGCTTAATGGGCTCAGTTAAGCTGGGCTTGATTTGGGTCATGGCCCATATATAGATATTAGGATTATTATATGAGTTGTTTTAATTTTACTGTTTGGTTACAATTGGCCTTGGGCCCATTAGTTAGTAAGAGCAGTTGAGTATTTGTAGTGGTGTTGGATTCAATCTCGAATTTAATCATTTTCTTTATATTTTATCTCATATTTTTTAGTTATCCAAACACTATTTATAAGGTGTGTTACAAGTGGTATCCCGATTCGACTTGTCAGCTGTATGTGTACACTCTTTTTGGGTGTATTAAAAGTTGAATACCGCCTCAGCACATTGGTTGCAACGGATGGGTCACTTACTCAAAAAAGTTTGAAAACTCTCCTACAAATTGAAAGAATTCCATTCTTATATCATTGTGATGAGTCGTATTTCTCATCAAAATGATTCAAAGATGATGTAAAGTGTCATATTTATAAAATGAGACAAAGATAAAATAATAATATAGTACGTAGAATTACTCTTACAAATGGGCATTTACCAAATTGTACAATGTTGTCTAAAAACCATAGGTTTCCTTAAAAGCTTATTATTTTATGACATTTTTGGCAACAGGGGATACAGTGGGACCTCCAATTCTTGTCGGTTTATTAGCTGTGTTTCTCTCACGTGTTAAATAATTTATCATATATATTATTAGAATAATATTAAATATGGTTATAGATTGCTTAAATATTATATATTTATTTAATAAATAAATAAAATTTTTATTTTTATTTATTTTTAATAAAAATATATAATATTTATAAATTCTATGACTATAAAAATCATTTATCATAACACAAGCATGATTACTGATCTCTCGTACACAGAAATTAGAACAGTTGGATCATTGCTCAGTTTTCACATTTCCTCTCGCTTGTTTTGACAATTTTCAACCTTATCTTATCATCCTCTTTGCTTTGCTCCCATCACTTATAAAATAAGATGGACACTGCTACGTCGGTAGCCGATGGCACTTTATATTATTAGATCAGACACTGGCATGCCACGTGTGCTATTTATTATTTTATTAAAAAGGATTAAAAACAAAGACTCACAATCGGCCACTCTACTTTTAACATTTTTCAAATAAAATCAATGAAAATATTTCACACTCGTTCAACACCAGCTCATTTGGTTTTTAATTTAGGCTCCTTAGTAAACATTATTTGCACATCTCAGAGATCATACATGGACTTCAACTTTTTTAGGATTTATTTAGATACAGAAATTATCTCATTATTATAATTTTTTAAATTTTTTATATAAAATATAATAAATAATTTAACTTTTTTAAATTTTAAAATAATAATATTATTAAAATAATAATATTTTATTTAATTCATCTCATTTGGTCAAAAACACCAATTCCAATGAATATGCTTAAACCCTTTTTTTTTTTTTATTAATCCCTGTCAAACTTGATAGCAGTGTAAAGTGTTATCAAAATTTAATAAAGAAGTGATTACTCTATTTTTTTAATCTTTTTTAGGTAAAGTTTCGTCTGTTATGGGCTAAAATAACATGCACTAGAGACAGTTTCACAAAACCGTGTTACGATTGTAGATTCAGCCTGCTGTAACAGCAGCCTCCCCCACTCGAAGCAAAACCCACAACTTCAAGCAAAAACCATTGGCTTTGAGTACCCTGAAAAGCCCAAAAAAACCGCTATGAAAAGCAAGAAAACTAGATCAAGTGAATGAATGAATGAATGATCAACCAACCAAAATGAAGCCTCTCACTCTCTATATAAAATAGACCCCATATCCCCTCTCCTCCATCTTCATACTGGATTTATTTCCTGGTGAAAAAATGGCTTTCATGATGTCCAAAGTCCAGCCATCTTTATCAGAGACTGAGAAGATGAGCCTGAACCATTCAGAAGAGAGAGACTCGGAGACACACGGTCCCATCTCAATGCAGCTATATCTGAAATCATCAGCTGAGGCCTCCTCTAAAACCTTAGACAAAGAAGCTGTACTCCGACGTATCCGTCACTATAAGCGCTTGCATAAGGTCCGAGGCGCTTTCCAATCTCTGGTTAGCAGCTCGGGACAGGCCAAGACAGCCTCAATCCAGGAGCAGAAATGGCTGGACCAAGAAGATGCTTTCTCCTCTCCATAATACCAGCAGCAGCAGCAGCAGCACCACCACCACAGCCAGTGCAGAGGCATATAGCACTGTTAGGAACGGTGAAATTATCACCTTTTTGGATCAACAACTATCTAATTGTGAGAGTTCTGTAATCCAAGAACAGGAATGGGAACTGGGCAGGATCTTGTAAAGGCAGAGGAACTCTACTTGTATTGATAATTGATTACTTTGTTAATTACCAGGTTATACCTTAAAATTGTATGTAAGTTTATTACATACATAGTTTATTTCATGTATCAATTAGTTTATTACATAGTCCTGTCGCTAATTAGCTTCGGTTTGTTTCTCTCTGGGAATTTTTCCATTCAGTATGTAAGTTTTAACATCTTGAAGCATATTTGCATCAAAACATTGCATGTTAACAACTTACAAATCGAGCCAGTGAACCATTTACTGTGGGATATACCTTTTAATGCCACCTTGACCTGACACGGCAGCCTCTACTATATTTGAAGTAATTGTTAGGTACTAAAATAGTAAAATATGAACGGGTGATACTCTCGTCTAGGGGTGAAAGAACTGTGGTCCAAAACCGAAACCAACTGGCTGAAGAAAAATTGGGGCTGAAACAGGCCAGTGTATAGGGGTGAAACTGGCCGGAACCGGTCCGGCCGGTTACTGGTCGGTTTGGCCGGTTTGAGCTTTTTTCTTGAGCCCTTTTTTGGTCTTTTGTTCTTGCCCAATTGGGCCAATTCAACACTTGTTTTGGGTATTTTTTTCCTCTCAATTCATTATCTAAGTTCTTTTTAAATTTTTTTTGAGTTGATTTCATTTTAATAGTAATGTCATTATTTCATTTTAATAATAATGTCATTTATAATTTTCTACTATTACTAACTATATTACTTACTACTTATTACATAATTAAAAAAAAATAAAAATAACTTCACTAGATGTTTAGTATTACATTATACATATTACAAAAAAAAAAAAAAAAAATCTTCAGCATAGCAAAATGCAACTAAAAACCATAACATAAATAAATTAAAACAAATTATTTTTAACATAGCAACAATGCAAAAAAATAAAATAATATATATATATATAACATAAGAATAAAACATCAAATGTTAATGAATTTGGATTATAAAATATACTAAAATTAAAATTAAAATAAAATATTACCTAATTCTACTATAAAGCTCTTCACATTATCCATAGCCTCCTAGATATCAATGGTTGTTGCCGGATGCCTTAATCAATTTTAAGTACAAATAAGTGCTTCAACGGTTCTTGGAACCAATAAACTCCGAAAAGAATCAAGCACACGACCTCCCGTACTAAATGCTGACTCGAAACATACATGACCAATAAGTCTCGTGCAATCCTTGTGAGTATAGGATAGTTAACCTCATTAATTTTTTACCCAGTCAACAAGTCAAACAATGTAGAGAGTGCCTCACAACCATCTGATAAATATCAATCCACTTTTGTTTTGGAAATTGTAGATCCCATGACAGAAGATGCTTTATACCACTCGTAGAACCATTTGGTCTCATGCTTGCCATCACCATCATTCATAGTTTTAGATGTCGGAGAGGGTTCATGTTATTGGGTACTTGTGGTGGAACCGAATTCCGCATTATACTCCGCATATAAATCTCCCAATACCTATTTCACACTCAACACCAACTCCTCAGCATGAAACACATCATGAGCTTCCTCAAATGGAAAGTAAGAAGTCCTAACTTGCTTCGTGGATCAAGCACAACTGCAATTAACATGAACAAGTTCATCATGTCTAATGACCCCCAATACTTATCATATTTTGTTCTCATGTTTATGGCCATACTCCTCAAGCAACTATTAGGACTCTTGCTCAATATAATCAACTCATTTTGGAGATCACAAATCTCTAAAAAATTGTGTTTAATGTCACATATAAAGACCCAGAAAATGTATTAGTGACATCATAAAACATTTCCAAAAACTTAACAAAAACCTGCATTGTCTCCCACTCCCTAGCTTTAGGAGGCCCCATCCACCTGAAAGCCTTCTCAAACTTCTTAGCCGCCTCTAACATCATATAAGTTGAGTTCCATCGTGTCTGTACATCAAAACACAGTATTTTCTTACAATCAATTTTTTCTTTTTTTGCACATCTCTTAAACTTATCTAATCTTGCAAGGGATGAACGCACATATCTAACTGCATTTTTAACCATTGTGATGACGTCATTGCACTCCTTCAAACTCTCATTCACAATAAGATTAAAACATAATTATAATCTTTACTCTCCATCTAATTTATAAAACAAAACATAAATATTACACGTTGTCACGTACATTACAGATTTACAGTGATTACACAGCAGTTAGTTTGCAACAAGGCAAACATCACAAGTCTAAGACTCTAATATAGGTTTAGTTCACTCATATTTCCTCAATGCTTCATGTAATTTATCACACATAATTTATCAAACTATTTCACACAAATTATCACACACAATGCTTCATGTAATTTACTGCATTTCTAATTTATGCAAAAACGAAGACTATAATTTATCCAATTCTCATTTACTGTAAGCAAGGGCAAAAACAGAGACTTGAATATCCATTATCCAATGCCTCAGTCTCATTTACTGTAAGATACTAAGAATAGAGAAATGCATAAGAAATTAACAAAGAAATGCTCCTCAGTCTCATAAAAAATGCATAAGAATAGATAAATTAACAACTAACAAAAATAGGACCCAACAAAAACATTAAATACAAAGAAAATTAGAAAACTCATAGTGGGGATTTGGGACGACGGGAATTGGTGTTGCATGGCGTCAGACGCGGGGGAGAGAGGAGACGGGAGAACTGGCCAACTTGGAGTCTGAGACAGGAGAGAGGGTTTTGGGGCGTGGGGGTCGTTGACGATGAGAGAGGAGAAAGTCTTAGAGTAAGAGCAGAGCACTAAGAGGGAGAGGGAGATGATTGAGGTCTCGAGAGGGAGAATGAGTCTGGGAGATGACTGAGGACAGTGAGGAGAGTGAGCACGACGAAGAAGGAACAAAGGGGGATTTCAAACGATTCCTAATCCTACCCAAAAACGACTCGGCATCATTTCGTTTATTTTTTTTTCAAAGGGCTAAGAACAAAACCATGCCATTTCATGTGAAACAACATGAACCGATGTCGTTTTGTATAAGAAAAGAAAAAAAAAATATATAGCATATGTCGGTCGATTCTTCGGTTTAGACCGGACCTGAATCGGGATCGAACTGGCTGACATCGATCTTGATAATTTTTTCCCGCTAGCCAACTGGTTCTCCATCGGTTTTGGCTGGTTCCTGAATTCGGCGGTCGGTCCGGCCGGTTTATGTACACTCCTACTCTCATCCTATACATAAATAATTTTAATTGTGTTTTGTCACAAGTGGAACTGCGTCATCCGTCCTCCAGGGTTGCCTAATAATTTTTCATTAGTGATGTAATAATCTTTCATTAGTGGTGTGTTTAATGGGCTAATAAACAAACTTTTAAACAAGTATTTCCTTTGTTAACGAGTGTTAGCGGGGGAGAACTTTCAAAAAGTCCATCTCGATGCTTCGATAGCACTCTGCAGCTGGACGGAGCATCAGGAAGGAAGTTAGCAGTGTGCAAGTGACCTTTCCGTAATGCAAGGGCTCATATGCTGTGTTCGCTCACCAATCAGGTCTTCCTAATGGATCCCACGCAAAGGGTTTGTCAAATAATCTCTCATTTATTAGCTTAACCATTGGGCATACAGCAAAGTAACATAAGCAAATACAAGTCCAACTAATATTAAACAAATAATAAAAGTAGATGAGAACCAAAACCTTTTAGAAAACAAAGAGATGTCAGCTTCAGCGCCGTCAATCAGATTTTGAAATAGGACACATTCGTGGAATTCTTTAGGCCTACACGCAGTGCCTTTTGGTGGATTTCTCATTCTCCATTCCATCTCAATATTCAAATTAGGCCTGAAGATACAATCTCTCACAACATACCATCCCCACTATTTTAAGCAATGCGATTGATTGCTAACACAAAATTGAAATTTGCACCAAAATTGCGGTTTGAACTGTTCCTCAGAACAATGCACAGTGCGGAGGAAAAGGTAGATACAACTATATCACCCGTACAGCATGAGAATTACACACTGACATCCAAACTCCTCATTTCTTACAAATCAAGCCAGAACTGGAAAGAAGACGCAATGCTTGGCTGGAATTGTTCAAGACTGCCGATGACCTTGGAACCTGCATTTTTCTTTTCTTCAAGAACTCTAAGGAATTCTGCAAGCATTGAGGAGGACCCATGTCCTTCAAAATAACAGTTCCTACCCTTCAAATCACAAGTCAAGAAAATAATAAGTATTGTTGACCTAAGAAGAAACCTCGTTCTATTAGTTTAGAAGGAAGAGCTCCTCACCCTGAGGTGTTGGATTTTTTCTTTCTTTTGGTGAGGTTTACCTCAGTCTTCTCTTCCTCTGAGTCCGATGAGAAAACTATTCTGCAGAGATGGTATATCCCTTTTGTTAGGAGAATAACACAGATTCAAACGTAATAGCAAACCAAGAGAGAAGAGAGGGATCATACTTCTCACGAGCTGCAATCACTTTGACAATGTCATCTGGAAGCATCCCCTCATTGCCCTTGGACTCTTGCTGTGTTTCATCTCCCACTGCATCTTGGACACTCTCACCTTTTCGAGAAGGTCGTGGTGTTAACTTTTGGGCCCATAGTCTACGTCTTTCTTTTCCTTCACGGACGACCCTATATTGAGAAAATTCTGTCAATCACTGTATTTGCATGCATTTACAATAGACTATTAACTAATTTCAAGATCATCATCAAAGTGCTAAGCATCTATGTAAAATACAAATGTCTCAAATTTACCAAAAGATACACACAGGGTATGAGAGGAAGGGGTCAATATTTGCTAGTACCTGCTTGCAGGCATTAACTGGGTCATTTACTTTTCATTAATCGCATCATGACATTAATATTTAAATTTTGGCATATGTTGAAGCCAATTTGGCTACTCGCTTCATCCCCTTTTCAAGGTATCAGGTATACAATCTCTCTAAAGGCATCTCAATTTGACACAAGTTTGTTTTGTGGGTTGTAACTGGGAAGTTAATCCCCATCTTGATATGCATCAAGAGAATGATATTCACATATTTGGCTTCTGAAGAATCACAGGGCATGGAACTTCACATATTATCATATCCCTCCACCCTCTACAATCTGTACCTTACGATTCGGTCTAGAACAAGTTAACATAAAAATGTACCACTATATCAAATCTGTCCATTTAAATTCCCATGAAACTATCTTAGGCTTGCTAATACTCATGGATAGCTTCCAACACACTGAAATCAACTCTTACTCCACGTCTTAGACATGGCTACATAAACCCCAAGCCTTTAGATATACTCTCTATCTTTCACAAATTCAATTTCAATGATGACTCTTCACCCTATTCAGGGCTCTTTATTTATGCAAAATTCTGCAACATAATAGAGGTCTTTTGGAGGGGGAAAAAAACTTTATCGGGCAACCTGTTAAAGATCCAACCATTGATCCAAAAGCCCTATAACTGTTGGATACTAATTTGATTAAACCTTTAACCCTCATAATCATAACATTCCACCAAGCTTTCGAATCCGACGGCCCACTCTATCAACATTGACCCGGTGGTAGTCATTTCCATTTTGGCGGCTTCACTCATCTATTAATATTCAATGACTTAACACTATGCCCATACAAAGCACCAAGGCATTTTAATCCGGCCTATAGGTCGCCCCCTCCGTGACTTGAACTCGTGACTTGGTCCCTACTCTGATATCAATTGTTAATGACTCAACCATTGATCCAAAAGCCCTAGTGCTGTTGGATACTAATTTGGTTAAACCTTTAACCCTCCTGATCATAACACAACCACCTCCAATGAACTTTCAGAACGAACTTATAAAAAATATGTACTTTCAGAACTTGTGCATCCTTAAAGACTGGCTATCAAATGAAAAACAGAGTTATCATGTATTCCCTTAAACGATTCAGCAAAGTAAAACTTTCACCAATAGTCACAGTCCTAACCAGGTATCTGAAAAGCGCTTTCTTTAAACTAAACCAAAAAGCTCTTAAGGCCTCATCTCAGATAAAACCCTTACATAAAAGGTTAAAATCCTTATTATTAAGCAACTGAGCAGAACAGAAAATAAATGAAAGCGCCATTCGCAGAAAATAAAAAGGAACGAACCTGGCCTTATTTTCTTTCTCAACTTTTCGTATCTCCGAAAGTAATTGTCTTCCCTGCATGGCATCAAAGTAAATAAAAAAAAAACACAAACATATGAATCGAGCATTCTGCAAATGTTCCGTTTTGATTGGATTGATTTAATTCCTCGAAACGCATTAGAGCAAACCTGATCGGCTGTGAATTCCTCAGGCGCGTCAGAATCGCTACCTTCTCTATCCGAAGACATCTCTATTACTCCCTCTCTCTCTGATTTCTTCTTCTCGGCTGTGTTACGGATTGCTTCTTCGACTTGTAAATTTTGACGTCTAGGGTTTATGGTACTTCGAAGGCGAGGGTTTTCTTTTTCTTTTTTTTTTTAAAGAAAAAAATGTTTTGGGCTGGATATGGGCCGTACTAAACCCGAGCGAAGTAAAGATTGAACTCAGCTCCGAATGCATATCGGGCCTGCTAAACATTTGATTGAATTTGTAGACTCTTCCAAATCATATATTTATTTTTAAATTTGTCCTATAACATCTTCAATTTAATTATAGTATATTTTATCAGTTCTTCTATATACAAGCAGTTTTGGGTACCAATTGTGTACCGATGGGTGACATGGCTCTTATTATATTAAAAAAAAGAAACCGAAAGAGAAGAAGACATACACAACAAGACCGAGAGCTGCTCGCAGAAGAAATCCAAATTAAAATATCAAATTGTTCTCTATTTTTTTCAATCCCCAACATGGAAGCCAAGGGTTACAACAACAGTTCTTTAAGAGTTTCTAACCGATTGTCATCTTCCTTATTCTCAAATTAGAAGCCAAACTTATGATTTTTACAATATGACTAGACAACCAAATCAGTCTTGAAAATTCACTTTTCTAATATTTGATTCACTATGCAAAAACAGCAACCAAGTGAATAAAAAAAATAAAAATGATCTCCAAATCAAATGCTAGGTAACTTATGTGCATTGTGGCACCCCCGACCCCACGAATGGAAACTCGAGAATCGAGACGCTCGGATGATGACAATACGGTCACGCATCCCAATGATAAGTGCCAAGTGTGTGTACATGTAACAATATACAACAAAAACAAAGCAATGGATAATTTAAATAAGTCGACTAAGTACCATAATTGTTTAATACAAATTCACTTAAACCAAAGTGTTTCAAAACGCAAAACAATTATCCCATAAAACATCATAATACCAAAATACATAATTCAACAAGCGGGAAACAAATCACAAACATGAGCGAGTGATACTATATCACTCCTTTGGCGGAGCCGAATCCTCAGGCTCAACATTAGCATTATCTGCATCAAAATCTGCGATACTATAAAACGGTATTGCAGGGTATCAAATACTGTGAGATTATGAGTCTTAGCAAGTATTCAACCAAGCAAGCCAAGAGATAAAAATGCATTAATGCAACCAACAATTATGCATGCATATGATGAAATATATAGTATACCCAAAACATCATTTTTCCCAAAAATGAATATTTTCCAACGCACGCCAAAATCTCATCTTGGCCCAAAACTTCTATTAAAACATTTCCCACAATTTTCCCTGAAAAATGGCTCAAAACAATAATCCACCATTTTCCTAGAAAATGATTCACACAAAATCCTTTTATCCAACACACGCAATTTTCTCAGAAAATAGTCCAGTAATCCATTTTAATGGTATGCACCATGATCTCTCATAGGGACCATCTGCACACCCTGACTCCCTTCGTCACACCACGGGTAACCACCGTACGAGTGATTTTGTAATGAGCGATGCCCAGTTCTGCGCCCAGCGTGTTCGTGGCCAAGCATCCTCTAACCCCCGCTAGCAAGAGGGGCCATGGAGTTGGCACGAGAGCGTTAACATCCCATCCGATTTCATTGTCGCTTGGCGACAACCCAGTCGATATCACTCAGTATATTCCGCTCCCGAGTGACCAGAGGAGCTCCACCGAGATAATGCCTTATCTCGACTTGGGGTCATGATACACACACCCAAAACCATTTCTCACATGAAAATCCTGTTTTCAAATATACACATGAACATGTATGCAATTATGCGAAAATTCAGTTTTCATTTATAAACATGAACATGCGTGCAATTATGCAATGTACAAGACACGACAAAAATATCCAACAATCAACAAATCCCCACATAATTGAATCACACAACAACTCCATCCTTCAATCCAACCGACCCCCTTACTCCTCGGACTCAATTCGGCACAACCAATCAGTTCACAGTGAATATGAGTTAGCGCAAAAATACATTTAAATTTCAAAAATTTTTTGAAAATATACTTACAGCACTATAATATAATTTTTGGAGGATCAATGAGGTGCTCGGAATGGCGGCACAACAATGCAACAGTGCAAAATAGGCAATGGTCATAGGTCTCAAAAACTCAACTTTTGAACGGAGATAAACGAAGACTTGAGATGACTAGGTAAGGGCTTAGGGGTGTTGGTGAAGTTACTGGTAGTGAAGCTACTGGTGGTGGTGGTTGGCCGTGGGTGGTGATGTGGACGGTGGTTGAAAGCCAAAACACCAAAATAGGAAAATGAGCTAGAAAGGCTTCAATGGTGGTGGATCGGGACTGAGGTTGGGTGGTTTAGGTAGTTGAAAGGCCAATGGTGGTGTGGTGAGAAGATGGTGGCCAATGGTGGCGCGACGGCGGTGCTAGAATGAAAGATTGTCGCGGCTTGAAGCCACGTGTGGAGGCTAATGACGGCGAGGGAAGAGCTGAAAATGGAGGGGGAAGGTCACCGGCCGAAGGGGAAGAAAATGGGAGGGGTGGTGGAGGCCACGGACAGTGCACTGTGGCGCAATGGGTGGTTGAAAAAACGGACGGGAAGATAGGGGAGGAGAGCTTCGCGTGCGAGAGGAAAAACGGAGGGAAAGAATGAGAGAAAGGAAAATAAGGAAAAAGAGAAGTGGAGAAAGAAAAAGGGGAAAATAAAAAGTGAGGAAAAGAAATGAGGTCCAATCCTCACAACTTGTGTCATAAAATTGATCCAACGAAAAGAATTTCAAAACAGTAGGTTGAAAAAAATAATTTAAACGCAGTGACTAGCTAAAATAAAATAATAATAAAAATCCAACAACACAATAATTTTAAAGCCCACAAACAAACTAATTTAAATCAAAGAGCATCTTAAATGCAAAAAAATAATTAATATTAAGAAAACATATCAAAATAAATTTCACAATTTAAAAATAAACCAACGAGAAATCCGATAAATTTAAAAAAATAGAACCAATATTTAACTTAATTAAAATACTCATTCAATTAAAATACACTAAAATACAGGGTATCACACGCATATACTAGAAGCATCACTTGAAGTTTTGTCATCACTGTCTTTATATTCATTTTCATCAGAGTCAACTAGATGGTAAAAAAAAGTATCAAGATAATAGGGACAATTGTCGTTCCAACCACCCCTGCTACCATGGCTCGCCATTTTTGGTTAGCTATCATCTTAGAATCCAGTCTTCATTCTCTCATTTTCTTATTTGTGTGATGGATTGCTATGCTGTATTTAGGGGTGATAAACGGTCCGGTCGGACCGGACCGGACCGAGACTGAGACCGATCGGTCTCTGTCCACATTTTAGAGGATTCCGGTCCACGGTTTAGGATTTTTCCGGATTGAACCGAATGAAAAAAAAATATTATATATATTTTTTATATAATAATTGTACAATTAACAATATAAAATTTTAAATATGTTATGAAAACTTGTTAATATTCTATGAATTAACTAATATATAATATCAATTAGTTAATTATATAGTAATTATATAAATTAATAACTTAATTTTTATCTACTTTATTATCATTGACCATATAAAATATTTTTTTATTGAGTTTGTTACATAATCTACATTAATAAGTCACTTAATTTAATTTAATATTTTAAATAATTTTTTTATTAATTATTTAAAAAAAGAAAAAAAGAAAAAAAAATAGGCCAGACCGAATGGACCAACCCGGTCCGATCCCTTTGGATGTTCGGTCTGATCCAGAAAAATGATGGACCATCACCGGACTGGACTGGACCATTTGCACCCTTAGCTGTATTCGCCACCACTTCCTAACTCCAACACTCAGAATTCACAGTTCCCAAGATTGTTTAAGAGCTCGAATTGCTCAACCGTCCACTTGAACCACTTCATGAGGAAGACACGTGAGGTTAGCCACTGTGATATAATTACGAGACTCAAGTCATGGGAATGGTCATAGGTTCATTTCTATGTCCCTCCAAAGAGATTCAAGGAAATCTGCAATATTCATGTTATCTCTTCGTTATTTTCGTTTCAATCACATAAAATTTTGAAAACAAATTCCATTTTTTGTCAAACCAGAGAAGAGAGAGAGGGCATGGAGAGGAGAGAGGGCACGAAGATCCCGTTTTGTCAAAACTGTGCATTTTGTCTTCTATTTATATTTCACTTCAGATCTTGCCCAAAATCAGATCTCGCCCAAAACCTTTAGCTCATTCAATTACAATAAAAAAAAGTTCGTTTCATTAAACTAATCCATGTCAGCACCTAAGTGCACTTTGGTACGCAATCTCGTTTGACTTAAGAGTTTTCCATATTTTAATATCATAAAAAACATATATTTTTTTTCGTAATTTTCCATTTTTATTAATAAGTTATTTTTATACGGAATGGTTACGACACTCGTAATAATTAAAGTTAAAATTTTTTTAGGTGTAATTACTTTTGTATACTTCTTGCATAGTCCATTAATATAATTGGATACGTCACTTTTTTTTTTAATATAAAATAACTGTTTTGTCCAATCACATTAATAGAATATGCAAAGAGTATGCAGAAATGACTATATATAGCAAAACTCTTAAATTCAAGATGATCATATATCTTCTTTTGTCAGTATCAATAGAACACATTTATGAATATTAGAATTTACGATTTCGCTTTCTCTTTTATTATTAGAAGTGTGGGTCTTTTTACCGCTGCGAAAGTATAAGTTGAATGTTGGAGAAATTTTGGAAAATTTTTCTATTGCATGGATTTCTTCACGTCCAAAGTATCCAACTTTTACCATTTTTAAATTCAAAGTTGAGATCATCTCAATCAATGAATTTAAAATCAATGTTTTTAAAATAAAAAGAGTAATGCTATTCATTATCTCAATTCTTATCATTTCATGATGTGTATGTAGTAGGAATAATGTTATTTCCATAAAGAAAGAATTTTGTAAATGAGTAATGCTAGACACAGTCATGAAATGTGCAAGTGTTGCATAATTCTTTTGAAAAAAATAAGTAAATACGAAATCTACATGAAAATAATTTTTTTTTTAATAATAAACTAAACTCATTTTCAAAACGATCGTGCGGCGCATGTACAATCCACGACTATATGTAGTATTACTCTAAAAATTAGTTTTATTTATATAAATCTTATATATATTTATTTTTTTCAAAAAAATTACACGATAGTTACACGGAAATATCATTTCTCTTTACAATTACTTTTTGCTTTGCTATGCAATCGATAAATCTTTGTTCAACCATCAGGTGTTCAGCTCATCACAACGTAAATTACTTTTATTTATTTATTTTTGCACCCAAACAAAACCACATCAATCAATCCTTTTACTCTAGTCTTCTATGGAGAGGAAAAGAGCAACATGCATGTGCAGAAGCTGACTTCGATTCATGCTTTACTTTCTTCCCCACTTTTTCCACACCAATTAAGATTAGCCTAACCTGTCTTCTTCCCACAACCTTTGTGTGTGTCGCTAAGTCAATAAATCATTTTAGATTTGGAAAATATGTGGTATCAGAATGATCATATTTGTGTATGTTTTATCTATAAATGCCAGTACAAAATTTATATGGCTAGATGGATACATCATATTTATTTGTAAAAAATAACTATAATATAATGTATCATATCAAATCATGTAAATTTATAATATAGTTTACGTTTTGTTGATTTCTTTGTAGGCTTAGTATTACACTTATTTTGAATGCATAATTCATTTAAGCAATCTGAGTTATTTTTTTCACCTCAAAACATTGAGGTTTTGAACATATGAGTCGAGGGTTGCAATTTATAATGTTAAACTAACTATTATATGTATCTTTTAGCTTTTTTGTATTATGTTTTTTAAATTTAATGTGATATTATAATAGCAACTTAAAATTCAATCATTTATTACACTTTTTACCCTTAAAAGAAAGAGATGTGTTATTCGTTATCGTTCGCTCATCATCTTCTTATGTGATATTAGATGAATAAAAATTATTTATTATTCATTACTTATCATCCAGTCATTTGATATCATAAAAACCAAAATCACCAGAAATATAGTTTTGCATGATCTATCATGTGAAGTGGTATGGAATGAAGCCTTTGAATCCAACACTCAATCGTCAACTGAACTATACACTTCAAGAAATAGATCATTCTATATTTCTTTAGTTACCATGTTCATAGTGTCATCCTCAATCTTGTTCAGATTCTAGCAGTTTCTTTTTATGTGGCCTGTCTTGCCATAGTTCCAGCAAGTCTGCCTAGACCTTGACTTGTTCTTGCTCATGATTTTGGACTTTGACCTGTGATGTCCCCTACCTGAGTCAACGTTCAGGGCAGAACTCATACTTGAGATATTGCCAAAATCTCTTTTGCGCACCTCCTTAGCAAGAATTAGATCTCAGATGTCATCATATTTCAACTTCATCTTCCTAGCAGAAATACTCAGTCATTTTCATGGCCTCCGAATTATTCGGCAATGATGCTAACATGATCAATGTCCGAATCTCATCATCAAACTCAATCTCAGTTGATGAAAATTTATTTGTAATAGTGTTAAACTTATTCAAATATTAGACAACTAATGTACCTTTGGTCATCTTGAGGTTGAACAATTTCTTCATCAAATTCAACTTGTTATTCACTGACGACTTTCATACATACAAGACAAAGCCACCATGAGATCCGTTGTGGCATTCTCCTTGATAACGTTGTGTGCAACCGATCTTGACATGATTAGCCGAATAACCCCCAGGACTTGTCGATCTAATAAGTTCCAATTAGCATCCTCCATGTTGTTCGGCTTCTTTACCAATAAAAGAAGATGAAGCATCTTCCCATAAAAATAATCATCGATCTGCATCCTCCAACACCCAAAATCTGTATCGTCAAACTTCTCGATTCCAGCTTTCACTTCATCTCCTGCCATTGTTCTCCCTTGGAAGCCAACCTTGAGGTTTTGGTACCAATTGTTGTGGAAAACATTTACCAAGTTCACCCCAAAGATGCTACAGAAAAGTAATAGGAAACGAGAAAAATAAACAATCATACGACACAAAGTTTACGTAATTCGACAACATACCTACATTCACGGAAGTGCAGAGAATTTTATTCAGAAGAAAGTAAGAACATTATAGAGCAATACAATGTCTCTCCTTCTCTCTCTCTCTCACACACACACACACAAGGGTTGCCTCTCTCTTTCTCTATGTTTCAAGATATCTCTCAAAACATATAATAGTTAGTGGCAGAAATCCTAGAAAAATAGATCTTGAGTTATTCGCTCGAGTGACTTGTTGATCGAGACTCGAGAGAACTCTCTGCTGAGCTTCACTTGAACGACTCATTGCGCGACTGTTGAGTAAACTTTCTATCTGGTATTTTCTCAACTCACAAACCATCCACCACAAACCCAACAATAATCACATTCCTGACCACAAGCCAAAAAGCTCTCATGGCCTCATCTCAGATAAAACCCTTACATTAAAAGTTAAAATCCTTATTATTAACAACCGAGCAGAACATAAAACAAACGAAAGCGTCATTCATAGAAAATAAAAGGTAACGAACCTGGCCTTATTTTCCTTCTCAACTTTTCGTATCTCCGAAAGTAATTTTCTCCCTTGCATAACATCAAATTAAACAAAACAAGAACATATAAATTAAGTTTTCTGCAAATGTTCCGTTTTGATTGGATTAATTTCATTCCTTAAAACGCATTAGAGCAAACCTGATCAGCTGTGAATTCCTCCGATGCGTCAGAATAGCTATCTTCTCGATCCACGAATTTCTTCTTCAACTTGTAAATTTTGAGGTCTAGGGTTTATGGTAGGGTTTTCTTTTTTCTTTTTAAGAAAATTTGTTTTGGGCTGGATATGGGCCCTTGTGAACTCGAGCGAAGTAAAGATGGAGCACCAAATCCATATCTGCCCTGCTAAACATTAGATTGAATTTGTAGACTCCTTCTATAAAATATATTTGTTTTTAAATTGAGTAATGCTACATACAATCATAGAGTATAGAAGTGTTGCACAATTTTTTTAAAAAAGAGTGAGATTCACTATTAAAAAATTAATTTTTTTCATATTGGTTCCATATTTACTCAATTTTTTTAAAGAGATTGCTCGGTGCTTGCATACTCCACAACTGTAAATATTATTTATTTATTGACAAATAATTGTTCAAACTCATCACAATGTAAATCACTTCCATTTGTTTTAATTTTTTTTTGTTGGCATCCAAACAAAACCATATCAATCAATCCTTTTACTCAGTCTTCTATGAAGAGGAAAATAGCAACATGCAGGGCATGTGCAGAAGCTTTGACTTCTATTCATGCTTCACTGTCTTCTTTTTCCACACCATGATTATCCTCACCTGTCTCCTTCCCACAACCTTTGTGTGTGTTGCTTTTGAGTCAATAATCATTTTATTGAATGATATCTTATAAAATTAAAGAGTCAATCAAGGAACGTTCTGAGGCGATTCTAAAGGCCACAACCCAAAGCTTATAGGAAATGATATCTTATAAAACTACCGAAAAATGTTTATTTATAGTTAGTTGTTTGTTACAAAGATAATTTTTATTACAAATAATTATTCTCGTTA
Source organism: Juglans regia (assembly GCF_001411555.2). NCBI lineage: Eukaryota > Viridiplantae > Streptophyta > Magnoliopsida > Fagales > Juglandaceae > Juglans > Juglans regia. The sequence goes on from NC_049907.1 coordinate 3,089,709, forward strand.
TAAATAATCGTTTTTCTTTATATACACTTTCTTTAAAATTAACACCATTATATATATATAAGTGATTGTGTGGCTATATATCTTTCTATTTGCTAGGAGAGGATAGATGAGAGAGGTGATGCATGTTTTGCTTGTGAAGAACACGAAATCCATGGAACAGCAACATGCATGCATGGGACCAGTTAAGGCTGTCGTTTTCCGGCCGACATCCGCGTCCCACCGTGATACCAACGGTCAAGTTATGTTATTTTCTCATTCAAGCTTAATCAAAGCTCTCCTCACCGTATGGCCCAAGATATTATATGAAAGCAACATTATTATTATGAATTGGAAGTTGCAGTATAATTAGGGCTGCAAAAGAATTAGGATTATTTTATACGTTATGGCTTTTCATCGATCAATTTTGAAGATTTTTTAATCTAAATCCAATATATGTTAATCTTTAGATATTGTTTTGGTTTTGAAAATCTATTATGCAATATTTTTAGGTTACCAATATGTTAAAATGGGAAAAAGAATAGATAAGATATATAAATTATAACATTAGGTTACCCATAATGATGACTCATGAATTACAACAATAAGTGTACATGTCTACACGTTTAGTAATTTTTATCCAATTCGATCAGACAATTAGAAGATATATATCGATGGATCATGTTACGGTCACCAAAAAATACCAACAAAAATTTTTACCAATTGTGTAATTAGTTTTTCTCAAAAAAGACGTTTTCTTAATTATTAAGTAAAAAAATAGAGAATCAGCGGATTCTCTCGGTACCCACTTTCAATGGGACTAGCATTTTCCTATATCAATTAGACCAAGTCTTAGCCAATTACCCTAAAAACGAAAACATATGTAAGCAATCCACCATGTAAAAAAGTTGTTGCACCAATTCTTTTGAGAGCATGGTTTCCCTTCTCCACACACTAGAGGTTTCCAACCAACCTTATGAAGTGTGCATACCAACCAGAGGTTTCCAATTTGACAAGTAATTGCTCCTAAACATGTTCATTTCAGATACACTCCATGTGGGTCTAAAGTTGGACTATGACTCTTCTTCAAATGGACATTGGCTAGACCTAATAAAATGCATCACCCCCATGTTAGAATGATGGAATATCATAGCCACAAATCAAAAGGGTGTCAAATAGTACTAGAAGACACAAGCTTAAAGTTTTCAGATATGGAGCCCCATAATTTCATTGGACAACTTTCCAATCCACTTTTCAGATTATGTAAATGTATGGATGTGCATGAAATTTGATAAATCTAGTGCCCTACGTAATATTCTTCTACGTACTGAAGGACTTTTTTTTAAAAAAAAGTAGTCCTACATTCGTAAAAAGATTTTATAAAAATAAAATTATAGACTGATGTAATTTTATGTAATGTATTAGATCTATTTTATATCTAATTATATCAGATTATGTCAGTTTATAAATTTATTTTATAAAATTTATTTGTTACTAAATTATTTCTCTTTTAAAAATAAAAAAGAAAATTTGTTAAGAAACCCATCCATTTTTCTTCTCAGCATAATTATTTTATTTAAAATATATTACTTATTTTTAAAGACAAAAAGTTATACAACATCTTGTTATTTACGGCAAATGGACCACGTGGGTCATGAGAAAAAGGGTCTGGAGCAAAGAAAAAACAAGTGTGTTGAAACAGACATTAGTGTCCGACGTTGACAATAATGCTTCGACATTATATTTTTATAATATTACCAAAATATCCACATTCGAATAAGAACTTAAAATATCAAAATCATGGTATTTATATGAATTCTGATGAATTTTCTTGCTCAGGCAGGCACTCAAAGTGGATTTTAACCTTTGACTTCTCATCCACCGCTCTTTAATTCGACTAGAGGTGATAAACGGTCTGGTCGGACCGACCATTTCGGACCGGACCGGACCAGACCAGATCGAGACTTAGATTAGTCCGGTCCGGTCCACATTTTAGAGGACTGAAAACATTCGGTCCGGTCCACGGTCCACGGTTTTTTGAGACAGGACCGGACCGAATGAAAAAAAAAAATTATATATATTTTATATATAATAATTGTACAATTAATTATATAAATTTTTAAATATATTATTAATATTTGTTAATATTTTATAAATTAATAATATTTTATATATATCTTTATCTAACCTATCACTATTAACAATATAAAATTTTAAATATGCTATTAACACTTGTTAATATTCTATGAATTAATAAATATATAATATCAATTAGTTAATTATATAGTAATTATATAAATTAATAATATAATTTATTATCATTGACCATATAAAATATTTTTTTATTGAATTTGTTACATAATCCACATTAATAAGTCACTTAATTTAATTTAGTATTTTAAATAATTTTTTTTTATTAATTATTAAAAAAAATAGGCCGGACCGATCCGGTCAGGTTCGGTCCCTTTGGGTGTTCGGTCCGGAAAAATGATGGACTGAAAATATTCGGTCCATCGCCGGACCGGACTGTTTGCAGCCCTAAATTCGACAGAGATAGAAAATATATGAGAGAAAGAGAAAGAGAAAGAGAGAGAGAGAGTCTTAAGACTTTTACAGTAAGTGATACGTTTTAAATATTTGTAATCCATTTTTTTAATGAAAAAGATTATGCATTTTGAAAATTTAAAGACAATATTATTTATTGAACTTTGTTACATACAGTCACTTTTACGTATTTTTTAAGCACTCTAATAATATAATTGACCAAAATAATTATTTTATATTAAAAAAAAGTAATACTACCAATTATATTAATAAAGTGCACAAGTAATATGTAAAAGTGACTGCATATTAAATTTTTGCAGCCCTAAAAGTGACTGCATATATAGTTCATATATATATATATCGATCTATCCATCGATTTATTTATGTATTTCACACATATTAGATCAATCATTCGTATTCGTACTTATATTCCAAATGATAGCAAAATTTGAATTGTTTGGTAATCATGTAAACTCCATATATTATGATGATGGTGTATATCTCCTAAAAGTGTGCTGATCTAAGGTAGGAAGTCAATGGTATGGCTTAGTACCCTTTATCCCTCAAGCAAATTTTAAATGGGGGATTGAAAATAATTAAGCATATGGAGGAGGAGAAGGAGGTCCACAAATATTAATGGAACAAGAATCTTTAGTCCATGACTTTTAGGCCTTTTTGAGTATATATATTTTAAAAAATTTTATTCATCATTTCACACATCACACATTATATTTATTTTTATTTTTATTTTTTTCTCTTATTAAATGTATGATGTATAGATATTGAATAGAATAATTTAATTAGTTTAAGAATAAAACAAAAAAATTAAAAAAAATTAAAAAAATTAAAAAAATATATAGTATGTAGTGTTTGAAAATAATAAATAGTAAAACTTATATATTTTTGTAATAAATAATTTTTGGAACAAAAGCATTGGGTGCTTTCCGTTTTCCAAAGAGTTTTGCTACACAACCTCCACCACACTCCACACTCCACACTTTTTTAAATTTTTTAAATTTTTAATATTTTTTTTAAATTTTTTTTTGAGTTTATTCTTTTTAAATTATTTCAAATTTTTTATTCATTATTCATATAATAAATATTTAATAAAAGAAAAAAATAATAAAAATTAAAAATAATGTGAAGTGTGGAGGTTGCGTGAATAGTAGGAAGTTGAGTAGATTTTTTGTTTTCCAAATCCCAATTACAAATAGGTCTGTAAATTGGCGTCCACTACAGGGGCATTTGGGGGGTACGAACGTTATAAAAAGAATCACAGGCAGAAAAAGCCTAGAAAGGAAGTTTCTTTGTTCCTCATCAAAATCACGCACGCACACGAACACGGTTTGCTTGGCTGTCTTCTTTGATGTTTTTCTTATGATCCAGAAGAATCACAGCCCAAGCTCGAAGACTTGATAAAGTTTCGAGTTTTTGCCTTTGATTTCTTTTCCTTTCCCCTTTTTTCTGGTTTTGAAGAAGAAGCAACTGCTCGCTATTTAGTAGATTACGTCGTGATTCGGCAGGCATTGAAGGGATCCAGTTTCAGAGGTAATAAGGTCTGTTCGTTGGATGCCATATTAAATACGATTTTTCCATGAAAATCGATTCAGAAGCATATATATGAGCATTTATTGGAACGGATGGCCTCCCAACGGCATCCACAGGCTCAGCTTTTAATTCTTCCATTAATTCCAGAATTCCGAGCTCTCTCTGATTCTCTCTGAGTCTCTCTGTCTTTCTCTTTACTCTTACTCTCAAAGTATACAAATTTTTCATCCGGCTCTTCAAAATTTCAAATATTAACTTCTCTGTTTGATTTTTTCCTTTACGTTTAGCAGCAGAACGGGTTATGATTACTTGCTGCGGGTTAAACCCAGTTCAGGTTCAGGTTGGCCTCAATTCCTCTCCATAGTGAGGACGATTCCTCATTACAGAATGGTGTTTTTCCCCCTTGCGATCATACTTTTGATTGTCTACCCAACTGCATCCGAAAACTCAACTGGTGCGGGGAACTCAGGCTCCTGTAAAAACTACAACTCTTGCGGAGCTAATCAACCTGTACAGTACCCATTTGGGTTCTCGAGATCGTGCCCGATTCAATTAACGTGCGCCAACAACTCGGATATCCGAATCGGCGAATTCCGAGTCCTTAACATAACCTCAAGCAGCATCATCGTCGATCTCCCGACGGAATGTAACCGTTCTATAGAATTGATCAAACCGCTCTTCGGCACCAACTACGCGCTGACATCGGGGAACAGCCTCCTCCTTCAGAGCTGTACCTCCCAGTCAAACGCCTGCATGGTACCCACCAGCTTCGTCCGTAACCTGATCGATGTTAAGACCTGCAATTCCAAGAGCGATAATATAAGCTGCTTCGCCGACGAGAGTAAAGGGAAAGCGGAGATCATGAGCTACAAGAACGTGACTTTGAAGAAGTGCAAGTTCCTGTTCTCGTCCGTCTTGCTTCACTCGGATGGGAACGAATCGCTGGTTTCGCTCCAGTTCCAGAGGGTTGAGCTGGGGTGGTGGCTCGAAGGGAAGTGTAATTGTTCTGTTGATTCCGACTGTACTCCGGTTTCGACTCCCGGCGGGAAGAGAGGGTTCCGGTGCATGTGTAAAGATGGGTTTAGCGGTGACGGGTTCTCCAGCGGCAGCGGTTGCCGGAAACGTGAGTCAACTCGCCGAGTCTTGTATCTTTTATTTGTATTTTTATTGTTGGATGGCGTAATTGGGAAATTGCGTGAGTGGGACCGATATGACAAAGGATAATCAATAAAAAAACGACACGTCATTGACTTTTATTAGTCTTAAGTCCAAGGTCGTACAGACGTAAATTCGGACCGTTGAGAAACAATGGTCACTTTGATGGAGCCCCGTAGAAAGATAAGCCCTTCTGACGAGGGGAGGAGGGCAGGGGGGCAAATTTGGTATTTTATGTTGATATATGTGGTTCGCACTAGTCTCATTTATAATTTTTGCTTCTAGAAAATAGAAATCATACTTAAAAAAAAGAAGTTTGAATTATCTCATATCATATAATCATTATAATTTTATTAAATTTTTACACAAAATATAATAAATAATTTAATTTTTTAAAATTTTAAAATTAAAATAATATTAAAAAATTATATTATAACAATATTTTATTCAACTTTTAATAAAATATTTTATTTCATCTCATCTGAACAGTGTAACCAAACGAGACCTTAGAATACATAATAGACCAAAAAAATAAAAAATAAAAAGAAGTCAAAAGCATGTTTGCATTTCCTTTCAGTTGTTTATGGAGTGATTTAGGGGAATCACATGTTTAAGTTATGGATAGGTTTGGACTTGGAATCAACAAAGTCAAAAAAGGAGATAAGACAGACCTTGTGCTAATAATATATTTATGAATTGAAATCTTCTATGATTTTCTGAATATAATCAAACTCCAAATTACTGTTTTGCTCTTTTGCTTTTTGGTTTTTCATAAAAGGAAGAAGCTAAGTATTTGATGTGGTCTTTTGTCTTGCAAAGTTATATACATCTGTAATTAATGACCTTTTGATGTAACTCAATTGAAACTTTTTGCAGTTTCTGATTGCAATTCTGCAAGGTACCTGTCTGGCCATTGTGGACGTATGTCTAGAGTTAGTCTTCTCCTTGGAGGTAAGTCTTCTGTTGTTAACTTGCAGAAACCTACTTTGCTAGATGAATGATGAAAAGTTTAGTATAGTTCAACTTTCCTTCTTCAACCCGACATTTCTTTTAGCTAATTTGAGGAATGACAAAAACTTCTGGAAAATATTTCTCTCCTTGTTTCTGGTTTGAATTTTTCTCATAGTTTTCTGCTAACAAGAAACATCAGAACACTTTCTATTAAATGTTTTCAGGTCTTTGCATCTGAAAATTAACAGGAATATTACTTAGTCTGAGGAGGTTCATATCCCTATCATGATTTTTATCATCTCAACTCATCTCACTATTATTCACTGCTATTCATAAATTTCAACACACAAATTTCACTACTATTCACAAATCATCTCAATTCATCTCATCTCATCTCCATATATCCCACGGTGTTAACTGCAGTGTAGTTAGGCCTAAAGAATTTTGAGTTGGCAAATTGATCCACATCCTTTGTTTTTTAGGGATTGTTGCTGGAGCTTGTATCATGGCTTGTCTGTCTATGACATGTTACTTTGTTCGGCGCCGCTCCACTTGTTTGAAAAATCGAATGAGTACAATACGCCTCCTTTGCGAAGCAGCTGGCAACTCCAGTGTTCCTTTGTATCCTTACAGAGAAATAGAAAGAGCCACTAATTGTTTCTCAGAGAGACAGAGACTCGGGACTGGGGCCTTTGGTACGGTTTATGCAGGAAAGCTTCAAGATGATGAGTGGGTTGCCATAAAAAAGATCAAATATAGAGATACCAACAGTATTGACCAAGTTCTGAATGAGATCAAGCTTCTTTCCTCTGTGAGCCACCCAAATCTAGTTCGCCTTTTAGGTTGCTGCATAGAGGAGGGTGAACAGATCCTTGTCTATGAATTTATGCCTAATGGAACTCTCTCAGAGCATCTACAAAGAGAGAGGGGCAACGGACTCCCGTGGACAATAAGGCTCACAATTGCTGCTGAAACTGCTCATGCCATTGCATATCTCCACTCTGCCATGAATCCACCGATTTACCATAGAGACATCAAATCGAGCAATATATTATTGGATCACAGCTTCAAATCAAAGGTAGCCGATTTTGGCCTTTCTAGACTGGGCATGACAGAGACATCACACATCTCAACGGCCCCGCAAGGGACTCCAGGATATGTTGATCCTCAATACCATCAGAACTTCCATCTCTCTGATAGAAGTGACGTTTACAGTTTTGGGGTGGTTTTATTAGAGATCATAACTGCATTGAAAGTAGTTGATTTTGGTCGACCTCCTAGTGAGGTGAATTTGGCAGCACTTGCTATTGATAGAATTGGGAGGGATTGTGTGGATGAGATAATCGATCCTTTCCTTGAGCCACATAGGGATGCTTGGACACTTTATTCTGTTCACAAGGTGGCTGAGCTTGCATTCAGATGCCTTGCTTTCCATAGTGAAATGAGGCCTTCTATGGTGGAAGTGGCAGAAGAGTTGGAGCACATCAGGCGCAGCGGGTGGGCATTCGAGGAAAACATGTGCATATCGTTTTCAGTGGCATCCTCTTGCTCATCACCACGTAATGGAAGCGGGAAATCACTAGGAGGCATGACAGTTGGGAAGGCAGAGTTAGGGAGTCGGAGATCATCAATTGTTTCACAAGCGAACGAGGCTTTAATGGTGGAGACAAAGGATAGCTCCCCTGTTTCTATGCATGATCCTTGGTTAAGTGAGCAGAGCTCCCCTTCAACAAACAGCTTGTTGGGTAACGTAGTTCGATGATATTAATGCTGCCTGCTTCTTTTGGGTTCGTAGCTTTATGTTGTCTTGTGAATGCCACACAAGTACGCTAGAGCTTTCCCTTACCGGCCTTACTGCTTGCTTATACATTAATGCCATCAGATATTACTAACAATGTTAAGGGATAGACATACTTTCATTACTAAAGAGTTTACTTATATATATTTTATATAAAGTAGAAAGATTAATCTATGATTCAGTGTTAAAGTATGCTTGTTGGATTCCCTTACCGTTGCTTTCTCATTGCCTGTATGTCAGAAAATGAGTCAGATGAGCAACCCTTAAGCTGCTTTCCTTTTGTTCATTCCTTAACATGTCTTAACACAAAAGAATATCAGAAGAAGCAGTAGAAATAATAAATTTATTAACATGGATCCCAAAGTTTTTTGTTATATAATATTAGGTTTCTTAATATGGAATCTAAGGTGAAAAAAAAAAAAAAATCATTTAAGGATGATGATCTATATGAAAAATAGTTTAGAAGTTTTATCCTCTAAACTTCATTGAGCAAGAAAAAATTTATTTAAGATCTCAATTATATTATTAATGTGACATGAAAATATCTAGATTTTACATGAAACTTATTTAACTTGATTACGCACTAGAATGTAAGATTACATTCTAAAAGATCACTTGATAGATTTTATGAAAAAAAAATGAATTTTAAATATTTCATTACAAAATAATAATAGATGAATATTATTCCATAAAATATTATCATCATAAATATGAAACTATATTAAGTTGTGTTTTTAGAATTTTATTTTTACGTGTATAGTAAATTATTGAGATCTAGTTTCATATATAGTTATATTTTCTGAATTTTTAATCTCTTTCTTATTTTACTTAAATGTGTTACATGATAGAAAAGTTCTCCCAAGAAAGAAAATTTTTTTCTTGGTTGGATTCGATCCCACCTATGCATGCAATTTCTTCTTCCCGCGACTGAGAAGGAATGAGCAGTTACCCGCCATATACACCACCTCTCACAGCTACATTCTCATTAACAGCTCTTCCTTGTTTTTACTGCTAACATGACTGCTTGTTTTTGTAACATGCAATTGATATATAAACACACAAATTTCAAATCATACTTGGTAACGGGATGAAATTATAATTATCAGTTTGACTATAACAGATATTTGCTTATTAAGCAATATGGGTTTTTTAAAACGCTACCCATTGTGTTTGAGTTAAAAGTTTAACCAAATTAATATAAAATAATTTTAGGACTTTTCTATCAATGGTTGCCGGTTGGGCCTTTGACAATTACTATCAAAATAGAAATAATGTTACAAGTTCGAGTCACGAAAGGAGAACTCTTTAAGCTGGATTAAAATGTATTGATACTATGCATGAGCATGGTGTCAAAGTGACTCAAACTATTGAATATTGATAGATGAATGAAGTCGTTATCGGGCCAGTGTCGATAAAGTGGGCTGTAATGGATGTAGGATTTGGAAGAATGGTAGAATCTTATGATCCCTCAAACTACTCAAACAATCCACTATCTTAGATAAATGAGGTCACCTCCAGTTTTATCATTGAAGCATTCCTAATTTCCCACACCTTTATTTCTTCAACCAATCGGATCCAAAGGGACATTAAGGCAGCATTTGGATCTTAAGGTAAGTTGAGTTAAGTTGTGAATAGTAGTATTTTGTAGATCTCATTGAGATAAATTTAATTTTTTCAGGTTGAGATGAGTTTTAACTTTTTAGGTTGAAATATATAAAGTAAGTTTAGATGAGTTTAATTTTTTTATGAAAAAAAAAAAGTGGGTCATATCAATGATTAGTCTGAGATGAGTTGATTTTGATTGAACAACCAAACATAGCCCGTTTCAATAGCCAAAACCTTTAGTAGGAGTTTTAGGATTGAAAAATGCTAGGGAGCCTGATTTGGGCTACCCATTTTTTTTTGCCCAATTGGGCATTTTATTTTTTTTAGTTTTTTTAACTAAGTGATTAAGAAAATATTGTTTAATAATATTGTGAATTTTTTTAAATATTTAAAAGTATTAAAAAAATGATGTGAAAAAAAATCAAACCCAAATCGGGCTCCCTAGCAGTGACCTGTAGGATTTCATATACTTTTCTTCTCAAACATCCAGAACATCTGCAGTGTAAAAGATATCCAATTATAAACACAATTTTTTTTCAAACATCTAATCTTTGTTTGAAACTTTGTCAAGGAATTTAATTCAGGAAAAACCAGACTTGATTTCGATCTCACGGATTTCTACATGAAACCATGCAACAATTGGGTGCTGAAAACTAAAAAATTCAAGTATCAATTTACCATCACGAATTCTTATTCATCCATGGTCTCCAATACCCCATTATTTATACAATGAAATACATTATCGCATGCATATTAATAACACAAAAAGGGCTATAGATATGTGGTCTGATTGACATAATCTCCAGCCTCCAAAATGGAGGCACGAAGTTCGAAATCCCCTTCCCCAAATCATAAAAAAAATAAAAAATAAAAGTAACACAGAAAGGAAGTTTCCTTTCGACTTTTTTACTCCCATACAAAAACAATACATCAAGTAACCCTTGAGAATAATCAAAAGTAATTAGCAGGAGAAACTACACACGCAAATTTTTCTAGGCTTCGTTCTGCAATATCCACGAGCACTTATGTCACGATGCAGTTCTACCTTGCAATAAAAGTCACAAGCCTGAGGCATGCAGAATCCATTATCCCTCGGTATATTTTCACAGGTTTTGCCTGCAACCATCAAGACATATACGATATTAACGAGAAATTATACAAACCACCTTAAAGAAGTTATATAATTTCTGATTTTTCATTTTTCAGAACAATAATGAAGTGATCAGATGGAAGTATGCTCAGTATATACAAGCTATTCATAGTGTTGTTGTTATTTCCAATTCCACGTAATGATATGACACATTTTAAATGATAGACAGATCATGCAATTGTGCAATAAGGCAAAATCTAGGACAAAAAACCATGCATTTTTCTCCTTATGAAATATATAGGTGTAGGGTTCTGTGAAAAGTTTAATAAAATGTCATGCAGAATGAGAGTGTGACAGAGACAAACGCACATTCATGTTGAGCGAAGAGGGCAGCAAACACCAAGAAAAACAGAGCCAAACGAACGACAATGTTTTTTATGGTAACCATGATTCTTAAAACTTTATGTGCATGTGCAAAGATATGGGTATTAGTTTATATAGGGTTCCTGTTGTACATGGAAAACTCAAATTGGTTGCACATGGCACCTTGATCCTTAATTAAGGGTAATTTATCAGTTTTACCAAAAACAAATATCAAAATGGTCAGTAGATCAGGTAAATGCAAAATAGTAAACTCTTTTAGGTTGTCATTGATTCTAAACCACCTAATCAAACCAAGTAACCAACGTTTGTTTGCCTGTTTTCCAAATAAATATGAGCCTCCAGCTTCTTGTTTTACACAGCAAACCTCCTTGATAGATGACATCCGCAAGCTTTCCAACACCTAACTACATAATGCCTAAAGATTGAGAGATCTGATGATTTTTTATTTAACGTAACATATTTTAAGTGAATATTTTTAAAATAGACTTTCTATTTAATTGGTTAATATAAAATACTACTAAAATTGTGACATATATCAATTTATGCGACCTGAGATGACAATTTAAATCGAAGAGCAAGAATGACTTTTCCGATCAATCTAATTCCCCCGCCAACAATATACTCCTACTTAATTTGTAGATCAAGATGATACCACTTCTAAATTTCTAATTTAAATACTTGAAATTTCAAATAAATAAAACAACATTAACAAACAATACTTGAATTTTAACCTAGCTCATGCATTGTTTATGTTCTTTATTCATAGTCACTGAGACATAATATCCATGCGGTGTACAATGCAATGCAATATATAATTCTTATCAAGTGCATGCTGGAGGATTGATCATTAGCTTTAAAGGGATGGGAGGCCTTTTGTAGAGACTATGAGGGCCGAGGAAGAATCCCCAAGGACAGGGCTGAGAGGGGTACTGGGCCTAGGCCCATGCACGGGACCTGGGGTGGGTCGATCACCAGGCCCAGAACTTGGGATGGAACGGCCTGGCCCAGGAAGTTCAGGATGAGAAATGCCAGGTCAGATGTTCTGACGAGATAGAGGGGTAAAACGACATAACTTGACACACGATCAGGGCCATTGACCAGGGGGCACCCGACCCTGACAGGGCAGTCTGGTAACCTGGGCTGGCTAGCCATCAGAGACATCCTCATCCCTGACATAGTCGCCCTGGGTCCACGCCACATTAAATGAGTCAAAGGCAAGCACGCCACAGGGGAGCTATGCCGCATTTAATGCGCCTAGGGGTCAGCACGCAACTGAGCGCCTACTTGAATGCCTGCAACGGTCCAGGCTAGGACTGCCAAGATTGGCGTGGAGCTGGGTTCGGCGGGAACGTGCAATCACAGTATGGAGTAGCTACCAGTCGCTATCACCTCGGGATCCACCCCAATCAGGTATAAATACCCATCTCTTCAACAAGAGGAGGGTTACTCTCTCTCACACTTGAGCACTGTTGGTATCTCATTCTAGTATCTATTTTGCATTCCACAATTTAACAAACACTTGGAAGGAAAAATTGGTATATGAAGGCTAACAAATTGACCACTCTTCTACAATGTCTAAATTCTTAAGCAACCCTCTACAATGAAAGGTACTGCATGCATGTGCTGAGGATTCAGAAAATAATTCAACAAACTTTTGTGGACATGTAGGCTATGATGGAGTCAAGAAAATGGCTACATAATTCATGAATGTAGTTGCAACATGATCAAACAAAAGCAGGTCATTCATCATAATGGGGCAAAAATCTGTAAAATGTTGCATAAAACCGAAGGCTCAACAGGGGAATCAATTTCATTCTCAGTGAATCAACTTGTCCAAATCATCAGTTCTAGACGTATATAATGTAAATCTGTTCACAGTCCAAAACTGACACTGGCTTACCTTAAAGGTAGTTTATATATAGCCTTATGATTGATGGAGTACTTCACTAGAATAAGTCTTGGTATTTGAGGTAATTGCTATCTATGAGGTTAGGAATGAGAAAATGAAGAATCAGAGAGATGTAGTCGATCCCCTTTTGATCCTTGTCGTAGGAGTGAGCAAAGTAACGTTTAAAACTTTTTGGCCTATTAATTTTAGTTGTTTGGCAGAATAAAGGTTAGGATCATTACCTGCGTGCACATGATCTGGGTATCCTCGATTGTGAGAGTGGGTAAAAAAATAGAAAGTGACTATAACGAACAGGGAAATCAGAATATAATATAGTTTTCTATCATTTTTGCAACGATTTCTTGAATTCCTTGCAATTTTGCTCTAACCTTTTCACAACGAAATTGGTCCTATCACATTTGCAACGAATTCAAATATTCATTGCAAATATACATTTTCACCTTCACTTTTGCAATGAATTTTATTTGCAACGAAAAGTAAATCTCGTTGGTAATAACTGAATCACTTTTGCAACAAATTTAAATAGACGTTGTAAATATACTTTTTACTTTTTTTTTTATTTGCAACAAAAAGTAACTCCCGTCGGTGATAAATGAATTATTTTTGCAATAAATTTCATTATTCATTACAAATATACATTAGAAAAAATCTATTCATCATCTCAACTCCTATTATCCTCCCATCATCCCATGATGTGTCATTAAATGATAGGTTCACAAGTGAAATGTAATAAATAATTTTCAATCACCTAATGCCACATCATAGAATGATGAAATGATGATGGAAGTTGGGATAATGAGTATCGTTACTCTATACATTAATACATCATTTGCAACGACTAAATCTCGTTACTAATATTCACAAAACTCAGTTTCAAATATATCTTTATTGGTTTTCAACTTATTTGCAACGAAAGAGTAAATCGTTGTAAAATTAAGATTAGCCTTTTTGCAACTGAAAGAACATTCGTTGCTATTTGAGGAATTCGTTTTTGCAAGGCCAATCGTCGTTGGTAATTGAGGACTTTTTTTGTTTTTTTGCAACAAAAAGAATTCATTGGTATTTGAAGAATTATTTTCTACAACGAAATATAGTTGTTGCTAATTGAGTACGTATTTTTTACAACGAAAGGAAGTCGTTGGTAATTGATGTGATACTTTTTGCAACGAATAACTTTGTCGGTAACGTAATTATGATTCTCTTGCAAGGAAAAAATTTAGTTACAATTGTAACTATTTGCAAAGAAATAAACTAACCCATTGCAAAAATGTTATTATTAAGCAAGGAAACATTTTCTTGCAAAATGAATTTTACGAAATCGTCCTAATCTATGACATATATATATGACGTAGGATTTGGAGTTGTGATCTTGAAATAGTCAAGTATCACATCTCCTATTAATCTTACTTTTTGAATCACGTTATTCTTGAGAGGTTTTCCATTTCTATGAGATTTTTAATACATGAGAACTGAACACGCACGTCTAGTTCTTGTATTGCCTGATCAACATCCTGTGATCACAGCTAGTTCCCCATAAACATTTAAAGATATCAACTTACATATATAATAGGCCTACAACGCGATGAGAACCAACTGGTTCTGGACCCAACCCGACCCCACTGACACGCCAAACCGACCAGGCCCAGCTCGACCTGTATTATTTGGGTTGGATCGGAGCAGGAGGGAGTGGGGTAGATGGAGAAGTACCGTCGAGTGAAAGTGTGCAGATTTGAACGCAAGGTGGAGAAGCAACATAGGGGAGCAGCAACGAAAGGTCGACGGAGAACAGCGACGGCGACAACGAACGAAGAACGGAGAGGGTGGCTAAGGTTTGAGGAGAAGAGAGGAGAAAGCTAATATTTTCGGTAATCAATTTCGACCGATAATGGGATGTTTAAACTCGTATTAGAGTTAGACCGATGAACCCGACTTTATTTAAGTGGGCCATGTCGGATATCACGGACGGATTGGGTCCAAGGTTTTTTATGCACATGCCTAATATATAATACTTCAAAGTATCGAGCAACCAATCATACGGACTAGTTCATTTACAATCCTATATATGTCTAATTCAAATACTTGAAATTTCAAATAAATAAAACAACATTAACAAACAAGACTTCAATTTTAACCTAATCAAGCATTGTTTATATTCTTTATTCATAGTCACTGAGACATAATATCCATGCGGTGTACATTAATATTGCATTGCAATAATTCTAATAAAGTGTGTGCACTACAACATATACCGCTTCTTTCCACTGAGGTACTTCTTGGGAAAATATACAAATTCGGTGGGAAATAAGTATTTTCCACAAAAACGTCCTGTGGGTGACTTGCCGGAAATAACTTGTCGAAAAAAGTATTTTTTTCCCACCACAAATACAACTTGTCAAAATAAATACTTTATCTCAACCAGTTTGGTGGAAGGAAAAAAAAATTCCGTCCGTGGGAAATAGTCATGGGAGGGCTTCGACTCGTAGGAAAAAAATTTTTTTTTTGATGAAGGGTCATTGTGGGTTTATAAATTACCACCAAAAGTTTTCGTGGGAAAAAACCTTTTTTGTGCCTGTGGGAAATAATCACAGGTGGTCTTCTACACCGTGAAAAATGAAGATGTATTTTCTATGAGGATATACAGTGGGTTGATAAATTTCCACCAAATTTTATGGTGGGAAAAAACCTTTTTTGATCCCGTGGGAAATAGTCACAAGAGGTCTTCTATCGTGGAAAATGAAGATGTATTTTCCATGAGGATATACGTTGGGTTGATAAGTTTCCACCAAAAATTAAGGTGGGAAATAACCTTTTGCGACAAGAGCTCCTCCTCATTTTTGATGATGAATGTTCTTTTTTCCTACAACACTAAGTTCTCGGTAATGGTCAATTTTCATGGAAGAAAGTCGCAACAAATAGTGAAGAAGATAGTGTCAGCAAAAACATTATTTTTTAGAAGATTTTGGTGGTAGAAAATAGTGATCATTTGATCATTTTTCCCACGTACTATTTCCCTCAGTATTTGGATAAAAATTATCTATTTCTACCTAAAAAAAAACTGTTGCTTTGATTTATTTTTCCCCCGGTTGTTAATGAAATTTGTTGACAAGATCTAGACCATGAATTTGATCTTTACGTGCAGTACCCAAACCAATGGTACATCCATTTATACATTTTTGAGTCATTTTACGGCATAATATCACTTAACATCTACTTTCATGAAATGACTCAATTTTAATATTACATTTGCATAATCCTCTCATTTATGCTACTATTTTGATAAAACATCAGCCTATAATTTAGCAAAGTAGTGCACATGAGAATTATTGAATATACATAACAACTAGTTAAGAGTAGATTAGTACTGCATTAATATGTGTGGATCCAAATGCTAGCTCCAAAGTTTCAATCCTAATAACTTTTGTCCAGCTTGTAGACGGTAACCTTTAAACTTTAAAGAAAAAAACAATACTCATGTACATATTTTTTTCATAGACAACATGGATTTCCATATAATTGAGAAACATAGCACATGATCCACTTTCTGATGCCAAAAATTTTGCCATAACACTAAAATATCAAGCACATCATCATAAGAAATAAACTCATTCTAGACTAGAGAATACATTTTAACACACTTATCAAGTATCACATACAATTTGAAAATACACTTTTCTGGATGTTGGGGAGTACATCCATTTCACATACACCAAAATATTGCAACTGCAGATCCAACATCTTCAACATATATATGTTGTTCACTATATATATACATATATCTTACAAGTAGACAGAGATATGTTGCTGCATAGTTGTGGCTAACTTTGTCATATAATTGTCTCCATCAACAATTTCCCATGCCTTGATCAAACCATCCCTAGGGTGATAACTAACTGCAAAAAGTACACACTTTATAAGCCCATTATTTTCACTTGATCACTCTACCTAACGACCTTCATAAACTAAGGGATCTTGCATCAATTCAGCCTTCAGACTTTATCACATTTACAACTACCTAATTATAAAATCAACTTCACTAACAAACACTAAGTAATACATCACTCACAAGGGTTCCTCAATATATCTATAAAGACTAAGTGGTTTTAAAATGTTTACCTACAACAACATGCTTTTTACTAACTAAGGGAGATTTTGCTTACGGACAAACCTGTTGTGACATTTAAAGGATGGTTGTTGTATGCCAATAATTTCTAGGTGGTGAAGAGACATGTCCTGACTTCTCTTCTTTAACCATGTGAAATCCCTTGCCACCCAAAAATATACATGCATTGCAAATATCCTGCATTACACCATAAAACCTAAGTTAGAAGGAGCAAGTACATATAAGAATATATTTGTAATGCATAACGTACCATGTATGTATAGGAGATTAAAATCATATACCAATTCTTACCCCATGCTTCACCTACCACTTGCATGAAACCATCTACTTACTATCTACATTACAATAATCATCAAAACATCACCAAATCCTAACTTATATAACATGAAGCCCCTGCCATATAAGAATATATTTGTAATGCAAAACGTACCATGTATGTATAGGAGATTAAAATCATATACCAATTCTTACCCCACTCTTCACCTACCACTTGCATGAAACCATCTACTTACTATGTACATTACAATAATCATCAAAATATCACCAAAATCCTAACTTATATAACAAAAAGCCCCTGCCTCTTCAAACCCACAGGATCCCTATAACACATACGACACTGCCCAGCAAAAGTATTACAAAAATCCTAACTTATAACATAGAAGCCCATGCCAATCATGCCCACCGAGCCCCCACAACACACGAGCACACTGCCCAAAAAAAAATACATGTGGATTTTAATGTAGTCCATTAAGGGGTGTTACTACACAAAAACAAAAACCACGAAAAAAATTATAAATGCACGAAAACAAGGCATCCTAAGCTTGAGTCTCTCGCTGAGACTCCGTATGGGACTCCAACTCTGACATTCGTATGCTCATTTGTTGCTCATAATCAGAAAAGTTTTTCCTCATTGCTGCCATGCCATCCAGCAGTGATTCTAAATGAGCAATGACTTTTTCTGCAGCAGTCTTGTTCTTTTCATTTTCCTCAGCTAGATGTACAAAATCCTTGTTTTTTCGCATTGAAGGAGATGGCTCAAGAAGACTACGTGCCCCAAACCTTGCGCATAGCCAGATTTTTGCCCTAAAACCTCATTGAAAACCACTTCAGCAGCATCAGCATCGTCCTCATCTGGTTCCCTTTCATTCAACTTCTCAACATCAGATTCTGAATATCAAATACACATTATATACTATGAGGCTAAACAATGAACTTTTGAATAAGCAAAAGATAAACATATCACTCATATAGTTGTGTTCACTTGTTGCATTGATAAATTTACCCTTCTTTCTTGACCAATGCATTTCTTTATAGAAAGCAACCAAATTCGGTGTCGTCTCATGCTTCAAGTAAAAAAAAAAAAAAAAAAAAACGTAAGTGTAAGGCACAAGTTCAAAATAAGTACTGACATTTAGTATCAATATTGTTGGTGGATTTTACCTTTTCTTCCAAAATCCTAACAAACGACTTTCGGCCACTTGTATGTTTAAACCTTTGTTTTCGCCTATTACACTTGTTTCTTTGAGATATATCCTGAACATATCACGTTATAAAAAAAAAAAGTGCCTAATAAATATAGAACTCTTAAAAGGAGAGCAACGTAGAGCTAATACATCACTCACAAGGGTTCCTCATGTATCTATAAAGACATGTAATAAAACATGTCGATGATGATCAGGGCCTCATAAAAGTACTAGTACTGCTCATGTTTGATCTTAGTTTGAAAAGTTTTGACTGCATTGCAAGGTATATACAATAATATGAATGGTTTCCATTGTCAATCGTCAATCTTGGCGACATATATATGGCCATCAGTCAAAGAAAAAATTAATTACGAGAAGACTGCTTATCTCTCTGCTACAGCTTGCATTAATTACTGCATGACCCAACATGCATGCATCCACTCAATGTTTTTAATACCGTACTGGACGCTGTACCGGTCAAGGCACTGGAACGAAATATTTCGGTACCGGTATCGTTTCGGGATAGCGTTTCGAGATAACTTTTCAAAATATTCGATATATAAATAAATAACATTTCAAAATTATATTCCAAAATAATAATTTATATGTAAATGAATTATATATAAATACACATATATAAATTATAAATAGTCTAGTATGAATTGAGGTTTAAAAAATAAGCTTGTAGTTTGAAAAAATGAAAAAAAAAAAAAAAAACTGGCCGAAATTGAGGCCGGTACGTCCGGTATCAGCCGGTATTTTGGCCGGTACGAAATAGATATATATGAAAAATTTTGGCCGTACCAGCCGGTACGGTACGAAATTCAAAACTATGCATCCACTACCTATTCCTTGTGCAAATTTTGTGGGTTTAGATAAGAGATTAATTATTTTAATTAATTAGCTGATTATGAGCCACCCCACCTACAACTTACATTGAATCTAACTAAAACAAACTTGCAAGATGATCAATCCATTTAGCAAAAGTATATGCTCCAAGAAAATACTTCACGGCCAGGTGCATATATATGATGGCTCCTAATTATTCTTTGAGAGTTCAACTTCCAAATTAAGCTAATCTAGTCTCATGTCCTGGTTCTATTTTCTACAACACATGATCAGAAGTATTTCTGTATAAGAGTTCAATAACTATTCTATGTTATATACTATGATCACAAATTACACAGAGCGAAGATGAAGGATCTATCTTTAGGAGAAACATGTAGAAACAGAGCATTAAGCTTGACAATAATATCAGAAGAAAGTCCTTCCCCTAGTATATAACCTTTCGATCTGAAATAAAGGAAGGATTTCAGTTTTCGATCTTTATTTAATATGTTTTACACAACCATATCATCACAACATTAGATAGATTTTACACAATCATATCATCGCAAAATTGCACAATATGTTATACAATCATATCATCACAAATTACAAAGAGAGAAGATGAAGGGAGAAGAGAAATGCTCACCTTGTCGCACTTAATTTTGAGAAGACGTGTACTAGACTGCTACAGGCGGAGATGGTTGGGGAAGGGTGGCTACTTGGGTGAGGTCGCTAGGGGGGGGGGGGGTTAGGCGGGGATGGGTGAGTCGCAGTGGGGGGAGAGGCTCAGTCCTTGAGTGAAGGAGGAGCAGTGAGTTACTTGGTCCCTTGTCCTTCTAAGAAGAGGGAAGCGAAGAGAGGAACAAGAGCATATCATGAAGTGCAGAGGGCAGGTGAAGCGAGGGGAGCCTTCGGGGTGTGGCAAGGGGAGAGCTCGATCATGGTCAAGGAGAGAGAGAGATGTAGGTCGCGGATCGTAGTTGCCGCGAGAGAAAGAGACGAGAGCGTCGCGAGGTGGGGGGTAGGGGAAGAAACGAAAAAGGGAAAACGCGGGTATTTATTATCTTTTGCGGCAACATCTTATCGTCGCAAAAGAATTAATTTCACTGCAATACAAAAAGTCTGTTTATTTGCGGCGAGCAAAAGTCGTTGCAAAAGATAATTACCTCGTCACAAAAAGTAATAACCCAATAAATGCAAAAAAAATTTTGCCCAACTATTTACGGCGACCTTTTATCGCCGTAAAACACAAAGGTAGTTTATTTGCGGTGGGAAAAAGTAGCCGCAAAAGTTAATTACCTCGTCACAAAAAGTAATAACCCAATAAATGCACAAAAATTTCACCAAAATATTTGTGGCGACCTTTTATCGCTGTAAAACACTTAGGTAGTTTATTTGAGGAGAGAAAAAGTCACCGCAAAAGTTAATTACCCCGACACAAATAGTAATAACCCACCACAAGTCAAAAAATTTTGCCAAACTATTTGCGGCAACTTTTGGTCGCCTCAATTTGTCGCCGAAAAAACAGTTTTTTCCCACAAATGTTTACTTGTCGATGTGATATCGTGGGAAAAGGCTTATTCTTTTCCCCCGATTAGTTTTCGTGTAATAAGCTCTTTATTTGCCACGATGGAGTGTCTTGGAAAAAAAATTCATGGCAAAAAGCCATATCTCTTGTAGTGTGCTAGCTGGAGGATTGAGATCATGATGAGCTTTAAAGGGGCGGGAGGCCTTTTATAGAGACAGTTCATTTACAATCATACGGACTAGTTCATTTACAATCCTATATATGTCTAATTCAAATACTTTGAAATTTCAAATAAATAAAACAACATTAACAAACAAGACTTCAATTTTAACCTGATCATGCATTGTTTCTGTTCTTTATTCATAGTTATTGAGACATAATATCCATGTAGTGTACATTAATCTTGCAATGCAATAATTCTGATAAAGTGCTAGCTGAAGGATTGAGATCATGATGAGCTTTAAAGGGGCGGGAGGCCTTTTGTAGAGACAGTAGTAGTACTATGACAAAGTTCTTCACAGGTTGCTTGATAGAGCCAGCATTTTCGTTTGAACAGGCAGCACCAACAGGGTCCAATATCATGACAGTTATAACTGTAGCAGAATGAAACATTTAATTTGCTTCCCCTAAGCACGTCATGATCTCTTGCATGGACTGCATCGGCAACATCATGATTTCCAAGCGCAGTACTACTGTTTGGAGTACCATTGTTTTGGTTGCCTGTTGTTGTTTGTGTCGTTTATTTTGAGCAGATTGGCCGGCCATCCAACACGTTCGATTGAAACGTACAATTCAATCATGACATAAATAACTAAAGATGATATATAATATTTTAAAAATATATATGTAGAACACAACGTGATAAACTGTGTCATGAAAGATCAGAATTTATTTGATATATAGACGTACAAACCTTCATGAAGAGCAAAGAGGGTAGCAAACACCAACGAAAGCAAAGCCAAATGAAAAGCAATGGTTTTTGTGGCCATGATTCTTGAATATATTTGAGAAATCAAGGTAAATTGTCATTAACAGCTCTTCCTTGTTTTTACTGCTAACATGACTGCTTGTTTTTGTAACATGCAATTGATATATACACACACAAATTTCAAATCATACTTGGTAAAGTGATGAAATTGTGATTATCAGTTTGACTATAACAGATATTTGCTTATTAAGCAATATGGGTTTTTTAAGAAGCTACCCATTGTGTTACGGTATTTAAGAGTTAAAAGTTTAACAAAATTAATTGGTTGCTGGTTTGGCCTTTGACAATTACTATTAAAGTAGAAATAATGTTACAAGTTTGAGTCGCGAAAGGATTAAAATGTATTGATACTATGCATGAGCATGGTGTTAAAGTGACTCGAACTATTGAATATTGATAGATGAGTGAAGTCGTTATCGGGCCGGGGTTGATAGAGTAGGCTGCAATGGATGTAGGATTTGGAAGAGTGGTAGAATCTTATGATCCCTCAAACTACTCAAACAATCCACTATCTTAGATAAATGAGGTCACATCCAGTTTTATCATTGAAGCATTCCTAATTTCCCACACCTTTATTTCTTCAACCAACAGGATCCAAAGGGATATTAAGGCAGCATTTGGATCTTAATATAAGTTGAGTTGACTTGTGAATAGTAGTATTTTGTGAGTCTCATTGAGATAAATTTAATTATTTCAGGTTGAGATGAGTTTAACTTTTTAGGTTGAAATATATAAAGTAAGTTCAAATGAGTTTAATTGTTTTATGAAGAATTAAAAAAAAAGTGGGTCATATCAATGATCAGTTTGAGATGAGTTGATTTTGATTGAACAACCAAACATAGCATGTTTCAATAGCCAAAACCTTTAGTAGGAGTTTTAGGATTGAAAAATGATAGGGAGCCCGATTTGGGCTCCCTTTTTTTTTTTTTTTAACGATTGGGCATTTTATTTTTTTTTAATTTTCTTTTAACTTAGTGATTAAGAAAATATTATTTAATAATATTGTGAATTTTTTTTAAATATTTAAAATTATTAAAAAAATGATGTGAAAAAAAAAAATAAAACCCAAATCGATCGGGCCCTAGCACTGGCCTTTAGGATTTCATATACTTTTCTTCTCAAACATCCAAAACATCTACAGTGTAAAAGATATCGAATTATTAACACAATGTTTTTTTTCAAACATCTAGGTTTTGTTTGAAACTTTGTGAGGGAATTTAATTTAGGAAAAACTGATTTCGATCTCACGGATTTCTACATGAAACCATACAACAATTGGGTGCTGAAAACTAAAAAATTGAAAAATCAATTTACCATCACGAATTCTTATTCATCCATGGTCTCCAATACCCATTATTTATACAATGAAATGCATTATCGCATGCATATCACTAACACAAAAAGGATTAAAGACATGTGGTCTGATTGACATAATCTCCAGCCTCCAAAATGGAGGTATAGAGTTCGAAATCCCCTCCCCCAAATCATTTAAAAAAAAAAAAAAGTAACACAGAAAAGAAGTTCCCTTTTGACTTTTTTACTCCCATACAAAAACAATACATCAAGTAACCCTTGGGAATAATCAAAAGTAATTAGCAGGAGTAACTACACACGCAAGTTTTTCTAGGCTTCGTTTTGCAATATCCACGAGCACTTATGACACGATGCAGTTCTACCTTGCAAAAATAGTCACAAGCCTGAGGCGTGCAGAATCCATTATCCCTCGGTATTTTTTCACAGGTTTTGCCTGCAACCATCAAGACATATACGATATTAACGAGAAATTATACAAACCACCTTAAAGAAGTCATAATTTATGATTTTTCAGTTTTCAGAACAGTAATGAAGTGATCAGATGGAAGTATGCTCGGTATATACAAGCTATTCATAGTGTTGTTGTTATTTTCAGTTGCATGTAATGATATGACACATTTTAAATGATAGACAGATCATGCAATTCTGCAATAAGACAAAATCTAGGACAAAAAACCATGCATGTTTCTCCTTATGAAATATATAGGTGTAGGGTTCTATGAAAAGTTTATTAAAATGTCATGCAAAATGAGAAAGTGACAGAGATAAACGCACATTCATGGAGAGCGAAGAGGGCAGCAAACACAAAGAAAAACAAAGCCAAATGAATGGCAATGTTTTTTATGGTAACCATGATTCTTAAAACTTCATGTGCATGTGCAAAGATATGGGTATCAGTTTATATAGGGTTCCTGTTGTATATGGAAAACTCAAATTGGTTGCACATAGCACCTTGATCCTTAATTAAGGGAAATTTATCAGTTTTACCAAAAATAAATATCAAAATGGTCGGTAGATCAGGTACATGCAAAATAGTAAACTCTTTTAGGTTGTCATTGATTCTCAACCACCTAATCAAACCAAGTAACCAACGTTTGTTTGCCCGTTTGCCAAATAAATATGAGCCTCCAACTTCATGTTTTACACAGCAAACCTCCTTGATAGATGACATCCGGAAGCTTTCCAACACCTAACTACATAATGTCTAAAGATTGAGAGATTCGATGATTTTTTATTTAACGTAACATTATTGAAGTGAATTTTTTTTTTTTTATATTTAAAATAGACTTTCTATTTAATTGGTCAATATAAATGTAAACTCTTTTTTTATATAGCGTTCCTGTTGTACATGGAAAACTCAAATTGGTTGCACATGGCACCTTGATCCTTAATTAAGGGAAATTTATCAGTTTTACCAAAAACAAATATCAAAATGGTGCAAAATAGTAAACTCTTATAGGTTGTCATTGATTCTCAACCACCTAATCAAACCAAGTAAACAAACGCTTGTTTGCCCTTTTCCAAAGCTAAATATGATAGCTTTGGAAACCTCCTTGATAGATGATAGCTGCAAGCTTTCCAACACCTAACTATGTGATAATGTCTAAAGAAGCATATTTTAAGTGATTTTTTATTATTTTTTAATAGACTTTCTATTTATTTGGTTAATATAAAATACTACTAAAATTGTGACATATATATCAATTTATGCGACCTGAGATGACAATTTAAACCGAAGAGCAAGAACGACTTTTCCGATCGATCTAATTCCCCCGCCAACAATATACTCCTACTTAATTTGTAGATCAAGATGACACCACTTCTAAATTTCTAATTCAAATACTTGAAATTTCAAATAAATAAAACAACATTAACAAACAGTACTTGAATTTTAACCAAGCTCATGCATTGTTTATGTTCTTTATTCATAGTCACTGAGACATAATATCCATGCGGTGTACAATGCAATGCAATATATAATTCTTATCAAGTGCGTGCTGGAGGATTGATCATGAGCTTTAAAGGGGTGGGAGGCCTTTTGTAGAGACTGAGAGGGGAAGAATCCCCAAGGACAGGGCTAAGAGGGGTACCGGGCACAGACCCACGCATGGGACTAGGGGTGGGTCGATCACCAGGCCTATGCCCATGTCCAGAACTTGGGATGGAACGGCCCGGCCCAGGAAGTTCAGGATGAGAAATGCCAAGTCAGATGTTCTAACGAGATAGAGGGGTAAAACGATGTAACCTAACACACGATCAGGGCCACCCGACCTTGACAGGGCAATCTGGTAACCGGGGCTGGCCAACCATCAGAAACATCCTCGCCCCTGACATAGCCTCCCTAGGGCCACTCCACATTAAATGAGTCAAAGGCAAGCACGCCACAGGGGAGTCACACTCCAATTAATGCGCCTAAGGGTCGACACTCAACTGAGCACCTACTTGAATGCCTGCAACGGTTCAGGCTAGGACTGACAAGATTGGCGTGGAGCAGGGTTCGGCGTGAACATGTGATCATAGTATGGAGTAGCCACCAGTCGCTATCACCACGAGATCCACCTCAATTAGGTATAAATACCCCTCTCTTCACCAAGAGGAGGGTTACTCTCTCTCACACTTGAGCACTGTTGCTATCTCATTCTAGTCTCTGTTTTGCATTCCACAATTTAACAAACACTTGGAAGGAAAAATTGGTATATGCATGGTTCTTTGAAGTCACATAAATGAAAACATTATCAAGGCTAACAAACAATTGGAAGGCATGACTGGTTGACCACTCTTCTACAATGTCTAAATTCTTAAGCAACGCTCTACAATGAAATGTACTGCATGCATGTGCTAAGGATTCAGAAAATAATTCAATAAACTTTTGTGGACATGTAGGCTATGATGACGCAACAAGGGAATAATTTCATTATCAGTGAAATCAACTTGTCCAAATCAGTTCTAGACGTATATAATGTAAATCTGCTCACAGTCCAAAATTGGCATTGGCTTACCTTGAAGGCAGTTTATATATAGCCTTATGATTGATGGAGTACTTCACTAGAATAAGACTTGGTATTTGAGGTAATTGCTATCTATGAGGTTGGGAATGAGAAAATGAAGAGTCAGAGAGATGTAGTCGATCCCTTTTTGATCCTTGTCATAAGAGTGAGCAAAGTAACGTCTAAGACTTTTTGGCTTATTAATTTTAGTTGTTTGGCAGAATAAAGGTTAGGATCATTACCTGCGTGCACATGATGTGGGTATCCTCGATTGTGTGAATGGGTAAAAAAACAGAAAGTGACCATAACGAACTGGGAAATCAGAATAGGAAAAATCCTATTGTAAGCGAAAAACCATGCCATTTGGTGATATGTAAATATACATATCACTTTTGCAACGAATTCAGAGAAGTCGTTGCAAATTTACTTCTTGCAACGAAACAAATGTCGTTGGTGAGACTATCACTTTTACAACGATTTCTTGAATTCCTTGCAATTTTACTCTAACCTTTTCGCAACGAAATTGATACTATCACATTTACAACGAATTCAAATATTCGTTGCAAATATACATTTTCACCTTCAGTATTTCTGCAATGAATTTTTTAAATTTGTTGCAAATAAAGTTTACTTTTTTTATTTGCAATGAAAAGTAAATCTCGTTGCAACAAATTTAAAGAGACATTGCAAATATACTTTTTACTTTTTTTTTTTATTTGCAATGAAAAATAACTCCCGTTGGTGATAAATGAATTATTTTTGAAATAACTTCCACTATTCATTGCCAATATACATTAATGCATTATTTGCAACAACTAAATCTTGTTATTAATATTCACAAAACTCATAGTTTCAAATATACCTTTATTGGTTTTCAACTTATTTGCAATGAAAGAGTAAATCGTTGTAAAATTGAGATTGTCCTTTTTGCAATTGAAAGAACATTCGTTGGTAGTTGAGGAATTCGTTTTTGCAAGGCCAATCATCATTGGTAATTGAGGACTTTTTTTTGCAACGAAAATAATTCATTGGTATTTGAAGAATTATTTTCTACAATGAAATAGAGTTGTTGCTAGTTGAGTATGTATTTTTTACAATGAAAGGAAGTCGTTGGTAATTGACGCGGTACTTTTTGCAATGAATAACTTCATCGATAACGTAATTACGATCGTTGGAAAGTAAGTTCACCACTATACTGCAATGATTCTCTTGCAAGGAAAAAATTTCGTTACAATTGTAACTATTTGCAAAGAAATAAACTAACCCGTTGCAAAAATGTTATTATTAAGCAAGGAAACATTTTCTTGCAAAATGAATTTTACGAAATCGTCCTAATTGATGACATATATATATATATATATATATATGACATAGGATTTTGAGTTGTGATCTTGAAATAGTCAAGTATTACACTACTATTAATCTTACTTTTTGAATCACGTTATTCTTGAGAGGTTTTCCATTTCTATGAGATTTTTAATTCATGAGAACCGAACGTGCATGTCTAGTTCTTGTATTGCTTGACATCTTGTGATCACAGCTAGTTCCCCATAAACATTTAAAAATATCAACTTACATATATAATAGGCCTACAACCCGATGAGAACCAATCGGTTCCGGCCCAGCCCAGCCCGACCCGATTCGACCCAGCTGATGTGCCAAACCGACCCAGCCCAACCCGACGTATATTATTTGGGTCTGATCGGAGTGGGAGGGACTGGGGCAGATGGAGAAGTACTGCCGAGTAAAAGTGTGCAGATCTGGACGCAAGGTGGAGAAGCAACAGAGGGGAGCAGCAACGGAAGGTTGACGAAGAATAGTGATGACGACGACGAACGGAGAACAAAGAGGGTGGCTAAGGTTTGAGGAGAAGAAAGGAGAAAGCTAATGTTTTCGGTGATCGATTTCGATCGATATTGGGATGTTTAAACTTGTATTAGAGTTAGACCCGATGAACCCGACTTTATTCAAGTGGGCCATGTCAGATATCATGGACGGATCGGGTCCCGGGTCTAATTTTATGCATAGGCCTAATATATAATACTTTAAAGTATCGAGCAAACAATCATAAGGACTAGTTCATTTAAAATCCTATATATGTCTAATTCAAATACTTGGACTTTCAAAGAAATAAAACAACATCAACGAACAAGACTTCAATTTTAACCTGATCATGCATTGTTTTTGTTCTTTATTCATAGTCACTGAGACATAATATCCATGCGGTGTACATTAATATTACAATGCAATAATTCTGATAAAGTGCTAGCTGGAGGATTGAGATCATGATGAGCTTTAAAGGGGCGGGAGGCCTTTTGTAGAGATAGTAGTAGTACTACGAACAAAGTTTTTCACAGCTTGCTTGATAGATCCAGCATATTGGTTTGAACACGCAGCACCAACAGGGTCCAATATCACGACATTTATGACTGTAGCAGAATGGAACATTTAATTTGCTTCCGCTAAGCACGTCATGATCTCTTGCATGGACTGCATCGGCAACATCATGATTCCCAGGCGCACTATTGTTTGGAGTACCATTGTTTTGGTTGCTTGTTGCTGTTTGTGTCGTTTTTTTTAGCAGATTGGCCGGCCATCCAACATGTTCGATCGAAACAAGTCAATGACATAAATAACTAAAGATGATAATATTTTAAAAATATATACGTAGAACACAACACGATAAACTGTGTCATGAAAGATCAGAATTTATAGGATAGACGTACAAACCTTCATGAAGAGCAAAGAGGGCAGCAAACACCAACGAAAGCAAAGCCAAACGAAAAGCAATGGTTTTTGTGGCCATGATTCTTGAATATATTTGAGAAATCAAGGTAAGTCCGTAATTAATGTATTGGGAGTTCAGAATCAATATTAGTCGTTTGACATACATATTATATATAACATTCCATCTTGTAACGTTCTTACTACGGCAATTATGAAAATATCAGCCCGTTTTTGGCAGGCTCGTGATACTTTGGATTTTGTGTGTAATGATCTATATATTGGATAGACTTGCTTAAATTGCATCCATTTCCTTAATTATTTTCCATTATTATTATTATTCTTAGTATTTTTTAATAAATAGAATATTGTAACGTTTTTTTCTTTAATGTCTAATTATGGTCATTGAGTTGTACATATTAAAGTTGATTCAGTTATTTTTTTAATCAACATTGATAGGGACTAGTGCTTTAATTGATCTATTTATTGCCAACCGCTATTTCTTTTGTTTTAAACGTCTACTAGATATTTAAATCATATTATTTACTCTATTTAATATATAGGAGCCAAATCTCTCTATTATCCAATGTTTAAATCTCTCTATTAGCCAAAGATCTTTGAGAATTTTATTGGTTGCCGATTTCTTAAAGCAAAGTGTGTGCTTAATTACTTTTGAGAATTTTCTAGACTAGAGAGATGTTTTTTCTAGTAGAGCTTTGCGCTTAACTAATTGCAGAGAGTTGATTTGAATTATATGACATTAATGATCAGTTGGGTTGTATTTTGGAGGAAATAATTCAAAAGGAAGTCTGTTGTACCGGTTTATTTGAAATTTTGTTGACCACAGAGGCCGGCTTGAATATCTCCTTAAAAAGAGTGAGATCTCCATACTTCAATCTAAACTTATTTCATTTCAATTTTAATTTCTTTATAATTTTTTTTATTCCTATTTATAATTTTCACCAACAATTATTATTTTAAAATAGTTCCGTAAGGATCATTAACCACATGATTCGACTTTAAATATAATTAGGATGGTCCAAAACTATATATATATTTATATATACTCAAGCTAGCGAGGAATCCAAAAGATACACACACATTAAGAAACATTTTCTCGCAAAATGAATTTAACGAAACCGTAGTACGTAATTAATGACATGATATATATGACGTAAGATTTTGAGTTGTGATCTTGAAATAGTAAAGTATCATTTGATCTCCTGTTTGAATCACATTATTGTTGAGAAATTTTCCATTTCTATGAGATTTTTAATTTATGAGAACTGAATACGTACGTACGTTTAGTTCTTGTATTACTTGCACAGGATCCATGCATATAAACATTCAAGGATATCAACTTACATATAAGATTCTAACAATTAGGGCTGTGCATCGTCTAACCCGTATTGGTTTTGGCCCCAACCCGACCCGTTCGCATACCATGTCCCTAACAACCCGACCCGTAATATTCGGGTCAGGTCAAAAATAATGAACCGACTAAAATGCTGACCCGTAATGCGTTGATATTTTATTATTCAACTATAATGGAGTCAGTTTTGGGTTTCTGGCCTAGGAACGTCCGTCGTTTGTAATTTATGGCCTTGGGAAAGAGAAAATAGAAAAAGAGAGAAATGGTGGGCATTACAGGTCGGATGAAGAGCGAAGAGGAAGAGGAACGAGGAGCTAGAGAGGGAGCTGAGGAAGAGCCAGGAGAGGGAGTAGCAGATGAGGAAGGAGTTACGAAAGGATTGGGAGAGGCTCAGAGTCGCCGAGGAGGTGGAGGAGAGGTTCTGCTCCAGCTCAGTGAGCTCGAGGCGGAGTCCGTCCACTAGGCCTGTGAGTACAACGCGCTCGTCTACTCTCCCTCGTCGATCAGCTCTCTTGTGCCACCCACCAAACTGCCTCCGCTTGTTTGCATCGGCGCAACGCCCATTTGGGGGAAAAAAAAAATAGAGAAAAGGAAAAGAATGTGATCAACAGGTTACTGAAACACATATGAAAGGCAACAGTTGTCTTCTTCTGTTTAATCTTAGATATATGTTCTCTGTATAGAAAAAAGAGCAGTTGGTTGCCCTAGGGTTTTTACTGAAACACTTGAAGAATGTTGAGAGTTGGTTTGCCCCGTCATCTATCGGGTTCAACCCGACACTAACCAAAACCATATTTTGTCGGACGGATCTGATCGGGTCGGACTGGTTGCTCGGTCTAACAGGTTTTTTGCACAGGCCTACTAACAATATCAAATGCTCTCTTTTACCCTAACGGATGCATTGTTTGCATGTGTTCTTTATTCATAGTCACCGATACACACACACACACACGCACGCACACTATAATGCAATACGTTCTCAAACAGTGGAGGAATATCAAGCTAGCTTTAAGGGGGAGGGAGACCCATATTTGCAGAGACAGTATGGCAACGTCGTTCGCATTTTGCTTGGTCGAACCAGCAGCAGGGATTCGTTTTGGTTGGATGACAGATGTACATGCAACACCAACAGGTTCTGCCCCCATCACAGTGAGATCGAAAGCAGAATGGAACATTTATTTTGCTTCCGTTAATCACATCAATGCTTGATCTCTCATCTACTTTGCCAACATCAATATTCCCAGTACTGTTGCCCATACAATTAAAACATCATTAATTAATACATAGATCATGATCATGAGCTAAAACACTGTACGTTAATGTTTTCCAAAGAATTCAATGACATAATTATAATCACACAAATAAAGATCGATTGAATTCACAATATATGAATGGTGATTTGATAAAATTTTAAGCATTTGATATATATCAAAGAAGAAAGAAACAGTAGTTGGGATTCACTCACCAAATCTAAGGCTGAAAGAATTTAGTTATAACAATTATGTATATATAAAGAGCAACGTGATCGATAAACTGTGACACGCATGAAAAATCAGCAGGATAGACGTGGTACTTACGCACATTCATGAAGAGCAAAGAGGGCAGCAAACACCAATGAGAACATAGCCAAACGAAATGCAATGGTTTTTGTGGCCATGATTCTTGAATATTTGAGAAATTAAGGTACTTAGTATATATAATTGTATTGAAGATAATATCAAATCAATAATTTGATTTCATTTTCATAATTATCAAATTATTTTGATTTGATATAATTTTAATTTGATTTTTATAATGTTTACCTTATCTTATCTCAATGTAATTTCCTTATAAATAGGAGATATATGCCTTGTATTCAATAACAATTGAGAAAACAAAGATGTAGCCCTCAAAACCTCTTTTCCTCTTTCTCGAGTATTATTCATCTTCTTTTATATTATATTATATTTTTTTTATCAAATTGGGTATAGTGTCTAGATTAATCAAGAAGCTAGTTGTTTAATATAATATTTATAACAATATTCCATTAATTAGTAATGTAACTTCTTAGGTTTCGTTTGGAAATAAATTCATCTCAACTCATCATTACAATTTTTTCAAATTCCAACACAAAATATAATAAACAATTCAACTTTTTCAAATCCCAAAATAATAATAATAATAAAAATAATATTCTAATAATATTTTATTATCTCAACTCAACTAAACTCAACTCAGTTCAATATCCAAACGCACTCTAATGAAGCTAGCTAGGATCGATCGATGAGTTTATTTCTAGTGCTATCACATTAATCAAATTTCAGTATTCTCCATATCATATTTAGCATCAAACTTGAATTTTAAAAATAAATTTAAATATTGACTTGGCAAATTAACTCAATTTAAAAGCCATAACTAAGATTTTGAAGAGCCTAATAATTAATTGCCTGCAGGTAAATTAATGAATAATATTTTATTTGAAGTACTACATGCCATATATCCACGTATGTAAGTACATAATTTAATTTAAAAGATAAATTTTAACATTTAAATCTTATTTTACGGCTTAACTAGTGTTGAAGCAAATAACATTAATGCACTGATAAAGATAAACGACATCATTTTGCCAAACCCAAATGATAAAAATGAAACTTCTGTTTAATTTCATTAATCCTAAAGGTATATACGGTTTGACTTTGATTCGCAAAATGGTATAATTTTCATTCCTAAAGGAATATTGTCCATTCAATTAAATGGGAAAGAATGAGAATATTAATGGACGTTCTTTTTCTTTTGTTTCGATGACAATGTATTTTTAACCTTAAAATCTTAGAAAAATAGTCACGTTTTTAATTAGCGATCGATTAACATATTAGTTCTCAACAAATTAATTATATGATATTGGTTTATTAATTAATAGTGGACTCTTTTGTAATATATATCCAGATTAACTAATTTACTGATTTATATCTACCAGATTTTTTCTCAACAGAGTCGGCTGATTTATATATCACTCTTTCAAATGCTGCGTTGCGAAAAGTTAATCCCAACGAAATTTTTTTCACTTTGAATCATGAAATTTTATGTTGCAAATTATTTATTTATATATATATATATATGAATAAGTCTATATAGAATCCACTGTTCACGCAGCAACCATTGCACGCATTATGTGTCTTTCTTTTTGTCTCAAAACGTGCGTTTTGAAGATCAAATAACCTACAATTTGAGAAAAAAACTCATTTGAATTCCCGCGTCTGCTATTTCGGTGTCTTCTACCCTCAGAGCCCGCTCTTCTCTTCAGCTTCCTCTCCCATTCAAAATCTGTAACCTTGGGTTTCGACTCTTCAGCAGTAGCATGGGTTTCATCTCTACTCTTTGGTATCTTCTACCTTTAAAGCTCATCCTCGCCCTTCCTCTGCTCTGGGTCCCGCTTCACCGTCGCCCATCCCTCTGTGCCCAGTGTCGCTGCCCAGCTCCTCCCTCTCTCTCTCTTTGTTTTTCTCGTGCATTTATTTTTGTTATGAATCTGCGCTTGTATTGTGTTGTGGAGTGGTAGATCTCCACTTCGTTTGTTCTTCTTTATCTCGTTTTTATCGACAACCATGACTGTTAGTGATTTGTGTAGTTATATTTTCAAGCATTTTGATCTGCAAGCTCTCTCCCTCTCTCTCTCTCTGTTTTTTTTTTTCGTTTCTTCCTGGGCATTTTGGTAAGCTTGTAGGCTTTGTTTTGTGGTCTGAGGGAAATTCCATTTGGTGAAAAAGCGGAGGGAGAGATGAAACCATTGCATATGTTTGTTTAGCAATGTGCTGTATATAATACGATTTCTTATATTAAACCATTCCCTTTTGTTGTGAAGGTGGAGCCCGCTCCCTTGCTGTGTTTGATAATGATATAGGAAGTGGTGGCAATGGTGGTGATTTTGGACTCCATGACTTCTGGTGTATTGCTACCAGTAAGAGTAAGCGTAACATGCACGTTGATAATGGTGAAAGCATCAGCTCTTCTTCAAGTTTTGACATGCAGACATGGATTACTAAAAATGTTGGGGACCAAAAAATTATCGTTTGCATAGCATGAAATGTCCCTCCCCTAAATGAGTTTGTTGTGAAATGTTCATATTGTGTGTGTGCAGTGAGAGGCGATCATTGCGAATTTTTTAATCATCCAGCTGTAATGATACTTCTCAAGTGGTGACCTTTGTAATGACCTTTGTAAATTAACCGTTGTAATGAAAAATTGTGTAATGAAAACAGCTTAGCAATTGGTTTGGATTGAATAACGATGTAATGAAAAGTTGTGTAAATTAACCTTTCTTGATCGTTCATAACCAGAGATTAATAGTACTGTTGTTGTACACTGATATCTGGATATACAAATCTAAGCTTACTTTTCATTCATCTCACAAATATTACAACAAATGATACACAAAGTAAACAAATAGAGTACTGTGTATATTACAGGTCTCATTTCCCTTTTATTTCCAACTTACAATCACTTACAATCAGTGCATGCTTAGCAACCACATACCAAAATTAAAGTTATACAAGAACTAAATATATAGCAAATGAAAATATATCATGTTCATGTCTTCGCTTCCAATCTTGTCAAAATCCTCCATCTGAAAGAAGTGCCACAAAGCCATTCAAAATACTTGGTGGAATGTTTACCAAAGTTCAAACTCAGATCTGAAAAATAGCATAAACAAATTTATCAAATATTGAATTAACATCCTGCACATATTTAACATCCTTATAGTCATCCAAGCCTACAACGAAAAAAATAAATGCCGCCTTAAATAGAAGACCATGTTCTACCAAGAAATAAGCATCGAAATTCAACGACCTATATTGTAATAGATAAGATGAACAAAGCAATTAGTGTATAGACTATAAGCCATATATATATTACTTCTAATTCATCTCGGAATTTAGTCCCTTTTCCAATAGATTGTTAAAAATTTATGGAGAAAATATGACTTTTCATAATTAACTGGCCAAGCTATGGAGAGCAGCTTCTTCCCTAACCAGCTGCTGACTTTTTTCAGCTATAAGAAATAAAAGCAAGGTAAACTTTCTATACCTCTACTGGAACAAGATGCATAGAATAGGACAACCAAGTGAAGATATATAAACATACACAATTAAAAATCATAGAAGCAATTAATTATCAAAAAGATAATCACAGAAGCAATTCAAAGATAAGATCAAACACCATTAAAACACTACAAGAGACAACCATTAAAACCATTTTGCAATCTTGCCAAATTCCCTCATCTCATTCACATGAAATAAACTTATACAAAGATCAATGCATGCTTAGTCTCCAACGTGTACAAATTAAAGTTGTACAAGAACGAAATACATAGCAAATGAAAATCTTTGTCTTGTCTTCCCTTCCAATATAGTCAAAATACATAATGCATGTTAGGTAAAAGGGAAAAGGGATGTGAGGAACAGAATGCATTTTTTAGACCTTTGCTTGGATTGACAAGAACACCATCATTACACCAATATGTACATAACTAACATCTTTAATCGCTTTAGAAAAAATTCCCATGATTAAATACTGCAAAGTACTCCAAAAAATTACTAAAGATCAGTAAATTTTTTAGATTCAAAATAAAAAGGAAAGAAAACATACCTTTGCATGTTAGCTAGTGATCAAAGCCTTGGCATAGCTCCATAGCCTCTCCAAGAGATACAAAAATGAAACACAATGGTTAAGTGCTGCATGCTATATGTCATTCTGCCTAAACTTTGAAAACAGAAAGTGCAAAATAGAGTTGGTGTTTTAATCCCTTCCAATAGATTGTTACAAGAGAAAAAATGACTTCAATGTATTTTGAAAAAAAAAAATTTAAATAAACGATTTTAGGATGTTAGAAACCATCTCCTCTATTGTTGAGTTTTATGAAGAATTTTTGTCAAGATTCTTAGCATGTTGACGATTGTTCCGTACATAGAGTATGAGGCTGTTAAGTACTAGAGGAATGAGATATTACTGGAGTTAGTGTTTTAAGGCTTATATTTATCATTGAGATAAATTAAAACAAGAAATCGTATTATATACAGCACATTGCTAAACAAACATATGCAATAGTTTCATCTCTCCCTCCGCTTTTTCACCAAATGGAATTTTCCTCAGACCACAAAACAAAGCCTACAAGCCAACCAAAATGCCCAGGAAGAAACGAAAAAAAAAAACAGAAAGAGAGAGAGAGAGAGAGCTTGCAGATCAAAATGCCCGAAAATATAACAACACAAATCATTAACAGTCATGGTTGTCGATAAAAACAAGATAAAGAAGAACAAACGAAGTGGAGATCTACCACTCCACAACACAACACAAGCGCAGATCCATAAAAAAATAAAATAAATGCACGAGAAAAACAAATAGAGAGAGAGAGAGAGGGAGGGAGGGGCGACGGTGAAGTGGTACCCAGAGCAGAGGATGGGCGACGGCGACGCGGCGGCTGCACCCAGAGCAGAGGAGGGGCGACTACGAGCTTTGAAAGTAGAAGACACCGAACAGTAGAGATGAAACCCAGGCCACTGCTGAAGAGATGAAACCCAAGGCTACAGATTTTGAATGGGAGAGGAAGCTGAAGAGAAGAGGGCGCTCTGAAGGTAGAAGACACTGAAATGACAGACGCGGGAATTCAAATGGGTTTTTTTCTCAAAATGTCGGTCATCTGATCTTCAAAACGCACGTTTTGAGACAAAAAAAAAAAATACACGTAATGCGTGCAATGGCTGCTGCTAGTAGTAGTAATGAAACGTCCAAGGGACATTTTGCCCAAGTGGCGAGAAAATATATATGTTAATTATATATATATATACATGAACTATATATAGATGGAAAAGTAAATTAATAAATAATTTAATGCATCGAAACAAAAATAAAGCTTGATACAACTTTACAAAATAAAGTACCATGCATGCCTAATGTCTGTTAAACAGAATGCTTGAAAGAATAATATTTTCTCATATATTCAATGATGTGTACAGCGTCTATATATAGACATTTACAAAGAATAAAACAAATATGTGCCTAATGGTTCACAACAAAGAATAACAAAATCACAACAGAGGATAACCAACAATTGTTCCTATTGTACATTCTAGAAGAAGAATAAATCTGGTACTAAGAGCCATCATGTATCTGTGGTGAGGATGACTTGGAATCCATGATATTATCATTGAGGCTGATAATGTCAACTGTATTTTATACAAGTTTCCAAAATAAAGTGGTACACATCATATATGAACTATAGTTTAATACATAATTTTGCATATTGTGTACTTTTCTGCAGGATTTATTGAGGATATTGAGTTTTTTATAACGTTGCTTGAGTTGATCTATATCTGCATCAATCTGAATCATTCGATCTTTTCGGGAAGTTTGTGTTGCAATATTCTTCCAGAATGAGGTTGCCATGACTATCTGGGTTGTAGTACCTTTCTCCTTGGGCAGGCTTCAAGAACTCACTAATGCTAACAGACTATAACAACCATACCACATAATACCAGTTTATTATTAATTAGGATAAGACAGACAACCCAAGGAGAATGAAAAGTAGAAAAAATTAAGACAAGGCCGGAGCAAGCATTATGCAGCAAATCATACGAAAGATATAAAAGTCTTGGATAGACATGTCAAAAAAATAAAAATGAAATTTGAATTCTTTAAAAAGAAAAAAATGAACTACATAAACATTCACAATTTTTGCAAGCCATGTTTTGCACACAAGTTCCAAAATCCTAAAAGAGTATAAATAACTAACAAAAAAGATTTAAAACTAAAGGCTAGAGATTACAAGAATAAATTTTTTTTTTTTAAAAAATGAGTTTTCTTCTAGAGCATCCACTCTAATGTTTGGTTTACCTAATCTAGTGTGGTTTACGTATATAATGGTCACTGCAATTGCAACTGATGGCCAAAAAATATAAGATCAAACAGAAAGTGTAAAATGAGGATCTTATCCAATTATTAATTTTTTGAAACATGTGCCTACAAACTTAAGAAATTGGTTGTGGAGAAAATTTTGAGACAAGTTAGGGTTCACGTATCTGATATATGAAAGAAAACCATCATTCTTATATCTAACTAGAAAAATTATATGAGGACAAGTCAAGCATGCATTGTAGCAAATACTCTAAAATCTAGGGCTTTAATGTGCATAAGAATGTGCATAACTACACATATATTTTTGAACAAAATAGTAATACTCTCTTTGGATTTAGAAACTACTAAAATTGAAGAATGTGTATAACTACACATGTCAGACACCCATTAGGAAATTACATCTGATAATTCAGATTTGACATTTAGCAATTAGTTGAAAGAGCAAGAGAATGGAAACAATTGTATTATTGTTCTCTCAATTTGATTGCATTTTTCAATTGTTACATTCACAATAGAGAAAAAAACAAATAAAAACGAACATTTAGAAACGAACATTTATTCATTCATTCATTTATGTACAAACTCACAACAGAAGAAAAAAATAGAAATAAAAAAAAATATAAATGAACATATATTCATTTTTGTAGAGATTTACAATAGAGAAAAAAACAAACAAAAGATCAAACAGAAACAAAAAATAAACATGTGAATATCTGTTCTAACGAAAAAAAAAACCAACAGAAACAACCATCCATTCATTAAGTACAGATTCACAATAGAAGAGAAAATAAACAAAACAACAAATCTAATATGTGAAGATGTATTGAGATGTATAGGGGGAAAAAATAGAAATCAACATTCATTCATTTATGTACAGACTCACAAAAGAAAGAAAAATAGAAAAAAATTTGCACATCTCATAAACAAACAATATTAACATCTACAATAACATCACATATTTTGAAATTTGAGATAATAACAAACCTAATATGCAAACATGTTAATATTGTTAATGTTAGAATGCACAGCGGAAAAGTACCTCAAGCTCAGTTTAAAGAATTGCTCCACAAATTTTTCCAGATTGA
This sequence comes from Juglans regia, assembly GCF_001411555.2. NCBI lineage: Eukaryota > Viridiplantae > Streptophyta > Magnoliopsida > Fagales > Juglandaceae > Juglans > Juglans regia. Next base: position 3,128,968 of record NC_049907.1, read on the forward strand.
TAAACTCCAAGCGTTTCCTCTTAGTGGCGAAAGTGTACTACGTAGTATAGAACTAGAGTAACACTTAATCAATCCACAGCCTAAGTATTTTATCAAGAGAGAACAAAAAGAGAGAGAGTCTTTTTCTTTTTTTTTTCAGATAGTGCCAAAAACACAATTGAGGAGGACTATATATAGTCCTCCTATGCACGGCTGGCCTTAAAGGCCAGCCTTCAATATTCATGTGTAACGGCAGTAATGCATGGCTTTAAGCCATGCGTTATTTATGCGTTACAAGCAAATAACGCATGGCTTAAAGCCATGCGTTATACTGCAGGAGGAGGTCAGCCCCATGTGGGCGCCCCTCCATTTAATATCTCCCACTCGCACACAGTGGACATGACCCCAGGTCAGCATCTCTCTAATGTTCTCAATCTTGTTCATACAAATAAATAGGCCGTGCGACCACCAAGCACATCTGTAGAAAGGAGGGAGTACATACACCAAATCTCTCCCAGAGAAGACCAGCATAGTAACATCCCTAAAGTGTCTGGTAATGTCCTAGACTTATTCGATCGCATCAAGATCAAGCATTTTCGAACCCTCTTGAGTTTAAAAACTCAGAACAATGCTTGACTACCTCCAAATATTTCAATGTGTTCACAACCTTTAGCCGCTACCAAGATGTAGCGTCATTTGTATGACGTCAGCAAACACTATCGAAGATACGATATTGAACAGTCTTCCCTTTACACTCATATCACTCAACTTTGGTTGAACTGCTTTCCCAACAATGCCTCTTTAGACCGTATCAATCATGGCCATAGACAGCATGCCAAAGTAACAAACATCACAACCTCCATCTCGTGACATAGTTAAAAGTAAAGGACATTTTTTAAGAAATGAGACTCACACAGTGAGAAAAAGTGAAACATTTTACTCACTTACTCATATGGTCGTATAAGCACATATAGTATGAAACACATGCTACGGTGGATTTCTCTTTCTTAAAGAGCATATGTCTATATCAACACCGTACAGATCTCAGTCTAGCCGCTCCTTAAGCGTCTAACCCGAATTCCTCAATTTGCACGTTTCTAAGGCGTCAAAGAGAAACTCGCATATGGCTTACTACAGGCTACATGGATGGTGGGGTAACCCATGCATAGTCCTATCAATGGACCTCATCTTAGCTCCCACTAAGGCGACATAACTTTGTGTCAACCAACTTATCCCTTTGGACAAGTACCTAGGGACACAATGTCTCATCTCTACTCGCTACTTAAGCGCTAGAGGCGATCGCTCGTGTGAGTGAGCCGATATAAGCCTGTTGACATATCTTGTGTGTGTGTATTAAAAATAATACGATAAAGACAAGAACTGAATCATATTGTATTAATATCCCAAAGGAAATGTTACATCTTTATGTCATTTGAAACACAAATTACATTAATAGTCTACGCAGTCCTAGATTCCTAACATGAGCCTCGAAGACATATCTTGCTATAGGCTTCGTTAAGGGATCAGCAACCATGCGACTCGTAGAAAGATGTTTCAGAACCACTTCCTTTTGCGCTATCATGTCTCTGATGTAGTGATATCTGATATCTATGTGTTTGGTTCTTCCATGATACTTTGAGTCCTTAGCATATGCGAGAGCTGCCATGCTATCGCAGAATATTGTCACTGGATCTGATGTATCCGTGCCAATAGCATGTTCTGCAGCAATTCAAGAAGCTGTTTGGTTACGGAGGTTCCTCAAGCATTTATATATTCTAAATGGCCATGATTGATACGGTCTAAAGAGGCATTGTTGGGAAAGCAGTTCAACCAAAGTTGAGTGATATGAGTGTAAAGGGAAGACTGTTCAATATCGTATCTTCGATAGTGTTTGCTGACGTCATACAAATGACGCTACATCTTGGTAGCGGCTAAAGGTTGTGTACACATTGAAATATTTGGAGGTAATCAAGCATTGTTCTGAGTTTTTAAACTCAAGAGGGTTCGAAAATGCTTGATCTTGATGCGATCGAATAAGTCTAGGACATTACCAGACACTTTAGGGATGTTACTATGCTGGTCTTCTCTGGGAGAGATTTGGTGTATGTACTCCCTCCTTTCTACAGATGTGCTTGGTGGTCGCACGGCCTATTTATTTGTATGAACAAGATTGAGAACATTAGAGAGATGCTGACCTGGGGTCATGCCCACTGTGTGCGAGTGGGAGATATTAAATGGAGGGGCGCCCACATGGGGCTGACCCCCTCCTGCAGTATAACGCATGGCTTTAAGCCATGCGTTATTTGCTTGTAACGCATGGCTTAAAGCCATGCGTTACTGCCGTTACACATGAATATTGAAGGCTGGCCTTTAAGGCCAGCCGTGCATATATAGTCCTCCTCAATTGTGTTTTTGGCACTATCTGGAAAAAGAACACCATATAAATCTCAAGCATATGCGAGAAAAAAATATAAACTGGAAGCAATTTAAAAAATCGCTCTGATACCAATGTTAGAATGCACAGCGGAAAAGTACCTCAAGCTCAGTTTAAAGAATTGCTCCACAAGTTTTTCCACATTGATAAACTCCAAGCGTTTCCTCTTAGTGGCGAAAGTGTACTACGTAGTATAGAACTAGAGTAACACTTAATCAATCCACAGCCTAAGTATTTTATCAAGAGAGAACAAAAAGAGAGAGAGTCTTTTTTTTTTTTTTTTTTTTTCAGATAGTGCCAAAAACACAATTGAGGAGGACTATATATAGTCCTCCTATGCATGGCTGGCCTTAAAGGCCAGCCTTCAATATTCATGTGTAACGGCAGTAATGCATGGCTTTAAGCCATGCGTTACAAGCAAATAACGCATGGCTTAAAGCCATGCGTTATACTGCAGGAGGGGGTCAGCCCCATGTGGGCGCCCCTCCATTTAATAGTTAACAAACCTAATAGTGAAATAAAAAAGGCAACAGAAAAATAGCTACAGATTCACAATAGCGAAAAAACAAACAAAACAAAGATCAACAAAAACAAAAAATAAAACATGTGAATATCTGTTCTAACGAAAAAAAATTAAAAGAAACAATCATCCATTCATTAATGTATAGATTCACAATAGAAGAGAAAACAAACAAAACAACAAATCTAATATGTGAAGATGTGTTGAGTAGAAGCTCAAACGTACTTTTACTCGACTCTTGAGTAAAAGCTCATCTTGACTGCAGCAAACGCTGTAGAAAACCACGACGATACATTTCATTAATGAATAAAACTTTCAAGAAAAGGTCAAAAGAAAATGGCTGCAAGTATGAGAAAATGTTAAGAGCACAATGAATGAGGTCAGAGTTATATTCATAAAAAGTATATGTGTAGGGATGAAGGTAAACTTGCATCTCAGATGCCCTGCTTCTTGAATACGAGCTCTTTCTGTCACTTGTGACAATGCTGCAAGGGCTGATGATGCAGCAGCAGTAGCAAATGCTTGTGAATCAGAAAATGTGAGGACAAAGGCTTCAATGTGTTTCAAAGCCATCCTTCTAGCCCCATCTAAACTCACACTCTTCGAACTACTTTCTGAGAAAGTCCCTATCAAAGCAAATTCATCCATTCTACAGAAAGTACAACAGAAGTCGTATATATATGCAAATTTCCAAAACAAGTGTAGATAACTCACATGGGGATTATACAACAAAATATTTTAGCAAAGAGTGGCTCATTTTTAGGGGAATTACGATAGGTTTTTAAATTGTTAAGTGTAGGAGAATTGTCTAATTCTAATAACACAAGATTTCATATAATTTTCCAAAAAATATAGAATATGTTTTTTCTGGTCTATAGTTAACAATTATATTTTCTATAGTTACTACAGAAAAATATATTTATAGTATATGTTAACAACAATAGCTTTTTCTGTTGTGTTATTCACGTCCTTTGTAAATTCTCCAAAAATGAAATAGTTAAAAAATGCATGAAACAAAAAACTAAACACATAAACCCAAAACATGCATTTCCACAACATATACAATCCAAATTCCTTCAAAGAACTAAACAATCAAGTGCATAAATTCAAAAAGGAAAAAAAAAGTGTGAACAACTGAATAAAAAAATAAATAAAGTAGAAGTTAAAAAATGCATGAAAGGAAAAAGTAAAACCTAAACCAAAACACTCTCAAAGACCAAAATACCCTCACTTAAACAAACACAAAACAAAACGTTAAAACAGAAGGACAAAAAATAACAAAGGGACCACAACACGAAGGAGGACAAAAAACATTGTTCACGGCCATCACAAATTTGAAACTTTTGATCAATCCTCAAAGTATAAATAAATTAATAATCACATGTTATAACGAAATAGTTGAGAAAGACAAATCTTAAAGTAAAACTCTAATGTGAATGCTATTGTTAGAAACCCTTTACAAAAAATAAACAAAAAGATAATGTTACACAATGGATATATTCACAATTAAAAATAATAAAATAATGCAAACAAATTGCAAAAGGTTGTAAGAGGGGATTTCATCATATTCTTTAATCAGATTTCGTTATTATGCAAATAATCCATGCAAACAAATATTAAATATTTATGCTCAATGAATATTGAACAATCAAAGCCCAAATTGAGAAAGTTAAGAGATACCAACTTGAAATGAAAGGCCAAAACTAATTAGTCGAAAGGTTAAAACTAGTTAGTCATTATAACATCGAATGAAAAAGACAATAATTTACAAGTTCTATCTTCTATACTAAAACAAAAATAAACTAATATATTATAAAATACTTTTATTTTACATTTGTTCAATATATATATTACATATCAAATCTTGGAACATACAAAAAATATAGAAACTAAAAAGAAAAAACCACATCATGTAACCAATATAATAATAATCAACAATAAAATACAAAAAAAAAATCCCGTGTCTCATACGTAACCCTCTCATCAGAGCTGACTGCAACAAGCGAAGTGCATCAAAGCACTCACTTAAACTAGCCTTAAAAAAAAAAAAAAAAAAAAAGGGATCTGCAGCATCAACACACCCACTTAAACTCAGAAAAAAAACCATCAAACAACCATTAAAAGGCCGTGAGATGTATAAATAGAACAAATAAGATCAGAAAAGGCCAGATCTTAATAATTCTCCTATGGTTATAATAGCATGTAGATAAGATAAAGATGAAACTCGAAACACAACATAATAGATCTCTCAAACACAAACTGAGTTCCATCCAATTACACAACAACAAAAAAATCTTTGACACACAACATGCAAATCTATAGGAAAAAAAACCCATCAAACATAAAAAGCAGAGAAAAAACTCAAAGACAAAACTCACAACATGCAAACCCACATGGAACAAAACCCCATCAAACATAAAAAAATAAATATATTTTTTCAAAAACATTTAAATAACAAAAGCAAAGAATAGAAAAAAAAATCAATGAAAACAAACCCAACGCTGCAAATAACAAACCTGAAGAGAGAAAACTCAAACTCAGAGAACTCACAACATGCAAATCCAAAAAAAAAAAAAAACCATCAAACAACCAAAAAAACTGAAGACAAACCATCAACGAAGACAAAAAAATAACTCACAACATGCAAATCTACAAAAAAAAAAAAAATCAACGAAGACAAACCCAACACTGCAAACAACACACTGCAAACAACATGCAAATGTAGAAAAAAAAACCATCAAACAACCAAAAAAATTATATCTTTTTAAAAAACGAAATGAGAACCAAAAAAACCGAGTCCATGAAACGAAAAAATGTGAAAAAAAAATCCAAAGACAAAACTCACAACATGCAAATCCACAGGAAAAAAAATCCCATCGAACATAAGAAAAAATTATATTTTTTCAAAAACATTTAAATAACAAAAGCAAAGAATATAAAATAGACAACTCACAACATGAAAACCCGAAGGAAAAAAAAAATCAAACAACCAAAAAAATTGTATCTTTTAAAAAATCTGTAAATAAAAAAATGAGAAAAAAAAACCCCATCGAGCATAAGAAAAAATTATATTTTTTCAAAAACATTTAAATAACAAAAGCAAAGAAAATAAAATAGACAACTCACAACATGAAAAACCGAAGGAAAAAAAAATCAAACAACGAAAAAAATTGCACGGAAAAAAAAAACACCCAACAACATTAAAAAAAAAAAACCTATGAAAAATATATTTTTTCACAAAAAACTCACAACATGCAAATCTGAAGAGAAATTTTTTTTTTCTCAGAAAATCAAAAGATACAAAAAACCCACAACATGCAAACCCACAACATGCAAATGTGAAGAGAAAGTTTATTTCTTCACAAATGAACTGCACCCCAACATACAAACTCATGTAAAATCTCCAAACGAATGGCACCTAAAAAAGAAACCCAACAAATCCGTGTAAAATCTCCAAACTAACAACACCAAAAAAAAAAAAATAGAGAAGCCAGGGAGAGAGCATCACTTTCAGAGAGAAAAACCAGAGAGAGAAGTCGTGAGAAGACGATGCAAAGATGCAGAGAGAGAGAAGACACAAAGATGCAGAGAGGAGATAGCGTCACTTTCAAAGATAAAAGCGAGAGAGAGAAAGCAGAAATATAAAATCCAGAGAGAGCGTTAGAACAGAAGGATAAATCTTGGGAAGGAAAAAAAAAATCAAAAGACCAAAACACCCTCAAAGACCAAAATACTCTCAGTTAAACGGACACAAAATGTTATAACAGAAGGATAAAAAAAAGAAAACACACAAAAAACAGACTGCAATACAGAGGACGACAAAAAATACTGTTCACGACTATCCACAATTAATATATATAGTATATATATATATATATATTATCGTCGGTATTGTGCATATGGGTGATATTGTTAAGATATAAAATAAATAATAAAATTTACGTATTTTTATTAGTTTAAATTTTTGAGACAAGTGATAATTTTACACATATATCGTTATATATATATATATATATATATATATATATATATATGTATATGTATGCATATCAACAACGTGATAAACTGTCGTGTAAGAGCACCATATATAGATCATCATGTACAACGTACGCACCTTCCTGAAGAGCAAAGAGGGCAGCAAGTACCAGTGAAAGAATAGCCAAACGAAAAGCAAGGGTTTTTGTGGTCATGATTCTTGAATTTGTGAGAAAGCACGTAAGCAAGCGTGGGTGTCCTGATCCAAGAAGTCGTTTAATATGTATAGCATTCCATCAAATAACGTTCTTACTTTTTTTTATTAAAAAAAAAAGGTAACGTTCTTAATTATGGCGGCAATTAGGAAAAATTAATGAAAAAATTTATCGCATTCAAATTTCAGGGAATGCACTAAATATAATTTCTCATCAATATTTACCAAATTTAATTAAGACATTAAATTTGAATTTTAGAAATAAAAATAAAATATTGAAGTGGAAAATTTACGATTCATGAATTTAAAAGCAATATATCATGTACACCCTGACAATATGTTCAAATTATTTTGCAATATGACATTAGTTACATACAGCTTGCATTTCTCAAATTGCTCGGATGATCATATGGACATAATCACTACTAAGCCATGCGATCGATAGAATATATATATCTCATAACTAATTTTCCATTTTATTTGCAAAAATGCTATTACTCTCGAAAGTAATTCCTTCTGCATTCGAGAAATTCTCTCCAGCTCTATGCAGAGAGGAGCATATGAGTCGATATGCAAAATGATCTATGTTGATTGTTCTTTGAATATTTTGGTCTGTGGATTATAGTTTTTGTTTTTTCAAAATCTCAAGCCAACAAATTTATCGATTGCACCACGCTCATGATAGAGACTGGCCTCCGTATCAACGAGTGCGAATGTCCTCGCCATCAACGTGGTCCGTCGCACACCGAATCCCAGAACGGTATTGGTGCGGTCAGTCCAACACCCTCACCTGACCAAGGGGTTCGGGTTTACACCCCTCATTGCACATACAAAAGGAATATGTAACTGACCAGGTACACACAAAATTACAGTCATTCTCATTATTCCAAAGTTCCCTTGAGTTAACCTGACGTTCTTATAGTTATGGTTCGACAAGTAGAAAAAATGGGAAGTTTATAGAGATTTTGTTTTTGTTTTTCATGTCTTTTAGAAAGATCTCTAAATTAAGTAGTCTATTAATCCTAGGATTTTGAATTAGATGGTAAATAGATGCACATAGCAACTTATTTTCTCAAATAAGCCCAAATACCACAGAGGACTAATAACGTGGATGAGGCTACTAGCTAAAAGGGTCAATTTTTCCTGAAATTCTTCCTTCAGTTTCCAGTATTCTATCTTTTCCTATTCCTACCAAAAATTCTCCCTATTAGTACTCGCTCCGCAAGCGGACTAGAGTGGCTTAAGAAAGAAAGGGCACTAGAGTGTTTTACTGGACAGTAACAACAGATTTCTTGTTCTTGACGGGGATATTCAAGAACTTGTAAACAGATTATCTGAGACACGGTTCAAGGAGACCAGAGAATGTTACGATTGATGAACAGATCCGTTCTTTAGAGAGCTAGGAATCTGTTAAAGCAGGGCAGCAACTTGCTTTAGGAAATAAACGATAGGAAATAATATTTCAAATGCGACATTTTCAAGCTGCAGGTTAAAGAATAAAGAGTGTCAAGATTCAATCCCGGCCCGGATCAAATGTAGAAACAACTAAACTAGGTGCCTAGACTTTTATGTTTCAACCAAAAAACAATGGCAATTCACTCTATACCCATCAAACTTCAAAGGGCTTGCATTGCATTTAGAAGGAGGTTTAGTACAGTTCTATATCATGCAGTTACTTTTCACCAAAGATTCGGGGAAAAAAACATATATCTAGAGATTTCTAAAGAAATATGGTTCTGGGCAGCTACAAAGTTCCCTCAGCTTTTAGATATTTATTAACCAGCATGGTCCAATCGGGTCAAATGGGTGCACTAAGACGCGTCCCAAAGCAGCAAACCCAGGAGTTATGTATGGTGATTTCACTTCTAGGTTTCCTTGTATAAAAGACCTCTAACAGAATGCATAAAAGATTATTTTCCATTACATTACAAACTTGTTCACAAAAAGTACAGAAAGTGTATAGAATGAGTAAATGGGAGACTACCTCCTACATGCATTACCAGTGATGAATTGACAGTTTGTATCCCGCAGGGGAAGGTAACATCTGAGTCTACCCATGACTTCGAGGATCGACAACTTGGTGTGCCTTCCTTGATTCAGCACTCGAATACTGTCCCACAACACGGGCATGGGGAATGGATTCTTCCCCACGTGCTAAGGCATTCACATTCTCAAGCAGGTACCGGCCTGGAAGCCTGCCAACTACATTGCCCTCCTCATTCCCATTCCTATCTAGGAATGCAAAGTGAGGAATACCCTCAACGCCAAACTCGTCAAGCTCCTGTTCCCATTTCGTGTTGTCAACATTCAGCATAACAAAATTCACACGGTCCCTGCGTAAGAAGAGATAAGTAGGAATTGGTTCAGAAAAAGTGAGAAGTGATTTAAAAACCATCCATGAATGCAATATGTAAATTTCAAGCATCATTCCCAAATCATATGTAGTAAATAAACATGCTATCCAAATATCCTAACTTTTTATAGTTATTGGAGGTTCACGTGCAATGAAAATTCCGAGAAAGAGTAGAAACAACAAAATTAGCTATTGGGTATCACATAATTAGTCTCAAATTGATTAAAAGCTTAGAGTTAAGGCCGTATATCCAATATGTAACATCAAGGCCTCATTAGCAGCCTTCTCGGTCCCAGCAATAATCTAAGCTTTTGCACAAAGATACTCGAGCAATATATAACATGTGCTTGGTTGTTTACAGAAACAGAGGGAAAACATTCCAAGCGTTGAAGATCATTCTTACTTGAATTGTTGCTCAACTTTGTAGACATCTGGAGCTAATTCCCGGCATACTTCGCACCAATCTGCGTAAAATTCCACAACAGTGGGCTTCCCATTTGAAAGAGCCTGAAACACCAGCCAAAGATAATGTAAAGCAACACCATTCTGAACAAATACAACAGCAACAATATGACATGAAAGCCAAATAAATAAACATTACACAAAGAAACCTCTTCGTAAGGCAATGCGGCGGCAGATAGGTCCTTCAAAGAAACACCGAAATCTAGTCGGGCCGACAAGAAAAGCCCCAGCGCAGCCAGAGTAGAGACCACTGCTATCTGCTTGTTGATGCCCTTGTTTGGGAATTCCGGAGGACCATTCTCCACGGAGGAACTTGTTGCTTGGGCATCGGTATTGCCATCAACCAACTTTTCCTAAATAAATCCACAAAAGCGAAACAAGTAAGGACTTTCCAAACGAGGATACGACTTGGGGTACCAGGAGGAGTGGGATTGGCAGAAGAAACTAAAGAATGGGAAATTAAAGAACATACCGACGAGGAGGTCTCGACTTCCGGCTTTGTTTGGCAGCAAGCTATGCTTCGAAGTTTATGGGTCTTGTTGGGGTAGTGAAGAGGGGTGGTCTTCATGAGCCGTGAAGATTGAGGGGTTCGAAAGGTGGGTCGGAATCTATGGAGGCCGACGGAGCTTGAGGCGACGCGAGCCATTGAGATAATTGGGTGCAGATTTTTGAAGTAATTAACTATTAGGAGCCCAAACCGCTAGCCGTACAGTGCTCTGTTTTTTTGGAGATAAGATATGTTTACAAGGTTTTGAGGAGTTTTTGACCAAACGTACTGAAAAAACAGATGACTTGTTCTAAGCTATTACGCTACTGTTTGTTTTTTCCTCATGAATTGTTAGGCTAGCAAGGTTTTGATAGTCATAATAATCATATAATAAATGAGAAATAATATTTGTATTTTTAGATATATAATTTTCTCATATTTTTTAAATAAATAGATAAATTTATAATTCACATGAAATAAATTATTCTTTTAATAATAGATTTCATATTTTTTAAAAAGAAATGAGTGTAACGTATACGTAATAAAATTGTATATAACATTACTCATAATACAATATTAAGATGGTGATTTATTTAATTATATTTTTTATATCCACCAATTTAGAATTATTGCATCTTTGTAGACTTTGTTAGGATTTTTTTAGGATTGCCATGACATTATAACTCTATCTTAATAAGAAGGAAAATATACTTTCAGAAAAAAAAAAAAAAGGAAAATACTATTTTTATGGACTATGAATACAAATTTCAAGACAATAAGACAAACACTCTCTGTCATGTCGTCTCATTTCCTATGCTTTATTTTTTGTTTCCTTTTAATTATATCATTTTACACTTGGCAAATTTTTGAATATATGTCCATCCATATAAAATAGAGCTATAAATAAACAAATTTGCATGCCAAACGTCTAAAATGAATTTGATTAAATTTAAATTCGGCTCAACTGATATATTAAATAAATGAATAATACTAGATACAGTCATGAAATATATAAATATCATATAATTATTTTAAAAAGAATAAAATTTATTATTAAAAAAATTAATTTTTTTATATAAATTTTATATTTAATTTTTTTTTAAAATTACACGACACTTGCGTACTCCACGATTACATATATCAAAGACTATTAAAAATCTATAGATAAAGTTTATGATATAATCTATTTGTCAAAACTAAATAACTAGTGGAATCAGACTCATTCAATATTGTTCATAAATATAAAATATAATTGTGCAAAAAAATAAAGAAAGTAGAGATAATCAAAACAAGACTTTAAACTAGTGGAGCAGTCTCGTCGATCGAAGTACACAAATGTTGAAGATAGTTTCTTCATATACACGAGGAATTTATCACAACAAATTAACAAAAATTACAAACCACAAAAATAGTTTCACAACTGATTGAAATTCAACCACCGATCATTCGTGGTTGTTTACATGAACTACGATTTCTGAGCCTCGGGCCCCAATATACCATTCACGATCGAAGTAGCAATCAATATCCCGACGACCTCCGCTCCCGCCACCACTCCCGCCTGCGCCAACCCTCCGAAACTGAGTACCGTTTCGATCCCTTTCTCCGCCTTTTGGATTCCCTCCTCCGCCGTTTCTATCCCCTTCTCTGCCGTCACGAATCCTTTCTCCACCGTTTCTATTCCCTTTTCCGCCGCTTCAAATCCCTCCTTTACTATCTCCTCCGCTTCCTTCTCAGCATCTTTCAGTTTCTTCCTCAATCCAAACAGCGGAATGTCCACCGCATTCGATGGCCGCTCTATCGCCGTCAAAGCCGACGACGCCGCTAGCAGGGACAACAACTGTCTCCTTCCGGATGGAACGGTAGTTGTGCGACGTATTGGCGCGGGTTTGGAGGCTTGCGCCTTGCAGGAGATAAGGGGCGCATCGCGCAGACGGCCGTGTGAGAGGGTTTGGAGCAGCGGTGAGATTGTGGAAGCCATGGGCGCTGTGGTGGGACTATGCTGATCCTCAAGCGTTTATGTGGTCAGGCATTTTTTAAGAAGTCACCATTCCAATATTACCCTCGTTTTTCTGTGAACTAGCAGAACGAGAGTGGCGAGACGTATGGCTGATATAGACATTTACATTTGTTGATTAATTATTATTATTATTATATAGATTGTGGGTCTTGCACCATCAGACGTTGGCATTTGTTGATTAGTTATTTAAAAGAGCACACAAGAAGCTTTGTTTATTTACTTTAGTTCTAAAAATGAGAATTTACCAATCTATTGGAAGTTGGAACAATAGATATTGGTCGGAAAATGTTTGGACCAATTTGTTTAGATAATATGAGAAAAATAAGTAAATAAAGAATTTAAAAAAATATATATTTATACAATTCAATTTTTATTTTATATGTTCAAAAGTAATTATTTTTATAACTAAAAAAACTACTCTCTCTCTTTGTAAGTATATTTATAGATCAATAATATTTGTAATTATGAACTGTGTAAGTCCTGTACACTTTATTTAAAAAAAAAAATATCTCAAATCTACATAAAAATATTATTTTTTAATCATAAATTTCGTTTTTTTCAAATGAAGTACTAGAAATTTATACATTTTAAGAATCATATTTATATAAGAAATAATATAAAAAAGAACAAAATAACTATACCTTTTTATAAATGGTATTTTTATTTTACAAAATATCATTGACTAGAAAGAGCTCTCTTGTTGTTGCCTCTTGAAAAATATTGATTTATAAAATTTTTTTATAAAAAAAAATTAATATTAGTTGAGATGGTATATCTAAAATTCTTCCAAATCTCACTTCTCTTATTAATAATAAATTTATTTTCATTTATTTTCTCTTTTAGCATTCTAAATTTATTTTTATTAGATGTCTATGTACTATGTAGATCTAAATTTATGAAAAATTTTATTCATTATTTTACATATTACATACTAAATTTTTTTTTATTATTATTATTTTTTTTTTATCAAAATGTGAGATGAATGAATGATGAGTAAAAAAATTTAATTAATTTAAAAAATGTAAAATTAAAAAATTAAAAAAAAATTATAATGCGCGATGTGTGATGACTCCTTGACTGATGAGGATGAGTAGCAAACGAATTTATTTGCCCTTTTGCTTTTTCCGCTCAAAGGGTTTTTGAAGCAAAGAAACGAACCCTCCTATTTTCCCCGAAGCAAACGTAGCAATGGCTGAAGAGGCTCCAGCATCAGAAACCTCGGTTACAATGGCAGCCCCTGAAGTGGACGAAGCCTTAGCTCCGAACGCTCAGGAAACCCGCACCTCGAACGAGGCAACCATAGAGTCCAACGCTCAGGGGGGCACCGAGTCCACTTGCAACAACAACAACAACGCAGCTGAGACTTCTTCCGAAGGAGATCGAGAAAAATCGTTGGAGTTCGCGGACCAGTTGATGGATAGGGGATCCAAGGCCATCAAGGATAACGATCTAGACGAGGCCGCCGAGTGTTTCAGCCGTGCCCTAGAGATTAGGTTTGGCTTTCAATTGTCGGTTTTCTTTTTCTTGATACCATTTGGTTGTTTCCATGGACTTTAATGGCTAAATCTACGTGAATATTAATGAAAAATTATTACTTACCAAAAAAAAAAAAAAAAAAGAGGGGGGAGGAAATAGTTTGGTAGAATTTTCTGGGAAGTTTGAGGCGCGTGTTTCTTTTCCTTTAAATTATGTGAAGTTTAGTATAGGGTTTGTTTCTTTTGCTCAACGAATGGATTTAGGAAAGTTTCTTATGGGTATTGCACATGTCTTCGGTGCTTTTGTTCTGTAATTAGCGTCTTCGTTTATTTGTTGGTGAGTGCTCCTTTTGTCATGGGGTCTAATGATGTGTGATTTTTCTAGTATTGCTTGAGCTTCAAGTATCATAAAAGATGGTATAACACATTTTGAAAGCATTAAAGAGTTAAAATCAGTCTAAGCATAATCTCGAAGTCATATTTAATTGGATTTTAATAATAAATGCATCTTATAATGCTCCATTTCCCTTGATTCGATTTATTTGGGGGAGTTACAAAGGAAACTTTTTTCCGTCTTTATAATTCCTCTACAATAAATGGTTTACTGGCAGTTCTATTTGAAATTAGGGTCGCACACTATGGTGAACTTGCTCCTGAATGCGTCCGTGCATACTATAAATATGGATGTGCACTGCTGTACAAAGCTCAGGATGAGGCTGATCCATTGGGTGCTGTACCTAAGAAGGAGAGTGATTCTCAACAAGACTCTGCTAAAGATGGATCTGTTAAGAGTGCTATAAACAGGGAATCTACATCAGCTTCTGTTTTGGATAATGTTGAAGAGGAAGGGAGTACGAATCATCAGGATGGAGCACCAGATAATGGTTGGTATCTTTCCTGTCATGCTTGATAATTTAATTTAGTTAAGATCAGATTTGTGGAAGATTTTTCTTTTGGTTTTGGTTATAAATGAAGCAATGCACTAGCCTCAGTACATCGATGGTGCACGATTATGTGTCAAACTCATTTATGTGAAGTGATATCTAATGTATGACGTGTTGGAAGAAATTCTCATAACATATCAGCACTTAGGAAAATTGGTTGTATCCATTTCTGTATTTCTGTCTGATATTTCTGTAGCTGCTTGCAAGGATTCCGGTCACCTGTTTCCCAAAGTTGAACTTGATGACAAAAAATGTCTTTCAATATGGAATATTTTTTAGGGTTATCGCCATGTTCACTTTCACGTGTTTTTGCATGACCACAAACTAGACTGAAGGTACTGATGTGTATGTTATATAAGGTATGCTCTTAGGCAAATAAATATGACTGTATCTCCAAGTTGAAGAACTTTAATCTGGCAACTGTTCTTTCTTTGTTAATTATAAGGGGAAAAAATCTGTGCTTTCTTTGTTGGAATCTGATAGCAATGTCCTTGTCTAATTTATTGCATGTATCTTACCTGATTTTTATCTGAGTCTTTTACAACATGCAACGTGCTTTGGACAAATGTGTTTCATTCAATATGATTTAAACAATAAACTTATATGTACATAATTGGAATGACTTGTTATATGTAAGGTACCATGCTATGCAAGATTATTAGCTATAACTGCTTCTCAACTAGTTGTATGATGTCGATGAAGGGGTTGCACTTAGTGTTTGTATGCATGTGTGTGCACACTTACTCTGGTGGCTTACAGAATCTGGTTTTCATTAGTAGCTGGTGTCTGGTTAGCAACTCATCTGACGGTCATTCCCATCAGTAACATACTGAGAATATCGAGGAAAATCCACATGCTCTGTTCTGCAATTATATTGGCTAGCCAATTTGGATATTGCACCTTGAAAATACTAATCAAGTATGTGTAATGTTGAATACTATTTGACTCTCTACATCACAAAGATGTGCCTGCTTTTTTGCACCCATGGGCACACAAAAGTTACCCATGGAGAGTATGTGTGACTAGCTGAAGTTTGAATGGATCTAGGTGGAGGTAGACTTAGATGCTCTAGCGCTTTTTTTAAGGAACATTCTGCATACCACACTCTTATCTCACTTTTGTCCTACTATGATGAGGTGACATTACTCATCATAAAAGTAAAGGATGATCCAAGGGTCATAAAAGTACCACATTTTACATAGTGGGATGGGATTGTGATATGTAGAATTACTCTTTTTTTAATGAGTATCTAAATGCTATAACTAATGCTGGCTTACACAATATTTTTGTATATGACACTGAGACATGACATTCATCTTTCCCATTATCGTTTTCAGTTACTCTCAACAAGTTTAAACTTCCCCTCATTTTTGTCACCATCGTTTGAGAGAGTGTCTACGGATTAGTGTTTTTTACACTCTCACAAGGTATATTTATTCTGGTGCAGTGTCGAGTGGAAAGGACCAAGAAGAAGAAGATGAGGATAGTGATGGTGAGAATCTGGCTGAAGCAGATGAGGATGAGTCTGACCTTGATTTGGCATGGAAAATGCTAGATGTTGCGAGAGCAATTGTAGAAAAACACTCAAATGACTCAATGGAAAAAGTGGACATATTATCAGCATTGGCAGAAGTGGCACTGGAAAGAGGTTTGTCTAGTATTTTAGGTTTGGGGATATCTTTATTATATTGCCTTTTTCTTTTCGACTCCACATTTTTTTGGTGGATTTCTCTGAAAGCCTCCTATAAGTCTTAATGATGGATTATGTCTTTGCTATGCTCCATGTAGAGGACATCGAAACTTCTCTCAGCGACTACCAGAAAGCACTATCTCTCTTAGAACGGCTGGTTGAACAAGACAGTAGACAGATAGCTGAACTGTATCCTTTTCATGATAAAAAGACTCCTTTGTTTTGAGGCATCAATTTCAGAAGTTGCTTCAGACCTTATTTTCATGCATAGATGTTTTCAATGAATGGATATATGTGGTGAGCTTAAGATTTAATAAGCACTAAAGTATATAAGTTCCCAATGAGTGACAACCTTAACTTTAGAATTCAGGAATTTCCGGATCTGTTTGTGTCTGGAGGTTGGGTCCCAACCACTGGAAGCCATTCCATATTGCCAGAAAGCTATATCGGTTTGCAAGTCTCGAGTGCAGCATCTCATGAATGAAGTAAATGGTGCCTCGGAATCAACAATTTCCTCATCTGCTTCTGAGCTAGATCAGGGTGGCAACTCCAATGTTTCTCATTCTGATAATTCTGCAACAGATAAAGGAGCAGAGATTGGAACACTCAATGACCTCTGTGGTGAGCTGGAGAAGAAGGTATGTTTATATTTGTGCAAGGAAGTCCATTCTTAATTTCATATGTTACTTTATCCTGACTGTATCATCCATCCTTGGATTTGCAGCTTGAAGATCTTCAGCAACTGGCCCTTAATCCAAAGTCAATCCTCGCTGAAATTCTAGGGTTTGCGTCTGTTAAGTCAAGTGGCAGTGAAAAGAGTGCGTCTCCAGCAGTGTTGAACTCCTCACAGATGGGTACTGCTAACAGCAAGGGAGATTTTGACTCCCCAACCATTTCCACTGCTCACACAAATGGGTCTTCTGAAGTCACGCATCTGGGTGTGGTAGGAAGAGGAGTCAAGCGTGTGAACTCAGTCACAGCAGAATCAAGTCCAACGAAGAAACCTGCATTGGATTCATCAGAAAATAAAGGTGATAGAAAAACCTCTTGAAGGTTTTGCATTATGGCAGCCTTTGTTTGGGAAAGGTACTCCCAAAGTATGGATGATGCGGTACCTCTCGATCTTATCACAAATTCCATGCCATGCCATTAAAATTGCTTACATAGGCATTAGTTTTTAATGATATGGCATCTTGTGACAGGATGAGAGTAGCACGTGTCCATATTTCAAGACTACCTAATAATTAATCCTTTCTGTAGATGACTTGAATTGGTTACAATTGATCAATGGCAAACTCCTTGATTCCCGATAGTTAGTTGTGTGGAACGAGGGTACAATGCTTGTTTTGTAAGGTAGGATTCATGGGTGACCTTGCTGTAAGGATTTCACTATGGTGTTGAGAAGATACTCTCATTGTATCGTCCAGAAGTTTTGATGTCTTAGATTGTCAGTTGATTGTGCTAGTTATTGTTAGAAGAAACTCTTGCAGAGCCATGACGTGCTGATCGGATGGTGCATGCTCTAACAAGCACTAAGCTTTCTTTTGTTTCAATTGCATCCTTCATCTTTACCTACACAGTGTGATATATCCCATTAAGATATTAGCATCACGTTTTGTGATCGTTTATGGGAGTTTCCATTATGTTTTTGTTTCGAGTTTTCTTTTCTATTCTGAGTTAGGTGCTGTTTTTTCTTTTTGTTGTTTTCCCTTCCAAAACAACTAATCCAGAAAATAGGTCGAGTTCCTGTTTTTTATTTTTGTTGTTTTCCTTTCCCAAATAAATAAACCAGAAAACAGGTCGAGTTCCTTAGATTTCTCGCCACGCACTCGTCCATTGGATTTAGGTTATGTTGCTGCTTGCATATAAGTTGTCTGCTTGAACATCCAAAGGGTAGAAGAGCATTTGTTTTTTCAATGAGATATTACCACATTGAAACAATCCAAAATTTGAAGCTTTATATCGTTGTAGCCAATAGCAAAAGGGAATCAACTACCAAGCGCTTTGGATACGAACAGATGAGTGAATTACCATGCAGAGCGTTGCCTTCAACGGTAAGTAATCTGGTCCTCTCAGTAGGAGGCCAGTGACTAAAGACAGGAAAAGGGTGGAGATGGCGGAGATCTCAAGGTATAGAGAGGGATATAAAATTCACTCAGATGGAAAAAAATGAAGTGAAGCACCATTAATCCATTCCTAGAAACCTTAAAAGGTCGAAGAGTGTTCTCCCCCGTATTGTGTTTCAGGGTGGATTGCAAGCAATGTGGGAAATACTCCTGGAGTGGATGTGGGAAGCACTTGACTACCCTCTATGCAAGCATCGATGAGGGTAAACATTGCATGTGCCGCTCCTGGCCTGGAGTTGTAATCCCCTCCAAGGACACCAACACCAAGCTTCCATTGCAGGGATCTTGTTCATCCACCAAGGTATAGCTATAATATCTAAGTAGAAAATGGTTACAAATGTGACATTTAATTTGGTTATTGATTTGTAAGCGAATCAAGGGCTCTCAACCTTCTCTCCTTTTGTCATTTGATAATCAAACGATCGAGTATTTAGCGTAAAATATAGCACATTTTGGCATTATACTTCTATATGTGATTATATTAGTAAGGGAAATTATCAAAACACTCCAAGTTTCAACTAAATGCATACTATCATTTTCAAGTGAAATGGAGATGATTCTTATCCGATGTTAGAATACATATGATATTCCATACGCTGAGATATGTGATACAATAGATCGTTTTTGAGTTATCGACATTCCCAGTAGCATCTATGTGCGCAAGAACAATACTAGGGGCAAATCTTTGTTGGAGAACGATGAAAATGTATATCATATTAATGAGGGAATTATCAACCACACATCTTTAATAAATTCTAGTTTTTCATTCCATCTGACTTCTGAACCCAAAAAATAAAAGAAGCATAAATGGTAAGATGAGCTCTAAATTTGAAGGCAAAATAGGACAAATAAAAACTGTTAAATAAGGTTAAATCGAATTACTTCAAGGAGTGAAATTCCTACAAGGTCGGATATTTACTTGTCTTATAGTTCACGTCACTTTGTTGTTTACACTTCTATGTCGTTTAAGAGGCTACTAGAGTCTCCTAGAAAATTCTACGCTTCAAGATCAAGAGATCTATATATTATTTCTCATAGAAAATAAAGAGAGAGAGATTAGAATTTTTATCTTTTTCATGACTCTTTTTTATAATATATGTATTCTTATTTAAAGAGTCTTCACTCTTAAAAATTAATTAACTTCCTTAAATTTGTGAAAGTTAAATAACTTCTCTAAAATAATGATAGTGGTAAGGAGTTAATAAATAACTTCTACACCCATATAGACACTACTTGATTATAGGAGTTATCCACTACCAACATCAAATCAGGCTATAATGTAAGCCAATAAACTCGAAGAAATACTGCTTTGATTGGATAATCTGCATTTTGCTTTTTTCAAATATGGATTTGATGGCCCTGTAATTGGCTTGTTGATGTTGCTTTTTGCAGGAAAAGTAAAATCTGGAAGATACCTTTGGATTCTTTGGGGGAAGTATTATTATTATTATTATTATTTATTTTCTAAAGTTAAAAGAGTCCATAGTGGGGGGCTCTGCATAAATAATGAAGACAGTGGGAAGTCTCAGTTGGATGTAATCATGTCCTGCCAATAGTCTTTTTGCTAAGAGTTCGGTCTCTCTCAGTCTCTGCTGAGATTGATATCAATAATGTAATGTGGGTATATGGTCAACATTTGTTGACCAACTGCTAACCTGCATTTCATTTCCAAAGTGTGTATGGATTAAGTAATAAAGAATCAAAGATACTTCCTCTAATCTTGTGCAGAGTGCTCAATTGCTTCATCTTCCCGCACTAGCCATGGTTTTGCTGTTCTTTTCGATGCTTTCTCGTGGTATTTGTGCTCCCTTCCTTAATAACAGTGTCTTAATTAATGATATTTTGAAAGTGTGTGTGAGAGATCAGAGATATTTTGAAAGTTAGACATGAATTGGGTTCCTGAATTTCATCCACCACCATAGAAACAAGTGGCCTGAAATGATCTGTTGATGACTCTGGAAAGTTCGGACTTCAATGCATGGTTTGGCTTTATATTGTCGTCTGATTGAGGGAGTAATTCTATTTATAACGGCAAAATATGTAAAGAATAAATATAGATAGAAATTATTATTAAAAGTATTTATTTTGTATATATGATGTGACATTATTTAGATTATATATATTTTCAAGTAAGTATTGAGAACAATCAACTAAAAGTAGCTACCCAATGAGTATAAAATATGTACTGCTATAGTGACTTCTCTCTAGTATTACTTATATATAAATGTTTCGTTATGATTTAAAAAAATAAAATTTATTATTTATCTGACTCTCATATTTTATTTTATTTTTTTTAAAATGATTACGACGGCATAATTTATAATTACAAATATCGTAATAGGCGGGTGCACCCAAATTATAACTAGGATTACTCACTCGTCTACAACCTGTGCTTCCTTTTTGTGCATTGTGTTTGAATGATTAGTTACCCTAACCACGTGAATACAGTGATTAATGTGGGACTTTTTTTAATCATCTCTCCATCTTTATAAATCCCATTCAAATACAATTATGATATCAGAAGATTCAGCTTATAATGAGTAGTGGACAACTTTGTAGGTTTGTCTTCCATAACCACTGCTATTGGCATCATCATCATCATCATCATCATCATCATCATATATAATTCTTCTAATAATGATTTGACTTAAAAAATCAACAATTATCCACAGTTTTAAGATTATGAGGGAAAGTCTAACCAATCGATTATAGGAACGGATCTCTTAGATTATACATGATATTTATAATCATGAGTTTTACGTGTAATCATTTTCACGTATTTTTTATATCATTTTATTAATGTGGTTAACTAAAATAATTATTTTATATTAAAAAAATAAATTAGTCAATCACATTAATAAAATGCATAAATAAAAATGACTGCATATAAGATTTTTGTATAATCATTAAATAAACTTTTAAGGCAATATTAAGTTAAAGGTTACAGTGTGCAAGCGCCGCACGCTCTTATTAAAAAATATGGATAAATATGAGACTCACATAAAAAAAGATTTTATTTTTAATGATGGACTCTACTCTTTTTCAAATAAAGTGCACGACGCTTACACACTCTATAATTGTATCTAACATTACTCTCAACTTACAGTTTTACATACAATATCCATTTTATCAGTTTTATTTTTAAATTCAAATTTTAACTTTGGGTCATGCTACAGCCCCAGTTGGGGGCTCTCGCTGGGGTATAATATTGTTTTACATGTGTTTTTAAGTTATTTTTTATATAGATTTTTTAATATTTAAAAAAAATAAAATAAATTTAGAACATCATTAAAAAAACACTTCCTTAATCAGAAAGTAAAAAAAAAAAAAAAATCATTAAAAAATACTTCCTTAATCACGAAATAAAATAAAAAATTATAAAAAATATTTTTTTATAATTTTTTATTTTACTTCGTGATTAAGAATATATTTTTTAATAATATTATGATTTTTTTATTTTTTTTAAAATATTTAAAATTATTAAAAAAAATTTATGTAAAAAAAACTTAAAAAAACACATAAAAATACACTTACTAGAATCCAGCGATAGCTCCTAACGGAAGTCCTTAGCGGAAGATTTAGCATTTTTCTTTAAATTTTAAATTTCATAATTGACATGTAATACTATCAATAACTCACAGGTAGTACTATGCAAGTACAAGATTTAATAAAAAACTCCAATAATCTCAATCTATAGATGACTTAACTCGTTTTCTTTTCCTTTGAACTGTATGCATATATATTAATGGTTCTAAACTGTCCAAAGAGGTATTTCACCTTATATGCATGATTTGATATAGAGGACGTTACCCTACCTTCCATGTCACCTCATTAATATGGCTATAAATGCTTGGAAGGGCGGGGACACGGGTAGATATGTTGATATAAATGAAAGCAAACAGCTTGATTTCGTATCAGACGGTTCAGACCAAGAAATTCAAAACCAGAGAAGAGCACTCAGAACTTATTGAGACTATAGAGCTCCCTCTTTGTTGAATCATGTGGTACATGTGACACATCATTCACACGTCTTCTTCTTGCCTCTTACCACATATGAAGTTGTGAACATCTTTTCATCTTTTTCAAGGAGTTTTTGTTTTTTAATGTTACAATCAAATCATATAGGATATTATGCAAAAGCAGTACTAATATTTAATTGTTCTCTACTTTTATTTAAAACTAGTTAATTCAAAAAATAATATCCATCTTGTATAAACCCAGAAACCAAGAAACCTAACAAAGCTGAAGAAAATTTGGGATCCGAGAGTCACAATCTCACAAATTACATCATCTTATTCGTTTAGTCGTGAGTGGTTGGTGCCATGAGGTTCCAAATTTAAGTAGACAAAATGTGAGGTCGGTGGGTGAACAATGTGCTCAGTTGCTGAACATAAACTCTTCCTATCATATACATTTTTTTTTCCCTTTTTCAATGCATTCTTGTCATCCAATACCACATGTGAACATGTAAAATGTGTTTTCTCGAGTCATTGAGATGAACCCAGATCAGGAAAAATGAAATTAAAACTAAAATATTCCTTCATTTGCGCAAAAAAGTAAAGAGAGCTGGTTGGAAAGCAATTACAATTTTGTGTCAAGGGATTATTGATGATAATAATGATGGTTCCTTTTTTAGTCTCAAGAAAGCAACTCTTTCAAAGACATGCCCTTTTTAAATTCCTGTTGTTTTTCTCTTCCTTTGACATATCAGAGAGACAGAAAGGAGAGAGATTGAGTGGGAGTGGGTGATATTCTAATCCGAGAGAGAGAAAGAAAAATGTTTCGAGAAAAAAAAAAAGGACCATACGATACCCTTTTTTGAAGTTTGTTCAAGCTGCTCTCTTTGTCCGGTTTGAGTTTTTGGATTCCAAACTCTTTTAATTCCCCCTTCTAAATCTGCCACTTTTTACTCTTCAAGTCCTCACCCACCTTCAGGGACTTTTGTAAATTAGGGTTCTCAAAGGCATCCCAGTTTTCTGCCTTGTTTCTTTCTTCTGTCTATAAAAGACAGACAGCTAGCATTCTTGCCTTCTAGTTCTAGGTCCTTTTTTGTTACTTCCATGGATTTGGGTTTCTAGCTTCCTGTAGAATTTGAGGAAAGAAAATGGCGCCAGATGCTGAGAAGAACAGTTCCAAAGGGCAAGCATGGTTTTGTACCACTGGTTTACCTAGCGACATTGTGATCGAAGTCGACGACATGACCTTTCATCTCCACAGGGTATTGATCTCCAAGTCCATACCCTCTTTCTTCTTCTTCTTCTTGCTCATGCAGTTCTCGCATTACATTCAGAACTGACGCAAGTTAATTATAACTTAAAATTTCTTTCTTTTCTTTCAGTTCCCTTTGATGTCCAAAAGTCGGCAGCTTCACCAGCTCATAATCGAGCAAGAGATGAAGACAGAACGGCGAGAAGAGACTGACCGGAACGATGGGGGTGAGGTTGAAGGAAATGAGATTGAGGAGGTACAGTGTTACATAACGCTCCCACCGGACTTCCCCGGCGGCTCCGAGGCGTTCGAGATGGCGGCCAAGTTCTGCTACGGCGTCAAGATCGACCTGAACGCTTCCAACGTGGCGCCCCTCCGCTGCGCCGGGGAGGTCCTGGAGATGACTGAGGAATATTCTGAGGACAACCTTATCTCCAAGACCGAGAGGCTTTTATCCCAGTTGGTGCTCAAGAGCCTCAAGGACTCTGTCAGAGCACTGAAATCCTGCGAAAAAGTAATGCCTTTGGCTGAGGCGCTGGGGATTACGCAGCGGTGCATCGATTCGATCGCTTCGAGAGCGTCGTCGGCCGATCCCTCTCTATTCGGCTGGCCGATGAGTGACGGAGCGAATACCGGGAACGAAGCTCGGGATACTTCTACTGCGAATCAACAGATCCTCTGGAACGGGATCGAGACCAGCGGGAGAAGAAAGGGTTTGCGTAGGGGCCCGAATGCTGAGTCTTGGTTGGAGGATTTGGTGCTACTCAGCCTGCCATTCTTTAAGCGTTTGATTTCCGCGATGAAAGCAGAAGATCTGAGCCCGGAGATCATCGAGAGCTGCTTGATTTTATACGCGAAGAAACACATCCCTGGCATTTCTCGTTTGAACAATCGAAGGCCGTCGTCGTCGTCTTCTTCCTCTATAGCAAATTCAGAGAGTGAACAGAGGGAACTCTTAGAGACTATAATCTCCAATCTTCCATTGGAGAAGAGCTCCTCGAGGTCATCTTCCACGGCAACCAGATTCTTATTCGGATTGTTAAGGACGGTAAATATATTGAACGCGTCAGAAGACTGCAGAGCTGCTCTGGAGAAGAAGATCGGGTCCCAGCTCGAGCAAGCCTCGCTAGATGACCTCCTGATTCCGAGTTATTCGTATCTGAATGAGACGCTGTATGATGTTGATTGCGTCGAGAGGATCTTAACACACTTCCTCCATGGATTAGAGCTGCAGAGAATCCAAAGCGAGGATATAGACAATGGAGATGGAGTAGACAGAGTCAGATCTCCAGCGTTGATGCTAGTCGGAAAATTAATTGACGCTTACTTATCAGAGACCGCCTCGGACGCCAATCTCAAGCCAGAAAAATTCTATAGCCTAGCGATTTCGCTTCCAGATCAAGCTAGACTCTTCGACGACGGTCTTTACGGAGCCGTTGATGTCTATCTCAAGGTACATTAAAACATATACAACACTACATATTTGGTTAGCAATTGTGATCCATGAGAGCGTCTTTGAATGTTTAAATAATTGAATGTGTCCGTAACATCTATAGGCGCATGCATGGCTGCCGGAGGCGGAGCGAGAGAAGATAAGTGGAGTGCTGGACTGTCAGAAGCTTTCGCTAGACGCATGCACGCACGCGGCACAGAACGAGCGTCTTCCGCTCCGGGCAGTTGTGCAAGTTCTGTTCTTTGAGCAGCTTCAGCTTCGACAGGCCATCGCGGGAACTCTGCTCGCCGCTGAAACGGCGGCGCCACTAGGTCCCGGACGGCTCTCTGCCCAGGTCCGACGGCGGGAAGAGGATCAAGAGGATGAGGAAGAAGTCGACGCGGGAGATTCGGCAGTACATGCGGAGGGCGGAGAGTGCAGCGCGATCACGTGGCGGGCAACGGTGAGGGAGAATCAGGTGCTGCGGCTGGACATGGATAGCATGAGGACGCGGGTGCATCAGCTGGAGCGGGAGTGCTCCACGATGAAGAAAGTCATCGAGAAGATCGACAAGCAGGCGGTCGCGCCAGCAAACGGACGGTGGATGAAAGGCTCTTCGAAACTGACGAGGAGGTTCGGGTGTAAGTTCAAGACACAGGTGTGTGACTCACACGAAGCGACGGTCGTGGATGCTCCGAGAAGAGGACGACACCATCATCAGCAGTAGAGCCTCGGCGCATGAAACCGATTCCTCTTCGGTGGATCCCACGGTAGTCCGACGTGTAATCGCAATTGACGTAATAATGTATCGAGTCGCTATAATAGCATGCCACGTGGAGTCTGAGACAAAAGCTGGGAAATAAAAATTCGACACATCTTTTGAGGAGGTGATGGGAACCACACATTAAATCATATATACACGAAACGTATGTATTTATGTACGGTATGATTCAGTGGGGGCACACGGAGAAGCGTTAGTGGAAACAGCGTTTTAATGACACGTGGCTGGATTTGTTTTTTACATTGGAACATTGGAGGTAGGTTGGTTAAGAATAAGAAGATCTTGAAGATTATAATAAATATATAAGAATTTAATAATCCGTTTGGGTGTGTATGTTGGGGGGGTCGGATTTGGTGAGAAGTCGTAGTCAGACAAGGGCACATTTACTACTGATGCGTTTGTTGTGTTCATAGTTCATGCTTGCTCCATAATAATATGATTATATGTGATATAATCCACTTTCCTATGGCTTATTATCGAAGAGAAAAAAATGTCATGGTTTTTTCTACCCTAACCAAATCATGATATAACAGTGTTTTCTAATACAAGTTTTACATTAGAATACAATGACTATTATAATGATTTGGTATTGACGAATATCATATTTTTCTTGAACACTTTTGACAATTGGACTGCCAATTAAACAAATATATATTGATTCCAACGTGCATAATGTTGCGCAATAGATTATAGCTAACAATACGTTTGGATGCATATCCCTTATTAGTATTTCACAATGTTTATTAGATTTTTGTAGTGACAAAGATTCAACTCTCTTAGCTTGTATTTTATTGAACAACAATGCAGCTCTTTTTTCAATTTTGCAATCTTGCTTGAAAATATGAGAGAGAGAGAGAGAGAGAGAGTACAAAGTATCGATGTAGAAAGCAGGAATCATTAGGTAATCTTGAGATGATCACTACAAGAAAATTACTTATTTACGACCAGTTAATTCTAGCGAAATGACTATTTATAACTAAATTAATTGTAAATAGTCTTTTAGTTGCAATAAATTGATCACAAAAACCTATTTTTCTTGTAGTGAATTCTAAAACTAAAAATCAAAACGTGAATATTGTAATTGTTGGTTACAATGTAAATGTTTTGTAATGAAGGAAAATGAGCATATATATATATATATATGCATATAGTACTAATACACTAGAGAGTGTTTAAAACGAAGGAGAATGAGGGTACATATAATACAAGTGCTGGTCCAAATTAATCTGAATTAAAAAAAAAAAAAAAGTTGGAAGTCAGCTGGCAAGGGCACTCTAAATTTGTAATGATTGTATTAGAAACATTGGGTTCATAATTCTTGCCTCATTAAAATGATTGTATTGGAGAAAGTCCACCACCTATGGTTTTTGGTTAAAAATAAAATTTATTATTAAAAAATTATTATTATTATTATTATTATTATTATTTTTTATGGAACTTTTGTATTTACTCATTTTTTTAAAAAAAATTATGCGGTGCTTGCACATTCACGACTCAAATATCATTTCTTAAAAAAAAAAAAGAGAAATGAATGAAACGCTTCTTCCTAATTTTTTAGGGAGTTTGGAAAGTATTATAGTCCCTACCAAACTTTTGTCCATCATAAGCTCTGAGACTTGCCCATTATTCTTAAATCTCCAGTGAGAATGTTTGATGGCAACTTTAGCAATTATTATGGTTGGGTGTGATTGGATTATTAGGGTTTGTTCTTCTTTGACTTACACCATGGTTATAGAGCTATAGTACAGCACATTATGGCTAGCAATGGGTGAGATCCTTGTGATGATTCTGAACAAGCCAGGTTGTGACAAAAGTTTTGGGTGTGTAGCACGAATATTTGGTGGTCAAAGAGCTATATGACAACAATTTTTTGTTCTTTGTATTTTATAGCCATCCATAGGAATGAAAAAACACAAAGAGCAATGTAATGTAGTTGTTGTTTTATCATATCACATGACACACTTGTATAACTATATAACTATGAAATATCAATCGACCTAAAGCATTATTCAATTAGGAATACATATGTTCGCCTTTGTTTCCGATTTATTTGTTACTTATTTGTATTACCAAGATTGTAATTTTGGTTGATAAAAATAAATGAGTAATACTACATACAGTCGTGAGTGCATAAGCGTCGTGCAGTCGCTTTGAAAAATAGTGAGGTCCACTATTAAAAAAATAATTTTCTTTTCACATGAGTACCGTGTCTACTCATTTTTTTCAAAAAGATTGTGTGGCGCTTGCACACTTACAACTGGAACTATCATTTCTCAAAATTAGAGAACTAAATACATAAAATTGATCTATAATATTTATTATTGTATGTGTGAATTTTTTAAACAACATTAACTACTTAATAAATGATATAAGACGAACTTTATCGATTGATATCTTTAAAGTTTGAGAGAAGGTTTTGGTTTTAGGATATCACTCCCTTCAAAATTCAAGATTCAACATCTCGGGGGTGCAAACTAGGGATGTCAATATGTGACACGACCCGTTAACCCAACACGAACATTACACGATAATAGTGGATTTGAGTTTAGTTTTAATGAGTTCGGGTCAAAACGAATTAACCTATTAAAATAGATACGATTGTTTAACGAGTTGATAACGGGTCAACCCGTTATTACTTATTAAGAAAGTTAAAATTATAATTATCTCCTTATACTTAAAAGTAAAATTATTGAGATTTTAATTTTGATATTTTTATTGTTTGGATTGTAATTAGTTTTAAATTGTTTTATAGATATTGTGATTTTAACATTTATATAAAATTATACTAAACTTAATCAGGTCAAACAGGTTAATTTTGGGTATGTTTAACCCATTTACATAAACGGTTTGAAATGGATCACGTCGTATCATGTTAACCTATTTCTTAGTATTCATTAACGGGTTGACACAACACGACCCGTTATGTTAATGAATCATGTTAATATTTGAGATTTTGACACGACAAGGCTAATGAGTCGTGTTTGGGTTGACCTATATTGTATAATATTATACATGTCTTGACATGACACAAACACAACACGTTAATACGATTTGACACCACTAGTGCAAACAATTATTTGGGATCACACCTCCTGGTAAAAAGTCGACGATTTAATCAATTTTGTGTAGGAAAATTTCTAAGTGTATAGTGCACGAAGTCGAGATTTACTCTATAAAGATGGGTCCGAATAATTATGTCTTGGAGAGGTTCGCCGACATAATAAAAAAAAAGTTTGAGAGATTTTATAATTTATATAAGTTTTTATCCAATAAAATGTATAAATTTTTGTTGGGCTTGGAAAATCCGGCATGTGATTGATCAATTGTCGTTCACTTTTGTTGCTCTTTTAAATTGGGCTGAAAGCCGAGAAAACTTTTAAAAACTGGGCTGAAACTTTAACAAACCGAGCGGACTCCGTTCGACGCGCGGCGCTCTTGCATGACAACACGTAAGCAACGACATGACCGAGCAAAGAGTGTTGCGTCGGGCGTGGCGGACCATGAATCCTCGCAAACACTCGAAGCTAGAGAATAGTTTGTGATATCCGAAACTTCGCACAATTTTTTTAACATTATTCACTTAACCGTGCTGTAAACAAAGCGCCCCAACAGTTACGATAACCATCGAGATAGATCCAAACCAGCAGCTTGAAAGTCATTAAAGCCACTTTTTTCTGTACTTTATCTTCGTTTCGCTATCTTCTCTGATAATTTTTTTAAAGAAAATTATATCCCAGTTGGCTTTGCAAATTCATCATCTTTTTCTGTTTGGACTTGAAGTGTAATGGGGAGGAAGGATTATTTGGCCATGAAAACTGATCCGGCCACGGCCACGGCCACGGCGGATTTGATCGACTCTGATAACAAAGAACTCAAGATCGCCGCAAAGAGGCTCATCAATCATGCCACTAAGCTTGGTGGCCTCGGCTTTGGGACTTCTTTTCTCAAATGGGTCGCTTCCTTCGCTGCAATGTGAGTGCTGTTTGTCGCACCATGAATTCTATATCTGATTGTTCTTAACATTTGTGTTTTGGTACATCTCTAGTTGTTTGGTATTTGATATCTTTTAATGTTTCTAATGTAACGTGCATGTAATAGTTTTATATGTTATGCCTAGAAAATGGAGAGTGATATTAAGGTCATTATCTTTGTCGTTATAGGGAATAATCCTTGATCAAAATGATACTTATTAATTTTAAATTTCCCTTTCTTTTCCAAATAAAATTTTGCAAACCTCTGTCGATCT
This sequence comes from Juglans regia, assembly GCF_001411555.2. Classification (NCBI taxonomy): domain Eukaryota; kingdom Viridiplantae; phylum Streptophyta; class Magnoliopsida; order Fagales; family Juglandaceae; genus Juglans; species Juglans regia. The sequence continues at coordinate 3,159,311 of NC_049907.1, forward strand.
CCTTATTGTCAAGGTCAAAATGTTTACGGATTTGAATACTATTTTCTGCACTTTTAGGGGCCGGTTTGGTGTCATCAATCATTTAATCACTTCAATTATATTGTCTAATACAATTTTACCATGTGCGAGCTCGTACATGAAACCCTATTTTGGTACCATGTTGAATTACCTATTACCCAAAAAAAAAATAAAGGGATAACAAAAGGTTAATTTTATCAATTAAATAAAGTATATTGTCTAACAGATCCTGTACATTCTGATGCTTTTTGATGGTTCATACTGACCCAGATGAATAAATTAATTTGCATGCCTATAGTTTGTGAACTGGTGTACAACAAGGCTCTGATTGCTCTGCTACATCTCCAGTTAATTAGTATCCATAGGTGGGATGGGATTGAGGGAGAGCTCAAGTTTGGAGTGCTATTTGCTTTCCTGAACAACCAACAATTTGAGTTGTTAGATTGTGATATTATCATTTCTCTTTCAACAGTTTGACTAATCAGATTTACCCTGAAGCCATATGGCACCAAGGCTTTTAAAGTGTAACTGTTAGTAGCATTCTCTTTCAATAATCATGAGTCATGACTGGATACAAAATGTACTTTGTTTATAAATTCATCTTATGATAAAGCTTTTGTTTCAAATATAAAAGTTTCTTAGTTTGCTAAAGACGTATGTAAAAAATCTCAAAGCTCACTTATCTCCTCCAGATTATGCTTGACAGCATCTTTCATTGAATAATATTGATACATTATCACCTCTGCACTTTTTTTTTTTTTACCTGATGGAAGTAAATGTTTCAGTATGAACTGTAGTGTCTCTTTCACCTTGGGGGAGAATTGTATAATAATCTGGGGCCCATTTAAGAAGCAGGATATTTTCCTTTCAACTCAAATGTAGTTTTTTTAATATATTTTGTTTAGTATTGACTGATCTAATTAAAGATGTTGTTTTGGGGATGGCTCCCCCACCCCAAAATGTTGGTCCACCCCTGATAGCAAAATCTTTTTTTTTTTTTTTTTCTGCATATGTGCTTCAGTTGCTTCCCCCACTTGTATATGTAAGCACTACAGTTCCAAAGAGTACCATGTTTTAACATTAATTTCATTTTTTGTTGCAGTTATTTGCTGATATTGGATCGAACCAACTGGAGAACAAACATGCTGACTTCACTTTTAGTCCCTTACATATTCTTTAGCCTTCCTTCGGTGTTGTTCAATTTTTTCAGGTCATAATTCCTAATGGTGGCACATTTTTTCTTCCTTTTATTTTTCCTTTGTTTTTTAGTACATTCTGCTACTTTATTTATTGATAAATTTTCTACAAAACTATTCAGAGGAGAGGTAGGGAGATGGATTGCTTTCATTGCAGTTATACTAAGGCTTTTCTTCCCGCGACACTTCCCAGGTATATGCTTCAGTCACCAACCATCCATCTTACATGTCACTTTTAAGCATATCTCGCTTTGCCATCCTCTTCACCATTGTCGCTTTCATCACTCATCTTCCTAATTACTTTAATCAGAAAAGGAAATTATTCTGACACTGGTGAAGGTGGCAAAGATGGGGTGAATGTTACCAGTACAGCCCTCCCTCCCTCTCACACGCGCGCACACATTCAGAAATATTTTCATCTGAATTATGTTTCTTATAAATGTAATTCTAAATATCACAACTCATGTGCGCGGGCAATATTGTTATGCCTGCTGGCTCCATGAGTTGTACACACTTTAATACTTCCTTAGACACTACTTAAGAAAACACAGGAAGATAGTGTTCAGTTGCTTGTATTTACTGTACGTGTGAATGACTCTAAACATGTCATTGTCATAGTCACTGTACTTATTCACAAAGTTATTACTTGATATCTCTGCAGATTGGCTGGAGATGCCAGGATCTTTGATTCTTCTCCTGGTTGTGGCTCCCAGCTTCTTTGCACACACCTTGAAGGATAGCTGGGTTGGTATCGTGATATGCCTTATCATTGGTTGTTACCTACTGCAAGAGCACATCCGAGCATCTGGTGGATTCAGAAATTCCTTCACTCAAACCCATGGAATATCGAACACGGTTGGCATTATCCTTCTGTTAGTCTATCCTGTATGGGCACTTGTCATCCACTTCCTCTAGGCACAAGATTATCTATCTGAGTTGTGATTTATCTTCTTTCTTCCGCAACATCTAGCCATGATTTTATTTTCATACATTGTTTTCTCAGTTTAAAGTTGGATGGATTTTCAATATTTTCCCTTACAATTAATTTCCAATTTATTTGATTTTATTGCTTTTATGGCTTGTCAAGAAGGTACATTAGATTTTTCATGTATTTCTTGTAGCATTATTTTTTTATCCTATAGACCATTATGCTCTCCGCAAATAGGTTTTTTGAAGTTTTTCTCTTAGCATTTGTTGTCCCTTCTTTCAGTTTCTGACATCTTGAACATTTGATGGAACATCCTTTGAACCATATTTTTTTACAAGAATTTTGCGACACTTTAAATTTTAAATATGCCGGGGCGGGTTTCCTCTCGAGTCTAGAGGTCTCTAGCGAGGTTGAAAGTATCCTTCACTTTCGTGGAAGGTTTGTTTGCCAAGGGCAAGAGGTGGATGGCAATTACCAGCTGCTGGGTTAGAACTGGGACAGAAACAAGGTTGGCAAGAGTGAAAGGAAGATGGTAGATGCTTTAGCAGAAGTATGGAACAAATTATCATTAACAAATGAAGAAAAGAAGAAGTTGTGATTACTAGGAAAGATATTGAACTGACTATGGAAAGAGGTAAACTATGTCTGGTGGGTAAACTAATAGCAGATTAAAAAAAAAAGCCAAGAGGCTTTCAAAACCACCATGTCCAAGGTCTGGAAATTCTGTGATGATATTAAAATTATGGAAAAATCTAATTGTAAGCGATTCTGCATATTAATATGCGCATCCATTCAATATGATTGGTCAAAAAGTAAATTTTATTGAAAACAGTGCTAATTTGAATTTAGAATATGAAGGCAACAATATTAATACGTAGATTAGTACGCAAACTTGCTTGTACATAACAAAACTTTAAAATTATTGAAGTGGGAGAGAACCTCTATATCGGGGACTCGAGGCAAGTTGTAAATGCAGTGATGAATAATAGAGAATAACGTGGTATGTTGAGTTGTTTGCTGAGAGATGTAAAAGCCATTATAGACTTGGAAAGTGTAATACAATGTGTATTGCCCCTTGCAATGGCTGAAAGCCATATAACTGCTTGATGAATGAAGTTGAATGGTTTTATTCAAATTTTTTTTTTTTTTTAAATACTCCATTTTGACATGGTGAAGTCTTTTAGTTTATTATTTTTAAATACTACACTTTAAAAAACAATTAATGTTAATAATTAACGTTAATTTGTGTGGAGGTTATAAATAGAAATGGATTTTCATTCTTATTTTTCTTTCCACAGTCAATACGTCTGAATCATTTTGGGCCTCTACTTTATTTTGGGCCGAATACGGCCCTGCCAACTCGAAACTTATAGTGACAGTATATAGACAGTGAAATGGTTTTTGTCATGTTATGTTTAAACCAGGAAATTTTCCAGTTATTTGATGGGATTGAATCTATTAAATGCAAGGAAAATAATTTACTTACAATTTCCAGACTTTTTTTTTTTTTTATAACTCTATATTAAATAAAAGATTGTTTTATAAAATTAAAATTCGTTTTTAATAAAAATGGCATTCTTGCATTGATCTATAGTAAAAGATCAATCATATTCTCATGTCTTGTATAAAACACATATAATAAAATATTTATAAGATATAATTTGATTTGAAAGATAAATTTTAAAATTTAAATTTTATAAATTAAATTTTAACATTTAAATAATGTGGATAATTTGTAGAAGTGACGTGAATGATGTATTTTATACACACGGACTTGAAAATAGAGTGAGTCTATATCATGAGATTCACATTATCTATATTTTTAGAAATAAATCATTCAATTTTCAATTCAATTTCATTATTGCTAATGAAATTGCCTAGGACCTGTTCTCCGTCGTAGTCAGGTTAGACTGAGAATATCTTTATCCCAAACGAGAAATGTCCAGGTGGCAAACTAAAAACACAAGGGCATTAGCTTCAACCAACCAATAAGAGAGAGAGAGCCTTATCCTATCCCATTATCTTACTCGCAGCAAGGCCACCAAATAATTCCTGTTTGTCCCATTCTCCACTCTCCCACCACCACACAAAAACCTTCTCTTTTGGTTGTCTCACGGAATATAGATAAAAACTAGTTTCTGAGGGTGAGTGAAGAGATCAGCTTTGAACACAACAATGGCAGCCTCCCTGCAAGCAGCGGCTACACTCATGCAACCCGCCAAGGTGGGTGTCGTGTCTTCTAGGAGCAGTCTACAGCTGAGGTCTTCACAGAGTGTTTCCAAGTCCTTTGGCCTGGAACCAGTTGCAGCCAGGCTCACCTGCTCTCTGCAAACTGATTTCAAGGACTTGGCTCACAAATGTGTCGACGCTACCAAGATTGCCGGCTTTGCTCTTGCTACTTCTGCTCTCGTTGTCTCGGTATGCCTGTTTTCTTTTTGTTTACTCTTTGTTGTACTGATCTTCATATAATTGTGACACCAAATTTGAGAATGATAAATAAGGCTAATTCGAATTACGTACAAGTTTTACAATACTTGTCTTAGAACTCATATCAAATTGTTGGATTGTACATTTACATTGCATGCTTAGGAAGCTATTGGCTAGAATCTCTTAAAATAATTTCACACTTCAACATCATCAAGAGCTTAACATGTTGCTCTAGAAAATTATAGAGAGAGAAGAGGCCTTTGTTGGAACATTCACTTTTTTCACACAGCACCAAACTAACGTGTGTAGAACTTTTATTTAAAGAATTTTCTAATGAATCGGTCAATTAATTGCCAGTAGTAGAGAGTAAAATCAGTGGTCGGGAGTTAATTAACTCCTTAGAACTTCCCTATCCATGTAGACACAACATATACAGACACAAAATATTCTTCGAAGAATATTTGCCGATAGATCTTTCGTGGAAGTTTTGCATGTCATAAAGGACTAGGAAATTAAGGATCCTATTGCATGCAAAAGATCCGCTGATTGTTTAATTGGTATTATTTCAGATCGTCTTTTGTTTTTCCTCCCTGAAAGAAGGAGATGATTAAAATTGAGTTGAAACCAATGACAAGTCATATGTTCCTCTATTTTGAAAGGGAAAAAAATAAAATAAAATAAAACAAGGTATCATGACAACTCGTGCTGTTAATTTACAATTCAAAGGAAAAGGCATGAAATAAATTGGCAAATCTTAATACTTCAGGGAGCAAGTGCTGAAGGAGTTCCAAAGAGACTAACTTATGACGAAATTCAAAGCAAGACATACATGGAGGTAAAGGGAACTGGGACAGCCAACCAATGCCCAACCATTGATGGCGGAGTCGAGAAATTTGCATTCAAGGCTGGCAAGTACAATGCCAAGAAGTTGTGCCTGGAACCAACTGCATTCACTGTCAAAGCTGAGGGCGTGAACAAGAATTCCCCACCTGCGTTCCAAAACACCAAGCTCATGACCCGCTTAACCTACACCCTCGATGAAATCGAGGGACCTTTCGAGGTGTCCCCCGACGGCGCCATCAAGTTCGAGGAAAAAGATGGCATTGACTACGCAGCCGTGACTGTTCAGCTGCCTGGAGGCGAGAGAGTGCCATTCCTTTTCACCATCAAACAGTTGGTGGCATCAGGGAAACCAGATAGCTTTAGCGGAGAGTTTTTGGTGCCATCTTACCGAGGCTCCTCGTTCTTGGACCCAAAGGGCAGGGGTGGCTCAACTGGCTATGACAATGCAGTTGCATTGCCTGCTGGAGGTAGAGGAGACGAGGAAGAACTTGTGAAGGAGAACATCAAGAATACATCTTCATCAAAAGGGAAAATCACCCTGAGTGTCACCAAGAGCAAGCCTGAGACTGGGGAGGTGATTGGAGTGTTCGAGAGCGTCCAGCCTTCAGACACTGATTTGGGAGCAAAGACTCCAAAGGATGTGAAGATCCAGGGAATCTGGTATGCTCAGCTTGATTGATCATAGACCTTTTTTTTTATTTTCCTGTTTTTTTATTCTCTCTCTTTTTTCTTTTAAAAAACATGATCATTTTCACTGTCGATTCAGATTTTGTTGTTGTAAGTTGAAGCTATTGCTAAACTGAATTCCCTGTTGTGACAAAAATGGAGAAGCAGCACTGAGATTATGATCCACTTTGTATATTAATATTATGATGGTTTGTGATAATGATGTTTTGAGTCTTCAAAACTCCATTCGAAATTAGTCGTAGGCCCCTGATCTTAAGGCTGCTACGATCCTAATGTATACCAGGTACTAAAAAGCTAGCAAATATGATCTGAAATCTTTTTCTTCTGCTACAACCGCTGGGAAAAAAACGTTCCCTTGAGTTTTTACTCGAATTTGAAACTTTCATGTGTCTATTATTTCTTCTAGTTCGTGATCGATCGGAACGGAAGGAATACACCACTATTTGAAATCAGAAGAGAGATTTCAAGAAATGATGAATATATCACTATCAATAATCGAGCTGAAACTGACGTATTATATCTTGCGAAAACTTATATAACTTATATAATTGATCTGTTTGGATATTAAGATGAGATAGTTTTAGATGAAAGTTGAATAAAATATTATTAGAATATTTTTTTTAAATATTATTATTATTTTAAAATTTGAAAAAATTAAATTAATTATTATATTTTGTATAAAGATTTAAAAAATTTGTAATAATGAAATAAGATGAATTGTGAGTATTTTTCAATTCAAACGACTCCTAATATGTATTATACACCACGCATCATCGCTAGTAAATTGTGTCGGTGGACATATACAAATGATATTTGTGAGCCCTCACAATGGTTTATCTATCCTATCTTTTAAAATATATCACTAAATTTTGTTTTTATTTATCTATTTTTTTATTTATATCATTTAAATATTATATTATTTAATATCTTGTTGGAAAAAAAGTACAAGAAGAGATAAACTATAGTGGAAGACAAAGTAAATGAAAAGAGAAAAAATAAATAAAATATTTTTATATTTGTATAAAGTTCACGCTACATTAAAATGGAAAATAGATTTAAAAATATATGATCCGTTGGAGGTAATTTTGAGTTCTTTTTTTTCAAATTTTACATAAAAATAGATTTTACAAACCTATTGAGAGGGCTCTAGAAGAGAAGAATTACTAAAAAGGCAAAAGAAAAATATTACTTTCAGAAAGGATCATCATATTGGAGCTAAGGCGACGGCAGTAGCTGTTACGTCCACAATTAAACGCATTGAACCCTTTTAACTCGATGTTGGCGTTCTCATGAGGCCGATGTGTACGTAGCAGTAGCACTGTCATGAAAACCCTTTAAATTGCCGACGGAAAAATTACTCAAACAAATTATAGTCATGTTATTATTTATAAACTATATATAATTAGAAAAGAGATAAATACATATTTATATATATATAATATTAGTTTGAAAGCTCTTAAATGAAAGTCCAAATAAAACATATGAAATTATTGCTAAAAAAAAAACGTATGAAATTAAAGGAAACAATCCATTGGGTAATAATGATACAAGGCATGATCGACTGTCAAATTTTTTTTTTTTTTTTTCATTTAGGGTAACAAATTAAACTTGAGATCTGCTTGAAATATAACAAAGATATACGTACGTATTAAAAGATATAAATAATAAAATCTACTTATATATATATATTCACATATATATATATATACACCCAAATACATGACATGACATGCATTAATTCCTTGCTAATTAATTTATATATATATCTATTTAATTTGGTGAAATATTTTCATGATCATAATTGTTATGATTCTTTCAAAGCTGAATAAAAACGTAAAAAGGAATTAGATAAAGAATTTAGTGTCTCGCACGTATTAGATTAATTATGCCATTAATGAAAATAAACTAATCTTTAATAGTGAATTTCAAAATAATTTTGCTTTATTTTCTAAAATTACTTTTGTTATTGTTGTAAATAATGTAGAAATGCACGCAATACGTGAAAGTCTATCTTTTGCAGAGACATGGCCCAAGGTGGTGGTGACGGCAATGGTAGTACTGGAGGTACTGGCAACAAAATACCTGAGGAGGTGCAACCACAACCTGTGAAGGAACAGCTACCCGGCATTCAGTATTGCGTTAACAGTCCTCCCCCATGGCCGGAAGCTGTTGTGTTGGGTTTCCAGCATTATCTTTTGACTCTGGGCATTACCACTTTGATTCCCAGCATGATCGTTCCTCAAATGGGAGGTGGTGATACTGAGAAGGCAAGGGTGATTCAAACCTTGCTTTTCGTTTCAGGATTGAGCACACTCTTGCAGTCTTTGTTTGGGACCCGGCTCCCATCTGTGGTTGTGGGTTCGTACTCATATATTATACCCACAACTTCAATTGTACTAGCCCGAAGATATAATGTATACATAGATCCTCATGAGAGGTTCATAGAGACCATGAGAGGAATACAAGGTGCTCTGATTATTACTGCATGTTTCCAGATGGTTATGGGATTTTTAGGCATTTGGAGGAATGCAGTAAGGTTCCTTAGCCCCCTTTCTGTTGTTCCATACGTAACTTTTACGGGGTTTGGACTTTATCATCTCGGTTTCCCTTTGCTGGCAACATGTGTTGAAGTTGGGCTTCCGGGGTTGATTGTTATGGTCTTCATCTCACAGTATCTTCCCCAGTTGCTGAAACCAGAGAGGCCAATATGGGATCGATTCGCAGTGCTCTTCTCAGTTGGGATTGCCTGGTTATATGCCCAATTTCTTACTTCAAGTGGTGTGTATAGGAACAAACCTGCAAAGACTCAGATTAGTTGCCGCACAGATCGTGCTGGACTCTTGACTGCAGCTCCTTGGCTATATATTCCTTATCCATTTCAATGGGGAAGCCCCACATTTCATGCCAGAGAAGCTTTTGCAATGATGGCTGCTTCCTTTGTTTCACTTTTTGAGTCTACTGGTACATTTTTTGCAACAGCAAGATATAGCAGCGCCACACCTGTGCCACCTTCTGTTACTAGCCGCGGTATTGGCTGGCTGGGAATAGGAGTTTTGCTCAATGGCGTGTTTGGTTCTGTAACTGGCGCTTCGGCATCAGTGGAAAATGCTGGTCTATTGGCATCAACGAGAGTTGGAAGTCGAAGAGTCATTCAAATATCAGCAGTGTTTATGATTTTCTTCTCTGTATTTGGAAAACTTGGAGCATTTTTTGCTTCTATACCCCTACCAATCATGGCAGCTTTGTACTGTGTGTTCTTCGGCTACGTTTCTTCTGCAGGTCTTGGTTTTCTCCAATTCTGTAACCTGAACAGTTTCAGAACAAAATTTATTCTGGGCTTTTCTTTCTTCATGGGCATTTCAGTACCACAGTACTTCAGAGAGTATTATCGTATAGATCCAAGTTCTGGACACATTCGCACCCACGCTGGATGGTTTGATGATATAGTGACTGTCATCTTCATGTCTCACACAACGGTGGCTGCACTGGTTGCTTTGATTTTGGATTGCTCACTCTCTCGCGAAACTGACGCCGCCAGAACAGACACTGGCTTGCATTGGTGGGAGAAGTTCAGCTTATATGCTTCGGACATTAGAAATGATGAATTCTATGGACTCCCATGCCTGCTGAATAAGCTTTTCCCAGCTGTTTGAACCTACATGAGAAGAATATGATCTGCAACTATTACTGCTAGAGTTATTGTTTCCCATTCACATGATTAATGCAAGAGGGAAACGAAAATGCAATGCTTTACCATTGTGTGGTTAATATTCCATGTTAAAGATTTGATGTGTTTTGCTACAACTTCTAATTTCATAGTCATTGGCTTCTTTTCAAAACCAGAAAAAAATGCACGCAAGCAAATAAAGCGTTGTGTTTTCAGACATTATAATATTAATGTATTTTTTTTTTTTAATGATTAAGAATGTTAAAATAATATTAAAAATAAAATAAAAGAAAAAAAAGGCTTGAAATGCACTAGCTATATAGCTGCAGTCAATTATAAAAAATAAATCTCGCTAAAAAATAAATAATTTTTTTACACTTTGATTAGGGAATTATCTTGCAAAAAAAATTGTGGGAATTTATCTATTTGAACTTGTAGAATTCATTTTTTAATAAACATGAATTTATATCTAATAAATAAATAACCAAATAAATATAAATATATATTAATAATCAAAATTAAGTAAATATAAATAAATTATATGACGTGATGATGAAAGCCACGCGAGTCGCCGGTGGAAATCAAATCCCACCGAGGAATAAGATGATGCCAAGCAGCGTAGCCATTGCGTTCTCACTCGCATTCCTCTCTTTTCTCCCCCCTTCACCTGACCGATTACCATAAAATATCTGTATTTCCATTTTCATCTGCTCTGTTTTCGTTTTTTATTATTTTTTTAACTTTTTCCTTTTCATTCAAAACTACTACATTCCCTGGCGTACCAGGATTCGTCCAAGGAATGGCTAAGGCCGCCAAGAATTGGGATTGACTATGATGAGGCCTTGCATGCGAGTAACCATAGCATGGACAATCTGCCAGGGGCGTTGGGAACCAGCGCCAGCTTAGCTCTGCGGTTGGGTCAGACCGTCTTCTCCTCTGCCTCCCTTCTCTTCATGTGCTTGGACGTTGATTTCTACAGCTATACTTCCTTCTGGTAAGCTCAATTTCCTTTACCTCGAACTTTAGAATTGTGTTTTGATCGAGTCATTTTGTGGGTTTTGGCTTATTCTTCAATACCCATCTCTTTTTGCTCAAATTATTATTCAATTTATTGCGTGTTACCGTGTGGGTGGTATGAACATGGGGAAAGGAAAACTGCGATGATCATAAAGTCAATGAAGTATTTTTATTAGAGAGTTTGGTTGCTGAAAAGCATAGGAATTCAATATGAATTTTGGATTCTCTTGGTTGGGGAATGGGAGACGTTCTTAGGTTGCGAATGCAATTGGTGGAAAATACATGAACATAAAAGACTCCTAGGAATTTATTGGAGGTGAAGATAGGAAGTATAGGCTATTGGCTTATAGGCTACTTCTTTTGGTTGAATATCTAATGGATGCAGCCCATTTCGAGTGAGTTTAAGTCAAGAGAAAGAGCAGTGAGTTAAAAAAATTTCCAGGGTCTGCCCTGGTAGTACGTGCTCATGTTGCATGCTTGATTGGGTGCTCAATGTGCTTTTTCAATTTCAATTTTGGCATCTCCTAATGTCAATGAAAATCAACAGTTGTGACTAAGGTGCACAGTTTAGTTAAGTTGAATTAATGGAAATTATAAGTTGAAGAGGGGAGTGGTGGTAGGAATTCTGAGGATCCATTGACTGAGCTCCAATGAGTAGGGGTGATAAACGGTCGGTCCGGACCGACCTAACCGACTAAAACAGACTCTTAGGAAGGTCTCGTTTGGATAGTGAAATGAAATGAGATGATCTATAAATAGTAGTGAAATTGTTTGTGAATAGTAGTGAAATGATTTGAGTTAAGATGTTTATACGGTTTTGAGAAATGAGAGAGACAATTTTGAATAAAAATATTATAAAGTTAAAATATTGTTAGAATATTATTTTTTAATAATATTATTATTTTTTTAGATTTGAAAAAGTTGAATTGTTTTTTGTGTTTTATTTGGAAGTTTGGAAAAATTGTAATAATTAGGTAATGATTAGATGAAAAATTTGAAGATTCGAAATTGAAAAGTGTTTGTGTTTGTGTTGTTTGGATATTGAGATGAGATGAGATGAAATAAGAGTATCTTGCTATCCAAACTAGGCCTTAAGGTTGAGAGCATTTCCTTCATAATAATATTGTGTTTTCCATTCAAAAGTGTTGGTATGGAGAGAAAGATTTCAAGTGGTCATTATTTTTGTGCATGTATTGGAGCACCGTGGAAACTTGGCTTCAATATGAAAAATGCTAAAAGGGGTGCATTTAATCAAATTGTTAGTAGTACACTACTCTTCAGTAAATTGATGTAGGGACGTGACATTTTATATGTAAGCAGGCGTGTGATTTTAATTTTGAGTTTTAAATCTCTTGGGCATGTAAGAGCTGTTTGATTAAGAAGTGTCTTCTTTATCAATTTAGCTCCAGGCAAAGCAAAATCAAAGTACTGCTAGAATGGTAAGGATATATTTTACGAGGTAAAATGTCATATTAAAATAACCCATTCCTATAATAAAGCAAATGAAGTGTCAGCATTAAAACCAGGCTGCATTAAAGATTGGTCTTTATTGCAGATGGAAGTGATGTTGATCAAGGAGGAATGTGAAATGTTGCTTGGGAGGTAGTTCAAATCTATGATGTGAAATTGTTTAATTATTGTGTTCTTTCTTACTGACCAAAAAAGAAATTCTTTTGTTCTGTCTTGGTGGTCCGTATTCTTGAAGCTTCATTGTGGTGTTGGTTTTGGATGCAACTATGTTGAAAAGTGCACTTGTATATGTCCTGTATACTTGGGCTATGCCTATTTCTAACCATAAAACTTGCTTACTGATAAAAAAAGTGCAAATTTCCCATGGTGGGTGGTATAGAGTCTGAATTGGTTTTGAGGTGGTACATATTGATTTGATCTTCCTTTTAATATGCCTTTCTAGATGGAATTGGTTCTGTCCCTGATATCCTCTGGAAGTAGTATGACAATGAATTTCATGTACGTCTGTTTGAATGTTGGAATTAAGAACTAGGTAACTTGGCACATATGATTTCTGATGACTGCTTAATGCTTCATGCTTCATGCCTTGGGAGGGTTTAGGCTTGGGTTTGTATGCATGTTTTGACCAGGTAGATGTTGTCAACAGTTTCTTGTACACTCATTTCCAGTTTCCTCAACTTTGAGTAAAACATTTTAAATCACTGGTTGCATCATCATGGTACACGAATCTTATCATTTGAAACAGTTGAGAAACAAATCTGTCTACCATCAAATTTTTATGTATACTAGTGATGCCACTCCTTGTGAAAATGGAAGGTTGGCCCATTTATTTCATCTATTAACTATGCTAGGCTTGGTGACTCGATACAATGAGCAGAAACTGGTTTGCCCAAGAAATTACCTTCTCTAGATTAGATTCAGGGAAAAGTACAGTTTAACTCCAAATTACGAAAATTGGCACATTGCATCCTCAAACTATCAAAAATTGCAAGCATATCATCTTTTAAGATTCGACTCATTTCACCAATTTTTCCTCCATCTTAATGGTCAAAATTGGACAAATGTGCTATTTGTCAGTTTTTGGTAATTGGACAGTGCAATGTGTCATTTTTTGTAGCTTGGCTGCAAAGTTTAAAACAACTGGTAGTTATAGGGTACAGTGTGTATTTTTTTCCCAAATATATAAGAATTTTCTTTGTCGATGACATTCTAGTTTTCTGTGTTGGTGTACTAAATCCGTTGCATTTCTTATCCATGAACTGTGAGTATTGTTTAGTGCCATTTCTAATATTTAATGACATGTTATGACATATATTGCGGCACTGTTGCTTTGAATTTTCTATCTGATTTCTTAACAATGTATTCCTCGTGTTGATTTTACAGCTATTTGGTGACAGTCATGGGTTTGGCAATTCCCTGGAGCCTGACGCTGCTGGTAGTGGATGCACATTCTGTTTTCATTAGATGTTTACCTCGTCAACCAAGAATAATATTGGTCATCGTTCTAGGAGATTTGGTACCTTCATTTTGAATTATTTAAGAACTCTATGATATCATCCTTGTAACTGCTTAAGAGGGATATAACGTTTTGTTCTATCTCAGGTTTTGTCGTTTCTCTTGCTAGCTGCGGCGTCTTCGACAGCTAGTGTCACAGATCTCCTGCATGATGCCGGAAGATCCTACTGCGCTGCAAACTTATGTAGTAGATATCAGTTGTCTGCTGCAATGGCATTCTTGTGTTGGTCCCTTTCATTTGCTTCATCTCTCTTCAATCTTTGGCTTCTTCCTTCTTTATGAAATTCTGAGCGGTAGTTGAAATTTGTACAAATGAAATGGGCAAATATCAACTGTTACTTACTATCACAGCATTGGCTAGAAACTCATTTCTTAAGGCATTAATGTTGGAGCGAAATTGTGAGAAAAAGACAATGGTTGTCTATGTCGATACCATGGATACACCACGTCGAGGTCTTGAAAATTTTATTGGGAATCATACGTTCCCATGCTTTCCATACCATGGAAGCTTTTTGGGACAAGTGCACAAACACCCCTCAAATCTACCGTCGAATCTGCAACAGCCCAAAAAAAATTATCGAAGTATACGTTATTTTATTTTACTTCCTGGTGACATGTATGCAGGGATGGTTGTTACGATCTTATATCGATTAAATATGTGATTAGTTGGTAGTTTCTAAGCCCTTAGGCATTCTATTTTGTAAGCTAATTTTTAAGGATGAGTTCTACTTAGTGGATTCATAACAAATAGTATTAGAGTCATTCTACTTATGCAGTTCATGTTGGCATGGTTGCAATCGTGTGGCACGGAGAGTGATGTCGGCATGACAGTGTTCGTCTGGGACTAGGAATGACTTAGCACATAGCCAGCCTGTGTGAGTGCCGAGACCGCTGTGGACATCGGCTGTAGAGCGTGGTGGTTGTTACAATCCCACATCGATTAAGTATGAGATATATATATATATTTTTTTTTATTTAAGAGTTAGGGCCTCATGTCTACGAGGGACCCCTTTCTAGTTTTATTAATTACCCTCTCACTTGTGGAGGAGGAAAACCGTGGTGCAGTTATGGACTCCGAGGAAATACAACCAAGACACAAATCTCAGAGACAAAATAAAGCCCAAACAAATACTAAATTCTAAGACCAAAAATGATAAACAACAAGATATAGACGGCACTTCGGTAAAGCACCCTGAGCTTTATCAGACGACGCAAAAGGTTCCATCAAACCAACTTCTTTAATCTCCCTTTTGAAGTACGTAGACCTCGGATATTCCATGTCAAAATTTATTGGGTTTGTGGCTAAAACCCGAGACGATCTCTGAACCTTTTCAAAAAATTTCCAAGTACCTTTTCTTTTTTTTTGATTCCTCCTCTTCATTCTCCGTGGCATAATCTTTTTAAGTATCAAATATCTCAGCATCAAGTTCTGGATCAGGTTCAAAAACAGAGTCTTCCAATGTGAAGAAAGCATCCTTAGGCGCTAGTATGGCATCATCATCATCAGGTTTCAACCTAACCTCTCCCACATCCTCCTGCGTATTTACAACCCTTTCAACCGAACGCTCACCCTGATACAAACTCGTCCGCCGATTTATCAGCCACATTATTATCCTCCACTCCGCAGTTATCTTGCGTACCACCTTTGGACTCATTCACCGGCTAATTTGTGGCCACATCCACAACCTGGAGTTGCAAAATGTTCCTAGTATTACCAATATCATATTCCGAAATAACCATAGCACCCTTGCCTTTACCAATGTCATCCAATTCCTTTGCATCTTGGACTTCTTTTGCAGTTTCAGTCTCTACTCCTTTCTTCCTCTCCCAGACTTTTTCGCCATTCCGTAGTATCTTCATTTTATAGGTACGCACATTATGACCTTGAATTTTACATCAAGAACAGAATGCTAGTAATGTATCATAGATCACTTCCTGTTTGCGACCACTACCCGGCAGCCCTATAAAAAAATATGGGATTGGCTCCTTTCAAGGGTCCATATCCAGACATAGACATGCACCATCTGTACGAGTTGCACAGATCATCGGATTATCTCAACGAATATAATAGTCTATCGGTGCAGTGAATATTTTTAAGAACGATTCTTGATAGAAATTGGGTGAGAGCCTAGGCAATGCAATCCAAACACAAATCAAATATGGTTCTTCATCTTCATTAAAATCAGGTTTCCAAAGAAACAATCTGTATTGTATTCCATTCACTTCACAGACTTCACGTGAATGTGCTTTATGAGAATCTGCTTCATTTGACATACGTACAAATACGTTTCTTGAATGTCTCATAGTTGAAACCACTGGTAAACAAGATAATCCCCAACGATTGTGAATGTAAAGCCTAATAGCATCCAAAGAAGGCCTTTGTCGTAAGAATTTTAGAACAATGGAGAAACGAAAAAGCTCAAAGGATTGGACTATCTCCTCCTTAGAGAATTGAAAACATAGTTCTCCATCTACATATTTTGGTCCCCGATAAGCCACAGAGATCTCTAGAATTGGTTGAGGTACTACATAGACCAGATCGACGTAAGGACGTCAACCTTCCTTTACATCAGCAACCATGCAACCCCACGAACCCGAACATCGCAATCACAAGATCCAAGCAGAGTCTTTCTTGCGCTCCAAGAACCAGAGTCTTTCATCCATCAGTTGACTAAGTATGAGATTGGTTTATAAGCCTCTAGGCACCTTTTCCCTGTAAGTCGATTTTCAAGAATGAGTTCTACCTAGTGGGTTTATAACAGTGGTGCCCTTATGAAAGCAACCATATGATCCAATTAGGCTGATTGGAGGAATGTCGATGATGCCTGTGTTTATATAGTCCTTATGGTAATATAGAGATAAGGATGCAAAACCCTAAAGCAACTTTTGGTTGTGATATGATGGCACTAGGGGTGGGGGGGATATGGATGGTGGACTAAGCCACCTGTTTGCTCGTCAAACAGACAGAGTTAGGGAGTATAGGGAGGTGTGGGTGGAGTATTGGGAGAAATTCTGACTCTCCACCCTAACGGAAGCGGGTTTTGGGAGGGGTGGTTGCCCAACCTATGGCAAACAAGGTTTCGGGACTATACATGAACATGTGGAACTAGCTAATATGCATTGAAAGACATATAATAGTATAAATTAGTAATCACAGGCATTAATCGGTCTAGAATGCTATCCGTGCTAGCTGTAAATTAGTGTTTCCTCTAAGCTTCATAATCATAGGACTCTAGTAATTAAACATTGACTTTAAAAACGTATAGACCCAAATAATAAATCATCATTAATCTCAAAGGAACTAATGAACACGACCAGAAAAATAATAATAAAAATAAATAAATAAATCGGTAAGACATGTGAACTTATTAATGGAAATACCTCGACATTATACAAATAAACACATCTTGCAGAATTTTAAGATAAAGTGGTACTACACATTTATCAATGAAATCCATTGATCCCAAATTTAAGAAAACATAAAGCTACATTAAAAATCCACAAAAAATGGGAGGAATAATTGGCCTACTTGTCAATGTCTATCACTACAAAAAAAAAGGGTTACCGGCGTTCCATTAATGCTGGCAACTTGGAGCTAAACGTCGATACTATATTTACCGGCTTTTATTTGCCAATCGAACACATGGGTGGATACATATGGGACAATTACCTTGTTTAATGGCAACGCATGTATAATCCAAGCCTCCACCCTTAACGCTGTAAGATGTATTCTGAAAAGGGAAGTCTGGAATTGATTTTATGAGAAGTTGGAAAAGTAACGTTGTTAATAGAAGGAAGGGTGAAATGGTGCGTTGTGATTTTAGTGAAAATATGTGATTTGTGAATGAATGAAGGATAGCAGTAGCTGTGCATAATGGTGTGTTGCGGTTATGGTGAAGCGGTGCATTTTGTTAAGGTTGATGGGCAATAATTGGTTTAATCAAAGCTAAGAATAAAGCTGAGAATCATGTGAAAGGAGATTCATTTTAGCATATTTTGAACTAAGTGGAGTTTGGAGATTATTGGAAAATCTCTTGCAAGAAATGACAGTTACGTTCTTGGTTTTCCTTTCTTGAGTTCTTACTTTCTTGCATTTTCTTGTTTCAACCTTGTTTGGTGACAGGAAGGAAGTAAGCTTGTGATAGACGGTTGACCTCATGTGTGTTAGGATAGTACATGCAATTGCAAGCATATGTTTTGACTATCGCCAACTCGGCAACTAAAGTTAGGTATACATCTATGCAGTTTACTATTTTCCCTACCCGATAATATGAGGCAAGAGTAATCAAGTCTCTCCATCGGCCAGTCTAGAGAAACCAAATGAAATGGTTCTCAACTTATCACAGTCTCCAATCATAACACCATAGCCTTCTAGACAGATTGTGAAAAGGAACAGTCGTCGAATGAGGTTTTCCTTTAGCTTGTCCAATAATTCATGTGGGGATGATGATTAAGACCAACCTAGCTATTTGTCCTTGATCCCTTTTTTAGTTTTATAATTTTGCAGTAGTTAGAATGAGTAATAGTTGAGGATTCCAACTCCTTCTTCATGTGTCTCTAATCCTTTATAGTAAGAGAAATTTTATTTGTAGTCTCCAATTGGGGATTGTATGTGCAAACCCTTCATTAAATAGAAAAAAATATCATTTTTATAAAGATATTATTGTAATTTTAAAAAAATTTAAAGATAAAATTGACTAGGCTTGCAATGCAGTCTCCAAATGGAGATTGTATGTAGCATTGCTCGATCGGTTGGTAATGCCTACTTAAAAAAAAATAACATTGATGTTGTAATCACACTGTATTTTTTTATATATGATAGCGATGTTATTGTCAGATGATTTGTGAAGACTGCTAATGACATCACGATTTTTGAAAAAGTAGATGTCTTCTTTGTATCGATGATGCCGATGTAGACTCGTTGTCATTTAATAGGTCACCAATAAAAAAAATTGCATTAGACATAAGTTCAATTGAAGATCTTAGTGACGTACACTGGTTAATTAAATTTACAACTCTCTCGTACTGTTGTGACTTTGCAAGGATATGGGAAGCAATTCCACCTTGTTGGCTTAATACTTCATATTCGCCTTGTGCTTTGTATGCATTTTTTCAATCTGGAAAACATAGTCACATTAGCTATAAGACACGTAATGATATCAAGTAATCACAGGCATCAATCAATTCAGAATTCTAAGTTGAGCACGTATGACAAATTTATTCAAAAAATAAAAAATCCATTGACCAAATAACTATAAAGCTACAATAGAAATCAGCAAAAGAACGAGAGGAGTTTCACACAAAGTCATTTAGGCTACGTTTGGATGTTAAGCTGAGTTCAATTCTTTATGAATAGTAGTGAGTTGAGTAGTGAAGAGAATTTTGTGGAACTCATCTAAACTGAGTTTAAAGTGTACTTGTATGTTAAGATGAGTTTAGTACTTTTTATGAGAAGTTGAAATAGGTTGTGAGTCTCACGTATAAATATGTGTTAAGTTGAAAAAGGTTATGGGTCCTACGTGTAAAGAGGTTTTGAGTTGAAATGAGTTTAGTGATTTGAGAGTTGGGTAGTTGGATATTAGACTCAGTTTAAAATTAGACTGATCTTACCTGAGTCTTGCAACCAAACGCAGCCTTAATTAGTTAGACTAGGACTCCTGTATATTATGCAAATATAAGAACCCTACTTTGTCTATTTTCAACCTCCTAATCCAATTAGGAGTTAAAGAACTTATAATATAAGTTCTTATAAGTAAAATGTTAACCCACAAAAGATTATTACCAACTTACTATCACAACATTGACTATGAATTCATTTTTTAAGGCATTAATGCATGAGTGAAATTCTGATGAGAAAAATCCAAATGTTGTCTATATCGAAACCATGGATACACCACATCGAGGTCTTGAAAAATTTCTTAAATTTACCGTCAAATTTTCAATCACCCCACAAATTATAAATTTTGGTCATCACTGCTTTAAACTACCAAGAGTATGTTACTTTGTTTTACTTCCTGATAACATGTATGCAAGGTGTGGTGCCCCTATGAAAGCAACCATATGATCCATTAAGTTGATCAGAGGAATGTCGATGGCGCCTGTTCTTGTAGTCCCTACGGTAATATAGAGGTCAGGAAGCAAGCCCTAAAATAGCTTTTGGTTGTCATACAATGGCACTAAGGGTGGGGATCATTTGGACAGTGGCCGACAATGATACTCGTTCACTTGTCGTACGGACTGGACTAGGGAGTATATGGTGGCGGGGACAAGAATGTACTAGGGGAGAAATTGACTGATCTTGGCCCAAACGGGAACCGAGTGCAGGAAAGGTAGCTGCCCACCAGTGTAGGGCAGGTAGCACCCTTAATATATATGGGAAACAAGGTTTCACGACTGTAGGTGAACATGTGGAAATGGCCAACATGCATTGAAAGGCACGTAATGATATAAATTAGTAATTACATGAATTAATGATTAGTCCCATTTGCCATCCGTGCTCGCTATGCACTAAGTAGCTCCCCACATTGGCTTTGAAAACGTATCGAGCCAAGTAACCAACCACCATTAACCTCAAAGGAAATAATGAACAGAATCAAGAAAAAAAAAAACAAATGACATGTGAATTTATTATTGAAAATTATTCCAGTAAACACATTTTGTAGAATTTTAAAATAGAGTGGTACTGCGCATTTATCTATGAAATTCGTTGAACCCAAATTAAAGAAAATATAAATGTACACCAAAAATCTGCAAAAAATGGGAGGAGTCTCGTACCGACTATAGTTAGCATAGGACTCTTTCCTATGATGCATATTTAGTAATCAACCTACTTGTGCGTGTCATATATTTTCCACCTCTTAATCCAATTAGGATTGAAGAACTTAGAATATTTATTTTAAAGTTTTTCGGATGCTTTTATCTCTGACAAACTTCGTCTCAAATTCATGCATTTGGAGTATCTTTATTAGATATTGTACGTTAGTCATTTTTATTGAGTTTTGATCTGTTTTGACATTGTTTGAAGCTCTAAACCCATTTTTGGCATTTTGATTTTAGTCTTGTAGTTGATCAAGGCCATATGTAGACTATTATCGGCTCAATCTTTTGGTCTATTATTAGCTCTTTGTATGTTTTGGCCCATTATTAAATCATTGTTGGCCATGACTCCGGATTTGATGTTCCAATTCATGCATGCCAATCACTTAATCACCAATGTTATTTTTTTCATCTCATCAGCGACCAAATTAACGAATATAAAGGCTACACTCAAATTTTAAAATCAAAATTTTAAAGTTCTCCACCTAATTGAGTACTTTGAAGGAGATGTTGGTGATAATATCAAGTCAAGAATTTGATTTAATTTTCATAATGATTAAGATATCTATCTCATCTCATCTCAATGTAATTTTTTTATGAATATAAATCTATTCCTTGTATTCAATAACAGCTGATAACAATAAATACGTAGCCCACAAAATCTTTCTCAATCCTCTCCTCTCTATCTCAAATTTTATTATATTTTATATTTTCTATCGGATGCCAACTTCCACGACCCGTGCAAAGAACACAATGATAAAGAATACGCTAATTTGCTTGGATTGTGATGGAAAAGTGCTTTGTAAAAGTTGGTGCAGCATGCATGCATGTTGTAACACCCGGGTCGAACGCTTGCGTTCCAAATTTTCAAATTTCTTTTAGATTTTTATGTATGAAAATAACGAGTAATTTCAAATGAGTTATGGGCTCAAAAATTTGTTTTGGTGGATTTTACTGAGCTGGGATAATTAGATGAAATTCCTTTAAGTGGGAACTTATCCGAAAATTTTATAAGATAAGTATTATTTTTAAAGATTAAGCCGATACCGATAACTCACGGAAAGTCCAAACCACCACGTACGCTCAAAAGTTCAAAACTCAAACCAATGAGAACAAGTCCAGACTCCACGCCATGCACGTTTTCACGCCATGGACGTCTCCCTCCCAGAGTCTATATATATTCATGTATAAGCTGGATGTTCAATTTTTCGCCAAGCTAGGGTTGTCGCACATAGTTTTTCCAGCAGGCAAATCCTAGGAAACCACCATAAAATTTGCCAATTTTTTCCTCTTTCACACCCCTACATAGCAAGTAAAGTGGTTCAAGTGTTCTTTTCTAGAGTTTTCAAACTCCATTGGTTTCCCTAAGTCTATTGTCTCGAATAGGGACCCAATCTTTCTTAACTCTTTTTGGAGGGAGTTATTACACTTACAAGGCATATCATTAGATTTTAGTTCAACATATCACCCTTAATCCGATGGCCAAACTGAAGTATTGAATAATTGTTCAAAAAGTTATTTGAGGTGCTATAGGAGTCATAAACCAAAGGAGTGGAGCATGTGGATTCCTATGCCATAATGATGTTGTAACACCACATGTCACATGCACTTCCATTGGAATATCTCCCTTTGAGGCACTTTAAGGGTACCCTCCATCAAAGGTGCTGACCTACATTTTAGGAAAAATTGCTAATGTTGCAGTGGATCAGCAGTTGAAGTCAAGGGAGTAACTTCTATTACTATTGAGAGAGAATTTGCTTAAGGCCTAGTAGAGAAAGAAAATTTTTGTTGACAAAAAGAAGATATAAATAAGTTTTGAAGTGGGAGAGTGGGTATTTTTTAGATTCCAACTTTATAAGGTGTCCTTTATGAGAGGGGGGAGGGGGCGGAGAAAGAATTATAAGGGCCTTCAGGTTAAGGGCCTTAAAGGGGAAGGGAATGTAAGATGTGTTCTAGAATTAATGGAAGTCTGGAATTGATTTTATGAGAAAAGGGAAGAGTAATTGTATTAATAGAAGGAATGGTGAAATGATGCGTTGTGACTTTAGTGTGGCAGTGCATTTTGCGAAGGAATGAAGGACAGTAATGGCTGTGCAAAATGATGCGTTGCAGCTTTAGTGAAACAATGCATTTTGTTAAGGTTGAGGGGCAGTAGTTGGGTTCAATGAAATGATGCTGAAATGAGATTCATTCTAATGTATGTTGAACTAAGTGGAGTTTGGAGATTCCTGAAAAATCTCTTTCAAGAAATGACAATTATGTTTTTGGTTTTCCTTTCTTGAGTTCTTACTTTCTTGCATTTTCTTGTTTCAACCTTATTTGGTGACGGTAAGGAAGTAAGCTTGTGATAGACGGTTGACCTCATGTGTGTTGGGATAGTACATGCAATTGCAAGCATATGTTTTGACTATCGCCAACTCGGCAACTGAAGTTGGGTATACATTTATGCAGTTTACTATTTTCCATACCCGATAGTATGAGGCAAGAGTAATCAAGTCTCTCCATCAGCAAGTCTAGAGAAACCAAATGAAATGTTTCTCAACTTATCACAGTCTCCAATCATAACACCATAGCCTTCTAGACAGATTGTGAAAAGGAATAGTCGTCGAAGGCGGTTTTCCTTTAGCTTGTCCAATAACTCATGTGGGGATGATGATTAAGACCCACCTAGCTATTTGTCCTTGATCCCTTTTTTAGTTTTATAATTTTGCATTAGTTAGAATGAGTAATAGTTGAGGATTCCAACTCCTTCTTCATGTGTCTCTAATCATTTATGCTAAGAGAAATTCTATTTGTAGCCTCCAATTAGGGACTGTATGTACAAACCCTTTATTAAATGAAAAAAAAATATCATTTTTATAAGGATGTTATTGTAGTTTTAAAAAAAAATTAAAGATAAAATTGACTAGGCTTGCAATGCAGTCCTCAAATGGAGATTGTATGTAGCATTGCTCGATTGGTTAGTAATGCCTACTTAAAAAAAATAGCATTGATGTTGTAATTACACTGTATTTTTTATATATGATAGCGATGTTATTGTCGGATGATTTGTGAAGACTGCTAATGACATTACGATTTTTGGAAAAGTAAATGTCTTCTTTGTATCGATGATGCCGATGTAGACTCGTTGTCATTTAATAGGTCACCAATAAAAAAAATTGCATCAGAAATAAGTTCAATTGAATATCTTAGTGACGTACACTGGTTAATTAAATTTACAACTCTCTCGTACTGTTGTGACTTTGCAAGGATATGGGAAGCAATTCCACTTTGTTGGCAGAATACTTCATATTCGCCTTGTGCTTTGTATGCATTTTTTCAATCTAGAAAACATAGTCACATTAGCTATAAGATTCAACATGATTATACTTGATATGTGAAATTGGCCAACATGCAGTTAAAGACACGTAATGATATTAAGTAATCATAGGCATCAATCAATTCAGAATTCTAAGATGTGCACGAATGACAAATTTATCCAAAAAATAAAAAATTATACTTGATATGTGAAATTGGCCAACATGCAGTTAAAGACACGTAATGATATTAAGTAATCATAGGCATCAATCAATTCAGAATTCTAAGATGTGCACGAATGACAAATTTATCCAAAAAATAAAAAATCCATTGACCAAATAACTATAAAACTACAATAGAAATCAACAAAAGAACGAGAAGAGTTTCACACAAAGTCATTTAGGCTACGTTTGGATGTTGAGCTGAGCTCAGTTCTTTATGAATAATAGTGAGTTGAGTAGTGGAGAGAATTATGTAAAGCCCATCTAAACTGAATTTAAATTGTACTTGGATGTTAAGATGAGTTTAATACTTTTTATGAGAAATTGAAAAAGGTTGTGAGTCCCATGTATAAAAATGTGTTAAGTTGAAAATGGTTATGGGTCCCACGTGTAAAGAGGTTTTGAGTTGAAATGAGTTTAGTGATTTGAGAGTTAAGTGTTTGGATGTTAGACTCAGTTTAAAATTAAACTGATCTCAGCTGAGTTTTGCAACCAAACGCAACCTTAATTAGTTATACTAGGACTCCTATATATTATGCAAATATAAGAACCCTACTTTGTCTATTTTTGACCTCTTAATCCAATTACAAGTTAAAGAACTTATAATATAAGTTCTTATAAGTAAAATGTTAACCCACAAAAGATTATTACCAACTTACTATCACAGCATTGACTATGAATTCATTTTTTAAGGCATTAATGCATGAGTGAAATTCTGATGAGAAAAATCCAAATGTTGTCTATATCGAAACCATGGATACTCCACATCGAGGTCTTGAAAAGTTTCTTAAATTTATCGTCGAATTTTCAATCACCCCATAAATTATAAATTTTGGTCATCACTGCTTTAAACTATCAGGAGTATGTTACTTTGTTTTACTTCCTGATAACATGTATGCAAGGTGTGGTGCCCCTATGAAAGCAACCATATGATCCATTAAGTTGATCAGAGGAATGTCGATGGTCCCTGTTCTTGTAGTCCCTATGGTAATATAGAGGTTAGGAAGCAAGCCCAAAAATAGCTTTTGGTTGTCATACAATGGCGTTAAGGGTGGGGATCATTTGGACGGTGGCCGACAATGATACTCGTTCACCCGTGGTACGGACTGGACTAGGGAGTATATGGAGGCGGGGATAAGAAAGTACTAGGGGAGAAATTGACTGATCTTCGCCCAAACGGGAACCGAGTGCGGGAAATGTAGCTGCCCACCAGTGTAGGGCAGGTAGCACCCTTAATATATATGGGAAACAAGGTTTCACGACTGTAGGTGAACATGTGGAAATGGCCAACATGCATTGAAAGGCACGTAATGATATAAATTAGTAATTACATGAATTAATGATTAATCCCATTTGCCATCAGTGCTCGCTATGCACTAAGTAGCTCCCCACATTGGCTTTGAAAACGTATAGAGCCAAGTAACCAACCACCATTAATCTCAAAGGAAATAATGAACATGATCAAGAAAAAAAAAAACAAATGACATGTGAATTTATTATTGAAAATTATTCAAGTAAACACATTTTATAGAATTTTAAAATAGAGTGGTACTGCGCATTTATCAATGAAATTCGTTGAACCCAAATTAAAGAAAATATAAATGTACACCAAAAATCTGCAAAAAATGGGAGGAGTCTCGTACCGACTATAGTTAGCATAGGACTCTTTCCTATGATGCATATTTAGTAATCAACCTACTTGTGCGTGTCATATATTTTCCACCTCTTAATCCAATTAGGATTGAAGAACTTAGAATATTTATTTTAAAGTTTTTCGGATGCTTTTATCTCTGACAAACTTCGTCTCAAATTCATGCATTTGGAGTATCTTTATTAGATATTATACGTGAGTCATTTTTATTGAGTTTTGATCTGTTTTGACATTGTTTGAAGCTCTAAACCCATTTTTGGCATTTTGATTTTAGTCTTGTAGTTGATCAAGGCCATATGTAGACTATTATCGACTCAATCTTTTGGTCTATTATTAGCTCTTTGTATGTTTTGGCCCATTATTAAATCATTGTTGGCCATGACTCCGGATTTGATGTTCCAATTCATGCATGCCAATCACTTAATCACCAATGTTATTTTTTTCATCTCATCAGCAACCAAATTAACGAATATAAAGGCTACACTCAAATTTTAAAATCAAAATTTTAAAGTTCTCCACCTAATTGAGTACTTTGAAGGAGATGTTGGTGATAATATCAAGTCAAGAATTTGATTTAATTTTCATAATGATTAAGATATCTATTTTATCTCATCTCAATATAATTTTTTTATGAATATAAATCTATTCCTTGTATTCAATAACAGCTGATAACAATAAATACGTAGTCCACAAAATCTTTCTCAATCCTCTCCTTTCTATCTCAGATTTTATTATATTTTATATTTTCTATCGGATGCCAACTTCCACGACCCGTGCAAAGAACATAATGATAAAGAATACGCTAATTTGCTTGGATTGTGATGGAAAAGTGCTTTGTAAAAGTTGGTGCAGCATGCATTTATGTTGTAACACCCGGGTCGAACGCTTGCGTTCCAAATTTTCAAATTTCTTTTAAATTTTTATGTATGAAAATAATGAATAATTTCAAATGAGTTATGGGCTCAAAAATTTATTTTGGTAGATTTTACTGAGCTGGGATAATTAGATGAAATTCTTTAAGTGGAAACTTATCCGAAAATTTTATAAGATAAGTATTATTTTCAAAGATTAAGCAGATACCGATAACTCACGGAAAGTCCAAACCACCACCACGTACGCTCAAAAGTTCAAAACTCAAACCAGTGAGAACAAGTCCAGACTCCACGCCATGCACGTTTTCACGCCATGGACGTCTCCCTCCCACAGTCTATATATATTCATGTATAAGCTGGATGTTCAATTTTCGCCAAGCTAGGGTTGCCGCACATAGTTTTTCCAGCAGGCAAATCCTAGGAAACCACCACCTTAACACACCGCTGCTCAGCCACTGTGAACCCTGACCACCACCTTGCCAGCTAGAGATGAGAGCAAACTCATCCACTTTCGCCCACTAGCTCAGCCTCGAAGCCACGACGGAACAACTGCGAGCCTTCACCACGGACAGTCTAGTGCGACCGAAAGGGTAGTCGTTGTGATCCAAGCCACCGCCGCACGTCGTCCACACCAACGGCGTTCGTGCACCCATAACACGCAAGCAACCGCCTGCATAAAGGAAACGAACAAGCCTCTGTTTTAAGCAAGAAAAACAGAGCACTTGTTCCCCAAACCGAGAGCCACGCCTTGTCACAGTTGAGGCCACGACGCCACAGCCAGCAGTAACAGAACACGCTGGAGAACAAGCCTCCACCGTCGGACGCCACCCAGTTGACGTCGAGCACCGCTACTCGCAGCCCCCACGTTGCATGATACGTAAACTCCCTCTCCCTATCTCTCGGGCTCTCTCTCTCTCTCTCTCTCTCCGCCTTAACATTTTGCTCTCTCTCTCTCCCTTCCACAGTGCTCTGCCACCGCACCCAGCCACCTTGCCGTTGCTTTGTAGCTGCCCTCACGGTGAGTCCGTCGCACGGTGCTCTCCCTTGTGACTCTGTTATTCTCAGAAAACATGGATTGCTTTTTGTGTTATTTCCGTAATATAAATTTGAACCACAAGTTTAGCGATATTACAAAAACAATTTGCCACTTATTCTATTGTGTAGCCTTCTGTAAAGCCTATAAACATATACATCTTGTGTTTTTAAATTGCGCTGGGTTTTTGTCGCATGGAGCTTGTAGTTGAATCTATCGTGTAGCCTTCTGTAAAGCCTAAAAACATATGATTTTTTGTGGGGTCTTTTCTATATACACATTCGGAAAAAATTTCACATTCTATTTTTACACGGTTGGCCACCGGACTTTACACAACCCTATTACTAGAGTTAAACATGGAATTTTATTCTAACGTGATGCTCAGTTATGTTATGTCAAATTATACTTTTAAATAAGAATATTTTTAAATTTTCACTCTGATATTTTGATAATATATTCTGATTTTGGATTCTGAAATATTTTGTTCCCCTTTCAAAATTCTCATGTTTACATACTAATATATATATATTCTCTGCTTACTGAATTGTTGATAACTCACCTCTTAACTCCACAATATTTTTAGATAATTTTAATGGTTCAGCTGGAAATCAAGAGTAGGAAATTTGAGAAAGATTAGATGATTGTATAGTCCTATTCAACAGATTTATTATTTTATGCAATTTGAGTATTTTGAGATATTGTGAATATTTTTAGTCTTTATGGAAATTTTTAATTTGTTATGTTGAGGTCTTTATTTGGTGTCCTTGTGAAGGAACATATATGTTTGGTTGAAACTAGTATATTTATATTTTATAGAATTTTTGGAGTATATATAATTGTGTTATGGACATTATTTTGGATGACAGGAACTAACTCTCCAAACCTTCGGGCTTTACACATGTATGGATATTTTTTTGGAGTGTTTGGTTGAAACTAGTATATGTATGTACTTCAATAGGCATACATTATTCTTCTCATCAAATATATGCATGGTTTTCTTGCCGTTTATATTATTATTTTACGTATTCGGGAAATAGTGAATAAATTTTTTTTTCTTAATCGAATCAAACAAATTATTTATCATTTTCAAAGAGAAAGTAGCTAGAAATTTGTGTATTGAATACCATGTATACCTCGCTAGCTAGCTAGAAGATCTATCTTGATTAAGTCCTAATCCAATTAGCAGTACTTGAAGAACTAATTATAATATAACTATAATATCATGTGCTACATTAATTAAGCAATAATTACAGATTAAAGTCTGGAAAATCTTCTTTCAAGACATCTGCACTAATATCTTCTGTGAGTACGTCGCTGTATCTGAAATTAAAAGAGATTTATTTTCAGAGCCAGGGCCGGGCTAGCTATAAGCATGGCAGCAGTCGAAGTTCCAAAGTGGTTAACATCTATACTCGACGCCAACTTCCATGATCCATGCAAAGAACATAAAGACAAAGAGAATACCCATTTCTGCTTGGATTGTAATGGCAAAGTGCTTTGTAAAACTTGTAAAACTCAGAGCAGCATGCATGCAGGTCACAAAGTTCTACAGGTAAATTTATTTATCTATTAATTATCTCAAACGGTATATATTATATATATGGGGCTTATTTCTCGCCTATTTGGCCTTGTAATTAATAAATTCTTTGTGATTTTTGTGTTTTAGGTGTACAAAGCTTCGCATCGAGCTGTTCTTCGGATTCAAGACATTGGTTTACTATTCGACATCTCCGATATCCATCCTTACAGTATTAATTCTTACTCTATAGTCTTTCTTCGTCCAAGAATAAAAGAAGCAAATCATGTAAGTCATGCTAACGCTGCTCACAAGTGCAAAATATGTGGCTATCAATTCCCGAAGTCATCCAGGTCTATTTCGTTCAAGTTGAAAAGATCAAACTCTTTCAGATTTTGTTCACTCGCATGCAAAGTACGTAAGATCATTCACTTTTTCTAATTATTTTTCACAGGTTTTTTTTTTTAAAATATTTTAAATTGAAATTTTCAAGGAAGATTAATTGTTATTTAAGTATCTCATTCACGTAAATAATTATTTATTGTAGGCCAAAAGCTGTATGATGGATTTAAGCACGCTGGCAGCTCATGGATGTGCAAAAACTGAGGTATTGATGATCTCGCAAGTAGTGATAGCTAACGAAAGTGTCATCCAAATTTTCCCAGAAAGTCAAGATCAAGAGAATATGACAGTACCGGTTGCTGAACCTCCTAAATCTTTTCGCAAAAGAAATAGGAAAGGGATACCGAAAAGAGCTCCTTTCTTTTAGGGTCATAATCTCTCTCTCTCTCTCTCTCTCTCTCTCTCTCTCTATATATATATATATATATATTATTTTACGTGCATATTCGGAAAATACTACGTACTGTACGTCTAAAAGAGTTTTTATTTTTTTATTTTTTGTTAATCGAATTGAACAAGTTTATCATTTTCGGAAAGGAATTGAAATAGCTAGAAAGTGTATTATTATACGTAGATAGAAGATTTTGTATCTTCTATATATGAGTTGGGTGTTTTCCTTTTTGTGTGTGGGAAAGCCCAGTTCTGATGTGTTGTTTGGTTTATACTTTAGATTTTTTCATGTACCGATAAGTTTATGATTTTGGTTTATTAATAAAATGGGTCTGTTTTCATTTAAAAAAAAAGAATTATGTGTGATTTTAGAACAGATATATATTATACAATGAAGGTTGATAGCTCATTGCATTATCAGTTTGCCAGAAAATATTTTAATCTGAGCCATATATATTATAAATCATGTGTTCATTAATGCATCTGCATGCACATACAACCTAGCTTGCACGCAAAGTTCCAAGAGGCCATCGATCGAGGATCAACTTTCACGGTAATGATGACGAGGATAAACTCATGTTTTGAGTAATGCTATAAACATGTTTCAAATAAACAAGCTCCGGATAGGCTTTTTTTTTTTTTTTTTTACAGTTCTATCTTACCCTCGCCCTCTATCGCTCTCTTTCTCTCCCTCCCTCCTTCCCCCACCCCGTGACCTGCTGAAATTTCCGATTGTTGCTCCCCTCGAGACCGAGAGAGATGCGGCCATCGACGAG
Source organism: Juglans regia (assembly GCF_001411555.2). Classification (NCBI taxonomy): domain Eukaryota; kingdom Viridiplantae; phylum Streptophyta; class Magnoliopsida; order Fagales; family Juglandaceae; genus Juglans; species Juglans regia. The sequence continues at coordinate 3,190,053 of NC_049907.1, forward strand.
CTCCCTAGTGCTATTGTCGTTTGTGCTTGTCATGCGATGGGTTCTCTCTGACTCCATTCTTTTTTTTTTTTTGGTATTTGTTCAATTTGAGTGAGCCATTGATGGTGGAAAATGTGAGACTTTGCGATGGGATAGTCAATATAAACTGGAGAGTATTGGGTGGAGAAGATCTTTATGTGTGGGTGGTATGTTTTGGGGCCGCAGTCGCAGAGGTACAGACTGCAGAGAGAGTGAGGGTGACGAAATGCTCTTTGTCCTTTGCAAAATTTAACCCAGTGATCGTAGGGTCAGGCTCTTTGTTCTTCTATGCTTTGCATCAGTTTCCTCCATTCTGCACAACACCAAATGATACCCTGCCCCCAAGATCACATTAGTTTCATCTTTACTTAATGGCCCTTAATGGCCCAGAAGCCTTCTTCTTGCTCTTGTTGAATATGGTTTAAGCATTAATGGTCCTCTGAATTTCTTCAACATGCCTATCATGTTTATTGCTGAGGAAAATGGCTCAAGGGGAGAAGAATGACTTCGGTGGAAGAAGACAACTTCTGGGGAGAAGAGGAAAGAGAGAAAGGAGAGAGGGTTTAATTGGATGCACACCCACCGTAAGTTCCATAAGTCTACTATGTGTTGAGTTTTTACTGTTAGGTGTAAATGAAAAAAATACGCACCCGACCGTTTTGAAGGTTTTCCCTAAACGTATTTCTAATCCACTACTAAAGAATACAAAGTAAAATTAGAAAAAAACAATTGAAAAATATAAAATAAAATTAAAATGGAAACAACTCCTTAAAAAAATAAGTTCACCCAGAGGGATGGCCCTCGTTTGTGGCAACAAAGGGCCACTAAAATCAAAGCCCATAGGGTTTCCACCCGTAGTGCAAACCAATCTAGGCAGCCCAAGCCATTAGTGGCCACCCGGGTAAATTTTTTATTTTTTATTTAATATTGATATAATATTTATTTATAAAAAAAAAAAAAAATAAGAATTGAGAAATAATTTGTACAAATTTAAATAGATAAATCTCGTGCAAGCTTTTATAAAAAAAACTAGATCCCACTATAAAAATTGTAAAAAAAACTTTTTTTTTTTTAGTTAACTAACTACAAATAACTCATTTTTTTTATTATATAAATGACTTGTATGAGACTTATCTATTTAGAATTTATATTTAACATTATTCTAATTACCATCCAGTAATTAACATTGGCTCTGAAAAGTGTATAGACCCAAGTACTACTCAACTATTATTAATCTCACAGGTACGTTCTAATAAACTAGCCCGGAAAAGAAAAAAGGAATCAGCAAGACATGTGAATTAATTATTGAAATTAAATACCTCAACATTATTCAAGAAACTAAATACATCTTGCAGAATTTTAAGATAGAGTAATGCACATTTATCAATGAAATCCATTTAACCCAAACTAAAGAAATTATAGAGCTACACTATAAATCCGCAAAAAAATGGAGGAGTTAATAATCCATACCAACTCTATTATTAGCATATAGAACTCTTTAGAGGATTCAAATAACTTAGAATATAATAGTGTACGTATAAAAGAGTTTTTATTTATTTTTAATCGAATTGAACAATTTAATCATTTTCGGAAAGGAATTGAAGTAGCTAGAAAGTGTATTATTATACCTAGATATATAGAAGACAATCTAATCTATCTTCTATCATAGGCCGGTGTTTTACTTTTTGTATTATTTGACATAATTATTATTTCATGATTATGTATGACTTTAGAACAGATATTTATTATACATTAATGAAGCTTGCTAGCCAATTGCATTACTATTAATTTGCACGAAAATATTTTAATATGATCCATATATATAATTTTATATTATAAATGTGTTCATTGCATCTGCATGCACATGCAACCTTGCACGCGCGCAAAGTTTCAAGAGGCCATCGATCGAGGAACTTTCATGATAATGATGATGATTTATAAGAAACATTAAACAGATTTCTAATCCACTACCAAAGAATAAAAAGTAAAATTAGATAAAAAAAATTGAAAATATAAATATAAAGTAAAATTAAAATAGAAACAACTCCTTAAAAAAAAAAAAAAAAAGTACACCCAGAGGGGTGGCCTCGTTTGTGGCAACAATGGGCCACCAAAATCATAGGGTGTCCACCGGCGCCCGTTGTGCAAACAAATCTGGGCAGCCCAAGCCGTTGATATAATATATTTTATCTATTTATAAAAAACAATAATAATTGAGAAATGATTCGTATAAACTCAAATAGTTAAACCTTTGTAAAAAACAGTAGACTAAAAAAAAAATTATTTATTTTAGTAAGACTCTTTTTTTTTTTAATAAATAATTTGTACATAATTTATCTATTTAAAACTTATACCTAAAATTACTCTACCAACCCTCCAGGAATTAACATTGGCTCTAAAAAGTGTATAGACCCCAATTGTAGTCAACTATCATTATAAATCTCACTGCAGGAACGTTCTAATTAACAGGCCCCAGAAAAGAAAAAACAAATCAGCAAGACATGTGAATTAATTATTGAAAAATATACCTCGTCGTTATTCGAGAAATTAAACACAGTTTGCAGAATTTTAAGATAGAGTAATGGACATTTATCAATGAAATCCATTGAACCCAAATTAAAGAAAATACAGAGCTACAATACTATAAACCAGCATAAAAATGGAGGAATTTCATACCAACTGTACGTATTTAGCATATGACTCTTAATTTCCACGTCCTAATCGAATTAGGATTTGAATCACTTAGAATATAACTTGAACTGAAGAACTGATCAATCAATATTTCTATCAAAGTTTGCGAGAAGAACTAGTTAGAATATATATAACTTGGACTGAAGAACCCAATCAGTATTTATATATATGATATATTTCTGCGTTAAGCAACTTTCATTTGCAAAAAAATCGATTAAGTTAGGTAATATTTTTTTGAAGAGTACATACGCAACTCAGCATCAGATCAAATAGAGCTTTTGATATTAGCGCAGGGGCCACTTTTGAGGGTGAAGCATCCATATATATCATATGCGATTATGGCATGCATGCAGCTGAGCTAGCCCAAGTTCCACAGTGGTTAATATCTATATTGGACGCCAAGTACCTTTACAACCCATGCAAAGAACACAAAGATAAAGATTATACTCTATTCTGCTTGGATTGTGATGGCAAAGTGCTCTGTAAAAGTTGCAAAACTCAGTGCAGCATGCATGCAGATCACGTAGCTCAACAGGTAATTAAATTTAAGTTCCTTTTTTATTTTTCTCATCAAATATATGGTTTTCTTGACTCTTCGGCCTTTCATGTAATTAAATTTTTTGTGGTTTTTGTACTCTTTAGTTTAGGTGTACAAAGCGAGCTGTTCTTCGGATTGAAGACATTGGTTTAGTACTCGAAATCTCCGATATCCATCCTTACAGCATTAATTCTTACCTTATAGTCTTTCTTCGCCGAAGAAAAAAAAAAACCAAATGCAAGTCATGCACTCTAACGCAGCTCACAATTGCGAAGTATGTAGCTACGAATTCCAGGAGTCATCTAAGTCAGCTTCGTGCAGGAAAATAAATTATTTCATATTTTGTTCGCTCGCATGCAAAGTTCGTAAATAAGATCATCACTTTTTAATTATTTTTCACTGATTTTTTGTTATATATTTTTAAACTGAAATTTCCATGGAAGATTTGCATGCTTTTGTAATCTCATTTGCCTAAATAATTATTTATTGCAGGCCAAACGTATGATGCTGGATTTAACCAAGGTGGCAGATCTTTCTTTCTATGACTCGTGTTTACTTTTTTGGATTATCATGGGACATAATTATTCAATTATTCAATTATGTGTGATCTTAGAACAGCAATATATATATAAATATTTATATAATATTATAAAGCTTTCATTATCGGTTTGCAAGAAAATATTTGAACAATAATATTTGCCTATTACTTAAAAGCGCCTATAACATTACTGTTTATTACTGTTCATCATGAACAGTAAATCTAAATCAGCCACTTTTTTTTTTCATATCTTATTACTGTTCATCGACAGTATGATGAACAGTAAAGATTTTTTTTTTTGGTCCGTGTGAATGCCAATGTGCAACGTAATACTGTAATTGTGCGTAGGGAACGAGAGAGAGGAAGAAAGAAAAAGTGGAAAAAATATTTATTTTTGAGTTTTAAATGATCAATAAAGAAGTTGTTTTTTTTTTCTTTGCATGCTTTTTTCACATATCCTATTACTGTTTATTATATCATACACTAAAAATTAACTTTAATTTATAAAATACTAATTTTTTATCATTAAATAAATGATAAAATTTTACTGTACATTTTTTAGAGAAAAAAACTATCTAATTAATTTGAATTTTTAATATAATTTAAATTTCATAATAAATGATGAACATAAATAAATAATAATTTTATTATTATACATTAGACTATTTTAATATTTGAAATTACACTTTATTTTTTTCTTCAATTTGACAGATGTGGCAAACGTGCTTTTTTTTATCAATTAGAAAATCTTACGCCATACAGGATTTTACACAAATACCACTAATTTCAAAATAACCAAGCCATTTATAAAATACTAATATTTCATCATTAAATAAATAATGAAATTTTGTTAAATATTTTTAAAAAAGTATAACTATATAAATAATTAGAGTTTTAACATAATTTAAATATGATAATATTCTTAATTAACTAAAGAGAACTGCTACAACTAATAAAAAAGTAACCTGAAAATATGTCATAAATGTGTATTTCATTTTTTTTATTTTTCTTTTCTTTTTTTCATGTGTTTTTTTAATAATCATAAACATTTTTAAAAAAATAAAAAATTTACAACATCATTGGGTCAGGAGAGAATTGACAATCTATCTCTTCACAAACAAAATTATTGAGTTCGAGGAAGAGATTAATAGATTCTTAGGTTTCAGAAACTTTTATATATTTTTTAAAATATTATTTAAATATAAAATATTTTTTAATTTGTTAATCTAATCATTACAATTTTCTTAAATATAAATTTTTTAAATTTTAAAACAAAAACTACATTAAAAAATTATATTCTAATAATATTTTAATTTTTATAATATTTTTATTTTAACTTTTTTTTCTCTCATTTTCTAAAATCAAATAAAACATTCTAATCCAAATAATTTTATATATTACTATTCACAAACCATGTCACTACTATTAATACATCGATCCAAATCATATCTAAGGATATGATGTCTACGTGTGTTATTTTTTGAAGGACGAGGTTGCTACTGGTACATTAAAATTTTTAAGATTTAAATCCAACCCTTCATTTTACCACTTCTCATTTTTTTTTCTTCGGTTGAATTGCTTCGATTTATGCAGTGAAGTACTATCACTATCACAAAAATTATTCACATCTCTTTTCACTTGTTAGGTGCAAAAATTGAGTTCATAAAAAATTTTCTATATACTATTTATTTTACTTATGATTACGTTTTTTTTTTTAACCCAAAACATATTTATATTTAATAAAATAAGTTATTTTTCAACTGGACAACCTTGCCCAACCGCTAGTATATGTTATAAATGTGTAATTCATTGCATCATGCACACATATATATAAATATATATATATATATATATATATATATATATTTATATACACATGATGCATCCTGGCCTGCACGCAAAGTGCCAAGAAGCCATTGAGCTGGAACTTTCATGGTAATCATGACAACGGCAAACGTTTTATTACATGTCGTCCTTTTGCGGTCTGATCAACAAATTAATTAAGATAGATACCAAATAAAAAATAAAATTAGGCCCGACATAGAAAATTATTTTGTAAAAGCTTGTGGAAATCTATAATGTTTTGTTTTTAATTTATAAGATGGGATTCTCTTCATCAGGGTTTGGCTAATATTAATGCACGATGTCCTATAATATTACCCGATCGATCGGCATAACTGTGATTTTATATATATATATATAATAATCATGTGTTTTTGCCTGTTGGTGGGGTTTATTTTTTGCTCTGCCGACTGGGTGTGCTTCTTAATTCATTTCATTCAGCCAGAACCCATCAAATCCTAGCTGATCAATTTTTCTATAAATTAATCACAAGCTGATCAAATTTATCCTTTACGAAAATTCCATGTACGGCTGATCATGATCTATAAGATCTGATCGATCTCCTAGCTTCCTTTTTTTAAGGTATTATCTGGTGAAAATTAAGAAAAAAGAAAAGAAAAAAGAGAGATATAGGATTAATTAATGAGTACATGATGATAGGGATCACGGATCAACTAAAGAAACATTAAACAGATTTCTTATCCATGCACTAGTACCTAATATTTATACACAGATGCATGCATGGATCATTTGCAAATTAGAAGAAGAAGAAGCTTCAAGGAAGGGCTAGCTTGGGGTGGGTCGACCTTTCCATGCAACTTATTAATAATTTGGTATGCAAACTAGCTAATATATATATATATATATATATATATATATATATATTTATATATAATATAAAAGTTAACGTTTATTTAGGCAGACCTTATAGGCGGGCAAAAAAGAAAAAAGAAAAAGAATTTAAACCCTTATATTAAATTATAATTTTACGGTCAAACTATATACTAAACTAGCTAGCTTATATCATTTCATTTTCCAATTTACAACAAGAATTTTTATTTATTTGATAAAAATATGACCGTTAAATTGTTGAAAAATCTGTGATATGACTTGATATTAATGGTTGGGTCTTTAAAGGATGAGAGAGACAGTTCATAAAAATGGTGTCAATTCGAGGATAAAATTACAATTTTAATAGTTTGGTGATCATATAAATAATACGATGATTCAAAAGAAATAAAGAGCTCTTCAAAAGAAAAAGAAAAAGAAAAAAAAGTAAAGTCTGAGGGATATACCATATGTGCCTTTTCTTGCACAAACTTTTAGAGTATAATTTGGGTGATATAAAGCGGAAGATTCAAATGCAATAAACAATAAGATCAAAATAATGATATCTTTACTCGTTATTTATTATTATTTTATTATTTTTTTCATTCATTTTGTTATTTGAATTCGGACTAAAAATTTCAGAATACGATATTTTTATATAATTTAAAAATAAATAAATTTAATCAACATAATTATGTAATTAATTAAAAATAAATTTAATTTTATAAAAATTGATTAAAAAGAAAAAAAAATGGTCGGGTGGTAAAGTAATAGTAAAGGTACTGTCATTACCCATAAAACCAGGCTGATCAGTACTTATTCTGTTGGAGTTATGCTATCCGAATCTAATGGTAAATATATTTATATATTTATTAATAAAAAATACTTTAATCATAAATAAATTACACAAAAATAAATATGTCCTAACGTGATACGTTAGATTGTGAAGTTATTTTTATTATAAAATAAATCTAATAAATTTTATGAAGTCACATCAATTTATAAATTTATTTTATAAAATCTTTTTATATCTGTATCAGTTCTATTTATTAATTAGAATGTATTTGATTAGTGAATTTATTACTATTCACAAATAATTTATTATTATTATTTATTAATTTTTTTACTATTATTCACATATCATCTAAAATCATATTAATATTCAAACATAGCATTAGTTTTTTTTTTTTTTTTTAAGATATACATTCACAAGACATCCAAAACATTGTTTAAAAAAAAAAGGGGAGTCGAATAGAAAAAGAAAAGGCATTATTATGAACAGAACCTACAGGAAGGAGAACAAAAAATTGGAAGACAAGACAATATTAAAAACCAGACCCAAATCCCAATACACAATATTGAATCATTAGCTTAAAATCCGAGTGTCTTATTTTATCTATCCTGGTCATGAGTTTTTAGCTTTGACTGTTGCATTGTTAGCTGGCATTTAATACAGAACACAACATTTGTCAATCTTACTATGTCGATGATGCTTGGAGCCCCCACCATGCATGCACTTCTGCAAGTGCAGATCAGAAAAACACCAAAACAAAAGAGGGAAAAAAAACAGGAAATTTGCATATCATTGTACATATTTCTGAATTCAGAACAGGAGAAATATCTTTACAAAGAATATGAAACGCTGATCAGAAAAAGAATATATATATATATATATATATATACTTTTTTGTGGGCTGAGAAAATATATATACAGTAAGAAAGAGTAGTGCATGGATCAAATTCAAGCATGCAGAGAGATAAAGGGGGGTGGGCACTGGGCATCATCTTGGAATATCTAGATATTTCCAAATAAAAAGAAGTGTTTGGGGGGCCGGAAAACGTGGAGAATGCAGGCTCTCTGCATGATCTGCAAAGGTTCGTGGTTCGTAGCTACCCAACCCCCATGGCAGACTCAGATTAGCTTACGCCAAGCGCTATTGTCGGATAACTGGGTGGATTTTCTACAAAGTTTTCCAATCACCTTCTCTCTCCTCGATCGCTTGGATAGGCATGATATTCCTCTTTCTCATTCTTAATTCGACGTACGTGGCCTTCGGTCCTTCCTCATGCTTTGCAGCGAACTCCACCATCATGGTCTCCATAATTACCATGCATAAAATATATTTTCAAAATGTATTTAGGTAGGTAAAGAAAGATGAAGCCAAATTCAAGCCTAACATGAAAATGATAATAATAAATAAACATTTTTTTTTTTAGAATTATTAATTTATGTTGTCAGAATTCATTTTGTAACAAAGAATGAAAATAAAATTTGTACAAATCTCACGTACTTTTTTTAAAAAGAGTGAACAAATTTAAAATCCAAATAAAAAACCACATTTTTTAACGTCGGGCCTCACCAATTTTTAAAAATATACATTTTAAAATTATATATAACATTATTTAATAAAAAAAAGTGTTATTGGCATAAAAAGATTCAGTTTTGCTACGTACAACCGGTATGCGTAAACGAGATACAACCGACTATACGTGGCAACACTACGTGAAAGATAAAAAAAAAAGTAAAAGAAAAAAACAAAAAGTAAAAAGGCCAAAAGGCAAAAGCAAAAGAAAAGTACAGAGTTCTACTTTTTCTTCTTCTTTCGATAGCATACCACACTTTGAAGATTTGTTATTGTTCTTCTTCTTCATTGGAGTGGCAGACCACTGCGGCGACAAATGTTAAATTTTTCTTCTTCCTTCGATGTAGCAGACCACACTTTGAAGTAAACAATATTTTTTATTTTCCTTCTTCGATCAATAGCAGACCACTGCAGCAACGAAGGATCACACAGATTTTTTTTCTACCTTCGCAGACCACACTTTTCGTTTCTTTTTCGAAGGGAAAAGGAGAAGCATCAGAGGCCATGGCCCATTTTTGTTTATTTTTCTTCTATTTTCCTTTGCTCTCCTCAATCCAAGTTGGTCAGTCTTTCCTCTTCACATCTCCTTTCAAATTGTAATTAACGCATCACTTTCTCTGAGTTACTGATTTTCAGGTAATTTCATCTTCATTCACCAGAGAAAAGGGTAATAGATTCACTGTTTTCGCTTCTAGAGATGGAGATCCTCCCAAACTGACCCAGATGCTTTCGTCTTGAAGTTGATATAAACTTTTTCAATAATGGGCATAAAAGCAAATCCAGATGCTTCGTATCTTGAAATTAAGAAAAACTTTTATAAGAGAAGAGGTAAGTTAGCGGAAATAAATGAGGTTCCTTTTGATGGGTCGAAGGAAGTGCAGACTGCAGTCATCAAGCTCGTTGGATGGTTTGAACTTGGTTCGACCTGTGTGCAAGAAATGATTCACTTTGAAAGCTGATGATGAGCCACCAAAAATAAAGAAACCAAGCCAACGTTATCCTGAGGAAACCGAATTTGTTCAATAACGATGATGGTGGAGAAAGCAAACCCATATGCTTCCTATCTTAAAAGCAAACCCAAATGTTTCGTTCTTCCATTTAAGATATATTTTTTTTTTAACTAAAACAACCGGCCACGTGGGATGCGGTTCTCCCGCGGTTCCTCTGACCGGTTGTAAATAGATTTTTTCAAAAAGATTATATAAAAATAATCTCAAACAAACTCATGTGATCTATTAAAAAAATAAATTTATGATTTGATAGATCAAATCATGTCATGTCAATTTATAGCATTATTTTTATATAATTATTTTATGTCTAAAATATTTCTCATTAAAAAAAAAATACATGACTATGATTATAAAACTTTTCCTGAATCTCACATAATTTTTCTACTTTACCATAACACATTTACTAAATCATATATATTCATCATAAAAATAGAAGATCATTCACATTATCCCAAGATAGTGGAGAGATTAGGTACACCCGCCCCATTATAACTTCGGTCCTACGTACACAATTATTCACCCAGCTTAGACTTTCATGAACCTTATTTTCCCGAAAAGGAAATAAATCTTTAACCCTTTTTCTCCCACTTCCCACCACCTAATGAGATTATTAAAAAGAACATGTGTCATGATAAGGTCATTTTCACGTTAAGATCACCCCAAATTGACCTTATGTGGATTTATAGATTTTTAGTAAAATAACAAATTAAACATATAAAATAGACATTACATAGATAATACTATAAAAAAATCTAAATAAATAATAATAAATATCATATAATAAATAAATATTATAGGACAAATGTGAAGCGGAACACATACACCTTGGAACTACATTTGAAAGATACACTAGCTAGTAGTTAGAGCAAGTTTGAAGGATGAGATAATAATTTTATATTTTATTTTAATGTTTAAAATATTATATTTTAATATTATTATTGTATTAAGATTTAATTCCACTCCCCAAACTTGACTCAGAGCGTATTCCTTTATATAACTAAATGGCTAATATATATATAATGGCTAATATATATAGAATGATTCTCTCATATCACATATTTTATATTTTTTTAATTTATTTATTATTCTTAAATTAATTAAATTTTCTGACCATTATTCACATATCATATATTTGATAAGGAAAAAAATAAAAAATATATATAATAAGACAAGCTGTCATCACCAACTCACAGCCTGGCAAGCCGTGCCCACAGATTCAAAAGCTTTTTGCCATTCATATATTTTTCTGTCCCTGAAGTTTGGAATAATTCTATTTTTTGCTACTGAGATCTAAATAATTTTATTCTGATCCCCTATATGAGGACAACCTAACCAATCACAACTCAATGTTCAAAAGTGTGGATTCTACTGGCTATTGTAATACCCCCGTTCCGACAAAATTGACCCAAACTCGATTGACATTGACGGAATTTTGATATTTATATGAATTATTAACTATCATTGGGTTCTATATAAAAAAAACTATCATTGGGTTATTTAATGACTTAAAAAAAAAAAAAAAGACCCAATACCACCAATATAGCCGGCCAAGGATAATGATAAAAATACAGTCAATTTATTGTCTCTTTTCTATCCCATAAGAATGACCACCAGTCCACTTATTTTCTCTTAATTTTTTTATAAAAATTTTATTTATAAATCTTATTATATTGATGTAAAAGCATTAATTATATTAAAAAATGATTATTTTTTAATTTTTTTAATATTATAATAAGTCTCAATATGTAGAGCAAAACCCTATTGTTATGCTTTATTTTTCCTTAATGGCATATATATATATATATATATATATTATATACTAGTAATGCTATACAACGTACTCTTATCTTACTTTTATCTTATATATTAAGTAAGATGTAACACATTCATTACTATTAGATGATAAAAAAGTATATAATAAATGATAATTTAATAGTGATAAATATACTACATCTTATTTAGTGGGATGAAAATAAAATGATAGTATAGTGTATAAAATTTTTCATTATATATATTACAAATGAAGAGAGAGAGACACCACAATTACAATCCTACTATAGATAGAAAAATACTTTAACTATAAAATAATTATATAAAAATAAATTCACAAATTGATATAAATTGATACAGTATATTAGATTGTAAAATTATTTTAATATAATATAAATTTAATGCATCACGTAAAGTCACATCAATTTATAAATTTATTTTTATATAATTTATTTGTGTCTATCTTATAAATTATAATCAATATGGATGAAATTGAAATGCTTTCAATGTTAGAGAATCCAATCACATTTCAGTGAACTTGCGGGGTCTGAAAGTATATTTCAGGCTTTTGCTTCAACGAAACGACAAGTCTGGCGTGGACACATTGTACAAATTTCGAGGCAGCCCGACGGTGCCATGAGGCTATATATTTACCACCCCCACCCCTTCCATCCTCTTCAGGTCCTTTCCAAACGGCCAAAAATCCTCCTTACGGGCCGACCTCTTCGGATACTCTCCGAAACTTTTTTGACTCGGCTGAGTTGAAAGATATCGTAGCTGCTCTGTCGTACGTAGAATGGGTATTTGCAGTTCGTCTAGTTCGACGGACGTGGCCACGGCCAAGCTCGTTTTACAAGACGGTCGGCTTCAAGAATTCTCGTACCCGGTAAAGGTTGCTTATCTACTACAAAAGAACCCCACGTGTTTCATCTGCAACGCCGACGAGATGGACTTCGACGACGTTCTCTTGGCGGTGAACGACTACGAAGAGCTTCAAGTGGGTCAGCTATATTTCGCTTTGCCATTGAGTAAGCTAAAGCACCCACTGCAGCCTGAAGAAATGGCTGCATTGGCTGTCAAAGCAAGCTCTGCGTTGATGAAAGGAAGTGGGGGTGACAGATTTGGGTGTGGCCGGAAACCGATTTCTCCGTTGGTTTTTCAAGGCGGGGACTTGAAGTCTCAGAGAAGAGAAATCGCCGGCGATGCCGGTGGGGGGTTGAGAAGGGGTAGGAATGGTGGTGGTAGCGGTGGAAAAGGAAAGTTTACGGCACTGTTGAGTGCAATACCTGAGTAGGGTTAGATTTGTAAATAGCGTAGCCATTTGAGGTTCAGATTTTTTGTAGCATTTGTAGTAGTAGAGCTGCTTTTCTGTGGATGTGATATTGTGATGGGTTGGGTAGCAAGCACTGCTACACCCCTCTGAACGTTTACTTTTGCCTGTCACCCACTCGAGGGTCGCGTTACAATCTTGCCCACGTTTAGGTTGATTGCTATATACTTGAACCCAAAAAATAAAAACAAAAATTAATATTTATAGTCATAAAAAAATTAATATTAATATTTATAAAAAATTAATATTAAATTAATATTAAAAAAATTAATTTTTTAATAATAAAATCAACTTTCCTTCAAAGAAATATAGGACGTTTGTACAGTCAGAATTCTATCTAACATTATTAAAAAAAGTCTGTATTCGAAATCTTATGCCGTACGTTGTGGTCTGGAAAAAGACTTTGATATCCCTTTAAATACGATTTCACATCCTATATTAAATAATTTTTATATTAATTATTTAAAGAAAAGATTATTTAAAAAATATTAATTAGAAGACATCATAAAAAACAATTTTCTTTATTAAAAACAATATAATATTGTGTACTCTTATCCAAATTATATTGACATGACATCATTAAATATAGTTTCTTATTCTTTAAACTAAAAACTTCAACTAGGGTTGATAGATATCTTTATATCCATACAATAAGATAAGAATGCGATAAAAAACTATAAGGATTTAGATCTTTGAGAATTTTTATTCATGGTCGAAAGTTTAAGGTAGATAAAACCCAAAGCTGCATATAATTTTAGGACATTAATGATGTTCAAGAAATACCTAAACATGAATAATCTAAGAATGCCCAAAAATATGGTGATGAAGAAGCAGGAATGAAAGAGAATGATAATTTTAATATTCAAGTTTAGAATTAGGATATGATCGGTTTGGATTTAGAGATGAGACGATATTATTATTATTTAAAAATTTTAAAAAATTAAATTGAACCTAAATTAGGGATAGATAAGCATCCATCCGAGATAGAGACACGAAGAAATGGCCTGGGATTATAAATGCGCGCGTGTCGTTAACGAGAGATCCAAGCAAGCTGCTTTCGAGGTGTGTGTGTGTGTGTGTTTATATATATATGGATCATGTAATATTAACGCGGAATGGTACGTACAAGGTTGGAATTTGGCAGGACATGACCAAGCGATCGAGCTAAACGACACAGTACTACGTGGGGTTATTATATGATGTTGATTAAAGGCTCAGGGAGAGATTCTTTACAGCTGTGACATTAAGCCTGCATGTGAGGGGTACAATAATGACTTCATTACCTACCTACTCTGATCTAATGGTGACCAAATTTCCCCTTTTGACCAGATAAAAATTTCTATTGGTAAGTAGGGAATTAGGAGAGATTTGGTCTTAGATTTTAATTTTTGAATTTACAGTAAATTAGAGATCTATAGACTCTTATAATCGTGCGAGAGAATATATATATATATATATATGTATATCTTTCTCACATTTTAGATCTTAGAGTTTAGAGAATCTGAATTTTAGAGAATAATATACATACTCTACCTCCTTGCAAAACAACAAATTTGATTTTTTTCCACGAATTTTCCTCACACGGCACACTATTGTTGACAATACAGAGCAGATCACACGGCACACTATTAAACCTTTTACGGTGACTATTATCGCGGCAAAAGGTCACAACTTAAAATTTTCAAAATCGGACTTATATTTCTTCTCTCCTATCTTGACATCGTTTTAAATATCGGATATTTGTGTGGTGTATGTGTATAAAATGCATTGGCAGTTTGCTCTCTTGGGATCTCATTAGGAGTTTATCTTGTGAACATGTTAGCACAATTTTACATATTTTTTTTAAAATTATTATAAGTGTGAATTTGGATCTATCAGGTTCGGATATATTTATTTTAACCTATATTAATTAGACTTTTTGTTATAATTATTTTTTGCTTAGTCTAATTTTTTTTTTATTTTATGATTTTTTTTATCTGAAATCTCTTAACATTTGCCATGAATGTAACTCGCAACAAATATGTTTTTTGCCATAAATGATTTTTTCCTGTAATAAGATTTCTTCGTAAATAAGTATTTCCAACGTAGTAGTTTGTGGAAAATATTATTTGCCACGAAATTATTTTATCGGCAATACTTTTTTCCCATGATTTACTACAAAAGGCCATCATATTTTTCATGATAAAATAATTTTTTTCCGTGACTAATCTTGTAGAAAAATATAGGTAATTTCCACGAGTTGAGCATTTCATGGAGAAAAATATTTTTTGTGACGAGCATTATATTCCACGACTAAATTTGTGGAAAAAGAGATTTTTCCCACGAAATGGAGGCTTTTGCGACCACAATTCCTTATGGGAAAAACAGATAATTGTTGTAGTGAATTGATACGCTGGATTGAAAATATTTTAAATTTTAAACTTCACTTACAAGCCAATTAATAATCTTGTTAATTATGACGTTAGCGATGTCGATGGTATGTGTGTATAATTCTACCCTGACTTATAAATAGATAATAGTCCGGATATTAATGTACACGTGTTGTGACTCATAAAGCCATGTAATTTATTATTAATAACATCATATATATTATAACTTATAAATTCGCTCCGTCGGTTTGAATTGCATGCCTGTGATTTCCTATATATATGAATAAATAGTCTGTAATTTGATCAGATTTGAATATTCTCCCTCTAATTCATGATATGTAGGAGTATTAATTTGTCAAAGCTTCTCTGTGCTGTCCATGCATATTGCATTCATATAAGGTAGAATGGTAGAATGCAGCTAGCGCTGTATCATTGTGCCAAGACCGACGATCGATGTTTAATTAATGGGATAAAATAATAACAGATCATCATGATGAATTATGAGATGACATGCATTGAAGATGATATAATGCGAAGGGTCGTGTCGTAGTTACTTTTTGGCCTAAAAAGTATGAACAAGTGGTTGGATTGGTATATGCTACTTGCATGGCAGCTTCTTAACTCGATCTGCTTTAAGTTAGCTTAGAGAGAGGTTTTGGTTTGGAATTTTGGGCAGAGAGTTGAAAGGGGAATGCAAGCAAAAGGACGATAGGTTTGAAGAATGGGTTTTGGATTTTGCATGGAATGGATATCATGTTGCAATTATACAGCTGTAGGAGATCATGACGGGACGAGTTCATGATAATGTATCCAACTGGTGGGCCAAGTCTATACTTTTTATCAAACACCTAATTCCATGAATTATGAACCATTCAACTTAAGCTGATCTGTACCATAAATATTTCCCACTTAGGGTGCAAATCAATCATTTTCCATCATATTATATTATTAATATATGATATGAACATAAAGCTGTTACCTTTTCTCCAATATCTTTGAATCTATTGCTATTATTCAGAGTTAAGAGATTAATCCACGAAGTAGCTAGCATTCCAACATTAATGGCATGCATGCATGTTGCAAAAGTCGAACCAAATTGACCTTAATTTTTACTGGTGTCCCATGTATGTACGTTGTTTTACAGATCAGGTTATAAAAGCTAAGGTATCATTAAAAAGTCTTAAAAGTCGTGTCGAAAACCAGCTGGCGGAATCCGATGGCCTTTTTTTTAGGCTGCATCAGAAATAAAAAAAAAAAAAAAAATAGCACGTGTGGCTTATATATATTTTAATTTGCATGAGCAAAAAGCATGCAGGAGAGGAGATCAGGATAGTGGTGACTTTGGTATATACATCATGTGATAAACAAGTGGGAAAGAAAATCCAACAAGCTATATATATATATAGGGGCCGGAAGAGTGCCAAGAGAATTGGCTGGCTCTCTGGGGGCATCAACAATCCTGACCATCATTTTGAACCGTAATTATATGTACAAGTTGGTGGCCTATCGATCTTCTGCATCTATATATCTTCCTTAATCTTAAAAGCGTGTATAAAGATGAACAGTAGTAAATAGTAACAAAAACAGCATTTTCTTTTTCTCGTTGCTTCTTCCGATTCTATTCTGATATTCAGTTCAGATTTTACTCATCTTCCTCGTTCAGTTAGCATGCAAAATATCTTATATATGTAAAATATCTAATCTTCTTTACATATATAACAGATGAAATATCAGATCTACACTTAGATCTCAAATTTACAGAACAATTCAAATTTACAGAACATTTCTCAAACTCAACTCAACGAAGAAAAAATTTTCCCGTACTCTTCAGATTTCTTCCACCCGTTGGTATGC
The DNA here is from genome assembly GCF_001411555.2 of Juglans regia. Taxonomy (NCBI): domain Eukaryota; kingdom Viridiplantae; phylum Streptophyta; class Magnoliopsida; order Fagales; family Juglandaceae; genus Juglans; species Juglans regia. Next base: position 3,207,204 of record NC_049907.1, read on the forward strand.
ATTTCTCATCTAATCTCACCTCTAACTTCTCCATTTTGTTTTTTTTTTCCTGTTTCTCGCATATTTTTTTCTTCTTTCTCCGTGTGCGTTTCTGTGGGGGAGACGGAGAGCTGCGCGTGGGGGACTCCGAAGGTGGGTGTGATGGTCGCCGCCTTGAAGGGAACTCGTCGGTGGTGGTCGTGAGGTTCGGTGGCCACGTACGGCGGCGTAACGTGAAACAAATGGGTGAAACCCATTTCCGTTCGGTCTCCGTGGGGGAGACCGAGGGCTGCGCGTGGCCCACTGCGAAGGCGGCTGGGATGGTCGCCGCCTTGAGGGGGACTCCTCCGTCGTGGTCGTGACCGTCGGTGTCGGCGTACGGCGGCGGAAACTCAAAAAAATCAAAGAAACCCATTTCGGTTCTCCTTCCACGGAGGAGATCCATGGCTGTGCGTGGGGAAGATTGAAACTGCCAGGGATGCTCGCCGGCGTGAGGAGAACACGCCGATGTTGGCCGTGACGATAGTCGGGACTCGGCGGCGCCGGGCAGCGCTGGAGGAGAACCAACCGTGCTCCGGACTCGCCTACGAGAGAGAGAGAGTTTAAGAAAAAATAATTGTGTCAAATACATTGAATAAGTATTTATATATCCTACAATTTGCCATCTGAAAATGTTCAATAATAATATTTTTTTTTTCTTTTCTTTACAACTATACTTTTGTTTTTACTATAATATTACATTGTTGAATTTTTTACATAGGTTGAACTCCGTGAAGTTGAAAGTGGAAACAAGATATCCCAACAACAAGCTACTCATAAAAGTATCAAAAGTATGGATCATTTAACTTTTTAATTTCATACTGTAAATTAATAACTGAAATAATTTATTTTGCTTCATTGATTTTAGAATTTTTTAAGTCAATTATTTAATGTCATTTATTCAATATTTATTCTGCATGAACTTTGAACTGTTTCAAATTATAATTTCGAATTAGTTTAAAAATTATTTGAAGGTTTTTACATTATATATTATTTATATGACATAATTTAATTTAAAAAATAAATTTTTAAAATTTAAATCTTATGTATTCAAGATAATATAACTAGCAGCAAAATTTATATTTAAAATTGTAACACAGTCAATTACATTAATAAAATGTACAAATAAAACATAAAAGTGGCTACATATAGAATTTTTATATAGGAAAATTTTATCAACAAATCTATTTCTATATGTAAATACTTATATCAATATTTATAGTTTTACCTATATAATTATACAGAATCAATTATTGAAATATTAAAAATTTTAAAAATTGAAATTTAAATTAAAGATTTTGATAAAATAGAGTACGTACTTATTAAAAATAATATTGTATATAAACTTATACTCTAAAAGATGCTTGAAAAATAAAATAAAATAATAATTTTGTGAATATTCAATGATAAATTATTTCGGCTATATACAACAATAATAAACAGTACCACAATAATAAATGAATTTTACTACACAACTTCTATCACATTTTACATTTTATACTTTTTTAAATTTTTTAAATTTTTAATATTTTTTTAAAAATTTTTTTGTGAGTTTATTCTTTTTAAATTATTTCAAATTTTCTATTTATTATACATATAATAAATATTTGATAAAAAATAATAAAAATTAAAAATAATATGGAGTGTAGAGTGTTAGAAGGTAGTGAAGATTTTTTTTATAATAAATACTACTAACCAATACAAATAGTAATTAACAGTGCTATAATATGTGATACAATAATAAACAGTACCGGACATTACTCGTGAACAATAATAAACAATTACAGTAATAAACAGTTCTAAACAGTAAAATAAATGATAAAATTTTATTAAATATTTTAAAAAATTAAAATCATGTAAATAATTAGAGTTTTTAATATAATTTAAATCTCATAATATTTTTAATTAACTAAAATCATTTTATCTAAATGATTTTCTATCATTATAATATCTTTAGAATTTTTAAAATAAAAGAGATTTACTTTAATAATGAAAAATGTGAGAATAATATAAAAATAAAATATTCTGGATTTTCTCAATGCTCCTTGGGTCATTGAATATTATGGTTGAATTTTACAACTTGTATTTTAAAATATGCTTCAAGAACAAAATGAAATAAAAGTTTTATGAATATTAATAATAAAGTTTGTAAATAATAGAGATGTACTTTCCGATTAAATAATTATTAGATTTTAAAAAATAAAAGTTTAGTAGTGGTATTAATGAAAGTTTTTATATATATAAACTTGAGACAAGAAATTCTACCGATAAATTTAGTTCTATATGTAAATACTTACATCAATATTTACAGTTTTACCCATATAATTATACATAATCAATTAGTAAAATATTGAAATTTTTAGAAATCGAAAATTTAATTAAATAATTTGATAAAATATAGTACACATTCAATAAAATTAATATTGTGCATAAACTTGTATTTTAAAATATGCTTCAAGAACATAATGAAATACAAATTTTATGAATATTAATAATAAAGTTTGTTAAAATATTTTTAAATTATAATTATGTAATTATACTTCTTTTACTATTATTTTACTACTAAGCAAATTTTTTTTCCTTTTGTTATTTATATCTAAATTAAAAACGTCATAATTTATTCTGATTACATATTATATAATAAAACTAATTGAATTAATCAATATAATCATATAATTTAATTACATTTCAATATAATCATATAATTTAATTACATTTCGACATAATCAAATGTTATATCTTATTAGTTATATATGCATGTTTATAGAAACAATTATGTAATATTTAGTCGTTTTAAACTCTACTTTCAGTAACCAAAAAAATAATTATGTAATATTCACTTTTCTGACTTGCTTAAACATATAGTCTGTCTAAATCTATTATCAGAGACTTTAAACAATTATAGTTTACTTAAACAATTAATTATATTATCTTCATAGACCTTATCATTAAATTCTCTTATTCTACATTAGATGTTTATATTTTAAAATAACCTAATACAGGGCAAACGTGCATCGCACGTAAATACACTGCTAGTATATATATATATATATATATATATATATATATATATATATATAGCTATCGTGAGTTAATAATGGTCCATTCAGGGTTCTTGCTGTGTTTGTGACAATGACAACCAAAATTGTTTTTAATGATCGGAGTAGCTTCGACAATTTGCCTACACCTACAAGAATCTTAATTTGGAGAATGCGTAAAAGGCCAGATGATTTGTTTGCATGAAATCCCAATTCTGTACGTAATATATATATATATATAATGATTTAAATAAATAAAAAAAAAAATTAGTACTAGCTTATTTATCTAAAAAAAGAAAATATAAGATTAAAAATAAAATCTAAACTTCTGCATAGTATGAGTATTGATCTAACATCCATATTAGATTATTTATTTACTCTCTATATAATAATAAAATATTATTAATTTAATATTAAAGATCTTTTGATAAAACATGATCATTCATTAAATTTTATAAGGGAGCTACACGTCAAATGGTCAAGGGTCTTAAAGATTTTTTAGTAAAATAAGATATTTCATTAAATTCTACAATAGAGCTACACGTCAAATAGTCAAGAGTTTTAAAAGTCTTTTAATAAAATAAGACTTAACAGACTTAACAGAAAAATAACAAAAGTTATTATTTATTGTTAGATAGTCACTTATTATAATAAAATATATATAATATAGTACTATCATTTTCGTGCATCTTATTCTTAATTAAGACTCCTCTAGCTCATTTTCGTGCCAGATAATAGACGTTGGTCCATCGGATTCATGTCTTAGGAACCCTTTCTTTTTATTGAAAAGAGTAAAAAAGAGGTAAGACAAAATAGTAAAATACACCTGATCAGTGAAAAGAGAGTACTCTTTTGTCCAAATGATCTTGAGCATGTGAAACTTCTTTTTGCCCAATTTTCGTGGTTGTGGATTCTGGCAATTGCGCGCAAGTTATACCGGAGATAACATATATACATACAATTAGCACACATCCAAGGGAAACTCAAACCAGTTTTGGGCCTATGACATATCTGTTCAGGGAAATGAGTTTTACAAGATTTAAAGATAAATTTTATATAAATTTTGTAAAAAAAATAGACCTCACCTTAAAAAAATATAAAAAAATATTTTTTATTAGTGTGACCCATTTTTTTATAAATCACTTGTATGAGACTTATCTATTTAAAATTTATATATAACATTACTCATCTGTTTAACCCTTTTGACCCCTATTCTCCGGCCTTTTATTATAGGGGATGCCATACTTTTAACCCCTAGTTCCCACTTCCTATTGATTAAAAAAACTATCCAAATGATATAAGCATTCGCATTTGACTCATCAAATAAGTGTCATCTTCAAAATAATTTGTTGAATTTATGTTTAAAATCACTGCATTAAATTCAGTATACACTAAAATTTTCAACTTTGAGTTACAATACATTTAAGTTTATCTCCAAATTTAAAGACTAACTGTTTACACTCTATAATCATTATTTTATTTACTTAAATTATTATTTTTTAATTTTGAGCCACAATATATTTAAGTTGTGAAATAATAATTTAAGTATCAAATTAAATTATTAATTAACATATAGTTTGTGTAACTATAAAATATGAAAAAAAATAAACTAAAAATATGATTATTAAAAAAATAATATTATGTTATTATTTTGACTGATTAATCCAATATGAAATTATGGTTAAGAAGGTGTTGGAATTCTGTCTTCTCTGCCTTATACCAGAACAGAATTGCTTTGTCCAAATTTTGCCAAGATTTGACAAGAATCTTACAAGTAAACAATTTAATGCAGAAAATAGAATGTACAATAATACAAGAACACAAGGGAATTACATGGTTCGATCCTAGTGATCTACATCCACGACAACAATAGTCAAGAGACTTTCTCCTTTCATTTATGATCAAAATACAGTGATGAGTTTACAAGAACAATCTCTCTTGAACACACCGCTCAATTCTTGGAGCTTTCTGACTTAAGAATTATTCTCTCTACACTCTTCTGTATTTTCTCTAGTATCATTCATATATTTCAAATTACAAATGAATGCCTCTATTTATAGATTACAAAGTATGACTTAACAGAAGTTATACTTAACTATATAACTTCTGTTTCACCTTTGTAGTCTAATACTCTAGTCTTTTCCTTTCCACATGAGCTGTCATGTGCTTTTATTGAACAAAATGGTTGACACTCTTCTAACAGTTATCCACCTTGGCAAGCATTTTTGACCTTTCAAGCTATCTCCTTCCTCTTTGACTGTTGCTGCAAGTTCCCCCTTAAGAGCTTAGCAATTTCCCATATTGATCAAGTCCAGACAATGTCTGAACTTGATTGTTGGCAGTGTCTTAGTCATCATATCAGATGGATTTTCTTCTGTTGGGATTTTTTCTACCCCAATCTCTCCAGTTGAAATGATGTCCCTTACAAAGTGTAGCCTATTGTCTATATGTTTTGATCTTTCATGGTATACCTGATTTTTGGCAAGGTGAATTGTGCTCTGGTTATCACAGTGAAATGTGATATTCCCCTCATACATGCCTAATTCGTGTGATATACCCTTCAACCATATAGCTTCCTTTATTACTTCAGTCATTGCAATATACTCTGCCTCAGTTGTTGACAAGGCAATTATTGGCTGGAGATTTGCCTTCTAGTTGATAGCACCTCCAAAGGCAGTGAACACAAAACTAGTCAAAGACTTTCTTGTGTCAATATTACCTGCATAATCTAAATCAACAAAATCTTCTAGCACACTTCCTCTTTTCACATTTTCACCAAACTTCAGTCTCAAACTCCTTGAACCAGAAAGGTATTGAAATACCCATTTGATAGCATGCCAATGTGGTTTTCCTGGATTGCTCATAAACCTACTGACTAAGTTGACAGCATAGGTCAGATCTGGTCTAGAGCAAACCATGGCATACATGATGCTTCCCACCATGCTAGCATATGGTATTTTCTGTATAAATTCGTTATCTTCTTCAGTTTCTGGAGCTTGAGTGACTGAAAGTTTTGAGTGCTGCCCTATTGGGGTACTAACTGTTTTCAGCTGATCTATACCAAATCTAGTTAAAATTTTGGAAATATATGCCTTTTGAGATAGGTAGAGAAGCCTTTTATTCCTTTCCCTTACTATCTCCATTCCCAAAATTATTTTAGCAGGGTCAAGTTCTTTCATTTCAAATTCTGATTTTAGTATGCATTTTACTAAATCAATTTGAATTTTATCCTTACAAGCAATTAACCTACATAAAGCAGTAGATAAATTGGAGTTTCTTCAATTTGCTTGTAATATACACAGCTATCATAATTGCTTCTATTGAAACCAATATTAATCATATGAGAGTCAAACCTTTTATACCACTGTTTAGGAGACTGTTTAAGTCCATACATTGATTTTTTTAGTAAACACACTTAACTCTTAGTGGTTTCAGTTGTGAAGCCTTAGGGTGGTTGCATGTATATGACTTCTTCAAGTTCTCCATGCAAGAAAGCTATCTTCACATCTAGTTGTTATGAATGCATGTCTTGATGAGCACAAAAGAAAGTAACAGTCTTATTGAACTGTGTTTAACCACAGGAGAAAAGATCTTATTATAATCCACACCCTCTCTATGTGTAAACCTCTTTGCTACCAACCTAGCATTGTACCTAGGTAGCTCAATCCCTGGTATGCCTTCTTTCCTTTAAAAGATCCATTTGGATCCAATAAGTTTCTATTTTTCTGGTTTTGGAACCATTTCCCATGTTTGGGTTTTGTTTAAAGATTCCATTTCTTCTTGCATTGCAAGCTTCCATTTTTTAGCCTCTTTACTAGCCATGGCCTCTTTAAAAGACCTTGGTTCTAACTTAATTATATCATCAGCAACAGTTAATGCAAAAGCTGTAAGCTCAGCTTGCCCATACCTCTGAGATGGTCTTATAACTCTTCTTTCTCTGTCTCTTGCCAGATTGTAAGAGTCTCCCCACCTTGAGTTTTATGCTTTGTGCTTATACTCTCAGTTTTTATTTTATTATCCTGATGACAAGGAGATTCTATTGATTTCTTCACCTCAAGTTGTATATGAGTATTGGTAGGTTGCTTTCCTAAATTTTATGGTTTAGTTTTATGTCTAGCCATTTGCCCCTCGTTGAAGGTCACATCTCTATTAATGATACATTTTTGTATCCCAGATTCATCTATCCATAGCTTATAGCCTTTAACACCATTTGGATATCTCACAAAAATGCACTTAAGTGCTCTAGGTTCTAACTTGTCAGTTTTAGTATGTGCATAGGCTACACATCCAAAGACTCTTAGATGGTCATACCTAGATGGTTTTCCAGACCACATCTCTTGTGGTGTTTTAAAGTTTAAAGCTGAGGAGGGACATCTAGTTATCAAGTGAACTGTTGTGGTGGCAGCTTTAGCCCAAAATGATTTTGATAATCTTGAGGTTGACAACATACACCTCACTTTCTCCAAAATGGCTCGGTTCATTCTTTCAGCTAAACCATTTTGTTGAGGTGTTTCCCTCACAGTTTTATGCCTAGCTATGCCCTCCCTTTTACAAAAATTATTAAAATCATTGGATAGATATTCTAGGCCATTATCTATCCTTAACCTTTTAATTTTCCTGCCAACTTAATTGTCAACTAGAGTTTTTCATTCTTTGAATTTGGCAAAAGTATCACTTTTATTTTTCAGAACATATAACCATACATTCCTTAAGTAATCATTAATAATGGATAAGAAATACCTTGCCCCACCATGTAAGTTGACCCTTGCTAGCCCCCAGAGATATGAGTGAATGTAATCCAAAGTTTGCTTGGTTTGGTGTACTGCTGGTTTGAAACTAACTCTTGTTGCATTTCCAAAAATACAATCCTCACAGAAAGGTAGTTCTCCCAACCTTTCTTCCTCAAGCAGGCCTTGTTTTTGTAATTCTTGAAGACCCTTTTGACTAATGTGTCTCAGTCTCAAGTGCCATAGTCTAACCTTGTCTTCTTTTTTGTTTTGCACAGATGAAGCCTCACCAATGAGAGTCTTGCCTATCAACATGTACAACCCATTTCTTATAATCCCCTTCATTACAATCAAAGAATCCTTGGCAACTCTGTACGTTTGGGTAGTGAGAAGTGTTGAAAATGTTTGTGAATAGTAGTGAAAAAGTAATGAAAAAGTAATAATAAAATATAGAATAGTAGTAAAAAGTAGGTAAAAAGTAGGTAAAAAGTAATGAATAGTAAAAAAGTAGGTAAAAAATAATAATAAAGTAAAGAATAGTAGTGAGAGTACTTGAAGTACTCTCACTTGCCAAACATCAATGTACCAGATTCTAACTTGAAAATATAGCCAGATTTGTCAAGCATTCTTAGAGAAATCAAATTTCTCTTCAGTTCAAGTATGTATCTTACTTCTTGTAATAACATTTCCATACCATCGAACATTCTTAGCCTAACAGTCCCAATTCTCATAATCTTACATGTTTTATTGTTACCAAGAATTACACGTCCTTCGTTCAGCTCTGTGAATGTTTCAAATATTGTCTATAAATCATTTTTCGATTTCGTTTCAGCCCCTCCGTTTATTTCGCACCATCTTCCCTTCCTCACGGACTGGTTTTGCTCGTCGATCTCGTAGACCACGATTTGCATTAGAAGTGCTTCAAATCTAAAACACAGTTCAAGCATCCCGTTGCCTGCTTGAGGTAAAGTTTCTGAAAAAATTCTCCCCGTCGCGCCTCCTTTTCCAAGTGGGTTTTGGGTATGCTTCAACCTCTTCTTTCTCAATCTCTCTATTCTCCTTTTGATAAGCTATGTAAAAATTTTTAGTGGATGAAATCTAAGATTCTCGAGCATGTTGGTATGATTTTGGATTTTTTTTTTCTTGTGCAAATTTGGGGATGCTCGAATATTTGGAGTTTTTTGTTTTATTTTTCTTGGTCCAGCAACTCGCAACACTTTTGGAAAATTTGGATGCTACCTTATTGGAAAGTTTTATTTTTCTTGGTTCAGCAACTCGCAACACTTGTTTTATTTTAAGGTTGATGCCTTGAAATCGATTTCTTCCCAGTTTGCAGGAAGATTTGGTTGGGAATTTTTTTATTAATCGGTTGACGACTTAGAAAAATCCTGCGTGGTTGATTCTCCGACATGACCAATTTCAGTTAGGAAAGAATACAGATTTCTTTACATGATTTCCTTTTCCAAAGATCCCGAGCATGTATTTGTCAACCTTTTAAATTTGCTACAAGGTGTATCTGCTCTTAATTTTCCTTTGTTTCACTGAAAGAGAAACCGTGGCAAGCCACCAAGTTGAAAGAGAAACATATCTTTGTAATCTTTCTAGTCAAGGGTTGTAGCCAAGCCACCAAGTCCCTAAACCTCATTGGTTTCAAGCCTCTAGTTCTTATGAATGCTTTATTTAGTGCCAAAATGAGAATTTGGATGATTGGTTAAAATATTCTGCTTATACTTTCAAGCATATAGTGTAATGCCAACTCTAAGGTGTACCTGCTCCATTATTAAGCTTAGAAGATTGTACCAAGCATATAATGTAATGCCAACTTTAAGCAAAGCTCTAAGATGATATGGAGTATGCCTACTTGTAGATTATTTAAACTCCGTATTTCCTCTGTTTTCAATTATAGTACCTACAGATATTGTAGAAACCATTTTAATTTTTGCCTCTCTTTTTGCTGTAGCTAGATAAGGTATTAATTTTTCCCTATGTTTTTGCAGTAGCTAGAAACCATATCAATTTTTGCCTCTAATTTTGGTTGAGTTTTTATTAAAACATGAGGTACTTATCATTTAGAATTTTACAGACTTCTTAATTGAGTTTGATTGAGTTGCATGATCCCAACTTTTTTTGCTTTGAAGGATGGATTCACAAACCATGGAGGGGGGAAGAGTATTCTGCTATGTGAACCTTTCTAAAAAAATATTGTGAATTTAATGGAGTTATATGTCTGAAAAATGAACTCTGAGACAAGCATTCTTCACGTGGAGTTATATATGTCTGCTCTTTAGATTTTCTTACTCATGCTTGTTTTCATTAGTGGGGAGTTGACTTATATGTTAATCATATTTGTAATCGTATAAGGTGTCCTCCACTTTCTTCCATTATGAGTAAAATAGTATTGATTCATCTCGATTCTATATTATATGAGTATAGAACCTGTCCTTCATTGAAAGCATAGAGAAGAGGATTCAAAGTACTAGCCAAATGGGCCTGAGCACCGGGATTCCAAGTGTACTCTCTGGATTCCAAGTGTGAAATAGTTTTTTTAGATATGTATGCGATGCTTGTCTTATTTACTTTTGAGATATATGCAGTGGTTTGAAGGCACAAAAACTCTTCACCACCATCAAAAAGTTGTATGTTGGAATCCTTGTTTGGTTGTTTTCACATTTATAATCAAGGTATGCCACAGTTATGAATCTATGATAAGTTAGATGATGATCGTGCAGGTCAAACTTGCATCATTTCACAACAAATACTTGAGAAGCGAGAAGATAGGAAAGAGATTATCTGTCTCGCAAAAGGGAGGCTTGAGTTGGACCAAAGGAGAGAGGAAAAGGAATTATGAGGATGGACCAAAGTTTTGAATACCGTTTCGGTGACCGTTTCAGTTAAGACATTGGAATAAAATATTTCTGTACCGGTACCGTTTCAGGTATTGTTTCGGGATAGTCTATATATAGATAAATTAATTGTATATGTATAAATTATATATATTTCAAAATAATATCAATGCAAGTCTTAAAAATTTAAAATACATATTTATAAAACTCAATAATACTTATAAGTTCTCAATCTAACTATTAAAAAAAAATAATTACTCATCTTCATCACGAACATGAGAGTAGGCATTTGATTTTCAATCCTCGAGAAAATAGAATTAAAAAAAGTTAAAAAAAATAGTCTTTAGATGTGAAAATTAGAGTGAAAATTATGAAAATACATTAAAAATACAAAAATATAAAATTTCGGCCAGTGCACCAGAAACCAGCCGGTATTGACCAAAACACACCAAAATGGTATGTATTTGACCCAGTACGAAACCCCTATCTCAACCCATATCGGTTACTGTCCGGTACGGTACCTATCGGCTGATATCGGTACGGTATTCAAAACATTGGGATGGATACCTCAAGTTTGCCTCCAATGCAACAAGAGTATTTCCATTGTATCCAATTGGAAATACTTGAGAAGAGAAGGTCTACGAAACCTTGATTGAGTTTGGCATGGGTTGCAAATGAAAGTTTTTTAACAAGGTACCAACGAGCCACTTTTGGAAGTTCTATTTGATTTGTTTTTGTAAATGTATATGTAAAAGTTTGGTTAGGATTATGTGACTAAGTTGATAAGTTTGTATAGAATTAGGTGACTAAAATAATAGAGTTTATCTTATTATTAAATTAGTAATTTTGGATGAATATAAATTATTTAATGACTTTATCTACGACAATGTTAAGTTTATCTAAGAGGTATTAAATGTTGTTTAGATAAGTTATAAGTGGAAAAATCGAGTCCCAAAGAATCTGCACTTATCCAGATAAGAGGTTGTTCTGAAATTTGTTATTGCAGTGAAGAGTTATCACGAAATGTCAGCATTCCATCAGGAAACGACTTTGTGACCGTCAGTAGAGTCCTACTGCAGATCAAATTCATACCAGACTCATTCGGTTAGCAGAGTCCTACTACATATCAAACTCCTATCAGATTTGTTCTGTCAACATAATTCTACTGCAATTGGAATTGATTTTCAGATTATTTATTTAAGAGATCCTATTGGTTAGGATTTTACTTATAAAAAAAAAAAAAAGAGATCCTATTGGTTAGGATCATTAGAGATTCAGATCTGCATATTTTCTAAAGCACTTTCTAGTGCATATTTTGATGAGAGAATTCCTTGGAGAATTTTCATACTGTTTCTCTTAGAGAGTGGTACTTGAGTGTGAGAAAATTCTCTTAGTGTTTTATCTCTCATTTTGAGTGTGTGCATACTCCATGTTGGAAAATTGATTGGTCGAGTTTCAGTCATTGGAGTTTTAGGAGAAAAGTCAATATTTGAAGATCGTTAGAGGTTCGCTGCTACTGCGGTAGAAAACAAATGAGTCATTTTTCTGGTCAAGTAAGAGTGTCAATTGACAAAAGTTTTGTAATTAAATTTTACTTGTAATTGATTTTCAAATTAGAAAATTGACTTTTCTGGATTTGATTGCTCCGTAGGGTTTTTACCTTTAAATAGTTCTTTATAAGGTTTCCTTTCGATACCAATCTTGGTGTTATTTATTTTATATTATTGTTTAATTAATAAATTAATTGCATCCATAACGACTAACCAATTTGTTGAATAAATTTGTAGATATTTTCGCTGCATTACAGGGGTACTTGGGTTATTTCAGTAAAGAACACAGCACAAACCTGGAAGCCCATGTGTGAATGCATATTGACTAGAGCACACCACCAGTAGATAGTTATATTTTGATTCTTTTTTGTAAATAAAGCAAGGAAAGTTGACACTAAACCGTGGGTGGTTACTAACTACAAGGAAGCTGCCACTTTAGAAGCAGCTACTTTATATTTATATTTGGATCATGTGTTCTCTTTTTTGAAATTATGAGGGTGGCACACTAAACTACCTTGTATGAATATTGTGGTGTATTTTGGATGTATGAATATTAATTTCTGAATATTGTGGATGTATGTATTCAAGTTGTGAAGCTTCTGTTGTATGCAAATGACAGGGTAGTATCAAGGATGTATGTATGGACTGTATATATGCAAATGAATAGAATGTATATAGGTTGTTGCATGTGTGACCACAATGTCTTAACATTAAATGACATCCAAGTCTGTATATCCTCGAAGACGTGCAAGAACCCCATGTCTAACTTGAGTATTTCTTACTATATTAGACGTGCAGGAACTACTATGTAATAGATTATGTTAAATTTAAATTGAGTCTGACATATCATTTATTTTATAAAATGTCAAGTGGGCCGTATTTGAAGTTAAATAAAATATCCATACTTAATTGTACATATAATTTATTGAAGATAATTTATATCTTGTACAAAATAAGAATATAACATTAGGCTAAATATAGTAAAATGTAAAATACAAGTATTTAATATTGACTATATATTTACCATAAATGTTTGATTAGATCTGATTGGAGTTGAGAATGAAGTCCTTGATCTCAAATTTGATGATGACATTGAATGAAGTTGAAAAATTCATCTGTATGCTCATAGGACACAAGATCTTGGGATATTTCATTGTTTTGTTCATAAACAAAGTCTTCTACTCGAAGATATGAATGTCGCTCATTTTCTACATTCATATTATGTAAAATTATACGTGCCATCATAATTTCCTTTAGCGATTGTCGATAAAAAAAAATAGTGCAGGTCCACGTACAATTGCAATTATCTTGATAATATTCTTTTGTAATTATAAAAAATGAATATTCTCAAAATATGCACAAGAATATCTTAAGAATATTATTTCACAATTATTGAAAATGAATATGCTCATAAGATATTTTGAGAATATTTTCATTCTATAATCTCTTCTTTTTATTTTTTGAATCAATTTAAATTTTGATTTAGCTTATAAATTTGAATTAATCTAAATAGAACATAATTATATGATATTGTATATGATGATATATTATTGACAGAAGATATTTAGCTTGCACAAAATTAGGAATTACCTTAATTTTAGGACTCAATCAAATTAGTCTACTTACTTTATGTATAACTTTCTATACTTAGACTCTTGTACATCTATTTACACGTAAAAAGTTGAATATAAAGATATCAAATTATTGAGCAAACATGTCTCCTTCTTGTTTTCTAACATGGTATCAACTTAATACAGATCCTCCAACACGCTGCCCATGGCCTCCTCGTCCAACCCCCCCTCTTCCCTCCCCTTATCTCCTTCACCCTTTAGACTCACCAAGCTTAATCCTTGTCAATGGTCTTCTCATCGGCGACAACTACCCAAAATGGCAAAAAACCATGATAAGAGCTCTCAATGCCAAAAATAAACTTAGTTTTGTTGATGGCACCCTCAAGCCCCCTGATTCTACCATACTTGAGTACACACAATGGAGCCAAACCAAAGACATGGTTCTGACCTGGATTCTTAACTCCATTAGTCATTTCCTTGCCAATTCCCTCGAGTATCATACCGACCCTCGTGATGTTTGGGTCAATTTCTCATCTCGTTTCTGTTATGGCAATAATGCCTGTATCTACCAACTCAAACGTGTCATTTCCTCCCTACAACAAACCACAAATTCAGTTAATGACTATTACAACCAAATCAAACATATTTGGGATGAAATTGGCCATTTACAAAATAACATTGACCTCAAAGCTTTACAACAACAAGCTGACGATGAGCACGTGTTCCAGTTCCTACTCGGCCTCAATGGTTCCTTTGCCCCTCTTCGCACCCAAATCTTGGCCATGGATCTCCTTCCACCCATAAGCAAAGTTTTCTCTATTTTGTTTTAGGAAGAACAACAAAAGCTACTAAACATATGGACCTATTCATCAGAAACACTTGCCATGGCTGTCCACAACAGTGGGTGTCCGAAAGTTCCTTCTAAGCGCACAACTTGCAGGATGGAGGGCCATACCCGCAACCGATGTTGGACAGTGGTGGGTTACCCACCTGGTTGTGACTTCTGCTCCAAGCCGCGGACCTCCATTCTCGGTCCACCTCCACCAAGTGCGAATCAAACCACCATCACACCTTCGGATTCCAGTCCAGTCCCTGGGTTATCACAAGAGTTGTACCAAACGCTCCTTCATCTACTCAGCCCGTCGCCCCCTCTAATTGTTTTCTCTTCCAATTTTGTTGGTAACCTCTTCTCCCCTCAATCTACATTCTCCTTCAATCGGCGTCTCCATTGGGTGGTAGATAGTAGCGCGAGCCACCACATTTGCCATCACAGAGAAGCTTTCACCAATCTACAAACCCTAGCCTCTCCTCACTCTGTTCACTTACCCACGGGCCAAGATGTCCCGGCCGAAAGGCTGGGCACTTGTATCATTTCCCCTTTTTAAATTTTAACTAATGTTTATTTTATTCCTCTTTTCTCCTTTAATTTATTATCTGTTTTCTAAATTGCCTTCCACAATTCTTGTATTATTATTTTTTCTTCTAATACTTGTTTATTTTAAGACCCACAATCGATGAAGCCGATTGGAGCGGGTGATTTATGCAATGGGCTCTACGTGTACCGTCCCGACCTCCCTGTTGTTTTTGCTACTCAATCCATTGCTAATAAGACCTTATGACATCAACGTCTAGATCATCCTTCTAGTTTTATCATTCCCAATATTTTTTATTCTCCCTGTATTCTTTCTAATTGTGATGTTTGTGCTCACTCTAAGCACACAAGACTACATTTTTCCAATCATGCTAATAAAAGTGTTTCTCGCTTTAATTGTATTTTTTGTGATATTTAGGGTGGATATCATACTTTTTCTTTATGTGTGGCTCATTATTTTCTCATAATTGTTAATGATTTTTCTCGCACAATTTGAATATATCTTATGCGTTTTAAATCTAAAACTTATACTCATTTAACGCATTTTTTTGCTCTTGTCCAAAATCAGTTTAACATTACCGTTAAAATCATTATAATTGATAATGAACAATAATTTCTTTCTCATCAATTTCAAGCATACCTACATAATCATGGCATCATTCATGAACATACATGTGTTGAAATTCCCCAACAAAATGGGGTTGCAGAACATAAACACAGGCACCTTTTAAATGTTGCTCACAATCTTCGTTTCCAAGCACACCTACCTCTCTCTTTTTGGGGCGATTGTGTTCTCACTGCAGCATATCTTATCAATCGCACTTCCAGTCGCATTCTTTAAAATAAATCTCCATTTGAAATTCTTTTTTATAAAACACCCAACTACGAACACCTTTGTGTGTTTGAGTGTCTCTGTTATGCACAAACTCTTAATACTCATAGTGATAAATTTTCTTCTCGTGCTACTAAATGTGTATTTCTTGGTTATCCCAGTACTCATAAAGCATACAAACTCTACAACCTTGACACCGAGTCCATTTTCTATTCTCGTGACGTTACATTCCATAAATAATAATTTCCTATTCAGGATCTCCTAGACATTTCCTCTTCCCTTTCTCCCATCGTTCCTCTTCCTGTTCCTGAACCTGTTGTCCCTACTTTTCCACTCCCTCCTTACCATCACCTATTTCTCCACCATTTGGCTCTCTCGTTCCGCATCCTTGCTGCACCATTGTTCTGCCTGCCTATCTCCACGACTGCATATGCCCCACCTTACACACGGAACTCACGACATCTTCACCTGCTACACCGGCTTTAGGTACTACTCATCCTTTATATGTTTTCCTCTCATATTCTCGTTTTTCTTCCTCACATATTATTTATTTAACTGCTCTTACCTCTTGTATTGATCCTTCTTGCTATTATGATGCCATCCGCTATTCCCATTGGCGCGAGGCCATGTCTACTGAGATCCTTGCCCTAGAGGATAATTCCATATGGACTCTTGAATCTCTTCTTCCTAGTAAAAAACTCATTGGATGTAAATGGGTTTTCAAAACCAAACTAAAGGCTGATGGATCTATTGAGAGTAGGGGTGATTAACGGTCCGGTCGGACCGACCGGACCGACCGTTTCGGTCCGGACCGAACCGGACCGAGACTTAGACCGGTCCGGTCCGGTCCATATTTTAGAGGACCGAAATCATTCGGTCCGGTCCACGGTCCACAGTTTTTTCGGACCGGACCGAATGAAAAATTAAAAAAAATATATTTTTTATATATATTTTATATATAATAATTGTACAATTAACAATATAAATTTTTAAATATATTATTAATACTTGTTAATATTCTATAAATTAACAATATTTTATATATATCTTCATTTAACCTATCACTATTAACAATATAAAATTTTAAATATACTATTAACACTTGTTAATATTCTATGAATTAATAAATATATAATATCAATTAGTTAATTATATAGTAATTATATAAATTAATAATATAATTTTCATCTAATTTATTATCATTGACCATATAAAATATTTTTTTATTGAGTTTGTTACATAATCCACATTAATAAGTCACTTAATTTAATTTAGTATTTTAAATAAATTTTTTTATTAATTATTTAAAAAAAAAAAAAGGGCGGACCTACTAGACCGGACCGGACCGGACCGGACCGATAGCTATCGGTCCGGTCCGGTCCCTTTGGGTGTTCGGTCCGGTCCGGTCCGGAAAAATAATGGACCGAAAATTTTCGGTCCATCGCCGGACCGGCCCGTTTGCAGCCCTAATTGAGAGGTACAAAGCTTGGCTAGTTGCCAAGGATTACACTCAAGTTGAAGGCCTTGACTATCATGAGACCTTTGCTTCGGTTGCCAAAATGACCATTGTCCGCTGCTTATTGGTAGTCGCTGCTACTAAAAATTGGATTATTCATCAACTCGACGTCAACAATGCATTTTTGCATGACAATCTCGATGAAGAAGTCTACATTAATCCACCACCCAGATACTGTACTAAGAGGGAGACCCGTGTCTGTCAACTCAAAAAATCCTATATGGCCTCAAGTAAGCCTCTTGCAGCTAGTTTTTTAAACTAATTACTGTGCTTCTTGATGCTGATTTTCATCAATCTCAGGCAGATCATTCATTATTCACTCTTGTTACCCACACCAGCATCACTCTTGTTCTTGTTTCTATTGATGACATCTTGGTTGCTGGCAATGATATTTCTCAGATCGAAGTTTTAAAGCGAATTCTCACTACCAATTTTAAAACAGAAGATCTTGGCTCTTTAAAATATTTTCTTGGACTCGAAATTGCTCACTCTCACAAAGATATCTTTCTCAATCAGCGCAAATATGCTCTCGACATACTTTCTGATAATGACCAACTTGGTGCTTGAACCGCCTCTTTTCCTATAGAACAACATTTGAAATTCAACAATCAAGATGACACTCTCCTCCCTGATCATTGTCTTTATCATCGCCTAGTTGGTCACCTCATCTACCTGATCATCACTCGACCTGATATTGTCTATGCAATCAACATTCTCAGTCAATTCATGCACGCTCCTCGTGTCCCTCACATGACTGCCGCTACTCGTGTTCTCTGTTACCTCAAAGGGAGTCCCGGCCAAGACATTTTCTTCTCCTCTTCTAGATGATATAAAAAAAAATAGATAAATTGATGTATGCTATGTTATAAAAATTAATATATAAAATAGAAAAAATGAATTTTAATAATATCTTTTAAAAGATAACGAAGAACTTGTTGGAAATGCTATAAGATTATAAGCTACACAAGCCTTTCAGAGGTAAGACTTTGGAAGGTTATCATTTTTTTTTTATTTTTAAGCTTCGAAGGGTATCAGTTATGTGTGGATGAGCTTATACTTCCAATTTTTGGCCCCAATATGTATATATTCTTTCCCTTTTATCTTTGCCTTAAAAAAAAAAAAGGCAACGGTACCCAACAAAACAAGAGCAACCACGTGTACAAAGATTTGATCACCCTGCACTCTCAAAATCATGAATGCACCTCACACGTGGCAGCCTAGCTTGCAGATCAGAGCCAACAATGTCACGTGCTATGATACAGAAAAGAAATAAGAGTACACCCGTTTCGATTTCACTGAGCAATAAAATACACCAAAACCAATAATTTCCCCACTCAATATGGGTAGTAGCAGCCTCCGACCTCACACCATTAAAGGCCTATGGTTGCAACCTATGAAGTAAGATACCTCAAAGTCCGGATACATATGTTACTAATAATAGATAGAGAAATGAACACCGTACAATCTATATGAAAAAAATAATAAATTATGAGAACTAAATGAAAAAAAATTAATTTTTTAATAATAAATTTTAATTTTTTTTAAAAATGATTGTACGACGTTTATGCATTATCTAGTATTACTATATTATAAGATCTAACTTAATTTAGGTTGCGTTTGAATATTGAGTTGAGTTGAGTTCTTTATAAATATATATTAGTAGGTTAAGATGGTAGAATGAGTTCTGCGAGACTTACTTAAGATGAATTTAGATGTGTTTGAATGTTAAGATAAATTTAGATGTATTTATGAAAAATTGAAAAAAATTATGAGTCTCACATATAAAAAAAATTTTGAGTTGAGATGAATTTAATTATTTGAGGATTAGTTATTTAAATATTAAAATAAACGTAAATCTGAACGAACTGAGCTAAGATTAGTGCATAACCAAACCATCCAACATGGTCCATCCAAAAGTCTTTTAAGTTTCAATTACCATTTGCACTGCTGATTACTGGACACAGAGAAAAATGGCATCTGCCTTTCTTGTGCTCATTGCTCTAGCCATATCTCACGGTTCAGCACAAGGGGCTGCACCATCGACAAGCCCCAACACAAGCGCTGGAACCCCGGAGCCGGTGCCGCTTCCCAAAGCAGCAGAGGAATTCCTCCAAGGACACAACCAAGCAAGGGCAGCAGTTGGGGTCGGCCCACTAAGCTGGAGCTCGCAGCTAGCCAACGCCACGAGCCTGCTTGTCCGGTACCAGAGAAACAACATGGGCTGCAAATTCGCAAACTTGAGCAGCAGCAAGTACGGCGGAAACCAGTTATGGGCAGGTGGCCAGATCGTGACACCAAGCATGGCCGTCGATGTGTGGGTGAAAGAGAAGGAATACTATAACCACACCGACAACTCGTGCCTGCCGGATCATCGGTGCGGCGTCTACACTCAGGTGGTGTGGAGGAAGTCTCTGCAGTTGGGTTGTGCTCAAGCTACTTGTGTGAAGGAGGACGCCAGTCTAACGATCTGCTTCTATGATCCTCCGGGGAATGTTGTTGGGGAGAGCCCTTACTAGCTAGAGATTTGTAATTAGAGATTTCCTTTGTGAACTTGGGATCTGGTTTTAAAGCTTCTTGCATGGTTATGGAAGCTTTGATGTGAAATAAATGTTTGATGTGCAAGTCGTTATCTTTAAATTGCAATAATCCGAAAGTCTTTACTTGCAATTAGTATAGCTTAAGCATAAGAAAGAAATGGTAGGAGAGATTACTCAAATTGTAGAGCAAAGAGAGAAAGGAATGACCAAAATGTGATTCATGTTGAGTTATACTAGAACTTGTCTGGGCACCATAAAAGGCCGATTAGTGAGCTTATTATTATGGATAAAGATCCTCTCAAGTCCATATTAGAATTTGAGTATTTGAAGAATGAGAGAAACATATACATGAAATGATCAGAGTCTGCAACATTTCTCGAGCATTTAATACTGTCAAGAAATTTACATATACATCAACAAAAATAGTAAGATCCATTCACGTATATATCTATGAACATAATCTGATGCATTGATCATCTCTCTACGGGAGAATTTCTGAAGATAAGAGTCTTGATGTCTTCAATCTCCTTATTTTAAAAAATGTGATAAGAAAACTGTTGTTAGCCGGGCCACCGTAAACGGACAGATGATAATAATTGAACCAAGAGAAAGAGAACCTCTTCCTCCATTTTCTTCTTCACAGCTTTCAGTCACAAGCATTAGTGTGTTCACGTGACTATATCCCCCATTTTAATTTTTGAAGAGATTTTGATTAAACACTGTCTTATATCCAACCTCCTGTCACTGTACTGTTTAATTTCACAAAACAAAACAAAACAAAACTCCTATTGAAAATGACACAAGTCGGAGTAGAAATCACAACACTTCACAAGTGCTAATAACTTTAGATCTGTTATTAATTGAGGTTAAAGTTAGATGGTGAATGAGAATCTAACTTGTATGCTTTCGACTCGGTTTGTATAAATTTGTATAAATTCGTACAATTTTATTTTTATTATCTATAGTATCATTGCCTTAAATGAATGCATAAATATAAAATAAAAAGCGGAGGGCAAAGAGTAGTCATGGTACAGTTTAGACTAAAAAAAATGCACCCTGAAACAGATTATTTACATTTCTTAATGCAAAATCTCCCTTCTTTCACAAAACTACAGCAATGTAGGATAACATGGCCAGATGGAGATCACATAATGCGAATAACCAAAGCCATAGATCAAACTTGTATCCTCCCTTTTCCAGCTTCACATTCTACTTTGTACAAAGATAATGGTAATTTCTCCTAGTTTACAGTCTTATGAACATTGCATTCTACCCCAAGTATTAAGCAGCAGGCAATGCAAGCAAAATCACTTAATCAGGTCTTTAGAAATCAAATACCGAAAGGTGAAGTTGTGAGGAACCCACTCGATGCTCTTGCGAGATTTCCCTATCTTACATTTCTTGACACTCCTCCTCAAAGATGCGGGTAACGACTGTTGGATCATCTCTATCACTCCAGCTGGACACAAACCAGAGTCCTTCACAAATGACTCAACCATCTTTGGTAAAAGGATTTTATGATTCTTGCTTACACCAAAGGTAGCTCGAATGTACTCTTCTTTTGCAGCTTCCAGTTCTTGAACAACTCTCTTGGGCATGTACACACGAACCTAAACGAAACAAAAAGACTAAAAGATTAAAATGATTCCCAGTTAGTAGCAAGTCTTACCACATTATATGATAGCAGTTCTATCCTTCATCATATGTTGAATTTGTTTTAACTTTTAGATGTTTACGAGATAGAAACACTGGTGCAGAACTTGCATAGTGTTTCACACCACCGAATAACTTTTTTTAGGATCCAAGCATATTTGTTCCAAGCCCTCTGAAGAATAAAATAATTCCTACATACTTTCCTCATTTTCTTGTCTTTTTCCCCCCTTTTGGGGGGGGGGGGTTGAGGGGGTGGGTTGGAGATGGTTTTTTGTTTTGCAGCAGATTATACTCGGGAATAATAAGCATCTGTACAGAAGAAGACATGAGAATGAAATGATGAAATGATTCATAAAACCGAAAAACCATAAAAAACAAATAGTACCGCAGGATCAGAATGGCTTCCCGAACAGAGAGCAAAGTGTAAAAGAGGCTCTGGATGCTCAATTGAATATGCTTGGCGTTCATCTCCAGATTTGAATTTCGATCTTGAAGAAAGTAACATGCGAAGCCACTACAAGCACAAGCAAGCTTTATAAGCCCCACTACAAATATGAATTTGGAAGAGGCTCCAAGGTAAATTACAAACTGAAAGGAAAATAAAGTTTAGTTGTCTTGTGGAAAATATTCATAAATTTGAGCTCCTACTGAGGTGAGCGAAAATAAATAGGAGGATAGGCTTAAGAACTGCTATGCAGCAAAAATGTTTTTATGTTTATTAAGGAAACTTTAAAGGCCAGCAATCGAATCTAAGACAGGATCATTCCACCAGATTCGAATGAAGAGCATTCAGAAAAGATGTTAACACTAATGAAACCAAAGTTTTGGGATCCACCTGTCCAGGACGAGACATTCGGCAACCTAGAATAGAACTCTGTATGGTGTCTGGACTGATGATGTGACCCCCAACGTTGTATGCAGCCTGTTTTGTACAAATTTGTAAGAAGACAACTAATCACAATGGATATACTCCTACATGACCAAGGAGGCTCATCCTACCTTTAAGAGTAGAAAAACTCTCTTGACATTGTTCTGTGGAATCCCATAAGCCAAGTACGCCTATTTGGGAACGAAAAAGTTATTACGTTTCACATGCATCAAATATAGAGGTATAGAAAGAAGTAATCAAAATAAAGTTTTTTTTTTTGGTAAGCTAACACTATGAAGTTAACATGTTTATTGATGAGAATCATTACATGCATCACCAAAGCATTGTGTATGTTAATCCAGAAGGCTAGCTTCTCTTCATGTTTCAACTTCCTAGGATCTACTACTTCTAAGCGGCAGATAAGTGACCTGCAACAGAACAACACATAATCATAAAGAAAATCACAAGAGACTAGAATTCAATTGAAACACTGGTATTTTTTTCCTCTTCCAATTGAAATTTAGCACCATTGGCCTAAGATTTTTCTCGGGTAAACATGTCCAAAGCTTCACCTGAAATTCTGTATCAGGTGTTCAGTATCACCCAGTTTTTGACCATCTCTGTATATCCAGGGTACTTCAACCATTGTGCTGTATGGTCCACTGAACTCCTTGAGTCCTTCCACATGGAAAGGATTATCTAACCGTACATCAAATGATGAGTTATTCCTGAAACCAGGACTCCACATCTCACACTGATCTCGTGGAGAAAATGCACTCGTTGATGACATAGATGAATTGGGAGATGAGAGGCCATTATGAGTCAATGGTGGATCTGCCAGCTTGCAATACAAGGCTGACATACACTTAATCATGTCCTCAGAAAGCTTGTTAGGTGTCTCTGGAACATGATCAGAGATGCGGGTACCAAGATGCTCTGCCAGACTGACTATATTTGATGAAGTATTCTCAGCATACTGTAGAGAAGAAACTGAAAGTCATAATCCACAGAATGTCTAACTATTGCAATATATACTTATACATGGATTACATGACCTTCAAATGTTTATTGCTCCCCACATACCAAGATTATTGGAATTTAAAAACCATTTCATCTATAAAATAGATTTTTTTGGAGGATGGTACCCTGCACTTTTATTGATAACCCAAACTAGTGCAAAACAAAGTTCAGTTATCTTATATTGTAAAAATATAGAGTAGCTTGAATCCAGCCCCCATATAGTTTACTCTACTTTGTATCATAATATTGTAGCAATTGCAACAGGATAGCCAAAAATGCATCTCCACATCATGTCAAAATGACATTTTTCCATCATTTTATCCCTTATCAAAGGAAATTTGAAATTAATGTGATTATCCTTCTCCTTCGGGGAACCAATTCTAAGGCATATCATGATGTTATGTCACCAAAAGCAATTGGCAATATCAAGGGAGCCAAGCTCCAATTTGAGAAAGTTGGATTATGTGATTGAACTTAAGTTACCTCCATAATGGACAAAGGTTGGGAATGGCATGCACGTAATGCCTCTGCTGGAGGTGAAGTTCTAGTTGAAAACGCTGAAAATTGGGATAATGAGGAGTGACAGCGATGAACATCAGAATATAATAGCTTCTCTTCTCGACCAATTCCACGGGATTCCTTGCCAGGATTGTCAAGTGATTCACAAGCAGATTGTACTGCTGAACTTTCCCTCTTTGATGTAATATCAGGCCTGGAAGCTTGGGGAATCCTCCCTCTTGATGTATTTATAGATGATTTTAATCTTTCATCCGTGGAAGATGGAGGTACAGAGGATATCTGTTGATCAAATGCTTTCCGGTACAAGGAAAGAAGATATTGCTCCAAATACACGACTTCCAACTCTAAAACTGCAATTTCCTTTATTAACTCTGTGGCTGGCTGGAGACATCCAAAAGTAAAGTTAAAATGCAGTCTGAGAAAAGAAAATGCAGCTATGAGGCAAAAGGAAAACCAAATCCAGAGTCAGTAAACAACACTGGAATCATACATGACTCTGGTTAAAAAAATAATGACTAGAATAAAACCATAAAACTAGTTAACATCAGAGTCCAAGATTCATAAATCCCAAGAACCTTTAAGAAGTCGGACAACACATGGTGTCGATTTAGATGGCATGTGGTGTCTAACATACTTACCCAAAAGAAAAGAATTCATTAAGAACTATCAGTAGATATTGACAGTTCAAAGTTTTTGTTTTGTTTTTCTCAGGTAAATGAAATTCTGGTTAAAAAAAAGCAGCATTACAAATAGAATCCAAAATCTCAAGATATGGGAAAACTACATCTAAAATGGTGGCATTGCAATTAACTGATGTAAATAATTTGCATCCTCTCTGTCTCTGTCTGTCTGTCTGTCTCTCTCTCTCTCTCTCTCTCTCTCTCTCACACACACACACACACAATGCTTTTCTTGTTTGTAAGATGTAGAGTACCTTGGGCATTAAGATTTCAGTTGTCTTCTCATGAGAGGAAGACCTATAACCCAATGACTTTTCTAAAGCACTGCGGACCTCAAATTGGTTCTTTAATCCCTTCTCAAGTTGCAGAATCTGCATGGAAGATATTCAACAAATAAGTAATTATAAGAAACAATGACTGTGAAGCTGGAAGCTATTCTCAACACACTGCTGAACTAATCCATAAGGCCCATAACCCAGAAAATGGATTAGACTAAGCTTTTTGAATCTTCTAAACATGTTTATCAAGAAAAAAAACTTGAACTCTATACCTCTTGCCTCAAAGAATTATGAACTTCAGCCTTGGCAGATTGTTTCTTCTTGGTTTTAATATTTTTTAAGTGCCCGATATCCTGATACCAGGCAAAATCCATAAATTAGAAATCCAAGTAGCTTGTGAAATTATATATGCAAAATTAACTGAGAAAGATCTACATGAGAGCCATACAAAATGGTAATTTCCTTAGTAAAAGGTGTTAACTCAGCTCAACCAGGCCTATACAGCAACTACTGAGGGTCACTTAGGCTGGTTTGGATAGCAAAATCCTCTCATCTAATCGAATCTCATCTCATCTCAATATCCAAAGACCACAAACACAAACACAAACACTTTTCTAATTCAAATTTTCAACTTTTCAACTTTTTCATCTAAAAATTACCTAATCATTATAACTTTCTCAAACTTCCAAACAAAATACAAAAAACAATTCAATTTTTTCAAATCCCAAAACAAAAATAATATTAAAAAGTTATATTATAACAATATTTAACGTTATAAATATTTTTATTCAACTTTTTCTCTCTCATTTCCCAAAATCCCGTAAAACATTTTAACTCAAACCATTTCACTCATATTCACAAACCATTTCACTACTATTCACAGATCATCTCATCTCATCTCACTATCAAACGAGGCCTTATGCTTTGGATGGCATTGTATTGGGGTCATTAAGATGCATAATGGCAAAAATCAAACAAACAATAAGATGAAGTGGATAATTTCTCGAAAGAAAAAAATAGTAACCAATGTTACCAGCTTTATACGTTCAGAGGCCTTAAAGGAACTATCGATGCCATCTTCCTCCACTCTTCTCTTATCAGGAAAGCTGCCAGAGACAGAGCATACACAGAATTAATAGAAATTTGATATATAGCTATTATCCAATTACAAACACAAGCAACTAAAATCTCATTTGTCTGCCACACGGAAGAAGAAGAAGAAGAACAACAACAACTACATCTCCAGCCCCTTCCATTGGGGTCTATTTAGAAATCATTTTCCCTAAGCTCATGTCGAAGGGCGTTCTAATTACATTCAATGCGTGATATTACTTAATAATTCACATACCTTAAAAACTTTGTCAGAAGATAAGGGGCGTGGAAAACAGGTGGGAAACAAATATACAAATTATAGGCAGCGCAATATGTGTGGGCGTGTACATACATATTTTCATGCCTAAAAGCCCAGGTTCAGTCTAAAACAACCCATTTTCACCCTTTCTTGAAGCTCTGGACCTTTGGTTTCCACATCAGCCAGATAATCATCCGGCATATACCCCCTTGGGAGGAATGACTCACATATATGGACATTAACCAAAAGAAAAAGGTGATTGGAGCTCAAATTTCCAATTTTCCTCTATAACCCATCTCAGAAGTCATTCCAGTTAATGCACCTCCGCAAGTAATATACCAAAATCTAGAAAACGTATAAGGAGAATGATAGCTAATTAACAAGAGAACTTAAAAACCCGGCAATAAGATAGCTACCTCTTTGAACGCCTGTGCTTTGGGCTCATTCTCAGTCCAAGCAGTTTAATATCTCTACTCTCCTCAAACCCCATCTCTGAAAATCACCCCAAAACAGAAATCTCAGCGAAACAAAAACATTTCATAGAAGCATAAAAGGAAAAAAAGAAAAACAAGAGCAGCATAACTTCAGAGAGAAAAAAGAAGAAGAGAAAAAAAAGAGCAGAACAGTTACCATTACACTCCAGAACAAAATAAGCAAATGCCCAGATGGAATGAATGAGAGAAAACCGCGGCCCACTTATCCAAAAGACCAAATGACGGTTTTTAGCGACCTCCAATTACACTCAGCTTCCAATTCTCGTATTGGCTTTCAGCAACGCAGAGCTTTAAGTACCCACAAAACGATCATTTTGCTGCTACCAGAGTCTGAACATATAGCAGAGCTGAAACGATGGCACAAAAATCCGGCCAAGAAAACAAAAAGGTGCAAGCTTTTGACCAGCGAAAGCCTTCTCTTTGAAGGGTCAATCGCTATAAATCTTTAAGCTTTTGTCAGGGAGGAGTGGCTTTTTGCGTTAAAAGTAGTAAACCAGTTCGTGTGCTTTTAATTGTCAAAGCGTCCAAAAGCGGACAATTTTCACTCAAACCAAAGATCGGACAAATTGAGAGGAATATGAATTCTGGGTATTGACTGTTGGGAGTGAAAATATATATACATGGCTCTGTTGGATATAACGTTATATAACCATCCAATTTACCACATTCTCTATTCTTGTTGGGAAGCAAGTGGGAGTTGGTGAACGCCAGGTCCAACTTTGTCCCAAACTGCTATGCATAGTATCCTACATGTCGTACGTATGAGGTTCTACTTCTACTGTTTAACACCCCTAAGATACCTTTTTTTTTTTTTTTTTATAGAACCCTAAGATACCTTTCGAGTGTACATCAAATTACATAAATTAATTGTCTCTCTTTTAGTATCAGTTTCTGTTTCTTGTCTGGATGCCAAACATGTAACGATGGTTGTATTGTCTTCCTTTGGAAAAATTAATAAGAAACTTACAACTATTTTTACCATATTTTATATAAAAATAATTATTCTCATCAGTCATTATTCATTACCTCAAATTGTATAAAAAAAATTATCAAATGTGGATTGTGAAGATAAATAGTAATTGATGTATAACAAAATCTTTTATATAATCATAGAATTGTGTAAATAGTTATAAAAATGGTTATAGTCTATCGAATAAAAGAATCTTACCTGAAATTTGTTTTATCAATTAGTCATTAGCCATGATAATTAAACCCATTTAATTAACAAAAACTCACAAGATCCCAAATCATAATTAATCCATCAAATCCCACTACTCTTAATTGTTTATTTGCCGTACGTTTAACGTCCATATTGATGAGAATCATTGTGTTTTTCCTTTTTCCATCAATTAATGTTTTGTCAATCAACTTTTTTAGATCATGACCAATATTATATATACGAACATAGCAAAAGAGAAATATAATGATCATTTTGGGTTGATTAGGGAGTCCACTCATTGAACCATAATTCGGACTGGAGCGTGACTGAAGAGCATTATAATTATCAAACAGATTATGAAAAAAATAAAACTGAGCGATAATCAAAACAGGGCTGAGTCCCACTGTAACTCACTAATAAAAATTTTAGGGTTTAGATCTAGAAGAAAAGCAGGCCGCTCACCTCAAAAGGGATGAAAGGTGACCAGGTGAGGGATAAAGGAGACATTGGATGCTTGAAAGGAAATGAAGTTTCGTGGGGTTTCTCTTTGTCGAAATCTCTTTTTGTAAAATTAGGAGATGCCCAGATTGTCTTTCAGTATCCAAGAGAGTAACGTTTGTCAAAGAATCCGCCATATAAAATATGGTTTATATATAGGCCTTGACCTTTTCCAAGACCTATACAAAAGAAAAAGAAAATATGGCCTGATATGGTGGCCAGTCTCTCCTTTTGTCGCCATACTCACCTACTGATCAGAAAAGAAAAAGCTTCTTTTTCATTGCAGCGAGAGTGAAAGAGATTATTGAAAACTTCTTCTTTACGAAATTCTTTATTGCATACCTTTTTTATTGAGATTGCAGGAAAAGTCCATAGCTTTGCCTATCCACATGACTGTATAAAGCCTGTTGTACTCTAGGAAGTTTATTTTACAACTGAATGAAATCAGGAGCATTTTTGTTAAACAAGCTACGTACAACTAGAGTGGTTGGATATAAATTTGGGCATCTGATTCTTTGAAGTACTCCATCACCAGGGGTTGAAGTTGAAGTTTCTAGTCCCAATAAGTTAAACAAATGAAACTTCTATTTTATCTTATTATCTAATTTTTATAAAAGTCAGGTGATTAGCATTCAATGACAAAAGTTCAAGAAAAACGAGAAGATCACACTGTATATATAATATATATATTTACATGGTTTAGGAGCCTGCAGCGAAGTGATGATCATTTTCAAATGAACTTGACAGACATGCTTCATATATAGATCTATGAAATTATCGAGTCTGCAGCTGTGATATTATCGAGTTGCATTAATGATATTCTTTATTTGTAGATTTCCAAAAAATAACATTTCTTATAACAAGAATCTTATTCACAGAGTTTCATGCTGCTTAATTTTTCTCAAAATATTTCCAGTTTACAAACACAAGATCATTAGATTAGAAACTCATGATAATTTTAAATGGCTGAATATATATATATATATATGTGGTTTAAGCAGATATCTATATGCAGTGTCTTAAAAATCTTTTGTGGATAATAAACAATGCAAAGATACATGCTCACAATCTCCATTGGAGTATTTTGGCTTAGATTTGCGGATTGGCCTGGAAGAGTTGAAAAAACAGGCTAAGTGACAAGTACTTGCATGAAGGTTCCGGGGATTTGAAGGACAGTTACAATATTATTCACTTTTCAAGAAAATCGTACGCTGTGTTCAATGATAAATAAAAGACAAATTAGAAGTGAATATTTGAATTCAAAATTTTTGTTAACATTCTAAAATCATCAGACCGATTGCAAGCTGGCCAGAAGCTGCATGCTTCTTGATCCACTTGACTTTAATTGTATACTCATATATACTTAAGAGTGTTCCATGCACGTTCATAAATATTAATTTCATTAATTTTTTTTTCTTTGTTTGGAAACAGCACCAATTTTGGATGTAACCATGCATGCTGATGATGCTGTTTTTGACAACAACATGAAAAAAAAACAAATTATTCTCTCGTGTAAATAAAAAAAATATTATCTATTAATGTATAATCGATAATATTTCTCCAAGGAAATTTGGAATGAAGTGTTGCTAGTTGTAAGGTTATTGAGTGCCCAAATCACAAATGGTGATTCCAAAACATGAATCAGAATCTATTATATGCGAGCTGAGACGTCTGGCACTGATGCATCATTTCTCACTGGTGGGGGGGACTAAGATCGAGACTGTGCTTCGAGTTAGCAAAAACCCAAATCCATAAAACACGTACGTCCTTTAGTTTAGGGAGACTGTATGCTTGGGTTTGTATGGAATGGATAGTGGTGGGCAATTGGGAAGATGGTGATAGGGTTTATATATATTTGATTGCGTTGGAAAGGTGTTGAGAATCCCACAATTGGAACAGGAAAAAAGCGAACTTTCCAAAGACATTTGGACAAGTGAGTCAATGCCAATCATAACCAGCAAAAGGCATCTCTGCAGCAACTTTTGTCTCCCTCCCTCCCTAGAATAGATTAGATGGTTCAAAGACCAACGGGCAATGCATTGGCTGCATTCCTCCCGGGAGGATCGAAGCTAAGCTAGTTGTGGGGTTCCATCCAACAAATTGTAAGTTTACAGTTTTTTATTTGTTAAAGCACTTTCGGATTAGTTAAAAATTAAATTTAATGAATATTTAATTATTAAAAAGTAAAATATGCTCACATTAAATTAGTCAAATTCTAATTTAGAATTTGGATACAGTGACTTTCAAAATTTTTTTTAAATTTAAAGATTACTGTACATACATCAAATATATATTTTATTAATTATTTTTCTCTCTCTTTCTTTCTATCACATATTTTATCACAATTAATATATTAATTTAATAAGAACATGATTATTAATTAATATATAATAAGTAAAATAATAAAATATGATAAAATTAAATAAATTAATAATTAAAAAAATTAAATATTTTTAAAATTATTAATAATAATGAATAAATGTATAATCTAATGTGGAGATTTGATGTGAATAATCAAAACCAAATTCATCTTATATTATTTTATTATTATATAATGAAAAATAGTTATTCCAATGTAAAGATTTATGTGAATGGAATAGTTAAAAGTTAAATTTCTTTTATATTCATCAAAACTATCCTTTAATTTTGACTAATTCAATGAGAGTGCTCTTAGCATGCCTTCAGCTTCTGACTGTAGTAAATTCTAGCAAAAATAGTCCTCGTTTTGTAATAATTGATCAAGGCAGGCCCCCACGTTACAACAGTACATTTAACATTGCTTGCTCATCAACTTTGCGACAACTTAGATCTATCTTTAGATCACAGAGAAGTAAAAATTAAGAAGAATGATATATTCTAATCACATGCATAGAACACAAGATTAAAAGTGTTTTGATAATTTGAAGAATCTACATCTAGCCATACGGGAACTGATGATTAGTACGTACCAAAGATGGAGTGGAAAGAAAACATAACTCTACACACGTACGTACAGCCTGATCTTAACCACAAAGAAAACATTAATCATGTACTCCAGCAAATGATCAGAAGGCCAGGAGGTTGACAACTGGCCTGGTACGTACACTTGCTTTACCTTTAGTAGCTCCAACCAAAATACCAACCCTCACTCAGGAAAAAAGAAGAAAAATTCCTATATATTTAATTGATCTGATGATCAGGTTAGTGCATAGTTACAGAACTTTGTCTAACTACTCGCAGTAGTACCAATGCATCTGGCGGCCTCTCCCATTTTTCTAATTGGGAGATTCTGATCTTGATCAGTGGTTTCGGCATGCGCATGCAGTACTGACATGAGATTGAATAATACATGATAAAATTGCAAAAAATTAAATAACAATTTCAAATTATAATTCAAGTTTCAACTTTATCCACATACTGTAATATTAATTAATGTAGGTTATTGAACGTGGAGTGCGGAAATTACAATCTCATGCATGATATATAAAAATGGCATGACCACAATTGTCTGGCCAACATGCATCATGTGTATAATGAAATATTGCAACTCCATCCTCAACTCAAAGGACACAATTGCCAACTTTGAAGATCAACACTTGCATGAAAGACTATTAATTAAATAGATTATACAAAAAAAATAGGCTAAAATTAACCAGTTTATTATTTTCGCTTAGATCTAAGTACTTGACATGAATGCAGCAAGTACTTCACATAGATCATGTGAATTAGTTGCAGGACATGAACAACTTTATCCACGAATCATGATCATCAAAAAAGTTATATTCCCACCTAGAGGTGTAAACTCAAACTGAAAAATCGGACTGGACCGGACCGAACCGGACCGGTTTTATCGGTTTTGAACCGGTCCGGTCAGGAACCGGTTTTTAAAATGTAAAAACCGGCCGGTTCCGGTTTCGAGATTTTTTGGACCGGACCGAACCGGACCGGACCGGTTGATTAAAAAAAATAAAAAATAATATTTTTATATATAAGTTTTATACAAAATATTTTTTATATATTAAATATTAATATATATAAGTTTTATATATAATGTATAATTATAAATTTTTATGTGAAATTTTATATATAACATATATATTCATATATGAAATAATTTCTTATTATAATTTATAAATTATTATATAAAATATTAATACTAAATCACTAAAAGTTTATAACTAATACTAATATATAACTTATAACTATATCAATAGTTTAATATTAACACTATTATATAGTCTAATAAGTATAAAACAGTTTTTTTTTAAATCAATTTTTTTTTTTTTATAAACAAATTTTTAATGACAAATTGTAAAATTTACATTTTAAAAAAATCGAAAAACCGGACCAGACCGGACCGGAAACTGGTAAAACCGGAAGTACCGGTTTAGGAAGGTAACCGGTGCGTAATCGGTTTTGAAAAATACAAAACCGGTACATACCGGTTCGGTCCTAGATTTTATCCAAAACCGGACCGAACCGGACCGGTTACACCCCTATTCCCACCAAATAAATTGGTATTTCTGACAAAAATTTTTCACCAGAAATAAGTATTTCTCGCTATATATTTTAATTATGAAAACCTTTTCTGTGGAAGAAAATGTTCAGTGGGATAATTTTTTTCTTACGAAAATTATATGTTTGTCACAATCAAGTACAGTCGGAAATAATTGTTATTCCGACAAAATACAATATGCTCGTAGCTTTAGCCAATATTTTATGTTGCAACATAATTCTGAGGAGCCAGCTACGACAATATATATGTGGCAGGTAAAATTTTATTCCGACACAAACATATAGTAATTGCAACGAAATCACTCGCATGAAAAATCACTATCTGTTGTAGTGCTAGAGCAACTCGATCAATATTATTAATGTAGTATATGTACTTAATATATCATATGGTACTGGTAGACTTTGTTCGCTAATATGTCGTGATATTACTATATAATATTGTACGTGCATTTAATGAGATCGTCATCATCATGCGAATGATGTTCTTTGATTTGACAATCTTTGTTTTTTTTAGAAATATTAAGTTGCTGCATCTAAATTAATTTGACATGGTTATATTATATGTAATCATTTGAGGAAATGTTTACTTATAAATTAAAGTTCCTAATTAGGGTTGTTTTCAAGAGAGTTATATGCTTATAATTAATTACGTGATGCAATAACCACTTAAGTTATCACACGCGTGATTTCAAGCGAATTAAGCATCACAATTAGGTACATATCGAACCACCTTCAATCATAAAATTCAATAGTGCCCTTTCCTGTTTTATTGGTCCTTCACTGCATGCGTGTGCTCAGAATAGAAGTTTTATATATATAAATGTATCGCTTTGCTATTAAGTATTTTAGTTTAAGTTATTTTGTTTTCATATAAAGCATGAATACCAAATCATCTTACACCTTACTTTTGTAATAAAGGTGAGAGGTGCCCTTAGTGAGCTTGCCTCTTGCCCTTCCCTTTTAGGGCGCCAGGTAGTAATGTTTGGCCTTACTCTAGGCGTTATGCCTGGAGTTATGAACTGTAAAGGCTAGCTTTTAAGGCCAGCTATCAGATACCATATGATGATTGATTTAAAAACCAGCCCTCCTCCTAGACGAGTAAGAATTTCAATTTCTGCAAAATTCTCTGTAGAAAAACATCTAGGTTGTGGGTATTTTGAGTGTGTGTCTAGTTTATCTACGTAGTACACTCACGAATTGGGTAGAGATTAACTCAGATCAACCAGAGGCTTGTACGCTAGATTCACTTGTGAAACAACTACGTACAAAACTTGAGGTATTTTTCCTTCCACCGTGAATATTTTCATGAACTCTAACATTGGTTGATATCAAAGCAAGATCTGTTGTTCCCCGTGAAATGAACATCTATTTTGTCCATAATTTAAGCACGAATATTTTTTTCTAATTATATACGTTCTCTATTTGCTAAGCAGTATGGTATATTACCATGTTTTTTTTTTTCGTTTGAAATTTCTGATTGCGGATGGATGTTTTTATGAAGCCTCTGTTTGATAAACAATGGTTTGTTTGCGCTATGCAATATATATACCTCTATTTATTGAGCTTCTATTTGTTTTATTAAATATGAAGAAAGATGCAAAGACTCACAGATCAGCAGCCATGGTGCACTGCATGGTGTGGCTGAGTCTACACGTACCATTGAGTGCAGTGCACATTGTGGTGCTGTGTGCACCAATTGCGGCGTGCACCAATGGGTGCTGTTTGTACCAAGCGATGCTCCTTTCAGAATGTACCACCACCATAATGGAGCGACGTCTCCTAGCATTGTCATTTTCTTTTTGGATATGATTACTGTTCATATGAATAGTAATCCTAAACTGAGGAAAAATATGACCCTCTTGTGCCATATGTGTTCAAAACAGGTCATGGGCTGGTTTAATATATTTCTCTATATTTAAAAAAAAGTATGGGCTTATTTTTTCAGCCCAACCCAAGAGGCTTTTAGGCCTGTTTTATGTGACCCCAAGTCGCGAGGCCCATTGTTTGAGCTTACACCCATTTCATACCCAACTTGTGAGGCCTAATTATTTTAAAACAAGATGAAAAACAAGGAAGTGTCTTCCATGGGTTTGAACCCAATACCTAGTGCCTTCCATGGGTTTTTATCAAAGGCAAGCAATGAAGTGTTTGCTTAAATAAGTGATACAAACAATTCCTACCTACTCTATGGGAGTCTTCAAATTGTCTAAAGGATTGCTATAAGAACTTAACAAATCAATGAAAGGATACTGGTGGGGGTCAGATTAATCAAGAAAGGAAGCTTAACTGGGTTAACTAGCAGCAAATGGGAAGACCAAAAGCTACAAGGGGATTGGGGTTTAGAGACTATGAAAACTTAAATCTTGCTTTGTTAGCCAAGCAATGTTGGAAGATTCTTAAAAATCCTAATTCTTTAGTAGTAACTATGTTAAAAACAAATATTTTTCTAGTACCAGTTTTTTCAATGCCAAGTTGGGAAGCAACTCCTCGTATATTTGGAGAAGTATACTATCAGCTATACCACTGTTACAAGAAGGGACCTCATGGAGAATTGGGAATGATAAGTCAGTTAGAATATGGCAGAATAAACGGCTACCACTACCCACTTTATTCAAACCTCAAATTGGTGTTAATATCTTGGGGCCTAAAGCAAAAGTTGAGGCTCTTATTGAAGAAGAAACAATGGCTTGGGATCTTAACCTAATCCAGGCAACATTTTCACATGAAGAAGTTGATCTTATAAGTCAGATCCCCTTATAAATTGTAATAGAAAAAACACTCTAAGATGGAGATGCACAGCCAATGGAATATTTATAGTGAAGAGTGCATATTATCTTCAAGGGGAAATTCAAGATAGATAATAAGAACCTAGTGGAAGACATGTTTAGGAAGCTTAATCAAGAGGAAATGGGAGAATTTTCTATGATCCTATGCAGCATGTGGTGGAGAAGGAATCAATGTCTTTAAAAACATTATGATTGATCCTAACTCTATGATACATAGGAACCAGCAGATGCTACAAGACTTAGCCTCACCAATACACAGGGCTTGCATTCAGCTAGCAACATCTACTACAAACGATACCAAATGGATGCCACCTCTATCAGTTTTTGTAAAATCAATTGGGATGTAGTAGTTGATAAACAATATTACAAGATAGGAATTGAAATTAGGGGTGTCAATATATAACACGACCTGTTAACCCAATACGAACATGACACGATAATAACGGGTTTGGGGGTTCAGGTCAAAACGAGTTGACACGTTAAAACATGATTGCTTAACGAGTTGATAACAGGTCAACCCGTTATAATCCGTTATGACCCGTTAAGAAAGTTAAAGTTACAATTATACCCTTATACCTAAAAGTAAAAGTTGGGATTTTAATTTCAATATTTTTATTGTTTGGATTGTAATTTTGGACTTGTAGTTAGTTGTATATTTTTTTTATAGATATTGTGATTTTAATATTTATATAAAATTATGCTAGACTTAATCAGGTTAAACGGGTTAATTTCGGATCTGTTCAACTCCTTTACATAAACGAGTTGAAATGCGTCAGGTCGTGTCGTGTTAACCTATTTCGTAGTATTCACTAACAGGTCAAAATGGGTTGACACGACCCGACCCGTTATATTAATGAGTCGTGTTAGGGTTTGAGATTTTGACACGATAAGATTAATGGGTCGTGTTCGGGTTGACCTATTATAGTATAATATAAATGCCTTAATACGACACAAATACAATCCATTAACACAATTTGACACCCCTACTTGGCATAATGGTGAGAGATGAACAAGGAAATTTCCTGACTACTATGAGGAAGAACTAAGTATCTCTCTTGAGCCACAACTAGCAGAAGCAATGACAGCTCTCACAGCTACCAGGTTTGCATTGATTTGAGAATGAGGAAGGTTGTAAGTAAGGTGACTCAAAAAGTGTAGTAGAGGCAACTCAACAACAATTAGAAGATGGCGGTTATTTTGGTTTGATCATATCTGAAATTAGAGCTAGGTTCACTTGTTTTGATGCTTGTAAAATTAAGCATACGTATTGAGCTGCAAATGTACTAGCTCATACGCTAGACAAGATTGCTTTGTCGATACTAGACTGAATAGTGGATATGGAAGACCCTCTATGTATACACCGAGGACATGCCAAAGCATGCCGTTAACTTCTATATTTTTTATTTATATAGAAAACAAAGAGCACTTGCCAAAGGGTCATCATCATTATTTAAAGAGAAATGATAGTTACAGTTATGAGGGAGCAAGCACCGCACAATCACTTTAAAAAAAGGGAATAAATACGAGATCCATAAGAAAATAAAATTAATTTTTTAAGAGTAGACTCCATTCTTTTTTAAAACGATCATACGACATTTACATATTTCACGATTATATATAACATTACTCTTATATAAAGCCTTCCTTTCGGCTGCATACTTTCTACAGTAACTCAAATAGATGTACACTCCTCCCTCCAAAAATTTCGCAAAGAAAAATGAAAACAATACAAAAATAGCTAAATTCCAAAGGAAAAAGGAAAGTGCTTGACATGCAGAAAAAACGACACCTAAAAAAAAAATGAACAGTGTGCATCTAAAATGTCTTCCTTCGTTTATTTCCGTGCCATTTCTCATGTAGGTAGTATTGAAGTAATGATATAGGAGGTATAATTCTTTTTGTAATATTTTATATAATAATACGTTAAATTAAAAATATTTTTATAAAACAATAGTATTTTTATAAAAAAATATTTTATATATTATTTAATAAAAATAGGAGGTATAATTCTTTTTGTAATATTTTATATAATAATACGTTAAATTAAAAATATTTTTATAAAACAATAGTATTTTTATAAAAAAATATTTTATATATTATTTAATAAAAATACTCATCATCAGTTAAAATATAATTATATAAAAAATGTTAGTAAAGTAAAAACTGTAGCTTAATCATTTTCTTTATATTAATATTTAAATTGGCCAATTGGGTGTGGCTGACTGTTTCTCTCTCCCACTTTTGTCGTACTCCACAGGCCAAAACCACACGTCTCTCTTTGATTGTTTGTTCCTTCTCTGATATCTGTGACTGACTCTGTAACCCCCCGCCCTCCTTTCCTTTTTGGTGACACGAGCACTGGACCTGAACCAAACCACAAACACATCCCCAACATTGCCCTGGGCCGGGGGGATTTGAGAGCCGTATTTCAGACAAAATTAAATTCAGAAAAACATAGAAAAAAACAAATATTTTTCATCCCTCCCATCCAATTCCCACCCACCTCATTGCCTGTGGCCTCCGTGCAAAAAACTCACGTCCACACACTACACTATTAAAGGTACGTAACATTACCCACTTCCCCGCCACCTCTCCATTTTTATTTTTTTGTCAGTTTATCTATCTGTTACTTCAAAGCTTAGGGCTTTAGTAGGGCATGTCAATTGTCATGCATGTATACTTACTTATGTATATGTTGTTTGCATATGTTACATCTTACAGTGTCCATGTTTTTTTATTTTATTTTGTGACCTAACTACCTCATGTCTCCAATTTATTGATCAATAGCTCTGCAAAAACCCCAATTAAAGCCGAACCCATCTTCGATTCTACATTCCAATTAGGGATTTCTTGGACATTGATGTGTTATATTTGTTACATTTATTTTCTTGATCTGGATGGACATTTCTGGTCCGGGTCTGTTATAAGTGTTCATGATTACTGTTGCCAATAAATGACAAGAATTTGGGGTTTTAAAGCGTTTTTGTTATGTGGAATCTGGGATGGGATTCTAGCCAGAATGATTCACTGAGATTTGTTCGCTGATGTTGTTGAGTGGGTGTTGCACTTAGGAGGGGTTGTGATCCTTTCGAAGAATTCTCATTCTTATTCTTATATAAACGTTGTTGATGAATTCATTTGACTATGATCAAATGGTTTCTCGTGTCGTTTATCTCTAATTAAATTGACGGCTTTAAATTCGGCTGTTTTGAGTTTCAAAAAAGAAAAAGAAAAGTAAATTCAATTCTTTGGGTAAAGGTTTCTTTTTTTGGTTCAGAAACAAGCTATTAATGCATAATAAATTAGCGTATACATCCTATGAACATTACCTATCAATAAATAAATTAGCATGGAGCTTCTTGCTGTAAAAATCTATGGGAAATTATTTTTTGAGGTATTTACATTTCTCAGAATATGTATGTTTAAACAATTTATAAATTTCATGTTTGAAGACTCCGAGGGTGCGGTGCATGGGACCGGGTTTACTCTGCAGGGTAGGTCTGAAGGGCCTTTGCCTTGGAGAGATTCTAGACATTAAAAATAAAAAAAAATCATGTTTGAAGATGATTAACAATTTTCTTTCTTTTTTGGATGATTCAGCGGGAGTACCTTTATGTTTAGTAGAAATATTACTGTTTGATATTTTGCTATTTTTTTTTTGTAACTCTAATTTTTTGCTCTGCCCATCCAAATCCATTCAAATTAATAACACGGGAGGATATAGATAACTCAATGAAAATTCTATGGATATATACTAATCTAATTGGTTACATGAATTTTTTTATTAACAAGTTATTGTTAATTTTTCAATTGACGATTATATAATTTAGATATAATTTCTTAGCATTTAGCATTTTATATTTTTGCATTTGAATTTCAATAATTATATACATTGGTGAAGCACTTTGTTTGGGTTTGGATTGTTTCAATAAATGTGGAGATTAGGCTTGTTATAAATAAGTCTATACTTGGTATTTATCAAAAAATAAATAAATAAGTCTATACTTGGTATTTATCAAAAAATAAATAAATAAGTCTATACTTGGTATTTTTAAGACCTTCCTCATAATCAAAGGTGAGAGAGGAAAACAAAACTCTAGAGTGTGAACCTTAATTATTTGTCACTATATAGCATTTAGTGTAAGTAACATTGTAATCTCAGGACAGTTTATTTCTCTTCCAAGTATGTCATCTTGGTTCTTATGTGGATGATTGAATTTTGATCTTTACCGAGTTTATCTTTTCAAAGTTGATATTTTTTCCAGTTGAACAGACTGGGTTTCATTCTGGTAGCTTGCTAGTGTTTGGGATCGTATGTTGACTGACTTGTACATATTTAAACTTTGGAAATTTACAAAATTGCGAACTGACATGGGATTTAGATTTTTTCAAAATCAGGAATAATTTGGAAACAAGAAGGTCAACCGAGAAATTTGATAATGATTGGGGGAAGAGAAAATATTAAGAATGAACTTGGCAAGAAAAATTCTTTGCAATTAAGTTGCTCAAACAACTCTTTATGGTGCTTGTGACTTTTACTAGTTATGGCATTGCATCTGTTAATTGTTTTACAAATTGAGAATGCAAGTAGTGATTGACAATAGTTGTACAAGTTATGCGACATTGATGCGAAAAAAATAAATCATGATTTTCTAATTTGAAACTTCTTTTATTCAAATGAGTTTATAAAATTGACAATAATAGAATTCTTAATAACCATTGCCACTTTATGTATGATGTTTTATCTAATGCTCCGGATTTAGTATGTGAGGGTAGTGAATGAGATCTCACATTGTCGGTTTAAAACAAGTTATTTTGTGCTGCATTTGGAGGGAAAGGAACGACAGGAGCTTTAAAGATCGGGAATGCTTAATAGAAGAACTCATAAACTTCTTTTTAAAACATTATTTCTTTGAGCTATAGTTGTATATTTTAATGGAGTTAGTTTTCATGAGTTCCTTGTACTTTTCCTCATTAGGCGTTTTCACTTGTTTATATTCTGTGTACTTGGGGTATGCAAACTTTATATGATGAAGGGATGCGATTGTCCTGCCTCGTTCTATGTTCTGATAAAATTTGCTTCTTATAAAATAATAATAATAATAATAAAAAATTTCCAAGGGCTCCCATTGTAACCTTGAACAATCCTTTTGGATTATAAATCCATATGTGCCATGAGTTTTCCTTGGATTGTAACAAATGAAGCCCTTGGAATTCTTATAAAGTGCAATAACTTCTTGCCCCCACAATTTCAAGATTTTCAAGATTTCTCCTATCTCCAACCAGAAGTATGGGATTTAAGCAGTGCTATTCACAATGGTATGGCTTTGTCAAGAATTAAAGGTAGGGGAGATTGTAATTTCCCAAATTTTTTATAAGAGGGTGGCAAATGGAATGATACATAATATTTCAATTCATTGGGCTGATTTGGACTGGGGAGAATGGGGGGTAGATCTCTAATATGCACTTCGAGCTTGAAAGATTGCACAACTAGTTGGAATCCTTCATTTGCCTTCTTCTTTACCCCCTGGAATCTCATCTCTCCTTAATATGTGGAAGTATTTGTTTCAGTAGCGTTGGCATCACAT
Organism: Juglans regia; assembly: GCF_001411555.2. Classification (NCBI taxonomy): domain Eukaryota; kingdom Viridiplantae; phylum Streptophyta; class Magnoliopsida; order Fagales; family Juglandaceae; genus Juglans; species Juglans regia. The sequence continues at coordinate 3,248,596 of NC_049907.1, forward strand.
CCACATTATGTCTCTGGTACTATGGCAGAAGGGATCTCCAGCTGCACCATGGACTATTTCATATATTGTCAGTCCATGTCTGGACACATTGGTTTTGTAGTATTGATGTGTAATATTTTTTTTCTTATGATCATTTTGTAATGACAACACTACACTCTACATATTGCACATGGGACAGAAGCGTGCTCTAAATTGAGGTTTAACTTTGTCCTTCACTTTTGTTTTGTCTGACTCTTTATATTGCGTTGAACTTTATTTGACCAGAGAGGTGAGTTGGGGTGTAATCAGTGAGATCAGAATCATCATATGGCGTTACAAATCTCAGTCTAAAATCATGGAAGTGCTTCCTTATTCTGGTGTCCAATATGTTGGAGAATCTGATTGTGCCCAGCAGAGTTCAGGAACGACTTTTACTCATGATAATGAATCTAACTGCCTCGAGCATGGAAAGCAAGTTCAAGTGGCAGATGGTCGACAGGATGACTTATTGCTAAATGTGGAAGGGTCTCGAGTAGCAAAAACAGATGAAGTCCTTGGGACATTTGATGAATTGCCTTCTCCAGAAGGCCACTGCTGTGGAGCTCCATATTGTGATTGTCAGTTGGAGGGTCAAAATTTATCTTCTGGTTCCCGTGATTTTGAAGTTGATGATGTAAATGCACAGAATCGTAGCTTGAAACCTTGCAGAGTCTCTGAGAGCTCTCATATAATTGTGCATACCATTGAAGGTGAATTGCCAAACAACAGGGAGGAGGAGTCTTCTCTTTCAGATCCCACGTGGTTAGAAGGGGATGAATCAGTGGCACTGTGGGTCAAGGTAACTGTTAACTTCTCTCGCTTTTCAAGTTTAGCATTGAAAATCATGCAATGTTACTCAGTCTTATGTTTTGCAGGCACAAGGTTTTTGTCCATTGCATGCTTGTCCTTTTTTTTATTATATAATTATGACTCTGTGCATTGAGAATTTATGTGGAATTGGAAAATTAAAAAAATGATACATCAACCCCTCCCATGTGACCCCAAGTCCCATGTTACCTTTCCCAATCTAATAAATAGCATGGACCAAACCAACTCAACCTACTGGGATTTTCAGGGTTGACCGTTCTGATCTCTTGGAAGTTTTATTTGGTTTTTCTTATATAAACTGAAAATGTAGTATGTCAGTCCACTTTAATGGGACTACCTCTGTGATCTTCCTAACTATCCTTTTCTCCCCACCCACCATCTATTTGGGAATGTGCCTGAATTTTGTCACCATAGCGTTCCAGGTCCTTGCTATCTTCCATTTTTTTTTTCTTCCTTTGTTGCTTTCTAATTTTCTTATGTGCCATAGGAAGATTAAAACACGTGCTGATTTTATCTCATATCAATGCTTCTATGTTTTCCCAAGTATAGTGGAGAGGAAAGTGGCAGGCAGGAATCAGATGCTCGAGGGCTGACTGGCCATTGGCTACTTTAAAAGCAAAACCAACACATGACAGAAAGAAGTATTTGGTGATATTTTTTCCACACACAAGAAATTATTCATGGGCAGATATGCTACTTGTCCGTCCAATAGATGAATTTCCTCAGCCTATTGCATATAAGACATATAAAGTAGGATTAAAAATGGTTAAAGATTTAACTGTTGCACGCCGATTTATCATGCAAAAGCTGGCTGTTGGCATGCTGAATATCATTGACCATTTTCATGCTGAGGTATGTGATTTGGTGTTCTCATTTTTGTGTGGTTTACATTTTTTTTTTTCATTTATTTGATGGAAATTTTTGTGTTTCTCAGCCTATTAAATTTCTTTCTTTCTTGCATGGTAGTTCTTTTTAGAGATCTGCTGAAACTTGTGTAGGCTTTGATAGAGACTGCTCGCGATGTGAGGATCTGGAAGGAGTTTGCTATGGAGGCATCCCGTTGTGACTGTTATTCTGAACTTGGAAGAATGCTTTTGAAGCTGCAGAAGGTAAACTCCTGTTCTTGTTGATAGTTTAGGAAGTAGGCTCAAAATCCACCCATTTCTGCAATTAAATTGGATTGAGCAATTATCTGTGCCGTAGTGAATATAACATAAGGTGCAAGCTTAATGCTGGAAGAGATTGAATAGTGCAATCCAAATGAAAGAAGTATTATATAAATATTATTTAAAAAATTAGGTCCACTTCTTTATTCATTTTGCGAGTATATCTTTGTGTGTGTGCGCGCGCGTGAAAAATTAATCTCAATCATGTGGCATTTAAAGTACCAACCTCTGATATTGATTAGAGGGTGAAGGGTATGTATGAGAATGGAGACACTTATCTTTGGATGGACTGAGCATTAATAAAAGAAAGGGGCCCCTACAATATGAACCCTAATATGCCTTTGATAGATAAATCTAACCTGCCACAAGATTTACTTACCAAAGTGAAGAAGAAATCTAATACCAAGTTGAAATCTACATGGGCTCCTTGTATTTAAACAACTTGTATCACCTTCATTCTTTAGTCTATATTATATCTGGAATTTCTGTTCACTGCTTTTTTTATCATCATTTTGTTGGCTATTTACTCAATTTATTGTTAGTATAGGAAGTCTCACACTTCTACTTACAAAAAAAAAAAAAGGAAGTCTCACACTTCTGGGATCCATCAGTTTGCCTTATTTGTTAAGTTGTAAATGATATACATGTTATTTTAAATTCACATTTCACCTTACTCTTCTTACAAATTGATAATTGTTACAGTTTTCATGTGCCTTTTTACTATGGATTCTCGTATGCCTCTTGAAAAGTTATCAGGCACTTGAATACTTGTGCCAGTTCAACTGCTGGTTGGTGGAGATTTTTTCAATAGATTTTGTAATGCTCTCTATCTGTTGCCTTGCCCCAGCTCCCCTTCGCTCTCTCCTTGTTCATTTGTGATTGGCACAGTGACTGGAGAGGTTACAGAAGAGGTAATAAGATGTGAGGGATGTAGACAATGCTAAAAAGTTGTTTCTTGCAGTTATTTGCAATTGAATATTACATTTCCTAGTGATTTTGCTAGATTATGAAAAAATTTCTAGATACTTGTCTTGTTGGAGCTGTATATTGACTGATTGATTTGGAAATATAATCTTCCTAACTTCAGACCTGACAGAAGTCAGAAGCCAAAATTATCTTCTGAATCTTCCCAGCATTCTGAAGCAAGCATAGTTCTGAACCAAAGGTCAAACTATAACCCCCTTTACTGCCAGATTTGGTCTTGGTCAATGCCGACCTCCTCTGCTAGCATCCCAACTACCATGTCCATGATTAGCTTTAATGGATGCCTTACACATGGTTAAGATTGGGAATCCCAAAATGAGTTATCTAACATTATATTTGCACTTGTACATGAATGTAAATAATGCACGCCAGGCGCATGGATCGATAGTAAATACCTGGGAATGGGAAACTCTAAGAAGAGGAAGGGTAGGGGATTAGGGTTTGTCTTAACAAGACATAAATATTGTTTATCTATCGGGTCAGGTCAGAAGTTGAATTCCATCTATTATGTTCTATCTTCCACCTTGATGGAAGTCAGAATTTAGCTGGGTCCTCTAGCACCTGAGTCGACACATATCGAAAGTTGACATGTGTTGGAAATTGATGCTGGGTTGGATTGGAAGATTTGGATTGGTTCAGCACCTACGGAAATATGAACTCCCTAGTACTTGTCAAGGATAAACAATCCCTATGAGTTTAGGACTCTGATTCCGATTGCGCTAGACCTTAAAGTAAATTCTCAAATGCCATTGAATGAAAAGCTTCCTTAGTGATTGCTGATTTCTAACACCTGCACCTGCCTCTGAAATGATTGTCATTGTTTTGTTGAACCATGGAATGGCCATTTTGGCTACTATTCTTCTCAGCAGCTGCTTCAAAGTCCTGTTCTGGCAGCTTATCTTGCTACTTATAATGTTTTTTGTTGTTGCTATCATCTCTAACACAGATGAAATTTAAGTGATATTCTCTGTTTTTGGTTAGAATGAAGGATTTTCATGACCAGGGCCCCCCCAAACTTCCATGTGTTACAGTAATCTTTATGATCCTGTTCTTGATATGTAGCAGTCTTTCCCATCACTTGTTTTGGTTGACATGGAAGTGTTGCCTCTTATTTCCTGCACAGATGATACTTCAGCATTACATAAATTCTTACTGGCTACAACATGATTTTCACTCTTGGGCGCAAGGATGTGAGAATGCACATAGTGCTGAATCCATCGAAAAGCTGAAGGAGGTATGTAACATTTTTTCTTGTCCCTTCATGTTATACAGTCTTAGATTGCTCAAGGTACTCATCATCCTGCCTATCTGACTTCATTTGAAAGTTTTGGTTAATGTTTTCTATTTGTATGAAATGAATTATTTCTTTTATTCTCAACCCACCTAGAAGTTGAATGTAGATACCATAACTGGCTTCCTTGTCTCATCTGTGATAATAAAAATGGACCCTTAGGGTCTTGAAATAGTATAAAATTGAAGTGTTTTCTCAGGATTTTGTCTGATGCTTTTGTTCCTTTGGTTCAGGATTTGTTTGATTTTATTTTGTGGAAAGAAGTCAACTCTCTCTGGGATTCACCTATGCAACCCACATTGGGTTCTGAGTGGAAAACCTGGAAGCATGAAGTTATGAAATGGTTTTCAACAGCTCATCCAGTATCCAGTGCCAGAGACGTGCAGCTGCAAACAAGTGATGATCTCTTGAACACAAATCTCCAACTTAGCAAGAAGAGGCCAAAGCTTGAAGTTCGTCGTGCAGAGCCACATGCTTTTGGAGTGGAAACATTTGTATCTGATCAAGCAATAACTCTTGAGATTGACTCTGCATATTTTAATGGTCAAGATACTATAAGTGCTGCTACATCAGCATCACAACACTGTAAAGGGGACGAGAGAAAGGAGGTAGCTGCTCCTACAGGTACACCTTGTTGTGTGGTTAATAAATGGGACAACATTGTAGTTGAACCTGAAAATTCTGAGTTAATTCAAACCAAAGATATGGAGTTGACACCTGTGAATGAAGCGGCTACTACTGAATCCTTGGAACCTGGGAGTAAGAACCGACAATGCATCGCATTTATAGAAGCTAAGGGAAGGCAATGTGTGAGGTGGGCAAACGATGGTGATGTTTACTGCTGTGTGCATTTGTCTTCTCGGTTCATAGGTAGCTCTGCTCGAGCAGAAAGAACTGCCTCGGTTGGTACCCCGATGTGTGAAGGTACCACTGTTCTTGGTACTAGATGTAAACATCGATCTCTATACGGCTTCTCATTCTGTAAGAAACACAGACCTCAAAGTGAATCAAAAGGGACATTAAACTTCCCAGAGATGGTTAAGAGAAAGCATGAGGAGGACCTTCCCAGTTCAGAAACCACAGAACGCAAAGAAATGGCATATGTGGGAGAAGTTGAAAGTCCCCTTCAAGTGGATCCAATCTCAGTCATGGCTGTTGATGCCTTCCATGGAAGGAACAGCTTAACTGAAAAGCCTGAGCATCCTGGCAAGGATTGCAATGGAACGGAGAAGCTGCACTGCATAAGCTACTACCTGCCCGATAATCTCAACCCATGTCTGGAAAGTCCAAGGCACCATTCATTATACTGTGAGAAACACCTTCCAAGCTGGCTTAAACGTGCAAGGAATGGTAAGGATAGAATTATTTCAAAAGAAGTGTTTGTAGATCTTTTGAGGAAATGTTGTTCACAGGAGCAAAGGTTGTGGTTGCATCAAGCGTGTGAGCTTTTCTACAAGCTCTTTAAAAGTATTTTATCCCTGAGAAACCCAGTGCCTAGGGAGGCTCAATTTCAGTGGGCCATATCTGAAGCCTCTAAAGATTTTAGTGTTGGCAATTTCTTTACAAAGTTGGTTTACCGTGAGATAGAGAGACTTAGAGAGATTTGGGGCTTCAGTGCTGATGAAATTGCACGAGTTTCCACCTCTGTCATGGAAGAACAGGTGGTGTTGCCAATGGCAGTCGATGATAGTAATGATGATGAAAATGCTGTTAGGTGCAAAATCTGCTCAGAGGAGTTTCTTGACAATGAAGCACTTGGTAGCCACTGGATGAACATTCATAAAAAGGAAGCACAATGGCTGTTCAGAGGTTATGCTTGTGCCATCTGCCTTGATTCCTTTACTAATAAGAAAGTCCTGGAAACACATGTGCAAGAGAGACACCATGTGGAATTTGTGGAACAATGCATGCTTCTCCAGTGTATTCCTTGTGGAAGCCATTTTGGGAACACTGAAGAGTTATGGTTGCACGTCCTTTCAGTTCATCCTGTTGATTTCATGCCATTAAAAGCTGGTCAACAGCGTAATCTGCCTGCTGGTGAGGATTCTCCACAGAAATCTGAGCTCTGCAATACAGCTACTGTGGACAATAACACTGAGAATCTAGGGTGTTTCCGAAAGCTTATTTGCAGGTTTTGTGGGTTGAAGTTTGATTTACTACCTGATCTTGGCCGTCACCATCAAGCTGCTCATATGGGGCCAAGTTTGGTCAGCTCTCACCCCTCAAGGAGGGGGATACGTTATTATGCTTATAGATTAAAATCTGGAAGACTCAGCCGTCCTAGATTTAAAAAAGGTCTAGCAGCAGCATCATATAGAATCAGGAACAGAGCCAATGCCAGTATGAAGAAACACACTCAGGCATCAAAGTCACTAAGCACTGTAGGGGTAACTTTACAGCCTCATGTAACCGAGAAGGCAAGTCTTGGTAGATTGACAGAATCCCACTGCTCTGCAGTTGCAAAGATTTTGTTTTCTGAATCTCAGAAAACCAAACCTCGGCCTAACAACCTTGATATTTTAACTATTGCTCGTTCTGCTTGCTGCAAGGTCAGTCTTGTAGCATCCCTGGAAGGGAAGTATGGTGTATTGCCAGAACATTTGTATCTGAAGGCAGCCAAGCTCTGCAGTGAGCATAACATTCAAGTTGACTGGCACCAAGAGGGGTTTATATGTCCTAAAGGTTGTAAGGCGTTCAAGGACCCAAACTCACTGTCTCCGCTGTTGCCTTTTCCATGTGACTCTGTGAGGTACAGAGCTGCACATCAATTAGATCCAGTTAATGATGAGTGGGAGGTGGAGGAGTGCCATTATATCGTTGACTGCCACCATTTGGGACAGAAGTCCATGCAAAAGGCAGCTGTCTTGTGTAATGATATAAGCTTTGGGCAGGAACCAATTCCAGTGGCCTGCATTGCCAATGAGGGTGTCTCGGATTCTTCACACATCTGCGAAGATGGCTCTGATTGCCCAAATGTGATGCCTTGGGAAAGCTTCACATATGTCATGAAGCTGTTTCTTGATCAATCTGCTGGTGGCGATACAGAGGTAGCTTTATCTGGAAGATATTAATCCATGATCTAATGCTCTGTAGTTGATCTTAGATTATGTTTATATGAATTGTATTATTGTAGTTCCCATTTTTTTATGCATGTTATTGTCACCTGTTTCAAAAATTAAACTTGAGAGATGCCTAGTCTAATTCTTATAAGTTGGAGATACATGTTAAATCATGTTAAATGACCTGATCAACGGTTTACTTTATAACTTCACATGCAATCTCCCTATGCACATTCTCATCTCCCCCTTTGTTTCTCCTTCCTTCTTTCTCTCTCTGACACACAAATTCACAAATTTATTGGTGCACAATAAGCAAGATTTATGCATATTTCTATATCCTTGTTTTGTTGAATGATTTTTTTGTTTGTTTCCTTCTCTTTGTAGAGCCTACAATTGGGTTGTGCCTGCCCAAATTCAACATGCAATCCTGAAGCATGTGATCATGTATATCTCTTTGATAATGACTATGATGATGCAAAAGACATTTATGGGAAACTCATGTGCGACAGGTTCCCATATGATGAGAAAGGCCGGATCATCTTGGAGGTAGTGTATTTTGATCCACCATCAATTTCCCTTGTCATCTCTCTCTCTCTCTCTCTCTCCATTTGGACGGGATTTGTTTTCATTGGCCACGTATGGTATCAGCATGTTCCTTAGCTGCAAGAAACCTAGTATTTACTTTAATGATTTCAGCTAGCTATTGCCTGTTCTTGTTTTAGACAGACATGGCTGTTATTTCTGCCTTTAATTTGCTTGGCTTGCACTAAACCTTATTGTTCTTTTGATCCCATCAGGGAGAGCTGTATAGAAAGCATTAACTTGGTAAATCTTGGATTCACTTAGGGGATGCCTGGGGAATGTGAGATGAGAAATCTGTAAATAGTAGTGAAATAGTTTGTGAATAGTAGTAAAATGATTTGAGTTATGATGTTTTATAGGGTTTTGGAAAAGGAGAGAGAAAAAGTTGAATAAAAATAGTATAAAGTTAAAATATTGTTAGAATATTATATTTGTTTTGGGATTTGAAAAAGTTTAATTGTTTTTTGTATTTTGTTTGAAAATTTGGGAAAGTTGTAATGATTAGTTTGAAAGTGTTTGTGTTTGAATGATGTTTGAGAAGGAAATGGGATGGGATGAGATGAGATGAAAAATATTACCAAAGATCCCCTAAAAATGTTTTTTCCCAAACAAGAATTTTGCTGGAAAGATATATGACCTATATGATTGGCCATAGATTGCACTTTTAAATGACAAGCAGTTTGGATTGTTATTCTGGCTTACTTGTTCATAATCTTCTTTGCACACATTTTTTTTTCTTGGTTAGGTCTGCTTAAGAAGTGTGTTTTTCACATAACTCTGCAGGAGGGTTACCTTGTTTATGAATGCAATCATATGTGCAGTTGCAGTAGAACCTGTCGTAATAGGGTTTTACAGAATGGAGTAAGGGTGAAGCTGGAAGTCTTCAAAACGGAGAAAAAGGTATTATTATCATTGTTATATTATTTTAATGTCCATATTAAATTCTCTCGGTGTTGATTCTCAGGGATGGGGACTCAGGGCAGGTGAAGCAATCCTGCGTGGCACATTTGTATGTGAGTACATTGGGGAGCTCTTGGATGAGAAGGAAGCAAACAAGAGGCGGCACAGGTTTCACATTCTCCTGATAGGTGCAGCTTTTGTTTACTCTATGCTACACCTTGTGCTATACATTTTGAATGGACCCTTGTGGTATTTTCAGGTATAGGAAAGAGGGTTGTGGCTATCTGTATGACATTGATACTCATTTCAATGACGTGAGTAGATTGATTGAAGGACAGGTCCGATATGTGATTGATGCAACAAAATATGGAAATGTTTCCCGGTTCATCAATCACAGGTGAGAAAAGTGTTCCTGACTGAGGATTTTTTTAAGTGATTCTCTAGTTCAATCGGGTTTTACTCGGGCCATATATGCAACCCTCTAAGCCAAATCTATTGGTGGGCTACCAATTTACCTCAACTTTTTTTTTCTTTTGTTTTTCTGGAAGTAGCTAATGTAAGCAAGTTTTTAATCAAGTCTACAATCTGCAGCTGTTTACCATCTATACCTTTGTAGGATAATAAATTGTGACATATGCTTGTAGTTTTTAAGTCTTAGAGCCAACGATAAAAGAAAATGTGAGACTGCCTTTAGCTTGTAGGATTTGGAAATTTGATAATTCAAGCGTATAATACCTGCACCACTACCAATAGCTATTAGCCTATTATATCGTTGTTTGCACAATTTATGAAAGGGGTTATTTCATTGCGTAATCAATCAATTTAAGATATAATGATGGAATTTTTTTATATCAATACAAAATTTTCGTTAGTTTTCTGTCCCATAATGGTGTTACGGGATCATATTATATAATAATTTCTTAATTTAAAAAATCAAAGGATTAGAAAAATAGTTTCTTGGGTTTGTTTTAAATATATCAAGAACCTTTGCCACTTCCAGTATGCCATCACCATTGTCAGAATTGCACCTCTGCACCACCACCATGCAGAACGTTCACCTCTCTCTCTCTCTCGCAGCATGCAAAGGCACACAGACACAAACACATGCAAATATAGTTCCTGTAGCCACTTGTACTTGAAATAAATGTAAGGATTTCACTTTTCTGAATTGGTATACCCCAGGTGTTAAGAAGCTTTAAACAAGATTTGACTTTCTATTTATTACTTTTCTTCTATAATATAATCAATTCCAGAGTACATCCAGTCTTTTGAGTGAAGCATTGCTTGATTGTAAATCTGAATATTTACCATTTTTATTTATTGATACCTTTTTTTATATTCCAAATGCTATCATCATATGTTCAAGGTTCTTTCCTGGGGCTTAAGTGTAACTGTCAACCACTTTTCCCGATAACATAATTATTTGAACTTCAGTTCTCAACCTTTTGGTGGTGTCCAAACAGTATATTCAGTTAACATTTACAAAAAGAACTGGAGTTGGATTGCAATTTGAAGATTCTCTCCCAATTTAGCGCACCAATCAGACCCTTTAGTTTAGGAAAGTAATGGCCCGAGACTAATTAGTGGACAGGTTTTTGTGTGACCAATTGGTGTGATGAGGCTTAAAAAAAAAAAAATAGAAATGAAAGGCTTTGTTGGTTTTTTTCCTGTTATCAGCTATTAGGCGTGTTGAACCTCTTATGTACTCATGAAATCTGCTATTTTGTAGCTGCTTGCCAAATCTTGTGAGTTACCAAGTTCTTGTGGAAAGCATGGATAGTCAGCTTGCACACATAGGTCTTTATGCAAGTCGAGATGTAAGAAAAACTTCTCCCTGTTTTTTCCTATGATGTTTTTCCACATCCTGATACTTGGGATGACCCAGCAAATATGTTTTCCATTATGGTTTCAAGATGATAGCTTCTGTTGTATGGAAGAAGTTATTTCCTTGGAGGCCTTTGCAAGGTCCTGTCCACTATACGCTTTCCCTTGAGCAATAGCACTCAAATTGAAAACTTGCATACTAGTATCATTGAAGTAGTGTGCGCGCGCACTAGTGGAGGCCACTGCCAATTTTTAAATTTTGTTTTACTATTTTATGAGCAGATAGCTTTGGGCGAGGAATTGACATTCAACTATCGGTATGAGCTGGTCCCTGGAGAAGGATATCCATGTCACTGTGGAGCTTCCAACTGTAGGGGCCGCCTTTATTAAAACTTCAATGTGCTCTGCCAATCCAATCTAGACAATCATCCTGTGCCTAAAATTCTATTGCTGGGGAATGGGAGAATCTGAGATGGGAACGTCAATCCAATTACCAACCGGCCCACTCTCCAACATTCTTATTGAGGTTTTGTCTTAACTTCTGATCCTGCACATCATAGCGTCCAACCTTTCCCTTTTGTAGATAATATAGCTTAAGCTAATTATTTATGCTCCCCCCCTCCTCTCCCTGTAGATCGTACCTATGTTGTATACATCTTTCTATGTATGAACGAGGATGACACCTCATTTTGTTTTCATTTGTTAGCGAGTTGTAATGTTTCTTCTTATGGAGTGCATGAATGGTGAAATGTTTAATTTCATTTCATTCTGGCAAATATTTTTCGAGGAGGAAATTTATACTTTTCACCCTCAAACTACCAGCTAGATCTTAAACCGAGTGCACAAATTCAAAAAAGAGAAATAATAGTTGCAGTCATGAATGCGTAAGTATCGCATAATCATTTTAAAAAAAAATTAATAAATATAGAACTCAAGAAAAAAAATTAATTTTTTTATAGTGGATTTTATTTTTTTTCAAAATGACTGTACGATGTTTACGCACTCTACGATTGTATATAACATTACTCTTAAAAAAATAGGTTATTTGGGAGTTCAATTTGAGACTTTTGATAGGTGATAGTTTATAGGAGAAAATTTTACTTATTTTTTTCATATGTAAATTTTTTTATGATCATAAATGTTTAGACTAGTCAATTGCATGTCTAGATACTCATATTTAGTGCCTCCAAATAGTGGAATACCAACCTCTAAAGGAAAAAAAAAAAATTCTGAAATGTTTTTGAGAGGTGAGGACGTAGTAGCATCCACCAAATCAAACCCACTTGTATTTCATTGTATGTTCAATTCTCACGATAACAACAGTTCGAAAATGACGGAACTGCAGTCACCAGAAAGAAAAACAAAGGCTGAAAGGCATCCACTGAAGCCATATTACTTTATTTGCTGCACACGCACACTTGTGGGGTCATGGAGGTAACCAAGCCCTCGTGTTTGATTTAAGGATCAGCCTCAGGGCATGGACCATACTCACGTGGGCTTTGCATGACAACTTACGAAAAATCTAAACAATTGCAGACATGAGAAACCACTTTTGGCAGCTTTGGTCCATACAATCTGCCATATGCAGCTAAAGAACTGAGTCTTCTTGTGCACGAAAAAGCCTGTTTAGTTTTATGTTTTTGTCTTTTACAGGTCCCTCATTTCTTTGTTTCCAATAAATCTGTCTCTGCACTTCTCTGATATGCAAATCTGGAATGACATGACAGCCATTCATCCAAAGAAAAATCTTATCAGAAAGAAACAAAATGACTTGTAATTGTTATGAATGTTTTTTGGGACTGATTCCTGGTTGACTTAAATCTCTGCTTCACTGCATTAGATGCAACACTAATGTAGATATTTGTTGAATGCATTAGATGCAATACATTAAATGGAGATATTTGTTGAATAATGCTGTTGTAAACATACTAAGCACCAACATTGAGTACATTTGATGTCTCATAAGGTTTAGGCCTCGTTTGTTTTTAGAGATGAGATGAGATTAAAGTTAAAAAGTTAAATAAAATATTGTTAGAATATATTTTTTAATATTATTTTTGTTTTGAAATTTGAAAAAGTTGAATTGTTTATTTTATTTTGTATTGAAAGTTTAAAAAGTTGTAATGATTAAATGAGATAAGATGAGATGAGATGTTTTTCCAAAACAAACAAGGCCAGGTATTAGGAATATTAATTTAACGATTAAATTCTCCTCTTGCAATCATTATAAAATCTTAAACAACTCTGTAATTTAACATAAATTTATTAAATTCATAGTATTATAGAACAATGTTACTCTTCATCCTTGACTTAGTCATCCTGAGTCACACTTGCTAAAGTAACCTTTTAAGTGACTGTTCATTTAAGTGGTTGATATATAAAACTATTTATAATGTTTCACATAAATAATATAGCTAGATGATAAAATCAAGGATATAATAACGTCATTTCTCAATATTTAAGTGCATGTTTGGAGTTGGAGATGTGGCAAAATTTTGGAGAATTCCTTTAAAAAATAAAAAAGTGTGTAGCCTACCCAAGCTATAGCTACAGATTTGTAGTCCAGAATCGACTCTGTAGAGTAGAATGACACAGGGTTGGCCAATGCAATCTAGCATTAAGTTCGTTTAATTTTCCTTTATTTTATCAAGGAAAAAAAATTCATGGAAATGATATATATGGGAGCTAAACAATGTTGATTACAACCACCAAAGTGGTAGTTAAGGTTGTGCAAAATTTTGAAATTTTTGACTCTGCCCGACATCCGCTTCGATTCTGTCTTTGATGGAGTCGGAGTTATCGGAATTCGTAGTAGTTCCGAATAGATAATCGAAGCCGATTTTTTTTAAAAACAAAAATCCAGCCGTCACTGGGTTTTTATAAAAAAATTAAACGACATCGTTCCACTTAATATGGAACGACTTCGTTTTGATCACACTAGGGGGTCCAAAACGCAGGACCCCCATTCTTCCTCTTCGGTCTTCCTTCTCCCTTCTCTCTTGCGTCTCACGGAGTCCGTCTGAAGTCTGAACCAGGGAAGCCGTCTCGCGTCCCTTCTCTCTCGTGTCTCAGTGCCGTTCGTCGTTGCTCCTCCGTGCCGCCGTTCCTCGTTGCTCCTCTGTTCAGTTTCCACCTACGGTGAGAGTAAGGGGTTTCGAGCCCTAAATTTAATTCAAGCAATTTAATTTTCTACAGCACGTCTCTTATGAATTGGTATTTTGTTGTGATTCTTGTGAATTGGTTTTGTAAATTTGTAGTAAAGAAATGTGTTTGATGAATTGTATGTTGTGTTGTATGCATGCAATGTATTTGATAAAATGTACAAGAGAATCAAGAATAGAACACCTACGGTTTTTGCTCTGTTGGCTCGAGCGAGGTGTCGAGCGCACGTTATTTTGAACATTGGCTCGAGCGAGATGTCGAGCGCACATCGAGCGAACCTCTCTGGAAGAGTTCTGCTCGAGCGCACTTCTAGCAACCTCTATGTATGGGGTTAGAGGCAATCATATTATACAGCAGTATCATCAACTCATGTCAACAAAGAATATTATGCATTATACATCTGAGGTTGAACGATATTTTATGGAAGTATTCGAGGCACCTAGTGATGTATTTCAGTTATTAACTTGGTGGAAAGTTAATTCCACCAAGTATCCAGTCTTTTCTCGTGTAACCCGAGATGTGCTAGTCATTCATGTCACTACAGTTGCCTCAGAGTCGGCATTTAACACCGGATTGGATGCTTATCAGAGTTCATTGTCACCGTCAACCGTGAAGGCTCTCGTTTGTACACAGAATTGGATAAGTGAAACGTTCATTGGACTAGATACCGTTGTCGTTGATGCCAAGAGCTATAAGCTTGAATCGGGTAAGTTTATATGCTTTTAAATAATGATTTAATTATTTTTAATGTTTCTAATTTCTACTTTTTATGATTTTATAGATCTAATTGTGAACCCTAACATAATTGCCGATGATTGAGAGTCTGGAACAGACGCCCCTTGAGAGTTTTGGTAAGAATCAAATTATACTTTTACCGTATTCAATTTCTTATTATCAATTTTTTTTTCATTTATTGATTGCAACTTTCTATTTTCATTTCAGGCATGACCAATGGAACAAAAAGCATTTGAGTGAAATTCATGTTTACTTTTTATGTAGTTATATTTCAAGGCTAAGTCAATATTGTTATTACGTTATAAATGAGACTGTTATAACTTATGGCTACATCATATATATTATTTACTTTTTGGACTATTGTATTTAAGGTTTTTTTTTTTTATCTTTTCAGTATTTTTTTTTTTACAGATTTGGACTTGGGCTTTAGTGATCATATTTATGTAGTTATATTTATGTAATTATATTTATGTAGTTATATCCCGATCAAAGATGTGGGATAAGTACTCTTTAATTAGCTCGAAGTACTACCTTTGACATTAACAAGTAATTTATTATATATTCCTCACCATATAATTTTGCCGTCTAAAACATTTCGATCTGTTAGAAATGTAGATAAATAAACGGACCGACTCCGAATGGAAGTCGGAGCTTTGACCTCCGATCGGAGTCAGAGTCGGAGGGACAATTTGGCTCCGACTCTAGTCGAAGTCGGAGGTCGGAAACGACAACTCCGTCGAAGTCGGAGCTTAGCCCTAGAGTAGTGGTAGTTTAGATGGTACAAGCTGGTATTTCATGGTTTCAAGATTAAGGGCAGGTTTGGAAGGTGAAATGAGAATTTTGTGTTTTGTTTTGAAATTTAAAATATTATGTTTTAATATTATTATTGTTTTGAGATTTGAAAAAAGTGTATTGGGATTTGAAAAAGTTAAATTGTTTATTATATTTTGTATGAGGATTTGAAAAATGTGTAATGATTAAATGAGATGAGATGAGAATTTTATGTTTTGTCTTGTACCCCAAACCTGCCCTAAGAGTTTGAGAGGATATAAGTTGAAACCAATTTTGGTAGTAAAGCCTGACCGTTGGGCCATGAGATGAACTTTAGACCAACTGGATACTTTGGGGGTACTATGATGACGGGCTCGCCCTTGGGGCAGTAGCTATGGCTCAAATCGAACATTTCACAGTGAGGAGGGGCTCCTATAGTCATGCCTAGGGAGGATTGCTACCCTGGTTGCCCCCTTCTCCCCTTTTTGCGAAGAAAAAAAAAACAATGTTGATTACAGGGTTCTTGTAACAAACAACTTCTTTGTGTCGTGGGTTGTATGTAACATTTTCTTGTTGTAACTCTTATATTCTCTATATCAAATTTGTATATTTTGATAGAGAAATGATCTGTATAAGTTTTAAATAGACAAGTCATGCATAGATATTTTGTAAAAAAGTGGACTTTACTGTGAAAAAGTATAAAAAAGACATATTTTCCTTTTTAATGGGGCCCACATTTTTACAAAAAAACTGTACAAAACTTGTCTATTTAGCATTTATACATAATATTACTCTTTTTTAAACTAAAAGAGATAGAAACTACATGCAAACTTTAAGAGTATATTTCAGTTGCCTAAGAAGCCATGCAAGGAGATTGAGGCACTTATGGCTAGGTTCTAGTGGGCTAGTTATAAAAAAAATAAAAAAAAAAAAAGAGAGAGAAAGGAATTCATTGGAAGCAGTGGAGGATTCTTGGGTTAGCAAAGGTTGAAGGGGGGTTTGGGGTTCAGAGACTTGGAGTGCTTCAACAGTGCCATGTTGGCAAAGCATGGATGGAGACTGCTAAATAAGCCTCATTCATTGGTAGCCAAGGTCTTTAAAGATAAATATTTTAAAACCTTGCAACTGCTGGAGGCACCATTGAGAAATTCATCTTCACTAATCTGGGAAAGCATCTGGTCGAATTTAAGAATAGTGAAGGAAGGTATGAAATGGAGGATTGGGGATGAGAGAACAACATGTATCTGGGGCCATAAATGGTTGCCTACTCCTAGTACCCATTGTGTACAGTCACTTGTAAGAATTCTACAGAAAGATGCAAAAGTTTGTGAGTTGATTGATGAGCAAAAGTGGGTATGGAAGGAAAATGTTGTTAAGGCTGTTTTCGGTGAAGAGGAGGCTAAGTTGATATATGCAATACCAGTTAGTCAGAATGGGTTGGCAACTAAGCTGATATGGAACAATTCAAAGGTGTCTTCACTGTTAAGAGTGCCTGCTACATGGAAAAACAGAAGCAATAGTGGGGGGGAGTGTGGTCCTTTTGAGCATAATAAACGGAATGATATGTGGAGGAACATATGGAGGCTTGATATCCCTGTTACTGCTAAACATTTTCTATGGAAAGTTGTGAATAATATTCTGCCTACAAAGTTGTTATTATACTAGAAAAGAGTGGTGGAAATTTCAAATTGTCCAATATGCCAAACTGATGATGAAACAATTATGCATGCTCTTTAGAGCTATCCAACTACAAGGGATGTGTTGGGAGAAAGAAATAGTCTTGTCCATAAGTGGCCTGTTTGTGATAGCAGCTTTGTACAGTTGTGGAATGACTTATATACAAATATACAAACTGAATGTATTGGAAGAGTAGTGGCTATAATGAAGTACATATGATATAGAAGGAATAATTTTGTTTTTAATAACAAGTTTGAAAGTCCAAGTAGAGTTTCGCAAGCTGCTGTAAATGGGTTGGAAGACTCTTATGACACTATTCGGAAAAAATGAAGAGTAGTTCAACAGAAGGAAGAGAGGGGAACGAGTAGCAAATGGATTCAACCAGAGACAAACTGGTATAAAGCAAACTTTGATGGTGCTCTGGATGTGGAACAACAAAGGATGGGGATGGGGATTGTAACAAGAGACTGCAGAGGAGATGTTATTGCTTCCTTATGTGCAACTAGAAGATATGTGAATTCTCCCTATATGGCATAAGCCAATGCCTTATGGAGGACAATGATGTTGTGCTTAGAAATTGGAATCCATGAGGTGATCATTGTGGGAGATGCAAAGGAGGTTATAGATGCTGTCAGAACTGAAAGAGATGATGAATCTTGGAGGGGCAGCTCATAGAAGACATAAAACAGAAGTGGAGTAACAATGGGAGATGAAAAATTGAGTTTGCTCGAAGGGAAGACAATGTGGTGGCTCATCATCTAGCGAGGTTGGCATTGCAGATGGATGGGGAACATTGTTGGCTAGAGGAAGTCCCTGGTTGTGTTTACCATTTGGTTCTAAAGGAATAATTGAGAAATGAATACAATGCAAGATTTCAAAAAAAAAAAAAAAAATTAAGAGTACATATTGTTGAAGTCTACAATTTACCAGACCCAACAGATGTTTTTGAATATGTTATTACATTAGAATCTTAACTAAATTTTTTTCAAGACCCCAAAAAGCAAATCAACTAATCATATATAAAAAAAAGTAATAAAAATCATTGCATATCTTCTTCATTGATATATTAGGGTTATGTCTTGAAAGGCCAAACTAAACATTGCTTGATTATTACGTTAAGGTAGCACGTGTAGGAGGCGTTAATACCGAAGTTCAATGTTATCGCATATAGAGAGCATCGAGTCGACGATCGACCGACCCACCCACCCACATGGCCATTATACGTTGCAATGGGCTTTCTTTTTGGTAGCCATTGATGATGAAAACGTGCTCTCTCCTTCTAACTTCCACTCTCTCATCATTTCCAGGCTCTATTATTGCAATGCATGATCATGCAGCTCACAACTCTACATTTCACAGTTGACATGGTCCATTGCTCTTAATTATCCACATTAATACTATAAAAGAAATAAAAACAACCAAAAAGTCAAAGAAGTTGTTAACACTACTCAAACTTTATAGATGTTGCTAGTTCAAATTATAGATTTTATAGTATTTAATATTATTTATATATATTTTAAATAAGAATTTAATGCAATGTCTTATTACTTTCTATGTTATAGTAACAAATTTTGTGGAAAAAATTAAGATAAAAGAAAAGAAAAAGATGTGAAATATTTGTGCCATTGGACGGTGCTTTTTCTCCATTCTTTTTCTAAAGCAAACAGCAAAGTGATCGAGGAACAAAGAAAAAAAGATGGGAGGTCATGTTCTTGTTGAACAAAATAATTTGAATGATGCTCCTTCACTTTACTATCAATTAAAGTTTGGCCCCACAAAAAGCTATTACATTTAGATTATTATAAGATATAAATAAAGGGCTATATATATATATAGGGTGGTTCACCGTTGGGTGACCAGCCTTGACCCATTGGAATAGGTTATAATAATGTTAGGGCTCATTGATTATGATTAAAAGCTCGAAAAGATGACATAAGTGTGGGTGGTTGGTATTATTATAGTTGGACGAAAAAAGTAATGTTATATATAATCGTAGAGTATGCAAGTGTCAATTTTATAAAAAAACATTATGAGAACTGTTACAGATACAAAGAGATTATACAAAATAAACTCACAAACTGATATAACTTCATAGAATCCGTTAGATCTACTTTATAATAAAAGTAACTTTATTATCTGACGCACTACATTAAACCACATCAGTTTGTGGGTTTAATTTTGTGTAATCCTTTTGTGATTAAAGTATTTTTCAAAAAATATATGTATAGAGTGTTGGAGTGAACAATAGCTGATATGTAACATTCTTTTGTTTTCATAATATATAAGTTATAACTTATCCATTTATTTTTCAATAATATGTATATTCAATAAAATCTTAATAAGATGTAAGCCGTATTTACTTTACTGTATAGGTAAGAATCATATTTTTAAGTTATCCATTTCCTAGGTCGCAAAAAAATATAATTGATGAATATTGTTTCTCATATTTATTACCACTTTGAATATAGATGCATTTTTAAAAGGATTTTTAACTTTACATGGTTGAATTGTCAAAAGAATGATGTGAGTTTTTCTTCTAAATCTTATTATTATATTTAATTATATTTATTGATATGATATATTTTAAATAATTTTGTGTCAATAGTTTAAAATTTAAATAAGTTAATTTGGGATTAACTTCAAGCTTTTCCATCCTCCATCATCCCTGCCCTATAGCCAATTACTAATTAGCAACGCCATGACAGGGAGGGCGTCTCAGTGATTGAAATGATTGCATGTTTAGCACATCACTCTCCATGACAGCGATGGTCTCTTTTACTCAAAGAATATCCAGCGACGGCCCACGAAAAGCAACATAGGTATAGTATTATTATAAGAACCCCCCAGAGAGAGAGAGAGAGAGGGCCACGGTAATTTGCAGAGGCAGTGGCATGCAAATTCTGAGACCCACAATCCCACAATCACACAATCATCAAAAGTAGAGGTAGACAAATTGCTAAAGTAGTAGGAAACACCAGCCCCATGAGCCATCGCCTCTTTAACTTTCACTCTTTTTGGGGGGAGGGGAATCCTTCCGGTAAATTCTTGAACTTTACAAATTAAAGAGCCACTACCACTCTAATTATTATCCCACCCTGCAAGTCTTTGTTCGGTGGTTCCCTTGATGCTTGACACCGGGGCTCCCGTTCAATCATTTTAGCCACCTGTGGGCTTAAAAAGAAAATGAGATAAGAGATGGGTTTCCAGTGAGCTCTCCGATTACTGCTTCCTAGTGAGTTTTTTCTTGAGCTGTTTTGGGGTATTGGGATTGTCGAGCGGAGGAAAGACCTGTTTTTTCTTGTTTCTGATTTCTGAGGGTACTTTTTGAATTTTTGGGGTTTTTTAACCGGAAGTGGATCTGTAGTTACCTCTTGATAATGCTTTTGTGGATGCTTTTTTGTACTTTGCTTTGAGAGTAAATTTCGTCTCTGCAAAGATTATATTTTTGAAGACGTTGTTATTCCTTTACGCGTATCCTTACCTTTCTGCTATTCAGCTAGCTGTAAATTGTAATTTATTTTTCCTGTTTTAGAGAAACTGTGATTTATTTTTATTTTTATTTTTATTTTTGGGTTTTAGGCGGGTGGTTTTCATCCAAATCTTTACTCATTGTTTCGTACTCTTTTTTTTTTTTTTCCTAATTGTTGTTCTTATAAAAAGCAGTTCTTTGGTCTTTTTCTGGAGGAAGTAAAAATGAACTCGGGGTTCCTTGAGTCAACATAAAAACACAGCTTTCTAGTTTTCGTATCCGTGTGTTTACAAGGTACCAAGGCTGTTTTGGAGAAGAAGAGTTTTGTTGTCAAAGAAGCAGTTCTTAATTTCTCGGGATTTTATTCACTTCTATAAAGTTCGAGTGACTCTAATAATCCACCGGGCTTCAGTGTATTTTTCATTGTAAATGCCCCATCTTGAGTGAATATTGCTGCGAATTCTTCTTAAATATGGCTGAAATTAGACTTACAAGGGTAGAACAAGGCCAGACGAAGATCAGAAATGTCCCAATTGCAGTGACCCCGGAAGGTTTTTGGTGTTGTCCTTCTCCAGTTGGGTTTCAAAAGACCCTCAAAGCTCAAAACCCTCTAAACAAACCAAAACCCTCCTCACCACCACCCAAGACCACTGTCACCAAGAAACAGACCCCAGTAACTGAAAGAAAGCCAACATTCACCCCATCAAGACCAGATCAGCGAACCTTTGTCCCTGATACACCCGGCCTGAGTGCACCTGTGGCTGCTGAAAGAGCACCAAGACCCAAAATTGAAAATTTGCCAAGGAAGGTGGCAATTGAGTTTGGTGAGCCTGGAACCAGTGATATGAAGGTGATTTTACTTGGAAAGCAGGGGTTTTGTGTGAAATTGAGTGTTCATAAGAATGTTCTAGTGGAGAATAGCCGTTATATTGCAGACAAGCTTTCTCAACCACAGTCTGGTACGTCATCTCTTGAAATTGAGGATTGTGAGGATGTTGAGATATATGTTGAAACTGTGGGACTAATGTATTGCAAAGAAATTAAGCAACGACTGATCAAGCAAAGTGTCTCTCGCGTACTCCGCATTCTTAAGGTAATTTGCATGACCATGCAATGGATCTCTCCATGTTACTTGCATTGTCTGATTATATGTATTATATTGTTGATATAAGTTTTGCCTATGTAAAACAATTACTAGGTTGCATTTGGATTGGGGATTAATAATAGAGGGATTTAAACAAGAAAGAAATTGCTTCATTGAATTTTAATAACCCACAATACATTTGAGTTTCTAGGGGTTTGCTCCAACAAAACTATACCGTGTTGACAAGGAATGGGCTTCCACCTGGAAGAAGCTCTGACTTCTCTGCGTAAAAAACCTAACCGAATGCAATGGATTTAAAATAATGCTTATACCGAATCATACATATCTATATATTTATAAGGTTTATATATATATATATATATATATATTTTGTGCTTTTCATATTCTATTCAAGTCATTTGAACTAAAAACTGAAATCTTAATTCTTTGCTTCAAATAATTTCATCCAGATGATTCATTGATGGGTTTCCATTGTTGAAGTAATTCTAATGCGGTTTATATATGTCCTTTGTAGTTCCTGCCTTTCTGGATATAAGGATGGCTAGCCTTGTAATGAAAAGCAAATCCCTCCTGTTATGGACTAAAAATGAAGTCGTTATTATATTAAAGAATTTCCCCATGGCTTACTCATGCATGCACAGCTGTTTTTGACCTCAAATTATGCTTTTTTGAGCTCTAGCATAGATGGCTGGATTCCGACAGCTAAACCATTCAAATTGGTTGACAGAATCCGGCCACCATACCTATATGTAGTACCCCATAGGCTGAACCAGTGGAGGTTGTTCTGTTTAGGTTTGGCTCGTTGATGGCAGTGAACTTGGCTTCTTCTTTGAAAGGCCCAAACAAATTAACCAAAATCACCGATCAAAAAACCCAACCACACTGCCATACCTAAAATTTTTCAACCTAAATTAAAAATTAATATATCCATTCGCACTGCTGTGCATACAATTGGTGGTACCTTTACCCCAATCCTGCTAGAAGCTGTCCTTGACAAATGAAGAGTCCTTGAAGGGTATCTCGATCTCATTACTATGGGCAAGGCAGATTCTTCATCATCATTTGATTTATCTGTTATGGCCTTCTTTTCCTCTGCACGTCCAATGGGCAAATAGAGGAGAGGGCATCTCGCATATGGGTGGGTTGTGAGGGGATAGATGATTCCCACTCATTACGTACCCGTTAGTTACCTTATTCTTACTGTTCTCACTTCTTGAGCAAGACAAGCTACCTTTAGCTAGGAGACTTTTTTCTTTCTACCTATCTCCTCGAAAACAACATTTAATTTACTTGCGTTAAGCAGATAGCTAGCATTGCTTCTGAGCCATCAAACACTTCTTTCGAGTCTTCTTCGTGTATGTATCAGATAAGAATGAATCCATTCAAATTTTAAAAGGAAAACAAATGAGTTCTTTCACTTATGACATAGGAGTTCTTTCTCTCATAATCATCTTTCTGACTCCTACTTCTCACTCCATCGTTGCTTTTCTTTCTATAACTTTGAAAGTAGCTGTTTCGGCTTCTGCCACTCGAATTATCAAAATGATCCCTAAAAGCCGACCCTTGTCAGGAGCAAACCTGCCTATCAAGGCTAAAAAGCTGTAGATTGAAAACTGATCACCATTGGGCCTTGGTCATCGTGCAGTGTCGGTAAATTTCGTTCAGCCTTTCTCTAGCATATATTAAATGTTTGATTGCTATTAATGGTCCCTTGCGAGCAATTAAGAATGGTAACTACTTTAAATACAAAAAACTTATCTACTGTGGAAGCTTGAGTACATGAAAAATGTTTGGTTGCTTGATCCACATTTTTGGGGTCATATTTTTTTGGATAAGTTTTGGGGTGGTGTTTAAACTATCATGAATGCTAAAACTACTATTGTAACAGCTCAGATTTAGTATGAGGGGTTGGTAAATGAGATCCTACATTATTTGAGAGGGAGATGTTTTTGCATTTTATAATGTTCCACAGGGCTTCAATTATATCCTTGATTAGTCCTTTGGAAGTATAAACCCTTATGTGATTTGGGCTCTTTTGTTTTTCAAGTTAAATATCATAGCTAATCTCAAACAGAATATGGGACTTAAGCCATACCATATTGGAACGGCCTGATGAGGATGGCAGCAATTTTAATTAGGGAAGATTATAACAGATGAGACCATTGGGAATTAGATCTCATATTGCCTATGAGAGAGGAGTTATTGGCTTTTATAATGGTCCATGGGACTGTAATTGTAATATTATGTAATCATTTAGGAATAGAAGCCCATATATGATTTGGACTTTCCTTGAGTTTTTATGTGATTTATAATCATAACCAATTTCAAGGTAATCTTGTTCAAAGCACTTGTTGTAATTGGAATTATTCTCATAATCCTTTTTAATTACCTGTATTCCCCCCATAATTATTCGGATGGAATCTTCTAAGCTTCCAGTAACTCAAAGCAACTCTTGGCGAGAAAATAGTTTTGCCCTAAAAGGAGTTAATAGGGCTTCAGATGACATATTTAAAACCACCAGGAGTTGGTCGAATCTGGGTGAATCATATAATATTGCACGAGATGTGTAGCATATGATGTGATATTGACAACTATGAGGCATATTGCTTGCTTACTGTAATTAATCTCTCATCTCATTGATGCTTCTCCTTCTAAATGCATTCGGTTCTGAAGGCTCACTCTTTTGTGTTGCTTTCAACCATTTAGATACATCATAATGTGTAGACGAATGAGCTATCTCATCATGGAAGAAATCCAATTTTGCATCAATATGTTTGTTTTGTACCATTAAGATTTTTTATACTGGCTAAGGAAAGCGTTGTGTTGTATACTAAATTACTAATTACCAGGGAACATGGTTTAAATTATTATTTCTCTCTACGGCATAATTTCACTTGGTTGTTATCTCTCGCCAGTTCTTTTTTTAATCAATTTGCAATCCAGATTGTTGATGAGTTTCCCCGGCAATATTGGCCTGGATTTTCATTCTTTTGCATGGTATCGCATTGAAGCTTTTGAGTACCTTGTTTCTTATCTGCCAATGGTGATACTGTTGTTTGTGAATGAAGTTGGTAGCTATTACTAGGGATAATGGAGCTTCTTGCACTGTCTGGAGCTCTTTTATCTCCGAGTAGATGTATTGTAAGCTGATTGGCTACTTCAGTTGTAGTCGGTGTTGTTTCCTTTTGAGCATTGATATGAGTTGGAGTAGTGGCATTTCTTTTCTTGTATACTTTCCAGTCATTGGATTTTACATCAGCCTTTAGCACTTTCATGTATCTCTACATAACATGAAAACCTCATCTGATGGAGCTGTTTTCCAGGTTGCAGAACTACTTGGCTTCAACTCTTGCATGCAGTCATGTTTAGAATACTTGGAAGCTGTCCCTTGGGTTGGCGAAGAAGAAGAAAAGGTGGTTTCTTCTGTCCTACGACTCCAGGGTGAGGGTATCGGTGTCACCCCAGTGTTGAAGCGAGTTTCTTCTGATGCCTCCAAACAACCTAAAGACACACTTTCACAAATAATTGACCTCGTTCTCAAAAGCAATGAGGAGCGAGGCCGAAGGGAAATGAAATCAGTAGTGCTGAAGCTTCTTAGGGAGAATAACAGTCTCCCAAGCTGTGCAGGTTCATCTGATATCTTCAATGAAACCGTTTATAGCTCATGCAAAAGCTGCTTGAGTTCTCTTTTGTCTTTGTTTAGGCATGCTGCTGAACCAGGGTTTGCTGATAAACCTATGGACTACAGAGAACCTGTAGTGAAGCAAATAGCTCTAGAGGCTGATAACCTTTCATGGTTGGTCGAGATTTTAGCTGACAGGCAAGCGGCAGATGAATTTGCACTATTGTGGGCTGGCCAGCAAGAGTTGGCTTCACTACATTCAAAGCTGCCCATTGTGTCTCGTTATCATGTTAGCTGCATTACAGCAAGGCTATTTGTTGGCATTGGAAGAGGCGAGCTCCTGCCATCAAAGGACACCCGTCAATTGCTATTACAAACCTGGTTAGAACCATTGATTAATGACTACAGCTGGTTACAACATGGGTGCAGATCATTTGATAGAAAGGTTGTGGAGGAAGGAATTGGGAGGACAATCCTCACCCTGCCTCTAGAGGAGCAGCAGAGCATATTGCTTTCTTGGTTAGGAAGTTTTTTGAAGGCTGGTGATAACTGCCCAAATCTTCAGAGAGCCTTCGAGGTCTGGTGGCGGAGGACATTCATCAGGCCTTACGTTGAAACTCCAGGTAATAATTTCCAGTCAGATAGCTCAATGACATCACCAGTAATAACCCTGAAGAAACAACCGCACGAGTGAGAGCGAACTCAACTACAGAGGGATTATATTTCAAAGCCTGTGTCAATACCAACTGAGGAGTTTATGAGAACCGAAGAGTGATGATTGGAACTCTCTTTAGTGTTTAGAAAGGGCAGATTTAGCAGCTAAAAAATTTGAAAAAATAAAGTTCAGAACTTCAGATGTTGCAAATCTCTTGAGAATCAAACTGGCGCCATGACTTGGGTTTATACTGCTTCGTGCAAAATCTTTTGACTAATGCTCTGTGGATTGATTTGGTGGATAATGGGTTTATGGATTGAAAGGAATGTAACTGAAAGTAGTTTGCTTCATGTGAGTTTATTTTTTTTTCTGAATGTATCCAGACAGAGTGATGCCTTTCCTTTTTTCCCACAATACTTGTTCGTGTTAGAGTACGTAGATGTTCACATTATTATCTATTTGTGAAGTTTATCCGAGTCTTCAATGATGACATGACAACTGAGCAAATGTGATGACTGCAGTTACATATTATAAAAGAGAAATGATATTAGTAAGAGTGTTCTTAAAAACAAAAATAGTAAATACGAGATTTATATTGAATTTCATTAATTTTTTATCAAATGAAAATATGATTTCAAAATCCGCTTAAACCCGTCAACTATGGGATTGGACCAATCATTTGGTATCATTTCTCAAAATGCCTTATTATATTTCTCTTTTAGTTAATAATGCAATGAATTTGTTCATAAAAAAAATATTAAAAATTAGGGCATCATGCACATTTTAAAACTTATTTTGGGAGGCTCGCCTTCAACATGATTATTTAACCCTCACGACCTACTACAAGTACTAATGTCGAGGTTGTAAAATCACACAAAATTAAACTTCTTGTAATCAACTCACCTCTCGACTTACCCTCCTCAGCTTCATCTCCACGGCCGCCACCACCACCACGAGCAAGAGGCATTATTATGTGGTTTGTGGATGACATTAAAAGGCTTATGCCTTTCTTCGTTAATGAATGCTAACCACCATTCTTACTTTCAAATCTACTATTGTGCAGTTTTGATACATTTTTCTTTCAAATAAATACAAAAAGGTGACGGCCATATATACTGTTAGGAGTGAAAACTCATGTTTGCGGACTGTGTTGAGTCAGGAGTAGTAGACCATGTCATATGGTTCAACTCAAACCTAACTAGTTTAATTAAACGAGTCAGGCTCTAAAACTTGTATCCAACCTGTTTAGTTAACAGGTGACACGATACGACCTGCTTAACCCATTTAATAATTATTAACTTTTGTTGGGCTAATATGGACACGACCTATTTCAACCCGCTTTAACCCATTTCATATAAATGTGTTAAGCTTACCCTTATATTTTTAACTCAATTAATATAATAATTTCATATATAATGCAAGGATAACTATATAAATAATTCACAATTGCAACTGGATTGATGATAAAATACTTTATTTTCAATATCCAAACCAATAATATAGAAGAAAAGTAGTATTTTCCTAAAAAAAAAAATTACATATTAACAAAAAAGATTTAATAGTTTGAGATATAACATAGCCAAATACTAATATTAATATCACATATTCCCAACAAAAACAAAAAGACATATAAGACTAAATTTATAAAATTTAAAAATATAATTTATTCGTGTTATACAGGTTGATTGCGGGTTGATCCACGATTGACTCGTTTATTAATTGTGTCTTATCAGGTCAAACCGTCAAATCTATTTATATCATTCCTAAAACCGTTTATTTTGTGTTGTGTTCATATTGGATTCAAGAGTTGTGTCATATATTGTCACTCTTATATATTACTGTTGTTTAAGAGTTGGTCATACAAATTCTACAAATTGTATTATATGACTTATTTTTCGTCTGATTAAAATTACATGTCAAAACTGATAGATAGGTATCACATTGCAATAAAAGTGGATAATTTGAGGTTGAAAAATAGATTATTTTTTTTTTCTCTTATAAATCAAATAATAGACATAGAGATGTGGTGGAGCAAGAACATGGGCTGCCTGTGATCTACACGTTAATAAAATCTTCCCTTTGAAATTTACACAAAAATTAATCCCCCTTTTCCCTTTAATTTAATTGAGAAAGATCCTCTATATCTGGTCCCCCCTACACCAAAAAATTAAAATTAAAATAAAAGCTCCGGCCCCTCTCATTGCCACCCTTCCAAAATGTTAATATTTCCTATAGCCCACAAAAATAAATAGAAACCGACGCACATAATATATATATACAAAGATCTTAAACCTCAAATAAATATATATATATATATATATATATATATATATGGCACCTTTGAATTTTAGGTATCTGAGATGAAATCCTAGCTATATATATTCTCATGTGCTTGCCTCACCATACTATCTACATATGTTCCAATTTCCAACCCTAGTCATAGTAATAACTATATACCTAAGTGGGGTTGGACTAACACATGATGCAGCTTGACCCTGTCCTACATCTGCTGCACCCAATCCTTCCCATTTATTTTGCGACATAAAACCATACCGACTAGAGATGGACCCATGCAGGCCCAAATCCTCCTTATATGTCCCAATCCCATGACCATGTCTAAAATATGTGCTTTCAATGTTTTAGGGCCCTACAGGTATCTGAGAGGTTAGACATGAGTCCTTTTGGGTTTCCTGAAGACCCAATAAAGATCAAGACGACAGTTGTATATATATCGTATTTTCATCCGACGGCCGGCTAGCTACCTACCTCTCTATAATCGCAATTAATTAAGGGTGGGTGGCCCCGGCCCCATGCTGTTCTTGTCTTGCAATTCAAAATTTTAAGAACCTCATAAATACATGATACATACACATATATATATATATATAAGTATGTATTTAGAATTGTCGTCGATCTCATGTTTCTGCACATTTAAGTTGGCAGTTTAAGCCAACAAACAAGACAAAAAAAGCATTCCGATGTGGGGAGCCAGGATTTTGTGAGTAGCAATGAGTAGGTCTTTGAGCCTATCCGTTTGGACGAGGTGATAATGAACAGTACTACTATCACATAACAATTAAAGGCCCCCACACCAGAAAAAGCAACATTTATACCCACATTCAATGCAAAAGGGTTATCGAAAACTCCGATAACTAATTAATGACTGCATCGAGTACCATTCACATACAATATATCAGACGACTAAGATATATTATAAGGTTATTTTTATTTTTATTTTTATTTCAGTACTTATGCAGTGCTAGCTCTTCTTTTTCTTTCTTTCGGTACCTAAGCAATGGCACAAAATGCGCGCATGCATGTGGTATTCAGCACACGGCTAGATAGAGGCCGCAGCCTAGAAAAATGGTACGGTCGTCGTAATTAATTCAATGTTATGTATTTATTGTTGCCTACGATCGACAAACCCGGCCTTCATGAGATATCATCCTACGTATATATACACACACACACATACATACAGGCAGAGAAAGCAAATTAAGTATAAACGTCCTTAATACTATATATTAAGTAATTAGTAATTAAGGATCCGTTCACTTTTTAAGATTTTTTCTTTGAGCAGTAGTACCACATGATATTCGAACGGAATACGACTGAAAATGACATTGCTTGATACCTAAAATATAGAGATTGGGAAGCACAGATCTAGAGCTTCAGTACTATATTCATATTCTTGAACGTTTTATTTTTATTTTTAGTACTCTATACCTGCAAAGATTTCTTATATGAGATCATTATACTTGAAAGGAAGCGAGCGACTTTGATGGCTGCAGCAGAACAACTCTGTAAATTCTACATATATATATATATATATATGAGAAAGAACACGTTGTTTTCGGTCAGTTATGCAGTTTCTCAAAGGAAAAGCAACCTATTAGGTAAAGAGTACTTGTTGCTTTGCGGATAATTGTTTGGGATTCTAAGGAAGCTTCGTGCGTGGCTTTGAGTCACAAAGGAAACCTAACAAATTTAACCTACTGACTGCTAGCTCTACCTGTGGCGCGCGTGACATGAATAGTAAAGACAAGAATATTGATGCTATTGGCCTTGTACTAGTTTAAAACATTGTGTTGTACCGTTCACTCTCCCAGTTATTAGAACAAGCATGTTATGGTTGGTAGCAAAGATTCTTATCGTTTTCCCCACTGCTGGCTAGCTCCTCGATCGATCCCTTGAACTTCTTCTCAACATGAATTGAAGCTTTTTTTATTCTTTTTTTTTTATTTTTTATTGGAGAGTACTACAATTCAGTTTTGTATGATCAGATCATAATTAGCAAGCAGACATGTTTAAAAATTATGTGGATTAAAATGCAAACATATATATATATATATATATTGAGTTTTATACAGGAGTTAAATTCAGCTAATTAATAAGAATTTATTGTCGTGACCCAACATGCAGCTTGTAAAAGAGAGAAATCTTCACTGTTATATATTATATATAGCTCAGTCGTCATTAATTACGCCGCAAATTGCATTATCTTAGACATATATATGTCAGATCCACAATGGCTGTCATAATTTTATTACCGATCATTAGCTTGCGGCTCTTGTGTTATTCTTGCGCCTTTTAAAGCACGCAAAGGCATTGAGTTTTATGATTCTCCATTTGCACTTGACTAAAAAACACTAGCTAGTTAGGCTAATTACTTGTTTTTTAAACTTTTTCTTTAATGCTTTCATATATTACTGCATGCATGCTAGCTAATTAATTAATCACCATCGACCCCCAGTATATTTGTAGAGGTTGGAATGGTAACTTGATTTCTTGTTGAAAATCTCATTCAAGAGATTTGGCTTGATTGTGGCTCGAGCGAATTTTGACTCGACACTTAGTTCGACAGTCTACTAGAATGAACCCTAGATAGACTGTTTGCTTGACATCTGTCATCCGCTCAAACGAACTCCAGGCAGATTGTTCGCTCGACAGTTAGCTCGAGTGAACATCAGATAAATTGTTTGCTCAACACGTTGCTAGCTTGAACAAATATTCGTAAACTAGAGTTCCTGTACCGTTAAGTATAAAACTCATTTTGTGAGATTTTGAGAATTCATTAAGTGTATTGGGACTTTTGGGATTGAAAAATGATTTGTAATTTCTCTCTTTACTCCATTTTTATGATAATGAATTGAGATCGACTCCGCCAGTGGACGTAAGCTTGTTTAAGCTGAACTACATAAATTTTAGTGTTCTTTATGTGATTGTTGAATTTCTTTTATTTACTTCTACTATTATATATACTACAAATTAACAGCCATGATATTCAGTTAATTCCAACAGCATCAGTGTTCTTTGCGCGCCAAAGTACTTATATATATATATATATATATATATATATATATAGTGAAGAAAGAATTTGTTAGTAACAATTAATGCTTTCATTAATAGCAATTTGACCAAGTTTTGATGAGTTTCGAAGCAAGTATAACATATTCTAAAGTTGACACTTCTATAGCCTAGCTAGGTATTGCACTGTACTTTCTACCATTAAACAAGACTAGGGGCCTAGACGATTATCTGTGTGAAGCAAAAGGTTGAAGTAGTACTACGTACTGGTGATAGTACTGCATGCTATGAATCGAAAGTACTGCATGGTGATCAGTATGCATGGTAATTATACTATAACTGATCTTATAACCTATTAACCCACGAAGCAAGAACTCGCGCGTGACCTTTAAATAATTTACCATATCACAATTAATAGAAGTAGTGAACCCATATTGTCAGTGGTTAATTAAAAAGAGTTATTTTGGCGTAGGCACAAGCTGCACTGTGGCTAAGCTTGAGAAATTAGCTAGCTAGGATTCTAATCTTGAGAAAATGGTATTTTTAGCTTTCTTGTGGTCTAAGCTAAAATAACCTAATAAGCTGCATGGTACAAGATGATTTCAGCAACAATGAATTAAGCTGGCACATATATATAATATATTATTGCAAGTAAAGATTGTTTTCTTAGCAAGAAATATTATCTTATTTCTGAATAAAAAAATTCGTGAAACCCTCTTGAAAGGGAAATTATAAAGATCAGTAATATATAAAACTTGATCATGCATGGTGGTGATATCGTAGGAGATAAATTCATATATAGAACTTGTGCAGAGACTAATTGCCATTATTCAAAATAATAATACCCAGTACTAAAATCTACTGCCAATAACCGGCCCTCCTCTCTCTAAATAGGGTTCCATGACGTCCTTTTAGCAAATACTCCTATATAATAAGAGGTACAAAAACCTTAAGTACATAGAGGAAAATATGTAAAAACAATCTACTATACAATTATAATAGATCCCCACAGAGCTAGCGCCTAGCTTAATGCTACGTTTCTGATAATGTGTTTTGATCATAATGGTTGGAACCAAAAAAAAAGAAAGATGAAGAAAATAAAAGATTTTTTGTTCGTTTTCCTTTAAGCGACTATAGAACTTTAGCATCCTCCAAAGTCTCTAACCGAGAAAGAACTTTTCTCTGGCATGTTTCCTGCATGGCGTAGCCCTAGAGTGAGTGATACATCACCAGCGGTGGTCCCAAACCTAATGAGGGTAGACCCAATGTCAGCATTCCCAGAAATGGTCCCAAAGTGATGATCAGCAGAAACGATACTGCCACGGCGACACGTGTCATCGGTAGCCATTGATCTGTGCTGATGCAGGATGTCCGAGCTGTCCTGGGTCGTCGGGAAACACTGCGACACCGGCGGTGCCATCTCGGTGGCGGTGGTGGTGGTTGTGGAGTTGCCCTGCTTTGCTTGGTTTTCTGAGAAGCAATGTCTATTGATTGCGATAAGTGAAGGGTCGCTTTCGGGCGCATTGACATCGGATCTTTTGCCTGTTGGCGTAATAGTTGTGATTGTTGTTGTTGGTATTGTTGTTGCTGTTGTTGCTGGTCCTGTCGTTGATGCTGGTGTTGCAGCTGTCGTTGTGGGCGTTGGAGTTTGTGTGAGGCCACTGTTGTTTTGGCTCCTTTCTCCTTCTCTTTCCTCTGTTCCCACCACGTCTTTAGCTTCCTGTTGGTACATTTCTTCCACCATGGGTTTCCACAACCGAACCCTGGCATTAATAAACCAGTTTGAAACCTGAAACATACATTTAAAACCCCGACGTTAACACATTAACACTTTTCATAATCTCGTGTTTAAGCAACAAGTTTGGTTACTTATACATGCACCCCTTATCTAACTCCATTTTCTTTGACAGGTGAAAAATTATTAATTAACAATGGATAAGGAGTTCGTATTTGTCTTTTAAGTACCCAAATTTATTTACTGTCTGTATGGCCGTACTGACTACTGAGTGGGTAGATGGTGTCAATAGATTTGAGAGAGAGAGAGAGAGAGAGAGTCAAAGCTGCAAACTCTCACGTTCCATCTGCAAACTTTCATGCCTACACTCTCTACCGTACTTTAGTCCCGCGTTCTTTTATCTTAAGAATTTATGTCATGATGCAAAAGAATCCAAACTAAATGAAAAGATGAAATTAAAGGAGGATCGAAAAACAGTTGTCTTTCTCTAACGGAAAGACAGAGAAATTAATCAGAGAAATAAAGCACAAAACCATGCAAGTCCGACCGAAGGGCTTGCTGCTGTCTTCCTTTCCTTTCCAACAGATTCCTTAATTTCTCCTTCGTTGCACTAACGGGCTGCATGCTAAATGCACAGCCACACAGCAAGAAAGATTCTCTCTCTGTGATATGGGATTTTGCTGTTTTATTTAGAGAAAAAGGAGGAGTAGAGAGGACAAACCTGATTTCTCGATAAACCAGTCTGCCGTGCCAACAGATGTTTATCTGCATCGCTTGGGTACCTGAGAAAGAGACCAGAAAATGACATCAGAGTCCTTGTCTATCCCGTATGTACAGAGAAACACCGAGCTTTCTGTACCCCTAGATGGGATTAATTAATCTTTCCTGCTTTCCCTGCAGGGCGTGAGAATCTAAGAGAAAGAAAGAGATCAGATCTAGCAACTTGCTGCAGCACAAGTAGACCACTGCTCCCAGTACTGATCCATCTTAATATTAAGAGGTTTGTGAGAGAGGAGAGAGAGAGAGAGAGATAATATAGTATAATTAATGGAGCTCTTTTTACAGCTTTTTGCTGTCGAAGTAACATTGAAGGACACTGCAATCTGCATTACTGTTACTCTAAACGCTAACCTGCAAGCAGTTTTTTCTATCTCCATTTACCTGATAATTAAACTGCATGTCGCTATTGTTATAACAAATTGATGAAAAAAAGTAGATCCATGCAGCATATATGATTTTGTCATAATTGCTTGGTGTTTTATCTTTCTTGATTTTCATTAGGAATATATGTTGATCATTATTATATTTATATATAGGTAAAGGTAACGTACGGATGAAGGAAATGTTCGAAAAGCCAGGCTCTCAAGATGTTGACGGAACGTTCAGGCAACCCACGTTGGGGTCTCCAGGCTTCTTGTTCCATCATCCCCATTTGATGGAAGGCTCTTTGCTGTCTTAGGCTTTGTTCCAGCAGTTTTAGCCTTGGGGTCTCTCCCTTGGTTATTCCTGAACTCCCCGCACCATCTTTATCTCCTAGAAGCTCACAACTATGCTTCAATTGTGCTGATATTGCGTCCTTTAGACACCGAAAATGCCGAGACATTGCCTTCTGTGCAAGTGCAGTATAAGGGACTGCTGCACCAAAACCCATAACCAGATCGAATGAGTTCACTACCATTTGCATTTGTTCACAGTAGTGGTTGTATCTTCGATCTACCTGCACATACAAATTAAAAAAAAAATACTCTTCAATATCTAATGAAAAGAAATCTCGTATAATATCATGCACGTCCTTTCATTTTTGTCATAAATTTTCAAATTACACCTTATATGTGTGTATATCTATATATCTATATATATATGGATGTATATACTACATTAACTTAAGAAAGCAGCCGGTTGTAATAAAGAAAGTCAACATCAAGCATGCATATTACCAAAATTGAGTTTATAAAAAAAAAAAGGGAGAGAAAATTAATAAAGACGATATCCTCTTTTATATATAGTCTCTGTATAACTTATAAGAAGACTTTATTGCTCGTAAAGGCATCCCAAATCGGGAAAATAAATCTTCGCATCAAAGCCTGGTACAATGAAATGATGGTTTATGCCTTATGGAGGAAGAATATCCTCGTGTTTCTTCTTTACACACTACAGTCGTTTGACAGACTTGTGTGCATAAAGAAATTTAATGGACATCGGGCAGGAAAAAATAGGAAGCAAGAGAAAGAAAAAGCCATCCCCTTCACACGGTCAACAACCAAGGTATAATATTTTATCGATCTATGGCTTTCACAGCTATATCTATACATAACTATATATATATATATATATATGATGGGTTTGGAATCAGGATCTTGCTTGATAAGCAAAATCTGCTTTCATGAAAACTTCCTGCTTGATGTGGCGTGTGGCTTACATATATTGGCCATGTTTGCAATCACAAAGTACTGATCAAAAGGAACGTCTCATCTTAATTACTGGGCGCATTAATTCCTTAATATATAGTAGTCTCTGATCTTAGGTTCTCACCTAACCAAAACCCGGCCTCTAATACCTTGTAAAACACCTCCACCAATCCAATGGATCAGTGATAGTAAATATAAAATAAACAAAAAATAGTGTGTAATTACACGCCAATATATATAACTTGATCCCTTGGAACACTATCTCACCAGCTAGCCGGCTTTTCTCTACAGGTGTTGGTTTATTTATATAGATATGGAAAAATATAATATGAAAACTTGCCGGAACTTTGTGTTTGTCCGGGTGATTTTAAAAGTAATATTGGACTAAATAAATAGCCTAATGATTGACTCCTGACTCTTGAAAGGAGAGAGAAGGTGAGAGAGAGAGAGTAAGATTACATGCCTCATCAAGCATGGAAAGAAGTTTGACCTTCCTTCTCTGATGCTCAATCCTGTCAGCAGCTGACAATGGAGGTAGATGATCCTTTGAGGTTGATGAAGAACCAGCACCAGTTGTATTATTGTTACCTGGATTGGGATTAGGGTTTGTACTGTTGTGCTTTCCAAACTTTTTCTTCTTGAATTGCCCCCTACCAACACTGCAGAACTCTTCCAACAACTCTTGGGCAGCTTTGACATATTTTGAATTCCTCAAAACATTTACCACGCCTAATGAGGACCCAAACCCAACATGAACCTGGTGGTTCTGAGCCATTCCCGGCAAATGCAAGGTCTGGTTATGGCCGCCCAAGTTCTTATAATACTGAGTTGACGATGAGCCCCCAGCTCCTTGATTGTAATACAATATCCCGCCATCCCCCATCCTCAATTCCTCCGCTTTTGCGGCTTCCAAATGTTGCAAAGAAGAAGATAAAGACAATGAAAGACCTTGGCTCTCCACAACCCCTCCAATTTCACTAGGGTTGTTGAGTTGGGTACCAGCAGTACCTCCAACATGGCTGCCATCAGGTACCCAAGTGAATTGACCAAAACCTCCTCCTGCTGCCCCGGATGCTGCAAACCCTTGAATAGAAGTGGATGGGTTAGGAAGCAACATGTGTAGAGTGGAAGAAGTTGAAGGAGGTGGAGGAGATGGAGATCTTGGCTGTGGATTCATTAAAAAAAGCTGCATGGCAGCTGCTGAATCTGTAGCATCAATGCTTGAAATCTGAGCATGATGATGATGATGATGAGGCTGAGCAAGACTGTCACGGCTATTCACACTATTCTGATTCTTCGCATCTCCCAAGGGTCCCAAACCCACCACCATCCCTTGTCTGCTTCCGTACCATTCGTTGGCCATACTTGTTGCCGGCGCCGGCTGTGGCCGTGGAGACCGATAGCTCGGTGCCATCGGTTGCTCCAACAAGTCTGTAGCGGTAGCACCCCCAGGAGGGAAATTGAACATCTCGGATAGCATCCCGGCCGTCTCATACACCGGAAGGCCCCCGGATTCTTCTTCATCTATCCCTACCAGTGGTACTGGTGGTGGGTGCTCGAAGCCTTGCACTCTCAGTTTGTCCCTACGGATCTGCTGCGCCATCTGGTGTTGCTGCGCTTCATGTAAATGATGGTGATGGTGATGATGTTGCTGATGCTGTTGTTGTTGTTCTTGGTGTGATACGGTGGATCTCTCAAACCCATTGGAGAAGCTGAAGATGCCGTGGTGGTAGTCTTGGGACATAGAATTGGCAGAATTATTGGACTTTTCTGGGATTGAAATTGAGTGGTCGGTCTTCGGAAACGAGAAAATTGGTGGAAGTGGTGGCGTTGCTAGTCCCATATCAGAATCTTCTTCTTCATCATCATCTCTTTCTTTGGCTCTAATTTGAGCCACTATACGCACTCTCTTTATCCCTTTCTGCTCAATTCATAAAGGATCCGTCATGGGAGACAAACAATAGAAGAACACACATCATCTATCTAATTGAGTCATTCATCATCTATAACCCAAAAAAGAAAAAGGAAAAAGAGTACTATATAAAAGAAAGGAAGGAAGAAACAAGCGAGAGAATAAGATGGGTCTTTGTTGGTACTGCTTTATTTTTATTTATTTTTATTCCCCTTAATCATTTTCAGCTTTGTTCATCATGTAAACATATATATAGGAGTGTGTCTGTGTATGTACCTCTTAGAGTTGCAGAGTGTGAAAGGATGTAAAGCTCTCAGACATCGTTTTCTCTTCTGCGGTATTGAAAGCTTCCTGAATTCCTCCTGATCTTCTCTCTCTATCTCTCTCTCGCTCTCTCTCTTTCTCTCTTGTTCTTTGTTGCTCCGTCTGTCGTCTTTTTCTTTCTCTTTCTCTCCTTTCTCTCTCTTTGGCCGCTCTTTGCAGTAAGTGTTCTTGCAATCACCTTCTGGAAAAAGAGAGATGGAAGTTACATACTATATAAAATAAAAATGGAGGCTTTGGGGACTGATATCTCTCTCAAAGAAACTCAGGCATAGAGAGAAAGAGAGAGAAGCAGTCGCTTTTCGATCTTCTTCTTCACCTCCTTTTTACTCACCAATAATAGCCTGTATTTATTTTATTTGTTGCCCGCTTGTTCAAAGAAAATTTATAAAATGAAATATTATAATATGTAGGAAAAAAAAAAACCTCCAAATAAATAAATAAATAAGCTAGACTTCGATTTATTAATATCTCATGTTCCAATTGACCAAAATAACCTTTATCTAGAGCAGAGTAGGAGTCCCACACACTTGTTAAGTAGCGTTTTCAACAGAATTATATCATCAATGGCATCCAATTGCTTGTATATATACATATATATTTTGTAATTTAAATAAATAGGTTATTATTGCTGCGAAATTACCAAAACACCATTTCGAATGTCGGTTATTATTGTCATTTTCCATATTCCCTTGGAAACCAACGCAAACTACGGAATAATAATAATAAAGATAAGGTCAGTACGAAGTCATCTCAATGATCCAAACTACCACCATCCTGTCCATATTCTCTTTGAATGACCATGATGCCCTAGCTAATACTTGTAATGAATATGTTTTGCTAGGTTATTTTGGTCATTTGAAGATACTATTTATATATATTATTATTATTATCATCCACCAATAACCTAACATAGTAAAACAGGCCAAAGGGAGAGACAGCTAGTGCATAGCTACGGGTCCAAAGAGAGATTTATTAATTATATATGAAGGAACCATTGCATGCATATTAGTGCTCATGATCAAATTGTTTTTTTTTTTTTTTTCCCTTAAAAAACAAAAACAAAAAAGGCTGGCGGCTGGAGATGATCAGCCATAGCTAGCTAGACAGGTCGGAAGCTTGGGGCAAATTAGGTTTAGGTGTTGGAGATACCTGGTATATATGAATTGAAAGACACAAATAACTGCTTTAAGGTTGGAGAAATATGGCAATATAATAGGCATTGGATGTCTATTTCTCCCTCCCCTTTTTTTGTGGTGTTTTTATCATCATCTCATGTGCCTTAACCTTTTCGTTACCTGATGATGTCATGTGATTGTTAATGTTGAACTACAACATGATCTATATATATATCATGATCTGATCAATATCAATAATTCAGCTTACAAATTTTAATGATCATTTAATTAATTAAGCATTATATTATGTATCTTTTATTGGGAAAAAAATAGGTAGGTGAGAGCGCATTATATATATATATATATATATATATTTGTGTACAATGTTTTTGCGTTTTGTACAATATTTCTATATACATGGTTAAACCAATATTATGTGCATGTATTGTAAATGTGTTCGTGTACTTACCCTATCATAATTTGTGTGTGGGAAAGATTAATATATAATGACGTCCCATTTTTTAGTTCATAAAACAAATTGTGTACTCCATGATCATAATTAAAATGCATTTAGGTCCCGTTTGGATGTCGAGAATATCTCAATTCATCTCATCTCATCTCAACACCCGAACACCAGTACTAGTATTATACTCAAACACAATAATTATATATTTATCAATTTCAAATTTTTAACTTTTTTATTTAATCATTACCTAATTATCATTTCAACTTTCACAAACTTATAAACAAAACACAAAAATAATTCAACTTCTTCAAATCTCAAAATAAAAATTATATTCTAATTATAATATTTTAATTTTATAATTTTTTTTATTCAACCTTTTCTCTTTCATTTTCCAAAACCCCATAAACTATTTTACTATTATTCACAAATTTATCATCTCATGATCTCAACATCCAATTAAATTAGGTCTAAATTCTTATATTTTCATTGTAGAAGTCTAAAATTGATCTTATATATATAATTAATTAAGGAACCATATATACATGCATTTCCGTACCATTAATATTATATATATATATATATATATATATATCAACCGCCAGTTTTGTATAGATTTTTTCATTTTAATTACTGTGAAAACAGGATCAAAACTCTGCCTCTGAGGACATGATCAGGCCGGGATCGAATTACCAAGAGGCCAGAAAAATAATTGACAACACATGCACCAAGTAGGCATAAGAGACAAAGTTATGTATACATATAGTATTATGCTAATTAATAATTAGACAGAAGATAACCTCTTCGAGAAAATTAGACAGAAAAATCCAATATTCCATTCTTCATATTTGACTTTATACAAATATATATGAATTAAGATCATCACCGTGTCATGTATGTATATATAATAATATATATATATATATATATGTATAGTAAGCCTATATATATAATCATTTTCAATTGTTTGACTAATTAACCAAGTTTTTTTGTTTAACCGGCCTATAATAATATGTCATATATAGGGATTATAAGCCTATATTAAATATATATATGTATAAATACACCATCATATATATAATGAGTATATTCATTCATTTATTTATTAATTAATTTTTAATAGAACTC
The DNA here is from genome assembly GCF_001411555.2 of Juglans regia. NCBI lineage: Eukaryota > Viridiplantae > Streptophyta > Magnoliopsida > Fagales > Juglandaceae > Juglans > Juglans regia. The sequence continues at coordinate 3,288,836 of NC_049907.1, forward strand.
TTTTTGGATTGGTTGAGCAATATATGATAATTAATTAAGAGATATAGTAGTACTGTACACATGCAGCTAGGAGTACTAACGTACACGTGCCTCATGATCACGTACCTGATTATTAATTTCTTAAAAGCAATTAAGTACATCATGATATATATAACCTCCTTTTTTTTTCCCCCTTAAAATGCAAGAATAAATCATATATTTTACTAGTTCTACGTACTACATGTCTAGCTAGCTAGCTTCTTACGTACGTACGTACGTAACTACAAGTTAATTTTAGACTCCTAATTAATTTGTTAGCTAGCATTAATATTTGTTCATGATCATCGACGTACGTACGCGCGTCAACCACTCGTTTTTTTTTTTTTTTTTAAATTTAAATTCTTGTTATTTATTTTTAATTTTAGGTATGAGTTACTCAACATGCACCCGTTGAAAGGGAGATAAAACCCTTTTCTTTCCAACTGCAAAACTTGGATGGACAATTGACAGCCCAACCCTCTCCTCCTGATCTCCATCTGTCGTCTTTCTGGGTAATATCACATGAATCTCATCACCCTCTTAATTCGATCTCTCACACGCTTCATATTTTAAAGCTGTCCCACTTCATCGATCATCATTCACAAAACCTAGCGAATAATTAATTATCTCATCCTCCCCTCACGTGTGAAAGTCGGTCCCCTGCACGTGCATCTCTGACTAATTAATATCTTCATATTTATTACCGTACGTCTCGAATTTAATTAATTTCCCCCATATGTTTTGGTTGCACTTTAATTCTAAAAGTAAAATATTCATGACGTTCATTTTTTTTTCTTTAATCTTTTTTTGGGGTTATAATTAATTAATAATTGTATGTTGTTGTTGTTAATGTAGGTATAAGTTCACGTTCAAGTTGTATGGAAAAGCTTAGGAGATGAGATAGGAGCCACCGGCCTTTAGATGGATGCATGCATGCATGCAGGGTGGTTGTGGGGTTCCTGAAAATATTTAGGTTTGGCTTTGAATTAATGGCTTTTTCGCTTTTATCTCAGGATATTAATTAAGAACCTCTAAATATCAGTACCCATCCATGCATGCATGCATGAGCAGCGCCACCGGCCTACTTTTTTCCTCGTTACACACACATGAAACATCAACCATGCACATAAGTAATTAATGGTTCTTTAATTTAATTGGATGGAAAAAAGGAAAGAAAAAAAAAAAAGCAATTATCAACTGGAAATTATGATCTCCACCAGACAGTAGTAGTAGTAGTACTAGTACTACTAGCACGTTTTTTCAGCTTATAATTGCATTTTGATCATCTACTTTGATGGGACCAAAAGATGATGTGTGATCCATTTTGGAACAGTACTACATGCTGATCATGATGAACTCGTCACTTTGTTTCCCCACATCATGTTCATGATCATGCATGCAAGAATATTGAATTCTTTTGAAATTTTCCGGGAGAGTACTCTGCAGGGAATTAATTAGCTAGCCAGTCATGCATCATGCATATTGCAAATTGATTCATTATGCTCGATCACATCTCAGTATCATTAATATTAATATAGTTTGATAATCCATTAATAATGATGTTTTAATTATCGTCTTTGAATTTCCATATGTGCATGTACATTCATTTGTGCACACTTTTTCTTTATTGTAATATTGGAAGTTAAGGTACAATTAATTATAATGCATCACTTCAAACATTACAGGCTATTCTTTTCTTCTACATGGCGATGATATATACTATTTGTGGAATCAGTTAATTAGCAAGGGTTAGGGCAAAATGTAGACCAAACAGGTTAATATTTAGTAAAGACTGAGGAATACGTGACTTCAAATATTACATATGCATTTCGTGAGTTCACTTTAAAAGAAAAATATTGCAAACTATCGTTTTTTAATCTTCTATGATGTGACATCAAATGATTAGCGAGCTGTTAGTAAAAGATTCCAAATAATTTAATTCAATATGATCAAGTAATTACTTGGAAATAATGATGGTTAAAAAGATAAATAGGTTTTTTTTTAGATAACTTAACGCGATATGTTTATTTTGGATCGGACTTTTTATCCTAAAAAAGTTATTTTCATGCCAAATAAATTACTTTCGTCCGCAAATATCTGATTTAAAATAATATTTCTAATGAGCTTTTTAGACATGATGAGTTGTTAATTAATTTAGCATCATATATATATATTAGAGTTATAATCTTGCTAAATGACTAATTATTTTCCTAAAAGCTTAATTTATAACCAAATTATGACTAGTTGAATATATATATTATCTTTTTTTGAAAAAAAATATATATATATATATATATATTAATTTAGTCATTGGTAGATTGCTCATTGCAGTGACAATGCTTATATATTATAGTATAACATGAACATCATGTGATTAATTATTAAAAGCCGCCCGTCATCATTAATCAATCTCTTACTTGGACACACGTTGCGATTTTTAATGGCAATGATGATCTGTACGTACGTTTAGCCGGTACGTTTGGATAGTGAGAAGTATTGAGAAATGTTGTGAATGTTTGTGAATAGTAGTGAAAAAGTAATGAAAAAGTAATAATAAAATATTGAATAATAATAAAAAGTAGATGAAAAGTAATGAATAGTAGAAAAGTAGGTAAAAAATAATAATAAAATAAAGAATAATAATGAGAATACCTCAAGTACTCTCATTTGCCAAACATAGCTTGATCGATGCTCTGAACAAGTGCTAGCAAAACCCTCATGATTTCAATAATCATATGTCGTTTCCTAAATTCACGAGTCACGAAGTACTTCTTATAAACATGACCTATTTAATTGAGTCCATATATATATATATATATATATATATATATATATATTTGGCTAAAAAGATACGTATGAGGAGGGCAATGGGATGTGTCCTCTTTATCTGAGTATGGTCATACTAACACCATAGCTAGCTTAAACCCTAATTCTACTAGAAAATTCAATAAAATTTTAAGTCAATAATACTAATAGTTTAAGGCAGATCTATATTCGAATTCGAACTCAGCCGCCACTCTTAGTAACTATAGATTAGATTAGAGGTGTCGTAACGGGTTCGGTTATGTCTCATTTTGGATAAAAATTTAAAACCAAATTGATATACATGGCTAGTTTTGGAAACTTAAGAATTGATACAGACCAATTCATCACCGAAATTGAAACCTCAGGAATGGTCTTAGGGTGAGTACTTGATAAAATTTCAGTGCAGGTTGATCAACCAAATAAAATGTTGATCATGGTAAAGTCGCTGATAAGGCGATTAAGGAAATACTCAGGTGAGTAAGTACTTAACGAAAATTCAGTGTCATTCACTAAAGTTTTAGTGAAATGTGATTTGATTACCCAAGTAAATGGTTAATCATTTGCAAAGTCATTAATAAGGTGATTAGGGAAAAACTTCAAGAATAGCCTCTAGAGGAAGTACTTAACGAAAATTCAGCGCAGGTCAATACATGTGTTATGTATTCGGCTGAAGTCGTCAATTGTGACAGGGGTATGGATTGTTGATCCAGTCATAGAGAATTGATGCCGTTCACTACAAATTTTTTAGTGAAATGAAGTCACCCCTAATATGTGATCAGTGGGAGCACATATGGTAAAGGGTGCGGTCAGATAAGGTAATGACAAAAAACGTGTGCACGTAGAGGCTTGTCATGCTCTGACGCCGATCTGCAAGAGTAGCAGATGAGAGTTGAGTAGTGGAAAGCTTATATTGGTACCAAGGTAAAATACTCAACTAGATCATCACCGTTTTGTGTGATCAAGTGAGAGATGTTATTCTAAGGGGTGTGATCACCAAACGGTGTACCCCTTGGAATGATATTCTCTAACATGGTGATGGTTCCTATGAGGTGTGATGTTAAAGGAAGTGTCAAGAGACACAACCTTTTGATTTAGTCAAAAGGTTGTGTCACTTCTTAAGGATGTGACTTTTGGGTTACCATTGGTTTACCAATGGTTGTGCCCTTTCACAATAAGATGTGTCACTCCTTAAGGTTGTGACATTTGGGTTACCATTGGTTAACCAATGGATGTGCCATTTACCAACCGGTGCATGATGGCCTATAAATAGGGGTCATTGGTGCACAAACAAATGCACTCAATTCCCTTTGCTCATCACCAACTTGTGAGACAAATACCCTCACGGGAGTGTCACCATATCGTTATAATTTTCGCTTCCATTTGTTGTTTAATTCTCTTCAAAAATATGAGAATAAAAAAATAAAATTATATATTTTTAAGTGATATACATGATGTGGAGCTTATGTCTATAATTTTTTTATCCAAAAATCACACACAAATAGACACCAGCTTAATTAGTACGTAGTGGCCAGAATAGGAGGACGTCGTTGGCGCTTGTGATAGTAATACGTACCCAGTAGTAATACGTGCAGTAGTACTACTACTACTAGTACTACTGCACGTAATTAATTCACGATATTGATGGAAAGGTTGATATATCCTGATGATCATGTGGCCTTAATTTGATCGATTCCAAAGACATGAATACAATCCTACGTACTTTCAAAATCGAAATTACTTTTTATATACTTCTCTTCAAATGTGTTAATACATACGTACGTATATCTTTAATTCTTGTCATTTCTTTACACTATTTATATCAATGTTTTTAATTCCCAACTTTCACAAACATATATATGTTATATGATACCATTAATTAATTATTTAATAAATCAATCTTAGTGCATGTTTGTACAACTTTTCCATTTGGCAAATGCCAATGAGATCATGTCAAATGTATGAAAGATAAAAGCAAAGAATAAATTAATATAGAAAGGAAAGATTATAAAGCATATATATAAGAGATATTACTTTTGTATTTAATATACATGGATAGGGAAATATGGAACTCATTATAATGGTGAAGCATGTTGAATCTCACTTTTAGAGAGATTTTAACTAAAGTTAAGGGAAAAAGAAAGATATTATATATTAATGCCTAAAAAGGGCACAACAGGCTGAAATGGGAGAAAGATCCATTCCCGACCAGTAGAGGTTGTTCTGGATCTCAATCGGTGTGGTGTGGAGCCCCTGAGGATAGTCTGGTGTGCTGTACAGCGTCTATGCACACATCCATGACAATGAACAGTAAATCAATACAGAGAAAATAAATAGAGATAGATACACAGATTTATATGGTTTGACATTGGGTCTACGTCCACAAGATTTTTGGGAGAGGAGAGTAAACTATAATATGCTTGCTTTACAATCTCTCATGGTCTTTCATCCTCACTATATAATAGATATCGAAGGACTATCTTATGGTGGAGATCTTGTTGTGGGAGCTCCTGTCGTGAGGTTGAATAAGCATTCCTGAAGAAGTCTGGCCAAAAGGTCCATGAATAAGCCTTCCTAAATAAGCCTACTTTACGTCCCTTTAACCCCCTTATGTCACATTACCCTTCCTTTATGTCCACTCCCATTTTTTCCTCCTGACACTTTGACACCATTCTCATCCTTTTGTCTCTTCCCTCTCTCTTTTTATTCTTCCTTCCTAATGAGTCATCTTCCCTTGGGCTGGGTATAAAAAACACTATGAGCCTGATGTATTTTGTCCCTTACAAATATACAAATATAATAGGAAAACTATTGTTCATGACACGCATTCTCTTGCAACCCCTATCTAGGGCTTGTTTGGGGAGTAAGATAGTTTGAGTTGTGTATTTTTTAGATTTTGAAAAATGAGAGAGAAAAAGTTGAATAAAAAATATTATAAAGTTAAAATATTGTAATAATATAATTTTATAATATTATTTTTATTTGGAGATTTGAAAAAGTTGGAATTGTTTTTTATTTTTTATTTGAAAGTTTGAAAATTTTGTAATGATTAGTTTGAAAGTTTTGTATTTAAATTATGTTTGAGAATAAGATGAGATGAAATGAAATGAAATCATATGAAAATTGTGTGTCTCGTCTAAGGCCCCAAACTTGCCCTAATTACTAGCTATATATAGGCTCTTCAATTAGGCTCCTCCCCGAATTGACAAGTTAATATATGTTTGGGCACTAATTTTAAAATTTTTCATATATAATTTCTTTTTTTTTCTATACACACCATTTAAATATAAAACACCTTTTAATTTTAAATTTTTAACTTTTTTTTATCTAATTAACTTTTCCAAACTTCTAAACAAAATACAAAAAATAATACAACTTTTTCAAATTTTAAAACAAAAATAATATTAAAAAATTATTTTCAAACAATATTTGAACTTTATGATATTTTTATTTAACTTTTCCTCCATTTTTTCTCAAAATTCAATAAAATATCTTAACTCATATTATTTCATTATTATTCACAAATCACTTTATTATTATTTACATAATTGATCTCATCTCATCTCATCTCATGACGTACGTACCCAAGCAGCATGCCCTAAAAGAATTCAAGATCTCTGTTCCATACGTCCTATAGATATAAAATTATCATTTATCTAAAAAAGTTAAGATAATACTAGATTTTATTATTCAATTTATACGTTAATTAAGTACGTATATAAACCGATTAAGTGCATATCCAACTTTATAAGCTACAATTTCAAAACTTATCAATCAAGGACGGCAACTATATTCTGCTATGCACTAATTGAATTATTTAATTTCTAATAGGTTAATTCATCACATCACTAGCTCATGATTTACTTCATTCTTAACTAAATATGTCATTACTAATTTCCCTCGTTGCAAATGGCAGATCTAGATAGTGACCATAGGGGTCCACAAGGTCATGTCTGATCATATCTAGAAAATTGCAACTCGATTGTTTTTTCTACATTTTCTAGAGCTTATCTAATTGATAGTTTTGCTTAATTTTTTTTCATGATTTTCTCCGGCTCATGCGGGAGGGCCATTATATTAATTGGATTATATATATATATATATATATATATATATATATATATATAAATATATATAATATAGCACCCGAAGCAGGAATCCACTAGTACTACTTGTAACTACGAGTTTTGGACCAATATCTAAACCTCTCTCCCTCTGATCTCATTTTCAAGTTTAGGTAAAAATTCGATCCGAAATTAACCCACTGCTACATGAGGCTCTTTTATTTTCAATCTTCCCTGCTTCCAATTTACCGATCAATATATATGTTCTTTAACATTTTTGTAAGATTTATGGTTTTATTTTGATCATTTGGGTTTTATTTCTTTTAAATTCAATTTGTAAGCAAGCCAAATGAAATTATATGGGTCAAATTAACGGTCTATAATTTAGCTTCTAGATAAAGCCAAAAATCAACCCAAGAGATAAAGCTAAAAAGATATAAAGAAAGTTACTCAGAATCCTAAAAGGAAATAAACTTAACTCTTAAAATGAAAGAGACTCAGACTTCTAAAAGGTGATAGCTTCATAAGGCAAGTTGAACTCAATCACTCCAAGGAAATAGATTTCTATATAAGGAGGAAATCTCCCACAAATCTAATGAACTCTCTAGAGGCTCTCCACAAGCTCCTTATGTACAAACTCTACCACACTGCATAGTGATTCCAAATTATATTTCCTAAATTCTTCTATTGTGCTGTGAGATATGTGAGACCACGAGAGATTGTAAAATCATCCATTATAGTAGATTTCGCTCCCAAACAACCGGTGAACGTAAGCATTATGTTGAACCACGTAAATCTCTGTGTCTCTATTTATTTATTTTTATTTGTTATTATTTTATGGATAGACGTGAAGAGTACTGTATCGACTCCTGAATCACCATCGTGAGTCAGAGATAATTCTTTCATTGCTTCCAATCTGTTGTGTAAATTTAAGCATTAACATAAATGTTTATGCATTTAGAATATGCATGAAAGCCTCAAGGATATATATGATCAGTATTGAGGGTAGCTAGCTTTCAGTGATGCAGGCATGTGAGTTCTACTCATATCACAATTTATTGCTATCTTCCTCAATTTTCTTGCTGTGTTCGAATTTTCCTTTGCACTGTACGTTGGAGTCTGATGATCAGTACTCAGAGCCCACCCCTAGCTACAAGCAGAATAATGATCATCATGAGTATAGAATTGGCAATAACAAATGGCCACAAACGCTGCAGCATGAACCGATGACCAAGGAACGATAAACAACGACCACAATTACCAGCACCACCTATTCATAGCACAACATATATATTACACCTTCAAAACGGCACAAAAATAAGAGCATACGACCAAACTTTGCCAATTAGTAAACATGCCTCATGTCCAGGCACAGATATTAACACCAACAAGATCATCATGCATTAAAAGCGTAAATTCAAAGTCCGCCTAACTTGAGGATCGAAATTGATCCTTTAATTCTCAGCTAGCTTTCACTTCTTACTTCTCTAACATCTTTAAATCATCATTTATCTTAAAAATTTAAACTAATTGAAATAATATTATATATATATATATATATATATATTTATATATATAGATCAGAGAGAGAGAGAGAGGCCATAATCAAATGGATAGGAAAAATAATAGAAAGTCCGACTCTTAGCCCGAGTAACGATGCAGGATCGATCCTTTTCACCGGCCAAGACTCCACAAGCCTAGTACTAACTCTTTAGAACATGCCAAAGCACGTACATGACCTCACTAAGAGCAATTTCCCTCAGAGGCAGACCACGTTTTGTGCGTTGGTCCCCCAAAATTTGAAAATTCTTATTAGTGGTCATTATTATATATATATATATATATATATATATATTTATATATGAAGTAACCTCCCAAAAGCATGGCCCATCCAAAGTGTTTTTTATAATTCTTGTATGCATGGTTTCTTATAATCTTTTATGATGTGACCTCCTAAAACTAATATATTAGCCCTCCAAGCAATTTCTTTTAATTATAGGGCCAATATTTTAAAAAGAAGTGTATAAAAGCTAAGCTTGAGTTGTATGAAAAATAAAAGCTAATTAACATGGACCCCAAAGTTATTATACGATACGAGATTAGTAAATATGAGCCTCGGCAAAACAAAAATCAGAAGTGGGGATGAGTTTGATTTGGTCAATTAATCCTTTAATTTATAAGTTTATATCGAGAAATTAAGAAAATACAAAGAATTTTTCAACACATAGATGATGATGTATGAATCTTATATATTCAAAATACCATGTTTAATTAAACATAATTTGAAAAGATCAAGAGATCACTAATTAAGTTGGTTTTTTTTTTTATATAACTTTTTCGTTAATTCATTTCTATAAATATAGAAAATTAGGAAACTTTTACTTGAAGGAAAAAATTTATTCTAAGATATTTATATACTTGTAATCGCTGTAGAGAGTTATATATATATAAACTATGATTTATTTAGGAAATTAAATTTTTATTTTTATTTTTATTTTTATTTTTTATGAGGTGCGTTGGCGACTCATTACCCGACATATATATATATATATATATATATATATATATATATATATATCACTCAAGGGAGACACGTACCCAAATGCCATGCATCAGATCACTAGCTACAAGATCATTGACATTACTGTACTCGTTCGTTTTTAATTAGGTTGAGTAAATTAATTTATATATAATACACATGACATGATTACACATGATCATGCATGGAGTGGTAATTTATAAGTTGGGCCCCCACAAAAATATTTCTTGACCTTTTCTTTCCCTCACAATATACCCAATCATGTGTTAAGAACGAGACTCGATCTAATTAATCAATTAAATCGGACATGTATATATAAGGGATCCATGCATGCATATCATCATGTATAACTATTTAAGAGTTTATCTCTTTGTACGGAAAATGATAATAACCGAAAAGTCACCCATAATCCCCCATTTGCTACTATATCATGAACGTAATGTACAGACATACAGTAAGGGATTGTTCGGAGTTGCGGTAGGAGTATTAAAAAGTATTTAAATAATCTTAAAAATTTTTTAATAAAAAAATTAAGTTATTTGAATGTTACATATTAAAACACTTTTAATATATAATAAGCTAAAAAGTATGTTTGAGAAAAAATATCAACGTTTTTTTTTCAAATATATTTTTTTGGATAATACGGAACGTAATCCAAATTTTAAAAAGATTGTCAATGGATGAAATTACTTATACAATTTTTAGATAATTACAACTTTCAAACTTTCAATGATATATATGGTCATTATCTTTAACAATTCAAATAATCGTAATTTTTACATCAAAAAATATTTTTTTAATTTGTTTCTAAACAAACGTAACTTGTCCGAAAGTATTTTAAATATATAGTTATCAAACATTAAATAATTTTTAATAATAAAATTTATTACTTAAATTATAAGTTATAAATTCTAAAATTCTAAATTATATTTCTCACTGTAATGCACTAAATCCAATATTATTTACCTAATTTGTTCTTGCTGGTCATCGTACGTCGTAATGGCATAGTAATTAATATTCATGCTGAAAGGGACGGTACTACTAATTCTTCCCTTCAATTGGACTCATATTAACTAACTTTTCCATGTGTACGTACGGTCTCGGGATTATCATCCAAACTTCACCAACTATTTGTACCAGATCAGTTTCATGCACTTAGATACGTATAATACGCAAAAGCCTACCGCAGGAAATTAATTAAAGAGCTTATTATAATAATATTGCAATATATATATCAAGAAAGGGACACGTCAATTACAAGCATGAGAGCTAGCATATAATATGTACTAGCTAGAGCCCTACTACAAGAAAATTTAAATCCTTGCAAATAAGTGGTATTCCGTCCAGAACACCGTGCAGGCGTCACCGTCGATCGGTGCACTCTGAACAATAGCTTGCCTCGATTTTTTTTTTCCTCTTCTTGTACAACAAATGTACATTTCATTGCAAATAGACATACTCTTTTGCAAATAAAACCCTATCAACGAATGTCTATATTATCGTGAACCCTAAAATTTGCAATGACGATTATAAATTAATTTGCAGCAATAAAATCTCGTTGCAAAAATTGACTATTTGCAATGAAAAAAAAAATTCATCGGGATAAACTTTTACCAACGTGGCATTTGCGAGACTAGGGCAACAACATGTCATCGTTGAAGATAGTCTTTTGCAATAAAAATTGGACTTTTAACAAAGATTTTTTTTTCTTACAAAAAATAATTTGTTGTATTGTATATATATATAGTACCTAAGATTTTTTATTTTTTGGGAATGTGTGTATCGAGTTGGAGATAGATCATCATCTAGTAATTAAAGATATATAGGCAGCCAGTTGGAAAGAAAAAAAAATAATTGACGTATATATGTTAAAAGGCATGCATGCAGCTTGTTGGTAATTATGCGGGAAAGGAATCAAAGAAATTTAAATTCTTATAATAAAGAGGTGACAACTTTGAAGTTCCTTAACAAAGCCTATATATATATATATATATATATACTCATGTGCTCTGTCTGGGAGGAAAAGAAAGAAGGGAAAAAGAAGAAAGAGGCCGCAACGCTGTATAGATCGATCAAGGGAAAAAAGAAAGTGCGTGGTAAAGCAAGTCTACAGGCATCATATTGATGTACGTAAGAGGAGGAGGCGTCAACGCCATTAATTTCTAAATGTCCCTTTTCCCCAATATGTAATAGATCAGAGGGGAGAAGAAAGCTGGAAGACGATGCAAAAGCAAAAGTGCAAGACAAAATGGCAGTCGCCCATGATCAGTAGTGATCTGCAGCTAGCATGCATGCAGCCTCACATCCCAATTAATTAACCGCACTCTCTTGGTGATAATAAAACAATCCCTAAACTACTTGTAAGTTCACTTAAAAAAGATTGCTGACGTGATTTTCTTTAATTTATAAGAAATATTATTTCTGTAATTTAATTAAGTTCTGCTAATATATATAATTTTTCTAATATATATATATATATTTGATAAAGAAAAAAAAGATGGTCCCTCTCCTTCTGCTTTTCAATATCATTCAAAATTATTCTTTTCCTTTTCGGGATGCCTCCCACTTTTTTCTCCTCACTCTTGAGCACAGCACTTTAATTGATAGACTTTGTTTCGGGGATATATATTTGACAAATTCATAACTCACATATATACACATGATCTGGTCAAACTAATTTTGTTTTTCATAATTAAAATTTTCTGGGTCGAGTGAGTCCAAGTCTTAAACGCTGGGAATCTATTTCCAATTAGGTTTATTATATATTATATAAAAAATAATATTTGTAATCATAGAGTATGTAAGCGTCTGCACATTTCTTTTGAAATATATATATATATATATATATATAATATCATGTTGAGGTCAACTATATATCTATATGTATGATCAAGTTGCCAATTAGGTTAATTAATTTATATATATAGAATAATCTGAAATTATTTATGATCAATTGGTTCCTGTTGGATATGTGTGTGTGTATTGATAAAAACTATATTTCTCAACTACTATGACTTCGATCCTCATCATTAACAAAAAAAAAAAAAAAAGGTTACAGCTACATAAATGACTAGAAACTCAAAATAAAAGCAGGCAGAAAAAATTAACTCCCTCCCGGATGTGGTATGATAATTCCTACCTATATAATTTATATATATATATTTATATATATATATATATATATATATATATATATATAAAAAGTCTCTTGCTGGAGCTGGATGACAAAAACTTTACTGCACCGAACTGATTGGCACCCGTTAATGAAAATAAATAAATTAACAAGAAATTATATATCAATATTAATTAGTCTATATATACTAGCTAGACCCAACAATTATATATGATATATAATAAGTAAATTGTATAAACATTAATATTGCATATGTGCATATGTACGTTGAATTAAAATAAATAAATGCTTGAAATTTGAAAGAGCTTTTAATTAACATTTAACATGATGAACGTTCTGATATTAATTAATGACATTTGGAAAATTCAACCTCCTTTTTTCTTGAACTTTCTACATTTACTAATTGCTAACCAAGCTCATCTATGCATGCGTATATAGTTTTTGTTAAACATTCAACCATTGATCCAAAAGTCTTGGGACTGCTGAATACTAATTTTGTTAAATATTTAGCTTTAAGGATCATAACATTTCACCATGCTTCCGAATCCGACGTCCACAACGACCCACTATATCCACACTAACTGGTGGTAGCCATTTTCTTTTTGGCAGCTTTATGTATATATCAGTATTCAATGACTTAATACTGTACACATAAATAGTATCAAGACATTTTAATCCGGCCTACAAGTCGCCCCCTCTGTGACTTGGACGCATGACGTTGTCTCTGCTCTGATACCAATTGTTAAAAATTTAACTATTGATCTAAAAGTCCTAGAACTATTGAATATTAATTTGCTTGAACTTTTAACTTTTGGGATTATAAGAGTACTTGTTGTGTTTTAGGCGGATTAAGTATGACTGAAGCACCATGCATTACCAATATTAATATGTACGGCCGTCCATGACATATATAATGCTATATGGCAATTGTAGCGAATCCCAACCCCACGTGATGCCGGCTTGGCTTAATTTCATGAGGTTGTTTATAAAGCAATTCTCTGTTTCTCTAACCACGAAATTCCTTTTGGTTAGCGACAAACTGTGCTCATGATGTCTGCAGTAGTACGTAGTACTCTATGTATATATATGTATATATGTATAATGTGTATATATATATATATTGTGTGTGTGTGTGTGTGAATTACCTATATATGAAGATCAAAAACCTGGGCAGGCAATATTAATTCTGGCTGATCAGATGAAAAGGGCCTGATGATCACCATGCAGTATGTATCATTGAATATTTATATATCAGCTTAAAAATTACTGATTGCGATTCACTGATATTTGCGATTCATGACATATATAGCAGAAAGTACTGCATGCAACTATCGGACGCTATCAAGCTAGTCATGTCACTGCCGGGACTGCTTTTTCTCAAATCTTTCTTCTTATTTAATGACCTATTACTATATATATACACACACACAGAGACATATATAAACATCCTCTTTAGAAGGCCTGAAAGAGAAGAAAAGAAAATTAGGAAAGAAAATACAATAATTTCAAGTACTAATCAAAGCTGATTGGTGAATTCCAAATGATCTCATCTAGCTAGCTAGGGCTGTCCTTCTGGTCATCGATCATGTTGACCTCATCACAAAATGAAGTACTTGCCGTCACGATTATAGGCAGTGTACGTGTCAATTTTAGCGATTGATATCTTGAAAAGTTTGAAACCTCCTAGGTCAAATACCCTATATGCATAGGATATTAAAGCAAGACAATATATTTGACCAAACTCGATCGTAAATGAAGTATATTATATGAGACTCCGTGCAAGGAAGTTTACTTAAAATGATGGCTAAGGATCGAATTCCATAAACCTCAGGTGACAATAGTACCTTAGAATCGGAACTTACCAAACATGTACAACAATATCATAAAGAATTGAGGTTTTTTTTTTTTTAATATTAATGGTGATGATGACATGTACTAAAAACTGATCATATTTTTAATTAAATTGTATCCTATAAATATACATATATATATATATATAACCGCTTGTTCCCACATAAAATAAACAATAATAAATTGGGTAAGCCGCCTTACCTAATGATGTTAAACCCTAACTAACCATTTCCCTTAATGAATGAGGCATCTCTAGATCATCATACTCCATCAGATATTGCTAAAGCAACCATGAACAATATTATTGTATATTTCTTTGCTTAAAAATTAAATCTCGTGACTTTCTCACACCCACCAAACCCTAGTATTTAATTAGTTGTTCCGTTTTCTTCTTCTATTGGTCTAAAGAGTTGAAATCTATCTAGGTTGAGGCGCGCGTATATATAGATAATGATAAAATCATTATAAAATAAATAATACAAAATATTATTTGTTCATGATTTTTCAATTGTACCATCCATGCCGCACAAGATCATAATTTTGTGCTTGTTTTGAAGGGGTAAAAAAACGATTATATATATATGTAGCTAGCATTAAGAGAAACAAGATATCATGTGTACGTGGGACCAAGAGTGAAAATTATTGGTCACCTTTTTTAATTTAGCCCGGCCAAGAAGTTTTCTGAGGTATCAAAACATAAAATATTCATTAGATTATATATATATATATATATATATAT
Source organism: Juglans regia (assembly GCF_001411555.2). Classification (NCBI taxonomy): domain Eukaryota; kingdom Viridiplantae; phylum Streptophyta; class Magnoliopsida; order Fagales; family Juglandaceae; genus Juglans; species Juglans regia. The sequence goes on from NC_049907.1 coordinate 3,303,982, forward strand.
ATATGTGTGTGTGTGTGTGTGTGTATATTGTTATGTTATACTAATTAGTTGTATGTATAAATAATTTATCATAATTGTGGTGATGATCATATGCTGACGGAGTAAATTAACAATTATACTAATTAATAATTAAACCTAATTAATTAGATATTAAAATTTTCCACTTTCCTAGTCACTAGGGAAAGAAATTTGAGTATCTAGGTACACATCTTATCACCTCTTTTCTGTAATCAAATCATGAACTGATCACATAACCCCATTTAAATTGAAAAAGCTCATAAGGATTTAACTTAATTAGATATATGTCATTAAATATGTGGTACTCAATGCCTCTAGCACCTAAAATCACTTTATTTTAGCTAGCTTATAAAGAAAATGAAAAACGAATTAGATTAAAAGGTCTGTGATCAGATTGATGGAATTCTAGCTAGTGCATGCATGCTGCTAAAGGCCAATATATAGCACTTTTCTAGGCTTATAGCTAGACGATTGACAATACTATCTTACAAAATAAAAGATTATATAAATTAATTAGAAAGTTAGAGCCATAATGGACGAATCTTCTAAGGGGTTGTTGTTCTTGGGACTTGAGAGGGAAACTGCAGCCACGTCGGCGGCCTTCTCAAGTGGGTCACTTTCCTGAGATTATTACATTAAATTAATAATATTGGACCAACATTCTCATCATTCTCATCCTGAGATTATATATATGGCTCCACCCTTCTCGAGATTATTTTACTTTTCCTTTCACACTTTACTCTTTTCTTTTCTTTTTAATTATTTTCACAGAGAAAAGAGTAATAAAAGCCTTAAAAGTTAGAAGAAAATACCTATATTAGTTTGTCTTTGGATAATTAAAAATTTAAAAATCGCACCACAGGAGGAGAATCTTCTAAAATTTGAAAATAAAATTAAGTTAAAAATTATAAAACTAACATAAGAAACTAATTAAATTAAAACAAAATATAAAAACAAACCTTGAAAATCAAAGAAAAATTGTACTTAAAATATAAACGAGAAAAAAATTTAACGAAAAACTAAATCAGAAAAACACTTCAAATTAAAAATATAAGAATTAGAAAAATAATGAAAATAATATATATTAAGTGAGAAAAAAAATAAACACAACCAGCTTGGGATCGGAGGAGCGGATCGATCAGGAGTTCCCCCGGCCCGTCATGTAAGGTACTGCATGTATATAATGCACTGATCGAAGTTGAAAATTTGCAACCAGCCATGCACGAGTAGAAAGTTTCCGGTTAATATTACACAATCATCTTGTACTTATTAATATAATTTAATTTTAAAAATAAATTTTAAAATTTAAATCTTATAAATTAAATTATAACACGTGAATGGTGTATGGCGTAAAAATCTTAAAATAGCACTGCTCAAAAGGTTTACCTTTGTAACACGTGCAAATATCACAGTACTATAGGTGTTGACGTGACAAGTGTTGCCAATTTTTTTCCTTGGTGATTACCCAAGAAATGAAACTTTAATATTTCTAATGACAGGCCGGGGACCAATTTGTATTTTAGACAAACCCTAAATTTATTGGTGGCCTCGGGTTTGGGGGAGTTTTAGGGTCGGTCCCATATAGAAAATGACCTGAAATTATTGAAAGCCATAGCTAGCACTACTTGTGAAACAAAAATGGGGGATGGTGTCATATGAAGATGGTATATCTATCTATATATATATATATATATATATATATATAAGGTGGTCCTCGGTTCAAATAAGTGGTCCACGTGGCATTCCCGGCAAGGGGTGGCCCTGGCCACGTGGGAGAAGTGGTCCAAAGTAAGGGGATGGAGAGGTGTTGAAAGTTTTTAACCATTGTCCAAAAAAGAGAGATGCCAGGCTGTCCATGTTGAGCAACAAGAGCTATTAGCAAGCAGTTTCTGATCATCATGTTGAACATGGGAGGGAAAGAGGCTAGCCGGCCTCTCTTTATGTACAGCCTTGCGAAGTAGTGTGTCTTGTTTTAATTGGGTCCATCGTCAAGACCAAAGACAATACATGAAATCTTTTACAGTGTTTTTAATGTACCTATTCGATCGAGGTTGGATATAGCATGTGTACGTTGTCCTACTTGAAAGTTTTGAAAGGCTCCAGTAGTACTGGCAATTAAAGCTGTGTTTTTTTTAACTGTCAATTCGTGCTGCTCTTCTTTTATATCTTTGTATGATTCCCAGTTTGCTGTGAAGCTGTTTCAAGCATGAAAATTGACATGACAATAGAACATAAACTCCAGAGTTCAGGTTACATTCGACAAAAAGAGATCATGTACGTTTATATATACATACATATATATATATATATATATATATTCATCAATGGGTGAAAAAGAAAGGGATAAAACTACAATGCCAAGGACCAACCATATTTGTGATTGATGTTTTGGCCAGTAAAGTTTGAAATCCCATTCTCGCCAAACACAAGGCCAGCTAGGGTTTCTTAATTAAAGTAACAACCACCTTTTGTTTTGGGGTACGTGTATGTTGGTCGATCCACAATACTAGCCGCTACTCTCTACAATCGCTTAAAAATGGACCGTATAATACGATGTACGTCGAATGTCGTAAAAGACTTGAGTATGCATTCTCTAACACTAATTTGTTTTGAAAAATTCTTTTTATCAGTCATTATTCATCATCTCACATCTTATAAAAAATACATTTACATCTTATGAAAAAATTATAAGTGTGATGTGTAAAAGTGAATAGTGACTGATGTATAGCATTCCTCATTTGTTTTAAGTGGAATATTAGTCGCTCACAATCTGATAAGTGGTATCAGAGTCAAAAATCATGGATTCGAATTGCAAGAACATCATCGTGATCGTGAGACTGATTCTTGTGGTACTGTGTCCACATCAGTATTACTCCCTGAAACATGCGCTAATGCTAATTGATTTTAAGTGAATTGGCCGACATTTTGTTAAGTTGCAGTGACGATTCGATTGAAGTTTTGATCCATCTTCTGGGATAAGAAAATTCATACAATGTGTACGAATCGATGCCGTAATGCAAACTCGTGATGGGCCTTGAGGTTTTTATGCCTCCTTCTTCTTGCTTCAAAGGTCCATGATATTAGTTTGACTACAAGACTCATACTCCGGCTCATTCACCCAGCTTCCATAACACTGATAGCAGGCCTGGTGTGGGCCTTTTGGGAGCCCAATAGGTGAAAATGGAAATCCCCTTTTCCACTTGAACAAAATACACATGATAGGCCTCTGAATGAGCAAATCATAAATTCAAACTATAAAATACTATTTCCTTTTCTCCACCTTTTTCCAAAATTATCAGGAGAAATTCTTCATAGCCTAAGGAATTAAATTAAATCCAACATATAAGATTCCGTATTGACTAAGAAAAGTAAATAGGCAAAAAGAAAACGAAATCATAGAAAGGAGGTTTTTTTAAAAATTGAAGTATTTAACAATACAAACAATGTATATAATTAAGATATTCGATCTACATTTTTTTTTTTAACTTTATCACTTCATACAATAATTAATATGAATAATAAATTCTATATATTTCCATCAGTTTAAACTTTTGAGATAAATGGTGACTTTACATATGACTGTTGCTGGAAATTAAATATATGAGAAAATATATTTACAACCGTGAATTCTACAACCGTCGCGTAATCGCTTTGAAAAAAAATGAATAAAACATAGGACCCACATGATAAAATTAATTTTTTAATAATAGATTCTACTTTTTTATAAAGCGAATATATAGGGTAGAAGTTTTTTTGACATAGGTGTTTACGAGACAAGTTATTCTATTTTTAAGTCAATGTGTAGAGCATACAATACACATAACTGAAATGATAAGATTTGATTTGTAAAATTTAAATTTTAAAATTTATCTTTCAAATCAAATTATATCATGTAAACAATACTTTATTAGGTGTGCTCTATAGGGCTGTACACAAACCGGCCGGACCGACCGCCGCCAACTCAGACCGACCGCCGGATTCAAAAACCGGCTGAAACCGGCAAAGAACCGGTCGGCCGGCGGTAGGAAATTAAGGAAACCGACGTCGGCCGGTTCGGTCTGCGGTTCAATCCCGGTCTAAACCGACAAACCGGCCGACGTCTTATATATTTTTTTTTACAATATATTTCTTATATAAAACGACGTCGTTTCACTTATTTAAGTGAAACGGCGTCGTTTTTCTCTTGGAACTTAAAAAAATATATATATGGAACGGCGCCGTTTGGCTTAAAAGCCAAACGGCGTCGTTTCAAAATGGATTTAATTGCCCCTCACCCCTCTTCTTCTTCTTCCCCGCGTCTTCTTTCGTTCGCTCTGTTTCACCTGCAAGTTGCAACTCTCTTCTACTCTCTCATGGTAGACGGCGGCATATCCCTCCTCCGTGACAGAGACGCCGACGGCAAACCGAGGAACCGAACCACACCGCGCCGAGACCGATAATATATGTTTTCTCTCCCCTAGTCGATCGGTTTCGGCCGGTTTTTTCATCTCATGGCAGACATCGGTTCGGCGTCGGTTTGGCACCGAAACTGCGCCGAACCCATCGGTTTTCAGCCCTAGTGCTCTACACACCAACTTGAAAATTGAATTTTTCATTCGAAGCAGGATCACACATCTCTTGTCAATAATCTTACGTCAACCAAAAACACTATATGCGCGCAATACTAGAGAAACAGTGTTTGCATGCCACTTTGCATGATGAACATTATGAACTCAAATAAATTGAAAAAATCTAATTATATATTGATATTATGATTAAGCAGATCTATATATGTAATAATAATAATAATAATAATTCAATATAATCAAATGACCTTGCATGCAATCATTAGATATGAATTAGTAGTTAGGGATCAGAAACTTTATTTTGATCACACAAATTTAACAAAAGTTTATCAAGTGAAGTGTAATTTCTGTAATAATGAAACAAGCTAGCAATGAGCTCATACAACTCCTAGAAGGATCGATGCATATATACCATATATATATATATATATATATATATATATAGATAAATCTGATCCTAAGATCATATTCATCTATATATGCTTGTCAAGATTGTATGTCTATACATTGATCTAAAATTATAGCTCTTTGAGGCACAAAAAATGGACAATGAGCAAACAAACTGTTGTGAAAATTTAGTTATGCTATGTAAAGATAAAATTTGTATCCAACTTATTTAAATTACCTGGACTGTGATGTAAAAAAAAAAAAATTAGATGCCTCCTTGCCACTAGAAGTACTGATCATTTATACCAATGTGTGTATTTGTCACCATGACATTTGATCAATTTCAAATACCACAAACAACACTTCTTTTTTTATTATTTGTTTCAATCGATTTTAATTTTATTCTTCTTAAACTAATTGAATTGTTTTACTCAGCATCTATATATCACATATTGGTAAGAAGAAATGAAAAAAAAAAATGGTGTGTAGGAAAGATGAATTGAATTTTTCTTGGCAGAGTATGCTCATCTATTCATTAGTTCTTTTTTATTTCTAAATAAATATATGTTCATCTGACTTTTCTAAGTGAGGACTTCATACAAAATAATTGTTAATGGAGATCAAAATTGTTCTCTCGTACATACGTACATAAAATAGATAAGGATTTATGAGATTTCTGCTAATTGTAGAGTAGATCAGATAACTACAAATCCGTATATGAAATATATTTGATATGCATTGACTTCTTTTAATTATCTACAAATTGATTACTTTATATATATATATATATGTAGATTTTTTGAAATAAAACATCATGTAGTAAGTATCACACGCGCGTACATTGTCCAAAAACAAAATAACTAGGACACATACGAGTGGTTATTCAAGGGCAACTTAAAGATCAATGTATCCTAGTGCAATTGTATTATGTTATAGCTAGCCAGATAGATTCATTATAAAAGCCTTCACGAGGTCATGAATTGAAGTTCAAACCTTGACGTCTAATGTAGTATTATCGATCAATAATACAGTATTCTTCCCCAATCTGGAGTACAAATATTATGCCGTTGGATAAGGAAAGTAAGTTGAATGTAATGGACGTTTCGATTACCCCACAAGAAGCAGTGGTTGTTGACTCCCTAAATCAACCCCAAACCTTACTCACACCAATATTCTTTGATAGTTTCCATAACCCTAGCATCAAGGAGTTGGAAGAATATTAAAGACACTATCATTCTGGATATAGGTTCTACCCAACAAATGTAGAGCTCGTCGGGTATTACCTGAAAAAAAAAAGATATCGAACCAGCCATTACTATCGATGAGCCGGATCGGGTTGGCTAACGTCTATCGTCACAAACCCGAGTTTCTTTCAAGTTCTTATAAATCTCTAGTACTTTTTATCGATGGGAGTTATCCATCGCCGCTTCTAGTGGGGCAACCAAAATATCCATTACATTCAGTTTACTTTTCTTATCCAATAGTATAATATTTGTACTCCAGACTAGGAAAAAAGATTGCAATGTTGATCAATAATACTAGGTCGAATGTCAAGGTTTGAACTTCAATTCATAACCCCAAGAAGGCTTTTATAATTAATTCATCTAGCCACATAATACAATTATATTATGACACATTGATCTTTAAGCTGCTGTTGAATAACCCATACATGTCTTAGTTAATATGGTTCTTGGACAACGTACGCGTGCATGGTAAGTATCACATGATATTTTATTCCTAAAAATCTATATATATATAAAGTAATTAATTTGTAGATAATTAAAAGAAGCATATACGTATCAAATATATCTCACATAAGAATTTATAATTATCTGATCTACTTTACAATTTGCAGAAGTCACATAAATCTTTATCTATTTTACATACGTACGTACGTACGGAATAACAGTTTTAATCTCCATCGAGAATTAAATTATATATGAAGTCCTTACTTAGAAAAATCAGACGAACATATATTTATTTAGAAACCAAAAAAGACTAATGAATAGATGAGCATACTCTATCAAAAAAAATTTTATTCATCATTGCTACATACCGCTCTTTTTTCATTTTTTCTTACAAAATGTGTAATATATAGATGACGAGTAAAATATTTTAATTAGTTTAAGAATAATAAACCTAAAAAAGATTGAAACAAAAAAAAATGTGGTACATGATATGTGAAAATGATCAGATGTAATGGTCACAAATATACATAGGTATATATGACCACTACTTTTAGTGGCACGGATGCGTCTAAAATTATTTTTCTTTTTAGATCATAGTGCAAGTTGATTTAAATAAGTTGGATACAATATTTTTCTCTACATACATAACTGAATTTTCACATTAGTTTGTCTGCTCATTGTCCAGTTTTTGTGCCTCAAGGAGTTACAATTTTAGATCAATATATAAACATACAACCTCGATGAGCAAGGATCAGATTCATCTATATATATATGGTATATATGCATCGATTATTCTAGGAGTCATCTATATATATATCAATCTTTTTAGGAGTTATTTGACTTCATTGCTAATTGTAGAGTAAATCATATAACTACAAATTCTTATGTGAGATTTATTTGATATGCATTGGCTTCTTTTAATTATCTACAAATAAATTACTTTTTATATATATATATATATTTGCAGATTTTTGGAAATAAAACATCATGTGGTAAGTATTACGTGCGCGTACATTGTCTAAGAACAAAATCAACTAGGACACATACAAGTTAATCAACGGAAACTTAAAGATCAATGTGTCATAGTAAAATTGAATTATGTTCTAGCTAACCAGATAGATTAATTATAAAAGTCATCCTGAGGTCATGAGTTGAAGTTCAAACCTTGACGTCCGTTGTAGTATTATCGATCAACAATGCATTATTCTTCCAAAATCTGGAGTACAAATATTATGCCGTCGGATAAAAAAAGTAAGCCGAATGTAATGGACGTTTCGATATCCCACAAGAAGTAGTGGTTGATAACTCCTAAATCAACCCCAAACCTTACTCACATCAATGTTCTTTGATAGTTTCCATAACTCCAGCATCAAGGAGTTGGAAGAATATCAAAGACACTATCATTCTGGATATAGGTTTTACCCAACAAATGTAGAGCTAGTCGGGTATTACCCTAAAAAAAAAAAAAGATATCGAACCAGCCAATAATGTCGGTGAGCCGGATCGAGTCAACTAATGTCTATCGCCACAAACTCGAGTTTCTTTCACGTTCTTATTAATTTCTTCTATTTTTTGTCGATGGGAGTTATCAATCGCCGCTTCTTGTGGGGCAACCGAAATGTGCATTACATTCAATTTACTTTCCTTATCTAACAGTATAATATTTGTACTCCAGACTAGGAAAGAAGATTGCAATGTTGATCGATAATACTACGTCGGATTTCAAGGTTTGAACTTCAATTCATAACCTAGGAAGGCTTTTATAATTAATCTGTCTGGCCACATAATAAAATTATACTAGAACACATTGATCTTTAAGCTGCTGTTAAATAATCTGTATGTGTCTTAGTTAATCTGCTTCTTGGATAACATACGCATCCACGGTACGTACCACACGATGTTTTATTCCCAAAAATCTATATATATATAAATTAATTAATTTGTAGATAATTAAAAGAAGCTCATACGTATCAAATATATCAACCATAAGAATTTGTAGTTATTTGAACTACTTTACAATTTGCAGAAGTCTCATAAATCATTATCTATTTTACGTACGTACGTACGGAAGAACAGTTTTGATCTGCATCGACAATTAAATTATGTATGAAGTCCTTACTTAGAAAAGTCAGACGAATATATATTTATTTAGAAACAAAAAATGACTAATTAATAGATGACCATACTTTGTCAAGAAAAATTTTATTCATCATTCCTACATACCGCTATTTTTTCTTTTTTTCTTACCAAATATTGGTGATAAGTAAAACAATTTAATTAGTTTAAGAAGAATAAAATTAAAAAAGAATGAAATAAACAAAAAAAGTTTGGTATGTAGTATATGAAAATGATCAGATGTAATGGTCACAAATATACATTGGTATATATGACCAGTACTTCTAGTGGCACGGAGGCGTCTACAATTATTTTTCTTTTTAGATAGTAGTGCAAATTGATTTAAATAAGTTGAATACAACATTTTTCTTTACATATATAACTGAATTTTCACATTAGTTTGTCTGCTCATTATCCAGTTTTTGTTCCTCAAGGAGTTACAATTTTATATCAATATATAAATATACAACCTCGATAAGCATCTATTGGATCAGATTCATTTATATATATATGGTATATATGCATCGATCCTTCTAGTTGTCATCTTTATATATATTTGGTATATATGTATCAATCATTTTATGAATTGTTTGACCTCATTGCTAATTGTAGAGTAGATCAGATAATTACAAATTCTTATTTGAGATATATTTGATATGTATTGGCTTCTTTTAATTATCTACAAACTAATTACTTTATATATATATTTTTAGATTTTTAGAAATAAAACATCATGCAGTAACTATCTCGCGCGCGTATATTGTCCAAGAACAAAATCAACTAGGACACATACAGGTTATTCAACGACAACTTAAAAATCATTGTGTCCTAGTACAATTGAATTATGTTCTAGCTAGCCAGATAGATTAATTTTAAAAGCCTTCCCGAGGTCATGAGTGGAAGTTCAAACATTGACGTCCGATGTAGTATTATCGATCAACAATGCATTCTTCTTCCCCAATTTGGAGTACAAATATTATAGCATCGGATAAGAAAAGTAAACCGAATGTAATGGACGTTTCGATTATCTCACAAGAAGTAGTGGTTGATAACTCTCTAAATCAACCCTAAACATTACTCACACCAATATTCTTTGATAGTTTTCATAACCACAGCATCAAGGAGTTGGAAGAATATAAAAAACATTATCATTCTGGATATAGGTTCTACCCAACAAATGTAGAGCTCGCTGGGTATTACTTGAAAAAGTAAAGATATCGAACCAGCCAGTATTTTCGGTAAGCCGGATCTTGTGGGCTAACGTCTATCGTCATAAACTCGAGTTTCTTTCATGTTCTTATTAATCTCTAATACTTTTTGTTGATTGAAGTTATCAACCGCTGCTTCTTGTGTGGCAACCGAAATCTCCATTACATTCGATTTACTTTCCTTATTCAACAGTATAATATTTATACTCCAGACTATAAAAGAAGACTGCAATGTTGATCAATAATACTACGTCGGATGTCAAGACTTGAACTTCAATTCATAACCCCAGGAAGGCTTTTATAATTAATCTATCTGGCCACATAATACAATTATACTATAATACATTGATCTTTAAACTGCTGTTAAATAATCTGTACGTGTCCTAGTTAATCTGGTTCTTGGACAACGTACGCGTGCACGGTACGTATCACATGATGTTTTATTCAACAAAATATATATATAAAGTAATTAATTTGTAGATAATTAAAAGAAGCCCATACGTATCAAATATATCTCACATAAAAATTTGCAATTATCTGATCTATATTACAATTTGCAGAAGTCTCATAAATCTTTATATATTTTACGTACGTACGTACAGAAGAATAATTTTGATCTCTATCGACAATTAAATTATGTTTGAAGTCCTTACTTAGAAAAATCAGACGAACATAAATTTATTTAGAAACAAAAAATGACTAATGAATAGATGAGTATACTCCATTAAGAAAAAAAAAATTCATCATTTCTACATACCATTTTTTCTTACCAAATATTGGTATATAGGTGACGAGTAAAACAATTTAATTAGTTTAAGAATAATAAAATTAAAAATAATTGAAACAAATAAAAAAAAGTGGTATGTGGTATATGAAAATGATCAGATGTAATGGTCACAAATATACATTGGTATATATGACAGTTGCTTCTAGTGGCACGGATGCGTCTACAATTGTTTTTCTTTTTAGATCGTAGTGCAAGTTGATTTAAATAAGTTGGATACAACATTTTTCTTTACATGCATAACTGAATTTTTACATTAGTTTGTCTGCCCATTGTCCAGTTTTTATTCCTCAAGGAGTTATAATTTTAAATCAATGTATAAACATACAACCTTGATGAGCATCTATAGATGAATCTGATTCTAGGATCAGATTCGTCTATATATATATGGAGTATATATGCATCGATCATTCTAGAGTCATATATATATATATTTTGTATATATGTATCAATCATTTTAGGAGTTGTTTGACCTAATTGCTAATTATAGAGTAGATCAGATAACTAAAAATTCTTATGTGAGATATATTTGATATACATTGACTTCTTTTAATTATCTACAAACTAATTTCTTTATATATATATTTTGTAGATTTTTTGAAATAAAACATCGTTGGATAACATTCTCACGCGCGTACATTGTCTAAGAACAAAATCAACTATGACACATACAGGTTATTCAACAACAACTTAAAGATCAATGTGTCCTAGTACAATTGAATTATGTTCTAGCTAGCCAGATAAATTAATTATAAAAGATTTCTCGAGGTCATGAGTTGAAGTTCAAACATTGACCACCGATGTAATATTATCGATCAACAATGCATTCTTTTTCCCCAATTGAGAGTACAAATATTAAGGCGTTGGATAAGGAAAGTAAGCCGAATGTAATGGACGTTTCGATGATCCCACAAGAAGCAGTGATTGATAACTCCCTAAATCAACCACAAACATTACTCATACCAATGTTCTTTGATGGTTTCCATAACCCCAACATCAAGGAGTTGGATGAATATCAAAGACACTATCATTCTGGATATAGATTCCACCTAAAAAATGTAGAGCTTGTTGGGTATTATCTAAAAAAGTAAAGATATCGAACCAACCAGTATTGTTGGTGAGCCGGATCGTGTCGGCTAATGTCTATCGCTACAAACTCGAGTTTCTTTCAGGTTCTTATTAATTTCTAGTACTTTTTATCGATTGAAGTTATCAACCGCCGCTTCTTGTGTGGCAACCGAAATGTCCATTATATTCAGTCTACTTTCCTTATCCAACAATATAATATTTATACTCTAGATTAGGAAAAAAGACTGCAATGTTGATCGATAATATATCTATTGTCAAGGTTTGAACTTTAATTCATAACCCCAGGAAGGCTTTTATAATTAATTTATTTGGCTACATAATACAATTGTACTAGAACACATTGATCTTTAAGCTGCTAGGGGTGTAAACACAAACCGGAAAGCCGGAAAATCGGACTGGACCAGACCAAACCGAACCGGTTTTGAACCGGTCCAGTCCGAAACCGGTTTTTAAAACGTAAAAACCGGCCGGTTCCGGTTCTGGGATTTTTTGGACCTGACCGGACCGGTTGATTAAAAAAAATAAAAAATAATATTTTTATATATAAATTTTATACAAAATATTTTTTATATATTAAATATTAATATATATAAGTTTTATATATAATGTATAATTATAAATTTTTATGTGAAATTTTATATATAACATATATATTCATATATGAAATAATTTCTTATTATAATTTATAAATTATTACATAAAATGTTAATACTAAATCACTAAAAGTTTATAACTAATACTAATATATAACTTATAATTATACCAATAGTCTAATATTAATATTATTATATAGTCTAATATATTAATAAAATTATAAAACAGTTTTTTTTAAATCAATTTTTTTTTTTTTTATAAACAAATTTTTAATGACAAATTGTGAAATTTACATTTAAAAAAAATCAGAAAACCGGACCAAACTGGACCGAAAACCCTGTAAAATCGGAAGTACCGGTTTAGGAGGGTAGCCGGTGAGTAATCGGTTTTGAAAAATACAAAACCGGTACATACCGGTTCAGTCCTAGATTTTATCCAAAATCGGACTGGACCGGACCGGTTACACCCCTATAAGCTGCTGTTAAATAATCTGTACGTGTCCTAGTTAATATGATTTTTGGACAACATACGCGTGCACGGTACGTGCCACATGATGTTTTATTACCAAAAATCTATATATAAAGTAATTAATTTGTAGATAATAAAAAGAAACCCATACGTATCAAATATATCAACCATAAGAATTTGTAGTTATCTGATCTTCTTTATAATTTGCAGAAGTCTCATAAATCTTTATCTATTTTATGTACATATGTACGGGAGAACAGTTTTGATCTTTATCGACAATTAAATTATGTATGAAGTCCTTACTTAGAAATGTCAGACGAACTTATATTTATTTAAAAACAAAAAATGACTAATGAATAAATGAACATATTGTGTCAAGAAAAATTTTATTTATCATTCCTACATATAGCAATTTCTTCTTTTTCTCTTACCAAATCTGTGATATATAAATGACGAGTAAATTAATTTAATTAGTTTAAGAAGAATCAAATTAAAAAAGATTGAAACAAATAAAAAAAGTGTGGATGTGCTTTGTGAAAATGATCATATATAATGGTCACAAATATACATTGGTATATATGACCAGTATTAGTGGCACGTATGCGTTTAAAATTATTTTTCTTTTTAGGTCATAGTGCAAGTTGATTTAAATAAGTTGGATACAACATTTTTCTTTACATAAATAACTGAATTTTTACCACAGTTTATCTGCTCATTGTTTAGTTTTTTGTTCATCAAGAAGTTTCAATTTTAGATCAATGTATAAACATACAACCTCGATGAGCATGTATAGATGAATCTTATATTTGGATCAGATTCATCTATATATATATGGTATATATGCATCGATCATTCTAGGAGTCAACTATATATATTTGGTATACATGCATCAATCTTTTTAGGAGTTGTTTGACCTCATTGTTAATTGTAGAGTAGATCATATAACTACAAATTCTTATTTGAGATACATTTGATATGCATTGGCTTCTTTTAATTATCTACAAACTAATTACTTTATATATATATATTTGTAGATTTTTGGTAATAAAACATCATGTGATAAGTATCACGCACGCATACATTGTCCAATAACAAAATCAACTAGGACATATACAAGTTATTCAATGGCAACTTAAAGATCAATGTGTCCTAGTACAATTGAATTATGTTATAGCTAGCCAGATAGATTAATTATAAAAGCCTTCTCGAGGTCATGAGTTGAAGTTCAAACATCGATGTCCGATGTAGAATTATCGATCAACAATGCATTATTCTTCCCCAATCTGAAGTACAAATGTTATGGCGTCGGATAAGAAAAGTAAGCCGAATGTAATGAATGTTTCGATTATCGCAAAAGAAACAGTAGTTGATAACTCCCTAAATGAACCCTAAACATTACTCACACCAATGTTCTTTGATGGTTTCCATAACCACAGCATCAAGGAATTGGATGAATATCAAAGACACTATCATTTTGGATACAGGTTCTACCCAATAGATGTAGAGCTTGTTGGGTTTTACCCAAAGTTTTGAATACCGTATTGGAAGCCGTACCGGTCAAGGCACTGGAATGAAATATTTCGGTACCGGTACCGTTTCGTGTACCGTTCCGGCATAATATTTCGGTCACGATACCATTTCAGTACCGGTACCGTACCGTACCGGTACCGTTTTGTATACCGTTTGGGAATAATTTAAACCTGGATAAATTATATATATACAAGCATTAACTGTATTCCAAAATAACAACAAAATAAGTCAAACTTAATATTCTCAATGCAAGTCTTAAGTTTTAAGTTACAACTAACATAAAGTTATAAATACCAATATTATCATGATAAAATCAGTAACTTCACTACGTCATCAAAGATGATCATCCTCATCAAAAAGACAATAAGGATCAGGATTCGACATGTGAATCAAAATATTTTCATCAACGTCATCTCCGTCATCAACATCAACACCAATATTATAATTGTCTTCCTCATTTAGTGAGGCCAATGGCTCCTCAATACTTGCCTAATCCAAATCTTCTCCATCAAGAAGCTCAGATTCTTCACCTACCCATTCTTCCATCAAATCAATGTTTTCAAGATTGATTGGATCTAAAGCATCTCTTCCCTTTTTTATGCTCCTGTCAAAATAAAATCAAACATAAGTGAAAATGTTATATATTTTTCAACAGTGAAAACATTAGTATTAAAAAAATTTACCTCTCTCAGCTTCAAGTTATAACGAACAAATACTAAGTCATTCAAACGTTTATGCACTAATCTATTTCTCTTCTTCGAATGAATAAAATCAAATGTGCTCCAGTTTCTCTCACATCCAGTTGCACTACAACATTGACTTAGTACTCGAACAGCAAACCTTTGAAGCGTTGGAACCTCGCAACCAAATTGGATCCACCATGCAACTATAATAATAATACAATTATAAATTATTAATTAAATACAAGTAAAAATAAAATAAGATAAAATTTAAAGTACAAAGTCACACTATTTAACAAATGATATTGATAAATGATAATACCTGGATTAATCTTATCACGCTGGTGGATTGCTAAAGAATGTCCAAACTCACCTATTGCATTCTTATACAAGTCAAGTTCTGCAATGATCTTGTCTTGATTATCGGGATCAAGTTCCATTTTCATAACACAGCTGTTGAAGCCTCTTATAACTTCATTTTTATTTTTAAAATTGGGGCTATAGTAAATTCCAGGGTTAAGAAAACAACCCGCTGCATGTAATGGACTGTGAAGCTGCCTATCCCATCTGGAATCAATGATCCTGGTGAATGGACTGAATAAACTGACTTTGTTATTGCATCTTGCTTTTATGTTCTCTTTGGCTCTTTCAATTGCATCATACAAGTATCCCATTGCAGGCTTCTCATCCCCGTCAACAAGTCGTAGAACACGAACCAAAGGTTCACTAACTTTAACAATGAATTGACATTGAACCCAAAACTCTTTATCTTCTAAAACAATCTCAGTTATCTCTTTCCCTATGCTGCTCTTAGAATGATTTGATGCAATCCATTTATCACAAGTAAACATTTGTCTGAGTTCTTTCTTAAACAAGAGCAAACATTGGATACTTAAAAAATTTGTCGCAAATCTTGTAACTGCAGGACGACACAAATCATGACCTTTGGTAAAGTCTTTTCTCATCAATGCCAAAACCCAGCCATGGTTATAGATGAATTTTGTTATCTTTTTTGCCTTTTTTATGGTATCATCAATAAGGGGAAAATATCTTGGATCAGAAAAATTCTCCAACATTAAATCTATGCAATGAGCTGCACATGGGCACCAGTAGAAAGAGCCATACTTCTGTTGTAACTTTTTTCCTGCAGCTTTATAACTTGCATCATTGTCCGTTATGAACTGCACAAGATTCTCAGCTCCAATTTCTTGAACAACCTCATCAAAGATATTAAACAATGTTTCAGCATCTTTTCTAAGACCAGATGTATCAACAGACTTCAAAAACATTGTACATTTCGGACAATAAACAAGAAAGTTGATTATTGATTGTTGCTTCTGGTTTGTCCAACCATCTGCCATTAGTGAACAACCGGTCTCATTCCAAATCTTCTTAATTTGTTGCAAATAATCTTGAACCTCATTCACAGCCATTTTTAACAAATTTCCTCTCAACTCATATAAAGATGGGCCTTTGAATCCTGGCCCAATGGCAGTCATGGCATCGATAGCTGGTTGATAAAACTTAGATTGAGCAGCATTAAAAGGCAGATTAGCATCATACCACCAGCGTACTACAGCCATCTTTGCTTTTACAATCATCTCATTTGAACACATAGAACTCTTAATTGAAGGTTGGGCCCCAGGAGTTGTTCTTGGAGCAAAAAATCTACTCAATCCCCCCACTGACTCTCCAGTTCCAAATTCTTTCGACTTCCCCTTACCTTTTGAAAGTTGAGACTGTCCCTCCATACTATTACGATCGTCAATATCATCAGATGTTAAATCTATATCGCCTCCAATCTCTGACCTTATTCTCCTTCTCTTCTCTTTGCTTTTTTTCATTTCATTAAGCAACTCCTTCATTTGTCATTTTACATCTTCAGACACATTTTTACATGCTTCTACATCGCCTGGAATTCCAGCTAGATGATGCTTCAACCGAGTGATCCCACCACCTCTAATTATTTTATTACAATATAAACATTCAGTATTATTTCTTACCCCTGGCACAGCACGTGCATGGGCCCATGCTGGATCTTCTGATCTTACAGGAGCAAGTGTTGGAGTTGAAGTTATACCACCAGTTGATTGACAACTAGACATTTATAACTATTAAAGTATAACAAATTAACACTTATAAGTAAGTCATTAAGAGGAAACTCATCAAATCTAAACTACTTATGCAATATAATCAAAAACATTTATAAGAATAAAAAATAAAAACAAACATCTATAAAAATATAATCTAAAACATCATCTATAAGAATACAAACAAACATCTATCAAAATATAATCTAAAACATCTATAAAAATATAATCTAAAACATCTATCAAAATAAAAACAAACATCTATAAAAATATAATCTAAAACATCATCTATAAAAATACAAACAAACATCTATCAAAATATAATCTAAAACATCTATCAAAATATAATCTAAAACATCTATAAAAATACAAACAAACATCTATCAAAATATAATCTAAAACATCTATCAAAATAAAAACAAACATCTATAACAATATAATCTAAAACATCTATAAAAATACAAACAAACATCTATAAAAATATAATCTAAAATATCTATAAAAATATAATCTAAAACATCTATCAAAATAAAAACAAACATCTATAAAAATATAATCTAAAACATCTATAAAAATACAAACAAACATCTATAAAAATATAATCTAAAACATCTATCAAAATAAAAACAAACATCTATAACAATATAATCTAAAACATGTATAAAAATACAAACAAACATCTATCAAAATATAATCTAAAACATCTATCAAAATAAAAACAAACATCTATAACAATATAATTTAAAATATCTATAAAAATACAAACAAACACTATAACAATATAATCTAAAACATCTATCAAAATACAATTCTGATTTGTTTATCAAAAAAGTAACAAAAAAATAATTAAATTAAGTTATAAATATAAACAAAAAAAATAGTAAAAATAAAATACCAAGTTGAGGCCTGGTGGTGGTCGGCGTCGTGCGGTGGACTGCTGGGCCGCTGGCCGTTGGCTGCTCGTGCGTGACTGAGGCGTGAACTCGTGGGACTGGGAGCCGTGAGCCTGGGCGCCGAAATGGTTCGGCCGAATTGAGTTCAGGATATTAGAATTTGAGATTGAGAAATGAGATTCTGAAGTCCGAAAGTAGGTTTTCATTTTGTGGTAAAATTCCAAAATTGCCCTTTAGAGTTTGCAAAAATTACAAAAATGCCATCAACCCAACTGCTGAAAAGCGTACCGGCCAAAATTTGTGTTTCGGCCGAAACATAAAATACCGGCCGGTACAGTCATGTACCGGCCGGTACGGCCGAAATTTCTGCCGAAACGGAACACTTATTTTACCGGTATCGGCCGATTGGCCGGTACGGCATATATCGGCCGTACCGGCCGGTACGGTACGGTACCAAAAACACTGGTTTTACCTGAAAAAGTAAATATATCGAACTAGCCAGTATTGTCGGTGAGCCGGATCGTGTCAGCTAACGTCTATCGCCACAAACTCGGGTTTCTTTCAGATTCTTATTAATCTCTAGTACTTTTTGTCAATTGACGTTTTCAACCGCTGCTTCTTTTGTGGCAACTGAAATGTCTATTACATTCAATGTATTTTTCTTATCCAACAGTATAATATTTGTACTCTAGACTATAAAAGAAGACTGTAATGTTGATCGATAATACTACGTCAAATGTCAAGGATGGAACTTCAATTCATAACTCCAGGAAGGCTTTTATAATTAATCTATCTGGCCACATAATACAATTCTACTAGAACACATTGATCTTTAAGCTGCTGTTAAATAATCTGTACGTGTACTAGTTAATCTGGTTCTTGGACAACGTACGCGTGCACAGTACGTACCACATGATGTTTTATTCCCAAAAATCTATATATAAAGTAATTAATTTGTAGATAATTAAAAGATGCACATACATATCAAATATATCTCACACAAGAATTTGTAGTTATCTGATCTACTTTATAATTTGCAGAAGTTTCATAAATCCTTATCTATTTTATGTACGTATGTATGGAAGAACAATTTTGATCTCTGTCGACAATTAAATTATGTATGAAGTATTTACTTAGAAAAGTCAGACGAACATAAATTTATTTAGAAACAAAAAATGACTAACGTATAGATGAACATACTGTGTCAAGAAAAATTTTATTCATCATTCCTATATACCGCTCTTTTTTTTTTCTTACACAATGTCTGATATATAGATGACAAGTAAAATAATTTAATTAGTTTAAGAAGAATCAAATTAAAAAAGATTGAAACAAATAAAAAAGTGTGGTGCGTGGTATGTGAAAATGATCATTTA
Organism: Juglans regia; assembly: GCF_001411555.2. NCBI lineage: Eukaryota > Viridiplantae > Streptophyta > Magnoliopsida > Fagales > Juglandaceae > Juglans > Juglans regia. The sequence continues at coordinate 3,323,467 of NC_049907.1, forward strand.
TAATGGTCACAAATATACATTGGTATATATGATCAGTACTTCAAGTGGCACGAAGGCGTATAAAATTATTTTTCTTTTTAGATCATAGTTCAAGTTGATTTTAATAAGTTGGATACAACATTTTTCTTTACATAAATAATTGAATTTTTACCGGCTCATTGTCTAGTTTTTGTGCTTTTAGGAGCTACAATTTTAGATCAATATATAAACATACAACCTCGATGAGCATCTATAGATGATATATATACATCAATTCTTCTAGGAGTCATCTATATATATATTTGGTATATATACATCAATCTTTTTAGGAGTTGTATGATCTTATTATTAGCTGGTTTCATTGTTATAGAAATTATACTTCATTTGGAGAACTTTTGTTAATTTTGTGTGATGAATATAAAGTTTCTGATTTATAGGTACTAATTCATATCTAATGATTGCATTCAAGGGCATTTGACTTTATTGAATTATTATTATTATTATTATTACATATATAGATTTGTTTAATCGTAGGATCAATATATAATTAGATTTTTCCTATTTATTTGAGTTAATTATGCTCATCATGCAAAACGGTATAAAAACACTGTTTCTCTGGTATTGCGTGCATATTGTATTTTTGGTTTACATATCATTATTGGCATCAATGTTTCCAACACTGACTCATAAATATTTTTTTCAATATGCATAAATCGAGGCTATGCCGCTCTTAATATGTTGATCAGTTGGGGAGTTCAAAAAATATATTTTTTTTTGTCCAATTCAATTCATTCGTATTTTGTTTCATCTTTCATTATTTTTTATCAAAATCACTAGTTTCAATATCTACAAATTATGCAAATATATCTTCGCCAGACAAATATGGTGAAGGGTGCCCTCATTCAACAATGTCATCAAACATATAACATTTTCACACCCTATGATCACCAGGTAAAAATTGACGATGACCCATGAAGCATGTCTACTCCCATGCGTAAGTCATTTAGATTTGGTATGTTTGTTACAGGTCGGACATGCTATTTTTCCCTTAGTACTCCATGCTGAAAAATTTTCATAAGTAAAAAAATCATTTATTATCCATTACATGGCAACATCTTGAACGATTTGCATGTTGATGAATCAAATATTAAGACCATATTCTCCCACAACTTTTTCAATTCTGTAATAAGTGGTTGTAAATGTATGACTATATTATTTCTCCGTGATCTTAGACCTACAATGAGCAAACTCATAATGAAATATGGATATTTTATAAACTTTCATAGTAATAGATTATACGACATAAGTACAATTGGCCAATTACTATGACTAGTACTCATGTTCTCAAACGGATTAAATATATCTGTTGCTAACCCAAATCACACATTACGGGGTTTTCCAGTAAGCTATGGGTGTTCCAAATCAAATTCATTTCAAATTTTAGAGTTCGAAGGATGTGACAAAACAATATCATTCCTCACTCTAGATGATGAATGTCATATTATGTCCATAGTCGTTGCAAGTGACATAACTAACCGTTGCAATCAATGTATTAATGGAAAGTGGCGTACAACCTTTCACAGCACATCTGTTTTTGAGTTGTCCATCTTGATTTATGATAAATGAGACTCTCGTTCAATTATTCATTCTCTCGCCAAAATAACGCATAGTCATTTTTACATGAATGTATTACATTGTAATCAAATCTTAGTCATTTTTTCAATTTTTTTGCTTCATAGAAGTTATTGGGTAAAATATTGTCTATTGGAAGTGCCTCCTTAAATAGTTTGAACAACATATTGACAATCTTAATAAATATTCAGCACATTGATTTTATATGAAGCAATCTAACAATAAATGACAACTTGTTGTGCCTTCTACATCCTGCATATAACTCACGCTGTGAATCATGCTACAAGCGTGTAAAAGTATTACGACCCAAATCATTTGAATTTGATGCATCCGTACACTTTCGTTCATAAACATTTCCGCACCTATGTCATCAAACATTTGCTCCATATCCTCTTCATATTCATCACGAACAACCTTTGGATCTTTATCAATGTCTTCTTCTTTGTGTCCAAACTCAAATGACGCTATACATGGTTCTCTGTGTAAGACCTAATCAGTATAACCTTGGTCAATACCATTGACATACAAATGTTCTCTCACTAAGTCTATCTTATGAGAATGCAAATTCTTGCATTATCGGCATAGGCATCTAATATGACCGTCACTATCAATTATACAAGATGCGAACTCCAAAGATTTCTTAACATTTTCAGCATATATATTATAATCTTCACCTAACCGATCTCTAATTCACATCCAACTTTTATCCATGTCTAATACTCTACTATAAACAGTCACATTCATCAACAAGCAAAAATTTATCTAACATATTGTGCAAATTATTCATTTCGCCAACTAGTTGGTCTTATCCCATAGTCGAGATTGTAAGATCATAATCGTCAACCTATCAACGATTATCTGTTACATCCAATGAAATTTCAGCAACATCTCTCCATAGTTTTTTAAATATGCTTGTTTGGTCATGTGCACCGACGAGTAATACGTCGATGTATCATAATAGAAACTATTTATCCAGAGAAAAATATTAGAAGATTCTACCAAAATCATGATGTCGAACGCAATAAATACAATTTGATAGTTTGCGATAATAATCTTACAATCTCAAAGTGTCCACTTTGGACAAGTCAAGAGTTATCAATCAACCATTCAACAGAATTGATGACACTCAAACAAGTCTAAGGGTTATTGATTGATACAAAAATAAAATAATTCTTATGTATCTTGTATGTCGCATCAAAATAAAACAATGTCGAACAAGTCAAGGGTTATGTATAACAAAATGTATATTGTACAATTATACAATATAACAAAATGTATTTTAATTTTTTTTATACTATTAATATTTTTTTTGACAAGTTATTAAGTATAGTATTTTCTAAGTATTAATAATTCTTATGTTTATTATTTTTTAAGTATTAATTATAATTTAAGTATTACTTATTTTTTAATTATACATTATAGTTTTTTAATTATTTATTTTTAAGTATTATTTTTAATTTAAGTATGAATATTTCTTATGTTTATTATTTTTTAAGTATTAATTATAATTTAAGTATTATTTATTTTTTAATTATACATTATAATTTTTTAATTAATTATTTTGTAAGTATTATTTGTAATTTAAGGACTACAATTCAGGAATAGAACCGTTTGAACATGTAAAAGTCTGTTTGAATAGAAAATTTGTATTCGAACGGTTACAACCCAAACTCCAAATGTGAACCAGTGACAAAATATAATCTCAGAAAATAATTCACAACATTACAAATCAATTCACAATAGAGATAAACACACAAATGCATCGTTTATATATAGAAAACACGAGCATACCTTCAAATAATTGGTGTGCAACTCCAAACACTTCAATAAACATCTACACAATATATATAAACTATAAAAATCAATAATTTATTTGAAAATTAAGTTGCGTTTGAATGTTGAGATGGGTTGAAGTGAGTTGAGTTTTTTATAAATAGTAGTGAGTTGAGATTGTTGAATGAGTTTGGTGGGGTCCACTTAAAATGAGTTTAAAATGTATTTGAATGTTAAGATGAGTTTAGATATATTTATGAGAAATTGTAAAAAAAATGGGTTCTATCAATATTTTATACTGTTCATATCACAGTAAAAATGGAAATGATTTCCGTAGCTGGCGCCAAATGCAGCAGGAAAAATATCAAATGATTTGGCACTGTAGCTTATACGGCAACGAGAGCATGCAAGTAGGAAATAAGTTTTGGATGCCATTGGGGTTATTTTTTTATTTTATTTTTTTCATAATAGTATTCACTATTCATAGATTTGTACTCTTTGAAATTGTTATTTTTTATATTACTTTTTCTTTAATTTTTTTTTATCCGTTCCCTTTCATATCATTTTTCATATTAGCATTTCACTATTTTCATCACTTTTATTTCATTATTTTTATTATTTCTTATTTAAGATATGACACGAAATTAGTAATACCAAGTACCATTATATATATTCTCTAAAGTTTTTATTTGATTGTATAAAATATTTCTTGATTTTGTTATTTTTAATTTTTTAAAAATAACAAAATTAATAAAAAATATCACTTTATTATTTAAATGAGTCAATGCATGCAAAAATAAAATTTCCACTACATTTTGTATGTAAATTCCTTCTTGAAATGTAAATATATATATATATATATATATTGAATTAGTGGGAAAAAATACTACATGGAGCATAACACATTTTATTCAATAACGGACTGAGTTGAAAATAAAAACACTCAGGAATCTCTGCCGAAAGTAGAGATGTGTCACGTCTACAACAGTGTAAAAATGAGTGTACGGATTCAAAGTAATTTCAAACTCGGCTTCACGTGTGCTTGGGTGACAGAGCTCAGTTTAAATTTGAACTGAGTTGAGATGCTTTCAGCATCCAAACGAAGTCTTAGTTAATGTACAAAAAAGATAAACAAAAAACTATACATTTAATCAATACAAGCGTGCAACCCTCTTTGTAATGTGCATAGAATGAATACTTGTTTGAAAAAAATGAAGGATTTTTTAGAGAAAATGGAGACTGTGTGGAAATGAGGGACTGAAGGCAGCTGGAAGTGTTTAAAAGGCGCTATTCCATTCGAACGGTACTAAAGTACCATTCGAATGCTATTCCATTGCTCATTGATTGGCAAGATACATTCTCGCCCTATTTCAAAAGGCGCGAAAAACCCTAGAAACCGTTTGAATGTTTTTCTTCAAATGTTGAATCACTAATATAGCTTCCGAATGATAAGTATATACAATTCAAACATTTATTACTAAATGTTTAATTATATTTATTTTTTACATTATACATATTAAGTAATAGTATACTATAATATAATATAAACATATATATATTATACTATAGTTTAGTAATATATAGTATCATATATATATATATATATTATAGTATAGTAAAGTATAAACGAATTTGTAAGATCATATATATTAGTAATCTATACTCGTATATACAATAATATATATTGTCATATATATATTATCATATATAGTATAGTATAGTAAAGTATAAATGAATATATAATATTATATATATTAGTAAGGAATAAACTCATATATATAGTAATATATACTATCATATATATGATCATATATATTATAGGATAGTAAAGTATAAAGGAATATATAGTATCATTTATATAATATCATTTAATTATTATATAGTATCATATTATATATACACTATCATATATATTAGTAATATATACTATAATATATTTTAATTATATTTACTTTATATATTTTAATTAACAGATACTAATTATAATATACTATAATATATACTAATATAGATATTTACTAAATTGAAACAAATACCGTTTGAATGGTAAATAATATGGTTCAAACGGTAAGTCAAAACCGTTCGAACGATTCTATAGATATAAGATATCGGGAGAATGAGGCTTTTGTATGACGTTGTCCCCAATCGTTTTAAAATCGAGAAAACAAGTTTGAATGCCCTTCTTGCTCCCCCGTTGCCACCGTAATCGCCACCCACATCGAAGCCTCTTTCTCCCAAGTACCAGTATACTCAAGAGTTATTTTACCATTTATTTTTATCATTTTGTTGTTTTATTTGTTTTCTCTAGGAAAGTTGTATTTTTCCATCAATAAGAATCGTAGGACACCATAAATAAACCTTAGGATGTTTAGAAATGAAGTATAGTATATGATTTGTTGAAGAAACTCCATGGGTTTTCATGGCCGCTAAGTTGACGGTTGAGTTCGATTAAGTTTTCATTCAAATGCTACTAGTTTGCATTCGAATGTAAGAACCAAAAACCCTAAAAACCGTTCGAACATTATTTATCCGTTTGAACAGTCTGAACCAAACACGATGGTTGTCATTTGAACACGTTTGAACAGTTTAAACTAATTAGTTTATATTAACTTATTAATTTATTTTTATCACATTTTGTTGTTCTATCAATTAATTTATTAAATTGCTATTAGTATATAATTTTGCAAATATTTGTTTATTATATTTTATCACTAATGTTGCATATAAATTTTATTTTTAAAAGTTTAGGTTGATAATAATATCTTATAAGGGATATAAGCGTGACAGATCAGACGAACCTTCCATCCAAACAATTTGAAAGATGACTTTTTTACTAGAACGACAGGTGTAACTTTTGATTTCAGGACTCTTATCTGGGAGGGTCATTCCCTGCAATCAATCTTCAGTGATCGAGGTTGGGCACCAATCCTAGATCAAAGAGAAAAGCATCAGAGCTCGTGTCTTATATTGACATCGTCGCTGAGTTCTATAAAGAGTTCGATGGTGTCAGCCCAGATGACGGAGGGGCATAAATGATCTCTGTTCGAGGAGCTCCAGTTATATTTTCAACGGACGAACTCCCAGAATATCTCGGTATTCCTAGACTATGTGATGCATATCCGAACATGCTGCATAGAGACTCTGATCCTTTGGTTGATGCAAAGACGGCTCAAGAAGAAGGGTTAGTTTATATAGATGAGCTCGATGCCCTCGCTGATCATGAGATGAGGGACTTGGTTGTTGGTCCAGATGCTCCTTTGTATGATAGGACTAAGAGCATCAAGCAGGCAAATCTATCTTCTTTTGTCAAAATCATTAATTTGATAATCGCCAACAATATTGACTCTCGACAGCACAAAACAAAAGTTAGCATGGATCGGGCGAAATTTATGATACGTGTCACTCGTGGCGTTCTTATCGACCTAGTAGAATATATATTCAATAGGATTCGATCAGAGGCCCAGTACATTACAACAAATATACTACCATTTGAGATACTGATCATCTAATTCCTGCTATATTCTGGGATTGTGCCAGATGTTGCCGAGCGTGCATAGTAGCTGAGGGACTGATCAACAACACCACCCTATCACAAAGTACGAGACACTTGAGACTTCATCTTCATGGACCTGCTCCAGACCGAGTTGATATTCAGAGAAATGCACAGCCAGGAGATCGTGGAGTATCGGTTGGTGAGACATCCATGCAAGCGAAGGCATCATGCATAGCTACTCGTGAGGAGATGGCCGATATACTGCGTGCAGAGATCAGTGGACACACATCAGTAGTGATCGATGCAATGCATACGGAGGTCCATACTGTCATGTCTGAGTTGTGTACAAAGATTAATGCTATCATCTCTGAGTTACGTACAAAGATTCATGCCATTACTACGACTCAGGTCATGCTCAGTACTCAACTGACACGAGTAGAGACACACTTAGCTACAGTTGAGGATGTGTGCAGAGAGTTAGGATCATAGTAGTTTCTATCTTTTATTTATATATATTTTTTTAATTTTTGGTCTAGATAATATCTAGTGTTTTGTAAATTTGATTTAATTATGAATTAAATCTATTTTTATATTTTCTGGATTAATTATTGATTTATATTTGGATGATAGATAGAAAAATTCAATTAGTTTAACAAGAATAAAATAAAATAAAAATAATTTTAAAATATGTAAAGTAACATTCCTCTAACCACCGATCGAACACTTTATTTTACGTTCGAATATTGATTAATTTATCATTCAAACGGTATAGTAATATATTCAAACAGTAAGTCAATGTTCCGCTAAAATGTATTGACTTAACCCGTCAATCTACTGTTCTATCATAAATAATATATATTCGAACATTGTTTAACCTTAGAGTTTGAACGTTTTTGTATATTGTTCAAACGTTAAGTCAATGTCTCGCTAAATTTTTTCACTAAACACTCCCAATTATTGTTCGACCGTATATAATTTTCGTTCAAATGTTCATTTTATTCTGTTCGAATGTTTTTTTTTTTTTTTTTTTTTATGTTTGAACGGTTATCTTATTATTCAAAATTTTTTGATTTTGAATAGTAAACACCTTCTGTTATTTTTTAGGAATGAAATTTGAAACTTGTCCCTATATCTCATTTTTTAGAACGATTTTCATTTTGTTCCAAACAAAAATAGTCCCAATAGCTCTTTTTTGTTGTAGTGGATGGACAATACATCCCCTTCAAAAACTACATTAGTTAAGCTAATTTCATAACAGAATTCCATGGCTTACATTGTAGTGAAATAGTAGTGAATAATTTGTGAATAGTAGTGACGTACTAGTTTGAAAATTTCTGAGAACAGATGTGTTACCAAACAGACCCTTAAAGTAGGAGTAGGTAACCATATGTCACTCCAGATGTTGACATCATGGTCATTTCCCACTATCCACATTAAACCCTCTTTCAACAGATCCATAAAACCTCATATGGCATATACTCCTCCATATCAGTGAAGGGACTCCTCCTAGTTTAGCCTCTAGCAATTTACCATTCTTGAAATATTTTTTCTTCATTATCTTAGTTGTCATCGAGTTAGGATTGGTCACTAACCTCCAACATGACTGTCTTGCAAGCATAGCCTTATTAAAAATTTCAATGTCCCTAAAACCCAGTCCTCCACCAGCTTTTGATTCTCCAATTTTGCTCCAACTCTTCCACTGAATCTTTTCATCATTATACATGTGCCCTCACCAGATCTTGGCCATTGTTGTAGAAACTTCCTAGCATGATTCTTCCAATTGTTGATTTTTTGCCAAACTCTCTCTATGATGGCCTTGAAAGTCTTGTATCTAGACTTACCAACTATTGTGGGCAACCCTAGGTATTTCTCATAATTTCCACTAACTCAAGCACCTACTTCCTTAACAATCTGATATTCTGTTTGTTGAGGCACTGACCCGAAGCTTATTCATAGGACTTCTCAAGGAGATGTAAGATATATATCCCTCCACTCTAGCTAACAAATTGGTCATGCAGAATAGATCAATTCAATCATATGCAAATATGAAAACTTAAATATTATTATTGATGGTGCATATTGTAGTACTATTTTGGTAGTCGAGAGGACATATTGTAACTAACCAAAAAAAAAAAAAAATAGACAATATTATATATGTGATCTTATTATATATTGAGGATCTTCATTAATCAACTTAATTATTTCACCCCGGCCTTCCAATTAAAATATTAACTACTTTCTTGCAAGTTCCTCATATCTCCTTAATTTGTTTATGAATAAAAGAGAGAGAAAAGAGGGATCCACACAACTAGTATAGCCTTTCTACTTAAAATGCTACAGAAAAAATCGACATCGGGTATATAATATATACCATGAGGTTCAGCCGGTGACATGATTAGTTTCTTTTTCCTTTCCTGTGCATGCTTTCTTTTGTGTTTGGCATGCAGAAGGTGGAGATCTTTAGCATGCATATTATTGCATATTGTAGGGGACCGGTCTGTTGTCCATCCCTACTTTTTGGGCATAATATGTGATATTAATATCGACATGCAGGAAGCTTTTTATAATGTTTATATTTGTAATCTGAGCCGAAACCCAAAGGAAAGCAACGTGATAAGAACCTCACAGATATTCTAACGAGGACAGACATTCAGACGAAACATGTCATAGTTTAATGAGGACAGATCGCATTCTAATCATGGGGACAAACATTCTAAGTTTTCTCTTTGACTTCTTGCAGAGAAACTTTGAGTCCTGTTCTCTTTGGTTTTTTTGTACGTACGTCCTCCCAGCTTGGTTTGGTCTTCCTCAATCTTGATACTTGTCTGGTGTGTATTTATAAGGATTCTAAGCTTTAACTGTCTTTTACAAAGCTGTGAGAAAACCAAGCTAGCTATTATATATGATACACACAACTATCGATATATGAATTAATTCTATATATATATAAGCCCATTAATTACGGATAAAATTATAAGTTGCGAATTCTACTCTATGTTATATTAGATATGCACCAAACTAATTAGCTCCATATATATTCTCCTGAATAATTCAATCGATCAGCCATTATACGGTATGAGAAATGATACTTGCAATTGTGAGTGTTTAAGTGCAATCACTTTGAAAAAAAATAAATAAATACGATACCTATATGAAAAAATTAACCTTTTAATAATGGACCTCACTCTTTTTCAAAACGACTGCACGACGCTTGCGCACTCTACAACTGTATGTAGCATTACTCATACGGTATTAATCCAAAAATTCTCACTTCATGAGGATTGGTAGCAAGGTGCCATTACTTCACTTCAATATCTTGACCTTACGGGAAATGTTATTAGTAAAGCTAGATATAATTTTAAGATGTAAATTTTTTTTAGAAAAATAAAATCAATATAAAAAATGAATTTTTTTATATAAATCTCAAATTTATCAATTTTTTTCAAAAATATTCACGAAACTTGCAATGTCTATAACTGTGCAAATAATTTCCCTCTCAAAACTCATTAGTCTTTTAAGTTTGGAGAATATTATTATGGGTCTACCAAACCCGGGAGCTATGGGCTGTATTTGTTGGCTATATGTGTTAGGAGGCCCATTTTCTGTATAGATATGAGTTAGCTCGCATTCAACTATATACGTATAGTTTTATGTAATTTCCAAGCTTTGAAGCATTATAAATGGAAATTACCTCCAACATGATGCTGCTGTGTTTTCAGAATGGTATAAGGCAGGTGTAGGAGCTGTTTTGAGGGATGAAAAGGGTGGTATTCTTATGGCGCTGAGTAGAGCTGAATGCTTATTGGAAGGGCCAGATTAGAGTGTTGAGCTTCTTGCCATATTTAGAGGCTTGCAGCAGTGTGTCTCTATGGGTATTTCATAGCTACTGGTGGAGAGTGACAGTTTATTATGTATTGAAGCCCTTAATGATGATAGCATGTCTAATTCTTTATTAGGTGTGTTATATTATGAGATAAAGAAGCTTGTACCGTGTTTTACTGCTTGTAAGTTTTCTCATGTTTATAAGGAGGGCAATATGGTAGCTCACAAGTTGGCTAGGACTGCGTTTCAAGTCGATAGTATGGCTATTTGGTGGAATTGTATTCCGGACTGTGTTTCTCAAGCCATTTAGCTTGATAATTGTCTGTAATCGCTTTGATTTCCTATGAATGAATGATATGATCTTTCTATAAAAAAAAATAAAAAAACTATATATGCTTTTGGGAAAAGCTAATTGCGAATCAGTTTATTTCTGATCTCTTTGTTCTTGGCGGCCGATCACACTCGTAGTCGATCACTATTCTTTCTAACTTCTTTCATTTTTCTTATACTTTACTTTCTTTCCATCCAAGCATATATTTCTAGATCCATTACAAAAGATCTATAGATTTATTGATCTTCGTTTATTTTAACTATATTGGGGCAAAAGTTTGACAAATAGTAAGCATTGATAATCAGAATCGGCTGGAGTGCTCTTCAAAAGATTGCGAGAGAAACGGAAAGCAAATATTTCTATGGTATTATAGATCTTATGAAGCCTTATAGTGCAGCGACTTACAGAGAGATATTTCACGGCCATGGATGAAAAAAAAACCAGAGAGAAATAAAAGGAAAAAAAAAAAAACACTAGTTTTTTATGTAGAAAAATCATAATCTACGCTGGCACAAAGAACCCAACAACTTGTGAACGACTTGAACAAAATGACAATAGCCTCTCCTACACCTTTGCACAGATTCGGCCTTGATCGCCACCTTCTTCTTCCTTTTCAAACAGCTCTTCGTTTTCTCCCCCACCGTTTCTTTCCTGCTGAAGGTGTAGCTTCTGAGGTACCTTTGCCTGGAAGCTGCAAAGCTCTCGTGGTAATGGTAAACAGAACTTGATCTTCTCGAGTTCAGTGGAAAACGAATAGCCGTACTCTCTTCCTCCTCCATGTTTACCTTCCTGATCAAGAACTCTGCGTCTGATTCCGGCAATTTGTAGAGCTTCACAAAGCTGCTTACTTTCACTGGTGGGGATTCGGCGTTGTCGTCTAAACAACCTGCGATGCAACTTGAGTTCATCTCCATCAGCTTCTTCCTATATATATGGCTAATCTCTGTGTATAATGCCTCAACGGCCACCTTCTCAGTGCTCAAAATTATTGAAAACTTAGCGATTAATAATATCACAAGGAACTAGGGTATTATACGCCTGTTGGAGGATGTACGTACGCATGTGTATGTATCATTGTATACAGCTTCTTGTGACTCGAAGACCATATAGTAATTCAGATTAGTGACACTTATATATAATAGTTATAAGTTCCTATTAGAAATAGTAATGACTATATATATATATATATATAAAATCTTTTATACAAGTTTATTTTAAAATGAGAGTATATATTTATGTAAAATAATATTCCTTTTATAAATTATTTTACAAAATTATTCCTCTTTTAAAATACATTTTTATAAATAATTGTAAAAAAAATTATAGGTCTATCATTTTCTTTTATTCAATTGATTTTTTTTTTTTTTTTACTTTCTATTCTTCTCAGGCTGTCCACGATCGAGGAGATTGAGAGTGAGAGCACGTACAATTAATAATATATAGACAGCTTGCAGAAGAGAAAATATATTACTTAGGGGAGAATTAATATTCTTTGCAGTACGTAGTTGGAAATTAAAGGTTGGAGTTTGAATTCTTGGACGGATGCATCGATCATTAGGGGTACGTAAAAACGAAACAAACAAACAAAACTTATACTTATGTTTGCTTTTTCACATCTTTTGGAAGTTATGCCACTAATTCCCCACCGCGTAGTAGGGCTTAGGAAGGAACCTTCCCCTGCCTCTATCCATGATCCAAAAATCCAACCCAAAAATAAAGAAAAAAGAAAATAAAAGTACCCTAAAATATCACTATTTTAATTTACAATAAAAAATATTTAGTTCACAAAAAAATCACCAAAAAAAAAAAAAAATTATAAACTGATGAAAGTCGTTGTATGTGTTACATCTGATAATAAGGTTAAAAAAGATATAACGTAGTCGCACATCCTATCCATCTAGCCACGTCAACTCATGAATTTTATTTGTAAAATATCTTTATAAATCTAACACTTCTCTTTTATACAATATATATGCATCATAAATTATAATAAGTTATGATTTTCAATATCCTAATACTGATAAGTGTCAAGATGCACTCTCAATTAATATCTAAATTTTAATTAGATAGATTGGGAAAAAAAAAAGTCACATGGAACAATCTTATAATTAATTGATATGGTGCATATCGATCGTAACAAACCCAAAAAGTACTAGAACAGTTTTATGTGGTCGTATTGATGATCTTCATTCAACTAATTATTACACCCCCTAGCTACCAATTTAATTAATTAACTAGCTAGCTAGCTAGTTTCACAACCTAAATATTCCTCGATCGTATCCCAGCTTTCTACTTAAAAATGCTACGTACTTATAAAAAAATTGACATCAATCTATAGGATAATACTATCTATAGTACTATATATGATCAGGTTAGCTAGGGTGACATTAGTTTCCTTTTGATCTTTTCTTGTGCTTTCTTATTTTGTGTTTGGTATAAGGTGGAGCTAGCTAGATAGATAGATGATCTTTACCATACATATATATTGTAGCTAGGGGACCATTCATGTTTATTGTGTTTGGTAATGTTTATGTTTGTAATCTGAGAGCCAAAACCCAGAGGAAAGCAACGTGACAAGAACCTACCTAAAAGATATTCGAATGACCGGGGACAGCCATTCTGACCAAAATTTTCACTTTTTTAGACGACCAAGCCATAAGATACACACGGCCATCGATATATAATTAAGCAATTCTTCTCGATATCGTATTAGCCTCCTTTGGAAGATGACTCATCTTTCACTCATCTGAGTTGAGTTTAAATTTAAATCTAACCCAATATCTAAATACATAACTTTTAAATTAATAAACATTACTCAATTTAAGATATCTTTATATGTAGGATCTACAATTTTTTTCAACTCAACAACTCTTTACACGCGAGACCTACAACCTTTTTCAACTTCTCATAAATATATCTAAACTCATCTTAACATTCAAACACATATAAATTCATCTTAGGTGACTCCCATAAAACTCACTCCACCATCTCAACTTATTATTATTCATAAAGAACTCGACTCAGCTTAACATCTAAACGTAGCCTTAGGCCCTGTTTGGATGTCAAGTTGAGTTGAATTGAGTTGATTTCTTTATGAATAATAGTGAGTTGAAATGATGGAGTGAGTTTTGTGGGACCTACCTAAGATAAGTTTAGATGTATTTATGAAAAGTTGAAAAAGGTTGTGAGTCTCACGTGTAAATAGATTTTAAGTTGAAGTAAATTTAATAATTTGAGAGTTGGGTGTTTAAATGTTAGATTCAGCTTAAAATTAGACTCATTTCAATTGAATCTAAGTTCCAAACGGGGCCTTAATATACATGGACCAAACTTTACTTCGAATAATCGAATTAAAAGTTTATTGGTCAAACTTGTCAAGGATCGGCAGTATTTTATCTTATTTTTTTATGATTTTTATTGATATTATATTTATGTTTTTGGGTTATTGTTATTTTTGCCATTACTGTTTAGCCCATCTTGAGCTTTGCCTCATCTTTTTTTTTTTCTTTTAAATAATGATTTTTTATTTCTTCCCTCCACCTTCCCTTTCCCATTGCTGCATGAGTGCATGCTAATTGAGGATTGGGACAATGATTCACGCGATCAAAATGACTGAAAATAAGGAGCATGCAGCAAACCCAAATAAACCACACACGTCCACGTAAAGTTGAATGGAGTCTTTAGTCATAGGCCTAGAGCACTTCAGCCCATGACTAGCAATTGCTCTTGTGATCTAAAAGGACCGGCCTTACATGGGCTAATTGGGCTAAACAATTTCATTGGTTTTGAGTTAGTTTATATTGTTAGTTGTCTTGATTACGGGAAAAAATGAAACTAATACGAGAGAAACAAAATATTTATAATTGTAAATTTTGTAATTATCATGAAATTATTTTTAAAAAATAAATAAAATATGGGATCTATATGAAAAAAAATAATTTTTTAATAATAAATCTTATTTTTTTTTTAAATAATTATGCGATATTTACGTACTTTACAATTATACATAGAATTATTCAATATGATAAGATGCCAATATTTTCACAAAGAGGACAAATTGCCTGTCAGTAGTTTTGTGGTGGCTGACGTTTTAGTTCTTTTAGATTTTGTTGATTATAGTTAGGGGTCTAATTAAATTAATGCTAAACTAGTTGATGTAAATACACGTGATGTATGTTGAGGAATAATCTCACATTGACTGTGGACAAGGTCTTGGGCATGTTTATAAGTAATGAGCAATCCTCTCTTATACAACTGGTTTTATGAGATGAGTTAGGCCCATTAATTTCATCATGGTATCAGAGCCTGCCACAGGACGAATGTGGGCCTACACTACTTACTCCGTGACAAGGACCAGAAAAAATACTAGCCTGCACGTGAGGGAGGGTGTTGAGGAATAATCTCACATTGACTGTGGATAAGGTCTTGGGCATGTTTATAAGTAATGAACAATCCTCTCTTATACAACCGGTTTTATGAGATGAGTTAGGCCTATTAATTTCATCAATGTGCGGGCCGAAATAACTAAATTATTATTACTATATAGTAAAGCAAGGTTTTTTTTTTCAATTATTTAAAATGAGAGAAAATGAAATATTTTTTCTTGTAAGAAGAGGGAAAAATTGAGAAACCGAAAACTTTTTTAAACAAAAATAAATAAATAAATAAATAATAAAATTTATAAAATAGTTGATAACATGCCTTTATATATATATAATAACAATAAACATGGAAAATTCCATGGGCCCGGACACATTGTCGGGGTGTCTCGATTGTTTTTTTTTTCACTTAATGATTAAATAATTGTTTTTTAGTGATATTGTCAATTTTTTTTTAAATATTTAAAGGTATTAAAAAAATATATGATAAAAAAAAAGCAAAAAAAAAAAACAAAAAGAATACACTTAACACATTGTCGGTGGGCCTTATAAACATCGTTTCAACTTTTTCTTTCCTTTGCCGTTACAAATGTTTCCCTAGCGTTGGGTGCTCAACTGGTTGTACTTTCTTATACAAGGAAAGATAAGAAGTCTGTCTATCATGACAGGCTATAACTTGGCAATAATACGTAACAATCCATTTATAATTTATCTACTACTTTTTTTTTTATAAATTATAATGTTTTTAAATTTTAGATACATCAAATCAAAATTAAAATCAAAATCAAAATTAAAAAAATATTATTTTATTTAATAATAATTTAAAAATAATAAATTAATTAGTAATTTATCATTTCTCAAGACTTTTACCCCCTTTTCTTTTGGGGCGGTTTTGTATTTTAGGATTAGGCTTTTGTAATTGAGAAATTTTATAGAAATGGCTTATATTCACTGAAGCGATTTATTATTTTTATATTTTTATTTTAATATTTAAATATGTGTATTTAAATAAAATGATAAAAATAATAAATTATATATTGATTAAATAGATCGAGATGTGTTGTGTACTCTGACTTCCTTATAACATTTGTTTTTTAATTATTATTGCATCGAATGAGAAATCATTTTTTTGCCCGTCTTTTTGGAATGAGTAATGTTATATACAATCGTAGAGTGTGCAAGTATCGTGCAGTTACTTTAAAAAAGAATGAGATTTACTATTAAAAAATTAATTTTATTTCATGTGGATTTCTAGTTTATTTATTTATTTATTTTCAAAATGATTGAACAACGCTTGTACACTCACGATTATAACTATCATTTATCTTTTATAATTATTACTATGTTCCTATTTGTTCAATCACATATGATTTATGGGTATCCACGATTCAAAGATAACTCCAAAAAGAATCGAACCAAAAAAGTCAAAAATCAAAACCTACCAGAAAATTGAAACAAAATGACAACTAGCCAACCTAAAACGTCGTTTTTATAAAATAATGGACATGCATGCAATTTTTTATATAATTATATTTTAAATGAGAGATATTTTTATAAGTTATATTTTTATAAGTTAACTTATAACATTATTTTGCCTTCCCCGCACAGATCAGATCAGAGAGGGGATCGATATGCATTTTGTCTTGCCACTACAAAGAAAAAGGAGAAGCTGGAATCTGTATGTTATCATAAAATGGTTAAGAAATATCCAAAGATATTAATGATTTAAGACAAATACATATTTCTGAGATCATTGACTACTTGGAGACAAAATCATACGGTGTCTGAAAATCATGTGCTTTCGGATTTTCGCTCGCACACGTAAGTACGTGTACCTACAAAACAAGTTAACTTATTTACGTATGCCGACGGTCGACCCAACATGCATAGGTTTATTTGTCACGTGTCAATTATTTTGTTCCATATATGTTTTATTACTTTTGGTCGAAGCAATTAATACTTTTGGTCGAAGCAATTAATAGTGACGTCATGTAAGAATAGATATATATTTGTCAATATATAAGCTGTCTTAATTAACAACCTAAAACAAAATCGTGAGATGATTAAGGATCGATGGACCGAAAATTTACGTGCCATGATTGGGTGCCCGACCTAATTACGGCGATTTTATGCATTGCAACAGGTGTTTTTTTTTTCTTACAAATTAAATCGTTGTAAAAATACATATACTCGCTATAACTAATTAAGATAGGAATCAACTTAATTTTTTTGTGCTTTCACAACAAAATTTTGTAGCGAGTTTTAAATCGCCACAAAAGATATTTTACTGCGGCTATTCTTTTTGCAGCAATCAATAAATCGTCGGGACAGACCTTTTTTCTTGTAGTGAACCCTTTACAAAAATTTATTTTATTTTCATTTTAAAATATAATTCTGTTTATAAGAGCTGTGAAAATGGTTGTGTATCAAATTAAACTCTTTTAATATGATTGCGGTCAGGGAATATTGATCATTTGTCACTGTCACTACGAGCTATATATATATATAATGCTCTTGATGCTTTCGTAAAGGTAAAGGAACCACTGCAAAGATTTTGTAATTAAAATATTTATAAGTAAATCTTCAAGCAGTACTCGATCGATTTCTTCACTTTATTCTAACCGATTTAATATTTTATAATATCATGTTTATAAGTTTTTTTGACAAAAGTTGATGCATGTGATATATATATATATATATATATAATAGTACTGAATATTAAACAAATCTTAGATTTAAATATCGCATGAATTGAGTCGCAAACATGCAGGCTACAAGAAAAATGACTTTTAATTTAAGTGTTGAAAATCGTTGCAAAAAGTATTAGTGCTGCAAAAAGTAGTTTTTGTGTCCATTTTCGAATCTAGGGGGACTACGGTAATAATACGTCTCAAAATACTCTATTGCGTCGATTCATATTTGATTGCAAATAATACGTCTCAAAAAAAAACTTGTGGGCTCTCGTTTTTTTTTTTTTAATTTATTTTCCGAAAATAAAAGCTTCAAGACAAATAAAGAAACTTATAAATTAATAATATATATCAAATTAAGACGAGTGCTTGCTGATATTTATGTACATGACATAAAGTACCTCAACAAACCAACCACAATAACAGAACGTGAATATCACTATCACTTTGAATAATAAAAAGAAACAGAGTGGAAGGCATGGAGCCGGGGCCACAATATTAATCTATGATGCCATTAACAAAACAACAAAAACAAAATGGTCGGCAGAGATAAAAGATGCTACTGTTTTGAGATTTGACAGTCTAGGGTTAAATCTAGGGTTAAATTAGTTATTTATATATAAGACAGACTCCTAATCATTCCTATCAATATCCATCTCGACCCTTCTACAATGGTAGTACACAGTACTTTCAGATATTGAATTTGGTGGAGATTGAGGCTGAATGCACGAGTTATATTATTACATCTCTTTTTTTTCATATATTTTTTTTAATTTTTAATTTTTAATTTTAATCTCTATTCATTTTATCTATAAAAAATAAGCGAGATCTTAATGTTACAAAATGCATGAGATTAATTAAAGTTATTTTTTTAATAAAAGAAAATTAATAAACTTTATAAAAGTATCTAATTTGACGGTCCATAATTGTGGCCGCATGTGTATTATGTGACCATGTCAAAAGCAGCTAGAGGGATAATATTTTACTAAAAATTATTAATATATTATATTAATCACTTTGCAAGAAGGATGCTTCTATGTCCACTGTTTCTAACTCTCGTTAAGAGCCACCGTTAATTATTTTAGTGTGTATTTTTTACTTTTTTTTTAACATATTTTTTAATATTTTTTTAAAAATCACAATATTAATAAAAAATACTTCCTTAATCATGAAGTAAAAAAAAAAACAATAAACAAAAAAAACTCACAGCAATACCTGGAGTGATGGGACTAGCATTATTCATGAAAGAAACTTGGCAAAGTCTGAATGAAGACTTTTAATGACTTCAGTGATAGCTGTAGCAGATGAGCCCGTGATGATGAGATCATCAACATAAATTAGTATGAAGATAATGATAGGCTCCTTACGGTAAATGAACAAGGATACATATGATTTGCTACCAGTTAAGCCATAAGTAATCAACTTGTCTGTAAGTCGAGAAAACCAAGCACAAGGAGTTTGACGAAGACCATATAATGAGCGACGAAGGTGACAGACATGGTGTGGAAGTTGATGATGTTGATATCCAGGGGGCTGGAGCATAAAGACATCCTCCTGCAAATGTCCATGAAGAAACGCATTTTGCACATCAATTTGATGCATTGGCCAGTTATAAAAGACAGCGATAGTGAGTACCATTCAAGCTGTTGCTGGTTTAATAACTGGGCTATAAGTTTCCATAAAATCAAGCCCTTGCTACTGGTGAAAGCTCTTGGCTACCAGCCTTGCTTTATAGCGTTCAACAGTACCGTCAGCTAGTCTCTTGATGCGGTAGACCCACTTATAGCCAATAACATTGGTATTGGATGTTGGTGGAACTAGAATCCAAGTCCCATTTCGCAGAAGGGCATCAAATTCAGCATCCATAGTAGTCCTCCACTCACTATGTTTAGAGGCTTCAGTGTAGCAAGTTGGTTCATTTTGAAGAGCTTTAGCTGTAGCAAGGAGAGCACGCAGAAGGGGGTATCAAATTGAACCATCAAGAAGCCTCTTAGGACGCTGAATGCCATTTTTAGATCGAGTGACCATGCTGTGGCAATTTGTTGAAACAAGGGGTTTTTTGTTGAGCAGGTGGTTCAGCTGAACTATCAATGTGCGAATCAGATGCGGCTGCCAAAGTGGGAAGTTCACTTCCTGTTCCTACATAATGATGAGCTTGAGACAAAGAAACTGGTGAGTTAACATTAGTAACAGGATGAGATACTTGAACAGGTTCCTCATTTAGATAGATTTGCAGAATTTGAAGAGAGGTGGTAGATGACATATTTGGGGGAGGAGAAGGTGGTTGTGGTGACTAATATGGAAAGTTGTTTTCATAAAAAATGACATGGCGAGAAACATAAACTTTTCCTGTTGAAGCATCTAAACACTTGTATCCATGATGGTTTAAACTATAACCGAGAAAAATGCATGTTTTCGATCGAAAATCTAGTTTATGCTTGTTAAATGGGTGTAAGTGAGGCCAGCAAGCACAACCAAATGTTTTGAGAAAATGATAATTTGGTTTCCGTTTGTAGACAACCTCATAGGGGGATTTGTTTTGTAAAATCGGTGTGGGAAGCCTATTTATTAAATAAGCAGCAGTAATAAAGGCATCTTCCCAAAACATTTGAGGTAGTTTAGAGTGGGGTAGAAGAGTTAAACCAACTTCAACTATTTGTCTATGCCTGCGTTCTATGGCACCCATTTGTTGGTGTGTATGTGGGCATGCAATTCGATGTTGAATACCAACTTGTTTGAAAAAGTTTGAAATTCTTCGATATTCCCCTCCCCAATCTGATTGAATGGACTTAATTTTAGTGTCAAAGTGTCGCTCAATATAAGCTTTGAATTGTAAAAAAATGTTTTCAACATCTGATTTTTAGTTTTATTGGAAAAAGCCACAAGAACTTAGTGCAATCATCAAGAAAACTGACATAGTAGCGGGCACCAGTAGTAGAGACAGTAGAAGCTAATCCCCATACATCTGAATAGATTAAATCCAAAGGAAAGTTAGATTTTAAATGACTTGTCATAAATGGCAAGTTACAACTTTTTGCTGATTGACAATCAAAACACACAGAGTGTCTTTTATTTGCTTCAACAGGAATTGAAAACTTAAAACAGCTCGTAGAACGACAGGGATCGAAGCATGACCCAACCGTTTATGCCATAGACTGAGTGGTAGGCGGACAGCAGAGAAAGCATGATATGGTTCAGGATTTGAGCAAGCAGAGAAGGAGTAGAGACCATTTTTAAGTAGGCCGTGGTGAAGGACGTTCCCCGAGTAATCCTTGATAAGAAAAAAATTCTCGTGAAACTCAAAATAAATATTGTTATCTTTACAGAATTGATGGACAGATAGTAGGTTTTTTTGAATTTCAAGAACAAGCAGAATTTGTTGTAGTAGAAAAGATTTAGAATTAGTGGAGAGAGTAGAAGAACCAGTTTTAGTAATTCTCAAACCTGCACCGTTACCAACTTGTATTTGTTCTGTGCCATCATAATCATCATTGCGCAGGGTCAGGTTGGTCATCTCATTTGTGAGATGATGTGTGGCTCCCGTATCTGGATGCCAATCATGAACTGCAGATTGATTGTTGGCTGCAACCATAGCCTGCATTTGTCTATTAGCAGGTTGATCAATATAGGTAATATCGAACCTATGATAACACTTCTTGGCAGTGTCCTAGTTTGTCACACACTTGACAATGAGTGGTCTCCCGATTAAACTGCCCTTTATGGACGTGATAAGAGGTGGAGTTAGGAGATCCACCACGATAGTTACTACGCCCTCGCCCTCGAAAGCCTCCACGACCGCAAGTTGTATAAGACGTTTGCTGGCGAGTAGATAGATTAGCAGAACCATTGAGAATAAGAGAGGTGGAATTATTTGCAGCAAGCCGAGACTCAGTTGTTAACAATAAGGAATAGAGTTCCTCTAACGTGACAGAGTCCTTTCTAGCAGTGACAATAGTGACCAACGAGTCATAGTCGTGGCCAAGGCCAGCAGGAACATATGTGATCACATCATCACATGACAAAGTTTGGCTTGCAATTGCCAATTCATCAGTGATCTTCTTTACAGTGAAGAAATAATCAATGGCTGTTTGAGAACCTTTGCGTATAGTGGAAAGTTGAGATCGAAGATGGACAGCACGAGCTTTGGATTGAGAATCAAAGGTTTGTGCAAGAGCATGCCAGACATCATAGGAGGTATGCTGAGATGAAATCTGAGCCACAATAGGCTCGATGAGTGTGGACATAAGAGCACTTAGGATGAGAGCATCCAGACGAATCCATTGAGCATGCGCAGGATTTGGAAGAGTAGTAGAAGAGGAAGAATTGGAAGAAGCCATCGTAGATGTTAGTCGACTGGTTTAGTCTGATACCATATAAAAGATCAGAATAAGGAAAATGTTTGAAAGTATTTCTTCCGTATCTTTACTTCATTATGTACAGACTATTTAAAGAAACTTATGCATAACAGATGCCTTGAATTGTGCCTAACAGATGCCGTGAGTCATGCCTATGAGTTACAAATTTCAAATTTAAAAACAGCTAAACTTTGGGCTCCAGGATTGATAGCTTCTCCTGATTATTCGCCTCATTCTTTTGCATGCAAGTGTTGTAGTTAGCGTGATCCTCGACAATTTGCAATATTCCAATAAACAAAAAAGATGCTCAGGATAAATTGATATGGGGGAATACTGCAAATGATAGATTTAGTGTGAGAAGTGCTTATTACTTGCAACAAACTCTCAACAGACAAGCGAAGGGAGAGTGCTCTAGTGAAATTGCAGGTTTGATCGACTAGAAACAGATGTGGAGCTTAAATATACCAATGAAGATTAAACTGTTTGTGAGGAAGGTTGCCCATGACTTGCTACTTACTTTGCAGAATTTGGTTAAAAGAAAGATGCTAGAATCAGATTTATGTGATATCAACAAAAGGGAAGTAGAGACAATGTGTCATGTATTGTGGAGTTGCCTTGTTGCAAGTGATGTTTGGGCCGAGTCTCTAAATCCTGTAAACAAATGGCCAAATTCAACAATAGGTTTCTGTGTTTTATAGTCAGATTCGATTGCTAAGTTATCGGTGGATGACTTTCAGTTGGTTTGTTTTATTATAAAAAGGATTTGTATAAGGAGGAATTATATAGTTCATGGGAAAGCTTTAGAGAGCCCTCATTAGGTGGTGATGGTAGCAAGCTCATATAGGGTTTTGTTCTTAAATTCCAAAATTAAAGAAGTGTCTATCACTGCTGATGAAGAAGGTGACAGAAGAGAGGCACAATGGAAGAAACCATGCTACAATTGGCTTAAAACAAACTGGGATGCATCATTTTATACAAAACAGAATAAAACAGGTTTAGGTATCATCATAAGGAATGATCAAGGAGCTATCATGGCATGTGTAAATGCAAATGTGAAACCTTGTGTGAAACATGTGGTGGCAGAAGGCATGGCACTGAGAAAGGCAATGGAAGTTTGTGTTGATTTGGGATTTGCAAGGGTTGTGTTCGAAGGTGATTTCCAAATTATTGTCAAGGCTGCAAACTGTGATGAAGATTTAAGTTCAGATTATGGGACTTTAGTTCATGATGCCAGAGTAATGCTTTTGGAAAGACCTGGCTAGCAGATTAAACAAAGAAGCAAATTGTGATGCACATCAACTAGCAAAAGTTGCTTTAGTGCATAAAGATGAACAAATTTGGATAGAAGATGAGCCAATGCAGATTATGTCTACTGTTTATTTAGAACAGTCTATGTAATGTTGACAGATTTCTGTCTTTGCATTTCACATCAATGGAAGTTCTATTTAAAAAAAAAAAAAATTAAAGCCCATTATAAGAATTGTATGGCTAGGGACCCAACAAATGCACATCGCATTCAAGAGATTTTTATTGGAATATGAATTTTTCTTCAAATAAATAATATCACCTTCACGTAAAACATGTAATATTTTGATCATTGAACTTCTGATTAAATTGATAAGTGAAATAATAAAATTATTTTGTAGTTTATACTAAGTTATAAATGTTATGATAAATTACAAATGAAATTGAGAGTATCTTTAATCATTTTCACCAAGAGGTGTGTTTTCCTCAACATACGCACTTGTAAGATTAAGCTGCCTCATGCTCATATAAAAATTATACTCATCATCCTTACACTACACATGATTTTTTAATTTTTTATATTTTTTTCTTACCAAATATGTGGTGTATGGATAATGAATCAAATAACTCAATTAGTTTAACATGAATGAAATAAAAGAAGATTAAAATAAATTAAAATAAATATGGTGTGTGGGATAATAAATAATCAAACTCGTCGCATAGCCCCGCCTACCCTCAATACACGTGGTTAGTGTGACTGGTAGAGCGGAGGAATAACTTGTGTGTTAAAAGAAATGAATTATTTTAAGCGTTCTTCTATTCATTATTTATATACTATATCTGTTAGAAGAATAAAAAATAAAAAAATAAAAATAAATATATGATGTAAGAATTATGAGTAAAACTTTTCCTATTCTAAAAGCCGAGTAAGAAAGCAAAGCATGATGAATAAGAGGTCCTCCCCAAGACATCTCTCATCAACGTCTCTCCTAATTTTTATCTTCCATGACTTGGACCCATTTGTTAAAAACATGCCAATAAATATATATTATATTTATATACATACATGAAGTATGTGCTTGCATGCGTGGGATGGAGCACATCATGCATTGAAACGTGTGAAAAATAGATGCTTAATTTTAAAATATTAAAGAAATTATAAAATAAAAAAAAATGATATTTACAGTACATAAATATAAAATATTAATTTTAAAAAAATAAATAAATATATGATTTACATTAAAAAAATTAATTTTTTTAAAAAAATTGTGCACATATATTCTTGTTACTTTATTTAACACTACTCTAATTACTATTCTAGAATTAAAAATTTATTTGACCACGTGGCAAAAATCCGTCGTGGGTTCCAGGCTGGCAGGCCAACCTATAAAACTGAATGGAATATTTGAAGAATACCTTTCCTTTTTCCCTTTGCAATGCCTTCGTCAACCTGAAAGAGAAAGATTCGATGTGGAAGTATTTGACATTTAGTGAAATTGTGGTGGAGAAATGAGTAGAGGGTAGAGGACCCCACAACGAAGATGGGAAGAAAGTGTTAGAATCGAAACCACTCCCAACACAGCAACATCGACATTCAATCCATCCTGGTTTTGGTGATTTTTACGGAGGTTGTGGAACAGTAGTTGACCAAGTTCTAAAAAGAATCGACTGTTTTGTTGGATTTTCGTTTTTACCTTTTTAGCCCATGCCTGGTTTTTTGCGTAGGATCTAAGTAGACTTCCACTTCCATTTACTCATTGCTGGTACCCTTTTCTTTCTGTCTAGTTTCTTTCCTCTTTTTCTCTTACTGAAATGTGTATGTGATTTTGTTAGAAAAGGATCAGTCCTTTGCAGGAACAAAGAGAATTGATGCTGTGAACTGTGAAGGATAACATCTTTTGCCATCTCTAATTCTTCTTTGGTGACCGTGCATTCGTGGTTGTCGGGAATTTTATCTGATAGGCGATTCGTCAGATTCTATTGTCTCTGGGGCGAGTTTCTGAAACTTGGCGTTTTCTTTGGCTTCATTTCAGTTTAGCCTGCTGTATTATTTACCATTTGAAAATTGTCAAGCTGGGAGATTCTACTTGCTGTATTTATATTTTAATTGGATGGGGTTGGTGGAGGATGTACAGAATCATAGATAGGGTGTTCGATGGTACTGTGCTAAGTGTTCAGCCTTTTCGTTTTGGTCGTTGTTTCAGTATCATTTTCGAGATTTTAGGAATTGAAGAATTGTTGGAAAAATTTGCATCTGTGGTGGTGGGTGATCATTCAGTGTGTTCTTTCCTTTCTTTCCCCCCTATAGACAAAGCGTTCTTTTATTACTTGTTCTGAATTTTTTGATTGGCGAGGGATAATGCCATTTGTCTAGATTGGGATAGTATATTCTTTGATTCTATCTGCTTTTACGCGAAGAATTCTAGTCCATAAGGTATATTAGTCTCTTTGATATCTTCTAAATTTTTTGTAGACTTAGATACGATTTCTCTTTCAGGCCAGTGAACTCTCTGAGAATGACTACTGTAGTGCTTCCCTCCAATGTTTTATATTCCTCTTTGCTTCTAGTTTCTTTAGTTTTCATCTCAATTTTTTTTTTTTTTTTTTTTAAGTTCCCCGATTAACTACTCTCTCAAAGTCTGGAAGCTGTGTCCCATACGAAAGCACGAGTAAATGGGACATGGCTTTGGTGTATGTTTCTCATACTCAATTCAAATTTTGTTGCTTGTTCTGAGATTGCCATTACCTTCAACAATATTGCATATTACTCGTGCCTTTTATTGTAGATTCTTGTTCAAGCATATGATTTACTATCTGAAAACTTAATTAATCTTAGAAACCTCTTCCATATATTCCTCATATTAAACTTGACCAAACAGTAACAGTAATTCTAGACTAATCCTCGTCATTGATGCCTTTATGAACTTCTCAAACTAGTCATCTGCAGTGGTCAGAGATGTTGTATGCATCTATGAAAATTACTTTCAACAGTTAAAAGTATAGTTCTCTAATTCAAATGAACATATTGGGTGCAGGGAAAAATAATATTTGGCGTTATGGACTTGCTGGCCATGGTTCTTGAAGGTTCAGAGGTAATCATGGTTTGTGCTTTTCATGGATACACTCTTGTGGGTCCTGCTTTTTTATTTTTTAACAAAGAGGAAGGTACCCCGTAATCTATTAAAATACCCTCAGTTGTAGGTGCTGCTCATCTATAGTATGCGAAAGCCTATTCTCTAATGGTAACTGATTTGTTGGATAAAATTCACATGTTACTGGTTAATTTGTAAACCAGCATAGCTTCTGAAGTGTAACATTCTTGCTTAAATTATGTGCCCCCTTGTTTCTTTTATTGCCCAATGCTAACTGGAAACCTCATATGCAGGCTGAATTGAACGAGCAACAAGCTATTGATTATGCTATTGCACTTTCCCTTTCAGAACAGGACCGGAAAGGGAAAAAATCAATTGGTAAGTTGCACAGTTTGCCTGTGCTGAGATTGACATGATTCAATTGTTATCTGGGCAGGTTTGTTGGATTCTAGTAAATAAGAGTGATGACTCATTATTTTAGTTACCTTACGATGACACATCGAGAGATGTTTACCTTGAAGTGTAATGGTATATCTCAAGTACTTGCATTACACACGTGAATATATGCTTCAATGCTGGATCTTTATTTTCATTCAGTGTCCTGTCTATTCTTGTTAAATCGTCAAAGGCCAGATTGTTAGTAAAACTTTATTATTTCTTTAATTTCTTTTTGCTGATTACAGAGGTTATAAAAATTTTTAATCACAAATCTCTATGAATGAAATATGGGGCAGTAACTTTCGTAGGTAAGAGAAATAGCTAAACTCTTTTCTGAACCCTGCCTCGTTCTTCCCTCATTTCAGGCCAGGTTTCACAATTAATTCCTTAACATATCATACTTGCCAGGTTTCCCTGAACCTGAAAACTCTATTGGAAGTTATTCTATGGAATAAATGAATTCATAACAGGCTCCTTGAGAGTCATAATGAATAATTGGAGTCTCCTCTAACATTAGTACATAATTTTCAGGTGTTATCTTCTGATGCAGAACTTTACATGTATGGAAATAAGAAATGATGCCTAGAGTCTCATCCTTTACTTTCTTATTTTTCTTAGACAAGCAGCTTGCTAGAGCTCAAACCAAGGAAGATGAACATTTCGCTAAAGCTCAATTGGAAGATGATGAGCAGCTTGCCAAAGCTCTTCAAGAAAGCATGTACATGGAGTCTCCTCCTCGATGTGAAACTGGAAATATATTTCAGCCTTATCCATTCAACTTTCCATCTGAATACAGGTATGTGTGGTAACCATGCTATCCATGGTACATTAATATCTATGGCTAATTGCTCTAATTCTTGGTTTGCTAAAAATTTTTGCCAGTTCAGTTAGCCGCTTTAAAATTAGTGGAAAGCTAGCAAAAGATGTAGCATTCTTTGGATGAATAACTGCCTGGTAAAATATTGACGATAGAAAATTTGGGAGAAAAGGCTCAAAACTGTTGTGGATGGATGTTGCATGCTTATGAATTGTCCTACTACGGATCATCTTGTTTTATATGGAATATGTACAGAGAATCGTTGTCATTGGACTTAACTTTATCTGGAGTGGAATGGTGGGACTGTGAGAAAATTGTTTGCGTGCTGAAAAGGGAGAATTAGCCGTCATGAGAGGGGTGACATTTGTAGTGCAGTTCCTCTTTTCATCCTGTGGACAATTTTTTTTATTGATAAGTAGGTGGGTGAGAAATAATCAAAATTTTGACGACATAGAGCTGTGTGAGAACTATTTTTAAAAAACCTTTTTACAATTTTTTTGATTGGCTATGTGCTTAAGAAGGATGAGTTGTGATTATTTTTTGAGTTTCCTAGATTTTCTGTTTTTATTACTAATAAAAAAATTAGGGAAAAAATCAGGGGATTTGGAACTGTGCAGGATAGTTTGATATTAAGCATCCGACAAGGATGCTAAATCCAATTCTAAACCCTTGCAGTTGTTTTCTATTAATACTTGGCATAATTGTGGAGGAAAGGGGGAGAAAGAGATTCGAGGTTGGCCATTTGTGAATCTCTGCGGTTGCACTGGCAATTGGAGGTTTCTAGATATCTAATTTATTTCTGACCTATGGCATTACATTGTATGACACAATTCTAAAATGGGATACACTGTGATACGTTTGATCTATGGATTCCAAAAATTTTATTCTTCTCATGTTATCTTACGTTATAACATAGATAATAGGCAAACTGTGATGGGGAGTAATGCAATACTACATTAATATGGAGTGTTTCTTTGAATTATAATAAGAGGTTTCTGTTGCTGTGCCAAATTATATATTTTTTTATGGGTGTGCCAAATTACATTATTGAAAGTAGGCATGAACACCTAGCTGCAAGAGAAACTGTTCAGAGCTGAGAGCTTGTCATCTTATTTTTAAGCTAGTGTTGCCGAAGCCTGAGCAACAACAGAAGTTTATTAGAGATGCTACCAGAGCCAGTTGGGTTTGTATGATTAAAATGGCTTGAAAAGAATTTGGTTTTACATTAAATGAACTAGGAGATGTTCAAAGAACGAACAACAAACTGCTGGAGTATCAGACATATTTGAAAAGCATATCCAAGAAACAGAAGCGTGCGGTGATGTAAGTTGATCTTGTAGATTTTAATATGCATCTCTTTAGTAACACGAGATGATATACATAAAAAATAATTTGAAGTTATCTCAGACCCTGAAAAATGGGGTTCGGGACTTACTGTTATATAACTTCCTGAATTTCCATGTGGCAAGGTATGGTTTATCACTTTAGCTAGGAGCAATTAGTTGGATGCAGTGACAGAGCAATCGGAATCCATACTTTGTCATCGATTCAATTCCTACCTCTCTTTGCCTCTTTCAATCACTTATATCCACACCTTTTGAAACTTTCCAACTCTCATTTTTATAAATTTTCTGCATTTTATAATATGGTCATTGGGGCCTCCTACAAAGAAAGATCTACTAAATTCAACGAGTTGTTCCAAAGGATCAAAACGGCCAGTTATTAATGGAATTCCTGAAACATGACCTGATTGCTGGACAAAATGGCTTGCAGGATCTGTGCTCGCTGCAACACTGAGATTGGCCGTGGAGAATTTTTGACCTGTATGGGTGCGGAGTGGCATCCAGAATGTTTTCGTTGTCATGCTTGCAACCGTCCTATTACTGATGGCGAGGTGAAAGTAATGAGTTAATTGAAAATCTAGTTTGGACTTGGATAACAGAATGCTCTGGTTCTTGCCTGATTTCCTTTTCATTTTGGTAGTTCGATGAGTATTTCTGAGTATAATATCTCCTTGGATGACAGTTCTCTATATCTGACAATCGCTCTTATCACAAATTGTGCTTTAAGAAGCAACGTCACCCAAAATGTGAAGTTTGCAAGAGTTTTGTAAGTCTCTTTAATGTTCCATTGTTTGATCTAGTCAGTTCTTTTAATTCTAGGAAATAGCTCTGTTTTGTTTGCTCTTTCATTTTGTTTACTTATTATCAAACATTATATAAAATAAATTTCCGATTCTCATAAATTCATAATCTCATTAAAATAAAACCTGAAAATAACCTTCAAGGTTGAGATTAATCATAAATTTACGGTTGGGAAAATACCTGTGCAAATTTGTTAGGCCTCATGTTCAGTTATCTAGAAGACAAGCAGGTTCCTGTAAAACTTTAAATCATAGATAAATAACAAGATGAATTCTCTGAATGGTGCTCATTAATTTTAGTGTAAACCTTTGGTAGTAATCAGGATCTTCTCCCCAAGTCTGGTCAAGTGTCAGGTGTGTTTAAATACAATTTTCTTTTTTTGGTAAGTAATGTTTAAATACAAATTAGTAGACCTAAGGGTCCTTTTAAGGAAATCTCCCAGGTTAAGGTCCGGCTAAAAAATCATTCTTTATGTCCTACATCTCACCAAGTATTTGCTGCCCTTATACACACACTCGCACACTTAATTATTGTTCCTTTTGTACAGATCCCAGCAAATTCAGAAGGTGTTATTCCGTATAGGGAGCATCGTTTCTGGAAGAACAAGTACTGCCCCTCACATGAACACGATGGTACTCCTCGGTGTTGTAGCTGTGAAAGAATGGAGGTCAGTTCTGGAAATAACAAAATCTTGAAGAAAGCATCATATGATTAAAAAAAAACCTGCCGCTACCTGCAAAATATCCTTCAGAAACACGTGAGAATTGTTTTCATCATGTCACTTAATGTAAATTTTCTAATTCATGCAGCCGAGGGACACAAGATATTTGTTGCTTGATGATGGTCGGAAGCTATGTCTAGAGTGTCTAGACTCAGCCATTATGGATACTCATGAATGTCAACCACTTTACCTTGAAATACAGGAATTTTACGAAGGCTTAAATATGAAAGTGGAGCAGCAAGTTCCAATGCTTTTGGTTGAGCGGCAAGCACTAAATGAGGCAATGGAGGGAGAAAAGAATGTAAAGGCTGACATATTTACCTTTTCATGCTACACATATGTATTATGTATTTCAATTTCATTTTTATTTATGTTAATATCGATTTTTTTTACTAGGGTCATCATCACTTGTCTGAGATCAGAGGACTTTGTTTGTCAGAAGTACAGACTGTCCCTACTGTAAGAACTTTCCTGGTGTTCAACAGAATCCTTTTTTGTTCCTATGAAGATATGTGTCATCGACCGGCCTCTATAATTTGTTTAATTAAATTACTAGATCTCAAGGAGGCCAAGGATTGGGGCAGACCACCAGTTCATAGACATGAGAACTGAGCCTTGTAGGCTGATCCGAAGATGTGAAGTGACGGCAATTCTCGTTTTATATGGCCTTCCTAGGTACTCCTTCTCTATTCACTCCTTAGACCCATCTATTGTTTCAAACGATGATATTGACTTTAGAATTTGGTAAATGAGCAAGACGTATATACACATACAGGTTATTGACTGGGGTAATCCTGGCACACGAGATGATGCATGCATGGCTGAAGCTTAAAGGTGTTTGTCTGCATTCTTATCATTTTCCCACTGACATTATTTACCTCTTAGATGTTGTTAGCCCTGAACTTACCAATCGAGTGTTTTTGACAGGTTACCGCAATCTGAGTCCAGAGGTTGAAGAAGGTATCTGTCAGGTCTTAGCTTTTATGTGGTTGGAGTCTGAGCTGTATACAGCATCTGGAATTGATTTTGTATCATCAACATCATCCTCATCCCCTTTTACATCATCAAAAAAGGGTAAACGATCTGACTTTGAGAAGAGATGTGGTGAATTTTTTAAACACCATATTGAGTTAGATGCATCCCCAGCTTATGGAGATGGATTCAGGACAGGTAGGCAGGCGGTCGACAAATACGGCCTGAAGAACACTCTTGACCACATTCGACTGACAGGAAGCTTTCCTTAAGTTGTAGGGTAACGTCACGGATCAATGCATTGCCCTCCCTGCCATATTCAGTTCACTTGCACCGAAACACATGAATTCAGGAGAAAAGAAAATAAACTATAGAAATTAGAAAGGCTCATTCCCAGTTACACTACTGATGTGACGTAGTAGTATGGCCGGAAATTTAGAATAAAGATAATCATTTCTCTTACTGTAATCTCCTCCCGACCACATAATGGTGCTATGTTATTATACTTTTATGTATAGAAACAAGGAACATGAAGAATGCATGTACTTTTCTCATGCTTGTAAAAACGTAGCTGGGCACATTTCTCTCCAAATATAATATTTTGGTTTAAAAATTATATGGAATTATGATCTATTAAGCTCTAAAAATTTTTGCATGCTCTAATTAGTCAATATCTTTAAATCCCAACCATAGTTTTCAAATTAAAATGGTTGAGATATTTACACACCAATATTTATTATTGGAAAATACTCTAGTAACAAATGAATTATACAAAAACAATCTTACAAACTGATATGGCTTGATCTCGTTCGTTAGACTGTAAAGTTAATTTTATTGTAAAGTAAATCTAACAGATCAGATGAAGTCACATCAATTTATGAAATTATTTTATGTAATTCTTTTGTGGATGTAGCAGTACTCTTTATTATTTCTACTAACCAAGCCTTTATCATCTTTGTGTTTATTATATTCATAAGATTCTATCCATTTTATTTGAAAAGGACCATGCTACACGCCATAACACTTGACAAACTTTTTTTTTTCTTTTTACCGAATTTAGTAAAATTTTCTTTTATTTTCATTTTTTTTTTAAATCTTAAGAGTTTCAGATGAAGGTTATAAGTAATTTTTTGTTCAAGAAAAAAAAAATTAGTTTATTTAGTTCAAAGACTCAAATAATTGTCGTGTCATTCTAAGAAGCATTTTCCATTTGAAAATAATTATTGGGACATAAGAAATCACCCAATAATAAAAGTCTCTTGGAGTCTTGAGTCTGAGGGCTCTGGTAGATAACAAAAGAAAGAGGACTTGGGACTCAAAAAGTATGTCAGCTTTGGGCTATAAGTTAAGTGGGCTTGTGTACAGAAAGGGCCATGGTGGCTTTAATTAAGTAGTAGTTAGCCTGTGTACAGAAGAGAACCGTGTTGGGCTTGATTGATTGGTACTCAGCCCATTAATAATTAAAGCCATTTGGTTGTATACAGTAGTAATACTTGAGCCTCTCAAGCTCTCGTCTCTTCTTGGGCGTGTGACCATCATCCCAGCCCATTAACAAGAATTTTGGGATGTTCTCTTGGTCTCGATTCGACTTCATCGTGGGACGGCCGGATATACGAAGCGCACTTCTGGCCAGACGTCGTTCCCTGCACACCAGATGTTTGATGTTTTGAGTCTGCTAACCACCCGATGGTAGATATCATAACCTGTATTGAGAGTTACAGACTTGAAATAACTTCGCATACCGCGCATATTAAGAATGGGAAGGATATGGTCCTGTAAGTGTTATGGGTCTTCACTCAATGGCAATGCATTTCAAATTCAAGCTCCTCTTTCGTGGGATAAACCGTCTCAACAGCCTAACCCAGCAAACTCGTTGCTATGCCCGCGACCCATTTCCCAATAAAGTCTCCCACTACCTGTTCCGTGCCAAACTCATTGATAAGATTCGACTAGGCCTCCGCTCCAGCACTCCCAGCTCGCTTGCGCCTCTCCTAAATCATCGCCTTATCGACTCATTCGTTGTCACTCATGCGCTCCGGTCTGCGCCTTCTGCAGACGCTGCCCTGTCCCTGGTGGACACCCTTCAATCAATTCCCCATTTCTCGCATACCCAGAACACCGTCCATGCGCTGGGCACAGTCCTGGCCAAGTCCCACCGGACTGCGGAGCTCAAATCCCTTATTGATGCTGTCAATGCTGGCAGGTTTCGCAATGTCCGTGTCACTTTTATGAACCTTATGCAGTGGTATGCTGCGACTGGAGACCTTGACATGGTACTCCGTGTTTGGGACGAATATAGGTTGTCAAGCGAGCGTGTATGCACCGAGTCTTGTAACATTGTCATGCGCCTTTATGCTCAAACGGGTAAGGACGACTCTGAGGCCGTGCAGGTTTTCTATAGGATGATAAATGAAGGGGCAATTCCAAATTCTAGGACTTACAAGGTAATGATTGAGCACCTTGTGAACTCCGGAAAGTTAGAGTCCGCAGTGGAGATTTTTAAAATACTGCCCTTGATGAGAATTAGACGCACTTCAAATCAATATTTTGTTTTGATGGAAGGACTTATTGGTGTTGAGCGGTTTGACGAGGTCAAGGATTTGCTCAAGGAAATGATGGTTGATGGAATATTGCCGGGAAGAGCCATGCGTTTGTCATTGAAACGTATGCAGGAGGCAGGATTTGTCCAAGAGACAGATGAATTTCTTGTAGAAATGTTGCCGGATGAGAGAATCAGAAGCATAGGATGTAGTGATGTCCATAGTGATGATGATGATCATTATGATGATGATGATGTGGATGATGAGGATGAGGATGCTTCTCGTGGTAGTGGAGGTGACTATGTTGATAGGGTTCAGTTAAAACCGTGGTTAGACCCAAGGGCCTTGGCAAGTGCCTTACATCATTGGAGCTCTGAAGAGGTATTAGCTCTAGAGGATGCGAGACTGGTGTGGACAACTCGGTTGTTTTGCAAGATTCTTAGGAATTTGAAGTCTCCAGAAACGGCATGGGATTTTTTCTGTTGGGTTGCTTATCAGCCAGGATTTACGCATGATGTTTACACGGTACAAAGGATGCTGGCACTTTTAGCACGCCACGGGCATGTTGAATTGGTTGATAAACTCCTATCCAAAATAAGAAGGGAGGGAATGAGATTGTCCTTCAGCACCATGAGGTTGATCATTGACTTTTATGGCATCTCGAAGAGAGCTGATGCGGCTTTAAAGGTCTTTCGTGATGATAGAACTCTCTGTGGTCCCATATCAATTTTCAATTTGATGCTTCTGTATTCATCCCTATTACGAACATTGACCAAGTGCGGGAGGAATTCTGATGCCATGGATGTACTTGAAGAGATGGTTTTGTGTGGGATTTGTCCGGATATTCAGACATATTCTGGATTAATGCATCACTTTGCATTGAATGGGGACATCAAAACAGTGCAGAAACTCTTTGCAATGGTTAGGCAAAGTGGTGTGAAGCCTGATGGTTATATGTTTAAAGTACTGATCCAAGCTTATTGCAAATCTGAGAGAGCTGCTCTTGCATGGAGAGTTTTTGAAGACATGAGGAATTTAAATTTGATGCCTGATCCTGTCACCAAAGAGCTGCTAGTAAAGAGTCTCTGGAAGGAAGGCAAGCGGAGAGAGGCTGCTGCTGTCGAAGAAAATTGTGGGCAAACAAAAGTTCTTCAACTAACATTGCGTGGTCACATATGGACAGTGAGCTCTGCAGATCTTGCAAGGGTTTATGATATTTATTCAACATGCTTTACATCCACAGCTGGCTAGAGTTGTGAATGTTTCTGCTAAACCAGCAATTATCTGCTTCAAAGCGGTATACCAAGGAACTTTGTTATTTTAGTTATCAATAAAAAAAAATTTATAAAAAAATTGAAGGTAGTTCATGTTTTATTGAAGTTGCTGCCATTCTTTTTCTGGTATTTTTTGGATTTGAAACTGAGTTTCAAGTCTGCAAAGACTCTTTTGATGAAAGAAAAGAACAAAGTGTGAAATTAAGAGATGACTGCTTGTGGTTGCCTTATAATAGTTGGTGTATTGAACCAAAGCCTGTTGTGATACTTGAATGTTATCAGATCTTGGGAATTGGAAAGAACTACCGCAAAGGGCAAAGTGAAGCTGTTTTGTTGCTGTGGAATCGATTAAATTACATTGACCTAGTCAGCCTTGCGTTTAGGTTGTCATCAAAGAATAACAGTGACACCAAGAAATGACTTCTTGTGCTTGTGATATAGTTGGTCTATTGAATCAAAAGCTAAGATTAAATCTGATTGGGATGTTTCTGCAGTTTTGAGTCTTTTAGACCTATGCTAAAACGAATGCCCTTTCTGAAAACGATGTGAGATCAGTTGCACCCAAGCTGATCATTTGAGAGGCAGACGTGTGATTCAGTTTTGTGGATCAAACGTCATTCTAATACCTTGATCTGGTGCCACCATATGGTAACAATCAGAACTCTAGGAGCTGTATGAATCATAGATTATCTTTTCCTTTTTTGTTTCTGGATAAGTAAAATTAAATCTTAGCTGGAAGCCATCAAACATTTTGGTTCTCATGAGTTGGGTGGCTTACTTTTTATATAAAATTTGTAGTGAACTATTCTGATGCTTTCCAAAGATTGTCAGCAGAAAGGAAAGCATTATGGATGAATAATGCGATTATGTATTTTTCTTCATGATAATGTACTAGGAACTCTATAAACTACATCAACAAGTACTTTTGGAACAATCAGAACTCTACTCTATTTTGATTTAAAGATACCTACTATATCCTGTTTTAGCTTCCTTCAACCTATGGCCAGACCCCGAAAACTATCATTTTTCTAAGTTGGGTGCACGCTGGATGAAGTCTTTGGCAGGGCAAAGCATGGCGATAGTCAACTTTAGCTTCTCTGTTATCACTCGGACATCTCCTGGGAAGCAAGAAAACCATGGACCTATGCTTATTACAGGAGGTAATCTACTTATCGGTCTCTTTGATAAGATAATCGCTTTTCAATTATGATGTTAATTGTTTTTTGCTCCATGAATGCCAAGAAAATGAACCCTAGGAATTAACATGGTTCAGTCAAAGGGGATACAACCATAACTTAGAACACCTAATGGCTGCAATTTTGTTATTGACCTATGTATTTGGGTATTACAAGAGAGGTTCATATGGAAAATATGAAGCATATCCACATACAACTTTAGGACTTGAGAACTCTTTAACATTCCCTTCAACTCGAGTTGAAATCTTGAATTTGGAAGGCATCAAGCAGTGCAGAGACATTTGCGGACTGCAGGAAGGCACATATCATTTGTCCCTTCAATTTGAGCTTTTATTTTTTCAGTTCAGATCTTATTAGAGAGTATGGCCGGATCTGATTATCCGACAGCCAATCAAAATATGAGAGTCATGATGCTCCATTGGGAGTTTTCTTTCCCTTAGAATCCGTCCTGCAAGAAAATAGATTTTTATCCCATTCTCAGCTCCTTCAGTTGAGCAGCTTCAAAAGCATATCTTAATCCAAGGTAACACCAAAGTCATATTTTATATCCGCAAATGCAGTGTTAACAACTTTCATTAATTGAAGACAACTAGTTGAATTAAGAAATAAAGGAATCTTTCAATTCCCATTAGTTTATATTAGGAATGAGTCATAGGGATTAATAAATTAGAGCCTGACTTTTTAAACCATACTTAAAACATTAATAAGTAATTGATTTTTTCATGTGAGTCCTAGATTTATCAACTTTTTTCAAAGAGAGTGTGCTAGACTTCACACCTTAAGACTGCAAATATAATTTCTCAATATTAAATACAATACCCTCTTCAGAAATGGTATCCTATCGATAAACAAATCTTCATTGACCTAACTCATTCATCAGACATTGGCATTTTTTTTGGTCAATTCTTATTGGTCGATTAAAACAAATGTGGGTTGATGTATCATGTCTTTTTTATATGATATCTAATTTTGTAAGTTTGGAGCCTCCATTAAATGATATAACGAAAAACAGATAATATAAGTAATTAAGAAAATGTTTGGGTATAAGATTTTCTGAGAAAATTTTGAAACTTTTGAAATAAATTCTTTGCGAAACTTTATGAAGAAGGTTTTTTAAAGATGTTATTATTAGGGTTTGAAAAGTGGTGGCACCATTTAAAATGCTTGGAAAAAAAATTATCATGGGATTTTTTATTATGTTTTGTGAAGGCTTTTTCTTATTATTTATTACGAAAATGAAGGTAAGAAGTTATGATCGAAGTTATTTCCTAGATTGTTTTGGATTGAGACTAAGAAAGTTTTCAAAAATCCCTTATTCCCAAACATGAACTGGGTAAAAAAAATATATCTAACCAAGATCAAATTTTCATTTGAGTTGGTAGATTAGTTTAGTTTTTCCAAACGATGAGTTTTACGTGTATAAAACAGTCATTCTTGACCTTGGTTCACTTGCCCCATGCTTCGTGAATGATTTGCCTAAATTTTAGTTCATACAATTTGAGTTTAATGCATAGCATCTGCTGCTCTGTCAAAGGTGGCAATACAGGGTACCCTATTCTCTAAGATGGTAAAGAAATTTTGATTCTGCAAAAATATTTGCAAGAATTTAAAGCAAGGGATTGCGACAGAATCTCATATCATTGAATAAAAAATAAGTCCTAACTGAATGGGAGAAAGATTAATCGCTAAAACATAAGAAAAGTGAATGAATGATCGTGTTTCAACTACTGATACAGATGTTCTGCTGAAACTGTCATGCTCATATGCTCTTAATTTGTGGATTCCCAGGTCAGGGAAGCATTCCACGTTCTTGAGAGAGATTGCACAATCTCATCCATGGCTGGTCGCCCTGCCGGATTTTTGTTTAAGCAGCTATCAATCAATCTGACCACAAAAACAGCAAGTTCCAAAGGATAATTCCCTCGGAGGGAGGGATCCATGAAGTGCCTCAAACTTTCCTTTCCATCCTCCTCACGAAGCACGACACTCAGGACATCTGATAACTGCATATTCTCCTCCTCATACAGAGCAGCAACCTCTTTCCCAGTCACTATCTCCAGCATCACAACCCCCAATGCATAGACATCAAGCTTTGTGGAGACAAAACCATTTTCCAAATACTCAGGAGCCATGTAGCCTCTTGTGCCAACGATGTGCTTTGTCAAGGAAAATTGGCCTTCCTGACCTTGAGCTGACCTTGCCAGACCAAAGTTCGCAATCTTAGCTCTCAAATCACCGTCCAGAAGAATGTTGCTGCTCTTTATATCCTTGTGGACATGGGGAGGAGCAGTGAAGCCATGAAGATAGTTCAGTCCAGTCGCCACATCCAATACAATCTGCATTCTCTGCGTCCAGCTCAAAAGTTTCCCATCACTGCTGCTGCTGCTGTTGTTATAGATCCAATCACTCAACGGTCCGTTTGCAGCATATTCGTAAACAAGGTACCAATGACCATCGTTGAAACAGATGCCAGAGAGGCATATAATATTAGAATGGTTGATCTTGTTCAACAAATTTATCTCTTTCGATACATCTCCATTCATTTTCTTAATGGCTGCCAAATCCCCATTAATCCTGCCACGATAAACGGATCCTTGAATCCAGCAACTAGGACTGAAATCATCCGTTGCGTGTTGGAGTTCCTTAAAACTATACACTTTGAGGGATTGAGCCATATTAGTTATGCTTTCTAAGAAGTCCTCGGATTCTTCCTCCACCTTCTTCTTTTCTGGTTTTGCATGTGCCTCAAACTGATCCGAGACAATGACAGAATCAGATTTCTTCTTGCTTTTACGGAAAAATAAGCAGAATATTACTGTGCCAAAAACCAATACAAGAGCACTTCCTCCAAGAACCCCAACAAGGACATAAACCCATGTTTTGCTTGAGCTTTCACCGGAGGGGGGAGGAGGCGGCGGTGATGCCGATGGTGGGGGAGGAGGTTCTACGGTTTGAGAGCTTGATGGCGGGTCTTGCAGAGGAACCAGAAGTGTGGTGAAGTAATAAATTGTGCTCTGAGCAGAAAGCTCATTAGCCGCCAAAGTCATCTCAGTGCTCGCGCCAAATCTCTTGCCAATGAATTCAACACTATCACCGACTGCGACCAGGTAAGTCAATAAATAATTGACATTCACATCAATTTGATTCTTAGTAGGACAAGCACATCTAAGAGGAACATTGATTGTTGCACCAGAAGATAAACTAGTAGCGCCATTATTATTTTGATTCTGAAGAGCTTGACAGGTGGAAAGGGCTTGGAAGGTGTTATTAGCAATCAAGAGATAAGTATCTCCAGTCTTTATAACATAACTCGCATTTGCTTGGTAGTAATGACCTGAACAGGAGCAGTTGACTGGAACAAGCACCAATTTGTTCGTTTCAAATGTTGCAGTCTCTGAAACAGAGTTAATCAGAGAGAGCTGGGATGGATCGGAGGCCAAGAGAGCAGAGATGGCAGAAACAGAGTTGTATGGGGGTTGGGATCTGAAGGTGAGGTAGCCTTGGCAACTTGTGTTTAGGCCATTACAGGAGTAGCCAAGAGCAGAATTTGAGTTATTGCCACAATCCGTTGTTACCTTTCCTTCATAAGGTTGCTGAGCCAGAATCAAAGAACAGCTTGAGAATAACAAGATTATGAGAACGAAAATGAGAGTGGGGGAATTCATTTCAGGTTGAAGATGAAAGATCAGCAAGAGGTTTATGGGAAATAATAGTAGGCTGATAATCAACAACGTTGGTGGAGCTAAAATACTTTGGATTTTTTTTTTTTCTAGGGAGAAAGTTCCAAGAAACACTTCATGTTGAATGTGTCAATAAGTCTTTCTGACGTCTGATCTGGACAAGCTGAACCGAACGTGGTGGACGGAGCCGCGGAATCAAATTCCATCATAGCTTAAAAGAAGGGCCAACCCATTTTTTCTAATGAACAGTAATTATTTAAATATTGTGATTTTAAAAGGATAAGATAATCAAATTTGTCACGGCGTTTAAAATTCCATATGGGTTTGAAAGCAGGCAAAAGCCTTTGACTCCATCAAACTCAATAATGTTGACGTGAAAACTCGATCTTACTGGAAATGAACAACAACTATGACCGAATTGAAGTCTTGATGTTTGTAATTTATTTTAAAACTTACCTATATTTATATGAACAAGAATCTTCTCAAATTTTCGTTCGAACTTAAAAATATATTAGGTAAGAGAAAAATCGACATATCATGTTTATGGTATATCATTTATTTACTTTACAAGATGTGATTTTTGATCCCTCCATACGAAGAAGTCAAAGTGGGTGACCAAAATGGAATTGATGCATGGTGTAGCATAGTCCCCTACATGTTCATACTTAACTTCTCTCTCTTAAATTTTATTAGGGTGAGTTTGGATGTTGAAGTGAGTTGAATTGTTTATTATATTTTGTGTTGAGATTTGAAAAAATTGTAATGATGAGTTGAGATGAGTTGATAGTAGTTTATATTCCAAACGCACCCTAAGAGTTTTTATGAAATTTCTTGAACCATTAAGAGGTTCGGATAGTGAGATGAGAATTTTTGATTTTCGATGAAAGTTTAAAATATTATTTTTTAATATTATTATTGTTTAAGGATTTAAAAAAGTTAAATTAAGATTTGAAAAAGTTGAATTGTTTATTATATTTTGTGTGAAAATTTGAAAATTTTGTAATGATGAGATGGAAATTTTGTATCTCATTGCACTTGCTAAATCTGTCTGTCTATGCTTTAAAAAGAACTGTTCAAGATTACATCTAATAACATGTTTGGATACTTAGAGTATTTCAAGATTTCATGAATAGTAATAAATAGACAACGCAATTGCTTCAAATACTATATATGTTATTGATTCCAGAAAGAAAATTACCATCCTTACCCACGATCCATCCGCAATATGTTATAATTTAAAAAATTTATTTATAAGATTTGAAAATCTAGAAAATTTATTTATAGGCCTAATGTTCCCTTTGGTCACGAAATGTTATAAAAATCAAGGTATAGATCTAAAATATTCGTAATTATTTTCAATGAATTACACATACTTTTGAGTTATTGTACCGTGAAAACCTATCAAAATATGAGGTATGTGTTGTTGTATCAAAATAGAAAAATTCTATTCCTAAACCTCATACATCACACACCACTCTTTTTATAATTTCTTTAATTTTATTCTCTTACTAAATGTATGGTATATGGATTATGAGTAGAATAATTCAATTATTTTAAAAATAATAAAACTAAAATAAACTTTAAAAAAATTTAAAACAAATAAAAAAATTTTAAAGTGTGGTGTATGGATTTATGAAAATGCTCATCAAAATATGCAAGGCCAGGCCATACTGCAAGCCATAATTAATGGCGCAGACTCCAGCCGCAGCAGC
Source organism: Juglans regia (assembly GCF_001411555.2). Classification (NCBI taxonomy): domain Eukaryota; kingdom Viridiplantae; phylum Streptophyta; class Magnoliopsida; order Fagales; family Juglandaceae; genus Juglans; species Juglans regia. Next base: position 3,365,752 of record NC_049907.1, read on the forward strand.
CGGGTGACAAATCAAAAAGTTGCCAGTAGCAGGGGCTCCGCATCAAGCCTGGGCTTTACAAATTTCTGAAAAAAGGGCAATATATCTTAGCTAACAAGAAACTACAAGAGGAAACTAACTAGGAATTAGGCCCCGCAAACGGTCTAGTCGGCTATGTCACGTCAGTCATTACATTTAAAAATATAAAAAAAAAAAATATCTGAAAAGAGATTTTGCGTGAGTTTTAACTCGTTCTTCAAACAAACGAAATATGTGAAAGTTGAAACCCATATCGTTGTTCAGCTTCGAGAATTCAAAGTTTGTAAAAGTAGAAGAAGTTAAGAAGAAATTGGGCGATGACAGCCATGATGAGCCAAACAAAGTCTAACGGAAATGGGGAGGAGAGCTTTGGGGAACTGCAGGAATTGTTTGAAGAGTTGTTTCAAAGGGATATTGTTACATTTGACTCAAGTTCACGTATTACTAGTTGTTCTGGTTTCTCCTCCTACACGTCTTTTTCTGGGAGTTCTGGTTATGATCAATTCATGAATAATATCATAGCCGATCGAGGTAATGCAACTAGTCGTACGTGTTTAAATTTTCTTCATGTGCATGCGTTAATGTTAATTCCGACTTCCGAGCTATTTCTTCTTCATGGGAAAATGGAATACCAACCAACAATAATAATAAATAAATGATCGGGAAGATGGAACGTTGGGGATCCTTCCTGGCATTTGCTTTCCTTCGACTATACACCGATTGAGTTAGTGCACGTACCCATCAAGCATTAGTCAAGTAAGTTGAAAAGTTTTCCAGGTTTGAATCCAACAACTACGTGCGACGACCATGAAACTAGCCAGAAAAAGTTTTATTCACATCGGTGGGTCACAACTAGTGAAATCATGGCTCCTTGTTATAGACCCATTTCACCATTCTACTATTATGCTCATGTTCATTTGTATTGTTCTTCAACTGCTTTCTTGCAGGAGCTGTGAAAGGGCATGTAATTAAGGAAGAGTGAGGAAGGGAAAGTCTGAGAGAGGGAGCTGGTCTTCGAAGGGAGCCGGGGGAGGGAACGATTCGCAGGGGGAGAACAGGTTCGAAGAAAGATGGGGGAGAATAGGGAAGACGAGGGAGGGAGACTAGGAGCTCTGAATTCAGGAGGAGGGAGAATGAGAGCCAAAACGAGCCATCCAAGTCCAAAACGAACCGTTTTATTTTTCACTTGGATACCGTTTGCGCAGCGGTTACGCATGCCGCTTGTATCCAGCATTTTTCTTAACTTATTTATGCGTTGTTTTGCTGCATTGAAGTTCCACCAAGAAAGTGAAACCAAAGAAGACCCTCCAAGTTTGTGGGACCAAGAGTTCCCACATCAGCAAACACTGGTGCAGATTTTTTTAGATAAAAACAAGGCCTGAATTCCTCATCTTTGAAATTTATTTATTTCATGTGGAACATGGATTGAGGTGGAAACAGAAAGGAAAGAAAACTCACAAGGAGTTGAAGTTTGTACGGACTTGTCCAGAAAATTCATTACAATCACAGAGCCCGGAGAAAGCTCAAGAAATTATCTAGGTGAAAAAGTAACTCCCCTTCCAAGAGAACAATTCGTCTATTTAGTTACCCAGCACAGATACTGTATTGTAAAGTAGAACAGAAAAACTATACCAAGACATGAAGCAAAGCAGTGGCAGTTAAATTGACAATTACCTCCTCCAATTGCTCTCACCTCTATTATAACTATTGAAACTCCAATTATGAGACAAAAGATACAACTAAAAAGGTCATCCCGCAGTCCATCGACCAATCCATCAGGAGTGATTACAAATAGGAGGAAACGAGCAGCTGAACAGAGAGATAATACATTAGTCCGAGCATGAATTTATCTGTGTTACAGTTTACACGAGGGCATAATGAACAGATTAGCTGTATAATCAAGAAAAGATTCAGACCAGGAAAAGTTTGAGGGTCGAAGAGGTTTGCTGCAACAGCTAGAAAGGCAACCCAACAACCAAATTGTCCTCTGCATATTTGGATTAACAAGTTTAGTGAATGAAATAGCAGAACATAGAATCTAAAATATGTATTATAGTATACAGATAATTGTCAGACACCTTATAATTTTGAACAGAGCAGTTGGGAAACTTGTAAAAAGATACAATACTAGAAGGGTAGTTTTCATAGATGATCTCTGGCCTGTTCGATTCAAGAGCAACAAAAACCTGTAGGGGAAACAAAGATTCAGTACAAAACTTCTAGTCAGAGAAACGGAATGTCAGAGTGTCTAAGGTTCTTCGTGAAAACAAAACAACCATACGAAGTCAGCATTTAGATACATCATTAAGTGTAAGTGCCATGCTGGTTTCAGCAAATATTGAATTTAAGGTATGTATCGAAATGTCGCATGTATCGATTGAGGTATTTGGCATGAGTTTCAATTGAAGCTTGTACAAAACAAAATGAGATGGATTATACATTAATAGCCAACCTCTAGTAGCGATGAGGAACTATTATGAAGCTATAATCTTCATCGAGACAAATGCACAAATATCAGACACCAAGTAATTCTTCAAGTGCAACACATGCAGAAGTCCATGTCAACGAGTTTTCTAGAAATATTTTGGGGGTCTAACCCTCATTCTGATATGTATACAGAATAGAAAAGAACTTGTATGTGATCATTGATTGGATCACTTGCTGAATACACAGACATACTCAAAAGCTATTAACCTAAAAGCGAGAACTTTAAACAATTAGAACGTTAGAATAGCGTAAAATCCCCCCCCCCCAAAAAAAAAAAAAAAAAAAAAAGCAAAAACAAAACAAAACTATGAAATTGCTATATCTATAAATTTCTTATCAGAAACATACAAGTAAACAGCATAATGTCTACAAAACGCATTTCTGTTTACAGAGAAATGATTTGGCATGATGTATATGTCAAGCACACTCAATATACTCCATCCCAGAAGCTATAGAAGTTCAGTGGTTATCAAATTTCAATCCACATGACCATTCAAATAAATATATATTAGAAGCCTCAATGCATCAAGGACTATTTACCTAATAATTCAAATATTTGTTTCCCTCTCCGTTTTTTAGTAACAAAATGAAGCAGAAGTAGGACCAAACTGAGAGTTAGCAGCATAAATAAAGAGGGACTTGCCCAGACTTACTAATACAGTCGAAATTTGGCTTCTGAACAAATACAAGATGCAAGACAAATTCAATGATTACGAAGTACACCACCATATTTAACAATTTTGAAGGGTATTGAAATTGTCACATCGAAGATAATTCAATCGTAAACTGTCCCCCCTACTTCTTTTCCACACACCCAAATCATCTCAGCTTTTAAACTTGGTTAATGATCTATGATGAAGTTTTTTCCAGAGTGGAACTTTGGTGTCTGAACAATGCAAGACAATGGTTTTTTTCAAAAAAAAAAAAAAATCTGAAAAGCTTCCAGTAATCATAGAAAAGGATGTTCTGCTAGAACCGTAGTCTGTAACAAGAAGGAAACGACTCAATATCGTCTACATCAGATTCTATAGCCAGAGCCTCTTTTGCCAGTCTGCTTGCAGCACCATTCGCATCTCTCTTGAAAAACCCAAATCATAGTGCAGCCATTTTCAAATTGAATCTAATCCAATCGCACGCTTCAACAACGCATAGAACTAATTCTCAACACATAATCCAAATCACCCAAAGCCACTGCTATATAACAACACTGTAGAAAAAGCCCATGAAACCAAAACAGAAATCACAGATTCACATATTAGAAAGATAAGACTCACAAGGCAAAGAAGGTTCCACCCCATTGAAAGCTGGATCGAGCTGCGCTTGATTTTTCTGGAGAAGCCGATGATTCACCAATTGCTGCATGCCCGATTCTTGCGAACGCTTCAGCAACTCCATTTCCCAGATTTCCCATCTTTGCATTCAGAATGTTTCACATTTGATCACAGTGATCTGACTCTACTTTTTTCTTTTATATCTTTGTCTGGGAATATTCGAGCCACCTGAAGTGATGGAAGTCCGATATCCACCAAGGTCGGGAATTCGACCAGTCCGCGTGGTTTCAAAAAGGAAGAGTAGACGTGGCCATGCCTACAGCCGTCAGATCATCTCTAATCTCTCTCCTGAGTTGCGGATTCTCCGAGTCTTGACATATTTTCTCGTACGAGTCGAACAGTCTTCCAGCGAGTTTCTTGTTTGGATTTTGCAATTTATACAAGTAGTTAACTTAACTATTTTTTAATCCTATTTAATGCAGCTGACTTTCATATTAATATTAACGATACTTAGTTATATCAATAAACAAATTTATAAACATATATTTTCTTTTTATTTTCATTTACGACTTGTGCGTTACGTTTATTTTAATATTAATTTTACAATCTAACATATTATATTAAAATACATCAATTTATAAATTTATATTTTTAACACTTTTTTATAACTAAAATATTTTTCTTTGTTATATAACTTAACTTAATGATATTTTTCTCTTAATTATTTTTATTGATATGATATATTTTAAGTGATTTTTTTTTATAAATAATTTTTGTAAAAGGATCACTTAGGCTTATTTGGGGACTGGGGTTAGTGATATAAGATCATGAAAATTTTTGTGAATAGTAGTAAGATATTTTGAGTTGAGTATTTTTTGTATTTTAGAAAATGAGAGAAAAAAATTAAATAAAAAATATTATGAAGTTAAAATATTGTTAGAATATATTTTTATAATATTATTTTTATTTTGAGATTTGAAAAAATTAAATTATTTTTTTATTTTTTGTTTAAAAGTTTAAAAAAATTGTAATGATTAATTTGAAAATTTTATAATAATTAGTTTTAAAATGTTTGTATTTAAATTATGTTTAAGAAAGAGATGAGATTAGATAAAAATTTTAGAATTAAATCTATTTCTAAACAGAGATAATATAAATATCAGCCTACTGTACACATCAGCCGCCGCACACTCAATGTATTGAGTGAAAAAAAAAAATTTACTTGTAGTGTGCTGCGACTAGCGGCTGATGCGCAATACAGCCCTTCTAAACAAAACTGGGCACATCCACTAGAGAAACTTACAGTGCGATTGAAATGATATGATTGACAAGGAAATATGATAGCAATACTCTATCACTTAATTTTATAAATACACATAGACCATACATGTTACTAGAAAAACAATCATTTAAGAATATAATATCTTAAAAGTGGTCATTTGAAATTAGAATTAAAATATTTAAATGTTATTCAAAGCTTACAAATATAATATATATATATAATATTAAATAGTGCAGGATATACCTCCAATTCGAATAAAAATAAATTAAATCTATTATAATCTAATTGCTTGTTAACAACTTGGTAAAGTTTTTTTTAGAAATTATATTTGCAGTTATAGAGCATGTAAGAGTTGAAAATTCCTTTTAAAAAAGATGAATAAATATGATACTTACGTAAAAAAAATTAATTTTTTAACTGTAAATCTACTCAATTTCAAAAGAGTAATGTGACATACAGTTGTAGAATACGTAAGTACCGTGCAGTCGTTTTGAAATTAAAGAGTGAAGATTACTATTAAAAAAATTATTAACTTTTTATATAGATCTATTGTGTAGTGCTTATATACTTATGATTGCAAGTATGAATTCTCTTTATATATATATATATATATATATATTTATATATATATATATACAAACAACACTTCCACTACCCATTATTTCTATTGATAAAGGGATCGGGTTGGCAAATAATGCGTGGAAAAACGGAACAGAGGACGCAGAGTTGGATGGGCCAACGATAATGAGCAGGCAGCTACCAATAACTTACATGCTGAGGTGTAGTCTTGTTTGTTTCTTCTGAGCCGATGTGTGCATTCTTGTTTGACCTGTACGTACATATAGAGAGCTAAGAAGATGCGCTTCAGATCAACAACTTGTGATACTTTTGGGCCAATTTGAAACTGACTTGGAATCTCATCCAAGGGAAATCGACCTGGTCTAAGTTTTTTCTTGCTAAATACGTTGGTCAAAAGCATATTACGTACTATGGTTGATACTAAGGTCTGTTTGGTTGTTGGATTGTATTGAAATCAATTCAATTCAGTCTAATTTTAAATTTAGTCTAACATCTAAATACTAAATTTTAAAATTACTAAATTCATCTCAACTCAAAACTTCTTTACATGTAGGATCCACAATCTTTTTCAACTCAACACCTCTTTACACGTGGGACCCACATTTTTCAAATTTTTATAAATATATCTAAACTCATTTTAACATCCAAATACATCTAAACTCATCTTAAGTGGGCCCTACAAAACTTACTCAACCATCTTAACTCACTACTATTCATAAAGCATTCAACTCATCTTAACTCAGCTTAACATCCAAATGCAACCTAAGAAGGAATCCAAGTTTTAAAAAATGCTTTTGAATAACTTACCTACTGTTTCTCAAAATTCAAAGTAGAGGGTGAAGGAAAAAATGGTCATTCTGGTGAGACAAGTGGCTCAGTGATGGTCCGATTAATGAACATGATTCTGTTAGTGAGTTACCTGATTTATTGTTGTCTGAATGTAAAACAGAAAATAGATGGAATGTTGAGGTATTTGATCGTTTGGTGGGAGTAGAAAAGTTTGATTAGATCATGGATGAGTTGGGAAAAATTAATCCAGGAAAAGAAATGCTTATATGGTTGCCGAATTCTCAAGGGAATTTTTCAACCCGTAGTGCATGGGAGTGTGTATATGGATTCATTCTCCTAAAATTCCATGGATGAATTGGGTGTGGCATTCTTCGTTGCCAAGAAAAATGTCAATAGTTATGTGGAAGGCTTTGCATGGATGTTTACTAGTTGATGATCGCATAGGGAGAGCGGGTATTAACTTGGTATCTAAATATGATTGTTGTACTTCAGGGGTTATAAGGATCAAAATCATATCCTTGCATTGGGGAATTTTGTCGAGCAGGTGTGGCGTATTTGTTCAAATCAGTTGGGAATGCCTTTGTTGGAAGGAGGAACCTGGAAACAAAAGATTGAATCTTGGCATAAGCGAGCTAAAAACAATTCTCAAAGTGGATAATTGATTGGAATTCTTCATACCATAATTACTTAGAGACTTTGGTGGCGTCAGTGTAAGGCAAGGATAGAGGGGAAGTAAGAATCGATACAAGCAGTTTGGAGTTCTATCAAATACTGGTTGGTGATTGCAAGTGAAAAAATAAAGAAGTCTTCAGGTTTAAGCCGCTGAGATGAGGATATTTTGAAGTTATTAAATTTGCCTATTAAGGTTCAAATACAAAAACCTGCTCAAATAGTTAAATGGTCTCCTCCTACCATAGATTGGTTTAAACTCAATGTTGATGGAAGCCTTTTAGGGAACCTAGGGTCTTCAAGTGTAGGAGGAGCGATTCGTGATCATAGAGGAGATTTGCTTGCTGGTTTTTCAATATTTACTAGTATTCGGTCAAATAATGTTGCAAAATTTATGGGTTTACTTCAAGGTCTTTGTCGTAAGTATCCCAAGATTCACAGAGATAAATCCAAATTGGATACTTATGCTGAAACGACGTTATTAATGGCAAAATCATTCTTCGAAAGGAGTATTACCATATTGTGTCCCTAGAATTGAGGTCTTAGAATGATTTTACCGTATAGAACTTCTCAGCCTCTATAAATAGGTTACCATGTATGTTCTGGGCACCAACTCTCTCTCCCTCAGATTCTTATTGTTAGAATATATTTTTTAATATTATTTTTATTTTAGAATTTGAAAAAATTGAATTGTTTGTCTTATTTTGTATGAGAATTTGAGAAATTTGTAATGATGAGATATAATGTTTTCAAAATTTTAGATTTTAGTCTTAAAAACAAACCAGGATTTAACTATCAGAGGTATCCCTAGTTGGAACCCCCGAGATTTTTATTCTGGTTACAAGTTAGTTGAATGTGTTACGGACATCACCATAAATTACATCAACAATTTACATAATATATGTTGGACCTACGTGTGAGAATGATTGGAAATTATGAGGCATACCCACCAAGGAAAAGAAGAAGAAAGGGCATGCATGCAAAGATTAAACACAAATGCACTTTGTATTTGCAATCAGATGAGTGTAGAGAAATCTCATACAAAGACTACAGAATTGAAGTAAGAAAGAAGTAAAGCCTTAGTTAACCAATAATTAAGGTAGGTCAACCGTCAGGAGACGTGGACTCATGGATTGGATCGAAACCAACACTCGACCGACGTCGTATATATACACCAACACAACAATAATTAAATTAGAAGTCCGTACGTGTCTAGTACTCTTGTACTTCACAAGAAGACAAGGCTTTGAAAATGAGTTTTGTATGAATTGTTCCTTTCTTATATGTCCCTGCATGGTGCCTACATGCACGCATACAATTTAATAACCCTTGGACACCACGAAAATCTTTAGTTCTTATCTCTACTAATGGATGAAGATCGATGAGATCTGCAAAAATAACCAATTTTTTATTAAATAAAAAAATTATATCTAACTTACTATAAATCGAGTTATTTATTGAAGTATTACATTTAAACATGAGTAAATAGAGAGAGTGTCATATATAAGCGTTTTTTATATCTTAAATTTTGGTTGAGCAATTTGATCTTTTATTCCTCATATTATACACTAAATAAAAATTTAGAAAATAAATACAATTTATGAAATATCCCTTAATTTATTATAAAAATAAAAGAAATTAATTGAAAAAGGCCTACGCATTTGAAAAACTAATAGAATACTAAATTAAATACCACAAAAAGTACTACTAATCCTTTTGCAGTATGACCTAAATGTGGCTTAGTACTCATTTGGGGGCATTACAACTTTAAGTCATGCCACCTATAATGAAATGACTTGACGAAAATGTTGAGAATTTAATAAGATGGGAGAGATTGTGAAATTTAATATTGACTGATGAGTATAAGTAGTGTATGAGATTTCATATTGCTTGAGAAGGTGGGAGAAGTTCTAGCTAATTATAATAATTTCAATGTGTACGAGGTGTGACTTACCAGGTGAGTGAGAAGTTGCATGCATTGTTGTTGGGAATCATGTGCTCGATAGGTTCGTTCGACCTTATACCTATATATCAATGATTCAATATTACTAGGAAAAGATGTTCCCAAGTTCTTGTCCGAGCTTGAAGGCCCCTAGGCAAAAACTTAAGGAAACATTGATCCCTATATATTAATCTAGATAGCTAGGCTCTACGCCTTCCGTTAACTTGTACGTTGACTAGCTAGTTATACCCATTTTATGGGACTGAGTTTAAATCAGACTAAAAAATAACCATATATATATATATATATCGATCATTAATTGGATACCCATAACTTTGCTTTAACTTGATGCGTTTCACAGAAGGCATGATCGGGTGCCTCTTGGAAGATGAGTCGGTATATATATGCTTCTAATTCACTTATTCCATAAGTAAACGAAACATATTCCAACTTGCATAATAATAGGCTTACTTATGAACAAAGCAATTGCTAAATTACAACTTCAAACAGAACACGTACGTACAAATCATACAAGCCACAACTTTACAAAAGCTGCCGTCTAAGCAACCGATACACGAAGAATATTGATTAATTAATGGGCCTACGTGCTTGAGATTAAACTCTACTAGCTAGAGATCGAGAGACGCCTGCATGGATCGAATAGTTTCTTAATTTTTTCATTGACATGCATTAATGGAGTTTTGTTTCGAGATTTTTCTTCTCTTTTTCACAAATTAGTACGTAATACATGATGATGTAATTTAACAAGTTAAGCCATGATCATCGTTCATCATTTGGTGAAACTCGTTAAAATCAAGCTCTCCGTTGCCATCGGTGTCGTAAACTCGAATCATGGCGGCGCACTCGTCTTGGGACTTAGTGTCTCCAAGGCGTTGTAGCATCCTCTGCAAGCTTCTCGGCGTTATGCGGCCCGACCCTTTCTCCATTTCGAACATCTCAAACGCTTTCTTTAGGTCCTGATCATCATCGCCTCCCCCGCCATCCCTCTTCATCAGCCTCAAAAAGTCTTTAAAATCCAACAGACTGTCCCCGTCGGAGTCAAGATCGTCGATCACTCCCTGAGCCTCTTCGTGCGACATGTACTCTCCGATCGACGCAAAGTATGATCTGAGTTCCAGCGCCGAGATTTTGCCGTCCCCATCTCCGTCGAAATAACGAAAAACTTCTTTCAGCTCGTCTTCCCTAGAGCTGTACTTCGAACTCTTGGTACGTGGTGACATGGGAGATGATCTTGGAGATCTCGGAGAGCTTAAGGAACTTGAGCCAGACTTTGATTTCCGGCGATGGAGGCTTACCCTAAGACTTTTGTTAGAGAACCATTTTGAAGGTTTAGGTACTCTTTCGGACGTTGCCATTGGATGTGACATTTTCTTCCTTCAATTCAAGAAAATACAGAGCTTCTAACCACTTTATATTAGAGATGTTAAGAATTTTAAAAGAATAAAGTTAGGGAACTGCAATGAAATTGCCAAGAAGAAGGGAGTCCTTACGTCAACTTTATTGTTGTGGGGATGGAAATTGCATGGCAGTTTCCGAAAGGGACACGAATTGACTGAGCAATTTCCTTTTGGAATAAGCTGAGAAATTATTTGTGTTTAAGCTTGGTTTGGATTCAAAATTTACTTCAACTCATCTCATTTTATTATTATAATTTTTTTAAATTTTTACATAAAATATAATAAATAATTTAATTTTTTTAAATTCTCACACAAAATATAACAAATAATTTAATTTTTATTCTACTATTCACAAACTATTTGAACTCATTTCTAAATCTAAACCACAACATAGACACACATTTTAAAATTATATTTAACATAAAAAATATTTAAATACACATAAAAAATTTATTTTCTAACAGACCTCATTTCAAAGAGAGGACTCATTTTAAAACTATATGTAACGTTATTTTAACAAACAATGCCGACATACCGTATGCACTTTAATTTAAAGGGGAGTAATGTTAGATATATTGTTATGAATTGTGTAAGTGCTGTATATTTTTTAAAAAAAAGAGTAAAATCTATCATTACAAAATTGAAATTTTCATGTAAATTCTATATTTATTTATTTTTTTAAAAGAGTAATCCTAAATACATGCATGAGTTGTGTAAGCGCCGAATATTTTTTTAAAACAAAAGTGATGTTTATTATTAAAAAATTAATTTTTTTATATAAATTTTATATTTACTTATTTTCTTTTAAAATGAGTGCAAGGCACTAGTGCACTTTATGCATAATCACAAATATTACTTTTATTTTTTAAAATAAATACATGATATTTACGTATTTTATAATTATAAATATATATTTTTTTAAAGAAATGTATCGCAATTGCGCACTCTGTTATTATAAATATAATTCCCAGATCTTTTAAGGGCAGTCAAAAGCAGGAAAGAATTTACTACTTTGATAAGATGCCTTTAATTGGAGTTGGTACTGTAGTTTCCTCGATGCTAGCTCGATATTCTTTATTAATATTGTGCGAGTGTTTCTCAAACGCCTGGTGTTAAATCAAAGAACTCATAAAATCTCTACACAAAAAGAAATAAAGGAAAAGAGTAATTCTACATACAACCGTGAAGTGTGTAACTGCCGCGTAATCACTTTGAAAAAGAGTGGGATCCACTATTAAAAAATTAATTTTTTTTATGTGGGTCCCATGTTTTATTCATTTTTTTCAAAGCGATTACGCGACGGTTACGCAATTCACGGTTGTAAGTATATTTTCTTAAAGGGAAAATACGTACGCGCGTTCATTAATTAATCTTACGTGCCTTTTTTCTCCCTGCCGTATTATACGTCGAAATAGTCGTTAATTTTTTCTCTATGACTACTTTTTTAATAGTCGACTCTTGAATTTACGAGGAAGTTACAGCTAGCATATATCTTTTATGGGGCCCCAGCTAGCTGAGAGTTCCGCTAGTGCATTTTATGTATTTATATTTTATTTATATATATATTTTTTAATATTTTTAAAAAATTATAATATTATTAAAAAATATTTCTTTAATCACTGACTAAAAAATAAAAATCTCAAGTAAGAAAGACTAGCATTTTCCATTGATGATGAGCTTTGACGTACTCATTACAAGGGCGGACCGATCTACGAGAAATTAGTATTAAAATAACTAACATTTTTTAATAATTTTTTTGTCATGCATGTGTACATAGTGCTATATATATTATTTAATACAAAAATATTATAAACATAATTTGAGATTTAAAATATTTTTAATACTTTATCATTATAAAGAGAAATTTAATTTAAAGGTGACTTCATGAATAATAGAGAAAAAATAGATGCTCTGACTACTATTTTAGTATCAAACAAACTATTTTAATTTAAATACGCGTATGGTAACGAAGTTATAATAAAGAGACAGTGCAATTAGTTGGCTGGAAAAGGTTGATATATATATATATATATATATATATATATATATATATGGCATTCAAATTGACTTGAGACTCCTTTCGTAGCTAAAAAATATGGGTACTGACTACTGATATTAAAATATATAATATTATATTATTATTTTCATTTTAAAATAGTTAACCTAATGTGAATTCAACTACTCAAAAATTAATACTATAATTAAAAGTTAAGATTCTAATTAAATTTTAAACTTGACAATGCCAATGCTCTGTGTAGTTTAACCAAATTGTTTGCTTAGACATAGATCGATATGGACAGTACTGCTACACCCACCAACAAAATGTACCGACACTTTGTACACATAGTATTAAATTATTATTTTTTTATTTTAAACATTTTTTGTGTATTTTAAAAAAAAAAAAATATTAAAAAAATAAACAAATACAAATACTAATTAAAAAAAAATAGATCAATATAAATGATAGATACACTTTGTTGATGTACCTATCATTTTTCTATATATATATTTGTAGGTCCGTTAATGCGTGTTAAGTAAGATATATATAGTAGAAGAAATTAATAGGAATGCTGCCTAGCTAACTAACGCGCGCATGCAGTCTCTTTTAAGGCTGCAGCATGCAACACGACCGTTTGGTCCATGCCCTTTCATTTCTTTTTATGATCTTCTTTAGCTTCTCCTTTCTCTTTTTCAAATAAAGTATTCCAAGAAGAAAAGATAAAAAAAAAAAATGTTATATTTTATGCACTAGATATATTTTACATTAAAAAAGTTTTGCAATCTAATGCATCAGCGTATGTTATATCAATTTATGAATTTTATTATTGCGAAATATTAGCTTTAAAAATCAACTATTTCTTGATAAGAAATTATACATGAAAGTAAAAAAGATCATAAGACATTTGCAGTGATAAGGTGTGCAACTACAAGTCTGGCATATTTCATTTGAAAAATGTAGGTATATCCAAGATTCACATGTAAAAATTGATAAATTCTGAATCTAAACATGGAATCTTAAAGCAAAATGAACAATGAAAGAGAGTAAAGCAGAGTCGTGCGTAGCTTTACTTCTGTATTATAAAACTGAGTTGTGTACTGCTGTTTACATCAACCTATTTATACAAGAGAAGTTGTAACTAATTAACTAACTATTACGTCAACCAATAACATTGAGCCACAACATCATTATCTTAAAATAAAAAATGAATCATGTATTCTAAGAGTACTCCTCAAGATGGAGAATGGATGTCTAAAATTTCCATCTTGGACAACAAGCTAGGAAACTGGTTACAACCAAGGGGTTTAGTAAAAATGTCACTTAATGGATGAGCAGAAGCAACATGTAGTGGTTTGATGATGTTGGCCAGCATTTTCTCCCGTACAATGTGGCAATCTATTTCGATATGTTTTGTTCTTTTATGGAACACAGGTTTTGCTGCAATGTGTAAGGTAGCTTTATTATCACAAAATAGCAGTACAGGTTTGTGATGATCAATCAAAAATCTTTCAATAAGGCAAGCAACCATGTCAATTCACAAGTGGCGGATGCCATGGATTTATATTTAGTTTCGACTGAGGAACTTGACACAATTTGTTTCTTTTTAGATTTCTAAGATACGAGTGAATTATTAAGGAAAACACAAAAGCATGTTACTGATTTTCTGGAGTCCACACACCCTACGCAATTAGAGTCACAAAAAGCCTCAAGATGCAAATTAGATTGTGCTGAAAAAAATAACCCTTGTGCAGGTGTTCCCTTCAAATATCTAAGGACTCTATGAGCTACATCTAAGTGAGGTTGCCATGGTTTATCCATGTATTGGCTAAGAACTTGAACTACATAAGTCAAGTCTGGCTGAGAAATGATAAGGTATATCAACCTACCAATTAAACTTCGATATCTGGAAGCATTTTCAATTAAATCACCTTCAGATGAAGATAATTTGATGTCTGGTTCTATGGGAAACTGAACAGGTTTTGTAGCTAGTAAACTTGAGTCTTGTAGGATGTCCAATGAGTATTTTTTTGGGCACAAAGTGACCCTTTGTGAGATCTGGCCACTTCTAGACCCAAGAAGTATTTCAATACCCCTAGATCTTTGATTTTGAATCTGTCATCTAAAAATGACTTCAAGGCAATGATTGAATCCATGTTATTGCTTGCTAGTATTATATCCTCTACATAAACTAACAAACCAATGAAAGAAGAATCTGTGGTTTTGATGAAAAGTGAATGATCAGGATTGGACTTAGTGAATCCTTATTCAATAATAGCAGAGGAAAGTTTGGAAAACCATTGGCGTGAGGCTTGTCTCAATCCATAAAGTGAGTTGGTAAGCCTGCAAACTTGAGAATCTCCTTGTTTTGCAAATCCTGGTGGTATGTCCATGTAGACTTCTACATTGAGGTCACATGCAAAAAAGCATTATTTACATCTAATTGATGTAAATACCTACCAGTTTTTAGCAGCAGCCAAAGCTAGCAAACATCTCACTGTGGTCAGCTTTGCAACATGAGAAAAAGTTTCCTAAAAATCTAATCCTTCAACTTGTATATATCCCTTTGCCATCAATCTGGTTTTATACCTCTCAATGCTTCTATCTGCCTTGTATTTTATACGATAGATCCACTTACAGCCTATAGGTTTCTTTCCTACAGGTAAGAAATAATGTAAAACATCTATGAGAAGGTGAGAGTTTATGATAAGAAACAAAATTAGAGATAGGATAACATGTATCTTGAGAACTTTCTGCCATGAAATCTGATTGAGGAGACTGAAGAAAAGCATGGTTGTTGTCTGTCAAAGCAAGTTGACAATGATAGTCTTGCAAATAACTAGGTTGTCTTCTTTGTCTAGTGGACTATCTTGGAGGAATTTGATTGGAAAAAATAGGAGCAGGAGGTGGGAATGAAGAAGAATTGTTTGAATTAGAATTAGAAGTATTAGAAGGAATAGATGATGAATTTGTAAATAGAAAATTATCTGCAACAGGTGGAATTGATGCTTCAGAAATGATATTAGGTAAGACTAAAAAAGGATCAATATCATGAGATGGATTTGAATTTATAGATGAAAAAGGAAAAATAGACTAATGAAATATCACATCACGAGATAAAAATGTTGTATGAGATTCAAGATCATACAATTTGTAGCCTTTCACAGCATAAGGATATCCTATGAAAATAGACTTTTTGGCTCGAGGATCAAATTTAGATTTGTTTATGGAAAGAGTAGATGCAAAACACAAACATTCGAATACTCTTAGATGAGTATAAGGAGGAGAAGAATGAAGGATTTCATATGGTGATTTGTTAGCTAATAAAGGTGTAGGAGTTAAGTTGATTAAATGTGTTGCTGTTAAAATGCAGTCACCCCAAAACTTTAATGGTAATAAGGCCTGAAATCTAAGAGATCTAGCAACATTAAGCAAATGCTGATGTTTTCTTTCAACCATACCATTTTGTTGTGGTTTTTCAATACAACTCCTTTGATGAATTACACCTTTAGCTAGATAATACTTAGGCATATTGAATTCAGCCCCATTATCAGTCCGAATGCATTTAATATTGAGATTGAATTGATTTTCAACAAGACAAAAGAAAGATTGCAAGTATTATCTAGTTTGAAATTTGTGTTTTAATAAGATACACCCAAGTGCACTTAGAGAAGCCATCCACAATCGTTAGAAAGAATTTGGAACCATCTAAAGAATTAACTGAAAAGGTCCTCATATATTACAATACACAAGATGAAAGAATCAAATAAGTGTTATTATTGAGTTCAAATGGGAGACATTTATGTTTTGCTAATGGACAAATGGTACATGGAGAAGAATTAAAGATTTTAATATCTGGTACAAATTTATTTAGAGTTTGTAACCTAGACAAAGAAAGGTGGCCTAATATGTAATGCCAAAGATCGAATTCTTTATTGACTGAAAGAGCAATAGATGATGAACCAAGCGAGTGTTTTTGCAAGAGATGATATAGACCAGCTTTTTCTTCACCCACTTCAATCGTTTTCCATGTAAATAGGCCCTGTACAAAACAAAATTTGAAAATGAAAACAAGACAACAATGAGTATCTTTGGTCAATTTACTTGTTGATATGAGGTTAAATGAAAAAGAAGGCACACAAAGAACATTGTGTAATACCAAGTCTTTGGACATAGTTACAATTCCTATATGAGTAACTGAAACAAGTGTTATTTGACAATTTAACAGATGAAGAAACATAAGAATTAATTGAAGAAAAGAAACTGGTAGAGCAGACCGTGTGGTCTGTGGCGCCAGTGTCAATAATCCAAGGAATGTGTGGATAATTGACAGAGGCAGAGATAGAAAGAATAGAAGGAATTTTACCTGAAAGATTTTTAGAATATTTGACATTTGGCGTTGGAAGAATACCAAATGAGTTAGGTATTTGTACAGCCAAATTGGAGACTTGGTTTACTGATGAGCTAGGACCATTTGATTTGGGAGAGTGATTGATTAAGGCAAGAATTTGCTGACATTGCTCTTGTGTGAATGATAACTGTGGAATCTCGTTACTTTCTTAAACTGTAGAAGATGATACTTGATTTCTGAGTGAACATTGGATTTCTTGGATTTAAATCCTAGTGGAAAGCCATGGATTTTATAACATTTGTTTGAGGTGTGACCCGTATATCCACAATAACTGCATACAAGTCTATCTTTTCGAGATCCAGATTGTTTGTTGAATGTGTTAACATTCTTTGTGTTCTTACTTATCACAGCAGCAATGGAGTCAAAGCTCAGTGCAATATTCATCTTTATTTCTCTTTATTTTTCCTCTTGTAAAATAAGGGAAAAAATTTGATTCATAGATGGTAAAGGATCCAACAATAGAATATGTCCTCTTATACTAGTGAATGAATCATTTAATCACATCAAGAATTGTAAAATATACTCTTCTTGCTGAAATTCCAAAAGATTTTTCACTATTCCACATGTGCATTGTGGCAATTGGGGATAATTGGCTAATTCATCCCAATATGCTTTTAATTGAGTAAAGTAATCACTAATCGATTGTTGCTCTTGAGTTAAGGAGCTGATGGCTTTCTTTAATTGGAAAATTCGAGGTCGATTCCCTTGCTAAAATCTTTCTTGTAAATCCTTCCAAACATCTGCCACTACATTGATATACAAAATGCTCGAGGCCATATTCATGGTGACCGAATTGAGTAACTAAGATAATACCATATCATTACACCTTTCTCATGCTGAGAACTTCGGATCTAAAGTATTTGCAGGTTTCTTTAGGGTTCCATTAACAAACTCTATCTTGTTCTTTGCACTGAGTGCTTTGGACATAGCTCTCGCCCATGTAGGATAATTGTCACCATTTAGCTATTGTGATACTAACATCAAACCTGAATTTTCTCCATGATGCAAATAGTAAGAATCGTTGATCGGATTCGGTGGAGTTGAATTATTTGGAATTGAACTACGAGGTGGAGGCGAATCCATATCCGTCATTTTGAATGAATTGTGAAATTGATTCAATGAATCCACGTAGAATCAGGTTAATCAAAGAAAATCATCTGATACCATGATAGATTCTGATTCTAAACATGGAATCTTGAAGCAAAATGAACGATGAAAGAGAGTAAAGCAGAGTTGTGCGTAGCTTTACTTCCGTAGCTTTACTTCTGTATTATAAAACTGAGTTGTCTATAACTCTTTACATCAACCTATTTATACAAGAGGAGATGAATGTAACTAAGTAACTAACTATTACATCAGCCAATAACATTGAGCCACATCATCATTATCTTATAATGAAAAATGAATCACGTATTCAAAGAAAAATCACTTTCTTAATAGTATTGGATCTTAATTTTTTCAAAAAAAATGCACGTGGCTTGTACACCCTATAACTATATCTATCATTACTCAATAAAAAATATACCAAACAATTAAAACTCCAAGAAACAGGATTAGGTGAATTATGCCCCTCTCTCTCTCTCTCTCTCTCTCTCTCTCTCTATATATATATATATATATTAACTAACGCTCGATGATCAGAGTTAACTACTATATATAAAGTTACAAACTACTATATATTAAGCTACAAACTGCCCCCACTTTCTTTTGTAATATTTAATTAGAAAGATAAAAGAGTATTGCTGGCTATCTGAAACTTATTGTTCAGATGGACTCTTAAAAATTAATACGACTTAATGGATTGTATTAATAATTAATGTAGTAGCAAAGCTGTAATTAAAAGGAAAATAAAAACAAAAAGGAAATTCAATTAATTTGAGCATATTCTCTTTCCCTTCTTTCTTGCCAATTGGACTTTCCTGGAATATTAATGTTGCCTTTTCGTAATGGTAAATCTTACATAGAAGAAGACCTCGTGTAAAGTTTCAAGAAAATGATACTTGCCCTCATGATTGTGTTCCTCAAAGTTGTCCTTAGGGTATTTTAATTTTTTTTCTTGATAGTTGGTTAAAGAAGTGACTGTTAATAAAGTGGTACCATACTTTAAAAAAAAATATTTAAATTAGATGTTTAAAAAATATTTGACAAAAAAAAATTCAATTGCATTAGTGGTAAGTTTGAGAGGACAAAATCATAAGGTGAGTAGAGCACCCATATATATGTATATATATATATATATACACACACTAGTAGTAATGAAACATCCAAGGAACGTTTGCCTAGTTGGGTGAAACAGTTTTATTTACAAAAATATTGTGGTTTTTACAAGAAAATTTGATTAATAAATAATATAATGCATAGAAACAAAAACTAAGTTTGATACAAGTTTACAAAATAAAGTCTCACAAAAAACCGCAACTTCAACCTGCAAAAAATCACAACTTTTGGAAAAACCCTTACTCTTCGACAAGTACCACCGAAAGCACAAAATGAAAAAAAAAAACTCAAATGTCTCAAACAAATCCACAAAACACCAAGAGCCATACACATAAAACGAAAAGGCAAAATGAAAAGCAAGGCAAACGTTTCAAACAAACTCATAGAGAGAGCAAGCCAAACGTCCCAAACAAATCCACACAGAGAGCGATACGGAGAGAACGACAGAGAAAGAGAGAGAGAAGACCAAATATAATGCACAGACGAAATGCGAAAATGAAAAACCACTCAAGCGTCCAAACAAACCCACGACAGAAAAGGAGAAGAGGAAAACCTAGAGAAAGAGAGAGAGAAGACCAAATACAATGAATGGATGAAACGCAAAGACGAAAAGCCACCCGTTCAAACAAACCCACCTAAATATCTACCCAAGGAAAAGACAAAAAAAATACCTCAATACATGGAAACAAATGGCAGAAATGCAAGGGCAAAAAAGGCAGAACAGAACATGCACGGAAGCAAAAAATGGAATGAGAAATAATTGTACATCACTATAGCACGCCAATCCCCACTTATATAATAACTATATATATATATGTGTATATATATATATATATATATATAATGTATGGCCTTTCACTTTGATTGACATCCACGACTTTGATTTTTTGAGAAATGCTAAATTTATTAGGGAAAGGAATTTATAAATTGATGTTTTTTATTTTATATCATTCGTTAATTATGATCGAGGAAATTATATTTATAATTTAATGCATTATGATTAGGTTAACTTAAATCAATTTATAAATAAGGTTTATCATTTTGTTATTTTTAAATTAACATAGTCTTCAATCTGCCAGCAATATTATATAGCCCAATCATATATATGAATATATAAGCTGTATGATAGGAACAATCATTATCCTCATCTCGATCATCGCTTATAACATTTGTCTTGATGAATAGACCTCATGACATATGTATGTTGTGGAAGATGATCATCTACAATATAAAACCATCCACACTCAATTAAATAAAATTATTTACAATTCAACACGGATATGAATGCCTTCAAGATTAATAAGTAAAGCCCCTCTAACCTCCTTATAATTTGGTATTTCATATCAATTTATGTGATATCTCTCACTCCAAATTTATCCAAAAATTCCAAGCAAGCCATGAGTACTAATTAGTTAACTAACTTCTCTAAAATCATGCATATTTGATCTTTATATATATATATATATATATATATATATATATATATATATATATAGGGGTGGGAGTTCGAGTCTAGTTCTTCCATTGGAGACCATGTCTTATGCTATCTGGTTCAAATGACTATAGCGTTTTTTATCACGTTAGGCACACAATATGTTGGTTATCAAAACGGTACGTTTTGTAGTAGTAATAGTTAAGGAAAATACTTTAATTACAAAAAGATTATATAAAAGTAAATTCACAAATTGATATAACTTGATGTGGTACGTCAGATTTTAAAATTATTTTTATTATAAAGTAAATCTAACCGATTCCATAAAGCAACGTCAGTTTGTGGGTTTATTTTATTTAATCTTTTTGTGTCTGTATTAGTTCTCATTAATAAATAAGTCTATTTTGTAATTAATTACCTTTCATTTATCCTTAATCTTCTTTGTTATCGATTACGCAAACAAGAAAATAAAACTTGTTCATTGAATTTAAGTGTTTGACTCTTGTTACGTATATACACTATATCATTAGTATAGACATATTGGTAAGTACGTAACTGTAATTGTATGGTTAAAAAGAGAAATATCCAAATTATTAGATCATGTTGCGGCGTAATAATACAATACTTCAAAAAAAAAAAAAATCAAATAAAAGGATCATGAGACACGAGTCGTGCATGTATAGTGTATACGGATCAGACTCATGAATAACATTTGTGTAAACAGTGAAAATAATATACATTCATGAGTCTACAACACTACTGTCTTTAGCAATTTCGGAAGCAAAACGACAACAATAATAATAATTAAAAGAAAAAAAAAGAAAAGAAGGTGAGGCACTTAAAAACGTAATGGGAAAAGGGTGCATAGACAGATCACCATATATAGACGAATTAAGACTAAAAATTAATTAAGTAACGCTGGTCAAGGTTGTAGGTGGTCACTTAAGGTCCCGTTTGGGACTCGCAACTTTTTTCAAATCAACATATCTTTATATGGGAATCTACAATTTTTTTTAACTTTCCATAAATATATCTAAACTCATTTTAATATTCAAATACATCTAAAGTCTAAATTTATCTTAGATAGACTCTACAAAACTCACTTTACTATCTCAACTCACTATTATTTATAAAGATATCAACTCAATTCAACATCTAAACGAAACCTTAAAATAGAGAATATCGGATTTTTTTTTTTTTCTAATCTTCTAAAATTGGGCCAAAGGCCTTTACTATCACCAAATTAAGGCCCAAAGGCTAACTTGGAATATCTGATGTTGCTTCCACATATATAGCCATCATAATATTATATGTAACTTCCATCCGATGATGCATTGCATGTATCCATCAAAACAATAATATATTAAATTTTTTTTATTAAAAAATTATTTATTATTTGATAAACATGTACTTAAAGCGTTTCTAAAATTAGTTATGGTTGGGATTAACCATAATTATTTTTTCCAAATAGAACTTATTTGTTCAAAAAATAATTTGCATTGTACAAATGTCTCTTAAGTTTTAAACAATTTTGTCAAAAAAAAAGTTAAAACTTGAAATTGAGGATCCAGGCCCAATCTCCCCCGTTTTTGGTCCAAACTAGAATCTACCTTCAAAATTAAACTTTTGTAGGCCGAAGAGAGAGCCGTACAAGTGAGGTTGACCTCAAGAGTCCAGAGCAGTCAAGATCACCAGCTCAAGGGTAATCCATCCGTTCGATAGTAATAAATTCCCATTCTTTTGGTATGTCCCGTCTCAACTTATTCTCTGTTTTAATAGTAGATTTTATTATTAAACTATGTTATATATTTGTATATATATATATATATATATATTTTTTATGAAGAGTTAGGGTCACATGTCCAAGAGTAGCCCCTTTCCAATTTTATTAATCACAAACTCTCATTTATGACAGAGAAATACCTTGATTAAAAATCAAGCATATAAAATATACACAACTAGCAATATTCCACAAAAAACCAAACCTCACCAAGAAAAGACTAGCAATGTATATATATTAATCATTTTACAGATTGAACGAGTCTGCAAATTAATGTCCTAATATAATAAAGAAAATGCTTGGTTGCCTCCTAATTAATGTATCCCAAAGTGCCCGAGCGCATTACGGTTTTTTTTTTTTAAATGTTTAAGATAGTTACCACTAGTAAATTTGTGTGTGTATTTTTTTACCATTTAGTTTGTTTTTTTAACATTTAAAAAAAATTAAAATGCAAAATACTTTGCACTACAATAATTTTGAGTTTTTGGGATTATTTTTCTTTAGAACGAAATGAAAATCATCCCAAAATGTAAGATTTAAGGATGAAATTTTGATTTTGTTCCAAACAAATTCTGAAACATACTGCTATACTTAGGGATAATAAATTTTATGGCTAGTGAAATAATCATTCACAATTGTGGAAAAAATTGGCGGGTCGCGGGAAAGTAATTTGTCGTTTGAACATCTATTGAAACCGTTCGAACATGTAAATCATTATTTTCGAACGGTCAATTAACATTCGAACAGTGACACTAATTTAATAAAAAATATAATCAATTAAAAAATTAATAATAGTAATCAACAATTAATTTATAAAAGAAAGCTATAATGTATAATTAATCAAACTTAGAAAACATCAAATATTGTCCATACAAAAAATAAAGCAAAATACAAAATAAAAGATATAAAACACTATGTCCCCAACTCTTTGAGGACATCCTCGATTGAATCTACTTTTACCTCTATCTATGTCAATCGAGTAGATATCGTCTCCTGAGTCCAAGACACGTGATCAATGGCACCCATGAACTCTGTACGTAAGCCTCCAAAGGCAATATGGATCTCCGCATGCACTATATCAGCAATCTTATCAACAATAAGAGTGCGTGATGCCTCGAGCTGCATGGATGTCTGACCGGCCGATACTCCATGATCAGTCAGGCGTGCATATTTGGTCTGAGTATTGACCGGCTCTGTAGTAGGAGCACGAAGACGAAGTCTTGAGTGCCCCGTGCTCTGTGATAGGGTGGATGCGTTAATCGGTCCAATCGGCTCTTGAATACGCTCAGGAACATTTGGTAAGACCCTAATCGACAATAGGAATCGCATGATCAGGAGACTGAACGGCAAAATATTTGCGTAACGTATGAAACCTCTGATTGCATCCTAGTGAATATATAACCCACTAGGTCGATAGGCATCATACGAGCGACACGTATCATAAATCTCGCCTTATACATGCTAACTTTTGTCTTGTGCTGTCGAGGGTCAATGTTGTGGGCGATAATTAAGTTCAGAATCTTGAAAAAATATGATAAACGAACTTGTTTGATGTTCTTCATCCCATCATAAGGAAAAGCATTTGGACCAACAACCAACTACCTCATTTATGCATCCAAAAGGCCATCCAATCCATCAGGATCAGTACCCTCATCCTTAACTGTCTCCTCACAAGCTGTAGACTCCTTGAGCACCACGTTTGGATATGCAGTCTCCAAATGTGCGATACCAATAAAATCGACAAGTATGTCTGTTGAGAACAGGAATGAAATACCTCGCATGCCGATAATATATTTACCCACAACATCTAGACTGGAGGCACCAAGCCCTCTATAAAAGTTGGTGACGAGATAAATATATGCCACGAACTAGAACGCCTCGTCCTTGTGGTCCAAAATCAGTGACCAACCACGCTCCATGAATACCGATATCAAGGAGTAGCCCTCGAAGAGAAAATGTTGAAAATCGTCGATCTTCACTTGACGCTTCAATAAAATAATCAAGTGAAATATAGTTCAATTCTTTATTATAAATCTAACTTTATCCTTAATCACAATTATTATTGATGTAGTAAATCATGTCGTCATCTTTTGAGCGTTTATCCAAAATAATTTCTTTGCCGAAATATAATAAAGATAATGTATGACATAGATTTCCTGCATGCATGCTATCTTCTGTTGTAATTGTTACCAAATAATTAATAAACGATAGCGTTTCGAATATACAAGAACAAATTAATATACGATCGATGGAACTTCCACGTAAAGAAACGGCCTCCGGTCCTGGAGACAACCAAGATCAAGAAGTGCAACAAGATCATAAGGAACGTAGGTAATCGAAAGCGTACTACGTTATCTGCTCAGAAGAAAAATCGAAAACGTTATCCGAGGGCGGCTGCTGCATGCAGCGTCGGCTAGCATTCATTCAATCCATTTAACCAAGCAGGGCGGTGGATAAACATGAAACTCATCCCAAAGGCCACATGAGCAGCAGACATTTCCAGTACACGTGTCATGTGCTGTTTTTCTCCAAGGTGCAGCGCACCGTCGCCGTTTCTGTCCTTTTCTTTCTCCAACATTACTCTCAAAGGAAGGATTAGTTTCCTTTCACCAGCAGCTTTCCCTTTCTTATCTTCAGCTCTGGACTATGTCGCGTCAGCAGCTCAGACTGTGGGGTACGTAGCCAGCTGGGTGACTTTAATAATATGTGATAAATTAGTACTAGTTAGATATAAAAAATTAAATTAAATTATTTTATCTTAACTTATATAATTATTATAATATTTTTAAATTTTTATATAAAATATAATAAATAATTAAATTTTTTAAATTTTAAAATAAAATTAATATTATAATAATATTATATTTAACTTTCAATAAAATATTTTATTTCGTAATGTGTAACCTGCAAAAGAGTCCTAATATCACGCAGAAAATTACCCATTTAGGTCTAGATTTCAAAGAGAGCACATGATGATCAGGCTGCAACAGAGTCACAGACCCAGAACACAACAGAAAATCATGAAATGAAAAAGATGGGGAGGAAAGGATGAACCTGGATGGCTGTGGAGTCCAGGTTCAACTCATGTTTTATATGGAACAAGCTGCCTTGCTAGGATCAAAGTAAAAAGGAGCTGGAGCAGAGAGCAGATCACCCCCAAGTAATATCTGTAGGGTTGCTGGAGTTTGTCCCTTTTTGACATTGAACTTGGCCAGATAAATGGGTATGGTTCGCAGCGCCTTGTTCGCCAACAATTGACAAACTAGTCATGTTTTACATTATTTGATGTATTATCGGCCTTCGAAAAACAAACGAGCTGAGAGATAGATAAAGATGCACATCATGATCATTATGCTATGAGCTCGATTGTATGGTTGACCTAAAATTATATATGCCTTTCTCAAAATGTTGAATCTATCGGTACTTAAGAATTCAATTGAATAATGTTATATACAATCATAAAATGGGTAAATATTACATACTTTTTTAGAAAAAAATGAGTTTATTATAAAAAAAAAAATTAGTTATTTTATATAAATCTCAAATTTATTTATTTTTTTAAAAGAGTGTATGTGTGATTAGTTTGAAAATCCTTTTCCAAGTTAGGTAGTATAGCTACAATCTGGTAATCACTCAGTGTCTACGGATTTCCGCAATATATATAAAAAGAGCGTAAGATTTTTGTGCAAAAATAAACAGAGAATCCTTTTGAGTTGGGAAAGTATTAGTTTCCGCAGGCTGTAGTACTTCTACTTAATTTATCAATTTAAGGAATGAAATCTTTGCCTTATTAAGTGTAATTAAGCTTGCATGTGTCAAAGGTGCACTCCTTAAATGTTATATGTTTTTCTTTTTAGGGTTTGGTTAAAATATCTTCTAATTAATTAGCGAAGCTGGTGTATCATTTGAAAGAGCATAAAATAAAAGTCATAATTCATAATTGAAAGAGAAGTACTACAGCTGATCTATAAAGATTTTACAAAAATAAATTTATAAATTGACATAGTTTCATGTAATCCATTAAATCTATTTTTATATATATAATCATTTTACAGCTAAAACATTTCTCTAATTGAAACTAAACAGTTTTGGAATAAAAAAAATGATAAAACTTAGAGTAAGCGTGCACAAGTTCAAAGAAAAACCACAAAAGTTCCAAGTATAATTTCAATATAGCTAGCATGCCGGGGGGAAAAAAAAAAAAAAAAAAAAGAACACAATGGTGTTACATGATGTACACATGATTCACATTTATTTTGTTCACTTATATATACATATATACACACGTAACCAAGTAGTGGACAAGTTGCAAAAGGCAAGGGTCAGAAAAGTTAAAAACTATAAGATAAAATAAAAAAAAAAAAAAAAATCGAAAGTGGATGACTGCAACTCGTACATATATATATGTATAATAACATCATTTAATATTCAGAAATTATATTACTTGTAGTCTTGTATATGTTGTTAATGAAGACAGACAGGGACATTTTTCTGTATTAATTTTGTTTTCATTTGTTATACATGAGTTCAACATATATATAGTGAGGAAAACGTTCGAAATACCCTGGATTTTGGCCGTAAATTAGCACCGAATTAATTACACTGCGTAGCAAGACCGCAAAAGTCATATTTTACAAAGGTCAATTCAACAAAGTTTGGAGAACAGATTATTCATTTTTGTAAGCTTTGAAGCAGAAGGACAAAAGAGTGAAAGGGCCGGGTGAAATAAAATGTATATAATATTTTTTTTTCCCGTGAATGTCATCATGTTCAAGACGCACATGATCTTGTTCTTATCTTCCACCTTATTACATATCGTTTGTTTGAGTGATTTCAATCGTCAATTTGGGCTAATTTTGATATGGCGATGCAAAGGAAGGACCACCGCCAAGAATTAATATGCGTACCGGCAATGAACAATGAACACATATTAATATAATGTATATATATATATATATAAATGTTTTTTTGTTAAATTATTTTTTATATATAAATATTTTAATCATAGAGAAATTTTATAATAAAAATTTATAAATTAACATGATTTTATGTGCATTAAATTATAAAATTATTTATATAAAATGCAATTATTTATATATATATATATAATAAATATTAGGTAGCATGGGAGAAGGCAGAATATGGGTACCTAATGATAGCTTTGCTTACTTTTACTAAGGCATCAAACCCATAAAAGGACAAGAGTCAATTGAATTTGAGAGGTCCGACGTGCGCTGCTGTGCATTACCATTCAGTACTTCATGAGTTTGTAATTTAGTACTTAAACCCCTCTATTGCTTTAAAATCATCGCCAACCTTACCAACCAGTGGAGCACTCGTGTGAGAGAGATTGAGAGAGAGAGATTGAGAGAATGCAATACTGTGCAAAGGAGCAAAAGCCCTGTGCGCGTTGGGTTGAGAAGTATTTTAAAGACTGCCTCTGCAATCTGAGAGATGAGTTATCTTTTGGTTTTGGGTTTATTAGTCTAGTCTGTTGGGGAGTGGCAGAAATCCCTCAAATCATCACCAATTTCCAGACCAAGTCCGGCCATGGAGTTTCTCTTGCTTTTCTGCTCACTTGGATTGTTGGGTTTGTTCTCTTTCCCCTACCTAGTGACAAACACGTGCCCTTACACACACAGATAGAACGCCGCACAGAGCTTCCTTCCTTCCTTTCTTTCTTTCTTTCCTTAATTTTCTTCATAGTACCATGTTTTTCAAATAACATCCATGTTTATTTCCTTGATGCAGAGATATTTTTAATCTGGTTGGCTGTCTTCTGGAACCTGCAACGGTGAGTGTGAGGCGCCTGAGAAACATAAATCCTTAGTTTTGTTGTTTGGCGGTTTAGTGGTCCAGAAAATGGTCTGAATTTAGGTGGTTCTGGTTCTGCCACTACCATCTGTAATAATATCACAAGTCTATCTTCTTGCATATTATCTTGGTCCTCACAAGCAACTTCTTCCTTTATTTTTCTTTCTTCCCAATGAAAAAAACAAGAAAATTAATCTTCGATCTGAATTTACTTTTCTTTGGATGCAGTTGCCTACCCAGTTCTATACGGCTCTGGTACGTAATACCACTCTTTCACTTGGATAATAACCTTAACTCTTGCAATATTTCTTCATGATTTTCTTTCACTTTCTGCTGCAACCGAGGTACCGTGAGGGTGCCTGACATAAGTTAAGGTTGCAACTGAGGTAGCTAGCTAGGTCCTGCTGGAACGAAGCCGACCCGAAGGTTTTGAGTTGGTCCTCCGTCCCAAGTTCCAACCCCAACTTGCAGGCTAGGCTTGGTTGGTTTCGTTGTGTGAGCCGATGAAACTTTAGTAAAATAAAAAAAAAAAATCGCTCAAAAGTTAAAAAGTGATCCCGCAAGTCTAACAAATATTTATTTATTATTACGATATTATTTATTATTGATTTAAATAAGTTATAAATGTATGATCCACTTTATTAGAAATTGTTTCAAATTTAGAAACGAATCTCTTATTTATTTTTGATAATATAAATACTTCAATAATACTAAATAATAATAAATAATATGAGACCTACTTTAATGGAAATTAGGACCAGTAAAAACATAAAAAGTTTGAGACCAGACCAATGCAACTTTCCTTTCCAACCCGAACGCATTAACCCAAACTCTCCCGGTGATTGGGTTGATATTACCATTAGGACGTTCTGCCACCCAAGTTGGGGTTATTTAATTTCCTACGTATAATAATTATAATTTTTGTTTTTTTGTTGCAGCTTTACACAGTCAGTACAATAGTGTTGGTATTGCAGAGCGTGTACTATGACTACATCCGCAGATGGTTCAAGCGTCGACAGGTCAAAGCTAACCATCCGGTACATAATTATAATCTTACTAATTTTCCCTTTTAACTACAAATTAGTTCATCTTCTTATCTGAAAATGCACACACAGTCAGTATTTCTTATCTTTTCTTCTTTTTCTTGTACAATACTATAGGCTGAAGAGGATCATAAAAAACCATTAATGAGACCTAAGTCAGTTGATCCAGGCATTCCAATACCTAGAGCTTCGCCAAAAGCAACTCCTCGAAGAGAGTTCTACATCACGTACGTAGAATATCATTTTTATTTTTTTTTTATTACCATGTTATGTTGTCTCGATTAATCTTAGGCCCGGTTTGG
This sequence comes from Juglans regia, assembly GCF_001411555.2. NCBI lineage: Eukaryota > Viridiplantae > Streptophyta > Magnoliopsida > Fagales > Juglandaceae > Juglans > Juglans regia. The sequence goes on from NC_049907.1 coordinate 3,395,202, forward strand.
ATAAACACTTCAGATGAAACAAGATGAAATATATTTTAAAGGAAAACATTATAGACACAAAATGATCTCATATACTGATGTCAGTATGCCACGTCTCCCCCCTCCCTTTTTCTTTTCTTTCTTTTTTCTCCCCCTCCCCTCCCCTCCTTTTCATCTCCGTCTCTGCCCTCCCGTGCCCAGGGCCGGCAGAAGCCGTCGGCGGTCCAAGTAGCACCGTCTCATTCACGGCAAGCTCACGGTGCTGCCGTGAGCTCCCATGTCCTCATCGGACGGTGCCGCATGGACCGCCGGCGGCTTCTGCCTGCCCTGAGGTGGTCCCCAACCACCATGACCGGCACAGGGAGGGTGGAGACAGAGAGGGAAAGGGGGAGGGGAGAGGCACGACAAAGGGGAAGAAAAAAGAAAGAAAAAAAAGGGGGGGGGGGGATGGGGAACACTGCTACATCAGTGTGTGTGATCATTTTGTATTTGAAGCAGCCCCTATTTTAAATAGTAGTAAAATTTCTTGAGTTAAAAAAAATAAAATAGTTTGTAAAAAAATATATGTTTGGATAGTGAGATAAGATAATTTTGACTTTTTGGGATTTAAAAAAGGTGGGGTCCCATGGTATTTATAGAGTATCCAATTAATCCTTGAGATTTTGCACTGTTCATGTATTGTTAAGCACTGTTCATGTCAGGTTGTACTATTAATTTAATGTTTTGAACTGTTCACTATCAGTTTTCCAAGGTTTTTTTACTGATTATTTAAGTTGATGTTTTTAAAACTTAGAGATGAAATACAATTTTTGGATAGGTAAAACTTTGTGACCGTACAACCCAGATAAGATACAGATGAGATGTTTTGCCTATCCAGACCGAGCCTTAGACTTTGGATAGAGAGTTTTATGCGTATGCGGCTTAGATAACTAACAAGAATATTTTTTCTTGAATTTTACAGTTCAGCAAGATCTTTGGCTGGCAGTGGCACCCCACCTTTTCGAACATATCTAACAGCTGCCAAAAGTGGTCCTTCGGCTATGGGACTGAACAGTGATTCATCGTCAGATGATGAGGCAGCTCCAGCCCACTCTAAGAAGTCCACTAGCCAGCCCAGGCCTATTCCAAGATCGGTAAGTTGTCTTCATCTTCCACTTAATTACCAGATATTCAAGCAATCATGCATGGGTGTTGGCACTGATCATGATCATTTGCTACTGCTCATGTTCTTCCCATTGCATAATTTGCACATTCTAACAAATATTCAAACAAAATTTCCTTCCGAGAACAAAATGTCTTAAACAAACAGAACTTAGATCATGACTTGCTATTTGAACCAGTACTCATTATTTATGAAATGACATCAATATTTCTGAAAATAGCATGCGCGCATCTCCACATTCAAACCCAAATTTATCCTCTAATTTCGCTTTAAAATCACCTAATTTCCTACACGTTATTGCTGCATGCATGGTACATGTTACAGGTAGGCTATGGAACATTTCTAGCTACATCACTCAACTTGCCCCTACATAGTAAGGGTTTGACAGAAGCGTACTTGGGACTTACTGGGAGGAAGCTCTTACATGTATGATTATAATTTCTACCTCTGATTAATACTATATAACTAAATTAAACAAGATCCTCTTCTTGTTTTTGGGAAGTTCTTACAATTAGGCTGCAACAGGAACAAGGTGGGGTAGAGAGTGTATACGGTCAGTGGTTGGGATGGCTGATGGCTGCCATTTACATGGGCGGACGACTCCCCCAGATATGGTTAAATGTAAGTATATATTATTTTCAACTGTTCTACCTAATCTTTTTTTTGTTTCTTTGCTGTATGAAAGTCTCTAACAAAGTTCTTGAACATGTACGTTTAATTGGCCGGACAGATTAAAAGGGGGAGTGTAGAGGTATGATATTCTCTTAATTGCCTCTTCTTCTTTTTTTCTTTTTTTTTCTCCCTCTCTCTCTACCATACCTTCAATATCTTGCAGTGTTTTTTTTTTTTTTTCCAACAACTAATTAAGACCCTTTCGCTCTCTAAATTAATTTTTTAGGGCTTGAATCCTCTCATGTTCATTTTTGCACTGGTCGCCAACGTTACTTACGTGGCAAGGTCTCTCTCTCTCTCTGAACTGAACTGATCATCAAGTGAAGCATCTTCTTCCTTGTCGTTTAATTCCCAGCTCATGTTTAATTAATCTGTTTACTTGAACACATGCAGTATTCTTGTAAGGACAACTGAATGGGAAAAAATCAAAGCCAATATGCCATGGTTGCTGGATGCTGTTGTATGCGTGGCGCTTGATTTATTTGTATCCTTTTCGTGCCTGATCAAGATCATAATCATTTCTACCCCCACATCATCATCATCTTCTTCTTCTTCTTCTTCATGAATTTCAACATCTTCATCACTGTCATTATATAATTCTCGCCATATATAGTATTATCTATATAACATACATGATACCTTAACAAAAACAGATCATATTGCAGTATATCTATTATAAGCATCTTCGAAAGACGCCAGGCACAAGTAGTAGTACTGGATCAGATTATGAAGACTACGTGGAAGCAAGTAAAATCTGATGTTTCTTAATTGGATTTTGTAATATTATTTGAGGATACTTACGTACCAAAGTCATGTCATCAAATCGGATTTTAAACCTAATTTATCCTCACCGGTTAGATCATGAGCTTAATTATATATTATTAATGTAGACGTATAATTGGTGATATTCTGCGTTATCGTTTGGAACAGTACTAGTACTCATGACCAGTGCAAACACTACTCCTTGCTGGCGAATTACCATTGGCTGTACGTTACGTTGATTGATCGTGTTTAATAATATTTATATATGGGTTTTACCAACTACAAACCCATATTGTCTCTTAATTTTCCAAAGGCCATACTTTATTATGGAATCGACCGCTTGAATTGAAGTTGATATATATGATCTGATCTAATTTAAATGTTGCCAAAGGTGCTTTAAAGTGTGATTTGATTATATGAGGGATCATTTACTTTATATCCTGCTTTTCTTTGTTTTTAGTTAGTTAATTAGACTCATGATGTGGACCAGCTAGCTGCACGGTTATGATCATCAGTTTATTATGCTCAAAGAAAAGTAAGTTAGTACTATTGAAAATTTTCACTAAAAATAAGAAAGTAATTATTTAAAATATGGCATGTCATGAACAAAATTGACATGGTGACAATTAATATATAAGATGTTACATATTTAATTCTATTCATTCCATGTCTTATCATACTACTACTACTAGTTCAAAACGTAGCTAGCTAGGCTCATATATAAATTTATTTAAAATATAATTTTATCCTTGTGGGACACATTTATATATATATGCAATTGTCTCATCTGTGAATATGACAAAAGACAGTCTAGAAAAGCATCTTCTTATGGCCGCTGTAAATAAACAACACTACTACATAAGTTGCTCGCGATTCATAATTTTGTATAAATATTTTGAATATTTAAACACACATGTTTACACAGCAATATGTGTGTATGTAAATAGAATGAAAAAAATAACAAATCACATATTAGTATGTGGTGTACACTGTAAGGAATTATAAGTAGAATTGTTCTATTTTTTTTAATTTTATTCCTACTAAACTAATTTATGAGTTGTTTTACTCATTATTTATACGCTACATACTTACTATGAGAAAAAGGAAAAATAAAATAAAAGAGATGTGGTGTATGGTGTGTGAGATGTTAAGTAAATGTGTGTGATGTATGGTGAACCTCACTTTTTTTTAAAATGAGTGCGCAACATTTATCTAACCTATATCTATATTTAGCATTACTCATTTGCAAAATCTATTATGCTAAAAAGTATATGGTTCATAATCTAGCCAAATGGATCTAATGATTCTAACTGGATCATCCTGAATATTATCTCCTGCGGATCTTCCTAGCTATTTCCATCTTTGCACCTGCACATGTGTAAAATACCTCTCCGATGATATTTTCTCAGGGGGAAAAAGTAATAAATAAGGAGAAACCAAACTCATCCGCAGATTAAAAAAAGGAAATAATCTTATTCGACCAGAAAATTCAAATAAAGTCGAGATCCATAATGGCCCATTTAAAAAAAAAAAAAAAAAAAAGGAAAGGAAAGGAAAAAGGCCAGGCCTCTTATGCCATTCATGGGCTGGCATCTTGGGTTTGCAATATAATGGAATTTTGGATTCCCAGCCCATGAGAAGAGTTTAACAGTAACATAAAATTCAAGAGTAATGCTACATACAGTTGTGGAATGCGCAAACGTCATGCAGTCGCTTTGAAAAAGAGTAGGATTCACTCATAAAAAATTAATTTCTTTTCATGTAGGTCCCATATTTATTCACTTTTTTAAAAGCGACTGCACGACGCTTGCACACTCACGACTGCAAGTATCATTTCTCAAAATTCAATCATATTGATCTGCGACGTGTTGATCATGTTAAGCACGTGAGCTACCCATAATTAATTAAGCATCTATCATTAATGAGTTTGAGTAATATTACGTATAGTCGTAGAGTACACAAGTACCATATAATCATTTTGACAAAAAATAGAGTTTACTATTAAAAAATTAATTTCTTTTCATATGAATCTTATATTTATCTGTTTTTTTTTAAGTGACTACAAGTATTCGCCAACCTTTGGAGAATTTCGGCAAAAAAGAAAAAAAGAAATGGTCTATTAAAAAAAAAATCATTCTGTTTATTTTTTGAATGCATTATTGCCACGTGATGAGATATGTTTCGGTTTGTTTTGGACATCGGTAATAATATGCCTACACCCAAAGTTTGAAAAAACGATTTGATTTAGACCGATTTAGCCAATTGAATTGATAAGAAATCGAATCGATTTTAGTGAACATTTTGAATTGTTTACTAAATCACTTCAATCGACAGATTCAGGCTTATTCTAGTCAACTTTAGACTGATTTGAACTAATTCCAACTGATTTAAAATTGTACTTATTTTTAAATTATCCACCAATTAACTGAGTTTTTTCTTTTAATTTTTTGTACAAAAATATCATAGAACTAAACATATATTAACTTTTTCGTCTTTGTATTCAATAAGAAATGTAGAAAATCTGAAAGATAAAAACATTTAGTTCTTTATTTTTTTTAGTTGAACAACAAATTAAGGATCGGAATGAATATTTTATATTAAATTTATGATTGTGCATAAAACACTACATTTGCCATGTGTTTATAATTTAATGGTCTTTATATTTTTCGTATATAATGCAAAAAAATGTCAAATATTGAGGTTAAATACATAAATTACATATTTATTGAAACTATTTAGATTCATATCATATTTTATTGAAACTATTCAATAAATTTATATTTTATACTTCTTTTTTATACTCTTTTATACATGATATTAAATGTTTGAATTGCATCAAATATGATTTTAATTTTTTTTATCAACATTGAAATATTTGATTCAAAATTATCATGAATTGTCCGATTCATTGAATAGGTCCTTATCCAATTCCAAACCCAATTCCGATTTTTCTTGCCTCCTACGCTTACGTGCCCACATCATTATAAATAAATCTCGATTTTATAAAATTATTATCCTTCATTTTATAACATTATAAAATAATTGTTAAAAAGTTGTACGCTAATATTTCTCTTTGTAAATTGTTGATGAATGTGTTACTTTTTTAGCAATGTGGAACTTATAACTATCTTCATCAAACGTTAAAAAAAAAGGGAAAAAATTAACAAAAGATTGAACGAAAGCAAGATGAAGTAAAGTATATAATAAAAGACTTGTGTGTACTGGTATTCTTGCTTAATCACAGCAGACAAATGATGTCCCGTAATATTCAAGTTTGGTGGTATTGTTTACTAGCAATTAAGCTATAATTTATCCTTAATTAATTAATTATAACTTCCTGTTTAATTCATGTGAAATTGCTTAAACTCCGTTGTAATATGGCAGATGGAGCAGATCTTTCTCGATCATGTTGTCTTGCATGTTTCATAAACTAGAGGGAGAGAGCACCATTCATGCATTAAATTAAGGTATATAGATATATAAAGTTATCTCTTGTCTAGAATAGAGCCTTAGAAAAAGACATACTTTCTCTCTCTCTTTGGCGATAAAAACCTTCAACCACTCAGGTATTTTTGTTTTCCGTTCATTGGCCAGAGGGAGGTTGGAGCTTCGGCTCCACCCATCTTCCCTCTGTCCGCCCTTCATCGAACCTGTTCTATGGTTTCTTTTCTTGTTTTTTTTAGTTTTTTGTCCATAGCATCGAAATAGACTGATTTGTTGTCTTCTGGCCTCCTTCGACTAATACACACTCCACCACCAGATTCTTTAACTGTCGATCTGCCAGAAAGCAAAAGAAATCAGTTTAAAAGTGCGTTGCGTACATCTCATGCATGGCTTATGCCGTGCATGAGACTCACGCGCCGCTGTGCCTTGGAGAGCCTGATGCCGCCACGCGCAACTCCCTTGAAACTAGCGGCTGACCTATACTTCCATTCTTAGTGTGGCGCGTGAGTTGCATGCGTTGCCACAGTCAATGAAAATCTTTCACCAGCGATTTGACACAATTTCTAATTGTGACCATCCTATATTTCTATTTTTTTTAATTAAGGATCAAGTTAAACTGGTCGTAAAAGTCTATTTCAATCAATTCAAACTAATAAAATATAATACATAACTCTTTACTTTTAGCTATAATAATTTTAAAATATGTTTATCAGATTATATAAAAATCGTTTTAAACCGTTTCTCCTTACGAGGAAGGGGTGGAAATCAATTATTTGGATTTAAATTATTTCTTTTTAATTTCTTTTATGTTGTATTTTTTGATTTTAGAAACATTGTGAGGGTCCCATCCCATCAAATTTTATATCCTGTAATCATTTAGTCTATGATTAATTGCTTAAAAAAAAGTATATATATATATAGACCATTATAATCTATATTTATAGACTTATAGTACTAATTGTAGGTCCATGTCAAATCTCCTCATATCTATGCATAAAAGCTTCGATGAGTTGACTGAAATTTAGAAAATATGATAAGTAATTCGTAGATCTTTAAAATTTCAATAAGTTGACGCTAATTAGTGCCTGAAACTCGGACCTCCATTAACGCAACAGAGATCTCGCGAGCAGAATTACTGGCCAATTGTCTGCATGCATGGAAGCCTTAGATTTCTCCTACCTAGCTAGGGTACATAAACTGTCCTGGATTTTTTTTCTTGGAGAGCGATAGAAAAGAGAAAAAAAAAAAAAAATGGTAAATTTTCCATTGCATTTAAAAGCTAATTAATTGTCAAGTAGTACAACTGAGCTTTGCTCTTCGTAAATCTCCCGCATTATATATCATAATTTTTTTAATTTTTTAATTTTTTTAAATTTTATTCTTCTTAAAATAATTAAATTCTTCTATTTATTATCTATATACTACACGTTTAATAAAAAAATAAAATTAAAAAAATAATAAAAATAATGGTGTGTGGTATATAAAATTTATTAATAGAATCTTTTAAAATATAATTAAGCTGAATTATATATATATATGAGCCATCTGTAGCCATACAGTTCTGTGCGAAAATAACAGTAGTACTAGTACTCATGATATTATTGAAACATTTTGTTTTTATGTTTTGTGTGGATGTAGAAGCTCGAAAATAGGATATTAGTGAATGGGAATGCAGGTACGTACGTACCGAAAGGGAAGTATCAAAGTATATATGGACAGAAGGTAGTGATCAAGATGATCATATTCGCAACTTCAATTATTAGTAATGAAACTATGATTGATGATCAGTACTCATTGGCCCGCCACACTTTGCAATCACATGCAGCTAGCTAGCTATTATTTACACTTTGGGAGCAAGCTGATCCATATATATATGATCATGTACATGATGACAGTCCATGCAGTACTAGTGGCCAAAAAGCCATTATAGCATAAGTCATGATCAAAGTATACATTGTTGGATGGTGACTTTGAGTAAAACTACTCCAAGTCCTCGTTCCCGAAACTCCATAATTTTTCAGTTGTACTTATAATTTTAGAAAAATATTTATTTATGGTTAATTATTTATTACAAAAATGATAATTTTTTTATCAAAATGAGTTTATTCTCGTCTTAAATATTTTTTTTTTCCTTATAGTACTCATATAACTCATTGGGCATATAATATATTCATATTTATATATAAGCTGCTTCGATCCTAGCTAAATTGTTCCGTACGTTCAAACAAGGAACGGGGCCTAAGCTTTTACGTCGTCTGCTATAATAAAAGAGAAGATCCTCGATCAATCCTTATTATAAGTGTCTTCGGAGCTTGTTGATCCACATGCATGAGATTCCCGTTCCCCTTGGAAACTAGTTTTTGGTATATATATAGATGTTAATTTGGAGCGAGCTTGTCATGACTACAACAGAACAAAATTGCATGTATGTCTTTATCCCCACGCAATTACCAAAACCAGACCATGCACCCCACCTACGTAGTACTATTCGAATTTTTCCCCTACCGGAAAAGGTTAATTTCCTTCCCTTTCTTTAACGTGAAGCTGTTGAATCAGTAAAAAGTAATGCTACTCATCATCCACCCATCATCCTATAATGTATCATTAAATTATTAAAAATTATTTATTATATTTTACTTGTAAATTTATAATCTAATGCCACGTCACGTGACAATGAGAGAATGATAAAAAAAAATGATCATGATGAATAGATTTTTAATTAAGATCCACACAATCTTAAAAATATGCATGTCATTGTGAGTACTACTGTATGTAATTGAATTCATCAAAAACTGATGCAATTATTATATAGAATTTCGAGTATTTCGCTCTTAAAATTAAGTTTTAATAGTACTAGCTACCATGATTTTATAGAATGCGTATAACCCATGCCATATCGATGGCCTAAGTCTTCTTTTAGTTGATAACTTAAGGTCTAAAAGAAAGTCTAACAGTAGACATATATATTAATATAAAGGCACCAAAATGATTAATGATGGGATCACCACTTTGATTATGTATTACTAAACGTTTGTCCAAATAGATTTCGTTATTGAAAAGTTTTCTTTTTCAAAGATATATATTTATTTAAAAAGGGTATAAATCACCCTAAAGTTTATAGCTAGTAACTTTTATGACAAATCATGTTCAAATTAATAAAAAAAAATGGAAAAAAAGCAATAATCATTAATATTTAAAGATCATAGAAAGCTTCAATAATAATGTATTAACCTTGCCGACAAATTACGATAATCTTAGAAACAGTACTATTAATTATACCTAATCGTCAATGATTAAGAATACTGATCATCATTTTGTCAATCCTTTGAAGTGATGTTTGGCTGGCTGGCTAGCTTTAGCCAGACCATAGAAGACACAAAAATGAACTTCCCAAGGACATCATGTGTACAAAATCAACAAGAACGACATTAGCCTTGTATTCGAATTAGAGTAAAACAAGGACGAGCGCGCAGGGGTTTGAGTTCAATCAATTTCCTTCATAATTTTGCAATTTCGATTTCACATTACATCACCACAAAATTTCATTAAATAAAATAGCTTTAAATATGGGAAATTTTACTCTTAAGATGTTTTGGAGCATATTAAAAAAAATATTTTTTAAGAATCAATTCATGATATGTCAACTAGGATTGTATCTTATTACTTCGAGTAATGCTAGATATATAAGGAGTTTTTCATTTCAAATTCAAGTTCTAACCATTAAGGGATTTTGTGAAGAGGTATAATGGGAGGAGCGAATTAAGTAATTAACATAAAATAAACTGATGATCATCATTTCGAGTACTTTCACAAAATATATAAGGTCATAAGAGAATGAAATGACTAGCGTATTTCCAGCCCAAAAAAAGAAAAGAAAATTCAACAAACCATATATAGATTCCTTCTTTAGTAACCCTAATTCCCTGTTCCCAGGAACAGAAAGAAAGAAAGAAAGAAAAAGAGAACATTCTGCAGTAGTAAGATCCGTTAATGGCTGTAATGTACAAAAACATGACCTCCCCTCAGTACCCCAATTTATCAAAATCTGCAGATGAGGCTCATATATAGTCGAGAAACGCTTATAACTTCGATCTAGCTGATCTTTTCTGATATATGATAAGCCAGTACTCATGTCCAATTCCTCTAAAAATGTCAGAAAAAAAGAAGTAATATTTATGACTTGCAGAAAATTAATTAATTCTACCATTTCTTCTTCTAAGACTCGAGAACGAACTGTGTTTGCAAAAGATCATAAGGAGCCCATAACTCGTCCAACGGGCATGGCCGATTCGCGTCGAGTCGAGCCCACGGCTTTCCTTTCCCACTCCAATGCAACAAGCTCGCCGGACCAGGATGCAGATCTCTACAAAGTCCACGAAAGTTGTCCCCCCCGAGACCATGCTGGTTCCACCGGTGATCCACAGGAGCTATGTTCCCGGCAAAAACCAGTAAAAATGGTGGCAGTGAGCCCAGATCGTAGATCCGCATCCTCTTCTGGAGCTCCATCCACTCCACTATCTTGGTCGTGTAGTCACCGTCTCGCCACCGCTGCAAGTCGATGACCATCACACCTGTGTTGAAGTAACAGGCTTCGCGACCCGCGAAGATCAGGGACAGAGAAGGGTTGGACCAAAACGTCGGTGTGAAGTAGGAGGTGAAGTTCGCGTTGCAGTACTCGGGTGCGGCGAGGACTGCTCGGTCCCCCAGTGGGGTCGCGGAGAGCTTGGCAATGTCGTCGACGAGGACCAGGTCGGAGTCGAGGTAGACCACGCGCTGCACACATGGAGGGAGGAGATTTGCCAGGTAGTTTCGGGCGTAGTTGAGAGGGCAGTCCAAGGCGGTTCGGATCGAGGGGGAGATGAGTCCCGACACCGCCGAGTCATCAAAAGCGTAGACTCGGAACTTCAAGTATGGGAAAGATTTGGAGATGATGCTGCCGAGAAGGTCGGAGGAGGAGGAGACAAAGTGGAAAACTATGTTTTCAGGGCAGGAAGAGTGCTGGAGAACAGAGAGAATGGCGGCCATGGAGCCACGGAGATAAGCGGCGTCGAGAGTCATGGCGACGTGGACTGCCTCATTGGAGCAGAATTCAGCAGCAGCAGCAGCTGCAGTAGAAATAGAAGCGCAGATTGGGGAGTTGTAGAACTTGGGAGCTTCACGGAATTGTTGAGTGGTGGCGGCATTACCGGTGAAGGAGTGGAGAAGGACGGCGAGAAGGAATAGTGAGAGGTGGTGGTGGTGGTGTCGCTGCTTCTGTGGTGGTGATGGTCTTGGCATGTTATGGGTGTGCTGAGAAGCAAAAATCACGAAAGCTCCTTAAAATCCCTCTCCATCTCTCTCTCTCTCTCTGAACTTTTTCTACAAAAGTAAAATGTGTGAGCAAATAGATATGTCTCGTGTGCGTGCTAAAACTTTGAGGCATAAATATAGGCTTAGGGTAATGTGAGTGTCTTCAGTTCTGTGTGCTACCTTCGAGGATAGTTACAATTAGGGTAAAATCTGCTTTGCATGGTTTTGTAATCTAAGAAAAAGTAATAATATTTTAAATATTTTATAAATATTTTATAAATAATAAAAAATAATAAAAAATAATAATAATATATTTAATATTTTCAATACCCAAACTAAACTACCTAATTCTTAAAATAAGCAGAAGTAACATCACTTATTTAGGTTTGGGAGCATTTTATTCTTCATTTTTCTTTTTCTCTCATATATGTTGATCAAGTGTGTAAGTACCGCATTCACTTCAAAAATAAAAAAAAGTTAATTATCTCGGTACTGGGCAGTTCAGTAATTTCCGGTTTCCAAAATTTGTGCCTACAATCCGGCCAGGTCATCCGATTCTACACCTGTCCTTATTGCGGGTAATTGTCTATAAATAATCTTTAATGAGGAAAGAAAAATTGGCTCCTTCCTCTTTTTAAGATAGAAAATGACATGAGCCCCAAACCAGAACAAAAATATGTACGTACGTAGATCATAATAATTATATATATATATATATATCTATCTATATTTATTGTATTTATATTTATTATATGATTATATCTATATTTCTGGGGTTTCTTTATATTTATTTATATATATATATATATATAATAAAACTTTATATTTTCCTTTTCATTACTCAACTAAAAGTAGGAAGTGAAAAATGAAATTCTCCAATTGTTTTGGTGATCAGTTTTAATTTCTTCCTGTTCTTGTCAATTAAATTGTCTCCATCCAATGTTGATAACTAAGTATTTGATTAAAATACAAAAACAGCAAACATTATGGAATTTTTTGAAAATTAAGTAGGCAAGTGAATCATTTTTTTTTTTTTACTTTGCAAGACAATTTCTGTCTTTTGTTCACTCTGATCTACATTAATTTGACAGTAAAAACAAAAACCTTGTCTTTTAGCTTTAAATGGGAATCATGGAGAAAACTTCCTAATTAACAGGAGTTCATCTACAATGATCATTAATTGATCGATGTTGATGTGTTTTTGGTTTTTATTCTGGTTTTTTTTTTTTTCTTGTTTTCTTTTTCTGATGACACAAGGATGCCCTCCAGAAAAGGTCGTGTTTAATACTTGTACCGTACTTGATCATCAGTAGTAGTAGTGACAGGACTTTGATCGATCTGTCGATTAGATATATAAGAAGACTAGGCGCGCACTTCCTTTTCGTTGCAAAAATACACGAAGCTCATGCAACTATATATATCATTGAATTAATGCAGCATGTGCACCTCACATGCATGCATATGCTTTTCAATAAATTGATTATTGCTTGTTGAACAGAAAAAGTGGTGAACATATCCTCCATTATTAGGGTTTCATTTCTCATGTATTTCAGTATATATCATTTTACACCAAATTACTTAATTTCTCATGTGGATCGAGTTCTTGGAATTAATTCCTTGATAAATTAAGCTGAAGTCTAGGTTCTGATCATGATCAGTTCTCTACTGATCTAAAAGCATGCAGCTTTTGATTGGGAGGTGAGTTATGAGGTTTATGATATTACAACGTCTTCACTGAATTGTTGAAACAAATTAAAGTAGTACTCTAGTTGAAAAGCACGTTACAGCCCTTCAACGATTCTATGTGTGATATATTCTCAAACGGATGAGTGATAAGAATAAATGGTGTATAAAATCATACATTGTTTGAAAATGAAAAATTTTTACTCATTATAATATAATATATGGTTCTAATAAAATTTTAATTGTATCAAGCGTTACAAATGATATCAAATCAGCCTATCCTAATAAAAAAATGTGGACTGATTGATTTTTATCACCATACTCTAAAATTTTTTCTATATTTTGAGTCTGTTTTTAACCTATATTTTTTATATATAATAATGATAGACATATATATTCAATAATGAAATATCAATAATAATTTAAATATTTTAGGGGTGGACCATATTTCATTCACCTAGAAGTACTAGTCCATGTGATAAGCACGGCAAACGCCCAAAACAAACTCCAATAATTATTGGGGGCCGGGGTGAATTCTCTGTTTCTGATAATGCTATAAATTATTTTCTGAGGAAAAAAAAATTATCAGGTCGACTTCTTTCATTAGGAGACGCTTATATGTTGTCTCTCTTACGTACATTTTTCTTGTTTTTTTCAGTGATCTTCAAGAAGGAATGAAACCAGACTAAAAGAAAAGAGTGAATACTGTTGCATGGGTTGATGATCAGCATTCATAAATACTGATCTTCTGTCGGTTCCAATTCAAAAACATGAGCGACTGAATGGAAAAACGAGGAAAAGGGCGGTTTTGACTTTGAAGTACATTTATCTTCGCTCGATCTGTTCTTTCTGACATTTATTCATGTCTTGCTTTTACTGCAGAGTCTTTAAAATCTGATGACCGTACTCCACTATTTCTGGCCGACACCAATGCCGGGTCAAGCACGGCGGAAAAGTCAGCCAAACATGGCGGGCTCCCTCTCTCTGTCTCTCTGATCTCTTGTTTCTTTTTTTTAAGTTCATGGTCCATTTGCTATAAATAAGAAAGTAAATGCGTAGCTCGTTCTGCCGTGTCTACTACGCGTATAGGAGTAGGAGTAAAGATTTGAAAATATGATATATTTTTGCACTAAAATAATTAATTTCATATTTCACTTCGATCCGCTTGATCTCTGTGTACAGCCGTTCATTGGATTTGATATCTAGTTTGTGATTTTCATAATGTTAAATAAAAAAAAAGCTTAATCCTATCCTGATTTAGATCTCTGTGTCATGAATTTTAAGATTTAAAAATGAGTGATTGTGAAACTCCAAAGTCACATCTTAATTATATTTTAAAAGAATTAGTAAATAATATAATTAAAATTTTATTAAAATTATTATAAAAATAAAAACTTCGATCTTCTTATCATTCAATACGAGATATTATAGAAGATAAATTTTATTTATAATTTTTATTTAAAGATTACATATACAAGCTCTTTATTAAATTAAAAAATATATATTATTTTAATAAAAATATTATTATAATTTTTAAAAAAATTAAAAATAAAATTAACTAAACTTACAATACAATCTATAAATAAAGATTATACCTAACGTTGTTCATTACAGAAATAATCACGACAATTGTAACTTTTGTAAGACTTTTCTTCCTGCATTTACCTCTCCCTTATTTTTTATCCTAATATTAATTTGGAAAAATCTTTAAATAACGTCTTTGATCCTCTTGTCTCCACGTAACTTGTGATGCATGCATGCGGCCTTCTTTAAATTTAAAATTCATCACTCATTTTATTTCAATATTTTATCTCATTTTATCATTATAATTTTTTTAAATTTCTACACAAAATATAATTAACAATTCAACTTTTTCAAATCTTAAAATAAATTTCTCAAATTTTCACATAAAATATAATAAATAATTTAATTTTTATTCTACTATTTACAAACTATCTCAACTCATCTCTGAAACCAAACTACTAAGTTATGTTTTAGTTCCCAAACTCATGATGATTCTAATTCCTCAGGCTTTTTACTACTAGGCAAGAGAGAGCTATCAGAATATCTATTGTGCGATCTTAATACATTCGATCTGATTCATCTTTCGATATAAAAAGGATTAAGTTTTGAGTCAAGTCTCGTTTGTTTTCACAAATGAGTTGAGATGAAAGTTAAATAAAATATTATTAGAATATATTTTTTTAATATTATTTTTGTTTTGAGATTAGAAAAAGTTGAATTGTTTATTTTATTTTATATAGAAATTTAGAAAAATTATAATAATTAGATAAGATGAGATGAAAATGATTGTGAAAACAAACGAGGTAAGAAGATATTCCTCACCATGTAGCATATAATTTTAATTCACCAAATGATTGAAAATTCGAAAGGAGGAACGTCTAATATAGAGATAAAAGAAATGACATTATTTTTCATTATAAGTTATACTATCTTTAATCATCTTTGTTGATGTGTCACATTTTAAATTGTAATCATGAACCTACCTACAATGTACCACATCAACTATTATGACCGAAAAATGATAGAATTAAGGGGAAAAAAAACAGATCTCGTCTTGTAAAAACAAAAAAAATAAAAAAAATTCCCAATTTTTCAAGAAGATGAGGTAACCAACAACCCTACTAATTCTAGTCAGCATTGTCATGCATGGATGGCTTGAAGTAGTGGCAATGACCAACCTACTATGACTAAAGAGAATCCACAAAAAACATGTCTTCTAGTAGTCTTCCACCTTTGACATGTAGTGAGAAAACCGTACAAGACAAAGAGCCACTTGAGGAGAAAAAGAATATATATTATATATATATAGACAAAGCTAGCAACATGTAAACCTTTTATAATTAGAGTCCTAATGTCCTTTTATAACGTGGTTTTGTTAGGCATGATAGACCTAACTTGGACTCATTAATTAATTAATTTACTCTATTTTCTTTGAAAATCATCTACAAGTTTTACTACTAATTGTCTTTAACGAAGCTGATCTCGCCTACATCAGTGGAAATTAGATCCCCCCATTTGCACGACTTTTATTTTCTTTTGATTTGATTTGAAGAGCCCCAGTTCCAGAATGTTATGCTGTAAAACCTCCACCTTTATCACACAAGCTCTGACTGCATGCATGCATGAAATTGAACCTTGGCTATGATGGGGCAAATTAATTACCCAACTAAATAAAAACTTTTTTCAGTTTTAAGTCGGTGCACGATGTTTAATTGTAAAATGGAGGTGGGAGTACTGTAAAAGATGTTCAAAATGCTGAATAGAAAAATAAAATTCTTATTAAACAAATTCTAACCATATAACAGCAAAAATAAAACAAAGTTCATACATTTTCAATTTATAACGTGATTATTAAAAAAAAAAGTAAAATATTGCTGCTGCATTCATTTCACAAAGAATAATATTAGTATATCATTTCATTTTAACTGCTCATGTATTTAATTTTTTTTTAATTTTTTTTATTACTGATTAAGGAATTGAGTATTAATGTATTGATATTTTTTTTTTTTAAATATTTGAAGATGTTAAAAAAATGTGAAAAGAAAAAATGAAAAAAAAAATGATGGGTTTTGCCTAGAGATGGCAGCCTAGCATTACTCTTTCACAAATTATAAGCATCGACGCATCGTTTAAAACATTGATCAGGCAAAAGATCAAATAATAGAGGATGATTATGACACTTTGTTAATCATCCAGACAATCCCATGGGCATTTGCATGTGCATGAATCCATGATCATTGAAAGCAGAAGACAGATAATTGCAAATAATTTGAAAAGTTGGATTTGAGCACACGTCTTTGTTGTATATATTATTTTGCAAAGGTAGTAGGTAGATCATGTGTCCTGTTTTCATCACTCTTTATAAGTTTCTTTCCAATAATAGTTGAAAGATTCTTCTTTCTCCATTAAAGTTGCTTACCTGCACATCACAAACAACAGTCACAAAGCTTTCACCTATTAACCACCTTACAATGTTAAACCGACAATACAGCATTACTCTGTATTAAATAGAATCAAACATATGTCCCGTTTTCGGATAAACAAGTAGACAGCAGCAGATTTAACTCTTGCTCTATTTCAGGATTTGTATGCCTGTTTGCACCGACTTGTGACATATTGACACAAGAACATAACACAAACCAAACGGCAAAGAAGTCGCATCCAAATGACAAACTTCGAACTTTATTGTTTTTGAGAATTGTGTCAATTATACATTAAGGATAGAATAATGTGGTACATTTTAAATGAGCATCTATTTAAGAGGTAGATATATGAAGTCATTTTCATCAACAAATATAATTGAAAATGATAAAACCTAGCATTTGCTTCACTGGAAGACTATCTCAAAGTTCACACCCTTGACAAGTGGCTGCTTGGATCAGTTTCAGAGGAAACCTACAAAGATTAATGTAAAACCTTTTCATTGGCTAAAAAAGATTGATGAAATTACCTAGAAATTTCACTCGCAAGAATTTGAGTCAGAATGTGAACATTGTTAGGGTGATTGGAGACGATTCTGCATCACATATAATAACTATTTTTTTCTGGGCAATGAATCACTTCGGCTACAATATTTATCACATAATTGCTTCGAGACCTATGCAGACCAATTTGCTGCATTTTTGCATCTTGTGCTGCTCTAATTATATCATTGACTAGTCTTTAAATATATGTCATATGGTTTAGTTTAGATCTTCCATTGGACGGTACACATAGGCTCCATTCTTTAGTGTAGGCTGTACTCAAGTGCTTAACATATCTAGTACCTTGATCCATGTAAATCAGGACCCAATTGATAAACAAATCCTTTCTATAAGTGGCTTAGCAGAAGCAACATCATCCCCTTGCAATCTTCAGCATTTCCCCCCTCCCTTCTTATGACAGAAGCATTTAATAGATTCTATATTCGAATTGGTAATGAGCTGATTTGCACCACAAAAACATCCATCATACCAATCCATTAATTTCGCACCACTCCAACAAAATCATGATCTATGTTCAAGGAGCGATATTAGCTATATCTGCTTCTAACTTTCGTAGATTTGTGCAGCAAATCCATCGTTCTCCCCTACTACCAAATGTACAGTTAATTTTCCTATTTTCCACTAGCTACAAGCCTACAACCCTCGCAGTTGTATTTGCAAGACCACAATGACCATTCTGCTGACAGGCTAACAAAGAAGATCCTATAATAGTGTTTCCAACCATACAGAATAACATTCTAATCATTGGAATAGTAAACACAATTCTTATTGTTTACATGCAAAAGAAACTATTCTGGAAGCATATCAACATTAAAAAAAAAAACTCCATAACAAGTACGCATCGAGAACAATGATCAATTGTCTTTTTCTACTCAATGAAGGTCTAGCAATCAGCTAAAGCAGATCTCAAACTGTACCATAATAATAAAGAAAGGAATAATTAACATGGATCTGAATCCAAAAACAAAACAAAATAACACGTTCCAAAATGAGAGAGAGAGAGAGAGAGAGAATTTGCATGTCATTTAAGAAACGAATACAAGTTCAGTTTTCAAATTACCGTAAGACCGAATTGACGATTTCAAACGAAGCCACCAAGCACCTCGTATATACACAATCATAACACCACCGACAGTAGAAAACCATCATTACTTCTGAGTTTATGCGGAAAACAAATATTACCAACAAAGAAGAGCAATGATCACAAAAACACCTATAAGAAAAAAGAGACTCTTCAAAACATTATCGGCCTGCTGTCCCCGAACTATTGGCTGGTGGAACCTATGAGCATAACCTCCATGAAATGTATGAAACCCATAGGGAAAACCAGAAGTCTGCCCATACACAGTAGCATCCGGGAAACCTTGGAAATGAATATTGAATAGTGACGGAATCAGACCACCAAAGGCAGTAGAAAGCGTGAAGTTACCAATCCTAGCCGTCGCCATAGGCATAAAACCCCCCATAAATCCAAACCCATAATTGCCGAAGTTAAACTGATTTGCATCCTGGGGAGGAGGAGCAGTTTCGGGTCTTTGACCGGCCGGACGGCTAGGAATATCAATACCAGGAAACGACTTTGATCGCGGGTCACTCTGTGTTTTGCCCCTTCCATAGAGAGGAACCAACTTTTCCTCTTGTACTAGGGCCTTGCAAACTGGGCATTCCTGGCACTGAGAGTGGTGATGGAGCCATCTGTATAGACATGGCCAACAGAAGAGGTGGCCACAAAGAGTTACAATTGGGTCCTGAGCTAATTCGAAGCAGATATTGCATTCGAAATCAGCCGCGTCATTGCAGTTACTGCCTGATAAAGACGAGCTTTGCGATGGAACGCTTGTGGTCGACTCCCCAAATCCACTTGCCATCTCCCACCCTCTAAAACCTCAAAATTCAAAAGCCCCTGTAAGTAGAAATCCATTACCAACACCACGAAAACAAAATTATCAACCCCTAATTAGCAAAGGAGAAAAAACTCTCAAAGGCTTTTATACAAGAATGAAAGAGGATTACAAAAAGAAAATGAAAAATACAGACTTAAATCAAGATAACACAAGTAGACAAAAAGAGAGATCAAAATGCCTATTTTTGAGTCCGGAATGAGACAAGATCAGGAACATTTTCTCTATAAAACCCTAAGTTACTTTTTAAGTCACGCAAATAACAATCAGATAAAAAGTGAAATGGTTATCGCGATTCGCCATATATTAAACAACGCAAACAGATCTCTATAATTCCGAATTCGAAAACTTAAGAGGACATACGAATAACAGTATTAAGATAAATAAACTCCGATTAAACAACGATATTCAGAAACTCAATTAAAAAAAAAAAAAAAAAAGAACGATATTCGTAGACTGAGATTGAAGAACACTGACCTTATTTTGATTAATTGGGTATGATCTGAGATCGAGTTGGAAAAAAAATAAAACCTTATTTTGGGAGGAGAAAACGAGAACTAACTCCGTGGAAGGTTCCTGGTTTCCACCGACTTTTCTCTAGTCAATGGTCGAACTTTTATGTTTCCATAAAAAAATCAAAAGTGACGGTTGTGATCCTTTCAGAGTCTTGCCACCTGGGATTTATACATGGGCTTCATCCCTCCCTGAAAGAAAAACTAGCCCAGCTAATATAGTTATTTGGGCTGAAAACTAGCCCAACTTATAATTAGAGTCAAAACTTACATGGTGACCATTCAGCTTAATTTTCAAATTAAATTGTATGCAAAATTCTGATATCCATAGTAAAATCTCTAGTCAAATTATTGTCACATGCATAATAAGGCCTTAATTCAAATAACCTTTTACCGTTTCATGCTACATTTACGCTACTCTTTATTTTTAAGGTAGTCTAGCATCACTAATTGCTCGTTTGGATAGTGAGATGAAATGTGTTGGAGTTAATCCTCATGATTCAGCATGCAAGCCCGAGTCTTAAGCAGATAAAGATCTCTCACAACAGAAGTCTGATATACATCCATATTTAAATTCAAATTCAAATATTGTATATAGATAACATCAATTCAAATAGATATCAGTTCAAATAGATTTAAATTGTAATCGATAACATCTTGTAATCTATATATAACAAACTACATTACTCTGCTTTGGTATTGAGAACCAAGTAATCCAATACATTGTGTAGTTTATTTCATGGTATCAGAGATATTATAAGCTCACGCTTTCTATCTCGATCTTTATGACATCTTCTTCTGCTCCCTTCCATTTTCCTAATGTTGCTTAGCTTGGTACTACCAAGCTCGATGGATCCAACTATCTTAGTTGGAATTCTATCACTGCTCCAGTCCTTCGTACTTATGATTTTATGGGTATCGTTGATGGCTCCGAACCATGCCCTCCAAAACTTCTATCTACTGACTCTGTTTCAGAGTCTGCAATCAATCCTGCTTATTCCCTTTGGGTTAAGAAGGATCAATTCATCTTGAATTGGATTAATGCCTCTCTTTCTGAATCTATTCTACCCACTGTCAATGGTCTCCACACTTCTCGTGAAGTCTGGAATTCTCTTGAACTGAAATTTGCTCTCATTCTCGCTCTCGGATTACTCAACTTAAACGCCAACTACAAACTCTTCATCAAGGGTACAAATCCTGCACTGACCTTGTCACTTTTGCCAAATCTTTGGCTGCCCAACTTGCTGCTTCTAGTCATCCAATTACTGATGATGACCTTATCTCATTCATTATTGGTGGGCTGACTCCAGTTTTCAACCTTTTTATTACATCTTACTCATTTGCTTCTCGTGATTCAGCACTGTCAATTGCTAATTTCACTGTTGAGTTATTATCCTTTGAACTTTTGCTGGACAACCAATACCAACAGATTGCACCCGAACCCAATGTTGCCTATTTCTCGCGCAACAATTCTCAGCCCTCTCATAAAAAGCAGAAACCTCCATACGGTAAACAAATTCATCACAAGCAATCCTCCTCTCACCAAGGTTTTTCTTCCACTCCACAAGTGTCCCGTAGCTTCTCTCAACAAACTACTGCACCTTTCTCTCCTTGCCAAATCTGTGGAAAGAGTAGTCACCATGCACTTGACTGCTACCATCGGATGGATTATGCATATCAAGGTCGTCATCCCCCCTGCTCAGCTGGCTGCCATGGTTGCTCAGTCTAATTCTCTCTCTGATAATGATGCTTGGTTTGCTGACAATGGAGCTAATGCTCATCTCACCCCTGCTCTTGAGAATCTCACTATTCATGAACCATATACTGGAAATGAAAACATTGTTGTAGGCAATGTTACAGGTTTGGATAAACACAACACTGGTTCTCTTACTTTACAAACTTCTTCTAACCCTTTCAAGCTTTCTCGTGTTCTTCATTGTCCCAATGCATTTGCCAATCTTCTTTCCATAAATCAGTTTTAAAAAGATAATTCTTGTTTCTTTATCTTAACCGATTCTTTGTTTTATATTAAGGACAAACACACGGGTCGCACTCTACTACAAGGAAGGAGTGAAAGTGGTCTCTATCCTATCCATCCCAACAAAGTTCATAAATCTAATGTTCATACTGCCATGTTAGGGGTCAAAGCTCCAGTTGATGTATGACATTCCCATCTCGGTCACACCTCTTTTACCACAATTTCAAGTCTTCTGTCCAGTCATAATCTCTCTCTTATGGGCTCTCATCGTTATTTAGCCGTTTGTCCTTCATGTCAACTTGGAAAGAGCAAACAACTTCTGCTTCAGCAATCTACACGTATCTCCACTGCTCCACTTCAAATTATCCATTCAGATGTTTGGTGCTCTCCAGTTGTATCTCTGGGTGGATTTTGCTACTATGTCATTTTTGCAGACGGTTTCTCCCGTTATACATGGATGTACCATTTATTTAATAAATCAGATGTCTTTCTATCTTTTGTTAAATTTAAAGCTCTAGTGGAAAAACAGTTCTCCTCCTCTATTAAACAACTCCAATCGAATGGTGGTGGGAAGTATGTTTCAAAACAATTCAGTAATTTTTTGGAACTCCATAGTATTTTTCACCGAATTAATTGTCCTTATACTGCCCAACAAAATGGACTCGCTGCGCGTAAGCATCGCCACATTATGGAAATGGGTCTCTCCATGCTTGCTTACTCTCATTTACCACAACCATTTTGGGTTGAATCATTCCTTACTGTTGTTTACATAATTAACAGCCTTCCCACTCCAATTCTTACTAACTCAAATCATCATCATGAACTCTTTCACAAACAACCAGATTATTCATCATTTCAAACATTTGGTCACTTGTGTTTTCCACTGCTTCGTCCCTATAATTCTCACAAATTAATGTACTGGAGCAAACAATGTATTTTTGTTGGTTATGGCTATCATCATAAAGGCTATCGTTGCCTTGATCCCGTCTCTAACAAAGTTCTTATCACTCGACATTTTGTATTTGCTGAAACTGTGTTTCCAGGTATTTCCACTTCTCCAAGTACCACCTTATCTCCTCTTACAAATGCAGCTCGTGTGTCTGTCCTTCTTCCTGCTGAAACTATTCCCATTGAGGTCACCACTACCAGTTCCAACTCAGGTATTTCTTCATCTCTTGAGAGTATAAATTCTGATTTTCGTGAGCAATCTCCAACCTCTCTTCCTGCAGCTTCCCATAGTTCTATTTCTGACCTCTCACTAGTCTTACCACCTATTCAACCTCATCGTCATCCAATGATAACACGGTCCCATACAGGTTCTCTTTGTCCTAAAGAATTTCCCGATTATCAAATGTTTTATTCTACAAAGCATCCACTTCGTGCTTTGAGCAGTGTAATTCAACCAACTAAACCTACTTACTATTCGCAAGCTTCCACCTCCTCTGAATGGCGAGCTGCAATGGGTCAAGAGTTTGATGCTCTTATCTCAAATGGTACTTGGACACTATGTCCTAAACCTATTGATTACGACATTGTACGCAATAAGTGAGTCTATAAAATTAAACGGAAGCCAGATGGTTCTATCGAGCGCTTCAAAGCAAGGCTGGTTGCCAAGGGGTATGATCAACAATGTGGCGTTGATTTTACTGAAACGTTTAGCACAGTAGTCAAATCTTCCACTATTCGACTGATCCTTGCTTTGATAGTAAACTTTGACTGGTGCATTCGACATTTAGATGTCTCAAATGCATTTTTACATAGATATTTAGATGAGGTTGTTTACATGGAACAACCCCGTGGCTTTGTTGATCCTCAATATCCTCAGCATGTGTGTCATATGCACAAGGCTCTTTATGGCTTGAAATAGGCACCATGTGCATGGTATTATAGACTCTCTCAAGTTCTCATGGAACTTGGTTTCTCTACATCTGCAGTGGACTCTTCCTTATTTATATTATTCCAAAATCATATTATGATTTATGTTCTTGTATACGTGGATGATATTCTTATCACAGGCAACAACACTTCCATTATTTTCTCTGTTATCAAATATTTGCAACAATCCTTTGCCATGAAGGATCTTGGTAATCTTGGTTATTTCTTGGGTATGGAAGCTCATCGGAGTTCAAATGGTTTACACCTACGACAGTCCAAATATATTTTGGATCTTCTTCATCGAGCGAGTATGATTGGTGCAAAACCGTATGCTGCTCCTTTAGTTAGTGGAACCAAACTCTCTAGTTTTGAGGGGTCTCCTCTATCTGAGACTGAAACTACTACATATAGACAGCTTGTTGGTGGATTACAGTATTGCACACTTACTCGGCCTGATCTCGCATACTCCGTAAATCAATTGTGCCAATTCATGCACTCTCCCACTACGCACTCAAAATGGTCCTTCGCTATCTTAAAGGAAGTGTTAATCATGGCTTGTTCTACAGCAAAGGAAAGTTTGAAATCAATATTTACTGTGATTCGGATTGGGCTGGAGATCCTGATAATCGACGCTCAACAACTGGCTATGGTATCTTCTTTGGCTCATGCCTTGTCTCTTGGTGTGCCAAGAAGCAGTCTGTTGTCTCTCGGTCTAGTACCGTGGCAAAATACCGGGCTCTATCTTATGCTACAGTTGAAGCATACTAGATACACATGCTTCTGCAGGAACTCCATCTTCCGTTATCCACTCCACTAACCATATGGTGCAATAATATTGGGGCTATTTCATTGGCCTCTAATCCGATTTGTCATGCTCGCACTAAACACATCGAAATAAATTTCCATTTCATTAGGGGGGAAAGTGCTCAACAAGGATATTATCATTCGATTTATCTCTACCATAGATCAAATAGTTGATGTCTTCACAAAAGGCCTTACTGCATCTCATTTCACAACTCTCCGTGACAACCTTTAGGTTATTCCTCCTCCCATCAGCTTGCAGGGGGCTGTTGGAGTTAATCCTCATGATTCAGCATGCAAGCCCGAGTCTTCAGCAGATAAAGACCTCCCACAACAGAAGTCTAATATACACCCATATTTAAATTCAAATTCAAATATTGTATATAGATAACATCAGTTTAAATAGATATCAGTTCAAATAGATTTAAATTGTAATCGATAACATCTTGTAATCTATATATAACAAACTACATTACTTTGCTTTGGTATTAAGAACCAAAGCAATCCAATACACTGCGTAGATTATTTCAAAATGAAATAAGATTGTTTAGATAAGTTGAATAAAATATTGTTATAATATTATTTTTTAATATTATTATTATTTTAGGATTTGAAAATTTTGAATTATTTATTATATTTTATATGAGAATTTAGAAAATTTCTAATAATAAAATGAGATGAGATGGGTTGAGAGTGTTTCTGTATCTAAACATAGCCTAAAGATTATCTATACCTCACTCTCCCTACATTCCAACAAATAATATTACAAAATCTCATCACTCAATATCATCATTAATATTAAGATTAGTTATTAGCCTCGTGAGAGGAATATTTTACTTTTGATGATAAAAATATAATTTAGTTACACGAATTATCCAGGTCGGTTCCGAGTTAAGAGGGTTGATATATCTAATTGGATTGACCCAATTTGACCTAAACCTCATCACATTAAAACCCAACTCGTTACTCTTATAATTGACAATAAATTTTTTCTTACACTAAACTGGGCATTTCAAACTTAATTAATTATTTGAAGTAGTATGAATTGTATATGTGAATTAGCAATGTAAATAGGCAAACAGCTTTGTATTTGCGTCTAATTTGTTAAATATAGTAATTGATTAATGATTGCTTTTGAAGAAATAGCTCATCAAAAGCTTGTGTTTTCGCTTATACATTAATTAATGCTGTTTGGGAAGAAGATATGATCCATAATAATTAATGATTACTTTTGAAGGAATGTGTGTTTTCACTATAATTGTTTTTGGGAAGAACATCAGCTCGGCGTGGAATGGAGAAAGACATGACCAACAGAGAGAGTGAATGTTGCTTTCATGCACAATGACATGCTTGATGATTTGATTCTGAAAGAGGGGAATAATGCTCAAGTTCTAAGGCCCATCATCTCTGATCACTCACTCAAAGTCAGTGCCATGCTTAATTATCTCATCCTAATAATCACGAATTTATAATTACCAACATATATGAATAAGACCTATAATACAACAACTTTTCTACGTGTTTTTGGAATTTCCTTTGGATGTCTCAGTCATACAATTAAATATTAATACTTCATTATATTATTCTTGTGTGCATTGTTTTCTTCTGATCATCTGTAGCCAAATTCTCGTGAACTTTCGAGGAAATAATCTGCTTTTAGATAATTTCATTGGATTTGTGAGACATAATTAATAATCAACTTGCTGATTTGTGATCATGAAGTACATTCCTCATTTTCATACACTGTAGTACCACACTGTTGACATATGCTACTGAACTTCATGCACTCCGTTTTCTTCATCCCAAGAATATCTAATAACAGTTGTGTTCCAAAACAGACCCTAAATTAGATTTTTTTATATATCAAATATTTATTGATCACGTAATCGGACGTCAAATGTACATGCAACATCTTTTTTCTAGGGGTGGGCGACACTGACCCCCGCCACCCTACCACCACCACGACGCCCCATCTAGGTGGTGAGAGCAACCCCGCTCACAGGCAGAAATGCCAGTGGGGGCAGGGGCAGTCTAGGCTCAGGCCTGTCCCCCTCCGCACCCCAATCTCATTTTGGTAACGAATTTAATTTTTTCGAAATAGATGATGAATTATTATCATTTTGGGTGGGAGGGTTAAGTTAAGGTATTATTTAGTTACATAAATGAGATGAATAGATAATAAATACTTGAATAGTGAGATAGTTTATGAATAATAGTGAAATATTTTGATTTATTATGTTTTATGAGGTTTTGGGAAATGAGAGAGAAAAATTTGAATAAAAATATTATAAAATTAAATTTTTGTTAGAATATAATTTTTGTTTTGAGATTTGGAAAAAATGATTTTTTTTTTTTTAAGTTTGAAAAAATTGTAGTTATTAGGTAATTATTAGATGAAGAAGTTAAAAAGTATGTGTTTGAATGGTATTTGGATATTAAAATGAGATGAGATAGCCTGTGAAACCAAACAGGGCGTTTCCCAAAACCTAATCCCACCATCCCTCTCTCTCTCTCTCTATCTGTTCTTCACTTAGGATTCAAAGCCTCTCTCCCTCTCGCCATGGCGCTGTCCTCCTCCTCCCCGACTTCTCATTTCTCTTCTACTCTCTATTTTTTCTATGTACCAATTTGTTGTTTGGTAAGGATTTTAAATTTATTTAGTAGTTTAGGATTTTTCTAGTTTTGTATTTTGTTGTGAAATGTGGATTTGTATTTTGGTTTGGATTTTTTGTGGATTTTGGCACTTTGTTGTAAGTTTGTGATTTTTTTTTTCTTTTTTGTTTTTCCATAGCCTTGGGTGGGTAGTGCGTGGTGGATGGGAGGGTAGGCAGTCCACCCCAGCCCTTGGCACCGAGACGGGAGGCCCGCCCCCGGTGTGCATGGGTAGATCCTGGGGGCAAACCCGCCCTCCACACATGCGGGGGTGGGGTGCGGGAAGGGGACACCCCGCCCTCGGGCAGGTAGTACCCTTATTTTTTTCCATGCAATCGAGGAACGAACTTACCAAGATAAAACTAGTTCACATGAGACAATATTGCTAAACTTACCAAGGAGTAAATAAATAAGCTTGGAATTTTAAACGAGCAAGATGGCTACTTTGGCAACATTGTCATTTCATTTGACTGGCGAATGGACGATGTTTCTTTGTCAAAATCTCCACCTAAAACCTTAAGTGCGTGCTATCCTGTCGCTTTGTTAGGTCAGTCAACAATATTGTATGATGTTTCTCAAGCAAATTAAGTTTTGCACTTTGTCTTGTCTTCGACAAGATGTTATTGATTATAATTTTGACGAAAGAGTAATGTTATTCATCGTTTTAATTTTTATCATCATCTCATTATTTTATGATGTGGTATTAAGTGATTGGAGACTATTTATTATATTTTATTTGTGAATCTATCATATAATATCTCATCATAAAATGATGAGAGAATAATGAAAAAATAGATGATAAATATTTTTTTTCTTGACGAAATGGCATAAAAATATTACATAAAGAGATTTAAAAAAATAAATTTATAGATTAATATAAATTTATATAATATATTTTATCTATTTTATCTATTTTACATTAAAATAACTTTATAATTATTGGTTGTACTTATAGCAAGAGATTAATGAAATAAAATAAGAAGTTAAAAATCTAAAAACATCTAATATTAAATTAGAAGCTCAACGAATTTAAAAACATCTAATCAGTTATAAGCTTAACGAATTATTTTTATAATTAAATCAGTACCATGTTCAGAAATTTCGGAGCTCATTATGCCGGATGGTCACAATGGACTTATAAATTTCAGGCTCAAAATGGGAGGACACTCAAGTACCAAGGCGAATTCCCCCAAAGTTAGTGCATGCATGCCACTCTTATCTCCTCAACTCACATTCACATATTAATTAATTAATATTTGAAAATATGGTGTTTTATCAAATGTACCTTTCTTTTTCATGTCCCAAAATAACATTCAAAGAACCTGCAATTTTTTCTTTATTCGGAAATTGTCTTCTTCGTTATAAACACATTAGCTAGGACATGAGATAGGGAAACCCTAATGTAGAAAGAAAAAATCGTCAGGTGATGATGCAGATGAAGACGACTCCATATCATAATTTCATTCGAAAAGAGAACAAATGTTCACACACACACACATATATATATATATATATATATATATATATATATATATACATTCATTTAGTCCTATTAGCGTATGGCCGAGCTTTGACTGTTGGGTGTGTCCGTTATTGTAAAATTATTTTTTCTACTTTTTTATTATATTTTTTAATATTTTTAAATATTTTTAAAAAATAAAAAAATATATCAATCTACTTAAAATTACTTACTTAATAAACTCAGGTGATATGCTAACATTTTCAATATTCATTTATGCGAGAAAAGAAACATTATAATTATTCTATATATCTGCAGATATGACTGCTAGCTAGCTACATCTATTTATATATGAATTATGTCCATGCTGGCTGCTGGCTGCTCCCACGTGGGACTAGAAATAGAAACAACTTGCTGCATTGCATTAACTGGAAATGAATGTTTTACTGGTTGTGATGGCGAAGTTCGATCTTCAAAGAAAAGAACTACTAGTCTTGAAGGAGGACATATGTATGAACATTAATTTAATTTTACGCTAGTCCCGAATTCTCAATTAATTAGCTTTTTTCTAAATGACTTGACGATCCACATGTTATTGATCTAGAGGATGTATATACAAATTTAAGTTCAATGTTTTATTATATATTAATGGAGAAATATATATTAATGTTTTTGATCGATCCGTGGATTTTGTCAACTCTAATCACATGATTAAATAAATATTATTCTTCCTAATGTATTTTATTATTTTTTAATCACACTAAGTCGAAAATCACATTAAAAAAAAAACAAAAATATATATTATACATATTACTCTTATTATATTTTTAATTGGCTTATGAGTGAAAACAAGAGATGAGACATGAATCCTAGCCACACCATTCGAAAACTTAATTATTATTATATATATTATTAATATCTTATTGAAAAATTAATCACATAACCGACCAAATTAAATACTCGACCAACCTTAATGTTTTCCTGCTAGGAAACCGACCACTTATTTATTTCAAGATGATATTACCTAATGATTATAAAAATCTATATATTCTTCAGGCGAATAGCCGGAAAAAGAGATAATGTGCATCCGGGAAATCAATTATAAAATTTTCAAAAGGTATTGAGTTTATTATATTAATATATATAGGAGATCTAGTTTCATTTTGCGCACGATAAAATGATCGACATTGGAATATTAATTACATTGTACGTACCAACGTACCCGCCAATTAGACACGGTTATTATCATGTATACTATTTTAACTCTTTTTTTAACTAAATACATAGTATTTGTCACATCTTTGTTTGAAATGAATAATGAAACATACAGTCGTAGAGTGTACATACAATCACCGTGTAATTGTTATGAAAAAAAAATAGATTCACTATTAAAAAATTAATTTTTAATCATGTAGGCCTTACTTTTACTCTTTTTTTCAAAGAGATTGCGCAGTAGTTACATACTCTATAACTATAAATATAATTTCTTAATGTATTCTCTAAAAATAATGCTACATACAATTTTATAATATTGTGCAAGTCTTGCGAATTCTCTTTCAAAAATTAGAGTCCAACATTAAAAATAAAAAAATTATTTTTTCATCTGAATTTCATATTTTTCTTATATTTTAAAATAAAAATACGTGATATTTACGCATTCTAAAACTATATCTACCATTACTCATTTTATTACAATCATATTGAATACAATTATAGGGACTTGACAAACCCTGATTAATTTGTTGGAAATATTCAAATATTGAAACCACAACTCTCTTTCCCTCCCCAAATAAATAAATAAATAATAAATACAAAGAATAAATTTGACTATAAGCCTGCATGCACTTTTGAGTTTCCTCGGTCAATCATTCTGGGAGACTTTCTTAGAAGCTTCTTCTTCCTATCTAGTTACTTATTTAAGCTGGCGGTGATATATCTTAATTTAATTTGTCCATATAATAATAGGTCGAAACAAACGTGGTCCCTAAATCGTAGCAATATTATTATTGCAATGCTCTAATTTTAGTGCGTCAACAGAGAAAAGAAAAACCGTCTTTGACTTCTTTTTCATCTACGAATCGACAAATACATACATACATACATACTATTATATATATAATATATATATATATACAAACTAAAATCGTTAAATTCCATTTCTCGATTGTTTTTCTATATTTATGCAGTAGTACTGTAATGACGTTTGTTAATTTTGAGCATTTTTTGACGTACAATATTATTTAGGTAATTAATTTATAATTTAAAATAAATAAATAAATATTATCTAATGTTACATCGTGAGATTATAAAAATTATATATTCCATGTCAAGCTGGTCAAACATATAATATAACTGCAGAGAACATTGCCAAAGTATATATAATGACTCAGTGGTCGGTAATTAATTAGTTAGCTGGGGTCAGAAATATATCCACGAGATTCACCTTTCAACAACCTTTTTTTCTTTATATTAAAGCAAAGTAGAAATAATAATTAATAACAAAATTTATATAATAAACCGATTTCTTACAAAAAGCGCTCGTGGGAATTGCACAAAAAAAAATTTACACAACTTCTTATTATACACACAACTTCTATATATTATATTTTTTTTTAATTTTTAATTTTTAATTTTTTTAAATATTTAATATATAAATAATAAATTGAAGAATTGAATTATTTTAAAAATAATAAACTCAAAAAAATATTAAAAATTTTAAAAAATATGATGTGCGGAAGAAGTTGAGAGGTTGTGTAATATGATAAAACATAAATTTATATATATTGGGTTTACGAAATAAAATCATAACTTCACCATATCTAGGCTGAGCCCTGACTGAGTCGGAGTTGGTATCCAAAAAATCTGACTTCGACTCAAACTTAGATAAGCTCCGATTCAACTTTGACTCTAATTTATTGGAGCAGAGTTTGATTTAGACTTTATATTTGGCTTATTTTTAAACAAGACTTTATATATACCAGATCATTTTTTGTAGGCTTTCAAGTTTTAAGTTTACTAAAAATATTAATAAAATAGATTTTAGATATGAGAAAACATAAAATATAACTAAGAATTTAAAATACACGGCAAACCCATAGGCTATTTTTAATATACCATCATTCATAATTTTATATTAGAGTCTCAACTCCCAACTCAACTAAAAATAATAAAATAATTATTCAACCATCTAGCCACTCAAGGCTCCAAATAACAACTAACAAATAAGAGCAACCATGAGTCATTATGGTCCAATGACAATGTCCACCATCCGATCATTTACTGTTGAATAAATTATAAATAGAAAGTACAGCTAGCTACTCAAATACAAGCCAAATATTGTATTAGAATCTAGTTACATACTACAATCTAGTTACATGGTACATAACTAACTCAAGTTTTATCTACCCTAATATATGTAATATGTGATAGTGATACTATGACGTGTAGTGTGTACGTATAATCGATTATTAATCTATTAGTATAATTTTTTTTTAATAATTATCACATTGACTATTAGCCTATTAGTAATATTGAATTTTAAGTATAAAATTTCTAGACTTTTATATGAGTATATATGATCAATATATAAATAATACATATTTTTATTAAAGTACGAGTCGGAGTCAGCGTCAAAGGTCAAAGTTGGGTTCAGAGTCGATCAAACAACAAATCCGACTCTGACTTTAAATGCAGAAGAAAACTTCGATGATACAGATTCAGAGTCATATTTTTAAATTTTTGCACAGCTCAAACCATATCAATATTAATCAAAATACTTGGTGAGAAGGCTTGATCTTGTTATTTGTTGGAATGTAATATTTTATCATGTATATGTTTATTTAGATTAGGATTATTTGATTGTAGTCTTCTTTTGATTGAGTACTAAGATAAGCACTAAGAAATTGGATATGTTTAATACTTATTTTATGGAGTATCAAATTTTGTATTGATTTTGTGATGAATCTAACTGGGGATACATATAATTGATATAATTTTATATCCTATAATATATACATACATACATATATATATATATATATAAGTTAATCAAGTCAAGATCATTCATTTAGTCTAATTTAACTCATTTACATTAAACGGATAAAAAAAAAGGTAAAAATATCGTATTCGAATAAATATCAAATACTAATTATACTAAGTAAATTATGCGTATGAAGAGATCGGGCCTATGAGTTTAATGAAA
The DNA here is from genome assembly GCF_001411555.2 of Juglans regia. NCBI lineage: Eukaryota > Viridiplantae > Streptophyta > Magnoliopsida > Fagales > Juglandaceae > Juglans > Juglans regia. The sequence goes on from NC_049907.1 coordinate 3,428,080, forward strand.
AATTTTGTTCCTCATCTATTTTGTTATTATTTTTTTAATATTTATAGTATTAAATAATTTAAAAATAAATAAATTATAGTAAATAATTTTTGAATTAATTTATGTCACGTTATAAAATGATGATATTTACGAGAAAAAATTATTAAAAAAATGAGGAGAAGATTACTTTGAGAATAATTATCACCCGTACATGTACCTAATAAAATACGAAAGTTTATTATAAAAAAACAAATACGAAAGTTTATTGGCATGGGAATCATATGGGTGTAAAAATATCGGTCGGTGTAAAAATAAAAATCACGCCGTGTGGGTGTACTCGCATGTATCCAATCGTACCCGTCCACGTGGCCTCCCAAGGATCCATGCGCACCAGCCGTTCAAGTCCCTTAAATTAATCCCCTCCGTCTCGACTCTTCAAAATTCGCAACAAAAGCTGCAACAACAAACTCAATGTGAAGCAACCCGAAACAGAACACCGGTCGCCGTCCTTTCCATCCGACCTCAACTCGCCGATTGTCCCACCCGGTCAACGGCTAGATTAAGGGGTGATGATCACCCACACCCTCACCTACTGGCTCTCGGAGCACCCCTCCATCGTCAGTTTCCGGTGGAGCCACTCCCAATCCTGGGGCTCCACCTGGTCATTCCTCGTCACTTCTATAGTTCTTTATCTCGCCGTCTCCACCTTCCTCCACCTCCTCCTGGCGCTCCTTCTCCGTCCCGGTAAGGCCGTTCCTCTCGGTCCAATCCCGGCTCTCCACAGCCTCTCTATGGCTCTCATCTCCGCCACCATCTTCGCCGGAATCCTCCTATCCGCTGCCGCAGAGATCCGGGACACCCGCTGGTTCTGGCGCCGCTCCAAGACCCCTTTCCAGTGGCTTCTCTGCTTCCCGCTCGGCACCCGCCCGTCGGGTCGGGTTTTCTTCTGGTCCTATATCTACTACTTGACCCGTTTCCTCCACATGCTCCGAACCTTATTCACCGTTCTACGACGTCGTAAGCTCGCGTTCTCCCAGCTCTTCAACCATTCCATCCTCACCTGCATGTCGTTTCTCTGGCTCGAGTTCTCGCAATCCTTCCAGGTCCTCGCCATCATCTTTACGACGTCGGTTTACTCCGTGGTATACGGGTACCGGTTCTGGACGGCAATCGGGTTGCCCAGCGCCTGCTTTCCGTTCGTGGTGAACTGCCAGATCGTGCTTTTGGGTTGCAACCTGGTGTCACATGTGGGTGTCCTGCTGTTACATTTCTTCAAGGGCGGATGCAACGGAATTGGCGCGTGGGGCTTCAACTCTGTGCTCAATGGCGCCATTCTGCTTCTGTTCTTGAATTTCTATGTGAAAATGCACTTTAGGAAGAGAAAGTGCGGGTCCGAGGTTCTCTCCTGCTCTGCCTCAGAGGCAGAAATGAAGAAGGTTAAAGAGAAGGATGTTTGAGTGGAATCGACAATTATCTAGACAAAGAAATTAGAAACCTCAAATGTTCCTAATTGTAAGTAAATACTATACTGTTAAGAAGAGAGGATAAGCGATGGATTATACGTTTTTACACTAATCCTAAAGTTTTTGGAATGGGCGTGTGAGTTTACTTCATCCTCTGTCTTTCTTTTCTTTTGATTCAAATTTTTTGTGAATGAAATTGTTTAATAGTCTAGCTAGATTCATGGAAATTGCCTTTGGTTTTGTCTTTGTTCTCTGAGCAAATGCAAATTGCGGATTTCAAAACAAAGCAACTCCTATTGGCAGTTCTCTGTTACTTTGAACATCTGTGGGAAATTTCCTTTGCTACCCAGTGGAATTGTACAATTTTTGTCGATTTGCTGTCCAAAACTTTGGCAATAACCCAACCTCTATGCTCTGCTTCAGATGTCCAGTCTACACAACAACTTGGTTTTATTTTACAACCTGCCCTCCTCTATGTTTCTGCTGAAATTTTATTTACCGATGGCCATACGGCTATACCCCCTTCTTCTTAAAGTCATCCTATAGAGAACAAAAAGGCGCTGTCTTCAGCAGAATTTAAAGCTTCACAACCACTTGCCAGTTGCCACCCTGCATCCTCGTCTAACTTCCCTTCTCTATTTCAAATTCACATAATTTTGCTACCGACGATAGGAAAAAATAATGCTCTTTGACAGATGTTTAGGAGTGAAAGCTGACCCAAAATGAAAAGATGTGATTTTGAAAGGTTGTGTATACATAAGTTTTGTATAAAGAAGTTTATTAGATGACTTTGCTTCACCTGATTTGTCAAGTTCTAAAATCATGTCAATTTTATATAAAAAAAAAAAAAAAATTATTTTATGTAAATAAGGCATTATTTAAAAAAGAAATGCAAAATGATAGCATGTCGGTAAGGTGGTGCTTGTTGTAAATTGGGCGAAACGCAACTACTGTTTGGTGAGGTCTCTGTTTCTGTAAAGACGACTACGAGGAGGATGTAAGAAGTCGGTGAAGAATATTCAGCGCAGTACCCATTACTTATTAATAATAATAATAATAATAACAACAATAATAATAATCTGAGTGCAGCAATTTGTGCGGTCAATACACCCTTGACAATGATGGCTAACCCAAAAAGTGCGCTCACTTATTTTGACAGATCTTTTTTCAATGACCCAATCACCTCTCTGTTGAAAGGCATAAAATCAAGGGGGCCTCTACAGCCTCGCTGGGTTTCTGCATTTTATCTATGATTTTTTTTTAATATATATTTTTAGAGGGTGCTAGGCTACCGTTCAGCAAAAACAACTTAGCATGCCATCTAATATAAATTTATTTTTTTATTTTTTTAATATATTTAAATATATATATTTTTAAAAATATATCAATATATTAAAAGTTACTTTCTTAATTATTAAATAAAAATAAAATTAAATACATGACTTATCAATGTGGGGAAATAAATTAAGTCGGCATATTAGTATTTCTTATTTTTTTAATATTTTTAAAATTTATAATATTATTAAAAAATATTTTCTTAATCATAAAATAAAAAAATCTCAACAGGAGTCCGAGAAAAAGACTAGCATTTTTCTAAAATCAATTTGTAAGGTGGGTCGCGTTTTCACCTGTCATATTATTTCGTGTTATTATTATTATTATTTTTTTTTAGTTGTAAAAAAAAAAAAAGAGGGGGGCTCCCACGGCTGTTAGTTTGCTATCATTCACGCGTATGCACAGAGCCTTTAATGTCAAAATGTCTAGTGTAGAGTTGGCCACGCTGTATGGTAGTTGCATAAAGTCTTCTTTCTCTTTTTCTTTTTTTTTTTAACTTTTTTCTCAGTAAGATAACAAAAAATCTCCTGCATACAAGCATTTATTGCTATATATATAAGTAACTGGAGATAAAGACGCACACTGTTCAATAAAAGCACGTGATTTGTGATGGATATTTCTGCCTAGCTCGCTCCATGGAAGAAGTGACAGCTGTCTTATTAAGATAAATATCCTCTGCCCGAATTCAAATTTCTAAAATTATAAGAATTTGGACAAAATAATTATTTTTGTGCCTTATTATTCATAATGGCATTTGACAAAAGCATGCACTTTGATTATTTCATGTAACAAATGGTGTATGCCAGTTGATATTTTCGTGAGATATCAATTAAAAAAAATAGTACTAATTAAAGATAAAAACATCTTCTCCTTTTTAATTTTTTTTTAATAAAAAAATTATGTGAGCGTATGTGATTTGGTGTGCCAAACTGTAAGAAGACTTTTTTTTTTAATGTGCAAAGGGAAATATTACAAATCTAAAAGATGCAAATTCAAAGGGATCAAAACAGTATCCCGGATGAAAATTTTGAGGAATGGCATGGACATAGTGGGAATGCATTGAGTAATGTTGGTGATCAGTTTGCTAGTCTCTTTACACACTCTTTCTATTTGCTTCCAATAGTTCGAGCTATTCAATCAAACCTCGAATGGCGTGACCCGCACGTACGGTTTTTAGGGGAATCTGGTCGAAAGACCGGATTTAGTGAGGTGTTAAGCAATGAAATTAACACTTTTATGTATATGGGATTGAGTATCTTTGACGTGGTAGGAATTGCATTTGGTACAAGGAAGTTGCAACTACTTGTTTTTCATCCTTTCTTGGATGCAAATTGACATGAAAGTATGTGATTTTTAAGCACCAACACTAGAGATTTTGGAGATGTAATTACTACAAATGATGAAAATTCAGAGAGGATTTATATATAATTTCTGGGAAAGATGTTTTTAAATCAGTCTGTAGAAGTAGAAAACTAAGTGATTTGGATTTAGAGATGAGTTGAGATGGTTTGTAAATAGTAGAATAAAAGTTGAATTATTTATTATATTTTGTGTAGAAATTTTGGAAAGTTGTTTTAAAATTTGAAAAAGTTAAATTGTTTATTATATTTTATTTAAAAATTTTAAAAAATTATAATAATAAAATGAGATAAATTGAAGTGGATTGAGATGAATTACGAATACAAACGAGACATATCAACATCCCTTGCATGTTTGAAAAGGAAATTACAACTGAGCTTGTTAAAAACCATCTTCCAAAGCCCAAAAAGAAAAACATCTTCGAACAAAAAGCCTAATCTTTTTAATGTTTGGACCTGTACGGTCAGCCCAACTCTATTGGTAGCAGTGAGGGTGGAAGTTCGGCTTTCAATCACATGGGTTATGCTGAAGGATCAGTTCTTGGTCCATGACATGTAATGTGGGCTCGTTTAACATCTAAACATCCGTTTTAACCTTCACTGAGTGCAGATCAACTGACAAGCATACTTCAAGAAGTTTGCGCCAGCTTTCTCTCACTTTTTTTTTAAAAAGGGCTGGCTTTTTATACATGTCATGTGAACAGTTTGTTGATTGGTGGAACTCATAAATTTTATAACTTCTTATAAATATATTTAAATACATTTAAATTCATCTTAAGTGGATCTCACATAACTCATTCCACCATCTCAACTCACTATTATTCATAAAGAAATCAGCTCAGCTTAACATCCAAATGCAGACCAAATGTATTTACTTTTTTCACATGGTCATCCTATAGCTATTGGTGTTCGCAGATCCTACATTATTTTGCTCTAAAAAAGATGCCATATTCTTTTAGACTATACCCATTCCAAAGCATTTTCTGGGGAAGATGCTAGTGATAACAGTTTAATTCCCTAACAATTATTGACACTAATCAATTTTAGATTGGGACATGTAATCCTAGCTATGAGATTGCCGATAAAAGTGGGGCACCTACCACGTTAGCAACAAAAAATACAACCCACCATGGATAAGAGAATTAAACTCAGACAAACCCTTGTGATAAAATGAAGAATAAAAGGAGAAAGAACAATTTGGGTTCGGATCACATTTGTGTCGTATTGAATTATGGATATTTAACTATATATATATGATTTGATTCTACTCCAATCCATTTAATTAAAGTAATTAGACTCCTCAATCTTGCTACCATCCATTTAAAGTATTCGTTTAAGCAATCGATCACATTAGACAAACTCGAAGACGACCACTTTCAATTTGGTTTGGCTTATTTAATATAAATCATGAGTTGGATAGACCCAAATACATTGATCTCATATGGTTCACATGACAAAATGCCACATCTAGCTCATATATGATTGAAGATTGAATGGCTAACAAACTCCATCCTTGGGAATTAAATATGCATGACACGTAGATGGATAAAAAAAATAATTAATACTTATCCTAAAGTCCAAAACAAGTGGCACAGGGTCGAGTTTCCTCATGATCATTATATATGAAAGATGTGTTTCAATAAATGGGATTATGGATTCTGATTTAAGACAATATAAACTTCATTGCCTTCAATAATACTTTCACATGTCAATCATACACAATAATCCAAATTGCATTATTATACTAAGCATTTGGGGGTGTTCTGACGTGTATGCTGAGTAGGATGAGGCCATGGATAAGAGAACCATTAATAGCACGGTACCTTCTACTAGATTGGGAACAATTTAGTTTGTAACCATATTAAGATTGTTGTTTTTCACTTCATGACATCATGTTATACTACTTATTACCACGATATTATAGTATATATGTACACAACATCTTCAAGCCAAACGGAATCGATCGCATTTTTATACCGATCAGCAAGAAAAATTTGCAACCATACTATTGCCTACCATGCATTGAATAAGATGGGGAGGAGTGAAGTGCAATCAATCACCAATGTTTGCTACTAGACTGTTCTCTGTGCTAGCCAAATGAGTAGGGGCTTATGGAGAGGGTGAGCCACACAAAACGGACCATTCTAGGAGGTGGTGGATGGCTTAAAATGACCATTGAACTTAGATTTTAAAAGCGGATATGTGCGTGAAAACTCGTGGCCTAGAAAACATTACACTTTTTTTATAAGATTTCAATGCCATTAACTTCACAACAAGACATTTGTGGACCAAATAAAATGGCAGTGGTGCTGTCACCTGTGTGCCTTATCATGCTGCTGCCTGCTGGCCTACAAGTATCATGGTTTCAGCCTTTATTACGTGTTGTGTCTTGGAGGTGTATGCATGTGGTGTGTTGTTCATACTTCATATTCAGGCTACCTGCTGTGCTGAAGTGCCTGTCCCCACTTGGATATGCTGTTAGGTACATACTGTTGGAATCTGGCTGTTTTAGTTTTAGTTTTGTTTGTAGTTTCTTCTGCTGCTTGTGTTTTTCAAGTTATCATGTACTGTTACAGTATGCTGGTTTTGCTGCACATTGAGACATTTGTAAGTTGTAAAGTGAAGAAAATACAGAAAATTATTCGCATGATGTTTATCAAACATTCAAAGGCCATTCGAGAGATCTAGCTGGCAGCAATAAATATTGTGGAAAATCCCATCCTTAGAGTCCAAGTTATATTGGGCAGTGTTGAGTTGTGTTGATGTACATATGACAATTCTTGTTTTATTTACCTAAAAAAAAATCAGTCCCAGCTTGAAAAGGACTTAAAATTCATTGAAAGATGGAAGATTTGGCCTGTTCAGTACAACCTTCCCTAGCTCAGCTCTCACCAGGAATGCCCTGTCTGGATATGAAACACGTGCAGTGGGTTGTGCATCACTCACCCTAAGAGAAGGAAAAATGGGCATGTCCAAGAAAACCTTCCCCTAGCTTAGCACTCACAAGGGGTGCCCCCCACATATCTATGGATACCATAGATATTGTCATCAGTTGCAGAGTGCTGAGTGCTGAGTGCTGAGTGCAGAGTGCAGAGTGCAGGCCGGCACTTCAAGCAACCATAGTCCTATTCAATGAATTTGTTCATTTAAAAATAAAAAAAAAAGAAATTGTTTAGGTGGTTGAGGGCAGAGTCCAGAGAATCATATACTGTATTATAATTCAAGATTAGAGGGATGTGGTTAAGGGTGCAAAGGGCATCTTCAAATGTTTAAAATGGAGGCAGTTTCCGGACTTTTCCTTTTGTTTGAAGCTGACAATTAGCAGGTTTGGAAGTATTTGTCCAAATTTGAATATTTTACATGCGTATTGGAATTTGGAACTGCTAACTAAATTGGCCGTGGGACTTGAAATTTGACTGCTTCCGTTACTTTTGGCGCATGTCACAGCCGTTGCCTCTGAGTGCCCCTTCCAACCTACAAGTCAAGAAGATGGCAAAACTGGACACCAATAGCTTTTTCTTTTTTCAATTTTTGAGTACTAAATTTGTTGGTTTGTTTTTACCTTGGTATTGACTATTGACCCGTCATGTGAATTTCTATATCATTTAGTAAAAGAGATACATACTTAAGTTGTGCAATGAAATTCATCGTTAAAAAAATAATTTTTTCGTGTAAATCTCACCCTCGGTAAACCAATGATTGGCTATATTTTAGCAAATTCCCTTAAAAAAACCATTATACAATGAACTCATTAAATGGAAAGTAAAAATAGCTAGAGCTATTTTCGGAGGGTTGAGTCAAATACGATGGCCATTCAATTTCTTTGCTTATTTTATTTGTTTCGTGTCTTTCTAAACTCTCATTGGTAGAATTGGAGCTCTCTTGGTGCTATACGTCTGTTCTTATTAGAGATACATAAATCAATGGAAAAGTTATCACATTATATTTAGTTGGTGTTTGTCTGCCAAGTACGTACTAATGATATATGCTGTTAACTCTTTCGTTTGGTTTCTCAACCCATCTCAACTCATTTCAATTCATCATTATAATCTTTTCAAATTTTAATATTAAATATAATAAACAATTCAACTTTTTTAAATTCTAAAATAATGAAAATATTAAAAAATAATATTTTATCATCTCAACTCAACTTAATTCAACATTCAAATGCAGATACACCTTGTATCTTTGCATTTCATTCCATTCAACCCCATTCAAAGCAGTGTTTGTTTATAACAAGTTATGTAGAATTATAAATATATTTGTTAACATTTATCATGTTTCTTGTGTGTTTTTTTTTTTACATGATTAGCTTAAATAAACTTTCCAACTAACACACATTTTTCGTGAAGGCAATGTCGTGGCTGACTTTCTAGCTAAGTGTGGGGCTGAAGGTTTGAACTCTGATTGGTCTGATATTCACATGTTGCCTAGCCTGTTAAGGGGTCTTCTCCGCATGGACAAATTGGGTATGCCCTACCTGAGGATATCATGAGCCTCTTGCCAGGTTTGTTTTGTGTTTTTTGCTTGTCTAATTTTGATATCTTGGTATTTGCGTCTCTTTGTTCTTGTTTTCTTGGTTTTTTGCAGGTTTCCCTCTTTGGCTTTCTCGGAAGTAGGTTATATATATTTCTTTAGGCTTGTACCCTATATAGTTACACTTGTTTTGATGCTTGGGTACTCTTTTTCTAGATTTAGGTTTTTGTACCTCCCAGGTGTCGTGATTGTAACCACGGTTTTCCTCCGCCAAAAGTGAGGGCAATCAATAAAATTGGGGCTCCGTCCTCTTTTAAAAAAAAAAAAAAAAAAAAAAAACTTTCCAACTAACATAAGAATAAAAATTGTAAAGGAAAAATGTAAATGAATATTTAAATGGAATAGAGAAAGATTTAGAGAGTTTGTTATTTGCTGTTGTTGAAAAGTGGCAAGCTGAACTATAAAAAATGAATTTTCTAGTCAAGTTTTAGCTAAATAGTAGCTAGTTTAATATTAATGCTCTGAGCATTGACATTGGATTAGTCATCCCCATCTTCAAAATTTGACAAATATGAAGTTTTTTTACTTTTAGCCAACCACTTAAAACTTAAAGTTTACATTAGATTAGCCGTCACACACTCTATAATAATAAAATATTATTTTTTTATTATTAATATTTCTTTAATTAAATTATATAAATGAACATTACTTATATTATAATTTGTTATAAGATAAGATTATTGCATTATTTTGTACTTTATAAATAATTAATAAAAATTTTATTCATATTTTCTCATATTATTATAATTTTTGCATGATTATAGATAGATGCAAAAAATAATTTCTTAATTATTTTTATATTTTAAAAAATATTAAAAGAAATATGAATAGTATTATTTTATAAAAATATAATTAATAATAGGAAAATACATCGTAATTTTAGGGATGAAGTTACACTAGAGGGAAGAAAAAGGGAAACACTGGAAATAAGAAATTATTAGAATGAAGATGCTGCATTTCCCTTGATATATGACTCTAGGGATGGAGTTACTGTAACTCATTTTTTAAATAAATTGTGTTTAGTTAATCTAATGTAGTAGAAATTTAGTAGACATTCTTCAAAACATGACTTTCATTGACATTTGACTAAACCAATGTCAGTGTTCTAAGATTGTAAATATCATTTTTCTTAATAAAATTTAATTTTCAATACCCTCTCTATGTATTAGCCATTTAATTTGGGAAAAAAAATTAGAATGAATCTCAATTGAGTTAGACATTACTTTTTTTCTCTTTTTTTGGTAGCTTTAAATGTTTCTATTATGTTGTATCTTAACGTGTCTAAAGCTAAGTAAATATGCCGCCATTTTTTATTAATTCCAAATTTCAATCGAGTTTTGAAGAATTAAATTTCAAATCAATGCCATGATTTACTTTTCTTTAATGTAATTAAATTCATTATTTTGCAGAATTAAAATTTGTTCCAAATTTTATTTTACAATACGATCCAAACAGAAAATTAAAATTTTAAAGACGGAAATCCAATTCACGTCTCCCCAATCCAGCCGGCAGCCACCCAAATGCACCACAGTAACTTTGGGTCCAAGTTGGAAAGGACTGGGATTAAATCAGCCATATTCCATAGACATATCTCTCAGAAGAAACTCTCCATTTATGAAATCTGAGTATAATTCATCAAAATGATATTAGGGGTTTGCCTTCAAAGACAATTTAATTTAAGGGGAAAAAACCACTAACACTCAACATTATGTATATAGAAAGCCGCTCTATATTTTGGGTTACACACTTGGGGTAAGAGAGGGAGAGGGAGAAAGAAGGGAAGAAGGGAAGGGAGGGGTGTTGGCTTAAGACTTTATTCCATATGTCTCCAAGTTATTGATTTAGACCACCAAACTGAATCTTTCCATCATTACTGAACATTGAAGCAGCTGAAGTTGCTGCATACTCTGAAGAAGAAGAAGAAGAATTCGGACAATAAGCTCTCCAGAGCTCATTGTACCTTGCAATGTCAAAATTGTGAAACTCCATGAGGCGCTTCTGCTTTACAGTAAACCTGCTCTGATAGAACCCTTCAAAAGAGGGCTCTTTGGCGGTCCTGAGGAAAAACGCATAGCCGGCCATGCAGTACATGGATGTCAAATAGAAGCAAATGGGCTCCATGACATCCCATGAAAGCTCCCAAAATGTGAGCCTCATGAACCCGGCTGTTTGCACCATTAGGAACCCCAGCCCGCACCAGAGTTCCCGGCGCACCAAGGCATCGGCCTTTCTGTCGATGGCTGCCTTCTGCCGCTGCATCTCTTCCAGCTCCTGTCGTTCCAGACTTGGGTTGTTTGGATTGGCTCCGGGTAGAGGAATAAGGCTTTGGATGGCTTTTGCTACCTGTAATCAAAGATTTTGAAACGTTTGGGTAAAGCACGACTCAACCTAAGTTACTAATGTTATATTAGAGTCGAGCTTTTGTAGTCCACCACACAAGACTCAAAAAACGACCACAGCTAAAATTTAAAGCCCCAAGTGCATGAAAAGATTGACACCTTTTTCTGAATCTCATAGAGTTAAAATTAATATTCTCAATCGGCATTGGGGCTCCTTGGAATCAAGTTCCATGGGTGAATACAAACAGAAAACACTTGCAGAATTCCAACTTTATGGTTTTGCTCAACTCTAAAGAATCCTAACTTTTTCTCTAAAGAGCTAATCAAAATTCATGAGACTCCATGGAAAAAAACCAATACCAAATATCTTTAATACTAGACAAAACTCACAAAACCGACCCACCAACCTAAAGGCTGGAGGTGACCTTCCTTGCCCTTCCCTTTTCTACCCCTTGAACTAAAATCTAAATAAAACCAGAATCTCCCTTTTCATTCTCTATTCTCCCCTTCCAGAAACTCGCTTACTCATTTAAATTACTACTCCTGAATGATTTTTTTTCCTCTTTCCCCAATTATTCCCATATTTTCCCAATTTTTTTTTTTTTTCATTTTAATTTCTATATAAGTACTTATTTATTGGCTGAATTCCGGAGAGGGTAGGGTCATGGGGTTTGATCCCTCGACCTTAGTTTTTCCCAAACTTTGTCACTGAAGAAACTGAAGGGCTTTTATGGTCCTTCAAGACCCATCTCAAACGTGGAACCCTTTACACGTTTTAGATCTGGCGTGTAACAACATAGTTTCATTTTCCTGTCGAAAAACAAAAAAAGATTCATAGAAAAAACCATATCAGTTCTCGGTAGTCCCCAAAATTAAACAAACTAAAAACCATAAAAATGATTTCGTTATCTGAATCTATCACCCTTCAGAACCCATCCCTAAATTATTAACCTTTTATCTGTACAAGCACACAGAAAGAGAATAATCCCAGAAAAATATATGAAGAATTTCAAGTTTCGAGGAATATAGCAATGAAAGGGGGGAATAGGGAAAGAAGGAATTTTTACCTGCTCAGGCCTGATGATCACAACGTTTCCCAAGACGATAACGGTACCGGACTCGTCAAGCACCTTGGATAACCGGAGGCCCTGGTCCGAATCCGAGCAGCCTTCTCTGCAGACCCGAACAAAGTCTGAGTAAGGTATCCAGGTTTTCTGAATATCCCTCAGCCTCGCCTTCACCGTATCCAACTGCGCTACCCTCAACAACTTCCTCGCGTCCTCGACCGTCAGGCCCTCCGTCACTTCCGAAGTCCCCGCCGTACTTATCCTCGGCGGAGGGCTCAGGCAGTCCAGTCGGATGCGGTCCTGGGCAATGCCCAAGGATTTCAGCTTCGCCATCAGGTTCTCCCCGATGGGAAGGGACCGGAGCTCCGGCTGAAAAGCCGCACGCTTGTGAAGGAAGCGGCGGAAAATGCTGTTGTCTCCGGGATCAGGATCAATGGTGGTTTGGACCCGATCGGGAGGGAACCGGGTCCGGCCAACGGAGGAGGAAGAAACGCGACAATTGGCGAGGGTTTGGGTGGAGGGCTTGGTAATGCTTAAGAGGCGCTGAGCTAGAGTCTTCCTGAACGCCATTGATGCAGAGAAGGCAGTAGCAGAGAGAAAGAAAGACGGTGTATAGCCGGATTGGATTGGACGAATGGGAAATTCCTTGGCTCCTTTATATAGCAACCCGAGCAGTCTCATTTGCATGGAGGGATCACGACGAAAGCTCAGAAAATTATTTCTTCCAAAATAAAAAAAACAAATTTTAAAAATAGTTACGTAAAATACCGTGATATCTCGAGATCAGACCGACAGCAAGGAGAATTTCGGCATCGTGCCGTTACGAACGACTGAAGGGGAATTGGTTCGGTACTTATCCTCCTACGTTTAGGCATATTCGATCAAGTTTCCGCATTTTCTTTTAAAAGAAGTAAAGTTTGATTATTATTAAAAAGATAATATTTTTATGTAAATTTTAAGTTTATCTCTTTTTAAAAGATTTCTAGATCTTAAAATTGTAAATATTATTTTTTTATAAAAAATATAAATATTTTAATAAAACTAAAATGGATTAAAAATTTATAAAATAAGAAAACTTTACTGAAAATAAAAAGGGTTTTATAATTAATATTGTGAATTGAGTCTTTTTCTAATTACAATAAGGCCTGTATATTATATATCTCTATGAGCTTCTAAAATACTAAAAAAAGCTTCTTTATAGTAGAAATGTATAAAAAATTTGAATTAATTTAATTAATTACAAGCTACATATTTTTTGAAAAAATAAATTCTATTTAAAAGTCATCGTACAAAACACACTCCATTTAATTGACATAACAAAATTTGATTTATTATAAAAATTTAAAATTAAAATATCTTACAAATTAAGTCTTATTATATCAATAAAATAAATAATTTACTTTACACCCAATGCTATGAACATGTTTCACACCAGTTAACGCCTCCTATAACCCTACACCAAAAACTTATTTCGTTTGTTTTTATAGATAAAATAAGTTAAGATAAAAATTTGATTTATTTGTTTTTATAGATAAGATAAGATAATATGAGATAAAAGTTAAATAAAATATTATTTTTATTTTAAAATTTAAAAAAATCAAATTATTTATTTTATTTTATATAAAAATCTAAAAAAATTATAAAGATTAAATGATATAAGAAGATAATAATTATAAAAACAAATAAGATCTATGAGGATATTAAGCACGTCAACAACATTGACTTTCATAAATGCACAAGGACTCTTTTTTAGAAGACAATTAAAGTTACTTTAAAATTAGAGTAATGAAATCCGTATAACAGATTTTACCATATTTATTATAAAATAAGAATATTTTTATAAAATTATGATAATTTTACAATGTATTTTACAGAAATATCTCTCTTTTTAAAATATTATTATATAAAATATTATAAAAAATGATAGTGTTTATCATATTTTTAAAATTGAAACGGCGATTGAAATTTTCCCAATTCGCACGGAGATGTTCGGATTCAAAATATCGTGTTGTGGTAGAAACTAAAAAGTAAAAAGGACCGTGGTTCACGAGTTGAGAGTTTCAACTAAACCACCCTACACGTGGATGGATGAGGTTTAGACATCAGTGACCGGGTATTCGTCATCGACCGTCGGATGCATCGAACGTACGAACAACGATCAAGGGGCAGGCCTAAGCATCGTGATGGTAACACGTGTCCGGAGGAGGACACATCGTTATCTTCATAAGAGAGTTGTAACAAAAAGGGCAGGAAAGAGTGCGAGAAAAGGGGGACGGGAGACGGGAAAAGAAAGGGGTCTTCCGTTCACGCAAACGTGTCGCCACATATGCATTTTCTCTCACTTACTTACTCTATCACATGATATATCTCCTAAAAACAATTTTTGCTTTTTTATTTTCACGAAATTTCCGACGATAAATATGGAAAACATTACTGTATTAATATGTTTTGATGTTTTTTAAAATTTTAATTTAAGAAGTGTTATAATTATAATAAAATTTTATAAAAATAAATTAATAAATTGATATAATTTCGTATGATATGTTAGATCCACTTTATAATAAAAATAATTTTACAATCTAACGTTTCACATCAAACTAATACTCAAACAGTAAGTAAGTATCTCTTTGTGATTAAATAAATTAACAAAATTCAAAAAACTCGAGCAATAAGTAAGTGTTTTTTTTCATAAATTTGAATAAATAATAATAATAATAATAATAATATGGTCTTTATCGTAAATTTTATTTTAGTCTCATATATTTATGTGACACAAGAAGTTTCATCCACGTGTATAATATGCATACTTGGGATGGCAAAATAATCTAGAAAAAATATTTTTTTTTTCTAAATAGCTTAATTTGATAAAAACACATCGATTAATAGTTTAATCAATTATTTGGGCAAGACGCGTCTTATACCTTGTTTGTGGAAATATAGATATCTAACCAAATATATCAAATTAAGACATATAGTGTTCAAATTAAATGTTTTCCACGTGCTTTGAAGTACTTAATTTGTTTACTATGTATATTTGATACATCTCTATCACACGTCCAAAACATCATGTGTAAGTGCTTATCTTGGATCTAAATTATAAAATATCATGATATATAGTTAAGGTCTTGTTTGTATTCGTAATCCATCTCAATTTATCTCACCTCATCATTTTAACTTTCTCAAATTCTTACACAAAATATAATAAACAATTCAATTTTTTTAAATTTTAAAAGAACTTTATCAAATTTTTACACAAAATATAATAATTAATTTAACTTTTATTCTACTATTTACAAATCATCTCAACTAATTTCTGAATTCAAACCACTCCTAAATCATACGTAGGTCATAAATTTAAAAGGCACACAATTAAAGCTGTATGTAGTAATATTTTAATTTCTGGGAAATTTAAATTAATTAGGTATAATATTGATAATCCCACTCAGCATGCATGGACGGCCTGCTGCCAACACCAACTTCATGAGCTGGCATAACTGACTAGCTGAAGTAGCCATATCATGTTGCATGTGATTTGGGCTATACATTTATTATTGTAGGTGGTGATATTTTTTAAATATTTTAATTTTATTGGCTGCAATTATTGATATTATTCCAAGCACAATATATTGGGAAATCAACTGCATATATATATGGATAATGAGTTATGCATGCAAAATTTGATATCGACCCAATAATTCAGCAACTTGAATTCCATATATCATGTACATCCAGATCAATAATAAAAGAGGTTCGAATATTTGGATTTATGACAGAACCTTTAAGCCTCATGAGTCAAAGTACTGGAATTTTTACAAAAATCTTACATATTTACTTATAATAAAGAGTCAAAGACCAATGAGGGTCAAATTGGATGAGCAAGATGGATTGGGATAGAAATATCAGTACGTGAGTCTTAGCAGTGGTTTGAATTTAGAGATGAATTGAGATGGTTTGTGAATAATCGAATAAAAGTTGAATTATTTATTATATTTTGTATGGAAATTTGAGAAAGTTGTTTTGAGATTTGAAAAAGTTAAATTGTTTATTATATTTTATGTGAAAATTTGAAAAAATTATAATAATGAGATGAAATGAATTGAGATGAGTTATGAATTCAAATGAGGCCATTTAATGTTGTTTGGATAAGATTTTTAGATAACGAACCCCACATGAATGTTTAAACATGTTGTGTCTGTCTCTTTTTATATCGAACCATTCAATTATTTCAATAATTTAGAATAGATCTTAGTTAGAAAATAAGATATCGAGGGTAATCTAAAATATATGTGGTGTTACTTATAGATCAATCCTGATTGACTGGATTTTGTTAACACAGTTAATGAAACCAACACAAAAAAGCAACCTCAAAATTTAGAGAATCAAATCAAGGGTTATTCTATATGCTTTTATTCAGCAACCCCCATTCTTTGATCTCCTTTTCTTTTTTCTTCCACATTGCCCTTCACCAAGCAAATTTGTAGCATTAAAGTGATGCCAGAATAAAATTGAAGAAACAATATCATGAGCCTCCAAATGGGAGCAATTATTTGCACATACATTATCTATTGGGGAAAAAAAAGATCGAAGAAGTATTAATATATGTGATTGTGTGTGTAAAACTACATGTTCCACTCTATTTAGAGGTCGGTCCCATGTCCATTTTGTTGGATAGCTAGCATATATTCTGAGGTGTTATTGTCTTATAATGACGTGGGATAGGCTTATATTTACTTCCCACAACTTTCATTTTTTTTTTTGTTTATTTAAGAAGGTATTGATTCCCTCCACCTTTCAATCCTATCCACTTAGAATTATTATGCTCAATCCTTGCATGGCAAGGCCAGGGGTCCAACCCCACAAATGTTTCCTTATTGTTTTTGTTTTTATTTTTTGAGAAGTTAGTAAATATAAGATTGTTGCAACAATGATTAATGATGAAAGAATTGAGTTAGTAGAGTATTAATCTAAATGTTGCTTTTATTCAGTATTTGCCACCATTACCAAAAACAATTGTAACGTAGTACCCCCATTTGTAATGTGAAATATCCTACCTAAAATTGAATCGAAATACATTTACTATATATACTTTATTTATTTATTTTTATATTTATCCCCTCTCTCTCTCAATTAATATATATATAAAACAACCCAAATTAATGGGAATATAAATGGGCATGAAACTCTTTTTTTTTTTTCTTCTTCTTTTTGAAATAACCATAACTTTATTGGTACTGATTTTTTTTTTTTTTTGAAACAGAAAAATCATTATGTATTACCTCAAAACTAGATCATTACAAATTTTATCCTGTAATACAAAGGAGTTAATACCCGAAGGCCCCTCTTCCATCCAGATAACCTCATCGTCTATATTTAGACCCAATTTAGTGAAAGTATGAGCTACTCTATTACTTTCTCTATTTATATATTGTATCGACCAATTCACTCTGTTGTATAAAATCAGTTTTATGTCTTCAACTAACTGTCCATGACACTCCCAATAGCAACTCTTTCTATTTACAGCTTGTATAATCCCCAAAGCATCACCTTCGAAGATGACCCTATGCTAATTCAATTCGGCAGGGATGAAAAAGAAAATCAGCAACTGGAAAAACTATTTCCTATCACCTTATGGTAAAGAAGTACTGTTGAAGGCTGTTATACAGGCTGTGCCAACTTACAACATGAATGTTTTTAAATTCTCAGTGAAACTGTGCAAGGAAATAACTGCTCTAATGGCTAAATTTTGGTGGGGTTTCCAGCAAAATGATAGAATGATTCAATGAAAGAGTTGGGCAAAGATGAGGGCTACAAAATCAAGGGGGGGACTGGGTTTCAAGGAGCTTCAAAGTTTCAATACTGCTCTACTTGGAAAGCAATGCTAGAGGGTCATGACCATGCCTAGTTCAATGGCTGCTAGGGTGCTTAAAGACATGTATTTTAGGCATATTGAGATGTTGAAGTCAAAATTAGGTTGTGGACCTTCTAAAATATGGAGGAGTTTGTGGGAGTCTCTTGGATTGTTGAAGGAGGGATTGTATGGAGGGTGGGGAATGGAGAGCAGCTGTGCATATGGGGGGATAAGTGGGTACCAAGACCCACTCAGATCCGTATTCAATCCCCATGAAGGAATTTGTGTGCAGTGGCAAAAGTAAAAGAACTATTAAGTAATGGAAGGTGGAACCATAGTCTAGTACAAGACACACTCTTGCAAGAGGAAGCTGATATTGTTTGCGGGCGACCTGTTAGTCAAACTAAAGCGCGCTAATAAGAGAATCTGCACCTTCACAAAGGATGGATTATATAGTGTTAAAAGTGGTTATCACCTGGAGAGGACTAGGAGAGGCAAAGATGAAAGGAGCTCATCTGAGTCAAAATTGGGGAAAGAGGTTTGGACTAGACTATGGAATCTTAACACACCTGAAGTGGTTAAAGTGTTCATATGGAAAGCTATTGTGAATAGTTTACCTACTAGGTTGAACTTGTACGGACGAAAAGTGGTGGAGAACCCTCTATGTCTTGTGGGTGGAAGGGAGGATGAATTAGTGTGTCATGTGCTGTGGAGTTGTAGTGCAGCAGCTGATGTTTGGGCTGAAAAAGAGAGTCCAGTTGAGAAATGGCCTCGAGTGGATGGGGGATTTCATAGATTTGTGGATGCTAATGACCAAGAAGTTAACAAAGCAAGAACTTGACATAGTGGCAACAGTGATGAGGAATATGTGGTGGAGAAGAAATGTTTGTCTTTGAGGCAAAATTTAAAGGGCCATCTGAGTTGTTCCTACAAGCTTAGGATTGTCTTAATGTTTTTGCAGAGGCTAGAGGAGAGCAAGAAGGGGTTATAATGGAAAGGGGTATGTAAAGGAAAGTAGCAATGTGGAGGAAACCAGGAAGTGGTTTTGTGAAGGTGAAGTGGGATGCTAGCCTAGATATTGGGAAGAAAAGAATGGGGGTGGAGATAGTGGTGAGGGATGAAGGAGGGGAGGTGTTGCTGTCACTATGTAAATCATTGTTGCTGATAGATACTGAATTCAATCAATACTCAGTTTTTCATTGAGAAATATCACTAGATATTTTAGAAGGACATTCTTTAATCCAAATTTTCTCATCTCCAATAGAAAGACCCAACTTTGCAAGTTTGTGAGCAATGCTGTTACATTCTCTGCAGACAAATTGGGTGTGCCAATATGATCTTCCCTTTAACACTTTCCTGAAATCTTCTATGACATGCCCGTATCAGGTCCAGTTCACATCTTCACAGTTTATAGCCTCTATAACCACTTGAGTATCACCTTCGAACATGACATGTTTCAGATTCGGTTCATCACTGCATAACTCCAAAGCTCTCCATATCGCTTTGCATTCAGCTAAGATAGGTTGAGAATTGAAGGACTGCTGAGCACTTAGAGCTAGGGTGTAAAAAAAACCGAAAAAATGGTTGAATCGAACTGAATCGAGCATATATATTTTAAGCGATTCGGTACGATATCCATTTTCATATTTTAAAAATCGGTTTAAACCGAACCGAACCGGTATTTATATTTATACTTTTTTATATTATATTATATATATTATATGTTAAATTGCTAATTAATATAACATGAAATTCTAATCTTATTATTCAAATCTATTAATCTTATAACATAAAATTAATATAATATGTATGTGATATAACATAAAATTAATCTTATAATGTTTAATATAACATTTGATATAACATATAAATTTTAATCTTATAATATAAAATTAATATAAAATAAAATTTTAATCTTAAACATAAACATTAATATTAAGTTATTCATATAAACTTACTTTTGATTGATAATATATATATCAATGATAAATACATTTTTGGCATAATAAATTATAATGCATATATAAATATATTTCTTTTGTAAATACATTTTTACACATTTGATCATATATACTCATATAAAAGTCTAGAACTTATATTGACTATAGTTAAATTCAATACTATATTAGTATGTGTTAATTCTTATAAAATAATGTACTTATACTATAAGTTAAATAGACAAATAGTTTAATATATGTAAACTTCGTATTATTACTAACATAGATAATTCGTAAAATTTAAAAAATTGGATCGAGCCAAATCGAAACTGAAAAAATCGGAAGTTGAAATTTTGGTAGTAAATTGGTCAAGTTTCAGTTATTAAATTTTTAAAATTGGTGTATACCGGTTTGGTTATAAAAAATGTACAAAATCGAATCAAACTGGACCTATTGCACCCCACTTAGAGCAACTAATAATTTACCTGCACAGTATCTAATAATAATCCCCATCCCCATTTTCTTGTTTCACATATCTACAGCAACATTCCAATTGGCTTTGATAGTGTCAGGGCCTGGTTTTCTCCACTTTGAAGCACCTCCTGCTCTAGCACTGTCATTTTGCTTGTGCTTATTAAGTAGCCCTCTGTTAATAGTAATCAAATTCCACTTGTTGACCATAATATGCATTAATGCAATCCAACAGTTAAAAAACAGTTAGTTTTGTATTTAGTTTCGTGTATGTAATAGTTGTAGACAAGTCATCCTCATTTGTTTTTGAAAATGAGATGATATGAGATTAGTTGAAATTAAAATTAAAAAGTTGATTAAAATATTGTTAGAATATATTTTTTAATATTATTTTAATTTTGAGATTTGAAAAAATTGAATTGCTTATTTTATTTTGTATAAGAATTTAGATAAATTGTAATAATGAGATAAAATTAGATGAGAGGTTTTCAAAATTTTAAATTTTGTTCAAAGCAAACGAATTTCCATTTTAGATTCGTGACAGTGAATATATGAAAGTGCCAAGTGCCAAGTGCGCCGCTGCATCATAGCGCCCATTACGGGCCATGCAAACACGCACCACATGACGCGGGTGCATGGCTTATATATATGGCTCTGTTCTCTTTCATTTCAATGTTGTGCTATTGTATGGATGACTGATTGCATTTAAAGTAGTTGTCTACTTTGTATTTGACAATTTAGGACTAACTTCAAAGTCTTGGACTTTCCTTTCAAGATTTTGGATTTGTTTTTAGAGTAATTCTACATGTCTGTAGACATCCCACACTCCACACGTATAGTATTTTCATAAAATGTGAGTATTTTTTATAGAATGTAGAGATAATTTTTATAAAATATAAGGTGTAAAGTGATGAATAATGACTGATGAGAAGAATATATATTTTTTTAATGAGTTCATCATTTTATCCATCAATGCGCAATACATAGTATATATATATTACATAATTATATTACATAATTATCAGTTGAAATAACCAAAATAAATGATTTAATCAATATACTAACGAAATCTAACATTATATATATATATATATATATATATATATATATATTCAACATGATTTCTGGAGTTAGCAGAGGGATAGGCTTACTATGGTCCGTTTATTTTTACAGATGATATGAGATGAATTGAGATTAAAATTAAAAAATTGAATAAAATATATTTTTTAATATTTTTTTATTTTAAAATTTTAAAAAATTAAATTATTTATTTTATTTTATATTACAAATTAAAAAAATTATAATGATTATATAAAATGAAATGAAACGTTTTGTGAAAATAAACTATGCATAAAGCATTGATTTGATTGATGGGAGGCCAAGCACGATGACCTCTGCTAGCTTCTTCTGCATGAAGCTCCAATACAATGTTTTTCAGTTTTCTTTACAATATTGATGAGTTCGGTTGCTGCTCGTAATTCTAATTAAGGAAAATTATCTTAATTAAGTGGTTCGGAATATGAGCAATATGCAGAAAATGGCCGGGGAAGATACATTAATTGTCAGTAGTTCTTACAATATTTATAGAATATTTCATGCTACAACAACAAATATTATTGTAGGACCTAATATGTCTGTCTATCTATTATAAACTACTATAATCATCAATTATGTCAAGACCCATATTTATATTTGTTAATGTTAGGTAGAGAAGTGTAAATGCAATCCAATCCACTTGATCAATTTCAGCTCTTTGGATTTATTTAGGGGGGAATGATCTTTGTGCTTAAGTTTATGAGCTTCATACAAAATGGAAAATAACAAAAAATTCCTTGAGATATACATCAACCTATAATTCCTTACGAAGTGGTCTCATACAGTACCGGAATGCATTAATGTGCATTAAGTTTCAATATCATGTCCAACACAAACTTAACACAGCACCAAAACAGACGTGTGCCAATATCCTTACGAAGTATTTGGGACTTCTCACAGCAAATGCTGCTAGGAACCATAAATCAGTTCTAACTTCTATACGGAGGTTGAAACTCATAGAATGCTAAGAAGGTTGAAATTCCATACCCATGTAACCTGTAACTATGTAACAGCATCGCAAACCACAATAGTTTAAACCACTATATATAGTTTGAGTTTCAACCGCTCTGTTGTGGTGAGAAAAGAAGTGGAATTAGCTGAAGTTGCCCAAGGATGAAGCTGTTGAAGACAGATTTCTTGTCTAAGAAGTTGTGGGTGCCATTCATCAAAAGTTGGAAGTTGACATTTGGGGTAGTCACAGATGTACAAAGCTAGGATCCTGGTTCTGGAGACCAACCAGAAAAGAGCATAGAATTTCAAATTGCCAAATCTGCATCTGGCACTGGGAGTCCAATGGTTCTCACAGAATATAATAATATTCCTCAATTTCCGAATAAAATAAAACAGAGAAAGAGCATCCTTTTCATGGTCTGAATTTGGTGTTTTATTCAGAGTTGAGAAGCTGCTCGGAACCATGAAAAGCTTCTCAATAGCAATCTATGTGCTGCAATCAAGCAGTATAAGCATAACTATCAGATAGTTTTTTGTAAAATATAGAGTGTCTTTTGCAACTGAAGGCAAGGTAAATAGAATGGCAATCAGTCAGCTAGCAATAACAAGCCATGAAATCCCACTAAAAAGATAAACTATAGCTCTTATGCCATAAAGAAATATCCAAGGGATGAATTCAAAAGCTTGACTCGAGTAGTCGCTATGGAATTTAGACTCTTAATCATAGACAGACTTGCACTGACCTCAACATAAAAGGATGAACCTGGTCTGCACAACAATATATGCTAACAGCTAATTCAATCCAAATTTATAGTGTCAGAAACTCCCTCTCCCTCAATATCCAAGGAATGAATTCAAAAGCTTGACTCGAGTAGTCACTATGGCAGTTAAGCCTCATTTGGAGAATGAAATGAGATAAGAAATCTGTAAATAGTAGTGAAATGGTTTGTGAATGGTAACAAAATGGTTTCAGTTAAGATGTTTTATTGGGTTTTGAGAAATGAGATTAAAAACTGAATAAACATATTATAAAGTTAAAATATTATAGAATATAATTTTTTAATATAATTTTTTTGTTTTGGAATTTAAAAATTTTGAATTGTTTTTTGTATTTTATTTGGAAGTTTGGGAAAGTTGCACTGATTAGGTAATGATTGGATGAAAAAGTTGAAAATTTGAAATTGAATAGTGTTTGTGTTTGAGTGATGTTTGAGAATATGAGAAATTTTGAGTTGAGATGAGATGTTTGCGTTCCCAAACGAGGCCTTAGACTAATCATAGACAGACTTGCACTGACCTTTGCACAAAAATATATGCTAACAACTAATTCAATCCAAATTAGTGTCAGAAACTCCCCCTCCCCCCCGCTCTCCCCCCCCTTCCTCCCCTCCTCCCCTCCTCTCCCTCTGCCCAACTTTTCAGGATTATAAGCTCGATTCCATAGAAATAACTTAGATGAGTTGAACTTTTTTTTTAACTGCCTCAGAATGGAACAGTCAGAAGTGGACTTTAGCCCTATAATCTATTAGCTAATTGAAATTGGGGTAGAGGAGAAGAGTTGAGGAGAAATTCAAACTAGCTAACATATAATCTCGCAAATATTGAAGATAATTATGAAATTAAAAGGACGGTTGTAGAAAACCAACTGATACCATCAGCGATTACATCACTTCAAAACAAAGTCTTTCTGTCTTTCTGTCTCAATGATTTCTGAACCATGGACCTCTACCAATTTTTTTTTTCTTTTTTATCCTCTACCAAATTAAAGTATGTGATTTTATGGTAAAAAGTATGAAAAACTTACATAATTGGTTAAGCAAAGTAAAGCAGAGGCTGTGAAATATCCAAAGTCAAACACAAGATGTCCGTCCCTCTATTATGATTGCTGGCCAACATTTTGTGGTTGCATGTAAATTACAATCATGGAACAGAATTATGGTTGAGTTTAAACATGACAGAGTTAGATGGGTCATTCGCACATGCCCAATTATGAGATGAAGTTCTAGAATAAATTAACCAAGAGTCTTCAGAATTCTACAAACTAAGTGAATCTACAACTGGTTTTTGGAAAGTAAACTGTGAAGTGTAATATCAACTAACAGTATAAATCTTAAAGAAGAGTGGCCTGGAGCTAATGCAAGTATGTAACCCAAGTGGGAGAGCCTGGCAACAGTGTATCTCTTTGAGGAAACGATTCGAGTCTGCTAGTATATGCATTGAATGGATCAGGTGTTACACTGCCCACATCTTTTGGTGGCTAGAAAATAAGATTTGAACCTATGATATGCAGCCCATGGTGACAAAGAATCATCACATGAACAAGGCACCTCCTTGTCAGGCAAGACTAGACTTGTCATACATTATAATCAACAGTTTGCTACAGAATGTAACCGTTATTGATTATTTGTCATGTATTTTACCTATAGTTTTTTTCTTTTTCTTTATTTTCTGGTTCAAAGGATAGGATCGAAACTAACAACATTCTCCTGATAGGGACTATCATCAAAACAAAGCAACCAGTTAGACTAAAATATGCACGTTCATTTTTTTATTTCACATATGCATGCTATTTTCATGATTATTCACATAACTCATCTTAGATCCCATATATATGTTATACCATTTAATACAGCTAAAGGGCCTCAAAACTTTTGAGCTTAGATATATAATGCCTATCATGCAAAATAGAATTAGCTTTCAATATTTCAATGGAAAGTAACCAAAGTTTGCTTTTACTCCTCGTATTTTTGTTTTTGCTTACCCCTTATCAGCCCACATAGAATCATCCTGCTTGTTTGTGCATTGGACCTAAGTATATAATCCTATTTGGTATTTGGAAGCTATTTGAAACTAGAAGGATGTTATCGATCTACATTAATAAGAGTAATCACACATTGAACTTGTTTGATAGATATAGTCTTAAGTAAATTAATTTGTTCTGTCAGACATTTTTTTTTTTGGGTAAGTGGTCTGTCATTCATTCTTTTTAAGGATGTCTTTCTATGGTGGTTCTAGTGACTCAAGCTACTCTAGTAAGACAATCTGATTGATTCTGCTTTACCCTGTTACCATTATAAAGTAATTATTCATCAGATAATTGTAAAGTGTGCACATTATGCTTGCTGCTATGTAAATTTTGCAGTTTCTAATAAAATGTTGAAGATTGTACTCAAAATGTGGTTGAAATGATCAATAGATTTTTCTCCAAATAATAATGCTTACCCTTTATCTATCAATATTTTTTTTTCTTTTCTTGGTAAGGTGAGTCTATCACCAATTCAAATTGAGAGTGCAACAGTAAACTTTAAGATTACATGGTTACGTTGTATTTTGCAAGTAAGAAACGCAGAATTTAGCTATACACGGTACATCTAGTAATCATTCAAGACAAAATCCTACAAGTCCCCCTCCCCCACTTTCAGAAAAGCATGTTCAACAAAACTTTATATTTAGATTCTTTAAGAAAGGGTCCTTCAAAGTTAATCAACCCAGGTGTCGGCCAGCAATTATTTAACAGGTGCATGAAATTTGCATAAACACCAACAACCTGAGAAGAGTAATAAGAACAACATACAGAAGGGATTTTCAGCTGTTTGGATGTCTTATTATCCTCTGCAAAATCACCGTCCTTGCCCTCCTTATATCCCGGCTACACATATCAGCATGCTCGCTTAAATTCTCAATGGTATTCATAAACACTTCCAGCTTCTTCTTGATCTCATCCATTGCAAGACTAACTGCGTCCTCTTCCCTGAGTGCAAAATCAGCATTCTGCAATAGTGACTCAATCTCTATTTCCAGTTTGTTGACAAGTACCCGAATGGTATCCAAATCCTTCATTGTAACACAGGTGCCGATCTGCATTGAGTTGATTAACTCCCTTTGTGCTTTCACTGAGTTTTCATATCGCGTCCAAAGTGAGTTCAACCATTTTCCCACAGAACCTATAGGAACAGCCAATGCAGCCGCCAAAGCTGTCACAAGAGGCGGAGCTGCAATGGCAGCTGCCACCACCGAGAATATCAGCACAGACACAAAAGCTGCAACAAAAATGACATTGGACACTTTCCTCCACGACTTCATAGATTTCAATTTCTTATCTAGCTTTGTCTTCCTACGCTGCAACTTTTGGAACATCGATATATGGTTTTGATAAACTGATTGAAACAATGCAAAAAACTCCTCGGTAAATGGGTCCCCAGAAGCCTTAAATTTCCTTAATTCTTGCAATGTCTTCACATACTTCACCCCATCAACCCCATTTTCAACTTCATCCTCGAAATGCTTAACCGCAACTTGAATGGTAAACTGGTTATCCCGTGTGCGCTTCAAGCAGTTCTCAAGGGCAGTACAGAAGTCCAATGTCTTGAGACTATTCTCAAAGTATTCCTCCACCAATGAGAACAAATCTTCGTTGTTCCATATATCCTTCTTACACTCTAGAATAACTTTCACCACCTCCTGATTCATTTCAAGAAGACTATTGGTGACCTCTTTGAGTGAGCCAAAAGATAAGGACCGAACCTCAACCTCGGAGGCGAGCGAGCTGATGACCCAGCTGGTGCGTTCTTGGAGGGTGGCATCAAAGGACTGTAAGTCCGGATCGAGCATGCACGCCGCCTCATAGGACCTCAGATCGGGCGTGAATTGGGTATTCTTTTTCATTTCGAGGGTTTGGGATGATGCGCCGTTGACATCAGTCTTCTTGCAACATTTTCCTCCCATAATTTACTGCGCAGTAATCCAGATAACAGGATCGCAGTATCGAAATTTCTAAAGAGAATTCACTCTAGGATTTAACAAAATTCAGCTAAATCAGCAGGCCGATTGGGAGCTTGAGGAACAAGAAAAAACAGCTAAATGCACAAACTTTGGATATGATTTTGACAACTCGAAATCTTATGCTTCAGTTAGCGACACAAGCTAGATTACAAATGAAAACAAGTTCTGATTCCTTTTGATACTCAACGATCAAAACGTCAAATTTTCGAGTAAATCTTCCTAGCAATCCGTTTGAAGACTGTTGGGTACCTGAACTTCAGCCGAGATTACAAAAACCGGACGGTTTTCTCTCACTTCAATCCTACAAGTGGAGCAAACAGTCCCAAAATCCAAGCCAACGATCTTGAACTTGAAGAGCAAAAATTTTATAAAATAAATGAAAAAATTAGAGAAAGATGCCCATAAATTAAATCAATGACTTCAAAAAAGAGGACAAAAAAATCAAGAAATGAACATGTTTTTAGGAAAAAAAAAAATTAGGATCGCGTTACGGACGCAGAGAAGAAAAACGAAGAGTAGAAGGGATAGAGGAAGAAAAGTTTGGGGAAACGAACAGGAGTGGGAAATGAAGGCTAGGCCATGTGGTCAAAAGTGTCAGAGTTTCGAGTCTCCGACTGTGAACATTCAACCACGCGCTATGGTAGGAGAATTTCTTTTGTCGGATGTCTGAGACAGATATTTACCAAACTGGATAAACGAGATGACCCAAGTTGGTTGACATAAGTGGTCGACGACTACGAGGGAATGGAGGAAACAAAGAGGATGCTTCCTCTGCTACGTGACAAGTGGCATTCAATTTCCTTATATTAATAATTATGATGGAATGTACTGTGCAATTGTATTGTGTTATAATATAAAAGTGTATAAGGACTATTAGCTGTATAATTTCTTATAAAAATAAAATAACTTATTATTATTATTATTATTATTATTTAATTTTCAAAGAATTGATTTATAAAATATATTTGAATTATCTGACTATGAGTGGTTTGTCTTGTCTTGCTTTACACGGAAGAGATGAAAGATTGGGTCAAATACATCAATTCTCAAATGTCGGATGTATTTGTCCATTTGATTCAGTCATTCAGATACCAGAAGGATCTCGTTTTGGAAAGATGAGAAATCGGATGATGAAATAAAATGAAATAAAATATTTCTTAAATTCAAACTGAACGATTGATCAAATATGACAATCGGAAGAAACGGTCTAGTATATGAATGAATTTTAAAATAAATAATCAAGTTCAATCCAACACAGTTTATTTTTTATTTTTTAATTATGAAAATGACTATTTACTCGACTCTAGATTGATCCGAACGTAACCCAATTATTAATAAACTCAGTTGGTTTACCCAAGTTAACATGAACCCAATTATGTAACAATATCAACCATATTATATCACTCCGGATTCATATAAAATTTGCATGTCCTGATCCATCCGAGGGACAACCTACAAAATTTCCCGTTTTAATGTCATTATTTAATTCTCCTTATGACAAGTGACATAAGGTGAGAGAAGTTACTACTCTAATCAAAGTTAAAAATTGTTGTTACTTTCTTGACAAAACGTGAATAAAGAAATCCAACCCATATCGTGTCATCCTTGCATTCTTTAAAAGAAAAGACATTCACCAACAATGCTCCTTCCGAGGGATATATCCCTTTCTCATCATCACCTTCAACTTACTCGAATACAAAATCCAGCTTGTCTATGTTGCCCTCTTGCTCATAGAGTCCTACTCCTGCCCCCAGCCTTATACATTTATCTGCGCTAAATGATCGTAAAGAGAAGAGAAATGCTGCTCTTCACATCGGTATTTTAAAGGTATTATTATGTCAAACACATAAATAGAAAGATACCTTTAATGTTCGACATTAGCCACACACACATGAGATTTCATACATACATACATACATACACATAAGATTTCCATGTGTATGGATCTAGATGCAATACGTGGAGATCCTTTATTTGGTACCAATCATGTTTAAAAAGATGCAAAGTAGCAGAGCGGATGCTGAAATCTCATCATCTATCACAAATGGATGCTGAAAATAAAAGGAATTACATGACCTTGTTAGAGCATCCAAAACACCACTTTCCCTATAATTTGAGGCTTATTTTAAGGTTTTGATAAAAATACTCCATACATCCCAATCCCTATTTTAGGAAAACTGTTTAGGGGATGAATAGTAATTTTCTAAATATAAGGAATCACTATTCATCTCCTAAAACATTTTTATCAATATTTTATTCTAATATATATAATAAATTCTTTTTCCAATTATCTACACTTTCTTTCATACTCATATTTGTTATAGTTTTAAATAATAATTTTAAAAATAATTTAATTAATTACGAAAATATTAAAAAAATTAATTTTAAAAATATTATCATATCCACACACAAAAATTTAAATTTTTGTTTATAATATTTACTAGAGTAATAGTTCAAAATATAAGAAAATTATTGAGTATTTAAGTCTGTAAATGAAAGTGAGAGACTCATATTTGTTATAGTTTTAAATAATAAGTTTAAAATTAATTTAATTAATTATGAAAATATAAAAAAAATTAAAAAATATTATCATATCCACAAAAAAAAAATTAAATTTTTATTTATAATATTCACTCAAGTCTGTAAATAGAAGTAAGAGAAAAATAATAATAAATAAATAAATAAAAATATTATTTTAATAGAATAGATAAATTATAGGAAATAAGATGTAGGAAGTTTTTAAAAAATAAGTAAAATTTAAGAAAATTTTTTAAGAAATATATTTTTTAACTAAATTATAAAAATTCTAGGAAAATGGGATGGGAATGATTAAGCACCTAAGCCGCCTCTGGGAGATGGACGCATAGCTATAGCCCAAAAGAAATTGCAGGGAAATGAATAGAAGAAATCATCACTGGGCAACTAGGAAAACTATTATGGCAGTCAAGTCTGTTTGCTTGTGCTTTATCCTGTTCAAAAAATTACCAAAAGCGTACATTTTTTTTTAAGAAGAGGATAGTATTTTAATTTTATTGATTATTTTTATTTTCTATAGAGAAAAAATATGGTTACAACAAGATATCTGAAGGATACAAATAAGTAAAAAATCAAAACCCAAGCTTTAAAATTGCTAAGACATCCGGTTACAAAACAAAATATCAATGAAGTATATGGTAAAACCAAAACTAAACATTAGAGAACCAACCGGGAGTTGTCATAATAATCCAGCGACTTCGAGAGGTGGGAGTATCTTGCGGGATATGGATGGAAATCTTAAAGCAGCCTTTTCAGAGAAAGCTCATTTTGGTCTTGGTACTAATAATAAAGTTGAATTGAGAGCTATGTTGGAAGGGATTCAACTTTGTAGACGTCTATATTTTTCCAAGGTAATTATTGAAAGTGATTCCAAGTTGATTGTGGACTAGCTCCGAACAGGGAAATGCACTCTTTGGTATTTATGAGACTATTGGAATGAGCTTAGTCATGAATTGTAAGGAATGGATACCCGTGTCACCCATCAATTCTGTGAAGGGAATCAAACGGCTGATTTTTTAGCTAAACAAAGTGAACTAGGAAGCAATGTAGTTTATGGAGATCCCTAGCACTTGCCAAGGTTCTTAAAGGGTGTTATTCGGATAGACAAGGTAGGGATGCCTTTTATACATATCTAAGATTCATTTTATTTGTTTCGTTTTAGGCTTGTTTAGAGGGTTTTTTCCCTAGGTCAGTTTAGTTTCTTCTATTAGGCCTGTTTAGTTCGCTTTTACTTTCTGGTTTTGGTCTTTTGTTTTCTTTTTGGTTGTTTTGTGTTTGAGATGTTTTTTATTTTCCTATTTGTAAACTCTCATATGCTTGATTTGTGACTACGGTATTCCTTCACTATAAGTGAGGGCTGTTTAATAAATTTGGGACGGGTTCGCTATGAGGGTGGCTACCTGCTCTTTGAAAAAAAAAAACCAACCGGCCTAAACAAAAACAAATAAAACTTGCAAGAAAAGACACATGCAAATGAGAATAAGAAAAACAAATAAAGTAAAAAACAACTTACTAGGAACATCACTATGAGATCCACAAATAAGGGAGACCAATTATGTTCATGCGGAGAAGACCTCTAAGACTACTAGGCAGCATATGATCACCAGACCAATCCGAATTTAAACCATCAGCTTCCTGCTTGGCAAGAAAATCAGCAACGACGTTAACTTTTTGAAAAACATGCCTTATTCTATACTCCATACAATTAAAACAAACATGTAATTTATCCTAAAAATTTTCTATATACCAGATATTACAGTCAGCCTTAATGAATCAATTGATCAGAAGTTATGAATCAGTCTCAATCCCAACCTGAGAGAATCCCAATTGACACGGGCACGACATGTTGTTATCTCAGACCACATGCCAAAGGATTTCTCAGTCACGCGCACGTCTGAACATTGACCGCAAAACAGACTTCCTCCTACTCACACTATTGCCGCTACACCTATCACCATTATCCCTTAGATTCTGAGCAGTATTCATAAACATTTCTAGCTTCTTCTGGATCTCATCTATCACAAGCGTCACTTCCACCTCTTCACCAAGAGCCAAATCAACATTATCTAGAATTGAACGAGTCTCATTTCGCAGTTTACGAATAAGTGCCTCAATGTTACCCAAGTCCTTCTTTGCAGTAAGAGTGCCATATCGCATTGAGCTGATTACCCCCTTTTTTCCTTCCAGTGCACTCTGATACCGCCCCCACAGTGACTTGCACACAGGGAAAATTGGAACAGCCAATGCACTAGCCAATGGATTAGCCCAGGCCGGAGCTTTAATGCCAGCTGGCACCACCATGAGAGCTAACACAAACAAACCTGAAAAAACAAAAATGACAATGAACACTATGCTCCGTGGCTGCACAGTTTCCAATTTCTTGTCTAGCTTTGTTTTCCAAGGCTTCAATTTGTCCAACATCAATTCATGCTGCTCAGACACTGATCGCAAAAGTTGAGAAAACTCGTTCGTAAATGGGTCCTCAGCATCCCTGAATTGCCTCAACTCTTGTAATGTATTCGCTGACTGAACTATCGACAGGTTATCACGTGTGCGCTCCAGGCAGTCCTCAAGGGCAGTGCAGAAGTCCAATGCCCTGAGACTATTTTGAAAGTAATCCTTCAGGAGCGAGAAAAATTCCTGATTGTTCCATATATCTTCCCTACACTTGAGGTTGAAATTAGCCATTTCCCGGTCCATTTCATATAGACATTTGACGATCTCTTTGATTGAATCAGAAGAAACGAGCTGAGGTTCCACGACCACGGTGACATCACCGGACTCTAAGTCCACATCCAGCTCACCCGCCACCTCATGGGCCCTCATATCAGCCTTGAAATGGGTCTTGCTTGAGTTACTACCCATGCTTGCAGATTTTCCGGCTAATGACGAGACGTACCTAAGCTTTATATGCAACTCTTTGCGATCCAAAAGCGATTATTTCTTTCTTATAGCCGAATTTTTTTTCTCACTGCTATCTGATTGAACCAATTTCAAATCTAAGTATCAGTAAACCAGCTAATCAGGTCGCACCATCCGAAGAAAGGATACAATAAAAATTAACAAAATTCAACTAAATCAGGCCGATTGGGAGCTTGAGGAACAAGAACACTGCTAAAGGCACAAACTTTGGTTAAGATTTTGAGAACTCAAAAGCTTATGCTTCACTTAGCAAAATAAGCTAGATCCAAATAAAAATAAATGCAAAAATCCAAGATGAAGACGTCAAATTTCCGAGTAGATCTTTCTAGCCATCTATTGGAAGATAGTTGGGTACCTGAAATTTAGCTGAAATGACAAAAAGTAGACGGTTTTCTCTCAATTTAATCTCCACGTAGAGTATTCAGCAGGAAAAAAAAAAAAAAAATCTCCATGTAGAGTAAATAGTCCCAAAATCCAAGCCAAACACAGTAATAATCTTCGATAGCTAAGATCTTGATATGAAACAATTAGAGAAAGATGCCCATAAATTAAATCTATGAATTGAAACAGGAAAAAAAAAATCAGGACAATGACGGGTAGGAAGAGTAGATAAACCAAGAGTTTAAGGGTGGTTTGTAGGGTGGCCGAGAAGCATGAAGGAAAGCGGAGGAAGGGAAGGCGAGTGGGGAAGGTAACGAGGACTCAGCACTGTCGTCAACGGTGTTTCGTCGACAGCGGCTCAATATATTTTGAAAAGAGAGATGATACTTGCATGAGTGCAGTACTGCATTATTTTTTTTTGAAAAATGAAAGTAAATATAAAATTTATAAGGAAAAAAATTAATTTTTTAATAATAAATTTTACTTATTTTTAAAATAATTATACAATATTTACACACTTTACAACTGTACCTGACATCATTCTTATATCAAAATAGTCCAATTATAAGAGAGTTAAAATACATTTTTTGTTTTGTTTTTTCTTTCCTCCATTATATCTTTTTCGAATTATGTCTTAATAAGCAGATAAATCTAAGATTATATACCTATAAGAAATAAAATCTAAACTTATTATAAAAAGTCTTAAAATTTTGAAAAATGAGAAAAATATTTTGCACACCTAAATTGTTATTTTTTTAAGCGTGAAAGTGCTATACATTTATAATTTTACTTACATAACGATATGTGTTGATGTATCAATTACTAAAAATGATAGAAATTTTAAAATTTGAAATTTAAAATTCAATTTATAAAAAAAATAATGGAACGGGATTATCACTCATTACGTATAATATTGTGCGTACATGTAACTAGGGCTGGGTGAAAAACAAATTAGTGAGCTGGACTAAACCGGTGGGTTTGATTCGGTTCAAAACCAGTTCGGTCCGATACCAATTCCATTTTTCTCAAAACTGATCAAAATCGCTCATGTTCTAGTTTTTCTTTTTCTAACACTAGACCAGACCGGCTTATATACATATTTTTTAATTTTTTATATTATATAAAATATTTTTTATATGATTTTCTATATAATTATATATAGAAATAAGTTTATATTATAAGCAAAATTGTTGACTAATATAACTAGGGCTATGCAAAATACACGTCGGACCCGTCAACCCGTCTGACCCGATGAGATCTATCCGATAGATAACGGTTTTGCATCAACGTCGGGTCGAACCCGATAAATAACGGGCATACCCGACTCTTACAAAAATAAAACACTTCAGTGTGATCTTCAGACACAAACCTAGCAGCCAAGTCGCCCTTGTTGGTCACTGATGATTGCGAATCGCCTGTTGTTTTAACTGCAACCCACATTCGATGACCATTGATCAGGTAAGATTTTACATAGATTTCATCTGCCCTTCCCCAACTCAAGCAACCTTTCCTCTTCTTCACTCTGCCTCTCACTCTGCCTCTTCTCGCGTTCCTAGAAGTTCATCGTGTTTTCCTATTTCAACAAAACCTGAACCAGATAGTTCGATCAGCCGAGCCCGTGAATACAAAGGCATCGAAGCCCGCAACGACGACGTTTACGGCATCTTTGTGGGCATTGATGGACTCCAATATAACAAGCCAAGCTCTTCGTTCAAGCTCATGCACGACACTACATCGAAGTATTTGATGCGAACGACATTGCGATAGCGTTGGATTTTGTTGGGGTTTTTATTTTGTTGTGATTGAGGAATTGGGTTATCTTTGCGCTTGGGGCAATGACGCAGCTAGTGAGGTTCTAACCGAGGCGCGTCTATTGCTGGTTCAAAACTATTTCCAAACCCCCTCTTCGGCATGTGTTCAACCTTGGCCGTCGAGAATTTCTGGAAGGGCTCCCCTCGAAGTAAAGCTCTACGAAAAAAAAAAAAAAAAAAAAGACTGAGGAATTGGGAAAGTTTTCTCAGAGTTGGTGAATATCAAATGACCCGACTCGCATGTTACGGATCATGTCGTTTCTATCTGAGTATGCAGACGGGTCGGATCGGGTCAAAAAGTAGTGCAGGTTGTAGGCCTAAATATAACATTAAATTTTAAAATCTTATTAGTTATGTATAATATTAATCTAATAACATAAAATTAATCTTATAAATCTTAATCTCACATTTGATATAACATTATCATTAAAAATTTTAATTTTATAACATAAAATTTTAATCAATTTTATCTTAAACATAAATATTTGATTATATGTTATTAATATAAACTATATATATATTAAGTATAAATACATTTTATAGCATAATAAATTATAATATATATTCTTTTTGATAAATACATTTATATACATTTAACCATATACGCTAATATAAAAAGTGTATGTTACCAACATATTATTACTAACATATATAATCAAATATATAAATAAGTTAAACACTAATATATTATCACTAGCATATTATCATAACTAACATATATAATCAAATACTATATCACAATATGATACTATAATATTAGTAATTATACTATATTATCACTAATATATAGTATTAGTAGATAACCATATACATATTA
Organism: Juglans regia; assembly: GCF_001411555.2. Classification (NCBI taxonomy): domain Eukaryota; kingdom Viridiplantae; phylum Streptophyta; class Magnoliopsida; order Fagales; family Juglandaceae; genus Juglans; species Juglans regia. The sequence continues at coordinate 3,463,707 of NC_049907.1, forward strand.
TTATATCACTATATAGTGTATAAATATAGTATTAGTACTATATATAATGGGCCATAATGGGCGTGGATTACTAATAGTATATGTTAGTATTAAGTATACTATTAATACCAAGTATTAATACTAAGTATTAAGTATATTAGTATTAAGTATTAATACTAAGTATACTATTAGTAACCAACTATATATTATCATTATAGTTTATAGTATTAGTAGTTATTACTAATACTATATCGCTATATATTATAATATACTATAATATATTAAGGCTGTAAAAATAAACCGGAGAAGTGGAAAGTCGACCCAAACCGGCCTGGACCGGTTGGCTCGGTCCGGGACTGATTCCTCCATTTTAAAAACTGGTCATAATTGGTCTGGTCTTGATTTTATGTTTTCTAAGACTAAACCGGTTCGCATATTTATATATTTTTAATTAATTTTTAATATTATATATAATATTTTTTAATATTATATATATTTTTTATAAATTATAATTATATATGAAATAATGTTATATTATAATTTATAACATAAAATTTTAATTTTAAATATGAACATTTATTTGGTCATATGTTTTAAATATAAAATATATATTAATTACATTTTATGGTTTAATAAATTCTCAACATATTCATTTTGATAAATATATTAGTAATACTAATATACATTAGTATATTAATTACTATATTATCACTAATATATAATAATAGTACTATACCAATAGTATTACTATATACTAATAGTATTAGTGTATTACTAATATATATATATATATATTAATATATATATATAAGTATAAGAGATTAGATATTAATATATATTAAAAATTAAAAAACCGGACCAGAACCAGTAGAACCAGAAGTACATGTATCGATTCTTGAAAATGCAAAATTGATGTATGCCAGTTCGGTCCAAAAATTTATCCAAAATCGGATTAAACCGGATCGGTTACACCCCTATAATATATCACTATATATATAATATATCGAGAATCGGGTCGAAATGGACCAAAATTTGTAAAACCAAAAGTATCGATTTTATAGGTGTAACCGGTACAGTATCAGTTCTTCAAATCTCAAAAAAATTGGTGTATACCAATTCGATTCTAAAATATATCCAAAACCAAACCGGATTGAACCGGTTACACTCCTAATAAACAGTTATCTCTCTCTTCTTTGATTCGTTGTAAATGCAGCATTCTATGGAGAAGATTGTTGATTGAGAAATGATTTAATTATAAAGAGATTTTATAAAAATAAGAAAAATTTTACTCATCATCCTCACACCACATATAATTTTTTTATTTTTTATTTTCATTTTTATTAAATATGTGGTATATGGATTAGGGCTGCACAGAGACCTGACCCGATCTGACCCACAGTGAAGCTGGTTTTAGTTCGACTTGACCCGACCCGTAAATGTTGGATTGGGTCGAACCCGTTTGTCTTGCTTTTTATCGTCTTTCTCACCCGTTCACCTTCATTTGCAGACCCACGCCCCTTTCTTTTCTTGCTCCTCTGCAAACTCAGCCTCTCCCACATCGTCCGTTCCTCCTCTTCCTCTTCCTCTCCTCTACAGCTCAGCCTTTCCCCTCCAAAACCTGCCCTCCCTCTGCAGCTCAGCGTTTCCCCTCCCAAACCCACCCTTCCTCTTTTGGTACAACTTGAGGGGCTCCACGTAGTCCTCGAAGTCGAGGGTGGTCAGGGCCCACCGCGCACAAATCATCGCCGTTGATCGTCGCTTCTACCTCTGGAACTTGTCGGATGCCTCACCGATGATGAAGCTTATGATGTATTTCATTTTCTTTGTGATGTATTTCATTTTCTTTGAGATCTAGTTCAAGATCTATTTAATTTTCTTTGAAATCATCGACGACCTTCACCTCGGGAGGAAGCAGAGGTTTTGCTTGATTTATTTTCAAAGAAAAATGTAAAACTGTTGATTTCTTGGTGGGTCTGATTAGCAGTGGGAAATCCGTCAAAGATCGACGGGTTTTTGCGAGTAGCTTGTTCAAAATTTGCCGAAGATCGACGCAAGATCAAATCCGTTGGTGATTGGTTTCAACCGACAACAGAATTATCGAACCCGATGAACCGGACCCAATGAACCCGACTATTGTCGGGTGAATCCAATCGGGTCATGCAAGTTGATCGGCCCATCAGGCTTTTTGCACAGACCTAGTATGGATGATGAGTAAAAGAAATCAATTAGTTTAGAAAGAATACTAAATAATAATAAAAAGTGTGGTGTGTGAAGATGATGAGTAATAAACCTCTAAAAATAAATTTACAAATTGATATGTATTGATTTTATATGTTTGATTATAAAATTATTTTTATTATAAAGTAAATTTAACATATTATATAAAATTATATTAATTTATAAATTTAATTTTATTGAAATTTGTTTACAATGATAACAGTTCTATCATTAATTTGATGTGGAATTATTCTTGCACATTAATGGGAAACTTTCAAGTAATTCAAGCAAAAGAATTAGAAATAAATCAGTAGCTCAACTTTTATATATTCGACCAAAAATTCATTTCGGTGAAATTCGAATTACTTTCAACGAAAGAATCGAGTTACTTTTCGATTTGAGACTTTACTTTTGAAGAAATGGTCCCGAATTTTTGTTTTGAATGACTTTTTTTTTTTAATAATTAAAGAAGTATTTTTTAATAATATTGTGAATTTTTATTTTTTTAAAATATTTATAATAATTAAAAAAATACATAAAAATAAATAAAAATAAAACATAACACTTCTTCAGGCCACTTTTTTCTGTGGCCGCAGCGGAACTATTACTTATGGAAAATGCTATTTCTCCAGAAGATTTTCACCAAAAATTTCTACCGAAAATATATTTTATATATATTTTATTTTTTTATTTTTACTTAATGATTAAGGAATGTTTTTAAATGAATTTATGATTTTTTTATATTTTTTAAAATATTTAAAGTGTTTAAAAAAATGATTGAAAAAAAAGCAAAAAAAAAAAAAAAAAAAAACATTTGCCTTTCGGTAGAAGATTTCGGTGGAAATCTTCTGTGATTGTAGCAGTTCTCATTACTTTTTGACCTCAAACCACAGTTACGAAGTGACGATTAAAGTAATTGGTACTATGATGTCCAGCGGTGACAGCTGGGCATGTCCTTTATGTTAGATGTTATGTTTTAATTTTTAATTTACTTTTAGATATTTTTAAAAGATAAAAGATATATTTATATATTAAGGATTGATTTTATTACATAAAATTAAATTATTTTATTTTATTTCATATAATTATTATAAAATTAAATTTTCATATAAAATATAATAAATAATTTAACTTTTTTAATTTTTAAAATAAAAATTATATTATAATAATATTTTATTAAATTTTTAACAAAATATCACATTTTATTTCATCTTAATTATGTATCCAAGCGAAACGTAATAGTTGCTTTGTTTAAGAAAATTTTAAATATATTAGGAGTATAAAGGCAAGATCATTGATATACCATCATTATCAAAAACAGCCCGTGACATCACTGACATAAAAAGTGATACCACGGACTGGAATTTTTGACCCTTGCCATCCATCTATTTCACGATGAGTAATGATATATATATATACAATATATTATATAATACATTATATAATAATATTATAAAGTAAGAATATTTTTATAAAATAAAAATATTTTTATAAGATATTTTATAAAAATAATCTTGATTTAAAATATAATTATATAAAATATTATGAAAAATATTGTGTATAAATATTTCAAAAAATCTTTACAATCTCCTAACACTCCACATTTCATATTATTTTTAATTTTTATTATTTTTTTCTTTTATTAAATATTTATTATATGAATAATGAATAAAAAATTTGAAATAATTTAAAAAGAATAAACTCAAAAAAATTTTTTTTAAAAATATTAAAAATTTAAAAAATTTAAAAAAATGTGGAGTGTGGTGGAGGTTGTGTAGCAATACTCTAAATATTTAGCTTTCACGATAGCTGACTGCACGCTCCCAGACCTAGAAGAAGGAATCTATAGTACATGCATTATGCATATGGCTTTTACTTTACAAAAATCATTCGTGGATATCTACTCTACAGCATCACTTTCCACTACTAGTTTCAGATTATCGAAATCCTCTACCCAATTTTTTTTTTAATTTTTTATTTGGTGATTAAGTAAGTATTTTTAAATAATTAAATAATTTTTTTATTTAAAAAAATATCTAAATAGTTTTAAAAAATGTTCAGAGTAAAAGTATAAAAAAAATTAAAAAAAAATTTTAACTGATTGATCGGTAGAGGAATCCTATGTGGACGTAGCAGCGTCCCATACATGTACTCTATCTGTTTCAACTTTCCATTGTATTTAGTTATTGTACTGCAAGGGTGTCACCCATCAGTGGGCCCGCAGCTAAATTCTATTTTTTAAATATTCTTAAATTTTTTTTTTTTTTAAATCAATACATTAATAGTGAATTGCTTAATTATTAAAAAATAAATAAATACATAATCGGTGAAAATGAAGAGATAAAATAAGAAAGCATACTATCATTTTCCATTTGGTAAACATCATAACATTATTCTATAGACGCACACAAGTTGATCGAAGACTTAGGCCACAATGGGTAGGAGTGAAAGCACTCTCATGAATGATCTGTACAAGGACGACTTGGCTGCAGTAGAAGATGAAGTGTCTGCAAAAGTAATTGGTGCAGTACTCATTTTGGCGTTTGTGTTTCTGCTGGCGTATGTTGCAGTCACTCTATTTTTTGGCTTAAAAACTGCCGCAGCAAACAAGATGTAAGGGGATTTCCCCCTCACTCACAAGCCTTCTAGTCCAAGGCCCAAACTTTCCCACGAAACAACTCGCCTACAAGGGAAAGTAAGAAATGATGGCTGATGGGATGGATAGGCCTGACGCCACTCGGCTGCATCCCGCTCATGGGGACTCGTATAAGGCAGAACATGAAAGACGAAGAACATTTAATCTTTTGACAAGGGAATATCGACGGACTGCAAATAGGGCCTGCGAAATAAAGCGATTAGGAAACCACGTTGCATTAATGGAATCACTACCCGAGCAACATGTCGCATCAATAGCACCACTACCCGAGCAACACCCCCAAAAAAAAAAAAAACTCTCGTATAAATAGTGATTCCTATGTAAGAGAAAAGTTCTCAAGACTCTCTTATTATTTACAAACTTCCAAAATATTCTACTAACTTTAGCATTGGAGACTCCCCGACCCTAAGGCCACCCTCTCCCAGCTTTTCTCTTCTTCATTTTTGCAAGCCCAGCTTTGAAGATGGAAAATGGGGGTCCTGGGCAACTCCACGCAGCTAAGCTCGGACCAGGTTCCTGTTGAGATGGAGAATGTGGGGCTTGGGAGTTGTGGTACCTTTGATGCTTAAGTTACTTTCAGTGTAGGAGAGAAATAGAGAAATAATCAATCAAGAAAGATGAGAGTTGAAGTATTGAAGAGTGTGAACCCCTTCCCTGGCCGTGGAGGGGGATATTTATACCTGACTGGGTGGCTCCTCAAGGTGGAGGTAATGGGTGTGGCATTTCGTACGGGGTCGGGTGTCCCTGCCACTTACCTACCGTGCTGCAGACCAGTCAGACCTGATTATGGCTGTCTCTGACACCCCAAGAGGTATGTCGTGGCGTGCCGAACCCCGGGATGCATTAAATCCGGCGTGGCTCCCTTTCTTGGCATGCTCGCCTTTGTTCCATTAATGCATCGTAGTCTTGGTCAGGCACGTCCACCTCTCTAACCCATATGGACTCCAGGATTCAGGGTCAGGGGATGTCCCTGATTGTCGGCCAGTAATGGTGTCAGACTGTCCTGCCTTTCGTGCTTTTGTCAATGTACTCTGTCAGGTTGCTTCTCTTCTTGGGCCTACTTGGCCCAGCCCAGACCTTATCCTTAGACTAAAACCCGACCCTGGGAATTACTCCCCTCATATTACCCTATGAATTTCCAGCATACTTGTAGGGTGGGAATTGAAAAGAAGGACTTTCCACATCCTATCGTATTAAAACCTGGGAGGCGTTATTGTCGCCCTCCATCCACGTGTCGACTCTGAGTGGGAGTATGGCGTCCACATGTGTGCATCCCCCCTGTTCGACTTTTGGAGGACGCGACAGTTCGGAACACTCAAAGCGATCTCGCGACGCCTCGGTTCCCCCATGCATAATGGAAGGGGTTGCTGCCACTCTCTTAATTGAGGTTGTCCCATCAGCAAATTTCCAACTCGTGCGCAATGCTTGAGATTGGGTCGTGCTGACCACGCACCCAACTGGTGGTTGCTGGTGTCATTCTGTTCACTTCGCCATAACTATCACATCCATTCGATTTCTGAGCCATTGTCGCCTCGTTTTCTGCCGAACACTAACCATCACTTCACTCCCTTATTTAAACACATCACCCCTTTCTTTGTTCCTTCCTTTGTTGCTTTCGAAGTTCTATTTCTCTCTCGGATGGTTTCCTCCTCTCTTCCTTCCTTCTTTGCTTTCCTTCCTCTGCTCATTACTTCTGCCATGGCTGACTGTGGCAACCTCGAAGCTCATTTCAACTCTTTCGCCGGGAGACGTTGTGAATCCATCATGATCAGAGACGACCTTTGTGCCTATCTTAGGTCGTTCCATATTCCTCAGTAGATGGTTCTAGAGGTTCCTGGTCCCCGTGTTCTCGATGTGGATACCGATGGACTGGCGACACGTGTTGCCCTTTACCTGCTGATGTTCAGCAATGGGTTACCTCTACCGTTTTGCTGCCTCGTGAGTGATATTTGGATTTCTTAGGGTTGGCCGTGGCTTAGCTCAGCCCAATGTCTGGCGTCTGATGGTGGTCAGTTGTATTGCCTTCTAGACCATTCTTAGTGACGACTCGGAGGAATATCCAGATCTGACGGCTTGCAAATTTTTGGCTTTTTATCGTGTCCTCCACCTTGATAGAAACGTGTGCAACTTCCAGGCTCAGTCCTCGGAGAAACACCTCGTCACCCTGGAGAAGCATTACTCATTGATCAAGGAGTGGCAATGACACTTCTACTTCATCTCTGACCTGGGCTGGGAGTTCCCCTAGGGGGAGGGAACTAACCAGAAGTTTCCTGTTCGGGCTATCTAGTCCAACGTGCCGACCACCAGATCTCTTTCTATCAAGCTGTCGGAGAGGGAGAAGCTTAGGATTGCTGCCATTCTATCTATGGTGGCCACTCACCCTATAGCATTTGAGACGGAGGCCTTGATGGCGGAGAGCAACATACGATGCTACCTGACACTCCCCAACCACTCACATGTGCTTGGTTGCGGGTTATTGATGGTTCCTCCTTCATCTCCTAGAAGGAAACAATGGGCCACCTCCCCCGCCAATGTTGAGTTGGGATAAGTGGCCTTGAACTAACGACTGAGTCGCTGGGGCCACCTGGTGGTTGGGAGTTGGGGATTCTCATTCCTGATCCACTAAGCCTTCCCGCACCATGCCGTCGAGCCGAACTTGTGCTGCGCCTATTGGTTCATCCTATCGTCCTCATGCGGGATCTCCTTTCGCGTCTACGACAACGCTCCCCGCCCAACTTAACAGGGCTCGGTGTAGCATGTCTCTGGAAGTTCCTCACACCCGCTTTCTTCAAGTGCTCCTCATAAGGCCCAGGGCACTCATCGAGCTGCCACCACAATGACCCCCCCCCCCCTCCCTTTCGCTTGTGTTGTTCAGGACCTCGCCGACGGGCTCTGCGAAAGATGACGAGGAGGATGGCATTGCCAATGTGTCTCTCTTTTTCAACAACTTCACCAATCTCGCTCCCCTCGAGTCTGTCCCTGGGACGAAAGCTCTTCCTTCCTTCGAAGAGACGCTCGCCCAGACGGAGGCTGCTAGTGCTGAATCTTCAGCTAAAGGGCCGACCCCTCCTCTTCCTTCAGTGTCTCTAGCCCTTGCTTCCCCAAGCCCTCCTTAGGCTCCAGAGCATAGCAATGAGCAGGTATCCATCCCTTCAGTCCCAATCGGGTTCTCTTTTGAGCCCGATGTTGACTTGCACTTGGTCTCGAGTGATCCATCTTAGAGCCTTACAAACTCTCAAGCTGAAACGATTTTTCCAACCAGGGTTGACATCATTACCGTGAAGGATAGTTCTTCCTCGCTGTCCTTTGCGGCTGAAGAGGGTTTAGGTCCGAAGTCAAGTGATGTGTTGGGCGGTCCAGAGTTTCCTTGGGGTGATGCACCTACCCGGGGCGAGTCTGAGTTGGCAGAATCCAACTGCAAGCCGGACATGCTTCTTCATGCCGGTGAGACGAGGGCATAAGTCCCTCAAGTTGCTTTGACCTTGGCGAGTGCGGCGCCATCTTCCAGTTCTGGGGGAGTCAGGGCAACATGCTTCGAGAAGGCCTGGGTCAACTTAGTCAAGAAGGAGGCTTGGAAGCTCATACCCATTTTTTCTAAGGTATGTCCCCATTGGTAGTTAGATTATTTTCTTGATAGCTTCTCCCCTTTAACTCTACCTCTCGAATCTTAGGCTGTTGACCAGCTCGCGGAGGCTCTCAAGGAGGAGTTAAGAGCATAGCGAGTGTTGAACATCCTCATGCACCTAGAGATGAAGTAGGTTAACCTAGACCTCCATGATCTGTCCGTGGAGCGCTACTCTTTGGTAGAAGACAATGAGATTCTGCGCTAGATTATTTATGACCACCGCTGGGAGATCGAGTTGAAAGATTGGGAGCTGGAATCCGCCAAATAGGAGCTTACCAATCTCTATAAAGGGTTCGAATGCCTCATTGTTGAAAAGGGTCATGCCACGAATGAAATTGTTAGGCTGGAGTTCAAGCTGGACTCCATCCGGGAGGAGCTGTGAGGATTTAAGAGGGCAAGCAGTTGATGATGGAGAAGATCTCAACTGCTGATGAGTGTTCTCGACTCCTCCACATGTATTTTGGGCTTAATAAGTTGGTGCAGAGGTTGAGGACTTCTGCTCGGCGGTTTCGAGATCAGGCCCGCCTCTTGGAGTCTTCAAAGGAGGTAGGTCAGCAATACGTGGAAGCCATCGGGTCCCAGCTCTGCTTGCCCCCACCATTCGGGACGATGCCTGGGGCTATGGCTACAGAGAAGGTCTTGAGCGCCTGAGAGACCACCTAAGGGTGAACCTCGCAACCGAGCTCACTAGACTCGAGCTTTCTTCCTTCTGGCCAGACCGCTGCGCCTACTACTTTGTGAAGACTCTGGGCAGGAAACAGATGCCGCTGGCCTTCACCGGAGCCGCACCCCTACCTTGAAGTTGCTGTCTTTCTTTGTTTTGTACTTTTTTATGCCCACTTAGACTATCAATGTAAAAGGACAAAGACATATATACACTACATGTTTTTACCGCGATTGTGTTTTCTTTATTCTCGTTGAATTGTTCTCTTACTCTTGTGCTCGCCACTCTTCATTTATCCTTTGTACAAAACTAGGCAAGTCACGAAACTTGTGTCCGAATGGATGTGGGTGGTGCAAAGCTCGAGGGGCTCTGGCTCTTAGCAAATGTATCATGGTGAGTCGAGGGACTCGGCTTACAACGCGAAGGTTAGCAAGTCAAGACACTTGAGTCCGACTGATTCTGGACGAGGCAGAGCTCGGTAGGTCTTGCCCTTAGCCAATGCATCGTGGCCAGTCTAGAGACTGAGCTTATAGCATGAAGGTCGGTAAGTCAAGGGACTTGTGTCTGACCGGCTGTGGATGAGGTAGAGCTCGGTAGGCTCTGACCCTTAGTCAATGCATTATGGCCAGTCCAGAGACTAGGTTTGTAGGACGAAGGTCGAAAAGTCAAGGGATTTGTGTCTGACTGGTTGTTGATGGGGCAAAACTCAATAGGCTTTGGCCCTTAGCCAATGCATTATGGTCAGAGTCTAGAGACTGGGCTTGTAGCACAAAGGTCGGCAAGTCAAAAGACTTGTATTTGACTGGTTGTTTAGGGGGCAGAGCTCTGGAGGCTCTGGCCCTTAGCCAATGCATCGCAGCCAATCCAAAGACTGGGCTTGTAGCAGGAAGGTCGGCAAGTCAAGGGACTTGTATCCGACTGGCTGTTGATGGGATAGAGCTTGGGAGGCTCTAGTCCTTAGCAATTGCATTGCGGCCCGTCGAGAGACTGGGCTAGTACAATGAAGGTCAATAAGTCAAGGGATTTGTGTCTGACTAGTTGTTGATGAGGTAGAGCTCGTAAGGCTCTGGCCCTTAGCCAATGCGTCGTAACCAGTCCAGAGATTGAGTTTGTAGCGCGAAAGTCGGCAAGTTAAGGGGCTTGTGTCCGACTGGTTGTTGATGGGCAAAGCTTGGGAGACTCGGGCCCTTAGCCAATGCATCGTGGACAATTCAGAAATTGGGCTTGTAGCACAACAGTAAGCAACTCGAGGGATTTGTATCCAACTGGTTGTTGATGGGGCATAACTCGTGAGGCTCTAGCCCTTAGCCAATACATCACGACCAATCCAGAGACTAAGTTTGTAGCACGAAGGTCGGCAAGTCAAAGGACTTGTGTCCGACTAGCTATTGATGGGGCAGAGCTCGGGAGGCTCTGGCCCTTAGCCAATGCTTCACGTCCAGTCCAAAGACTAGGCTTATAGCATAAAGGTCGGAAACTCAAGGGATTTTTGTCCGACTAGTTGTTGATGGGGCACAACTCGTGAGGCTCTGGCCCTTAGTCAATGCATCGCGATCAGTCCAGAGACTGAGCTTATATCACGAAAGTCAGTAAGTCAAGGTACTTGTGTCCGACTGGCTGTTGATGGGACATAGCTCGGGAAGTTTTGGGCCATAGTCAATGCATCGCAGCGAGTCTAAAGACTGTACTTGTAACATGAAGGTCGACAAGTCAATGAACTTGTGTCCGACTAGTTGTTGATGAGGTAGAGCTCGGGAGGCTCTGGCCTTTAGCCAATGCATTGCAACCAGTCTAGAGACTGGGCTTGTAGCATGAAGGTCGACAAGTCAAGGGACTTAAGTCCGACTGGTTGTTTATGGGGTAGAGCTCGGGAGGCTATGTCCCTTAGCCAATGCCTCGCGGCCAATCCAGAGACTGGCTTGTAGCACAAAGGTCGGCAAGTCAAGGGACTTGTATTCGACTGGTTGTCGATGGGACAGAGCTCGGGAGACTCTGGCCCTTAGCCAATGCGTCGCAGCCAATCTAGAGACTTGACATGTACAACGAAGGTTGGCAAGTCAAGGGATTTGTGTTCGATTGGCTGTGGATGTAGCAGAGTTTGTGAGGCTCTTGCCCTTAGCAAATGAGTCGCGACAAGTCTAGAGAGTGGGCTTGTAGCACGAAAGTCGACAAGTCAAAGGACTTGTGTTCAACTGGCTGTTGATGGGGCAGATGTTGGGAGGATCGGGCCTTTAGCCAATGCATCGTGGCCAGTCCAAAGACTAGACTCTTAGAATGAAGGTCGGCAAGTCAAGGAACTTGTGTCCAACTGGTTGTTGATGGGGTAGAGTTCGGGAGGCTTTGGCCCTTAGCCAATGTGTCACGTCCAGTCTAGAGACTGGGCTTATAGCACAAAGGTCAGCAACTCAAGGGATTTGTGTCTGACTGGCTGTTGATGGGGCAAAGCTCGTGAGGCTCTGGCCCTTAGCCAATGTGTCACAACAAGTCAAGAGACTGGGCTTGTAGCACTATGGTCAGCAACTTAGGGGACTTGTGTCCGACTGGCTGTTGATGTGACAGAGTTTGAGAGGTTCTGGCCTTTAGCCAATACATCGTTGCCAGTCCAAAGACTGGACTTGTAGCATGAAGGTCGGCAAGTCAAGAGACTTGTGTCCGACTGGCAGTTGATGGGATAAAGGTCGGGAGGTTTTGACCCTTAGCCAATACATCACGGCCACTCCAGGGACCATACTTGTAGTACGAAAGTCGATAAATCCAGGGACTTGTGTCCAACTGAGAGCTCGGGTGGCTCTGGCCCATAGCCAATGCATTACGGGCAGTCCAAAGACTAGGTTTGTAGCACGAAGGTCGGCAAGTCAAGAAACTTGTATCTGACTGGCTGTTGATAGGACAGAGCTTCGGAGGCTCGGGTCCTTAGTCAATGCATCACAACCAGTATATAGACTCGACTTGTAGCACCAAGGTTGGCAATTCAAGGAACTTGTGTCCGACTGGCTATTGATGGGGCAGAGTTCAGGAGGCTTTAGCCCTTAGCCAATGCATCGTGTCCATTCCAGAGACTGGTTTTGGAGCACAAAGTTTGACAACTCAAGGGATTTGTGTTCGATTGGCTGTTGATGGGGCAAAGCTCGTGAGGCTCTGGCCCTTAGCTAATGTGTCGCAACCAATCCAGAGATTGGGCTTCTAGCACGAAGGTCGGAAATACAAGGGACTTGTGTCCGACTTGCTGTTGATGGGGCAGAACACGGGAGGTTCTGGCCTTTAGCCAATACATCGCGGCCAGTCAAAAAACTGGACTTGTAGCACGAAGGTTGGTAAGTCTAGGGACTTGTGTCCAACTGGCTGTTGATGGGATAGGGCTCGGGTGGCTCTGGCCCTTAGCTAATGCATTGAAGCCAGTCAAGAGACTGAGTTTGTAGCACGAAGGTCGGTAAGGCAAAATACTTTTGTCCAACTAGCTATTTATGGGGTAGAGCTCGGGAGGCTCTGGACCTTAGCTAATACATCGCGGCCAATCCAGAGATTGGGCTTGTAGCACAAAAGTCTGCAAGTCAAGGGACTTGTGTTCGACTGGCTGTTGATAATGCATAACTCGGGAGGTTATCGCCCTTAGCCAATGCATCGCTGTGAGTCTAGAGACTGGACTTGTAGCACGAATGTCAATAAGTCAAGGAACTTGTGTCCGACTAGCTGTTAATGGGGTAGAGCTCGGGAGGCTCTGGGCCTTTGGCAATGCATCACGGCCAATTCAGAGACTGAGCTTGTAGCACGAAGGTCAGCAAGTCAAGGGACTTGTATCCAACTGGTTGTTGGTGGGGTAGAGTTGGAGAGGCTCTGACTCTTAGCCAATGCGTTGCGGCCAGTCCAAAGATTGGGTTTGTAGCATGAAGGTCGGCAAGTCAATGGACTTGTGTCCGACTGGCTGTTGATGGGGCAAAGCTCGGGAGGCTCGGGCCCTTAGCCAATGCATCGTAGACAATCCAGAAACTGGGCTTGTAGCACAAAAGTTAGCAACTCAATGGATTTGTGTCCAACTGGTTGTTGATGGGGCATAACTCGTGAGACTCTGGCCCTTAGCCAATACCTCGCGACCAATCCAGAGACTAAGTTTGTAGCACAAAGGTTGATAAATCAAGAGACTTGTGTCCGACTAGCTATTGATGGGGCAGACCTCAGGAGGCTCTGGCCCTTAGCCAATGCTTCGTGTCCAATTGAGAAACTGGGCTTGTTCGATTGAGGCTTTTAGACAAAGGAGAATGGAAATGAATTCATAAGTGCTTTTTCATCGATAAGTTGTTGGTTACATTGTCGGGTCAAATTGTGGCGCTCAAGCAAAGTATTTTCTCAAATGCTTGGCATTCAACGAGTGGTGCAGTTCGTGGCCTTCATGGTCCTCCAGACGATAAGAGCCAAGCTTCCCGCTCGTTGTCACTACAAACAGTCCTTCCCATCGGGGTCCCAGTTTTCCTTCTTCCTGAGTGGTGATGCCTGTTTGATTGAGGATTATGTCTTCTATCTTGAAGGATTGGGGTCGGACTCGTTTGTTAAAATATCGTTCAACTTTTCGCTTGTTGCTCGCCATCCGACTCGCTACCTCTTCTCGTCTTTCTTCCAGGAGGTTCAGGTTTTCTTTTAATCCTTCGTCGTTTTGGCTTGGTCTGAAGTGTTAAATCCAGTACGTAGGCATTCCCACCTATGCTGGGATTAGAGCTTCAATCCTGTAGATGAGCGTGAAGGGTGTTTCTCCCGTGGGGGTCTTGATGGACTTTCGGTAGGCCCATAGCACCCTGGGAAGCTCTTCAGCCCATCTCCCCTTCTGATCTCCCAGTTTCTTTTTCAGAATATTTAACAATGTCTTGTTGGTGGCCTCTGCTGGTCCATTTGCTTGTGGGTGCTCCAGAGATAAGTACTTAGCTTTGATCCTGAGTTTCGCATACCACTCCCGATAATGCGAGTAATCGAACTACTTGCTGTTATCAAATATGAAGCTTTGAGAGATGCTGAACCGACAGACTACGGATTTCTAGAAGAATCTCGTGATGGCCTTGGTCGTGATCTTTGCCAGTGCCTCTGCTTCCACCGACTTTGTGAAGTAGTCAACTGCCACCACTACAAACTTCACTCCTCCTTTACCCCTGGGAAACGAGTTGATATGGTCGAGTACCCACTGTGTGAAGGGCCAATGGGAGACAATGGACGTTAGTTCTTCCGGTGGACAATGGGGGATTGGCGCATGTTCTTGGCACTTGGAGCATTTCTTCACAAAGTCCTCTGCATCCCAGAGGGAATGGGGCCAGTAGTATTCTGCACGGGTGACCCATGTGACTAATGCTCTTCTGCCAGAGTGATTTTCGCAGACTCCTTCATGTATTTTAGCTAGTACGTACTGGGTTTCTTTGGAGGAGATGCATCTTAGGAGGGGCTCAGAAAAACCTTTCCTATACAGGACTCCCTCTAACAACGTGAAGTGTGCCACTATGTTTCTAATATTTCCCTAATTGAGGTACTTTACGATATCGACAGCCCACTCCGCCTTTGATGGCTGGATCATGGACACATCGATCCCGATGGCCGGTGTGTCAACAGTTCGGGCTACAGTGTGATCTAGCAGAGGGGCCTCTTCCTGGCCCGAGGTTGCCTTTGCCAAGCAGTCTACCTTATGGTTCTCTCCCCTTGGGATTTGTTGGATATGAAAGTACTTGAAGAGGTCGCACGCCTCTCCCACCTACTGGAGGTACTTCTTCAGTTTCTCTCCTTTAATGGCAAACTGCCCCGTGACCTGGCTAACCACCACCTGCGAATTGGCCCTGACTTCGACCTCGGTAGCTCCCAATGACCTTGCTACTATCATTCTTGCTAGTAACGCCTCGTACTCCGCCTTGTTGTTGGTAGTTTTGAAACCAAGCTTGATTGCATAGTTATGCTCCTCCCCAAGTGACGATGTGCACCCCTACACCCCCTAGGCAGGCAGGATGAACCGTCGACGTAAACCTATCAGGGCTTGCCTTGGGGTGCGATATGCGTTTCTTCAAGAAAGTTCGAGAACTCGACTACGAAATTTGCCAACATTTTCGTTTGGGGGTACCTAGCCTCGGCTCCTCGAAAAGCACGACTTGTGTAATAGACGGGTCATTGGTCTCCTCCCATTCTGCAGACTAGGACAGTAGACATGACGTTCGGGGTCATTGCCAGGTATATAGTCAAGTCTTCCCTCAGCTCGATGTGGCTAAGAAGTGGTGGGTAGGCAAAATACTCTTTTAGTTCACTGAAGGCCCAACTGCACTCGTCATCCCACTCTTGTGCCTTTTTTAGGACCCTGAAAAAAGGAAGGCAGTGATTGGTTGACCTTACGATGAAGTGGTTCAGGGCAGCCACTTTTCCTGCCAACCTCTGGATCTCGTTGATCGTTCGTGGAGGCAGCATGTCCATTATTGCATTGACCTTCTTGGGGTCGGCCTCAATTCCATGTTCTGAGACCATGAAGCCCAAGAACTTTCCCGACTTGACACCAAAGGCACACTTTTGCAGGTTAAGCTTTATCTTATATTTCCTTAGCACTGCGAAGGCTTCTCGAAGATCGGTGAGATGCTGCTCGGACTTATTGCTTTTGACCAAGAGGTTATCCCCTTAGACCTCCATGTTCCGTCCGATCTACTATCTAAACATCCAGTTAACCAGTTGTTGATAAGTTGCACCGGCATTCTTAAGACTGAACGACATGATTGTACCCGGAATATGCATCCATAAAACTGACTAGCGGGTGCCTGGCCGTCGTGTCCACTATTAGATCTATGTGCGGTAGCGAAAAGCTGGCCTTCAGGCTGGCCTTGTTCAAGTCGGTGAAGTCAACACACATCCTCTATTTCTCGCTCACCTTCTTGACCAGGACCACGTTGGAAAGCCACTCGGGATAGTGGACTTCCCTAATGAACCCCGCAGCCAGGAGCTGGTCTATCTCTTCGACGATGGCTGCATACTTCTCTGCACTGAAGCTGCGACGCTTTTGCTTGATCTTTTTTGCCTTGGGGTCCACATTGAGGCACTGTTCGATGACGGCTATGTCAATTCCGGGCATTGCTTCGTGACTCCAGGAGAACACGTCTTGGTGCTTGACAAGGAGCTACTTTACAGATTTGCTCAGCTCGAGGGCCATCTTGGATCCCACCCGGACAGTTCGTTCAAGTCTCTGCGGATCCACTGACACCAATTCCAGAGGTTCGTTGGGTTCTCCTTGCCGTAGGGCCTGCTCATCCCTTACTTCCTTGTCCAACTCTATCAAGGAAGGAGGCGGAGGTGAGTCGGCATCCTCTTGTACTCCTTCAAGAGTTTGTACCTATTTAGCCTCAAGCCTCAGTTCCTGAGCGTAGCATTCTCATGCTAAGACCTACTCGTCGCTAATCTTGCCCACCCCCGTGGGAGTTGGGAATTTCATTTTCAGGTAGAATGTGGAAGTCTCCGCCCTTAGGTGGTTCAGGGTTGGTCACCCCAGGATTGCAATATAGGAGGAGGAGGCCTTTACCACGAGGAAATCCACCATGGACCATCTCCTCTGGTCGGGCTTCTTCGACGTTGGTTCACTCTGGGCCGCCCTCCAGCTCTTTGCCTTGCTCGACTTTCACTCCTTCGTGGCTGCGCGTGGCCATCAGGTCGTTGGCCGCACTGCTCGTCACCCCACTGGTCTAATAGAGCTTCCAACTTTTCCATTTTCCATTTTCTGCTTTCTGGTGAAGCAATCTTCCATTCGGTGACTGTCGGTTTTGTGGTAGGTGTAGTACTTAGAGCAGGCCAAGCCTTGTTGCTGTTCCCCTTGCGGGCTTGGGTCTCTTTTGGCCTCCACAACCATGCTAGAGTGGGTGCACGGTCCAACCTGCCCACAAGTGGGCTGCTCCTCTATGCATTTGGTCTCATACGTCTTCTTCTTGTTACCTTCCAAGCTCACCCCACAGCTCTGGTTAACGGTTTTCTTGTCTGCCCTTTCCAACTCAGTCTTCCAAGGAACCGTCAATGCCCGAAGAGTATATTCGGAGTCGATAAAAAAAGTTGGCTCGGTCCATGAATTCCCTCAGCAAAATTGGGGTCTTCCACGTGATCTCGGTCATGAAAGGGTTATAGGGCTAGACACTCCAAGCAGAGCCATCAGGGTGATCTTTTCATCTTGATCATCTGTTGTCATCCGCTCCCTGTTGAACCAAGAGAGGTACAACCTCAGACTTTCGTTGTCTCGTTGTTTCATGATCAAAAGGTAGGTAGCAGGTCGCCTCCTTTTTTGGCTTGCCATGAATTGCATCAGGAAGAGTTTGGCCAACTCGGCAACGCTGTCAATGGTCTCGGGTGGTAGGGACCCTAAACCATACTCTCGATGTCCCCTTCAGAGTGAGAGGGAACGCCCAACACGCGACCTCTCTTGGGAACCCGTACAGAGTCATATGGGCCTTGAACGTTTCCCGGTGTTCTAGGAGATCCTTTGACCCGTCGTACGTGTCAATCTGTGGGACTTTAAATCTTGGGGGGAGAGGGACTGCCATAACTTCAGCACTATATGGCATCTCTGCACTGGTGAGCAGCTGGTCCACCGTGGATGTCGTGGCTACTCGCTTGACCATCTCAGCATATTTATCCCCGAGCTCGAGGGGCATCCTGCGTCACTCTTCTTCGAATTCCGCCGCTTTAGGAGCTTGACGGGACTCAGAGTGGTGGTTCTGCTCCCCTCCCTCCAGTTCCCCGCTAGCCCTCTGCAATGAGACATTCTCCTAGTGGAGAGCCGTCACTTCCTCTATCAGTTTTCGTATCACTTTGGCTTGTTCGTTGGTTCTTGCTTCCATCGCTTCGGGTTGTTCTTCTTCACGATGTGAGGATTGGGAGCACGTTGTTGCCAGCATGTGAATGATACGCTATTATAGGGAATAATATCTCATAGACGGCGTTACTGTTGATGTAGTGTTTTGCCTAGATGATTATTTTTCTCTTTCTCTCCTACACTAAAACTAACTTAAGCATCAGAGGTACCACGGCCCCGAGCCCCTCATTCTCCATCTCAACAGGAACCAAGTTCGAGCTCAACTGCGTGGAGTTGCCTAGACCGCGAAACACAACATCAACATATTTTGAGTTTGGACATGGGTTTTTGCTTGGATAGATTTTTGGTTGGATACTAAATTTGTAACAAATGACTCCAATCATTTTTTTTTTTCCGACTTACTCAATACAACTCATTTTATTCGGTTAATCAGGTTGTTTGAATAATGAGTTGAGATGAGATAAGTTGAAATGAAAGTTGAAAGTTAAATAAAATATTATTAGAATATTATTTTTTAATATTAATATTATTTTAATATTTAAAAAAATTGAATTATTTATGATATTTTGTATAAGAATTTGAAAAAATTATAATGATAAGATGAGATGAGTTAAAACACTTATTATATCCAAACTGAGACTAAGTTGGTTGATCCAATATGAAGCAGCCGCAACAAATGGTCTGGTCTAGTATATGAATCAATGTTAAAATAAATAATCAAGTTCAACCCAACACAGTTCATTTTTTTTTTTAATTATGAAAATGACTATTTACTCGACTCTAGATTGATCCGAAAGTAACCCAATTATTAATAAACTCAGTTGGTTTACCCAAATTAACATGAACCCAATTATGTAACAATATCAACCATATTATATCACTCCGGATTCATATAAAATTTGCATGTCCTGATCCATCCGAGGGACAACCTACAAAATTTCCCGTTTTAATGTCATTATTTAATTCTCCTTATGACAAGTGACATAAGGTGAGAGAAGTTACTACTCTAATCAAAGTTAAACAACAAAATTGTTGTTACTTTCTCGACAAAACGTGAATAAAGAAATCCAACCCATATCGTGTCATCCTTACATTCTTTAAAAGAAAAGACATTCACCAACAATGCACCTTCCGAGGGATATCCGTGTCACATCATCTCCTTCAACTTACTTGAATACAAAATCCAGCTTGTTTATGTTGCCCTCTTGCTCATAGAGTCCTACTCCAGCTAAATGCTGCTCTTCACATCGGTATTTTAAAGGTATTATTATGTCAACCACATTATATAGAAAGTTACCTTTAACGTTCTACATTAGCCCCACACACATGAGATTTCATACATACATACACATATAAGATTTCCATGTGTATGGATCTAGATGCAATACGTGGAGATCCTTTATTTGGTACCAATCAAGTTTAGAAAGATGCAAAGTAGCAGAGCGGATGGTGAAATCTCATCATCTAACACAAATGGATGCTGAAAGTAGAGGAAATTACATGACGTTGTTAAGCACCTAAGCTGCCTCTGGGAGATGGACTCATAGCTGTAGCCCAAAAGAAATTGCAGGGAAAAGAATAGAAGAAATCATCGCAGGGCAACTAGGAAAACTATCATGGCAGTCAAGTCTGATTGCTTGTGCTTTACCTTGTTCAGAAAATTCCCAAACGCGCGCATTACTCTTACTGCAATGTAAACTTTGTAGTTTCCCTTCAAATGTCAAAGATTGTCACTCTAATTTATAGGTGTCATTATCTATAGGTTTTCTTTCTAATTATAATACTGACATTTCAGTGTACCACCCCTTCAAACTGACCGAGTAACAGTCAACTTCAGAGCTGAATAATCAATCTTGTTTTGTAGATTTCTTTTAGAAACTCTGAAGCATAAAACTAAGAATGATCTACAAAACATGATCATCCAAGGGGGCAAATGAACATTTTTTTATGAAACTCACACTGACAAACACCAGCATGACAAGTTGTTATCTCAGACCACATGCCAAAGGATTTCTCAGTCACGCGCACGCCTGAACATTGACTGCAAAACCAACTTCCTCCAACTCACACTATTGCCGCTACACCTATCAACATTAGCCCTTAGATTCTGAGCAGTATTCATAAACATTTCTAGCTTCTTCTGGATCTCATCTATCACAAGCGTCACTGCCTCCTCTTCACCAAGAGCGATATCAGCTTTCTCTAGCATTGAATCAGTCTCAATTCGCAGTTTACGAATAAGTGCCTCAATGTTACCCAAGTCCTTCTTTGTAGTAAGAGTGCCATCTCGCATTGAGCTGATTACTCCCCTTTTTCCTTCCAGTGCACTCTGACGGCTCTTAAAAACTGAGTTGCACCATTTTCCCAGATAGCCCATTGGAACAGACAATGCACCCGTCAATGCCGTTGCCCAAGCCGGAGCTTTAATGGCAGCTGCCACCACCATGAGAGCTAACACAGACACAAATACAACAACAAAAATGACATTGAACACTATCCTACATGTCCTCACATGTTCCAATTTCTTGTCTAGCTTTGTTTTCCGAAGCTGCAATTTGTCCAACACCGATTCATGCTGCTCATAAACTGATGGAAAAGGTCGAGAAAACTCGTCAGCAAATGGGTCCTCCGCATCCTTGAATTTACTCAACTCTTGCAATGTCTTCACATACTTCACCCCATCAACCACTTCTTCCTCAAAATTCTTGACTGCAAACTGAACTATCAACTGGTTATCACGTGTGTGCTTCAGGCAGTCCTCAAGGGCAGTGCAGAAGTCCAATGCCCAGAGACTATTTTGGAAGTAATCCTTCAGGAACGAGAAAAATTCCTGATTGTTCCATATATCTTCCTTACACTTGAGGTTGAAATTGGCTATTTCCAGGTGCATTTCATATAGACATTTGACGATCTCTTTGATTGAGTCAGAAGAAACGAGCTGAGGTTCCCCGACCACGGTGGCATCACCGGACTCTAAGTCCACATCCAGTTCACGCGCCACCTCATGGGCGCTCATATCAGCCGTGAAATGGGTCTTGCTTGAGTTACTAACCATGCTTGCAGATTTTCCGGCTAATGACGAGACATACTTAAGCTTTATATGCAACTCTTTGCTATCCAAAAGCGATTATTTCTTTCTTATAGCCGAATTTTTTTTTCTCGCTGCTATCTGATTGAACCAGTTTCAAATCTAAGTATCAGTAATCCAGCTAACCAGGTCGCACCATCCGAAGAAAGGATAAAATAAAAATTAACAAAATTCAGCTAAATCAGGCCGATTGGGAGCTTGAGGAACAAGAAAACTGCTGAAGGCACAAACTTTGGTTAAGATTTTGAGAACTCAAAAGCTTATGCTTCACTTAGCAAAACAAGCTAGATCCAAATAAAAATAAATACAAAAATCCTAGATGAAGACGTCAAATTTCCTAGTAGATCTTGCTAGCCATCTATTGGAAGGTAGTTGGGTACCTGAAATTTTGCTGAAATTAAACTCCATGTAGAGTACTCAGCAAAAAAAACAAAAATCTCCGTGTAGAGTAAATAGTCCCAAAATCCAAGCCAAACACAGTAATAATCTTCGAAAGCTAAGATCTTTGGGTAGCAGTGAACGATCTTTGATATGAAACAATTAGAGAAAGATGCCCATAAATTAAATCTATGAATTGAAACAGGAAAAAAAACCAAGACAATGACGGTAGGAAGAGGAGATAAAAGGTTTTTAATATATAAGTTATTATTCAGTCTATATCGATAGTTTTTTTTTCTATATAATATGAAATAATAAATAGTAATTGATGAGGATGTGTGATAGTGAATAACAAGTTGATAAAAAGAATATTCTTTTTCAACGAGTTTTGTAATATATCCGTTACCATTCAATGTATTCGTTTCACAATTCATATTTGATAATTTTTTTTTATAAGGTATGAGACGTGAAATAATAATTAATAATTAATAAAAAAAATTATTTAAAAAAAAAAAAAACAGCCGAGACATGAAAAGTGATACCAATCAAACCACGGACTGGAATTTTTGACTTGGCATCCATCTATTCCACGATGTCGCTGGCTGCAGAATCCCAGACCTAGAAAAAGGAATCCATAGTACATGTGGGCTTTTCCTTTACAAAACCATTGGTGGATGTCTACTGCTACAGCATGATTTTCCACGTTCATGGGGAAAAGCTTGTATACCGCACATGGTGGACCTATGCTGCTCTAATTTTTTTTATTTAATGATTAAGAAATCGATTTTAAATGTATTAATATATTTTTTTATTTTTTAAAAATATTTAATATATTAAAAAAATATGAAAAACAAAAGTGGTTAGCGATATAAACAAGCAGTATTATTCAAGCGACAGAGTAACAATGTTCTTTGATAAGAGTATTATTAGGGTGCCGCCAGTGTCTCTAGGTTAAATTTTATTTATTTTTATATTTTTAAAATATTTTTAAATATTATTAAAAAATAATAAAAAATATAAATTTCATTATTTTTCTCAACTCATCTCAACTAATCATTATAATATTGTTAAAATATCACACAAAATAAAATAAACAATTCGATTTTTTTAAATTTTAAAATAAAAATAATATTAAAAAATATATTTTAACAATATTTTATTCAATTTTTAACTTTAATCTCAACTCATTTCATCTCATTTGTAGAAACAAGCGAGACGTAATAATCACTTACTTAACTATTAAGAAAAATAAAAAAATAAATACACAAACAGTTAAAATGAATAGGCAAAATAAGAAATCATAGAATCATTTTCCATTTGTTAAATATAAAACATTATTATAAAGAAGCACACAAGAGGATCGAAAACTTGGGCCACAATGGTTAGGAGCGAAAGCACTCTCATGAAGGAAAACAATAGTCTTTTAGTGTATTCTTTTATGAATACCCAAAACCCCACACCATCTCTCCTCCAAAGTCAAAAAGAGACAAGAAGGCTATGAACCAATCTCATGTATAAGATAATTTTACAAGGGTTGAACCTGTTGATCTCATTGCACCTAAAGTTCAATGCAATTATTGTTTTAAGATTTATGGATGCCATCATAAAAATGGTACTTCATCAATGTCACATCACCTAAGATATGCTTGTCCAAACTCTCCGATTAGAGAGAATAAAAATCTTGGGAAAGATAAATCACTATCACACACTGGAGTTAGGATAGATGGTAAAGGATCTAGTCCTCCAGTGTTAGGACAATATGATCGTGAAAAATTAAAGGCGATGATTTCCAATTTGTTTATCCAGTGTGAATTGTCATTTAAGGTTATAGAGCATTCGGCGTTTGTTAAATTTTTGTGTTATTTAGAGCCTAGACACACATTGCCATCTCGAACCACCTTCCAAAAAGAGTGTATTGATTTATACAAGGAGGAGAAGCAAAGGTTGAAGGCATTGTTGAGTAGTCAAAGAGTTTGTTTGACCATCGATATATGGACATCGGAGCAAAACAAGAATTATATTTGTGTTACATGTCATTATATTGATCAAATTTAGATATTACACAAGAAAATTATAATGTTTTTCAAGATTCCTAATCATAGGGATGAGACCATTGCTTGGATGTTAGAGTCTTGCTTGGCAGATTGTGAGATTAACCGCATTTGTATGATCACCGTGGATAATGTCTCCTCTAATGATGTTGCTATTGATCATGTGAGGAGGAACATAAGAGATAATGAATTCACAATTTTGGGAGGAGAGTTCATACATGTGCGATGTGCTGCACATATTTTAAACCTCATTGTATGTGATGGTTTAAAAATTATTCATGATACTGTAAATAAGATTAGAGAAACAATAAGATTTGTGAGGTCCTCACGGGCAATGCTTGATATGTTTAAAACATGTACAAATGAGTTGAATGTTGTGTGTGAAAAAATAGTGTGTTTAGATGTTCCTACTAGATGAAACTCAACATACATAATGCTTAGTGTTACTGAAGAATACGAAAGAGATTTGGTGCTAATGGGAGTGAATGAGTCATAGCTTTTGGCGCCTCCGTTTAAAGATTGGCAAATGGCTCGAATGTTTATTCAGTTTCTAAATATTTTTTATGATACCACTTATCTCTGGATCATTGTATGTGACCTCTAATATGTTATTTCAACAAATTTGTATAATTGAGAACACTTTGAACAACATGAGTCAGAGTGAGGATGATATGTTGAAGATGATGATTTCTACTATGAAATTAAGTTTGATAAATATTGGGAGAACACAGATAGGATAAACATGATTGCTTATGTAGCTTTTGTCCTTAATCCTCGATATAAGATTACAGCCTTGTCATATTGGTTAAAAAGGTGCAAATGGAATGAATGCGTAGATAGAATTGAGGCCAAAGTAAGATTGCTCATGAATCGTTTGATTGAGCAATACCACAAGTTTTATGGACTAGGTAGTGGAAGATCAAATATGGCCCAAAGAAGTTCCTCAGGTATTATTGGTGATGACCTGGACTGTGAAAATTTTGATACAGCTCTAGAACAATATCTTAAGAAGCAAAACAGTTCAGTACTTAGCTCAGACATGGATAGATATTTATCAGATGTGATTGAACAAAAAATACTCGAGTTTGATATTTTTGATTGGTGGATAAGAACTCATTTAGATATCACATCCTTGCGGAGATCGCACGTGATGTATTGGGCATCCCTATTTCCACCGTCGCATCCGAGTTCGCATTCAGCACCAGTGGACGTGTAATAGACCCATACTGAAGCTCATTAGCTCTGGAGACTGTCCAAACACTAATTTGCACACAAAATTGGTTGAGTTATGAACCACTTAATTCTTGGGAGGTCGAGGAGTATGTAGAACGCGTTGACATCGAAGGTAAATACTTTTATTTGCTAAGTTTGATTTTTATTATTAATTTGTCCATTTAACTTAATCTCTACATTTGTTTCTACTTAAGGTAACCCTCTTCCTTCAACTTTAGCAATTTCAGCAACTTCAACTTCAACTTAACCCTCTTCTTAAGGTTCATTTTATTTTTGTAATAATTCATTGGAATTGATATTGTGCTTAAGAATTTTCATTCTTGTTTTGTTACTTAAATTGTTGGTTTTACTGGTTCCTAATTGTTTGTACTTCCAGGCTGCTGTAATTACTTTGGGGCAGGTGTCTGCTTGCCAACTGCTTCCATTACTCCTCTTATGCAAACTAATTCAGTGATTAGTTTATCAAAATTCCATTATCTTGTAAATTCTCTAGGATAAGCAAGAAGAAGCAGCAATTAATGCAGAGAATAATGCTGGTTTGTTATGATTTCTGCTATCTTTGCCACATAATGATGAGTTTATCTAGTTTTTATTATTTGTGCACTTTTCTAGTGGTCACATGATGTACATCACATGACTCTACCAAACTCTATCCATGGTGGGTCAGAGCAACTTTTCTTGGAGCTAATTGAATTTACATTTTCATATCTATTGTTCTTAGCTTGCAGAATCCATGTACGAGTACAAGGTATGATGTTCCTGATCTTAGAGGGTTCCCTCAATGCAGGCCTTGGGAATGAGGTTGTTGAAGAAGGTTGATAGACCTGAATACATGGTATGTTTTCTCACATGATTTCACACAAAAATCATAGCAAATGCACACTAATCATCTTTAAGCCACAAAAGGGACTCATAGAATTACTTTTAATATTTGTTGTATGTAAGTGACAGTACACCATAGCTATGTTGGGGTATGCAGAAGAACATTAGATAACTGTTCTGGAGCTTACTTACAATTATGGTGTGACTAAATATACCAAGGGAAATACATATGCTCAGGTCAATTTATTAGAGAACTGTTTTTCCATATTGGACTAGTTTTCTTCATTATGGAAATTTTGGCCACCCATTTTCTTTTAAATTTATGTGGCTTCTATTCCAGATTGCTATCTGACCCCTATTCCATATTCAAGATATGAATACTAATGCACTTTGATCTTTGTAAATTTGTATTTTAGTTGAATTAGTTGTGATGTATTATTATTTATTTTATTTTTTGTAAATTTATGTTTTAGTTAATTATTTGTGATGTATTATTATTTATTTTATTTTTTATAAATTTATATTTTGCATTGTGATGTAATAATAATATTATTTATTTTACATTTTTATTTATTTTGTTTGTTAATTTTTTTTATAAAAATCTTTTATTAAAAGTGTTATTCATATTTTTTTAAAAAAATATGAATAACTTAAGCATATCAGAAAAGAAAACAAATGCTATAAAAAAATTTGTTTTTAAGTTTTAAAGTTTTTTTTTTAAATAAAATATTAAAATCAGATTTATCCGATTATAATCTGAATCCAGATTAAATTCGAATATTCATCCGGATTAAATTCAGATTAATTCAAATGAATAACCGTCCGAATTTTAATATTCAGATTCGATTATAGCCGAATATCCAGATTCGTTTTAACACTCCTTAATGGGTAGGAGCGAAAGCACTTTCACGGACGATCGGCTGCGGCAGAAGAGGATGCATCTGCAAAAGTAATTGGTGCAGTACTCGTTTTGGTATTTGTGTTCCTGCTGGCGTATGTTGCCGTCACTCTATTTTTTTGCTCAAGAACTGCCGCAGCAAACAAGAAAACGATGAAAGCTCCCGGAAAGGATGCTCGCATCCCAAGGGATAAGTTTGAAGAAGACCCAAGTCAATTCTTTCGCTACCTAAGCAAGAAGTAAATTCTGTACCTATACAATCCCAAAACAGTCTGTACGGACTGTTGCCATGTATGAATGGAGTATCGCCGATTTATACATGTATGAATGGAGTATCGCCGATTTGATACTTGGCTTGTCGAGGTAGGGGATACCACCCCGCTTGATCTTTGATTAATGGCTATAATAATTATGGAAATAAATTAGTTGAGACGTACGTACGTACGTACATGTTATATTTGATTGGTGTATATAATTATGCTTTGCTATCTTTTTCGGCTATATTCACCATTTCTGTTTGATTTTTCGTTAATCGTTTTGGGACTTCTTTCTTTCGTCAAAGTGGGATGATTCGTATTCCATCCAACATGCGATTCGATAGGTTTTGAACCCAATATTGGAAGGGAAAAAAATTTGCTATTGAAAGTAAAAGGGAAGCAAATGCGTGTGCGTATTTAGATTATAGACACATGCTGCATACATTAAGGTTTATACGATTTATTGCTAGACTAATGCTAGTAACTAGTAAGTCCCAAGTTCTGCATACTCTGTTTAAAAAATATTAGAGTTATAGTTAAAACTAAAGATTTATTTATTTATTTAAAATTAAATATTATTTCTCATTTTATAATTAATGAAATGAACGTACGGCACGTAATATATATATATATACACATAGAATAAAATTATATCCACCGACATATTCTCCCGATGCTAGATCTTTATTGATGTGGTCATAACCATGTGGCTTCTTTAATATTAAAAAAAAAATTAAAAATGAGGCTTGCTGAAATTAAAAAAAGAAAAAAAAAGAAGAAGAGAAATTTATGTTAAATATATATATATATATATAAACAAAGAAGAATGTAAATATGAGAAATGAAGAAACCTTAAGGCCTCTCCTCCATCCCTCTCGTCCCCTCCATCCCTCCCGTCCACCCTCTCCCAAATTGAAACCCTATGACCATCGTTGACTCCCCAAGGCCAGAAGCGTCACTACTAAGCCACCATTGCCACCATCGCCTCCATCTCTTGGATTGGTTGACCCATTTCTAAATTTGAAACAAGGAGACCATCGTCGACTACATCCCAAGCCCCTCAACATTGAGCCACCATTGCCTCCATCGCAAGGCCTGAAACCCAAGCCCCTCACCATGGAGCCACCGTCACCTCCATCCCTCCCATCCACACTCTCCTTAAGACCATTTTTCATTTCAAATCTGTTCGACTGCCCAAGGCCTAATGCCCATTTCTTTCACCACTAACCCACTACCGTCGCTCACCTCCATCCATCTCGTTCGTCTCATTTGATTACCTTAGAACTTCCACTTCCATCTTTGGCATCCTCTCCCAAATTTGAAATCCTAAGAGCTCTACCGCGTCCCCTCTATTGGACCTCCAAAGCCTAAGGCCAACCCCCTCACCATTGAGCCTACCGTCGCCACTAATTGTTACCATGGTGCTTATCTCCATTTACATAGTGGCCTAGGTTCCCTTACATAAAAATCGAGGTTGTTACTCTATATCTATTATGTAATCTCCTCGATTTTAATTTTTCTTGCATGAATAGTCCCTCGAATTACTCTCTGCTCAATGTGATAGCTAAATCCAGCCTAGACTAACTGAATTGCCCTTTACTTCAAATTAGTTTATGAAATTTTCTGATGAAATGGCCTTAGGATTATAATAGTTTATAAAATTATAGAATGTATATATAGAGGAAAAAAATGTTTAGTTTTCTAAAATTGGATTAAAATTTAGGAAAATATTGAACTTGTGCCATTGGCAATTTGGCATTTAGGAAATTATAGAATGTATTTAATGAGGAGAAAAACAGTTTAATTTTCTAAATTTGGATTGAAATTTAGGAAAACTAGGTCTCATAGTATTCTGTTTAATATATTTTAGATAACAATTTACAAAAATGATTGAGATTGGCAATGGAGAAGACATCCCGATCGGTTAGCATCACATGGGCCTAGGCCTTTGCCTATCCCTGAAACTTGTCAAACTACCGAAGAGACCAATCAATCCCGAAAGGGCCTAGCCCACTGCCAACACCGACTAAGTAACTACCCAGTGACGATAGAAGATAAGAACGGTTATTATTCAAATTCATTAAAGGATAAATCCTCATCTCTAGGCTTGAATTTAAATAATAGATATGTCTGTTATTATTTAAACAACAGAACGTTTCAAAAACTCTATATAAGATGAGAATCCAAATACGTAAAGGAGATCGGATTCTTGATTATTAGAGAGTTATTTTCAATCACTGACTTAGATATCGAATGTGTTCTCTCAAACCCTCAAGCCGCCTTCTTCTTTGGTTGCAAGTGATCGTGCAGCAGTGACTGTGAAACATGTCCATAACAGGTAGTCATAACACAATATAGACAGAGTGGAGGAAGGGCCAAAGTCAAGGCTGATAGTCTAAATGCCCTGATTCAATGCAAAAAACCAAAATAAAACTGCGTTTGGTTAGTTTCCAAGGTTGAAATTTGTCATTTCCTGTCACATGTGGTGCCCTTCGGATGGAGAGAAATGGTCCATTTTAACACTTTATTTTTATGGCCTCTGTCATTAGTGTCAATAAAATTTTTATGGGCTTCTGTCAACAATCAGACCATATAGATCACGTGTGACAGATTTTTGCTAAAAATCATGCATGAAATGACTAAAAATAATAAATAAATTTAAATAATAATGGAAGGCACAGAAATTTATGTATATATGTAATTGATTGTTAAATGAATACTCTCTATTAAATTATTAATCTTGAAAAACTAAGTTAAATTTTTAGCTTACATTAATTGATTTAAAATAAATTGTAAATTAATTATAAGTGTATCATTATCAGAAGTTGAGAACTCTTGAGTTTAGGAAAAATGGTAACATAACGACATCATATAGAAATGATATCAGGCTTCAAGAGACACCATGAGTGATTATAAAACTATACAGCACGTGGGACGCACGGGCAAAGAGGAATGGAGCAATGATGGTTGGAATGAGGAGATTGGTAATTGAGTAACAAGGGGTGAGATATATGGAGTAAAAATATATTTCACTATATATTTCACAACTATATTTTAAAATAATTTTACTTTTAAAAAGTTATTTTATAAAAATATTCTCCATTTTAAAATATAATAGTATAAAGTATTTTGAAAAGTATTATATGTTTATCTATTTTGTAAAAAGTTATTTTATAAAAATATTCTCCATTTTACCATACAAGGAAAAGACATTCACCAACAATGCTCCTTCCGAGGGATATATCCCTTTCTCATCATCACCTTCAACTTACTCGAATACAAAATCCAGCTTGTCTATGTTGCCCTCTTGCTCATAGAGTCCTACGGACTCCTGCCCCCAGCCTTATACATTTATCTGCGCTAAATGATCGTAAAGAGAAGAGAAATGCTGCTCTTCACATCGGTATTTTAAAGGTATTATTATGTCAAACACATAAATAGAAAGATACCTTTAATGTTCGACATTAGCCACACACAAACGCACACACATGAGATTACATACATACATTGTACATATAAGAGTTCCATCTGTATGGATCTAGATTCAAGTACTTGGAGATCCTTTATTTGGTACCAATCATGTTTAGAAGTGTATATGCAAGAATTTGGTTAGGACTAGGTAACTAAGATAATATACTTCATCTTATGTTGGGTTTGTATTTTGGAAGAATATAAAACACTTTGAGTTTATCTAAAGTTATTTTGATTTTATCTAAAGGTTGTTAGGAAGAGTTTTAGATAAGTCAAAAGTGTAGAAGTCGAGTTCTAAAATATAAATTTTATCTAGAGAAGAGTTTGAATGGAAAATTGTTTCTATTGAGAAGATAAAATGTCATGTGTCAACTAACCGTCAGCAAAATCCGTTAGCAAAGTTTCACTATGACTTGGAAATTACTTCCAGAAACACATTTAAACTATCCTAGTAATTAGAATCTGCAGAGATTCAATTCTGGATATTAGAGTATTTTCCAGTGCATAATTTGGTGAGAAAATTCATTAGAGAATTTTCATGTTATTTCTCTCAAAGATTGTAGTCATGATCCAAGGTTAAGATAGAGTAATCGTGTTCAGCCACTGGAGTTCCAATAGAGAAGTTAATACTTGAAGATCATAATAGATTCTGGTTGCTACTGTGGTAAAGACAAAAGGTTGTTTGTCTGGTCAAGTAAGAGTATCAGTTGACAAAAGTTTTGTAATTGAGACTTGCTTATAATTGATTTTCAAATAATAAAACTAATTTTTCTGAGTTTGGATGCCCATTATGATTTTACCTTTAAAAAATTATTTAAAGGGTTTTTTTACCAAGATTGGTGTTATGCAATTAATTTATTTTATGTTCTTATTTTATTATTAAATAATTGCATGGGTTTTTTTACCAAGATTGGTGTTATGCGATTAATTTATTTTATGTTCTTATTTTATTATTAAATAATTGCATGATTGTGGATTGACTAATCAATTTTTTGAGTAAATTGGTAGTAGATCTTTGTATTACTATACAAGTGTATTTGGATAATTTTAAGAAGGATGCAAAGTAGCGGAGCGGGTGGTGGTATGTCATCATTTATCACAAATGGATGCTGAAAACAGAGGAAATTAGATTACCTTGCTAAGCACCTAAGCTGCCCATGGGAGATGGTCGCAATACTGGAGCCCAAAAGAAATTGCAGGGAAAAGAATGGAAGTAATCATCGCAGGGTAACAAAGAAAACTGTTATGGCATTCAGACTGATTGCTTCTGCAGTTCTGCTTTACCCTATCCAGAAAATCACCAAACGCGCGCATTAGTCTTGCTGCAATGTAAATTTTGTGGTATCCCTTCAAATGTCAAAGATTGTCACTCCAATTTATAGGTGTCATTATCTATAGGTTTTCTTCCTAGTTATAATAGTACTGACATTTCAGTGTATCACCCCTTCTAACTGAAGGTGCAGCAGTCAAATTCAGAGCTGAATAATCAATCATGTTTTTCAGATTTCTTTCAGAAACTCTGAAGCATAAAACTAAGAAGGATCTACCAAACTTGATCGTCCAAAGGGGCAAACTCACACAGATAAACACCATCATGAAGAGTTATCTCAGACCACTTGCCAAAGGTTTTCTCAGTCACACACACGTCTGAACATTGATTGTAAAACCAACTTCCTCCAACTCACACTAGTGCCGCTACACTTATCAGCATTAGCACTTAGATTCTGAGCAGTTTTCATAAACATTCCGAACTTCTTCTGGATCTCATCTAGAACAAGCTTCACTGCCTCCTCTTCTCCAAGAGCGAAATCAGCTTTCTCCAGCATTGAATCGGTCTCAATCTGCAGTCTGCGAATAAGTGCCTCAATGTTACCCAAGTCCTTCTTTGCAGTAAGAGTGCCATCTCGCATTGAGCTGATTACCCCCCTTTTTCCTTTCAGTGCACTCTGATACCGCCCCCAAAGTGAGTTGCACCATGTTCCCACAGAGCCCATTGGAACAGACAATGCACCAGTCAATGCTGTTGCCCAGGCTGGAGCTTTAATGGCAGCTGCCACCACCGTGAGAACTAACACAGACACAAATGCAAAAACAAAAATGACATTGGACACTATCCTCCATGTCTTCACAGGATCCAATTTCTTGTCTAGCTTTGTTTTCCAAGGCTTCAATTTGTCCAACATCAATTCATGCTGCTCAGAAACTGATCGCAAAAGTTGAGAAAACTCGTTGGTAAATGGGTCCTCGGCATCCTTGAATTTCCTCAACTCTTGCAATGTCTTCGCAGACTGAACTATCGACTGGTTATCACGTGTGCGCTTCAGGCAGTTCTCAAGGGCAGTGCAGAAGTCCACTGCCATGAGACTACAATGAAAGTAATCCTTCAGGAATGAGAAAAATTCCTGATTGTTCCATATATCTTCCTTACACTTGAGGTTGCAATTGGCTACTTCTAGGTGCATTTCATTTAGACATTTGACAATCTCTTTGATTGAGTCAGAACAAACGAGCTGAGGTTCCTCGACCCCGGTGGAATCACCGAGCTCTATGTCCACCTCCAGCTCGCACGCCACCTCCAGCTCGCGCGCCACCTCATAGGCGTTCATATCAGCCGTGAAATGGGTCTTGCTTGAGTTACTAACCATGCTTGCAGATTTTCCGGCTAATGACGAGACAAACCTAAGCCTTATTATACAACTCTTTGCTATCCAAAAGCGATTATTTCTTATAGCCAAAATACCAAATACACGAAATTTTTTCTCACTGCAATCTGATCGAACCAATTTCAAAATTGAGTATCAGTAATCCAGCTAACCAGATCGCACCATCCGAAGAAAGGATACTACAAAATTCAGCAAAATCA
The DNA here is from genome assembly GCF_001411555.2 of Juglans regia. NCBI lineage: Eukaryota > Viridiplantae > Streptophyta > Magnoliopsida > Fagales > Juglandaceae > Juglans > Juglans regia. The sequence goes on from NC_049907.1 coordinate 3,496,706, forward strand.
GAAGGCCGATTGGGATTTTAATGAAAAAGAAAACTGCTAAAGGCACAAACTTTGGATAAGATTTTGAGAACTCAAAAGCTCATGCTTCACTTAGCAAAACAAGCTGGATCCAAATAAAAATAAATGCAAAAACCCAAGATGAAAACGTCAAATTTCCGAGTAGATCTTGCTAGCCATCTATTGGAAGATAGTTGGGTACCTGAAATTTAGCTGAAATGACAAAAAGTAGACGGTTTTCTCTCAATTTAATCTCCATGTTGAGTAAACAGTCCCAAAATCCAAGCCAAACACAGTAAGAATCTTCAAAATCTACGATCTTTGGGTAGCAGTGAACGATCTTGATTTGAAAAAATTAGAGAAAGATGCCCATAAATCTATGAATTGAAACAGGAAAAAGATCAAGACAAAGACGGGTAGGAAAAGTAGATAAACCAAGAGGTTAGAGGAGGAAGGGAAAACGAGCGGGGAAGGTAACGAGAACTCGGCAAAGTCGCCAACAATGTTTCCAACACGGATTCAGCTTTTCGACCACGCGGACGGGGAGTCCGGTACGTCGAACTTTCTGCCTCTACTTGAGCTTGAGAAGACAAATATATAAAATGGTATATGAGTAATGAATATAGCATCAAAAGTTAAATGAATTTGTCGGTTTGTTTATAAAGGATAAAGAAAGAATGAAACAAAGCTTTGTAGCCCGAGCTGGAATAATGACATATGTAGCTTCGTGGGTGGTACCATTGAATTTGATATCTCTCAAATATTTTTTTATAGGAAAATTTGTAATGATTAAAGAGTATAGGGTGAAAGAGCCCAACAACAACAATAGCCCACTCACAATAATGCAACAAAAATAAAAGAAAAATAAAAGTGAGAAGTGGAGCTAATTAGGATTCTAAACTCATCTCAATTCATTATTATAATTTTTTAAAATTTTAATATAAAAATATAATAAATAATTTAATTTTTTCAAATTTTAAAATAATAATAATATTAAAAAATAATATTCTAACAATATTTTATTATCTCAATTCAACTCAATTCAAATAACTTCAGCATCCAGCTTCGTTTGGAAGTTGAGCTCATCTTAACTTATCTCAACTCATCATTATAACTTTTTCAAATCTCAATATAAAATATAATAAATAATTCAAATTTTTTAAATTTTAAAATAATAATAATAATAAATAATAATATTCTAATAATATTTTATCATCTCAACTTAACTCACTTCAACATCCAAACCCACCTAACGATCCAGTTTTGGATTTTATTGACACGGAAAATGATACTACCACCTATACTTTTTTTATCGACAAAATGTATTAATTTTGTTTTTTTTTAAAGGATTTGCGTTTTTTTATATTTTAATATTGTGTTATTTTTATTTTTTTTATATTTAAAAAAACACATAAAAAATACTTTATAAAAAAAATCTAAAAAAAAAATTACACTGTCGGTACCGATTATCGGTGGCTCTAGTACCACCCCTATCGAGAAATTAGATATTAAAAAAATAGTTGTAAAGACAGATGGTATAATAGTTCAGAATGTTATTGAGGCCTTCATTTTATTAACTACAAGAATAACACAATATAAAATGGCACACTTCTGGAGTTTCTATTTGTGGAGTCTGGTTATGTTTGTAACGGTCTAGTTTGATGATCTTATTCAACAAGAATCTGTTATAATTTTTTTTTTCTTTTTTTTTTAATGAAATTTCAATGAAGAGTGGGATATGGAGAGAAGGTTTGAGCTGGTAAGCCCAAGCGGGAGTGATTATGGGCAAGCCTTGTGAGAAAACTCTCATTAGATTAGTCAAAGTTAAAGGACAGTTTTGATAAATGTAAGAGAAATTTGACTTTTGACTATTCTATTCATATAAATCTCTATATTGGAATAGTTATTTTTTCATTATATAATAATAAAATAATATAAGATGAATTTGATTTTAATTATTCATATCAAGTCTGCACATTAGATTATACATTTATTTATTATCTGGTAATGAATAACTAATAATTTCAAAAATATTTAATTTTTTAATTATTAATTTTTTTAATTTTATCATATTTTACTATTCTACTTATTTTATGTTAATTAATAATCATGTTCTTATTAAATTAATATATTACTAAGTCAAATTAATATATTAATTGTGATAAAATATGTGATAAAAAGAAAGAGAGGGAAAAATAATTAATAAAATATTTATTTGATGTATGTACAGTAACATTCAAATATTAACATTCAAATATTAATTAGTGGATTGGGTCAAATTAAGAGACAAAAAGGGGTCGAGAATTTTTCTTAGGGGCTTTTTCCCTGGACCTCTCAGAGCACTCTCAAATTTTTTATTTTATTTTTTCTCATCATTCCTAACAAAAAAGACGCACATGTGAGAATTTTGCAAACGAGATGCAACCAACTATACGTGGTGGCAAAGCTTTTGTAGAAGAAAAAAAACAAAAAGCAAAAAGCAAAAGGCTACGAGAATGGAGGTCCTACAAATAAGGAAACCCACACATATTTCCACCATGGAAACACAGGTAGATACCCTTTGGCTTTTGGCACTCGCTTCCAAATGCAAAGCTTTCTCTTCTCAAAACACAATTTTTCTCTTTGTTTTTCTCTGCGTGGTTTTGGTACTCGTTTTTCTTGAATGTAGGGAGGACAAAAAAAAAAGAAACAAGACATTATTGTAAAGAATGGAACAGCTATTAATGAATTTTTTATTGTTATAAAAGAAACAAGACATTGTTGTTGCACACAGCAAGACATTGTTGTTTTGGTCATATAAAAGAAACAAGACATTGTTGTTGCCGACATGTTTTTCTTGAATATATGACCAAAGCTTCTGCGTTTTCTTTTCCAATAAGAGAGAGAGAGAGAGCATTGGAGCAGCTAGCACTTGACAGATATCAATCCAAAAAAGAGTAGAAGAAAAATAGTACAAGATAGAGAGTTACAACCAAAGCAGTGAATTTCAAGTCTCCACGCATTTTTTTATCTTCTTTTACCATAAAACACACAACTTTCTCAACTTTTCTTTATCTCTTTTGTTTTTATTTTTTAAACAATCATGTGTTGCTTCTTGTATCCTGAAGGACCTCAACCCTAGTTTTGAGATCCTCACACTAGGACTCACGGCCATGGAGTTCAATCTTGAAAACCCGTTGACTCATTTTGCATGAACCCCAAACCCGTTTTCCTTTTTATTGGAAGAGAAGAGGAAAATATACAATGAAGGATTCATGGAGACCAAATCTGAGTGGAGAAGAGAAGGAGTTGCTCTGAGTGGAGATGATGAAGGGGGCTTCGATGGTTGCTTCATGGGTTCATGGAGACCAAGTCTGGAGTGGAGAAGACGAAGGGAGGGAAGGGTTGGCTTTGTGGAGAAGACGTGCGTTTCGAGAACTCAAATGAAACGATGCGTTTAATCTCCACGTGGGCACTAGATCCCCAAGAGTGGTTGCACACATCATTTTTCAACAAGATTATGTAGAACGAAAAGATAGCGGGCCTCAAGAGACACCATCTCGTTGGAATGAGAAGATTGGTAATTGAGTAACAAGAAAGAGATGCACCTATAAGAGCATCCTCAATGGATTAACTAAAAGCTAAATCCATTGAGTATTTAGCCATTAGAACACAAAATGTGATCACAATGGATTAGTCAAATTTCAAATAATTGAAATTTAGCTTTAGTTACTTTCAAAAGAATTTCTAAATTTAAAAGTTACTATACATACACAAAATACATATTTTATCAATTATTTTTCTCTCACTTTCCTTCTATCACATATTTTATCAATTATTTATCTCTTCATTTCTTTCTATCACATATTTTATAACAATGGTTGGGTTCATGTGCACGGGTTCATGTGTTAGGGGCTGGGTTCATGCATTGATATATTAATTTGAGTTAGTGATATATTAATTTAATTAGAATATGATTACCAATTAATATATAATAGGTAGAATAATAAAATATGATAAAATAAAATAAATTATTAATTAAAAAAATTAAATACTTTTGAAATTATTAATTAAAAAAATTAAATACTTTTGAAATTATTAATTACTCATTAATATATAATGAATAAATGGATAATCCAATGTGGAGATTTGATATGAATAACCAAAATCAAATTCATCTTATATTATTTTATTGTTATATAATGAAAAAATAAATATTATAATATAGAGATTTATGTGAATAAAATAACTAAAAATTAAATTTCTCTTACATTTATAAAAAATGTCATTTAGCATGTAGGTGTTTGAAGTTGTAAATAACAAGTAATATTAAGTATAAGTCTTAAATAAATAAATTTTACATATAGATTTTTTGTAAAAAAATAAATCACATTAAAAAATAATAAATCTTTTTCTTTTTTTGTTAAACTTTTTTTTACAAATCAATTGTACGAAATTTGTTTATCGAGACTTATACGCATCATTTGTCAACGAGATTAATATCATTATGCATGCACAAGTTTTCATCCTCAGCCATGAGAGTAGGAGTGATTGGATAACTATACCCACACGTGGGGTCCACACATCGAGAGGAACAGAGCATTGATGGTTAGAATGGGCAGATTGGTAGCCTAAGATTATTGACATTGACTTCTAAAACCATCTTCAAAATTTAATAAAAATATATATTTTCATAACCTCTATCCATAACTCTATAGATTAATTATGAAATTTATCAAAATAATAATATAATATTATTTTTTTAATATAATAATAGTTTTTTTAATATTTTATAATTTCATTATCTTAAAAAGTCTAACAATTAATAATTAAAAATTAAATAGAAGGCATTACAAATAGCCCTACCAGAGAGAGAGCCCAACGAAAGAGAATCATGAAAGTGTCATGATACAAGCAACAACCAACCAACCTGAATAGATTTGGACATTAAAATCCCATCGCTTTCTCATTTAAACAATGCATTCTTTCTTTTCAACATGATAGAGATTATAAACTGAAATCATAAATTTTTTGAACTCTGGGTTATCGAACGTACAGCAGAAAAGTTGTTCTCCCTCTTCCCCATGGCTTCAACGAGGGTAACAATTATAGTCCACATTACCATACAGTATCTAGTGAGCAATTCTAGTTGGACAAAGAGAACATAGATAGGCTATAGATAAAATGGCAATCTTGACTGCATTGCAAAACTGAGGTTGCAAAATGGCAATCAGCTCACAAAAAGTTAACATTTCCAACGTGCTATTATTGAAGATCAAGTCACAATTTCAAAATACAATCATCTATTTCAAAAAATAAAATAAAAATCAGATCTCATAATGGCTACCCAACTACATGTTTTGGAAAATTGAAAGTTGGAAATTTGAAATCAATACCAACAGTTACACACCTCCATGAGGTGTGGATGAAGATTTGTCAAATGTACATTCAGAATTATTCAAAGAGTCCTCGAAAAGAGACCACCGATTCATCAAAGAGTCTACAGAATGGTTCACAATGTTCGATTTTTTATATTCATGATAAAATTTTAAAATTACGTCCCACATTTGCGTGGACTTTTTATCAGTATCTTTTATCGCATTGATACTAATATTGAGCTAAGCTGAGACGAGGAGGTTATCTTCTTCTGCAGTGAAAGATGCACTCCTTTAAACTTTTTTTAGAGGATGCCTCTTTTCACTGTTACTGGGTTTAGTTGGACCACAACATTAAAATATTGCGTTGAGATGCTATTATAATCTTCTCCTCTACTTTGTAAGAGAGTGGTGAAGAATAGATCATCATTAATTTATGTGTCCATCCTTAAAAAATATTATATTTTTAAGGAGTCAAAAAAATTTAAACCAATTCTCAAGTCCAACAAAATAGCAAATCATGTTATACAAAGTAAACAAATGTTGTCAATATATATATAGATGTTATATCTACCTACCTCAAACTGAATCAGAATTAATTAAGGTAACTTCTATCATTAATTCAGACCTCTTAAGAAAGAGCAGTAGTGTAGTACCGATCCTATCATGCCAATAATAAATAGACTATCTAGTTCTACAATGTGAACATATACATTTTGCAATATGCTTGAATTAAATGGATCTGAAGCAGACAGATTTTTTCTGCAGCACTGTACAATCTGTCTGCTTCAGATCCATTTAATTCAAGCATATTGCAAAATGCACATGTTCACATTGCAGACAGACGAACACTCTTTTTTCACATTGGGTTGTGTTCCATTATTGGAGACCACATGCAGGGAGATTGAAAGTGCAATTACCATTCATTCATTAATGCATGGTCTTAGCTTTTACATGCCCTGTTTCAGTTCAGTTTTATCATTTACGAAGACAAGGGAACAAAACAACTTTTAATAGATATTGATGAATGCAGGAATTAATATGCCAGCCAAAGGGGTCAATACTCATCTCAATCAAAGATGAACAAACCAAAACCCGTTCTTCCAATGACAAAATACTGTTTTCCTTCAGCAACTATAATCAGGTCACAAACTCTGATAAATTACTGTTTAAAAAATGTATGAGGTTACCAACAAAAATGACCCGATCACTCATCTAATCATGCCATCATTTATAAATTTATAATCCTCATAAACTCAGATGCTTAAGAAAAGAAATTGCAAACCCAAATGTCACAAAAGAACAATATATATATATATATATATATATTTAAACAAGCAGAATGACTTCCTCATATCATGAAAACGAGAGGAAAGAGAATTTATGCCAAATGCCCGAGTTCATGAAATCCCTAATCAAAGTCTTCCCTGCAGGCATACGAGCATTTAGATTTTACAAAATCATATCAGGAACTTGGATACCGTGAATCCATAGCATCCTTATAAGCCAATATCCAAAACTCTTCTATAGAGAACCCATAAGGAAATCCAAACTTATATTTTCCTCGCGTTCAGATATTTCAATAGCTTTTGTATTATATAAAAAATGTGAATTATTAAAAAAATTCCTCTAAAAATGAGTTTCATTCGATTATGTAAAATGAATTGTAAAATATAATTATCTACAGTAATCCGCTATATGTAGTTGGTACTGTTCATCCTGTAGATTTTTTTTTATTAATATTTCATTTTTTTTTTATTTTGATTTTTATCACGTAATCAAATTCTTTTTATTGTCCATCATTTAAAACATATATATTTCATTTTCTTCTAAAAAATATCTTGGAAATATTTTTAAACCAATTTTTTTATATTTTGATTTTATTTTTAATTTTTATTTGGCTTATATATTTTTGTTTTATGTATATAGGACTGAATTATTTTACATTGTATATAAAAATAAATTGTAAATATAAAAAAATATATGGATATTGTAAATTTATTGATAGAAATGAAATATTTAAAAGGAATAAAAAAAGAATGTTTAAATGATATAGAGAAAAAATAGATAAACTGATGGATGACATATTATAAAAGTCAATATATAAAAGTGAGTTTTGGTGATATATTTTAAAGTATATGATAAAAAATCCATTGAGAGTGTTCTCATCTCTAAAGCACACAAGTCTATCATAAATGACTGCCAAATGAAACTAAATCACAACACTGACGGTAAACACAAAATGACCAAAATCGTAGCGAGGGATCAAAGATTTTAACTAGTGTGATAAAATATCTGTACACAAACAAGAACACAAGAACTATTGAATGAACCAAATCCTACAAATGCAATCTAAAATTCACACAACTTGTCAAATCCACAATGAAATTAATCATTTTTAATTTTGTGAAATTAAGCTTTTAAACCCAGAATTACTAATCCTGCTAACCATAAGCCAACCAAAAGCTACCTGTGATACACAATCCACTCTCCAATTATAAGCTTTGACATGCTTATAATTGGACGACGGAGCCTTTTACTTTGAGCAATAAGCATTATCACCCTTATCAAACATTGTTAGGCCCTATTAGAGCATTGGTATTGGATTATGCAAATTTAAAAAAAAATGAAGAGTTTGGATAATAGAGTCTAAAAATACACTGTATTGGATTATGTAAATGCAAAAGAAATGAATTTTAGCTACAGTAAATTAATGTTGTGGGTCATATTTGGATTTAACTATAGCTAGACCAAATGGAATAAAAAAATACTTTCTCTCTCCCGATTCTCCCTCTCCCTAACTCATTTATCTCCCGCGGGTTTTCCCCTCTATTTCTCCTTTCCTCCTTTTTGGGTTTTTTCATTTCTCATCACCAATTAAAATCATTGCATTTCCTTTCGATTTCTCTCTTGCAATCTTTCATTTTTTTTTCGATCCCCTCCCGAGTGTTTCAAGTCCATAATATACGTTATCAAACCCAATGATTTTTAAGGTTTCGTTAAACCCAACCTCATAAACTCACCCTTCCCCATATAAATCACGCTTGAACACAAGAAAATCTTCAGGTACTTTCCTTTTCGGCTTTTCCCGATTTCTACGATCTTTGAGGTTTTCTTTTCTTTTTTGTTAATTGAGTTTATGCTTGATTAAAAGATCCCAAGTTCTTTCAAATTTGGCTACGATAGTTGATTCTAGGTTTTTCTTTTATTGGATTATGCTGATGATTTGTGTTCCTTCAAATCATGCTGGTTGCGATGGAAACCAAGTGGAAAATATACAAGTGGAAAAATTACATAAGTCAAAATGAAAAATACACAAGTGGAAAAATTATTCCTTTCATTTATATGATTCTCATTAAAATATTATGAGTTCAAATCGAAAGAAATAGGGAGCTTATCACCACGCATCCCGATCGAAAAAGAAAAATGGAAACACTTTGTACGCAAATTGAAGAACAAATAGTACTCAAACAATTGAAACCAATGAATAAAGATATTAGCTTTGTGTTACCGATGCCTTCCATGGATTCTCTGCAAATAGAAATGAAAGAAAATGGGAGGGAGGGAAAGAAAAATGTTGGGTTCTCTGCAAATGGAAGCCTAGGATTGGAATAAAAGAAAGGAAAAGAAAATGGGAGAGATAAATGAGAGGATTCAGCGAGGATGCATAGGAAAAAGAAAATGGGAGAGATAGGATGCGATTTAGCATGAGAGAAAATTAAAAAAAAAAAAAAAAAAAGAAAGGGAAATAAGGGAGCTGAAAAACGAGAGAAGAAAGAGACGTTGAGAACCAATTTTAGTCAATAAAATAATGTTTGAAAGAATAGCAATGACTTGCCAAATATGGAAAAATAAAAAAATCTCAAATTGAGCTTTGGTTAGTCCAATGTAGACCAATTTTAACATAATTGACTATAATTTGATGAGGAACTCATTTGCTAGCTCTTAGAATGTGATACACATGCAGATATTAGAGTTACAAATTAAGGCTCCGTTTGGTTACTAAACATCTCTTAACTTATCTCAACTCATCATTACAACTTTTTCAAATCCCAACATAAAATATAATAAACAATTCAACTTTTTCAAATCTCAAAATAATAATAATATTAAAAAATAATATTCTAACAATATTTTATCATCTCAACTCAACTCAACTCAACTCAACTCACTTCAATATCCAAACGCAACCTAAGTGGTGGAACATGAGATGAGGTGCACGCACGACCTAAAATTGATCGTAGGTGATGATCGACGACCGATGAAGATGATAGTGGGACACGTGCATCTCTATGGTGGCTTGAGTGTCATAGGTGTTACAAGATTAATCGTAAGTATATCTTTTGAATCTATTTGCATATTACCAATTGACAAATAAAATAACTATTTTCAATCACTTTTTAACTAAGCATGAGAAAGGTCCTACAAACTTCTTGTTTTATTTGTACGATACAGGCAAGACTAATAAGAAGTTAAATTAATAATATTTATAATCTTGAATATCTAGTCGTTGTAGTATAGTGGTAAGTATTCCCGCCTGTCACGCGGGTGACCCGGGTTCGATCCCCGGCAACGGCGTCCTTTTTTTTTTTCCCTCTATTATTAAACCTATCAATTTGAATCTTTGATCAGCGCTTATTGGAAAGTTGGAAACTATCGATCTGGACGCCATTGACAGGAGACCACGTTTTGGTACCAATCAACCTAAAAAATATGCAGAGTGAAGAGAGCAGTTGATGGGGCATCATCATCTTTTTGCAAATGGATCATGAAAAGCAAAAACAAGAAAACTACGCAACATCTACAAAACATCTGGATCTGCCACCGGGATTACGGATATGGACGAATATTAATACTTGGATGCGGCCTATGCGAATTCATTGCCAGAAAATCTAGCAGATAGTAATTCCCAAGAGTATTAATACATCTTCCACGCAACTTTTCCATCAACGCAGAGCATATCCAAAGGACGATGCAAATGTACAACTCTTGCCCAAAACAAAAGACTCGAGCACGTACAGATCAAACCCCAGAAACTAAAGTATATAATCAATTCGTCGCTACAGAATTAATGTTCCTAGATTAACACAAGCGCACCCTGCTGGTCTCTCAGCCTCTCCTCAAGCATCACAAGCAGCAAGCTTTGTTTAGGATTTATTCGTTTTGAGGAAACAAGTATTGTGCATAAGCTAGTTTTGCCTGTGAGCAATATAATTAGCCAAAGCAATCAATGGCGCTGCCTTCTCTGGGTCAAATCCAGAGAGCTGGTTCTGGGCATCCTTGTTCAGTTTCTCGGCAAATTCCCTCGATTTCTCGATGCCCAGTAGCTTCGGATACGTAACCTTATCCGCCACCAAGTCCTTCCCGGCCGTCTTCCCCAATTCCTGCGACGATTTTGTCACGTCAAGAATATCGTCCACCACCTGAAACAGCAGCCCGATATACCTCGCGAATCTCCTCAGCTTTTCCACCTCCTCGTTGGACCCACCTCCCAGAATTGCTCCTAGAACCACAGCCCCTTCCAGCAGCGCCGCCGTTTTATGCTGATGAATGAATTCCAGGTGCTCTAAATCAACCTCGGAAAGTCCCTCGGAACATATATCGACTACTTGTCCGGCAACAAGCCCTTCAGTCCCAATCGACCTGGCCAGCTCCCCGACGGCGCGGACAACCCTCGCGGGCGGCACGCCCGCCGTTGACACCACGATGTGCTCGAAAGCGAACGCCAGAAGCGCATCGCCGGCGAGAACCGCGACATCCTCGCCGAAGACCTTGTGGTTGGTGGGCTTTCCTCGGCGGAGATCGTCGTTGTCCATGCAAGGAAGATCGTCGTGGATCAGAGACATGGTGTGGATCATCTCGACGGCGCAAGCGGCGGCCATGGCGATGGCCTCTGTACCGCCGACGAGCTCGCAGGCGGCGATGCAGAGCATGGGGCGCACTCGCTTGCCGCCTGCGAGGAGGGAGTAGCGCATGGCCTCATGGATCTTAAGGGGGTCCTTCATCGAAACGGCGGCATCGAGGGCTTGGTTAACGGAATTGGCTTTCTGGACCATGTAGCTCTTAAAACTAAAAGTGGGTCTTGATTCTTCTGATTCTTCTTCTTCTCTGACAGTATCTTCCTTGGTGAGGACCGCAGTGACGGAGAACGCTGAGTGTGCAGAAATTGGTCTTCGTCGGCGTTCTGGGGATGTGAACGAAATGGGTGTGTTCTTCAAAGGATGAAGGGTTTGGAAAGGTGGGGATCTGGATCTGCCTGCTTGCATGAACATTGAACAGGTTTGGACCCATGTACTTGGATTCACACAACTCATGTTTCTCAAGCTTTTGAGAAAGTAACACAGGCAGAGGTTTTGGTTTGTTTGCAGAGAAAAAACAGAGACAGATGGTGGAATCGAATGAAGAAAAGGCCTGATTTTGGGACAAAGCTCCAATGCTCCACTAGAGAGAGAGAGAGAGAGAGAGAGAGAGAACTTGCTAATGTTAAATTGCTAATGCTCCTGATGGGCAGCCATAAATGGATAGACTAGACACACAAGCAAGACCCACAACTCGGTAATGTTTCCCAAGACAGCCAGCAATATAGCATTCACAGCGTTTGACTCATTTTCCTCGCTCATTCACTCAGGACGAAAGCGAGTGATTGGAGAGTGGGAAAGGATGAGTCGAGTTTAGAGCATTTGCTGCAGCACTCAGAGAGACCAAACGAGCCAACCAACCAACTGCGGACAAAGGACAAAGATAGGATATTGGGATTGGATTAGCTTTTAGAGCCATTGGTATCATTCTCAGCCTCACTTTTGCCCACTATATTACTACCCATTTACGTATTTAAAGTTTTTTTTTTTCTTTTAAATATCTTTTTTAATTTTTTAGTCAAAAAAATTAAAAATATATATTATTTTACTAATGGTACTTCTTTAATCATTAAGTAAAATAAAAAATTAAAAAAAAATTAAATACGAAAAAAAGTAATAAATGAGTAGTAGGAAGATAGTAATCTTATCATTTTCTTATAGTATATCGCACAATTTTTTAGGGTTGTACAGAAACCAATGAAATTGGTGGTCCCCGATGCGGACCTGCCAGCGGAGTTCGGAATCGGCCGAAACTAGTAGAGAACCAGTCGGCCGGTTGTACAAAAATAAAGAAACCAATGCCTCTCAGTTTGATTTTGGTCTGAACCAAATCCAAACTGCCAAACTGACCGATTATATATATATACAGGGGTGTAACCAATCTGGTTTGGTTCGGTTCGGTTTTGGATAAAATCTAGGACCGAATCGGTATGTACTGGTTTTGTATTTTTTAAAACCGATTACGCACCGGTTATCCTCCTAAACCGGTACTTCCGGTTTTACCGGTTTCCGGTCCGGTTTTTCAGTTTTTTTAAAATGTAAATTTCACAATTTGTCATTAAAAATTTGTTTATAAAAAAAAATTGATTTAAAAAAAAAAGTTTTATACTTTTATTAATATATTAGACTATATAATAGTATTAATATTAGACTATTGGTATAATTATAAGTTATATATTAGTATTAGTTATAAATTTTTAGTGATTTAATATTAACATTGTATGTAATAATTTATAAATTATAATAAGAAATTATTTCATATATGAATATATATGCTATATATAAAATTTCACATAAAAATTTATAATTATATATTATATATAAAACTTATATATATTAATATTTAATATATATAAAATATTTTGTATAAAACTTATATATAAAAATATTATTTTTTATTTTTTTTAATCAACCGGTCCGGTCTGGTCCAAAAAATCCCAGAACCGGAACCGGACCGGAACTGGCCGGTTTTTACATTTTAAAAACCGGTTCCGAACCGGACCGGTTCAAAACCGATCCGGTTCGGTCCGATCCGGTCCGATTTTTTGGTTTGAATTTACACCCCTATATATATATATATATTATATTATACGTATATAAAATGTTGTTTCACTTAAGTAAGTGAAACAACGTTGTTTTAATTATGAGTTTTATAACCAAAAAAAAAAAAAGATGAAATAGCGTTGTTTGGATCTGGGATTAATAACCCTCCATCTTCTTTTTCCCTTTGTTTTTTTCCTCTGTGGGTCCACTTCTTCCCACTGATAGCACAATCCGCCACTCCCCTCCTTCTCCACAGAGACACCAACGGTAGACCAACAAACCACACCGATTCACGTCAAGACCAAAGATGCTGATTTTCTCTCCCCTAATCGACCGGTTATAAACCTTTCCAAAACTCGTCAGTGCTGCATCAATTTTGGATCGAAATTGCACTGACGACATTAGTTTTCAACCCTATTATTTTCGATGTTGAGAGATGGTACTTGAAACAACGGCGAAGCATGTGATTATGTCATTACTTGAACGTAGGTTGCAACTAGTGTTAGGAACCTGTTGAGAATTGATGTAACGTAAGAAGAAAACAAATGGGAGATGGAATGAAGGTTGCTGTAATGAAATTGAGGGATTGTTTGTGAAAATGATAAAGAGAATCACATGTATTTTAATAAGAGATTCTTCGAGGGAACCCACCCACTACTAAATTCCTGGCCATCCACAACAAATTCTCTAACCAACTAGTAAAATTGATAAACTAACCAACATAAAAACTGAAGAACATCACAATAAAATAAAACGCTTTGTTTGATGTTTTTAAGTCCTAAACGATGCTTATTACAAAGACCCACTACCAAACACTTGGGTAAATAAAACACTGATGTCTTGCTCTTACAACGATAGAAACCTCTAGAACTAGTTCCTCCAAAATGCCCCGTATTGCTTCCTCCTTCAAAATGCTGCGCTCCATTAACATGCCTAAACGGTATGTTTTATTAGCTTCCTCAGCTGCCCTTCACTTGTTCAACTTATTTTCACTTCACTTTGCACGATCCCTTCCCTAACTAGGTTCCTAAGAGCTAGTGATTTATGAGAACACACGATATTGTCTATTTTCGACGGCAAGACAAATCATAATTTTTCATTCCATCATTGTCCTTAATAATTCCGTCATCGTGTTTCACTTTTGTTTTGTCTGTCTTTTTTCTTGGGGTTCTCCGCTTGTTGTATTGCATAAAAGAAAAAGATTTCTTCAAATACTTGTTCTATTATATTTAATTAATAAAATAAAGTATAGAATCAATATTCGAATTCAAAATATATATTATATACCATGCAGAATTATGATTTATCTAAAAATACTTAAATTGATGAAAAAACCAAATGTTTAGTATTTAAATAATATGCATAAGTACTTAAACGTACTTGAAATTCAAATGTGCAATGTGTAAGGACACAGATCAGTCCAGTTCCCCGTAGACACTAGACAGACAGTATTTAATGTGTAGACTATAGAGTATAACCTAACGTACGTGTTTCCAGCTTCAGAAAAATGAACGTCCTGAATCCACCAAATCTTTGGATTCCCCGTGAACCTCGTGTTAATAATGTGATTGTCTTTGTTTTTTAATTTGTATCCTTAACTTAGGCTCCGTTTGATTTCGCACGTAGTGTTAATTTATCTATCTCATTTTAACATCTGAATACTATTTAAATACAATATTTTTCAAATTCAAAATTTTAATTTTTTTATTTCATTATTATAATTTTTCAAACTTCTAAACAAAACGTAAAAAATAATTCAAATCTCAAAATAAAAATAACATTAAAAATTTATATTATAATAATATTTTAACTTTATAATATTTTTATTCTAATTTTTCTTTCTTATTTTTCAAAATAAAACATTTTAATGAAAATAATTTTACTACTATTCACTAATTTTACTATTATTCACAAATTTCTAATCTTTATAATAAATAATGTCTTTAAAGATAAAAAAAAAAATGCTATTTTACCTACTCAATTTGTCTCCTCAATTTAACACTTCATGTATTTTTTAGTTTATTTAATAATTACGAAAGTGATTATTAATATATTAATATTTTTATATATTTTTTTAAAATAATAAAAAAACTTAAATTAAAAAATTGAGCAATTTGACTTAGCGGTCAATTAAGCGGCAGAGTCGCACTTAAAATGTTGATCTCATTTATTCCCCATGATTCTCACGTTGGCACAGTTAACCTGAAAGATACCCCCACCTAGACCTACGCAGACTTCACTACCTCCAGCTCTGAGTGGACCCACCTTTAGGCACAGATTTTGCTACCTCTAGTAGTAGTAGTCTTTGAATAATGGCAGTGTTCCAATTTTTATTCTATTCTAATACGTGCCACTTCACGAGTTCCCTGCTTCATTACTCAAACAATATTAGATGTTATAGAAATTATTTATTGTGTTTTTTTATTTTTTCCTGGACTTTGACAATTCAATTTGGATAAATAACTGAAATTATATAATATAAGCCTATTCTTCATGAACTCTTTCATAACTTCGGCCATTTTCAATTAATAAACAAAAAGAATTCGTAACTAAGATCAAGTAAATAAAACAAATTTAAGATTAAGATAAAACAAGACTTAGAATAAAACAAATAGACAAATAAAACAGATTCTATAATAATATTTTAATATTATAAAAAATTCACTCATGCAATAATAAATACTCATTTCCTATGTCTATATATAAATTGTAATCATTCATAAGATGGAACTCGTTATTACAACTTAGATCATTTTCAATTGGTTTTTGAATTAGTTGTCCAACCTTGAAGCTGAGCAGAGCCTTCTCTCGTTTTTTCTTTCTAGAAGAAAATTGAGGTAAAGTAGGGTCCATCGAGATTCTAACAGAATCAGAGGTGGTTCGGAGTGGAGGGGCAGAATAACGGACACTTCCATCGTCTATATGGGGACTGAAAGAGGTGGTTTCTGTTACTTAGAAACGTGAGTTAAGCAGATGGAAGAGTAATGGTGATGGAAGAGGAAAAAAAGAAAATGAAAGGTTAGAGAAAGTGAGGGAATGAGTGTTTGGTAATTGAACCAATAGGATTGAAGGGTGGGTTGATGCTGTTATGGAACCAATCTATGGAAGTTGAGGTGGTGAACTACTCTCAGTGGCATGTTAGTGCTTGGATTAAAGATGTGGAAGGTAATGCTAAATGGCTGTTAACAAGCTTCTATGGACAACCTGAAACCAATCTGAGGGAAGAGACATGGAGTTTATTAAGTTCTTTAAAACCACAAGATGATCATGGGTGGTGTGTGGTAGGTGATTTCAATAAGATATTGGTACATGATGAGAAGGGGGGAAGGCTGAAACCAGAAAAACAGATGGCTCGTTTTAGAGAGGTGTTGGAGATAGGGGGTCTGTTTGATTTGGGGTGGAGATCTTGAGTTTGGAGGATGTAATGACCGTAAGTAGATCTCGAAGGTTTTAGCATAGTAAAAGGCACGTAAAAGTACGGGATAGAAGGAGAGTGTTCCAAGTGAAGTGTAGCTCTATTTCTAGTTTAGTTGCTTATGCACTAGATAGAGAATAACACTAAGGTTATGTGTTTGCATGTAGGTTGCTATCTGATATACACATGAATGGACTGCATGATATGAAAGTAGCATGGGGTTCAGATATGTATTATGTTCATACTCTTCTAGAGTTTTCTAAATGGTATGAAATGAAATTGAAATGTTTTTCCTTTTCGATACCTTATGAAACGACACGAAATATGTTTTACGGAAGCATTGCTAAGTGTTCAAAAGTATACGTATGTATGACCCTTCTTGGCGGTCCATTTTTCAACAACCTAAAGTATTACTTGTATGCATGTGAATGGATGACTATACATGGTATGTATTTTTTAGGAAAATAAATGTTGAGGCTGATGCATTGACCTTTAACCGATGATTTGAACGACGCGAAGAAAGTGTTTTAAAATGCTCCTATGAACTAATGTTTTATGGATGTCCCTATGAACTGACGTTTTATGGATGTTATGAAAGATGATGTTTAACCTCTTGCTTTTAAATGATGTTTTCCTTTAATGAACTGCTAAATGAAAATGACTGAAAATTAAATGATTGAAAGGACTGAACGTCTAATGTATGAAAATACGTAACGGCCATATGAATGAATGGAAAGGGTACCAGACTGGGCAGATTGCAATGCCGGGTAAGTAATACTGGTAGTGCACCCAGTGCTGCCCCCTAACTGAAAAGGAATTCCCAACCTGTGACCATGGGCAGAGTTCGGGTCCAAAAGACCGCTAACCCCAACACACGGGGTGTAACAATGTGTACCGGCTAATGAAAGTGATAAGAAAGAATTTATGAATGTATGAATGCATCAAACTCTTGAAGAAATGAAGGCACTAATAGGGAATACGTTTTACAAAAAGAAAACCATTTTTAAAGAAAAATTCCGTCCAGTGATGTTTTCAAAAGAACGCATGTGTGCATGTACGTATAGTATGTATGAAATGATGAATGCATAACTGAAAACCTATGTTATTATATTTTAATTGTATGAAATAATGCTTATGAGTCATCGACTCATTTTAGTTTTATGTATATCCCTCTCTCCCCCAACAAGAATTGAATGAGCAGTACGCGTCAGGTTGGACACAACCCGTGGGGAAGAGCACAAAAGTCTAGGCATGAGAATTTAATTGTATGAGAGGCCTTTTTATTGTAAGATTAATGTTTTCTGCTGTAAACCTCTTTTATTCTCAAATCACATTTTATTTTATAACGTAAAGTCTTGCACCCTAGGTATGGAAGCAAAAAATTTTAAATCGAACAGTAATTTCCGTCGTCATTTCTAAAATCATTTTTAAAAAATCTCACCATAAAGACGGGAGTTACATATTAAAACCTCTAGAACTAGTTCCTCCAAACCGCCCCGTATTGCTTCCTCCTTCAAAACGCTACACTGCATTAACACGCCTAAACGGTACGTTTTATTAGCTTCCTTAGCTACCCTTCACTGAATTAGACGGCGTCATTTCTTATTCAACTTATCTTCATTTCACTTTGCCCGATCCCTTCCCTAATTGGGTTCCCAACAGCTAGTGATTTATGAGAACACAATATTTTCTATTTTGGACGGCAAGACAAATCATAATGTTTCATTCCATCCTTTTCCTTAATAATTCCGTCATCGTGTTTCACTTTTGTTTTGTCTGTCTTTTTTCTTGGGGTTCTCCGCTTGTTGTATTGCATAAAAGAAAAAGATTTCTTCAAATACTTGTTCTATTATATTTAATTAATAAAATATCAAAATATATATTATATACCATGCAGAATTATGATTTATCTAAAAATACTTAAATTGATGAAAAAACCAAATGTTTAGTAGTTAAATAATATGCATAAAGACTCTTAAATTCAAGCTATAACTTGATAAACTGGATCCAAGATATTGATAGAATGACAAAAAAAGATTAAATAAGTTGCCAAACTTGACACGTACTTAAACGTACTTAAAATTCAAATGTGCAATGTGTAAAGACACAGATCAGTCCAGTTCCCCATAGACACTAGACAGACAGTATTAATGTGTAGACTATAGAGTATAGCCTAAACGTACGTGTTTCGAGCATCATACAAATGAAAGGTCCTGAATCCACCAAATCTTTGTATCCCCCGTGAGCCTCGTGTTTTTTTTTTTTTCTAATCAAGCATATGATATATAAAAGGGAAATTCTAGAGTTTGAGGAGGGTCATTTCCACTATCAATATACAAAAATCAACTAGAAATATTATTTATAGGTATGCTACCAAAAACAAGATTGGTAGCTGCCCACTGCGCAACAGAGTGCACACATTGATTTTGGAATAGATGAATCTTGACAAATTTCCAGTTTTGATGAAGATTTGATAAGTGCTGGATGTCCTTAATAATAATTGATATGTTCCAAAATATGGAGATATTTGGACTTTCGATGGAAGAGATAATTGATTGAGAATTCCCTTCAATGATTGCTAATCCTTGAGTTGATGCCATATTAGCTGCTAACAGCGCTGCTTTTGCTTCAGCAATTAAAGGGATTGTAGTTTGTATCTTTTCTGTTAAGATTCCCAGAACATCTCCATTGTGGTTTCTTTGAATTGCTGAGACTACTGAAAATTGATCCCGTATTGCTGCATCAAAAGAATAGCTTTGATAGTTTAGAGGAGGAGGATGCCAATTTTCTTCTTTGCTTTGTTGATCAACTTTTCCTTTCCATGCAGCTTTATAGTCTTCATAGATGCCTTTGATCTGAATGCTTGCTTCTTCAATTGATAGATATGTCTGATTATGAACGATATCATTTCTTTTTCTCCAAATGAAATCTATCATTATGACTGCAAATAACTGGAAATGATGTCGCTCCTCTTTTTTAAGTCTCAATTCTCTGTCCTGATAGATGATCATTTTGATCCAGTCTGATATAGAATCTATAGGCAAGTTTGTAAAGTTTAGAGGCCAGCTGTTTTGTTGCCATAGTATTCTATTGAATGGACATTCAACAAACAGATGCACTAGTGTTTCTTTCTCATAGCTACAGAAAACACATTCTTCAGTTTCCTGGTTTGTTATGACTTCACCAATTCTTGTTCTGGTAGGTTCCGTTTGATTTCACATACAATTTCAACTCATATTATCTTATTTTAATATTTAAATATTATTTAAATATAATATTTTTTAAATTTAAAATTTCAACTTTTTTATCTAATTATTATAACTTTTTAAACTTCTAAACAAAACATAAAAAATAATTCAATTTTTTCAAATATCAAAATAAAAATAACATTAAAACTTTATATTATAATAATATTTTAACTTTATAATATTTTTATTCTAATTTTTCTCTCATTTTCTAAAATAAAAAATTTTAACTACAAAAATTTTACTACTATTCACTAATTTTATTATTTATAAATTTTTTACTTCATCTTATCTCATTTAGTCTTTATAATAAACAATGTCTTTAAAGATAAAAAAATGTTACTTTACCTGCTTAATTTGTTTCCTCATTTTGATACATCATGTATTTTAATTTTTTTATTTAATAATTAAGAAAATAATTATTAATATATTATTATTTTTATATATTTTTTAAAATAATAAAAAAATATGAATAAAAAAATTGAACAAAACTAAAAAGGGCAGCGGTCAAATTGGGCGGAGTGGCACCGCTCTTAAAAGATGTTGATCCTCATTTATTCCCCATGATTCTCACGTTGGCACAGTTACCTGAAGATACCCCCACCAAGACCTACGCAGCTCCAGCTCTGAGTGGGCCCACCTTTAGGCACAGATTTTGCTACCTCTAGTAGTCTTTAAATAATGGCAACGTTCCAATTTTTATTCTATTCTAATACGTGCCACTTCACGAGTTCCCGGCTTCTTCACTCAAACAAATTTGTTTTTTATTTTTTATCAAAGAAAGCATCTAATATTAAAAATGAATAGCATATTACAAACAAACATATAAGGATAAAAGAGAAAGACAAAAGACAAATTACAAGATAGTAAGTGGGTCTTTTTCATTGTGGAAGTTTAATAAAGAAGGTAGAATGACAATAAGTGGAATATTTTCAAAAATATTTTTGGAGATAGTTCATTGTGCAATGGAATGCGCGCATTGATTCTTATCTTGATGTATTTTCCAAAATTCCCATCTATCAAAACCTTTAAGAGCAAGTCTGACATCACAAATAATTGGTTGCACTGTCCAGTCAAGAATAAAATTTGAGTTCTGTATTGTTTGAAGGGTATTAAGAGAGTCTCCTGCAATCACAATTTTTCCAATGTTAACTTCTTTAGCTTCTTTCACTCCCAAAAACATTGCTGTAGCTTTCCCTTAATTTGGATTTTGGCTGCAGATGTGCTTTGTAACCATAAATATAATGGATCCACAAGATGTCCAACCTACTGTTGCTGGTGTACTTCCACTTTTGTCTGACCGTAACATCAAAAGTGACTAGACAATGATCTATAGACATGGCTCCCCAAGGTTTGTTAGAATTTATTTGTAAATTGCCCTATGCATCACAATGATCTTTGAGTTTTCTTTTAGTGGAAGATATAAAAGCAAATAAATCAGGTTTAATATCTTCATGAAGGACTTTATTTCTAAGGAACCAAATACTATCCATAGACACAATTGCAAAAATTTGAAAGTGATGCTCTTCCTCTATGGGAATTCTTAAAGTTTTGGACGGATCAAGAATGCATTTGACCCACAATCTAGTATTATTATGAGCACAAGAGGAAATGTTTAAAGGCCATGGGGAATGAAGCCACTGGATTCTGGTGAAGTTGCAATTTAAAAATAGATGAGATTGTGTTTCTTCACCAGTGTTACAAACTGGACAATCAAGGCTATCAAAATCAATCTGAACAAAATTCTTAATACGGGAACGAGTTGGAATGATGTTATTGAGAATTTTCTAGCAAAAGAACATCAGCCTAGCCTGTATCTTAAGCTTTCAAAGGTGCTTCCATATATCAACTTGAATATTGTTATTATCCATCATATCCTGAGCATGAGAAAGTGTTAAGGCAGAGTATGCTGATTTAACACTAAAGAATCTAGATTTATGGTGAGTCCAAACATGTTTATCAATGAGATTATGAAAACTTTGTTAAGCAAGAGGGATTTTTTCTATCTCATTCACAGAACTTTGATTGAAAGGGGCTTGAAGTAGGATGGTATTCTATCTCCTAGGTTCCTCCATCATCAGTTCCGAAACGCAAAGAAAAGAATCAATTGGAGTATTTGTGTCTTTTGGAATAGGTGTGAAGTTTAGGTTGTAGGGAATCCAATGATCAATCTAAACTCTAGTGTCCACCCCATTGTTGATCTGAAAGCATAATCCCTTCTTCACAAATTCTTTTTGCTTGAGAATTTCTTTCCATATCCAAGAATCAGTAATTTTTTTATTGGTATTAAAAAATGAAGTCATTTTCAGGTACTTTCCAGCAAGAACTCTTCTCCAAATGGCATCGACACCAATAATCATCTGCTAACCAATTTTTGAAAGAAAAGCTCGATTAAAATCAGAAACTAATCTAACTCCAAAACCTCCCATAGACTTTGGTTTACAAATAGAATTCCAGGATTTGAGAGTTAGATTATGAGATTTTTCTTCCGGAAATCCCCATCAGAATTTCATGAATGTACGATCAAGGCTACTAACAACAATTTTTGGAACTGAAACAGAGGACATGATATAGGATGATATTGAACTAGCAACCATTCTAATGAGGGTAGTGCGTCCTACTTGGGAAAGCAGTTTTGCTTTCCATCCCACCAGCTTTTGAAAGATTTTTTGCTGAATTTCCTGAAAATGAATTTTCTTTGAACCATTAAAAGACAAAGGAAGGCCTAAGTACTTTATGGTGGGTGAAGTATTCTTTATGTCAAAAACATCCTTGACTCTTTGCTTTTGTCTTGGCTGAGTGTTTTCACTAAACTTTATAGAGGACTTACTTACATGGACTTTTTGTCCTGACCATGAGGAATACTTCTCCAAACAATTATTGAAGCCATTTGCAGTGGTACTATTTGCCTTCCCAAAAAGAATAAGATTATTAGCAAAAAGAAGATGCGAGATTGGGAAATTATTTCTACTAATAGAAATTCCATGAATGTTTTCCAAGTTTTCCTTATAAGTGATGAGCCTAGTGAGAACTTCCGTACCCAGAACAAAGAGAAAAGGTGAAAGGAGATCCCCTTGTCTTAGACCTCTACTAGGCTTAACAAACCCTCTTGAAGTACCATTTATAATAATATAATACGAGACCGTTGTGATACACTCTTTGATCCAATTAACCAATTTTCTATTAAAACCCAAGCTTTCCATTATTCTCAGAATGAACCCTCATTCCATGAAATCAAATGCCTTTTCCAATTCAATCTTGATTGCCATGATACCATTCTTTCCTTTCTTCCTTTTCAAAAAAATGAAAGAGTTCTTGGGCCAGTATAATATTATCCTGAATAGTTCTACCAGGAACGAAATTTGTTTGGTACGAGGAGATGATTTTTGGAAGAATTTTCTTTAGTCTGTTTGCAATCACTTTGTAGTAAACATTTGAAAGACTAATAAGCCTAAACTAATGAATAGTATTAGGATTACTAGTCTTTGGAATTAAAGCAATGTGAGCATGATTTAATTCTTTAAGGAGTTTACCACTTAAGAAAAAATTGCGAACAATCTTTATGAAATAATCTTTGACAATATCCCAATAGTGCTTATAGAAGAGCTCGGTAAATCCATTAGGCCCTAGAGCTTTTCTAGAGGGGGTTTGCCTAAGAGTCTGAATAATCTCTTCCTCAGAAAGGATTTCACAAAGAATGTTATTCTCTTGGTCAGTAACCTTTTCAGGAAAGAGGGGCTCTTAATCCCAGTCTATACTAGGATTTGTGGATGCATAGACTTCTCTAAAATGATTCAAGAAAGAGTAATGGATGACAGTATCGGGGTTAGGCTAGACCCCTGCAATTCCAAGAGATTACTTTCATTTCTGCCCTGATGGCAATATCGGCTCTGCCACGACAGCCTCATCATCTATAGTTAGGAATGTGAAAAGCTGGGTACGAAAATAGTTACCAATTGTGAGCTCAAATTTTTTGTACGGAGTAAACCTGAGTCTTTTTAACCTCTTGCAGACCACCTCATTCATTTTTTTCTTGTTTGGATTCACTGCAATAGTAGGGGCACTTTCAATTTGCAAAAATTGATGATAATCATCTCCTGCTTTAGAGCTTCCCCCATCTCCTATTTGAGAAAAATCTAAACTGAACTAAGTCTTCCCTGATTTTACTAAAGCTTGGCTAAGAGGGGTTAGGGTTTGGATAATTTCAGCAAAAGGTATGGTGTGGGAGGGAGGGAATGATGTGCTTACTGGGCTTCCTGAAGTAAATGAGGGTGGGTAATTGCTAGGCTTAGTCAAACTAAAGGAAGGGAGGGTATCCGATGGATTGATGTTTAGGTGAGTTAGGCTAGCTTTTATAACATTGTATGGAGCAGATGGACTATATGGCTGAGATGATATGCTTCCTATCATTGCGCTCTTGAGTTGGGCTTCATTTAAGTTGGGACGGATTGCCAAGACAGACTTCCCTGATGGGCTCACTAAAATAGACACTGTGTGATTTGCATTTGGGCTCTGCAGATTTTTGAACTGAGCCAGTATTTGCTGGAAAAGACTTTTATCAAGGTCTGGCAAAGCCTCACTATTACTTGGGCTGAAGTGTAATGAAGATTCTTGGCTGTTTATAAATGAAGAGGATGCACAAACTGCTGTCATTTCAGGATTACATTGATCAACGGCCAGTATTCCTTCAACATTTGAGATCGACTTTCCAATTGATGACGGTAGGAAATGAGTAGTTGTACTTTCCTTAATTGATCCCGTCTGCTTTGTCTCCATAGCTAAGACGTTGCCACCTGTCCCTTTCTTCATCCCGCCTAATCCCATGTATGCCAAGCTTCCATGAAAATCTGGAGAATTACTGTTAAGACCACCTGAGAGGAACTAAACCACCCGAGAGTCTTCCTTGCATTGATCTTCTTGCTGATACATAACTTCCTTTCCTTTGCTTGACACTAACGGAAAAAAATTCCTTGTTTCATTTGATGAAGAGAGCTCTTCTTGTTGTTGCGAACGTCCACATGTTTTGGGTCAAAAGGAAATGACTGAGAATCATAGTAAGAGGTCTTTCTACTGGTTTGTGTTTCTGCACGCATCCATGGCCCGTAGTTTGATACCTCAGTTTTAGTAAGGAGAGACGGACAACAACAGTTTTAGTTTGATACCTCAGTTGAAGATGACCCAAACACCCACAACAATAACAAAAATCCGATAAGTGTTCATACTTAAAAGCTGATCCATGTGGTTGGTTTACGCTTTCGGACCAATGGAAATCTTTCAGACAACAGTTTTTCTACATTTATTTCAACTTGTATTAGCATGTATCATCGTAAGAGTATACCTAGGCCTGCAGTTTTTTCAACTTGGATGAAATTTCTGAGCTTTGCAGGCTTGTAGCTATCTTCTCAGCATTTACATTAGTCATAAATTCTAAAGGAAGCCCATGAATCTGCACCCAAAATACAAACATCTTCATATCAACTTCGAGAAGACTTAACCCAGGTGGCTAGCTGCAGATTACCATATGAAAACCTTTAATGTTCCATGGCCTTTGATCTAGAACCCTCTGCTTTTCATTCTCATTTGAGAATGTGAACAAAAACATATTAAAATCTAGGTCCTCTATTTTGAGTCTCGCTGAAAAACTCCATGTTGCTTTAATGGTTGCATGAAGAGCATGCTTATTGAGGGGACGAGATGATATTACTTTGCCTATGAGAACATGTGTTGACAACTGTGATGCTTCATTTGTTTCAAGCTCAAGGTTAAGATCATTCCAGTTTACAGGGATAGCACTCTCAGTCGAAGCTCCTTCCATGTTTTCTTTAATCAGAAGTGAGGGTTTCACGGTATTCTGAAAACAGGGTTGGGAGCACAGGCTTCTAAATTGGACAACTTTTGAAGAAAGAGGAAGAAAGGGGAACACGGGTTTAATGATTTGTATCAGGTTTATGGTAGTGAGGAGACGTTTGGATTCGAAGATGACTTGAGATGAGTTGAGATGGATTGTAAATAGTAATGAGATGAGTTGTGAATAGTAGTGAGATTTGTGAGTTAAAGTTACTGAATAGTAATAAATAGTAGTGAGATGAGTTGAGATGAGCTGAGATGTCCTGCGAATCCAAACGTCTCCTTAATGCAGGATGGAAGGGATGAATTAACGATGGTAAAACAATTAATGCTAGAAAAGACGTTAAGTTTTTAAGCTAATCGAATAAATTCAGAAGACTCAATTCAGGAAAAATTAGACTCACTAGAGATATGGGAAGAACTCATCACGGAGCTGGAGAAGCACTTATATATTACGATTCAAATTACAGTCATCAAAATTTTATGGAACTAAATGATAAAAGTGTGATTACTCAAACAATATTAGATGTTACAGAAATTAATTATTGTTTTTTTTTTTGGACTTTGACAATTCAATTTGGATAAATAACTGAAATTATATAATATAAGCCTATTCTTCATGAACTCTTTCATAACTTCGGCCATTTTCAATTAATAAACAAAAAGAATTCGTAACTAAGATCAACTAACTGAAACAAATTTAAGATTAAGATAAAAACAAGACTTAGAATCAAACAAATAGACAAATAAAACAGATTCTATAATAATAATTCAATATTATGAAAAATTCACTCGTGCAATAATAAATACTTATTTCCTACATCTATATATAAATAGTAACCATTCATAAGATGGAACTCGTTATTACAACTTAGATCATTTCCAATTAGTTTTTGAATTAGTTGTCCAACCTTGAAGCTGAACAGAGTCTTTTCTCGTTTTTTCTCTCTAGAAGAAAATTGAGGTAAAGTGGGGTCCACCAAGATTCTAATAGAATCAGAGGTGGTTGGGAGTGGAGGGGCAGAATAACAGACACTTCTGTCGTCTATGTGGGGACTGAAAGAGGTGGTTCTGAGTGGTTTTCGGTGGCGAGAGTGGGATTTCGATGGTGAGCGATGAATGAAATCGAGGATAGATGGGAGAAGCTGAAGTTGACGGAGGAGGAAGCCCAGAATATTGATTTTGATGATGATGAGTTGGAAGAACTGAAATATAAAGAAGATGTTAGTCTAGTTGGGAAAGTCTGGATCGAGAGGCAAATAAGTAAAGGTGTGATTGAAGCAACGATGGAAAAAATTTGGAGGATTAGTAGAAAAGCAAAATTCCATAAAGTGGGATCAAATGTTTTTGTGGTGGAGTTTGCTAACCAAGCTGATAAGCAGAGAATAATGGAGGGGAGACTGGTTATTCGGTAATCAATTGTTTGTGTTCCTGAACTTCGAAGGCTTCACACCCCCACATAAATTGAACTTTAATATCAAAAGATTTTGGGTTCAACTGCAGGACCTGCCATTAAAATGCATGAATAAGGAGAGGGGGAGGATCTTAGGTGGAATGATTGGTAAAGTATTGGAGGTAGATACAGTGGAAGATGTGAGTGGATGAGGTATGTTTCTGAGAGTACTAATTGAAGTAGATCTATACAAACCCTTGGCAAGAGGAAGGACCATTAATATGAAGGGGAAGGCTTGCTAGATTCCTATAAGGTATGAGAAACTACCTCATTTATGCTTCAGTTGTGAATGTATTGTGCATGAAGAATCGGGATGTAAGGGGAAGGTGGAGGGTGAGCATGAGTTTGTTGCATAGTTAAGAGCAGGGGGTAGAGTAAAAAAAAAAAGAAGGATTTTGGAGCTCAGAGAGGGGGATCAAAAAATATTTAGAGGGCAAGAGTAGTGGTAATGGAAGAGGAAAAAAAGAAAATGAAAGGTTAGAGAAAGTGAGGGAAGAGATAGAAAAGGTTCCTGTTACTTAGGAATGTGAGTTAATCAGAGGGGAGAGTAGATAGGATAAAAGAGAGGAGGTAGTGAATGAGGAGAAAAGAAGTTCAAAAGAAAAAGAAGGGAAATAAGTTGCTGAAGTAGAGAGGGAAGAAAGGGAAAGGGAGATGCTGGCTAAGGTAAATCTGGAGAGGGAGAAGGGGGTGGAAGGGAGTAGTTGGTTGAATGAAAGCAGTAAAAGAGGGAAGGTGAAAGGGGTATGGAAGATGAGAGATAGGGAGCAAAGAAAGAAGGGTAATATGATTATTGACTAATCTCCTACCAAGAGATTGTTGAGATAAGGGATTGATAGAGAGGAGGAGAAGAGAGTTGGTAAAAAAGGAAAAGGGGTGGAAGGAAGCATGATTGAGATGGTGGAGGGAAGCTTGACTGATTTGGTGGAGGTTGTAAAGCAGCTCCACCAATTATTATGAAAATATTAAGTTGGAATTGTCGAGGGCTTGGGAACCCTTGGACAGTTCCAGATCTTTGCCAATTGGTAAAGGAGAAGTTGCCCAATACAATGCTCTTGATGGAGACTAAGATGAGGAAAGCCAAAGGTGAAAAGATTAGAAGAAGGCTGAAGTATGAAGGGGGTTTGGTAATTGAACCAATAGGATTGAAGGGTGGGTTGATGCTATTATGGAACCAATTTATGGAAGTTGAGGTGGTGAACTACTCTCAGTGGCATGTTAGTGCTTGGATTAAAGATGTGGAAGGCAATGCTAAATGGCTGTTAACAGGCTTCTATGGACAACCTGAAACTAGTATGAGGGAAGAGACATGGAATTTATTAAGCTCTTCACAACCACAAGATGATCATGGGTGGTGTGTGGTAGGTGATTTCAATGAGATATTGGTACATGATGAGAAGAGAGGGGGGAGGCAGAAATCAGAAAAACAGATGGCTCGTTTTAGAGAGGTGTTGGTGATGAGGGGTCTGTTTGATTTGGGGTGGAGAGGGGATAAATATACATGGAGTAACAAGCATGAGGATGAGTCTTTTACAAAAGAAAGACTTGACATGGTTGTAGCCAATCTAAAATGGAAGGAGTTATATGCAAAAGGGTGGTTGCAAGGAACTCATACCATAAACCTATCTTACTGTGCATGAACCAGAAAATAGAGAGAGTTTGGAGACAAGAGGTTATTTAGTTTTGAAGCTTGTTGGTCTCTAGAAGAGAAATGTGAATAAGTCTTAAAAGAAGTATGGCAAAAGGGGTCAATGTATGGGGAACCATCAGAAGGGCTACTGAATAAGTTGGATGACACTAAAGAAGCTTTACTTAGATGGAACAAGCAAATGGCCTATGATCATAAGAGAGCCATAAAAGAAAAGATAGAACTGCTAAGAGAACTACAAGAAAATGAAGGTTTTTACAAGCTATTAAAGCTTTATAAAGAGTGATTTGGGTCATATTGGAGAATGAGGACTTAAGATGGAAGCAAAGAGCCAAGATGAACTGATATAAAATGAGAGATAAAAATACTAAGTTCTTTCACAATTGTGCTAATCAGAGGAGAAGGCATAACAAAATTTAGTTGATAGTTGATGAGCAGAATAGGAGGTACACGAGTCCAGAAGGTCTGGTAGGGGCATTCAAATGTTTTTTTGAGAACCTATTCACTTCTTCTAATCCTGATTGTAGAGATATTGAAGACTGTTTGAAGGAATTGACACCATGTGTTACAAGAGGGATGAATGACCACCTTTCAAAAACTTTTATTAGAGAGGAAGTAGAATAAGCTATAAGACAAATGGCTCCTCTAAAATCTCCTGGACCTGATGGTTTTGGAGCTTGTTTCTACCAGAAGCATTCTAATTGGCCAGGAAGTCAGTAACTCAGTGCTGGCTTGGCTGAATGGTAATTATTTAACTTCTCATGCAAACTTCACTTATATAACACTTATCCTTAAGATTAAAGAACCAAAGATGGCTAGTGATTTCAGACCCATCAGTTTGTGTAATGTAGCTTATAAGATAATGGCAAAAGTGATGGCTAATAGGATGAAAAGTGTGTTAAATGAAATTATTTCCGCTAGCCAAAGTGCTTTCATACCTGGGAGGTTAATTACTAATAATATTATGGTAGCAGATAAGGTTTTGCACACAACGAAAGTGAGGAAAAAAAAGAAAAGTGGGGAACATGGCTATCAAGCTTGACATGTCCAAAGCTTATGATAGGATTGAATGACCACACTTGCAAGCTGTTATGAGAAAGATGAGCTTCTATAATGAGTGGATAGAATTAACTATGAAGTGTGTGTCAATTGTTTCCTATGTTGTTCTTGTAAATGGTAAACCAGGTGGGAGAATCAAGCCCCAAGAGGTTTGAGGCAAGGAGGCTCATTGTCTCCCTATTTGTTTATATTATGTGCTGAGGGACTTACCTCCTTTCTAAACAACCCAGACCTGAGGGGAGAGACAATGGGAGTGATTGTTTCAAGGGGTGTGACTCAAGTTAATCACTTACTCTTTGTTGATGATTGCATACTCTTTAGTAGAGCCAAGATAGAGGAATGGGCAAAAATTCAAGGCTTATTATGGAAATATGAAAAAGCATCAGGTCAATTCTTAAAGAAGGATAAAACAATAGTCTTTTTCAACTAAAATTCAAAAGAAGAAGATAAAAGGAGAATAGTGGAGGGAGGTGGAGCAATGATGAAAGGTAGCTATGAGAGGTATTTGGGGCTACCTGCAGTAGTAGGGAAATCAAAATACAATGCTTTTAGGAGCATAAAGGAGAGAGTATGGAAGGAGATTAATAACTAGAGAAACTCTTTTTTGTCAGCTGCAGGGAAAGAAGTTTTAATAAAAGCAGTCCTTTAAGCAGTGTCCACTTACACAATGTGTGTGTTTCAACTTCCAAAGAAGCTGTGCAAGGAGCTTAATGTTATGCTTGCCAAGTTCTTGTGGGGTAATCAACAAAAAGGGAATGGTGTTCATTAGTGCTGTTGGGAGATGATGAGGAAATAGAAAGGGAAATAGGGTTTGGGCTACAAGGACATAAAGAGCTTCAATATGGCTCTTTTGGCTAAGCAAGGGTGGAGGTTATTGTAGAACAAGACTAGTATGGCTGCTAAGATTCTTAAAGCAAAGTACTTCAAAGACAAGCGTCTGTTGGAAGAAAAATTGGGCCACAAGCCATCTTATATGTGGAGAAGTGTGTGAAATGTAGTGAGTCTTTTGAGGGAGGGATTGAGATGGAAGGTAGGTAATGGTGACAGTATTAAAATATGGGGTCAGAGATGGCTAGCAACACCTTCAACTTTCTCTGTACAATCTCCAGTCTTGGTTCTAAAAAATGAAGTAAGAGTGTGTAAATTGATACAATGCAGAGGGGAGTGGAATGAGTCGTTGATTAGAAGAATTTTTAGTAAAGAGGAAGCTGATCAGATATGCAGCATGCCATTGAGTAGCATAAATGTGGGAGATAAAATGATTTGGGGTCCATAAAAAAAAGGATTGTTTTCTGTAAGAAGTGCATATCACTTAGAGCTTGAAAGAAAGAAGGTTAGGTGAGGTGAAAACTCAAGGCATCAAGAGAGGGATCAAAGTTGGGAAAGCATTTGGACAATGAATGTTCCAGGGAAAGTTAAATTATTTCTTTGGAAAGCTGTTAATGAGTTTCTAGCTACCAGGAGAAACCTTTTTTTTTTTAAGAAAGTAATAGACAATCCCTATTGCATCATTTGTAAAAGATGAGGAAATAGTTATGCATGTGGTTTGGCAATGTCCTGCAGCTTGTGATGTGTGGTCAGAGTCACTGAGTATATTGCAGAAGATGAAGATAGAAGAATCTAATCTACTAGCTTTGTGGGAAGAATTAGTGAAAAAGTTGGATGACTCAGAACTAGAAGAGGTAGATGTTGTAATGAGGGGCTTATGGTTGAGAAGAAATGAGTGTATCTTTAAAGACAAGTTCAAATCTCCAAGTCAAGTAATAATATTTGCTAACCATGATCTGACAAAATACCAATTGGCTCGTCAAACAGCAAAGGCAAGTAGTAGCAGGAATGAGGGGAGTTGTAGCAGAAATCTGAGGTGGGAGAAACTAAGTCCAGGTTTTGTAAAAGTTAATTGAGATGCAACAGTTGACAAAAAAGAAAAGAATGTGGGTATAGGGGTTGTAATCAGGGATGAAGAAGAGGAAATGTTAGTAGCTGTGGAGGGACAGAATCATAATGTTGATCAACCTGCTATTGTTGAAAGTCATGCTTTGTGGAAGGTAATGGATGTGTGCAGAGAACTCAGATTTGATTAGGTGCTTTTCGAGGGAGATGCTTAAGTGGTAGTTAATGTTGTTCACAATAAAAATGAAGATTTATCATATTATGGAAGTCTAATAGAAGGTATGAAGCAGTTATTGAAGTATAGAACAGATTGAAAAGTACAGTTTACTCATAGAACTTACAATGAGACATCTCATATTCTAGCAAAGGAAAGTTTATTTTTAAAGTTTGAATTGGTTGGATAGAAGATACACCTATTTGCATTAGAAGAATTATATTGAGGAAGAGATGTTGTAATGATTAATACAAAGTGGTCAATGAATATATATATATATATATAATATATAT
Source organism: Juglans regia (assembly GCF_001411555.2). NCBI lineage: Eukaryota > Viridiplantae > Streptophyta > Magnoliopsida > Fagales > Juglandaceae > Juglans > Juglans regia. Next base: position 3,529,025 of record NC_049907.1, read on the forward strand.
ATATATATTTTTTTTTTGTTAAAAAAAAAAAGATCATTTCCAATTGTAATGAATCTCTCATACTTCATTCACTACCATCCAGGGTGAATGGTTATGTAGCATTGTCATTAATGAAAGGTATCCCCACGTAATTTCATTTGTTCTTTTGTCCCTCTTTCTCAGCTTTATTTTTTATTTTTTTATAATTTATTTATTTATTTTTTATAATTAATAAGAGATTTATCATAAATAAGCATAGCTCAAATATATATGGAATATACAAGACAAAATACCTAAATACAACGTCTAAAATGAAAGAAAAAACTAAAAAAACTCCAGCAATTTATCACCATTCATTTCAATAACCTTAACCATTGACATAGAGTTTTAACTTTCTCAGCTTGAATCTTAGGGTACGTTTAGGATACAAGAATTCTGATATATTTTCTTCTCAAGTTTCATTCAACTACAAAATAATTATAATTTCAAATCTTAATTTTTTTTCATCTAATCATTACTTAATCTTTATAATTTTTTCAAACTCTCCAATAAAACATAAAAAATAATATAAATCTTTTAAATTTCAAAATATATTAAATTTTTTAACTTTATAATAATTTTATTCATTTTTTTCCTCTTATTTTTCAAATTCAAGAAAATATAATAACTTAAACTGATTATTATTCAAAAATATTACGAGATATTATCCAACTCATGACCCTTTCTAAGTTCATGCTGAAGCAAAGCATGAGGGTCTTAAAAAAAATAAAATAAAAGGAATAATAAATTAGTGGCAGGCAAGTCTTAAAATGGTATATCTTTTGAAGATGGTGGATCTACGTAGACCGTGTGCACCTAAAGCTTTCACACCGCAAAACTTGACTAGTTTCACGTACAACCCACCCATCCATCAAAACAATTTATTCTAAATTTATTATTCGTTTATAGCTATTTTATAATATTTATAAAAAAATCAAAACTTTTTTTAATAAAGTTATATAATTTGTATTGATTGGTTTAATATAAATTTTAAAATAGTTATAAAAAAAACTTATAAATGTAGTATTATTTTTATTTATTTGATTTGACCTTTTATTAAAAAATACAAGAAAATAAAATGATTGAAACTTGTAACAAACCACGTAAATTCTGCGTCGAATGGTTTGGCGCATTTGCCTAAATACAAACCACCATTTCATAAGGATAGTGTTTGAATGAATTATAACTTATGAATTTTATTGAAAACTCTAGAGTCTATTTTAAAGATGAATTTTATGCATCAGTTACTATTTATTTTTATATTTCATATTTATAATTTTTTTTATAAGATATGAAGATTTTTTTTATAAAATGTGAAATGTATAATAGTAAATAGTGACTGATGAGAAAAATTTTTCATCTTAAAATATAGCATTTTTATCTTTTCGCTGAGTATAAAAAATAACTTTATATTTAATCGTTTAGTCTTTGTCTTCGTCAACAAGAAAACATATTTTATCTTCCCCTACGATAAGAACAGAGTGTAAATGCGTATCGAGTCTATCGACCCAATTGTAACAACATATTGTTTATTTCTAAAAATGGGTTTTATTTCATATTTTATACTAAATCACATCAACTTGAGGTGATGTGTTATATAATAATCTTTTATCAATTGACATAAATTCAGAGCTCTTTGCCCTTTGAAGTCAATTACCTTTGTATAATAAATAAAAAATTTTGAAGTTTGGAAAATGAAATGAAATAAAGATTTATGAATAATAGTAAAATAATTTGAATTAAGATGTTTGATTAGATTTTAAAAAAGATAAAAGGTTGAATAAAAAATATTATAAATTAAAATATTGTTTTAATATAATTTTTATTTTAAAATTTAAAAACTTATATTATTTTTTATATTTTATTTTAAATTTAAAAAAATTATATTAATTATATAATGATTAGATGAAATGAGAATGCTACTTCCCACTGAATTGGTATCGCTAGTGTATTGTATTTTTTTTAAAGCATATGGGTTAGTATTTTTTTAAATACTAAAAAAAAACACAAATGTTTAAGTTAAAAACAGTGTTCGGTACATTGTTTCGGTAAGTTTTGTCAGTGGACAAAGCATTTTCTTAAATGAAAATTTTAAAATTTAAAATATTTTGTATTTAAATGACGGAAAGTAAATTTTGAAAAATTTTAAATGATTATTAATTTAAAGGGACAAAACTCCCTTTAATGACTATCATGAGTATATATTTTTTGTCTTTTTATAATTTTTTATAAAATTATATTTTAAATTGAAGGTATTTTTATAAGGAGAAATTATAGTTGTAGTCGTGAGTATGCAAGAGACACGTAATTATTTTGAAAAAAAATAAATAAATAAGGGACTCACGTGAAAAAAAAAAATTAATTTTTTAATAGCAGATCTTACCCTTTTACAAAACGACTGCACGGTACTTGCGTACTCCACGACTGCATGTAGCATTACTCTTTTATAAGTTACTTTATAAAAATATTGTATGTTTATCATTTTCTTATTTTCATTTTAATATTCATCTTAACAAAATCCAATATAAACACAATACTTCTTTTATTTATAAAAAAAATATAAACTCAATATTTTCTATATTTATTCTTAGGATAATGATATCTTTAATTTATTATTGCTTTACTATTCAGTTATTTTTTCTTTTACTTTTTACTAATCTTTTACTAATCTAGAAGAAAATAAATCAAATCAACCAGCATAATTATATAATTTAATTAAAAATAAATTCAATTTTATAAAAAATTGACATCTTTTTTGTTTTTTGAGTCAATTTTTATAAAATTTATTTATTTTTAATTAAATTACATTATCACATTGGTTGTTTTGATTTATTTTTATTTAAATTATACATGAAGTTAATGATCTAAAATTTTTAATCTTGATTCAAATAACAAAAATTGATAAAAAAAAAAAAAAAATTGGGTAAGAAAGAAGTAGCAGTAATATTACCCTTTATTCCTACTAGTTTTATGGGCAGGGCAATTGCTTTCCTGAACAGTTTTTTCGTTTTTTTATGCCTTTGCTTAACAATTAAGGCTTAGTTTGGATTGAATCAATTTTATCTTACTATTATAATTTTTATATAAAATATAATAAATAATTTAATTTTTTTAAATTTTAAAATAATAATAATATTAATATATATATATTTTAATAATATTTTATTTAAATTTTCATTTTATTGTCAATTATTGCAACTCGCTTTCCAAACTTAACACGTATTGTAGTTTGGAGTTTGGAGTTTGGAGGCTTGGTAAATTTTGGGAAATGAAGCGTAAGCGGTGACCTCATCTTCCTTACTTCCAAAAGAGTACGCGGTGCACTTGCGTTTTATCCATAAAACCCCTCAATAATCTTCAACTTCTTGGCCCCGTACTCATCAATACCGTAGCTGTGAGCGTTTGCAGCATATCTCCATTTTGGTACCCTCTCTCTCTCTCTCTCTCTATTTTTTAAAAAGTCATATTACCGGTTCTTCTGTTCATTTTTGTTTCGTGGTAGGGGATTTAGAGCACGCTTAGTTTACACCATTGGGAATTTGGAATTTACCTTCTTGTGTTGAACGTTAAATTTTCCATGAACGGATCCCAGGTCGTTGTTTTTTCGATTTCCAAAAGGGAAAAAAGAACTGTATAAGAAAGTTATTCCTCTTTCTTTATATTATTTATGGATATGGAAGTAACCCATTATGGAACTTTTGCATCTATATTTCAGTTTTCTTAGCTTCATAACATTCATTTAAGAATTGCTCACTTGTATCTATCTCTTTTTAGTTATATTTATATGGTTTTTTACGCTGGAAATCATCCGGCCAAGCTGTAGCGATCCATAAAGACTCAAACCACATTTTATACACCAAAAGTATTTGTAAGATTACAATTGAAGTCGGTTGGAGCCGTTATAATTTTAATAGAGAAATACTTTAGGAACAAATGGATTACACAAAAGTAAATCTACAAACTGACTTGGCTTGATATAGTAGTATGTCATATTGTAAAGTTATTTTTAATATAAAATAGATGTAACGCATCACGTGAAGCCACATCAATTTGTGGATTTACTTTTGTGTAATCTTTATGTCTGTAGAAGTTCTCTAATTTATAATCCGTAAGAACTTCTTCTTCCCATACCATCCGTAACCCTTCTATACTCAATCCCGGTATTCCGCAATCAGTGGCTTCTGATATTTACAGTTTCTGTTCTTACCCATTTTTTGTATCTTTGTAATTTCCTTATGCCAGTGACTAGTGAGTTACCTCAATATTTATGCTTTATTTGCAACTAACATGGCTAAAACAATTGGAGAGAGATACGTGAGTCTCATAGAATTTATTGAGCATTTTAGTGCTGCTGGAGAAATTCTCATAGTATGATAACTACTATGAGACTCATCTCTCTTCTACTTTAGGACCTAGAGTTCGGGCAAGTACTTTAGGTAATCTAAATCCAATTAGTATTGCCAAGTCTTAAGTGTGTTAGATATAATATCAAATCAATAATTTTATTCGATTAATATCCTAATTAAATACAAAGATTTGATTTAATTTTCATAATAATATTTATTTGATTTTTAAGATATTTACCTTCTTTCATATCTATGTAATTTTCTTATTAATAGGAACCTATGCTTTGAATTAATTCTATTCACTGTGAATAATAAAATATAGAACTTAATGTTTTTCTCTCTCTAATTCTTCTTCCATTTTCTCATTCAATTTCAATCATATTCTATATTTTATCAAAGTGATGTGGGACAAAACTATTGATAAGGAATTTGAGGGATCAGAGGAGTGAGGAGCTAAATGAGACAGAAGTAAGGGAAAGAAGAAGTTAAAGAAGAAGCTAGAGAGAAGAAGTTCCGAGAGAAGGGAGAAGAAAGGGAAAGATAGGGGGAAGGGACCCAGTCTAAAGAAGGGGGGGGGGATATTTTTAAAATTCTAATTCATCAAATATTTAAATTATTGGAGTACATGATACCTTTAAATAGACTAACAAATATCTTAATATAACTAGGGCTCAAATTCCTAAATAAATTAAATTTTAGTTCTAAATAGAAGTCCTAATCCTTACTTGACTCTAAGTTGGCATTTGTTTGGGAGTAATCTTTTAGGACTATTGAGAATCCTAAACTATTACTCTATTTGGGTGGAATTATGTGAGGAGCTCAACATGTCCGTGGGAATCCGGATTTCCATCCCAACCCCTATTTGGAGGGATCACTAACCTATTGCTCTCTAGTGGATCACTAACCTATTGTTTAGTTGTTATTATTATTATTATAACATATGTGGGCTTCACAATTTTTGTAGAAATGAATTTTAAGCTCATCTGGGAATATATGGTTTGGCAGGGAAAAAATGCTACACTTCTTTCGTGTTACATTGGCAATACTGCTTCTGGCAGTCAGCATAAAACTTTCACATGCTTTCCAGAGAAATGGACATGCTAAGATGAAGTCGGCTGTTTTTCTATCCCCCAAGTTTGTGCTGGGCCAAGGATCGGTGGTGGACAAATATTACTATAATATTGACTTCCCAAGAGGTCACATTGCTCTCAAGAGTTTCAATGCTGAAGTAGTTGATGAAGCAGGGAACTCTGTGCCACTTCACGAGACTTATCTCCACCACTGGGTCATTGGAAGATACTATCAACGTCGAGGTGCAACAGATCCAGAACACAATGGCCCTCTGAAACTTGACAAATCTGATCACATTCTCGTGAGGAATAGTGGGGTCTGCCAGAAGAATTCTCTTGGACAGTATTATGGTCTTGGATCTGAAACACGAGGAACATCTACATTTGTTCCAGATCCTTATGGAATAGAAGTTGGTGATCCTGCAGATATTCCTGCTGGGTATGAGGAGGGGTGGTTCCTTAATGTTCATGCAATTGATACTCGGGGCGTCGAAGATAAGTTGGGATGCACTGAATGCAGGTGTGATCTATATAATGTCACAAAGGATCAATATGATCGCCCCTTGAGGCCAGACTATAAAGGAGGCTTACACTGTTGCTATGATTATACACAATGCAGACTGAGAGAAGGCTTTGAGAGCGCTGAGAGAAGAAGCCTTTACCTGAGATATACAGTGAAGTGGCTTGATTGGGATGAGTTTATCGTGCCTGTTAAGATTTATATACTCGATGTCACTGATACATGGAAAAGATTGGACAATTCAACAGGACAGAATGCAGAACATGAATGCCATGTAAGTGGACTTACTCTAATCATACTATATACCATGATTTTTAATTGTACACGGATCTTAATTAATGGTCTCTCTCCTCTTCTCGTGCACACACGTTTCCGAACAAGCGACGTGCAAGTAGAAATTTGTGAAAAAGTTGGAATGAAAAATAGCCCTGTTCCTTTTGGTAATGCCGAGGTATTTTAAACAACTAGAATAGATCAAAGTCATATTAGGAGAAAACCTACCTCTTTTTATTTATTTATTTTTTATTTTATTTTATTTTGTGCGCGCACACACATGAAACATTCTCAGTGATGGGAGGAAGAGAAGCTTCTAGATTTATACAAACCATGCTTATTACTTGTATTTAACCTAATTCTACTTGTCCAATAGAAATCAGATTTATGTCTTTGTGACCTCAAAGATGCTGAATTTGGTAATTTAAGACAGTGCAAGGTTGTTTAATTTATTTGTAGAACTGGAATGGATTATTGCCATCAGAAACAGGCGATCTAACTTTTTATACAGGCAAAGTAGTTTTACTCTTGACCTCTCTTCCACCTCCAAATGTTATCCTCTATTTTGTTAACCATTTCCGTCTTTTTGAAAAAAAAAAAACAGGCTGGGGTTTTCTTCATTCTTCCTGTGTGCTTGAGGGTTGGCCTTTTCCCTTTCATTAAAGATTTTAGTTATAGCTGCATGTCCATGGGCCTGTTTTTGAAAATCTTATGCTTAATGATTCCATGTCAAGGCTGATTTGCTTGTTCCAAGAAACATTGGCTTTTTAAGATGTAGGATAAGCTTTTACATCTTTGTTGTAACAACCAAGTGAATCGCAAAGTGTCACAAGTTTCAAAAGACAACAAAATGGTATAACCTGAATTTAGATTTCAACTGAGCCATCTTCTGTTCTGTTGTTGGCATTTTTTCTTCAATTCAGTAGCTCTTTTAATTGAGTAAATAGAATTTCTTTGGTACAGGTTGAGTATGAAGTTGAATCTTGTAGGGCATCTGGCATGGCTAATAATGGATGCATTGACACCAAAAGGGTAAGCCTCACAATGCCTACTGGTGGTTCTGTCATCTATGGTGTTGCCCATCAACATTCAGGGGGTAGTGGTTCAACTCTTTATGGAGAGGTAATTTCAACGTTTTATACTATTTGTAGTAAAATGAGTTCAACATTTATTTAATTTCTTTATCTGCTACTCCAGTCACAATCTGTTGTTGCATAGTGTAAAACTTAACCATTTACCAACCTGATTTGATGATCTTATACTGAGATGTATCCGAATTTGTCAACTCTGACAAGAAAAAGCCTTTTATAGTTCACAAACATTATTCCTCTTGAGTACTTTTAGGTCTCTATTTATTGTTTTTTTTAAGGTCTCTATTTATTATTAAAACATCAACTAGATAGTTGTATGCTTGAACACAGAATGTTCTCGTTGCATCTAGGCTGAGGACTTCATCATGATCTGGATTTCTCCATTTCTCTGTCAAAACTTTTTGGTTTCTCTGGCTTAGTTTGGCCATTCTATGTTTACTTTCACAAATTGTTTACCTTCACACATCTATTGAAATCTTGTGGAAATCTTCATGTCAAATATCATATAATGAGGAGATTCAAATGTAATAGCTTCTCTTGTATCTGTGTTTGTGCATGCCATTTCAGGGTGGACGGGTAATATGTTCTTCAATACCAACTTATGGAGAAGGAGAGGAAGCAGGAAATGAGGCGGGTTATATTGTAGGAATGTCCAGTTGTTATCCTCGACCAGGTTCTGTCAAGATAAACGATGGGGAGACACTGATTCTGGAATCTAATTACAGTAGCACCCAAAGGCACACTGGAGTCATGGGGCTCTTCTACATTTTGGTTGCAGACGAATTGCCAAAGCCCTCAATACGCATCCCACTTTCAAAGTCAGTTAATCAGGTATGAGGCTATGAGCATTTAGAAAGAAATAGAAGGCAAATTAGGATGGATAAAGAGGCAGTCGGGGTACCAATGATGGATGGTTTGATCAGTTACAGGTCTGCTATAGTTGGATTTCTTCAACAATTTTTTAGCAATATTATATCAGTAGCAATAGGTATGTCAATTCGCACAACTTGAGAACAGACCTCTAAAGTTGCTTGGTTCTTGCAGGTTTGAGAGCGGCAATAGGCGTTGCCGCCAGTGTCCTCCATCAGCTTCGGACTGAGGGAGAATACAAATACCGTTCACTTTTTCAGCTGTTCTACGAGTCTTGGTTTATGTTATGAACGTGGAATTTAGTACCCTTTTAGATGGCTCTATTTGTATATAGACATAAACTTGTAGCCTTGTGAAGTTCTTCTGAATCCCACGGGAAATAAATAGATATATAGATTCTGTCATCTTTTGAATCAAAAGATTGGACCTTTTTTTTATTTATTTTGGGATTTTGGTAAAGAAAAAGAAGTAATGAAAATCTAAAATGAAGAGGGCATAAAAAGGATCTGTTTGTTTAGATTTCTAAATAATGGAAAATGGCTCTTCCTTCCCTCTCAGATTCTATCCATTTTTCCCGTCTGAAATCTATTTCGTATATCAGCTAGTGAGGATTTGGGGAGGGAAGATATGAAGTACTCTACTTTTTAAAGTTTTTCTTTCCATGTCCAAGGAAAAAAGTAGCCAACTTTTTCGTGCTTTGTTCTTCTACATATCGACCTGATTTTGTCTGGTCCTCTCCGACCCAATCCTGGACCTTAGAACAGCATTTGGATCTTGGAACGAGGAGAGGGTGGGTCTTGTCCATTCTGTCCCCGTTACAACTAAAAACATCGAACACGAGGAGACATCAAAGATTGGTAGTTTGATGTTATGGGCTGGCTGTAGAAATAGTTTATACAGTTGTGTATGTTCATCGTTACTCTATTTCCTGTGCGGCTCGTGCAGCTATGTTTCTCGAAACAATTGTAGTAGGATCGCTCATCTATTATTAGATCGATCACCATATCCTACTTCACTTCCTTCACATGATAGTCTAAAGAAATACCCATCAATAGTGTTATTAGTTCTATGAACAATGATATTTACACAACACATTTCATAATATATTTCACAACATATTTTTTAAAGTGAGGTATTTTTGTAAAGTGACATTACTTTTATAAAATATTTTACTAAAATACAATTTATTTTAAAATATGGTTGTGTAATGTATTGTAAAAAGTGACGTGTGTTTATTATTTTTCTTTTGGAAATCAAATAGATAAATATTATCACAAATTGTTGAAGCATTTTTGGGTCCTATCATGAAAGCTAGGAGGAGTCATCCTAGGCCCACGATTGTGGCTTTTGCGTCAGTACGGTGTCCTGGCGTTTGTCGATAAAAGTAAATAATAAATGAAATATAAATGAGAGAGACATAAAGACTTTCAATTTGACAAAAAACTATATCCACGTGGTGTTTGGACGGAAACCCTATATGCTTCGTATATAGTCTCTCATGACCTTACGTATCTCTCAATACAATAGAGATTGACTACCCTATTGTCCAGAGAAAGAAGATGATGTCTCTAGAGTCCCAAGATGGTAGAAGAAGCATTTCGACAAGTGTCCTTGATTGAGGCCTTTATGGAATGGTTTGTGAGATGTCATCTTTATGTCCTTGTCACATTTTCTTTTTACGTGTCTTATTTGTCTTAGATGTGTAATCGTTCCAGTCCATTTTTTGGAGGGTCATAGACTGAAAATTTTGGTCCACCATTTTTTCGGGTCGAACCGGACTGATAACTATCGGTCTAGTCGATCCATATGAGCTAGAAATATTTTTTTCTCCTTTTTTTTGACAAATAAATTAATATAAAATTAATTAAATTATTAAAATTAAATTAAGTGAACTCTTTAATGTGGATTATGTAACTAATTACTAATTCATTAAAAAATAACTTAGTAAATAATAAATTATAATTATATTTATGATGTTAATAGTTACTAGAAAATATCTTCCCACAAGGCCTTCCGATTTCCTTCAAATAATAGCCCCCAATGGTGGTCATATAGACACCCCATATTTGGAAGCCTGGACTGCACTGCAAAAATTTCTTCCTCACTCTCGACTCCCTCTCCTTCCTCAGAACCCAAGTTCTTACCTTTTCATGTCAGGACCATTAATGAAAAGCTCAAAACTTGAGAAAAGAAAGATTTGGCTGATGGATTTTTCGAGTCCAACTCCAAGCTCCTAAAGCCCTCAGCAACTATGCTAGGTGCCGCAGCTTTAGCCTTACACTACTCGAATTTGATCATAGTGATGGAGAAGATGATCAAGTCACCATAATTGGTTGGTGTGGATGCCAAGGATTATCTTTATGCAATGTTACCAAGCAGTATACGTTCGATGCTGAGGGATAGGTTGAAGGGATCCATAGGGTTTTCAGAGAGCGATTTGATTCTTGCTAGGGAGTGGAGGGAGGCCTTGGGAAGGATATTGGGTTGGTTTTCACCATTAGCACATAATATGATAAAATGGCAAAGTGAAAAGAGCTTTGAGCAGCAAACTTTGGTGCCCAAAACAAATATGATGCTTCTGCAGACGCTATTTTTTGTGAACAAAGAGAAGACCGAGGCTGCCATTACCGAGCTATTAGTGGGATTGAACTACATTTGGAAGTTTGCGAGGGAGATGATTGCTAAAGCCCTATTAGAATCCACCAACTTCAATGGGATCTTGAATGCCCTGACACGATGGTTTAAAGGGGTGCGTCGGTCTAGTTTGGAGCTCCTCTGTCGGTGTGACAGTCGTACAGTGTGCAGCGGTGGGGTGGGTGCTAAGTGCGAAGGTGTCGAAGTGGGTCTCTTTTCACAGGAGGAAAACACACACAGGAGAAAGTGGGAGTTCTGCTTTTGCTATGCTGTGATGCAGTGCAAGAGTTTACCGTTCCAAAGAGGATTGGCTGATGTGTCAGCATAGCATTGGTTGCTGTTAAACCAACAACTTCGGCATTACCATTCTAAAGAGAAACTGTAGCTACTAACTTAGAACATTAGTATTCATAATGGCATGTATTAAAATTTTAACATTTTATATACGATTAATGAATATTAAATAATTTTATTATTCATAAATTATTCATACTTATTTACAATATAAGTATCTTAAAAATATTACCTAATTACTTAACTTATATAATTATTATATAAAATAATATATTATATATAAGAAATTTATATGTAAACATTTTGGTCTGATTAGGTTCGATTTGGTCTAAAAAAATACATCCAAGGACTAGATCGAAAACCGAATTTCTAAGACACCATGTATCAAGATCGACCAAAATGATTTTTGATTTGATCCGGACCAAACCATTCGGTCCAATTGGTTTTTTCTGATCTAGATCGAAAAATGATCACCCCTACTTGTCTTCCAATGCTTTATTACGCCTTTTAGGTTTGTCTCGTCTCATCTTCCTTCTTTTCCTCGTGCTCTTGATGATTGTCCTATTGGGTTGGGCCTAGTTTATTTGGTATCAACACAAATCTTTATTACTTCAATCATCCCAGTATTTATGAATTTGACAAGGTTTTAAAGATGATAAATATTAGTATGAGCAAATATTAGTTATTTAATTTAAGGATTAAAGTTGGAAATTAAAAATATAGATTTGGCTTGGCCCTAGTTCTTGTAATTGGATTCATTAGATGTGGTATACATCTACTACTATATATAAAAGCGGAGTCATATAATTTCGACGTGACATTCTATCCATAAAAGTAGACATTTTATCTATTAAATTTGAAGTGTTATGTTTATGAAGCGGTAAACATTTTAAAAACAATATTTCATTATGAACCATTATAACTTTTGAGTTTCATTTAATTTCTTATATATAAAGATATAAACATATTCAAGATTCGACCAAAAAGTACTAATTCAACATTTATATTGTTTTGTATTTTAAGCGGAGTAATATGACTCCGATGTGGCATTCTACCCATAAAAATATACATTCTACCAATTAAACTTGAAGTGTTATTTTTATGGAGCGATAATTTTTTTAAAAGTAATGTTTCATTATGAATTGTTGTAATTTTTAAATTTCATTTCTTTTCTTATATATAAAGATATAAATCGATTCAAGTTTCCATCCAAAGTTACTATTTCAACATTTATATTGTTTCGTCAGATAAATCCCCTTATAAATAGTTTCGAATTTTTCAACTATAAAACTTGGTCACTCTCTAAATCTCTCTCCCTAATTCACAACATACACAACAATCATCGCATTGTACGAGTTTTAGGCTCGTGTCTCATAATATAAGGGACGCATATTACACATCTAATGAGTCCAATTCCAACAAAAACTAAACCTGAGTAATCTAACAAATTTCATATGACCTCAATTCTACTATGGAATAGCGCATGTAAACGAAAATTAGATAATTTAAAATTTATAAAGTATGGTTTAATTTGGCAAAAAGTGATTGTTGTACTCTCTTCCACGTTTGCATTTAAACGAAGCTACATCAATTTCATAATAATCTAGCAAGGTTTTATATTTTTAACTCAATTTATAAATTTATTTTTATAAAATTAAAGTATTTCTTTTACATAAAATTTATCAAGAGAAATATTATAAGGAATCTATACACTAAATATATCTATTTAATTATATAATTTATGATTTTTATCATTTTATTTAAATACATACATATTTAAGTATTAAAATAAAAAATAAAAATAATAAATCACATTTTAATTAAATGAAAAATATGTGGTGTAATTTGTCAATATCATCTATCAAACATTTCATGTTGCTTTTATTTTTTCTCTGAAATATTGATCGCAAAATGACATGGCGACACGCCCACATGATGAGCACGAATCTCAATAGCCCTAACACGCCCATTGGGTTGGGCCACCTCTGTACGTGACGTTCCTATCCATACTAGTTTCCACATGCTTACCGCTAGCCTCAGCGTACAAAAAAAGCAAACACGTTCTGGGCACCATTTCCGTATTCCTTTCTATCCCACTGAATCAGGCTGAGCCGCAGATCGCGAGGTCCACCCTGCCCTGCCTGTTTCCTCTGTTCCCTAATCCGTGCACTGTTTCCTAATTTTGCCCGACCGTCCGACCAACAGCTCGCGAGTTGTGCGCCTCAATCACAGAAATTTACCGTCTTTTCTCCCTGCAACCTTTCTTCGAGCAGGTTTGCTTCATTCAAGCCCTTTCCATATCATTGTGTAATCTTCATCCGCGCTTTCCTTAACAAGATTCAGGTTTGGGATTGTTTAACTTATGTTTTTTTTCCCAAAAATGAATGTAGATACCACTGTGTATATCATCTGGGTTTTGGCGCCTGAGTGAGTATTTATATGTACGCAAATGCGAGGTTTATTTGATTGGAAACTCACTTTATTTAGTTTGAGTTTTTAGGACCATTTCTGTGGTATTTTGATACATTATTAAAGTGGTGATGCGGAGCTTTTCTCTTCTGATTAACAGAAGAGAAAATAAGAAGTCTATGAACCAGGGCAATCCTTCCATGTATTGTTGATTTTGTAGAACTTGAGATAAAGGAAGAAATGTTGAGGATTCCTTGGAGAGCTTAAAATGACGTTATTTTTGTTCATTCTTGAGTTTTGGCATTTATATGTATTTGCTTTGGTTTGGTCCTTACCATGCCAGTCTAAGCAATTAGATATATATATTTATTTCCCAGCTTGTTATCTTCTTATAATAATCTTATTGGGGGACGTAGGGCGTCTATTTCTGCTGCAATTTATGATGTGCTGAAAGTTAAAGAATTTCTTTCATTTTTAAAGTTAAGGAATTAAGCCCTCAAATTTACGCATGGGAAAGGAAAAAGAACTATTTTTGTATAGTTGCAAGCATGGAAATTAGGCTTTCTGTACTTGAGCTAGATGTGAAAAGGCGGTAGCTGCACCCTTAAATTGCTTCCATTTTATCATTCAAGCAGACTTTTGTATATATTCACATGGTTTAACAAGAGGTGAAGAATTTCATTTTTATTTTTTTTATTGGTAGATTTCCTTTTTATTTGGAAAGTAAGGGAATTAAGGCCTCAAATTTATGAATGAGAAAGGATAAAGAAATAATTCTGTATAGTTGCAAGCATGAAAATTAGGCTTTTCTGTACATAAGCTAGATGCCAAATGTTGGTAGTTTCCCTCAGTTCTGAGGACAAAAGTAGTGTGTCATACACACAAGGGATATATATATATATATATATATATATGTTCACAATGGTTTGTTGGTTGACCCTTAAATGATTATGATAATATGCCATTGAGAGGGAGGCTGGTGATTGTTTCGTGGAAGCCAAATATGGTAGCATATTGTGAGGATGGTGTTCAAATGAGGTCATTGGGCCTTTTTGGGTGGGGGGACTTCTCTCGCTTTATTAAATAGTCCCGTTTCAAAATGCTCCTCCTCCTCATCCCTTCAATTGGCCTTCTTTTCCCTAGAAGCGTTTTTGGAGAAACAAGGCGTCTGCGTGGTATGTTTCTTTGTTTGGATGGCTGCCTTGTGAAAGATTTTAACAATGGATAATTTGAGGAAAATACATATTGTAGTAGTGGAATGGTGTTGTATGTGTCACCAAAATGGGGAGAATATTGACCTTCTTTTACTGCATTGTAATTTGGCTAGGAGCATATATGTAGCTATATCTAGCACTTATATGTAGCCATAGGGTGGCAGGCTTATTGGCATGTTGGCAGAATCCTTGTGGTAGCCACCAACACTTAAGAGTTTGGATGGCCCTCTATGCTTAATGTGGCGCATTTGGAAAAAATGCAATGCCAAACTTTGGAGACTGTGAGAGGGTAGTGACAGAGCCAAAAGCCATATTGTTTATCAATAGGGGTGATAAACGGTCCGTCCGGACCGAGATTGAGATCGGTTGGTCTCGGTCCACGTTTTAGAGGATTGAAAAGTTTAGGTCCAGTCCACGGTCCAAGGTTTTTTTCAGACCGGACCGGACTAAATGAAAAAATAAAAAAAGTATATATATTTTATATATATTATTTATATAATAATTGTACAATTAACATTATAAAATTTTAAATATGTTATTAATATTTGTTAATATTCTATAAATTAACAATATGTTATATATATCTTCATCTAACCTATCACTATCAACAATATAAAATTTTAAATATGTTATTAATACTTGTTAATATTTCATGAATTAACTAATATATAATATCAATTAGTTAATTATATAGTAATTATATAAATTAATAATATAATTTTCGTCTAATTTATTATCATTGACCATATAAAATATTTTTTTATTGAGTTTGCTACATAATCCACATTAATAAGTCACTTAGTTTAATTTAGTATTTTAAATAATTTTTTTTTATTAATTGATTTAAAAAAAAAAAAGGCCGGACCGAATGGACCGACCAAACCGATAGCTGCCGGTCCGGAAAAATGATGGACCAAAAATGTTCGGTCCATCGCCGGACCGGACCGACTTGCACCCCTATTTATCAATCTCTATGCTTGGACTAAAGCTCACAACAGCCTTCAAGTTTCCAGCCTATTAGATTTTAAGGATTATAGCTCTTTTTCTCCTTCTTGCTAGTTACATGTATCCTAGTCCATACTTCATGTGTACTTGGGTCACGCACCCCTTGTGCCTTCAATATAATTTGCATTACTCAAGAAAAAAATGTAGGAGGAAGGCCCACTTCTTGATCAAAATGAAGAAAGAATTGCTGCATCAGAAAATTTCTTGACCGTTTTATTTAGTGGCTGGTTAAGAAGGATGTATGTCTTGTTGTTGAATTGATTGATGGGTTGATTACTTGTTATTTGGAGTGATGATTGCATTTTGAGATCTAACTTGGTGTTGTTTTGCCTTGTGACAGTTGTAATTGATCACCTAACTGATATTTCAACAATGCTGATGCATTTGATTTTTTTTAAGCACAAAAACGTATGTTGCAGGCTAATTGTAATACCTTTTTGTGTAGGAGATATGATTAGGCTATTCAAAGTAAAGGAAAAGCAGAGAGAACTTGCTGAAAATTCCCAAGGTGGGGCACCTGTAAAGAAGCAAACAGCTGGAGAATTGCGTCTTCATAAAGGTTTCTATCTTCCATATAGTGAGGTCATTCAGGTTGTGTAGTGTAAGTTACGATAACTTTAAGGTATAGGGAGGGGTGGAAGAGATGGATTGGATGACTTATTCAGTAAAGTTGGTTATTCTTTTGGGTGAAGGAAGTTCGATTGGGTCTGGGTTCAATGGGAAGTTTATGGCTATAGAGATTATGAATTGGTTATAAAAAAGTTTATGACTATTAGTAGATAATGAAACTCTACATTATGCATCTTACATACTCTCTAAGTTCTTAAAGGATTTCTTATTTTTGAACTGTGAGTTTGAAAATTAGTAGATGTTAAGTACTTTATTTTTTCTTTAATGCTAGAGCTGATTTTTTAGCTGATTGCGTCTTCATGGGTTTGGATTACTAGTAGAATTCGTATTGTTACTTTCAACTGATTCTTGTTTTTCCTAGGGGGTTAGTTATATTAAAGTGTCTAGACTATGCTGGAATTCTGTTTAGAACTTCTAGGAAACGTTTTGAAGCATGTGTTACTGTAATATCATGTGAAAACGTCGAGTAAGTAGTACCATCTATTGAGAGGGCATAGAGAATGGTTTGGATTGTGTCGGCTTGAATGTGTATATTTGGCTGAAATAAATTACCTCACAATTTATGGTTGTAACACCCCTTTCCTGGAATATTATTACATTCGTAACTTGCACCCTGCAAAGAGGTTCAACATAAACTAAATTTCCTTATTTATTTGAAAAATAAACTGTAAAAGATAACATAGAAATTGCCAAGTAAAAATAGTCTCATAGAGTGAACAAATGGAGATCAGACATTCCTATTGTGTAGAAACACTTATCCTTGGATACTAGGGTCTGATGCAAAAGCTTGACATATCATCCAAATCTAGCTCGTCTGCTCAACATCGCCCTCTTTTTCTGGAGAGTTAGAAAGCATAAAAAAAAAAAACGAGTTGAATACCCATCAAGCAACACGTCATATTTTAAACTGTGATCATATAAAACGAGTTGAATACTTACCCACCCGTGGGTAGCCCAAGTGGTAAGGGCGAACTTGTGTGTGTGCATGGGCTCCATGTCACAGGTTCGATTCCTCCTGGGATCAAACTGCGGTTTAAGTGGGAGGCCATGGCGGTGGGTTGCTGTGATGTTAAACTTGTCTTTCATTTTTCTTATGGTGTACACACTTGAACCCTTGTGTGTAAGGTTGTGCACCAGCCCCACAGCTTGTGGCCACAGGTAGAACTGCTTAACACATCACAATGAATATGCACATTCACCCGTAGCTTGCATTGGTACCATGTATCTCTCACGGCCATTCTTTAAAGCTTCTGTCATGACTTTTCTTTATTTTCATTTGATCATGATGCATGCAAAACATATAATAATTTGGCATCAACATGAAATCATTTCATTCATCATATCATAGCATTTGCAGTTTATTATATCATGGCATTCAAAAATCTCTTTCATCATGACTTGGTACATAAAAGGGGCTTCTGACAAAGGCCTTTACGTAGCATAATAATTTAAACAGCATTATTTACTATACATGATCGTGCTACTTACCTTTTCGCTTAGTGAAGACAAGCGCATCAATAATCACCTACTTAAAGTTGCTGTCACAGGGATAAATCTGATGGGGTTGAGGCTGTTTTTCATTCTCCTAAAACTGCAGCAACTTTCGTTGGGTTTTCTTTAAAAAGATTAAGGAAGACCTCAAGAAAACAAGGCTGTAGCAGGCTGCAAGAGGGGGCTTTTTTCCTCTGGTTATGGCAGTGTAGTATGTGTAGAAAAAGTTTGGCTTTTCTCTTACTAGGGCTGGCCGCAACAAGGCAGAGACTTTCCTTGGTGTTTGCAGCAGTTATCTAGGGTTAGGGATTGGTTTTTTTGATGAACATCATGAGAGATTCCTATAGGAGCTTTCTGAACTCATAGTAGCCTTTGTTTTTCTAGTTTTCAAGTCATATGATCTTTTTTTTTGCCTGAAAAACCTAGCAATAGGGCTGTACGAATTTAACTCTTAGATTTTTTAGAGAAGGGTTCTTGGCTGGGAGTGATAGGGCGAGTATGTTTCCATTCCGTGAGTTGAAATTTGTGAATAATAGTGAGATCATCTCTCGATCCAAACCGGCTGAGTCATACATGAGGCTGATTTCTACTTCTTTAGATCTGGAACAGCTCAAAGCTTATCCCAAAAGAGTCCTAGCAGCTTCAAGAAATACTAGCACCGCCCCATTTTTTCCTACACTATATTTTCCTCTAATTTATAGCACAAAGTCTAACACAAAGTTTAAAATGAACAAACAAAATTTACTTCCTAAAATGGAAAGCCTGATTTAAAAGGAAACCCCTAGTTTTTTAAAATAGACCCTAAAGTTTTGGGTGTGACAATGCTCATTGTGGGCTCCCATGTTTGTGGTGCTTAAATCAACAATCAGTATATGAGCAATACCGGACTTCACAACTGACACCTTCTGCAATAGATTAAATCATGGATTTGTTTTTGAGGTCATCAGTATCAATTTAGCTACAGATTGTGATGAAGGACAGATCAAGTTAGGGTAACCAGAGACTGAAGACAGTCTTAGGAGGAGGAATGAAATATTAACTTCTTAACCTTCTTGATTGCAGAAGTAGTGGCTTGGTGCTGCTATGGTTTAATAATATGGGATGTCGCCCCTAGGGGTTGGCTCAAGTGGTAAGGGTCTTGGTCTTGGTGGTATGCTCCCTCAAAGTCTAAGGTTCAAATCCTCTTGAGTGCAAAAAAGTTCCAAGGGTCATCAGATTGGGGAATTTCGCCTTGAATTATTTGATATGCTCTTGTGGGAAACTCTTTGCTGAGGGCCTGTGCACTTTGGGGATTAGTCGGGACATTGTGCTTGGACTTCCGGTGCCAATAAAAAAATAATGCGAGTTGTAGCGGCAGAGGACCAGTTTTCAATTGTTTCAAAGATGGCCCTTGGCAGGTTAATTGGCCAACAGGGCATTTTTTCTATTGTTGGTGGTAATACCTCTCCTTATTTTGCTGTGAATTCGCTAAAAATATCCTGCTACCTAAATTTCCGTGACCAGGTTTCTTTTAGAACCTTAGGTTTCCAGATTAAGTATGATGCAGTACATACTAATCTCTTTTGGTATACTTTTCCCTTTTCTTTGGTGGGTTTGGATACACAAAATATCTCATCTCATTTCATCATTACAACTTTCTCAAATTCTCATACAAAATATAATAAAGAATTCAACTGTTTTAAATTCCAAAATAAAAATAATACTAAAAAATTATATTCTAACAATATTTTATTCAACTTTCAACAAAACATTTCATCTCATCTCATCTCATCTGTACTCTCTATCCAAACCCACCCTTCTGTTTTTAGAAAATGTTCATGGTATAGAATTACTGTCTTAGTTTTTGCCATCTCATACAAAATAGGAGTTTCTGCTTACATTGTGCATTTGATTTCTTGCAGATATCTCTGAGCTGAATCTACCAAAATCGTGTGCCATATCATTTCCCAATGGCAAGGATGACCTGATGAATTTTGAGGTTTCTATTCGACCTGATGAAGGATATTATTTGTACGGACTTTTCCTCTGTTGTCTCCAGAATTTGCTAAAAAAAATGTGAATTTAAATTTTATTTGTGATTGTAAGAAAATTAAATGGTATTAATCTCTTTCCATATTTGTATTTATCTCATAATTTTGAATCTGGACATTATTCTTTACACCCTATTTGAATTAAATATTTTTTGTGTTGTGCCCATTTATTAAAGTGGAGTCTACTCTACACGTGAGGTAGAATGTTCGATTGAGTATATTTTTGTTAGTTTAAATTTTTGAGACAATTGGTAATTTAACAGCGAAAATTTTGGTTCCTTTCCATGTTCATTCAATATTGAAAGCAATAACAATTCGAATATTTCGTCATTCCAGGGGTGGCACATTTTTGTTCTCCTTCCAAGTTTCTCCCATCTATCCACACGAGGCACCAAAGGTCAAGTGCAAAACGAAGGTAGACCTGATCATTCTATCTTCATAGTTGTCCTGTTTTTACTCACTGATTTCTCAGATGGTATTTTCATTGGTTTATATGGTAAGGTAGCTTCATTTATAGACGGTCCTCCTTGCAGGTCTATCACCCGAATATTGACTTGGAAGGAAGTGTCTGCCTCAACATCCTACGGGAAGATTGGAAACCTGTCCTTAATATAAACACCATCATCTATGGGCTATATCATCTTTTCACGGTATTACTTGATGTGTGTGCATAGATTATGTAATTTTGTTGCCATCCATCCGATATCTGAGTGTTGTGTATTCTTTTTTTTTTCAATTGTGTGCAGGAACCAAATTCCGAGGATCCTCTTAATCATGATGCAGCTGCGGTGTTGAGAGACCATCCAAAGATGTTTGAAGCTAATGTGAGAAGGGCTATGGCTGGTGGATATGTGGGGCAAACCTTTTTTCAACGGTGTCTGTAGGTTTGGGAGCACTGAATGCTGACTCAGTCATTTCATCATTGATTTAAGTGCCCATGGATTGGATTGTAAAATTTATTTGCAAATTATAGGCTAATTGCCTGCCACAAGTAAGGGCATCAATTTCTGAGAGACCAATCAACTAAAACCCAAATGAAGACGGTGTGTTACTCTTTTATGTGAAGCAGTTTGAGTGTTAATATGCCCTGCATAATGGGGGAAAATTGCTTGCTCAAAGTTCATTATTGATCGAGTTGCCATCTTTAGTTCACACCCCTACATATTGGTTTCTTATCTTTGTTTAATGTGGTCGTAAATGGCATAAAACTGTGAAATGAACAGAAGGTTCAAACACTCTAGGGGTAGAAGTTTACTTCGTCTGACCAACAAATGGCAGTCTATTTTTGCTCCTTTCATAGATGTGAGATCTCTTGACTCTCATATTTTCCAAAACTTCATCTCTTTCTAATAACCATATTTTATATAATTCATCTTTTCTTAATTGACTTATTTTGGAATATTACATCAGGTAATGTAATTTTTTTTGTCATAACTATTTACAATTTTAGTAAGTATCTAAAACGATCCTTCAACCCAGAACATGGTCGAGTAAGGTCAAGCCGGGCAAGAACACTGACCACTTGATGAACCCAACCTCTTCTACAGCTCAATTCTAAAATGCATGCAAGCTCTATGCACTATCAAAATAAATAATGAAGTGTGGTTGAACTATGAGTAGACATTAAAAAAGAGAACAACTTCACTGATGTCAAAAAGTCTCGAAATTGTCTTGGTTAAATCTGATTTTGATACTTTTTTTTTGAAACAGAAACCTCCATTCTATGTTTCATAAAAAACTAACCATTACACAGTTTGTCCTGCAATACAAAAGTATATATGTCCAAAGGCCCTTCTTCTATCCAAATCTTCTCTTCCCTAACAATAAGTGCTATATTAGCTAGGGTGTGAGCTACTTTGTTACTCTCTCTATAAGTATGTTGTATTTTTCAATCCTGTCTATTGTAAAAAATTTATTTTATATCTTTAACTATCTATCCATTCCATTCTCATTTGCTTCTTGAGCTATTTACATATTTAATCACTACCATCGCATCTCCTTCAAATATGGCCTTTGCCCAGTTCAACTCAGCATACAACTTTAGAGCCCTCCACAAAGCATATAACTCTGCAAGAGTTGGATTACGAATACCTTCTCTTGCCTTGCACAGGGATACCAACACTTCTCCCTCTTCATCCCTCACCACTACTCCCATTCTCATTCTCTTCTTTTCCAAACCCAAAGCCGCATCCCAGTTTATTTTCACAAAACCAGCTTTTGGAATCTTCCAACTAGTCTCTCCTCTTTCCACTGTCTTGCCATTTCTCTCCCTACTACTATCAACATGCTCTTGTTTGAACTCTGAGAGGTTTTCTTGAGCTTGTATAAACAACTCAGTAGGCCCTTTGAATCTACCCTCAAACACATAAATATTTCTTCTCAGCCAAATATTTCTCATAATTGTTGCCATAGAATCTAACTCTTCATTTTGTAACTTTTCCGCCATCAACTGCCACAGATAAAGGAAATCTCCTTCATCTCGATGCCACTTCTGTATAGGACTAGAATTCTCAGCCCACACATCTACAGCTGCATTACAACTCCATAATACATGACAGACAGACTCCTATTCCAGACCACACACTAGACAAAGTGAGTTTTCCACCACATTTCTTCTAGCTAAATTTTGTCTTGTAGGCAAGCTATTACTTACTACTTTCCATATAAACATCTTCACAACCTCTGGTGTGTTTAAATTCTACAAATTCCTCCAACCACCCTTTCCAACCTTAGAATTAGATGGACCCACTTTTCCCCTCGTCTTTCTGCACATCTCAAGGTGGTATGAATTTCTCATACTATAGATCCCATCTTTTGTGAAAGTCCAAATCCTTTTATCTTGGGAATTTGCTTGACTAGGAAGACAACACACAATTTCTGCTTTATCTTCCAACAAAGTATCCCTTACCAGCTTGTAATTTCACATACCATTCTCAATCAATTTTTTCACTTTTGTATCTGCATTAAGATTCTTAATAGGAGATTGAATGCTTAATAAAGATGGCTTAGGAATCCACTTGTCTCCCCAAATACTAATTTGCTCACCATTCCCAACCCTCCAAACTAACCCCTTCTTTAGCAGCTTTAAAGAACCCTAAAGACTTCTCTAGATTTTTTAAGGCCCACTACCAAGCTTGGCCTTTAAAATCTCAGTATGTCTGAAATATTTTTCCTGTAGTACCTTTGTTGCAACTGAATTAGGCGTGGTAAGCACTCTCCAACATTGTTTAGCAAGTAGAGCTTGGTTGAAACTTTCGAGCTCTCTGAATCCCAAGCCTCCATCAGACTTTGCCATCCCCAATTTTGTCCAGCTCTTTCACTGGATCTTTTTGTCATTTTGTTTAAAACCCCATGCCTATTAAAGTTGCTATCTCTTTACATAGCCTTTTAGGAAGTTTAAAGACATCCATATGGTATGTAGGGACTACTTGTATCACTGCCTTCAACAACACTTCCTTCCCCGAGAGAGAGAGGAACTGGTTTTTCAAGTTAGATTTTATTCCACACTCTATCATTTATCCCTCTAAAGGTATTATATTGAGACCTCTCCACCATTATTGGTAGTCTCAAATACTTCTCACAATTATTTTGCACCCTTATAACTCTAACGTCCTTAACTATTTTAATTATCTCATCTCTTTGAGTATTGGAACTGAAAAGGAGGGAAGTCTTATGTCTGTTTAAGCTCTATCCCAAGGCTTGTTTATACAACTCAAGCACACTCTTGATCCTCCTCCATTCCTGCCAGTTAGCTTGTCCAAAGACAGTGCAGTCATCTACGCCTTCTAGCCACTGACACCCCTTTTAAATCCCCTCCAACTTCTATCTGGTTAATCAAAGTACTCAACTCCTCCACACAAATAAGGAATAGATATGGAGACAAAGGGCCTCCTTATCTCAAACCCTTGTTGGTAGGATTGTAGCTCCTGGTTTCCCATTCACCAAAATTGCATACAATACAGATGACACACACTGCATTATCAACTCCACCCATCTATCCCTAAAGCCCATCTTCATCATCACTGCACCCATTCTACTCTATCATATGCTTTAGAGATATCAAGTTTTAATGCCATACTCCCTCTTCTGCCTCATTTTCATAGAGTGTAGAATTTCATAAGTAGCTATAATATTGTCAGTAATGAGTCTCCTAGGGATGAAAGCACTCTGATTCTTGGAGATGACTTCATTGAGTACCAATTTCAGTCTATTAGCTAGAGTCTTAGAAATGATTTTGTACAGCATGTTGCATAAACTAATTGGCCTATAATCTCCCACTATTTTATGCAACAAAAATATGATTAACAGTCTTCAACATACCTCCACCTCTCAGAAAATTAAAAGCAGCATCACACACATCCTCCCCCACAATCTTTCAATATGTTTGATAAAAGTAGGCCCCATAGCCATTTGGCCCTAGAGACTTCAATGGGCCAATTTGGTGTAGTGCAACTTCCACTTCCTCTTTAGTAAACTCTTTCTGTAGTGCTTCATTCATAGCCCTTGTCACTTTAGGTTCCATAGATTGCAGGCAGGTTTCAATAACTGTTGTCGATGGTGCAACTGTTCTATGTACTTCTGAGTAGTGATTATTAAAAGCCATGCTATGCCTTATTGATCCTCCAACAATCTGGCTTGAGAATCCATCACTGCTTGAATTTGATTTCTCATTCTCTGGGTTGCACAAGCATGAAAAAACTTGGTATTCTTATCACTCCGTCTCTACCAGTTTCTCTTAGCCCTCTGCCTCCATTTGACATCTTCTTGCACTAACAACACCCCTACCTCCTTCTGCAACTCTCTAATTTCCTTAACATTTTCTGGTCCTTTATTATCTTGTAACTTCTTGATCTTCACAGTCAATCTCTCTATCTCTTTCCCTCTATCACTATCTTTATTTTTAGCCCACTTCTTCAAGATCCCATTGCAAGAATGTAACAACTATTGAACCTTTTTCATAGGATCAGTACTGGACTCCTAACCTGACCAACCACCCTTCATTACTAATTCACACTCTTCATCTTTCAACCATTTGGCTTCAAAATTAAACTTATTTGCTCTACTCACATTTTTGCTAGAAACTTCCACAATGGATAGCAAAATTGGTATGTGGTCAAAACTTCTAGTAGTGAGCCCCTTCGCCTTCACATCTTTAAACTTTTCTCTTCATATCTGATTTGCAACACGCCTATCAAGTCTCTTGCTAGTGAAAGTATGATTAGTGTGCCTGTTACTCCATGTAAAGGGACTCCCCACAAATCCCAAATCAGACAAGTTATTTTCCTCTAATACTTCTCTAAACTGCCCCATCAACCTTTCCTCACGTTGTCTTCCCCCTTCTTTCTCTGACTAGAGCATTATTTCATTAAAGTCTCCAGTCACACACCAAGCCTCCCCATTTTTAGGCCTTAATGTGGACAACAACTCCCAAGACAACTTCATTCTCATGGTATCAGGGTGGCCATAGAAGCCAAAAAAGAACTACATATCCATCCCCCTTAACTTCTAATCAAACTGTCAATGTGTCATTGTGAGTAGTTTAGAATTTCTAAATCCAAATCACTAACCCATAACAAAGCCAGACCCCCTTTCTTCCCTACAGGTTCCATTACAAAACAACCTTTCATTCTCATTCTTCTTTTCAATCCTTCCACCCTTCCTACTTTTATCATGATTTTAATTAAAAAACTAGTTTGAGCTTCTTCTCATTTACCAACAAGCAAAGGTCTTGAACTGTTCGAGGGTTCTCAAGCCCAAGCTCTCGGCAGTTCCAACTTAAAAAACTCATAATGTCTGGCGGCTCTGCATTTCTCATTCTTCCAATCGACTTTGCTCTCAGACAAGGACCAAATTGAGCTTCACTACCACTCTTCTGAATACACCCTTGTTCTTCGTGCACAATACATCTACACTGAAAGCACATTCTCGATAATTTTTCGTATTGGAAGGGTAGCCACATATTATCACCTTGCAGATTAATTATTTTTCCTCTTGCTAAAGTCTTCCTCAAGTCAAATTCAACTTTCACCCGTAGATATTGAGCTCATGCTACATCTTCTTCCTGAACCTCCACTTCCCTTACCTTCCCAATCATATTCCCTATCATCTCACCCATCTTTCGGTTCATACAGTCCAGTGGTAAATTGAACATTTGGATCTAGAAGCTTTGATGAAAGAAATCCATTGAATGTATTTGGGTATTTCCAACATAAGGTTTAAGAACAAACAAGTGGTTATCAAATAACCATGGGCATCTCCCAGAACCTTGTTCTTATCCCTTACATTAGAGAAGGAAATTACAAAATTATTAGATCCAAGCTCCTGAAAAACTATCGGTCTACTAGCCTCTCTCATTTCTTCTCTAATCCCTCAATTTTCACTCTCTGCCCACCGTAACAAGCAGATACTACCTCCTCCTTCCGACGAAGCAAGGAGACTTAATCACCTTCACCTTCCTAGGAAGCAGGAATACTTAATCACCTTCACCTCAATCGTCTTTGTCCCTATGACCTTCGAGAGGCGGTTGAGAGAAAAAAACAGTTTGAGAGAAGACTTGATTTTGATACTTGAACTATATATGTTGAAACTGTAATTTTTCAATAAACTATTAGTTAAATCGGTTATTTTATAAACAACTAAAGACTTATTAATAGAAATGTGTACAAAAAAGGATTGTTACATCAATAACCATCGTTCACAAAACGATGGCCGTACGTAATAACGAGAAAAAAATGCAATATTTCTAGAACTTTAAAAACTAAATTCAAGTATCATACATAATTTCGGAACCAAAATTTGGAAGAAACCATCTTCGCAAAAGCTATTTTTTGACCTCCAAAACATGTATGCCCTGACAGCTGCACAGATAGATTATTGTTGCATAGTATTATCAGAATAAGCTAAAATTGCAGAAATATCAGAGCAAAGTGCCTTTAGGAATGTAAGATTGAGTTTGAATGTTCCCTAATGAGCCTTGTAGATGTAATTCAACCTATCTAGTTATCTTTCCCGTGCTAGCCGACCCAAGTGCAGGAGATAGTCCTAGTTGGACAACACCGGATGAGAAGTGTCACCATCTCAGATTCACGGAATCTGTATGAACAAGAAACTTCACCTTTGCCAACTTTTTTTCAAAAGAAGGATCATTTTTCAGAACTTCCAAAAACCATGGTCAGAATATTCGGTTGTTCAATCCTCTCGTACATAGTTCATTTTAAGTGAAAAAACTCAAACCTGATTCGTGGGAAAATTTCCTAATCCTAAAAATCTGAAGTCCTTGGAATCTTACAGTCTATTCACATGATTTAGTACTTCTGCATCCAAAGCAATGCTTCTTAAGTCATTTGTTCCTCTTTCGAAGTAGCCAATCTTGCATTTTCACGGTCCCGCCTAAAAGTATGATACAGAGGTGTGTAAAACAAGCAACACAATCCAAATGGAATAGCCATCATCATGATAAGTCCCTTGGACAATGCCAGAGCCTCCTTTGCAGACCCTGAAACTGGATCCACAGATTTTGAATCATAGCCATATATCTTCTCTGAAAGAATACCTACCAAGGGAGCGGCAACAGAAGAGAATGATCCTTCAAAAGCTCGATCAAATGCATAAATCATGGTCCGGTGCTTAGAAGGTACCACCTCAGCAAACATAGGGCCATTTGCAGCAGTGGCATTCCAGCTGATGGTTAGTCCCATTAGAAAGAGAGTTGCAGCAAAGGTGAAATAGCTGCCTACTAATTGGGGGATTACTGTAAGAAGGAACCATGAGAATGGGATGCCCATGAAGGCGCTAAACTGCGCACACATGATACGACCAGAGTTGGGGTAGATTTGTGATATTCGATCAGCTATTAATCCACCAAGGAGGGACCCCGTAGCACATCCAACAGCAAAAATACTTAAAAGGGTTGCTGCACTATTATGATCAAAACCTGCAAAAAGACCAGATGGCATCATAGGAACAGCTCTATGAAACCATAGGGTTCTACCATTCATATTGGCAGTGAATTGTATTAAACAGATCTAAGCCTCATTTTAGCAGTGAATTTCATATAATGGCTCCCCAATTTCAAGTATGCAGGTGAAGGAAATAAAATAGAAAGGTTACTACGCAAATAAATTTCACTTCTTTCATACATTGGTTAACCATGAGTAATCTTTACTTTGGCACTTCACCAGGATAGTAGGCCTTTGATGCAAATTGTAAAATATCATATATAATTTCAGCACATGTGGCATATAATACACCAAGGAAAGCATTAGGGTTTGCTTTCAAACTCACCAATTAGTTCAAACCACATAGTGAAGAACACCATGGCAGTCCATGGTAGTGACCCAACAATGCCCTGCAACACAATGATTTGAAATGTTTTCACTTTCATAACAGTTTTCATTGCCATCCAAGACTCCAGCCAAATTGAAGCTGCAGTACTAGCATTGCCCTTATCTACCAAATCAGTCCTGAAACATAAAGCAGCCAAGTTTCCAGAAACTGAAATAAGTGGAGAAAATGCATTTGATTGGCGATATTATTTATATGCAGATGGAGAACTACAATGAAATAGAAAACAAACTTGGGGGAGAAAGGAAAAGTGACATTACCTTTCTTCATCATCGCTGGTACAATGAGCAACACTGGCTATTTTTCTAGGGTCTACCACAAACAAGAAAACAAGCCACCCAATTAGTGAACTCAAGATTGCCATCATGACAAAGGCTACACGCCATCCAGGCATGCCCCAGTACTGCTGACCAGCCATAATTGTTGCTAGAACACCACCTCCGATGCCACCTAAAGTACCAACAAGGCTTAGCAGCCCAAATCCTGCTCCCCTCACTCCATCTGTATAGCTATCAGCAATGAAGGACTGGAGTGCTGGTATCACAATGGCCAAACCAAAGCCATTTATTGCTCTCCAGAATGCAACTTGAAAAAATTGTTGACTCGCACCCACTGCAGCAGTTGATACGGCCCAGAAGAAAGTGCCCATTGCAAGAACTGTAGGGCGATCGTAGTTTATAACTAGTACACCTGCCAAGGGTGATGCAAGGCCCTGCACGAGGTTCCTTATAAATGTAAGATAGCCCAAGTCAGATGGCCCAGCACTGAAAGCTTCACTGACTTCTTTGTAAACAGCTGGGAGGAGATTCTCGTCAGCACGCTCCATTATGGCAGCCATGTTTATAAGAATGAGAGACAGAGAAACCCCAAAAATCTTTCTTCTTCTGTGAAAAGAGAACAATTGCAAGGATGCAACAGACAGTCAATTTGAGCATTGCGTGAAACTCCTCTAACAGAGAAGCAATCATTGTTCTGAATCAAGCGCCAAAAGACACTAACAGCATCTTGAACGGCATAAGCATTTGCAATCTCGATGTGAGCAAGTGTGTATATAGAAATGCATATTGACACGGCACCCTGACTTTTAATTTTTTCACTGTTAGCTATTAAATTGGTACTCTCTCAATCCTTCTTGACAACAAGAAGCCATATACAGAATGATTACTTTGGTGGGTTCCTCGTGCTAATTGCATTATCCCCAAACCCATTTCGATGCTCCAAATGCTGTTTTTCCTCAACTAGCTCTACCTCAAAAGACGATCCCCAAGCTACTAAAGGGGATCCACATGGGTATAATTTATGTATCTATAAAATAACAATAGGACTTTTCTAATCTGTATAACAGATAAACAAAGATCAAAGGGTACAAATTAAGTGCTTTCTCCCCACATTTCCCTTGTTAATATCGTTTCAAATGATGTTTTGCAACCAGCAACTTTGAATAGCCGTTAAAACAACAATGCCATTTCTGCAGCATCGTTATATTTGCTTCTTATGGATATTGTAAATCCACTGACTAGTATCAAAGAAAAAAAATGCGAAAGCTCTATACATTATATGTTTCATAGACAAATATTTCAGACCCACAAAGCAATCGGAATTAATCCAATATGGTATTATGTCTAACACCATATCACAGTTTTTTAATCTGGATTTAAAATCTGCAAGTGCTAAATTAAGTCACCTAAATTAGCAGCAGGAAAAGAAGAGAAATTTCAAGAAACGGCTACTCCAAGATTATCTATATAAACCAATCAAAACCTTAATAAATACTAATCAAAGGCTGTTATTGGAAATTAATTAATGAAGAAAAAGAGAAGTTGGAAGCATTTACTGAACATTAAAAAGTCAACGGAAACGAAAACCAAAAAACCGTAACCAGAAATATGGGAGAATTCAAAAACTCACTTCATAGTTTCCAATCGTCTGGGAAGCAGAGGTTTGGATGGAAGACGAGCACCAAATCTTGAGGTGACCCGATTGATGTCCATGAATCAAGAATCCTCGGAACCTAAAAAACTGGGACAACAGGTCATCCCCGGCATCTATAGCGGATCTACCATGCCAACTTGCGCTGTCCAAAACACTGAACGCCCCGGGACTCATCGGGAATTTGCTCAAAAGAAACAAATGGGATATTATTTATATATTAAGCATCCAACGGATAATAATCCAAAACGAAAACAAAGAAAAATCAAAATCCTCTGACTGTAATGCTATGTCTATCATCTTGTTGGTGTTGGTGGTCGCTTTCAAAACGTGCGCGCACGCGCCACGGAGTAATAAAGTCTTACGTACAAAAATTGTCGGGTCATAAGTGAAGATCGGCAGTTCGAATCCACGTGCGACTTGTGTCTACGCTGGCGCCTTAGCATTTTTCCCGAGAAATAACGCATTTTGCCTTGTTTGAAATCTTCTTTAATTTTTTTTTTATTAAATTTGATGGTAATGGTACATTGGGTTCAATTATGTAATTCAAATTTTAAGCATTTTCTATAATTTAAAGGTAGATAAAAATATTATGCGAAGTCATATATTATTATGTTTATCTCTTCTAAACTATTTATAAGTGTTATAAAGAGAGAAATATAATATTAAATATTCATTCAAAATTTACTTAGTCTCAAAATTTTAATGGATATAAGGTGTCAATTTTTTTTTATGAAAAGTGTTACAGTCACTAAAAGATCGCATAAAATAAACTTACAAATTAATATAACATCATATGATATGTTAAATGTATTTTATAATAAAAATAATTTTATAATCTAATATATCATATCAAGACATGTTAATTTATAGATTTATTTTTATAAGATCTTTTTACGGTTAAAATATTTTTTTTTCTTCTATTAGTAAATTATCTAATTAAAAAAATTACCAGCGTTGACTTTAGAGACGTTGATAAATGGTGGAACTCGACCTTAAAATCTCAAAGTAATTAGCTTTTTGATTTTGCTAACCCAAGGCATATTCTTTCTGGCCCGACCCACCTTTTCCATTTATTATATTAGTTAATCTCATTATATTTTCACTATTTTTGTGGTCAGTGTAGTGCAGGATTCGGTCCGTTTTCATTTTTCTGCTGTAGAGGCACCACATCACATGTATGATGATGGATGCTTCTGGTGCAGCATGTGAAGGCGTGACCAGCCCATTATGGGCAGCCCATATACTTTTGTTGTCCTCTCTTTCATGAATCAGACATGGCTTTCTCATTGGCCTGCTTCCCATAGGCCTAATTGGCAAATCTTAGTCCTCTTAAGTTTGTTTTATGAAAGAGTGCTACGGCTTATTTTAAGCGAAAATCTATTTAGAAAGTCTTATTTTTTACATAACCAACACATCATTGATGTAAAAAAAAATTCATATCAACTATACTAAAAACTAATTGATTTTTTTAATTTTTTAAAAATTATAATGAGTCTCAATATAAGTAATATGCTAATACACCGGCTTATGTGTAGGAAAATTCTTTCCACAAATCTGTCAAGACTCTGATTCTATATTGCTCTCAAGAGGACCAAGAGATAATGATGCCACAATAAAAATAAATAAATAAAATCTAGATGATGAATGTCTGCCTTTGAGAGGGCATGAGTGGAAGAGGGTTGATAGGGGTATGTATTACGAAATTCAATGGTTGTAAGAAAGAAAGCATGATAAGTAAGTATTAATCTTAAGGTTTTAGTAAGATAAGATATATGATTTGCTTGCTAAGAAGATTATTAGGAATAGTAAGTCACCTTGTCCATGTGTTGCTTTTTATATTTAGAAAAATGCTGAAATTGAGAGAGGAACGCCTCAGTTAGTTATCAACTACAAACCTCTTAACAAAATATTAGAATGAATTAGGTATCATATCCCCAATAAGACTGATATAATCCATAAAATAAATGATGCTATAGTTTTCTCCAAGGTTGATATGAAGTCTTATTTCAGGCAAGTCCAGATTAGTGATAATGATAGATACAAAACTGCTTTCACCACTCATTTTGGATACTATGAGTAGAATGTTATGTCTTTTGGTCTTAAGAATGCTCCTAGTAAATTCTAAAATATTATAAATGATATTTTTAATTTTTTTGTTAAGATGAATGATATTTTTAATTCATTTAGTCACTTTATCATTGTTTATATTGATGATGTTTTTATCTACTCTAAATATGTTGATGAACATTGAAAATATTTGTATTTGTTTCTCGATATCATCAAACGAAATGGTCTTATTGTTTCTGCTAAAAAGATCAAATTATTTCAAACGAAAATTTGTTTCCTGGGTTATGACATTTTTGACGGACAAATTGTCTTATCGATAGAGCTATCCAATTTGCTGATAAATTTCCTAATGTCATCACTAATTAAACATAGTTATAAAAATTTATTAATTTTTTGAACTATGTTGCTGAATTCTACAGATATTTGAGGAAACATTATAAACCATTGTTTGAAAGGTTACAAACTAGTCTATCGCCTTGGTCTAACATTCATACTTCTCTTGTTAAAAAAATTAAAACTTATGTCAAGACTCTGTCTTGTCTTGGTATTTCTTACTATTAAATCTTTTAAAATAGTTGAAATTTATGCCTCTAACATTAGTAATAATGGTATTCTGAAACAAATTGTTTCACCAGGCTTATCTGAACAAATTGATTGCTTCCATTATGGAGTTTGAAATAATGTACAAACTAATTATAATACTATTAAGAAAGAAATCTTATCTATAGTATTATGAATTTCTAAATTTCAAAGTGATTTATTAAACCAAAGATTTCTATTATGTATTGATTGCAATAGTGTTAAATATGTATTAGAAAAATATGTTGAAAATGTTGATTCAAAACGTATTTTTGCCTGATGACAAGCTATTTAAGTGTTTTTTTTTTTTAATATTGAATATATTAAAGGTTCCCAAAATACTATTCTTGATTTCCTTACTCATGAATTCTTGTAGCGCCCCATTGGCAAGTAGAAGGCCCAATAAAGACAAACAAATTTCTTCTCATGTTCCTATCCCTGAAAAATAGATAGTAAAACATGAACCTTCTTCCCCTATTGAAATCACTAATCGATTTAATACCCTTAGCAGTATTGTTGTTGCTAAACCTAGTTTCTCATCTACTTTGGCCTCCCCTTATAATCCCTATGCTAATGTCATTGGTAAAACCGATTAACATATTCAACCCTTTGCTCCGGATAAACATACTATCCCAAGAACTGATTATGTTGAAAACAATATTGTCAAAACATGTTTTATATTGAACCCAATAGGAAAATATACACTGATCCCCTTGAAATTGGCCTTTGATTATTTTCCTCTTGGTTTCCATTGGGTCCTTGAACATATCCAGAAAATCCTGTAGTATTACTCCTTCATCCTTACCCGGACACAGTCCATCTTTATTAAACCCATTTTTTATAAAACCAACAAAGCCAACTAATTTCTCACAATGATTACGTTTTAAATTCTATCATTGAACCTTCTTTGTATTACGAAAAAGATCACCAATTTTGATATCACTTATTGTTAGTATGATCATATTAAAGCCTGATTTAAATTCATGTTGTTTCAAGATGTTGCAATGTCCCATTCTTGGTTCATCACTTGATAAGAAATTTAATTCCCAATTTCCTCTATGGTTTTTGAGATGGTTGCCACAATTTGGTCCCATTACAAAAATCTTCCCTGATAAACTCAATGGTGTCATAAAATATTTTTCTATTATTTATAAGACCAACCGACATGGTAAAAAATTCTTGATTTCCCTCAACTTTTGCAAAAAATATAAGATTCCTTGGATCCTGAAGTGGTGTTAAGTTAAAAAAAGATGATATTCTTGCTTACAAGAAGTGTGTCAAATGGTAGGATAAATTTTCCTGCACCCAGGATATTATAAGGGATTTCCCTCTGGCTTGTCCAAATATAGAAAGCATTGAATATTTCCCTTCTGCTAAGACTATGATTCAAACGTCTGTATTTTCCATTACCTAGGCAGTACATCAATCTGCTTCTTATGATAAATTCAGTAAATCGTCTAAGTCCAAAAATAAGTCTGTTCTCCAAGTATTTAAGAAAAAATATTTAATTTACTTATTAAAGCAGTCCCTCCAAGAAGATGATGATAATTCTGACAATAAATTCAAGAGATCCTCTGAAACCTATGTCAATATAGTAATCCTTATGAAGGTGATATATTCGAACATGATCCAGAAACTACCTCAAGGTTGTCAAGAGATTGATCCACACACTCTGTATTTTCTGCTCTTATTTATTCTGCCTTTCGCCTTCTTGGTATCAATGGATGGCTTGAACGGACAATAGATTTATTTTCTGTAACAAAATTTGATTTTTTTACCATGCTCAAACTATTTTTTGAAATAGCATTTGAAACATAGTAGTTTTCAACAAAGTCAAAAAAGAATATATGTTTTTGCAGATCACATGCATCTTTTCTTTCCATTTTCATTTAACACGCAATTGTTCTTTTTCATCAAAAGTAGCATGGTAACATCTTCTTTTCTCTTTATTATTAGAAGAATTATAATCATTTTACAAAGCAACCACATCAATCTCTAAAGCTCTCTTTATCACAGTTAATTGGTTGTGAATAATAGGAGTACCAAAATTAGAAGCAGTATGAGACATGGAAGAAGTCTCTTCTTCTTCTTTAATATGTTAATCATTTTTAGACAAATATGTATTTTAGTAGTAGAATAAGCAGTACTTACTAGCGATCCCTTTTAACTTCAAATCAAGCTTAACAATACTTTCTAGAAAATCCTTGAGATCTTGGTCTATTCTTACCAGATTTTCTAAGGCAGTAGACCTAGTGAAAGAATTTCTTCTTTCATTAATCAATAGAGACTTATTAGTCTTATTGTCAAGACTTATTTTAACAGTACCATCAAGTTATTACTGTATATAATCAAGATTAATCTCATAAAAAACAAACTTAGCAGGCTGAGATTCACGTTCCAATAACCATTCATTAAGAATAGTGATATATTTCCAGTGAATCATTTTTGCAATTTGGATCTTATCGTCAGGAGTATAATTTTGGATTAATATAGTTTTATTACCGAAATTTTTCAAAAAAGCTTTGGGATTAAGATTAGTTTTTAATACTCTATAATAAATACGATAAAAAATAGCAAGGGATTTGCTCCCTTCATCCATATTATAACCAGATGTCAAAATATTCAAAGTTAATGCTTTAAGAATGTTAAGATCATCTAAAGCAAGAGTCAGATAAAAAAAATAATCAAAATGAACAGGACCATTAAACAAAGATGACTAGATCATACCAAATATACTAGTTTCAAATTTCTTGAATTTAGCATCTTTTAAGCATAGAAGTATAGAAACATTAATCCCCTTTTGTGTAAGAGGCTTAACAACTACTTGAATAGAGATGTAGGAATTTATATCATTTGACAAGAAAATCATGAATGGATTTTTTGTTAAACAAATACAAATTTTGAAGGATTTTAAAAATGGCATAAGTCTGTTCAACTATCTTAACATTAAACTCGGTTTTAAAATTAGAGTGAATCCAACTAGTTTTGTAAAATACAACATTTTTTGCAATTAGTACAATCATTTTCTTCAAAAGAGTAGTACTCCTCCTCATTAATAATATTAATTAGGAGGCTTACTAGATCTGGAGCTAACAGATGAGTTGGACCTAAACATTCTATGCATCGAAAAACTTGCTAAAATCTTAGGATTAATACATACTTATCATGTTTTTTTTTTTCACAGCTATTGCATTTCGTAACACATATCCCTATCAATGCTCTTCCTCTCATGCCCTCTTTCTCAAGCCTTACTCATGTTCACTTATGGAAATTTACTTTACAATAAAGGTGGCGTCAATGGGAA
Organism: Juglans regia; assembly: GCF_001411555.2. Classification (NCBI taxonomy): domain Eukaryota; kingdom Viridiplantae; phylum Streptophyta; class Magnoliopsida; order Fagales; family Juglandaceae; genus Juglans; species Juglans regia. Next base: position 3,565,145 of record NC_049907.1, read on the forward strand.
TAAGAAGAAAAACACAATATTAGGGTTAGATACAGGAGTAGGACAAAAGAAGATCGTCGAAGGAATAGAAGATATAGAACCAATACAACTATCAGCAACCAAACCGTTTTGGCTCTGATACCAGGAAGGCAGACGTATTAATAAATAAGAGCAGGAATAAATATATAAATATAGGTGATAGAGCCATCCAAGTACAAATAAGAAGATAACATATTATAAGTAAGAAAATAAGAAATAGAATCAAATAAGTAAACAGGAAAATAAAATAAGCAAATAATTAATTACTTACATTATTATTATTATTTACTAATCTGTTAATTTTTTTTTTACATATATATTTGGTGGGTTCTACTGGCTATATTTTTTTTTATTATTATTAAAATTTAAAAAGCCGTGGATGCAAAGTATCGGCCATTATCCTTTAATCATGCTGAAAAATTTCGATCCACTCGTGGCTGTCAAGAATCATAATAAATAGCATGAATTGGACAGTTGACAATAGAGAGGAAAAAAAATGAAGATGATATTGATATTTAGAATAAAGAAAGGATATGCTGCATGGGTCTTCAATGCACGCGGTTTCTATATTCAATTGCTCCAATATTCCTGCCACGTACAAGATCACTGAATACATTTACTGCACCATAAATCAAATGAAGGATTAAATGCTGGTGAAAACAACGTGCATGGTGGCGTATGCGTGTAATAACGTTGTAGGATCTTTTTGATCATACACAAGTCATAGATATTGGTCCGTGACAAAGAAGATATTAATAATCCAACGACATTATGACACACGACTAACGGTCGAAGAACAAATGACGAGGTACATGCATAGTAATGAAGTTTCATGAAGTCAAGATTTCTTATCATATATATAAATATGAAATTTAATTTCGCATTAGACAAGTCCAATCCACGTGAGGATAATTAGGTGAAGGTAGTTGTCCTCTTGCCTAGTCTTGTTAACCTTTACTTTAGTCCATACACTTGTACCTTGTCATGCTTACTAACACTGTTTTAATTTCTTCGTTTATCTTTGACTAAGGATGCACAAAACGTTGGTTGTAAGTTGGATGCAGACTGATCACTGATTTGATAAAAAATCAATATGTCAACATCTGAATTCACCACTTGGCCGGGTAAGACTTTCCCTTAATGAGTGGGCCGGGAGAGTCGGGATTCAAATTTATAATCTCTACTTTGATATTACGTGAAATCATAACCTATACTAAAAGTTTAATTTGATGGAAAAAATTAGATTTAATTATTAGTATTATATTCGTAACACAACAATAATTCATCTCTTGCGCTCAATGTAGTAATTATAATTTCTCTCTCAAAGTTTGTGGGAGTACTTTTGTTTGTTCTTATGGATTGCATCCATACTAGTATTGAGACAAATCGATACAAGTAGGCAATATTCTTCAATAGAGAAGTTTCCTGCCTCTCTTACGGCCAGTAGGTCTCATTCTAACTTTGGGATGTAGTTTCTTTAATATGACTTTGTTCCCCTTCTTGTATCTGGTGAAGAAAGGTTCTTTTCAATGAATGTGTGATACCACCAACAATCTAATAAACATGTCAACGAACCAAAGTTCATTGAATCGAACAAATAGCATATATATACAGCTGAATGTATAATATGATTGACAATCTAATAAGGGAGGGTTAGATGAATCAAACATGCATGCATGCATTTAATTAAGACATGTATAGCTCTGTTAAAAAATTAGATTTTTTTAAAGAACCAAAAGAATAAATTTGACTTTTGACATATATCCCTATTCCTTATATAATATTCAATTAGCAATGTGTACAATTTATTTAGAGGGTTGAAAATAATAAGCTGGTGTGTGCTAAAAGCAGAGAAGACAACAAAACTTTGTGCGCACAATCTGTCAAACAGGTGGAGTGTAGCAAAACTTCACAACTTAGGAACTCTAGAAGACATCAATGATTTTGGCCGAGTATAATCACAAAATCTGTCAAACAAGCTCCTAATTTCTAAACAAAGATCATCAACTCCTGTATCAAAGTTCCACTTAATTTGCCTAGCTTGCAATAAAAAATAGTGTATTTCGATCAGTCTTCAGTGTAATAGCAAGTCAAAAACACTCATCTCAGAACCCGAAGGTGCAGTTCCTCAAATCTCCTCCTCCCGCGTCATGAATCACGCCTTCGACGTCAGAAGAAATTGCGAGCTGATTTCAGCAAATTTTTTCTCCTATTTTTTATACTATATTTTTATAGCATCCATAATTTGCTATGAAAATTATAAATAAATATATTTTCTTTGGGTGGATAATTTATTAATTAGAAAATATATTTATAAATAAAACAAAAATAATTATAAACAAAAATAATTATAAATATATTTTTTAATGGGTCTTGTGATAGATTATTTATTTACATATACTAGAAAGTTTGTAGCACATTTCAAAACATATTAGCATCGCTAATTTTAGAAGGTCTAGCCCAAAATTTATTTTAGTAAATGATTGGCCCATACTTAATTTTCATAATAATAAATTTATAAAATAAAGTGATTTTATATATGAGACAGACCATAAAATAGATACATAGATTCAACATTTTCTTTGCTTTATGCCAAGTTGTTGAGAACATTATAGAATATAATTTTTCCAAAACAAATCTTAGTAATTTTCAATTAAGAATGTGCATACATACGGTGTTTGCATAAAATAAGTGGAAAAGCTAGGTAAAATGACCATCAGTACTTGAAAATGAAAAATGATTTTAAGCACAATATTTTGATAAAAAAGATTTTATAAATATATAAATAATTATATAATTATTTTCTTGGCAAAAAATAAACAAATTTTCAATTTTATTAAATTAATATATTTTAATAAAAATATTGTCATCCTATTATATTATTATAAAACATCTTATAAAAAATGAATAATGATATATACACAACACATTGTACAATAATATTATAAAATGAGAGTGTTTTTGTAAAATAATGTTATTTTTATATTATGTTTTACAGAAATACCCGTAATTTAAAACATGATTGTGTAAAGTGTTGTAAAAAATGTTGTGTGTAAATCATTTTTCATAAAAAATTATATTTGAGTAGGTAATTTATAAATTACTATTATTATTTATAAATATATTTATAAATAAAACAAAATCATTACAAATACTATGCAATATTTGGTGGGAGCCACATCTATCAAATCTCTAAAAAGTCAAAACCATCTCATCTGACTTCATAATCTAAACACACCATTTTTAAAAACCATCTCATCTCATATCTGAATCCGAACAAGGGCTTAGTGTTGCAAAATACCTATAGAAAATTGAACCTGATTTCAAAAACTGGGCAATCAGTGATATCTTCTAGTAATATATGTTTAGAGAAGTGTTACAATTACAAATAAATTTATAAATTGAAATGATTTTATATAACATATTAGATCTATTTTATAATATAAATAATTATACAATTTAACGTATTATACCAATTTATATTAATAATACTTTTATGAAATCTATTATAATTAAAATATTTCTCATATTATAATATCAATAGGTGAAGGAGAGGAGGGGAGGGTAGTCATGAGGACGGTCCGTGAGCAAAGAAGAAAGTAAAAATGGATTGGCCAATTTAGAGTAGTAGTATTGGTTTATATATATGTACTTACAAAATCATTTCTTTTGTATATCCATTTTGTCATTCAAGTAAAATTTTTATATTGACATATACATATTTGAGACAAAATAATAAAAAAATATTATTATTTTATTATTATTAATTTTTTGATAAAATCAAATTTTTTTATATATTTTGTAATTAACATCCACTACATATATTTGACATTAATAATACAAATGTAATAATAAAAAATATAATTTTTTATATATTATATTAAAAATATAATAAAATGAAAAATATACATAATATATTATAATAATAAAATAAATGTGTAAGTGAATGTTTATTGTGTTGTTGAAAGAAAGAGAAAATGAAAGGATTGTGAGAGAGAGTGGGAGGAGAGAGAAATAATAATTAAAATATAATTTATAGGGTGAATAGTAATTATCCAAATTTAAATAAGTACTATTCATATGTAGTTAAATATTTAAATATGTATAAGTTAATATGAAGAATTTTAAAATCATATTATACAAATTTGATTTTATATATGCATATGTATAAACCAATATTAATTGTCGGTCTCGTTTGTTTTCGAAGATGAGATAAAATGAAATGAGATTAAAGTTAAAAAGTTGAATAAAATATTGTTAGAGTATATTTTGTAATATTATTTTTATTTTAGAATTTAAAAAAATTAAATTATTTATTTTATTTTATATTAAAAATTAAAAAAATTATAATAATTAGATAAAATGAGATATTTTTCTAAAACAAACGAGTTCTTAATTAACATAATGAGCGTTTGGGGGCAATGTTTTTGGGGGAATGATGGATCATGGAACTCCCACGTGGTCTCCTTGACCAATGAGAACAAAAGATACAGAGAGGGGCAGGTGGTCCCCGCACCCACGATGTCTCCCTTCCACGCCGCCCCCGCACGTGTGTCAAAGTCTTGTTCCCTTCCTTGCCTTAAAGCCAGTTAGCTATCCCGTCCCGCTCAACCTTAGCTGGATCCGCACGTGCCCATCCCATTGCCCCAACTATAACGTCTTTTGGTCCTTTGGACCAAGGCCTCCTTTTTTTTTTTTTTTTTCCTTAAAATATATATATATATATATATGTTTTAAGTGTTTTATTAGATTTTGAGGAATATAAAAAAAAAATTATAAAAACAATTATTGGATATAATTATTAACTAAAAATGTATCATATTTATAAAAATAATATTATTTTATTAAAATATCCTTAATTAAAATATAATTATATAAAATATTATAAAATAAAATAAAAAATGATACTATACCTTCTGAATTTGTATTCTCAATTTGGTCGTTTATTTATTTTAAATTAATAATTAAGAAAATAATTATTAATATATTGATATTTTTTATTTTTTAAAAATATTTAAAGATATTTTAATATTAAATACGAATTACTTAAATATTTTTAAAAGAAAACCTTAAATACGAAATAACTATTACAAATAGGCTAAAAATAAAGTTCGTACGTTAATTCTGAAAATATCAGAAGGACTTCAATGGGTAGGTTGAAAACTGGAAATTACTAAATTAGAATCACAATGGGGACAGTACTGTCATTTACTTTTGTCTAAACGGTGGTATTTTAGTCATATCGGCAAAGTTCATGGCGTGTACCCCTCGTAGTTTTGTAAACGACTTGGGGACCACACTCACGTGTTGTTTGGTCTGAACGTCGCCACCAGCAGCGTGAGTTCTTTTTTATTTTCTGAGGTCTCTGGGTCGCACGTGTGGAGCCGACTCCTCGCTGCAAAAAAAGTACGGTGATTTGGACGGGGGGGCGTGGAGAATGCTTTTGTTATGGGACCCACATACCCACGTGCTTTGTCTATATGTGGTACCGTTCAAACTGAACATCAACGTCTGAAACTCCGTGAGAGCGAAAACCCTCAAATTCCGGAGGGGCATCTTTTATTTCTGTTTTAATCATCGCCTCGGAATTTCCGCCTATGTCACTCAATCACAACCCGTTCGATCAAAGCCCATCGTTTAGGTTGTGTTTGAAAGTTGAAGTGAGTTGAGTTGAGATGATAAAATATTGTTAGAATATTATTTTTTAATATTATTATTATTTTAGAATTTAAAAAAGTTGAATTATTTATTATATTTTATGTTGAGATTTAAAAAAATTGTAATGATGAGTTGAGATGAGTTGAGAGTGGTTTGAGTTCCAAACGCACCTATAGATTTACAATTTGTAATTTCAAGGCATTGCACGTGATGAAAAAAAATTGAAATTTATTTTAAAATAAAAAATAACTATGTAAAATAAAAAAAATTATTTTTTTAATGAAATAACAATATATTTATTGTAAAATAATAAAAAAATTTATTATTTATTTAAAAAATATTATTAAGATGAGATGATATGAGATGAGATGATATGAGATGATTCTAAATAAAAGTTACAAGTTAAATAAAATATTATTTATTATCATTATTATTTTAAAATTTAAAAAAATTTAATTGTTTATTATATTTTATATAAAAATTTAAAAAAATTATAATAATAAAATGAGATAAAATCGTTTCTGTGTCTAACACCTTAAGCATGTGGCTTCCTTTTTTTTTTTTTTTTAATTCTAAAACCTTCTTGGATGACTACTTGCTATTAATATGTATATAAAAAAAAAAGGTTGTTTTAATTATTTTCATTTCATAATTTTTTAACATAATATTAAATATTTATAGAATCAAATTCTGAATGTGTTTGTTCTATGAGTGCATGACTTTATCCAAATATCCAAATATGACTTATTTTGACTCATCTTTCTTCTGCTTGGATTAACTTGGTAGCTTATGTTGTGCAAAACTCAACGTGGAAAGGACCAAATATCACATAATTAATAAACGAAGAAACGATATTCAACTCCCACTATCAAATTTTAAAATTTTAAAATAATAATAATATTAAAAAAATATTTTAATAATATTTTTTTCTAATTTTCATATTTCTTTTAAAACCATCTTATTTTATCTCTAAATCCAAACTAATCCTTAACTAAATTTTAAAAATAATTTTGATAAAATCAATATTAATGCTGTAAATGAAGGTAAGAGTTTTTTTTTTTTAAATTCGAATTAAAATGAAAGATATATTAGTATATAATAATAACGTTAAGATTATATTCTATAATAATATTCATAATTAAAAATATAAATTGTAAAAAAATTATAAAAAATGAATGAGGGCTTTGTCATTTGAAAAATACTACTATATCGCCCAATTGTTATCGTTTTATTTGATCGCTCAGTAAATTTTATTTATTTTTATTTAATAATTAAAGAAATAATTTTTAATATATTAATATATTTTTTATGTTTTTTAAAAATATTTAAAAATAAAAAAAAAAGTTAAATAAAAAAATATTATTTTTACACTAGCGGTAACTTGCGGCTAACCGCTTCAAGCGGCACAGTGGTTCAGCTCCTGTCATTTTCGTTACCGCGTTGGATGGACCACACCACCGGCACCCTGGTCAAGAGCACGCTGTGTATGCATACTAACCAACCCATGCATGTGCCTTTGATATAATGGGAACTCTATCAAATCCATCCACGTCTTCTGTAGGTCCTACCTTACTATTCCCAAGCTTTATAATTTGGCATTGTATCATTCTATTTTTTTAAATAGATTAAATAAAATAAATTTCCATAATTTTTAAAATAAAAATAACCTGAAGTTCCTGTTTTGCCCTTTAGGAGGAGGACTGACTAATTGAACTCTATCCTCGCCTGATGCCTCCCTATCTCTATCTCCGTGAAAGGGAAGCATCATTTCTCTCTCTTCACTTGATTAAAGAAAGCGCTGTTCTTGTGCAGCAGACTGGTCTCTGCCCGATCTGATCCGGTGATATTCCTCTCCTCTGAATGCTCTCTCCCGAGAAAACACAGTAGCAAAAAGCAAAAGTCTTGAGTGGGAAAACCGAGAAGCTTGAGAGAGGGGTTGGGCTTTGGGGTTGGAGTAATGGCCGGAGGGGGGTCTTCGGGGAGGTTGCCGACTTGGAAAGAGAGGGAGAACAACAAGAGGAGGGAGAGAAGGAGAAGAGCCATTGCTGCCAAGATATACTCTGGTCTTAGAGCTCAGGGGAACTATAAGCTTCCCAAGCACTGCGACAACAACGAGGTCTTGAAGGCGCTCTGTGCCGAGGCCGGCTGGATCGTCGAAGACGATGGCACCACTTATCGTCAGGTTTCGTTTTCACCCTTCCTCGTTTATTTTCTGCTCTCTGCCGTGTTATTCGCACTTCTGGTTTTGCTTTTCGGTTCTTGGTTTTAGCCAATTGTTTTCTGGGTCTATTTGTCTTCTCTTTATTTTTTTGGAGTTTCTGAGACATAAATGGAGTTATAATTTTCTGGGTTTCCATTCAAAGACCCAAGTGCATGCACTGATTGTCATTGAATTTTCATTTCGATCTTAAGATGCCGTAATTTTTGTATTTTGTATTTTGTATTTTGTATTTTGTATTTTGTATTTTTGTTTTTAAGTTCTGGATTTCAGAAGCTCCCTAATCCTTAAGTTTGACCGGTGAGTTCGTTCGGTAATTTCCCTCTCTAAATCTGAGGTTCGCTTTAGTTATGTTATATGGCGTAATGTGTCTTAATTACAGAACTTGTTTTGGTTTGTCTATCAGAATGATGGGGTAGGATCTAACTTCTGAGTTTGCTTTGTTTGCCAGGTTTAGAAGTAGATTTAGGTTCTTCGCCATATGTTTGCGTTTACAGTGAAGAAGTTGAAATTGATTCAATCTCTCTATTATTTATGTACATCATCGTGTTGAAAAATTGTCCGTTTACCGTTCCTGCTTTGTCCGGTTGGCAGATCATTCATTTGCTTGTGTTTTTAGATCGTCCTTGGTGCCACATTTATTCAATTCAACGTGGTAATGACTGGGAAAAAAATAGAAAAAAAACCATGAAACTTGATCAATATTTCCTGCTTCCGCAATAAATTAACATTGCATTTCGATATAATCTTATCTCCTGCCTAACTCTTTTGCTAATACCTTTCATACAGGGAAGCAAGCCACCCCCTGGCGAGATTGCAGGCACTTCAACAAACCTCAGTGCATGTTCCTCGCTTCAACCAAGCCCACAGTCCTCAAATTTCGCGAGTCCTATACCATCCTATCATGCCAGCCCATCATCGTCCTCCTTCCCAAGCCCTACACGCTTTGATGCAAACCCCTCTACATATCTCCTCCCGTTCCTTCGCAACATTGCCTCCATCCCCACAAATCTCCCTCCTCTTAGAATATCTAATAGTGCGCCAGTAACGCCACCTCTTTCATCACCAACCTCTAGAGGTTCAAAGCGAAAACCTGACTGGGAATCTCTTTACAATGGCTCCCAAAACTCCTTCCACCAACCTCTCTTTGCTGCCTCTGCCCCTGCAAGCCCAACACGGCGCCACCATATTATGCCTGCCACAATACCAGAATGTGATGAGTCTGATGCATCCACAGTGGACTCAGGTCGCTGGGTCAGTTTCCAGACAGTTGCACATCTAGCACCTCCTCTTTCACCAACGTTTAATTTAATGAAACCAGGGGCCCAACAGGGTTCTTTCCATGAGGGTGTTGATGGACATAGGGGCCTAGACTGGGGGGCTGCAGCGGAGAGGGGGAGGGGCTCAGAGTTTGAGTTTGAGAGTGGCAGAGTGAAGCCATGGGAGGGTGAGAGAATCCATGAAGTAGGAGTGGATGATCTGGAGCTTACATTAGGGAGTGGCAAGACCCATGGTTAACCATCCTGTTGATGACAAGGCATGATAATGTATAGAAGGAAGGAAGATTTCGCCTTGTATGTTGGTTTAGTTGTGCATTCCCCACTATACATGGTTTTCTTTGCTGGGATGTGTGGCATTGCTTGGTATCTTTTGTGACTTCTGCCACTATAGGGAGACTTGCATTTGATAGTGGTGCACCCTATCCTTTCTTCATGTGTACAGTTCTCTCCCTATGAGCCATTGCGGAATTGGATATTAATTAGATTCATTTACGAAAAGATCGAATTTCGGACAAGCTTCATTGAAGGAAAGCGTCCCCAGGTTATTATTCATGTGGTGGGAAAGGCTAAAGCGGGTGAACTTGGAGGTCTTCCTGTTGATTAATTATGTTTGGAGTATCTTCTTCAATTCTTGATTTATTGTAGGAACCTATTTGAATAGACAGTGGGGTTGTCCGAGAATTGTGTACCTTTATCATTTTTGTTTTATTTGGGATTAAAACACAACGGCAGAGGTTGCTAATGTCTTGTTAGCAAACAAATCCATCTGCTTTCTTCCTTCGTTGGGCTAGAATCTTCTATTATAAGTTCAGGTGAAGTTTTTCAATCAATTTCCTTTTTATTATGAGCGAGTAGTCCCTTTGATTGCCTCAAATTTCACACTGGTGCTCAAGATAATCTTCTGTGTTTGTTGCATTCAAAATAGGATATTGGGGTTGATCTGTTCGAATCTCAAGATAAATGTCAGCTTTCTTAAAACATCAGGATATTGTGCTCAAGATAATCTTCTGTGTTTGTTGCATTCAAAATAGGATATTGGGGTTGATCTGTTCGAATCTCAAGATAAATGTCAGCTTTCTTAAAACATCAGGATATTGTGCTCAAGACACTGGTGCTCAGGTTGTCTGTTTGCTTACATTAGGATATTGTGCTCAAGATAAATCTCAGCTTTCTTAAAACAAAAGTTGATCTGTTTGATGCATAAGAGGATATTGGGGTTGAGCTTGTCTCTAAACATGGAAGCATAAAATGAGAAACTTTCAGATTTTTATTTTCCTCGATGGACAAAACCACTCGCCATCTTCTTAGAGGTTTGGATTCAAAACTCACATTAACTCATCTCATCTTATCATTATAACTTTTTCAAATTTCAACATAAAATATAATAAATAATTCAAATTTTTTAAATTTCAAAATATCTTTCTCAAATTTTGACATTAAATATAATAAATAATTCAATTTTTATTTTACTATTCATAGACTATTTCAATTTAAATCCAAACCTCTCCTTAATTTATCATTTTATTATTTTCTAACGCGTCATAAAATGATTGGTAGATTAGTAAAAATTAACAAATAGTTTTAAATTATTTGATCTCGCCTTAAAGGATGATGATATGACGATAATTTATGATTGACGCATTACTCTTCCTCTAATAAGATCATTTGTGAGCCTTTTTTTTCCACTTGCACTTGACGCGCTATGTTTGTTGCCTTTTTCTGGGTCAAAATAACCATCTCCAAACAAAACTAGAGGACCCCTACCCATGGGAACTATGCCATAGGGGTGCTACACGTACCCGTGGGGGCCACCTTGGTCCCGCCCCTACCCCTTGCATGGGTGGGGAGACAATCTGGACCCCTGAATCTCGGCACTGCGTCTCATGGGCGGGTGTCCTTGTCCGGATGTCGGAGGACGAATTGGCACCCACGGCAGCCCTCACCCAAAACCCCCCATCGCCCAAAAGCAACAGAAAAAAAAAAAAAAAAAATCAAAACCCAACACCAAAATCAGAGAGGGAGGAAGGCTACTAGGGTTTAGGGCTGAAAACTGATGGGTTCGGCGCGGTTTCGGTGCCAAACCGACGCCAAATCGATGTCTGCCATGAGATGAAAAAACCGGCCGAAACCGATCGACTAGGGGAGAGAAAACCGATATTATCGGTCTCGGCGCGGTGTGGTTCGGTTCCTCGGTCTGCCGTCGGCGTCTCTGTCACGGAGGAGGGATATGCCACCGTCTACCATGAGAGAGTAGAAGAGAGTTGCAACTTGCAGGTGAAACAGAGCGAACGGAAGAAGACGTGGGGAAGAAGAAGAAGAGGGGCGAGGGGCAATTAAATCCATTTTGAAACGATGCCGTTTGGCTTTTAAGCCAAACGGCGCCGTTCCATATATATATTTTTTTAAGTTCCAAGAGAAAAACGACGCCGTTTCACTTAAATAAGTGAAACGACGTCGTTTTATATAAGAAATATATTGTAAAAAAATATATATAAGACGTCGGCCGGTTTGTCGGTTTAGACCGGGATTGAACCGCAGACCGAACCGGCCGACGTCGGTTTCCTTAATTTCCTACCGCCGGCCGACCGGTTCTTTGCCAGTTTCGGCCGGTTCCTGAATCCGGCGATCGGTTTGAGTCGGCGGCGGTCGGTCTGGCCGGTTTGTGTACAGCCTTACTGGGGTTTGGACAAAAGGAAGAGAGACTGAGAGAGGAAAGAGAGGGAGTAGGGGACAGAGAGACGCCGCGGGGAGATGTTATTTTATTTAAAAAGATAAAATAAAATTTAAGATAAAAAGGTTTAGTTTACGTTGTCACTTCCTTTTTACGGGTCTTGCCGACCAACCCTATGCCATGATTGATACTATAGTTTACCAACCGATACAAAACCTTATATTCCAACAATTACTCCCTCTGCAGAGGGAATCATTTCAGCTTCAAAGCACCAGCCTCGTGAGGGAAGACCTTAGTGGTGAAACATCTGAACTTCCAAGGAGAACACGCAACCCACACCTAAACTAAGGCTGAATGGTCATTTTTATTTCTAAAATTAGTAAAAAATATCTAGGAACATGAATTATCATTCTTATTCATTTGTTTGGTGATAGTATACAATGTTTTCACTAGAATAACAAGCTCGTCTTTCCTATTATTGTAACAAAAATAAATTAAAAAATAATTCAACACGGCGGCCGACCACCTCACAAGACGGCAAGGGTGATCGTAACCATTCAATCGTCATCTTAGAGTTTATTTTACGTATGAAACGTTCATTAATAATTTCATTAACATGTATATTAACTTGTTTTCGCAATGTTGGATTCAATTTCCTCATGCATCAGTTACTAAATTCAGACACGAGGCCATATAATTTTAGATTAATTTGGACCTCGGCTTGGTTGAAAAGAGGAAATTCTACATATAATTTACTTAAAATTTTCAGGATTCCTTCGTATTTAAATACGGGACATTTGAACGAAATAGAGCGTGCAAATTTCGTACAACTCAATGTCATGTTGTGAGACAAATATTTTCACAATATTGACATTTACTTCGTATAATTATTCTCGAGCTACTGATCCGCTAGTCCAAGATTGGCAACATATTGTATATGTGCCACGTTTTAAAAAGGCTGCAATATTTAAGTGATAAAGATACAGTTTTCTTCACAACTTTATTTTAATTGGAGGATTTTTAAAATATTTATAAAATCTGATCAACATATAAAAAATTTATGACATAATTACAAGTATTTTCTTCAATAATTGATTCACTATGTAGAGGAGAGTGAGTAGGTAGGAGACGACCTACCTGAATTGTACCATCCGTGCATATCATTTATTCAGTTTTCTTTTGGACTAGAACCAAGAAAAAAATCAAAAAAGAAGTTCGGTTTGTGAAGTTTGGTTTTGTTGGTACGTCGGTTCGATTTGATAACTCAACTTGACAAGAATGCATTACGATTTGTTTTATAGATTTTTAAGGAGGCTTGGACTGATAGGGAGAAGTTGGAGCTAACATTGCCAAGCTTTGTGGGGGTATGGGGTCAACGTCTCCTGGGAAAACTTTTGGCAGCATTTGCGATCAGAAAAAATGTCAGGCAGAAAGTTTGCTCAACGTTTACGCGACAAGAGGTTCAGACAAAGAGTTTGCTCAAATCTCGCTCAGTAAGTAGTAGCTTGAGCGAACATTGGACAGAAATCTCACTCAAGGCGAGCTCGACATTCTTCTCGAGTGAATAATGCTGAAAAGTGAAAATTATGATTTTCGCCGTATGACACTATAAATATATACTTGATGAATAGTTTAGTATATTTTGAGTGTTCTGAACAGTGAGATTTTGCCCCAAAGTGTATTTTGTAATTCTTTAATATAATAAAATTATCTACATCTCTATAGACGTAGACATGTTGCTAAACCACGTTAATTTTGTGTCGTGTGATTGATTTGCTTATAAATTCATTTGTTTTGTCTTTAATTTTTTACTCTTTATCTTAGTTTTTGAAGACTTTCTTTTTAATTATTTTATTTCTTGGCACAACCTCCTTAATGAAGATTTTACCGATTAATACGATCAATCTTAAAACCGTAGGAAATAAAGAGTTTAATCATAAAAAGCTAAGAAAATTTAACTTTTAAGACAACCCACAAAATAGATTTTGTATTTAACCAAAAATACTATTCTAAGATAGATAAAATAAATCTTTTGGCATTTGCTTGGTTTTCAAAGAAATTTTTCTTCATTCAAATTAATTAATGTGGAGCCCATGATGCAACTTTTTTCTTTTTTTAAAAATATTTTCCGTACAATCTCAAACAAGGAAGAGAAAAACTACTCAGATAGATTGAACAGAACAGAAAGATATCAGTACTCTTGCTTAGGTCCCATCTCACATATTTGTTTTTGGAAGAAAAAAAACAGAGACTAGTAGCTTATACGAGAGACTAGTAGCTCCTTTATTTATTAGGGTGCCTTCGATTTTCCGGGATTAATTGCGAAGCAACTTTATCTCACATTGCTTTGCAAATTGTGACATGGCATTGAATGAAGAACCACCCTCAATCAAAGCCTTTTCTCCACTAACTTTGAGTTCCATCACTCTAGCTCTCAAAGCCTTCCCTTCTTCTTGGTCCCCCATGACTTTTCTCACCAACATCTCAATCTCCTCCCTTCCAACCACTCCTCTAGTCGGTGCAACTTTGGGGCTAACTGCCACTCCTAATTTCTCAGATAGCAGTATAGCATTCATGCTTTGCTCTGCATAGAGAGGCCACGCCAACAATGGCACACCATTTAGTATACTCTCTAGTGTTGAATTCCAGCCACAGTGAGATAAGAACCCTCCCGTTGACGGATGGCTCAAGATGTCCACTTGTGGTGCCCATTGTGTGACCACCAATCCCAAACCCTGGGTTCGTGTCAAGAACCCATCGGGCAGGTAATCTAGGGCATCATTGCCTTTGTCCCCAAGCACATGCCTCTTTACGGGCATATTCTTCTTTTTGGACGGTGGACGCAGCACCCAAATAAATCTTTGCTGGCTCAACTCCAACCCAAAAGCTAGCTCAGTGATTTGCTGGGCTGAAAGAAATCCAACACTCCCAAATGAAATATAAATTACTGACTCCGATGGTTGCTCATCTAGCCAATCCAACAAGTTGCTCCTTGAAGCCGAAGGTTCAACCGGCCTAACAAAGGGTCCAACCGCATATATTGGTACCGATCCGAAGCTTTCATCCTCTCTCAAGGCCTTAAGCGTCATGGAATCTAGATCTTCCCAAGTGTTGAGCAAAATCCCATCACTCATACGCATCTCTGACCCACGTTGTAGGAAAACATGATATTCATGCTTTGTTCGGTCCAACATTGGGGAACCGGCATCTTCGGGTTGAATTGACATGCAACCCGGGATCTTTAATGGTTCCTTTTGATCAACGTATTGTCCACGTATCTCCTTGTCAAGGATTGGCAAATATAACCTCAATGAAAGGGGCCATGCAGAGGGGTAAAATACGAACTTCAAAATATGAAATTCATCAGCGACATCTAGAGCTGGAGTTGCGAAAAGATCGATGATGAGTGCAGTTGGAGAAAGAGTCAGGTTAGAGATTGCGGATCGAAGACTTGGTTGGATTTCACGTGTAATGGCAGCTTGTTTTGTGAAGAACTGAGCATCAGGTTCTACTTTGCCAGAGATGTCTACAGGTGGCAACTCAACAATGTCTATGAGTTTCTGTGCCTTGGCTGATTGAATGAGTTGAGATTCGCCAGCTGAGAGATGTGATTCAAAAACAACAAATAAAGTAACATAGAAGTTATGATAGGCAACGAGGCGATTGCCCAACTCAAGGTGACGGACAAGGTGGCCAACGCCTGGGCTAGGGAGTAAAAGTGCATGTGGCTTTGAGCTCTCCATAGAAATGGACGAGAAGACGAAAGACACAGGAAAGGACTAATCTTTGGCAGCTACTTGTATTGGTTTTGGTTGCAAATTAACCTCAACGGTTGAAATGATTTTATACTAACTTTGGTTGGTTGGAATAGCTGTTACGTGGCTCATCAATTGGCCGGATATATATATAAAACAAAAATAATTTATACAAATTCGAAATAGACAAGTTGTTTTGTAAAAAAGTAAATCTCATTTTAAAAAAATAAAAAAAAACTATTCTTTATTTGTATGGGATCCATTATTTTACAAAAAATTTATATGAAATTTATCTATTTAAAATTTATATTACTCTAATAATAATAATAATAATACAAACAATTGTGGTGTTGCACGTGGAGCATGTACGTAGGCATGTGAGCACATGTACTACGATGCAATCATTCATATACTTCGTACTGATATGCATGGCCATTAGCAATTATTTTGCGGAAGAATCTCCCCCGGCCCTGTTTCGTTACATCATGTGTATCAGGTGTTGTACGAGACCCATTTCTTATCCTATCTTATCTTATATATAACAAGCGCCAATAAGCAGCTGTCGTCCATCTTTTTTTCCATTTTTATCCCTGCTTTTCGTTTGTTTTGCCCGCGTCTGATATGTTGCGTATCTGTTGTTCGTCCATTTTTTTCTCCAAATTTGCCCCTGCATTTCAGTTGAACTCGCCAATAAGCAGCAGGTGTTCGTTCACTGTTTTTTCCGATTTTATCCCTGTTTTTCAATTCATTTTCAATTCGACAATCAGAGAAAAGTGAAAAAAGAAAAATGACATCACTCAGATCTGAACACGATGACTTCAAGTATATGAAGACTTGTTCAGATTTATAAAAGAAAAAAAAATATTTAATGGACTTGATTAAAAAAATACACCAACTGAGATTTGTATGAAGAAAAGAAATTAAGAGGAAAAAAAAAAATGAAAACAAAATGAGCATTGAGTCGGATTTGAAGATCTGTAAGGGGAAAAAAAACCTACTTAGATCTGAATACCAAGTCTTCAAATTTATAAAGATCTATTCAAAACTACAGAAAAAAAGAAATCAGACATGGACCAACTTCAAAAATTTTTTACATCGATTGCTATCCGTATGTACAAAATACCAACAATGCACAAAAAGCAGAAAAATAAAACCATTTCCAAAAAAAAAAAAAAAAAACCCTACAGACTAACGAAAAAGTAAAGATAAAGATATGAAGACGAAATAAATATCTTCTGTTCTAAAGAGAGATAGAAAGAGAGAGAGATGAAAGAAATGAACTGATGATAGGCAAAATGGTGAGGTTTTCTTGCTGTTGATCTGGCCGAGAGGACGAAGTAGAGTTCTGTAGTGCTACGATGGAGACGAGAGAAAACGAGAAAAAGAGGGCGGAGAAGAAGAGTCGAGAAGATAATGTGAGGAGAGAGGAAAGACTTCAAATGAAGGAACACATAAACCTTAAGAGCGGCAAGTGAGAAGGAACAAGTCAAAGAGAAGTCACACAGTTGATGAAATCAAAGGACACGATCACGCCAACACTTGCTAAAGCTCTGGAAGACAAATTTCATTTCATTTACTTTACATTTAGGGTTTCTCCTTGCAAACGGCGTCATATTGGAGTGGGAGGTTTTTTTTTTTTTTTTTTGCATCATGAGGTTGAGGTATTAGGGGCTAGGTTTTAAATGTGAAAATTTCATATTTTTTTTTTTCCGTTTACGACTTTAGATGTGAAAAATACATAGGTGTTAAAAATAATTTTAAACCTAAATTAATATATCAATTACCCATAAAATTATAATAACAAAAAAGAGTCTTCAAAAAATATACTCTATTTCTTTTATGCATTTTTTTCCTTTAATTCCTACTTTATTACCTAATCCAAAATTAATAACAACATTTGAGAACTTTTAAAATTTGTAATATATTACAATTTGTTCAAATGTTTATATATTTATTTTGGAAGTAATAAATATATGCCATATGCAGTGAACTATAATTATTGATATAGATATAATGTTTTCTATTTTTTTTTCAACTTATAGATTCGTTGCTTCTGTCGTTCATTTATTGTTTTTCAAGTTGGTTATTATCAATTTCTCTTATTCTCATTATTCTTTTAGCTACCCTCTTTAAATGATTATTGAAATGAAATGATATATTATTAAAATGATTATGTGATCTTGTATAATATATTTCTTTAGAATAGACATTTTTGTTTTGTCATTTTTGTTTGTCTTCATGTTCATTATTTTGCTCTATTTCCACTGATTTTTTATTTGCCCATATCTCTAGGTACGTTTTATTATTGTTTATACAAATAGATAATGTTATTTATATTTTATAATATTTAATGCATTTATTTCTACGAGGCATCTTGCAAATATATGGAATTGTGACAGTTAATTAGAATTGCTCAATATTTGTACTATCTATATTAAGATTTTTAATTGTAAATAGTTCAATATTATATTAATTACTTTGGTTTTAATATTAAGCATATTTTATTGATTGGATGATATTTATTTATGCTTTAAATATAGATAATTGTACTATTGTTTATTTTTTAGAATCTTGTTTTTGTGCTTTGTATTTTTGCATGTAAGAAAAGATAAAACAGTTTAAAGATTAAAAAAAAAAAAATTTGAACATTACATCTTATTACAAATAATTCTAAGATCTCTCGATGTATATATATCTAGCATGTATTTCTTCTTATTTCAATAATTTGTTTTAATTATTAATTCAAATTTTTCAGGGCAATAGAAAATACATTGGTTGAAGAAATAATTGCAAACAATTTTAATAGGCCAGGCGCGTCAATTTCAGGCAATTCTGTTGATCCATTAATAAAAATATCTGAAATTGCCGAAGGCTTGAAATCTATACAGCAATGACAGTATAATTTTATTGTTTAAAAATCATATTTCCTATTTTTTATAAATAATTATCTTTTTCACATTGTTGTTTTCTTATCTTCTCTTAAAATATGGAGATTGGAGGTTGGTTGGGATGAAATGGAGATGAAGAATAGGAACTTCTGAATTGTGTTGTGGCTTTGTAACATTGCATGTTAAATTTAGAATGTTGATTGTTTGTTATGGTTCAATTTTGATTTTTCTTGTGTTTTTGTAAATCTGTAGATCTGTTATTTTACTCATTACATTTGTTATTATTTCAAAACATCTAAGATTTCAAATTTAAGATCATAGCATATATGTCACAAAAATATAAATCTTCACATCTCACATAGAAATAATATTAACATTTCAGACTTCAAACATCTCAGAATTCGAATTTGAATATGTCACAAAAGGTTTAAGATAATAAACATATGTGTCACAAACAAATAAATCTCCACATCTCATAAAGAAATCATATTAACATCCCAGATTTCAAACATCTAAAATTTCAGGTTTAAGACAATAGAAATCAACTTAGGATTTAGATTGGCTACTTGATAACCATAACATAGAAATTTTAACTATAAATAGACAGATTTATGTCTATATTTTTAAAAATTTTTATTGTTTACAATACATATTATACACATAATCTGCATAATGTTTATAATTATAATACAATAACTTATAAGAACTAAGTCACAACTTTGAGATGTATACAGTCGACTTTTATAATCGTCAAGCATCCCAACCTAGGTGTCAAAACAGCTGAATGGGTTTTGCTTATGGTTTTCACCATGCCTATTCACACCAAAGTTCAACAGATTGACTGAATGAATAGCTATATAGCCATATCATACACTTCAAAATACACTTTACATCTAAAATGTATGTGGCTATTCATTCAACCAACATGTTGAACTCTGGTGTGAATAGGCACGGCAAAGACCAGGAACAAAACACATTCAGCTACTTTGATAGCTAGGTTGGGATGCTCGACGATTATAAAAGTCGGCCGCATACATCTCAAAGTTGTGACTTGGTTCTTATAAGTCGTCGTATTATAGTTATAAACATTATGCAGATCATGTATATAATATGTATTGTAAATAATAAAAAAATTATAAAAATATAGATATAAATATGTCCATTTATAGTTGCAAAAAGAAAAATAGAAGGAAAAAAAAAGTGGTTTAAAAATAAGATGAGAAATATTATTTTTATAGGAAAAGTTCATGATGCATACACTCAAAGTTTTATGTCATGCATATATGTCCATACATTTATTTGTGTTTACTTTTATATGCCTATGATATTTGTGGTATGTTGTTTGTTTATTTATTAAGATTTCTCAAAATCTTACTATGGTAGTTTTCACTATTATTCCCCATCTGAAATGATAAAAGTTGTAACAGGATTAGAAAATCTCGATGGAAAATTGTAAAATGACAGCAACTCCTCCGGAAAGGATTGTGCCTAAAATGATTATAAGCTCGCCCGAGCCCTCCATCTTGAAATGCCTTGAGACAATTAACCAAGCTATCATAGAGATACTCGACGATATAGAGGATTTCAAGTCGTCACAATCAAGATAAAGATTAGAATCTAGAGAAAAGAGTGAAGCCCAAAACTTAAGATATTTTGTCGTATTTACTTTTTAAAGAACAATATTTTGATAAATCCCATGTTTGTGTTTTAGATTTTAGATTGTGCATATACATAAATTTTATTACATCAACCATTTTATTACATGTCATGTAAAAATTGCAACAAAACAACTGAATATGAAAAAAATGAGAATGTTTTATGTTATAGTTGCA
Organism: Juglans regia; assembly: GCF_001411555.2. Classification (NCBI taxonomy): domain Eukaryota; kingdom Viridiplantae; phylum Streptophyta; class Magnoliopsida; order Fagales; family Juglandaceae; genus Juglans; species Juglans regia. Next base: position 3,585,465 of record NC_049907.1, read on the forward strand.
AAAAAATAGAGACTTCACAATCAAGGTAAACATTTTTTCTCATATTCTGGAGTTCAAAATTTTTACATTATAATTAGAATATATTAATTGTTAATATCAATAAATAATAATTTATTTACTATTATTAGATATCAAATTTATTTAGAAATGTATGATGATAGCACATCAACTCCAATAGTCACTTTTGGATCTGTAGTCATAGATATTCTGCAGATAGTATATGTGATATTTTTATGATCAATAAAAAAATCTTAAAATATAGATAAAACTATTATATTTCATAATTATATATATTAATCTATTTTTTATTATTACATATTTTTACAAGAAATTCCTATTTTTAAAAATATTTTTCATATTTATGCAATTGGGCACACGTGCAATGCACGTGTTTGCCCTTTACTAGTGTATATATATACATAGTTAATTCAACGGCTATTCAAATTATTCAAGGGGCAAGAATAATCAAGTTTTTTCGTTTTGTTTTAACGTGCTGGCCTCCTTCGAATGAATCGAATCATACAAAAACTGCCAAAATAAATATTATTTGTTTTTTTCAGTCATGTAATATTTAGTCGATCATAAATTATTTTACAAAATTAAAAATGCTTAGGGTACAGATATTGCATTGACTGATAGTATTTTTTTTAATATTAAAAAAATACTATCAGGTCAAAAGCATCGCTATCCGTACGTAGCACCTCCCTTACAAAATACTTTTTATAATTTAAAATAAAGTTATAAAAAAATATTATAGTATGGTCTACTCATTTTGAGCATATTTTCCCATTGGCTATGTTTGGAGTATCTTCTTCAATCATGGGCTCACTATGACTAGCTAATCTTTGGCAGCTACCCTAGTTTTGATAGCAAACCTAAATCAAATTTTTCTTAAAGAAATACTACCATTTAATTAAAGCATGTGCTAACTGTGAGCACATGTCAATTAGCACATGTAATACGATAATATAAAACTTTAAACATATAATATAGTGCAATTTGCAAACAATAACAAAATCAACATGAAAAAAGAGTTAACAAGGCAGATTTTGCCATTAAAAAATAAAAGTAAAAATAAAAACTTATTAATCAAAGTGATAGATAGTCATTCAAGCATCCATGTATGTCATGATTGTTGATGTATAGAAAAGCAGTGTCACACCATTGACCACTTTGGCGTTCGGCATACTCTTAGATGATTAGATTTAGATCTACAATACTACAATTTACAAAGAGTTAGAAGAGAACCATAATTCTAAAAAATTCTCAGATAACTAGATAAGTGGCTCCAAATCTTCTAAGTTTTCAATCAAATACTTAGAAACAGGAAAAGAACATGGCTAATCGATTGATAGATGGACGAATCGTCAAACCAGAGAACCACGAACTATGAAATCAGGGATTCGGTTGGTTGTGAGTCATAAATGCATGCATTTAATGACCCATTTGTCAAGACCCGGCTCGATCTCTGAGATTGAGATTGTAGCCAAGGCTCCCCGAAAATACGGCCGCTAGCGGCATCATCAGCGGTTTCTCACAGTTGTAGCCAGTATCATTTTCGGTCCCTCGGATTCTTGAATCTTGATGGTTGCAACCTTCAAGAATCAAGAATCAAGGCTTCATTCCATGCAGATTGCATAAGAGATAAGTTTAGGAGGCTAGGGTTTCTCAATGGCTCTGATAAAAGGAGTGACGAAGTAAGAAAAAGAAACGGCTGAAGGAGAAATGAGATGAGTATCATGTAACCTAACTTTAAGGTATGGAATCAACGACTCAAATTTGGATTTAAAGATCCAACGACCACAATAGCTCCATACGTAGCGCACGATTGAACTCACAAATCAAAGTAAGTTTTAAATTAAATACATGTTATAGTATTTAATTATATAAAATTATATAACATTATATTTTATCAAACATTATAATTTATTACTCATAATATAATATTATATATAGTTATATACTAATTTTTTAGTTAATATACGTTATTAGTATAATAGTTTTATACTAATTATACTAAAACTATTATGTTAATCGTAGTATAATAGTATGATTATATATATATATATATATTATATTATATATGTATAAATATATACGAGTTGAGCTGACAAGTCGAGTTTTATACGAGTTTGTTCATGAACATTATTTGAGTCGGTCGAACTTAATATGAGTTTGCATCGTTTAATAATCAAGCATATTTCAGTGTTCACGAACAACTCATTTAATATTCGATTCAAATTGAATTCGAGATGCTTATCGAGTAACCTGTTCATTTTACAGTCACTACAAGAAAACAGTTTATTTCCTGCCAAAAATATTATTTCTTGCTAAAATGAGTTTATTTTTATCCCAAATGGTCATTCTCGTCGCAAATAATTTGTCTCAAATGCCCTATTTTTTTGTAGTGAGTTCTACCATCAAGTTGCAAGACAAATGGGCATTGTTAAATTTATATGGAGGTTAGGACCTGCCTCGCAATCAATTTGGCTTCATTCAAATTAATTAATGTGGAGCCCAACGATGCAAATTTTTTTTAAAAAAAAAAAATTCCATATTAATAATCTCAAACACAAATTAAAAAAGGAAAAACTCACATAGATTGAATTTAAATTTATATACAAAGGGATATCATCACTCTAGCTTAGGTCTCATCTCACAAGTTTATTTCGATGATAAGTTAGCACTTATAACAGAAACTGGTAACTTACACGAGAGACTGGTAGCTAGCATGTACCTTTATTAGGGTGCCTTCGATTTTCTAGAGTTAATTGCGAAGCAACTTCATCTTACATTCTTCTGCAAATTGAGACATGGCATTGAAAGAAGAACCACCCTCAATCAAAGCATTTTCCCCACTAACTTTGAGTTCCTTAACTCTAGCCCTCAAAGTCTTACCTTCTTGGTCATCCAAGACTTTTCTCACCAGCATCTCAATCTCCTCCCTTCCTACCACTCCTTTGGTAAGTGCAACTTTCGGGCTAAGTACTGCCACACCTACTTTTTCAGATAGCAATTTAGCATTCATTCTTTGCTATGCAAAGAGAGGCCACGCCAATAATGACACGCCATGTATACTCTCCAGTGATGAATTCCACCCACAATGAGATAAGAACCCTCACGTTGACGGATGACTCAAGATGTCCACTTGCGGTGCCCATTGCGTGACCACCAATCCCAAACCGTGGGTTCATGTCAAGAATCCATCGGGCAAATAATCTAGGGCATCGTTGCCTTTCTCTCCAAATACATATTTTGTTCCAGATATGTTCTCCTTGTTGGCTGGACGTAGCACCCAGATAAATCGTTGTTGACTCAACTCCAACCCAAAAGCGAGCTCAGTGATTTGGTCGATTGAAAGAACTCCAAAACTCCCAAATGAAATATAAATTACTGGCTCAAATGGTTGCTCATCTAGCCAATCCAACAAGTTGCTTCTTGAAGCCAAAGGTCCAGCCGACCTGATAAAGGGTCCAGTTGCATATATTGGTACCGATCCAAAACTTTCATTCTCTCTCAAGGCCTTAAGCATATGGTATCTAGATCTGCCCAAGTGTTCAACAAAATCCCATCACTCATACGCATCTCTGACCCACGTTGTAGGAAATATTGTATTCTAGCTTTGTTCGGTCCAATATTGGGAAAATGGAATCTTGAGGCTAAACCGACATGAACTTGGGATCTTTAATGGTTCCTTTTTATCAACGTATTCTCCACGTATCTCCTTGTCAAGGATTGGCAAATATAATATCAATGAAAGGGGCCATGCAGAGGGAAAAAACACATACTTTAAAATATGAAATTCATTAGCAACACCCAAAGCTGGAGTTGCAAAAGGATCGACGATGAGTGCGGTTGGAGTAGCGTCAGGGTAAAGATTGTGGATTGAAGAGTTAGTTGGATTTCGCATGTAATGGTGGCTTGTCGTGCGCAAAACTGACCATCAAGTTCTATTTTACCAGAGATGTCTACAGGTGGGAACTCAACGCTGTTTATGAGTTTCTTTGTCATGGTTGATTGAATGAGTTGGGATTCACCATCTGAGAAATGTGACTCAAAAATGACGAGTAACGTAACGTGAAATTTGTGATGGGAGACGAGACGATTGCCCAACTCAAGATGAGGGACAAGGTGGCCCGCACCAGGGCTAGGGAATAAAAGTAAGTTTGGCTTTGTGCTCTCCATGGATATGCAGGATCGAGAAGATGAAAAATACTATAAGTCCAAGAGGGAGGAAGACTAACGATACTTGGTACGTAGCAACTTGGTTTTTGGTTGCAAACTTAACCTAGCTAGCTCAAAAGTCGAAATGATTTTGTACACCGAAAATGCTAAACGCAACCGTGCCTTGTACCCGTTGCGGCCTTGGCGCCTACGTGGCATTAATGCTAAACGACGACGTATGGATTAATTTGAATTCGCTCTCTTCCCTTCCCCCGCAAAGCTTCGGGTTCTCTTTCGATTCTCTTCCCTTCCCCCGCAAAGCTCCATCCCTCTCTTCTTCCCCCAAGCACGAACCCTAACCCATAGCACCCAATCCCTTCCGTTTCGCACGAACCCTAATCCTAATCTACCATTCCCCCGCATCACATCCCTCTCTTCTTCCCCCACGCACGAACCCTAACCCAGAGCCCGCATCCCTTCCGTTTCGCACGAACCCTAACCCTAATCTACCCTTCCCCCGCATCCCATCCCTCTCTTCTTCCCCCACGCACGAACCCTAACCCAGAGCCCGCATCCCTCTGTTTCGCACAAATCCTAACCCTAATCTACCCTTCCTCTTCAGCCTTGATATCCATAAACCCACACAAACCCGCGAACTGAAACGGATTCTCCACGACCCCGCAAAGCTCCATCCCCGTCGTCCTCCCTCTCCCCCGAACCTCCATCCCCGTCGTCTTCACCCCTGAGGTCGCGACTGGACACGGTCTTCCCTCTGCTCAATTAACCCCTCATATTTTGTTTGGATTTTTGCTTTTACTTTAATGAATCAAATTTGTGCTTGTGATTTTCACATTTTGTTTGATTTGGATTCCGTTTATTTATATAGTTTGCAATTTGAATTTTTTACTTTTTTATTTATCTTTGTACCTTCCATTTGAATTAAATGGGGCAGTTTGCAATATATTTTTTGCAGTGCAAGAGATAACTACGAGGAGAAACAATGTACAAACGAAAATGTCATTTGAATAGCTAGAAATATATTTGGGTGTGTGGTGTTGGAGAAACAAGGCCTAAGAGTAGAATTACTCTACTGTGATAAGGGATCCATTTTCCAACAAACTTTCTTCTGTTTGTCAGTGATTCTATTGTGTGGCCACTTACCCCTTGTTCTTCTCATTCTTAATTGGCCCTGCTTTGCAGCTAAATATTAAGATTGCACACTTTTTGTTAATTTTCTTTGTAATTTTTATTTTCTTTAGGGTGTTTTAGTACTATATAAAGCTTAATGGGGAGATTGAATTCTAATGTAACAATGTTGGGTTCAACCTTTTCTGCTGTCTCTTTTGAGTTGCTGGCTGTTTTGAGGGAGTGGTCAATGCGTATGATATGGGGTTGGTTGACTTCAACCTTGGAATTTGTTTGTTGGAATTGAGAGAAATAATTAGGAACCATATGGGAAACTTCCTCCTTTGAAATTCTGTTCTCGAGACCAAGGTGAGCTTTTTACATTATTAGTTAGAAGGGGAGATTTTATTTTATTTATATTTATATATATATATATATATATATATATATATATATATTCAAACATCTTTTATGGTTTAAAAAGAAATAGATACAACACGTGAATCTCAATACATTTAATTCAGCGAAACTTTATTCCCACGCTTCCACGTCATAAGGACATACTAATTTGAGATTGGGACTGAACCCAATCATCCATTCTATGCAATCAGTGTATCTACCTGGTTGGCGACTTCCATGATTGTCTTAATTATAGGATCCTTGGTATTTGGTGTTTCGTTTTAAAGGAGGACTGTGACAAACTTTAGAAATCATGGAACCAACAATATCATTCAAGATTGTTTCACCTTTTTCTCAATTAAAGAAAAACTAGTATAAAAACATAACAAAGTTATACTAGATAGGTACTCAAAATTAAGCTTCTCCGACTACATATTTTTTCAGAGGATTTGCTAAAAGTGCTCAGATCTTGCTACTTCGTGTACATTATGTACAAACATGATGGATCTTCATTATGCTGACAAAAATATGTGCTGTATGGTTTTGATTTTGCTGATGACTTGCTCAATGCCTACCTATAATGTTGGTCATTTTACATTTTTGATATAATTCATACTCTCCCCCTTATCAATCATAAATGCATATGTGTAAGGGAAAATAGTTAACTGCAATTAAGGATTTCCTATTAAATCTAACACCAAAATAATTAAACACTCATAGCATACTTATACAACTTGAATGATGGCTAGTAGTTACTTAATTAAAACTTCATGCTATTCAATTTTATTCCATCATTATAAAACTGTTATTCAATTATTTTATGGGGGTTCATCTTAGAATGTCATCATCATCTTCATCAATATCTTCTTCATCTTTTCCCAAACGTACTTTGGGAAAACCATTGTGCTTTTGCGAGCTCGAAGTCACATTGAAATGGTCAACTACTACAAAAAATTCTAGACGACCCTTCTTAGGGTGTTCAAAGTACAATACCCAGGTAACTACATTATTTGTTGCCTGAAACATTTTTTATATATATTAATTTCATATATAGTACAATTCATTCATTTATAATACAATACAATATATGTATGAAATGAGCAGGGCTTACCATATTGTAAGTTTTTCAAGTGGTTGGATGGTAATGAAGTGATTGAGTTACAAGTTGAAGAAAAAATGAATGAACTGTTAAAGAAAGAGAAAGAGGTCGAGAAGATACTCGAGCTTCTTGAAAAGGGGGAGATTGAGCTGCGTAAGATAGTGGATCGCCTCAAGAGGGTGCAGATGGTACTATCCAATAAAAGCGACGAGGTTATGCAAAAGGAGTTGGTGCTTAATGCACAAGAAGCTAAAATAAGGCGTGTAGGCACGCTACTTCGGATTTATTGTTGTTTTGCATTTGTACATGTATTTTACCTAGTGTTATATAAGTAATTTGAGATTGTTGTTAGTTCTATGTTTAGGTATTGGACTTGTACATTTGTTTTAAATTTGTATTGGACTTGTACATTTGTTTTCAGTTTGTATTGGACTTAAGTTTATCTTTGCTAGAGAAACAGTTTATGGTTGCTAGAGAATGATTGTGAAACAGAAACAGATTGCAGAGACTGGTTGGAATTTTTGTTAGTGAAATTAGTGAAAGTGAATCAATAAAAGTGCTTCCTTTCCTATCAAACTTTTTTTTTTCCCTGTATTCCGCAGAAAATGAGTTCATTACAAGTACTTTAGTTTAAAATTACCGTACGGAGCAACAGACCCCAACCCCATGTATGTTTGCTACTGAAATTGTGATACATATTTAATCGGCAACTTTGATTGACGACAGTACTAAGTTCTAAAGGATAATCGTACACGTTTGATGCATTAGACAGGGGTCTTCTTGCTGCCTATCCTATGCATTAGAACAAAAGAAATGGAAACAATCAAATGCTGAACTAAAACAATTGCATACCTCTTCTTCTGATACTTTGACTAATCGCTCCTCTTGTTGATCCCACCTAGGAACAATTACCTGTTGAAGCCATATATATAAGGCCATTCCTACACCAACACTTCAAGATATTTTGGAAATAACTTGCTGCTAATTTGAATTCTTCTCCAAATATCTTGACATGACAAATGGCTCAACTAAGTGGCCTATGATGACATTTAACCAACTGCTCTTCAGCCACAGAGAACTACTCTCATATACACGTTTGATTTGGAAAGAAAAATCGCCTCCAACATTAACAAACAAGATGCAAAAGGCTAAAGAAACACAGAGAAACAAAACTGAAGCTCTTCTGATGCTGAAGATGATTTTCAGTGTCCGAGAAACAAAACTGAAGCTATTCATCAATCCAATCCACCCATTACAACAAAGTCTCTCCCTCAAATACACAAAATATATCCAATCCACAACTAATTTATCAAATCCAACCATTACAACAAAGTCCCGAAGTTCAAATACACAAAATATATCCAATCCACAACTAATTTATCAAATCCAACCATTACAACTATCCTCAGTACATTCTTCAGCTCTAGGGGATCCACATGGAGCTTCAGTTTCCTCACCCTCAGGTCTATTATCTTCTGAACCAACTATTCTGCTTGTGGCGGAGCTTATATTGCTGATAGGAGTCGGAGGTTCCATGATATGTTGAAATCGATAACCAGCATTCTACAATAAACACAAAAAGTCTGCAATTAAATTCCTACAAAGAAGCCAACTTATTTTTTTTTAATAGGTGCAAAGAAACCAACTTATTAAGAATAAATCCTGATCAGTTATCACCACCTGTATGTTGATTGGATATTAGTTGCCAACCGGATATGGTAGAAAAGTCAGTGACCACGTAGGCACTGGTCCAAAGTAACCAGGCATGTAATTTGGGATATTTGGACTAGTTGATAGTATGGCCTAACATGTTATTAGATAAAGTTATTGATGTATTTTTGAAATAAATATCGACTCAACAATACCAATGTTATTGATATATTAAATCGTATAACATACATATCTCGGATGGGGGATTTGAGCTAGATAATGTTTGCGTACTTGGCTGTTCTTTTTCGTTTCCCATTTTGAAAATTAGTATAAACTATCAAGACAGCCAATTGACATTCAGCAGGTGGGTTTTTATAGCTGGAAAAAAAATAAACTATCATGCAAAGGCGGCTAAAATGTCATTCAAGGAATTAAAATGCCAAGTGAAAGCACATTAATATATTACAGTTCATAGCATATATAGGGCGGTGATAGCTTAGCTTAGATTTAAGAAAGCTATAATACTATTGGACTTCAACCCAAGATATTTTTTTTTTCCTTTCTTCCCTTTCTCTAGTTTTATCTATTTTCTTTTATCATCAACAGTTTTGAAAATTCAAAAATATCGGATGACTAGATGTTATCAAGTTCGGATTATCTGCCTTCTTCCATCTCTCACTATTTTCTTGTTTGATTCACTATAGCAATATTAGTAAATTAGTTGGCCAACTCTCATTTTCTTAAAACTAAAGAATACTTAATTGAGCACATATCAAGGCTGCTTTCACCTAAAAAGTAAGATTTTTTCTTTTTACAAAAAATCTGATGGCCACACGTGATCTCGCATAAACTAGCATATATACTATGAGTCTATGACAATGAGAGATCTATCATGCATGATAACTCATTAAGGAATTAATCATGCATTCATCTTCACTCACCATTCAGCCAAGCAGAGGGTGCCTCTTGTGCACTCAAAGTGGAAGAAAGTAACGGTAAGAAAATAGATGTTATTAAAAAATATTGACATAAAACATTTTCCCAAACAATTAATATGCTTTCAATGCTAATTAAACAGCTGCCATCTGTATGTTTCAAGCATCTCAATCACCACAATTATTTTCTTTGATTGTATCTATATGGTGTGCATATGTTGCTTCCCCTCATAAGAGGAAAACAAAGATATTTTCTAGGTGAAAATTATGCAAATAGTTTTGTTCATCAGCAGGTACAGCTAAAACAAAGCTACACAAGTTTTAATATTACAATGAAAGCATTATAGATTACATACGCATAATAACTACACACATTATTTGTGCACTACTAGCAGTCAAAATTTAAACTATTTTGCTAGGCAAAAGGCTTTTTTTTTTTTTTTTTTTATCGGTAAACAACTAAGCAAGAGATTGGATGTGAACTGTCTCTTACCCAGAAGATGGTAAACAACTAAGCAACAATTAACCCAGTAGATGGTAAACAACTAAGCATTTTCGATTTTATAACTCCATCTTCTGGTCACTGTTTTTTTTTATCGGTAAACAACTAAGCAACAATTAACCCAGTACACACCATTAAGCACATATTTTCACATACAAACAAAACTAAAACCCACCAACGGCAGATGAAAGACCTCAAATGAAGACCTCTTACCCATAAGAGAAGACAAAACTAAAACCCACCAACCCAGAAAATGGGAACTAAAACCCAACAAATGAGCAGCAAATGAAGACCTCTTACCCAGAAGAGAAGACCGTGGAAGGGATCGAAGACCGCGCGCAGCTCTGATCTAGGTTTGGGGGGCTCTGGTTTCTTCAAATCAAAAGGAAATGAATTCCCTCCTCCCGCGTGAGTCATGATTCGGATTTTTTTTTTTCGACTGACGTGGCAACTCGGGGTTACCACCCGGTGGTATGTAGCACTATTGTTCTTGCGATGCGATTGACTCATTATTCATTAATGGAAAATGATAGGGAGCCGGTTTTAGGCTCCCGTTAAGTTTTCCCGATTGTATTTTTTTAATATAATTTTTTTAACATTTTTTAATATTTTTTTAAAAAAATTTACAATATTATTAAATAATATTTTCTTAATCACTAAATAAATAAATAAAAAAACAAACAAACAAACAATCGGGAAAACTTAACGGGTGTCCAAAACGGACTCATTATCATTTCCCTACATTATTAAATGCTTTAGCATAAAGACATGCAAAGAAAACAGAAAATAAATAAATAACGATAGATAAAACACTTCGATCCGTCTTATAATTTTTAAATTTACCGTGCGTGCGACGCGCCAACTGCCAAGCACTTCATTATATGTAATTAACATATTTATTTATTCATATACTTCGTACTGATATGCACGACCACAGGCAATTATCTTGCGGAAGAATCTCCCCCGGCCCCGTTTCGTTACATCATGTGTAGGAGGGGACCTATATATATATATATATATATATATTATATAGTTAATTCAACCAGCTGGCTATTCAAATTATTTAACGTGCAGGTTTCTACAAAGATAATTGGGATCAAGTGGGGATTGATGTCAGTGAAGCTGTGCTGGAATTCTTAAAAGATGGTTGTATGCCTCGAGACCTAAATCACACATTTATTGCTTTGGTGCCTATGGTTAACTGCTCTACTACAATCCACCAATTCAGACCAATCAGTTTATGCAACGTATTATATAAGCTGATCTCAAAAGTTTTAGCAAACAGATTAAACGGAGTATTGTAAAAAATAATCTCTTGGAATGAAAGCACATTTATTCCTAAGAGTTTAATTTATGATAATATTATGGTGGCGTATGAATTATTTTTTTTAAAAAAAAAAAAAAAAGACGAAGATCACATGTCCATGAGTGACCTCCTCCCAATTTTATTAAAAAAAAATCCTACTTGTGGCGGAGGAAAACCAATGTAACAATTCGGATATTTGGGATTTACAAATAATGAATAAGAAAAATATCCCAAATATCAAACCAAAACACACCAAAAAACCAACCAAATAACAAAGCCTATAAATTAAAAACGAACACTAGGCAAACCCAATTTTTCCAATCTCAACGACCCTTTAAGAAATCTCGGACAATCATCCACATTATGAATTACTTCATTCTATGAAATCCAAGCAAAAAGGCAAGTTGTGTAGTACTATGGCTATAATGCTTGATATGTCAAAAGTTCATGATCGAGTTGAATGGTTTTTTTTGAAAGCTATGCTTGGGAAATTGGGATTTTCTACTAGATGGACAAGTTTGCTTATGAAATGTGTTACATCTTGAAGCTACTCATGAGTTCTAGTCAATGGGATTCCAGGGGATGATATTTCGCCTTTGAGGGGCTTGAGACAATGAGATCCCCTATCTCCATATCTCTTTTTGATATGTCTTGAGGGGCTCTCTTCATTGTTATAAGAGGCTGAGTTGCAAAAAGGAATTCAAGGAGTTGCAGTTACAAGATGGGGCTTAAGGATTAACCATATATTATTTGCAGATGATTGTGTTATTTTTGGCAGGGCAAAGATTGAGGAATGGGCTAGAATTTTGCATATTTTGCAGTTATATGAAAGTGTATCTGGCAAAACAATCAACAAACAGAAAACTTATCTCCTGTTTAGCTCTAACACGGCTGTGGCCACAAAAGTTTTTATTCTTCAAAATGCTAAAGGTGTTTCCTGTGATGACTACAACAAGTACTTGGGTCTCCCTACAATTGTAGGTAGGTCAAAATGTAACACGTTCAGGGAGCCTTAAGGAGAAGATATGGAAGAGGATACATAGTTGGAAGACTCACTTCTTATTTGCAGCAGGTAAGGAAATCCTTATCAAGAGTGTGTTGCAAGCAATTCCTGCTTACACAATGAGTATTTTTAAATTACCTGGAGTGCTGCTTAAAGAGATAGAACTAATGTTTTCCAAGTTTTGGTGGAGTCACAATAAGGAAGGGAGAAGGATTAATTGGAGAAGTTGGAAGGGGCTTCGAGAGTTAAAATAGTGAGATTTCGTTTCAAAGTGTATTTTGTGATTATTCAGTATAATAAAATTATATGCAGCTTTGTAAACGTAAGCACATTGCCGAACCATATTAATTTTGTATTGTGTGATTGATTTGCTTATAATTACTTTGCTTTGTCTGTCATTGTTTTCTACAACATTTTCAAATCTATTATAGAATATATAATTTAAATTTTTATTCTTTATCTTCATTTTTTAAGACTTTATTTTTAATTATTTTATTTCTTGGCACAACCTCTTTAATGAAGATTTTACCGATTAATACGATCATTAATCTTAAAACCGTAGGAAATAAAGCGTTAATTAATCATAAAAAGATTTTGTATTTAACAAAAAATACTATTCTAAGATAGATAAAATAAATCTTTTGGCATTGCTTGTTTTTCAAAGAAAACCTCACCAATCTTTTGAGTTATAATATACAACAATTTTTATAATATTTTATATAATTATGTATTAAATTAGAGACAATTTTATTAAATAATTTATAAAAGTAATATCATTTATTTTAAACTATAATTATAAAAATATCATTTTATTTTAAAATATAATTATAAAAAAATTATATATATATATTATTACTCCTAAAAACAAATGGTACCATCTTGAAAATGATTTTTTTTTTTTTTTTGGCAACCATATATATCTTGAAAATGATTCAATCATCCATTAAGATTAAAGTTTATGTCGGCCAGATAGTTATAATAGGCCCCCCCAGCTACTTTTTCTTTTTTTCATCTATATGAAGTGTTGAGACTTCATTTTCCAAAATGATCTCTATCACTAGAGGAGACGTACAATTATCATGACTTTATTTAATAGAGGTTAATGGGACCTGCATGCCTCGCATCAACTTTTCTTCGTTCAAACGCCAAAGAAAAATGAGCTTTTGTAGTTATTTAATTGCGGCGAAATAATCATTTGTGATCAAAATATACTTATTTTAGTTATAAATAATCATTTTATTAGAATTAAATGGTCACAAATAAACAATTTTCTTATAGTGAAATTAATTAATGTGGAGCCCATGATGCAACTTTTTTAAAAAAAAAAAAATTCCGTATAATCTCAAACACAAATTAGAAAGGAAGAGAAAAACTACTCAGATAGATTGAACAGAACAGAAAGATATCACTCTAGCTTAGGTCCCATCTCACATATTTGTTTTTGGAAGAAAAAAAACAGAGACTAGTAGCTTATACGAGAGACTAGTAGCTCCTTTATTTATTAGGGTGCCTTCGATTTTCCAGGATTAATTGCGAAGCAACTTTATCTCACATTGCTTTGCAAATTGTGACATGGCATTGAATGAAGAACCACCCTCAATCAAAGCCTTTTCTCCACTAACTTTGAGTTCCATCACTCTAGCTCTCAAAGCCTTCCCTTCTTCTTGGTCCCCCATGACTTTTCTCACCAACATCTCAATCTCCTCCCTTCCGACCACTCCTCTAGTCGGTGCAACTTTGGGGCTAACTGCCACTCCTAATTTCTCAGATAGCAGTATAGCATTCATGCTTTGCTCTGCATAGAGAGGCCACGCCAACAATGGCACACCATTTAGTATACTCTCTAGTGTTGAATTCCAGCCACAGTGAGATAAGAACCCTCCCGTTGACGGATGGCTCAAGATGTCCACTTGTGGTGCCCATTGTGTGACCACCAATCCCAAACCCTGGGTTCGTGTCAAGAACCCATCGGGCAGGTAATCTAGGGCATCATTGCCTTTGTCCCCAAGCACATGCCTCTTTACGGGCATATTCTTCTTTTTGGACGGTGGACGCAGCACCCAAATAAATCTTTGCTGGCTCAACTCCAACCCAAAAGCTAGCTCAGTGATTTGCTGGGCTGAAAGAAATCCAACACTCCCAAATGAAATATAAATTACTGACTCCGATGGTTGCTCATCTAGCCAATCCAACAAGTTGCTCCTTGAAGCCGAAGGTTCAACCGGCCTAACAAAGGGTCCAACCGCATATATTGGTACCGATCCGAAGCTTTCATCCTCTCTCAAGGCCTTAAGCGTCATGGAATCTAGATCTTCCCAAGTGTTGAGCAAAATCCCATCACTCATACGCATCTCTGACCCACGTTGTAGGAAAACATGATATTCATGCTTTGTTCGGTCCAACATTGGGGAACCGGCATCTTCGGGTTGAATTGACATGCAACCCGGGATCTTTAATGGTTCCTTTTGATCAACGTATTGTCCACGTATCTCCTTGTCAAGGATTGGCAAATATAACCTCAATGAAAGGGGCCATGCAGAGGGGTAAAATACGAACTAATTGACTGGGTTTCAGATCTTTTCGGTTCGTAGATAGATTGAATTGAATCATGAAAGGGAATGGACAAGTATAAAATGAATTAAATAAATAAAGGTTGAGAGAAATGAGAGATAGTTGGGACCATAGCCTGGTGGGGTTTCGTATTACCTATGGATATGGGGATTTCGGAGAGGGAGGTGTAGCGAAGGCTGAGCTTTCGGGGGGATGGATCGCTTTTGCTGATCGAACGGAGAAGAAGAAAGTGGAAACCCTGTGTGTCGTGCCTGGAGCTCTCGGCAGAAGTGGCTGATGCACTTTTTTATTTTTTGGGCGATGTACCTTTCTTGTTTTATATTTTATCTTCTCTCTTCTTTTCCCAGAAACATGCTACTTGGTGCAGTTTCTTCTCAGTCGATGGCCAATGCTCAGATGGGTTCGACGGCACGAAGAGGATCAAGTTGATGGCCAATGCTTAGTCGACAGCACGAAGACAACAAGTTCTCGCAGTTTTTTCTGTGCAGATGGGTTAGCCAAGATGCAAGGAAAACATTACTTTGCCTCCTATTTTTATCATTCAAAGTGACCGCTTGATTTTATTTATTTATTTATTTTTATTTAATAATTAAAAAAATAATTTTAAATGTATTGATATATTTTTTTTAATTTTTTAAATATATTTAAATATATTAAAAAATTTTAAAAAAATAAAAAAAAATAGCTGGCCGGTAAGCCCAGCGGTAAAGGTGGCGGCAGAGTAGCCCCACCCAAGATGCAAACAATGTCTGAAATCATTTTTTTTTTTAAATAATATCAACTGACGTCAGCCAATTCTTCAAAAGGTACCCAACATCGGGTACCTGTAGCAGAATTGTTACTTAACAGGCTGGTTGCAATAGTATTAATATTGATTCTCTTGCCAGAATTGCGAAAGGAGCAGCAGACACAACGTATTCATTAAAAAAAAAAAAAAAAAGACAGTATTCATAACACAGTCATGTCAAAGGCAGTTTGGGCAGAATTATGATCCTAAATTTTATTTGAGAAATTAAAATTAATCGAAGATAAATCATGTATAATATAGATTTTCTATTACTTATAACATATTTAATACTATTAAAAAATTGTACAAATAATTATACAACCTAGATCTTTCTCATTTTATATCTCAAAGTTTGGACACAAGTTATAGGAATCTTGATTCGTTTAGACAACAGCTTATAGTCTCTTGCTTTGAGTGTACTCATCCGGTTAAAAATAATGAAAAATTTCTCGTTTGTATTATTGTAAACTCTATAGAGTCTGACATTTACAAGAGGAAAGTTTTAAGAATATAATACAAATAACTAAATCTAGTACCTCTTTCCATAAGCTTAAATTTAAGTTTTATTAAATACAATAACTCTCGGATGATTCGACTCAATAGAGAATATTCCTTAATTTCATATTAGGTCTCATTTGTTTTCACAACTCATCTCAACTAATCTCATCTAATCTCATTTAATCATTACAATTTTTTCAAATTCTCACACAAAATAAAATAAACAATTCAACTTTTTTTAATCTCAAAACAAAAATAAGATTAAAAAAATATATTCTAATAATATTTTATTCAACTTTTAACTTTAATATCAACTCAACTCATCTCATCTCTTCTCATCTGTAAATACAAACGAGGAAATTTTCATTATTTTTAACCGGATGAGTACACTCAAAGCAAGAGACTATGAGCTGCTGTCTAAACGAATCAAGATTCCTATAGTTTGTGTCCAAACTTTGAGATATAAAATGAGAAAGATCTAGGATGTATAATTATTTGTATAATTTTTTAATAGTATTAAATATGCTATAAGTAATAGAAAATATATATTATACATTATTTATCTTCGGTTAATTTTAATTTCTCAAAGAAAATTTAGGATCATAATTCCGCCCGAACTGCCTTTGACACCACTGTGGTATGAATACTGCAGGATGTTATCAGAAACACCATGAACTTCCTAACAGATTATGAATTTCTTTTTTTTCTTTTTTAATTATTTGTTCTGTTTTGTGATTGAATCGGTACTAAACATTTCAAAAAAAAAAAAAATAGATAATGATTTTATCTTGCTAAGAAAAAATACATACGCGGACATTTTTTATAATTTTGCCTCCAAATTGAAGGGAATATTTTCCGCCATACATGATCTCCGAAGTGGGTTCGTCTATCTTTGAATGGTATTAGGTGTTTGACAGTTTGAATTGTGGATTCGGGAAAGTTAATAGTAGGTGTTTGACAGTTTGTTTAGATATCTTTTCTATCCATATAAATAATAGTAAAATAAAGTAATAAACTGTTTATAAATAATAGTGAAGTAGAATAATATAGTCTCAAAGAGCCAAACACAGCCTAAAGGAATCTGTTATGAACCCACTAGGTAGAACTCACCCTTGAAAACTAGCTTACAAGGGAAGGGTGCCTAGGAGCTTATAAACCATCAACTAATCTCATACTTAGTCAATGTGGGATCGTAACAACCACCACGCTCTGCAACTGACGTCCACGGCGGTCCCGGCGCTCACACGGGCTGGCTGTGCGCTAAGTCTTTTCCTAGCTCCGGGCGAACACTGCCATGCCGGCATCACCCCCCCTGCCGCACGATTGCAACCGTCGCAACATGGCCTTAGATGTGGGGTGGCTCTGATACCATTTGTTATGAACCCACTAGGTAGAACTCACCCTTGAAAACTAGCTTACAAGGGAAGGGTGCCTAGGAGCTTATAAACCATCAACTAATCTCATACTTAATCAACGTGGGATGGTAACAGAATCCCTATCAAATTGACTTGAACGAGGAATGGTAGGTGACGGTGAGAGGATTTATGAGCATCTTCTGTTGCAAGTTCAAGACCCATATAATTTCAGATCAAAAGCTTTGTTTTTGTTACGAGGGAGTCAATGCATTTAACGAGCCATTGAAAGTAAGGAAGGAAAGTTAGAGAAGACAGGTTGATTCTTCGGATTTAGGTTAGAATGTTTTGGAAGTCTGTTTGGAAGAGAAAAGTGGATGTTGGAGACGAAGTACGAGAAAAGTCAAGTCGATAAAAGCAACATCTGTATAATTACACCACACATCTCTCGATAGAAAAACTTAACCAACCTTACTGCATTGATCGTCTCCTTCGCTTCCATGGACAACGCCTCAAAGCCACACGCGGTTATTGTCTCTAGCCCCGGCGTTGGCCACCTTGTCTGTAACCTTGAGCTCGGCAATCGCCTTGTCGCCGATCACAATTTCCACGTTACCTTCTTCGTCGTCCTCGAATCTCCAGGCGCCTCACCCGGCGAATCCCAACTCATCCAATCGGCCACCACTCGGAAACTCTTACACGTCGTCGTACTGCCACCCGTGGACGTCTCCGGCGAAGTCGGTCCCAATGCTCCGATCTTCACGAGACTAACCGCGGTTATGCGCGAAATCCGGCCAATTCTCCGGTCCGGTATCTCCCCCCTGAAGCCTAGCCCGACTGCCATCATCGTCGATGTTTTCGGGACTCCGGTTCTTGATGTCGCTGATGAATTTCACATGTTGAAATACGTATTTGGCACCTCAGCGTGGCCTCTAGCGTTGATGCTATACGTGCCGATCCTTGACAAGGAGATAGAAGGAGAATACCTCGATCAAAAAGAACCGTTAAGAATCCCGGGTTGCATGGCCGTTCGGCCGGAAGATGTGGTTAACCCGCTGCTGGATCGGACAAAACAAGAATACAACATGTTCGTACAAGTGGGATCGGAGATGCGGAAGAGTGACGGGGTTTTGGTGAACACATGGGAAGATCTAGATGCCACGACGCTTAAGGCCATGAGAGAGGAGGAAGGTTTCGGATCGGTACCTGTTTATGCAGTTGGACCGCTGATCAAACAGATTGAACCCTCTGAAGCTTCGAAGAAGAGCGACCTTTTGGATTGGCTAGACCAGCAACCAATAGAATCCGTGCTGTATATTTCGTTTGGGAGTCTTGGGGTGCTTTCGGCACAGCAAATCACTGAGCTTGCTTGGGGTTTGGAACAGAGCCAGCAGAGGTTTATTTGGGTGCTACGCCCACCCAGCAAGAGGGATTCATCTGAAGAAGACGGCAGAGGCAACGACGCCTTGAATTACTTGCCCGATGGGTTCCGGCATCGGATCGGGAATTTGGGAATTGTGGTCACCCAATGGGCTCCACAATCGGACATCCTCAGCCATCGATCTACAGGAGGGTTCTTATCTCACTGTGGGTGGAACTCGTCGCTGGAGAGTATAATGAGCGGTGTGCCAATGGTAACGTGGCCTCTCTACGCGGAGCAGAAAATGAATGCAACAAAGCTAGCTGAGGAGGTGGGAGTGGCAGTTCGGCCAAAGATTGCACCAACTAAAGGAGTAGTAGGAAGGGAGGAGATTGAGATGATGGTGAGAAAAGTTATGGAGGACCCGGAAGGGAAGGCTATGAGGGCTAGAGTTAAGGAACTTAAAATCAGCGGGGAAAAGGCCTTGGTTGAGGGTGGTTCTTCTTTCAATGCCATGTCTCACATGGCAAAGCAATGCTTGATTAATGCCATGTCTCAAAGCCAGATAGTTAAGGGTCCGTAAGCAACTTCTCCCTCGAAAGGAGTTATAATTTCATAGCGGACAAGATCCATCTAAACCTGTCTCGTGAATAATGTATATATATAGACATGTTGTATTTCTCCTTTCTTATTAATGCGAGTATTTATGATGTACCGAGATTTCTTGAGATTTTCGCTTGACACTCTTCAAGTTGCAATAGAATTCAACATCCATAATAGACATTAAGATGAGAGATGAGATGAGATGGATAATTTTAGATGAATTAAATAAAATATTATTATAATATTATTTTTTAATATTATTATTATTTAAAAATTTAAAAAAATTGAATTATTTATTATATTTTGTATAAAAATTTAAAAAAATTGTAATAATGAGATGAAATGTCTGAATATTTGATTTCTATAAAAGAAACGACAAAAATTTGTAAAAATTTTAGAGTATTGACACAAGTAACTTTGTGATTCATTCCACACAACCTCCAAAGTGGCTGCAGCCTGAATGTGTCCAGGCAGCGCCCGGAGCACGAGATTTTGGACCATCCATCTCTACGTGGAATATTAAACCATTTGCAGGTCAAGTTGGACTCCGGAAGCATAATCGATTATAAAAGTGCCAGTGACATGAACAGCATAAATAGAAGGACAAGCTTCTAAATCATAAACACCATGGAGATTGAGCCGAGCATACGAAATAGTATGGCCCAAAGATATCAAGGAAAGTATTGAAATCAATGTGTAAAAGACAAGTTGTACCACCGGTTTATTCTTTGTTGGGTATAGCCTTAAACGCCTACAGGTTCAGTGGCATTCTTCAGCCATGCCTTCTCAGATTCATTTAAGTAGGGGGCGAGAATATCCCTACACTTTGAATGGTAGCTATTTAGCCAATCTATCTCTTCAGGAACTAAAAGGCTCAAGTCAATCAGCTTTCTCTGGTATGGTGCCTGAAAAGAAAATGAATCAGCAGATATTAGATGAAAAAACATAGATAGCCATGCAAACATCGGATCAAACTGTTTCAATTCCAGAAAACATCCACCAATTTAAACACTAAATAAAAACTTGGGATTGCGTAGAATGGATCGCAAAAATCTGTGTCCAAGTGAATGCAGAATAACTAATATTTCAAATTCAAGTACCACTAACGGGAGTATAAGACTTCTAGAGAAATTCTACTTGCACAAAACCGATTGCATATTTGCATTGTATAAGGTTTGTATGCAGAAGAACATCATGAAAGTAGCGTAACTCTTAAGCTTTTCAAGGATGCATTTGATTTGGCATAGACTGCACATTTGTTTCTCGTCTTTCACACACAAATGTAGAAGTAACACACACGGAAAATCATATTATTAATATTATTATTATTTAGATACTCTGACAACAGCATTCCTTTCAAGTATGAGCTATAGAATAAATGGGGTGAACAGAATATAAAAAGTAAGGGCAAATTACATTTTTTTTTCCACGTCAAAGTATGAGGAACCGCAAAAACTTACCCATGTTATGTGCTCAAAAGACAAGTAACCCTTATCACCAAAGTTGAATTTTGTATCAGCCTCCTTGATTATAAGCACATTCTCCAATCTTATACCAAAGTTCCCATCCTCATAGTAACCAGGTTCTGAAAATTGTAATTCAGATCCATTGTCATAAAAGTTGCAATGTTCTGGTAAAAACTCAGGAAAAGATTGAGTTGGAGGAAACAAATCCAGAACCAACATATAATTATATGATTCAGAATTTCTGATCCAGTTTAAACTATAACAGCAAGTCAAACGACTCCTTATCTTGCAGAGCATTTTTACCAACCCACCAGTGTGGACTACAGTCCCAAAAGTCTTTCCACTAAAAAAATGCCTGGGCAAAATACTAGTTGATAACTCAAAGAACAGGCATGATTGCACAGCAGTGCAGGCTGAGAAGCAAGAAACAAAGCACAATAACCCAAAATAAGAGAATGATAGAAAAACAAATTTGAGATTCCCGAGTATTTTATCACCGGTTGCCATAAAGGATTGTAGTATGCTGTGGTATTAGAATTTCTAAGCGTGAACACCTACGTCTGCCCTTCTGCTTGGATTTCCCAGATCGAATCAACCAAATAAAATGGGTGGTCCATGTGGCTATCCCAAGAATGGTATATACTGATTTGTTGTTTTAGAACAGAACAATAATCAATGGCAAGAATACTAACCATCTGTTACAGTCATGGATGCTTGTAGTGGCACATTTCGAGCCTGTGGTCTGAAACTAATTAAATGGGGTCCTGCACATTGAAGGGGAAAAAAAAGCAGGTGATTAACTAGAATAAAACTGGGTAGAGCATAGTCAAAGGCAAGAATTTTTCATTCATCATTACCTTCATGAACGTTTAGGTAAGACCCAATTCCATGACCAGTACCATGTCGGTAATCAAGACCATCCTTCCACAGAGGAACTCGTGCAAGAATGTCTAGGGCCTGACCTGAAAAGGCAAGCAGATGCAAACATTTCTATTTCATCTTCAAATGGAGCAGATTTACAGACAGACCTCTAAAAGTTGCTCATTTGAATGTGAAAAAGTTACGCACAAAAGGAAAAAATGAAACTTGTTATACCATTAGTTCCATTAGGAAATCGAGCATTTCCAAGAGCAATATGACCCTTGAGGACCTGCACAAAATGAATCAAATTAAGAAAATTTTTACAAATCAAAATTATGGTTCACCAAAAAGAATACATATATACATTCATACATATAAATAAATGTACATGCACGAACATATATCTGTAGAGAGAGAGAGAGAGCGAGATTTAAAAGAAGAAAACAAGGTACAAAAAGAATTTTAGAGTCTGATATGTAACAGATAATAAGAAAGTTGAATTCATTCAATAAACTCAACGAAAATGGAGAATCAAATAACTATTTGAAAAAGAAAAGAAATTTTCTCTAAGCACAAACAAGTGACACAACCTTAACTAATCAGTTCAGAGAAATGGGAATTAATTATTATGGCTTCAATTCAAACAACTGTACTTTTTTTATTGGTAAAACAACCATACTTCCCAGGAAAATAGTTGTCAAAACTTACCGAGACACATTATAAATTATATGTTATGTATTTAAAACACAAAAGTCCGAATAGTGATGAAACATGCATTGGATGGTGTTACTATATAAATCAAAAGTTGAAAAAATTACTGAACATACTGAATCTTCATGGAGTGCATCTTTTTATTTTAACTTGGAGCTGCTTTCTTATTGGGGTTCTTTCATTCACGTTAGTTTTCTGGAGCAGGGTCCTCTTGTTCTTACTATTTTTTTTTTTTGTCCCCAATGCAAAATAATGGATTTTCATATTTAAACTATGCTTTTAGTTTTTTTAAACTATGCAAAAATCTTACTTGAACCAAGATTTTTTTCCTTAATTTGGATTTATTTAACGTCATGTTTATTTTCTTCTTTTGGTGATCAATTAATTATAGAAAAATAAAAACAAATTAAATTAAATCCTTAAATCGTTTCCCACTAACATAAAGTTGGACTCTTTAATTTTTTTTTTTTTTTAATCATTTGGACTCTTTAATTTTTTTACCACTAACATATTTGTTTTCTTAGGCCTGGTTTGGATGGCAAGAGCCTCTCATCTCATCTCATCTTATCTTATCCCATCACATCTTATCTCAATATCCAAACACTACAAACACAAACATTTTTCAATTTCAAATTTTCAACTTTTTCATCTAATCATTACCTAATCATTACAACTTTCCCAAACTTCCAAACAAAACACACAAAAAAAATCAACTTTTTTCAAATCCCAAAACAAAAGTAATATTAAAAAATTATATTCTAATAATGTTTTAACTTTATCATATTTTTATTTAACTTTTTCTCTCACATTTTCCAAAACTCCATTAAACATCTCAACTCAAATCATTTCACTACTATTCATAAACCATTTCACTACTATTCACAGATCATCCATCTCATCTCATCTCACTATCCAACCAGCCTTTAATATTCTGTTTGCTTAGTTTTCAATGATGTAAGAACAAGTTCTTATGGATAGTTAAATTCTTAATCCTAGAATGGAAAAAGAATTTATTATAGAAAATTTACAGTAGGTTCCGCTGATGTTAACAATAAAACAATTCTGGTGATTGACTACTTAAGATTGTACAGCTACTATGGGTTGTCAGGCCAGTGTTTTGGTGCAAAATGTCGGTAATGGGCACATCTGCAGCAGCATTGATTATCAATGGTACTCAGGGAGGGTAGTCATATTCAAACAAAAATGATAATCATAAAAGTTAGGGACAAACCAAACTACCAAATGAAGTGGAAGTCACTTACTGCAGTATAGCATGATTTCTCATGTTCTGAAGGTTTTCCAAAATGAACCGTTCGTGTTATATCAGTTGTTCCATCTAGATACTTCAAACACACCATCAACATTGTCAATAAATAAACAGAAGCATCAAGATATTTCCGTTTGAAATATAAAAGAGGATATTTATTGAAAACATAAGTTAAGGCAATGTTTCAAGCTAATTATGATAATTTCATTTTTTGAAGTAAATTGTTGGGGACATTTGATGAACCTGTGCTCCTGAATCGAAAAGATATATTCTGTCTGGATCAAATTCGGCACATGTTTCTGCCTGTGGTGCATAATGGATGATTGCTGCATTTGGACCAACTGATGAAATGGTAGGAAAACTCAAGCCTCTGAAATACTGCAATCATAACACAAAAAGAATCCAATAATGTAAATCAGCACAGGCACTGAGACAACATAAACTGCATTACACAGTTCCTATTCCAGCAACCAATTCGGGGCCTTCCTTTTTAACTTCAATCCTTGTATTTGTTTGGGATTCTTTACCTCTGTTAGCTTTAAATTTATAAAGAAAATTTCACGCCTAAATCATGCTTTCAAATAAAATGAAACAAGAAAAAAATCAGAGATATCAACTTGGTTACTTGGTTCATTGGAACCAAATCTTACCATTAAAAAAAATCAGCCCAAAGAAGATGATAACATGAAGCATTTCTTCAAGTGAACATTCAAATTCACATAGAACAGGTTTTGCTGCTTCAAAAAGGGTAGGCATGCAGAAAGTTTTAATTTCATGTGATGTCTTAACTCACACTTTAGCTATCTAATTAGTCATATATAAAAGTCTCATGTGGAGAGGGCATTACCTCTTTTGAAGCTCGAAATCCCTCCAGTTTATCACTTGCAGTCACCTCTGTCAACTTCATGGTTTCCCTACCATAGTCAATTGCAACAGCGTGCAGAAATATGGATCAGCAACATGTTAACTCCTTTCAGTGAGAATATGTTCAGACCCTTTTGAACTAGAGCCCAAAAATGAACCGATACAGCATAACAAATAATCTTAAACTGAGAACAGTCTGTTCTGAAAAAATTGGTCAATGAGTAAAGCACAAGTTCCACCCATTATATCATGTCAAGTGCACCATATTTTTTTTTTTTTTTTGGGGATACATTTTATGTAATATTAATTAATTTGCACCCTTCAACTGCCATGCATTTTGCAATTTGCACCTCAAATTACCAAAATTGATACATTCCACCCTCAAACTACCGAAAGTCTCAATTTATACCCTCCGTTTGGAGATATCATCTTCCGTAATATTAGTTAATTATCTAGAATTAATTTATGACTATTCAAGTGGAAGCTAGTGCAGTACGTGCATTAAAGTTAATGCTTCCCATCCATTATTGTCACAATACTCACTGTTACAAGGTGAAGGTTTGGTTCATGTAACTGTATCAACAATTTATTCGTGTTAAACATAAATTTATATCCGGTATCAACAAGTCATATGATGTCATCTTTCACAGAGATAATAGCCATAAAATAAACTCAAAATCAGCCTGATTCAGCTGATTAAATCCATGACAAAAGCTACCAAAATCAATCAGAATAATAAACTCACGAATGCTTTTTCTGGTTCACTCTTACTCCCTCCAAAAAGTAACCAGAAGCACCATAAATCTCCTGCATCTGCAATAAATAAGATTAGACATCAATTTCAGGCCTTGAGTTTTGTCTCATATACTAGCAAATAAAAACTAACTACATGGAAACCTACAAGCTACAATATCTAAGAGAGAGAAAGAGGGCCTTAGACAACCAGAGAGTGTATGCTTGTACTATCCAGAGAATATAGTAATTTCTGGGCTCAGAAGTTTCACTACATACCTGAATATCTAACCAGGCAAGATATTGCACAACAGCTGCACCATCCCGAATGTGTGCCTTTTTTAATCCTTCCAACTCAACCGGGTTCTAAAAATTATAACAATCAGTCAATAAGTAATATACAAATAGATTGTAGTGCTTAAAAACTCAACAAACATGATGAAATAAAATAATTTGATTTGCTTTGATATTCTCATGATGCTCATGATCTTTTATGCTTGAAACAAGCCAAGAATAGCAAGAGTCAAAAGATGTACAAGTAACTTTTTTCTTTATCAGAAAACAAATTTTATTTATATAAAAGAGGTACAAGTAACTGTGCGTGGGAAGGGCCACATATAATCTTCATTGGATAGGAAGTGCATACATTACCTTAATAGCTTTTGCAAGAGCCAAAGGTGATGGCAGCAGAAGAACCTTATCTGCATCCAGTTTTGAATACAAAGCATAGCAGCATGAACTGGGGTCAATCCATATGAGGTCAAAACTATTTTCTTCAATTCCCTCTGTGCCATTTCCCATTCCGTCAGACTCACTGGGATTATTGTTTGCGTCACTCTTGACTTCCACTTGAGTTCCCTTAACGGTATATGAGGGGTTGAGTTGATTAGATGCAAGCAAGGCCACATCTGAGCTCACTGCACTGTACTCCCGAACTTCAATTCCATTCTCCTCCATATAAGACTTTACCTGCATACAACATTTGTCAGAAAAGTGTACCAGTTTAATTAGATCAACACTTCGTGGTCAGATTTGGCTATAAGAATAAAAGTTGGAGCATGAAGGACAACACAGTTTCAACAGCTATATCAGATACAGGATTGATTACAATGTATCACTAATTACAAAAAAATAACTTTTCTTGATAACTACAGGAAAATAATTAACTACCATTCTCATAAGTTTGCTTTTTTAATTTATTAATCTTTTCAAAGAAAGTGCAGGAAGATTGTAAAAATTCAATTTTATAATCTCACCTCAGAAGACACCTTTCTCCCATCCACATAAAAGAAAGCTGAGTTGGATGTTACTATAGCAAATGCATGAACAACTGGGCAATAGGATACATCGCTCCCACGAATGTTATATAACCAAGCAACCTGTACAATAGCAAATATACTGAAGTTTTGCGTGAAAGAATCAAGGATAAAGTATCTGAACAGCCATTAGAGGCCCAAATCTCAAGAAATTCTCCACCACGAAATTTTTTTTATAAGTAAAGCAATCTTATTAAAGTGTGAAGGGGTGCCCCTAAGTGCTGTAAGAGCAGAAAGGATATAAGTTTTGGAAAATACAAACTCACCTCATCAAGTGTCGTAATGATCATGCCACGAGCTTTCTGCTTTATGAGATTTTCTCTCAAATCATTCAACTTGTCTATGGCAGAACAACCCGCAAATTCCAATGGATGTATATTAACAGGATTAATTTCCAGAGGGGGCTGATTTTTCCAAACTTCATCCACCAAATTTTTAGAAGTTTGAACCAGCTTCTGCTGTTTTTTGGCAAAAGCACGCTCCCATCTTTGTGCAGTGTCCACTGACACACACCAAGGATCAACACCAATGGCAGCTTCCTTTGGCAGATTCTAATAAAAACAAAACCACAAATTCCACTTGATACAGCAAAAAAAAGCAATTTAATATACGCTAAAAATGCATATTTATGGCAACAACTAAATTTATAGAGGACAGTTCCTTCTATGCAGCCAATTATTAAATGACATCTCACCATGGATAACCTAAGGAAACTTCGGTTATCGTTATCGATTGGTGCTATATGAATGTAAGGGAAAGGAAACTGTAGGCCATCTGCTACTTTATTGTGAGGTTGCTTGCGCTCTGCTGTATGATTTCTTTAGCAGAGTCAGTTTAGCATGGGTTATGCCTACAAGGTAGTGGATCACTGGACTACCTGGAGAGGACTAGGTGGTGACACTCAAATTGAAGTTGTGTGGAAGATGGTCCACATTTGTCTACTGTGGTGTATCTAGAGGGAAAGGAACAATGGAAAGTTTAAAGATCGCAAGTGGTCACTGGATAAACTTAGAACTTTCTTCTAAAACTTTGTTCCTTTGAGCCATAGCCATAGATTTTAATGGACTTAAGTCTCCACGACTTCCTTGCACCAGTTTTTAATTGCAACTAGGTGTTTTTCCTGTATACGACCTATGTACTTGGGCTACATCTATTGATATTATAAAAAAAATCATATTTACTATCAAAATAATTAGTACATGGAATAATTCTATAGAATTTTGTGAAATTAAGTGATCACCAGATAGAGACTTCAGAGTGAGGTTGGAGTCAGTGAGTCCAACCTTATGAAAATAGGCATTTGAATAGGATTTCTAAATCAAATCGGAATCACATGCTTTGATTGAAGTTAGATTGATATATAAGAGTTACAGACCAAGATTCATGAATCCAATTTAAAGAGGACTATAGAAAGAAAATAAAATCTATGATAGTAACAATGATCACGAGATTCAAATTTTAGACTGAGAAAGATGACAAAAGAAAAGTCAAATAAAGAATCAGAACAAATATAAACAGCCTGAATTAGCAGTTTAGGCAGAAAGACCAGCAGAGGATCCACTCAAAGAAAGGGCTCGTACAATTTTCAGAACAAAAATTAAAGTGCTCCTCAGAAATTTACATTTTTATCTATTTGAACAGGGACGATTATCAGAAGCTTAACCTCCAAGAATAATTCATATATAATTTTGACTCACATCTGCCAACCAGACATCTACAGCTGGATCCTCTCCAATACGCATTAGCTTCCATTGATCACTAAGTTCTTTTGTTGCCTGCAAAAAGTAACGCCCATCTGTCCATAGCAGTGCTTCTTTCATCGTTATAAGAGCCAAACCTGAATGAAATCGATAAAGTTAGTGAATTTGATGCAAAAGGCATCTACCTATAGTAATTAGAACGTCATTCACAAGGAGTTTAATGCTATGATAAAATAAAAATAAAAACCCCAACCAGTACATCTTAAGATATATATGAAAAAAAATCATGCCTTTTCTATGAACGAGCTTGTCTTAAGAGAGTATGGTGGTAGTGCATACTGATTGCATATGCATACATACATTTATATATATATATATATATATATATATAACCCAACTTATAGTGGTAATTGTTTCTTAAACTTAAAACTGACCGGCACTTCCAGTGAAGCCAGAAACAAATTCACGCCTCTTGTCTCGATCAGACACATACTCGCTCTGCAGCAACAAACAAATTACACATTGAAAAAAAATAAAGTAAAATCACTACATTGAAATACCGTACTGCTAAATTGTGTACAACAAAAAAAAAAAGTCAAATTCAGTAGAGATATTAAGAGTAAAAAGCAACTGCCAGAAACAGATTTACAAAAATAGTATCATAAATGATGAAAGATCAAACTTCTGAACTGCTAAAGGTGCTATTGACACAGCCAAGAACAGTGACATTGTCTACAACTGAGACTGCATTAAAAAGGAAAAGACTAGAGCTGTATGTGGCAGCATGGAATTGGATTTGGATGAAATTGGAGGCTTCAATTTACGATTCTTATTATAAATGTATTTATCCCATGAAAATTTCAATTTTTTTTTTATTGGCACCGAGTGTCTGACAACAAAGTCCCGACTAATCCCCATGAAAATTTCAAATTTAAAGGCGAATTCCGCGGCGCCAAGCGATTTTGCACCGTTGTTATATCCACAGTGTATAAATAATATATCATACATAACTATCGAAGAGATTTCGCAGGAAGGTTATAGCAAATATTCACGAATAATGAGAATGTGTTTTCTACAGCCAATTATTGAATAAGATTTCCTCTCCAAGTCATCGGAAAGTCATGAATAAAGAATTATATACAAAAAAAAAAAGGAAAATAATGATGGAATCACTAAAGATTATACGGAAATGAGATTTAGGGAAAGAGAGAAATAAAAGAGAAAAAGGAGGCAAAACCTGATGATAATCTTCGGAAGGTACAACCAAGGCAGAGAGAGGCGGAGAGTAAGAAGCCATTAGAGACCTCAAAGCACCCAGAGTGTCTTCCATCTCTCTGTTTCTCTCTCGCACTTTTCCCGATCTCCCTTCTCTTCGCGATCTTGACGAGCTTTTTCGTTCTCGGATGAAGAGTTTTTGAGCGAGTTCAGGAATGAAGAATAGATTTTTTTCATATAATATATATATACACACATATATTGCTATTTGCAGGGAGTAAATTATATCATTTTTGCCTTGATGCCATGCACAACTGACGCGAAAAACCTGGTGGTAGGCTCAAGTCGTAAAGTCCTTAGGCTTGGGGTACGCTTTCCGAGGTACCAGATTCAAATCCTCTTGAATGTAAATAATATGTAGAGTCACACCTCTTAATAAAATGTAGCGATATAACTAATTCTATATAAGAAAATTTTTGAGAATATAGTGTAACGAATCAAAATTTATTCTGTAAGGATAAGTTCGAAAAGTCCTGCCTTAAAGAGATTTTTCGACATCAAAAAAATAAAAATAGTTGATGGAAATTTTTTTTTTTTTGGCTACTTTTAAATTAGTCTATATGCAGTTCTTAAATCAAAACTACTCATACAAATTCATACGTTTAAAAAAATTTTAAAAATACAATAATAATCTTTTTAAAATGATTTTTTTTTTCCTTTTATCCCTATTTATTAATAGTCATGCCATTTAAAAGGAAAAAAGAAAATATCATATTCTTAAGTCGGTATGTAGAGCACACTATCAATATCACTTAAATGATCAAATTTAATTTTTACTTAAATTTTATAATTTAAGATGGCATGATTTAATTAGTTTAAAATTAAATCTTATTACCAATAAAATCATATCATGCCTGTGGAGAGTATTTCTCCCAGATTGGCTTGTAAAAATAATTTTCCAAATAATAATTAAGGCAAAGACATGATTAGTTCTTAATTTCCATATAAAAAATTTGTTCATTTTGCTAGTAAATGCCATATCGTCATCACAACGTCAACACGTCAACTGCTTCTATCATCCTGCAGTTGTTATCATTCAGAAACATAAACGAAACAAACCTAGTTTTGGTGATTTGAAAAGAAGTAAAGCTTTTTTATATAAGCTACTAACTTTAATTTCATGTCATAGAAAAAGTATAAAATGCGAAGCCATCGGGACTCATTTCGCATTATTTTTGTATTGAATCAAGCAGAAGAATTTCAGAACATGCTAAAGAGAACAATGGAGAGAGACACCTCGGGAGGAGTAGCAGCAGACAGAAAGCCATAGAACTGTCAAGAACACCAGAAATTTTAAAGACTGAACTAATCTATACATATGAATTGTGGTATGGGACCTCATGCTACGTTGAGCCTCTTCACTACTGCAGCCATATACTTGCCCTGATGCTCTGCAATTGCCAGCTCTGTTTCACTTGGCTCTCTTGTGCCGTCTCCAGCAAAAACTCCAGCACCATATGGAGTACCCCCTCGGATGGAGTCCATCTTGAACATACCGGCTCCAAAGGTGTATCCAATGGGAACAAACAGCATTCCATGGTGCGCTAACTGGGTGATTGCTGTCCAGCTGCAGCCAATAGGAGAAATGGAGAGACTTAGAATCTATTCTTTCAACCATTTCTGCTGGTCTTGACAACCATCAAAACCAAGGAGAGAATGCACAGATGCACTCCTTTAAACAAAGAAACAATAGTTCAATTTCTATTTGTAGAAATACTTTGACAAGCAAAATTATATGTGGAAGTGGTTCCCCACAGCTTAAGCACATAAAAGTTCAAGCTAAAACCAAAAAGTACATCTTAAAATCCTTAAAATTTGGAATTTGGTGGTAAAGTCTAAAACCTTCTGTGAAGCAGAATCAAGTGGCAGCTTTCTTTCATATAGAGAGCAAAATCCCATTCAAAGAAAGAAAAAAAAAACAGCGATTATTAAGACACTAAAAAATAATTCTTATCACCTACAAGTCATGTATGTTAGATGGACTTGATTCTGGGGGTCGGGTGCTGGTACTGTTTAGTCTTCTTTCCTATAAAGTCCGTACCCTTATCCACACCCTTATGTGCGCATGCACGCACACACGCACACATATATATGTATGGATGATTTCAACCTATGTCAGGAGTATACATAGACATTAAAATTTAAATGCATGTGTGGAGTACATAAATATCGTATGTGGATTTTTATGATTTCTACTGCAGGCCATCAACTGTGGGTTAATGCCATAAAACAGAATGGCACTTAATTTATTGAAGTTGTAAGTTGATGCCTTTTATTCCAAAACTCGCACATTTTCCTCCAGGAATTTTTATGTTGAACCGAAACCCATAAGTCATGAAGGTGATGGAAATCGGATTAACCTCTTCTTCACAGGAAGCTGGCTAAACACTAAGCATAGCTGCATATGAATAAAAGCCAGCCTATATTATATCCATATTGAAGAATAGCCAATGACCCCAATTTTACACAAATCAACAATTTATATAACTTATATTTTTTCAATATATCTCTTTCTCAGACACAACTGCAATGCATTCAAAGAGCACATATTAAGATCGGCCTCAAACTTTAACAGCACAGGACAGATCCATTTTCTGAACACTATCAATCACACTCCCATGTCTCCTTAAATACAGATTTCATAATTCCACTTAATTGAGCAAATCATGCCTACCAGACAGTCACCGGTGAAGGAAGAAGTGATGTCCCGGACACCTTACGTAAACATCTACAACTGGAAGCAATAACTCTCTTACCGAGAAGTAAAATTCTATACCGATAATATGTTAATCCTGTTTCACACATGACTCCTCCTTTCCACCTCAGTCAGCCATTTTTCCCATTTTCCTCTCTCGTATCATATCCTCCACCAAACTCCCTCGCTTGAAATTGTTCTCCTTTACACAAACATATTATCATATAAAGACCTACCCCCACCCTATTATGCATAAGCAAACAATCATCATGGTCTTCGATTCCAAAATCCAAGTGAAGCTTATAATGGCATACACCAAAGAGGCAGTCCTTCAAACAGATTATAGGCACCAATACGATAATGCAGCATTTTTAGTCCATTGGTAAAAGTAAGCTTACGCAGTGGTTTCTTGAC
Organism: Juglans regia; assembly: GCF_001411555.2. Classification (NCBI taxonomy): domain Eukaryota; kingdom Viridiplantae; phylum Streptophyta; class Magnoliopsida; order Fagales; family Juglandaceae; genus Juglans; species Juglans regia. Next base: position 3,618,120 of record NC_049907.1, read on the forward strand.
CGCCTCCTTGGGTGCCCGTGCTGACGAAGAAGCCAGCAGGCTTGCCAGCGAGCTTCTGCTCCTTCCAGAGCTGCCCCGTCGAGTCGAAGAACCCTTTCATTTGCGCGGCCATGCACCCGTACCTCGTCGGAAACCCAAACAGAAAGCCATCCGCCGCAGCCAGCTCCGCCGTTGTTATCTCCGGGATCCCGTCGTCCTTGGGCGGCGCCTTCATCTGCTCCAACACCTCGTTCGGCAACGTCTCCGGAACCCTGTACAGAACTCCCTCGACCCCGTCGACCCCGTCGACGCCCTTCTTCATCCTCCGAGCCAGGCTTTCAACATGTCCGTACATCGAGTAGAAGACTACGAAGATTTTCAGCTTCGCAATTGGAAGTGAGGTCGTAGTTTCGTTCGCGGAGTTGGGCTCGGCATCTTGAGACTCCTCCTCAACCGCGATCGGTGCTGAGCCGCTCTGGGAATCGGCGGCGGCGGCGGCGACGGCTGAAGGTACTTTCTTCTTGCTTGGAACGCAGCCGCCTCCTTTCCCCATCAAGGAATTTCCAATGAGCGCAGATGCGAACCAAACCTGGAAAAACTCTGATCCAATTCTGGAAATTGAAAATGCTTCTTGACAATGTGAATTTAGAGTAAGCTTTGGGTCATTTCGGATTGGTGGAGCTTCGGATCTGAATTGTGGAATCTAAATTTGGCTACCTTCCAAGTAGGACTGGTTCTTGAATATTGTGTATATCTAAGTGGATTATCTGAGGAGCGGCGCTAGAGCCACCGAAGATGCCTACAGAATTTTGTACCGATTAGTGTAAATTGTTTGTTTCTTTATTTTATGGTTTCTTTTTTTTCAAATATTTTTTTAAGTCTTTTTAAATATTCTTTTAAAAAAATTATTAAAAAATATTTTCTCTTTAAGTAAAAAAATAATAATAATAATAAATAAAAGATAATTCAGTAGAAAAATTCGATATAAATCCGCCATGGGAGTAGAGTTTTCCAGTAATTTGAATTTGCTTTTTTTTTTTTTTTTTTAAGAGCAATGCATGTCTGTTTGTACAGCTCACTTTTTCTCATTGAAGTAACATTATTATATGGTGTAATGATATCACGTCACTTATTAAAAAAAAGTTAAAAATACAAACAAGAAATATATATAAAATATAGGATTTCAATCTTCAATCTTTTTATATTTTTGAACATTATTTTATTTTAAATATATTTTACTTTTTTTAATAAATCATGTGGCATCAAGTGGCTTCAAATAAGTCACGTATTACTTTTTTATTCCTTGATATTGGCTTCTTTCTATTAATGAGAGATTATTTTTAGAGTAATTATACAAACTTTAAATAGATAAATTTTACACATGTCTTTTGTAAAAGATTAAATCTTACTCAAAATGAATATATTCTTTTACACTTTTTGAAGTAGTGCCCACTTTTTTATAAATGAATTGCACAAAATTTATCTATTTAAGATTTATATAAATTATTTCTACTTTTTTTTTTTATCACTAAACGAAAAGAGATCAAATAAAGATGAAACAAACGCACAATTTTTTATTTAATCATATTTTCCCAATCGTGCTTTAAAATATAAATATTTTGATAAGATAATAATATTTTTATAATTTGATAAGATGAAACAAACGCACAATTTTTTATTTAATCATATTTTCCCAATCGTGCTTTAAAATATAAATATTTTGATAAGATAATAATATTTTTATAATTTATTTTATAAAGATGTTTTTTATTTAAAATATACGAGAAAGATAAGTGCTACATATATAAATAAATTTTATAAAAATAAACTCACAATTTGATATAGTTTTATATGATTCATTAAATTTGATATATCATATTTAGTTACTTAATTTATAAATTTATTTTTATATAAAAATAATATTATATATAATTTTTTTATAATTAAAATATTTTTCTAAAAAAAAGAATTCAGACGCTACGTGGATAAGGCAAAGGAGCCGTCTTGGTGAGGACCTGAATTTCCCGAATTCATGCCAATATAATAGATACCAAAAATCTTCGCAACTTTCTAATACTCCACATTTTATATTATTTTTAATTTTTTTTTATTAAATATTTATTATATGAATAATGAATAAAAAATTTAAAATAATTTAAAAAGAATAAATTCAAAAAAATATTAAAAAAATATTAAAAATTTAAAAAATTTAAAAAAATGTGAAGTGTGAAGTGTGGTGGAAGTTGTGTAGCAAAGCTCTTAAGTTGAGTTGAGTTATTTATAAATAGTAATAAGTTAAGATGGTAGAGTGAGTTCTGTAAGATCCACCTAAAATGAAATGTATTTAAATGTTAAGATAAATTTAGATATATTTATAAGAAATTGAAAAAAGTTGTGGATTATATATATAAATAAGTATTGAATTAAAATAGGTTATGGATCTTACGTATAAAGAGGTTTTGAATTTAGATAAATTTAATAATTTAAGAATTGAGTATTTAGATGTTAGATTTAATTTAAAATTAAATTAAACTGAATTAAATTCAGATAAATTTAAAAACGGACCTTATTGACTTTTGTGAAAGTGGTTGTTAGTGCATGATATTGATTGGATTACTTGAAAACATCCAGTAATGATGAAGGAAGATGCGCATTTACTTTAGTTAAAGGGGTGGTCGAAATTCACTCGTCTTGCATCTCTTATATTCTTAGATTGAGTGTGTTGTGCCTAATAAAAATAAATCAATCGAGTGTGTTGACAAAACTCACTTCTCCATAGAAGAATAGCACGGACGGTTCTTCCAAAAACTGAGAAAAAGGAAGTGTTATACACGCTGTAATATTTTTTTTTTTCCCTAAGCAAGCAAATTTTATTAAAAAAAATAATACACGAAGGAAGGATAGGATTCTCTAATAAACACCCTATTACTATAACCACAATGTAAAAGTAATGGAAAAAAAAATTAAAATGGATTTTGTAATCAATTTCTTGGTCCTCACCCATACCCTACAAAGAGGGCGCCATCTTAAATGATGGTTTTTAAGTAAGTCACCGCTGGAGACGGTATAAGCTGTGGGTGCATTGTAGTTTGTTGTCTTTAGATATTTTTTAGAGAGATCATAGTCTCTTTTTCAAGATTATCGATTAGGGAAAGCGATCATCAATGATTGGGAGGTGAGGTGGGACAGATATGAAAGATCTCGAGGTGGGAAAAATGGTGGTGTGACGCGTGTAACTGGCAGACTCATCAAAGAGCGGCGACACGTGAGTGCCACGTGCAGAAGCACGCGTGTGCGGGTCACGTGCCAACATTTTCACCACGGTTCCACATCGTTCTAGTAGATAAGCAGCTGTAGAGTTGCATAGTGAGGCGTGTGTCAACAAGTGGTTGCCAGAGAATAATACATTTGACCAAAACCAAATTGATGGAGGGGAGGAGGAAAACAAAACACTACTATAAAAATATATACACTATATTGTTTTGGAAAGGGACTGGAGAGGAGTATGAGAGACATAGCTCCACCCTCCTCTCTAGTAGAAACACTCGAAAAGATTGAGTAATACACTATGTACTTGAATGTAGCTCAAGCCTCTCAACACTTTGCGAAGAAGAAGAAGGAAGAAAGGAGGAGGAGGAAAAAAAAAAAAATGGGAGATCTCATGCTCATACATGCTTAATACTGACTTCTGGTGCCATTTTCAAGAACAATGCTCTCTGCCTATAGGGTCCCTTCCATTTCTTTAATAATGGTGAGCAATTGGATGTGCTATATATATTTTGAAAGAGAAATTTTACGTAAAATTTTTACACCACACATCACCTAATTAACATGTGATTTATCAATTTTTTTTATATCTTAATATTTAAATACGTGTCTATTTAAATAAAATGGTAAAAATGACAAATTACATATTAATTATATGGAAGTGTATGGTATAAGGCTTCTTTATAACATTTATCATTTCGAAAAACATATTTTAATTAAAAAAATTTCTTAAATTGTTCTTTTTTCATATTTTGTAATTATACTGACCATATGTTAATTAATAATTTAATTTATAATTAAATTATTGTTTGCCAATTATCTTTTTTTGCCAACCTAATAATATTTCGGAGGAGAGAGAAATAACTCATAAAATATTTAATAGATGTGAAACAGTAACCCTCCAAATATATAGATTTATTGTAGTTTGTAAGCAAAAAAAATGCATTTGCCTCTTCCAATGTTGACAATTTGGTATGATTATTAGCTAAATCTTAGTTTGCATTTAAATTTACCTACACCAAACATTGGACTCATTTGATGAGTCCAATGTTTAAAATTTGATGAATTTCGCTCAGAACACACGGCATTGGATTCACCTTTTACTTAAATGTGAAGCTTTCAGCTACAGTGGAGTCTCATTTATCTTCAAACTTGATGAATTACTATTCAACGTCCATCGGATTATTTTATTACGAAAATCACTCTTTCGCACGCAAAGCAGTTCTTTCTTCCCTCTCTTCTCTGCTTTCTTTCTCTACTCCGAAATCCCCAAATCTCCAAATCCCTTTTCGATTCTTCCTCTCCCTTTCTTTCTTCCCGAATCTGGGATTTCATTCTTTCTTCCCTCTCTTCTCTGCTTTCTTCTCTACCCCAAAATCCTCAAATCCCTTTTCGATTCTTCCTCTCCCTTTCTTCCCGATTCCTAGATTTCCCTTCTCCCTCTCCCTTTTTTCCTCTCCGTTTCTTCCCTCTATTTCCTCTCCTATTTTTCTCAACGCTTGTATCATATCCTTTGCCAAGAAAGTGGTCATTTCATCTTTGTGAAGCATATGTTCAAGTTCATACGAGGTGTTTCTGGTGGAAGAGGACCTCCATCACCTCCATAGGTGCACCGTTGCCGCTCCTTTCTCTTCTGCTCCTAACGTTCTCCATCTCCATAAGTTCACTCTCTCATTTATATATGAATCATATATGCATGTATGAGAAATTTTGCACTACATTTGTATGATTTTAGATTAGACATAAATAACTGGGATCCACAAAGCTAAACCCCAATTAATTGGTATTACAGCTTGATTAGGTCGTATAACTACTTCAGTTTTATATGGTTTTTGAGGCATACGATGTCAGCATGGTGGATAAAGATGATATCTAACTATGACCCAGAAAATATGTTTCAAGAAGATTGTCTACTTGCTTATAGTCAGCAAAATGATGTCTACTTGCTTATAGTCAGCAAAATGATTTTGAATACCACTGGTTTACAGCTACCAATAACAACAATAATATTAAAGGAATATTTAATTCAATTTCTTTATAACAAAATTTAGAGACTTGAATCAACTTGAAGATGCCACACAATGAACCTCTGGTAATATCCTGCAATGCCGCCTATTAATGTTATGGGACCCTTGCATTGTGTGATTGAAGTCCAAACTATTTTCAAGAACTGTTATTCTTGATTTTAAAATTTCAGCCTATTTGGTAGTACTTATAATTGTTAAATCGATTTTTTATTTGATTGCTTTTTAGTTCTTATTTTCTATTCTGTTATTATATTTGTCTTGAATAATCATAAGATGTTTGAAATTTAATTAATAAATTTGCCTATAACAGGTAAACATTATTGCTCTGACAGATCATGACACAATGTCGAGCATCCTCGAGGCTCCAAAAGCTACTCGACATTCAACACATCTCCATCCACACCTTAACTGTTGGTTATGATAAAAATAATAAAAAATAAAATAAAATAAAATTCTAGCTCCAAAACATGTGGCTGGGCAGCCACTATGATATCTGAATTTATTTTGTTTTAAATAAATGATTGTATTTTTGAAAGGTTAATCTGAATTGTGACCTGATTTTGTTGAGGGGAACTGTGACTTATAATCTGAATTTTACTTGATGTTTTGTAGAATTGTGACCTGATTTTATTGAGGGGAACTGTGACTTATAATATGAATTGTTCATTTGATGTTTTGTGGAACTGTGACCTGATTTTGTTGAGGGGAACTGTGATCTGGGCAGCCACTTGTAATCTGAATTTTACTTGATGTTTTATGAAATTGTGACTTGATTTTGGAAGGGGAATTGTGACTTGTAATCTGAATTGTTCATTTGATGTTTTACTTGGTCTAGGCAGCCTATATGACTCCATGGTGTCAATTGTTGAGTTGTGTAGCCAATGTATTTATTCAAGCAGTGATTGTTAAAATCAGGCTCAACTTTGTGACTATTATTATTATTATTTTGCATTTGTACTCGATTATCATATGTTGTTGAGAATCAGTGTAGGCAATTTTCTATAATTTTGAAGTATTACTATGTGGTTGCTCAAAATTGTTTATATGACAATCATTCTCTCTTCATGATACATTTCGGAAGCATCAACTCATTCTCTCTTCATGATGTTGGATAATTAGGTTAAGGAAAAAAATTAATTGAGAAACAATAATTTAATTTATTAATTAACATGTGGTTAGTATAATTGTAAAATATGAAAGAAAAATAAAAAATATTATTATTAAAAAAATAATATTATATTATTAGTTTGATGAATCCAATAGCTAATTCAATATGGAGTTATGGATAAAGAGGTTTTAGATATATGGAAAACATATACTTTTTATCAAAATTTGAAGATAAATTTGATGAATCCAATGCTAGTGCTCTAAGTTTCTAGAGATCCTAACCCTTCCTTCAAATTTATTTAAGCTTAAAATTTATTGTTATGACTTTTAAAATTAAGTAGTGCTACATGTACTTACAATTTTACTTACAAGATTCATGTTGTTAGTTTTCTTTTAAATTTTAAATTTCATAATTTTCAGCATATCATTAACTGACATATAGAGAAGTAAGTTTTTTTGGAAGTATATTTAGCATTTTTCTTTAAAATTAATGACAAAACAAAGTAAAGCATATCTAAGGATAATAAAAAAAACAAGGAGTGGCTTTAGAACCACCTACGTAGGGGTGTGCAAAATTTCGAAAATTTCGACTCCGTCCGACTTCCGCTCCGACTCCGACTCCAACTTCGTCGGAGTCATCGGAATTCGGAGTAGCTCCGAATATCTATTCGGAGTCGGAGTCGGAGTCAGAGCTCCAAGAAGCTCCGATTCCGACTCCGAAATTTTTTTTACTGTACACTTTCGCTCGAGCGAGGTGTCGAGCGCAAGTCGAGGATACGTTGTATTGAACATTGGCTCGAGCGACATGTCGAGCGGAAGTCGAGCGAACCTCTCTGGAAGAGTTCTGCTCGAGCGACAGGTCGAGCGGAAGTCGAGCGAACCTCTTCCAGAGAGGTTCGCTCGAACGAAAGTTGAGCGGAAGTCGAGCGAACCTCGAGCGCACGTCGAGCACACGTCGAGCTCTGATCTTATGTCGGAGCTCCTATAGGAGGTCGGAGCTCCGACCTCCGATCGGAGTCGGACTTCGACTCCAGTTCGGAGTCGGAGTCGGAGCTCCAATTTGGCTCCGACTCTTGTTGGAGTCGGAGGTCGGAAACGAGCACTCCGACTCCGTCGGAGTCGGAGCCCAGCCCTACACCTACGCAGATGGTTCTTGCCACCCAGGGTGGTTGGTTAGGCCAAGTGCCCTCTCAAATGGGGTGATTGCCTCCTTTTTTAGGACTTCGGGACTTTGGAATTTCCTTATTATTAGAGCATTCACATCCGGTTTCCTTTAAAATTCTCTATAATTTAGCTAAAAACTAGATTTTCTAAAATTTTTTCTTAAATTTTACTAATATTTCAAAAACCTCATACATCTTATTCCCTATCATTTTTCTCTATTCTATTAAAATAATATTTCTCTATTCTTTCTTTATTAATTTTTTTCTCTCACTTCTATTTACAAACTTAACTATTCAATATTTTTTCATATGTTTTGAACTATTACTCCAGTAAATATTTTAAACAAAAATTTAAATTATTTTTTTGCGGGTAGGATAATATTTTTAAAATTAATTTTTTTATATTTTTTGTAATTATTTAAATTATTTTTAAAACTATTATTTAAAATTGTAACAAATATGAGTATAAGAGAAAGTGTAGATAATTGGAAGAATAATTATTTTATTTATTAGAATAAAATATTGATAAAAAATGATTTAGGGGATGAATAGTAATTCTTTATATTTGGAAAACCACTGTTAATCCCTTAAACCATTTCCCTAAAATAGAGATCGATGTAGGGGATTTTAACCAGATCTCTAAATTTTTTCTCAAATTATAGGAAAAATGTACATTTGTGATACTTGCTGGGAATGTTCTTAGCATGAGAGGATGAAAAAGATAATAGATTAACTTCAAACCGGTCGGGTGTGTATTTAACTTTTACACCTGTAAGTAGAGTTCTAACATATAGGTGACTTATTGAAGTTACGGTGAAATCAAATACATTCTACCCTATCTCTTCTCTCTTCTCCCTTCTCTCTTCCCTCTTCTCTCTTCTCACATCCATTTTCTTCTCCTTCAACAGAGGCCATTTTCGTCTCCCTCGAACCCATTGTTCTTCGAACCTAGGCCAATATATGCATTACAGTGTTACACACATCAACATTACACGCATTATTGCAAAATCTGGACACAGCATTACACACATCAGCATTTTTTTTCTAATCAACATGCTCAATTGAATAAAACTTTCTCGGCAGCCAAACAGGAATAAGAAAAAAAAATAAAACTCAAGGTTTATTGTTTAGGATGAATTGGACTGACCGAAAAGGACTCACCAAAAATCAAACTCTTGTCGATGGCCACAAATCTCTTGTCAATGGCCACAGGGGAGAAAGCCTCTACACAGATATCTATGAATACAAGTGGTTCTCCCCTCTACACAGATCTCTCGGTGCTTGGTTTTCCCATCTATGCTTTGTTTCGAAGCAAGCTTCTACACAGATCATATTTTGTTGTAAAAAAAAAAAGAGAGTGACGGAAGGTGGAGGGAGAGCAGGTGATGCGGAGGGTGGGGGGTGGGGAGGGAGGGAAGAGCTGTAAAAAAAAAAAAAAAATTCGCCTGTGTGCAAGTGTATGATGAATTTTGCTGAACTGCCTACGTGACAGTTTGTAATTTGTGTGTGTAAATTGAAGGAAAACACCCGACTGGTCTGTAGGCACAAAAGAGAATATATTGCAGCTAGTCATGCCAAGTTTGAAAGTGATTATCACTAGCAGACATGACTTGCTTTATTTTTTTTCCTCAGCAAATTGCCAATGTTGCATGTGATTTGCAAGTTTGGTAATTTCTGTCAATGTACATTTGGAGATACGATGGTAGTTTAGGGTTTGCAGTATCAATACTTTTCTACAATAGACTGATTATAATCATTGTCAACCAAAAGACAAATGTATCTTCTTAGCGTTTCATAATGTTTGGAGTAAAATAATTAAGTAGTCTCAGAGTATAGACAAGTGAAGCTCTCAACCTATCATAAAACGACATGTCATTAATGTCACATCGTCTTATTACAGGATGAAAGTACCTTGTCACTAGTACTCTCGAATATCTAATAATTTTTTAAATGTGTGGTAGCATTAATATTCACGATCTATTTTAAAAGTTCCTGCTTTTGGGAAAATTTCCTAGTACAAGAAATGTGCAAATTAATTTGAATGACTGCTTGTCTAGTTTTTAAACTAGTTATATGTAGTAGTTCTTAACTAGGACATTTGGGTTATGTGGGGAAGATTCCTCATGAAAATAAAAAAACTGTAAAAAAGTATTGGTTTGGGTACAACCAATTTTCTGGTTTCAATGCATGAGCATAGTAAGAATGAAAATTTTTAGATTGATCAGTGCCATTGTGAGGAAAAAAATGACATATACTGGCATTTGAAACATCAATTGTTGAAGATGTGGTCTCTTTTGTAGATTGAGATGGATTTAATTTTTTTATGAAAAGTTAAAAAAATAGTGAGTCATATCAATGATTAGTTTGAGATGGTTTGAGATCACTTAACCAACCAAACATAGCAGGAAACATGCTGGCAAACACTAGATAGGTTATTGATTTTTGTTCAACCACTAGTTGTTGTTCTTGCTACGACTAAGGAATTACCAATATGGGAGTTGTAATATTGATGCTGGTTGAATTCAGGTATGAATCAAAGGTCATTGCCGTAAAGGCCATACAACCAAACAGAACATCGGATGTACAATCATGAACGCAAGGAAGAATTTTAGATAGGTTATGTTCCTATCAAGGTAAAACATGAAAATATTGTGAAGGCATTATACTTCATTATCTAGAGCAATGCTTCTCTTGATTTTAGACTCCCTCATTCCAGTCGTGCTTGCCAGTGGGGCAAGTTTTAATTAGTTTTATATTCTTTTTTTTTTTTTTTGATAATAACAGACCACATTCTATTTATAATAGAAGACATACAAATTTGACTTAAAAACAAGTCAGTTACAAAACGTTAATAGTTTTCCAGCACACTTCCGTGATTGACATAATCTAGTCCATACAACAGATTTCTGAAGATCTAAGTCTAAGAGATGTCGTGCACAACTCTGTCCACGACAGAGTTAACAAAACCTCATATCCCGACTAAGTGGAGTATGGAGCACTATCCCACCATAAGCACTACCAAGCGGAAGGGGGGACCACTCCATTTGAACTAAGGTTCGAAGGTACTATTTTTCTTTTTGAATTTTTATTTTTCTAAAAAGTAAAGACAAGATACAAAATAAAATAAAATGGTGAACACTACACAAAATTGGAAAAACAATGCACCAAGAGGTTGTTGTGGCGCGTGCAGTACACGTGCCACTCTGGGAGGAAAACTGACGACCGATCTTGGAAGTTCTGGACTCACGGGCTCTAGAAGCGCCTCGCGTGGCATCAACAAAGGGTTTCCCAATGGCGCGTGAAAGTCACGTGCCGAACGTCTTCGAGAACTTCAACCCGCGCATGCGGGCCACTCACCGCTTCGTTTGGCACCATATTCAATGGTCTTGAAGATCAACGGCTAGATAACACCATGGAAGGGCGCATGCTGAAAAAATACAAAAACACAAAACGAACCACTACACAGAGGTGGAGGGAGGGGGAGAGAGGGAGGGAGGGAGGGGGAAGGGAGCCAAAGCTCCCACCCCATCTAGCCGAATCTGAGGAGAGAGTTTAGAGAGAATAAAGAGCTTTTTTTCTAGAGAGAGAAGGGAGAGAAGTAGTTTTATATTTCAATCATTTAAATAGATATCTGCTTAAAATGTGACACATCAACTGGTATGATTGAGGGATGAAAAAATTTAAAACAAATAACAACATTTATCTACCAAAACATGATGTAATTTCATTCTGTTTATGTTGTTGTTATTATTATTATTTTTGTTATTATTATATCTTTCATGCCTAGATTAAGATATAAAATAAATAATAAAATTTACGTCTTTCCATCAGTTTAAATTTTTTGGTCAAGTGGTGATTTCACAGAGTGTCAGATCAGAAATTCTGAGTTCGAATCCTGACTTTACACTCTACTCTATTTAATTAAATATTCTATGTGTTGATCACCCATTGAGTGAGAGTTTGGCATACAAATCATGAGGGAAAGTGTTAAGATATAAAATAAATAATAAAATCTACATCTTCCCATCAATTTAAGTTTTTGAGACAAGTAGTAATTTCACATCTAGACCACCTCAGTTTTAATAATTAAGCAATTGAAAGATGATGTTGTTTGTATACAAAATTATTTGCTCCTCACGAAGACTATTTGTTCAAGGCAATCTACTTCATGCTGGTAGCATATGCTACAGTAAAAGTACGTAGCATACAGAATGCCATTCCATACTTATCTCGTAGTAACTACATTTTTTTTTTTAAGAGTGACCAAGCGTGCCAGAATAAATATGTTGTCTCGTTTGTTTTTGCAGAAGAGATGAGATGAGATGAATTGAGATAAAAGTTGAAAGTTGAATAAAATATTGTTTGAATATATTTTTTAATATTATTTTTGTTTTAGGATTTAAAAAAATTAAATTGTCTATTTTATTTTACGTGAAAATTTAAAAAAATTATAATAATTATATGAGATAAAATGAAATAAAAAGATAATGGTTGTGAAAACAAACGTGGCCGTCAACCTGATTGTTGCTATTGAAGCAAATATCTAATCATTTATGAATAATTTGGTTACAACATTTAACCGACTGTTGCTCTTACTTTCAGAATGAAAGACCTAGCATTCAGGACCTTGCAGAAGATCTTACCACCCCAACCCCCAAAATCCCATCCACAGTTCATGGAAATCCATAATTTCCTCTAGAAGTTTTGTTCAAAACTGACCAAGCCTCCCAAGGTGGTTGAGATTGAAGATCCTAAGAGCCTCAAGAAGGTAGAGCCGGGATGAACATTTCTCTCCTTGGTATTATTTTACCTTCAAAGCTAGACAGATTCTCAACTGAATTACCATTATGGTTTGAACATAGTATAAGACTCTGGATAGAAAGAGAATACAAAATTAATGGAAATGAGAGAACTAATATAAAGCTCTTAATCGAACCAATGTTCCTCTTTTCTTCTGTTTGATGACCACCTTCCTATTTTGAGTATCTGTTTGGCTCTGGTGTAGATGATATCATAGCAACATCCATTATTCTTGGGGGGAATGTGAGTGTCCATAATATTATGTTATCCTTTTGTTGATGCACCTCTTGTTTTGACAACTGTGATACTTCAACTACATATTAAACAAAAAATCTGAGTTTATTTAGATGTCTTGTGGAAATCTCTGACCTGTGCTGTTTCATATTACCTTCAATTTGATTTTTGTGGTGGATTTACAGTTGATCATGTTCGACTCAAATGGAGCTGCATATTAGTGAAGATTCTTGAAGCAACTCTTCTAAAGTATTCCACACCATTGTGTTGGTTAGATCCATTCTCTTCTCTTCTCGTTACCTTTATAGGTTTCTTCATAAGCAAAGCAAGAGAGAGGCAGATTCGACCATGTATGAGCATGTTGGTTGAACACCACTTCAACAAAAGGATTTAGTTCTCTCTATGAATGTAACTCCTTAAAAAATGAGCAGCACAAAAACTGTCCCAAGTGCAGGAATATGTCGCGTAATAATTAGGAATAAATTCTTAAATCGTCTTCTTAGGAAAAATTATTTAAAATTAAACTCGTTTAAAATGATGAAAATATTCACAAAGAGAAAATAAAAGTGGTGGTATGTGCAATAAATGAAAGAGTACAATGGGAATAAAAATGGCACTGACCATGTATGAGCATGTTGGTTGAACACCACTTCAACAAAAGGATTTAGTTCTCTCTATGAATGTGACTCCTTAAAAAATGAGCAGCACAAAGACTGTCCCAAGTGCAGGAATATGTCGCGTAATAATTAGGAATAAATTCTTAAATCGTCTTCTTAGGAAAAATTATTTAAAATTAAACTCGTTTAAAATGATGAAAATATTCACAAAGAAAAAATAAAAGTGGTGGTATGTGCAATAAATAGAAGAGTGCAATGGGAATAAAAATGGCACTGACCATGTATGAGCATGTTGGTTGAACACCACTTCAACAAAAGGATTTAGTTCTCTCTATGAATGTGACTCCTTAAAAAATGAGCAGCACAAAGACTGTCCCAAGTGCAGGAATATGTCGCGTAATAATTAGGAATAAATTCTTAAATCGTCTTCTTAGGAAAAATTATTTAAAATTAAACTCGTTTAAAATGATGAAAATATTCATAAAGAGAAAATAAAAGTGGTGGTATGTGCAATAAATGAAAAAGTGCAATGGGAATAAAAATGGCACTAGTCATGGACTAGATTCATATTTTTAGATTTTTTGAATATCGAAATGAAATATCAGAGACTAACAAATTGAAATTAACAATCAAGAAACTAAATAAGCTAATTAAACAATCTCAATTGATCAGAAAATTAATTAATAAAATTGAAATTAATTAAGTCCTAATTAACCTAATTTGCAATGGAATTAAAAGATTAATAAAACTAAACTAAGAACCAAGTTAGATTAAAAAATAATTAATGCAATATGAACTGAAAATTGAAAAGCTCTAAAATCAAAATTCTAGAGTTCATCCTTATATTTGAATTATAAATTCTCAAAATCAATTCATAACAATCGTAATATCTATTTAATGGAAGATTAAATAAGCAAGAAAAATAACTAATATCAAGTAAATAAACAGCAAATAAAATGTCTAAAGGTCTAAGCCAAATATCTAAAAAATACATCATAAATTTTAAACTAAAATTAAATAAATAGTAAAAAGTAGAAAGAACATGTCAAATGAATGAGGATGGATGGTGGCAATGGAAGAGGAAGGCTGGGTTGTGGCAGTTGAACCCCTAAAGGAGCTCTTCAAATGCATGCGGCGCTTCCAAAAATATGTTTCTTTTTTCTCCCAGCTGAAAAGAAACCCGTCTCATTTTTTATTTGTGCGGTGTTGTGTTCGTCCAAAAACAGAAAGCCCTGCATTTTTTTTCTTTTTTTTCCTTGTGGCGTTTCTTTCTTTTTCGCGTGCATGCATTTTATTTTCTTTTGCTTTTTCTGTGTGAGTCCATCCCACCCAGGCTAAAAGACTCTCTTTTGAGTGTGTCAAGTCCAGACACTAGAGAATGCTTTTTTGACTTTTTTCATATTTTTCATTTCTTTTGTTGCTTCCATCCAAAATTTAAACACCAAGAGAATTTTGATTTTTCTTATGCTTTTGCATTTTTTGATTTGAAAAGAAAAATAAAATAGAAATCAGAAAAAAAATAAAAAGAAAGAATAAAATATAAAAAATATGTTATGCATGTGAAGAAATATTGCCTAATTAAATCACAAATTATAAAACTAAGCATTAACTATGCTATAAATTAATTTAAATCACAACTCGGATTTATGTATAACTATTTTTTCATCTAAAATTAATAATAATATAATGAAATAATTAAAATATATTGATTCTATATGTATAAAATATGCAATAACTGAGCTCAATCAGAATGTTCTTCAAATTTACACCTTTTACCCTCAAACTATCACCTATTTTTCACATTGCATCCTATATTACAAGTTTCAATTTACACCCTAACTACCTATATTTTCTTAATTTACACTCTCGGTTAAGAAAATATTGGCAAAATGACACTGCTTCTTGGGTCAAGGTATATTTGAATGTTATTAAGAGTATTTCAAATCATCATAAATAATAATAAAATAATTTATAAATAATAATAAATTGTTTATAAATAGTAATAAAGTAATATGAGATGGTCTCAGCAGCCAAACACAACTTAAGTGTCGTTTTACTATGATTTTTTGCTATCTCGTATGGGCGTCGATATTTACACAATAAACTCTCATATCTATCTAGATAAATTTTAATCATCAGTCATTATTTATTCTCATATTTAATATTTATAATTTTTTTATATAATATAAGAGTAATTTTTATAAAATGTAAAATAATAAATAATTATCGATAAGAAAATTTTTTCATCTATCAAATGAATTGATGGGGCAGTGGCACATATCTAGGTGGTTTTAAAAAGGTGCTTTGGGATAAGTGGGATTCTTTTTTTTTTCTTTTAAGAATTAGCCCCATGCTATGGGCGTGGTTGGACTTTGGAGGAAAGGGTAGCTTTCTTTCCCACCGTCCCCTTTCCACTCTCCTTTTATGTCTTTTTTCTTTCTACTTTCTCACTTCCCAGTGTCGGTATTATTTGGAAATAAGGTCTCATTGTTTTTTAAGGGATGAGATGAAATGAGATAAAAATTAAAAAGTTAAATAAAATATTATTAAAATATATTTTTAATATTATTTTTATTTTAAAATTTAAAAAAATTAAATTATTTATTTTATTTTATATTAAAAGTTAAAAAAGTTATAATAATTAGATAAAAAGAAATGAGATGAAATGAGATATTTTTTAAAAACAAACGAGGCCGACTGATGCTAAGCTGCCGTAAAATTCATGAATTTTATTTTTATTTTTATATTTTTTAAATAATTTTAAAAAATAAAAAAATATATCAATACATTAATAATCTAATAATCAATTTCTTAATTAATAAATAAAAATAATTAAAAAATAAATAAATACTCAAAATGAGAATACATGCTAACATTATTCTTAACTTAAAACTTTGTGCGCAACAAGATTTGTTGAACTCATACGTTTTCGAAATAAAATTGTTATTTTTATGGCTCATTGTCCATTTTATTTTACCCTGTCTCCCTCCGAGCCCTACAGTCTCTCGTATATCTCGAATTTAGTCATAATGCATTTTTTTTTTTATTAAAAATAAATAAATGCACCCGAATTAAAGTAAGAAAATTTGATGAAATCTCAATACCTAAATCCCTTGCATACATTGTTGTTGGAAAAACCTTAAAGAAGTAGTTTTGAATCTTCGGACTTAAATGAAATTTATGGAATACAGTCAATATTTTTCCACATTATTAAGATAAATACAATCTATTGTATTTTTATATTACGTTATCAAAATCAAAGGATTTAAATTAGAATAATTATTGAAAAATTTCAGAATATGCTTGATATCTGATCGATGTTAGAGGCCATTAAATTTTGGTTTAAAATAATTATTAAACATATGATATGTCATATAATTAAAATTATGCAAGTTTTGTGCAGTTTTTTTGTAAATTTATTATTTTTAAATTTATGCAAGTTATGTCATATAATTATGTCATATTATATTGTATATTATTTTTAATTTAGAGTAAATTATGCCAGTTATGTCATAGAATTATTATTTTTAAATGGACTACATGAATTTATACATCTAAGACTATAAATAATCTTTTTAAAATTATTATTTATGCGGGAGGGAACCCACTGTCGACGTATTTCAGACTTCTAATTATCGTTTATTTATTTTTAAAAGAATATACAAAATTTACATATCTTAAAATTGTAAATATTATTCAAAAATACTTTGAGACTTGAATTTAGGTCTCGAATTTTTATCTCAAATGTGTTTTTTTATTTTTATTTTATTTAATAATTAAAGAAATATTTTTTAATAATATTATGAATTTTTTATTTTTTTAAAAATGTTTACTATGATTAAAAATATATATAAAATAAATAACTTATTTTTACCCTTTCGGTGGGTTGTCGGACTACATCCTTCGAAAGATGTAGCAGTACTAATATTATTTAATTTTTTCTCGACAATCCAAAACAGGGGAGAGTGGCAGCCCATGGTATATGGTCGATGCCACGTGGAGTTTTCGGACGTGGTAAAAAAAAAAAAGCAGCAAATATTTAAGATTATCCATAAGTTAATTTAGGACTCGGAGGAGTCATCGTGGGTTGCTGCTTCGTCACAATCTCTATAACGTGGACAGCTGGATTCCTCTTTCCCTCTCACGTGTCGCTCTAGCCAAACCCTAACCTTCGTTCCCTCCCACCACCGCCCTCCCTTACAATACGACCCCGCCACGCCGGATCCAGTCCCTCGCCGTACGATCTATACTCATCACAAACATTAACGACGACAACCCCGTACATAACATTAACAACATAACAGCTTCCTCATTCCTGTCCTGAGAGACAAGGGAGACACCGAAAGCCGAAAGGGAAGGCTTTCTACGCCGTACGTGCGTGCAATCTACGCCGCACAGATTGGCTTCTCAGCCTCTAAAATTTTCGGCCGTTGATTTAAAAGAAAAATTATAAAAAGAAAGTATATACAAGAAAGAAAAAGAAGGGGGCTGTATCCCAGTTGGACATCCACCTCACCTTTCTCCAACCGCCATGAGAGCAGGTCAGCCCCTCTCTCTCTCTCTCTCTCTCTCCCCGCCTACGTGTTGGTGGCTACCAATATTTTCTGCTTTTAAAAAAAAAAAAAAATTTATTTCTCAGAATTAAGCGCCTGATCTCAAATTTCTTAGCTGCGATTTCTGTTACTGGATTTCAGTTGTTTTTTTCTGTTGCTAATGATTATAATTTATGCTTCTCTAATCTGATTAGACTTGAGTCTTGAGCTTGCTAACGAATTGAAATAGCTATGCATGGAATATACAGTGCTTGGGTTGTTCTCGTGAATTTCGCACTTTTCTTTGTTTTTGCTCTAACAAAGTGGTATGCAGAAGAAAATTCATGAATAAAATGCCTAGACTAGACTTACTTATGAAGTATAATTGAGAATCTTTCGGTAAGATATGTCTCTTGGTTGTTAGATTTATCCGTGTAAGTATTAAGGCCCGTTTGAATACAGAAACACACTCATCCCATCTCATCTTATCATCACAATTTTTTCAAATTATTATACAAAATATAATAAACAAATCAACTTTTTCAAATCCCAAAACAATAATAATATTAAAAATAATATTCTAACAAAATTTTATTCAACTGTTCGAAAACTATTTCATCTCATCTCCCTATCCAAATGAGCTAAATGGTTGCTGGTCTAAGTGAGGGAGTGAATATATATGTAAGATGCTGGTGGATATATGTGCTTTGAAGGAACCTATAGGAGGAAGAGTGAAGCTTTAATGTCTAGTTGCCTTTTTGGGATTTGTTCATTTGGTACAAGGGATTACTTCAAATAGATAATACCTTATTCAGTGGTCAGAAGCTTGGATGTTTATCGAAGAGAAACACTTACAGGAGTATGTAGTTATGGGACGAATTAATTGCCAAAAACCCTTACAAGCTTGGATGTAACATGTCAAAAGATAGGAGAATAGTTTGAAAAGATACAGTCATGTTAAAGCATTTTTGGTTCCGGCATGAGCTCAATCAAGTATGTGATATGCTGATTTTCCTTTGTGGTGTCTTTGCTGAATATATTACCAGACAAGTACCTGTAATCTGTGTTGGATATCAACTAGTTCTATGTATGGACCACTAAGAGCGGCACATAAGAATGCAAACTGCCCCCGAGGACAGGAAAACTATGGTCTATAGGAATCTTATTGCATTATTCAGGTGCCTATTAAGATTTTGAGAAATTAGGGATTTGTGACTTGTCCTTATTCTGACGTTACTGAGGGAATTAGAACCATCCAAGGAATATTCTGGTCCTGTCATTTGATATTGTCATGGCAAGGGGCGTTACACTGGGATGATGCCTTTGCATGACTTGGCTTTACCCAATCTTTCCAATCCACATTCTCTTATTGTGTTCCTAGCAGTAAGGCGTCCACAGAGCCCTGAACTTGATTCACATCCATTCAAGTGAGCTACAGTTTTGTTGTGTATTGCTGAATGATTGCTTTGTTACAAGTATTAGAGATACAAGTGATATTCTTCCCTTGGGCATGTTGCCACCTTTCCACTTGTAAAAGAAGAGCTCCATGATCTTGTTCATTGTGGTGGTGAGTTTACTTCATTTTGATGTATGGAGGAGGCCTTGGATTTTACAGCTTCACATTTTCATGTGAATTGAGATAAGTTGATTTTGTTTAATTCAAAACAGTATCTGTGGTATGTAAGTTCTCATCTTTTAAATCTTCCTTATAGTTTGCTACCTCTCACGTATATATTTTTCATATGGTGTTGTCAGGTGCTTCATAGATTTTACTGAGGATACAAGTGATCTGGTCATTAACTTAGGCACTTGAAAGGATTTTCTGAAACGACCTCAATGGGGACAGGGGAAGAGAGCGCACCTCCTAAGCCTTCCAAATCAGCTTCTTCAACTCAGGTATCCCCATCCTCCTCCTCACCCCTCCTCCATTTTCTTTTGCTTCTGTTTTTTCGTTTTTGTAGGTATCCTCTTTTGGTTCCAAAGCATGATTATATGTATTTACAGGAAATACCCACAACACCTTCTTATCCTGATTGGTCGAGCTCTATGCAGGTTTATGGTGAAACTATGTTTAATTTTTCAATTTATTTGTGCATTTATGAAATCTTTGCTTTATGCATCAGGTTTATTTGAATATATGGATAATCAGTGTTAGTGGCTTATAAATGAGCTTCTTGTTTAGGCTTATTATGGTCCTGGAGCTACTCCACCTCCATTTTTTGCCTCAACTGTTGCATCTCCAACACCCCACCCCTATTTGTGGGGAAGCCAGGTGAATATCTCCCTTTTCTTTGGGTCCTGTAGAGGCATACATTCTAGAGGATTGAAGGTTCTTATATGCTTTTCTGTTGGCTATTTTTCAGCACCCTTTGATCCCACCATATGGGACCCCAGTTCCATACCCAGCTCTATATCCTCCAGGAGGAGTTTATGCTCATCCTAATATGGCCACGGTAATCCTCGTGTTCTCTCACTTTCATTCTAAATAAGTTGCCCTGGTGCATTTTTTTTAACAAGACAAACTCGTGCTTATACACACACTTGCTGCTATGGAATACAAAAGGTATTTTTTTCTACAAGTAAAACACCGGAAAGTTTTTGAATTGGTCATCTTACTTTTTTTTCTCCCATTGCTTCTGTAGATCCCAAACTCAGTACAGACAAATGCAGAGTTGGAAGGGAAAGGACCTGATGGGAAGGACCGAGTTTCAGCTAAAAAACCCAAAGTAATTTCTGGAAATTCAGGCAAGGCTGGAGAGAGTGCAAAGGCAACTTCAGGTTCGGGAAATGATGGTGCTTCACAAAGGTGCAGCAACATAAAGTGTAACTTTGGATCTTCTTCTGACAAGTTTTTGCATGAATTTTTCCTTACCATTGGCCATAAAAATTTTTGCATCACCAGTACATACTGATCTGAAATTTGCTCCCCCCCTCCCCCTTTTTTTGTTAACAGTGCTGAAAGTGGTACTGAGGGTTCATCAGATGGAAGTGATGAGAATAATGACCAACAGGTACATCATATCAATATCAAGAGGTGTGCTTTTCACTTATTTATGTTTTCTGGTTTCTGCATGCCTGTCCTTAACATTTGGAATTTTTAAGTGGCTTATATCTGTATTAATCTGGCCTGTTGCTATGATGTTTTTTTTTAATCCTAATGAACATAAGCTCATTTCTGTAGGATTTTGCTGCGAGTAAGAAGGGAAGCTTTCACCAGATGCTGGCAGATGGTATATTTTTCATTTTCAATCTAGTCTGTCCCTTTTATCTTCCTATAGCTGTGACAATTCTGTACTCACCACGACTCCCTCAGGAGCCAATGCACAAAATAACACTGCTGGGGGCATTGTTCAAGGTTCAGTTCCTGGGAAGCCCGTGGTCTCCATGCCTACAACTAATTTGAATATTGGAATGGACTTATGGAGTGCATCCCCTGGTGGTGCTGGAGCTACAAAAGTGAGACCAAATCCATCTCCAACGATGATTGGATGCGAAGGCGTAATGCCTGATCAGTGGATACAGGTACCTTTAAGCATTTTCATTTTTTCTTCTTTCTTTTCGTGTGCCTGTTTTCCGTTCTACTTTTTTATATTTAAAACCAAATCACCGAACAACGAAATCTCTTGTCAAATTTCTGCGCCTTTGTCTCGTTGTCCACCATGGCCGTGCTTGTGCAAACGTGCGCCTGTAGCTATGACATCCCAGCAGTGTTGATATCCTATTTGTGTTTATATGGCATGGTTTCTTTAGTTTATCACTTGATATGCTTTCTTGTGATTGTGGTTGACTTGCATATTCGCTTGTTCAATAACTTTGTTTCTTGTGTTATTATAGTAGTCTATTATCCACCTTTATATTATACCAATTAAGATCTCTATAAATTCCTGTGTGTTGAATTCTAGCTCTTGATGTTAACAGGATGAACGAGAACTGAAAAGACAGAAGAGGAAGCAGTCTAATAGGGAGTCAGCTCGGAGGTCAAGATTACGAAAACAGGTACAGATGTACTTTTTGCTGCTTGCTGGGTTCAACTGTTTGCCCGTTTCTTTACTAATATTACAACCGACCTGAATTCTTATGTTTAGTCATGTTCTTGAATCCCTAGGCGTGCCTCTTTCAATTTTTTAACCATCTTAATTTGTGACAAAAGGATCATATATATCTTTCATGCAAGTTACTAAATGTGTTTCCCCTCTTTATGAAGTTGAATGATATGAAGATGAGGGAACATCATTTTCATGATTGAACTTTACGGCCCTTGATATTATTGTAATGCATACTGCAGGAATAAATAGCTTGGACTTTTAATCTTGTCAGAAAGCTGAAATACTTGTGTGATTTTGCATATATTTTAAATCAATCTTGCATTACTTGTATCAACCAGGCGGAATGTGAAGAACTACAGGTGAGGGTGGAAAACTTGAGCAATGAGAATCGCGCCCTCAGAGACGAGATGCAGAGGCTTTCTGAGGAATGTGAAAATTTTACATCCGAAAACAATTCCATCAAGGTTTAATTTTAAAACCCTCTTCTTTCTGATTTATCAATTGATTGTCCAATATGTCAAGACAAGTTCAATCAATTCTAATCTCCTGAAGATCCCATGAGTCTGATGGGGAAGTTTAACCTATATTTGCTGCTATAACAGGAAGAATTGACGCGAATTTGTGGACCAGATGCAGTCGCTAACCTTGAACGAAACATCACCGCAACAGTCGTTCAGTCTGATGATGGTGATGACAACAGTTAGTAACCATCCTATGACAGATGACTTTGTAGTCAGAAAACAGAATTTAATTAAACTCCAGGAAGTAACGACATTGGCTCTCATTGAGCGTGGAACATTTATTTTTCTTACTAATCTTATAGCCTTAACCTCTTGTAACTATTAACTTTTATGATTCTAAACTGAGCGGATACGTTGATGACTCCATCTGTACTGTATTGGACTGTTGTGAAGAAAGTTTTTATCATATAGGAGAATTCCACGGCAACTGTTTAGATATGAAGTGCAATCCCAATGGATATTGTAGAAATTCACGTTCAATTGCTCATCAGCACTTGACTATTTAAATGTTTTATGTTTGCCATGCTTATAACATATTGCTCTGTCGAGGGAGCTCCACATGAATTCAAGTACTTCTGGCTTGTAATTCAATTCGTATGTTCTCCAGAGGCTATACCAGTGGGCCAATGACATTTTTGAATTCCTAACAGAGGATGCACTAAAATTTGATTTTCTCACTTCCATAATCATCAAGATGTTCTTAGTACAGACCACAAAAGGAAAAAAAAAAAAAAAACAAAACAAAAGCAAAATTAAGTGTTATTACAGGATAAAACAAATATATACGAGTTTTAATCCACCTATCACCTGGATAAGATACAGCAGAAGGGTCCTTCATCTTGCAAGGAAATGAAAAAGAGTGATACCAACTACAAGCTTCATTGACTATATTCATCTGCAGGGAAAAATGATTCAGTTTTATGCACGCTTACAAGAAGGAATCAATCGTTATGATGATCTGAGTGGGTATCTGGTGATCTTAACGGGCCTTCAATTGCAGTGTTCTGTCGAGGTTGATCGGGCTTCATAGCCCCTCTTAACATTTGGTCCGCTGGTCCAAGAGAAGTAAAACAATTAGGGTTTGAAAAGATAAAGCTTGTTGCTTTGACTGAAAACACTGTCAAACCAGTCCTCACCTGCACCCATAATCTTCACAAACACATTCCTAGCGAACTGAATTTCCGTTTGATGTGCGCTTATAAGTTTAAGCTGAAAATTTAGAGAACCAGAGAACCTTTCTAAATCAGGCATTTCATGTATAACAGTCAGCACACCGATTTTTGAAGTTCAACTAAAAAAAACACAACTTCAAGGGTACTGTTCAGGGGAAATATGCATCGAGTAAAGCACCTCATTTATCCCAATATATTAGGTTTTGGCACAATCAAGTACTACTACCAGCTTCGTAGTACACTTGCCTTCTTAGCCTTTCTAAGATAGAGGTCTAGTGTTCAACCAATTACAGGTGAAGGGAATTGGTGGAGTAGAATTTCTTCTATGTTTTAGCTAAGAAAAAAAGCATATTCCGATATTCGTGGTACTCAATCTTAACACTAATTTCTAATTTGCAAAGTTACATAAATACCTTACATTTACACATTCACACAATATATACCAAAATATACAGAGACTTCAAAGACATACCATTTCACCATATGCAATACCCATAATTTGATCAATTCTAACTTGATGCCGCAAGAAGAATGGACGTAAATGGTTCGTGTATAATTGCTTGGCCCCCTGGTGAAAGCAAGCAGTCAATTCAAACTAGAGTTTATACGTGTCAAAAACTTAGCAAGCTACAGTCAAGGGGTACAAAATAATTGTTAGAAGCAAAACACAACTTCTTCTCGTCAGAACTTGACACATACTCGAAAAGAAGTATGAGCTTAATTAAACTCACATCAGTGGATGGAAGTTGAAGCCAAACAAGAAATGCAAACTTCACATGGTAGTACAAAGGAAACCTGCACGGAATGAAAAATGTAAGGAAGTTTTTTCTCTCTTTGACTGGTTACGAGCACCTAGTGAGTTTTGAACCCTCAACGTCACCATTCACCTTGTTCTCTTACAAGGCAATAAAGTGCCATTTGAGCTAAATTCATTTGAACAATATAAGGAAACTTATCGAGTTCACATGCATCCATACAAATAAACGTGTCTTTCAAGAAACTCATACAAGTAGTACCGATCAAAAAAAAGAAACTCATACGAGTAGTCATCTTTCCTCGAGCTTTGGATAAGATTTGAATCACTTTGTCCACTATGAATCGCATGAAATAGTCGATAGAGTTTGAGAACACATTTTCTGTCATCAATTTTGCCAACAAGAATTTTTCAATCCACCAGCCTGAGTTTCATAAACAATTGATTGGTAGTGTCCAACTGCTTTCTTATCATAAGATTCACAAGCATGGTGACTACATGCCAATTTTGTGTCGGAAGATGACTATAGTAATATTTCTCGAGTTCCCTTCAGGACATCTTCCTTGTGAAATGGTCTGGTTTTCATGTAGTAACGTTAGGGAGGGTACATGATTATTTAATTTCCATTTGCTACCTATCAACAAAAGAGATTCACAGGTAATTGAAGAAAGGGCTGCCCAACATATAAAGCATGCAAGCAAAGAGGTGCAGTAGAAGGGAACAGAGATTTAACATATTTGTGAGCTATCACCATTTGCCATACAGATTTTGTAATGCTCACTTGTATAAAAAGCTGACCAGAGTACAAAGCATTCTGGAGATAAATTGTCTCCACATTGGGAACGAACACACCCATCAAGTAGATCTTGAACTTACCCTCCAGCCCATTCTTATTGGGAAGGAAGTGCAATTTGAGCTAGAGCTCACGCACGAGACAATATTTTAACTTTTCAAAATGTTTTTTTATTAACTTAGATAACTGATGTTACTCATAACTTGTAACCAAACCAATATAATCGCCAAAATCAAAAGAGAGAGAAAGAAATTGCTTGAATCTACAAGTACTTAAAAGCTGGGTAAACATGGGAGGAATGTAAATAAGATACCATCAAGTAATTATCACATTGATTATACCAACCAACACCTAGACCTCTCATACAGGGTCTCTTAAGGGAACAGCATGTCTAATATAACCAATTTCAGTTATAATCAGATAAAATGGGGTTCATAATATACCAAGAAAGAAGCTTGTCAGAAAAGACTTCCACGATGCTGAAAGATCCATAAGCTGAAATCATTCAAATCAGACATGAACTGGATCAGAGTAGTTGCATGTAGAGGCTAGAGGTCATGTACTTCAAAAATTTAAGGAACCATGACAAATAATATTTTTTTGATAAGTAAGACAAGTATTATTAACAAAAAGGCAACAACTGCCAGTTACAAAAATGTATGCCCTATTTACAAAGGCACGTTAGAGACTAGGAAATCATGAAGTTCCATGCCATTAAAGTCCACAGCAATGGCCCAAGTACAAAGAGTCCTAAAAAAGAAAATTTTTAGTTCTTCCATCGATCTCTCCTTGTCTTCAAACGTCCTCTCATTTCGCTCTTGCCACAGGCACCACATGATACAAATAGGAATCATCTTCCAAATCTCTTTGATTTGATGCACACCACGACAAATAATATCATCTAGGTAACTTGTACCCGTCCCATACCAGAAAAGATAAAATGCATATTTAAGTCACCAAGAGTGGTTATTGTTGTGTGGCTCCTTTCCATCAACTCAAGAGTACCACAAAAACTATGTATGAAATAATGGCTCCTTGGTTGACTCTTCAATTTCAATTCTTGTCACAAAAAAACCTTGATGATTTACGTCCTTATCCATTATACAGCTCAAACCATGCGGCATGGAGCTAGCTACTAAAAAGCTTTCTTTTGTCCATTCAACCTAATCAGGGTTCATATATGTAGATTTTCATAACTCGTATTCAGGAACGTGACAAAGTTTAACCCTAGCCTTTTAGGAAATTCAATCTACTCCTTCCATCTCCTGCCTTAAAAAACTGAAAATTGGAGGGGAAAAAAAGAATTTCATTGGTTCCCAAAACAATAACATCGGGCCTACAATGAAAAGGGGTGTTTTATAAATTAGAGTTGACCCTTACCCCATTTGGCTTTCCCAAACCTCTAAAAGCCTTTGAGCCTACTCGCACAGCATCTAAACTAGAAACATTCTGGGCCATCAAGCTAACTTAAGACATTAAGAAAATGGCCAGCAGTCCGACCATGAAAATTAGCCACTATAGGACACAATAACTAAGAATCAAGTTTAAGAGAAAAAGTGCAATACAAACATAATATTCAAACTTTATAACACAGATGGAATACAATCAAAACATTGACAAAATCAGAAAACTCAACCTGCCCAATATAAAAGCAACCTTTGTTGCTCATTTTGATCTTTCCTTTCAATTGCCTTGAACGTAGAGTACACAGGTAAAGCAATCCCAACAGAACAGCTGCACAAGCAGAAGACTAAATTCCAATTACATGCCAAAAAAGAGTATTTTGCTTTTCTTTTGTAGAGGAAAGAGCACATATCAGCACTGAGTTGTTAAAGAGTAAGATCAGAGCTTGGATGATGAAGCATGGCCTTTTTAGGCCAGACTTTTGCCAGGTGAATACATAATTAAAGTCCAAAAAGATCTCCAAAAGAATCTTCAAGGTGCTATTGCATGCCAAAGAGTCTAGCTTAAAAATGAAAAATAAATCAAGCAAGGAGATGCAACAAAGGCATTCAATAATAATAAGCAAAGCAACATTGATCAAAGCTCACCAAGCTGTCCGTATTACAATGTTAGAACCAAGAGGGCAAAGAAGCAACCGCAAACCAACCTGCATGAAATATTATTTAACGTCATTTTAATCCTGTATCTGTTAGAAAAGAAAAGTAGTTCTAATACTCTATGATACGTAATAACAAGTTTAATGATAGTACCAGTTACTTCACTAGGAATTAATAATTTAATGAGAATAGACATAAATGAAAATGGACATGGCATATAAAGAAAAGTTCCAAAAAACAAAGTCCTCTCACAACTTAAATCAATTCTAGAAAAATCTCAAGAAGATGCTTGCTTATATGCTTAAGTTTGTTGCTTTGTCACCAAGCCAAGGTGGTTAGGTGGTTAGTTTTTTCTCTCCGTACGCTTTAGACTTTTCTTGTTGTCAATGGTGGTTGGTGGTTGTTGACGGGGATTTATCTATTAGCAAAATGAACTCTTTTAGTTGTTTAGCTATAGAGTCAAAGGTTTTTGAGGTGAGAAGACTTGGGGGTAGGGTGTCCATTACTGAGAAAGGATGGAAAGGTGTGAGTTGCATATGGTTGGGTTTAGAGACTATCAGTTGGTTGGCTAATTCACCGGAGGCTTGTTTGAAGGCTGAGAACAAAGGCTACTACTCAGCTCGACGGGAAGGCGACAG
Source organism: Juglans regia (assembly GCF_001411555.2). Lineage (NCBI taxonomy): Eukaryota > Viridiplantae > Streptophyta > Magnoliopsida > Fagales > Juglandaceae > Juglans > Juglans regia. Next base: position 3,645,830 of record NC_049907.1, read on the forward strand.
AGGCCTTACAGCCCAGCGTTGCTCTAACTCTCGTGGCTCATATATGGCTTTGGCTGTGTATGGGGGGGGAGGACGCAGGAGCTACATTCTCATACCTGAAGACAAGGCAGGAATGGGGTGGAGGAAGATGGTGGCAGTGTTGAAGGACATGGGCAGAGTAGGTGTCCAGGGAAGAAACCCATCGCCTGAGATGGTGAAAACTTGGCCATCCAAGTCGTACAAGGAGGCACTGGAGGTGCCTCGAGCTGTGCAGCGCAATGTGATGGGAGACTTGCAAAAGGGATTAACTCCCTTTTCGGCAGAAACACAATGTGGAGTAGGTGTTGGCAGAGGGGTGATGGGACTGAAAGAAGGAAAAATTCTAAAGGAGTTAAGTGAAGTGCAGGAATCGTTGGGGGAGCTAACTAATAGAGTTGGGGAGTTGATACGGTGCGTTGAGGGTTATGGATTGGAAGGAGTGGGCTCGGGTTGCCATTTGGGCCTTGGGGACACGGATGGTGGGCCTAAGGGGAAGGGCCAAGTGTTGTTTACTGAAACCCAGCCCAAGAGGGCACGGCAGGGAGGCCCTTTCTGGAGGAAGAAGATGCAGGCCGCAGGTGGCCCGTCGACGAGTGGGCCTGAGCCACCGTCGCCGGAAACGACGCAGTCGACTCCGTCGAAGGTTGTAGAGGCCACGTTGGACGTTGCATCGCCGGCGGGTACAGAACCAGAGCAAGTAGAAGAGATGTACGACGGCCTCTGTGCTTACGATGGCCCGAATACTGCACAGACTGTCACGATGAAGGGTATCGGCGCACAGACTACGTCGACGACGTCAAAGGAGCCGTCTGCGAGCAGCGACAAGACCATAGAAGGTTCGGGACTTATACGTGATGTTGCTCTGGCTACTGTATTCGAGCCTATGTCTTCGAACCAGACACAGACAGTCCCGATGACGTGGTTGGAGCTTGCTGAACCAGACACAGGTAGCCCCGATGAAGTGGTTGAATCAGACGCAGCTATGGGTGGGTCAAGACTCACTATCTTGGCGGGAGCAGATTCTGTCGCTGGAAAGGAGATGGGTACCAGTCAGTTGAGCATTTATGGGGACTCTGTGGGCAGAGAAGAGGAGGAGATGGGTAGCCCGTCACCCTTACAGATGCTCCCACCTCATATCGTACCTCGAGCATCAAATTGGGTACTAAAAAAAGTAGAGGAGCTTCATGGTTGGGTGGGGATTTCATGTGAAGGGTACGAAGACCAATTCATGGCTCTCCTAGTAGCCATGGAAGCTGGTCGCTCTACGGTACTGAAGTCGGCTGCTAAAAAGGAGAGAGAATTGAAAAGATTGCAATGCTCCATTAACTATGATAATAAGGAGGGTACCTCGGGAAGAGATAGAGCAAAAGGGAGGGACGTCTCTATTGTTAATGAAGCCTAAAATCTTATCTTGGAACGTGAGAGGGATCAATGACATGAATAAACGACTACTTATTAGGTCCCTTCTCCGTAGTTGGAAAGTAGACGTTGTTTGCCTACAAGAAACTAAACTAGCACTTATTTCTCTTCGTACTATTAGGAGTTTGTGGGGCGGTTTGCATGTGGGATGGCTGTATTTACCGTCCAATGGAGCTTCCGGGGGCATACTAGTTATGTGGGACAAAAGAGTGGTGGAAAAAATAGAAGATTGCATGGGGGATTATGTGGTGGCATGCTCGTTTAAGAACATAAGGGATGGTTATCAGTGGGCTTTTGCAGGCATCTATGGTCCTAATCTTGACCGGTCTCGAAGGCTACTATGGGATGAGTTGGCCGGTATTAACAGTTTATGGGACTTACCTTGGTGTATTGGAGGTGATTTTAACGTCACCCATTTCCCGAGAGAGAGATCAGGTGGCTCGGGTTTCAACTCATCAATGGTAGATTTTTCTAACTTCATTTCCGAACAGAATTTACTAGATATTCCTCTTGCAGGTGGTTCCTTCACTTGGTCTAGCAATCGAGAACTTCCATCTTGGTCGAGGATAGATAGATTTTTAATCTCTCCGGAATGGGAGGCACAATATCCAGATCTCATTCAGAAGAGACTTCCCAGGTTGTATTCAGATCATTTCCCCATTCTTGTGAATTGTGGGGGCATCAGAAGAGGCCCAAGGCATTTCAAATTCGAGAACATGTGGTTGAAGTCGGAGGGTTTTCTGGACAGAATAAGACAATGGTGGTCTTCTTATCATTTTAATGGTAACGCTAGCTATAAAATGGCTTACAAGTTAAAGTCTTTGAAAAAGGACCTGAAGGAGTGGAATATACAAGAGTTTGGTAATGTAGACAGTCAGAAATCTGTTCTAATGGAGGAGCTTAAGAATATGGAGGGTGTGGAAGAGGAGAGGGTTTGCACTGAATCCGAGCGGGCCCGCAAATCCCAAGTGATTGCGGAAATTGAACGGTTGTCTCTTTTGGAAGAAATATCGTGGTGTCAAAAATCACGAGCTTTATGGTTAAAGGAAGGGGATAGATGCACCAAGTTTTTTCACCAAGTGGCCAACTCACATGGGCGGTACAATGCTATAGATACTTTGTTGATAGATGGGGCGGTCTCTTCCAACCATACCGAGATTTCAGACCACATTGTCAATTACTATGATAAGTTGTTTTCGGAACAATTTGAGTGGAGACCGAGACTTGACGGGTTGGTGTTTGATGTTCTTGACCCGCAGGTTGCGGAACGACTCGAGAGGCCATTTGATGAGGTAGAGGTCAGGTCGGTGATTAAAGGTATGGCGGGTGATAAAGCCCCAGGTCCCGATGGCTTCTCCATGGCTTTCTTCCAGACATGTTGGGATGTGCTTAAAGATGATATTATGGAGGTTTTTCATGAATTTCATAGAAGCGGGCGGTTTGAGAGAAGCCTTAATAGTACATTCTTAGCACTCATTCCTAAAAAGCCCGGTGCTGTAGAAGTGAAAGATTTTCGTCCCATTAGTTTGGTGGGTGGGCTATACAAAATTTTATCCAAAGTATTGGCGAACAGACTGAGTAAGGTGATGGAAGGCTTGATTTCGAAGCCTCAAAATGCATTTGTTCAAGGTAGGCAAATCCTTGACTCGATGCTTATAGCCAACGAATGTCTGGAGAGTCGTATTAAATCAGGAGAGCCGGGACTCCTTTGTAAGTTAGACATGGAGAAAGCTTACGATCACGTCAACTGGAGTTTCTTAATTTATATGTTGGAAAGATGCGGCTTTGGCTCTAAATGGTGTTCCTGGATCCTTCATTGTATTTCCACGCCTTGTTTCTCTGTTTTGGTGAATGGCACATCCAAAAGTTTTTTTAAGAGCTCTCGAGGTTTGCGACAAGGAGACCCTCTTTCTCCTCTTCTCTTTGTTTTTGTGATGGAAGCTTTCAGCAAGATGATTTCAGGGGCGGTAGAGGGAGGATTCATATCAGGATTCTCAGTGGGAGAGGCAAGTTCAGGATTGCTTAACATCACTCACCTTTTGTTTGCCGATGATACACTAATCTTTTGTGAGGCCAGACAGGAGCAAATCCGAGCTTTGAGAGCTCTTTTATTATGCTTTGAAGCCGTGTCAGGCTTGAAGGTGAATTTGGCTAAATCAGAGGTAGTGCCAGTGGGACATGTACCCAATGTGGAGAGTCTGGCATCCATCTTGGAGGGTAAGATAACTCAGCTGCCCATGAAATATCTTGGTCTTCCATTAGGCGCGGCGTTCAAATCGAAATCTATTTGGGATGTTGTAATAGAAAAAATGGAGAGGAAACTAGCTGGTTAGAAGAGGATGTACTTATCTAAAGGGGGCCGGGTGACTCTCATAAAAAGCACTCTGTCTAACTTACCAACATATTTCCTTTCCTTATTTCCGCTCCCTGCTAAGGTGGCTCATCGCATGGAGAAAATTCAACGTGATTTCCTATGGGGAGGGATCAAAGATGAGTTTAAATTTCACTTGGTGAAATGGGCCACAATTTGTTCCCCTATCAAAGAAGGAGGTTTGGGTATACGGAATTTGAGAACTTTCAATCAAGCCTTGCTTGGCAAATGGTTATGGAGATATCACCAAGAACGGGATGCCTTGTGGCGAACCGTTATTGCGTTGAAGCACGGGGAATCTTGGGGAGGGTGGTGTTCTAATGCAGTGAGTGGACCTCATGGAGTTGGGCTTTGGAAACACATTAGAAGAGGGTGGGACACATATGCAACGCTTACTTGCTTCAAAGTCGGCAACGGATCTAAGGTAAAGTTTTGGCATGACTTATGGTGTGGTGATCGGGCACTCAAGGATGTTTATCCACAAGTTTATAGCCTAGCAAGAAGGAAAGAAGCTTCTATCGCAGATCTGATTATCTCTTCCCATGGCTCTTTCCAATGGAACCTCACTTTTCATAGAGATGCACAAGATTGGGAGATGGACGACCTTTTGGCCTTTTTTGATTTTGTGTATTCCACTAGTGTGTCGGGGGAAGGAGAAGACAAGTTATGTTGGCGTCCATCTAAGAAGGGAGTGTTCACGGCTCGCTCTTTCTACCATTCCTTAAACTTGCACAACTCAGTCCCGTTCTCATGGAAAAGCATTTGGAAGACAAAGGCACCTCTAAAGGCAGCTTTTTTTGTATGGACAGCATCTTTGGGGAAGATTCTTACCATAGATAACCTAAGGAAACGTGGCATTATCGCTATAAATTGGTGTTACATGTGTAAGAAGAGTGGTGAGTCCGTTGACCATCTATTACTACATTGTGAGGTTGCCATGTCTTTATGGACAGATGTCTTAGCACGGGTGGGGTTAGCGTGGGTGATGCCGGAAAGGGTGTCTGATTTTTTAGCCTCTTGGGGAGGTATTAGGGGCAATACTCAAATTGCATCCATATGGAAGATGCTACCTATTTGTCTATGGTGGTGCATTTGGAGGGAGCGGAATGCAAGATGCTTTGAAGATCAAGAAAGATCAATGGAAGAGCTTAGAATTTTGTTTTTCAATACTTTACTCCATTGGTCGATTGTAATTGATTTTCATGGCAGGTCTTTTCATGAGTTTCTTGTATCTCTAAGCTAGACATTGTGAACGTGTTCATGTATATGTCCCGTGTACTTGGACACTCTATGTCTCCCTTTTGATCAATAAAAATTTGTTTACCGATCAAAAAAATATATATATGCTTTAACCCAAAGCAAAACACTTCATACCCTCAAAGTTTCTTCTACTCTATCTTTCAAAACACACCAGTTCACCCACACAAAAGGAGTGACATTACCCAACTCATCCCCAATATGTAAAGCAAAAATAACAAACACCTATAGATTCCAAGCCAATACATAAATAGTGTAACAAAAATCAACTGAATCATCCCTCTTACACTACAAACACCCATCCGGGAAAAACTATTTTCTCACACTTAGAAGATCATCAAACATTTATATAGTTCCGTATCCAAACTAAGACCACCACGTCCGAAAGTGCCAGTGAACATCATGTTACTCTGAAATGAAATAAAATAAAACAAGACCTTATTTATATAACTCAGTAATACATCTCATACGCCAGCTTTAGATAACAAAGAGATGATACTAGTTATACAAAAGATCATTACAATCTCTCATAATAATTTTATTGCTTCTCTTTGTATCAGATAATTACATGTTTCTTCCTATATCTGATACAAAACTCTTGATCTGCTGGTACTTTCTGCAATATTCTTCCGTTCACTACAAAACACAGCCCTGATCTAAATGCAACTCTCTTGTCGTCTCACTAATACATCCACCTCCACGTCTCATGTATTGTACTTCACTCCGTAAACGTATGTAGCCAATTCAATAATATGAATTTCTAGGAATAACTTCATGTATCAAAACCAAGCAGAAAGACTATCAAAAATCCAAAAAAATAATTCGAGTCTCTAAGCCCTCACTTGCCATTTTGTAAATATTCTTTCCACAGTGTTAAACCTCAATAACATGAACTCCTACCGAATTTTGCATGTTTCTAAGAGTGGCGATCATGGAGATTTGCAGGATCGAAACAAGTAAACACTCCAGTCCCAAATTGGGCCCACACTCTAGCAAAGAAAGATCACAAAACCTTAGCCGGAAGGGGCGAAGAAGAACACGCATCGAAACAGACGGAGAAAGATGATTCCTACCTCGCTTACGCTGGGTCCCAGAAGTGCCATTTCTGCCGCTCCGATTTCCTAAACATTGTTTTGTGCAATTCCTTTAAATAATAATCCTAATACAAAATTTCAATGCTACGTAATCTTTACGCTGCTCTATGTGATTGGCCACATTTTTTATTTAATATAAAATCATAAAGAATACGCAAAACTAATTCAACCTAGCAAAATGGATCTGAGAAGAAACGGTGTCGGTCAGACTCCATTTGGATTTTGGAAAGTAATAGTCGAACAAGTTTGTCTGGGCTTTTCTCGTAGTATTCTTTTGGGCCATTAATGTTTCATTGACCAACCTAATGAGCCCATTTCATAAAGCATGTTTGGATTTTTCAGTTTTAAAATAAAATGTTACATTTTCATTCAAGTAATATTGTGTTAAAAAGAATAATATTACATACAGTTGTAGAATATATAAATATCATGTAGTCACTTTGAAAAAAAGTAGGATTCACTATTAAAAAATTAATTTTTTTTCATATAAATATTGTATTTATTCATTTTTTTTAAAGTAATTGCACGACACTTATTAATGTATTAAATTTATTTTTAATCACATGTATGCACGTGTACCTCAGTGTGTTACTCACTTTTACTATATATTATTTTATTTACTAATTGATGAAATACACGGAAGTATTCTAGATTCTTTTATTTTGTGCCTTAGTTTTCTCTATCTCTCATCATGGTACTGGATGTAAACAAACCCTAGCGTCGTTTCGTCTCATTTCGAAGATGGCTTATAACTATTTACCTCCCCCTTCTCCCATTGCTCCTTCTAATCACCATGAGGATTACTCTAATCCTTTCTATCTTCAACAGTGTGACCATCCCGGCGCTGTTCTCGTCTCTTAGCAGCTCAATGGCAATAACTACCTTACTTGGAACCAATTTATGTCCATGGCCCTTATTTCCAAGAATAAGCTTTGTTTTGTGAATGGTGCTCTGCCACCACCTCCTACCTCTAATCCGATGCATAATGCATGGATCCGGTGTAATACAGTGGTTCTATCATGGCTTCTCAATGCTATGTCGAAGGAGATAGCATCCTTTGTCATCTATATTGATTCTGCTAAGGAGATGTGGAACGATCTAAAGGAAATGTTTGCTCAAAGCAATCACCCTCGTATTTTTTAGATCCAAAAGAACATTGCTTCTTTAACTCAAGAAGTTTCATCTGTAAGTTCTTATTTTACCCATTTAAAAAGTTTCTGGGAAGAAATTGTTCATTTTCGCCCTCTGCCTCCATGTTCTTGTGGAGCTATAAAGAAAATCGTTGATTTTTAACAAGAAGATTATGTTCTACATTTCTTGATGGGCCTCAATGAGTCTTATGCTTTTCTGCGTAGTTAGATTTTACTTTCTGATCCATTTCCCCCAATTAATAAGGTTTTCTCTCTTGTTTTACAAGAAGAGAAATAGAGAGAAATGGTATCTGATTCTCTAACTTCTATTGAATCTGTTGTTATATTTTTTAATCGAGATTCTACTCAAGATTTTAATCGTGGATCTACTGGATCTAATGAATCCAAACATGGCAAGGTTTTTGTTTCTCAGAAGGATCAACCATACTGTACACATTGTGGTTTATCAGGGCACACTATTGATAAGTGTTACAAGATTCATGGGTATCCTCCTAGATACAAACTGAAATCTCAAAACCCTAATGTCAATCAAGTATCTGCTAGCCAACCTAATATTGCTAATTCAGTTTTAACCCAATCATTTCCTTTTTCTCAAGAGCAATGTAAACAACTCATTACATTTCTGCAAACTCAGTCTAATTTTCCCTCTGTACATCAAGCAAGAACAATTTTTGCACCCTCTAATTCTTATGTACTCTCCACACCTGATCCTTGTTTTTCAGGTACTTCCATTGTTCTTGCTAATAATACTCATAATTCCAGTCCATCTCAATTTTGGATTCTTGATTCGGGTGCAACCGATCATATGATTGGTCACTTATCCTTTTTTTCTTCCATAAATTCCATTGTCAATATTTCTGTCAAATTACCTAATGGGTCATATACTCAAGTCACACATAAGGGCACAGTTAGACTTTCTGATTCCTTTGTTCTAACTGATGTTTTGTATGTTCCAACATTTACTTTCAATCTTATTTCAATAAACAAGTTAATTTCACAGTTATCATGTTTTCTTTTATTCTTACATGATTTTTGTTATATTCAGGACCTCTCCAATTGGAGGACGATTGGAGTAGTTAAGCAATCACAAGGACTATATCATTTAATGCAAGTACCGGGCATTACTTCTATTTCTTGTAATTCTGATGATAATGATACTTCACCTTATTGTAATTATGCTAAAAATAATTCTTACATATGGCATTGTCGACTTTGACATATTTCTAATTCTCGATTACATGACATTGCTTCTGATCTTTCCAACCTTACATCTCAGCATATTAATCATTGTGCTATATGTCCTCTTGCCAAACAAAAACGACTGTTTTTTCCTTTGAGTACATCTCATATAACATCTGTGTTTGAAATCATTCATTGTGATGTATGGAGACTTTTTTCTATACCCTCTTATAATGACTTCAAATATTTGTTAACCATTGTAGATAATTTTAGTATGTGTACTTTGGATATACTTATTTCAATCAAAATCTAAAACTCGATCTTATATACAAGGCTGAGACTCAGTTTAATTCAAAAATCAAAACTGTTCGTATTGATAATGCTTTGGAGTTTGATATGAAATCCATTTTTGCTTATAAAGGGGTTATACATCAACTTAGTTGTGTATATACTCATCAACATAATGCTATTGTTGAAAGAAAACATCAACATATATTAAATATTGCTTGAGCCATCAGATTTCAATCTCATATACCTTTAAATTTTTGGAGTGATTGTGTTTTAACTGTTGTTTATCTCATAAACAGAATTCCAACTCCTATTCTTTCTAATAAATCACCATATCAGGTGTTATTTTCTGTTAAACCCCAATATAATTATCTAAAGTTTTTGGTTGCCTTTGTTATACATACATTCTTGGTGGTTCTTCAACCAAATTTTCTCCTCGAGCTCAAGCTTTTGTATATTCCTTGGATATTCAGCTGGCATAAAAGGGTATAAACTGTATAACATCCATACTCACAAGTTCTTAATTTCAAGAGATGTTGTCTTTCATGAGACTATTTTTCATTTAAAATCTGATTCTATAACTCCATTAGATTATGTTTCCATTCATGATCCTATTTTACCAGTCCCTTTATCAGACACTGTTCAAAATCCCTCTCAATCGCAATCTCATTCTCAATCATATACTCTCACCTCATCTAATATTTCATCCATATCATCCAATCCAGAAAATGATGTTGTTTCAAAGTAGAAAAGAACTTAGATTTCACAGTCTTCTATCCAAGTTGGGTGTTCTTAATTTACACACTCCAGCTTGAGGGGGCCTATTAGTGTATTAAATTTATTTTTAATTACATGTATGCACGTGCAGCGTAGTTAGTGTGTTACTCACTTTTACTATATATTGTTTTCTTTACTAACTGATGAAATACGCACAAGTATTCCAGATTCTTCTATTTTGTGCCCTAGTTTTCTTTATCTCTTATCAACGCTTGCACACTCACGACTGTAACTATTATTTTTAGTTAAAAAATAAAGAGACTTAATATTTATAATTTTAAAGTGTGTAGTCTTCACGTTCTTCTTTTAAAAAAATAAATAAATTTGAGATTCATATGAAAAAAATTATTTTTTAATAGTGGCTGCTATCTACTTTTTTTTAAATGCAGTATATTGGAACTACACACTCCAAGACTGTATATACTATTACCCAAAAACAAAACTATATATAATGGTTGAGGGGAATATCAACATAAGCAATATAAGTGTGGTAGACAACTAATTCTTTTACGAAACTTAGAGAGACATAAACATGATGTGTGCATTTTACATATATCACTCTATAAATTCTGGAAAAAAATTTTAAAAAATCTCAATATGCAATTTAGTTGATCCATCTAAGAGCATTGCCAAATTCAAGTGCATCTCCAAAGTTTGGCTAGTCTGCATTGGAGTAGTCAAAATGAGGAAGCTCTAATATGAGCTATAGTACCACAAAGTTTCATTCAAATTTGGAGATACACTATTCATCTTCAAAAGAATTATTTTATTCTAAAAATTTACACCAATTACACATTGGGACGTTGCTCATTTTCTTGCTGCTCGGTTGGGCCTTTCACATTGGTATGCTGGATAAAATATTGGGTTATTAAATTGTTAAATTATTAAATTATTAATTAATATATGGTTAGTGTAGTTGCAAAATATGAAAAGAAATTAAAAAATATTATTATTAAAAAATAATATTATATTATTAGTTTGGCAAATTCAATGTTGAGTTATATCTTGAATGATTTTGGTTTTATGTAAAACATATACTTTAGCTAAATTTTGGAGATAACTCTGATGAAACCAATGTCAATGCTCTAATACCACATTGTTGTTGTATGATTGGAAAAGAACTTAAAAAATCTAGTCTTGAATGCCACCCATCTGCTTTTGTTCATGAGAGAGCTTCCTAGTTGCTAAACCAATTGAACATACACAAACAAAAAGCACTACAAATATATTGTACAAAGTTACCGAAGTGTCAAAACTGTCTTAATATTATACAAGCTAATACCTATAAAATCATAGTTGTCTTCATACATCATTCTTTGAGTAACTATTCAGCTTTCACCTTTGAATCTTGAGTATATGAAATGTTATACCGAATTTGAGAGATCATTCAAAGAATGGGTCATGAACCCAACTAGTAAAGGGCATCTTATTGAGATTCACAACTTCCAAAAAGAGTAGTAAAACTAATGCATAATCCACCACTTCACCTAACACTTTATTTCAAAACTTTTATAATCCGTTCCAATTCCAACTTAGCAAATCGGATCAAACGTCGATATATGACATAACCATAAATATTATCTCAATTAAGGAAAGTTGCAAATACCATTAAACTAAAATATTAATATAATTTGAGATTCTTCACTTATCATTCCCCTCTTCTTCATCTTTCTCTTCATCTTCATTCTCTATTTGACTTTTTAAGTCTATAAGAGAAATGCGCACGTTGTTACCATATATTCTAGATTGAACCAAAGATGCCGGTATGTGAAAATCACGACCACCCACTACCGACGGATGGTTACGCTAGCAAAAAACCGCCACTAATTAGGTAGCGGTCTTTTTTTGGACAGTTGTCAGCGTTTATCAAAAGTCGTTAATTCTATCTTTTTTTGTAGTGAATTTGTTGATAAAAGAATTTCCCATGTACAGTTTAATCTCATCACCAATCTTCTCATATTTCTCGAAGAGATTTTTATCTCCACAAATATGACGAGTTGCACCGGTATCGACCCATCAACCAGAAGTATTTAATACCATATTAACTTCAAACACTACAGCAATGAGATTCTCTTTAATATTGTTCATTTGCTCTTACTTCTTTTGAAGTCTACATTCCTTGATGTAGTGTCCTTTATTTTTGCAGAAATGACAAGCTCCTTTCTTTTTGAAATTACTCACACTCTGTTTGTTAAAAATATGAGTATCAATTCTAGGCTTCTTCCATTTCTTGTTGTCTGTTTCAACAACATGAATTGACTTATTCATTTCAGTACTTTCTTGAATTTTATCCCGGGACCTTGACTCATCTTCAATTTGAAGTTGTCTTTGAAGACCCTCAAGAGTAAAATCATCTCCCTTTCTCTTCAAAGACTTACAGTAATCCTTCAAAGTTAGAGGTAATTTGGCAATAATAGAACCAACTTGAAGTTTCTTATCAATAGGAAAAAAACATAAATAATTTGTTGAACAATAAGTTGCAAATCATGCACTTGATCAAGTATAGGCTTATTATCTACCATTTTAAAATCGAAATAATTACTAACGAGATAGCATTTGTTACCAGAATCCTCGGTTTTGTATTTATTCTCCAGAGCATCCCATATGTCCTTTGCATCTTTCTTTGGTGCGCACATATCGAACAAAGGATCAGCAAGAGTGTTGAGATTCTTGAGAATATTCCCACAGCATGTATAGTTGTCATCATCCCATTTTTTCTTCACTACAATTTCATTTTCCTGCTGAGCTTGAGTTGTAGAAAGAACTGGACAAGGGGTATCCAGCACATACTGTACTTTCAAAGTAGTAAGTAATAATTCAACTTTCTCCTTCCAACGTCTGTAGTTGTTTCCATCAAACCGATCCAACTTTGAAAGATCTTATGGTACAATACTCCAAGAAGTGATCGCAGAGTTTGAAGAAGAAGAAGCCATAATATTTTTCTAAGAATTGTTGGAAAACGAATAGCAAACAGAGATTGAAAATGGCAAAACAATTAGGCGATTGTTAATCTGTCTCTTAGACAAATATTGCCTCTACTCACGAAATTGAGTTCTGCAAAAGATAATTTGGCAAGGTTGTCCTTAGGGTACAACATTGTTTATATAGTGTGTAGATTGTAAATTCTGAACACTAATTTTAGAACTAACATATGTAATAGTAGCAGTTGTGTTGTTTCATTTGAATTTAAACATGTCATTTCGTTTGAATTAAACCTGTCATTGACAGTTAATAATAACTGTAAAAAAAAATGATGAAAAAACATGTCATTTCGTTTGAATTAAAATAATTTCGTCACTTACAACAATGCGTAAGTGTTAAATGTTAAGTGCGTCTAAAGCGTCAATGTTAGGGATCCCGGTCAAGTTCCTAAACACTACGACCTCCTTGCTTGGAATCTCCTTGTGATGACCAAGACACGTTCCTCTCTTGCTTGGTTCAAGTGCAATGGTTGCCAAAGTGGCAATGGTAGTTGGGTGAGGTTAGGTGTTTAGGCTTGTTTAGGCGAGTGAAGTGGCTAGGGATGATGGGGGCACGGCAATGGATGCAAGTAGGGTTGGCGCCACTTAGTGATTAGGGTTAGGGTTGGATGAAGGAAGATGAAGCTAGGGCAAAATGATGGGCGGCTAGGGATTCCTAAAATCTTGGAACTCCAATAAGGAAAGAGGTGGCTGGTTAGGGTTGGTGGGATGATCATTAGGATTCCTAACTTGTAGGAATCCCAATATGGAAAGTAAGGTGGGCGGCTAGGGAAATCCCAAGTTAGGCAAGTGTTGGCCGAACAAGGGAAGTTGGCTAGGGTTTGATGAAGTGGGCGGCAAGGCTATTTATGGAAGCTAGGCTAGGGCAAACACTATAGTGGACGGCACTAAGTGTTTGGGTAGATGAATAGATCGAATGATGCACTTGTAATGGTTCGAACAAGGGCCAATTGATGAACACAATGTATTCTCAATAACAACTCAAGAATAATTCAAGAACACTCCACACTAATAATAAGATCAATGTAGAGAAAATAGAGAACAAGGAAATAGAAATAGATGAATAATACTCATAGATTGATAAACTGAATCACACTTATTCACGAATTGAAAAGTGTGATTCTCTCCTTAGGGATTCACAAATTGTACCCCAAATAGTCCAAGTGCTAAGCACCGAACAAATGATTTCAAGAGCAATGTTGTCCAAAAGGAAATTGTCAAAAGATGTAAAGGAAAAGACTAAATAAATAATAAGAGTTAAAACTTGGAAACTTCCATTAGGTCCCTTGTAAATAAATAATAATGAAATAAATAAAAAACAATTAGATAGTGGCATGGACCACTCATGGCCGTGCCATGCATGGGCCCATGGTGGGTTAAGTGGTTGCATGGTGGTCTTCAGGCTAATCCATGGCTAGGTGGTGCGGTATGGCTTGCTAATGGTGAGCCATGTGGGTGCACTGCATAGCCTAGGCTGGTGGCCTAGGCGCTGGCTGCAAGGCATGTGCTGGAGCCATGCGCTGGAGCCATGCGCTGGATGGCATGCCTGGTGGGCATGCCACTCAGGGCCGGCTCAAGGGGTAGGCAACTAAGGCCACCGCCTAAGGCCCCTCACCTTGAGAAGGCCCCCAAAAGAAAAAAAATATATATATTATGACTTTGAAAAATAAACTATAGAAAAAATATTAATTAGCATAAAAGATGGAAATATTTTTGTCTAAAATAAAATCAATCTTAAATTGTAAAATTTGGTAAAAAAAAAAAAAAACAGAATATAGAAGTTTTACTAAAATACATCTTACTCAAAATGTACAAAATTTCCAGATAATAGTGAAATTGAAATAGAAGTAACAAAATGATGATATATTACTCTTGAATATTTTATAAAATATAATTTTTATTTTGATATCGATAGCCTTATTTATTTTTAAAATGAAGTATTAAAAGAAGTATATATATAAATAAGGGATAATATTCTATTTACAGAAAAATTAGATTTTCTTTCAAATTGTTATAGTACTTATAGATATTATTAATCAAAATAATATTAATATTTTTTTTGCATATCATAAATTTTTAATAAAATTTTATTATTTAATATTTAAATATTATTATTATTTTTGAATTAAAGCGTCATGTATTTAATAGTCGCCTTAGGCCACAAAATATATTGAGCCGCCCCTGATGCCACTAGCCTGCTCTGCAAGGCACTGGCTGGAGCCGTGCGTTGGATGGCACGCCTGGTGGGCATGCCACTGGCCTGCTCTGCAAGGCACAGGCTGGAGCCGTGCGCTGGATGGCATGCCACTAACCTCGCTGGTGTGCGGCATGGGCCGCACAATGGGGCGTGTGAAAGCTGGCGCGCGCATGGGTGTGCGCTTGGGGGGGTGCAAGAGCCTCACGCGCATAGGTATGTGCAGGCGCGCACGCAGGGGTGTGCGCAAGGGCCGCGCACGCATAGTCATGCGCAAGGGCCGCGCGAACAGGGGCGTGCGCCCCTTAACCTCGCTGGCCCGCATGCTGGGCGCCCCATGCGTGTCAGCACGCAAGCCAAGACATGCATGCATGCTGGGCACCCAGGGCGTGACACGGCACGGGCCAAGGCATGCATATAGGCTTGCCGAGGTGTTGTCCTTGCCCTCCAAGATCAATGTTGAGGCTTGTCCCGAGGCCACTTTCCTAGGGGTTCTAACAGTCAGTGCTCACGCGCGTGCGCATGTGTGATCAGTGTTTCGCACTGGGTAACACTATTATTGTGTGTCTACTTTTATATTCCAATTTGTGTATTGTAAAGCCCATTCACTTATAAATCACTTAAATTGTCTTTCCAATGTGGGACTATAAAAAAATCACATTGAAGGAAAACTTCAAAAAAAAGTCAAAAGTTAAATTGGAGTGAATATTTGAAAGAAGTTTATAGCCCAAAACTTCATAACTAGTCAAGATCACCAAGATCATTGCTCGTTTCATTGCTAATAAGTCAATGAATATAAACAGGATGATGATGCAGAACTGGATTGGGAGTGGTGACATGATGCAATAAGCTGGTGGATTGGGGGGAGGGAGGATGTTAAGACCAAACACAATATTCTACTAAATCATATATATCTTTACAGGAGAGTATCTTGATAATAAATATACCAGAAATGTTTTTCTTGGCGTTGAATGCATCATCTTTAATCATACCCACTTTTTATTTTATTTTTTTCTTTGAATGACTGCAGACATCAGTACGCAACATTAATATATTATTTACTATATAGAGTTTGGCACAAGATTCCCTTTATAATTAAAATAAAAACTGGAATCAAAGTCATCTTTTGACACAATGCTTGTTTGGTGCTTCAAATGAGACAAAAAATTTTCATGTCATCTTATTTTTAAAAATTATTTAAATACAAGATTTTTAAACTAATCATTATAACTTTTTCAAACTTTTAAATAAAAAATAAAAAAACAATTTCAAGTTTTTTAAATTCTCAAACAAAAATAATATTATAAAACTATATTTTTACAATATTTTAATTTTATAATATTTTTTATTCAATTTTTTTCTCCACTTTTTCAAAATCCAAAAAATACTCAACTTAAATTATCTCATTACTATTTACAAAATTCTCATCTCATCTCACTCCCCAAACCAGCCTACGTGTAAAAAAACTCAGTGTGGAAACACATCCAATCTCTAGGAATAACCTGCTTATATATATGAGTAATGCTACATACAGTCGTAAAGTGCGCAAGAGTCGTACAGTCACTTTAAAAAAGAGTGGAGTCTATTGTTAAAAAATTAATTTTTTTTATGTGTGTCCCGTATATATTTATTTTTTTAAAATAATTACCCTATGCTTATGTACGCACTCACGACTACAACTACATTTATATATATATATGTCAGCGTGCATGAAAAGATTAATTTTGTGCTCAACCAACAATAGTAATGGGTCAAAGATATTGGCAATTCTGCGACGTATAAAAATTTAAAAAAAATGCAGAGAAAGAACATAAAAAGGTTAAAATGAAGATCAGAAAAGAAAAGAACATAGAAAGGTTAAAATGAGAAGATCAGAACGTAACATAATTCCAAATTAATATAGGTTGCCTAATATATGATACCTCCATGATTTCCTGAACGGATACCCATTTCTTTGGTTGGGCGCTTCTATTCTTAAGGAAATACAAAGACAGAGAGCCAGACACTTCTACTTATATAAGCTGCCTGCTTCTCTCCAACAGGACACTAACACAAACAACAATACAAACATATGCACTATAATGGTCGGGGCTAATTACGGTTTAATCCATATTCCTCCTACTAATTACCCCCCCTCCCTAAACCTAGCTTTGCTGCCTAACACCTCCAGGCTGAAGTGGCAACCATGGGCCTGTCGTGCCACCAAAGCACCAACTCGGCCTGTCGTTTAGCCACGTGGAAGCCTCTGACCTGTACCTTTCCCAACAGATACTCGGCTTGAAAATCAGCAAACTGGCTTAGTTGCACCGCCCTCATTCCCGCCCCACAGAAAACCTCCCTCCATGGCGGCACCCGCCTACCGGCTGCCTCTACCGCCGCAACGATTCTTGGTCGCAACAACACCGTCTCTACTTTCTTGACCCAATCACCGCCACAGCCTCCGCTGCCGACGGTTGCATCCAGAGACTCAAACATCAAGGAGTAGAACTCAAGGCTGTTCACAAAGTTCCGTCGGAATGACGACACTCCAGGGCCTTCCATCCACCCCTCGTTGTCTGAAAATATGACGACGCTAGGCGAGACTCGGCGTAGGTCACTGAGAAAAGCGGCGATGCTGTTGGTCGATCCGAGACGGCGAAAGATGGTTGGAGATAACAGAAGAGCGGTTTTCTCGCCTTCCATGAATTTGATGGCTTTGAAAGATAGCATTTCAAAGGTGCGAAGGAGCACGAATTCGACCTGGAGTCTGATTTTGAGTTCATGAGCGAATTGGGTGAGGTTTTCTTTGATCAGTCTACTTTCGACAGCATATTCTTCAGGCACGACAGCGGTGATTCGAAGAACCGGAGAGTTATTGGCTTTGCAAGGCTCGGCTGATCTCTCGGATATTTCCTTCATGAAGGAAGCGTATTGACCTCCAAAACCAATGTCGAAGTCAACGACATGGATGAAGTTTGAGCCATGAAGAGCTTCGAGGAGAGCTTGGTTGGTGGTGAAGTGAGAGAACAGGGGGATGGGGGAGATACTAGAGAAGGCCTTGTACGTCCTGATGGTCTGGACGATTTCGGACCAAGACGAAAGGCGAGGCGTCCGGTTCGAACCTGCAGTGGTTAGGAGAGTCTGGAAAGCTTCTTTGAAGTAAAACGCGGCTCTTTGGAGCGGTTTTCCGACTGGTGATCGGAGTCGTGGATTGAGCCGCTCCAATATCGCTTGGGCGAGCTGCAACTGGTTGGTGTCAAAGCAATCAGCAGCGCGAAGTAAGTCTTCTACAATCTCAAACCCGTTGAGGCCGAAATGATGAAAATCTTGTGCCAAATTAACAGAATTTAGACTGTGGGCCAGATTGTGAGTGGAATAAACTTCAGAGAGATTGAAATCAGATTGAACAAAGTGAATGGGATCAAACGGGTGAGATTGTGGGAGCTCCGGGAGTTGAGGAACATGAGGCTCACATGGGTTGAACTGAAGAACACTCTTCAAAGCAGGGGCAGGATCGTCTTGTAAACCCAACTCCTTAATGATCGAATCCCAATCCAGAGTACTATGCAAAACATGATCTTCCCACTGATCAATTGTCGGGTCCTCTGGCCGTGACAACACGTCTGTAAGGGCAGAGCTTTCGGTAGTAGAGGCTGGTCTTTCGATGACTGGGCTAGGGCTCCGACGTATGTCAAGAACCGAGGTGGGTTCGTAGGAAAGCTGGTTGGGAGTATTGACAGAGCCGTGGGAGCCGATATTTCGGACAGTGTTGTTGTTGCAAGGAACCGGTTTAGGGTTTGGAGATTGGCTGGTTTGTGGAGGATTGACGGTAACTCTCATCGCTAGGGATATCGAAAAGTGAGAAACGGAGCTCAGAGAGAGCTGTAGGTACGTAAATGTATCTACTTCTTGCGCTCTGAGCTTCCTTTTCAAGGTGAGAAATGGGAGAGGGACTTTTAGAGGTTATGATGGCTGCCTTTTATCTTTGCGTGTGTGTATGTATGGGAGGGGGATCATGTATATACATGGGAATTTCACACATGCATGACATGCTCGACACGCGTCAGAGGACGACTTTCTTTCTTTCTTTCTTTCTTTCTTTCTTTTTTATCTCTTTGAAGCTTCTAATTCAAGTCACTAATCATGCTTTTTCCTTTGCTTTTTGTGATTCTCTCCCTTTATTTGCTGAGCTTGCGACCTGCCCATGCAATCACAGAGTTGCTCTCCCAACTGGGCTTGCTTTTATGCAAGCATTACAACCATACAGATCAGTTGATCAGCACCCTTTTAAAATTTGGTAGTTACTCTTAAACAATCCAAATTATTTGTCGATTTTAACAATAATCTTATAAATATCATGTCGTGTATGCGTTTGTGAGAGTGATCAGTAGTCTTCCTTCTTTCTTTCTCTCTTTTCATATATATTTGTATGTATATTGTATGTAGTGTTGAACCCTAGTTTATAAAACAAAAAAAAAAAAAAAAAACCCTATTTTAAACCAAGAAAGGCTATTATTTAAAGATCAGCTGGCATTACATGACAAACGCTTATAGGTTCAAATCAATGTTTTGATAGATCTTAACCGAAATAATATTATGAGATCAAACAAGTCAAATTGGTGGCGTTAAAGTTATGTTTGTTTTGTCGCTTCCCACTTGTGTCTAAAGTTGTACAGACCCAAAGACAAAACTCCACCACCCCCCCACCTTTACTTATTCCCTTTAAAAAAAAAGATTAGAGAAAGTGCCATAATGAAGTGCATGCTTTGAGAGGACACTACTTTAAACTTACTTTAATTAACTAGCTAGGGTCATCTTCACCAAAGAAATATTATTAATGGCAAATATCGTTGTATATATCGGCCTCTCTAGCTTGACAATTCACATGGTAGCTAGGTAAAAGCCATGCCAGTTTAGTAACTACTCTTCCTCAACTAATAACTTTCGCCACGCGAACTTTAATGGAAAAAAACAGGAACATGAGAGCTAGTACTAGTGTCAAGAATTCCAATATAGCATGCAATTAGCAAGCTAGCAGTAATGAAAATGAGAATTAACTTAGGTTGGTTTGGATTCAGATATGAGATGAGATGGTTTTAGATGAAATATGAAAGTTGAGAAAAAAATATTATTATAATATTATTATTTAATATTATTCTTATTTTAAAATTTGAAAAAGTTTAATTGTTTATTATAATATTTTGTGAAGAAATTTAAAAAAATTGTAATGATGAGATGAAACACTTTCTGAATCTAAACGAGACTTTAATCATACTATGCATCATCTTTTAAACTATTATCAATTTATCATCGTGGTATCAAATATTATTAATTAACAAGTAAATAAAAAATGATTATAAATAATTTTCAATTATATGATATCATGATATCTGAAGAAAAAATAAAGATCGATTAAAAAGATTGTGAATAATATTTCCATCTTTTGATCCAATATTAGCAAGTTTGAACCGGATTTAGCAGAGAAATAAACATATATAGAGTTTCACAGAAATTAGAGAAATTGACGAGTTAGAGAAAGTAGCCATGTACGTGTTGCTAAAGAATCCTCCAACGTACGTTCACACTGGAAAAAATAAAAGAAAAGAAAAGAAAGCAAGAAAGCACAAATCGACCTGTTGGCACGAGACAAGTGACCCCTCAAAGCACGTAGGCCCTACAAAATTGAGAAGGTTGTGTGGCCTGATTGGCCAATAGGATGACCTTCTGTAGGACCCATTGGTGGCTACTTTTGTCGGGTATGGATTGCATGCAGCGACACCAATTCCTTTCCTCCACATGATCACAAAAGTAGGGTAGTTAGCGTCAGCGCGTACAAAACACGCCCACGTAGGATATGGCTTTTTTTCTTCTTTTTTTTTTTTTTTTTGGCCTTCGCCCTTTGGCGGCGACGGGAGACTGTGGAAAAAAAAGGGAGAGAATATGTTCCAATCCGGTGATGGAGCATTATTATTGTTATCACTCACTCACAAAGCCATCTGTCCGTCCGTTCTGTTTTACGTACAGTAAAGAAACCACACATCCCACCGTTGGCTCCGGCACTCTTTGCTAATCCCCAACCCCACCTTTGCGTGTCTATAAGAATCCACGTGTACATGATTTCGTTCAAAGCTGCCAGCTCCAAGCTGTACTTACTCTGTTTTTTTTCTTGGTGCTTCCAATAATTCCATATCAATTCAGATATATATTTGGTTTTATAATTTTGTTAAAAAAAATTCAAGAAAAAATTCAACTTCTCATCATGAAATATATATATATCAAGGTTGGTTATGTTAAAACGCTTGATCTATTGTCTTTTGCTCTTCTCTTTGATCCATACATCACACCCAAAAGTACTTTTCAAAGCAATGTTTGTTGCTTTGAAGCAATGCTTTGAAACCAAATGCTTATTGCTCGAGTCTCGCGGCCACCATGCTTAAGCTATATACACACACCACTTAAATCGATATGATCATCATCGATCTTTAAGATTTAATCAATCGTATATGTTTGTTACCGTTTGAATTTGCATATCTTAAAAATTAACAAAATTATAATTTATCTAATTTATTGTATCTATCTATATATGTTTGTGCTTTTCTTAAAATCAAGAGCTGATCTCATGCTCCCAATCTCCTACATCCTAAGAATGGAAAACTACTACAACAATCCGTTTCCAACCAAAAATCACACCGCTACATCAATGTAACACCATATTTGTTGCTATCATGCACCCTAGCTACCATGCAACCAATGCAATACATGATCACTATATAGTTCATGAGAAATTATATGTACAGTTATAGAGTACGCAAGTATCGGACACTCCTTTTGGAATAAGTAAGTAGATATGGGATCTATATTAAAAAATTAATTTCTTAATATATAATGGACCCTATTTTTTTTCAAAAAGAATACACAGTACTTACACAACTCATAACGGTAATATCTAACATTACTCATAGTTCATTGCCACTCTTTTTAAGTAGTTCATGATTTTCAAGTAACTTATTGTAGTTTATTTTGAAAAAAAAAAAAAATTCATTTTGTAGCATTTTTAAAAACTAGTTTGAGAAACCTTTAGAAATACTCTTGACCCCTACATGATTGTAATTATTTTCTCTCTCTAAGAATATTACTAACATGATTACAACAACAAAAAAAAAATCTTGCATGCATGTGGTGCGAAGGAATGGAAAGGCTTAGAGCCTTTTTGCCATTTCCGACGGTACCAAAAGCGCGCATAGCCAATAATGAACTCTTTATTAGATATATAGAAAAAGAAGATGAGTACTGCTTTCTTCTTCTTCTTCTTCTTCTTCTTCTTCTTTTCCTTCTTTTTTTTTTTCAGTATTCGAAAATCACAATTTCTCTTTTTAAAATAGAAAATTCCACTAATAAATAATATTTTTTTTTATACTTTTTTAAACTAAAATCTACTTTTTTACAAGGGCTTGTATGAGACTTGTCTGTTTAGAATTTGTACAAATCATTTATCTTCTTAAAGTATTATCCTATTTCTCGTTGCCTGACGTTCGATCTACAGTGGTGATAGTGAAAGAGCAGGGGTAAAGTACTCCATGGCTGAGATGTGTTAATGTTCAGTGTGATGCCTTTAACAAGGGGCTGGGAAAGTTTGAGCACCTGCAAAAAGATGTTTTGGGTCCTCTTATGGACGAGTAGCACTCATGTCTCAATCAAAGCAAGCTGAATGATGTGTTTCATCACCAATTTAATTCCTTTTTCTATTCTCTTTTACCTTCTTTTTTATATATATAGTTATATAAATGGGTTTATAAATGATTCATTCTTTATACTAGTTCTTTATGAGGTATCCAATGCGACTACGTTTGGCAGCCTTTAATCATTTAATATTGAAGCTAGCTAAGGAATTTTGATGAAATAAATTAAAGTAGAGAGCTTATCATGCAGTTTATAGCTTAAATGAGAATGGATAATTGAAATCGTTTTTCTATTGTTTGACCGAATTGGATCATCCGATGCAGAGAGGATGCTTGTATAGGATCAATATTGCTCGAAAATTCTACACGAACAGCATTAAATGATGTCGGGTACTGTAGTACATGATAATATGTCTAATTAATACTTTCTTTAAAATTAGAGCTGCATCGAATTTGATAATGCGAGTAGATCAGATGAAACAGATTGTTAATAGGATAAAATTGAAGGGGGAAAAAACACCCATCAAATATTTAACTCCAGCTAAAAAATTATATATATATATATATATATATATATGAGCCTTGTTAGGTACAAAGTCTTGTTAGGTATGAGCAGTTTAGCTCATCAAACAGCGTATCGACGTTAACATGATTTTTTTTATTAAAAAAAATAAAAAAATAAAAATTTTAAGAGAATAAAAAATCATCTGTCTCATGAAAATCATTTATGTATTCAATTCGTACCGTTTCATTAAATAGATACCTTATATGTCAGTATTGGTGCGCAGTTTGATGCGTGAACTCGCTTACAAGAGGACTTTCTATATATATAATGAGTTTGGTAATATCGATCACATACTTAAGCAAATAGGATATAGTTAGCTAGCTACATGCATGAAATTCAAGGATTCAACAAAAGGCAAAAGAATAACATGATTGATTAATAAGTAACTATTAGAACCGGTGGAATTGGAATCATTTACTTGTGGAAAATGCTACTTTGACACCTCATATTATTTTTTTTTCTTTAGTTAATAGTTAAGGAAGTAACTATTTGTGTATTGATATTTTTTTATATTTTTTAAAATGATAAAAAAATATATGAATAAAAATTTGAAAATAAAATGAGAAGATAAATTTGTGCTAGCTAGGTGGCACGCCCAGCGGTCAATACTGGACGACAGCCTAGCACAACTCTTTACTTGTTTGGATTGAGAGAGTATCTCAACTTATCTCATCTAATCATTACAATTTTTTCAAACTTTCACACAAAATATAATAAACAATTCAATTTTTTCAAATTTAAAAAAAATATATTTTATTCAACTTTCAATTAATTTCATCATCTTAGTATATTGTGTCACAGCATTTAAGCAAGCATCTTTAAAAAAAATGTTACATATTAATCAAATGTAAACATTAGAAAAAGAATATAGATCATCAGCGTCATGTCGGTAGCTAGGGTTCCTAATTAGAAGTTTCTGCATGCATGGTTCATACTTGGAGACCATGAATTAGAACTATATAATAATACGATGAAAAACAAAAAAAAAAACCAAACACTGGAATAAGAATTTCAAAGGATTCATGCATTCTAATTATAAGAATCTTCAAATTAAACAACAATATATATATATATATTTTGGAACACATTTTTCTTAATCACTAATCAAACTCGTGTTTAATGTACAAAGACAAGGACATGACATGACATGATGAAGTATTCTCTGAGAATTATACTTATAAATTATAAATTATTCGTCAAATACTTAGCAAGCAAGGCTCTGAAAACACTGAATGCACGCGGGGATAGAGGGAGGGAGGAAGCTTGTTGAATACAAAAGATGATGAATAGGGGTTGAGATTCTAGCTAGTACTGATCATCATCGACTTTATATCATGCATTCAAATAAAAGATGAATGGTCTCACCCCCACTTCTCAAAAGGAAAAGCCAGTGGAGCTAGCTGTGGAAATATCATGATCTCATGGGTACGTATATATATATAATGCTGGCGGATCTTCTATCGTCTATTTATTGTACTGTGAAATCCTTCCTTGACATGAAGGGGATCTTTAGGATATGTTGGTTTTGCTTTGGAGAAAAAAAAAAAAAAAAAAAAAACACCCCTTGATTCAATTATTAGTTTATTTATCACCACCAGTTATTTCTTTTTTGTGTGATTCCTTGATCTACAGGCACTTTGTACGTGTCCCCACTCTTTGATACTGATCTCATTACCAGTTAAATTAAGTACATAGTGGTCCATAATAATCTCGTATGAATAATGTTATAATACAGTCTCATTTTGCTCTTTCATTTTTACCGTTTAATTAATTTATATATTTAATTTGTTTTTTTTTTACTTACTAATTAAGTGAGTGACTGTTAGTATATTAATATATTTTTTATTTTTTAAAAATAATTAAATATGTTAAAAAAGTATAATATAATAAAATAAAAAATAAAATTTATACTAGAAGGTCAAAATTGAGCCGCACACTAGCACTACCCAATTCCATATTTATGTGGTGTCTTTCGTGCCCACCTGAACTAACATGAGTCCATGTCCAACACGGATTTTCCACTTGATGATTAGGAATTTTTCAGGCCGGTCAAAGTCTTCAGGCCAGAGGTGGATTTTGATGAGTAGTAGTACTACTTACACTTTGGGGGCGGTTGAGTACAGAAACGAGACACTGAATTTCAAACTCATCATGTTAGATCATATGGATTTTGAGCAGTACTACTTACACTGGGGACGTTTGGGACACAGAGATAGATACAGAATTTTTAAAATTTTTTATAATTTCATTTTCAAACATCACTTAAATATAAAATAATTTTTAATTTTAAATATAAACTTTTTAATCTAATTATTACCTTATCATTATCAAAATATAAAAATCAACACAACTTTTACAAATTTTAAAACAAAAATTATATTTAAAAATTATATTCAAACAGTTTTTTAACTTTATAATATTTTTATTCAATATTTTCTCTAATTTTTTAAAACTCAATAAAATATCTTAACTTAAATTATTTCATTACTATTCAAAAAAAATTGAGATATTCTAAGTGTCTAAACCAGCCCTCATCTTAGATTGTAACATGGTGCATTTTAAATGATTTATAAATTCAATCATATAAATAAAGGGCTGGTTTGGATTCAGAGATGAGATGAGATAGTTTTAGATGAAATATTAAAGTTGAAAACAAATATTGTTAGAATTATTTTTTTAATATTATTATTATTTTGAGATTTGAAAAAATTAAATTGTTTATTATATTTTGTGTAAAAATTTAAAAAAGTTATAATGATGAGATGATAAATGAGATGAAACATTTTCTGAATCTAAACAAGATTAAAAAGTAATTACTTACTTAAAACATAGTACATCGCCTTGCGTGATGATAAAATTTAATGAACAACTTTTTTCTTAAAGTTATTTAGGCAATAGAAAATTTTTCTTCGTTGGCTTTCAAATACAAACAGCCCAAGCCAACTTTCTGAATGGATTCCTTGAAATGGCTACCGATAAGCAACTTTTGCAAGTTAAATAGTCGGTACCTGGAAAAGCAAATCCCTAAAGCAGCCTTGATTTTTGTCCTGAACCCGTGATTTAGGCTTCCATCAAATCAATCAGGCACCTCCAATACACTGTTGCAGATTTTAGCCCAAAAGATCAGAACTTCAAGTCCAAAAAGGGCTCGATCAAATCTCAGCCTGAGCTCCCACTCATAAAACTATGGGAAAGCCCATATAAAAACCTACTAAGCAAAAGCCCTTTTATCAATCTACCTGAAGTAGAACTCAAAAGTCAAAACCCAATTTCCAATTTGCAAGTAATCTGGCTGAGAGGTTAGGATAGTTAGATATTTGAAATTTAAATAAAATATTATTTTTTAATATTATTATTAAGAATTTATACGGTCGATACTCTTCTCTCAACCGCGTCAAATAGTATCTTGCCACGTAGACTCCACGTCAACCTACTGGTAAACCACGATTCAGAGCAAGAAAAAATTTTGTGCGACATGCGTCCTCCTTCCTCCCCCTCTCTCTCTTTGAATTGCCTTTACAATAAAACATTCGAGCAATGTACACCGTCAAAAATAAGAGAAATAATATTTATAACTGTGAGTGTATAAATATTATACAATTATTTTTAAAAAAATAAATATAAAATTTATATAAAAAAATTAATTTTTTAATAATAAATTTCACACTTTTTTAAAACGTACATAATACTTATATACTCCACACTTACGCGTAACATTACTCAAAAAAAAAAAAAAAAGCGAGGAGCAGAGGCCACCGTCGGATACCCATCGAAGAGCAGGGCCCTACCGTCGAAAAACCTTCGAGGAGTAGGGGTGGAAATTGACCGAAACCCACTCCCATTCTCGAATTCCCGTCCACGCGATCCCTCTCTCTCTCAACGACATCGAATAGCAGCTCTCTCTCTCTCTCTCTCTCTCTCTCTCTCTCCTCTCCACCGTAAGTCACCATAGTTGCGGGTCTTGAATTTCCAGTTCAAAGAGTGATCTTCATTTTTGAAATTGTGTTTAAAAAACTAATTTCCAGTTCAATAATTTGGTCTTGTTTGTTTGAATTTTCTGATTATGATATTGATAGAAACATGTTTTAATTGATGCTGTGAGTATTGTGATGTAATAAGGATTCGGTGGAGTTATGAATGGCAGCTACAAGAATGGAAATGAGAGACACATGAAAGGTGTTCGATGAAAGGTTTCAAAGAGCCACAAGTTAAAATCACATTCAAACACTATACGATATTGCTGGTGCTTTTTATTCCAAGTCATTGGATGAAATTCTTGCTTTAATTTCGACCATTTTAATTTAGTTTGAAAATGGAAGAAAGGTCAGGTTCATCAATTACTTACTAAACAAATGATTATTTTTATTTATTGAAAGTTTGACCAAACATGATTCAAAATCAAGGAACATTGAATTCTCACAGTTCCCTTCAATTCATTGGCTTGTTTTTCAGAAACTATATGATCAAGGGGCCAGGAATTTATTCACATTCAATTTAGCATTGTTAAAAACTAGCAATTCAGTCAATGAGGCTGCAAATGGACTGTAACTCAAAAAAAAAATTCACATTCAGTTTACTCATGTTTTCTTTCCTTTTAATTTTTTCATTTCAGTACCTTCACTTCAGATCCACTTATTTGGTGGACACATTGATACTTGAGAACCCAGAAAGTTGCATCAGTAGGCATGAGAAACACTCATTCTCTTCATTCATTTATTTTACTTCGTTTTCATGATAAAGACATCTACTTTTAACTCTTTCTTTCCTGTAATTGGCCCACGATTGTCTGTCAATATTAGATTTTCCTCCTAAGTATTGGTACAACAAAGCAATTATATGTAGCTTCTGTGCTTCCTAAAGACTTTATGGCCGTAGTTGAGCCTAGATTTCCAATCCTCTCTCGCATTACTGTTATGCGAGATTGTATGACTGGTTAATGGCTCCCTCCATTAATTATGACTCCCAAGATGTAATGGAAGATGCTGAAAGCTACAAGTTAGAAACCGGTAAGATTCACATTTGAAAATTATTTTCATATATTATTTTCAATTAATTATATGTTTAACATAATTTTTTTTTCATGTAGAGATAACTTTGAAGAATATTTTAAATGGGGTCGATTGAAGATTACTTGAAGTACTTTTACTTGTTGATTGGTTAATCCAAGAGTAAGACCATTTTTGCTTGTTGATTGGTTAAGTCATTGATTTCTAATGTAACTGCTGTATTGCTTGAAGTACATATGCTGTATCAATATGTAACTGAATAGTCACACCTTTGATTTTGATTGTTATTCCTGTTTTATCCCTTGCCCAAGTTACTCATGAAGTTTATCTTTAATTAAAAAAATGTCAACTAGAGTACTTGGCATCACTCTCATGACTCTCACGGATTAGACATTTTAATTTGAGATTCCATAAGGTCAGACTCCAATTGAACAAGAGAAACACAGTTGAATCATTTGAACTTGTATTTCAGTCAGGGAGTTGTTTAGTACTCCAGCTATTATTCATTATTATTGCTTTGAGTTCAACACTTCTTGCAGAGAGAAAATAACATTAATATACAGTCAGAATGCCATAAATGATTCTAATTAGTAATTAGTCATTATGAGTGTAGTTTGGCATAAATCAATTGTTTATTGTTCTGACAAGTTGATCTACTAGTTATTCTGATCATGATCTATATATATATATATGATGCAAATTCCTTTAGATTAATACCTGCACATCAAGAACCCCATTTTTAATAAAAAAAAATCCCAGGAAAAATAATAAGAGATGGTGTCCAAAGTAGAAGAAGCCATGAAGGGGAAGCAGCAGCAACAGCCTCCTCCACAGCAGCAATTGCAGAAGCAAATAATGCAGTGCAACAAAGGAAAATCAAGCAAGTTCAAGAGAAGCAGTAAATGGAAATTCCCCTATCAGATCATTAACGGCTACCATCTATTGCAAAGTTTACAATATGCATGATATGTCAATAGAATGTGAATTCTGCAACTGGTACTTGAACTCGAAATTAAGCTCTTGGATTTATAAAAATTGAGTGCATTGAGTTAAGGGTACTCTATGAGTTTCTGTATCTGTTAGAGGTTTCCATCTACTGCAAAGTTTACAACTCCTTTGGATTTCTATTGATTGCTGCTCCAATTGGAGAGGGCTTAGTTATGAATTTTCCTTGTGGATCTTTCAGGATTGATGTAACTAAGATATTGCTCTTTTTGCCTTTTGGTATAATCAGGAAGTTACCTTTGGTTGGATTTTTCTTTTTGATGTAAACAGTTGTTAATTGTGTGTTAAATGCTTTAACAAACAGATTTTTTGTAAATGGATTTTTTCTCATTGAAATGTAGTGGATATATCATAGATGCAAACCGGAAAATTCTTGGGCTTAAGAGTCTTATAAGAGACTAGCATATCTATGTATATATGGCAATTAACTAAGCACCATCAATATATAGCTGCCATGAAAAACAAGCAACATTACTGTACATGCAAGCTGTCCCATAAGGGTTTTTCACCTCCGTCACTAACAAGCCCTTCCCAGAATTCTTACACGATCTCGAAACACTCAAAAAAAAAAAAAATGATCAAGATATACCTCCTGACCAATTCTATGTTCATGATACCGTTCAAAATCAAAATGGCCAGAAAACTTAAAAGCATGTAAAGATCTTCCTTCTAGTGATTCAAATCAAAATAACTTTATATTTTTCTAGATCATAAAGAATTTATTTAAATTTTAAAAAAAAAAAATTCTGGTAATCGGGTATTCCAAAATCAAGTTCAAGTCGGAACAGTGAGTTTCGGATCGGGTCAGGTGAACAGTCCTAAATTTGCCAGCAATGTATCTCGCTGCAAAAAGTTGTTTCCGCTACACATACCGTCACAAAAAATACTTGCAGCAACCCTTAACCGTGGTTTATTAACAGACTTTTGCGACGAATTATGATTTTTTTCGACGAACCATAATCGCCAGAAATAATGTTTTTGCAACGATGATATGAGCAACTGGGGGATTTTTTGTGGCGATTGTATTCACTATTTACAGTGATTTTATTTCGCCGGAAATATGTTTATATCTAACGTTTTTTATAAATCGCTGGTAAAAAAAATATGGCATCCGATCTACAAATAATGTTTTGCAGCGTTTTTTGAACTTTTAGCGGCAAATTTGTAACACTCAGATTCCTAGTAGTGAAATTTTCTGCTAGAAGTTCATAACATTACCGATTCTGCAAATTTAGATTCCTATATATCACTCATGTCGCAACAATAAAGAAGTTTCTTTCCGCAATCAACGAAAGCCTGATAAACTTTTCTATCAACTTCATAAAACATATTTTTTATAAAATATTATTTATTCTTCCAACCGGTCGCTACGTGCAGGGGCATACGTACGTGCACATAGCACCCTTACTAGTATATATATACTATATACGCCATTAATTACAAACCCCTCCATTCCCGATGAGAAAGAATCTCATCTGATTGGAATTTTGCGGGAAAGACTTGGACCAAATCACCTGCCACGTGTGCATGAACATGCACGTGTCCATGAAGAAAGACACGTAGCTCTTTTGCTTCTCGTCACCTCCTTCTATATAGACCCTCAAACTCCAACGCCATGAACCCATGATCATTTCATCTCAACAACTTTCGTCTCTAGATCATCTGCAAGAAAAAACAATGCGGAACATAGCTTTAATTTCACCATTTTCATTCCTCTTTCTTTTGTTAATTCTCTGTCAGTACTCTTTCTTTAATTTGCACGCAGCAGAGGCTTTTAATGTCTCAGATGTGGGGCCTCTGGTGAAGAAAGATGAAAGGAGGTCCCTTGTTGCGACCGAGTACGGAGAGGTCACAGCCACTGATATCAGTGATGGAATCAGAGGGCTCTACCACCTTCAGTTCATCACTTTGGAGCCAAACTCTCTCTTTCTCCCAGTACTCCTCCATGCAGACATGGTCTTCTATGTCCACACAGGTGCAATGTTTCTTAAAAGATTGTTCTCTATATATAGATTATTATGTATAATTGCCTCAGCACCTATGGCGGCCGGTAAGTTTGATTTTCATTAAAAGTTTTTTTTTTTTTTTTTTTTGTATGTGTAGGAAGTGGAAGGTTGAGATGGGCTGAAGATGATGATAATCAAATGAAGAGGGTGAATTTACGTCGAGGAGATATCTACATGCTCCAGGCAGGTTCTATCTTCTATGTGAAGAGCAGCTTAGAACCGGAGCGCAAGAAGCTTAGGATACATGCAATGTTTTCCAACACACCTGATGACTCCTATGTATGAGTCTACTAGCTTCTTGTTACATATCTTCATTAATTTCTCATTTTTCTTGTCATTTTCCAGCAGATCTGAATGAATTAGTTGCCTAGCTAGCTATTAATTATTGTCTAATTGCTATATATTGAAATTATGTTAATTTCTAAAACCAATATTACAGGATCCGTTAATTGGAGCATACTCGAGCATTAGGAACCTTGTCCGAGGCTTTGATAAGAGAGTCCTACGGGCTGCTTTTAAGGTATAAGTTTTATCCTGACATTTTTGCCATGCCATGCTTTTAAGGTTAACCAATCCCGGACAATTAAGGTGCTAAACTATCAGATATTTTTCTTTTCAATACTTAAACATAAAACATTTTTAATTTTAAATCTAATTTTTTTCATTTAATCATTACTTAATTATTACATTTTTTTCAAATTTCTAAAGAAAATAAAAAATAATAATACAATTATTTCAAATTTCAAAATAAAAATTCTATTTAAATTTTTTTCTCTCATTTTTTTAAAATTTAATAAAATATCCTAATTCAAACTATTTCATATTTTAAGATATTATAATCTTAACTCAAACTATTTTCGCACGTATTATGAGATATTCTATCTTATCAAACGGCCAAATTTTGTGTGCACAATGCTCATGATAAGGTTAACCAATTTTACGAGTCGCGTTTGACACGACATTATCTGTTTTTTTTTTATCTTTTATGGTACGTATCCCAATTACTAGGAATATCCTCTGAACCACTTAATCATTTTTATTTTCTTTTTTTTTTCAGAAGCGGAACCGTGAGATGTTTTTTAATGTGTAATAATGTAAGATTTACTATAAACGATGATGTTTTATTTATTTTTTCTCAAGGTCCCTGAAGATGTCATAGACGACATAACACAAGGAACCCCAGCACCAGCCATAGTGCATGCGGTGCAAACAAAAGAAGAAAACTTCTGGGAATTGGAGGCTCGGTTCCTGAAAGTCTTCCTTGGAGGCAAAGGCGGCATGACATTCAACAAGAAGAAGAAAATAAGAGCCTATAATATTCTTGATGCGGACCCAGATTTCGAGAACTGTAACGGGTGGAGCCTAACAGTGACCAGAAGAAATGCAAATTTATTGAAGGGTTCCAATATTGGTCTTTTCATGGTGAACTTGACAAAGGTTAGTCATGAGTTGTGGCAATTAACACCTTTGCTTTGTTCGTAATTGGAAACTCAACTCGTAATTCTAACATTTGTTTTTCTTTGGAAGGGCTCAATGATGGGGCCCCATTGGAATCCAATGGCAACCGAGATTGCAATTGTCTTACAAGGGCAAGGGATGGTAAGGGTGATTTGTTCAAGCAGTGCTAAAAAACCAGAGTGCAAAAATATGAGGTTGATGGTCAAAGAAGGAGATGTTTTTGCTGTACCTAGGTTCCATCCCATGGCTCAGATGTCTTTCAACAATGACTCGTTTGTTTTCATGGGATTCAGCACAACAAGAAGGAGAAATCACCCTCAATTTCTGGCAGGAAAGAGCTCAGTTCTTCAAACTTTGGACAAGCAAGCCTTGGCTGTATCCTTCAATGTCACCAACAGTACGATTGATCAGCTTTTGTCTGGGCAGGCTGATTCATTCATACTGGAGTGTACTTCTTGTGCTGAGGAAGAGAAAATTATATTGGAGGAAGAAATTGAGCGAGAAAGGGAGGAAGAGAAAGCTAGGAAGAGAGAGAGAGAAGAGAGAGAGAGAGAAGAGAGAGAAAGGGAGGAAGAGGAAGCGAGGAAGAGAGAAGAGGAGGCTAGGAAGAGAGAGGAAAGGGAAGAGAAAGAGAGAGAAGAGCGAGAGGAAAAGGAAGCTAGAAAGAGAGAAGAGGAGGCTAGGAAGAGACAGGAAGAAGAGGAGGCCAGAAAGAGAGAGGAAGAGGAGGAGAGGAGGGAGAAAAAAGAAGCAGAAAGCAAACAAGAAGAAGAAAGAAGGCGACGAGAAGAGGAAAAGGAACAAAGACAAGAAGAAGAAGGGAGAAGAGAGAGAGAAGAAAGGGAAAGTGAAAGGAGGGAGAGAGAACGAGAAGAACAAGAACAAGAAGAGAGGCAGAAAGAGGAAGAGAAAAGGAGACAAGAAGAAGCAGAATGGGAGGAGGAAGAGGCCAGGAGAGAAGAAGAAAGGAGGAGAAGGAGACAGGAAGAAGAAGAAGAAGCAAGAAGAGAGAGGGAAAGAGAAAAGGAACGGAGACGGTGGGAAGAAGCAAGAAGAGAGAGGGAAATACAAGAACCTGCTGGAAGACAACCTGAAGAAAGAGAAGAACAAAGGAGACAGAATGAGAAAGCTACAAGCGAAGAGCAAGAGGAGGAAGACAGTAGGGAAGGTGGTAGAAGAGCTCCGAGGATGCGGTGGATTTGAGAACTGGATACCCAATTGAATTGGGTATTTTTCATCAAATCTAGCATGCATGTCGGATGTCTTTATCTTATGACGTCTTTTTGGTAGAATAAGCTTTCTGACCCATGTCTGTACTGTTTGATAGTTCAATAAGTTCTACTTCAGTAGGTGTGATGAGACTCTTCAGATAAATGGGTACGAAATTCTGCATCGGTAATTGAAAATAAACATGGCTAGAGGCTAATTGTAGTTCTTTTTCAGTCCTACGCCCTGTTTGGATTCGGACGGTTTATCTCATAGTCAAAATTTTTATAAATTTGTATAGAAAATATAATAAATAATTTAATTTTTTTTAATTTTAAAATAATAATAATATTAAAAATAATATTTTAATAATATTTTATTTAATTTATTTAAAATTATCTCATCTCATTTTACCATCCAAACCAATCCAAATATAAATGAGTAGTATTATTTTACCGCTTAGAATAACCCACTCTAAGTGACCATTAAGTCAAATTGATCATTTTATTTTTTTTCAATTTTTTTATATTATTTTAAAATATTTTATAAAAAAAAATATTAATACATTAATAATTATTTTCTTAATTATTAAGTAGAATTTAATACATGAAGTGATAAAATAAAGAGGTAAATTGAGTCAACAAAATAACATTTTTCAACAGGGATTGCTCGATGTTTCCTCGGTGTAGTTTCCTATGATATGGCAAGAAGCACATAGCTATTTTGTCCTCCAAAGCTTTGGTGTAATTAGATCGACACAATTGACTTTTGCCCCCCAGCCAGTTAAACTACAGCGTGTGGATCGTATCTTAAGATTGACCAGTCCTATCCTCCACAGAGTTATTGTTAACCAGTAAAAAGTTTCCCAGTTCATATTGCATACAGTAGGTCACACGTTGGACTAGGACAGAAAATAAAAATAAAAATAAATATGCGTTGCTAATATAGTTCAAAACAGTTCAGCTCTTCAGAGGAACGAATATAAGCAAGATATCAAATACAAGTTCCCGGGAGTTTCACGGCCAAAATTTTTAAGTAATGGGCTTGGAGTTGGAGATGAGAAACTCACACACCTACAGAACTAGTTACATATGACACAACAACTGTGATGTCGTCAAGCTTGCCTCCGTAATAGCGGAACCCGGCCACTTGAGCGGCCGTAGAAAATGGTGTTGGCCGATTTCTATCGACAGCTCGCTGGCGCGCCAAAGCTGCTATCTTCTGAGCAGTTACTTGAGGTTCCAAGCCAGCTCTCACCGCATGAACAACAACAGCTGTAACCTCGTTATTATACAGGTTATCGAATAATCCATCTGTTCCAGCAATAATGACATCCCCAGCGGTGACGGGAATTGTAAATACCTGGATACATCGATCCCAGAAAGATGGTCAAGTCTGTGACACTTGAGTGTACTGATTAAGCTGCTGGTTTAATTGATGAATAATATCGGTGGGAAAATATTCAAGACATAACTTCTTTTTTTTATAAGTATATTCAAGACATACCTTTCTTAGCTTTACTTCAGGAAAAACGATATTTTCTTGTCATATCAGTAACCCAAGCTGATTTAGTTAACAATCTCTTTATTCATGGGTTCCAGAATTATGGAAGCCTAATGCTATGCAGATTTTCAGAACTCATGATCCAATTTACTTCCTTAACCAGTTAACCTCGTCTAGAATTTAATGTTGTGTCTCTGAGAGAGAGAGAGAGAGAAGGCACCAAATATTCTCCAACAATGACCATGACAGAAGCTTTATAGGGTACTGTTGTCTGTGTCACTATGGCATGTATAAGTTCTTACGTGACAGAAGTAAGCTGAAACTCTTTTTTCTCGAATATATCCGGAGCAATATGTCAGACACTAGCACAGAATGCATGCTTGCAAGGTATAGAAGAGTTAGCTGACCTGACCAGAGCTGGGTAGATCACCCCCACTGCCACTCTCCAGCTGATATGTAAAATTGAAGCCATGCTGCTGCACTGGGGATTGGAAGACAATGCATCCATCTCTAACCACTACAAATCCACTGTCTCCTAGATTAATAGCATGCAGTCCCTGCCAAAAGAATCAAACAGATTAAACCATATCGCACGTAATGAAAAATTTCTTTTTAATCTCTAGCGTAAATTTATCAAAAGGCACATAAAGATAATCAAACATGGACGGCAAGAGTTTGCTAAAGGTTTCTGTGACCCGCAACTCCATCACATATTCCATTCAGATTTTAATTGTGCCAATGCCTGCAGTCTACCACACCAGTCACAGTGATTTCATACTGCTAAAAGTTGCAACTAGGCAGCCTTTTTGCCTTAAGAGGCTTCCAATTAACAGGGAAAAAAAAGAACAGTTGGGAGTTTGCAATGATCCCAGGTGTACGAAGTAAGAAAGTTATTTGTAGTAAACAATGATTAAATTTCTCATACATGATACAACCAAGAGAAAGGGCTGCCATTTTTTCAAAAATGTCACTTGGTTGAAGACATAACCAGGAGTAACCCTCCAGAAATTCAAAGGCATGAAATCTGCTAATCTAGAAAGTATAGAAAAAGGAGGGAAGAGCCTCTGTTCCGCCACAACTGCTAAAACTTCAGTTAAGTTTATAAATTTAAGCGTACATGTAGGTATCAAGACAAGACTCGCAATGAGGTGGAGAGATATATGTGCATGTATACAAGCATAAACAAAAAATATATGTCCTAAATGTCAGAAAAAGGCCTGAGAAAGTCATATCTTTTATAATCAAAAGCATATCCCCAAACAACAATATTTATAAAACATTCCAACTTCCATAGGTATCAAAACCCAATAAAAGTGACAGGTATAGGGAACTTAAACTGGAGTACCATCCTCTGCTTAAAAGATGGTGGCTAGTGAATATGAGGAGGGAGAAAACCTCATCTGTGAGAGCAATGATACATGCTGTTGAGGAACCTTTGGCCTTTGTGCTTGAGTGGGCCTTCTCTAACACCCTGGCCGGGTCAATAGAACCCTTGGGCTCCTCCTGAATTGCAGCCACCGAATGAGACATAAGTTCACGGGCAAATAGTCCTGCATCAACACCAACATCCGCCCAGCCGCCTACACCATCTGCAACACCAATTGCTTGCTCATCTATGCAAATAAAATGAGCATCCTCTCCACCTTTCTCTTCCTTATCAGGATGTGGCAGGTAACATGATCCTGATATTAGCTTCAGGGTCCTGTCCCCCATAATAATTCTGAACAACCAAACAAGATATCCATGTAAAAACAGTGAGAAACAGCAAAAAGCAAACTCCGTTGTAAAGCTACAGAAACCCTCCTCTTTCAGACTGCTAAGCCCAATTGGCAAAGTTCGAACTCTCTCCCAGCTAATTTTGTTTTCCCTTTTGGTATTAGGAGAAGGGGGACCCACACACAGTCCAGACTACAAAAGGTGAATGATAATATTCATTTCATAGACATAGTTTGTTCCAGACCCACCAATTCTGTTTCTCAATAGAAAATAGTGATTACATGCTATAGAGGGCAACCTTAAATGGTAGCATCCATAAATCAACTAAACTGCCCAATTAAGCACAAAGCAAATGATAGACAATGGAGATCATTAATCAATCAATTAAGATGACTAGGAAAAACAAAGATTGAAGAATATGAGAGCGCATACTGGCCAGACAAAATGGTGGAATCCGCAAGCTGTTCATCACGAGAATTGCTTTCAAAAGAAACATCAGCCCCTGTAGAATAGCATGCAGAGGATGAAGTATGGACATTCTTTGAATGTGGCTCAACAAGTAAACTGGGGTCACTATTCCACCGCAAACCATCAAAACTAAAATTCCCACAGATAAGATGACTGCTGGGCTGTTTTTGCCTTCTGAAACTCAAGGTAGCTTTGCGGCATCTGCTATGGCTTCCATTGTTGTAAAAAACACCAGTAGGTTTTGAGAATTCTAATGCATTTCCGCAACTTGTGATCAATTCATCGACATAAACATCTCCCAACAAAGCTTTGGAAGTAGAAGCAGCCATAGATTTTCTCTTGCGGTCACAGCCAAGAGGAAACCGAGAAGTGCCAGAGATCAAAGAAGCTGAATATGGCAAGGAATGCAACAGCACTGAATTCCCAAACAACAAATCCCCAGGTCCAAGTAGCAAATTTATTGAATAACGCCACCCACCTCGTTGCTGAACTGTTGCCCGAGGGAAAGCAGAATAGATAGTAGTATTCAGCTTTGAGAAAATGCCAGATTGCATCTTAGCCTTGTAGATAGAATGCCCTTAAATCAATTACTCTCTCCAAGAAAATCCAACCTTGGATATCATCTAGAACATAAGATATCATTATCCCCTCACCAATTAACATATATGCAATTTATGCAAAGCCTTCGCAATTTATGAAGCCTACTATGAAAAGAGAAAACGGGGTATTACAAGGCGTGAACGGCTAAAAAGATGCAGAAACACACATAAAGGCAGAGATTGTTAAGAATACAGTACAAATAATTAAATTTACCTCTCCATAAGCTTAAACTTTGAGACAAATGATGATTTTATATAATATTTGGCTGCTCTACACTCTATCCTATTTAACTAAATATTTTACGTGTTGAGATCAATCATTGAGGGGGAATCTGGCCCACACGTAAGGGAGAGTATTATAAATATAATATAATATTATTATTGTTTTGAGATTTAAAAAAATTAAATTGTTTATTATATTTTGTGCATAAATTTGAAAAAGTCGTAATGATGAGATGAGAGGAGATGAAACCGTTTCTGTATTCAAACGAGCCTAATATGGCCAGTTCCACCTAGTTATTTAACCCAAAACAAATCCTCTGGCTTTGAAAAAATCTAGTGGCCAAAAGCTAGCTGGGACTTTGCTTTCCTTTCTCGGAATTAAAATTAAACTCAGAAAACAACAGATAGTGAACTTAAACTCAAACTCGAGAAAAAAAAAAATGGAACTCTACAACATTACTTAAACATAACCGAATTACATGGAAATAATTATTTACATAGAAACAACCGAACCCATTTTTACATTTGTTAGCTTAAACAATACCGATTCCCAGAAGCAGAAACAGCATGCCCATTAAAAAAAAAAATTGCTTAAGTATACCAAAACAAAACCTCACAATTTATGCATTTCTAGCCCTAAGTAATCGAAAAATAAACCGCTTTCAAAATCGAACCGGTATAAAAAGATTGAAGTCTGACACATGATTATCAGAATTTTTGAAAAAATCTCACCTCGTTCTGACCGAATACGATATTTGAGCCCTCCGTAGAAGATAGCTCCGAATGTGATCTATCCAGAGAAACACTCAGCTGGCTGCATAGAGAAGCTCCTCTTCCCTTCCGATTCTGCGTAAGGTCCACAACAACCTAAAAAGAGCCGCGTGGGACCAGAGGGTCATCGGTTTTGTACTTTTCTCCGATAATTTGTTGGACATAAAAGTCCCCATGAGCGCGCGCAGAAACAGGAACATAGTAACAATTAAAATCGAAATCATTTCTAGGTATATGGTAATTTAACATTTTTAAGCGCGAAAACGTTGAATCCTGGCACGTGATAAGAGGCATGTGGCTTCACCTATTTTAGTAGAATCCAGGTTCTGCCTGTCTTTTTGTTTTGCAGTTATCTATTAAATTCTGGATTTATTTTCTTAAAATAAAATTTAAAAAATAATGAATAATATTGTATTACAAAATAAAAATTAAATTGATATAAAATAGAAAAATATCCTAGCTATATATGAATTAGATAAAAATAATCTCATAAAATGATGTAACGTGATATGATTCGTTAAATTATAAATTTATTTTTACTATAAAATAGATCTAATAGATTACATAAAATCACGTTAATTTATGAGATTACTTTTATATAATCTATTTAAGATTGTAACAGTATTATAAAAATATGATATATAGTATTATCTCAAATATTATATTTTGTTATGAGTAATCCTGTCCTCCATGTGTTATAATACAGTTTTTTATTTCAACTCTAGCTTTGACACGCAAGAGTTGAACTCATATCATAATGTCGGGAAATTATGCTCACGAAACATTGTAACACTCTTAGGAGATGTTTGGATTCGAAGATGACTTGAGATGACTTGAGATGAGCTGAGATGAGTTGAGATAGATTGTGAATAATAATGAGATGAGTTGAGATGGATTGTGAATAGTAATGAGATGAGTTGTGAATAGTAATAAGATTTGTGAGTTAAAGTTACTGAATAGTAATGAATAATAGTGAGATGAGTTGAGATGAGCTGAGATGAGCTGAGATGACTTGCGAATCCAAACAAGCCCTTAACTGATAATGCTACACTAATGTTATATTCGGAAAGAATAATTATGTTTGTATCTAGGCGCAGAGAACATACATATGATATAATTTATTTAAATTTGAAATTAAAAAATTTAAATCTTACAAATTATATCATATATTAAAAGTTACGTAAAGTATGTATCCTCCACACTCGCCTACAAATAGAATTATTCATTTTAAAGTAGAACTAATCTTGAGAGAAGCTATTGTTTGGGAGCAGCTACTTTGCACATTCTATGTGGCATCATCCTAACCATCCATCTAGAGAGAAAAAATTAGTGGATTGTAATGTGTGCATTGTATGCACCACTACAGTAAATGTTATATAGTACTACTCTTTAAAATATTACTAGAAGCATGATTGTACTTTGCTTATGTGTGGTTTAGATAGTGAGTGGAGATAAGATGAAATGAAAGTTGAATAAAATATTATTTTTATTTTGATATTTAAAAAGGTTAATTTTTTTATTATATATTTTTCTAAAATTTAAAAAAAATAGTAATAATGAAATTAGTTAAGATTGTTTCAAAATCAGGCCTTAATCCACCCTTTTGTATTCACCTATTCACACCGGACGGACCAGTCTTTCGGAAAAGAGAATATAAGTTCATATTGTTTGACCCTTTGGGTTTGGAATAGAAAGAGCTAAAGCCTGCTGCGGGAACTTGGGCTTTCGGCCATATTCGAAGTCGAAGAACAAATTGCTTGTTTTCTTATTAGTTAGTGAGAGGCCCAATCATTTTAGGTTGAATAGACTTCTTACCGAAAAATAATTTGATTTTTTATTTCTTTGCCATGTACTCTTTTACTCAAATTTATTTATATAAAGGATTGCCAAATGACCTTTTTTTTTATCGATTTAGTTTCATACATTTTTTTATATTCTTAAATATTTAAAAAAAAATCCACAATAGTATTAAAAAATATTTCTTTAATTATTAAATAAATAAAAAAATAGATATTTTTCTCGAGTCTCGGTAGACTAAGTTCCGTCTGGATAGTAAAAATATTTCATCTAATCTTATCATTACAAATTTTTTAAATTTTCACATAAAATATAATAAATAATCTAACTTT
The DNA here is from genome assembly GCF_001411555.2 of Juglans regia. Taxonomy (NCBI): domain Eukaryota; kingdom Viridiplantae; phylum Streptophyta; class Magnoliopsida; order Fagales; family Juglandaceae; genus Juglans; species Juglans regia. Next base: position 3,686,871 of record NC_049907.1, read on the forward strand.
TTAAAATCTTAAAATAATAATAATATTAAAAAATAATTTTCTACCAATATTTTATTTAATTTTTAATTTTTATCTCAATTCATCTTATCTCAACTCACTATCAAAATCACACCTAAACATTTTCCTTATATAAAATTCCTACAACTACTGAAAGGGCAGCTAACTAAATAGCGCAATGGACTGTTTCAAAATGTCTATTTAGAAGCATATTCATTATTAATATACCTCCAATCATTTGGATTTTTATAATAGGAAAGACCCACCAGTTCTTTTTTATTTTTTTAAGTAAAAACCCATCTGTTATTATGTTATATGTATGTAACTAAGGTAGTTTAAAAAAAAATAATCGAGCTAGCTACAAGAAACTGAAGGCGAGAGGAGAACAACACATCACAATAATAATTTCACATGCATTGTATTCGAAAGGTTCACTGTTTCGTTTTGGTTGAATTTAGTGATCGGTACTGTAACTTCAGATCTGAATAAATTGTAAGGATACGGAGAACATCAGATTGATTTTTCTTTTTTAATTTTAATTTTAGAAAATGATTTATATAATTATTTACCAGCTCTACGTATTCTTTATAAAAAAAAATATATGATTCACATGAAAAAAAAAATTTTCAATAAAATCCACTTCAAAAAAAATGTGCCGGTTTTGCAAATCTTACTATTATATCTAAGTAAGAAAAATAATATTTACAGTATTAAGGTGTTCAAGCTCTAAACATTTGTTTTTTTTATTTTAAATAAGAATATCTTATACTCTTGTAAAAAATTATTTTTTTAAAAATAAATCTTATTTTTTTATAAAAATATTTAAAATTTATATATTCTAAAACTTTACCTGTTATTACTTTTATATTTTATTTTTATCATTACGCAATCAATACAATCTGCCAACCATACAAGATTCTATATATCATTTCACGTAGAAAATGCATTAGATACACAAATTAAACAATCTCATATCACTTCATTTTATATAATAATTATAATTTTTTTAAACTTTTACATAAAATATAATAAATTAATTAATTTTTTTTAATTATAAAATAAAAATATTATATTCTATAAAAAAAATTATATTAAAAAATTATATTTTAATAATATTTTATTTAACTTTTAATTTTTACCACATCTCACCTCCAACAAAGCAATTTACACAACACTGTTACAGTCTACAGAGCAATAGATGTGTATCCGAATTTAGGATCTCAAGTGAATTAAGTCTAGATTATTTTTACAAAACGAGTTAAGATTAAAATTAAAAATTAAATAAAATATTATTAAAATATTTTTTAAAAAAATTTAAAAAATTCAATTATTTATTTTATTTTACGTATATAACTGTCATTTTCAAAGGCATTATATGTTCGCTTTGTCGTGAATAAAATGGAGAACCGTCCAAGTATGCATCTTTTGTCACGCATACTGGAAATATGATGACTTTTTAGACATCAAAAGTCTAAATTCAATAAATGGCGATTCTTGTTTTTGTGGTCCACTCCAGCTGTGGTACGACTTGGCTTCCAAAAGACTGACCGCAATAAATTCATTCTTATCTTGAATATTATATAACAGAAACAGTAAAGTATTAACTTTTCTAAAATTATGAGGAGTAAATTTTACAAACCAGTACGTCAATTAAAGTCCCTAATAATTTAATAAATTGTAATTAAATAAAGATGCTATTTAAATAAGTTTTTGGAAAAATAAATCATAGAGTTTACCATAAAAGTAATGGATTATGATTCACAGAGTTGCCAAAACTTTAGGACATTAGATGATGCTGCAAGTTTATTTGGCGAAAGTTATGATGAAGTTGGGACTGTGTAAGGAGTGGATTGATTTGGTTAAAAATTATGTGAAAACAGTGAGTTATTCTGTATTCATCAATGGGAAATCAGGAAAAAGAATATTTTCTCAAAGAGATTTGAGACAATGAGACTCTTTATCTCCTTATCTATTCATCCTCTGTGCTGAAAGTTTAAGTTCTAACCCACTCCTCCTCTCTTATCCTCCCAAACTAAAGACAATCATCAACAAACAATAAGAGATTCACTCGAATTCTTTCCCTAGCCACTGGCATTGGAAAGACAAAACATTAGCATTTTTTAACTCAAATTTGAGAGAGGAATTCAAATGAAGGATAAAGGAATTGGGGGGGTGCAATAATGAGAGGAAGCTATGAAAAGTACTTAGGGTTACCTCATATTGTGAGAATGTCTAGGTATAATACATTTAGAAACATTAAACTGGGGGTTTGGAAGAAAATCAACAATTGGAAAAACACTTTTTTGTCTACAACTGGGAAATAAATTCTGACTAAGACAGTGTTTCAAGCCATCCCAACCTACACGATAAGTGTTTTTGAACTTCCAAAAAGTCTGTGTAACGAGCTAAACAAGATGCTTGCTAAGTTTTGGAGGGGAAAAACCAGAAACCTAACAATGTACATTGGTGCTGCTGGGAGAAATTGGGAAAGCAGAAAGATAGAGGGAGTCTTAGTTTCAGGGATCTAGATTGCTTTAATTTGGTTTTACTTGCCAAACATGGGCGGAGGTTTATCCAAAACCCAAGTAGCATGGTAGCCAAGATTTTTAGAGATAAGTATTTCAGATCTTCTTCCCTTTTAGAAGTTAAACTGGGTTATAGTCAATCTCTCATATGGCGAAGTGTTTGGAATGCAATGGATTTGTTGAGAGAGGGATTGGGATGGAGGGTGGGCAATGGAAATGATATCAAGATTTGGGGGTATAAATGGTTACCTACTATTCCTTTTACTTTCAGCATTCAATCCCAAATTTCAATATTGGACAAAGAGGCAAAAGTATGTGATCATATGAAGGGTTGTGGAGAGTGGAACAAGCAGTTAATTGAAATAATCAACAAGGAAGAAGCTGAGCTAATTTGCAGCATTCCTTTAAGTAAAATGAATGTTGAAGATAAGCTGATATAGAGTTATGTTGAAAAATGACAATTTTATGTGAAGAGTGCTTACATGTTAGAGTTTGACAGAAAAATAACAATATCAGGTAAAGCCACAGGGGGAAGAGAAGTGGATAGAAGATGGAGAGGTATATGGGAACTGAAGGTTTCAGGGAAGGACAAGCTTTTTATGTGGAGAGCAGGAAATAAGATCCTAACTACTAGAAGGAATCTACTGCTCAGGAAAATTACTGATAATTCAAAATGCCCTATTTGCAAAGAGGAGGAGGAAACTGTTATGCACGTTTTATGGTAGTGCCCAGATGCAAGTTATGTATGGTCAATGTAGTACAGAAGTGAAGCAAGAATGAAGAAGATCTGCTGTCTTTGTGGGAGAAGTTACTGGGAAAGGTGGATAAAACTGAGATGGAAGAGATGGCATTTCTAATGAGGTGTTTATGACAGAGAAGAAATGAATACATTTATAAAGGATCTTTCAAAAGCCCAAGTCAAGTACTAAGAATGGCAAAGGAAGGTTTCTATGAGTTTCAATTGGCACAACAGAAAAGACGATGCTGCAAGCAAATATTAGATTGACACTTCCATACGATATTGTAAGATTTCCTCTCTGTCTTCATAATTATTGGTGCATTTTTCGTTTAAGGATGGATGTTAACAATATGGTCGAGTGACCGTCTCCTCTCACGCAGCGGCTCTTCATGGTAGTATTTTTGGAACGCTCCTTCACGACTTTCTTGACGATAAATGATTGAAAAATAAATAAATAAATATCTCCGTGGTTGACATTAAGGTCCCTTTTAAAAATTTTGATTGAATTAAAATTTTAAATTATTAAATTGATCTCAATTTAAAATATCTTTACACGTGAGAGTCTGAGACCGATAATCTTTTTCAATTTAATACATTTTTACACGCTTAATCCATAATCTTTTTCAACTTTTCATAAATATATCTAAATTCATCTTAATATTCAAACACATATAAATTCATTTAAGGTGAATCATACAAAAAAAAAATGCTACTTTATCTACTTCATTTACCTTCTGATTTTGACACTTCACGTATTTTAATTTTTTTTACTTAATAGTTAAAGAAATGATTATTAGTGTATTGATTTTTTTTATATTTTTTAAAAATATTTTAAAATGATAAAAAAAAATATAAAAAAAATTAAACTAAAGATAAAATATATGAGTGTATTATGAGTGGCAGAATAGCATTACTCGTCATACAAAACTCATTTTATTATTTTAATTTATTATTATTTATAAAAAAAAATTTATTCATTTCAACTCAATATCAAAACAGAGCATAAAAACTTACATCCACGAGTCCTGATGCCATAAAAACTTACCCCCCAGTTATATGATTATATCAACAAATATCTAACATTTTGATCCGAAGTAATAGCCGAAAAAAATAAAGCTGTAAAAATTCTTGAATTATTATTATTATTATCTATTTTCCTACAATTGAGTGATCGTAGCAAAGGCTGGTATTTATGTGAAAGATGCCAGAAAATGTGATGCATGTTCAATTATTGCTCTGGAGACCTAAGTTCCAGTTTTGAATTATAAAAAAACTTCTTGGACTGTGGATCAGTTGAAAACGTTAAATACGTAGATAGACATGACATCAATGTCAAAGCAAGTGGCACCCTACTGTCAATTAAACATTGAAATTGTGAATATTCATCAATTGGTATTAAAGCTTGGATACAGTACAAGACACGTGCTCAAATCTAGAGTTTTTTAAAGCTAAATGTTCTGTACATCGACATCGAAAAAGTGTACTGATAGTTTTTTTTTTAATTATAATTTAGATAATGAATTAAAATGAATTGAAATAAATTAAAAAATTATTTTTAATATTATTATTATTTTAAAATTTTAAAAAATTAAATTATTTATTATATTTTATATAAAAATTTTAAAAAATTATAATAATAAGATAAAATATTTTTTATATTTAAACAAGACGTTAAGCATTTGTGTATATATTTTTCAGGAATATTAGGATTACCGAGATTGGATCCCGACACATCTCAGATCATTTTTCTTTTTCATGTACTTTTTAATCTCTTTAATTATTAAAAAAATAATAATATAAACGTTTACTTAATTACTAAATAAAAAAAAAAAAAACAAATTGGTAAACCCTCTCGGGAGATTTTGTAAGTGACTTTAGCATTATTCATATTTTTTTAAGAGTAGTTTGAATTTAAAGATGAGTTGAGATGATTGGTGAATAGTATAATAAAAATTAAATTTTTTATTATATTTTATGTAGAAATTTAAAAAAATTATTTTGAGATTTGAAAAAATTAAATTGTTTATTATATTTTATGTAAAAATTTAAAAAAAATTATAATGATAAAATGAAATGAGTTAAGGTAAATTTTAAATTACCTACACATATATTTTAAAAAAATACTAAAAATAACACACAAATATTTAAAAGAAAAAAAAAACCCTTCGTACACATAATTTCGATACGAGTTCTTTCTTTTATGTATAATTACAGTGTAATCGGCTGACGTGGCACGTTAGAGTATTCTTATTAATTTGATCAAATTGAAAGATGACTTAAAAAAAAAAAAAAAAAAGACGAAAGATGACATGAAGAAGGGAAAGGAGCCCAAGCTATTAATGCAGGGTCCAGACAACGCGCTAAGGCGCTCTCTCTCTCTCTCAGACGCTATATTTCTCAGTACTTTTTTATGGTCTTCGTCCTCCTTTACAGTTGTTGCGTCGTCAAACAGTGATAGTTCCGAACCTTAGAATATAATGCAAAGGAACCATTGGAGGGAGGGAGAGAGAGAGATGTGTGATAGGTACCTGGAGTTTTGGCATTACAGCAGCTGGAGTTTTTATGTTGCTTTCTATACTATACATAAGAGAAACTCTTATTGCTATCGAATTTCATTTTTTTCTACCTCTCTCCATTTCATTATGAATAGATCAATATTCAATAAATAGATCAATATTCAATAAATATCAAAGCAATCACAGATATTATTACAAATATCAAAGCCAAATTTTAAGAAAGCAACCTAACTTGTAAGATTTAGGTTGTGTTTGGATGTTAAAGTGAGTTGAATTGAGTTGAGTTGTGATGATAAAATATTATTAGAATATTATTTTTTAATATTATTATTATTTTAAAATTTAAAAAAATTGAATTATTTATTATATTTTGTGTTGGAATTTAAAAAAATTGTAATGATAAGTTGAGATGAGTTGAGGTGAGTTTAGTAACCAAACACACCTACTCAATCTCTACAAGAATGATATTACGAAAATCCTTCCGATATTTTTATAATTTCATCATGAGCCCCAACTCAATCTCTGTATCAACAACAAATCCGAAAATCCTTGATGCCAACAAGTTCACACCAATGGACTCAATGGATACAATTCAAGAACATAGTGATCAAAAGATGAACATGGTGATGGTCTGTCTAGAGGAGAAAAAAAAATGTTTGGCTTTCAAGCTCCGTAACTCACAATGATTTTCTCTTGAGGATAAAGGGTAAACAGCTCTAACCAACATAACTACAACTTAGATTCTAACCAACATAACTACAACTCAATTGAACTAAATTTTAACGTAAGAATATGCTAACATATTCTTTTACATTAAAACCCAACAATATTTACAAATGTTAAAAATATGATAAAAATCAAGCTAATGAACCTTCATTGTTTCAATTTCTTGATTTATACCCATTACCCACACTCGGATTTAGATATTAAAAACTTAAAAGCCCCGTCACCGTGGCTTAACCAAAAAGAACTCCCTCGTTCGCTTTGTGAATTCTGCCCCGTGTTTATTTTACCTTTTTGCTTTTTATAAAAAATAAATGGCAGTCAATGTTCCAGAAATAATCTTTAGGACCTATCGAATTGAAAGATTTTTTTCTTAAATTATTTGAAGTGTGCTTGTAAAAAATTTCTTGTCGAGGGTCTGTGTATCTCATGATTAGTTGGGACATTATTTCTGAACACCCAATGCTAATAAAATAAAATAAAAATCGAAGAAACTCATTAAAACTTTAAAATATAAATTTTATCGACTAATTATTATACAAATTATAAAATATACATATGAAGTATATTCACTATATAAAAATAAGTAATTAGATTACATATAATATATACATATTTAATTATAAAAATTATATGCTTATATTATTAGCTAATGCATATATATGTATATATACATAAGTGTATGTATATATTTATCAATATATGAATTGAATTTTAATTGAGTCTACTCGAGCATAAACGAGCGGACTTTAACGAGGCTTAGTCGAATCGAGTCGAGTTTTATCGGATACGTGTCATTTACAAATCGAACTGATATCTATTTTCACGAACGAATTTTTTTTTTTTTCACAAGTCGATTTTGATTAGAGTTTAACCGAGCAAGTATTAAACGGACTATTATACAGATTGATTCATTTACAATTCTAACCACGTGACTTAACCAAAAAGAATTCCCTCCTCTATTTTGTGAATTTGCCGTGTTTATTTCACCTTTTTGCTTGTTATAAGAAATAAATGGCAGTCGATGTAACACGAACAATCTCCTTGGTGCAATCTCTAGGGACATCAAACTGGAAAAAAATTTTGAAAAATTTCTTATAAAGGACCTCTGTATCCCAAAATTAATTGAGAAGCTGTTCCTAATACTCGATGCCAATTAATAATAAAAAAAAAACTTCAAAGATTCTCATTAAGACTTTAGAATATAAATTAAAAATAAAAGTTTAGGCAAAAAAAAAAAAAAACAATTTCTATACAAAGTACAAATTAGAAGTTGTTTAAACAAAATAAAATTAGAAGTGATCGAACACAATCCGAATTTACAAACGGGGGTGTCTAAACCCACGGCTGAGGGCTCCGCTAGTTTTAAGATTTAAATATTTAAAAGATAAATAAATTCACAATATTATTAGCCAACACTTTCTTATCATTAAATTAAAAAAAAAAACTAAAAAAGAAAAAGAAAATCGGAGCGGGAGCTCCCAACGGGATCATCCCTAGCCTTTTCCTTTACAAAATGGCTACCGTCACCCCCCACAAGTACCCTCAGGCACTGCAGTAACGGGAGCCCCACATCACATCCTCTCCTGATATGGCATATGCTACGAAAAACCTTGCAAATTCAGAGCATCGGTATATAGTATACTACGAAAAACCGACCCCGGCATCCGAGGAAATAAAGGGTCTCCGGCCATCGTCTAGCTCATCCACGAATCTCTGCAGCCTCCACTCTAAAGGCAGCAGAACAGTAAAAAATACCCCAACTGCCGGTGGCCTAAATGCTTGAGCCTTCCTAAGGGCAAAATATCAAATTGCCCAAGACCGGATGGGCACTCTTAACATGTAGTACCCTTTCTCCATATCAGCAGAGAAATACATTGTAACACTCCCTTTCAAATGGGTCATGAGCTCCTCCTTCCAACGTCTTTGGCGGAGAACTCTGCGCCTCCATAGGATGCTGCTGCTGCCGTTGCTGTGGCCACATCGAGGCCATCGCCAATAGATGTGATTAGAGCCGACAGGCCACTGCTGGGGCTGCCTCCACCAGCGGCCATTCCCAACCCCAGAAAATCGAGGGTAGTTTGCTTAGGACCAAACATTGAAGGAGTTCCCATCATTAATTCTTTCAATCCTGAGCTACCATCACAATGCCCAAGTCCAAGTCCCGCAGGAACTGAGGAACTCTCCGTCTCTACTTGCCGCTGACTCCAGTGCAAACCATCTTGCTGCCCAGATGAAGATGATGAAGAAACTATACCAAATCCACGAAGCAACGATGCATTTGTTGCGGAAGCCCCCATTTGTGCAGCTTTCTGTAGGAGTGCGGTGGCAGACATGGCTGGTTGTGGTGGCGGTGCATATTGCCGAAGCTCTTGCCCGGCAGTCCCAAACAACGATGACCCATGATTGGTGGCGAGGCAGAGAGAAATGGTTTCTGTAGAGGAAGGCCGTGTAATGTCTGTTGGGGGATCAGGACGTGCCATAGCACGTATTAGGTCTGTAAAGACAGGAGGTTGAGGATTTTGCAAGCTTGCTGATGCAGTTGAGGAAGCAAATAAGCTTGCGAATACACTACAACTTGTATTGCCATTGCTGCTCGAGCTTGTGGTGCTGCTACAGTTCCCATTCAAGCCTGTCGTGACCGGTGCTTCTACTATATGCGGGGGCTTTTCCGGCAACTCTATATAAAAAAAAAAAGCCAAAAGATGAAAGAGAATGCAAAAGGGTTTAATTAAAAACCGAGATAGACATGGAAAGTTAAAAGGTTTTCTTTATGAAGAACTTTAGAAGAAAAGGGAGAATCAATAATGGTTTCCTTTCTCTAAACCCTCTCTAAATCCACTTCCCTCAACCCCCAACCCCCTCTTTTCAACCTTTGAAGCACTTGGGTTGCTTTATAAAATATTTCACGAATTGAATCTCAATAGTTCGGAGGAAATCAAATAAGTTTGTTCTTTTCATTAAGTATTTTATCAGCTCTCCAAATATCAGATTGACTACTCAATTGGTCAACTGTCATACAAATCAAGACGACATCAAAGATTAGTAACAGACAAAATAGCTAAACTCCCAAGTCCAAGATCTAAACAGAGAGAAACATTGGGGGGGAGGGGGGGGGGACTTATATTTGTCATTTATTAAGACCAAATACACACATCCGACAAAAGCCAACAGAAAAGACTGAAAAATTTCCAAATTTAGGTGATATTTACCAGGACTCTTGTTCGATAAAACAGGGGATATCAGACCAGTCGTCCGTGGCGGAGCTGGCGGAGATGGAGATGGAGGTGGAGGTGGAGATGGAGATGGAGCTGGCGCTGGCGGACATGAATCAACTGGCTGAGTATTTGGGTCTGGCTCCGAATTTGAATTCACTAATGCCGGAGTCTGAGTCTGAGCTCTGGCGCTCTCCTCTGCCAACGCATCGCAGAACGCCCGATGGGTGATAAAGCTATCCCTCCTTCAAAGAATAAAAAACCAAACCAAGTTTAACAAAATAAACGCAACAATTGCACTAACAAATGGGTTCAAACAAAAATCAAACACTTGAGCCAAAAAAAAACCTTGAAAACAAAGTCCCGCAATCGCATTTGTACTCCCTAGTGCCACAAATCTTGGAATGGGCTTTCCAATCGGACTGCACCGCGTATTTCTTCGAGCACTTATCGCATTTCCACTTCTTCTCACCGTGTTTACGACAGAAATGCTTCTTAATCCCTGTGAGATCGCCCAGAGCTCGCGACGGGTTGTGATGCACGCACGACGGTTCGGGACATACATAAACCCTCTTCTTCACCTCCTTACTCGACCTCTGCCGGAGCTTCCACGGAAGGTTGTGTCCTCGCCGATGGAGCTGCAGATTTTGATCCCTCTGAAACCCTTTGTTGCAAATTTCGCACACAAATCGGTTCGTGGCCAACAGGGTCTTCGGAGACAGAGCAATCACCTCCGCGTCTGGATCTGTAAAGCCCCACCCAAATTAAAGCAAATTATTACAAAGAAACTACGTAATAATAGAATTTCAAAAAACTCATACGGATGGAATTCTTATCAGTACCGGGCATTCCAGGAAGGTTTCGCTTTTTCTTAGCACTGGGCTTCGGAGGTTGAGTACTCTGATTTCCAGATGAAGACACGCTGGCTTCTCCGGAAACAATAGAGGAGTTATCTAAGTCGACCTGCATGGATACTGAGAAATTTTTTGCTTGTTTTTTTTTTCTCTCTTTCTCTCTCTGGAACTGAGCCACGGGATAAAGGACAAAATTGAAAAAAACACTCGAGGTATTTATCTCAGATTTCGAAAGAAGGTTTTGGAGACAATGTTTTAGGGCTTCCTTCTCTGGTCGTTTGCTTTCTCATCTACCAGTCAATCGTCTTTTTTTCCCCTTTACTCACCTACCGGCTCTGACGGGTGTTTGACCAAAATTAACAGGACCCGAAGGAACCTCAATGATTAAACCCAATGCCTGAAACAAAGAGCTTTCTGTCAGCCCAGAACAAAGTAAGTGAAACACAGACTAAACACAATCAACACCGGAAAATTGATCTCCGGCAACTGAACTGCCTGATCCAACGGTCACAAAATGAATAAAATTTTCAACTCTTCTGATCTTAGCAAACAAACAAAGTGGAAGCACTTCAGCGAATATGTATCAGGGCTCGCAACCTTTCGGATGAATCAATAAACAATCCGAGATTTGAGAGAAAATAGACAAGGATCAGACACGGTCTGTTTTTTTATAAGGCGGCTAAGGAAGGACAGAGAAAACTACAAAGGATGAGAGATCTTGTACAAGTCTACGCAAGTGAGAGAGAGAGAGGGGATGGTAAAGTCTTCGGTCTGTGCTCTTTTTTCAAACTTTTCAGACTGGAGAAATGATTAACTACGGAAGTGGCTTTTAACACGAGAATTTAACGAAGATCATTTTTATTAAAAGATATATCCACACTAATTTATGAATTTATTACAATACCTGTGATTTAGCACTTTTTTTCTTTTATATATATATAAATGATGTGTATTTAAAGAAGATTGGCAGGCCTTGGGAGCAGTAACATCTTGACCACCAAGTTTCTAATCTTCGACCAAGGTAGGATTAAACTATGCGATTTTCTAGGCCACGGTACTTGGGCACGTTGCCGGAGTTCATCCAACTGGCTGTCACTGTTCGGTGTTTGTCGTGTAGCGAAGTGTTCGACTGCGAATTGTGATAAGGTCTCGTTTGTATTCGTAATTCATCTCAACTTATCTCATCTCATCATTATAATTTTTTAAAATTTTTACATAAAATATAATAAATAATTCAATTTGTTCAAATTTTAAAATAATTTTTTTAAATTTCTACATAAAATATAATAAATAATTTATTTTTATTTTATTATTTACAAATCATTTCAATCCATTTCAACTCATTTTTAAATTCAAACCAGTCCTTAATAACAATGTTCATAAACAGAACTGGGAGCGGCACCGGTGCTTTTAAGTTTTAACTCTAAAGTCAAATTTTTTAACTCTTTTTTCAAACTGTTTTGGCCGATACGATTCTGGCACGTGCTTTTGCCTACTAAGGTCGAGCATCTATGATAACTCCAAAATTTTATGTTTACTTCTTTAGGATTAGTTTCACTTTCACTTCACTCATATTTATTATTTTATTAGTATTTTTATATATTTTTTATTAATATATTTTTATTATATATTATTATTTAATATTTTAACATTATTTTTTTATTACCATTTACAGAATATTTAAAATCATCCCAAATATTCAAATGTAATCTTAAATCCCGTTAACATACACTGTAAAATATAGAAACGATTTATCTTGCCTTATTTTTATCATTATAATTTTTTTAAATTTTTATATAAAATTAGAATTGTACAAAAACCAACCCAACCAACTGCCACCAACTCCAACCAACTGCCGAAGCACGAAACCGGCCAAAATCGATAGGGAACTGATCGGCCAGCAGTACAATTTCTTCCAACCGACAGTACAATTTCTTCCAAACCGACGTAGGTTGGTTCGACAGCATTTCATCCTAGGATTTAAACAACTCCATGCTTCCCTCTTCTTCTTCTTGACTTTACTTCACACTTCGCAACAACCTCCATCAAACGGTACAATCCCAATGTTTATAATCCCATTCCAATTTCATCTCCCTCACGGAGTCTACTGTGTCTTAAAATAAACCCCCACTGAGTCTGTCGCATGCCGATTTTTTTTTAAGGTATGATTTCCAGTTTTTGTAACTTTGTTCTCATTTGAAAGTTGAGTCTCTACATAATTAAATGTTTATCTTCTCACGCTGGCAAAGTCCGTCGCAAACTGATAAACAGACCGTAAACTAGCCGACATCTTATTTAATCTTAATCAAAACTTATTGCAGCTCTTCATCTTCTGGATGAGTTTTGTTTCAGTCGAATGGCCTCTCATGGTTTACACGTTGGATTAAATTGAAGCAAGGTGTCATGACTCACAATGGCTCCACCACCGCTTCCGAAGTCTCGCGGCGGTGGCCTCAAGAGTCAAAAATACGGAGTAATTGGATGTTCCCTAATTTGTACCTTTCATTTTTTGGGTCACAGTTGTACTGACTGCGTGGTGTAGGAGTCGGAAGACGTGTGGCACAATGCTTCTCCTTGCAATGGCACCTACCACCTAGCACTCGTATGAAAAGTGAGACAAATGAGATCATAAATAATAATAAAATATTTTATAAAATTAAAAAAAAAAATCAAATAAAAATATTACAAATTTAAAATACTATTAAAATAATTTTTTTAATATTATTTTTATTTTAAAATTTTAAAAAATTAAATTATTTTTATGTTTTATTTTAAAATATATAAAAATTATAATAATTAAATAATAATCAGACGAAAAAGTTAAAAAATTAAAAAATTATATTTATAGTATTTAGAAGATAAAATGATACAAGAGAGGGTTGCAAACAGACCTAATTCATTTTTCTATTCTCAAGCACCAATTTAATTTTTTCTAAAAAGTACATATTATGTTTATTTTATAATTATTTCATTATTTTCTTTCAAATTTACAATTTTCTTTAAATAATTAGCAATCAACAAGGTGTTAAAAGATTGTCCTGTTTGAATATAAGTAGTATTTTATCTAATCTTATATCATCATTATAGATTTTTTAAATTCTTATAGAAAATATAAAAAATAATTTAATTTTTTTAAATTTTAAAATAATAATAATATTTTAATAATATTTTATTTAACTTTTAACTATCATCTTATCTTATCTGTATAATAAAACGAGATCTTAAACATGCTCAAGTTTTGTATAATTTGTTTTTGTTAAGAACGGAGACTTCATAAAAAATAAAAAATAATTTTTTTGTACTTGTCATGATCAATTTGTTTTACAAAAAATCGGCACTAGACTTTACATTTAAACTTGTCTATATTATTATTATTATTAATCTCGTATCTTTAGCCATGGGAGATATTTTCCATTCGGTATTGTGAGTCGTGACGATAATTAAGCTAGGATAGTTTTATTTTGAATTGTTTAAATTACATATTATTTACGGTATAATTTAATTTATAATATTTAAAATTTAAAATTTATTTTTCTAATTAAATTATAGATATGTTGGGTAAAGATTTTTAAGTAAAATTATTAGATATGCACGGATACGGCATATGCAAAGGAATGATTTTTTGCTCTTAATCGATATTATTCCCGCCAAATGTCAAGTTGTCGTACTTCGTAGAAGGACTGACCAGAACACAAAATGGGCTCGGAGGCTCGCACATCCTTTTCTTTTTAAAGGGTATTGGATTTCAAATTCGTCTTAACTCGTTATAATTTTTTTAAATTTTAATATAAAATATAATAAATAATTTAATTTTTTTTAATTTTAAAATAATAATAATATTAAAAAATAATATTCTAACAATATTTTATCATTTTAACTTAACTCACTTTAATATTCAAACACATATTTAACTCTTATACGTTACCAATACAGTAAAATCAACTTGTTTAAATTGAACTAAAATACAGCATAAATTTCTAAAATAATTTTATGGGTAATTATATATTTACAATTTTTTTTTATAACGTTTTACCTTTTTTCTTACAATTAATTCATATAATTATATTAATTTTACTTTTTTATAAGTAATTATTAAATAATTAAAAGCTTATCAATTTTCCTACACAGAAACCCCGACATGTTATTCTTCAAGTCCAATCATTACCTGCTTTGACTTTAATTTCCTTTTTCATTTCATTGTTAGTTCAAACTCCTCATTATTAAAGGTAGGTATGATATGGGCCTTGAAAACATGCTTGGTCCCCTAGGCCCTAGTTTAGAGACGGCAAGGACCAATCACGTTTCTGGGCATCCAAAGGTGTTGGATTCTTGCACACCTACAATTTCACAAGTACAAACTCGTAGCCTTATAATTAGATTCATCTTGGTACTTTTTTTTTGGAAGACAACTTGGTGTACTTCTTAGGGGTAACTTCTCATATAATTCATATGGGTTAAGGTTTGCTTCGTTTTGTAAATGATTCCGTGCTCCACGTTTGCTCCCTTTTGTTCCGTAGTATATCTAGTGGCTCCCTTCTATTAGGGGTGAACAGGAAACGGTTGGACCAACCGTCGTCGACGGAGGTTGGCTGCCAGATTTAGAAATCGGTCAAAACCAATGAAGAACCAGTCGGTCGGCGATAGAAAATGACTAGAACTGACGTCGGCCGGTTTGAACCGCCAAATCCACCGATATAATATATTTATTATATATTTATGATATAAAACGATTCTGTTTCATTTGAAATTATGTCGTTTTAATTTAGCCTGTATGAAAAAAAAAATTAAAGGAAATGACGTCGTTTAATGTCGTTTCTGGGTTAGGATTAAGGATCACATCCTCCCCCCTTTCCTTCTTCTTCTTCTTCTTCTTCTTCTCCAGACTTCTATCGTTTCACACTTTCACGTTCGATCTCCCTCTCCTCTCAGACTCTCTCCTCTCTTAGCCTCCCAGAAATCCATCGCCGACAAATCCCCATGCCCCACGACGGCCGTGTCACGGCCAACTCCTCTTGACCCTCTCTCCTGTCTCCTCTCTCAGACTCCCAATTCTCCTGTCTCCGTCTCTGTCTCTCACTCTCATCTCTTTCCCTCTCCCTCGCTTCTGATGCCATGCAACGTTGGTTCCCGAATCCTCATTGCGAGTGTTCTTTGTATTTTACCACTATATTTTTGTTATTTGTTAATTTTTTACGGCCTCTTCCCTGTATTTTATCATGCATTTTTGTTATTTGTTAATTTTTTTTCATTCTAATTTACAATTTATCATATTTTGATATGTACAGACATTGTAATTTACAATTTATCATATTGTTTAAATTATTTATTTGTGTATGTACATACATTATAAAGTTTTTGGAGCAAATTCTTGAGATTGTGAATAATAATCTGAGAGCTATTCTGAATCCCCATTGTGTGTGTTCTTAATATGTTCGATTTAATATTTATTTTGGCATTTTGCATGAAAAAAATTATTATTGTTAATTTATGATATTCTAATTGTGTTGTAAAAATAGTTTGATATAAATTGAGAAAATATGAGTGAACTAAACTTAGATTAGAGTCTTAGACTTGTGATGTTTGCCATGTTGCAAACTAGCTGCTGTGTAATTATAATTTGTGTTATGTTCTATGTAAGTGTACATGTAACATTTATGTTTTGTTTTATAAATTAGATGGATTATTCGTCGACTCCAATTGATGTTGATTCAAATGAACCAACCATTAATTTGGGAGATAATTTGGGGGAGACTCAAACATTAAAACCCTCTAGTGACCCTACTAGTAGTACTTGTCCATTACCTAAGGAACGGAAATAAAATGATCCATCCATTGTATGAGACCATTTTATAAAGGTGAAGGGTTGTCTTGTAAATGATTCGAAAGCTAAATATAATTATTGTGGCAAGACGTACGATTGCCACTCAAAGAGGAACGAAACTTCAACAATGCAAAACCATTTGCCTTCATATCCTAAAAATCATCATAAACGTGGGTCTTTGGATATGTACAAAAAAATATTGACAAGTGAGACAACACTTGAGGGGAGGGCTGTAGAGACTGATGATAGTACATTAAGAAGTCTTGTAACCTACAAATATAGTGAATAGGTTGTGAGGTTGGTGATTGCAGAGATGATAATTATTGATGATATGTCATTTAGAGTTGTTGAATGACATGGATTTAGAAAAGTATATTGGTCTCTTGAATCTCGGTTTAAAGTGACATGTCGTATCACAGTCGCAAGAGATTGTATGAAATTGTATGAATTAGAAATGAGGAAACTTTAAAAAGTGTTTAAAGATGGTGGCATGAGAATTTTGTTGACGACCGATACATGGACATTGGTACAGAATTTGAATTATATGTGTCTAACTACACACTTTATTGATAAGAATTAGAATTTGCTGAAAAAAAAATCATTAATTTTTGTTTAATCCCTAATCATCGAGAGGATATTATTAGGAGATATGTCGAGTCGTGCTTGCTTGATTGTGGCATTTATAGAATATTTATTGTAACTATTGATAAAGCAAGTTCAAATAATACTGCAATTTCATATTTGAAACAATTTTTAGCTACGAATCTGTTGGGGTAAGTATATGCATATAAGATATTGTGCTCATATATTGAATCTTATTGTGAATGAGGGTTTGAATGAGTGTAATGACGTTATCACAATGGTTAGAAATGCAATTAGGAATGTGCGTTCATCCCTTACAAGATTAGACAAGTTCAAGAGATGTGTAGAAAAAGAAAAAATTGATTGTAAGAAAATGTTGTACTTGATGTACAGACATAATGGAACTCAACCTATATGATGTTGGAAGCGGCTGAGAAGTTTGAGAAGGCTTTCAGGCGGATGGAGAGTAAGGATTATAATTTTCTCTCTTACTTTGATGATGGACCTGGGCCTGGACACATGGGGCCTCCTAAAGTTAGGGAGTGGGAGACAGTGCCGATGTTTGTTAAGGTTTTTAGAATGTTTTATGATGGCACAAATAGGATTTTTGGGTCGTTATATGTGACAGTCAACACCAATTTTCTAAAAATTTATGATGTCCAAAATGAGTTGATTATATTGAGCGAGAGTACTAATAGTTATTTGAGTTGTCTGACCATAAACATGGGAACAAAATATGATAACTATTGTGAGTCATTAGATAGGATGAATTTGTTCATGTTAATTGCAGTTGTGCTTGATCCATGAAACAAGTTAGGGCTTCTTACTTTCCACATGAAGAAAGTTCATGATAAGTTTCGTACTGAGGAGTTAGTGTTGAGTGTGAGACAAGTATTAGTATATTTTTATGCAGAGTATAATGTTATATTCAGTTCCACCACGAGTACCCAAGAACATGAACTCCCTCCTACATCTAGAACCATAAATGATGGTGATGACAAACAAGAGACCAAATGGTTCTACGATTGGTATACATCATCTTTTGTCACTATTTCCAAAACAGAAGTGGATCGATATTTATCAGATGGTTGTGAGGCACTCAACCCATCGTTTGACTTGTTGACTTGGTGGAAAATTAATGAGCCTAGCTATCCTATACTCGCAATGATTGCACGAGACTTATTGGTCATGTCTGTTTCCACGGTTACGTTCGAGTCAGCATTTAGTAAGGGAGGTTGTGTGCTTGATCCTTTTGGGAGTTTGTTGGCTCCAAGAACTGTTGAGGCACTTATTTGTACTCAAAATTGGTTAAAACATCCGATAACAACCATTGATATTCGGTAGGCTATAGATAATGTGGAGAGCTTCATATTTCATTTTTCACATAAATTATGATTGATTGTCATAAAGCATCAAGTATCATTTTCCACATAAAGAATCATTTCTCATAAAGCATCAAGTTTCATTTTTCACATGTACATGACATGATTGAAAATTTAAATTTTGAAAACTTGAAAGATGATTGATTGTCAACTCTCACAAGTGCATGATAAATTCAAAAATTTTGAAAAGTGATTGATGATTTTTTTGACATATGCAAAAAGTAGTTGTTTTTGTTTAAAAATTTTGAAAACTGATTGATGCTCTTTTTGACATATGCAAAAAGTAGAAGATTTGGTTTGAAAAATTTGAAAAGTGAATGATGTTGTCTTTGATAGTTGCAAAAACTTTTATTTGAAATCTTTGAAAAATGAGTGATGATTCTTTTTAACATTTGAATATTTTAAAATTTAAAAATGAAGTCTCATATATCTATAAATAGTTTACTTTAAATTTTCAAAATCACAATACAACACATCAACTACAAGTTTTACAATATTCATTCATCAAAAGCTTTCAATCTCTTCTATAAGTATTGAGCCTTAACACTTGTTCATTTTAATAGAGATATAGTTTACGATCTACTATTTTCATTTCACTCATTAAGAAGTGCAGTCCGATAACCTATCAACTATCAGCTCTTATATAAATAATAAGAGGATGTGTGTAACCCTTGTGAGTGTAGTAAAAGTTTTACATGGAGAATAGTTGAATAATCACTAGTAAGGTGATTGTAAGTATACAAGGTGTTTTAAATGGTCTCTTTGAAGCGGCATTGCTAAAAGGTGTAATAATTTCTATCTCCTCTTGAAGGAGGTTAAATAGTGAATTTGAGAATCTTCAAATAGTTGCTTAAGGCAAGGACATAGGCAATGAGGCTGAACCTCATTAAAATACTGAATTTGCTTTTCTCTTACCCTTACTCTTTTTATTTGCTGCTACTTATTACTTTATTCACATTTTACATTATGTAGTTGATTCACAATTGTTAATTTTTAAAACAACTTAATTCACCCCTCTTAGGTTAGTCATCTTGGCAACAGAGAACACTTCGATTGAATGGAGGAGATACATATACTAAGTTTTTTCATAAAGTGACTAACTCACATAGGAGGAACAACACCATAGATATGTCGATGGTTGATTAGTGTATGAAAGTGCACTCTAAATACCCTATTACTGGACTAAAATGCTAAAATGTTAATAGAAATCATTGGAATTAATGTGTATTATTGAATTGAGTTTCTATTTACTTTGGCATACTCCTAAGCAGATTTTTATATTTAATTTCAAAGTCTACTAAAGAGCAAGTCCAAATCCATTCAAATTCAAAGGACTTTCAAGTGGGCAAGACGTTGGAATATCTATGAACTTTCAACAAGTGTAGGATTCTTCAAATAAGGATAATGATGGGGTTTGAAAGTAATTCGAATCAGAGTCCAAAATGCGTTAGGAGACATAATTGACACATTTTATTATTTTAATCATAACTTTTTGTTCAGATATCAGATTGATGCTATTCTTGATGTGTTGGAAAGTTATCTTAAAGGATTACAAAGTTGTCTGTAATAAGAATTTCCAAATTCGAACTCCTCAAATGCGTACGTGGTTGCCAAGTTGAGTCCTAAAATTTAGGCAATTTTGTGTGAGGAAATATGAAGACATTAGGGTTTCTTTCCTACCATATTTAAGCACATCATTAACACAAATTTGCCAAGTTCAGAAGAGGGGAGACGGCTCAGTTGGAAGGAGGAAAATCTAAAATTAATTTACATGGCCACTGTTTGCTTTATTTTTCTCTTGAGATTTTTGTTGTCCATTATATTTATGGATAACTAAATTCTCAAGTAGGGTTAGGGATGAACTTGCACATTATATGGTATTTTTAATTTATTTTTGATTTATCTATTTGATTTTCAATTACTAAAACTCTTGTGTTTTATCATTCTCAATTCATCGTTAATGTTTTCTTCTCCAAATAATCATAGAATTTATTCTGTTTATGGATTCAGTTATGCTTTTTCTGTTGAATGGATTGACTCTTTGATTATGTTTGAATCAATTATTTTTCTATATTGATTTAATTCTTTGCTGCAATATCGTTTCATGTGTATATTGTTGTCGTTGGATTTTCTCAATAGTGATAATAATTTACGTATTTTAAAAGTGGTGAATGATTTTTCAAATGGTTACATTTGGTTTGATCTTGGTTTATAAATATATACATTTCGATTGAGAATATTATGAATTGAGTTCCCAATTGAGTTATTCAATAAATTAAGAATAATTAAAATATCATATTTGTGCAAGAGATTCCCGACGCTTTACTGTTTGTCAAACTTAAGTATTTTTTCCGTTAGTCACTTTGTTTCACTTTAATTTACATTTAAAACTAATCTTTGTTTTTCCATTAATAATCTAATTTTTTTCTTTAGTTTCTTTGTTCTTTCTACAATTATTTTAATTTGTCTCTCTGTAGAATCGATACCTCAAAACTGTGCTACAACTATCGCATTGTTCTTTGAGGGTAATCAATGGTCGATGGAGCGGTTTCTTCCAACCAAATCAAGATCACATGTCACATTGTCAACTATTACAAGAGTTTGCTTTTAAAACAATTCTCTTGGCAACCACTGACTCACTAAAAAATGAGCAGCACAAAGACTATCCTAAATGCAGGAGGATGTCGTGTAATAATTAGGAATAAATTCCTAAATCATCTTCTCAGAGAAAGTTAAAATCAAACTCGTATAAAATGGTGAAAATATTCACAAAAAAAAAATAAAAAATGGTAGTATATGCAATGAGTGGAAGAATGCAACAGGAATGAAAATGGCACTAGTCATAGACTATATTTATATTTTTTTAGATTTTTTTTAGTGCTGAAATGAAATGTAAGAAACTAACAAATTGAAATTAACAATCAAGGAATTAATTAAGCTAAACAATCTCAATTAATCATAAAATTAATTAATAAAACCGAAATTAATTACATCCTAATTAACCTAATATGTAATGGAACTAAAAGATTAACAAAATTAAACTAAGAACTAAGCTATATTAGCTAATAACTAATCTGAAAATTGAAAAGCCCCAAAATTAAAATTCTAGGGTTCATCCTTGCATTTAAATCATAAATTCTTAAAATCAATCCATAATAATTGTAATGTATATTTAATGGAAGCTTCAAGAAGCAAGAAAAATGACTAACATCAAGAAAAATATACTTAAAATAAAATGCCCAAACTTCTAATCCAAAAATCTCAAAAATATACCATAAACTTCAAATTCAAATTAAATAAAAAGTAGGGAGTAGAAAGAGCAAGCCAAATGGATGAAGATGGAGGTGGTAGGCAGTGGAGGACGGCTGGACAGTGTTAGTTGTTGGACTTCTTAAAGTTTTTTAATGTGTGGTGCTATTCTACGTGCGGCGTCCAAAAAATATAAGGAAGAAAATTATGCCGGGTCCCCCGTGTCTTTTTGCGCCTTTTTACCAAAGTGTAAAGCCTTTTTTTTTTTCGTGCGGCGTGCATGAGTTTCTTTCTTCTTTCTTTTTCGTTTGTGTTGCCCAACGAGCGTTTTTTCAGAGAGAACTAAAAGAGCTTTTTTTGTTGCTTCCGTCAAATATCCAAACACCAAGAGATTGTTGGTGCCTTTTTTACTTTTCTTTGCATTTCTTGGGTTGGAAAGAAAAATAAATAAAATAAAATAGAAATCAGAAAAAATAAAATAAAATAAAAAGGAAGATTAGAGTATAAAAAATGCGTTGTGCATGTGAATAAAATATTGTCAAATTAAATCACAAGTTATAAAATAAAGCATAAGCTATGCTATAAATCAATTTAAATCACAATTTCGATTTATGCATTTTAACCCTTTTTTCATCTAAAATCAATAATAATGTAATGAAATAATTTAAATATATGGGTTCTAAATGTATAAAATATGCAATAATACAACTCAATCACACATTCCAACTAGCTTTATGCTAATTCTTGGGCAAAATAATAAAAATTAATTGAGATGAATAATGCATAAAGATCGAAATCCAAATAGAAGCAATCAAATACAATTTTGATTCTTACAAAAGTGACACGTTACTACTCAACCCCCGGGGGCTATACCCACCAAAACTATCTCAACAGTCTTGCACATAGAATTGGGGCAAATGTCTCAAAACTCAAATGTGTGTATGAAGCTAAACTGGCTTTGTGTTCCTCATTACTAGCCATGATTTGTCATTGGATTTTTCAACCTTAAGATTAATCATTGCTGATTCTAACTACCTCAAAGCTCAAGGGATTAGCAGTTTTCACGTCAGCTCTGTTTTAAAGGTTGAACACTTAACTCCCAGAGTTTTAGGTAACTGTTTCTAGCCATTAATTTAGGAAAGCTTCATAAATCGCTTTCATATTTCTTTCTTTTTTCTTCTTCTTCTTTGTTTTTTTTTTTGAAAAAATGCTCGGTAGTCCTGCAATTTACTTATCTTGTGTTAAATCAAAGAACATTAGATTGAGGAACACTACAAATATAAGTATGTATAAAATGTCCTTCAAAACTTACCATTCGATTTACAAAAATCTCACAAAGTCTCATCTCAATGAGTATAACATCTCGGTGTTTCAAGCTGCATATGAACAAAATATGATGTGTCAAAAATCATGCTCTATGCTCAAAGTTTAAAATAAATCTTCACAAAAAAAATTATGCTCAACCACTCCACCAAGGTGCTCAATTTTTACAAAATGCTCAAAAGAGAGTGTATGTCAATCATTTGTGTATCAATGCACATCACATTAATGTTATCCGGTATACACACACTACCCTCAACTAGTGAGAGACATGGTTCTAAATGGATCGAACAAAAGAAACCAAAATATATAGAAATAAGTAAGCAAAATAGAAAACCTAGCATGTGATATAAAATCAAAGCAAAACAATTAAAGAAAGCCGTAAAGGGAAGAGGAAAAAAGAATCAAAATCAAAATCAAGATACTTCCCTTGGGTCTTGCGCAAGCAAGATCTCTTCGTTTGGATCAAATGTAGTCATAAAGGGCTTTAAACATTGTCTATTGACAGTGAAGCTATTGTCATTTTTCGGATTAACAATGTCTACTGCCCTATGAGTATGAATCTTCTTTGCAATGTACTGTCCACTCCATCGATATTTCAATTTACCAAGAAAAATATGTAAGCGAGAGTTGCAAAGAAAAAAACTTCCTGGCCAAGTGTGAAATGCTTGGGATGAATTTTTTGATCATGTAGAATTTTTATGCGATCATTCGCCAGCTGAGCGTTGTCATAGGCATCTCGACGAGTTTCATCCAATTCATTTATCTGCAACTTTCTCAACCCTAAAGCTTCATCAAGTGACATGTTAACATGTTTTATACCCAAAATGACTTAATGTTGAATATCAATACGTAAATGACAAGTTTTACCATAAACTAATCGATAAGGGGACATTCCTAGATTAGTTTTAAAAGCTATCTTATAAGCCCACAAAGCATCAAGAAGCTTCACTGCCCAGTCTTTCCTATTAAGATTGATAGTTTTTTCCAAAATGATTTTAATATCTATGTTTGCTAATTCTGCTTGCCCATTTGTTTGAGGGTGATAGGGATAGAAACTCGGTTGTGATACCATATTTCTTTATGAGTGTAGAAAATGGTTTGTTACAATAATGAGAACCATCATCACTAATTATAACTTTGGGCATGCCAAAGTGAGCAAATAGAGATTGCAAAAATTTTATGATAACACGATGGTCATTTGTTTTGCAAGCGACGACCTCCACCCATTTTGAAACATAATTCACAGCTAATAAAATATATGCGTTTCCAAAGGAGGTTAGAAAAGGTCTTATGAAATCTATTCCCCAACAATAAAAAATTTCTAAAGTAAGAATAGAAAAAAGAGGCATCATGTTTCTTTCGCTAATAGATCCTAATTTTTTACAAGATTCACAACTCTTACAAAAATTTTAAGCATATTTAAACATGGAATGCCAAAAAAAACTACTTTGCAAAATTTTAGTGACTATTTTTTTTACTGAAAAATGATCACTACATGCACATATATGACAAAATCTCAACACAGAAGAAAACTCATCATCAGGAATGCATCTTCAAATCAAATGGTCCGAACAATATTTGAAAAAGTCCAAGTCATGAAAGAATGTCATACCTCAGAGAGAAATCGGCGCTTATCTTGTATGGACCATTCAGAAGGCATTTGCTCAGTCACCAAATAGTTGACTATATCAACAAACTAGGGAGCTTAATGAACCAAAAATACTGCTCATCCGGAAAACTATCATCAAGTGAAAGGATCACATTTGAAGGGGAGGATGGTGGTAATCTGTAAAGATGGTCAGCCACCTCATTTTCGACTCATTTCTTGTCCTTAATGATGATGTTAAACTCTTGACGTAGTAAAATCTAGCAAATCAGGTGTGATTTTGCATCTTTCTTAGCCAACAAATACTTAAGAGCAGAGTGGTCAGTGAAAATAATAACAGGGGAACAAGAATGTAAGCCCATAATTTATCAAGTGCAAAAACCATTGCAATCAATTCTTTTTCAATAATTGTATAATTTTTCTGGGCATTATTCAAAGTCCTACTAGTATAGTAAATCACAAAAGGTATGTTATTCACGTGTTGACCCAAAACAACTCCTAAAGCATAATCATTTGCATCAGTCATGATTTCAAATGGAAGGTCCCATTGTGGGGGTTTCATAATGGGGCAGAGGTAAGTGATTCTTTTAGGGTATCAAAAGCTTTTTGACACTCATTAGACCAAACAAATTCAACATCATTTTATAAAAGAGTGCACAAAGGTTTTGCAATAAAACAAAATCCCTGAATAAATCGCCTATAAAAGACATCATGGTTAAGAAATGAATGAATATCTTTAACTGTCTTAGGGATAGGGAGTTTAGATATTAATTCAATTTTTGCCTTATCGACCTTTATACTTTCAGAAGAAACAATATGGCCTAAAACAATGCCATGAGTAACCATAAATTGACACTTTTCCCAATGAAGCAAAAGATTTTTTTTTCTTCCCATCTTTGAAGAATACAAGTAAGATTATGTAAACAGCTTTCAAAAGATTTTTCAAAAATAGAGAAATCATCTATGAATACTTCACAAATATCATCAATCATGTCAGAAAAAATATTCATCATGCATTTATGAAAAGTAACTGGAGCATTACACAAACCAAAAGACATTTTAGTAAAAGCAAAAGTGCCGAAAGTACAGGTGAATGTTGTCTTCTCCTGGTCTTCAGGTGCTACAACAATTTTGTAATAACTAGAGAATCCATCCATGAAACAGTAAAATGCATTATCAGCCACACGTTCTAAAATTTGATAAAAAAATGGTAAAGGAAAATGATCATTCCTACTTGTTGAATTAAATTTTCTATAATCAATACACATCCTCCAGCCAGTGGCCATCCTAGTTGAAACCTATTCATTTTTCTCATTTTTTACAACAGTTGAACTAGTTTTTTTTGTACCACATGAATTGGACTTACTCACTTACTGTCTCAGATGGAGTAAATGATACCCACTGTGAGCAGCTTGAGCACTTCCTCTTTGACAACTTCCTTCATGGTAGGTTTGAGCCTACATTGAGCATCACGAATCGGTCTAGCATTGTCTTCAAGAACTAGTCAAGCCTGGTTGCTGCATACCAAGAACTACAAAATTCACTGGGTAGTAAAATTTGTCCATCTAGACCAGCAAATCCTCAACAATACCCCTCGGCATCTTAACTGATCTGTCAGTCAACTGTAGCATTATGGAGGTCTTTTTCAGCACACCTAATCACAACTGCTTATATACTGAGAACAGTAGCAAGTTCACATTACTTTCCAAATCAAGTAAAACTCTCCCAATGCGTGACTTACCGATCATAATGGAAAATGTTGAGAGAGCTGGGATCTCTGAACTTCTGAGGATTCTCGCTTAATATCAATGCACTAACTTCCCCTGTTGGGAAAACTTTCTTTTTTACATTCAACTTCTTCTTCACTGTGCACAAGTCTTTAAATTTTTTTGCATATGTATAAACTTGTTGTATGATATAAGGGTGGAATATTAATCTTTCCTTTATTGAAGATCTTCTGAATCTCAGTGTGATATTTGTTCTTTTGGCCAGCTGCCAATCTCTAAGGATAGGCAACCACAGGTTGGTACCCCTACTAGTTTTAGCATCTGCACTCACAAGCTTCTTCGACTCTGGTCTCACTACCTCTGGTTCTTTTCAGCTTTATCTGTCTCCGCTACATCTTCAAGTGTAGGAGCAACTAACTGTCTGCCAATGGTCATCTCTGATTGGGAAACTTCATTTCCATTTTTCAAAGTAAGAATGACATTCGTTGTCTCACTAACATCCCCTGTGATATTATGTACCTGCTGTGGTTTTTGCCGGTATATTTGAGGATTAGGTTGAGGCTGTGCTGGAAATTTTCCGCTCTCTAGAGTGCTCAATGTGGTACTTATCTTATTGATGTTGCCTCCCAAGTCATTTATGGCCTAAGTGTTCTGATTGTTTGTGGTGGCCTGAATCTACATGAATTGCTGAAATGTATTAGTCATCAGTGCCATACTGTCATCAAGAGACTTTTTTGCAGATGATTGAGGCTGATAACTCTGTGCAGCTACATGAGGCTGAAATCCTGGATGTGCTACAAAATGATAGCTCTGAGAACTCTGATATGGTTGATATTGGTGGTGAGGAGCAGCCTGATGAAATGGCTGCTAAGACGGTGGCAAAGACCGACCGGGTTGATCATTCATCCATAATAAATTTGGGTAATTCATCCACCCCGGATTATATGTATTGGAGAAAGGCTGATATTGTGCTCTGTTTACTCAATTTGCTAATTGCATCTGGTCTGACCCATTCTCCTGAAATACTGGCATAATTGGGCAGTCCTTGGTCATGTGATTTGAATCAGCATATAAAGAACATTCCTATACTGCTTTCACGGCCTTCACTTTTTCATCTCCATGACCTCTAATCTTCAAGTCAATGCAGCTATTTGGGCTTGAACGTAAGTGTCTTCCTTAAGCTCATATATGGCCCTACCAAAAATAGCTCTTAGTGGTTGTGCTTCCAATGAAACTCGATCAGTCCGAGTGTTCCATTGTTGTGCGCTCTCAGCAAGATAATAAAAAAATGGTAATATTTCATCAGGTTTCTATTGCACATAGTCTGACCAAACTGCTTGCATTCTAGAGTGAGACCAGTGTAAAAATAATTCACCAGTCTTTAGGATTCAAAATCGTGATGTGGACGTATGTTCACTAAATCGTTAAACTTTTCCCAGCTAGCCTAGAAAGGCTCATTAGATTTCTGATTGAACTAGTTAATCTACTCTTGTAAATACTGAGTTCTCTGAAAAGGAAAAAAGTTTTTGTAAGAACTCACGCTACATATCAGACCAACTGGAGATAGAATTAGGCCTCAAAGAATTAAACAAAATCTTCGCTTTATCCTTTAAAGAGAAAGAAAATAAACGAAGTCTGATAAATTCATCAGTAGTGGCTTTATTAATAAAAGTTGTGCAAGCCAACTTAAAATCAGTCAGGTGCATCATCAGGTAAAATAATGCATGATGGTGTAGCGGTACGAATGAGCTACAAATAATCTCTAAGAGTGCGTGGTGCAGGTGCAACCATGGTTTGTTCAATTTTAATATCCTCTTCTGTAGAAAAAACAGAAGAACTATCTATTTCTGAGCTGTATATACTACTCTCAGTGATCGATGTAACTCTAAGCAACCTATTTGAATTGTCTCTCACCCATGACATTAAACATTAGTCCAAATAGCATAAGTACTGTTCAAGCGATTGAGTAGTAAGTGACAAGTGAAATGTCTAATCAGATATAAGATATTGAAAAAAATAAAAATAAAGAGTTTAAATTTACGTCAAGCAACTATTCCCCGGCAACGGCGCCAAAAGCTTGACTCACTAAAAAATAAGTAGCACAAAGGATGTCCCAAGTGCAGGAGGATGTCGCGTAATAATTACGAATAAATTCCTAGATCGTATCCTCAGGAAAAGTTACGTAAAATTAAATTCGTTTAAAATGGTAAAAATATTCACAAAAAGAAAATAAAAAATGGTGGCAATGAATGGAAGAATGCAACGGGAATGAAAATGGCATTAGTCATGGACTAGATTCATGTTTTTAGATTTTTTTGAGTGTCGAAATGAAATATAAGAGACTAACAAATTGAAATTAACAATCAATAAATCAACTAAGCTAAACAATCTCAATTAATAAAAAAGTTAATTAAAAATTATTTAATAAAATTGAGATTAAGTAAGTCCTAATTAACATAATATGCAATGGACCTAAAAGATTAACAAAATTAAACTAAGACCTAAGCTAGTTTAGAAAATAAATGCAATATGAGCTTAAAATTGAAAAGCTCCAAAATTAAAATTCTAGAGTTCATCATTGCATTTAAATCATAAATTCTTAAAATCAATCCATAACAATTGTAATGTATATTTAATGGAAACTTAAAGAAGCAAGAAATAACTAAAATCAAGGAAAATAAACAGCAAATAATACCTTTTGGGTCTCAAGAATTTCTATAGATAACTTTTTTTTACAAAGTGATAAAATAAGTACTTTTTAATAATGTTGTAATTTTTTAAAAATGTTTAAAGAGATTAAAAAAATATATGAAAGAAAAGAAAAAAAGTAAAAGTAAAATAGCCTTCTTGGTGGACAGTACCGTGACTCTAGCACTGGTGGTGATAAAAAAGTGGTGATATAAAAGTTTAAAAAAAATTTCTGGTCCTCTAAATGATGCTTGGTAAGATAATTTATTTGAAAATTTTGTTATGGATTTTGTAAATGTTGTAAGGCAATAAATAAATATTTAACTAATAAAGTAATTATTCAATGTAATCCAACTATTTGTTATTGATTTAGAAAAAAAATCTGGACAAAAACATTATTTTTATAATAGAAAAATGCTTGATAACTGATAAATTGGTTAATTCGCAAATAGACGTGTAAGGGGATTTTCCCCTCAAGGCTTAATTAAGTCCAGTCCAAAGCAGAAAGCCATTAACTCGGTCTACTAGGAGGCTCCTCTGTACATGACTTGTAGGACGAATGTTGCTGTAGAGGATGAAACTCGTCGATCTAAGGACCCCTCGGGGAATGTTTAGCTCTCGAGCACCTGCCCGCACAACATGCATGATATACGGGGAACCGTTGATCTACTAACAGAAAAGGTATGAACAAACCAGAGGGAAGACAGATTGGGAGGAGAAGGTTGGAGAACCACGCCACATTAATGGTTTTGTCACCCGGATGACACCCCACATTAATGACGTTGTTGTAGAACCACTCTCCATTTAAAGACTGACAAAATGAATAGTAACAGAGAACACGACTTCAGGAAAGCAAGCACGATCTGCTCCTCAGACTGGTAGTATAAATTGTTGATCCTAGGTACAAGAATACGCTCTTTGATCCTTAGATTCTCTTACTTATTTGCTACACTCCAAGAATATTTACTAACTTTGACATCGGAGGCTACCCGACCCCAGGACTACCCTCTCAAAGCTACAGTCTTTTCTACATTGTGTAGAGCCCATTTTTAAAAACATGAGTTGTTGGGGCTTGGCCAAAAAGTGTGTGAAACACGACGTTAATAGAGGCGTATATGAGATTGTAATAGATCTTGTGTATTATCCTCATGTCTGCGACAATCCGTTCCGAACAATTCAGGAGGAATATGAGAGACGTCATGGAAGCAACATTGAAAACCATGGAGGAGTGGGTGACAAAACTAACTGACGAAGTGGAGACACTCCGCAAAGAGAATACGAAACTCAAAAAACCCCAACGTGAGCAAGATGACGGGATGAGATCCAGCGACATTGAGCACATGGGATCCCAAAACACGAAAGCAGGACCTAACAAGAAAGAGGAGCACAAACACATGCAGGATGAATTCTGCAGCCTCAAAGGGAAGTACGAGGAAATAACACAGAAAGTGGGTACGTTGTCAACGGTGGACCATTTGCTCTCGAGCACGGGTCTACCCAATACTGAATAAGTGATGGTGATTTCTTTGCTACCGAAGTTTGGAATCACTGCTATGGAGATGTATGACGGAGGAAGAGACCCCGTCGAGTACCTGGAAACCTTCATGGCTCACATGAAGTTGCATGACATCCCCAGTGAAATAGCTTGCAGGGCGTTTCTGCTGACCTTGAAAGGGTCTGGACATGTATGGTTTGGGTCACTAGCACCTAAGTTGGTGGACAGCTTTGGCGAGCTAGCCAGGTTGTTCCTAACCCAGTTCATGTCTAGTTGGAGGAGGTGGCATCCGACTGCGTACCTCCTCACTATCAAACAAATAGAGGACGAAAGCCTGAAGTCCTACTTAGTCCTGTTAAGTAAAGAGCTCATGACTACCGATAACCAACACAAGAAGATAACCTTGACGGTGCACCTGTGAAGGGCTTGGCCACGCTCCCAGTTTATGATAGAGCTAGCCAGACAAATTCCCGCGACATTGATGGAATTCATGGACCAGACCGACAACTTCATCAACGCGGAAGACACTCTTCCTGTATTAACAGAGCCACGGAGGAAGGAAGTGGAGCGCATAGAGAGGAAGAAGAAGGCCCCAACCAAGGCCAAGTCCTATGAGAAATGGAAAAATGACTCCCAAGAGAATTAGCGTGAGGAAGTCCTGAAAAAAGGACCTGGACCAGGTTACGATTGACCCACGTTCACCATGCAGAATGAGGACAACCGAGGAGCAATGCGTCGCTACTGCACGTACCATCGGTCCACCTTACACAATATCAAAGACTGCTTTTTCCGGGAGGAATGAAGGAATAAGCAAAACAGCAGAAACGCCGCCGATCCTCGACCAGAAGACAGGAGCAAGAGAGAATGGGTCGAGGGAAAGGAGTTGGGACTTAGGTGACGGGC
The DNA here is from genome assembly GCF_001411555.2 of Juglans regia. Classification (NCBI taxonomy): domain Eukaryota; kingdom Viridiplantae; phylum Streptophyta; class Magnoliopsida; order Fagales; family Juglandaceae; genus Juglans; species Juglans regia. Next base: position 3,718,216 of record NC_049907.1, read on the forward strand.
ACAGATGGGCAAAAAACCTTCAATGACTGGCGATAAGGGAGCTACCTCCAAGTCACCCCCATTCGCCACCAAGGCAGCAGCTCCCCCTTGGGGAAATTCGAACCATGGCTGGAGGGTTCGTGGGCAGGGGCATCACTTCATCAAGTAGGAAAAGCACATGCCAGGTGAGCCTGATACTACGAGGTATACTCGGGTGAGTATCATCCCACCAAACAATGAAGGGGTGACCCTACTCTAATAATCTCGTTCACGGAGGCTGATGAAGAAAGAGTTATGTACCCCCACGACAATGCCCTAGTGATCACAATGCTCGTTGCCAACTTCACCACCTGCAGAATCCTTATTGATAATGGGTATTGAAGCATCCCGACTGTTGCCCACCTTCATGCCCTTAAAAGGCTTCTCCAGAAGCATTGTCCAGTTGGTGGAAACCATCACGCTATCCATCCTGGTGGGGAATAGCCCCTGCACAACCCCTGTTATGGTCGACTTTCTGGTGATGAAAACTTTATCGGCATACAACACCATCATTGGTAGGCCCTCCCTTAATAGCTTAAAAGCCGTCACGTCGACCTATCACCTCAAAATGAAGTTCCTAACTCCCTAGGGAGTGGGGGAAGTCCGAGGAGAGCAGGTATTGGCGAGGGAATGCTACATCTAGGAGTTGGAATAGAAAGATGAAAGGCCAGCTTTGGACGACACCAATAGAACATGATAGGCTGGGCACCGTCTACACCTCGCCCTGGCAATTTTGAGGGGGGAAGGGATGGTGCACGCTTTGGAGAGAGGGATGGATGACGACCTCCCCAGACCGGGATTCCATGTTCCTCAATTTTGTAGCATCTCTTCATCTAGCTTGTAAATTCATTTTTATTTAATAAAACACGACTTTTCAGGACAATGCAAAACATTTGCTCCACGCTTTCATATTACCAGTAAGGTGCCAACAATAAAAAGTGCGGTTAAAGAAATTCACGGCAACAAAATCATCAACAGATTACCTCCCCGCTGGACACCATAGGGAAATGTAGAGGTTGCCTTATCCCTCCCACGGCGGAGTGTGGGTCAGTTTTTGATGCCATGAAGATGAAAATTTACCTTCCTTGCAGATGTCAATAGACGGGTGCGGGTACAGTCACAAACTGCCCGAAATCACATTCCCACGGGACACTATAGGGAAAGGTCGGCTCAATGGTGGCCTTAACTTCCCATAGAGGAGAGCGGGATCGACCTCATGGCTCTCTCGAATAAATTATCCTGACCTTTGCAGCAACAAAGAGTGGGATCAACACCAACTTGACCCAACACATACCTTTCATGTGATATCAACGAGATGGAGCGGGACCAGTAACAGACTGCCTGAACAACTTACCTCCCTGCGTGACTCAACAAGGAAAGGTTGGCTTTATCCCTCCCGCAAATCGTAGAGTAGTCAGCCAATTGCTGTTCGAACTTAATTCCCCACGGGATACCATAGGGAAAATGTAGGCCTTAAGATTGCCTTATCCCTTCCGCGACAGAATGCAAGTTAGTCCTCAGCTACCCAAAATCATAAATTGTACATTCCTTGTAAGTGTCAACAGGAGGGAGTGGGTACAGTGACAAAATTGTTCGAATAACTTACCTCCCCGAGGGATACAATGGGAAACGTAGGCTTAAAAGGTTACCTTGTTCCCCCTGCGGAGGAGAGCAGATTTGCCCCTTGCGGCAACTCGAAAAACCTACCTTGACCTCCACTATGAGTGAAGAGTGGGTCTAGCACCAGTCTGGTCCAAAATGTTAAATTTTCCTATAATATCAACGAGTGGGAGCAAATCCAGTAACAGATTACCAGAACGACATACCTCCTTGCAGGACCCAACAGGAAAAGGCTGGCCTAAAGGCAACCTGATCCCTCCCGTAGAGGAGAGCAAGTCATTCCTTTGAGGTAGCCCAAAAAATTTACCCAAACTCCTATCACAACGAAAGAACGGACTGCTCCAATAGCAAACTGAAGAATTTACCTCATTAGGGGAACCAAAAGGTGCTGACTTATTTGAGGTAGCTTGACCTCTCCCTAATGGAGTGCAGGTTTTAGTCTTACGACTGTCCGAAGTAAAAAGAATCTACATAAAGGAAGCAAATTCCCGCAAAAGGCCGCACAAGCGTTAGCCAACAAGAAACAGACCGAGGTTATAAACTCTCTAAATACCAAGACAAAAGATGCAGACAAGAGCAATAACAACACACAACAAAAGGTAATATGCGGCGGGACAAAGTGAAATGAAAGAAAAAGGAAGAAAAAAGACTCGACGGGGTAAAAGAAATAGAAGCGAAAGGAAGACAGTTGAGGCCGACCCAAAAAAAGGGCCACCAACAGATGGGGTTGTCGGCCCAATTAAGTCAGGCTCGGAGTAAAAAACCATTAACTCGACCCACTAGGAGGCTCCTCTGTACATGACCTATAAGAGGGATAGTGCTGTAGAGGATGAGACTTTTCGGTCTAATGACCCCTCTGGGAGTATCTAGTCTTCGAGTGCCCGCCTGCACAATAGACATGATATACGAAGAACCGTTAATCTACCGACAAATAAGGCATGAACAGACTAGAGGGAAGACAGACTGGGAAGAGAATGTTGGAGAACCATGCCACATTAATGGTTCTGGCACCCGGACAACACGCCACATTAATGACATCGTCGCAGAACCATACCTCATTTAAAGATTCTGACAATAGGAACAGTAACGAGAGAACATGGACTTCAGGAAAGCAGGCACGATCTGCTCCTCAGACTGGTGGTATAAATAACTGATTCCAAGTATGAGAATACGCTCTTTGATTCCTAGACTCTCTTATTTATTTGCTACACTCTAAGAATATTTATTAATTTTGACATCGAAGGTTACCCGGCCCCAAGATCGCCCTTTCAAAGTCGTAGTCTTTTTTACGTTGTACAAAACCTATTTTAAAAAACTTGAGATGTTAGAACTTGATCTAAAGGTGTATAAAACATGACGTTAATAAGACGGAAATATGTTTTTTTAATAATTAAAAAATTGAGTATTAATTAATTTATATATAGTTTAAAATATTTAAAATATATATATAAAAAAAAATCAAATTATAGAATCGAGTTTTATCGGTACGGTCGCAGAATTGATTTGTTATTACTTTTTGATCATCTACGTGCTGCCGCTAGATATAAAGTAGGTAGAGCCCTAAAATTTTAGCTCTTGGAAACGTTTCTCCTCTGAATTTCGCAGACCAAATTTCTCAGCAAGCAAAAGCGAAGCAAGACAGCGAGAACACGTTGATAGATCGAGTGAGAGTAATTAGTAGAAGATGTCTGATTACGAAGTAAGATACAACGGGGAGGACGCTGACAATTATGGCGGTGGCTCCTCACCTCCTCAACCTCGCGGTGGTAGCAATGGCGGTCCTGACGATAACAGCGACTCCAAGTCTCAGGTATACTTACACTCTTGGTTCTACTGCTCAGTTATTGGGAAGGCATATGCATGCGACTGAGAGGATGCGTCGGCTGGGCATGGATATTGGGGGTTTTGGTTGAATCTTGTTTTTTCAAGGATATGGTTTGTGTGGATTTGAATTTTAGGGCTTGAAATGAAAGGGATCGGTTTATTTTGTTTTTAGGGTTTTTTTTGTTAATATGTTCCTAGGATTTTGAATTCATTTGAAGTTTTTTTGTTTGTTCAATATCTTAATTTATGCTATGGTATTGATAAGCTGTTAGTTCACTGCTTTGAGTTGTAACTAAGGCATTTCTGGGAAGATGCATCTGCGGTTTCTAGTTAAAATGAACCAAGCAACTTAGATTTTTTAGGGTTTTGAAATTACTTTACCCTTTTTCCTTGCATTCCGAGACTTTTAGGGTTGCCTTTTGGGTGTTGTAAGTGAAGGTAGGTAGGTTCATTTACCGAAAAAAAATGTAGATACATTATGGGGAATAAATATCCGCTATTATGATAAACATGTTCAAGATGTGATAAATTTGAGTTTTACTTATTAAAAAATAGGATGCGATAGATTGGTTTTTGATTAATTTTGGATTTTGCTACTTATTTGATTGTTGTAAAGATCTAATCTGAAATGTAGTATTTCATGGCTCTCGTTGAATTTAATAGTACAATTCTCTGTGGGTCATTTTCTTTATCAATTAGAACAAATAAGGTGTCATTTCATGGTCCGGTCGAAATATTCATCTTTGTTAGTTCCATTCAAAGTTTTGGGTTGTAGGTGATGGCTTGGGGAAATAGCTTTGTTTCTTGTTGATATATCTTTAATCTTATAAGATCTTATAGACTGGAGGATAGAATCCTGCCTGTTCTGTTTATTTATTTTTATTAGTTCTGGATGCAGTGCAGCATGCTTGGCTGCTTATCTAATTTTTCTTTTGGTTCTTCTTTCTGTACAGTGACAATTTGCTCCTTGATGTGTGGTATGATATACTTGTAATTAATTTGAATTTCATAAACTTAATTCGTGATCTTTGCATATTAATTAACTCAAAATATTGGGACTGTAATATTCCTTAGTTTCCCTAGTAATCTACTCTTTTTTGTTCCTCATTATCATTTGTTTGATTAAAATTTCTAATATAACTGAATCATTTGCAGCATGGTTCTCGTGATTATGAAAGAGAACCTTCTAAAAGTAGGGAGAGGGACAGAGAAAAGGGGCGCGATAAGGAGAGGGATAGGGATAGAGATCGGGAGAGAGACAGAGGCAGTGATAAGGAGAGAAGCAAGGAAAGAGACAGGAATAGGGAAAGGGACAGAGACAGGGACCGTCATCATAGAGATCGCCATGGGGATCGAGATCGCAGTGAGAGAAGGGAACGGGGCAGGGATAGAGATGATGATGATTACCATCGAAGTCGGGATCATGACAGGTAGTACATGAACCGATACATTTTGATTTATTTATCGTTTATTCCTTTATCAACTACCATTCATGTCGGGCATTTCGTTGAATTACTTGATATACTGAATCCCGATGAAATAATTGGGTGTTAGTAACTTAATACATGTATGTGCAGTATATTGCCTATTATCATGCATGTCTCCTTAGAAATACTGCTGAAGTTTCTTTTGATTCTTGAGATGATGATATTTTGCTTGATCGATGAACAGACGAAGGGATCAGGACAGAGATATAGAGGATAGGCGCAGGCGCAGGTCTCGATCTCGTTCAGGGGGTAGATCTGAGCAAAAATCGAGGTCACGTTCTCGCTCTCGCTCAAAGAGGTATTTATGCAAGATTAATTAGTATGTCTAGGACAAACCTGGCTTCCATGGAGACAAATTGCTGTGATTTTTTTGTGATTAAGACTTTGTTTGGATTGATTTTATTGTTGAACTATGCCGCAACAAGATTTTTTGTTTTGATATTTGCTGGCTGCAGTTTATGCCTGTAATTTCATGGTTATTTACCTTTTCAGGTCATTTAGAGATCTGTAATAATCATTTTAGTTTCATCTTTCTTTCACATAAGTTGTCAGATTTACTAAGTTTCCTGTAACTGATATCTTATGAATATTTTTTTTAATACCATGTGATCTTCTCGATATTTTATACAGACACATGCATTTTTATATGAAATATTTGTTATGATGAAAAACTAGGTAAGATGGAGATGCTGTATTTTCTTGTACAACACATGCATTTCTCGATATTTTACCGATGTTGTTTCCCTTTTTTATTCAGATGTCTGGTTTTTAAACAAATGTGTCACTTGTATATTTGTTCTGCTCTTGGTATACTAATAATATTTACGTGCAGCAAAAGGATTAGTGGTTTTGATATGGCTCCTCCTGCTTCTGCATTGTTGCCTGGTGCCACTGCCGCAGTTGCTGCAGCAGGTAAATGTACCCTCTTATTTATTTAAGAATGTTATCATTTTCTTAACTGCTTTTTTCCTTTTTTGGATATAGTGTGGAAAGTTCGTATCAAATTGCATGGTGCGATTTGGTAAGCTATATCTTTTGTTCTTTCATTTGCACATACAGCTTTCCAAGCTGTGGTCTCTGGATGACTGTACTTTTTTTTTTTGTTTACTTGGTGAAATAATTCTGGAATCGGAACTGAGAGATGTTTCTGGTTTTTTTTTGTTGTGTTTGGTGTTTGTTTGTTTTGTTTCTATGTCATGTCTTTTGTTGTAAGAAGGCAATGTTGGGCTAGTTGCCCCACTGAGCTGACAATGGGCGTGAGCCGACTTCTGTAGCTTTTATGTACAAGGAGGAAACAATGCACCGGTTTGATGGGTCTTGTTCGTCTTCAACCAGGAACTATTGCCTGTTTTGGTAGTCTTACGAATATTACCTCCATAACTTGTATATAATATATTCCTTTCATCTCATTTGATAAATCTTATTGAAGATGTTAGGATCTGCTTAATTTAATGTGCTTTCATGGAAAATCTATTGATAAGAGTTTAGCTACATTAAAGTAAACTAGGACTTATGCTACTGTTGTATTCTAAATAGTCAAATCTATGTGCAGGTCAGCTTCCTGGGACTAATCCAGCCATTCCTGGGTTGTTTCCAAACATATTTCCTTTAGCAACTGGTCAGGTATGATTTGTGTGTGCGTGCAAATGATTTCCATGAGAATGCTTTAATTGTCAATTATCATATGACTTATTGCGTGCAGCAGTTTGGAGCTCTTCCAGTTATGCCGGTTCAGGCAATGACCCAACAGGTTAGTTAATTTAGCACCTACAATAATTACAGTGTTTATAACTTTAAAATACACTAGTAGAGAGGGTTCTTGGTGCCTCAGTTACTGGCATTGTTGGCCATGATCTATTTAGTTTTTTTTTTTTTTTTTAATCATGTTAACATGTAATATGTAACTTAACAAAAAAAACATGTTATATGTAATATTTGTGGTTTCAGGCAACAAGGCATGCTCGACGGGTGTATGTGGGTGGCCTTCCTCCTACAGCAAATGAACAGGTTCATCCACCCTATTGACTTTGTTGTTACTATTATCTTCAATCTCCCTCCTCACCTAATTATCGTTTGAATAACTTGCTTTACCCAATGATCATAATTATCTCAAATGTTCTACTGCAGTCTGTTGCAACATATTTCAGTCATGTTATGGCTGCAATTGGAGGAAACACTGCTGGTCCAGGTATTCTGGTGCTTGAGTTCAATTTGTCTTCATAAGCTACCAGCCCTTTTAGTTGGATGGTTTCTCTACCAATTCTCTCTTTTTCATCTCTCTCTCTCTCTGGGCAGGAGATGCTGTTGTCAATGTTTACATAAACCATGAAAAGAAGTTTGCTTTCGTGGAGATGAGATCTGTCGAGGAGGCTAGTAATGCAATGGCTTTAGATGGGATTATTTTTGAGGTGTGTATTTTGAATTGATGGACATTTGCATGTCTACCCTTGACAAATTGGGTTAGTACATGACATGGGACTGACCTCTTTCATTCTTTCTACTTTTTCCAGGGTGCCCCTGTTAAGGTGAGGAGACCTAGTGATTACAACCCATCCCTTGCTGCAACACTTGGTCCAAGCCAGCCCAATCCTAATCTGAACCTGGCTGCTGTTGGGTTAACAGCGGGATCTGCAGGTGGGCTTGAGGGGCCTGACCGCATTTTTGTGGGGGGACTTCCCTATTACTTTACAGAGACCCAGATCAGGGAGTTGTTAGAGACTTTTGGGCCACTTCGGGGTTTTGATCTTGTGAAAGACAGAGAAACTGGAAATTCAAAAGGCTATGCCTTTTGTGTTTACCAAGATCTTTCAGTTACAGACATAGCTTGTGCAGCTCTGAATGGAATTAAAATGGGTGATAAAACTCTTACAGTTAGACGTGCTAACCAGGGTGCTAGCCAACCTAAACCCGAGCAAGAGAATGTATTATTGCACGCGCAGCAGCAGATTGCATTGCAGGTGAACCCTAAACTGATTTATTTTTTTGTGGATTTCTTGCTCTCGTCAAAGTATCTCTGCATTTATTTAGCGACTATTTTTGTATGTATGTTTGATATATGCCCTTTGTTTTGCAGAAGCTCATCTTACAACCTGGCTCGGTGGCCACAAAGGTTGTTTGTCTTACTCAGGTGGTTTCTCCTGATGAACTTAAAGATGATGATGATTATCAAGACATTTTGGAAGACATGAGAGAAGAGTGCGGAAAATTTGGTAAAAGCTTGATCTAACTAGTGATTAAGAGTCTTTACTTCCATGTTTTTGTCATTTCCCCTGCTAAGGTTCTTTCGTATGTATTAATCTTTTTCATGTTATATCTTTTTGTTTTACAGCCATTTTGTAGTCCCACATTCTGCTTTAAAGAATCAGGCCTAACATACACAGACAGAAGCCTCCATAACCTTATTTTATGTTTACCTAAGAATGTTTCTTTGTATATTCTTGATAAATCTTATGCAATTTGAGTTGTTGATGTGATTTGCAGGTGCACTGGTAAATCTTGTCATCCCCCGCCCAAAACCAAATGGCGAACCATCACCTGGAGTTGGAAAGGTTGTATGATTTTCCGATTTTTATTTATTTTCCTGCAATTTAATCTTTTGCTCTAACGTGAAATGGTAATTAGAGTATGAGAGTCCTAGTTGTCGAGTGTTCGTCCTTCTAGGCAAATACTTGTCCTTTCTCTTGATCTCCCACATTTTCCCAAATCATTGGTAAATTTGGTTTATAACTCGAGGAGACTTAAAAAGTCAAATGACCCTGTCATGTGAGGGATGAAGTAAATTACTTTTTTAAAGCAATATTTCATTAAAATTAAAATACAAGAGTGGTGAGGAATTTCAACAAAAATCCCATTTCCAGAAGATGTAGTGCAAAAAGACAATATTAACAGGTAATGAATCCGATTACCTATAAAAAAAGGGTAATGAATCCATTTAAGCAGACTTGTGTCCATGTTCCCTGATTTAGCTAAGGAGGGACTGTTAAAGAAGCGGTTTTATAATTCAATTGTGGACTCTTCGAATGTGGTTTTGGGCCACATCTGGGAGAGCAACACTACAGTCAGTTGTTGAGGGGTTGTCGAAGGAATCTCCACATTTTTTCACTGAATCGTCGGTTAGGGACACTACAGTCCATATGTGTGGTAATTAGAGGTCAAAATGCGCATTGGTGTATGAAACTCATTCATTTCCTAGGTGGCGTGCTTTCGTGTGAGTTTTGAAGTCGGCAATGGCAAGTATAATGGTGGGAAAATGCTAACTTGCCCTATGGTTTTGCCTTCTCATTTTGACTGCTCAATGTGTTTTATTTTATTTTTACTTAATGGTTAAGGAAATGATTACTAGCGAATTTGTGATTTTTTTTAAATGTTTAAATATGGTTAAAAAATGATTGAAAGAAAAAGAAAAAAAAAGGTACAATTTGCACTAGGGGCCACGCCCAGCGGTACACACTGGGCGGCCTAGTAGCAGGATCCACAATGGTGTGGTGCGTATGATGTTTTGGTGGTTTAAAGGCGGTAGATTGGACATTCTCCAACCTAGGTTAAAAAAATGTGTGGGAAGGATTGGCGAGGGAGAGGAGGGAGGAATCCTCCCTCCATTCCCCTTCAGGCGGAGGAAATGGGGGAGAGGTTGTTTGGGTAGTTCAGAAAAAAAAAGGCAGAGGGAAGAAACAAATTACTTGGTGAGAAAGGATAACAAACATTTAAAATGAAAATGGTGGGGGCATTGCAAGCAAAACTTCTTGTCAGTTCCTTTCATTTTTTCTTTTTGAACTCATTGCTGAAAACAAATTCTGTGTCTATATCAGGTCTTTCTAGAGTATGCAGACACTGATGGTTCGTCAAAAGCACGTTCTGGGTTGAATGGAAGAAAATTTGGTGGGAATCAAGTCATGGCAGTCTTTTATCCAGAGAACAAGTTTGCCCAGGGGGATTACGAAGGATAGTTATTCTCCAGTCTTCTATTACAGCCTCTGTGTTGATGGATGGAGATATTACAGCCTCGGGATAGGTATTCCCCCATGTTGCGTTGGAGTTGTAACAAATGTGAGATGCTATTGAATTAATTTAGATTGTCTTGTCCTTGCTGATTGGTACAAATAGCAAAATACAGTTTGGGGTGCGACTACTTGTAGTTGTTGGTGCTGTTTGTCTTCATTGGTGAGCTTGGCCCTTTTATTTTAGGGTAGAACATATTTACACTTCATATGATATGGTATTATTAGCTCTATTTGCACCTTTGAAGTTTTCAATATATATTTTTTTGTTTCATTTCTAATGGTATCTGCTTATTTCTTGTTCAAATTATTACTGGAAAGTAAATTTGAGTGTTCGGGGTGATGTATATCCCCCTTGTGATTAGGGGTTTTCCAATGATTTCATGTCATATAATGGTATGAATAGAAGACAACTGAAAGTCTTGCGATCTTAGTAGAATTATATTCAATCAAATGATCGAGATATTAGACGGGCGTTTAGGCTAATAAGATTTAGGTGCCGTTTGGATAGGGATATGAGATGAGATGATTTAGATAAAAGTTAAAAGTTGAATAAAATATTGTTAGAATATTATTTTTTAATATTATTAATGTTTTAAAATTTTAAAAAGTTGAATTATTTATTATATTTTATATGAAAATTTAAAAAAATTATAATGATGAGATAAGATGAAATTATTTTTGTATTCAGACGGTACATTTAATCAAGAATGAAGATCCTTTGGTTAAGGCATAACTTGAAGGTCTTAAATGGGAAAAGGTTGGGCATATAAAGCAAGTATGTCTTACAAATGTTATAGGATTTATTATAAAATTATATATATATTATAGGTTTTGTCTCCCTTTCAGTTGAGCCTTAAGTTTCGACAAAAATTTGGAGCGAAATTCTTTTCTCATAATTACATCTACTTTTACATGATTAATAAAAACCCCTTGCCATGGCCCATGGTCCAATGATCTAACAAAATTTGATGTGGTAAAAAAATATTTTTAGGATAGAGAATTTAGAGATGATGAATTGAATAAAAATATAAGAATTAAAAAATGATTTTTTAGAGAAAGTACAAGTTAAAAACTTAAAAGGAAAATTTTGCTAATTACATCACTATTCACTTTTATCTTATATGAGGAGGTGATATGCCCATTAACTTTTGAAGATAACTACTTTAACTACAAAAAGAATTATATAAAAGTAAATTTATAAAGTAATATAGTTTGATGTGGTATCATAAAATAGATATAATGGATCATATAAAATAATGTCAGTTTATGAGTTTATTTTTGTATAATCTCTTTATATTTATAGTATCTTTTATTTTTAAATATCATTTTTAATGAAATAAGAGATGATTCAAGAGTGATGGAAAGTAGATAATAAGTATGTAACATTATTCAACTTAAAATCTCATGATAATATATATATATATATATTTATATATATAAACAAGTAAAAATAAAGGAGGATAATGACCAATTGGGTGCTCTTCATGGCATTTAGATTGGCAACCAAGGTCTGCTGTAAGGTTTGGATACAAAAAATATTTTATCTTATTTCATCTCATCTTATTATTATAGTTTTTTTAAATTTTCACACAAAATATAATAAACAATTTAATTTTTTCAAATACTAAAATAATAATAATATTAAAAAATAATATTTTAATAATATTTTAATCAACTTTTATTTATCATCATCTCATCTCATCTTATCCCATTATCCAAACTCCACCTGAATCGGCTATCCATGTACAACATGAATTTGCTGCCTAATCGCACCACAACCATCGCTTTTTTTTAACTAGTTTTTATCTCTATATTTTTCTAAAAGGAAATTATAAACCCAATGAATTAAAAAAGAAATAACAATTGTAATCATGAGTATGTAAGTAATGCGTAATTATTTAAAAAATAAATAAATACGAGATTCACATAAAAAGAAATTTCTTTTTTAGTAATAGATTTTACTCTTTTTCAAAATTACTGTACGACCATTATGTGCTTCACGACTGTATTAACCATTACTCATTTAAAAGTGAAAACTCAAAAAATATAAATTGAAAGAGTAATGCTACATACAGTCGTGGAATGTGCAAATATCGTGCAGTCGCTTTGAAAAAGAGTAAAGTCTATAATTAAGAAATTAATTTTTTTTTTATATAGATTTTATATTTATTCATTTTTTTAAAGCGACTGCACGACGCTTACACACTCACAATTGCAAGTATCATTTATCAAAGAGAAGTGCTATACGGCATCCACTATAGTGGTGCACACAATGCACACACTACGTCGATGCCTCTCATCCAATTGTTTTTTTTTCTTCCTTTGGCTTCTCTCTCTCATCTCTCTCTCACCAACGTCTCTCTCATCTCTGCTCTCTCTCTCTCGTCTCTCTCTCTCTCTCATCTCTGCTCTCTCTCTCGTCTCGCTCTCTCTCATCTCCACTCTCTCTCTCATCTCTGCTCTCGGTCTCTTTCTTATCTCTGCTCTCGGTCTCTTTCTTATCTCTGCTCTCTCTCTCGTCTCGCTCTCTCTCTCATCTCTTGCTCGTTCTCTCTCTTATCTCTGCTCTCTCTCTCCTCTCTGCTCTCTCTCTCTCGTTTTTTCTCTCAAACATGTGGTGTATATTTTGACATCTAATATGTGTAAAATTGACTTCAATAAACAGTGACTTCTATATATAATATTTCTTTATCAAAAGATAATGCACGTGTTTCGCAAACTACTCATAAATCCGGAAAATACTTCCCACTGCTTGTGCTGTACAGCCTCCTCCTCTAAAACCCTAAAACACTAATCTTGGAAGCTACTAATCTATTACTTGAAGTTGAACCAGCAAAGCCCTCCACCTCTCTCGTCCCCTTCTTCCCCCAAAAACCCTAGAAAATGTCCTCTTCCATTCCTCTCCGTCATCTTCGCCACCTTAGCACCACCGCCAATTCCTCTTCAATGTCCATTTCCAGAGCAAAATCGAAACTTCGGACCGAGTATGACCCTGACAAAGCCCTGGAAATATACTCCTCCGTTTCGAAAAACTATTCCTCTCCCACCTCCTCCCGCTATGCTCAGGACCTCACCGTCCGCCGCCTCGCGAAGTCTCACCGCTTCTCCGACATAGAGTCCCTCATAGAGTCCCACAAGAAAGACCCCAAGATCAAGGAAGAGCCCTATTTGTCCACTTTGATTCGATCCTACGGCCGAGCTGGTATGTTCGACCACGCCTTGAGAACCTTCGATCAAATGGACGACTTGGGTACTCCGAGATCGGCGGTTTCCTTCAACGCCTTGCTATCTGCGTGCAATCATTCGAAGATGTTCAACAAGGTCCCCCAACTGTTCGAAGAAATTCCCAGGAAATACAATGTCTCACCGGATAAGGTTTCGTATGGGATTTTGGTCAAGTCATACTGCGAAGCTGGTTCGCCCGAGACGGCGGTTGGGATTTTCAAGGAGATGGAGGAGAAGGGGGTGGAGATAACAGCAGTGACGTTTACGACCATACTGGGCGCTTTATACAAGAATGGAAAGAGCGAGGAGGCCGAGAAATATTGGAATGAGATGGTTAAAAAAGGCTGTGAGATCGATGTTGCTGCATATAATGTGAGGATTATGTATGCGCACGGTGGTGAGCCGGAGAATGTGATGGCTTTGATCAATGAGATGAGTAATGCGGGGCTTAAGCCCGATGCAATAAGTTATAACTACTTGATGACTTGTTATCTTAAAAGTGGGATGATGGATGAGGCGAAGGCTGTTTATGAGGGGTTGGAGGGAAATGGGTGTAATCCAAATGCTGCAACTTTTAGGACCTTGATATATTATTTGTGTAGGAATGAGGATTATGAGAAGGGGTACAAGGTTTTTAAGGAGAGTGTGAAGGTGCATAAGATTCCCGATTTTGTCACGATGAGGAATTTGGTGGAAGGGTTGGTGAAGAAGAAGAAGATGAAGGCGGCGAAAGGATTGATCCGGACTATTAAGAAAAAGTTTCCCCCGAATGTTGTTAATGCATGGACAAAGGTTGAGAAAGAACTTGGTTTGTCTTCTGTGGATGCTGATTCTGTTGAGGATCAAGAGGCCGCAGCATAAGGATTTATGGCATGTTTTTTATGTTTTGGTCCTTCGAGCTGGATGTGTTTGTAGCTTGATCTGTAGCTGCAGAGGATTCAATTTTTATTGAATGTTGAGTTTGTGGGACAAGCGATGCAAATTTGATTTGGAGCTTGTTACGCTAAGCTGTTTTGAGCTGCCAAGAAGTGTTGAAGCTTCAATACAGTTAAAAATGTTTAGTGATCGTGTTTCTTCCCCGTAGTTTTAGCAAATAATTCGTAAAACCAAGTTCTTGTTTTCCTTCCTGCTGCTTATTTAAGTTCGGCTATTGTTTTTTTCATGGCAATGAGCTACTCAAGGCATTCTTTTAGATGGTGGCCATAACTTGCTCCTCCTTGCCTGTACCCTTTCTTGTTTTTTCTTGTTACTCTTGCGCATCCTGCTTTTGCATGTCAAAGGTAGGGCCTTTCAACGCAGTATTCTGTCTACAAATCTGGACAAGCTTGTTTCTGTAACAAGATTCCTCAATCATAGCTGGGAAAAGGATGCTAATGTTCATTCTGGTATTCTGTTTGGCATCTTACATTTCGAGCAATTGTACTTTGAATATTTTAGTTTAGAGGTTCTTTCACTCTCTTTTTTTTTTTAATTTTTAATTTTTAATTTAATTATATATATATATATATATATATATATATCCCAAATAGTACGTTCTGTGCTCAGACTGTGCACTTAAGCTTGGAAGACGGGAATTTTGTTGGTGGAGAGCTACTCTTGTGACTTGTGAGATAAATTCGTGGGATGCACGAACAGGTCGGGTAATGGACGGCATTACTAATTTCCCTCGTTGGAAGGCTTTGGAAATTCTTTGTTTTTGTCATTTTTTTGTGCAATTTTCATACTGCATTAATCCAGAAAAAGTAATTTTAAAAGGGATTTACATTAGTTACTATTCACTCTCACATTCTATATCTATAATTTTTTTATAGGATGTGCGAGTGTTTTTTACAAGGTAAAAAGGTATTTTTCATAAAGTGTAAATCTTGAGGGGTAGTTCAGCTGGTCCAATTTTGGGTTTGCTCCTTAATGGTTACTAGTTTGAGTCCCCTTAAGGCTACCGGAGGTTTACTTGGTCGTTAACTTCAGGGTCCTATAGGATTAGTTGAGGTGCACGCAAGCAGGCCCGAACACCCATGGTTATCAAAAAAAGAATGTGAGGTAATGAATAGTAACCGATTTGAAGAATTTTTCATTTAAAAAATATATGAATTAACTGAAAATCACGTCACGCTGTCAACAAACATTTGTAAGTTTGACACCAAAAGTACCTAATGCCCATCATTTTAGGCCTTTGGCCCATAAATGTGGACCGCTTCCACGTCGAAGTCGAAGTAAGATGTAGTACTTAATTTTTGTTTCGTTTCATTTAATGCATCTTGGGTTGACGTATGGGTGGACTGGCCCAGCCCAATATTTCTTCCTGAGCCAGAGTGACTCGTATAAGCCCGTCCATGGAGAAACCCCCGTTTTGTTGAATTATTTTTATGAGAGTCCGACGTGAATTTCCGTCCAAGTAACAGAGACACAGGGTTTTGAGAGACTGAGGAAGCGAAGCTAGCTAGATAGCTAGCAATGACGACTCGAATAGCACCTGGAGTAGGAGCCAATCTTCTCGGCCAACACTCTGCTGAGAGGAATCAGGACGCCACCGCTTACGTCGGCAATCTCGACCCTCAGGTCCTCTTTCCCCTTTTTCTTATTTCTCCTTTGTTTGATAGTTGATGTTTGTCCTTTGCTGCGAAAGAAGGAATTTGGAATAGTTTGGGTTTTTTTCCTCTACGTTTCTGATTTTAATGGAAGGGCTCCAATGCCTTTACTTTCGAGTTGATGATTCTTGAGCTTGATTGATTTCTTCCGCTTCAATGCATGCAGGTGAGCGAAGAGTTACTTTGGGAGTTGTTTGTTCAAGCAGGTCCTGTTGGTATGTCCCGGCCTTCCTTTGTTCACCCATTTATCTGTTCTATTTTCACTTCTTTTTTTTTTTTTTTTAAATGTTTGTTCGGTATAGGAACTCTTTTGGTCTGTAAATTGGGTAGATGCCTGTTCGTTTAATGTTCATAATTGTTTGTTTTAGTTTTTGATATATTTTTTTGCGCGTCCTAGTCTCCATACTATTGTTTTTGGTGAAGCTTATTTCTTTGTTTCTTATCGTTTGAGATATTTTTTTTCTTTCTGTTTTTTGGTTTAATATTCAGAAATATTTTGAACATTCTTCAGGCTTGAATGAAAGATAGTTAAGTTTAAGTCATTGCTTTTCCATGATGCATGAAAAAAAAGTAAGGTTTAAGAGGGGGTTTATTCACAGCATAAATATTTCGGGTTGATTACTTATGCAAAACAAGCCTTTGAAAAAATTATTTTTTGAACTCGCGTAGTTTTAATCTTCTTTTGGAACTAATGTAGTTGTGTACTTGGGTGGTGCCTTTGCACCTATTATTAAAGAATTATTACGTATCAAAAATATCTTCTTCTGGCAGTTTATTTCACCAAATGGAAAGAGAAGAAAGATTACAAATCTTCTTCAGATTCATTCTTATAAAAAGTTTCTGGAAATATTACTAATCCCATTCACAGACTTTATTGTCTTGGTAATTATGTTAATCTCACTGATCAGTAGTTTATCAGCGTTTCATTTATTTTTGTTAGTACGTATAAATTAAAATTATGTGTTAGTTCACTCCTTGAATCTGCTTGTATGACTGCCCATTTATAACGTTTTTCCTTTCTGTTTCAGTGAACGTGTATGTCCCCAAGGATAGAGTGACAAATCTGCATCAAGGATATGGATTCGTGGAGTTCCGGAGTGAAGAAGATGCTGATTATGTAAGTATTCCTCACATACTGCAGTCATGCTATCTATAAAACTTGCAAGTGCATACGAAGATCGTGTCGCTGAACTGCAATGTTTTTTCTTTTAGCTCCCCTTAGTAGTTCTTTACTTTTGATTAATGGTTTTGCTCCCCTTTGGTAACTTATGCAGGCAATCAAAGTGCTGAACATGATTAAACTTTATGGAAAGCCTATACGCGTAAATAAGGTATTCTTTTCTCAACTGTTGTTTGGCTACTGTTTTATGTTTTGCTGCATAAAAGTTCTGAATCATTGTTATGTTTGGAAAATTTCAGCATTCCCTTCTGTCTTGATGTCTATTTGCATCTGCTATACGTGATTCAATGAACTAATGTGGTGTTTACAATTTTTTTCCCTTGTTTTCTTCCCAGGCATCCCAAGATAAAAAAAGCTTGGACGTGGGTGCAAACCTTTTCATTGGGAACCTTGACCCTGTATGTCAACTTCTGTCAGAGTTATGCACTCTAGCACAAGCTAGACTACTGATTTTAACTTTTTCATGCTTAATATTCTTTTCAGGATGTCGATGAGAAGCTTCTATACGATACTTTCAGTGCATTTGGAGTCATTGTCACAAATCCTAAGGTTAAGTTTCTGGCTTTCCTTTTGTTTGCTGTCTGATGTTAAATAATCTTTTCCATTTTGTTTTAATTACCCTAAATTGTAGAAAATTCTATGCCAACTGCCTACTGTATCTAATTGAGCTGTTGGTTTTTCTATTATGAAGTTGAAATATGAAGTCATTAATGATCCTTCTACCCTTGGAGTTTGGAGTTTATATAACACCTTTTTGCATATGGCTACTATGAAAGATTTAGGGGAGATTTGGATAGTGAGTTGAGTTGAGATGAGATGAGATGAGATGAAAGTTGAATATTGTTATAATATAATTTTTTAGTATTATTTTTGTTTTGAGATTTGAAAAAGTTGAATTGTTTATTACATTTAGTTTGAAAGTTTGGGAAAGTTGTAATGATTAGATTAGATAAGATGAGTTAAGAGTGTTTTTGAATCCAAACAAGGTCTACTCATCTGTGGGAAGTGTGGGAAAACTCTTCTATTCTGGTTCATTATCACTACAATTCTGTAATCGGAAATGAGATATTCATTGTCACATCACGAAAAAAAAAAAAAAAAACTGAAGGGGAAACTTCACCCTTTGACAGCCATAGAAATAGGAGTTTGTTTTGCCATTTAATTGGCAAAGAACTGTTTAATATGGCCATCGCTAATAGTTAATCTGCCATCGTCGTATGCCTTTGCATGGAGGGTTTTGGGAAGACTGAAGCCCAAACTACACTTAAATTGTATGGTGAAGGCTACCTTGTCCCCAGCTTTCCATGTTATGGGTTAAGTGGCGTACCTTGTTCTGTTCCTGTTCAGATCACTGAAATGATCCACATTTCTGGGTGAGTTAGACAACCATCCTCGTGAGCTAGATTTAATGGTGCATCGGTTGTGGGAAATCTTAGAGCTACTTTATGAGAACTTTTGCGTGACCATCAACTATCTATGTTGGTTTTCTTATATGAGTTCATTTTTGTTCTAGGGGAACTGGATGTAAACTCTTTTCCTCACCATCTGTGTGGCACAAGTTGTGGGCTCAAACATTTGTGCCGAATGCATAAAAAATGTTTTCTAATGTATGTTTTCTACCTATTAAAATTTTGACGTTTCTGTTATTTTTTTATTTATGAATATGGCGTTTCTGTAATTTGGATTCTAATCCTTGGCACTTCTCTTCTCCAGATAATGAGAGACCCAGAATCAGGAAATTCACGTGGTTTTGGGTTTATTAGCTATGATTCTTTCGAGGCATCTGATGCTGCTATTGAGGTTTGTGCCCTTGGCCAATATTTTAGTGTCAATTTGCTTGAAAATTTTGAGTTTTTTTTTTTTTTTTTGGGGCGGGAGTAAAAAACGTGAGGTTTAATGATACAAGATTTGGGTGAATCATTACTTTGTAATTCAATCTTTGTGGCTTTTGTTTTGTATCTATATCTAAAAATTCTACTTCCACTTGGTCATAGCATGATGCCAAGTCTATTTATATCAAGGAGCCCATCTATTGCGTTGTAAAACTTATTATAGTAACTACTGTTATTTGTACATGAGACTTAAACGATCACGCTAGCATTCTGTTCTGATTATAATATAGTTGATTTGATATTGATCTTCGTATAAATTTTCAGGCAATGACTGGCCAATATCTTTGCAACCGTCAAATTACAGTGTCATATGCATATAAGAAGGATACTAAAGGGGAGCGTCATGGTACTCCAGCAGGTGAGTGCTTTTTTTAAGCCGCTGCTTTTAGTAGGAATTATGGATGCTATAACAGATGATTGCTTTGCTTATATAATGCTGTTATACTGCAGAGAGAGTTTTGGCTGCAAGCAATCCAACTGCCCAAAAGAGCAGGCCTCACACTTTATTTGCCAGTGGACCTCCAACACTTCTGAATGTTCCCCAGGCCAATGGAACTGTGCCTCCACGCCCTTTTGCAAATGGTTCTGTAGCTCCAAGCCCAATTCCTGCACTCCGTCCACCTCAAGGAGCAGCCTTCCATCCCATGCCGATGGGTGGACAGCCAGCTTGGCAGGGTCAACCGCAGCAATTGGGTCAACCAATCCCACCACCTGTCATGCCTCCACAACTTCAGCATTTCAGGCCCCCTCCCCCCAATATGCCACCGCCACTGGCAGCTCCAGGTCCTCCAAGGCCTCTGCCACCACCGATGGGGATGGGAGTCCAACCACCTATGTGGCGTCCACCACCGCCCCCACCCCTTCAGCAACAGCCTAGTCGGCCCCCTATGCCACAGGGATCAATGCCTCCACCTCCCCCTATGCATAATCCCAATAACCCCCCTCTGCCGCCATCTTCAAGTTGAGATCTTGAGAAATCATTCTGAGAGGTTGTGTTACCATATAATGTCCAGGAATCTAAGATGTTCTTTGTTTTTTGGTTGTTTTTACTTTCTAGGGTAATGCAGATTGCAATGTGTACCATATTGGTTAAGCAAACAAGTATCTAGGCCATATTTATTTTCTCAAAATACTTACAAAATTTTGATTTTCAACAAAAACTTTCAACATCAATCCATTCCAAACATCTTTAAATAATAATAATAATAAAAAAGTCTATTTCTAAAAAGAACTTTAATCCAAGTATTTGCCGAGTTTTTCGTATAAAAACTAAATTAACTTCCAACAAATTCCAAAACACATCTTACAAAAATCTTATTTAATCAGGTTTTCAAAGCAACCACAAATCCTAATTAAAATACAAATAAAAAAAAAAATCTGACTGGTGGAATATTCAGTTGCAAACTGCCTATTTTTTCATGATCGTCAGGTTCTGGCAGATCACCAAAATCTTTTCTTCAGCACGCTAACCTGCAGCTTTCTGAATATCCTTTCTGGTTGCTTTGGTAGGGATGGATGAGACCCATTCAAGGAGAGTTTTAGTTCAAAAACTTCCTTTCGTAGTAATCAATTCTAAATTATCCACAAGCAACTATTGTAAATAAAAACTTGCAAGACTTTTCTTCTATCGGTAAGAGGCTTAGGCATCATTTGGATAGTGAAAGTATTTCATCTAATCTTATCATTACTACTATTCCAAATTTTCATATAAAATATAATAAACAATTTAAAATTTTTAAATCCAAAAACAATAATAATATTAAAAAATAATATTCTAACAATATTTTATTCAACTTTCAATTTTCATTTAAATTCATCTCATCATCCAAACCACCAGAGCTAAATGAACACCAAATGTTTTATATTACAAATGCTAGATCCCACCATCTCACAATTAAAATTCAAATGGCTGGATCAGATTCTTAGATTCTTAGAGTGTCGTCATCCCAAACCAATAAAAAGAAGCAAGCAAAGGGTTATCCTCCTGACCAAATATCAGAAGTGGCTCGCCGTTCTGTGTATTGTAGAAATTATTCACTGATTGAGTCAGTGATTGTCTGTCAGTGATGGAAGTAGGGGATGGCAATGATTCCGCTGCAGAATTCAAACGAATACGATTATTTGAAAGCAATGTCTCGGTACATTTTAACTAAAGGAAGTTACTTTTTCATATAAAGATCTCAACAGTAGGTGGAAATATTAAAGCGAAAAGTCCCAGATGCTCTCAGCATTTAGGATCGGCATGTGCAATCCCTTTGCCAACTCAAGTAATGCTGACACCTGAAAGTTAAAAGAAGAAATTAGAACAAGATTCACTCGTACAAAATTGATGCCCACTTGTAAAATTAGCAGTGAAAATAGCAAGAGAACAGTAGAAAACAGAATCAAGTTTACAGAGAACATTTGTGGACACGCAGCTAATAGAGTTCAACGTATCTTGACAAGAGAATAAGTCAGAAGATAAACAACTTCATTGTTACTAGTCGATTATTTCATTACATCGACAAGAAATGGTCCGCATTGGAGCACAAAGAACTAAAGCAACTGGAAAAAATAATACAAGCTGACTTGCTGAGCAAGTTTCCATGACCAATAATGTATCCTTTCTGTGGACAAGGAAAATTCATATTCATTTCCATAAGGAGAAATTATCTTTTCTAGAAGTTGGAAGAAATCTCTGAGTCGAAAATATTAGCTCAAAGCTATCGAGGTCATTGCTACTAGATGGGGAACCTAAGGGTAAAAGGAAGACTTGATCTGACAACCCCTGTCACCCTCATGTATTTTAAACATATTTTCTGACATAATCTTGGCATCATAAAGAATGGATGCAGAAGTGGAAAGGGTGGAAAGGGTTTCCCCATACCTGATTCCAGATGCTCCAAATTGGAACCATGGTATGGGCCGGGTAAAGTGGATGGTTCCAGACATAAAATCACCAGAGTAAACCACGTAAGTCCTAAAAGACCAAACCAACACACCTTCCAGACATCAAGCGTAGTTATGTGGGGGCAGCTAGAAGAAGACTGGGTGAATATCATTTGGCACAATGCAATTGCGCTAAAGCTGGCCTAGGAACGAGAAGCTGAACAACTACCTTGGCTCAAGAGTGCTTAAAAAATCGATGGATTAATCCAAAATTTTCCAGACCATCAGTCTTGATGTTAAGGCCTCGTTTGGTTACACAGATGAGATGAGATGAGATGAGATGAAAGTTGAAAGTTGAATAAAATAGTTAAAATATAATTTTTTAATATAATTTTTATTTTGATATTTGAAAAAGTTGAATTGTTCATTATATTTTGTGTAGGAGTTTGAAAAAGTTATAATGATTAGATGAGATGAGATGATTTGTGTAACCAAACGAGGCCTAATTACTTCAAACTCTTGAAGCTAAGAACAGTAGGAAGATTAAACCTCAACCTATGGTAGTTCTCAGGATTCAGGATACAATATATAGCTTTAGGATACACAAATAATGAAAGTGCTCCTCAGAGACAAAAATGTGTGCTAAAAGGAAAAGCATCATACTGTTGAAACAAGACAGTGGGTGAGATTTTCTTAACATCAGTTGGTTTGGAAGTAATGTACTGCAAAAGCTGATTCCGAATTCAAGTAACCAATATAATGCTGTTAGGTGGACCGTGGACAAGAAATGAGCAAGACGTTGACTTAAACAATTTTTTTTTTATATGCATGGCATTTAAAACAAACAGCATATTAGACACTTGCGTAGACAACCCACACATTCTTGTTCCAGCAAAGCCTTCCCTCGGCCTTTGTTATCAGGTAACCCACACTTTCAATGTCATGCAACTCTTTACTCATCACTATCCAATATTATGCACCTCTAGAACATTATCAGTTCATCTCAAAATGGAATACGCTACTTTGTCACCATAGAAGCCCACATTTTTTACAATTGATATTAGGTTTCCAAATGAATTCACTGCATGTGCCACCAACAAACACACAATTTCCATATACAAATGCACACACAAATACAAAGAAAAAAAATGTGCGTTTCCATATAGAATATATACCTTTATAGATTATCACAAACCATTTTGGCCAGACAGATCAAGTACCAAATACAATAGAACATGTCCACAGAAGCATTGTACTAACAAAAATGTGCCACAAATTTAAGTCAGAAATGAAGACTACTAATGCTCGAACCTAAAAATACAAAAACAAAACAAAAAATGAAGAATATATGAAGTCCTTTTACCTTGAATCTTAAATTTTTGTTGTGCTTGGAATTTGAGGACCACTCCAATCCCAAAGTCTTGCTTGATGTCTTATACGATGCTCCGATCAAATTGCCATCAAGAAACCTCTGAGATGCTGCCAAGTCCAAAGATTTATTTCCAAAATCATAGCATGGCTCCAATGTCGTCCCTCCATGCGCATAGCTATATTTCAACTTGCAGTTCCCAGAATAAAATGCATAATTAGCCGACAGTGTGTTAGCTGAATCAAGCTCAAGTGTTCCATTCAGTAAAGTCCGGTTCTCGCTCATCAAGTGAGTGTAAGTCAAGTTCAACGGTCTCTCTAACATATTTAAATTCTTCGTGAACTGAAACCGAACATCCTGCACAGAATGAATCGCTATAGTGTATGTAGCAATTCCTATATCTCTATCCCTTTTTCCATGTCGGAACTCTAGGAAATGGAAAGGAACAGGAAAAATTGGACCGGATTTTCAAGAATTGTAAATTAGCATTGATCATCTAAATAAAATAACTTGACCACAAACTTCTACTTTTTTCTTCATTTTCTTTTCCACGGCTTTCGGATCAACAAAATGCCCTGTAGTCACTAATTTCCTTCGAAAAAGGAGGAAAAGTAGAAAACAAAAAGAATATAAGCCAAATAATTGTTTTAAAAGTACAAAAGTAGTTCAAAACAAGAGAAACACATACACACACATAAATATACACAATTACAATCTAACATTCAACGTATTGAAAATTACTTTCCTTCCCCACATTTTCTGTGCAACCAACAGAAAGTTGGTTGATTTACATTGGTTAAGCAAATGGTGTACCTTCTTTGGGACATCGTAGTCGATGGAAAAGGAACCGGGTTTCTCAACGGCGAAAGAGAGTATGCCAAACGTGGGCCAACAAGCGGAAGCATCGTCGGACACGGAAGCTCGGAGGTCGACTTCGCCGGCGCTCACGGCGAGAGTGCCGATAAACTCGCCGTTACCGGTGCTGTAATTTCGTCCCAAGGAAGCAGACTTGAGCATCATCTTCAAGTGCAACAAAAGCGGAGATGGGAAGCGCAAGATTTGTACGGAGAAGGGGTTTTGCAAGGGTTTCTAATGGTACCAGAGGGAAAGAGTTACGAGCCGCAGAGTGAAAGTAGTTAACAGATAAATTTGTATATATATTTTTACATTTTAGGGAATGATACGCAACGAAAGGGCCGGGCTTTTAAAAAAATTGGTTTTTCTATAAATTATATTTTAAAATAAAGATATTAAGACAATATTTTTATATATTATTTTTATAAAAATATTCTTTATTTAAATTATAATTATATAAATAATTACAAAAATGATTATATGTCTATTAATTTTTTCATATGGATCAGTTTATGTCTCTTTTTATCAAAGGGACTGTTCTGAACTTATTTATCCTAAAATTATATTTAATATTATCCTTACTTTCAATTATTCTATGAATTAAAAAAAAAAAAAAACACATATCAAAATAAAAGAGTAGTTCTTTTAACCAGCGGAATGGTGGAGGGAGAACCCTACCCAGATCAACTCTGCCCATAGTTCTGGTTCCGGAGCCACCTCTAGGCCGTAACTTGATCCGTATAAGTATATTTTATAGTTTGGGAAAAAGTCCTCTTGATCTATTGAGTGACAAGTACTTTATATCACTGTTCATATAGGTTTCGGCTTGAAATCAATTTTTAAAAATCCGTAACCTAGGTTTTGGGTTGCACTAGTGTTTTTTTTTTTTTTTTTAAATCAAAACCTATATGTTATGAATATTTTTACAAATGAAATGTCTTCTTCAATTATCTTCCCCGTCAATTATAAAAAGTCTGGATTAGCATTGTTCTCAAATTTGTGCTATTTTATATTCTTTTCCCAGTTTAATTTTTCATATTTTCAAAGTTAAAGGATAAAAATATTTGGCATCTTTAATTGATACAAAGAATTTAATCCTATAGGTTACATTCTCTAACTTGGAAGGATTGTATTTGGATGGTCTACCCAAGATAAAGCATGAATGGATTAAATACGCCAAAACAATTCAAATTTCAAAATTTAGAAGAAATATACGCCTCTATGAACAACACTAATCAGAGTCTGAAAAGTTTCTTTCCAACCTTAGTTATAAGTTGTCTTGAGCAATTGAAAATACTTGAGATTGATGATAGTGGGGTGGAAGAAATTGTTGCAGTTGAAGGAGGAGTAGGAGAAGCATAAGCAAGCTGCTTAGTGTTCCTTCGAGTAACTAATTTTGCATCTTAACAAATTATAAAGGAGTGCATGTTTCAAAATGACAGATATTGAAAGAGAGTGAATTGAAGGATGTGAGAAAGTTGTAAACCAAATAGGAAAAAAAAAAAAAAAGTTTCGAGTTTAAAACTTGGTATCCAGACTGGGTGTACACGAATTTCTATGCGGGTATCGGCCAAATTTATTCCCGGCTAGAACCCATAACGGGAACCCATTTATCCGTGTTCTGGACCAGGTCAGGAAAAAATCCTACCCGAATGAACATGGCAAGTCCTTTATGAGTTTCGAGTTGGAAATACAAGCAATGACTTGAACCTTTGATTTGGAGTCTGTTTGGCAACACGTACAACTATTGTCATATATTTTTAGATTATTTTATTACTATTTATAAATTATTTATTATTATTTATAAATTATTTTTTATTATTATTAAATTATTTTATTACTATTTATAGATTATCTGAGATATTATTAATATCAAAAGAGTGCCTAAACAATGATGGTTGTTTAGAGATGGCCATCGCGAGTCACATCCCATTGGTCCGATTTGAACCACCGTGGAAGTGTTTCATGACATAAGCCACCAAGTGTTAGTGAAAGATATTACAAACATAGACCAAAATCAAATCTCTAGCATTAAGGAATAATCCAATGGCCAAGGTACTGCTCCAAGCTTCCACAGTATCACTTAACGGACTGATGGATGATGATGACTGATGAATCAATGACACATGAGAATACGCATGAATGATGAAACAGGCAGCTAATTGGTCAGGGTATACTACAGTGCTACTCATTCATCCAGATAAGTAAGGATCCCAAACACCAATCTCATACACCTTACAAATTAGTAAAATACTTTAACCACAAAGGAATTATATAAAAGTAAACTCACAAATTGATATGGCTTGATATAATACGTTAGATTATAAAAATTTTTTTTATTATAAAATAGATCTAAAAGATTTTATAAAACTATATCAGTTTGTGAATTTACTTTATATAATTTCTTTGTATCTCTACAAATTAAGTACGTCGTTTTAGGGAAACAGATGCACACGCATATAATTTGAGTCAGTTTCATTAGAGCATCCACATTGATCTATGCATCTATATATGCAAAGTCATATTTACATAATATGAGCTTAAATTCCTCTACATTGACTTATGCATCTTCAAATATTTAGCTAGTTATGAACAGCACTTACGTAAATTTGGAGATCCACTATTCATTCCCCAAAATATATTTTATTCATTTTTTTTCTCTCTCCTCCCTCTCTCTCTCTCTCTCTCCAACCCCCCAACGAGATTATTTTCACCTCGATTTGCACTCCCCCCCAAACACTATTTCCTCTTCTCCATCCCTCTCTCGACTTGAACAATCTCGACAAAAGATCAAACCCGTGCACCTCTCTCTCACGACGGTTGTTGACAGAGCTTGTGACGACTCTGGACTCGTCACGGTTGCATTTTCAGATATGAAAGATTTCCTCTGTTTCTTCACAGTTTCGATGATGCATTCCTTCTCGGTTTCTTGGTTTTAGATTAGGGTTTCGAAGCTGTTGGTTTTAGATAAGAGTTTCTTGGTTTTGATGATTCTGGCTTTGCATTTCTCGTGATTTTCTGTTCTTGCTCGCTAGATTCTGATTTTCTATTCTTGCTCGCGTGCAACTGGTTTTGATGATGCATATGGTTTCGATTATTGCCCCAAAACTATGAGATTGAAAACAAATATGTAGTTGTCTGCCGGAAACGTTCATCTTGTTTTGGGTCTTCAGCTTTGTGTTTGACTGAAAACAAAAATAAGGGCTATAATGTTTGCCCATGCCACTGTCATCTTCATAAATCTGTGATCATTTCATCTTTCAATAAATTCTTTTCAAGTTCTTAGTGATTGAAGTTTTTTTTTTTACCTTTTGGTTAAACTTCGAGAAAACTAATTTTTCTTTTTACCTTAATATATATTTATACACAGTTACAAGAACTTGTGGAATAGTTTATTCAAATAGAACTTTCTGATGAATGATGACGCCTACAAAATCTTATAATTTTGCTTATTGATGAATGGAGATACTTCTTGTCCAAATGGCTTGGGATAAGTACTATAGAGGAGACAACTGCATGGCTAGTGAGAAATTTTAGATCTGCTTTTGTGGTGTAGTTAAAAATCCCAAGAAACAAATGCTTGATTTTCTGGCTGGTGCAAATAAAATTGTTGTTTTCATCTTTATTTTACATATGAACGAGGGCTGGTGCATTCCAATGGAGGAATTTCTATCGTAATGATCTTGGAGAAATTTGTATTGTATTAAGTTGACATTACAAACTGTTTTTGAGTATAGAATTATGAAGTTGATATTATTGCATGCTCTTCCGGTCCTCTAATTGCAAAGTCTATAAAAAAAATTAGGCAAAAAATTAATAATAATAAAATAATAATATTTTATTATTATTTTATCTTAAATATGCATATATAAATTAATGTAAAAATTTTACTTAAATGTCAAATTAAATATATAAAAAAAAAATAATTTTATATATACGTATGCATATACACTAATGCTAATATTCTTAGGTTCACGAGGGAATCTCTGATGGCGTGAGCACGGAATACCCGATGAAAACTTGAAAGCATACCACTGGGGGAGTACGATTTCATTCTCTTGGGCCGAGGGCTCCTTATGCTTTTTGTGGACTTTCGGCGTGCCCTTCACGAAACAACACGATTCGTAGCCAGAGGCATTATCCATGCGAAGGCTCGCCCGCCCCCCACCCTCTCTTCCCTTTTTACTGCATGCAGTGCTAGTCCGACGTCAGGCTTTGGAGTTTTGTTACTGCACGGGGACATTGAGCGACTGACAGATATATAACTCGGCAAACATGGAGCACGGGCCTTTGCCTGATGGCCTAGTTGAAGACACAGGAATCGACGTTTCGGGAGCAAGTGCCGGGCGGCGAGTGATGTTGGTAATTCACTGGAAATGTTGGCTCTCCGGTCCCCCTAGTGATCAAAATCACATCAAACATTGAATGATCAAAATCCTAGTAATTGTAAAATATTTTTATTAGAGCTCGGAGGAACTCATAACTGGGACATTAATATAGGATTCTTGTCTTCTAGCCATTTAGAGTAAATTGCGAGGTGTTTGGATTAACATATATATCTTCGAAAGGGCTAAAATGAAAAATAAAATAACCAAACAAATAACCCTTGTTGGACTATAAATAAATGCTTGTGCTCGAAACTATGGCCGAGATTTCTCTTGCATGTTGGCCTTTTTTTCAAAAGTATTACTCGCTTTTGATGGATGAATAACATTAGATACAGTCGTAGAATGTGCAAGCGTCGTGTAATATTTTTTTTTAAAAGAGTAAAGTTTATTTTTAAAAAATTAATTTTTTTCATGTAAATTCTATATTTACTTATTTTTTTTAAAATGATTACACGACTATTACACACTCTATCACTATAAATATTATTTCTCTATTGATTGACAACTTCTTTGCAAGAGAAAATGTCAAACTCATTATAATTTTTACTGCAAAAAACTTACGTGATTGGTGACATAATCATGATCAATACAACAAATATTGATTTGATTACTTTTTATTATGGACACATGCAACATAAAATATGTAGTAATTCTAATCAGATGATCATAGCATGTGTAAGAGTAGTCGGGATGAGAGGAACCATTGTAGCTTTGCAAATGATGATAATTTTCAACAAATTGGGAACATGTGGACCCAAGTTGGAGAAGTCCCATGTGCACCGGAATAATCAGTATGAAAATGGTGGGGATTATTAATTGCAAAGCAAATTCAACCACCATGCAGCTAGCATGCATGCATGCAGCTTTTTATCATAATTGGTCAATACCTGTGCTAGTTTGGTCAATGATGTAGGGGTCCGGTCCCCGACCGACCCCCAATCTACTACTCATGCTAGCTAGCTGCTGCTCATCCACGCATTACTCCGCAGGTGTACTTCCTTTGAAATGACCATGCTTCTCCGCCAAAAGCCCAAACCCGTCAATATTTCAGCTACCTGCTCCGACCACCACCTTCAGAACCTCTAGACCTGATCTTACTGGGTTTTTTTTTTTTTTTTTTTAAATTTTTATAAATGAATTCATTCTGTTTACTATAGGGATTCCATTGGGCAGGCTGCAAGTGATTGTGACGGATCCATTTTTCAGTGCATAAGAGAAAACCACATAGATCTTGTTTATAAATCTTCCTTGAGATATTTTGATTTGTAATGATCTTTTCATCAGTGCCCATTTTTGCAGAGAATATAGGCAGATCAGAGAGCAGTAACTGAAATTAAAAAAAAAAAAAAAAAAGATAAAAAAGAGATATTTTTGTTTTTCTAATATTTTTATTATATATATATATATATACGTACGTACAAACTCATGATTTTTTTTTATTTATTCAAAGAGCCCTAGAAACACGTCGACTAGTTGATCTTCTACAAAACAAAGCCTCCCAAATCTCCGAGAAAGCTTGGACGATAACTCCATGATGTTCCCTAGCGTTCAGAGACAAAAAGCAGTGCAAGAGCTGCTCCAAATCCTTATCATCAAACATCTGCTTCTCCAAGATCATCTCCATCATTGACCTCTTGAAGTCCTCGTATGGATCTTCCGACTTCTTCACCACCGCAAAGCTCTCTCTCACCTTCCCGTCCACCGTGCACGGTATAAGCCTCTGGAACATCGACAGCCTTGCCGGAGACTCGCTCTCCAGAGACGACGGGATCACCTTCCTTGCCTTTCCATCCTTCGAAACGCACCGTTTCACCTTCTTCACGTTTCTCTTCGGCTTCTTCTTTCTCCTCGTGGAGCTTAGTGGAATCTCGCGTATGGTTTCCAAGTGGGGGCTGAACTCAGACGAGGAATCAGTAGAGAAGCTTCTGGAAGAAGAAACTAAGGTCTCGGTCTCCTCGTCGTCCCTCTCGTCACGACCTTCACTGCTGAACAGTCCACTATCAGCTGAAGAGGTGCTGATGCGGAATTTCTGCGCCGTTTTCTTCTTTTTGACCCGTCGTTTCTTCTTTTCCACCGTGGGAGGAGCTGGCGGTGCCCGTGCCGGTGTCCGAGCGACAGACAAAACGTCCTCGTCGGAATCTCCGGAGACCGAGGAGTTGTAGATTTTACGGCGAGGGCTCTCGTCGTAGACCTTGGCGACCACGTGCCACTTCTCTTCTTTTTCCCACTGGAAATCTGGCGAATCGGTGCGGTCATCATCAGAAAGAGTGGGTCTAGATCTGAAACCACAGCCGACGGATATGAAAGCGGATGACACGTGGCGCTTAAGGAAAGAATGATGCGTTTTGGAGGGTTGGAGTACTGGGGCAGTGGCTGGGAAACGTAGGTTAACAAGTTTAGCATTGACCGGAGAAGGTCGAAAGAAGGGACGGACGGGATCAGCTGGGAGATTGGCGGGGTCTTTGGAACGGCAGGATTGGAAGGAGGGGATGACTCGGGAGATACGGAGCTTGAAGCGTTTAGCCATTTGTATGGAAGCGTCAAAGATTATGAATGAACTGTTTGTGTGAGAAAAGTGGGGGTTTATATAGGGAGGAGGAGCCTGGAGTAGAAGCTTATTCATGATCTCACTTTGTTTACACAAAAAAGAATGACATGAAAAAAGGGCTGCTTTTGACAGTGTTTGTTTGGAAAAATGCAATATCGATCGATATAGAGTAGCCTCTGCCTCAGGTTTGGCTACTCATCGTATATTAACCTGAAAAATAAGTACAATTCTATATATAACCATGAAATGTGTAAATGTTACGTAATTATTTAGATAAAAAAGTAGAGTTTATTATTAAAAAATTAATTTTTTTCATATAAATTGTATATTTTATTTACTTTTTTTAAAATACGTAATTACGTGACAGTTGTACAATTCACGATTATAAATATATTTTCTCTTTATATTTTTGTGACATTTTAATTAATAAAGCATTTAATTACCCTTATATCATCACTAATAAAATTAAATATTGTATTTTTAGATCTACATATAATATTCAATAATCGCTACATATTTAGATCTTTCAAACAAAGTACTTAAAATGTGTCTTAAATCATTTTAATTAGATTAATGATTTATACAATTAAATCTTATACGTAGAATTATAAGAAATGTCAATCCGATTGTATTTACAAGGTTGTTTCCCTTTCCCTTTCCACTTGCATATATATATATATATATATAGTACGTACAATTAGCTTTCCTAGATGATCTCTGATCTTGATCTTCACTTTAGTATTTTTATTTTTTGAAATCGTGATCTTTCTTCTTGAATTACTTTTGGAGGGAAGCTAGCTAGCTCGCTAAATATCAAAGAGCTACCTTCCAAGAGAGACCTTCTAAAAATTGAGCGATTATTCATGATAAGGGTTGTTCAGGGTGTATCGGCCATGCAGCCGTACCCTGACGGAGTGATTCTTATAAGGCTGATCAGTAGACTGCATAATATACTGAAAAATTGCTGAAGATGCTAAAGGTTCCAAAGATTGTGATTCTCTTTGTTTCGATGTTTTCAATAACTGAAAAAAAGAGCAACTATTTTTTTCCAACAAAGTAATAATTTTCTACTGTTTGTTCTTTGACATTTTGACAATTTTCTTTTTGTATTCGATTATCTGGACATTTTATTTTTTTTTATATTAATTTTTTTTACCACTATTCGAAATTATTTTGAATTTAAAATAGAAAGCAAATTAATTTGAAAAGGTATATATATATATCCCCAATCGTCGCTTTAACTAAATTTTTCTTTGGCCGGAAATTGTTGCTTTGATTAGGAGATCAATGGAACCAAATGATTTCACAATACCCAAAAAAGACTACAAGAATCTGCACTTTTTACTGTTCCACATAATCTATAACATTAATTTGTAAATTTAGTTGCTAATTTGCTATAGGATTCCCTCTATATATATCGTAGTTACAGTAGTAAGTAGGTAACTACTGTATAATTATTTAAAAAAAAAAGAATAAATATAAAATTTATTTAAAAAATAAATTAATTTTTTAATAATAAATTTTAATTTTTTTCAAAAAGACTATACGATACTTATCACTCCACGATAACATTACTTATATATATATATATAAATAATTTAAATATTTTGAACCATTGCAGACCAGCTACGACCACCCTTGAATAGTAATGTCCTAGGGTTCTATATATAACAGAGTAGTGGGTCGTCAAAAAAGAGAGTAACTTTTGTCCTCTCGATGTGAACAAGCACGTTGAATTGTAACTGATGATCTTCCAAATCAAGCGTGCAAGAAATGATCAAAGGAGAGCCTCTAACTTTTTTGTGGTATAAAGAACAGAAAAATCTTTAGGCAGGATTAACACTCCAAAAGAAAAGTCAGTACTACAAAGAAGCTCTCTTTCATGAACATGCAGGTGGGGATCCAAGGAAACAAAATCATCTTTTGCATGCAAGTGTCTCTACATCTTTTTTCCTCTTAGTTCCTCCATTTTCTTTTCCCTGTACGTCCTTTTGGAACGTGTTCTTTGGCAAAGTTAAGGCTAGCTAGCTAGCGCCTTTTACACTCAAAGTGTCTCCAACAACAAGCAATTAACCGTACGTGGTTCTCAATCTCTCTGCATGAAACATCATCGATCTCTAGCTAGCCTGCAAGCAGTGTCGGTATATGCAGTGCATTTTCTCAATTGAATGTTATTTCCCAGCTATGGCCTTCAACTGGGCCCTGCTTGTCAATAGCTGATTCTTTGCTTAATATTATATTATATATACATATACAGCATCCCCTGCGCTCCCCGAAAGGGTTGACGAAGGTTCAAACATCAAGAGAGATTTAAAAAATGTACGGGAAAAGAGCCTGGCTAGCTCATGTTCTTAATAAGACGTTGCTACGTACTGTTTCAATTGCTTTTAGGCACATGAAGTAATTGCAGCTACTATTTGCAAATTATGTAATTCTCATTATAATCTCAATGCAATGAAGTTGTCTGATATTTGTCAATTACCAGCCTGCTGTACTGCCAAAATGCATGGTAATCCCAATTTAAACTCATTAATGAAATCATTCACTCATGCATGTAATTATATATGAGAATGCATGCAGTCTAATAATTTCCCTCTGTGAACTCTATCCCTTGGACCCTCGCTAGACATTCCGACCCTTTACTAATCATTTATTCAGCCAAAAAAAAAAAACAAAAAATGCTCAATGAAAGAGTTATCCGGAAGTCATGCATGGAAAAATCTCTTATAATCTCACATATATAGCTCAGAAGTACTGTGAGTAAAGATGTTGTCATCATGTTAAGCTGGGAGTGCCATAGATTTTTCTTAGAAAAATAAAGTTTTAAATAATATTTATAATTATAAAGTATGTAAATAATCTTTATAAAAAATAAAAAAATATAAAAAAAATTAAATTTTTAATAATTCTCAAAACAATCGTGCCGGGCTCGACTTGATATCACTCATCCGTCACATATCACAACTTTTTCAGACGCTTCGAATAGAGGGTATATAATATCCTCAGTCCTGCTGGTACTGTGTATTACCTAGCTAGCTGCTAGGGAGCCAGCCCGAGTCAGTACTGCTTCAGCTCCGCCCATTCTGATGTAAGGAAGCGTCCATCAACATATATAGGAAAAGAAATAATAATCGATGATCGCCACATGTCCATTTCCTAAGTTAATGGACGTACGTGACACATGTTGGTATCTATAATATATCACAACATCAGAAACGTGTCTGGCCCTCCCATTTGTAATGACCTCTGCTCGGAACGAATTATTAATTATTAGAAGAAACCAAAGGAGGGGGAATGCTAAATATATAATAATATAAAGTTTCTCGCATGCAGGCATCCTACCAACTTCTAGTCTTAATTTATATACATTCTGTATTGCACGCGGACGACGACGTTGATGATCTTTAGAGAATTCTGTCAAAGTTTTGGGGCTGACTGCATGCATACATGAAATCTCCCTCCAATTATTGTTGTATTTCTAAATATATATTATTGAAAAACTAAATGGATTCAGGAATTATTGAAAAACAACCTCAGATTTTTAACTCAAAAGTCTCGTCACCTTGGATTCAAACTACTTTTATGCGACCATAATAATATTAGATTCGTTTGGATAGTGATATGAGATGAGATGAGATGAGATGAGATGATTGTAGATGAGTTGAATAAAATATTCTTAAAATATTATTTTTTAATATCATTATTATTTTAAAATTTGAAAAGTTGAATTTTTTATTATATTTTATATAAGAATTTAAAAAAATTGTAATAATGAGATGAGAATGTTTCTGTATGGCCTAAAATTTTTCACAAAAAACAAAATAATACTAATAGTAATCTATATCAAAATATCTTCTAAAAAAGGTCCGACGTCTAATTATAAGGAGTTTATAAAAGAAAAAATTTAATTGTAAGTGATTTTGTGTACTAATACGCGTATTCATTCAATATGATTAGTCAGAAAGTAAATTTTATTAAAAATAATATTAATTTAAATTTAAAATATAAAGATAACAACATTAATATACAGATTAATACGCAGATTGCTTGTACATCGTATGATTCAGCAACCTTTTTCTTTTTTCACCCACCATGCGCATGCAATTAGAACCTGAACGTCCGTCTCATTATAAATTAAATGGCCCAAGATTTGGTACAAGTCCAATTAAGCCGATAAAAATGGGTGGGTTTTTTTACGACCAAATTAAGATCTTGAATCCGTGATTCATTCTCTTTCAAGCAAAAATGCTTGAAAGAAGAGATTTCCTTTATTATTATATATGTTTATCACTCTATCTCGATCGATTAGTGGCCGATTGTTTGCACTAAGTGCATGAGTACTGTGGCAACGTCTCCAATTATATAATATACTAATTCATGTTTTTTTTTTTTTCAATATTTCTAATATATATTAAAGATAAATTATTTGTACAAGCTCCAATTGACAAAGGACCTTATGTAAAAAAAAAATAGATTTCACTATGAAAAAGTATAAAAAGAAAAATTTCTGTTTTAGTGAGATCATTTTTTTACAAAAGGGTACGAAAAGTTGTCTATTTGAGATTTGTACCATTACTCTATATTAAATGCCACATGATAGATATGCAGCTGTCTATTTATTGTTTTGAGTTATAATTTCTTTATCAAAATATGAACACAAAATTAACATAAACACATAAGCTGGGATCGAAGCACTCTATATATATTTTTTGTGCTGCTGATCAGTTTTGCTGAAATTCATGAGGTCCAAAGATATGGCTGGTCCTTGTATTTTTGGTCACAGTATGTTGCTGGCCGGCCTGTCCATTAATGGCATATTAGACGGAGGATTCGGATTACACAGGTCATATTGCTTGTTCTCTTCTTATCCAAAATAAAGAAATTATACGAGAAAAGTGACAAGTGGAAGGCCCATGAAAAATGACTTACAGTTAAAATCTCGACAATGTCGACGCATCGAAAACGCATCGTTAATTTACTTATATGGCCTAGCTTTTTCTTCGACTATATATAAATGTTAAATAGATAAAGGTTTAAAAGACTTTTGATTAAGATTGAATGTTCGAAAAAGATAGGAGATATCAAGTGATATAGATAGAAGATTCAAAAAGAAGATATCAAGTAGAAAGAATTTCGAACTATCAAGAAATTATCCATAATAGAAGCTAAACAGAAATTAGTTACTACAGAAAAGAGTTATCGCGACATCTCAGCAATCCGTCAGGAGACGTCTTCACGATAGATTCTATCCGTCAGTAGAATCCTACTGAAACTAGAACTCTTTCCAGATAGTTTATTTAAGAGATTCTACTGGTTAAGATTTTTAGAGATTCAGATCTTTATATTTTCTAGAGCACTTTCCAGTGCATATTTTAGTGAGAAAATTCTTTAGAGAATTTTTATATTGTTTCTCTCAGAGAGTGGTATTTGAGTGTGAGAAAATTCTCTTGAGATTTTTCTAGTGTTTTATCTCTCTTTTTTGAGTGCGTGCATATTCCATGTTGGAGAATTGATTGGTCGAGTTTCAGCCACTGGAGTTTCAGGAGAAAAACTAATGTTTGAAAATCGTCAGTGGTTCTGGCTGCTACTGCGGTAAAAGACAAATGGGTTATTTGTCTGGTTAAGTAAGAGTGTCAATTGACAAAGGTTTTGTAATTGGTTTTCGAATAATAAAATTGATTTTTCTGGGTTTAACTGCCCGTATGGTTTTACCTTTAAAGAGTTCTTTAAAGGGTTTCCATTCGATACCAATCTTGGTGTTACATACTTTGTTTATTTTATGTATTTAATTGTTTATCAAATTAATTGTATGCTTGACGACTAACTAATTTATTGAGTGAATTAGAAGATATTTTCGCTGCATTACAGGAGTACTTAGGTAATTTCAATATATATATATATATAATAAGATATGGTTAGTGACTGAAAGGGATCATACTCACATGGATAAAGAAGAAGCAGGTCGTGATAAAAGCACCCAGAGGTAAACGACATTAGTAGGATTTCGATGGAGGATGGAAGCAATATGTAATCACCACTTATTCTAAAAACTTAAACTGTAGATAAATTTTATTAATTATTTTATATCTTAATACTCTCTTTCATGTGTGGGTCAGATTCTCTCTCAATGAGTAGCTCAACAAGTAGAATATTTAATTAAGTAGGATAAAGTATAGAGTTAGAGTTTGAACTCAAGTTCTCTGCTCTGATACCATATAATCACTACTTATTTTAAAAATTTAAACCGATGAGAAGAGATAAATTTTATTATTTATTTTATATTTTAACAAGAGAGAATAAGAGAAGCTTCAACAAACATGCTTGTGCCTGTGATATAGTAGCCTCCATGATCTCCGTTATATTTGGTTACGGTATATTCCTTCTTTCCATCCATCTTCTCTCCTCACTGGTTAATTTCATATATATTTAAGACCGAAATGGTCATGCTAGCTGCTTGTTAATTTAGAGGATTACGGCACTCTTTTTGTCAAAAGAAATAATCGTACGTGGCTAACACACAAGCTAGAATACTCGTGTGGAGACATATATCATATAGGTCTTTGTTTTCTATGTATGAGCCATATAGTCAAATAGAGTAACCGTAGTTTAATTTTTATTTTGGTATATCATGCATGGATGAAGATACCGGTGTAATGAGTGGAGCCATGATATTCATTAGGGGTGCAGAATCGGGACGGAATTTTGGATCCGGTTCGGAGCTTGAAAATTTATCCGTTCGGATTCGATTACGGATTTAGTTTTTAATCTAGTTTTCCGTAATCTTTTTTCTTTTTTTTTTCTTTTTTTTTCTCTCTCTTAAAGACACTATTTTTTGTGCAAATTTGATAAGACAAGTTATTTAATCAGTACTTGTACATAAAATATTCAACAATAATATTTATTTTGTATTGTTATGTATTAGTTGAATTAATTGTAATGTATTATTATTTATTTTATTTTTTATAAATTTATGTTTTGCATTATTATGTAACAACAATATTATCTATTTTATATTTTTATTTATTTTGCTCTTTAATTTATTTCTTAATTAGTTGGAGTAGTACTGGGCCTAGGAGATATAATATCTGAATTGTTATAATAAGGTATAGGGGTGTGTAAAATTTCGAGAATTCCGACTCCGTCTGACTTCCGCTCCGTCGGAGTCGTCAGAATTCGGAGTCGGAATTCGGAGTAGCTCCGAATAACTATTCGGAGTCGGAGTTGGAGCTACAAGGAGCTCCGACTCCGACTCCGAATTTTTTTTTAAACCCAGTTGTAAAACGACGTCGTTTTACAGCTGGGTTTAAAAAAAAATTATTGAACGACACCGTTCCACTTAATATGGAACGGCGTCGTTTCATATGTAAATAACCTCAAAAACTCAGCCCCAAGTCCCCCGTCCCCCTTTCTTCTTCCTTCTTCAGTTCTTCTTCCTTCTCCCTTCTCTCTTGCGTCTCCCGTCCCAGTGACTGAACCAGTGAACTGTGAAGCCGTCCTCACGTCTTGTGTCTTTCTTGTCAGCGTGCCGTCGTTCGTCGTTGCTCCTCCGTGCCGCCGTTCCTCGTTGCTCCTCTGTTCAGCTTCCACCTACGGTGAGCCCTAAATTTATGAGCTCTAAATTTAATTCAAGCACGCCTCTTATGAATTGGAGCCAGCAGTTGTGATTCTTGTGAATTGGTTGTATTGAATATTCAATATAGTCCCAACACGGCGCTCAAAACCCTAAATTTTACATTGTATTGAAGACTTGCGCTCGAGCGAGGTGTCGAGCGCACGTTGTATTGAACATTGGCTCGAGCGATATGTCGAGCGGAAGTCGAGCGAACCTCTCTGGAAGAGTTCTGCTCGAGCACTACGTCGAGCACTCATCGAGCAAACCTCTCTGGATGGGTTCTGCTCGAGCGCCACGTCGAGCGCACGTCGAGCGAACCTCTCTGGATGGATTCTGCTTGAGCGCCACGTCAAGCGCACGAACCTCTCTGGATGGGTTCTGCTCGAGCGCACGTCGAGCGAACCTCTCTGGATGGATTCTGCTCGAGCGCCACGTCGAGCGCACGTCGGGCGAACCTCTTTGTATGAGTTCTGCTTGAGCGCCACTTCGAGCGCACGTCAAGCGAACCTTTCTGGATGGGTTCTGCTCGAGCGCCACGTCGAGCGCACGTTGAGCGAACCTCTCTGTATGGCTTCTGCTCGAGCGTACGTCGAGCGCACATCGAGCGAACCTCTCTAGATGGTTTCTGCTCGAGCGCATGTCGAGCGAACCTCTCTGGATGGGTTCCGCTGAGTCTAGCGCACGTCAACCGAACCTCGATGTAATAATACATCAATACGATAATATATTATGATACAATAATACATGTCCTATTGTATAATACAATAGCCTAGTTTATTTTTAAATTAATTTTTTGCTTCTAATTTAATTTTTTCAGTTTCATTGATTGTGATATGGATCCTAGACATAGTGGAGATGATCGTCCACAAGGGGATGTGGCGGATGCCAATGCTACAACTCCTACACCGGTGGGTACTTCCACCCCTAGAGCCACATCTAGGGCAGCTACATCTAGAGCAGCTACATCTTGTGCGAGTAGTCGACTCCCACTCCTAGTTGATATAGAGGATGAGAATATATTCAATGAAGAGGAGGAGATGCCCATTGAGCAAGATCAACCACCACGACCTTCTAAAAAGAGGTCGTGGACATGGGAGCATTTCACCAAAATTCCTGGTGAAATTGCGAACCCAGTAGCAAGATGTCATTACTGTGGATCACTTTGTGGATGCCATTCGAAGAAGCAAGGTACCAGTGTATTAATAGCACATCTAAATGGTTGCCAACGATATAAAATAGCGAAGGGATTGCAAGCCACTGATCAGGCCAACCTCAGTTACCAAACTTCTACAGCCACTGATGGTACACAGACTAAGAAATTAGTCATCCCTCAATACAGTGAGAAGATGTTGAGGGACATGCTTGCAGAGAAGATAATTACTGATGAGATGCCATTTACCACAGTCGAGAAAAGAGGCTTTCGAAAGTTTCTAAATTTTGTTGAGTCACGATTTCCCATTCCATCACGGTATACAGTGATGCGAGATTGTATGAAGAGGTATGCGAAGGACAAGGATGAGATAAGGAAGATGTTTATTACCACTGGCCAGAGAGTGTCTTTTACGACTGACACATGGACTTCCATACAGAACGTCTGCTACATGTGTATCACAGCACACTACATTGATAATAAGTGGATTTTGCATTAAAAAATTATTGGTTTTAAAGAAATTGTGGATCATAAAGGTGCATCCATTGGGGCAAAGATGGATGATTGTTTAAAGGACTGGGGAATTTGAAAAGTGCTGTGTATTACAGTTGACAATGCCAATGCCAGTACGAATGAAACAACAATTGATTGGTTTAAGTGGAACACGATGGTGAGAGATGATGTCATTCGGGCCCACGAGTTTATTCACGTTCGATGCTGTGCTCATATCATTAACCTCATAGTTGTTGAGGGATTAAAAGAGGTTCATGATTCCATAACCTGAGTCCGCAACATTGTACGATATGTGAGGGGTTCCCCTCAAAGGCTTGCCAAGTTTAAGGCAATAGCAGAAGATCTGAAGATTGAATGTTCTAGTATGCTATGCTTGGACGTTCTGACTCGATGGAATTCTACATACATGATGTTGGATGTGGCACAGAAGTACCAAAAAGCATTCGAGCGGATGGAGGTTGAGGATGGGGGCCTGAGGTATGTTTTGTTGGAGCCAGCAGGACAGGGGCTCGGTGCGCCGGACGCACATGATTGGACCAGTGTGAGTTATTTTGTTGAATTTTTAAAAACTTTTTATGAGATAACCATGCGGCTATTTAGATCCAAATATACGACTGCGAACTCATTTTTCAGCGAGTTTTCGGAGTTTCACTTCCAGTTGGAAGATAGTTGTACTGACTCTGCTGGATTGTTATCTGCTATGGCTACGAGGATGAAGATCAAATATGATAAATATTGGGGGAATATTGAGAAGATAAATAGATTGCTATTTGTGGCTGTGATCCTTGACCCCCGAGTTAAGTTGGCCGTTCTAGAATTTTGGGTAAATTCCATCCTCGGGGCAGTGAAGGCTGCAGAGTTTATTAGATTGCTAAAAAGTGATGTTGATGACTTATATCATCACTACAGTACTAGTGCTCAGCCTTCATCCGCAGTTGGTAGCTCCTCACATTCGAGGCCGACAGGATCGACAGTTTCCTCAGGTGATACTGACCCATCTGTAGGGGTTAGAGGCAATCGTATTATACGGCAGTATCATCAACTCATGTCAACAAGGAATATTATGCATTGTACATCTGAGGTTGAACGATATTTTATGGAAGCTGTCGAGGCACCTAGTGATGTATTTCAGTTATTAACTTGGTGGAAAGTTAATTCCACCAAGTATCCAGTCCTTTCCCTTGTGACCAGAGATGTGCTAGCCATTCCTGTCACTACAGTTGCCTCAGAGTCGGCATTTAGCACTGAAGGTCGCGTGTTGGATGCTTATCGGAGTTCATTGTCACCGTCAACCGTGGAGGCCCTCGTTTGCACACAAAATTGGATAAGTGAAACGCACATTGGACTAGATATCGTTGGCGTTGATGCCGAGAGCTATAGGCTTGAATCGGGTAAGTTTATATGCTTTTAAATAATGATTTAATTATTTTTAATGTTTCTAACTTCTACTTTTTATGATTTTATAGATCTAATTGTGAACCCTAA
Organism: Juglans regia; assembly: GCF_001411555.2. Classification (NCBI taxonomy): domain Eukaryota; kingdom Viridiplantae; phylum Streptophyta; class Magnoliopsida; order Fagales; family Juglandaceae; genus Juglans; species Juglans regia. The sequence continues at coordinate 3,759,838 of NC_049907.1, forward strand.
CATAATTACCGATGATTGAGAGTCTGGAACGGACGCTACTTGAGAGTTGAGATGGAGTTGAGAGAACCTCCTTTCTTGGTAAGAATCAAATTATTCTTTTACCGTATTCAATTTTTTATTATCAATTTTTTTTCATCTATTGATTGCTACTTTCTATCTTCATTTCAGGCATGACCAATGGAACAAAAAGTATTTGAATGAAATCCGTGTTTAATTTTTATGTAGTTATATTTCAAGATTGAGTCATATTGTTATTACGTTATAAATGAGACTGTTATAACTTATGGTTACATCATACATGTTATTTACTTTTTAAACTATTTATATAGTTATATTTATGTAGTTATATCCCGAGCAAAGACGTGAGATAAGTACTCTTTATTCTATAATTTCTATTAGTACTTATCCATCCTCTCTCAAACGTTTATAATTTATTATCCAACTGAAATTAATCGAATTATACAAATTCGTACCATCATTCTTTTCTATAAAATTTTAAATTTGTGTAATTTTCAACTCATGAGTCATGAGCACTTTTAATGCTAAATTTCTGGCGGACATAAAACAAATTAAATATATAATCAAAATTCAGTAACAAAATCAGAACGAATATTTAAATTATTGAAAACTCTTGAATAAACCAAATATTTATAGATGGTTCACTTTTAAAAAAAATATATATGTTGCTCACTATCTGAAACGAAATTGAACAACAAAATTTAAATAATAATAAAAAAAGAACAGAAAACAACAATTAGAAATTTATTTATTTATTGAGTTCGGAAATTTAATTCGGAGTCGGAGCTCCGACCTCCGTTCGCAGTTCCAATAGGAGTTCGGAGCTCCGACCTCCGATTGGAATCGGACTCCGACTAAGTTCGGAGTCGGAGTCAGAGGGAAAATTCGGCTCCAACTTTTGTCGGAGTCGGAGGTCGGAAATGATAACTCCGACTCTGTCGGAGTCGGAGCCCACCCCTAATAAGGTACATACATAACATTAATTATTGAAATTTACTATTTATCATTCTCATATATTACACATCATGTTTTTTTTAAAACTAATTGAATTCTATTTATCATCTATTTTGTTAATTTTTTTAATTTTCGTTCTGAAAGGCAGAAAATTTTAGAACCAACTAGCTCTTTTCTCTATATATGTTTGTTCGTGGCTCTATAACTAGACTAAGAGGAATACTACAAAAAAACCTTACACCATATGCCTCGCTCTATGTAACCAATATGTGATTTGTCATTTTTATCATTTTATTTAAACCCACACATATTTAAGTATTAAGATAGAATGACAAATCACGTACTGTTGATTAAGTGAAGGTGTGTGATGTAAGGCTTTTATATAGAATTTCTCTTAGGGATTGTTTGGATGTTGAGATGGTTTTATCACATCTCATCTCAACATCCAAACATTATTTAAACATACATTTTTCAATTTCAAATTTTTCATTTAATCATTATCTAATTATTATAATTTTTTCAAACTTTCAAACAAAACACAAAAAATAATTCAACTTTTTTAAATCTTAAAATAAAAATTATATTATAAAAATATTTTAATTTTATAATAAATTTATTCAACTTTTTCTCTCTCATTTTTTAAAATCTCATAAAATATCATAACTTAAATAATTTCATTAATCTTCATAAATTTCTCATTTCATCTCATATCATTCCCTAAGCATTCCCTTAGACTAATCACCATCTCCATTTTTTAATCTTGTTGCAATTGCTCCCTTGTCCCCCGGCCATCTGCAAAGAATTGGTTTTTTTTTTTTTGTGAATTTCAATTCTTTATTTGGTGCTGAAAGAGATATCGATCGATGTACGGTATTTTGTTCGACTGGTCTCATGTGAATCAAAATCAAAACTTCGTATGTTCTGGGTGATTTTGATTTTGTTACATGTAACAAATTTCGGGTTGAAAGAACAATCTTACTTCGAGGAGGACCTCGTAATGAAAAAGAAGAAGATAGAAGGAACATTAGAATATTTTTGAACAGTTTGAATAGATTTTCAGAATACAAGTCGTTCAGTACATTTAGCCAACATAATGGGCTTGGACTAAAAATAACATCAAAATAATTAATAAAACAATAATCTGCAAACTAATTAACACTACAAGCCTAAATGCTGAAATGCAAGAATTATAAATAGGTGGTCCCACTGTAATGGCCATCACTAAAGTGTAACCGATCTGATTCAGTCTATTTTGTACATTTTTTAGAATCAAACTGGTATACACTAGTTTTGAAAATTTAAGAATCGATACCAGACCGATTCATTACCAAAATCGAAACTTTCGATTTTTCTAATTTTGAATCGGTCCAGTTTTTCCAGTCTTACAGATTAATCATGTTAGTGATAATGTGAAGTTTATATATACTAAACTATTAGTCTATTTATATTACAGTATAAGTATATTATTTTATAATAATTAACATATATTAGTATAGTATTAAATTTAATTATAGTCTATATAAGTTCTAGACTTTTTATATGAGTATATATGATCAAATGTGTAAAAATATATTTACAAAAACAATATATATATGTATATTATAATTTATTATGCTAAAAATGTATTTATCATTGATATATATCAAAGGTAAGTATATATTAGTAACTTAATATTAATATTTATGTTTAAAATTAAAATTTTATGTTATATTAATTTTATATTATAATATTAAAATTTATATGTTATATTAAAAACTATAAGATTAATTTTATGTTATATCACATGTTATATTAATTTTATGTTATAAGATTAATAGACTTAAATAATAAGATTAGAATTTTATGTTATATTAATTATAATAATATATATTTAAAGTACATTATTATTATATTGTAATTAATATTATAATAATAGAAAATTTTAATGATGAATTTGAGGACAAAAATGTACTTGCCCAAATAAGGGCAAAAACGTAATTGTGCAAATGGGAATAGTGTGAACTTAAAATAAAATCCACTGTTCATGAGGAAGTAATATTAGAATAATAGAAAATTTAATTGTATTTTTAATGATGAATTAGAGGACCAAAAAGGTAATTACGCAAATGAGGGCAAAAACATAATTATGTAATGTGAACTCAAAGAAAGTGTATTTGTGCAAATGAGGGCAAAATAGTAGTCGTTTGATGTGAACTCAAAGATTAGAGGACAAAGATGTAATTAGGTAAATGAGGACAAAAACATATAATTGTGGAAGCTTTTTTTTTTTTTGAAATTGTATCTCTGTATTCATTCATTGAACTATAAAATCATTACATGATTTTTCCTTACAAATAATACTCCTAATACAATTAGGAGTCTCTTCAATCCAAACTAAATCTGTATGTAAAGATAAAGCTTCTTGAGCTAGCACATGAGCTGCCGTATTTGCTTCCCTATAAACAAAATTAACACTCCAGTTCTCTATAGCATTTAACATCTTCTTGGCATCTTCAATTACACCCCCATAAGAGGAGTAGTCTTCATCCCCTTTGTTTACAGCATTCACTATTACTTGAGCATCACCCTCGAATAAAACTCTGTTGAAGTTGAGCTCTCTACACACTTCCATTGCTTTCCATAAAGCAAGACATTCGGCTGTTGCAGAGTCTGTCAAATAAATAATATGTTCTCTTGCAGCAACCAAGATTTCCCCTTCCTCATCTCTAATAACCACCCCTAGCCCCACCTTTCTATCTTTTCTCGACACTGCTGCATCCCAATTAGCTTTAACAAAGGACTCTCTTGGTCTGCTCCACGAAACAGCTCCTCTTTCTACTCTTGGAATTGGATTCTGCTTTGCATTCTGTTGAGCCAGTTGGAAAGCTCTCAATTCATCTCTAGTTGCTTTAATGACTTGGCTTGGACTTTTGAAAACTCCCTCAAAGATGAACTCATTTCTTCTTAACCATATGTTTCTCATAACCATAACAGTCTCCTCTAACACATCTTTGCTTACCTTCTCCACCAAACTGTCCCATAATTTTAATAAATCAGTTTCATACAAGCTCCACTTCTGTATGACAATGTTTGATTCGGACCAAACATCTGCTGCTGCTGGACAGTACCAAATTGCATGCATCACTGATTCATCATCATTTTTGCATATTGGGCAAGATGAGCTATCTGTTATTTTCCTCAAAGACAGATTCATTCTAGTTGCTAATAACTCCTTCATAGCTCTCCACATAAAAATTTTTACCTTCCCTGGAATATTCAATCCCCATACTTCCTGCCATCGAGCATCCCCTTCTCTGCCCCTTGAACTTTCACCCTTCAAAGCTTCTTTCTTGTTCATTTCCATCTGATATGCACTGCTAACAGAAAATTGTCCCTTTTTGGTACCTCCCTAAATTATTTTATCTTCAGAGTTTAGTCTACTAATAGGGATGCTACATATCTGTTCAACTTCTTCTTGAGTGAAAATTCTTTCAATCAGTTGTTTATTCCATTTTCCTTCAGAGATCAGCTCACTAACTTTTGCTTCCTCAGTTAAAATCGAGCAAGGAGATTGCACACAGTAAGATGAGGGTGTTTGAAGCCGTTTCTGCCCCCAAATCCTTATGCTACTCCCATCCCCAACTCTCCACCTTAAACCATCTTTTAACAGCTTCAAAGCCCCCCATACACTCCTCCATATGAATGAGGGTCTATAACCCAACTTAGCTTCAAACAAAGAGACTGTGCTAAAATATTTTTCCTTGAAAATCTTGGCTGCCATACTCTTTGGATTCTGTAAAAACCTCCATCCTTGTTTTGCCAACAAAGCCACATTGAAGCTCTCGAGATCTCTGAAACCCAAGCCTCCCCTCCCTTTTGATTTTCCAAGTTTTTCCCAGCTGCACCAGTGAATATTTTTGCTACTAGACTGGTTGCCCCACCAGAAATTTGCCATAAGAGATTTAATTCCTTACACAGATTTTTTGGAAGTTTAAACACACTCATGGTATATGTTGGAATTGCTTGTAATACTGCCTTGATCAAGATCTCCTTTCCTGCTGAGGACAGAAAAGAGTTCTTCCAATTGCTGATCTTCTTCCACACCCTTTCTTTGATACCTCTAAATGTATTGTACTTGGATTTCCCTACAACAGGAGGCAAACCCAAGTATTTTTCATAGCTACCTTTCATAACTGAGCCTCCTTGCTCCAAAATCTTCCTTTTTTCTTCATTCCTTGAGTTAGAGCTGAAAAAGATTGCTGTTTTCTCCTTGTTCAAGAACTGCCCTGATGCTTTTTCATATTTCAGTAGTAATTCTTGGATTTTAATCCACTCTCCTGCTACAGCTCTTCCAAACAAAATGCAATCATCAGCAAAAAGTAAATGGTTAATTTGAGTTCCACCTCTTGCAATTGTGACTCCTCTTGTGTGACCCCTAGAATCAGAATGATTAAGCAGTGCACTAAGCCCCTCAGCACAAAGAATGAATAGATATGGTGACAAAGGGTCACCTTGTCTCAAACCTCTCAAAGGAAGGAACCTTGATCCAGGGCTACCATTGATTAACACAGAATAGCTCACAGTTGTTACACATTTCATAATAAGTTCAATCCATTTCCTGCAAAAACCCATTTTCCCCATAACAGCCTCTAAATAACACCATTCGATCCTATCATAAGCCTTAGACATATCTAATTTGATAGCCATATTCCCTACTTTGCCTTTTTTCCTAGCTTTCATTGAATGAAGCACCTCATAAGCCACCATTATATTATCTGTAATCAACCTTCCAGGTATAAAGGCACTTTGGTTGGGTGAAATAAGAGCATTCAGAAATATTTTCAACCTATTTGCCAAGACTTTTGACATGATCTTGTAGGCAACATTACAAAGGCTTATAGGCCTAAACTCACTAGCCACTCTTGGTTCTTTAACCTTAGGGATAAGAGCAAGATAAGTGTAATTCAAAGAAGGATTCAGATCATTACCATTAAGCCATGATAAAACAGCTTTGCACACTTCATCACCTACTACATGCCAATGCTTTTGATAAAAGCATGGTCCAAATCCATCTGGGCCTGGTGATTTTAATGGAGCCATTTTTTTAAGAGCTACCTCGACCTCTCCTCTAGTGAAGATTCTGGTTAAACAAATGTTCATATCATCTGTCACACAAGGTACCACCTCCCTTAAGCTGTCTTCAATATCTGCAGAGCTCGGGTTTGTTGAGGTGAACAGGTTCTGAAAATAGTTATTAAAAACCATTTCAATCTTCTCAGGTTTGGTCTGCCTCATGTTATAATCATCATAAATCTGCAAAATCATATTCTTTTTCCTCCTTTGGTTTGCACAACAGTGGAAAAACTTAGTATTTCAATCCCCATGAATGTACCAATCCAACTTGGCCCTTTGCCTCCACTTTAAGTCCTCCATCTCAAGACAGGTCCCTATCTCCTCTTGTATTTTCTTTATCTCCATCATATTGTGACTCCCTTCATCTTCTTGTAATTTTTTAAGCCTTTCTGTTTTTTCCTTTATAAGTCTCCCCTTATCTAGAGTAATCTTCCTGCTCCAGCTTTGAAAGGCTTCTCTACTGTCTTCCAGTAGCAACTGCAGATCCTTTTCTGTGTCCCTACCCATTGTTTTCACTTGCCAAGCTCTTTTTATAACTTCTTCACAATCTTCCTCCAAAGACCATTTGGCCTCATATCTGAACAACCTCTTCCTCTTCCTTTCACTTGAAAATTTCTGGTTCACATAAAGTAAGATAGGTCTATGGTCAGAGCACCTAGCTGCCAGAACTTCTACCCACCCTTCCTTAAACATCCTTTTCCACCTTATATTAGCTACTGCTCTATCAAGCCTCTCTTTTGTGAAAGTCTCATCCCCATGCTTATTACTCCAAGTATATTTATCACCCTTCCACCCTAAATCAAACAAACCTCCCATCTCCAATGCTTCTCTAAACCTACCCATTTGTTTCTCTAATCTTGGATTGCCCCATTTTTTTTCATCATGTGTTAATATTTCATTGAAATCCCCTACCACACACCAACCTACCTCCTCTAATGGTCTCAATGATACCAACAACTGCCAAGCTTCTGCCCTTAGTCTAGTTTCAGGCTGCCCATAAAAACTTGTCAGCAACCACCTCTCATTATTATCTTCATTTTTAATCCAAGCATTAATGTGTCTATTGGAATAGTTCAGAATTTCCACTCTCGTCTACTGGTCCCAAAGTAACATTAATCCCCCTTTCCTACCCTCAGGTTCCACCACAAAATAGCCCTCACTCCTCACTCTTCTTTTTATACTATCACATTTGCCACTCCTTGGCTTTGTTTCCATGAGGAATATCACGTTTGGCCTCTTTTCCTTTACCAGTTGGCAAAGGTCTTGAACTGTCCGAGGGTTGCCAAGCCCTCGGCAGTTCCAACTGAGAGTTTTCATAATGATTGGTGGGGCTGTCCACCAGCCTCCACCAAAAGTTGTGACTCTTCAAGCACCTCACAACTGGTACTTTTTTGCCTCTTCCTCCCCCTTACCTCCTCCTTCCCTTCAACAGTTGGACTAAATAATCTCTTTGAAAGGCTGGAGACACTATGAGAAATAGTTTTGTCACCTTGTTCTCTTGCTCTTCTCTTCCAAGCTCCTATAGTTTTTCCTCTCCCCCTCATCTCCCTTATGCTATTATCAACTTCTTCTCTCAGAGAACTCCTTTCTTCCCTCCCTTCCTCACTTAATGTTTCCTGACTCTCTATAGTAATATCCTTCACACCCTTAAAAGTTGGTGAACTACCCAAATTACTCTCTTCCCTATCACTTCCCTTAGTCTCTTGACCTATCTCTCCCCCTTGCTCAAACCCTGAGTCAGTCTCTACCCCTCCCTTACCAACAGTCTGCTCTTGTGGAACCTCATTCACCTTCATTATAGCAGCTGATTCCCCTCTCTCTATGCTAACTCCATTTCTAGTTGGACTCCATCTACTCTCTCCTTGTTTATGGAACTTAGCTCTCACTCCAGCCCTCATCCAAGCACCAAACTGTATTTCCTCCCCATCCTTTCCCCTGCAACTTACCTCATCGTGGATAATGCACCCACATCTGAAGCAGAAATGAGGAAGTTTCTCGTATTTAACAGGTATCCAGAGAACCTGCCCTTTTATAGTAATAGTTCTTCCCCTAGCTAATGGTTTTTTTAAATCTAACTCTGTTAGGATTCTAAGAAAAGACCCCCATCCACTTCCATCAACCAGAGTCTCCACTTCTAGCACTCTACCAATAGTCTCCCCCATCACCTCTCCTCTATCCTTATTCATACATGCTAAAGGTAAGTTGTGTAACTGAATCCACATCCTTTCTCTACTAAAATCCATCTTCTGTGGAGGGATTGATCCATTCAGCTGCATTATCACAAACATCTGGTTATCAAATAACCATGGCCTTCCTTGAAGAATACGTTGTTTGTCAGCTTGGTTGGCAAAAGTCATAACAAACATATTTGTTCCAACCTCCCAGAACTGAGCTTTTCTACTAATTCTCCATACTTTTGCCATTGTATTTTCTATCACCATCCTACTAATGCTTCTCTCCACCCACACTTTCCCTACCAGACTACAATCTTCCTTGTTCTTCAATTCCTCTGGTATCTCATCGTCTAGATCGATGCATTTGGATTCCTCCTCCGTTAGTTTCATACTTTCCCACCTCTTCTCCAGCTCATTCATGTTTTCCTCTGCCTTCACCACCTTGCTTGCCACTCTCACTTATCAGAAAACAGAGAAGAACCAGCGTCTCCTCCTCTGACCACCCCTTCCCTGCCACCTTCAGTGCTCCCACTCAGCCGTAACGAAACCGTTGTGCACGTCCCTTGCCTCTCTGCCACCTCCAATTCTGTTAGAATATTTTGTGGACCCCACTTCACCTCACTCCCATTCTCGAGAGAGAAAAAGAGCGAGAGAAGACTAACCCCTAAAGAACTTATATAATTGTGGAAGCTGAACTCAAAGAAACAGGACAAAAATGTAATTTTGCAATTGAGGGCAAAAATAGTAATTGCCCAATGTGAAATCAAAGAAAATCCACTATTCAACGTTCATAAAGTATTTTTTATTTCTAATCTCTACACACCATATTTTTTAAAATTTTAATTTTTTTTAAATTATTTTTTAAATTAATTCAATTCTTCTATTCATTATTTATATATTAAATATTTGATAAAAGAAATAAATAATAAAAATTAAAAAAATGTTATGTATAGAGATTGTGTGAATAATAAAAAATTGTGTAGATTTTTTCAATATTTTTAAAGCAACGTGAATCCCACTTGGGCTAGAATTTGGGACAGAGTAATGTAAAGGACAAGTCTAAAATATATAAATTTTATAAAATTTTTGTTAAAAAGTAAATTTTATTAAAAAATAGAGTTTTTCATTTTTTTTTATTAAAAACCCCTATAAATTTGAAGTTTGTATATATCATTATTTTTAAAATATAAAGAATTTTTTATTTTATTTTATTTCTTTTTACCAGGATGACTTTAATCAACGGTTTGGTGTGTACACTTTAATTTAGTCCTTTCTTAGAAAAACATTCAAATGAGACGTGCTGATAATCTTTTGCAAGGAAAAATAGTCCATTTTTAGTGACTTTTTCCTTACAAAATAAGTCCAATCTCTACATCACTGCATTAATTAGTGTATGCTAGTGGTCGACCCTAGAATCTTTGACAAAACAGCTGGTCACATTCAATTTTATTGGTAACTATGTATATATAAATATTTATATGCCGACATGCGTGACACGGTATCAAACCACTTGCGGATATGGGGCCCATCAGCAATTAAAGAAATGTAGGTACTTTTCAAGTACACGCGTCGTTTTGTCTTTTAGTAAACATGTGATTAATGCATGATGTAATTAGAGTCTTATAATTAGAATATTATAAAGACTGAACTTTTTATTTTAAAAAAATATGGAATATTATACATTACGTACTCTATTCTTATATCATTTATAATGACTCAATGGAAGGTACTTTAAAATACATGATTTATATTTTGAAAGAATTAATTAATTATATAATTGGAATCATATTAAAATATTTTAAAAAATAAAAATTTCTTATTTTTAAATAATATGAAATCTCATATATCATCTATTCTTATATATTCATTATCATAATGAGATACACATTAATTAGATGTTGTTTATTAATTTATCGATTCTCTCGATACTTATAATACAAATCATTTTCCTAGCTAAGCTATATATATCCGTAGAGAAATGATATTTACAGTCGTGAGTGTGCAAGCGCCGTGCAGTCATTTTAAAAAAAGTGAATAAATATGAGACCTACATGAAAAGAAATTAATTTTTTATGAATGGAGCCCACTCTTTTTCAAAGCAACTGCATGACGTTTGCGCATTCTATAACTGTATATAGCATTACTTATATCCGTATTCAAACCGTATTATTGACTAATAAAAAATCTACATAACTTCTTACTATTCACACAACCTCCACACACCACACTTTTTTTAATTTTTATTATTATTTTTTATCAAATATTTAATATATAAATAATGAATAGAAAAATTGAATTAGTTTAAAAAGTATAAATTTTAAAAAAAAATTTTAAAAAATATTAAAAATTTTAAAAATTTTAAAAAAATATAATGTGTAAAAGATGAAAAGTTGCGTAACATTCCTTGTTGGCTAATAATGCTAATTAACGTCTAAGATAGAGGATAAATACGAAAGCCTTGCACGTGCTGAGTTGTCAGAATGAAAAGTACTTTCCATTTTTTTAATTAAAAATTATCTATGTTACCCAACTTTTATCGAATGTGCATGTTGCATGGTCATGACTTCATACTTACGTGGCTGGTTTTAAATCAAAATCATATCCATTAATTGGTGTTAAACTAATGAAAAATTCTATTTGTAGTCTTCAAGTGGAGACTGTATGTGCAGACACATTATTAAATGAGAGAAAACATCATTTTAAAAAGGATAATTTTATAATTTTAAAAAATTTTAAAGTTAAAATAGCCTAGACTTGCATTACAGTCTCTAAATAGAGACTGTACCTAGCATTGCTCTAAACTAATCCCCCCAACTTAACTTGTCAAGTACGTACCCGGCCACATGGAATAGACAAAAATGAGAATATCCTCATATATAGAATAAACACAAATGAGAAATATATCCTCATAGAAATTCTCATTTATTTAATTAATTACTAAGTTAGCATTAAAAATGATCAATCATTGTGCATGGATATATAATATCACATCCAAACGAATTAAAAACTATTTTTTATTTCAAGGAATTTGAAAATGTATCTGACTAGAAAATTATTATTCAATTAGATCAGAACGTGATCTGCCGACTGCTAGCTTGATCCTTCTGTACGTCCCTTGCGTTGAACTTATTCAAAGTGAGTAGTAGTAGTAGCAGTAGTAGAACCACTGCAAGTTGTTGGATAAGCTTAGACCAACAACTTGTAGATTGCATATATATATGAAAGCTGCGTGGATGCATGCTTTTTGTAAACCTAGTCAACATATATATAAAAAACTATTTTGAGCCAATCGATCTTACGTAGCTAGTCAGGCAAGAGTAGATAAGATTGAATCATTGAACGGTACAACTCGTTGCATGATGTACCAGCAGGGATATTGGCTAACTCACAAAAATAGAATATGAACACAAGTCAATTATCCATAATTCGGGCACAAGACAGCTACGGGCAATGAGAGCCATAGAAAAATAACCCAAATCAACCTGTACATTTTCCAACTTCAAATCTTATATATTATTATATATAGTGATCATGATCTGTTAATTGCTTTCCATTCAAATTCAAAGACTTTGTAGGAAAGGCGCATACGTCTCAGCCCTTTCACTACTCTGTCTCTCACCCTCTCTCCCCGTTTATCCCTGTTGCCTAGTATCTCTCCGATTACGGCCAATTTCAACCATGGGGGGAGAGATGATGGAGGGAGGCCAGCTGGTGGATGACCGGGCGCCGTTGAACAAATATGCCCTTGGCTGCACTTTAGTTATCTCCATGATCACCATCATATTTGGCTATGGTGAGTACTTCTCTCTCTCTCTCTCTCTCTGATCATGGGAATCCCTCTGTGATGGCCGAACCATAATTATATTTATATCTTTTCTTAATTAAGAGATCTAATCGATTTTCATCGTCAACTTCATACAAAAGTTACAACTTGATCATGCAACATTTACGAAGTTTTTCTATTCGATTCTTGTTCATCCAAGATCTTAATTATTTATTAGATTTTTTATATATAATTAATATATAATAAGTTCTTGTCCTTCTCCAGACACTGGTGTTATGAGTGGCGCCATGATATTCATCGAAGATGATCTCGAGATCAATGACATTCAAGTATCAGTCCTCGCCGGAATCCTTAACCTATGCGCCTTGGTGGGTTCCCTTATTGCAGGGAGAGTTTCAGATTACATTGGTCGTCGTTACACAATTGTTTTGGCCTCCATTATTTTCTTGATCGGCTCAGTTCTAATGGGATATGGCCCGAGCTATGGAGTACTACTCTCCGGAAGGTGTATCGCCGGTATTGGCGTGGGCTTTGCCCTCATGATTGCACCAGTTTACACTGCGGAGATTTCCCCTCCATCGTCCCGAGGCTTTCTGACATCGCTACCGGACATTGCCATCAGCTTTGGCATCTTAGTTGGCTATGTTTCAAATTACCTCTTCTCTAAATTGACTTTGAAACTTGGATGGAGGATGATGCTTGGAGTTGCAGCAATCCCTTCTCTTGCCTTGGCTTTCGGCATCTTATACATGCCAGAGTCACCAAGGTGGCTTGCCATGCAAGGTCGTCTTGGAGAAGCCAAGAGCATGCTGCTGAAAATATCCAGCAGTAAAGAAGATGCAGAAAGAAGGTTCCGAGACATAAAACTGGCCGTTGGGGTCGATGAAAACTGCACAGACAATGTTGTCCAGGTTTCCAAATCTTCTAAGGGCCACGGGGCTTGGAAAGAACTGCTTTTAAGGCCTACCCCTTCTGTCCGCAAGATCTTATTCGTAGCAATCGGACTTCATTTCTTCGATCATGCAACAGGCATTGAGGCAGTTGTGTTATACAGTCCAAGAATCTTCAAGGCAGCTGGAGTCGTTGACAAGAGAAAGCTCTTGCTTGCCACAGTTGGGGTAGGAGTAACAAAGACTTTGTTCATATTTATAGCCACGTTTCTGCTGGACAGAGTTGGGAGAAGGGTACTCTTGCTGATAGGCACAACGGGCATGGTTGCAGCCCTAACAACGTTAGGGTTTGCTCTCACCATGGTTGAGCACTCTGAAGAGAAACTGATGTGGGCGCTGATCCTAAGCATTTGTGCAGTCTATACATTTGTGGCATTCTTTTCAATGGGTATGGGACCGATTGCATGGGTCTATCTCTCTGAGATATTCCCTCTGAGAGTGAGGGCGCTTGGAGTTGGAATTGGCGTGGCTGTGAATCGGGTCATGAACGCCACAGTTTCAATGAGTTTCATTTCAATCTACAAAGCCATAACAATCGGTGGAGCTTTCTTTATGTTTGCTGGTCTTGGTTTGTGTTCTTTGGCGTTCATCTATTTCTGTATGCCAGAGACCAAAGGGAAGTCTTTGGAAGAGGTTGAGGAATTGTTTGGGAAAAAGGAGAGAGATTTAGGTATAGAAACTACTAGAAGCAACGTCCAGCACCCATAGAAATTGTACCCAGCCATTTAATATTGGAGAATATCATCATCGGGCCGGCAGCTTTGTGATCGAGACCTGGTCAACGACACCGTACTTTTGCATGTGCACAACCCTTGGGCAACATGTACATATATATACACGTGTTTGGTTCCATCTACGTTGATCAGTATATTGATCGAAGTTTGAAGCTCATGTTATTTGTGTTCCACAGTAGTACTCTTTTTTGGAAGGAGGGTACTACTTTTCTTCAATATATATTACATTCTTCCTCTTCAAAAACCCATCAATTTAGATGAAAAAGCCAACAAATAGACAGCCACAAATTAAATATAATAAGTGCGCGATAACTTTAAATTACTCGTGTAAATTAAATGATCATCTGACTATATATATATATATATATATATATATATCCTCTCGTGATTGTGCTAGAGGTTATAAATATTATAATAGATTTCATTTATTGTGACAAACGAAACTATCACAAAAAATATGAAAACCGTCATAGAAACTTTTTGGTGACGGCTTTAAACCGTCTCACAACCGTTATCAAAAAGGCATCACAGAAAGTATTTTGTGACAGTTTACTTTACGATCGCCACTAAAAGTTTTTTTTTTTTTTTTTTTTTATCACGGTTGGAAGTCTGCCGTGAGATACAACGTTCGAATATGAAGAAATTTTGTGACAGTCAAATTCCGTCATAGAAAGTACGTTCGAACGTATCAAATAACGTTCGAAAGTTTATCTGACTGATTAACATCCGAACGTTAAATATCTAACATTTGATCTTTTTCATTCGAACTTTTGAGTTTTACGTTCGAACGTACATACGTTCAAATGTTTGTGATGTGACATTTGAATTTTGCATTCACATGTTATTGTGCAATTGCTCAAACGTCAAACAAAGATTAAACGTTTGGATGGTAAATAAATACATTCGAACGTATTCTTTTAATCATTCAAACATTAAGAAATATTTGTTCGATCGTAATAGAATAAGTTTGAAAGTTTGTAGAGTATATACGTTCGAATGTGTATATTGCGCAACCATGTTCGAACGTTCTTTGTTTACATTCAAACATACTAATTAGAATTAATAATTTCATAAAATTAAAAATCATACAAATTGTATTATATTACACCACAAATAGTATCATCTCATGAAAATATTTTAGAGAGTTGCAAAATTAGACGTCAAAATTTTTGAATAATGATTAGGTTTATTTCTTCTTCTTTCCTCGCCCACCACGATCCTACTGTAGTGAGATAACACGTTCCATCTAAACCAGTATCTCCCTCTGTACTTGTTCTTGAACTTCAATGCGTAATCTTTCCTCCTGGTCTCTTTGTCGCTCCTGCAACCACTTCTCTAAATCGGACTATTGCGATAAGAGAGCCTCTAACTCCTGCTGTCTCAACTTCAGCTACACAATTTCTTGGCGTGTGACATCCAAATTCTTGGTAAGATTATTAATTTTTGAAGTCGAGGCCGTGGAGGATGAACCAACATGCGTGAAAGAATGTCTCAAACCTCTTACCAAACCAAACTTGGTCCCGAGGACCTGCGTAAATATGATCATGTCACTAGGAGAAGATTTCTTAGAGGCTGACTGCATCTCAATCATTTTTTTCTATAATTAGGAAGAAAATCGCACAATAAGTAACATATTAAAACAAATAGTAAGAAAACATAATATTCATTCACATGTTGGCATAAATTATTCACACAAAATGACCTCACTTACATAATTATCTTTGGCGGCAGGATCAGTCTACTCGTTGTGCACATCGGTGTGAGTAGTAGTATAGACATGAACGAGGGAGAAATTATCAGGATCATTGCACTTCTAACATAGCCACAGTAGTAATTTTAAAAAATTATGTTAGTACTTAAATAAATAATATGATAAAAATGACTAAATTTTAATAAGTAATTACCATTTTATCGTCAAGGCGTTAGAATGATCTTTAATCGGCACCATGGTAGATTGTCAAAGACGTTTTATTTTGTGCATTGAAAGAAGTTAAGTGCTATAGGAGAAATTAACAATGTTAAATATAATCTATGAAACCAATATAGATGTAAATAAGTTATAGGAAAAAATCTAGAATACCTGATAATCTGGGCTTGCCAAAATATCACAACATTTTCTCCAATCTAGGAGTACTACCCGCATCTCCAATCTGGACCCATTCCCGCACCCTACCCCACACCATGCTAGGAGAGGATTTTCAACTCCGCCCCGGGAAGTGAGGGCGAGGCCCCCCACCCTGGTACTGGGGGGTGGGGTTGAAACTGCACACCGCCTCGCCCCCCGCTCAATCCAATGATCCATTTGGTTAATAAATTATTTTTGGGTCTAAGACTTTTTTTATACCCAAATTATAATATAATTTAAATTTATACATTCAAACAGAATTTAAACTCATTAGAGTTGTATTTTTTATTACCTTGGTCTCTTAGGTCAACATTTATATATGAGGTCAAAGCAGTACAATAGTTATACTTAAACAATGTGAGACTTATTGTATTGATTTGACCTCCTATATAAATGTTGGACTAGGAGTCCAAGGCAATCCATTAACTTGAATTCAACTTCAAATTTTTAACAAATTATATATATATATCTATATACAATATATTTATATAAATATTAAAAATATAATTTTTATATTAAATAAATGACGGGTGCGGAGCGGGGGCCGGGGCAGGACCTCGCTAGGGTCAGCTAGCCCCCCGCCCCTGCTAGGGGTATTCCATGTGGGGAGGGGCGGGGTGGACGGGGGCAGGTTAGTGAAGGGCGGGCCCCCATTGCCCACACCTACAGTCCAATCGTCTAACTTTATGTTTTGAAAGAGTGACTGAGCAACTTCTTCCAACATCTTAAATTTCTTGAAGTGATCATAGCATCGTCTCTTGTGACGTCGAAATAATGTAGGCATCAACTCATTCACAGTTCGTACTTCCTCGCTACTACCAAAATTTAGGTTGAATTCATCATATAAAGTGAATCGCATAAAAAATATTAAATTAAAACATCTCTAAAAAGACTAGGGTATATAAATTCACTAGTACACAACTCCGAATGTTATCTTTAACTTTATTTGGAACATCTCACCATGGTCGTACATAAAATGGCACATAAGTTTGGACTAGTGTTCCGACATTCTTCTTCTTCTCCTCCTTATTTTGATTATTATGATTCGTCAAAATCTTCAATTGAATAATCCATTATTACGGATGGGTCGAAATGTACGGGTGGGATGTCATCTCTACATAAGGGGATTAGTTTGAATACACCAAAGTCAACAAATAAATTGATATCCTGTTCATCTTCCTGATAGACCTCTATAATCGGAGTGTCATCTTCATCTCCACTATAATCGTGATCCACTACCAATTATGCATAATAAATATTCCAAGGAACAAACTTCTGTACAACTCGACAAGTTATCTCTCAACTAGTTTCATCGTCCCCTTTCATTGGATCAATCAAGTAATAGACTTGGGCCGCTTTACAAGCCAATACGAATGGATCATCTTTGTACAATTAATTTACATGCAGTATTGACGCTCGTAAAATGACTATCTCTATGTATCAATACCCGACCACCACCTAGATCCCACCAATCACATTTAAATACATATGTCACATTCTCATTTAGGTATTTCGGTCCGATAATGTCACGTATGACACCATAGTAGTCAATATCCTCTGTTCCATGACTTCTCACGATCATCACATCACAATTTTGCGTTTTTCGATTACTTTCATGGTCCATAGTTTGGAAACTATAACCTCGAACTGTGCATGCAGTATATCGAAATGCTCTGTTTGAAATTTAAATGCATACGATTAAGAAGAAACTGATTCTGGATCATGAGCATGTTGTTCCAAAATCTAACAAGTGAAATAGTAACAAAATTTATAGAAAGTTACTATAAATTAAAATTGTTTAAAAATATTCTACTATACATGACATTTAAATGCATACGCATTGTTCAAACCATCCTGAAAATTCTTCTTTGTGCCTCGCCTCTATATTCTCTACGCATTTTTTCCTAAGTTTGTCCATGTGCTTACTATATACAAGTAAAAAGAATAGAATATTTGAACACCTTCGATATAATATTTCTTTAATAAAATATATATTAATTAGAATTATTCTAATTATGGATTGGCATACTTGAGAGAGTCATCAATCTCACGACAATTATTCAACACGTACCACCGAGTTTTTTCTAACTCTCCACCGATTAAGTCGTATCCCATTTATGCACCCAAGGGCCGTATATTTTGGAAAAACACAGATAGTTAATAAGGGCGAGGGGCAGCAAAATCAGCATTCTGCTCTTCATGATTAAAGCGTGTCTTAATCCCACAGAAATATAAAGAGCAAAATGTCAACCATTCATCGTGTATAAAAGCCTCTGCTATTGATTTATTAGCTCAAGCTTTATTCTCAATAGTGAGCTTTAGTCTATCCAAAAATCTCTCAATTGGGTACATTCAACAAAACTGCACCGGTTCACCTAACAGTGCATCTCAAGGTAAATTCATTACTAAATGAACCATTACATCAAAAAATGATGGTGAAAAGATTGATCGAATTTACATAGTATTATTGCAATGTTGTCTTCCACCTTCCGCAACCACATCTCGATTTGCTACTCGAGAGCACAAATCCTTGAAAATCATGCATAGTTTAGTTATGGCAACACGTACATTAGAAATTAGCTTCGCACGAATTCCTACCGATAACAATTTTTGTAAAACTACGTGGCAATCAGGCCTTTTCAATCCATTTATTTTACATTCATCAAGGCTTACCCATCTATCGAGATTTGAAGCATAACCGTCTGGCAACTTCACAGCTTACAACTATTTACAAAAGTCCTTCATTTCATCCCTTATCATCAACGTAAAACATGCATGCGGCATAACCACCATATTGCCTTCCACCCGCAAATGAAAATTATGTTTAATTCTTATTCTCTCAAGATCTTTCCTCGTCTTAATTATGTCATTCGTCTTTTTATTAATGCTCATCAATGTTTTCAGTATATTATCACAAATATTCTTCTCTTTATGCATTGCATCCAAACTATGTCGCAATATGCATGACCACCAATATGGCAAATAAAAAAAAATACTTCAGTTTGATTTCGTTGCGCCTCGTTTTCTCTTATTCTTTCCCCAACCTTTGCCAAAATTGTTCACTCTAAGTTCCATTAATTATTCCACTATCTCATCCCTAGACAACTCTTTTGGTGCAATTTTGTCCTCCACTCTCTCATCAAATTTAGCACATTGCTTTCGTCATTCATGATTTGCCAACAAATACCGTCGATGGCCCATGAAACACATCTCCTACGAATATTTTAGCCACTCAGTTGTAGTTTTCTTATTATACGTGGAACATGCCAATTTCCTTTTAGTACTCCAACTTGAAAGATTTTCATATGCTGAAAAATCATTTATCATCCATAATACTGCAACATACATCTGAAAAGATGTCAACGTGTATTCATCAAAAGTTCAGATGCCATTTTTTCATATATCTTTCAACTCTTCAATTAGCGATTGCATGAATACGTCAAAATCATTTCTAGGTGATTTTGGACTGAGGATAAGCAAAATTAACAGAAAGTTTGGCGCCTTACACTTCCATGGTAGAAGATTATATGGAATCAATATTACAGGCCACATGCTGTAACTTGTATTCATATTACAAAATAGATTGAATCAATCCGTTGTTAATCTTAGATGCACATTACAAGTTTTGTTGTCAAAATCTGGGTATTTATTATCAAAACATTGCCACTTATCTACGTCAGTTGGGTGCCTCCATATATTTGTCATACTTAACTCGTTTCTCATCATGCAACCTCATATCTTGAGTTGTTTTGTTACACATATATAACCTTTGTAATCTTGGTTTGAGCGGAAAATAACGCAAAATTCTCACCGAAATATTTTTCTTACCCTTCCACCTCAACTCTCCACATATGGGACAAGCCTGTTTTTCCTCATTCTCCTTCCAAAACAACACACAATTATTCCTACATGCATGTATCAACTTGTACTCAAACCCAAACTCTTTTCTCAACTATTTTGCTTCATAAAAATTCTTCGGCAATACAGAACGTTCAATGAGCACTTCATTAAATAAGTCTAATACCATATTGATTGCTTTTGTCGACATCTCACATAATGATTTAATGTGCAGTAGCCACACAATAAACGACATTTTGTTGTGTTTTGTATAGCCATGATAAAACTCATGCTTTGTATCTTCTCACATTCTAGAGAAATTTCCTTTATTTTATTAGTTATTGTTTTAATTTCCTAGCATTTTAAGATTACCATTAATTACATTGATATAGTTATTTATCAATGGAAGATGTTGATTTAAAATAGATATGTAAGTTGTGATTTATATTATGAATTAGTTATTTGTTTTAATCTTAATATATTATTAATTATTTATTTGTTTTAATCTTAGTATATATTATTAATTACTTATTTTTTTTCATCTTAGTATATATTATTCATTATTTTTTTTGTTTTAATCTTAGTATATATTATTAATTAGTTATTTGTTTTAATCTTAGTATAGATTATTAACTAGTTATTTTTTGAATCTTAGTATAGATTATTAATTAGTTATTTGTTTTAATCTTAGTAAAGATTATTAATTAGTTATTTGTTTTAATCTTAGTATATATTATTAATTAGTTATTTGTTTTAATCTTAGTATAGATTATTAATTAGTTATTTTTTTAATCTTAATATACATTATTAATTACTTATTTGTTTTTATCTTAGTATATATTATTAATTACTTATTTTTTTTAATCTTATTATATATTATTAATTAGATTTATTCAAAATCTCTTTATTCAAAAAATTGATTTATGTAATTTAATTATTCCTATAATTTCCTATAAAAAATAAATCACCACATAAACACAATATAATCCCACAAACCACAATATAATCTCAAAAATCACAATATAATCACAAAAATCACACATATGCCACTCACAATATAATCTCACAATTTACGATATAATATAATAAATCACAACAATTATATTAATGCAAACATAGCAAGATGATACATAATATATATCTCCTATGATTGAATATATATATATATATATATTTGTATGTATGTGTGTGTTGAAACCACTCAATGCCTAGCCATAAAAACCCAGACATTAAAAAATAAAACTTAGTAATCTCGCTAGCTTATTTCATATATATATATATATAATTTGTTTTGTGATGATTTTCTAGAGCCAGAATTTATTAGAAATAGAGATTTTTTTTTTTTTTTTTTTATCTTTTTTCCCTTTTACATGACGGTGAATGACAATTTAGGGCAATTATCAATGTAAACTCTAACATTCAAAATTGTGGCCATGTGTGGAACTCTCACTCACAATCACTCTTTCTTACATGTGTTTCTCACAAGTGCGCACACACACACACACTCACAAGCACAGAATGAGGAATAAACAACATTCCTCATTTCTTAAACGCGCCCCAGATTTGTCTGGGGTGTTATAATTTTTTTTCAAAATTTTTAACCTATTGCAGCGACTTTTATTGCTAAAATTTACCTAGGGCCCTTTTGTAGTGACTTTTTAAATGCAAAGTCGTCGCATCAAAGTGTTGTAACGTTTGAACGTTAATAGTTCGTAAAATTTTACAATCTCGCTGAGTGTCCTGCCAAGTCTGTTTACATATTGTAACGTTGGAACGTAATACTATTAACATTCGAACGTAGATAAAATTAGGTCCCCATATATGTCATATAATTGACACGGAAAAGGTTCTACCAATTTAAAAAAACACGTTCGAAACAAACTATTCCACGTTTGAATGTACCAAACTAACATTCAAATGTAACACTGTTGACATGCAAATGTAGTTAAAACTAGGTCCCTGTATATGTCATAGAATTAACGCGGGAAAGTTCCTGCCAATTTTTTAAAAAACGTTCAAACTTAATTATTCCACGTTCGAACGTACCAAAATAACATTTGAACATAATAGTATTGACATGCAAATGTAGATAAAATTAAGTACCTGTACATGACATAGAATTAATGCAGGAAATGTCTTGCCAATTTTTTCAAAAAGTTTGAACTTAACTATTCCACGTTCGAACATACCAAACTAACACTCGAACATAACAATGTTGACATGCAAACGTAGTTGAAATTAGGTCCCCGTATATGCCATAGAATTAAATAATATTCATGCCCATTTTTTCAAAAACGTTCGAACTTAATTATTCCACATTCGAACGTACCAAAATAAAGTTTTAACGTAACAATGTTAATATACGAATGTAAATGAAATTAAATTCCCATATATGCCATGGAATTAACATGGGAAAGGTCCAACCAATTTTTTCAAAAATGTTCGAACTTAATTATTTTACATTCGAACATATCAAACTAACATTCGAACGTGTATTTAATGTTCGAACGTCGTTTATATATTATAGTTATGCAGTACTATATGTAACATAATTATATAGCATAGTAATGTATATAGTATATATTACATGGTTATATAGTATATATAATACAATTATATAGTATAGTAATGTATATATTATAGTAATAGAATTAACATGGAAAATGTCCCCCCGATTTTTTAAAAAACGTTCGAACTTAATTATTTCACGTTCATACGTGTATTTAATGTTCGAGCGTAGTTTATATATTATAGTTATATAGTATATGTAACATAATTATATAGTATACTAGTAGTAATGAAACGTCCAAGGGACGTTTGCCCAGTGGAGAGAAAAAAAAAACATAACTGCATTATAAAAAAATTATATTTTCTTAACTATATATAGATAGTTAAGAAATATAAATAATATAACTGCATAATAAAAAAAAAGTATATTTTCTTACAAATCTTTGAATCATATAGTAAAAAAAAGTTATAACCTAATTGCAAAAAAAAAAAAAAAAAAATCCTAATTGCAAAAAAAAAAAAAAAAATTTGAAATGTTAAAGAAAAAAGAATAGTAAATTACAAAGAAAGAAAACAAATAATATATGCAACAACCATAATAATATATATGCAAAAGAAGTTTGATATAAGTTTACAAAATATAGTTTGATTTAAATTTTAAAGAGGAAGTAAAGTTCATATTACAACCATATTAATTAGCATTTCTTTTTCTTTTGCAGAATTAATTGATAAGATATTAAAATTCTTATAGCGTTGTTGGTTCATCTGGTCTATATTTGCACGAAGTTCGATTATCCATTCTTTTTCTGAGATTTCTTTAGCCATACTTTCCAAGAATGACAAATGCACTTGTAAAAAAATAAAAAAATTTACTATAAAAATTATGTTTTGATTTATAATTATATTATTTCAATTGAAAGAGTTAAAAAAAATGTAATATTATGTTACCTTGCTAGTATGATTCATAAAATGAATTGCTAAACAACCCATTGAATGAATGAAGGAAGCCACACTATACTAAAAAAAAACACTGCAGCATAAGAAAGGAAAAAACAGAACAACTGCAAATGAGACAACAACAAAACATGTTTACAAGAAGAAAGACAACAAAAAATCATATAATAAAAGACAACAAAAAATCATAGAATAAAAAAAACCAACACTACAACAAAAAATATACAAACGAAAAAAAAACTAGATCATGTAACCAATATAATAATAATGAGCAACAAAATGCAAAAAACGTTCTCGTGTCTCAGACATGATGCTCTCATCAGAGCTGACTGCAACAAGTGAGGTGTATCAAAACACTCACTTAAACCAGCCTTAAAAAAAATAGATATGCAGCATCAAAACACCCACTTAAGCTTGTTAAAAAAAAAAAATCAGATCTCTGATCATGTATCACCACCTATAAAAAAAAAAAAAAATCTGTTTTAAAGCTTGAAACAAAATCAAGTGAAATTATCTTTCACGGCATAGCAAAGGAAAAAAACCCATATATTTTCTCCACAAAAAAATAAATAATATTCGTTAAATGGAAAAAAACCACAACCTTTAAACGCAAAAACAAAAAAACAAAAAAATCATATATTTCATCATAAATTTCCCAAAACAATTAAGTCCACAAACATGGCACAGCTGAACAAAAATTCATATATTTCTTTTCGCAAAAACGAAACACATCATCAACCACGGGATGAAAATAAAAAAAAAATACAAAAATGGCCTTTAAAGCAACATAAAAAATGCCGTCCAAAAATCAAATCTAATCAAGTCTTCAAATACGCCACAAAAGATTCTGTTAAGAACCATCATCAACTAATGAAAACCCTCATAATCTAAATTCTATTTTTTGAGAAGAAGCAAAATAATAAACGTTATTTTTTATTTTATCCCACAAAATGAATCAAAGTTAAAAAGAAATTACTTCAAAGAACTAAACCAATCAAGTGCATAAATTCAAGTAGAAACAAAAACCAACGTGATAACATAAAAAAAAAAAAAAAGTGTAAACAACTGAATAAAAAAATAAATGAAACAAAACCTAAAAATGAAGAAGTTAAAAAATGCATGAAACAAAAAAACCAAACACGTAAAATCACAACATGCAAACCCATAACATATACAACCCAAATTCCTTCAAAGAACCAAACAATCAAGCGCATATATTCAAAGAGAAAAAAAAAGTGTGAACAGCTGAATAAAAAAATAAATGAAGTAGAACCCAAAAATGAAGAAGTTAAAAAATGCATGAAAGGAAAAACTAAGCACACAAACTCACAAGATGCAAACCCACAAATAACATAAAATTCGAAAAAACAGAATAAAAAAAATCCCATTAAAAATAGACTCCACAGCAAAAAAAAAGGTCAGAAAAAAATTATTTATTCATAAAATTAAAAATATTAGTAATAACTACGAAATGAAATAGTTGAGAAAGGGAAACCTTAAAGTAAAACTCCAATGTGAATGCTATTGTTAGAAACCTTCTACAAAAAACAAACAAAAAGTTAATGTTGCATAATGAATATATTCACAATTAAAAATAATAAAATAATGCAAAAAAATTACAAAATACAAGTATATAACAATTTATGCAATTACATATTCATACACATTGAGCAAGTTCAGAAATACCAACCTGAAATCAACAAACAAATAAAATGAAAACATATAAGAAATCTTTGCAAATGCTCAAATTAGTTGCAGCTAAATCGAATATTATGGTAAACACAATTATAAAACACAATAATATAATAAATGAGTACAAAATCATATATTGAACAAACAAATATTAAATATTTATGCTCAATGAATACAACCAATGAATATTGAACAAACATATATTGAATAATCAAAGCCCAAATTCAAAAATTTAAGAGATACTAACCTGAAATGGAAAACCCAAACCACTTAGTCATCACAACATGACACGAAAAAAAATAACAATTTACAAGTTTTATCTTCTATACTAAAGCAAAAATAAACAAAATTTATTATAAAATGCTTTTATTTTACGTTTGTTCAATATATATATTACATATCAAATCTTGAAACATACAAAAAAATATACAAAAAAAAAAAAAAAAACCCACATCATGTAACTAATATAATAATAATGAGCAATAAAATACAAAAAAAAAATCTCGTTTCTCAGACGTAACCCTTTTATCAGAGCTGATTGTAACAAGTGAGGTGCATCAATCACTCACTTAAACCGGCTTTAAAAAACAAAATAGATCTGCAGCATCAACACACCCACTTAAACTCGCCAAAAAAAAAAAAAATTTAGATTCCTGATCTTGCATCACCACATCAACACCTTAGAAAAAAAATCAGTTTTAAAATTTGAAACAAAACCAAGTGGAATCATCTTTCGCGGCATAGCAAAGGAAAAGAACCCATATATTTCTTCCACAAACGAATAAATACTATCCGTTAAGTGGCAAAAAATCATAACCTTTAAATGCAAAAACAAAAAATCATATATTTCATCAAAACGTCTCCAAAAAAATTAAGTCCACAAACATGGCACGGCTGAACAAAAATCCATATACTTCTTTTCACAAAAACGAAGCGCATCATCGACCACGGGATGAGAGCAAAAAAAAAATGCAGGCCTTAAAACCACAAAGAAAAACAAAACATACAAAATATTAAAACCAGATTTAATGTCATGAACAAAGAGACTGAACAAGAAAAAGCTAAAAACCACAAAAAAAGAAGAAGAAGAAAGAAACAATGTATCTGCAAATCTAAAGAGAGAATGCGAAGAAACCCATGTAAAAAATCTATTTTTTCACAAAAAAATACAAAAAACTAAGAACGACATCTATGCAAATCTGAAGAGAAAAAGCCAACAACCCCACGAAAACGACGTCTGTGCAAATACAAAAAACCCACAACATGTACAACATATCTGCAAATCCAAAGAGAGAATGAGAAAAAAACTCATGTAAACAATCTATTTTTTTACAAAAAATACAAGAAGCCGAGAACATCAAAAAATCCAGAACATACAAATCCAGAACATAAAAATGAACACTTAACAAACCCACGAAATAATATATTTTTTCACAAAAAATACTAAAAACCCACAACATGCAAATTTGAAGAGAAAAGTTTATTTTTTTGGAAAAAATACCAAACACCCACAGCATGCACCAACCCATGTAAAATCTCCAAACGAACAGCACAAAAAAAAACCCAACAAACCCATGTAAAATCCTCAAACTAACGGCACCCAAAAAAAATACAAGAAGCCAAGAACATAAAAGAACCGAGAACATACAAATCCAGAACATAAAAACGAGCACTCAACAACATAAAAAATAAATTGAACAAATCTATGAAAAAATATATTTTTTTACAAAAAATACAAAAAATCCACAACATGCAAATATGAAGATAAAACTTTATTTTTTTGCAAAAAATACCAAAAACCCACAGCATGTACAAACCCATGTAAAATCTGAAGAAACCCATGTAAAATCTCCAAATGAACAGCACCCCAAAAAAACCCAACAAACCCATGTAAAATCTCCAAACTAACGGTACCACAAAAAACAAACCTAAAGAAATACCCAGAGAACACAAAACACTAATAGAAGAGAGAAGGCGAAGAGAAAAGATGCAGAGAAGATGACACAAATGCAGAGAGAGAGAGAGAAGATGCAAAGATGCAGAGAGAGAGAGAGAAGGCGTCGCTTTCGGAGATAAAAGCCAGATAGAGAAGATGCAAAGACAATAAAAAGAATCTCAGGAAGGAAAAAAATTAAGAGAGCAAAACACCCTCAAAGGCCAAAACATTCTCACTTAAACGGACACAAAAGACTAAAACAAAAGGACAAAAAGGATAAAATACACAAAAAACAAACTACAACACGGAAGACGATAAAAAGTATTGTTCATGCTATCTCCACATATTATATATAGTATAGATATTAATCTATATAGTTACTATAGTAAGTTATATTATACTATATTACTATATATACAAACTCCATATAGTATTTCTCTAGTCGATCTATATTTGAGAAAATATACTATATATAATATTTACATATAAATATACTATATATAAAAAAATTTATTCCTTTTTCGTTCGAACGTTTACAACATACATTCGTACGGTGCAGGAAATAATGTAACATTCAAACATATTAGTTGTAACGTTTGCACGTTACTTTTATATATGTTGTGTGTCCGAACGTTGAATGGCATTTTCACCCACATCCAAAATTTGAACCGTCTCACTCAGCCTTTGAATCCGTCAATCGTCGTCAAAAGGTTAGTGTCCATCTCTCTCCCTTTTATTGTATTTTTTTAACATTTATAGGGGTTTTGGTATGAACTGAAACACATTTGGGGTCAGATTTGTAACTTGATTTTTCGGCCACTATGAGTGGCCAATGGTCAAATAGCCACCATAGATAGTCTAAACATAGTGTATACTTTATTTCTACGGTGACCATTACAAGATTAACATCCTATTTAAGGAAATAAAAAATAGTTGAGTCGACTCAGCCATTTTCAGGTTTAAATGTTTGAATGTCCCACTAGCAACATTCGAACAATCATCTGTACTCCAAATGTATGTTAATCTACGTTTGAATGTACTGTAACATTCGAACCTTTATACACTAAAATGTTCAAATGTAACATTTTCTTGACCGTTAGAATCCTAACGTTCGAACGTAACATTTCTATAGTTTGAACGTTTATGTTTACGTTTGAATTGTATACATCAAATGTTCCAATGTTAGGTCTCGTGGGACTTTTTAGTCCTAACGTTTGAATGTATACCTGCATAAGTTCATGCTATCTCCACATATTATATATAGTATAGATATTAATCTATATAGTTACTATAGTAAGTTATATTATACTATATTACTATATATACAAACTCCATATAGTATTTCTCTAGTCGATCTATATTTGAGAAAATATACTATATATAATATTTACATATAAATATACTATATATAAAAAAATTTATTCCTTTTTCGTTCGAACGTTTACAACATACATTCGTACGGTGCAGGAAATAATGTAACATTCAAACATATTAGTTGTAACGTTTGCACGTTACTTTTATATATGTTGTGTGTCCGAACGTTGAATGGCATTTTCACCTACATCCAAAATTTGAACCGTCTCACTCAGCCTTTGAATCCGTCAATCGTCGTCAAAAGGTTAGTGTCCATCTCTCTCCCTTTTATTGTATTTTTTTAACATTTATAGGGGTTTTGGTATGAACTGAAACACATTTGGGGTCAGATTTGTAACTTGATTTTTCGGCCACTATGAATGGCCAATGGTCAAATAGCCACCATAGATAGTCTAAACATAGTGTATACTTTATTTCTACGGTGACCATTACAAGATTAACATCCTATTTAAGGAAATAAAAAATGGTTGAGTCGACTCAGCCATTTTCAGGTTTAAATGTTTGAATGTCCCACTAGCAACATTCGAACAATCATCTGTACTCCAAATGTATGTTAATCTACGTTTGAATGTACTGTAACATTCGAACCTTTATACACTAAAATGTTCAAATGTAACATTTTCTTGACCGTTAGAATCCTAACGTTCGAACGTAACATTTCTATAGTTTGAACGTTTATGTTTACGTTTGAATTGTATACATCAAATGTTCCAATGTTAGGTCTCGTGGGACTTTTTAGTCCTAACGTTTGAATGTATACCTGCATAAGTTCGAACGTTATTACCTACATGTTTAGAATGTTATCATTTTATGTTTGAACGTATTTCAGAACAAATTTAATTTTAGGCACTTGAAATAGATATTATCATGCCACGCGATCATATTGGGAGGTAAAAGAGAAACTTAGCCAATCAAATCCCTCTATAAATTTTGCCCACACGACACCTACAAACAAGGGGAACCTCAGGCAAAGTCACACCAAACCTCACCCATCTCTTTCCCATATTCCACTCCTAACCCCTCTTTTTTCTGATCCCTCAAGTAGAGGCTAGCTTTTGAGAGAGAGAGAAAGACGTGATTTGTTCAAGTCTTTTTTGTTTACTCTCTAGCTAATTTCTCTCTATGTGAGAGCACTTGTTCATGAGGAGGCTTTGCCCGAATATAGATCGAGAAGATGGCCTTGAGACTGTTCTTGAGGTCCCAATACCCGAAGAAATGTTCACAAGCATGGGGACTAACCTGGGGTTACGGTGTCAGAACATGCTGACGTGGATGAAAGCTCAAACCTCGGACAAATGGTCGTCGCCGGTCATTGCCGGACGTTTTAACGAGCTACGTTTCCTGCTTTACCTTGTCGGCTCCCCACTTATCCCCCTTCAGGTCCAACTCGGCCACTCAATCCACCGCCCTGTCAAAGATTGTTCCATTGTACGTAAGACTTAGTTTATATCTTAATTTATTTATTGGGTTTTCTTATTTTTCTTGCCACATGCATGATATATGTAGTACTATCACTTTCATGTCTTGTTGGTTACTAGTCGATGATTTGCATGGACAACATTCTTAATTATAGCTAAATGATCATCTGCATCTCTCTCTCATCTCTCTCTCTCATCTCAGGAAGCTTCAACGGCCAAATATATTGTGCAACAGTATACAGCAGCAACCGGAGGCCAATTGGCATTAAACTCAGTCCACAGCATGTGTGTGACTGGGCAAGTGAAGTTTAAAACATCGAATTTTCACCGTGGAAACGAGAGGATAGAGTTGAAAAAGTGCACCGAAGAGGCTGGTGGATTTGTGCTTTGGCAAAAGAATCCGGACTTGTGGTGCTTGGAACTTCTTGTTTCGGGCTGCAAAGTGAGTTGCGGAAGCAATGGAAAGATTTCATGGCGCCACTCCTCCAATCAACAAACACCCATTTCTAAAGGTCCTCCCAGACCCTTGCGCCGTTTTCTACAGGTATTATATAATTAATAACTACGTACCTCAAATTTCAATTAACTTCGCCGCTACAAAAATATTTAACCCTTGTTCATTTCTTCGACAATCCATTGCCCATTTGCATATATAAATGGAAACGAGTAAAAAATGGATCATGCTAGTCGGTCGCCCAGCTCTTACCGTTGGACGTGATCGCTAGTTCATTTTTTATTTTTATTTTTAAAATACACAAATTTATTAATAATAACAACTTTGTTAAATATTTAAAAATAAATAAAATGCACTATCAGTCAAATCTAGAGGCAAACTAGCATTTTTCTAAAAGAATTAAGACAGTGGTGATTAATTAATTGAGAATTAGTGAAATGTCATAACAAACAATTATTTTGTATATTTTATTTGTTTATATTTTATTTCCAATATATTTTCTATCCATGTTTTACCCCTTAATAAGAAATTCTAATTTAATCCCCAGCTAGAGATCAGTATGTGGTATGTACGTAGTTCTCTCTAATATATCTGGCCGGCCATAATTGTCATTTATCCGGAAAAAAAAAAAAAAACATTAATAACATTCATGTATATATATGTTTTACAATATTCTTTAAAAGGGACACATGATGACTTGATCTTTAGCACCATTTCTGGTGAACATCTGTTTTTGTTTTTTGGTGTACACATTATCTATATAATTGGGCAGGGTCTTGACCCGAGGGCCACAGCCAACCTATTCATCGATGCAATGTGCATCGGAGAGAGGCTGATAAACGATGAGGACTGCTTCATTCTGAAGCTAGAGACGAGCCCCGCCATCCGTGAGGCTCAAAGTGGCCCAAACTACGATGTCATCCACCACACCATATGGGGTTACTTCAGCCAACGCTCGGGGCTCTTGATTCAGTTTGAGGACTCGAGGTTGCTGCGGATGAAAACCCAAGTAGGGGATGAGGATGTGTTCTGGGAGACGAGCACAGAGTCAGTGATGGAGGATTACAAGTACGTTGATGGTGTAAACATTGCTCACAGCGGCAAGACCAGCGTCACAATTTTTAGATATGGAGAGCAATCAGCTAACCACAAGAGGGAGCTCGAAGAGAGATGGAAGATT
Source organism: Juglans regia (assembly GCF_001411555.2). Taxonomy (NCBI): domain Eukaryota; kingdom Viridiplantae; phylum Streptophyta; class Magnoliopsida; order Fagales; family Juglandaceae; genus Juglans; species Juglans regia. The sequence goes on from NC_049907.1 coordinate 3,791,042, forward strand.
GAAGATGTGGATTTCAATTTGTGGGGTTTGACAATGGAAAGCTTTTTGCCTCCTGCAGACCTAGAATAAATTAAGAAATCAAATAGTTGAGAGATCACTACCCTTGTTAGATAAAGTTGGATTTCTTAAATATATATATATATATATGGAGTGTAATTAAGGAGTATTAAGGAGAAGTGAAATGATTTGCACAGTTTAGAATATGTAAGTCTCGCACATTTCATTTTTTAAAAAAATAATAAATTTATGATTTACATGAAAAAATTCATTTTTTAATAATATATTTCATATTTTTTTAAATAAGTGTGCGATATATATATATATATATCTTAAAACTACATCTAATATTTTAAGGAAAATACAAATAAGCATAAATACTAGCCAATTGAAAAGATGCTTTGAGATTTTCTTTTCCAAAGAATTGAAAGAAATGCGAATTGTTTTAGTACTTTGGAGCAATGATAAATTAACATACGATTGCGAGTAGTACTTTTAACGAGTAATTAACGAAAATACAAGAAAATATTTAATTTCGAGTGAATAAAATTAAAATTTAGGCTTTGTTTGAATTAAAAAATTATCTCAATTCATCTCATCTAATCACTATAATTTTCTTAAATTTTTAAACAAAATATGATAAATAATTTTTAACTTTTTCAAATCCTAAAATAAAAATTATATTATAACAATATTTTATTTAACTTTTAACTCTTATTTCATCTTATCTCTATTTAACTCACCATCCAAACCTCCTTCTAATTTTAATTTATGAAATCGTGAAAATCTAAGAATTAACCTAATTGATTTGAAAAAAATTATTTTATCATCAAGTCGATGTATAGATTACATTATCTACGACGTAAATATCTTATAATAATAATGTTCTTTTAAAAAATTATATTTATACGTTGGTATAGATAATATACATATAAAACTGCTTACATAATCTAATTTGATTTAAAAAAAATTTAAATTTTTTATTTTTATAAATTAAACTTTACAATTTAAAAGACCGTATACTCTATACACTATTTGAAAATAAAATAACAATTAATTTATCGTAAAGGGAGTGTTAAAGGGTTGTCGGTGGCGTCGGTGACATGGTATGGGGAATACGCATGCTTAACTACCAACTAGTGTTTAAAAAAATATATAGTAACATATATAATATGTCCGTCCTGTCCTACCATAGCAAGAAGTCAAATGTGTTTAATTATTTGTCACCCTGTAGCGTGACAGCCGCGTCTCCACGTTGTGGCAGGATAGTCGATGTGTTTCTTCCTAAGCCTGACAAAAGGAAAAATATTGAAATAAAAATATATTTATTAAATTTGAAGTTTTTTATTTTGAAACATGGCTTACCATAATAGAAATAGAAATTGGTCAACCTTCGAATCTTAATACGGTATATTTAAATAACGGATCATCTTGAGTTATTTTTTAATGAGAAATGATCTTATAGTCGTGAATGTGTAGGCATCATACAATCATTTTAAAAAAAATAAATAAATATGAGATCTACATTATAAGAAATTAATTTTTAAATTATAGACTCTATTCTTTTTCAAAATAAACAATGCTTACGCATTTTACGATTATATGTAGCATTACTCTTCTTTAATAATATGACATGACTTATTTTAACGTGTTTTATATAAATTGGTTAAACTAGTTGTCCACATAATTCATTAGATACAATTAATATAATTTTACATAAAATTTAAATTTTATATTTATTAATAGTCACAATATATTCAAAAAAATTATAAGACTAAACTACTAATAAAAAATATCAATACTTTTTAGATTTTAATCTATAATAAAACTAATATCACAAATTCAAAAATAATAAATATGAGCATAGGTCCATAATTACAATCCCAACAATAAAAATAAAAATATAGTAAGAAATACTAATATTATAATCTAACAATAATAAAATTATAATTTTAAAATAAAATTTAACCAGATTATTGCAAGTTGATTTCAGGTTAAACAATTTGATTTATTTATTAATTGTGTTTTAATTAGTCAATCCGTTTTAATCTAAATTCATTTATATCAAATTCAAATCTATTAATTTTGTATCGTGTTCATATTAGATTTACAAATTATACCACACATTATTGTCCCTAATATTTTATATCCTTATGCAGCACATAAGTGTCATTAATAACGATTAGATAAATAATTGTTATATATTTTCTTATTTCTACAAAGAGAACTCATCCGTATAAATTAGAAGTAACGACCTTACCACTTTATTGATTATTATCAAAGGAGTACATATCAGTTAAACTAGCTACTTGTCTAACAAATAACAAGTTTTAACTGTAAATTATAGTTTTGATTAAAGCTAATTGTTTACATTTTTAGGATACGTTTGGATTATCAACTCATCTCAATTTATCATTATAATTTTTTTAAATTTTAATATAAAATATAATAATAATTTAATTTTTAAAAATTTTTAAATAATAATAATATTAAAAAATAATATTTTAATAATATTTTATCATCTCAATTTAATTCAACTTAATTTAACATAAAAAAAAAAAAAAAACAACCTTAATGTACATATTTTTTAATGGAAGTGAGATATGGTGGTACAAACGTAATAGAATAATCCTTAACGCGTAGCCCGATCTTGATAAAACGACAGATCCCTTCGTTTCTTTTCCAGAAACGGCAAAATCAATCTGTTTCTCCGTCTCAAATCAAATTATTTTCTCCTGCAAAACCCGAGAGTAAAGTCGGCATCGGACTTTCATCAGAAATAACCAACTCAAATTATCCAAATCGAACCCCAAAAAATAAAAAACTGCACTTTTCATTCTTTTGATCGAAATGAAGGAAGACGATGCCCTTCCAACAACGACAGCTAATGCGAAGAAAGAAAGCTCCGATTCGAGTCTCTTTGGTAAAGGCCGCTACAAGTTTTGGGCCTTGGCCGCCATTTTGTTGCTCGCATTTTGGTCCATGCTAACCGGCACCGTCACTCTCCGTTGGTCCGCCGGTAACCTCAACCGCCTCTCCGACGATCTCGACAACCCCATTCGCGATGATCTAGACGTCCTCGTAAGCTTTTCCCTCTCTCTCTCTCTCTCTCTCTCTCGCTTTGCATTTCTTCTGTCTTGTCGTTGGATCTTGGGTTGGGGTTTCATCTATTTGCTTGCGGTGCAGGAAATGGAGGAGAGGGAGAAGGTGGTGAAGCACATGTGGGACGTGTACACCAATAGCCGTCGGATCAAATTACCGAGGTTCTGGGAGGAGGCCTTCGAGGCTGCCTACGAGGATTTAACAAGTGACGCCCCTGGTGTCCGGGAGGCCGCCATTACTGAGATCGCCAAGATGTCAGTGCGCTCCATTGATTTCGATCCTCCCCCTGTCCAATCAACGGTTCGTAATCTTCTCCGTCTTTCTCTTATCTCGAGAGCTTCATTTTCCAATTGCAGATGATATTACAATTCAACATTGGGCGTGGTTCAAATCTGATGTTATTTCTTTTTAAGTTGTCATCTACTACTGTTATTGTTTCTCTGTTGCCATGCTTATTGTTCGTTCTCATTCAATAGTCAAATCGCTTGGTCAACTCCTCCATAAACTAAGAGGTAGAGAATAGAATGCCAATTTATACATTCCATCACAAGCATAGCTCTTGCCCGCAAAAATTTCATTTTTTGTAATTACATATTGATCAGATTCCATAGTTTGTTTAAAGCCAGTCTTGTTGAGTAAAAAATTTGATATCAAATTCTTCCTTATAGTCAATGTATAGAGCACATATTTGAGTGTCAGTATATGTTAGAGGTGAATTTCAGCTTGGCTTCACCAATTTCAAAAACTTTGGTTTTGCTTGAATCACCAAACATAATAGTTTTCTCTTCTTCAAGGAAGTATAGTTTTTGAAGGTCATGGATGTCGAGGAATGCTAGTGTTTCCGGCAAAGGACAGGGGTGGAAAAATCTGTCCATGGATATGAAGCATATGCTGTCTTGTTTCCCTAAAGGTCCGGCAGTGGGTCAGGATGGGGGGAAGGGGAAAGAGGTGGGTGGGCAAGTCAGGTCCTATGTTGAGGCTGGTGGTCGTGGTAGAGTAGGCAGTAGGGTGGTGGTGCATGGCAGTACATGTCAGAAGATGGTTTCTCAAATTGAAGAAAATGACAAAGAGAAAGGGGGTGCAAGGGGTGCCCTCTGGCAGGGATGGCTGATAGAACCCCCTTACCTGAAGTAGTTGGAGTTGGTTTGTCAAGTCCCTGTGCAGTTGGAAGGGAGGAACAAATGGCCCTTTTAGACATAAAATAGGAATTGAAAGGTGTGAAGGGTGAACTTGGTAATTTGAAGAAGGCCATTGATAGGGGTGCTCATCCGGGTTCCAACCCGGGAACCCGAGTATACCCGGACCGGGACCCGGGTTTCAAACCCAGGCCGAAACCCGGGGTTATACCTTTTTTTTTTTTTTTTTTTTAACACTAAAGGTTCATATTTAATGTTTTTTACTAAAGGTTCATACTAAAAGTATACCCGGATAACTCTTTTTCAAGTAAAAACCTATATTTTATTAATGTTATTTCAAGAAAAATCCGTTTGAAAGCACAATTCTTTTTATGCAAAAGCCTATATTTATTTAAAAAATTTCAAACCATAATTATTTTTTATATAAAAGCCTTTATTTTATTAAAAACAATTCTAAGAAGTCTAATTGGAAAGCATAATATTTGTGTTCTAAATACTAAATGCATAAATTCATCGATGCATGCATCACAATGCAATCTACTACATATTACATTATTTGTTATTTATACATTACATTACAAAATACAAAATTACAATATATGAATTACAAAACCAGTAGGATGTCTATCAATGATTTAATCTCCATACCAAATAACAAACTTCTAGTAATGGGACTGAAAGAGATCCTGCAAAAACAAAAAGTTTTGAACAAGGATTATATATATATTTTTTTGATAAGTAAACAAGGATTATATATACAAGGATTAAGAAAAATTCCACTTACTAAATTAAAGAGTGAGATGAGAACAAAATCAGCTTTGCTCGATGCTTCTATACAAAGATAAAAACTGTGAGTTAATGACAACATACCCTTAAAATGAAAGCTTAATTATGAGAAATCATTGGAAATTTCTTTATTGAAAGCAACAAAACCTGACTGAAGAGCTAATAGTAAAATCTAGGCATTACCTAATTTACCAAATCAGTGAAAAGATCAATCCAAGTCATGTTCATCATGTGATCCAGAATCTCACAAAATAGAATGAAAATGACAAATCTGAAAATGTGGCTACAAATATATTTATTTCTTGTTGTGCTACCACTATGACTTTTAAAACATATATATTTATATATATATATTACTCCATGCTTAAGAAATTGTTAATAAACTTTATATATTAAAACCAAAAGTCAAAGAAATATGTAGATAATCAAAGTTGAGGGGAAGCACATGAAGTGGTAGGAGATCCAGACTTGATCAGTACTCAGTACCATTGAATTACAAGCATAAAGGTCCAACTTTGGCCAACTACAACATGTATGTTCAACTATTACCTAGAATCCAATTTTGTGGATAAAGCATTGCCGAATACGAGACTATTCTTCACTTGGAGCAGCAAGCATTGTTGATTGCCAAGACATTGGAAAGTCAGCATATGGGCACCAAGAAAAGCCATGAAAAGAGTGGAATTCTCATTAGAGGCTGTAATAAGAGAACACCCACTTAAAAAATAGTTAGAGAAATTAATAAACAAGAACCTAAAACAGAGTTTAGATCCACCACAATAGATCAGGTTTGATCATTATATAATTAAGTAAGTTGTCATCATGAGAGCCACCTTGAATAGAAATTTTTTATATCTCTATTTTGGAGGTTTACCATTATCTTGAATTCTCATGTTAGACCTTATGAAGCCCATTGAAAAACAAACAAGTTTAGAAACTTTCAAACAACCATACCCAATGGTCATCTTTATTCCAAACTATATATGTTTTACACTGGACAGAAGCCATACTTCTGAAACATACTCAACATATTTCTGAAGCCAACCCACCTCTCAATGGCCTTAAAACTTCTTGGATTCGATACCCACGGCTCTAGCATTTTGCAGCTGAACAAATCTAAACAGATTTGTTATTTATTTTTCCTTTTATGTACATGGCAACAAACCCAATCTTCAAGTGCGTAGAAAAATGTTTATTTATTTTTCCTTTGTTCAACTAAACAAATCTAACCCATAAAAATACTCCTCAAACATTCTCATAAAAACAAACCCAAAATCAATAAACAGAGAACAAAACATACAGAGAGCAGAAAATATACCCATGGATGAAGACGACAGCATGAGGATCTAACCCATAAAAATACTCCTCAAACATTCAAACATTCTCATCAAAACAAACTCAAAATCAACAAACAGAGAACAAAAACGTAAACCCTTAAAAACTTTAAACCATGTTTAACAAAAGAGAGCAGATCTAGAAAAATAACGGCATATACTCTATACCCACATAAGATTTGTCCAAAGGCATTGCTCATAGATCGAGAGACACAGAGAGAGAGAGACTTACTGAAGTGAGAGAGAGAGAAGAGATACTTACCGAAGTGAGAGAGAGAGAAGAGAGACTTACCGAAGTGAGAGAGAGAGAGTGACAGCGGCAAAACTTGAAGGAGAAGGCTAGGGTTTCATGGCTTGTGGGGGATCGAGAGAGGAGGCAGAGAGTCGAGAGATAACATTCAGCCAAAATTATCACACGGGCTGGGTGGGGGCTTAGATTTAGGCTTAGTTATTTATTTATTTTTATTAAAACCGGGTACAGGGGTTAAAATCTGGTACCCGAGTGTAGTACCGTAACTGGCCCGGGTTGGGCCAGTTAGGAGTGATGCGGGTTCTGGCCCGGATACAATCCGGGCTGGAACCCGTAACCGGATCCCGATAATCCGGGTTCCAGACCAGGCCGGATAAAAATCTGGCCTAGATGAACAGTCTTAGCCATTGAAGCTCTGGTAGGAAATGTGGACCTGGGTCTGGGAGTGGGCTTGGGTCAGCAGGGGTCTGGGTTAAGGCTGAAAGCCAAGATGGGCCTAGGCAAGACACGCCAGGCCCAACCCAAGATGAGGTGGCGTCTCAAAAGGTTTTGGCCTTCTCCTGTGAAGGGCTCAGCAGGCATTGGGCCGTGTGGGCTGCTGGCCCATCAACGACAACAGCCTCTGGGCTGTGTGGGTTGCGTGAGAGGGACCAAGCCGTCGCCGGCCAAGGTTCCTCATCAACGGCAATAGTCCACCATCGACGGCTCAGCGTTGTCATCTTTAGGGACTGTTTCTGACAATATCTGCAACAGAAACCTAGTGCCGGAAGTGTGCTTGCTTACAAAGAAGGGTGCGCATTTGACTGGTACATCATCAGGAGGACCTTCGAAGGGTGCGACGGGGGTTGCCTCCAGCCATCACGACTGTGATAACGACGTCGCCGATGTCTTTGGAAGCTACGATCCCGCAGGAGGCTATAGAGGAGAGGATGGGTGAGCTATTGGGTGGGTCGAATCACTGTGAAGAGTCACAGAACTTGCCGGCGGTGACTTCTGGGCCATCCCTGTTGTCTTCAACTACCCAGATACTGCGTATGATGCCGAAACCATCTTTAGATGTCGTGAAACTCATTTTGGAGGACCATCACAATGCGGGAAGGCTGGGTAACTCATAGGACAATGCATTGAAAGGGGTTTTGGTAGTTTGTGAGTCTACAAGTGGAGTGGAGATGATGATCGAAGAAGGGGAGGATGCAGTGAGGGGCAGGTGCCATGTTGAGGGGATAAAACCCACTCCATTGAACTCTTTTCATCTGAGGGTCTCAGATTGGATAATCCAGAAAGCCATGGAGATCAAACATTTTGTTGGGATTACATGTGTGGATTTTGAAGATGAATTTTTGGTGTTACTCACAGTTGTTGAAGTTGCAACTTCACAAACTAAAGCTGGTCCCTCACAGGCTTTAGACAAAAAAAGAGAGAGAACTCAAGAGGCTTACGTGGGATATGAAAGATGAAGGAGGGGAGCAAAGTTCTTGTTGGGGGCGTGGGAAGGGAAGGGCAACAATGGTTTTGTTATGAAGCCAAAAATTATTTCTTGGAACGTAAGGGGGCTGAACGAGCAGGCCAAACAACTCCAAGTCAAAAACTTACTCCGGCAATGGCAGGATGATATCATTTGCTTGCAAGAGACCAAGCTAAAACTAATTACAAGGCAAATAATTCGTAGTTTATAGAGAGGGCATCATGTTGGGTGGTTGTATCTACCTTCTAAAGGTGCATCGAGTGGTGTTCTTATCATGTTCGATAAAAGAGTGGTGGACAGAGTAAAGGAATGTGTTGGTGAATTCACTGTGGTGTGCTCCTTTGTAAATGTAGAAGATGGGTTCCGATGGGCATTTGCAGGTGTCTACGGTCCTAATATTAACTCAGAAAAAAGCTTATTGTGGGAATAATTGGTCGGAATCCTTAGTTGGTGGGAATTACCAAGTTGTAGAGGGGGAGACTTCAATGTATCTCGCTTCCCAAATGAACGGTCAGGTACATCCCACATTACTCCCGCAATGAGAGAATTCTTTGATTTCATTTTAGAACAGGAGTTCATGGATATTCCACTAACGGGAGGCTCATATACTTGGCCCAACACTCAAGAACTTCATTCTTGGTTGAGAATCGATAGATTTTTGTTAACTTCAGAATGAGAATTACACTTTCCTGATGTAATTCAAAGATGATTACCTAGAGTTTGTTCTGACCACCTATCCTTTTGGATTGTGGAGGCATCCAAGGAGGCAGAAGGTATTTCAAATTCGAAAATATGTGGCTTAAATCTGACAATCTTGTAGACAGGGTCAGGCAATGGTGGTCTTTGTACGAGTTCCAAGGATCTCCAAGCTACATTCTGGCGAGAAAACTAAAAGCGCTGAAATATGACTTGAAGTTATGGAATGAACAAGTGTTTGTCAATATTCTATTACAGCGACGTTCCCTTATGGAGGAGTTACAGGGCCTGGAGGGTGAGGAGGAGGCAAGAATTCTTAATGAAGCCGAAAAAGCTCGCAAGAGACAGGTAGTTACAGATCTTGAACGAGTATTACTAATGGAAGAGACCTCTTGGAGATAGAAGTCTAGGGCTTTATAGCTTAAGGAGGGAGATAGGTGCACAAAGTTCTTTCACAGGGTAGCTAATTCGCTTCAGAGGAACAACGCTATAGGTACTTAATGAGTGATGGTGCAATTCTTTTGGATCAGCCAAGTATTGAGGAGCACATGGTACAATATTATGAACATCTCCTATCCGAACAACAATCTTGGAGACCGTTAATAGATGGGTTGACTTTCTCAGCTTTAGATCAACAATGTGCTAGGTGGTTGGAGAGGCCCTTTGAAGAAGAGGAAGTATGCAAAGTTGTATGTGGCATGGCTAGTGATAAGGCCCCTGGCCCTAATGGAGCAAATCCCGGACATATCCAATCTTTGAGGGCCCTACTTCTTTGTTTCGAAGCCGCTTCGAGTTTGAAAGTTAATCTCTCAAAGTTTGAGATGGTACCAGTGGGGAATGTTCCTGAAGTTGCAGCTCTAGCCTCTCTCTTGGGATGTAAGGTATCTTCTTTACCTCTTTAGTATCTTGGATGATCATTGGGTGCCTCCTTCAAATCAAAGCAGATTTGGAATCCTGTGATTGAAAAGATGGAGCGTAGGCTGGCATTTTGGAAAAGGTTGTATTTATCGAAAGGTGGTAGGCTTACATTGATTAAAGTACTCTCTCTAACTTACCCACCTATTTTTTGTCTTTGTTCCCACTCCCAGCAAAGATTGCCAATCGTATTGAGAAGTTACAACGTGATTTCTTGTGGAGTGGTTTGGGGGCCAATTCAAGTTCCATTTGGTCAATTGGAACAAGGTATGCATTCCAGCCTCTGGGGGTGGATTGGGTATTCATAACTTGACGAAATTCAATCAAGCTTTATTGGGTAAATGGTTGTGGTTGTACCAACAAGAATGGGGGGCTCTGTGGAAGTTTGTCATTGATGCACAGGTTGGGGAAGCATGGGGTGGTTGGTGCTCGAATAAGGTATGTGATTCACATGCAGTAGGGTTGTGGAAAAACATTAGGAAGGGTTGGGAGACTTTCAGGAGACATACACATATTGTTGTAGGCGATGGCTCTCTCATTAGATTTTGGCATGATAAATGGTGTGGTGAATGTTGTCTCAAAGACACATTCCCGCTATATTTGAGTTAGCACGAGTAAAGGATGCAGCGATAGCGGACCTTTTTGTTTTTTCTAATGGCTCCCCTCAATGGAATGTAGACTTCACTAGGGCGGCCCAAGATTGGGAGTTGGAGGTTATTTCAGATTTCTATGCAGCTTTGTTTGTTTGGACAACAGCTTTGGACAAAATTCTCGCCACAAATAATCTAAGGAGACGTCGATTAATGGTATTGAACTGGTGTTATGTGTAAGAAAGATGGCGAATCTGTTGATCATTTGTTTCTACATTGCGAAGTGGCCAGGACCCTGTGGGCTGATTTTTTTATAGGACTTGGTTTATCATGGGTCATGCTTGGTAGATTGGTGGACTTTCTAGCAAGCTGGAGAGGCCTTCGAGGAAATACACAAGTTGTAGCAATATGAAAAATGGTCTCTATATGTATGTGTTGGTGTATTTGGCGGGAGTGAAATGATAGAAGCTTGGAAAACCAAGAGAGAACAATGGAGGAGTTGAAAGTTTTTTTTTTTTAAACATTGTTTTCTTGGGTGGGGGCTATTGTTTGTAATGGACTCAATGTCCATGACTTTCTTCTTTTAGTTGTAAATTATAGATAGGTATTTCTCATGTATATTTCCTGTATACATGGGCTTTGCCTATTATTATGAATAAAACTTATTGATCACTTGTCAAAAAAAAAAAAAAAAAGGTTTTTGAACCAATCTTTATCATAGTAGACATGTCTATTGGCACCAGAATCAGCACCGCCCTTCAACAAATTGAACCATGTTAATGTTTGTAATCATTACTCCAAACAGCACGTCAGTTACATTAACTTGATTTTTTTTTTGCTTTTGAAACTTGCAAATCTGAACAAAGTGCCCACTTTTGCCACAAACAAAACAAGCTTGATTTTGTGAAGGGGATCCTTGGTTCTAATTCTTTTGGCTTGGAAAGCCCTTTTTGTGAGGTCTACTAAATTTTTTGATTTTTTTTTTCTTCACAACTTCAATTGACTATTTCTTGGATTTTGACATTTGGGCAAGCCACCATTTTCTCAAGGAATAATTCTATTTGAATGACTTTACATCACACACCATCCACATGATATAATTTGATTTGGAAGATTAATTTTAAAATTTGAATACTACAAATGAAATTATGCGATGTGGATGGTGTGTGGTGTAAAAGTCTTCAAATAACATTACTCTCTCTTTTCTAAAATTAAATATACCTTTGTCGCGGAATTCTCATTGCCATTTTGAATCATCAAAGCATATTGGCCTCTAGCTTCCTCCTCTACGCGAATACATGTGATTAAGGTTTCTAAGGATGTCTCATTTTGTTTGTGGCGCATCGACTTTTGAAAATCCCTCCACGAAGGTGGTAACTTGTAAATAATGCCACAAACAATTATATTTTCTCCAATCTTGATGCCTTCAAATCTAACCTCTACTACAATCATTTGAAAATATTGTGCTTGCTCTGCAGCGGGCTTTCCATCTACCATCTTATATTGAAATAAACGACTTGCTGCATATTTCTTTGCTCCGGCTTCTTCCGTAGAGGATATATGATATGCAGCAAGTCGCTTCTTTTGATATCAAATGGTAGATGGAACATCCGTTGTAGAGCAAGAACGGATTTGAAGGCGTCAGGATTGGAGAAACTCTAATTGTTTGTGGCATTATTGACAAGCTACCACCTTCGTGGAGGGATTTTCAAAAGTCGATGCGCCACAAACGAGAGGAGACATCCTTGGAGACCTTAATCACACGTATTCGCATAGAGGAGCAAGCTAGAGGCCAATGTGCTTTGATGATTAAAAATAGCAATGAGAATTTCACGACAAAGGTAAATTTAATTTCTGAAAATGGTGACTTGCTCAATGGCCAAAATCCGATAAATAGTCAGTTGAAGCGGCAAAGAAAATTTTCAAACAATTTAGTAGACCTCACAAAAAGGGTTTTCCAAACCAAAAGAATAAGAACCAAGGAATCCTTTCTCAAAATCAAACTTGTTTTGTTTGTGGCAAAAGTGGGCACTTTGCTCGGATTTGTAAGTTTGGAAGTGAGGAAATAATCTTCAAGTTAACGTAACCGAGCAGCTGTTTGTAACAATGATTACAAACATTAACATGGCTCAATTTGTTGAAGGGCGTGGGCAGATTCTGGTGCCAAGAGGAATGTTTGCTATGATAAAGATTGGTTAAAAAATTATACTCCATTTGAAGAAGAGAACTATTATGCTTGTTGATTTAAGTAAAACCAAGTTTCTTGAGAGTAGTAAAGTTGAGCTGAAATTCATCTATGAATGTATACTGGCGCTCAAAGATGTGCTATATACACTGTCTATGAGAAAAAAAAATTGATGTCATATTTTTTGCTCAAGAAGGCTGGCTTCAAACAAACTATGGAATCTAACCAAATATGTAATTGCAAAAAAGGGAATTTTTGTGGGCAAGGGCAATGCTTGTGATGGAGTGTTTAAATTGAATGTTGAGAATAAAGTATCGAATGTTTATGTTTATATGCTTTCTTCATTAAATTCTTGACGTGCATGTTTATGTCATATTTATAGTAAATATGTTGCAATCATGAGTAGTTTAGGATGAATTCCCAAACTGATAAAAGATTTTCAGAATTGTGACATTTGTAGTCAAGAAAAAATTACAAACGGGCCTCTTAAAAGTGTCGAAAAGAATACCGAATTGTTAGATTTAGTTCACACCAATCTTTGTGAATTTGAAGAAATTTTAACTCGTGGAGGAAATGTATATCTTATCACTTTTATTGATGGTTCTTCACGATATACTTATGTTTATTTATTAAAAAAAAGAAAAAGTGGAGGCTTGTGATGTGGACCTGATAGGACTTGGTCACTCCATTGTATTTTATATAGTTTAAAGAAAAAGCTAAAGCCAAGGAATTAAGTGGACCAAGTTAGCTACCTCTTTTGGTAAATCCATTCTGTTAGAGGGACAACACACCTTGTGTTTTGACAGTTCAGAGTCTTCCAAAGTGATGAGCACATTGTAGGACTATAAAGTTCTATCTGGGGTAATATAGGTTGGGGATTGTGGCAGACTGGTATTTTCTTGGGTTGATCTGCATCTCTCTGCACTTACCCTTGGGAGTGCAAAGATCAAGTTTAGCCATTGAGGTGGAGATAGATACATCCCTATGGCGTTATATTTTTCGCTGCTCGGCATATTCCCTGATGCTCTTGTTTGTTTGTCTCTACCTTTCATTTTTCATTACATATTTTTAGGGTATAAAGTTTTCTTCTTTCCCGATAAGCAATAGAAATCTATTTACAGAATTAGAAAATCTAGAATGCAGGAAGTGTACAAGAAATTCCCCTGAAGAGTTAAAATCCACAGATGGTAATGGAGAATGAATGGCAAAGCAAACTACCAGCTTTGTTAAAGCTCCTTGTAGCCCGCTGATCTCGAACACTACGATTTGAAACCGAAAATGTAGGATTAGCCCCCATGGAGTGCTATATATCATAGTTTATCATGATCCTCTATGACTATCTTGGGTAGTTTGTATTTATTTGATTTCAGTACATTTTTGGGGCTGTTGTCTGCATTTGTGTGCCACGTATCTGGAACTCTTGTGATTACAGATGTGCTCTGATGACTGTCTCCAGATCTATTCTCAGATATTGATTATTGACCTTGATAAATGCCAGCTATCTGTGCAAATTTGGTTAGGAGTCATAACTGTATTTAACGGCCATGCAAATCCATGGTACAGAACTCTGTAGAGATTTTTCTACTCTTTCTTATGTCCTTTAAAATATGAGAGTTTATGCAAGGAATTTTGTTGAAATGACATCATTGATGAGGGGTCAAATTCTCATTTTTTTAGCGACAAGTTAGGTTCCTATGTAAATTCTATGCATCTAACGTTTATCCGATTGTTTGAAATAATGTTCCCTGCCCTTTTTGTTTCTTGTGGTTTACGCATTGGAGCCTGATACATATAGATATATTAACAGAAGTTTCTTGGTCCTGTGTTTTCCCCTTTCTACATTGCCAGACTTCACGAGAATTGAGAAAGAGTCTAAAGCAAGCAGAGAAGGGCAGGGAAGTAGTGACCTCGACAGGTGGTCATGGATGAAGTTAAGAATGTGGAGGATTCAAGGATTCAAATCTTCATTACTCTGCACTCAAAATTGCTCATATGCTGCCGAAAGTTTGGTAAAGGTAGTGATGGGCCAAATCATACTCGGTTCTTAGGTGGTTTCATAATGGTTTGATTGGTTTTTTATAACAGGGAGAAATTACCTATTTAATTAGGTTATTGTTCTTCCAGATTTTTGCTGTCACAATCTTTCCATGTGTGTGGTGAACCGAAGCAACCTATCGAGTAGATAAATCAAGTTGACGAATTTTTTTGATTAGATTTATTTATATAAATCAAAGAGAGAGAGTTTCTGGAACTTTTTGTTGAATAGAAGAAGGTCCTTAAGAGTGGACAAGCATGTAGTTTAGCATTTGATGTATTGACTGCATATAATTTCACTTGTCACTGAGAGCTTCAAAAGAATATTTTCCACTTCTGTATCAGCGCAGTTCATTGCCAAAATGATAAATGTTTCATGTTTTTAGTGATGTGTTTGGTTCAGTAGGTGTTGTTTTCTGCTATTTGATGAAATGGAAGGGAAATTATTTGTCTGATTTGTTATCTCGATTGCGCGGTTATAGCTATAATAGCTACTAACCATAGCCTTTTGGCCGTTTTGGAAAATGATAAGACATACAACTCTTTTTACAACGAGATAACCGCGTTAACAATCGTTAGTTACATCGAAAATGCACATACTGGGTTAACACCTTTGGTTGTTTTCTGAAATGCACTGTTGTTCTCTACAAGGAAAATGTTTTGAATGATCATATCAATTTACGTGTTATATTTTATTTTTTATTTAAAATGTTAACTTATGGAGCTACTTAAAATATCACAGCAATCAATTTGATTAAGGATTATAAAATAAAAATAAGAGTAGCATTATTTGTTGTTGAAGCCTTAATTAGAATGAAAAATTCTATTCATAAACTTCACAAATCACATACCATTTTTTTTGTTATTTTTTTTAATTTTTTTCTCTTATCAAATGTATTGTATATAGATGATGAGTAGATGAATTCAATTGTTTTAAGAAAAATAAAATTTAAAAAAGAAAAAAGTTATGATGTATAGTATACGAGGTTTATGAATAGCAAAGTTGAATTAAAATTCATGCTTGTTTGAAAATATGTAATTCACGGTTTTTGTTTTCTGTTTTTGTTTTTACTTTATTTTGGAATCCCGTAACTTCCCAGTTCACTTAAATAGGCGTGTTTCATTTTCTCAAGAATTTTTTAATTTTTTTTTAAAATTCAAAATCAAATCAAGTATTTTTAAATCTAAAAAAAAAAAAATTAACTTTTTATCCAATAATTATTCAATCATTATTGAAAATTTTAACAAAATTCGAAATAATTGTATCTCTTAAAAAATCATATTCAAACTTTTAAACTCTATAATATACTTTTATAGATTCTAATGTAAAATATATTTCAAAGAAAAGTATTCAACATTTTCTTTTTCCCTTCACAAAATTTCATAAATAATTTAAAAAACTTCACAAAAATTATGAAACCAAACATTCGCTTATAACCTCTTTCGGAATATTGCTTTTAGTTTTTTTTTCTTTTTGGGGGCTATTATGAAATTTTGTTGATGACTCCCGAGAAGCGAAGTTGCAACTATTCTTTTGCCAATTCAGCTACTTGATTTGACACTTTATTGTCAAAATCACTGTTCTCCCACTCGGCCAAAAAGCAGCGCATGATCCTTTGGGAGAGAGAGAGGGCTGTGATTGAGTAGCTTATCATTGCTTCTCAAAGCTGTGAAGAGCCGGCCATACACATTACACACACACCAAACACGTTGAATTGATTCTTTTTTGACGAATGACTAGAGATCGCACTATCTCGTACAAAGTTCCATACGTTTGTCCCTTTTTATTGAAACCCACTTTGAAAATATCACAAATTCGATTGTTTTCACATTACAATTTAGGCAAATGAATCATATTGTCTTCTTTGAGTATCACTTTTCTCGTCTCCTTTGGCCGTCCTGATCACCATGCCCACTTCAGCTCAGCTCTACCTTTTGAACTCTCATCTCTGTACTTGGCATATCAATATCAAAAAGCAGTTATTTATATCTTAGAACACAAATTACTGCTTATTATATACTGTTCACATGTATTTTTTCATATCATTGACATTACTGCATGCAACATCAAATGCCACTTCTTCTTCTTTCTTTTTCTTTCCCTTTATACAGGATGACAATTAGAAATGAAGGAAGCTATTCAAACTGGACACACTCTGAATTCCTTAGCCAAAAAAAAAAAAAACTTTGTAATGATAAAAACTTGCATGTCTATCAAATGACATCCTCCGCCATCTCACTTTTATGTGCTCAACTTTGAAGTTCCAGTTGAACCTTTATGCGAGGGGTAAAATATCTAGACTCAATATCAGACCTAGCCTACTAGGCCACCACCAGAGGACAAAGAGAGAAGCAATGAGGCAAGAGAGAAAGGGGTGTCAGAAGGCAAGAAGAGGGTGTCAGGAGAAAGTGAGAAAGGAAGAGATGCTCAGATACGTAAAATGGACCATGTCTCATCACTACAAGGGGGCACACAGAAAGAGATATCAAATAAAGGGGGACGTCCAGATTACTTCACAAGGGGCTTCTCCTTCGACTTCTCCTTCAACCTCTATAGAGAAAGCTCCAGAGAGAACATCTTCTTCAGCATCCTGCTCCCATTGTACAGTGAGAAATGAAAGACTATGAGAGACTGTAAACAAACATATTATAGTAGATTTTTCCTCTCCAAACGCCCATGGATGTAAGCGACATGTGGAACTACGTAAATTTGTGTGTCTCTTTCTCTCTATTTTCTCTGCACTTATTTTCCACTCACCGTCATGGATGTACACACTGACACCATACAGCCGCACCAGACCACTGTCAAGAGCTCCAAATAACACTTATCGAGGCCTGAATTGTCATAACGGGCCAATAATGACTCTTTCTCCCCTTCCGACTTATTGTGCAATTTTTCATGCATTAACTGTGGCGCTGTCTGTGGGATATGATTTACTCTCTACGCCGGAGGTGAGAGAATGATGATTTTCCGACACGCTGAATAATTACAAGACAAGCAGACAACATTCTCCCAGATAAGTGTCCTTCATTTTTCAGCTTTTATATTTATGAAAAATACTGTTGCAAAAAAAAAATTGCTTTTTCTCACCTAGGTAGGAACCAAAGCTCCTCGCCACTGCACTCTGTACACTTCAGATGCACTGTGAAAAAATGGAGTACATTGAGAGCACTATTCACATAAGAGGCACTCTACCCATGCACATATACTTCCCGAGTCGTTAGCACAATGCATTGCGCACACCACGATACTGTACACCTAAGTGCACAGTACCATGCACAGGGGGAATGCACAGTACCATGCATTTACCGGCCATGCATGGCACGATGCAACACAATGGGTGCACGTCCCGTGCACCTGAAACCCACCTCGGGCATATGCCGTGGGCCAGCCGGATTGTCATAACGGGCCGGTCGTGAGCCTCCCCCCCCGCGGCCCCATGCGACCATTCGGCGGCCACCACTTAGGTTGTCAGAGTTTTCTGTTTCCAATCGACCACCTCCCATGCAAGCCGAGTGTGGCATTGTGCCTTGCTTGCCTTGGCACAAAACATAGGGCGCACGGGGAACAACCGCAAGTCTAGTGAACTTGCCGACGACCACCACGTGGTCCACTGACAGTTTTTGTCTCGGACCGACTCATCTCCGCCGCCTGGGACTGAGCACGGTGCACCTAACGAGTGCACGACAACGTGCACTCGAGAGGTGGCTCATTCTGGGCTGTGAGCTTGTTGAACTAGACTTGCCAGTGCGTGGCCAGCCGGCAATTTCTGTCCTTGTCACGATGGTCCATGTCGACGGGTGACATGCACACTGTGCGCTACAGGAGGCAACGGGCGCACGATGCCTTACGCACGACAGCCCCCCTTCCCACGGCACCCACGAGCTAGCGGGATCACCACCTAGAATGCCAAGCCCGCTGACAATTTCTATTATCGACAGGACACTCCACGGGCACCCCAGCTTAACCCAAGTGGTTGTTCGGCAGCCCAGTGGTAGGCGTCCCTCCTTAGCCCAAGACCTTCCTCAGCCACCCAACCACTTCCTATGCACGGGTTTTCCTCTGCTCGGGACTCATCTGCACGGATTCTCACCTGTTCGGGACAGGATATAGAGTTGCATGTGTTCTCACCTGCTCGGGACTGGATATGGTGTTGCACGAGTTCTCGCCTGTTCAAGACAGTACCCAAGGTGCACGAGACTCACTTGCTTGGGGCAATTCCTAGATGTACGGGACACATTTGATTAAGTGCAATACCTCGACTACAAGGGACTCATCAGGCCACACATTGCGCAGTCACCCACATGGCCAAGACTTGTAGTGCGAGAAAGTTATACGGCATTGCAAGGGTTGTAAAAAGAAAAAGAAGAAGAAAGGAGCAAGAGAGAAACAATCAGCCGCGAGCATTTTCAGTCGAGTAAAAATTGACTACAGCAACTAAAACTCTCCAGTTTGTCTCTCTCAAAATTTATGTGAATTTATTTCTACTGACAAAATTGCTTCCTGTGGTGTGGAACACTGGCCACGTAGCCCAGCCAGGGCACTACCCTGACATCCCAATATAACTCCGTCGGGACAAATTGTTTGGCACTAATGTGCATGCAAGCACGATCACCTCACTTGGTGGGTAACTTCCCGACCCCTAACAACCAGTATTTAAGTGTGCACCACGCATGAGCCATGCACGGTACACGTAATGGAGAATAAAGAAAAACCTTGCCCCCATCGCATGCTGTATAAATTGCATGGCATCGCAAACACCCAAATCTTCTTCATCATCGAAACATGACAACCCGTAGGCCTCATCGGCTCATCTCCAACCTTCGTCGCACTCCTATAGAGTAATTCAGGTTTGCCACCTCACATTGTGACTAAGCCATTTACGCTAACCGAGTTGACTTTTTTTTTTAGCAAAGACAAGCACCTCCGTTAGCAAAGTCGAGTCCCTAGACTTGCCACGACACAATGGTCGAACACAAGTCTCTAGACTTGTCGACCCTCACGCCAGCAAAGCCGAATTCCTAAACTCGCCAAGATGCATTGGTCGAGCTAAAAGCCCCAGAGCTCACTTACACGACCAGTTGGAAACAAGTTCTTAGACTTGCCGACCTTCGTGCCATCAAGCCAACAAAGTTTAGGTTGGGAACTAGTACCAGAACTTGCCCAGAAGGCCAATCAAACACAAGTCCCTAGACTTGTAGAACTTCGGCTGATATGAGTCCCTAGACTGGCGCTGAGTGTCACACTTGAGCCATAATCGCTGTCAGTGAGTTACCTCTAGGAACAAGCCTTTAGAGTTAACGGGCCTCTGAGCTCCACAACCGTCTTGTGCGGGTTGCCTTTGGGAACGAGCCGATGGGCTTGACAACCGCCTAAAATGGACCCAGAGGGTCGACGGGCCCTCTGACCGCTTTGCGTGGGTTATTTCATACACACTCCAACATCAACAAAATTGAAAACGAAAACATTAGGCGAACATACACTTTCCAACACAAAAGGCATACATACAAATGCACCGTCGGACTATGCACATTACGCGATCGAGCACACCTCCCGCCACAGTCAAGCTCCACGCTTGCATCTTACGTGGTCGAGTACATCTATCGCCACGTCCAAGCTTCACGCTCTTATCTTACTCGATCAAGTACATCTCACTCCATAATCGAGCTACACGCTCACACTTTACATGGGATGTGTCCATCTCTAGCTTATCTTGCTAAGTCATGCCACACACTCGCACCCCATGAGTATAGTTCATCTCCTGCCATAGACGAACTATATGCTCTTGCTCTACGCAGACAAATCCATCTCTCGCTCATCTCACTAATGACGAGTTTCAAGCTCGCACTTCAAGTGGTCGAGCCCATCTCCCGCCTAATCCTGTGCTAAAAAATATTTACTACTTAATGCGAGAGGAAATAATGAATAGGGACCAGCTCTCAAAATTTATTTCTCTACAAACTGGGGTGGATCAATTAGACTGCATATTTTACCTCTGAAGATTCTCAAGGACTTATTTTTGAAGCAAATTTTCCTAAAAAATCGTGGGCAACTATGATGAGGTAAAATATCTAGGCCCAAGACCATGCCCAGCCTGACCACCACTAGGGGACAAGAGAGGAAGCAGGGAGGCAGGGGAGAATGGGGGTGTCAGAATGTAAGAAGATGGTGTTAGGAAGTAAATGTGTTAGGAAGTAAAGGGACAGTGTCAGGAGAAAGTGAGAAATGGAGAGATGCTCAGACATGCAAAGCGGACCATGCCTCACCACTGTAGGGGCACGCGGAAAGAGATACAAGATAAAAGGGGACGTCCAAATGACTTCACAAGGGGCTTCTTCTTCAACTTCTCCTTCAACCTCTGAAGAAAGAGCTCTATAGAGAACATATTCTCCAGCAAATAGATCTACTGCTTCCATTGTACAGTGAGAAATGAAAAGTTATGAGAAATTATAAACAAGTATATTATAGTGAATCATCCCTCCTTAAACGCCTGTAGACGTAGGTAACATGCCAAACCACATAAATTTGTATGTCATTTTCTCTCTATTTTTTCTGTACTTGTTTTTCATTCATCGTCATAGATGTACGCTCTAACATTGTACAACAGCAGCAGACCACTGCCGAAAGCTCCAAACAACACCGATCGAGCTCATATCGTCATAGCAGACAGAGAATGACTCTTTCCCTCGTTATGATCTATTGTGCAATTTTTCATTCATTAACTCTTCAATTCAACCAGATAATCAAATTTTCATCCCCAATTTAAAAATCAGCCACAATAAAACGTAGAATCATGATTCAAATCAAGACCTATACATATAAAATCATCACTTTTTTCTCAAAATTTAATTTGATAAAAAAATATAAATTTTATTACTTATATTTATCTTTACCATATTAACTTGAGAAGAGCGCCTTAAGTATTTATTGCATGTGGTATTCACACTAATAAATCTATTCCTTAAACTTAACAATGACGCATTTAACAAGAAACAAAGCAAGACCTAGAGATGACTTGGTTGGTAGGGCTAAAATTACTTCCTTAACCCCTTTTTCCCTTTAATTACTCTCCCAAAAATTAACTTGAGCATTGAAAGATATCTCCCCAATAACATATGAGAAATTTTATTTTACAGTTTTTAAATGAAAATTGCGTATGCAGATTTGTTGATGTGTTTCGTTAAATAGAAACAAATATTATTTTAAGAAATATATTATTTTAATTTTAAAATTTTTTTAAAGACAACTGTTTAAATTTACATAAACAGTCCCCATTCTGGGACTAGAGAACTTATTTGGGGTGGCTTCTTCTCTTGTTTTGTAGAGCTCATAATGTTCGTTATTGTCCAAGACCTTTTATCTTGGTTTCTATTATAGTTTAGATATAAGAAATAAAATCTATTTAAAAAAAATCTATTTACAAATTTATTTATTGGCACATAAAATACATAAGGTTGCGACACATTAATTATTATAAAAACTTATATTTTATTACAATGAATAATATCAATATGTTTGCATCCAACTTTAATATAATATTTTTTAATTATTAAATGCTTTCTAAATAAAAATACATGATTTATTAAAAAAAAATTAAAAATACGTGATATATATCGTGGAGAACGTCTTATCAATTAGGTGACGAACAAAATCGGAGAAATGAAGTATAAATCGACCAATCCGTCCTAAAGATGTGCGAGACTGCTATCAGCATCCTGATTGCATTGTTCAAATGAGAAGATCGGTTCAAATTTATATAATTGATATAAAAAATATCTTATATTAAATTAAATAAATTTAAAATAATTTAAATTTTTATTATAATTATTGATTAAAAATAAAGAATTATAATTGATTCATTAAATATTAAAATATTAATTTTATATTCTAAATAAATATTAAAATATTAATTTTTTATTCTAAACAAAAATATTATTTAATTTGTAATTAAGAAATTTAGATAGAAATTTAGATAAATTTAATCCAATATATTTTGTTATAAGCATTAAATGGTTTTTGAAAATATAATTTTTTTAATATTAATTTAATTAGAATATAATTATTATTAAAATTTAATTAATATAATTATAAAATGTGATAAAAATAAATTAAATAAAAAATTATTAAATTAATAATATTTTATTATTATATAGAAAGTTAATTAATAATTAAGATTGAATTTAAATGAAATAGTAAAAATGTGACGTAGACTTATTAGGATTGGTAAATGTAAGCCAATGAGATGCTCTAATACGCCCGTTCCCATGGCACATACGTAATTTAGCCAAACACCAGAGCCTTTTCTCTAACCGTCCCGATATTTAAATTTTAAATTAAACCCCAGGAGACGTGTTAGACTTTCTCTCTGTCTCCATCTTTGTCTCCTCTCATCTACCTGCGTCCTTCTGAAGAACAAACACACTTACTCCCAATCCTCACCGTCCCTTATCCCACGTCATCGATGCGTGCCTTTTCAATCCAACGGTGCATCCAGGCCCCAACAATTTAAAACACATTTCTAACTGACAGACAAGGTAGCCTCGGCCCCCCCAAGCCCCAGGCCCAAAGCTACGCACCCAGAGACTAGAGAGCCCCTTCCGTTCCTCTTGAGGTTTATCCCGACTCGCCCATTTTAACCAATAGCGAGGAGAGAGAGAAAGTATAAGAGAGAGAAAGCGAGAGAGAGAGAGGGAGAGAGTCTGAGAGAGGTCTGTTTTTGCATTTCCAGCTTGCAGAAGGGAGCGACCGTACATCTGGAAAAATTAGGGTTTTAAAGCGGAGCAAACGAATAGGCATAGCTATTGGGTTTCGTATCGACTACTTTCAAGCCCACGGTTTGTATTAGCGCTACAGCTAAGGTTAGAGTTAGAGTTGGGTTTGTTATCAGAAAAACTTCGATTTCGGTTTCTTCTATGCGTGGACAAACCTGTGGATTTGCGCTAAATTTTCACTCTCGATGCTCTGAAACGATTCGTTTTGGAGGTTTTGTGAAACTGGGTGTATGAGATATAGGGTTTCGTATTTGATGGACGAGATCTGGGAGCGGGCCGTGGAGACAGCGCTAGACGGCCAAACCGACCACGCCTCGGCTCGGACCCTGACTCTAGACGGCGCCGTTAAGTGTGTCCAAGGTCGGCTGCCCCCTCCGAGTCTCCTCGAGAGGTTCCTGAACCTCCAGCACCTCTCTATTGCTAACATCGGCGTCTCTTCCCTCGAGCAGTTCCCTCGCCTCCAAAACCTCCAGAAGCTCATCCTTTCCGATAATCGGATCGCCGGAGGTCTTGAATTCCTCGTTGAAGCTGGCCTCGACTCGCTCAGAGACCTCGACCTCTCCAACAACCGGATTCAGTACATCGAGGATCTCGCCCCACTTGCACAGTTGAAGCTGGTCTCGCTGGATCTCTATGAGTGCCCCGTTACGCGACTCAAGGATTATCGATCTAGGGTTTTTGGATTGATAAAATCGTTGAAGTATTTAGATAAGATGGATGCGGAGGAGAATGAGCGGCCCGAGTCTGATGACGAGGAGGAAGACGAAGAGGACGATGACGATGACCCGGGGAGTGGCGAAATCGACGGTGAGGATCGTCCCTTTGGAATGAATAATGGGCATAGTGAGGGGACCGAAGGGGTTGTAGATGTGGACGAGGATGACGAGAGCGATGCCGATGAGGAGGAGACCGAGACTGCTAGGAGAGTTAACAGGCCGGATCATCAGGCTAATGGGTTTCGTGTTGAGCGTGTTGAGGGCGAGGGTGGTGATGAGGATGAAGAGGAGGGCGATGATGACGATGACAATGAATCAGTGGAGGAAATCGATGAAGATGAGGGTGATGATGATGATGTAGTTGAGGTGCACGAGATTGAGGACAGTGATGATGAGGAAGATGGAGTTGAATATGAGGACGAGGATGAGGACGAGGAGGATGACGAGGATGAAGAAGAGGAGGTTGACAATGACGAGGGGGATTTTGCAGAGCTTGAGAGTACGGGGCGGTTGACGAGCACGGAAGGGGAGATTGATGGACACGAACAGGGCGAGGATGATGCCGACGAAGATGATAATGGTGAGACTGGGGAGGAAGAGCAGGGTGTTGAAGAAGACGTAGAGTTTGAAGACGAAGAAGAGGGTGAGGAGGAGGTGAGATTCCTTTTTATTTACTAACCCCTAGCTTTAAATTATGGCCTTTTTTCTCCTTTTAACAGCTGGGTCTATTTCGCTAGTTTATGCCTTTTACTTCTCTCTGCTGTTATATTTTTATAGTTTGGAATCTGGATTAGAACCCTGTTGCTTTTTTAGATTACTGATTGTATACAAAAGCAAAACCATTTCAACTGTTCACAGGTGTGAGTCGTACCTTCATGTCTTCATGCAATCTTCTGCTTCTGCCAGAGGAATTATTTTTCTGCATTCATTTACTCTCATTTGTTGCTTTATATGTCAAAGTACTTTAGGAGATAATTGCCACTTGCATGTCTTATGTAGTTACAGTCTAAACTTATTGGTAGCATACTCATTGTTGAACTGAGTGGTAGATGTACCCGAATGTGGATTTCGATGTAAGCACAAAAGGGTGTTAGGCATACGCTGTCTTGCATTCTTCTTCAGCAGACTCGGCTGAACTAAATTTTTGTAATCGGTAATCTCCTTAAAACGAGTAGTCTCAGGACAAACTGGTCTTGGTTCCAAACACTTATTCAACATTTTTTCTATGTTCTTATATGTAATTCGAAGAGTAGATAATTTATGAGATCCTGTTACCCCTAGGGGTTGGCTCAAGTGGTAAAGGCCTTGATCTTGTTGGTATGCTCCCCTCCGGGTCTAAGATTTAAATTCTCGTGGGTGCAAACAATTTCTAGGGGCCATCAGACTAGGGGAACTTCCCCTTAAATTATCCTAGGTGCACTTGCAGGAAACAGCTTGCCGAGTGCTTGTACACCCCTGGGATTAGTCGAGATTTTGTTCTCGGACACTTAGTGCCAATAAAAAAAGTTTATGGGATCCTGCCGGTTCACTACATTTGCTATTTTGAGCAAGATTCACTGCAACTTGCTTCTTTACCATGACAAGACTTTATAGTTTTTAAAGTTTTCCCTAAACTGCCCTTAAATCTACCCGTTGTATTTTTTATCATGGATTATTTAAGTTCCAATCGTCTTCCTTCATCTTTCTCCCTTGGTTTTCCAGGCCTTTTATGTTTCATTATATATTTGATTGAACATGGTCTGTTCCATATTTGAGGTTTTTAACCGTCCAATGTTATGTATTTTGTTTTGGTAGGATTTGGTGGTTCAAAAACTTATGAATTGTATATAGCTCATTCAGAGTACATTGCTGTAAAGACAATATTGCCAATATAAAACCATATAGAATTCATGGTCGAGTTAGGTTACCAATTGTCTAGATGATGGGGCTGCCTTTGTGCACCATATAGAATTCATGGTTACATAGTTGCTGACGAAATTGATGTACTTGTTGGTGTTGTGCTTTTTCAGATGTGGAGTTTTTAAAAAACAAATCCCGATATCGGAATATATTGTTCATTTAGTGTATTAATTGATTTTGCGTGATATATACTTGTCTGGATATTGGTTTTACTTTTGGTGCACTTGGTTTTCTCCATCTGGCATCCTTAATTATTTGTATTTATAGAAAAAACTGTGTATATTTTGGTTCCATGTTTTGGTTAAAGAGGATGAGTTTTCCTTTTCATTTACAGCCTTTTTGAATTATTTTGATTTTTAGTTTCTTGTTTTGAAGTCTGTTATGCTTTTTGGTGATAGCCTTTTATTTTGTTAATTTGAGTGTCGCACTATTTCTAAGAATATTTCGAATTTTCTGTTATGGATATAAGTTCACACAATCTTTGCTTCAGACATGAATACTACTGATGATTGTATCAAATGCTCTGTTGTTTCATGAACTTTCCTTGGTTGTTGAGATATTTCCCTGGATTTTTGTTACAATCCTATAACAATGTTACAGATTTAGAGTTATGATGATTTACCCCTTTTTTCATTTCTTTTTTAATCTATCAACTGAGATAATTTTGCTTGAATGACAGGAAGAAGACTATGGCGCCGGCTATGTAGTTCAACCAGTGGGGCAGACTGAAGAAGGTGATGCTGGAGGTAGTGTCATGGAACCAGGAAATGAAGTTGATGATGCTGAAGAGAAGGAAGAAGTTGAAGATGACAACGACGATGATGACGACGTTCGGGTGCTGCCGCCCTCCTCTTCTTCTCAACTTAAGAGGAAAAGGAATGGAATTGCAGACAAGGATGACAATGGTGAGAACGATGAAGAGGAAGATGATGTTGTCGATTGCAGCAAGTCAACAAAGAAGCATCGTTAGCACTCACTTTCAAATCTCCTTTTTTAATGTCATGTTAAATTGTCTTTGAAACAAAAGGAAAGAGGTGAACCTCACATTAGATTTAAGATTGGTTGGACAATTAGGGGAATGGGAAAATGTACGTTGGGGTGGTGGCACATCTTTAGTTCAAAAAGCCGTTAGTCTTTGTCCCCGCTGATATAGCCGTTACTCTGTTTTTCAAATGGCAGTTATTAAGGAGACTAGTAGGAGGTGACCGGAAGGGGAAGAAAAAAAAAAGGACATTGGAATTTGTTTTTTCTTTAGTTTGTGACTTTGTCCAAGCAGTTTTTGAAAAAAAAAAAAAAAAAGAAGAGAAGGGGGGGTTTTGTAAAACGCTTGTAGATATAGTTTATCATCCTTTTCTATGTTTTATTCCAGTCAAGTGGGCTTTAAGCGTTATGACGTGTTCATCATTTTTCTATCCCTTTATTTCATTTTTGACCGTTCGTTTAAAATTTAATGTCTTTAGGTTTGTTTTTTATATTTGTTGTCGCAGGGAAGTAGCCCAAGTGACAATAAGATGTTTTTTTATTCGGAAATTTCTGATACTTGATCGTGCGACATGCGTCCTGTAAACTCTGATCCAATGGTTTAGAGCCAACTTTTCTATCGATAATATATAACCTTTATTGAAGCGAGGGGGAGTCACTAAAGCCGAGCTCAAGCTCCAGCTTAACTTTGATGCGGCTTTACCCTTTTCTTATCAAGCCGATGCAAGCTTATTCGTGTATAGATAGGCTAGCACACACTGTTTCGTGTCGTAAACGTGTGAGGACCTTGCGCGGCTTACGACTCAAAAGAGGTATTTCCAACTTCCGGCTGCCAGCTTCACATGAGCTGAAAAACTTTGATTGTCAATACCCGATTGGAATTATAATCCGGTTTCAAATTATCCATTTTTTGTAATGATGTTCATACAACTTTTTCTAACTCTTTAAATTAACTAATTAATATCAGTTCATATATAATGGATTTTTTTTTATTAAAGTTTTATTGCATAATTACAATTGCTAAGAAATTTGTAAAAAGGTTGTAAAAAATTTAAGATTCACGTTAAAAAAAAAAAAAAAAACTTTGGGATTTTTTATGGGGTGGTGTTACCCTAATGGTCGGTTATAAAATAAAATTTAAATTTCATGATTTTCAATATATTAATTATTGACATGTATAGAAGTAAGTTTTTTTTTTTTTTTTAAGTATATTTAACATTTTTTCATTTTATTTTATTGCATCTTTAAGCGCCGATTTTTCACTTGATTTAAAAATTTTGAAATTTTATTATTTTCAACTTTGTTTATGTTCACTCGTGTGACAAACATCCATGTCACTTGATCACTTGGGGCATAATGTTACCTTACACCACGCAAGTGGATAAGGTGCCACGTCTAGTAGCACAATATCTTTTCTTTATGATATGCTAACGAGTTGAAAAGAAACAACAGTGTCATCTCTCTCTTTCCTTTTTTTTTTTTTTCCTCCAAGCTGGAAGACATCTTGTAGTACTCGCCCAAAATTGCGTCATATACATGGAAGCCTCAAGTATGTTGCTATTGTCACCGGCATCAACTTCCCGATCATCACCACGATGTATCTCTTTCAACTCAAGACAATAAAAGTGCAAGATTGTAAGCACCACTCAAACTCTTGGACTTGGCAAAGGAGTTCGGCGATGGCGGCAACGGAGTTGTCCAGAAAGCAGCCATAGCCGGTAGGTGGGTCGCGGCACCAGTTATAGGCTGGTCTCTCTACATTCACAAGACAACAGAACGGGGCCGGGGAGCTTCTTGTTGTGGGAAACGTGGGTTGGAACTTGGTCCTTGTAATGGTCCTTCTAGGTTGTTGAGGTTCTTTTTACTTAGAAAAATTTTATTCATTATTTTTATACACTACACATTATATATTTTTTTTATTAAATATATCGTATATAAATGATGAGTTAACAAATTTAATAAGTTTAAAAATAATAAAACTCAAAAATTAATTTTAAAATTTTTTTTAAAAAATATGGTGTATGGTGTATGAGGATGATGAGTAGTAAAATTCAATTTCCCTTGACATGATCATAGTCTAGGCTTTATTTTGGTGGAATTTTCTGTCTCGTTCCAAGTAGTTGTTGTTGCTGTCATTGCAATCCATCAAGATAATTTGATTGCAAATTATACATCAAGTATCATTGCGGCAATTATAATTCGCTATGACTAAAAAAAGTTTATTGTATTTCTGAATTTTAAATTTGTATGGATCGATGACTAAAAACAAGTAACTTGGACGTGGCTGAGCCACTTGAGTTTGCCTCTAGTTGGGCCCCCATCAATTATTTACTTGGGCTGTGGTCTCAACATTGGTATTTTTTCCAATATTGGGCTCTTTGGGCCACTTTCGAGACCCGGATAAATTGACAGTACATGTGGTCTATCATGGTTTTATAACACGAAAAATGCTTAATGTGGATATTATAGTTTTAAATACAAAACATATTTCTGGAATATTGAGTTACATTTACTTTACATTGAAACTCATTAAAATTGAGATGAGACGAGATGAATTGAGTTGAGTTAAAATTAAAATTTAAATAAAATATTATTAGAATATTATCTTTTAATACTATTATTTTTTTAAAATTTTAAAAAAATTGAATTGTTTATTATATTTTATTTAAAAACTTGAGAAAATTATGATGATTAGATGAAATAAGTTGAGATAATTTTGGTATCCAAACATGGCCAAATGAACTTATAAATTGATGTGAATTTATATGAGACGTTAGATCTATTTTACAATAAAAATAACTATATAATTTAAAGTACTACATCAAATTACTTTAATTTGTGAGTGTACTTTTATAAAAATCCTTTATAATTACAACATTTCTTTATTGAAAAACATATTCTATGTGCATTGTACGGTATATGTATGCAAATCTCATTTGATAAAAAGAGTCCATACTTCAACTAAACATATTTCAACTCGAATTTAATGAAAATTCAAATATATATATTTTTAGAAAAATATCATTTGTAGTCAATTTTTTATCATATTAATTAAGATTAAAATTACAATAAAAATATTAAATTAAATTTCGTAAATTTCAATTAATTATACTCATTGAAAACTGTACTAATTCATCTGGGTTCTAAACAAAGTGTCTTGTATTAATTTACTTAAAAACGTTTTCCTCACGAATTGTTATCCTGAGCTAGACGAGGATGGTGCTACCCATGACTAGCGTATTAGAATCCGGCACCCAAACAGTCTCCCAACTGCAACCAAGTCAAGCTGCGGTCATCTGCCATTATTTCCTTTTGGCCTTTCCATGGTTAAGAGAGGAGCCCGTACTAAGTAAATCTCTCTTTCTCTGGGAGGCAGTCTCGATCAAAAGCTCTCGACGACTCAAATTTGAGGTAAATCGCTCACTCCCTATGTAGTTTAGAATACCATCTTAAATTTTTGTTGTCCATTTCATCTTTTAGATCAAAGTCGGGTTTTTTCTCTTCTTCACTCTCCTTCGCGAGTGAGAGAGATTTTTTAATTCTTCGCTCTGATCGTGTAAAAGTGATCTTTTTATACGCCTGGTCGCTACCACGGACGTTTTGGTTGCCGGAGAACACGAAGGATAAGTTAACAAAAACTTTTGGAATTACAATCTTAAGTGAAGAAAACTAAAATTAGACTGTGGAAAGAGGTTGAATTGGAATCCTGCTCGGTGATTTCTTTTTTAGTTGTGTTTTTGGGTAATTTAAAGTTTGATAAGATATATGTGCAATAAGCTATATCTATGGCGATTATATATATGGTTTCCACCCCTTATAGCCTTATAGGCGTAGCTTGCTTTCGACTTGGGTTTTATTTTGGGAGCTCTTATATCTCTTATTAAAGGGTAGCAATCGGAGTGTGGTTATTTCTTAACTCGTAAATCTTTTTATTGCAACTGTTTAATGGGAAATGATGTTTCTATTCTCTGGACGATTGCTTACACACCACCCTCTTTCAGAGTGGTTTGCTTCCACACCACTACTCCTTAGTGCAATCTCTTTTCCAATAGAAAAATTCTTAGGAAATTGATAGTTTTGTAGGTTTTTTTTTTTTTTTTTTTAAACTTTTTGGTGTGAATCAATATCGCGGTTCTTACTGGCTCAAAATGTGCATAGTCATTCGGTGACATTATTTGGATGAATAGGGGAGGTTATTAACATACTGATAAATAAATAAGAACAGAATCCAACAATTTGTAATTCTGAATGTTAAGAAATCACAAATTATATAGAATTTTGTACCTGAAGAGGTCTCAATTTGGGTAATTTAGTATGCATCATGTGTTTCACTACTTGGGAATAAAGATGACTGATTTTGTTTTCTAAGAAAGGCAAATGCAGAATGATTTGTTCAATTCTTGAATATGACTGTTACTTATAAAGAAAAAGATCTTGAATATGACTGGCATTAAGGAGTTCTTCCATGGAAGAAAAAATATTTTATAGAGAATTTCTTGAGTGTGGCTCATCCACGCCATTACAAAGTCGTCAGTTTGGAAATTGTACCAAGAAGGGTGACAAGATCAAGCGAATAAAGATTAACGCATAAAGTTTTTTTATTTACCATTTTTTTCTCAAAATGCATGCTGTTACAAAGCCCTACCTAAAGCCACCTATGGTTTACCTGTTACATAGCATACTATGTTATGAACCCACTAGGTAGAACTCACCCTTGAAAACTAGCTTACAAGGGAAGGGTGCTTAGGGGCTTATAAACCATCAACCAATCCCATACTTAGTCAATGTGGGATCGTAACAACTACCACGCTCCGCAACCGACGTCCACGGCGGTCCCGCGCTCACACGGGCTGGCTATGCGCTAGGTCTTTTCCTAGCTCCGGGCGAACACTGTCATGCTGGCATCACCCCCCGTGCCGCACGATTGCAACCGTCGCAACATGGCCTTAGATGTGGGGTGGCTCTGATACTATTTGTTATGAACCTACTAGGTAGAACTCACCCTTGAAAACTAGCTTACAAGGGAAGGGTGTCTAGGGACTTATAAACCATCAACCAATCCCATACTTAGTTGATGTGGGATCGTAACATACTAGTATTACTGGAAGGAGGTAAAAATTGATGCAATTGAGAATGTGTATTGACTTAGCTGTTACATATTTTTGATTTTTGTTTTACCTTTTATGTCTCCTATCTCCATTTCTTTTCTTTCCTATATATATGTACTCTCAATTCTGCTTACACAGATGTTGTTGCCGTGTTAGTTGTTACATTTCAAAGAACGAAAAAAGAAATTATTCAGAAATTTAATGGATCAAGGAAGGAGACCAAATGCGGTTGTTGCGAATGATAACAGCAAGATATACATGGACCTCAAGAGCATAATAAAGGAGCACACCCTCCCTTTTCTTCCTGCCAAATCCCTTTTCAGGTTCAAGGGGGTTTGCAGGGACTGGAAGCTCCAGATCTCAACTCCTTTCTTTGCCCACAATCAATCAAATAGTTTCCACAGTGTCTCAGGCTTCTTTTGCCAGTCTTGTTCAAACCCACCTACATTTATCTCCCTTGACCCAAATTCATATGGTGTTCCAGACCCATCTTTGCAATTTTTGCCTGAACCAGTTGACATCAGGAGTTCTTCCAATGGCCTACTGTGTTGCCAGGGTCGCACTGGCGACAATGCCTATTACATCTGCAATCCTGCCACCAAGCAGTGGAAGAAACTCCCTAAACCCAATGCTGATCATGGGTCTAACCCTGCCATTGTACTCATATTTGAACCATCTTTACTCAACTTTGTTGCTGAGTACAAGCTCATTTGTGCTTTTTCATCTGCGGATTTTGACAATGCATTGGAATTCGAGATTTATTCCTCTGCAGAAAATTGTTGGAGAATTTCTGGTGAGATATACTTTGGTGCTACAAAGATCAAGCCCAACTCTGGCGTCCATGTGAACGGAATTATTTACTGGCTTTCGAAAACTGGTGGGATTGTTGTCTTTGATCTCACCATGGAGCGGTCGCAACGCCTTTATGGTCACAAGAATGGCTTTTATAGTCATAATCATGGCTGCTTGGGAGTTATGAACGAGAAGCTTGCTTCAGTAATCAGTTCTTATAATCAGACACTAACTGTGAGTGTGCTGTCCAATTCCTACACAAACACAATGGCTATGAACAGCAAAGTCAAGGCTTGGGATACAAAACTCAGTGTCAATGTCGGTGAAAGTCCCGAGTACCAGGGACCTGTGCTCTATGCTTGTGAGGATGTAATAGTGATTCAGAGTGACAGAGGACTTTATTCATTTGACATGAAGACTCGAGAATTCGGACGCTTAACGAGTGAAGCTGATCATGATATCAGAGTGGTTGGATATATGAATAGCCTTGTTGAAATCTAGTTGGGTTTTTTTCTGTTCCACCTTTTCTTAATTTACAAGTGCTTGGACTCTCTTTCTATGTCTTTTGCTTTCTAGCCAAGAGATGACACGCTGGACAGTCATGTTAGGTGGCATGATTAGGAACATAGTCACGTGGTAGTCAGTGCAATAATTTAGAGATTCTGTGTTTGTATGTTGGCGTGTATTGTACAGTGAGGTATGCACATTTTATTTACTGAAAAAAAAATCTGAGTTTCAGGGAAATTCAATCACTTCAACTCGGAAAGGAAAAGCCAATGAATAGTGTTATTGATATAATTATTTTGTAACTCATTATAATCGGTCAATTAGTTTGAGTCCTTTACCTATGTTCAGAAAAAGATGGAAAAATAACCTAGGCCTCGAATGTTATGCAATTGTAATTTAGATGAGATATTTTGTTGAAAGTTAAATAAAATATTGTTATAATATAATTTTTTAATATAATTTTTATTTTGAGATTTGAAAAAGTTGAATTGTTTATTATATTTTATTTTGTAGTTTAGAAAAATTGTAATGATTATATGAGATAAGGTGAGATAGTTTGATTTTTTGTAACTAAACTAGTCCCTACTTTCTTAAGAGAAGAGAGTGTAAAGGCCTATTTGAAACAGTTCAGTCTAATTTTAAACTGAGTTTGACGTCCAAACACATAACTTCCAAATCATTAAAATATCACTTAACTCGAAATTTCTTTATACGTGAGATTTATAACATTTTTTAACTTAACATCTCTTTAAACATGAAACTAACAAATTTTTTTAAATTTTCATAAATATATTTAAATTTATTTTAACATCTAAACTCATTTTAGATGAGTCTCACAAAACTTATTTCATCATCTCAACTCATTATTATTTATAAAAAATTCATCTTAACTCAATTCCACGTCCAAACGGCTAAGTCAATTTATGCCTCAAGGAATTTATTTTCTGTTCACTAATTATTATATTATCCTTTAACCAATACTTTTAAAGCCCCACCTAAACATGTAAATTGACGAAATTATACTGTCAAAAAAGTATTTTCATCCCAAAGAAACGCAAAGCAGCCTTTGAGTAATTAAGTTGGATTCTAAAGAAGGTGTTCTAAAGTTTTCCTCAATAATTCCTACGGTGATCAAGGCAAAAATGTTGAAAAAAAAAAGTAGTGTAATTTCACAAAAAGAATTTATAAACTTACATTATTTTATATGATATATTGTATTTACTTTAAAATAAAATTAACTGTATCAGATCAAAGTGTATAATTTAATGTTGCAAAACTTTTTTTTGGCAAGAACATTCCTCCTTAGAAAAATAATAAATGAATTCCTATCCTAAGTTGGACTAGGATAGCGCTACGCTTGACTATAATGCTTATCCTGGCGTCCAAGCAGTCTTCTTAAGTGTAACCAAGTCAAGTCCAAGAGAGGACCCCATAGTACTCAAACCTCTCTCTCTCTCTCACTCTCTCTCAACCAAAAGCTCCGAACGATCCAAATTGAGGTATAATCGCTTACTCATTACGCAATTTAGAATCTCGTTTTCAAATTCTTGCAATAGTATTTTGTCCATTATCATCAAGTTAATCACGATTAGCACGCTTCTGTAACCTGTTGTTTCGTTTATATCAAAGTTGCGTTCTTGCTCTTGTTCACTCTCCTTCATAGGAAATATTGGAATTATCTGCTTTATCTATGTTTAAACTATTCGATCCTATAAAAGTGATATGTTTACGTGTGTCGTCGCTACCTGCGCTTGTTTGGTTGCCGGAGAATGCGATGGAGAAGATAACAAGAATTTCTATTCTTATCTGTTTCTTTTGAATTGCAAATATAGATTTGGAAAACTTAAATTAGACTGTGCTAACCGGTTTCATTGCTACTCTGCTCAGTGAATCTTTTTCTTTTTTCATTTTTGTGCAATTTTTAGTTTGCCCGTTACGCGTGTGCGCGCGCGCATTTCTCTTATAGGCTAGCTTGCTTTCTAGTTGGGTTTATTAGCACCTGGATGTTTATTAACTAGTAAGTTTGTTGCTTGCAATTGTTTGACGGAAAATGATATTTCTGTTCCTGGTTTCTTCCACACCACTCCTTAGTGAATTCTTTCTATTAGTATAAGGAAAACAAGATGCAATTAGAATGATAATTGGTCTGGTGGTATGATTCTTGCTCTGGGTGCAAAGGCCCCGGCTTCTTTTAATGCCTGCCCTAAATAATGACTTCCGTCAACATGCATCCTAATAGTCAAAGGGTGGGCTCGGGATGATCTGTAGACTTAGACATCTTGGATTCAATTCCGCACTAGGAGTCTCCCTAAATTACATGATGCATGATTCTAGCGAGTGAGGTTGTGTAACCGGGATTTACTCCCAAGAAGTGGATCTGAAGGGTTTTTTCTTGGTGAGTCTCCGTGTCAAAATATGTCCAATTTTAATGAGAACCAAAGACTAACTCAAGAAGGCTAGGTTTAGGATAGAATAGAAAAATTCTTAGCAATTTTATAGTTTCTTGTAATTTTATACTTTTGGTATGAATCAATCATTGTGATTCGTAGCAACCCATGACATTGCTTGGACAAATATCGGGGACGAGACATTTTGCATACTGATAACTAAACGCGAGCATAATCTGTCTTATTTGTAATTTGAGTATTAAGAAATTGATAATTATATATAATTTCTTTTATCTGAAGAATTTAATACGTATAACTTAGTTTATAGGCCAATGCCTTTCAATACTTGGTTAAGAAGATTATTGGATTAGTAAGTACATTGTTTTATTTAAAACTGGTTTTGAATATTGCATGCTGTTAGGTTGCTGTTAAATAGAATACTAGCATTGCTGAAAGGAGGTAGAAATTGATGTAATTAAGAGTTTGTGTATTGGCTTAACTAACTTAGGAGACATTAAAGTTAAGCATTTGGAAACAAATGAAAAAACTAAAACCAAATCTGTATAGTGAGACTTGATTTTTATGTTTACTTTTATATCTACTCTCTAACAAAGATATTGACGTGTTGCTACAGTTCGATAACTGTGAAAGAAACTTAATCAGAAGTATAATGGATCGAGGAAGGGGACTGAATAAGATCACTGCAAACAAAAACAGCAAGATATATATGGACCTCGAAGACATAATGAGGGAGCACACCCTTCCCTTTCTTCCTGCTAAATCACTTTTCAGGTTCAAAGGGGTTTGCAGGGACTGGAAGCTCCAGATCTCAACTCCTTTCTTTGCCCACAATCAGTCAAATAGTTTCCACAATTGCTCAGGCTTCTTTTGCCAATCTTTTTCAAATCCGCCTTCATTTATTTCCCTTGACCAGAATTCATATGGTGTTCCAGACCCTTCTTTATTGTTTTTGCCTGAACCGGTTTACATCAGGAGTTCTTGCAATGGCCTCCTGTGCTGCCAGGGTCGCACTCATGACAAAGCCTACTACATCTGCAATCCTGTCACCAAGCAGTGGAAGAAACTCCCAAAACCCAATGCTGATCATGGGTCTAACCCTGCCCTTGTACTCATATTTGAACCTTCTATACTCAACTTTGTTGCTGAGTACAAGCTCATTTGTGCCTTTTCATCTGCTGATTTTGAAGGTGCTTATGAATTCGAGATTTATAACTCTACAGAAGGATCTTGGAGAATTTTTGGTGAGATATACTTTGGTGCTGAAGAGCATAAGCCTAAATCTGGCGTCCATGTGAATGGAATTATTTACTGGCTTTTCGACAGTGGTGGGATTGTTCTTTTTGATCTCACCATGCAGCGGTCACAACGCTTTCATCATGGTGATATTAATGGTTGCTTGGGTGTAATGAACGGGAAGCTTAGTTTGGTTACTGTTTGTAACGAGACTCTAACTGTGAGTGTGTTGTCCAATACCTACACAAACACAATGGCGATGAACAGCAGAGTTAAGGCTTGGGATACAAAACTTAGTGTCAATATCAATAACAGATTGGAGCTAAGTGGTTTTGGTCCCGCATACGATCGGAGACCTGTGCTCTATGCCAGTGGGGATTTGATTGTAATTCGAGGTGAGAGAGGACTTTATTCATTTAACACGAAGACTCAAGAATTTGGAGGGTTAAGGGGAAAAGCTGATCATGATGATCGTTATGTAGTATTCATTGGTTATGTGAATAGTCTTGTTGATATCTAGTAGGGCTCTCTTCTTATACGTGCCTACCTCATTTACAATGCTTTCTAGCCATGCGATACACAATGGGCAATTATATCAGGTGGTACTGATTCGGAACTTACTCAATGAAATGAACTAGGGTTTTTGTTACTGATAGACATCTTGCTTTCCCTTTTTCTGCACAAAATGCAAAATGCAGTTGATTTTGGGTTTAGATTCTGATATGAAATGTATGAAATATATAGTTCAATAAAATTGTTTACGATTGGAAATTAGCTAGATAGGAAGTGGATGAAAGATATCTGGCTTTTGATTTGCTATCTCAGTTAAAATATGTAAACCTGCTAGAACATCCACACACCTTTGACCAAGTGAGAAAGTTGGGCTACATTCATATAGCAACATTAATTAGCAGCTTGCAGGTAGTATTACATCTTCAACTGCATAATCATATATAATTGCCTATATATATATATATGCTGAATCCTTAATCACAGGATTTCCTACTAATTTTCACTTTTGTACTTTTGTTACCGGCCTTTCTTTTTCGACTAGTCTTTCATTTAATTTCTATGATCCTGATCTCCTCCGATGCACTGTCTGATCTGCAATTAATGTCGATTCCCGTCAATAAAACATGTTAACAAAGCTCATATATATTGAATTTACTACTTTTTAGATAGTACTGATTACTTGCTTCCTTTCAATAACCATCGTACGTCTTTCTCAGGACTATAAAGAACACTGCCCTTTCTTATTCTTATCTTTTAATTTGGTTTTGCTAAAATTGATATATGTAATCCAATTTCTACGGGAGTTTTGTTTTGTTTTTTTTTAATTATTGTTATTTATTAATTTTTTAATTAATGGTGGATCATCCACCGTGGATGGGGCATACTGAAACATTTTATAATTTAGTTGTAAGCAGCAAAACAATTAAACAAGAAGCCTTATAAAGAGACAAGTACTCCTCATCCGAACAGGAAACAATTAATAATTAGTTGGAATCAAGCGTTTTCTTGTAAATGGGGACCGGAATGTTGCAAATTCCGGCTGCAATAGCGCCGTAACAGGCCGACGGACTCTTACTTTGCACGCACTACATAGCTAGAAGCCTCCAAAAATGTTGAATTCTACCTTCAGATCAACAGATCACTCCCAGGAAGCAATCATTCTGGTCCTTGTTTCCAAGCATTTGCATTCCTGATCTTCTTTCTGAGGCTGTTTTAGTTGCAAGGGTGAGGACAAGCGTGCAATGTGGAGAGGGTTTATCTTTTGAGTTAATATTAGTTAATTGATAGAAAATCATAGGTCGACATGATAAGATTAATGTGAACTAATTAGCAAAACTGCAGCCAGGAATGGAAAAAAGGCATAACCAACTCAAACTAAGTTATTAGGGGTGGCAAAATAAAATTAAAAAAACAAAGATCAGTAATCTTAGAATTTAGAGAGAGAGAGAGAGAGATCCTCCATTCCTCCTTTGTAGGAGGACATTGAGAAGGACATGAGGATCTCCTTTCTATTATGGAAATTCCAACATGCAACAGATTTTCTCTTTCTTTGAGTTTGAGAACCTTCGTCCTATCTGCGATCAGGTACCCTTCAAGAAAAGAATATACGTTCTTTTCTTAAGATCCTCTATAATTCTCCATTGTTAATGTAATAGAAAACAGTATGATCATGGAAAGGCTAAAATCTTAGTAATTTATCATGGTACGCCCCATATTTAAGAAAAGAAACACTAGTACTGTACGTACGTACATATATTCATTTGATCAGTTTGAGGTTTATTTCCTACCTTTTCATAGAATTTAGTTTGTTTTGATTGGTGTTTTTTGGATTATTCAGGGGGCCTCCCATCTCAGCTAGAGCCGAGCAGTTGCAGCTCCGGAAAGGTGTAGTAACTGGGTTGATTTCCTGCATAAACTTTTGACGTAAATCTTTGTCTGAAGTTCATGACCTAATAATGCCTTCCACTTCTGCAACTGCTCCGTCGTCGAAATCTCCACCTTCACCGGCCTCTCCACCGCCGTCGAACGCGTCGTCAAATTCCACACCGCCTCCATCATCATCACCATCACCACCCACACAATCGTCGCCTGAAGAATCCCCCCAGGCACCACCTCCATCAAAAGGTTCATCTTCACCACCTCCGCCATCTTCCTCTGATAGTACCTCTCCTCCGCCGCCCCCTGCAAAAAACGGTTCAGGTTCCCCACCAACCAATGTCGTACCTCCACCACCCCCACCCCAATCCCATTCTTCATCAGGCGGATCACATCCGCCACCTCCACCCAAAGTCTCATCGTCTACGCCTTCGTCTGGTTCTAATAACTCCTTATCCAGTTCATCAATATCTACCAATCTACCTGTAATACTAGGAGTTACAATTGCACTAGGCTTGTTTCTACTTGTCGTGATTATTGTCTGTGCCTGCTCAAGGAAGAAGAAGAGAAAGAATTATGATCATAATATGCAAATGCATTATTACTATGGAGATCCTTCACAAAAAGGTACCAAACCCATAACCTTGTTTTTTGCTTCCAACACATGAACTTGTCATAGTCGTTGAATATGGAATATATTTTAGCAAGCCTAATTTTCCTCATCAAACATGGAATTGTTTGCTTGGTACTTTTTTTGCATTTGCTTTGGGCGTGAGTAACTATATTTTCTAATTAAGTTGCATTCTTATGAGAAATATGAACTTGGTACAATTTGCATACAACCCAGTACTGACTTCTCATACGTCTATGCATGCTAATTAAGCAATAAGCGCAGATCGAACTGCTTCGTCATGTTGTGGTCATTACCATATTCCTATAGTCTATATTATTTTACTGTGCAGGCCGTAATAGTACTCATGAATACTACAACAATTCAACTCAACCCAACTGGCACAGTAGTCCCCAAGGGGGCCATGTTGTCAGGCTGCCGACACCAACAGGCATAGCGGGATCAACTGCAGGGGCCTGGCCAGCTGCGACCCCTCCACCCCCGCACATGATGATGTCAGGTAGCGGCGACATGAGCACGAATTTCTCAGGCCCATACAAACCCCCCTTGCCACCTCCCTCACCAAATATTTCTCTTGGATTCAACAAGAGCACCTTCAGTTATGAGGAGCTAGCGGCTGCTACCGATGGTTTTTCGCAGGCCAATTTGTTGGGTCAGGGAGGATTTGGTTATGTGCACAAGGGTGTAATGCCTAATGGACAGGAAGTTGCGGTGAAGAGTTTGAAGTCGGGAAGCGGGCAAGGAGAAAGAGAGTTCCAGGCTGAGGTTGAGATCATTAGTCGCGTTCACCATCGACATCTTGTGTCACTTGTTGGATATTGTATTGCCGGTGGGCAGAGGATGTTGGTTTACGAATTTGTTCCAAATAATACCTTGGAATATCACCTTCATGGTAATTAGTCTCTTTAGAATGCAAATTAATTGGTCAAATTTATTTATTTTCGTCAGCTTAAAGTTTCTGGTGTAACTGGTATTTTAGAACAAAACTTAAAATAAATTGATGTAATTTAATTATTGTAATAAGTCATATCTACTTGATTGTATTTTCCCAAAAGAACATACATTTTATGATAATTTAACTAAGATCCGTTTGAATAGTAAGATGAGATGAGATGAGATGGTTTTAGATAAAAATTAAAAGTTAAATAAAATATTGTTAGAATATTATTTTTAATATTATTATTATTTTTTATATTTAAAAATTTTGAATTATTTATTATATTTTGTGTGAAAATTTAGAAAAATTATAATGATAAAATGAAAAGAGATGAAACAATTTATGCATACAAGCGGAGCTAGGGTCTTAAGATTGAATCTTATCTCCTTTTTTTTTATTAATAAAATTTATGGAATAAATGATAATTTACGAAGTTTTACGCTTTTATATTAGTCCTTACGAAGTTACTATTTATTTCTTATTTGAAAAAGTAATCATTTTAACTATTTAAGTATTTGGTTGTGGCAGCTTCGTCATATTTTTGCTAAGAAAGTATATGTTTTATTGGTTGCAGGAAAGAATCTCCCGACCATGGATTGGCCAACTAGGCTTCGCATTGCAGTAGGATCTGCAAAAGGACTCGCATACCTTCATGAAGATTGTAAGAAATTCACTCTCTCTCTCTCTCTCTCCCTCTCTCTCTCTCTCTGATAGTTGTCTCATTTGTCGTTGAAATCATGTGAATATGCAGGCCATCCTCGGATCATTCATCGTGATATCAAAGCAGCTAACATTCTCCTTGATTACAACTTTGAAGCCATGGTATTGTCCTTCGTCCAGTTCTGCTACACATAAACATGTCTACTTGATAAAATGTGTAGAGTGACAGAATTTCCCATCACTTTATCTGCTATGATGCTTATGCTGCTGAAGCCTCACTCATTTCCCAATGTTCATTGTTCAGGTGGCTGATTTCGGACTGGCTAAGCTGTCTTCTGACAATTACACTCATGTATCTACTCGTGTCATGGGAACATTCGGGTATGTTGCATCTCTGATTATCTTTGATTAAAGGTATGCCATGAAGCATATTCAAGATGACCATTGCCATTTTTTTTTCATGTTAAAACGATCAAGGTCTGTACTCGTCAATAGGTAACAAATTATATATGATGAAAGAGTTTTGCTTATGAAAGATGTGAAAAGATGTTGTTAATTGTTAATAATTGCCTAAAAACTATACAAGAAATTAGAAGAAGCCAACTTGCAGGCTTAGGAATGATCACCTTTCTCAAGAATAAACCTGAAGTTAATGTGCATACTTTTACAACACCGTTGTGTTTTGATATCTTAAACTAGATTGGATTAGGGTAGTCAGCAAAGAAGGGGAGAAAGTATCAATAGTAAGATGTGTTTGGCGAGGAGGAAATTAATTGAGAGAGGGATGGTAGAAAGATAGTCTAAATCACAATTTTTCTTAGATATCTCCATCTGCAATGCAGAGTAAAATTTGGAAGTGAATTTACCAATAAGGAAAACTTCTTGATGTGCCTTTAATGCAGGTATTTGGCTCCAGAGTATGCAGCGAGTGGCAAGTTGACTGAGAAATCAGATGTTTTTTCATATGGTGTCATGCTCTTGGAATTAATAACAGGGCGGCGACCTGTGGATCCTTCAAGTGCAATGGATGATAGCTTAGTGGATTGGGTATGTACTTCCTCTACTTGTCAAGTTTTGAGTATTTGCAGTTTAGAATGTATTGCTAGTTAAAAGAAAACACATCTTTATTCCCCTCTTTGTACTGTAACCTCAAAGATTTTCTGCAAATTTGTGACAAATTGCAGGCTCGGCCACTTATGTCTCTTGCTTTGGAAGATGGAGAATATGATGAGCTGGTTGATCCATTCTTGGAGAAGAATTACAACCTCAACGAGATGGCACGTATGGTAGCCTGTGCTTCTGCCAGCATTCGTCATTCTGCTAGAAAGCGCCCGAGAATGAGCCAGGTATGAATATCTAAATTTTGTTAGAATATAATTGAACGAATTAAATTAAGTTTTTGTAGACAATAACCGATTTTAACATGGTATCAAAGTCACTTTCAAGTTCATATCCTGAACTTGAATCTCTGTAATGAATGGTTCATTAATGCGAACAATAAACACTCCTTTAACTCAATGGTAATATCTTCATGGAAAATAGATTGCACGTGCGTTGGAGGGTGATGCATCATTGCTAGATGACTTGAAAAATGAGGGAGTGAAGCCTGGCCACAGCTCCGTTTACAGCTCAGCCGGGAGCTCAGACTTAGATACCAATACATTTAATGCTGACATGAAGAAGTTCAGAAAGACGGCACAGGCTAGCCCTGAATTTGCAAGCGGAGAGTATGGCACATCCAGTACTGAGTCCCGCGAGATGGGCATTGAAGAGAACCAAAAGTGATGAAAGTATTAACTTCTGAGTTCTGCCAGTAATCCAGTTGTTTCCAAGTAAATTTGGGGTTTCTTGAGGTGACTCTAAAATATCTGTACTTCCATTCATCCTTAATGAACTGATTTATTTCCTTTCCGAACTTGGATATGTACCATTGCATTTATACGCATATACTAAGCAATTGAGGCAGATCTAGCTTACATATACATAGAGAGATACATCTCTCTCTCTCTCTCTCTCTCTCTCTCTCTCATACACACACAGAGAAGAGGATGAAACTCCAATTTTATTAACTAACTCTCTTTTGGCAAATAAGTAT
The DNA here is from genome assembly GCF_001411555.2 of Juglans regia. Taxonomy (NCBI): domain Eukaryota; kingdom Viridiplantae; phylum Streptophyta; class Magnoliopsida; order Fagales; family Juglandaceae; genus Juglans; species Juglans regia. The sequence goes on from NC_049907.1 coordinate 3,834,659, forward strand.
CTTTTACAAGGGAAGTCCCAAGCCAAGCTTGGAAAAACTACAACCTGTAAACTATACCAATTACATTTGTACAAAGAAAACAACTTATTAAAGTACCATGTAAAGAAGGAACATAGCCGAGAGCTATGTCAAATACAAGGTAGACTAGCTTTGTCCATTGTAAAAATTACCTGTGTTTAGGTAGCTGAGAAAGAGGGTGGCAGCAAAATGTGTTACCAACAATACCATAACTAGCAAAATTGTCGGCCAAAGCTACCTTTTCTGTATATACATGAACTATGTTGAATGAAAAGGATGCATAATTTTTACATGATGTCATGCCAAAAACTCAAAATATCTTTAAGGAGGCTCAGAGGTGCATTCTTAAACCAATTTATTATGAATAAATAGTCTGATTCAATAACCAGATCGCACAAGTTTTAGTGCTAACAATTCAACAAATGTGTTTGTGCCACTTCCCAAGAAGCAAGAGTAGGATTTGAGCCCCTTCCCCTCCCCCTCCCCCAACAAGTTTTAGGACTAGTTAAATTTCAGTGAAATCTAAAATATAGCTAAATTTTGTATAAATAACCTGCATTGGACTAACTAAAAACGTTTAGCTTCAACTTTGAACTACAGTAACTCTACAAGAAATTCCAAAGTTGGAGAGTCAATTCACTCATCAAACTCATATTTTATTCACAAATAATCGACAAGAGTCTTTTTCCTTCTTATTCACAAATTTTATTCATAAGTTGAAATTATTGACAATGGACAAATTTTAATTAATATATGGAGTGTATTTGTAAAATATAAAAAAATTATTTTAAAAAAATATTATTAAAATATATAATATTATATTATTATTTTAACTTTGAAATTGATAGTCCAATGTGAACTAATTTCTTCAATGACTTTGACTTTTGGTAAAACTTTAACTTTTAGCTAAATTTTGAACTTGACAATGACTAGACCATTAGCCATTGCCAATCTTCTAATCCCAAGTTACTTTTGAAGGACCCGTCAATGTTGAACTTGAGCTTCGCCATGGTAGGCTGGAGCCACTTAAGCAAAGAAAAACTCTCTCACAAGCAAGATTTATTGGTAAAAATAATAATGTACGTTATATTGAAGACTGGTGTATAGGTGGATGTTCTCCCCCATGAAAATTCAATAGGCATGGGGGATTTTGTGTAAGGGACGTTACATACAAGTTTTTGGTCGTTGCCCATTAATGCACAAATCCTTTATGAGTCCCAAATGCTATTTTATAGATCTAGCAACTTATAATATCTGTGAAATTAAGTTGTTTAGATCTGCTAAATAAGATTAATTCAAGTTGCTTCAAGCAAAGCAAAATTCCTATAAGTTCATATTTTTGCTCCTCTTATCGCCCACGTCAAATTGTTGTGATTCCACCTCTATGTCTTAAGAGGTTACTGGAGTCTCTTAAAATAATTTCACACTTCAAAATCAAGAGTTTAAGATAGTTGCTCTAGGAGAGCTTTTATTTTGTACGTTCACTTTTTTCACACTCTTCTAATTAGTGTACGTAAAACTTTTATTTATAAAGTTTTCTAATGGGGTGATTAATTAACTTTTCTGCAGTTAAGTGCTAGTGGTGGTAGTTACTTAACTCTTTGTGGTAGAGAGTTAACTAATTGCTCATAACTTCTCCATCCATGTAGACACTATGGGTCATGGGGTACCCACTACTAACACATCCCACTTGTTCACAATGGGTGTCGTGTCCATTAACAATCTTCTTCTGATCTCTCAATCAATTATCTCTCATACAGAAAATGAAGTGTGCAACCTAACGAGGAGACAAATGGTAGGAATACTATATTTTGTCAAAATTCACGAATCTAATATTACAAAGTGGATTAAAGATGAAGGGTCTAATCCATTTGATTAAATTTATTGGACTATGATTTATTCATATATAACCAATATACACTAATTTTTAATTTTAAAAATGTGCACTTGTAACAATAAACAAACCTCTCTGTTTTGGACGTGTTTCACCGACAACCGATCTCGACTATTAACCTATGACAAGAAAAGATGTGGCCTAGTATGCCTCATGCATCTCTGATGCCTGAGTTAGAGATCTATATGTATTGTTTTGCAATGAGGAATCAGAAAAGTTACCTAGAACTGCTAACACAGGTCCTTTATATAGAGATGGAGTATTGTTGATAAGGATAGTTCAATCCCTTCCTCAGATTCCGGGGTCTTGATTATCAAATTCCCGAGATTTGCTTTAAAAAGGAAATGATTAACATATCGAGTGCCAATATTGCAAATATTTCACTATTCCCCATAGGTGGACAAAAGCTCCGACTATTCCAACTCCATCTGAGTTTCGATGTAGTCGATGTTTTCGGAAGTCGGAGTCGGAGCTAAGGTAGAGGGAACTCCATCCGCCATTCTTTCTTATAAGCCTTACATCATATATTTTGTTTTTAATTATTTGTTAATTGAATGATTTAGGGTTCAGAAATTGTTGAAGTTGCTTGGGAAATTTGTTGTTCTTGTGGTTTTTGTTGTTGATTTATTGTTTGAATGGAGGATTTATATTTTGAGTGGTGCTACTCTATCGTCTCTATGCGCTCACTCTGTGTGCCGCCTAGTGCAAATTGTACTTTTTTTTATTTCAAATATTTAAAAATATATATATATATATATCAATACATTAATAGTCATTTCCTTAATTATTAAAAAAGAAAATTTAAAAAAAATTAAATATATAAACGGTTAAAATGATGGGGCAAAATTAGGAGGTATACTATCATTATTCTTCTATTTTTAAGGTTTTAGTCATGAGATTTGTGAGATTTTGTTTGGAAAAAATTGAATGGTGCCCTTCAAACAAGGTCCGCTTGATGTTCGCTCGAGTGTGGCTCGAGCGAACATCACACAGATTGTTCACTCGAGTGTGGCTAGAGCGAACATTCAGTTTTTGTGTTTTATTTTTTTTAAAACCACAAACACGACTAGACACATATGTTTTTCATTTTCAATATGTTTTCAATGTGTAGATAATTTTCATAATATGTTAAATGATTGTTTGTTTCACATTGATGCTACACCATCTCACGACGATTCTCTACAAGAGGATGACGTACAGCCGTTGGAGTCACCAACATGTACTTCGGGCCGTAGACCCCCATTTAGAACAACTACCTTCTATGCAAGTAATCAAGTCATAATATATCTAAAAGATGTTGATATACTTAATAAGGAGGAAGAATTGATGAATGTTGAGGCCGATCCACCAGCACGACCTAGTAAAACAAGGTCGTAGACATGTGAACATTTTATTAAAGTTCTCGGTGATCGTGAGAACTTGCATGCTTGATGCTACTATTGTGAGAAATTATATTGTTGTCATTCAAAGAAACAAGGCACGCCATTATTAATAGCACATCTTACGAGCTGCCAGTGGTAAAAGATACACAAAGGGTTGGTGGCAATTGATCATACGAAACTAAGTTACAAGACTTCTACGGCCACTGATGGCACAAATATTAAGAAACTTTCAATTCCTCAATACAGTGATAAGATATTGATGGATGTTCTTGTTGAGATGATCATTACTAATGAGATGCCTTTTACAACGAATGACAAGGCAAGCTGCTGCAAATTTGTGCACACTTTAAAGCCGCGATTTCCCATATCTTCATGGTATACGGTGATGCATGATTGTTTGAAAATGTATGCCGAGGAGAAGGCAGTGATTAAGGAAATGTTTGTTGCCACTAACTAGAGAGTGTCATTTACAATTGATACATGGACCTTCATACATAATGTGGGCTACATGTGTATCATAGCCCACTTTATTGACAGTGAGTTGACATTGCAGAAGCGAATTATTGATTTCAAAGAAATTGTTGATCACAAGAGTTCATCCATTGGTAAGGATATTGATGAATGTATAAAGGATTGGGGATCAAAAAAGTGTTTTGTATCACGGTTGATAATGTTAGTGCAAATGACACTACCATTGTTTGATTCAAGCGGAATATGATGATAAATGATGATCTCATTCGTGAGCACCAATTTATTCATGTTCGATATTGTGCTCATATCATCAACCTCAGTTTTTGAGGGGTTAAACTAGGTTGATGATTTCATTACTAAAGCTCCAAACCTTGTGAGATATGTGAGAGCTTCCCTCAATGGCTCTACCAGTTTAAGATAATAGTCGAACAGTTTGAGATTTCATCTTCCAACATGTTGCAATTGGACGTTCTGACTCGATGGAACTCTACATATATGATGTTGAATGTAGTGCAGAAGTATCAACCATCGTTCGAGCGGATGGGGGCATGATGTATGCTTTGTTGGAGTCCATTGGGGAAAAGGGGGCTCAGTGCATTAGACGCAATTGATTGGGGCTTTTTGACCACTTGCAACAGAGTTGTACTGGTAGTGTGAGTTTGTTGAATGCTATGATTATGAGGATGAAATTCAAATATAATAAAAATTGGAGAGATGTTTAGAAGATAAATAGATTATTATTTGTGGCTGCAATCCTTTACCCACGATAGAAGTTGGCGATTCCATAATTTTGAATTAAGGACGACCTTGGTGATGAGAACGCTGATCAATTTATTAGAAAGGTTAAATGTGATATTCATGTTTTATATAGCCATTACAACAGCAGTGGTCAGTCTTCAACCGAAGATGATAGCTTCTCATGCTTGACCGACTCGACATCTTCCTTAGATAACACAGATGCACAGAGTTCAAATTTATATCGGCTACAATGATATCATCAAAACTATGCATTGTAAGTTTGAGCTTGAGCGTTACTTTATAGAAGATGTCGAGACACCTAGTAAAACACTCCAGATATTAACTTGGTGGAAAATGAATTATGATAGGTTTCTAGTCTTTTCCCAAATAGTCAAGGATGTATTAGTAATTCATATCACTACGATTGTCTCTGAGTCGGTATTTAGTACCGAAGGTCGTGTCTTGGATGCTTATCAGAGTTCATTGTTTTCAACCACCGTCGAGACCCTTGTTTGCATACAAAACTAGTTAAGTTCAATGCTCATTGGAGTAAATACCGTTGATGCCGAGAGCTATAGGCTTGAATCGGATAACTTTATGGTTTTAAATGATTATTTACATAATTTTAATGTTTTCATTATTTAATTTATAATTTATATGATTTTGTAAATCTAGCTGTAAACCCCAAACTAATTGTGGATGACTGAGACAGACGCATCTTGGAATGGAGAACCCCCCTGGCCCCTTTATTGGTGAGAAACTCAATACCATGATTACCATCATGCAAAATCCATCAGAGTTAAAAGTAGATGTGAGTTCATAATGTGTCTTATTTTATGTCATATATCACTTAACTATAGTTTAGAAGTCTATAGTTAAATGACTAAAAAATATATAATGCATCTGATCAGTAAAACTTCATGCAGGAAATCATTATCGAGTATTGAGTTGACGAGTCATCGACTCAAATGCATGAATTGTCAGGACTGATGCGGGGGATTGTGGTTATTTGAATAAAATGTATGACATTTTTTATATTTTGGCATTGTGAGTTTAAATTTATTGCGAATTAGTAGTTTTAAATTTAAATTTCTCATTTGCACACATTAAATCACATATTTTTATATTGTACATGATTTAGTCATTGTATCTAAATTTTAACTTTCTAACTTATTTTTACAGTATTTTAGATTTTTTAATTATTTTTTTACATTATTTTTTCTTTTTATTTTTAAAAAAATATTTTTAAACATGAATGGACTAATAATTAGGCCTTGGATATTGGGCTGTGGGCCCATATCCAATCTAAGCAAGGCAAGTCCACATCCACTCCGATTGGAGCTATGAGTTCCAACTCCAAATTCCAATTGGAGTCGAAAATAATTTTTACCTTTGACCCCAGTCAGAGTCAAAGGTCGAAGGTGGGCATTCCGTCTCTGTTAGAGTTGGAGCCCACTACTGTTATTCCCTTAGGAGTAGATATCTTTGAAAGGCGACATTACCATATTAATCTTGTTGAGGGTGCGATCTCACGGTGGCGTACGCCCACGGACATTTTAACTTGTTGAGCCTTACTCCGTATAGTTGACCCGTCTGGTGGAGATAAAATATTCTCTCCAACCTTTCACTAAAAAATAAATGGAAGGCGACGCGGTAAAGATGTTGTTTCCTTTACAGAAAGTCCATAATAATAAATTTTAAAAAGAAATATTCTACTCATAGTCCGGTCCAGCTTCTCATACTCCACACGAACTTCCACCTGGCAAACCGGTTCAAAACATCATCCGGTTTAATGGTCCAATGTGAAATCGCATTCCAGGTCTATTTTCTTCCTGTAAAACCCTCCCCCCCGAGACGACTTCTCTCGCGTCTCCCTCCCTGAAACTCAACTTCTTCCGCTCTCAAGGCAATGCGACAGAGCTCCCCGAAACGAATTTCCCTCTCTCGCTACGTTGGAAACTCATTTCCCTCTCTTGAAATCCCCGAAACTCTTCCCCTCCGCGACACTCCCGCTCTCGCCTCTCCCTCCTTGAAAACTTCTTCGAATCAATTTCTTCCTCCCTTGACTACCACTACCACAAAGGGAGAACAGAGGAGATCGACTCCCAAAGCCGCGACGACGGATTCAGCGTGACCCCCAGAGAAATCACATATCTCGACCCCAAGATAAGCTCCCTGCCACTGTTGGGTAATTGTTTCAAATGTCGTGTAAATTTATTTCTGTGTTTGTATCTCATTGTTATGGTGATTGTAATGTAATCTGGGCTGTGAAAATATGGAGTGATATGGATTGATAATGCCACTAGGAGAAATGAATAGCAAGTGTTTGTTAAAACGACTCAAAGAAAATATTGGCTTGGAATATTGAAGCTCTTTCAGCTGAAGTAATTTGTAAAAATAGTGAGTAGATGGGAAGGGATATGAAGTTGATAGATTGTAAAAACAACTGAAATAATTGGCTTTTAATGCAATTTTGGTTGATCAACTCTGTTACACTTGTTTGGGCCTTGGGAAAATTCTCTATCAGGCTCGACTTGGACCCCATGTAGAAAATTTTCTGGATGGATAAACAATTATAGAACTTTGATGTCGTGGGGGTTTTATGAGATTTTTTTTTTATATATTTGAGAGAGCTATTATATAAATTACGGTGGAAGGAGGTACAGTGAGGATTTGGAGTCCACTCTGATCCATAGTTATTACCTTACTATTATTTATCTATATGGATTAAAGTTTTACTGGAGTAAGTAATTACATTTATGTTCATCAAGCCATGTTAGTTACTGATTGGTGGGATTGATCCTTCTGATTATATGCATACAAATGATCCAAATTTTTTGTTATTTTTATGGCATGTTTTTGTTTCTAAAATTCATATTGCATTCTTCTCATGTTGATATAAAATATTTGTCTGGTGTTCCTAATGGTTTGAGCCAGTTTTTTATATGGTGAGAGCATTAGCTTTTATTATGATTCGCTTACCTCTACCATCATGATGTTTGGCTAGCCAATTTCTTGGTTGAGTTAGTTCTGTGCTTTGATTTTTTTAGATTAGTAACAACTGAATGATGATCAAGTTCAGGTGTATATTTTGATTGGAGTATGAGTATCCCAACGAAACCAAGAAATTGGCTGTACTGTAATGCATGACTGTGTGATGAAACAATTGCATGAAGTGTCTGTGTGTAAGTGTATCATGCACATGCGAGTTGTATACACCACTAGCCAGAAATTTTACCGACAATAGTACCCCACCTACTGCACATTCCTTCATTCTAAATATCTAATAATGGCCGATTTATGGGTATATATATATGTATGTATACATATATATATATATATATGTGTGTGTGTGTGTGTGTATATATATTTACATACCTCATACCTCATACCTCATCCGTTTGTTGCAATTATAAGCTAATTGGTTTATTTTTGGATGATTTGGTAGATAATATTAGAAGTTTTAAATGACTCCATTTTAAGGCAATGACATAAACTGTTATTATTAGGAATTTGTAGTACCAAAGACAATGACATAGGATGTTATTATTGTGTTTGCCTTCAGTACTACAAATTCCAATAATGATAGACCATTATTTGATAATATACTCAGGATACTTCAGACATAAATAAAGTGAAATAACCACAAGTTGCATGCATGCGTGAGCTGCAGTTTGGTAAATAGACTATGTGGTAAATAGAGTTTGGATTCTTGAATTCCTATCTATATTGCACCCAAGGTATCCGTTTACCAATAACACAGCAACCTATGTTTATCTATTTTCCAATGACAATGTTTATCTATTTTTCAGCAAATGACAAGTTCAAGTACCAATACCGGTTCAAGTTCGTGGACTTCAAGAGGAAAAGAGAAACCAAGTTTGGACAAGCCACTTTGCTACTGTGGCATTCCATCGAAACTTCGTATATCTGGGAAGGGTAATAGTTTTGGCAGAAGATTTTACAACTGCCCAAACTATAAGATCAATAAACAATGTGAATATTTTGAATGGATTGATCATGAAAGTCAACAAAATCCATGCTGCAAGATGACGTTAGAGTTAGCTCAACGAAGGAATGAGAGATTATTTCATGAACATGTAACGATCGAAACTGCCAAATATAAAGCGATGGAGAAGAAGTATAACAGTACCTTAAAAATGTTGTTGACATCGTGGTTGTTGTTTATTGCGATTTTTGCTGTAATCGCTATGTATCCCAAAAACATTTATGTATGTCGGGCAGTGCTTCAACTCATGTAAGCTGTTTTAGTTTTGGGCAACTGATTGTAATGAACATGTGATGTAATTAGTCGTGTTTAGTAAATGTAATGAACATGTGATGTAATGAGTAGGCTTTTGTCAATGTTTTAGAATGTTATGGACATGTTTTGACACAGGAGCCTTTTCACTCTCTCTCTCTCTCTCTTGCTAGTGCAGAATGCATCAACAAATTAATATCACTGCAGGCAAGAATATGCCATAGACTTAATTAAGAAGAATCCTGTACAAATTAATGCTACAAGGAGGGATTGTATATACATGCAGCAACCTGTACATCTACCAACCTTATTATTTTTTTTTTTTAAACAAAATAACTAGTTATTTTATGTACCAAAAGGTGGCATATACGAGAAAGACCCATACACAATAATGATCCACAAATACAACCACAATTCAAGTAGAATGTGCACTACATACTTCAAGATTTCTATGATTTATATAATAATGATTTTTATACAAGTATTGCATTCGACTACAAATACATTCTTTACAACCATAACCACCAACAAAAAGGCTCCAGATTTTCACAAAATCTTTCTAATAACCCATCAACTTGGGTTATATAATAACCACCCACAAAAAATACTTCCACAAAAAATACTTCCCGAAACCCATGAACAATGTTTCACAAATTCTCATCATTGCCCGATGGTGCTTGTTGTGTGACAGTACTATATTGGGTTCCAACAACAACATCTTCAACGTTAGCACCAACTTGGGGGGCTGGGACCTCACCAACTCCAACTTGTTCGTCATCAAATATTTTCCTGCAAGTCTAATTTCTAAAATGCCAGAAAATACACATCCATTAGAAAGGAAAAAAAACAATAGTCCAAAATATATAATTAATAGAAACAAAAAAACCAGGTACCTGTTTCTTCTTTCTCTTGATTGTAGCCTTCTCTACAGGTGGAACCTTTCTCTTCGTTGGAGGTCTTCCTTTCCCTCGAACAACGTTAGGGCTTAATATTTTCTTACCCTTATCCACGACGTCGCTCTCATTGACCTTGGTTGAACCAGACTCAAGTGGTAATCCTTTAAAATTATGCTCAAACTCATCCAATATCCGCATGAATGCATTGACATGGTTGTCACTTGGAGATACACGCGTCGCTAATTTCATACATCTTTTAACCACAAGTTCATACCTTCGAACATCCGCATTATGCCTCTCATCTGAAACAGTGCACACGTGCAAATCATCGTAGCTACTTTTGACAAGTGTATATCTTCTCTTTAAGTCTTTCCTCCACTGATCCAAGATGTACTTCTCTGGCAACACATGAATCTTTTTCATTTGACAAACTTTAAACACATGCCTACAAATAATGCCTCTCATCTGAAACAGTGCACACGTGCATTTCATATCACATTCATCATCGTTATAGTAAACTATGTAATAGACGGTCTTAACATGGTCACCCGTGAAAATTTCATCCAACACATCAAAAGTGGAAATACAACCCTGTTTGCTAACAGGTATGCAATTACAATAAATCATCCCCCACACCTCCCCTTGGATTTCTTTAAATTTTGCATTTGTATACACCGCTTTGAACTGCTTCTCAAAGTGGAATGGAGTCACACATGGGATGGTTTGGTTGCACGAATTGAAATCAGCTGTCGTCTCTACTTCCACCTTCTTCCTTAGAGCATTGTCAAATTGATCCACAAATTCCTTTAACGTTGTACCAGAATGAACATATCCATCGAAAAATGCATTCATGCTTTCAGACCGTTGTGTAGTGCTCATGCCAGCCCAAAATACATCCTTCAAGTAAACTGGAACCCAAAATGATCTCTCAGTATACAACCCCTCCAGCCACGTGTTATCACCAAGGTCATATTTCTGAATAAGTTCCCCCCATTTGGCATCAAATTCTTCACAGGTATGCGAATCATATAGGGCAGTCTGAATGTCAGTCTTCAACCCTGCATTGAATTGGGAGTGTGATCCCAATTTCTCAGGTAGTTTCCGCATGATATGCCATAGACAATATCTATGGCGAGTTTCTGGGAATACCATCGCAATGGCACTCTTCATTGCCCGATCTTGGTCTGTTATGATTGCTTTTGGAGCCTGACCATTCATACATTCCAACTATGCTCGGAACAACCACACAAAAGTACTTGTATCCTCACTTGAAATCAATCCAGCCCCTAACAGTATGGACTGTCCGTGATGGTTTACCCCAACAAAAGGAGCAAAAGGCATACCGTATCTATTTGTTAGATACGTCGTATCGAAGATGATTACATCTCCGAAACACTCGTAAGCGGCTCGACTACGTGCATCAGCCCAGAACACATTTTTGAGTCGCAACTCATCATCCACATCAATCACAGAAATAAATCCATCATTCATCTTCATCATCCTCTTAAAGTAATCACTAAGTGCTTCGCCATCTCCTTTACCCAGCCTCAAGTGTCTGGTTTTGTCAATATAATTCCGACAATCTTTCTCTTGAAATTCAAGATTCTCGAACCCGCCCGCATCAACAACAAGTGCTCCAAAATTTTTGTTCATTCGAATACTTGCCCTGTCATTTAGATCGAGCATTCTTTTACTGTATTCATCTAAACACTTGTGACTTCTAAAAAATCTAGACTTCTGTGGGCTGAGAGTACTATGATTGTGAGTATTCTCAGGAGTGGTCAAAACCCATACACCCTTTTTATCCAAGTGAGTGTTTAACTTCGCCTTACAGTCTGTTTTAATTGTTGGTCGCGGCTTCAAAATATTACTGTGACTCGGATGGTACTTGCCTCCACGTGCACACCCAATTGTCACATACTTCGGTTTCCCAGACGCATCTCTTTTCGTCCTCTGCGTGATAACACCAAAACCTTGTTGCTTGGCATATCGCTTATAATATGCAAGAAGCTCTTTATCAGTGGCGAACTCCATACCAGGTTTTGGATCCTCAATTCGTTCATCATCATCAGATATTTCATTAGTTTCCTCGGCCTCTGCCACTTTATTTACGTCGGACGAAGTTTCTGAAAATGAAAATGTATATCATATAACTAGTTATATTATAACATTGTAGGGGTGAGTTCGGTCCTGTCCGGTCTGGTCTTGGGCCATTTTGTGGACCGGACCGGACCTATTCGGTCCAAGAATTGTCCACCCTAGACCGGACCGAGTCACATATAGGATCGGTCCGGTCCGGTCCATTTCGGTCCGGTCCGGTCTAGGGTCGGTCCAGTCGGTCTGGACCGGCCTAAAATGGGCCTTTCAGTCCATCTAAATCTGATTTTTTTTTTGCCCAATTTCAAATTTTTTCGGCCCACTTTAAATTTTGTATATTTTTTTTAGCTAAAACTACTAAAAAAAGCTTGATCTTGAAAAATACAATGATAAAAAAAAAACTATTCTATATAAAAAACTAAAAAAATCCAAAAAAGAAAAAAAAATCCAAAAGTTATTACAAATTACAAATTACAATCTAAAACTTAACAACTTAAGTACTTAACATATAATTTTGTAGCTTTGGCATGCATGCGTGTAAATTGCAGCAACCTTTGATGATCACAGATTGACAACGTTGAAAATTTGAAATATACATCAATCTCATGCATTCGCTCTTTTGCTTTCCTGGCTCGGCACCTGCATGTGGTCACTGGTCACCAACTATATATCATGGACTCATCATAGCTATTTACTTGTTATATGTGGATTCTAAAGTACTCCAAGTTGTTCACATGACTTTTGACGGTCGATTATCAATAGGAATTTAGGAAAACATTTAAATATCTTAATAATGAAATTTATTTCATTTCAGAATAATATATAACCAATCAGTCGAGCTTTTCATAAACAAAGTTTGAAAAAAAAAATCAATTATTAAACTAAAATGTTGCTCTGTACTTCATGTCAAGTTCGAACTCGGTCGAGTACTAGCTAGCTAGCTAGTAGTACTGCTCCTCATATTTGAATATAAATTAAACAGCAAATTTTGAACTAGCTACTTAATTAATTTTGATACTCAATTCAACTTATAAATAACGCGGATTATATATATATATATATATATATATGGTCCTACCTTCATCTATTAATATAAAATAATATAGTTATAACAATTATATTATAAGCATATAAGTAATAATACTAATAATTTACAAGATCAGCTTCAGTACAGATATATCTTATTTGTTGACTCCTTGATGAGTAGATAACATATATAGACCACCTTGTAATATCCCTAGCTAGAAGTTGAGGGGAAAAATATATAGGAAAATGATAGGGATCCCCCAGCGGGGGTCGGATCCCGCTCATTGTTCCGCTCACGTTTTTTTTATTTTTTTTAGTTTTTTTTATTTAATGATTAAGAAAATATTGTTTAATAATACTGTAGATTTTTTTCTTTTTTAAAAATATATAAAAGTATTAAAAAAAATTATGTGAAAAAAAAATAGAAGCTGAACAATGAGCAGGATCCCTAGCATTACCCAAATATATATAATAATCGTGTTAAAATTCAAATTAATTGCACGACTCACTAATTGGAAAATCTTCCTATAATGTGGTGCTCATTAGAAAGCACAAACTAAATATCATGGAATTACCATAAATATTTATATTTCAACTCTGATATATCTATATACTATCTAATTTTCAAAGAATAAAACCTTGCTCTTAAGAGTCCATGTCATCAATTATCCAAATATAATATAATTAAATAAAAAGCATTCTACAAACCACATGAAGATCAGGAAATAATTTAAGAGCATATCTTACCTGACATCTTTAATCAACATTGGGTGTAGAAGTAGGGCCAATAGACATTGAATTTGACACCTCCACAGAATCAGCAATGTTCAAATCCCCAACAAGTTCTATCCATAAAAATTTTAAACAAAACAAGTGAAATAAAGTTACATAACAATAATAACATAGAAGATAAAACAAAATAAATCACAAAAGATATCAAAGGTAATTTTATTACATACCCACATCCAGCTGCTTCTCAAATTCCTCCACTTCATCCATTAAAGTCCTAAGACTTATTGGACTAGAAGAAGAACGAAGCCAGTTTTGTGCACATATGAGACCCTCAACACTCATTGGATTTAAACTACTTCGAAAAGGGTCAAGTACACGACCCGCAGTGCTAAATGTAGATTCAGAGGTCACAGTAGATACCGGTATTGCAAGTACATCGCGTGCAATCTTTGAAAGTACGCGATATCTAGCTGAATTCCCCTTCCACCAAATTAGAAGGTCAAAACTATCATCTTCATCCTCACATTTTTCAGCTAGATATCTATCAACCTCTGACTTACTTTCCAAATTGTCTTCAGATTGCAACTGTTGCTTAAATTCGGCCATCAAATTTGCCTTTCTACTCTCCGCCTTGTCAGCTGAAGGAGCTACATCTTCATTTTGGAAACTTGTGCGCTGAGGAGAATGCCCTTCTTCATTTTCCTTGTATGCCTCATACATACGGATAAATGCATTTTTCACCTTCCAACTGAAATCAATTTTTTTTGTATGATCATGTGCATACATTTTTCCCAACCCAAAGTCAAGATATCGCATCTTGTAACGAGGATCAAGAAGAACACCAACATATAGCAACATATTCTGATTTTCCAAGTTCTCCCAATACTTGTCAAACTTTCTCTTTATATTTATGGCCATTAATCCCACCACGGGGTTTCATTCTTCACATTCCATGTTAATGGCATCTTTAATAATAACCAACTCCGGAAAAAAAATATTACAAGTTACATATTCACCCCCAGAGAATTTTAAAGTTGCATCATGGAATAATTGAAGAAACCTCACAAATAATTGAACCTTCGCCCAATCGGATGCATTGGGAGGCCCTAACTTCTTTGACTTTCTCGTATTCACCACATGGTCCACATTTTCATCAACGACATCGTCATCATCGTCATCTCCAATACTACTAAGGAAGCACGGATCTTCCTCCTCCAACCGATCAAAAGCCCTTTTAAATTTTGAAGCCCTCTCCAACATAAGATAGGTGGAATTCCACCTAGTCGGTACATCCAGGCAAACTAGGCCCTTAGATTGAATATCTTCCAACTCCACACATTTCTTAAATGTACTCCACCTTTGAGGGGAGGATTTAACATACTTCACAACGCCTCTCACCTTCGCAATAGACTCATCATACTCTTTTAACCCCTCACGAACAATTAAGTTCAAAATGTGGGCACAACATCGAACATGCAAGAATTCATGTTCCAAGATCGTTTCTCTCCTATACTTTGTTTTTTTTTCAAATAAGAAACAGCCCCATTATTAGAACTTGCATTATCAAGTGTGAGTGCAAGTATTTTTGGTCGCCCCCAATCATGCAAGCACATCTCTATGCCCTTACCAAGGGTATCGCCCTTGTGATTTTGAACCAAACAAAAGGAAAGAATCTTCTTGTGTAACTTCCAGTCATCATCAATAAAATGTGCTGTGAGACACATATAGTTTAGGTTTTGCACGGATGTCCATGTATCCGTAGTGAGGGAAACTCGCTGCCCTCGAAGAGCATTTTTCAACTTTTGTTTTTCCTTCAAAAACAAATTAAAACAATCCTCGGCAACCGTCATACGAGATGGAATCCCTACCCACTTAGGGCAAACCACAAGCATAAACTTCCTAAAACCCTCCCCTTCAGCATGCCTAAAGGGCAACTCATCAAGAATAATCATCTCTGCTAAGGCTTGTCGGCAAGCCTCAACACTAAATGCAATAGACACAAGTCCCCCACTTCCACTACCACTTCCACTTCCTCCCTCCACCTTCCAACCTAGAGTGGTCTGGGATTTATCCGTCTTCTTAAATGGACATTTCCTACATTGATGCTCAATGTGATACTTCATGTTTTTCGTACCATTGGTCTTCGTATCACATGCATACGAAGCACCACAATAATTACATGCAGCCCTAGGTTTACTTGGATCACATTTTGATATTTTTGTAAAGTGATCCCAAACAAAAGACTTAACTCTACCTCTTTGTGACCCACCAACTGATTGATCACTTACATTGGATGGTGGTGGGTGTGGGCATGGGGGTGGGCATGGGGGTGGATGTATGTTTGGTGTTGACTCTTGCACATCATTTGTAGAAGACTCCATCTATAAAAAGGACAAAATGACAAAATACTTAGAAAACAAATATTAATAGTTAAGGAGGTTCAATAAACAATGGACAGTTTCAAGTTTCAACCAATAAAATAAAATAAACTTAAACATATATTCAATTGAGTTATAACACCCAATATAAAACTTAAACCCAATATTTTATTGTATTTTACTTTCAACTTATTTTTATGATTTAACATTATCCATCAATAATTTATTTTATCACCTCGGTATATAAGATGAGAATATGATGAAATTACAATGCATGGATAGCCTAACGAGTAATGTTTTTTTTTTAGAAGAAATGTTTTATTTGAGAATTGATAGACTAAATTCCATTAATATTTAAATTGTAAATGAAGTAATATTATAAAGTTTTAGTTAATATAGCCCTTCAAAAAGGCTTGTGATTCTAGTTAATACAGCTAATCAAGCTCTATGGGAGAAAAAGGTTGAGCAATTTAAACATGAATATGTTCAAAGAATGTGGATAACAAAAAATTTAAACATGGAAATGTTCAAAGATTTTTTTGGTTGACAGCTCCATGGAACAAAAATTATCTAGCAGGACAAGTGATTTTTTTTTTTTCAGCATGTACGCACTAAATTGATGTCCTGCAGGAAATATTAACATTTTTTCTACAGCAACTACAATTCTATTTAGCATTAAATTGATGTCCTGCAGGCGAAAACAATATTAGCATTTTTTTTTCAGCATGTAGCCAATATGTAACGAATGTACCGTGTAGAGTAGAGCATCAAGTTATCAACTACAATTCTATTTCTAGTTTCTACCAAGTAACCAAGCAAATGTTTCCTAGAGGCTAGAGCAAAACAAAACCATTTTTATCACAAATTTCACAAGGAAATTAATTAGTCCCAGCAGAGATAGAGAGAGAGAGAGAGAGAGAGAGAGAGAGTACCAACTAGTAGGGGCCTGCTGCAGTGCCGAGATAGAGGGTGGATCGCGGTGCTGCGGGAGGGCCCTTACCGTTGGCGGGACGGCGGGGCTGCGGGAGTAAGCTTAGGGTTTGCGGGAGCTGGGCTGCGGGATGCGAGTTGGGGAAAAAGAAATGGACGGGGTTTCTGGGGGAAGAAGAACGTAAGGCTAGAGTTATACTCCCTGAAACGGCGCCGTTTGGGTCCAAATTGGACCGAAACGGCGCCGTTTCAGGGAAGTTAAGTTGAAAAAAAATAACTGGGTTGCGCGAAACGACGCCGTTTCGCGCAACCCAGTTATTGTTTTCGCCTGCAGTGACTAAAACGGCACCGCTTGGGTGCCATTTTGATCAATTTGTGATTCTTTTATCTTTTTAGCACAAAAATTAATTAGAAAAATTATTTAAATTAGTAAAATTAAAATTAAATAAACTACTTAATGTGGATTATTTAATTAACTCTTTAAAAAATAATTAATAATAATTATATTTATGATGTTAAAAGTTAATTGCTATATTATTCTAATAATAATAATAATAAATTCTTTCATCTATTAAACTTTTAAGTTTTTACATTTTGTATATGTAAATTTGTAATGTGATTAACAAATCATTGTATTTTGTATATCATTATATGATGAATAAATCATTGTATTAGGCTATTAGCCTATTAGGTATATATAGTTATAACTTATAACTTATAGTGATATTAATAATATACTATTATACAAATATTATGCTATAATACTATAACTTTTATAATATGCTATTAAATTATTAATACTATTATACTATAACTCTTATATGAGTAAAGTTATTATAACTTATAATAGTTATATAGTTGGTAACTTGGTACTTACTACTTAGTATAATATATTATATAATACTTATATTATACTAAATAACTATTGACTATACCAATACTAAATTACTAATAGTAATAGTAATATATATTATAAATTATAATGATATAGTGATACTAATACTATATATTATATAATAATACATTAATACTATAGACTTATAGTAATTAGTTATTATGAATCATGAATCCATGATTACTTGATTAGTATAAGTTATAACTATATAATATTATTAGTATTAGACTATTAGTAAATAGTAATATACTAATATTAGTTATAGTGATTTAGTAATTAGTACAAGTTATAACTATATTATAATATTTATATTATAATGATATAGTGATACTAATACTAGATATTATATAATAAATAATAATACATTAATACTATAGGCTTATAGTGATACATTAATACTATAGGCTTATAGTGATTAGTTATTATGAATCATGAATCTATGATTAGTATAAGTTATAACTATATTATAATATTAGTATAACTATAACTATAGTCTTAGACTCTTACTCTATATTAGACTATTAGTATTTTTTTTTTATATACCATATTAGAGTATAGAAGACTAGAAGTAAAGTCTAGACTCTAGACTATTAGTATAAATATCAATATTACTATTAGTATAAAATTATAAATATTAGTATTAGTATAAAATTATAAATATTAGTATTAGTATAAAATTATGAATATTAGTATTAGACTATTAGTTAATAATTATTTAATGGTGAGTTAGTGATAGGTTAAATGAGAATTATATAATTAATATATATATATATATTTTTTCAATTTTAATTCGGTCCGGTCCGGTCCGAAAAACCCATAGACCGTGGACCGGACAGAATTAATTCGGTCCTATAAAATTCGGACCGAGACCGACCGGTACCATTCTCGGTCCGGTCCGGTCCGGACCGAATTGGTCGGTCCGGTTGGTTTTTCCGGTCCGGACCGACCGAATATCACCCCTATAACATTGTATGTTTACTAATTGGGTTAAGAGTCTAATACCGTTTGTCAGGTGACAACTCTTATCAGTCGTGTGTGATGTACCTCCAAAATTCTTTTCACTTTCAGCACCCAATGACAATGGCTCGGTTGATGATTCACTTGCTAGTTGGAGAGTCTTTTTAGATCTTGTAGACTCTTCCAGATTACTCGATGGTGGCATCGATGGATGCTGTAATGATGCATGGTGTTCAAATAAATTCAATACATATATTAAAAAAAAAATCAATAAACCTAAAAACCTAAAAACCTAAAAACGATTAAAAAGAGTATACTTGATAGGTATGTTGAACTCGTGTGGACTCCTCCGGATTACTCGACGGAGGGTAGGGCATCATTGGTCCAAAAGATGGCATCAATGAAAGCTGTAGTTAGGCATGGTGTTAGAACATCCGAAATGCATATAAGGAAAAAAAAAAACTTAAAAACGTTTAAAAATAAGTTACCTGACTACCCCAAGTGCATGTATATGGATTTGGATATGTATTTTGAGGCAACATAAATGATAGGTAGTACGGGTTTCTTGAACCATAATATTCCTATAATACACAAATAAAAAATATGTTTAACTATGTATAAACAAAAAATATATTAAACTAAATGATAATATCGGATGCAACAACATTTCCAAATGATCAATATGTTTCATATCTGAGTTGGTAAAATCGATGTAGAAGGCGTAGATGGCGTAGGTACTGTTTTATCTTTCTCTTTATCCATCCCGCTATTTCAACTGAGTTTTTAGGATAAAGTTACTAAACAAAAAAACATAAATCATTCCACAATTGAGTACGCTAAAAAGTATAGTGGTTAAACATAAATCTTCAACTTAAATCTAGAATTTAAATACTTTTATGAATCTTGATAGATTCTACTTTAGTGAATCAATAGACAATCATCATGTAAATTTCCCATTAAAAAAAAAGCAAGTATAAAGGAATCATAGTTTTGAATAATATTTTTTTCTTGTTCATAAATGTAGCTGGAGCAACAACAAAAAAATGATTACTTGTACATTTAAATTACAAACAACATACATTTGAAAACTAATGCTCAAAAAATAATTGGATTTTAATGCAATTTTCTCATACTTCATCAACTTTGTTACATCAAAAATAAAAATAAAAACATCCTGCAATGACACTCATGTGCAATTCCCACTCTTACACAAGGCATATAAAACACAAAATTAACCTACACTAACACCCACCCCAAGTTTCAAGTTCACAAACAGATTGAGAAATGAAACCTAACAAGAGAAATGAAACCTAACAAATATACTGTGATTTTCGGGCAATAGTAGAAAAAAAATAACAAAAGCAAAGAAAAATCCAAACTTTATCTACTGTGATTTTCGGTGCTCTGTTTTCTTTGAGTTGACACGGGTAGACCATCAAATGAGAGCCCCACGCAGAATGGAACAAGCAACTGATCTGTTGGGCAAGCTGAATGTCTGTGTGAGTTAAAATAAAAACATTAAAAACTAGATTTCATAAGAAAGACGAAAATGGCTCAAACATTATAAAACAGGGAAAAAAAAAAAAGAAAAAAATCAAAACCAGATTTTACGTTGAATGTGGAGCTGCAGACTCGTCGATGCAAGCTGAAGTTGGCGGTGGGTCTGTCGTGCTACGTTCTCGTCGGCAGTTTCAGACGGTGTCGAAGATGAAATGGTCACTATCGGAGGAAGAACAGGCTAGGCGCTGCTGGCGGGAGGGAGAACAGAGGAAGAGGAAGAACGTGGGCGTGCGGGGGTGGGGAGGGAAAATAGATTCGAAACTGGGTATAATTTTTGGTTTAACTAAACGCAACGTTTAACAAAAAAAAAAAAAAATGCCAGATCACATTTCGTGTGCCGTATGAGGGAAACGGGTAGTTGTATAGAACGACTCATAATGGTCTGCGTATAATTGTTTTTTTGTTATGTTTTAAATTTAGAGTAATTTTATAAAATGATATTATTTTTATAAGTTATATTATAAAAATACATCTTATTTAAAATAAAATTGTGTAAATAATTGTAAAAAAAGTTGTATGTGTATCATTTTCTTTAATAAAAATGAACTTAACACAATGATATGATTTGATGTAATATGATGCGGTAGATTTACCTTACAATAATAAGTGATTTATAGTCCAACGTATCACATTAAAATATATTAATTTATAAATTTCTTTTTATAAAATCTTTATATAAAACAAACATTTCTTTATACTTTTCATATAACTTTTATTCTAACGAATTGATAAATAATACCGTAGACGTAGATGAAAATTCGATAATATCACGGTCCGTAGTCTAACTCAAAAGAAAATATCTATTTGTAAGTACGTTTCTTGAAACATCCAACACACCCAATACATCAATAAAGTGTGTACCTCAATAATAAAAAAGTTACTAATGTTTTAGGTTTTTCTATATTTATAATAATAAAATTATATTCTCTACCTAAAAATATTTATAAAATATAATTTAATTTTAAAAATAAATTTTAAATTTTATAAATTAAATATTATCATTTAAATGTAAATCATATACTCTATCTCGATAATAGAATACATTTTTATAATAAATACTACAACAAGTGTTTTAACTATCGCGACACACTAAACAAGTAAAAAAACTTTACCGCATGAATAATGGTGAGTTTGAATGTTGAAGTGAGTTGAGTTGAGTTGAATTTAGATAATAAAATATTATTAGAATATTATTTTTTAATATTATTATTATCTTAAGATTTAAAAAAATTGAATTATTTATTATATTTTATATTAAAATTTTAAAAAAATTATAATAATAAATTAAGATGAGTTGAAAATAGTTTATGTTACAAACGCACCTTAAATGAAAACGTTGTAACGGCAGAAGGCAGACAAATCCTCTATCTACTATTCGGATGAGCGCGTACGTGCAATTCAGTCCTCTGTATATATATCAATGTTTTTAATTTCGTACCGTACCGGCCGGTACGGCCGAAATTTTTCGTTTCGGCCGTCCAGCCGGTACAGGTACTAGATATATACCGTACCGGCCAAAATACCGGCCGTAACGGCCGGTACCGGCCGTTTCGGCCTAAATTTTGGCCTGTACCGGTCTATATTTCTGTCGGTACCGGCCGATATTTCGGCCTGTGTTTTTTTTTTTTTTTTTCATTTTTTCAAATTATAAGTTTATTTTTTGACTCCCAATTTTGATTAGACTATTTATAATTTATATGTATGTATGTATTTATATATAATTTATTCATATATAAACTATTATTTTAGAATATAATTGTTATATATATTTATATATATAATTTATTCATATATCGACTATCTCGAAACGGTAAACGAAATAGTACCGGTACCGAAATATTTCGTTCCAATGTCTTGACCAGTACGCCATCCGGTATGGTATTCAAAACATTGATATATATACCCCCTTTAATACTTGCTCTCTTCGCTGCCGCTCTCGGAGGCGACTTCGCAATTGCGACCCGGTTCGCACAAATCGGATCACAACACTCCACTTCCATTCTTGCCGTATCTCGCGTCTGGTAACCAACCTTCGATTCTCTTATAAACCCTAAGTTCAGCTCCGATCGCTTCGCCATGGGAGACTACAGCGATGCCTTCATGCGCAACCAACAAAACGCCGCCGTTCAGGCCCGCCCCAAAGTCCAGAATCGCGCTAATGTCCAACAGCTCAAACTGGTTCAATTCCTTCTACAGACTCCCTATTTTTTGTGAAGTTCTAGGGTTTTTGATGTTTGGTTCGTATGTATTTTTTCCGCAATCTCTTTGTAAACCTAGGTAAATAGCTTGATCTATATTTTGATGATACGGATTATTACTTAGCTGGGTTTTGTTAATCCTAGTTACCTGCTGTGTATTTGGTTCGAATGGCTGTTTATACATCTCATTTTTTACTAGATTTTTATTGGAACAATCTCATCATAACAATTGCTACTTTTCAGCTTGGGCTTTTGAAACATCGCGGTGCAGTTATATTGTCCAATTGATCATTGACTTTGTCTTGTGATGCAGATTGGGCAGAGTCATCCCACTGGTCTAACAGCCAACTTGTTGAAACTCTTTGAGCCTCGACCACCTTTGGAGTTTAAACCACCTCCAGAGAAAAGGAAATGCCCACCATTATCAGGTTTAATTTACCTTCTAGAGCTTGTTTGATCTTTTCAATTGGACGTTAATTTGTGAATCGCAATATGATAATCTTTCTTCGTATGATTATGAAGGGATGGCACAATTTGTGAGTAGGTTTGCAGAGCCTGGAGAACCTGAATATTCTCCACCAATCCAAGAGGCTGAAACTCCTGTAAGATGTTACAGTCCTGCTGGGGTTAATCTATGATGTTCCAGTGCTTTAATATACATATTTGCATCTGTTGCCACAATTTGCTGAATGCAGTGCCAGACAACTAATGTTGTTCATTTAAGGCTTTTGTATATGGGCATGTTATCTCTTCCTAATCATGGTTCCATTTTGTATGGGGGAACCAACTCAGGGAGAATGCATAACATTTGTTATTCAAGTGATTAACACAATGGTCTTCAATTTTATGTTATGATTGTCTTCTATCCATGGTAGTGATACTAACAAAGAGCCCTGTCCATTAAAGTACAAAATTAGCGATACAACTCAACTGCACTGGCCCTAAACCTGAGCCCTGTCCATTTTTTTTTTTCTTATCCTTCCTCTGCAGAGTATATTGGAAATATATTTTCATGGACATATTATATGGCAAAGCATGTCTGTGGAGATTCTTCTGGTGCTTATTTGATTTTCTATTGTTCATTTCATTGCTGCATGTTTGCCTGCTTGTTAGTAAAACAATATCCAACGGATGAGCCACAAGCTAACAATTTCCACCCTCACCCTCAGTCTAAGAGGAAAAGCTTGTCTAAGCAACTAGAGCATAAATTAGGAAATGCTTAAATCCAAGAGGATAAGCTTGTATAACCCTGGTTTTTTTATATATTTTGTGTATCCAGGCACAAAGAAGGGCTAGAGTTCACAAGTTGAGGCTAGAAATGGGTGCAGAAAAGGCTGTTGAGGAGTTACAGAAATGTGAAGACACTCAACTTGTTTAAGTTCAAGAGTTCGATGGCTTCATTATATTTGTTTACGGGCACCAGGTTTTCAAGTTCACCCTTATATTTTTTCTTACATATACTTTTACGCAGATAATCCACAAGAAGACTCAAATATTTCTGGAGATCCCTACAAGACATTGTTCGTGGCTAGACTCGTGAGTAATCTATTTATTTTTGGATTTTCCATCCTGTAGCCAGCATTTGTTTTGTGGATCACTTGTCATATTGTCTGCTTGCAGAGTTATGAGACAACAGAGAGCAGAATCAAAAGGGAGTTTGAGTCTTATGGGCCAATCAAGCGGGTAGGTATTTTGAGTATCTCAAGGATGTTCGGTAAGAGGTTCAGTTTTGTGGTATCTTTATCCCCTTTGTTTATTTTATTAGAAATTTGAATAGGTAGTGGAAAAATTGGCAATTTTAATTTTTCTGCTATTAAATAACATTCTTCAAATATTATCATCTGTTTTTAAAGAAAAATTGAACGTTATGGGCTCTATATTTTATGAGAATGTTAATATAAACTCCAGTTAATTAAAGGTTTTGAAAATCAACTTTAAGCCAACTAGGTGTAATAATTGATCACAGTCGTAAAGTTTTCAATTCTGTCATTAAGTGAAATTGTAGTGGAATTCGGTTGTCTTTATTTAAAGTAAGAAAGAGAGAACCAGTGTTGGTAAAAGCATGCTCAAGTGCAAAGCGCCAAGGCCAACTTGCTTTGCTTATCAAAGTCAAAGTGCATTTACAAAAGCATGCTTTTTGGGTCTTTTTTAGTTAGTTTAAGCTTAAAATGCATTAATTTGGATGAAGTAATTTAGGAAGATGATGAGAATTACAAATAGGGGGGAAAATTTTTCGGTCCGAACCAGAAAAACCGACCGGACCAGACCGAATTCACCCCTACTCGATCTCGGTCCATGTTGTTTCCAAAATTTGGTTTTCAGTCCCATCCCGGGGTGTATTGTTTTGGACCCGACCAAACCAAAACCAACCGAATCACTTACGTATAAATTTTTAAATATCTTTTTTATATATAATATATTATTTATATAGTAGTTGTATAAGTTAATTATGTAATTTTCTCTAATCTATCACTATTGACCATATAAAATGTAAAATAATATATGCTATTAATTAACTAATATATCATACGAACTACGAAGTAATCATATGATAAATACATGTTATTATATGTAGGTACATACTCTACTAAAGTACTAAGTTAGTAACTCTTAACATCATAAATATAATTATAATTAATTATTTTTTTAATTAGTTAGTTACACAATCCATATTAAAGAGCTCATTTAGTTTTGATTTCACTAATTTAATTAATTTTTTGTATTAATTTATCTACCAAAAAAAGAAAAGAGGAAAAAATGTTCCTAGCTCATATGGATCGAATTGGACCGATCAAACCGATAGCTAACTGTCTGGTCCAGAAAAAGGATGGACCGAAATTTTTGGTCCGTGACCCCTGACCAGACTTACATCCCCCTAGTCTTACAAATCTTTTAATGACAATGACAATGATCATTTACTTTAGGACTGCATTTATTGCGTATGTTAAAATGGAAGTCAATACCTACCAATAGTGTGCTTTTTGGCCATTGCATTTGGGTATATTTTGATTCAACCATGTACTTTGTTTTGATTATGGCTATCAAACGTCATGTTGGTGTATATTTGTGAAGCACAAAATAATTATGTAAAATACTATATTTAAATTATGTAATTAATTGATCACCTGATTGTCATGTTGCATAATAGTCTAACAAATTGAGTTAATAGGCTAAATATATTATTATCTTTATTTTTTAAACCTTTTTTTATTGTATTTTATGAATATTTTTTATTATACATTATTTTTTTTAAAAACCGTGCTATACTTCAATTAGGCACGCACTTAGGGCTGTTTTGGATTCAGAGATGAGATGAGATGGTTTTAGATGAAAGATGAAAATTAAAAAAAATATTATTAGAATATTATTTTTTAATATTATTATTGTTTTGAGATTTGAAAAAGTTGAATTGTTTATTATATTTTGTGTGGGAATTTGAGAAAGTTGTAATGATGATATGAGATGAGATGAAACACGTTTTGAATCCAAACGGGGCCTTATACTTTGCACCTAGCCTCAAGGCGTTATTTGTGTTTAAGTGCCTAGGGCCTTAACCAACACCGAGGAGAATAATTAAACATAATTTAATTTAATATGTCAACCTTGGATCGTCTGTGCGAGTTGGTAGTAAGAGTGCTGATATCACTGCCAATTTTCTGGTAATGGCTTACAAATATGTTTCAATAATCCTTTCATCTCTCTTGGTATGGTTGGGTTTAGAGATCGTTTTGGGCATTGGATGTTTCTAGGAAATACTTTAGTTTCAATATATCGAAAAATATCCTTGGTAAGGAGGTGATTGATGCATTCACTGAATGTATTTCTTGATTCCATACTTCTCCACCTACCCGATCCCAAACATGGTGGTTCATCCTGCCCAGCAAATCTGAAAATTAAGTTGATCAGAGCAGTGATGTATTGTGCTTTTTAGCCTATGTTTTCAAGCATCAAAAGAAGACTGACAACATCTGTTCTTTTTCCTGCACTGGGTAAAACGTGTTGGGAGTATTAGCATCTTTCTCCTTTGTTTTAATTTTTAGTACGTGCATTTCCTGTTGCTAAGAGGTTTATTTTTGGCTTTAAAGGCTGTCAAAAACATATCCGCAGTTGAGAAGATTTCCTGGTATTTCTTATACTATTTTTAGCTTTCTAGTTATTTCAAAATAAAAATCCCTGGTAAGGGGAGGGTAGTCTGTTCAACAACTGTTAAGTTGGCCACAAATACATCAGTTTTCTGCAACTCTAGCTGGTGGTGATTCATCTCGCAATGGGAGGCTCTATGATTTGAAGGTGAGCACGGCTAATGAGGCATAGAGCCTGTCTGCCGTGCCATAGGATTTACTTTTTTAACTGATTTTAGTGTTATCCCTTGGGAATAAAAAGCATAGGATCATGTCTTATGACTTCCTGTTCAAGATCTGAATCTTTTTCAAGTAATTAGTGTTTATTTGTTTATTTTCTTTTGTGTTTTTTAGGTTCGAGTGATTGCTGACAAAGAGACAAATAAGCCTAGAGGCTATGCTTTCATTGAGTATGTGCATACACGGGATATGAAAGGTATGCTTCATTTAAGCTGTTTTTCTATGTGATATGCTTCAAGTACGGTCCTCTTAACTCTTTTATACATTATACAGCTGCATATAAGCAAGCTGATGGGAGGAAGATTGATGGCAGAAGGGTGCTGGTGGATGTTGAGCGTGGTAGAACTGTCCCAAATTGGCGTCCTCGGCGACTTGGTGGTGGGCTAGGAACTACCAGAGTTGGAGGGGAAGACGTTAACCAGAGATATTCGGGGAGGTAAAATACCTAATTGCAATATTTGCATGCAATTTCATTTCTGCTGAACAGATTAACGCTCCATTAGAGTTTGGTAGATGACTGAAATTTGAACTTTTTGTGACACCCCTGTACATCTTCACAAGTGTGCGGAGAGAAATGTTCACTTTGGATTAAAGAATTAGTTAAAGCAAAGATATTGAATGGGTTCATAGTATCTTTGATTATGGATTTTGTAAATGCACTTTGATACATTGAGTTGGTCTGTTTGGTTACATTATTCCATCGAGATCTTTTATTGAAGGCTTTTTGATTTTCTGGATTTATGAAAACTGTGCATATTTTATTGCTCAGGGAGCAATTGCAGTCAGGAGGACCATCTCACTCTGAGGAGCCAAGAGCACGAGAAGATCGGCATGCAGACAGGTAAAGACTGTCCCAGCGTTAGCTGGTAACGTATGTCCAACAAAAAAAAAAATTGTTTACATGTTGGGTGCAATCCATCTAGACGTTTCATGTTAAGTTGCCAATAAAATAAAATTAAAAAAAAAAAAAAAATCATGTTTAAGCAGTATTTTTAACTTGCTATTTTAACATGCATCACTAGAACATCACTCCTGGGCGTTGCTCTTGTATATGACCCGTGTACTTGGGCTTTGCCCATTCTTATGATTAATAAAATTTTATTTACAGATAAAAAAAGATGTGCTTGAATGATGGTCTAGTAAAGATCTTATATAATCTTCATGAAGTAATTTATATAACCCCTAGGGTTGGCTCAAGTGGTAAAGGCCTTGGGCTTGGGGGTATGCTTCCCCCAAGGTCTAAGGTTCAAATTTCCTTGAGTGCAAACAATTTATAGGGCCAATTGGATTGGGGGATTTTCCCCTTGAATTACCCTATATGCACTTGCGGGAAACTTCTTGCCGTGTGCTCCCCTGAGATTAGTTGGGATGTTGTTCTTGGACACCCGGTGCCAATAAAAATAAAAAAAAAAGTAATTTATATTTTGTGTAATGTAACAATCATATTGTTGTTAATGTTATGGCATATCCTATGTGAGCTTTTTGGTTTTGTGCATGACAACTGTTGTCTCATAGTCTCGTCGGTGTATTTGATTTTATTTGATTGTTAATTTAATGATTTTAGGGAAAGGGAGAAATCCCGTGAAAGGGGCAGAGAGAGGGAACGGGAGAAATCTCGTGAACAATCCCATGACAGGCATAGGGATCGTGATCAGAGAGAGGATAGGCACCACAAAGATCGCAACAGGGACAAGGAAAGAGAAAGAGACCGGGGTCGTGATCGCGATCGCGATCGAACACGTGATCGCGATAGAGACCGAGGTCGGGATCGTGGTCGTGACTATGAACGTGATCGTCACAGAGATCGTGATCGTGCTCGAGAAAGGGAGAGTGAGAGAGACTTAGAAGTTGAAGACTATGACCGTGGCCGCTCCCGTGATAGGGATATTTATGATCGAGTTGAATCAAAACATGAGAGGGACCGACATAGTGAAAGGGTGCGGGACTATGATCATACTGAACCTGAGGATGATCATGGATGGTATGAACAGCCTGAGCAAGGGCGTAATAAACAGTATGGTCACATGGATATCCAGGATGATGATGATGATGATCGTTATGATCAATATCCTGATCGTGGTCATGATCAGTATGATCGGATGGGGGAGGGTGATTACCATTATGAGCGTGCAACATCTGAGTCCCGTGAAAGGGGGAGAACTCGAGATTTGGAGCGTGAAAATCGACACTCAGAAAGGTCACTTTCTCAGGAGCACGAATACTGAGACTGCCAGCACCTCTCAGCTTGTGATTTTGCTGGTAAGGATTGAAGATCGTTATATACTATCTTTTTATCTGAGTGTTGGATGGAACTGGCCCGAGTTTATTCCTCATTAGCTTTCTGGTCAAGGAATCATTTATTAAAATCTCATATATGGATTTCGGATACTCTTTTTCTTTGACTAAACTCTGTTTATAAGTTTTATGACAGCTGCTTGAGGTTCAGTTCTTTCTTGTGTTTGTTGATATTTGTTTTGTTGATATTTGTTTTTGTTATTTGATAGTAATATATATTGGTGCAAAGGCAATATATATAATATTAGCTGTGTAGCTTGTGTGTCATCACCGGAACTATGATAATTTTTTTTTTTTTACTGAGAAATTATATTTGTAGGATTATAGAGTGCACAAGCGTTGCACACTCACTTTTTGTTAAAAAAAAGTAGAGTTTACTGTTTGGCATGTAACTACACATGCAAATAAAGTTTTTCTTGAATGATGTGTTGGGGTTTCCATGTAGAAGATTGAAGTGCACTTGATGTGCAATCTGCACTTGCCAAAAACCCATAGAAAAATAACGAACAACTTTTCAAAGAAAACATGCAAGTATCAGACACCGGTGGGACCCAAATCATCCGGTTGCTCTGAAACTAGAGTGCAAGTCCTCAACTTCCATAACGTCATGAGTCATAATCTTTTGAAGAATCAAGTTGGGAATTCTGTCACCTGTTTTACTTCAAAATTAATGTTCATATGCCGATAAAAACTTTGATCTATAGGAGCTAGAGTGGAATAGAGATATATACATAAAATAAAATTTCATAACATTCGGAAGAAGTTTATGGAACAAAATTAAATATTCAATAAATACTATGAAGTCCACTTCATATGTTTATCTTTCACTCAGTCTAATCCGGATTTGTTGCAGTCTATTTCTTTTTTTAGAGATAAGGTGAAAACATGCAGTGTGGGCTGTACATTGGGCTGAGGTGATCCGAGCCCAATCATAATCATAATTCTAACTTTCAAACACTAGTCTTTAAGCCCAATACAAAGATCTTTGCTTGGAGTCTAATTTCAGTTAAGAAAAGATATTTGTAATCATGAATTATGCAACCGTCACGTAATTGCTTAGAGAAAAATAAATAAAATAAAGAATTCACATGAAAAAAATTAATTTTTTAATAATGAATCTCACTGTTTTTCAAATTGATTACGTTTACATGTAGAATTACTCATTACAGTTGGTTATGATTTAGAGGAATTCTACTCATCAATAACTATTTACTTGCACACCTTACATCTATAGATTTTTCATAGGGTAGAGTGTTTTTCATAAGGTGTGAGATAATAAATATTAGCTGATGAGAATAATTTTTCAATTATTTATTCAGCAAGTTCTATTACTCATAAGTCGTAGACTTGGTATTTACCAGATTAGAACAGTCATAAAAAAGAAGAGAAATACAAAATTTAACTATTTTTTCTGTTAATTAATATGACACAGTTTTACAACAATAATATATTTAGCACGTCAATAGACACACCGTTACAACTAGAAAGAAATGTAGTTAGGATGAGACAGGCATCGAATCTACGAGGCCACATGGATGTGGGGTCAGGAGTGTGACTGACTGTGGGAGTGAATGTAATGTGCAAAGATTTTGTTGGGGAGTGGAAACGGAAAGTACTCATCAAGAAGTGGCTAATAGCCAACTCATCGAAGCAGCCATGAAGCTTCACGGCTTATGCTTAAGCATTGCAGTCATTTTAACCGGAGACGTTGGCGCCGATCCCAGCTACCTAGGCTCGTACTTCATTGTCTTCAATGCTGTTTAATTTGTGCTGCTTCTGAGAAATTTCCCGGAAACCTCATTGGCTACTTGTGTGTGTGCATGTGTGTTTTTTAAGATTGATCATCATCATACGTTACCTGGTTACTTTGCCTTGTTCAGAATAACAAGCAACATCTTAAATGTTTTATGCAAGCTTTGTTCTTTCATTTCAAGAGATCTTGATATGACGGGGAAAGGTAATTACTTCTATCACATGATGTATGTTCATCATACTAAGTCATGTTGTCTTTGTTAATAGGACATTGTTGAATGAAATAGATTGGACTTCAAAATCCTTTCGAAATCTAGATAAGTTAATTGCACTCCTGATTTCTAATGTAAGTCACAGATAAGATGATAAGATGAGTTGAAATTAAAATTAAAAGTTGAATAAAATATTGTTAGAATATATTTTTAATATTATTTTTATTTTAAAATTTAAAAAAGTTGAATTGTGTGAAAATTTTAAAAAATTATAATGATTAGATGAGATGAATTGAGAGGAATTATGAAAACAAACGAGACCTTAGTGACTATGAGTAAGAGCACATACTGGTTCTGATCCATTAATCATCATCTCATGATCTCATCTGGCGCGAAGCAATAATTTTATTTTAATATAATGTTAAATTATCATTTATGATCATAAACTTAAATCAGTAGAGCATTAGGAACAAATACCGAAACTCAAAATGGTAGGATGAAATATTTTAATAACATGATAATCAATCATGTATAAAGTTCATCCTAGCACGTTAGTTAGGGGAAAATACACGAAGAAGGTCAAAAGGTAGGCGTGCTGGGAGGAATCGTTTTCAAAGTTATTTAAATATTAGCAGCGGTTCATTAGCTTAGGGGCCCTATAAATTTTTGGAAACAACTGATCCCAATTCATTATCGATTGTAGCTGTGGCCAAAAATGGGGAAATAGCTATGAAGCTTCCATTTTAGTGGATGATGATGATGATGCTTCATTGATACTACCATGCACCCTTTTTTTACACTCCACACATTGAGCCGCGCTCAATGCATTATGGGTTTGGGATTAATAAGTAATCATTTACTTTGGTTAGGTAAAAAGGACAAAATCAAGATCAAGATCAACTTCACCAATTTATGCCCTCTCTAGTTTAACCTTTAAAAAAATATATTTTGAAGCAGTATTTTTTAAAAGAAAAATAATTTGTATAGTTATAAGATATGCAAATTACGCGAACTCTTAAAAAAAAAATTACATGAAACAACTTATATTTTAATGATAGGTTTTATTTTTTTTCAAATGGAATGCGTAATGCTTGCTCTCTTTAAGACTGTACTTAACATTTCAAAAATTTTTGAAATTAAGAGATAAATAGTTGTAGAATATACTCTAATAAATAATTAGTATTGAGATAAACATTATTTACAGGCAATATTAAGCATTGTGAGATTCATATTGTATTATTTATCATAATTATATAAAATGTTTAATCAGTCTAGATTTCTCTTAATAGATGTCCCAATAATGGGAATGCTATTATTATAGTTATGATTTGGATCGAGAATTCCAATCACTAATCCTCTCTCAACCCTTTTTGATTAAAACAAAAAGGAACAAGCCCTTTTAAAAATCCTTGATAGCATTGAACATGTCGGATGGGCAATGTTGCTCGTGTTTTTAGATTAATCAAAGTTTTGTGATTTTAATAATTTGTAAATAAATATTGTAATAAAAATGAAAAAAACTAAAGCATTTTCTTCTCCCACAAACTCGGAAGAATGCGGTGAAAAGATGACAAATCTGGTAAATTATTTCTGAATTCTACATGTCCTTCGAATCTACCCTCATGGTTTGAATTCAGAGATAAGTTAACATGGATTGAGATTATTTATGAATAGTAAAAAAAATTAAATTATTTATTATATTTTATGTAAAAATTTAGAAAAATTATTTTAAGATTTAAGAAAGTTAAATTATTTATTATATTTTATTAAAAAATTTAATAAAATTATAATGATGAGATGAAATAAATTAAAATGAATTTTAAATGCAAACGAAGAAGCATTGAAAGGAGATAAAAACAGTTACAAAATAAAAATTAAACTCTCAAAATAAGTCGGAACGCTGTTCTAGACATGATGCCAATAAAAATAGCTACAAAATAAGAACTAATAACAAGACATAATAGTAGTACGAATTCAGAGAACAATCATTTTATTAATCAGCACAACACTGCCCAAATAAATAAAAAAGGACTGAAAAAAAAGTCTGATGGGTCAAAAGGCTTTTTCACATATTTTTATATTCAAATAATAATAAGAAAAAAGGTCCAAATCAGTAGGGGGATGGAAGAAATATAAATGTAGACAATAGGCGGGTACCGAAGAGCACCCCTCAGTTCTTGATTTCTTCGAGTTTCCCCCAAACCCAGTAGAGTGACTGTGCTCTCTCGCAGAAACAAATAAGAAGAGAGACCATTTTAGGCTAAGGAAAAACATACAGCCAGAGTAGTTGTCAGAAACAATACATACATATATATATATATATAAATATATACTATCTTTCTTCTTTCCTCGTTTGCTGGAGTCGCATACTACTGTCTGTCGACATGGCTCGGACTCAGCTGAATCAGAGAGCTTTGGCAATGTCAACTGCGGCGGTTGCGTGGTTTCTGTTCGGGTGCCTAGTAATGATGAGCAACTTCAGTTGCGCAGAGAGAGTCTTGAAAGATAAAGTGCCGGAAATTTTTGTCCCCGAGAAACAAGACAGACCTGGATTTCTGCTTAGAATGGTTCATTTCTTCTGGCAGGGTGGGAAATCTTCTTATGAGCATGTTTGGCCGGTGAGTCTTCAACTGGCATTCCTCTGGGTCTAACTTTCTGTCACAACATCGATGTGCTGCTCTGTTTCATGCTCTGTACTGCTTAAATGCTGATTTCTTCTTCTTCATTTATCTTTCATTTCAGTAATCTTCATGATTTTGATAGATAGTTTACTGGCTGGGCAGGAAATGGAGTTCGGATGGAAAATTGTAGTAGGAACAATAGTTGGATTCTTTGGCGCAGCATTGGGCAGCGTTGGAGGGGTTGGAGGTGGTGGAATTTTCGTCCCAATGCTCACTTTGATCATTGGTTTCGACCCCAAATCTTCCACTGCCATCTCTAAGTGTTAGTACTGCTTCAATTCTCTTTATTTCCACTCTAACATATTGTTTTCAGTGATCTCTTTTAGAGTAAACTAAAGAACGACTTGCAGACATGCATGCATTTTGCATTCCTACATCATCCTCACATACTGAGTTACATATGCAAGAAAATAATGAGCATGCATGCATACATATTCTATTACATAAGATACTTAGATAAATGCATGCATCAAAAGCTAAGTTTAGTTTACTTGACCTTCTACCCTGCCAAACAGGACGCCCTTGTACATATTAGCTATCAGGCCATCTCTTAAGATATGTGGTAAATTAGAACCAGTTTCGGTTATGCCTGCCTTGAATTCAATTATTTAATTTCAAAATGTTGCATCGAACCAACTTATAGTTCTGACAACTGATACATATTGGTATATTAATCAAGTGATACTGCATCATTCTTAATTTGTATCCCTAGTTAGAGATTTAGAAGATTGGGGAGGGACAAAGTGTAAGGTGGTCATGCTGATATGTGCACTCCACAAGTATGCTAATGCCATGTCCATTGGGGAAGAAGATTAAAAAAAAGAGAGATTCATATCATATTCTCATTTAAACTTAGTTTGAAAACATATACTTTATATATGATTTTAGAATGCGTGAATTGTATTTTCTTAATTTTGAAATACCCTATTCAAAATTGTTCACGAATCATCTGATTGAATCAGTGGTTATCCAATTCCATATATGATTTCGATTTTTAGAATCTTTTGCAAGACTAAGGTGCAAAATAGATTAAGATGTGGTATAATTTCATAAGTTCATTCGAATGTTTCCATCCAATCCAAATTGCAAGGAGGCCTAGTATAGTAGTATAGCATTGCTTTTAGAAAAGTCAAGGAGGTATAGCATAATTAGACGTAATCACCTAAAGCGTAATTGTAATGAACCCATAAATCAAAACGTATTTGATTTTGCTGTCAATATTAACAGCTGAAATTTCATGGGCGCAGGTATGATTATGGGTGCCGCGGGATCAACAGTATACTACAATCTGAGACTTAGACACCCAACATTGGACATGCCCCTTATAGATTATGATCTGGCATTGCTCTTCCAGCCTATGCTAATGCTAGGAATTAGCATTGGTGTTGCCTTCAACGTCATGTTTGCTGACTGGATGGTCACTGTTCTACTTATCATCCTTTTTATTGGTAGGATCAATGCTCAAACAATCTGATATCCACCTTTGTTTCTCCTTTGCACTTTTGCCCTTTCATTTTGCACAAAATGCTTTTGAGATCAGAATCATACATCCAATTTTTCATTTTTTGGGTAAGAGCAATGGAGGTATGAATCATTTTTCAAGTTAAAATAATCACACTAATGCAATTACACTAAAATTATTGGTGTCAGGTACATCAACAAAAGCTTTATTCAAAGGTGTAGATACATGGAGGAAAGAGACAATGATGAAGAAGGTGAGGTTTTTCAGTAACAAGGCATTATTAAGCTTGAAACGGATTTCCATATTGTCGACTTACTAATGATGTGGTGCACATGCTGCTTGACTTTCAGGAAGCAGCTAAGCAGTTGGAATCAGAGACAAAACCTGCTGGTGAGTACCCGTGGTCGTCTCCAAGCACATTTTTCCTTTAAAAAATCTGTACTTCTGATATATATCATAATTAAGCTTTGGAAACAAAAAGGACATTGAGATGCAACTATCAGGGAAAACATTGATGATAATACAATCTAATCCGCTAAAAACTAATGAAAGTTGAACATATAGCCTTTCTTCAGTTATAATTTTTACCATTGCTTTCTGCTTTTGAGCATATATCAATCTGGAGAAAAAAATCAATCTCCTCATATCTAAGCTTGCCATATGACCTTTGAAAGGGCAAAAAGCTTGCTAATAGATAGAATCTATATCAAATTCATTAGAAATTGCAAATATGATTGAGGAATCTAATCATCTAATTCATTATTTTCCAGCCACTTGCTCGGGCATCTGACCAAAGTTATTTGGGCAAAGGGATCTATAAAGAAGTTTCAATATATGAAAATGCAAAACAAAAGCTCTTCAATTTTAAAAATCTGAGGTGCAAGTTTTAATGGGAGTGAAGAATTAGTTTCTCCAACCTTTCTGTTTACCTGCCTACTTATAAGATGCATAGGATATTATCTTAAAAAAGGATGAACACTATGATAACAGCTGCACATTACAATGCTGGCATGACAGCCAGAGTCAAACTGACTCACATCACCGTCACACTCACAATGTGATCAGAATTCTGGTCTCACTAGTTATCAGGGAATTGGACTACGCTACACATATAAATAGGCATTCTGTTACACATAATACAGTTCGCTACTCTCTAAATCTCACAAAACAGAAAAATAACAGTGAGAAACATGCTGATATACCCAAGCTGATTTGTTTGCCCACTGTCTACACATGCTCACATAATACTTGTCATGTAAGAATATATTAACCCTGCCATACAAGCTGGTTTGTTTGCCCACTGTATACACTTTTGTGAATTCCTAGAGTGAATATTGGCCCAGCAAATTTCTTGGCAGTGTTGCCACTAGAAGTGATGAGACTGGAAAACTGTGACAGTTCCAACAAAAAATAATAATAATAAACCCTCCTGGAAATAACAAAGCATTAGCATGAAAGGAAATCAAAGCATCAACGGAGAGAAATTTCCCCTGAATAATTATTAGTTGAGTAGCTTGTGCTGAACTCCTGAACTGCAGATGGCTCTGGAGAAGAATACAAAGCACTACCAAGTGGTCCTGCTAATAACCAAGAAGAGGAGGTGAGTGCAAGAATGTCTGATGCAGGAATCTTCTTCCCAGTTTTCTTGATTACTTGTTACTCTTGTTGTTATTGCTGTCAGACTAACTATCACCATATCATCCAGGTTCCCCTAGTACGCAACATATATTGGAAAGAAGTATCAATGCTTGTTTATGTCTGGGTGGCTTTTCTTATTGTTCAGATTGTTAAGGTAAGTTATTGGGCTCTGAAGTTTCATACAAGAAAGTACCCTTTCCAAGTGTTTTATATCTCTTTGCATTTATAGTCAATTAAGTTCACTGTTACAAATTATTTTTTTCATTGTCCTAATTTAATGTATTTAGAGGTAGAGGTCCTTGGCTTCGTAGTACAAGTAGTCTTGCTACTTCATCTGCCAGTTCAGTTGTTTGACTGTCACTACTCTACTCACCCTGAAGTTGCCTTATGTTGCTATATGATCTGTATGCAGACATATACAGAGACCTGCTCCATCAAGTACTGGGTTCTGAACTCCTTGCAGGTAAATTTAGTAACTAAAATAGTCATATTTATTCAAGATACTTCACAGCAAATTAAGATAAACAACGGTAAAAGTAAGATGATTATATTTTTCTAGCTTACATAAGCATCAAATACAACAATGAAACTAATGAAAAGATTAGATAATCCTAGGAAAAAAATTATCTTGTAAAATTACGGACCCTAAATTACTCTTTACATGGATAGAAGAAGCAGTGCCATGTACTCCCTAGAAAGGAAGGACAAAGCAAACTGCTCCACTACTGTAGTGAGCAGATTCTTTTCTGATGGTAGTTTGAGAATCATGAACACGACATGGAAAAAGCATGCTATAATTATATAAATATCACATCTTCCCAGGATAAATCTGCTCAACATAATAGTTTCTCTCTCTATAGGTACCAATTGCTGTATCAGTCACACTTTTTGAAGCCATATGCTTATACAAAGGAACCAGGGTGATTGCATCTAAGGGAAAGGAAATCACAAACTGGAAGTTGCATATGATTTTTCTATACTGTAGCTGTGGTATAATAGCTGGTATGGTCGGTGGACTGCTTGGGTTAGGAGGTGGTTTTATCTTGGGACCCCTTTTTCTTGAACTTGGAATTCCTCCTCAGGTATCTTCAATATTTTTTTATGCATCTACTACTCCTAATCCTCTTAAAGAAAAAATGCTGTGTGATCGTTAAGCATGGTCAGATGGTTAATTATTGGGTAGAGTGGAATTATGGCAGATCTTAGGTATAAAACTCGCCTAGCATAGATACATAAAGGGGGGGTTATGAAACTTGAAAGCAATTTTTACAACTAGGACAATAGCAATGAAGAGAGTTCTTGAGGTGTTACAAATGTTGTCGAAGCCAAATCCAGCTAGAAGTGTGAGACTTCAGCCTTGCTACCTATAATGGTATGGCCCGATAAGAATGTCAAGAATGCAAGGTGGTGCATGAGATCCCACATTAAGGAGTCTGGCCCACACATGATGACAGATTATACATAGACTAGTCCTTAAAAGAGTAAAAGCTAATATGTAGCTTGTACTTCCTTGGGCTTTCTACAAAAACTGAAACCAGCTTATAAGTTTGCACGTTTTGCAGGTAGCAAGCGCCACATCAACCTTTGCAATGGTATTCTCATCCTCCATGTCAGTTGTACAATATTACCTTCTCAACCGTTTCCCAGTTCCATACGGTAAGTAAAATCAGAATTGATTTTTACTAGTAGAAATGGTTTTGTGCACAGAAGGGAAACTAATACTAACTATAGTTATTGCCAATTTAGCAACAGATCTCTTTTCTACTTCAGCTCAACCTCATATTCAGCTTACTCTTTGCTGCAGCCTCATATTTTGTTTTAGTTGCAACAATTGCTGCCTTTGCTGGTCAGCATGTAGTGAGGAAGATAATTGCACTTCTTGGCAGGGCATCAATAATCATCTTCATACTAGCTCTGACAATATTTGTGAGCGCAATCAGCTTAGGTACATGGCTCTCTAGCTTTCCATGACATAAATGAAAGTGTTATAAAACAAGACACAAAGTTTTCCTCCAACCCATCTATAAATATGACAAGTATCTATTAAACATGTGACAACACGTGCTTTTTTCAAAAAATTCCCTTGTGTCCCTTCATTAAAAAAGTATATGCTTCTCACACAATCAAGAGACACGAGCCAATTTTTTAAATGGGTTGGAGAAAACTGTCCTAAAACAACATATATAGGAAGACATTCCAGCTTCTTGTTCCTATTTTATGTTCATACCAAGGTGCTAGCTTTTTCTGCTGCATATTACAGGTGGGGTGGGCATTGCAAATATGGTTGAGAAGATGGCAAATCAAGAATATATGGGCTTTGAAAATCTCTGTCACCATGCTTAACTATGTTGTGCGGCGATATTGCTACCTCTCTACTTCGGCTCTACATGGTCACCTATTTTCCCATTTGGTTTCAAGCAAAAGATCACGGATTGTCTATGCTACTAGATGTTCAATTCATTATATCAGTCTCTCGTGAAACTTCACCACAGTGCCTTTCTATTTTAGCTTATTGAAATTTGTTTTACTGAAAACATTTCCATGATCCAAGAATTCTGTAAGCTCATTACTGAGCACAAATAACACAAAATTTCAAGCTTTAACATCATCCATCCATCCCTATGCTCCTTTTAGATTAGATGGATCTCTTCATTGGATGTCAAATCACAAGTCTATAATTTTGAGAATAAAATAAAAGGTTTTGTTTCAGATCCTTGTATACTTGGCGAATGCTTTAAA
Source organism: Juglans regia (assembly GCF_001411555.2). Lineage (NCBI taxonomy): Eukaryota > Viridiplantae > Streptophyta > Magnoliopsida > Fagales > Juglandaceae > Juglans > Juglans regia. Next base: position 3,874,232 of record NC_049907.1, read on the forward strand.
TTTTCCCAGCAAGAATTTCAGACTGCTAGAGTACAATTTCTTTCATATTTGAAGCCTTGCTCTACAACTACAATTGTGGCTCCTACGTTGAGGAAAAGTTAAAAAAAAAAAAAAAAAAGTGGTGAGGCTGGTGGAGATTGAAAATAAATATGAACTTTTAACTTCTCTAAATAAGAGGGAGAAAAAATTCAAAAAAATTAATAAGACAGGAAATAGTCTCGAATAGAGAAAAAAATTGAGTTTTGCTACTCATCATTCCACACATCACACAATACATTTATTTTTATTTTTTCTGGTTTTATTACTCCTAAATTAATTGAGTTCTTCTACTCATCATCCACATACCACATATTTAGTAAGGAAAAAAAATAAATATAAAAAAAATCACATGCGGTTTGGAGATGATGAGTAGAAATTTTCCACTAAAAATAGAGAAGGAAGAAGGGGCAAGAAGTTTGCATAGAATGAAAAAGAAAGTAGAAGCTTCTTCCTCTCTTAGGTGAGCTACTCCAAGTTGGTGCTTTCGTTTTGGTGATTTGGGGTGAGAAAAAGAGGTATGATATTGTTAAATTACAATCTAAATAGTTAAATTTTTATTTTAATTAATTTAAATTTTTGTGATAAATGTTATTTAACAAACGAGTTATTTTATTTTCAAGTCGATGTATAAAATAAATCATAACATCACTTAAATTGTAAGACTTAATTTGTAAGATTCAAATTTTAAAATTTATCTTTTAAATCAAATTACGTCATATAATCACTTTACAATGAGTATTATACATGCCAACTTGAGAATAAGATTTTTCATAACAGAATTATGGATAAAACTGCAGTATTGATTCAAGAGGAACAAGTACAAATGTCTTGAACACTTGCAATTTGTAGGCTCAAATAGGGGTGACACCCGCGTGGGCGGGGGCAGGGTCGACCCTGCCCTGTACTTCGCCCCCGCGCCCCACCCTCGAGTTGCGAGGGTAGGGTCCCTCGCCCCTGTGCCGGGGGTTGGAACCTTCATTTGCCCCGCCCCTGCCCACTTCAATAATGTATATGGCCCATTAGGCTAAAAAATTATTTTTGAGCTCAAAAGTGATAAAAACAATTTTTTTTACCAAAATTATAAATTTTAACTTATAAATATGATCATAATTTAAAAATTAATAACATAGTTTTTAAATTTGCTAGTGCATATTTTATGCAAGTTGTAGGACCTGTTTGAGATTGCGATAGGAGTATTAAAAAATGATTAAATAATCTTAAAAGTTCTTTAATGAAAAAATTAAGTTATTTGAGTGTTACATATTAAAGTATTTTTAATTTGTTTTCAAATAAACGTAACATATTTGAAAGTATTTTAAACATATAGTTACCAAACAATAAATAACTTTTTAATAGTATAACTTATTACTTAAGTTATAAGCTATAAGTCCTAAAGTTATAAGTTATATTTCTCACAAAAATTTCAAACATGCACGTACTGTAGTAGGTGTGTTCTTTATATAGGAGGTCAATGTAATACATGTGTCTCACTTAAGTAATGTGGAACTTTTGTATTGCCTAGCAAGGCAATTGCCCAACAATACAAGAGTCTCACATTGCTTAAGTGAGACACTTGTACTGCCTTAGTCTCTTATATAAAAACCACACATACTACACTACAATTTACATAAAGTATTTAAGTAAAAACTATACATAATACATATTACTTATTTATATAAAGTAAAACTGCTAACATATATTTATAAATATGTATATATATAATCTAACAAATAAATATGTATATATATATGGGGTGGGGGGCGGGGCGGGTTAAATGCAGGTCAGAGTTGGGAGGGCTAGATGTAGGGCAGGTGGCCCCGCCACCTACATTTGGCGGATGAGGGTTTGCCTCACCAATGCAGGGGCGGGACGGGACGGACAGGTGCAAGATAATGGGGTGCGGGTCCCCACTACCCACTCCTAGGCTTGAACATGGAATGAATTGCACCCAATTTTTTATCCCAAAGTTTTAACCATAAGTACCCAATGGTTCAATGTCAACTCGTGCAAATAAATATCTTCATTTACACCCTTCCTTTCTATCAGAATTTGGTCCATAAGGGAAATTTATGTTGCTCAAAAGTGGACTCAAAAGTGGATTTTAATACTTTTTTGCTTTATGAGTCGTGCTAGATCCATTGACGGTGTAGTCTGACAAATTCTCTCGCGAAGGTTATTTGACTTTTTTATTTTTTTTAATTTTTTTATAAATTTTCTTAGACTCTTAAATAATTTTAAAAAAATTTACAATATTATTAAAGAATAATTCCTTAAACATTAAGTAAAAAAACAAAAACAATCTATCGAGACCCACTGTTGAGACAATCCCTTGGTGGGTTTAGGCATCATTTAGTTACATAGATAAGATGAGATAATATAAGATAAAAATTAAAAGTTGAATAAAATATTATTAAAATATAATTTTTTTAATATAATTTTGTTTGAAATTTAAAAAAATTGAATTATTTATTATATTTTATGTGAAAGTTTTAAAAAGTTGAAATAATTATATGAGATGAGATAATTTATTTTGTGTAACCGTTATGTTATGTTTGGTTACGCAGTAGAGATGAGATGATATGAGATGTTTTGTTAAAAGTTGAATAAAATATTGTTATAATATAATTTTTTAATAATATTTTTAGTTTAAAATTTAAAAAAATTGAATTATTTATTATATTTTATATAAAAATTTTAAAAAATTATAATGATAAAATGAAAAATTTTGTATATTCAGACCGAATTTTAATGTTCTTAAATTAGCAAAATATTTATTTATTTCATCATATAAAAAAAAATCATGTTATTCAAAAGTGGACTGAAAGTGGACAGAACAGAATGGGCCGACAGAACTAAAAAAGCATGCGTCCCTTCTTCTGGGTGGAGTGGGGGAAAGAAAGTTGGAAACCCCATCACATTCGCCGCAATAGGAGTAATATAATAGGCCCAATTAAAAAAAAGTAAAAAAATAAAAAAAATAAAAACGTCGTCGGACAAAATGACCTTCCGATAAGATGGAAATTGGAAAGCAGCGGCGATGAAATAGGGTTTTCTTTGTAATTTTGCTGAAGTTCCAGGGGCAAAAACTAAAACCTCGTTTTCCCGCTCAAGACAGAGCTACCCACAAATAAATAAATAAAATTTCTTTCTCGTTTAATTATGTCTGGCAGCTGCCACTGACTGTTACTCTCCAAAGTCCAAACGCCTTCCATTTTGGTTTTCTCGGTTCCGGTACCTTCAGTGTGCACCATTCCTCTCCGACTTGCTCTCCGGAACTCCATGTACGTACGGTTCGTATTTGCATATTTCATGCTTTTGATGCCTGGTTATCGCATTTCTGGCAAAGGAAGCTATTAAAAACTGAGCGTTTTTATTTTTTGCCTTATGGAAATCGTTGTGAACAGTACTTGTTTTGAATCGAAACCCTAGGGTTAATGATTTGGAGAATATATGTCGTTCTATGGTATTTGTGGTCTCTTTGGTTTCATTTCGTTTTCTGGTTTGTTCATTCTTTTACCGGATGTTAGTCAGTTAGTGTTGGGAATGGACACGAAGAACGAAATGAATGACGAAGGCTCTGCAGAGTCGCCGACTTCGGTGCTTGAAGACGAGGTTTGCTTCCCTTTTCCGTTAATGTCATTTCTTTCTTTTTATTTTTCAGTCTGTTTGGTTCATGTTAGTATGTAGGAATGTGGAGAAAAGGAAAGTAAAATTGTAAATAACCTTTCAAAATTATATGTTTGAGCATTTTCTGTGGTTATGTGTAGTTTATTTAGAACCAAATGGAGGCGAGCGACTGTTATTTTTATATTGTTCTATTCTACTATGATGTAGCAATTTGATGCATTTGTTGGTAGGGTTCGTGTGCCTGACCTTGGCTTCAGAGTTTGTGGTTTTCATAATAGTGCTTGGTCTAACTTTTACTCTGATGGTCTTTTTGAGTTTTAAGAAGCTATGACAGCTTTTATATGCACACTTAATGCCTATGTGTAAGTCTTGAAGTGTGAATGCATGTCTATATATATTTGTATCTATGCATGCATGTAATTTATGTTAACATCTTTTATTTTTATATCATTCATATTATTGCATATTTAGAATGAAGGATATCTGCAGCGAAGCTATTCTTTGTATAAGATATCTAGTTTAATGAAAATGAAGGATATCTGCAAGGTGAAAATGGAAGTCAAGTCAGAGGAAGAAATGTGTCCACATGAAGGAAATGGAGATTCCTCTTTGATATTGAGAGCAATGGCTGAGGAGGAAGAAAAGCTATTGGAAGCTCGGGTTAAGAAAGAAGATGAAGAGCAAAGAAAGGAGCCAGAGGAGGAACCCCAGTTGAATGACAGTCACTTTACCAAATTGGATGAGCTTCTAAGTCAAACCCAGATGTACTCCGAGTTTTTGCTGGAAAAAATGGATGATATTACAACTGTATATTCTCATACACCTTTCTCAGATGAATTTGTGTAGTGGGAAACTTCTTTTTATTGCTGATTGTATTATTGATTTTCTTTGCAAGAATGGAATGGAGCAAGAGAATGCAATTGTTGAAAAAAAGAGAGGCCGTGGATCAAAAAGAAAAGCTGCTGCACAATACAATAATGTGAGCATTTCTGCAATTCTTTTGTTATGTTGAGACAGCAAGTTCATTGTATTCACTCTATATGGATTTCCTACAACATGAAACTGAGTTTGTTGTGTTTTGCAATTGTAAATTGTGAAATTTGATTCTATCTCTCTGTACAATCAAACTTTATCTCCGTACAACCAAAACTCCGATGATGGTTTGTGGGTTTTAACAACAAGACTTTTGACCTGAGTGTTTAGTTTTAAGGTGAGGTTGGTTGCCGAGCCAGTACCTGGGAGATAAGGTTGGTTGCTCCAATGGCATGAGCCTAGACAAAGGCAAGGCTAAGGTTGGGTTGGGTTCTAAATTGACAACCCAAGCCACATGGAGGATAAGAGATGGCGAAGTGGCTTCAAAGCCTTCCGGCCAGGTATCGACAAGTTCACCAGCTGCTGATGATCCTCTTAGTGACTCGCTGGAGTTGGTCCTGACCGATCCCCGACGGATCAAACCATCTCCCGGGTCTTCCTCAAGCCCAAGAGAGGTTTCTCCTCTGGATGACCCAAGCCCCATAAGTTCCATGCTGTCAAGTTCACATTGGGTAGAATCTCAGTTGGGTTGGGTTCTCCAAAAAGTGGACAAAATACGAGAATGCATAGGGATTTCATGTGAGGGCTTTGAAGATCAATTTAAAGCCCTCCTCATTGCTATTGAATCGGGCCAGCCTCTTTTGGCTAGATCTTATACCAAAAAAGAAAGGGAGTTAAGGAGACTAGCCTGCTCTATTAATTATGATGTTCGGGAAGATAGTGCAAGTAGAGGAAGGAGGAAGGTTAGGGAAAATATCAGTGATCAATGAAACCAAAGATTTTATCGTGGAATGTAAGGGGGCTGAATGATCCATGCATACGCCTCCATGTTAAAAATCTATTAAGGAATTGGAAGGCTGATATCATTTGTCTTCAAGAGACCAAGCTGAAGCTCTTAGATAGAAGTATTGTTAGAAGCTTGTGGGGATGTCTTCATATGGGTTGGCCTATTTTGCCTCTAAAGGTGCATCGGGAGGCATTCTTATGCTGTGGGATATGAGAGTCGTCAATCTGGTCTGGAATATTTGGTGACTTGTTCTTTTAAAAATGTGGATGATGGCTACAAGTGGTCTTTCACTGGTGTATATGGTCCTAATGTAGACAACAATAGAAGGTTCCTTTGGGAGGAGATTGTTGGTATGTGTAGTTGGTGGGATTTTAATATAACTCGTTTTTCGAGTGAGAGGTTGGGGGATTCTTGTATTAGTTCGGCTATGGCATAATTTTTTGATCTTATCTTTGAATTGGACTTAGTCGATTAACCTTTGGCAAGGGGGAATTTTACATGGTTCAACAATAGGGTCTGGTCAAGATTGCATAGATTCATTGTATCTTCGTCTTGGGAGGTCCATTTTTCTGATTTATGTCAAAAGAGACTTCCAATGCTATGTTCTGACCATTTCCTCATTTTGCTAGATTGTAGGGGCCTCCATGAGAGATAGATATTTTAAATTTGAAAACATGTAGTTGAAAGCTGATGGTTTTGTTGAGAAGGTGAGAGTGTGGTGGTTCTTTTATTAAATGCCATGGTATGCCTAGCTTTGTGTTGGCTGGAAAGCTTAAAGCTTTGAAAAAAGATCTGAAATTGTGGAATGAGGTAGAATTTAGGAAGATTCTTTTTTAGGAACTTTCATGCTTTGATGAAAAGGAGATTGTCGGGGCTCTCATGAATGAGGAGAAGGCGAGGAAGATGTTGTGGCTAGTATGGAAAAACTTACTCTCATGGAAGAATTCCATGGTGACAAAAATCTCGGGCCCTTTAGCTGAAGGAAGGATAAGTGTACCAGTTTTTTTTCATAGTGGCCAACTCATAGAGGATTTAACGCTATTGAGGTGCTGAACTCAAAAGGAAAGATTCTTTTGGACATATCTAAAATTAAGAATCACATAGTGATGTTTTTTGATAATCTACTCACACGATCAATCGTGTGTTGATTGGTTAGAGAGGATGTTTGAAGAGGAAGGGGTGTTTAAGGTGCAGAAAGAAATGGACAGCGATAAAGCGCTAGTATCAGATGGATTTTTAGTGGTTTTTTTCCAGGTTTGTTGGGATATTATCAAGGAGGATCTTGTGAAGGTTTTTGTTGCATTTTCACTCACGTATGAAATTTGAGAAAAGTCTTAACTTAACCTTCATGGAACTTATTCCGAAGAAGGCCGAGTCTGTGGAGGTGAAAGAATTTCGTCCTATAAGGCTTGTGAGTGGAATGTATAAGATTATATCAAAGGTTCTAGTCAATCATATGAGCACGGTCATGGAAAAGATTGTTTTGAAAACACAATGCATTCGTTAAGGGGAGATAGGTTTTGGATTCGGTCCTTATTACTAATAAATGTTTGGATAGTAGAATTAAAGCCTGCATTCCAAGTATCCTTTGCAAACTAGATATGGATAAAGCTTTTGATCATGTTAATTGGGACTTCTTGGTCTATATTCTTTGCAGATTTGGTTTTGGTGATAGGTGGTGTAATTGGTTGAAGTATCGTATCACTACCACTAGATTCTCGGTGTTGGTTAATGGCACTCCCGAGGGTTTCTTTAACAGCTCTCGTGGATTGAGACAAGGACATCTTTTATCTCTTTTTCTCTGTCTTAGTTATGGATGTATTGAGCAAAATGTTGGAGCTTGCGGCAAATGGGTCTTTTTTGTCTAGATTTTCAGCGGGTGGTACTTCATTAGGGAGCATCAATGTATCACATCTACCCTTCGCTGACAACACCTTAGTTCTTTGTGAGCCAGACCCTAATCGAATTCATTCATTGAGAGCTCTCTTACTCTGTTTTGAAGTTGTTTCCAGTCTCAAGGTGAACTTGTCTAAATCTAAACTGGTATCGGTTGGCTTGGTAGATCATATCAAAGACTTGGCTAAAATCTTAGGTTGTAACGTTTCTTGTTTGCCTTTGAAGTACCTTCATCTTTCCTTGGGGGCCCCTCATAAATCCAAGGTAATATGGGATGGTGTTATCGAAAAAAATTGAGAATAGTTTGGCTGGTTGGAAAATGATGTATCTATCTAAGGGGGAACAATCACCCTTATCAAGAGTATGTCATCTAACCTCCTTACGTACTATCTTTCATTATTCCCGATTTTAGCTAGTGCGGCTAATAAGATGGAAAGAATCTTCCGTGCTTTCTTGTGAGGCGAATTGAGGGATGTGAAAAAGTTCTATTTGATTAACTGGGACAAGATTTGTACCTCCTATCTTGTGGAGGTTTGGGGATGAGAAAATTGAACATTTTCAATAAGGCCTTACTTGGAGAATGGTTGTAGCGGTACCATCAAGAAAGTGATGCTTTATGGAGGACCGTGGTTGATGCTAAGTTTGGAAGCATTTGGGGAGGTTGGATTTCTAATGAAGTGTGTGGATTGTATGGTGTTAGCGTATAGAAATTTATTAGGAAGGGCTAGGAGGAATTCATTCGTAATTTCATATTTGTGGCGGGGCATGGAACAAGGGTCAGATTCTAGGTTGATGTTTGGTGCGGTGATGTTGCTCTCAAGGATGTTTTTTCCTTCTTTTCAGAATTGCATTGCATAAGGAAGCCTCTGTTGCTGATTATATGGACTCTTCGAATGGCCTGCTGTAGTGGAATGTGCCATTTATCAAAGTAGTTCAAGATTGGGAAGTGGGAGTTATTTCTGACTTCTACAACACCTTGTATGGGAGCGTGGTGTGGAGGACAAACTGTTGTAGATACATCTCGGGAACAAGAATTTCTCAATTCGATCTTTATACAATGTTTTGTCTATCTATTCTTTTACTGTTTTCCCTTGGAAGAGCATTTGGAAGGGCAAAGGGCCACTAAAAGTTGCTTTCTTTTGGTTGGTTGGCCTTTCATGGGAAACTTCTGACCATAGGCAAGCTGAGGAAGCGTCGTTTTCTCAAAATGGATTCGTGCTTTATGTGCAAAAGGAATGGTGAATTAACAGACCATCTACTGGTGAAGGTTCTATGGGATGAAATCTTTGTGAGGCTGAACATTGCTTGGGCGATGCCAAAGAGGGTGGTAAATCTTTTGACTTGTTGGTGCGGAATACAAGGAAATCGTCAAGTAGCAGATGTTTGGAAGATGCCCCTATGTCTTATGTGGTGTATTTGGAATGAGAGGAATGAAAGATGTTTTGAAAATAGAGAACGCTCCTTGGGGGGGATTAGAGACTTATTTGAGGACATTCAATAAAGTCCAATTGGGGAAATGGTTATGGAGGCACCACTTGGAGGGGGATTTGCTTTGGAAGTTACTGACCTTAGACATGGAAGTGCTTGGGGGGTTGGTGTTCGAATGTAGGGGGGGAGTTATGGCGTTGGCTTATGAAAATTTGTTAGGAAGGGTTGACTGAGTTTTGAAACTCATCTGTTTAGTGGCCAGTGAGGGTTCTAGAATTAGGCTTTGGAATGACGTTTGGTGTGGCGATCACACTCTCGATAGGGCTTTTCCAGCTCTCTTTCGCATTGTAGTTAACATGGATGCTTCAATGGCGGATTTGGTTGCATTTTCTCATGGTTCTCACTAGTGGAACGTCTTATTTAATAGTGATATTCATGATTGGGAAATGCATATTGTTTCAGAAGTTACAGTGAGGTCGTATTACAAAACATTGGTATCACAAGGAAATGTTACCTTCCCGTGGAAGAGTATTTGGAGGTCTCGCATGCCTTTTCAAAGTAGCTTTTTTCGTATGGACTGCTTCTTTTGGGAATATTTTGACCACGGACAATTTGAGGAAGAGGGGGCTCATTGTGATGGATTTGTGTTATTTGTACAAAAATCATGGAGAATCAGTGGATCACTTATTATTGTATTGTGAGGTGACGAGTGTTGTGGGATGAGATCTTTAGAAGAGTTGGTGTGGCATGGGTAATGCCTTTGAGGGTGGTGGACTTGCTTGTTGGAAGGAGATTCAAGGCTATCCAGAAGTGGCGGCAGTGTGGAAGATGATTCCATTGTGCATTATGTGGTGTATTTGGTTGGAAAGGAATGCGCGGTGCTTTGGAGATAGAGAGTATATAATTAGGGTTGTCAATATGTGACACGACCCGTGAACCCAACACGAACATGATACGAATTTAGCGGGCTTGAGTTTGATGTTAACAGGTTTTGATCAAAACGGGTTGACTCGTTAAGACACGATTTATAGATGGGTCAATAACGGGTTAATCCGTTTAGATTTTATTTCAGAATTATAATTTTATTATTATTGAGTTGTAGTATTAGTATTTCTAAGTACGTTTATGTTTTTATTATTGAGATTGTAATTCTGGACCTATGTTCATATTTGTTATTATAGGATTTGTAATATTGATTTTATTGTATGTTTAGATTTGAAAAATATTGATATTTTTTGTTAGTAGGTAGTCTTTTTTTTTTTTTGTTAAATATTGTGGCTACTAATAAATATAGATTTTAACTATTATGTGAAATTATACTAATCAGGCCAAATAGGTTATACGTGTTAGTTCAACCCATTTATATTAAACGGGTTTAAATGAGTTGTGTCGTGTTGATTTATTTTTAATTAATTATTAAACGGGTCAAAACAAGTGACACAACACGACCCATTATTTAAATAAGTTGAGTTAGAGTTTGAAAGTCTGACACATTTAGGATCGGGTTCGCGTTAACCTATATAGTTGAATGTTCATGATTTGACACGACATGAACATAGCCTAAAAACACGAATTGCCACCCTTATGTACAATGGCGGAACTTCAGAACTTTTTTACACACTTTACTGTTTTGGTTCTCAGCCATTGTGCTTAGTGGAAACAATGTTCATGATTTTCTGCTTTTAATTTCTGGATCCTAGAGTGTATTTAAGTGTTCTCTTCTATACTTCCTGTGTACATGGGCTTTGCCTATTTCATTCTTATCAATAAAATTTACATCTTATCTATCAAAAAGAAAAGTTGTGAAATTTGAGATTTAGCATTTGTGAAATTTTAGAAAGCTGACGGACAAGAGAATTTGATCGCTCAATATTTTCATTTTTTCAACTACATATTGGCATTAAAAAGAGAAATTGCAGATCTAAGTGAGTAAAGGGAGTGACAAGCCTTGTCACAAAGATTTTAGACAGAACAAGGAAGGCAATATAGATTGTACCAAGTAGAATATGAGTTGTTTGAGAAATTGAGCTGGCCAAAACAATATTTCAGGAAGCTTCACTTGGTACATTGAAGGAAGTATATACTTGCTTAGCCAAATATGCTCAAATAGATCACAGCTATATATTCTGCAGAACCCTTGTCTTATCATCTTTATTTATTTATTTTTGCTTTTCTCTTTGCTGTGCTGCCTTTACCTTGACCGAATTAGTAATTCAGTTTACGAGGAGATTGTTGGTTGTCTGGATGCCATCATCTTCCAGCATAAAGTGTACTATTTTTTTCATAGGAAGCTTATTTGCTGGCTCTTATATATCTCTGCAAATTAAATACATTCTTCCAACATTTGGTTGACTTCTTTTTGCAATTAACTCTTTTTTCAACTCAGTCCCTTTGAATCAGGATTTTTTTTAAGTCTGCTCTCATTGTTTTTCTGGCCATATTAATGAGCTTACTTATTCATTTATCTGATACCGTGTTTACGTTGTCTTGATTTTCTACAAATAAATTCTATTAGAAGAAGGCCAAGAGGGCTGTTGCAGCCATGCTTACAAGATCTCATGAAGCCAAGAAAGCTGAAGATGTGAACCTCACTGAGGAAGAAAGAGTTGAGAAAGAACAGCAAGAACTTGTGCCCTTGTTAACTGGCGGAAAATTGAAGCCGTATCAGATCAAGGGAGTGAAGTGGTTGATATCATTATGGCAAAATGGGCTGAACGGGATCCTTGCAGATCAAATGGGGCTTGGAAAGACAATTCAAACCATTGGCTTTCTTGCACATTTAAAAGGAAAGGGATTGGATGGGCCGTATTTAGTAATTGCTCCTCTTTCTACTCTCTCAAATTGGGTGAATGAGATTGCAAGGTAAATATTCATCTTTTGTTTTTGGTGGGCCAGTCCAAATCAAGTCTTTCTCAATTTGTATTTTCTGATTTTTGTTGTTGTTCCGTTCCTTTGTTTTTTAATTTCTTCAAAAAGGTTTGTGCCCTCAATGAATGCTGTTATCTACCATGGCGACAAGAACCAAAGGGATGAGATACGAAGGAAGCACATGACTAAAGCAATTGGCCACGAATTTCCTATAATCGTGACTTCGTATGAGGTGGCCATGAACGATGCAAGAAGATGTTTGAGGCATTATAATTGGAAATATGTTGTAATTGATGAGGTGAATGATCCAACTGATTTTTCCTTGAATGTACTTTTGCATTCAATGACATGTTGAAGTAGGAATTGTCAGGATGAAGATGTGCATTGCTGTTATCTTGACCATATATTTCTTCTTGTAGGGGCACAGGTTAAAAAATGCAAAATGCAAACTTCTGAAGGAATTAAAATACTTACCTGTAGAAAATAAGCTTCTGTTAACTGGGACACCTCTACAGAATAATCTGGCAGAGCTTTGGTCATTGTTAAACTTCCTTTTGCCTGATATTTTCTCGTCTCATAATGAGTTTGAGTCATGGTAAGTATGCTTTGCCCATCTCTTATTTTTTCCTCATTTTATGGGACCATGTCCTTGTATTGCCCAAAGTTGAACTATGTTTTCCTGTACAGTAAACACTGCCACATACTACTTTGTTTCTAATTGCTGATATTTACTGAAAAAGAACAAAAATTCATACCCATATGGTCACCCTAATTATTATTTAAATCCTACAAATAATTGAGTAAGTTTTTAGTATTCATTTTGTAAGATGTGGTTTTAATACCTGCTCTAAATAGAAGTTGGTCATTCATCCTTGATTATGCAGTTTATAAAATTTCAAAATCATGATTCAACTGTCTCCTTTTATAAACACAGCTGCTTTAATGATATTTACTACATGCCTTAATAGTTTAGTTCAGGCAGTTTCTTCTATACTCGTTTTCCTTAGGACCTGGGTGACTTGACCTGGATTGCCTTATGTTCTGATGATGATATCTACTGGATTTGATATTTAGCTTTGAGGCGTTTATTTTCAGGTTTGATCTGTCAGGAAAGTGTAACAGTGAAGCAATGAGGGAGGAAGTGGAAGAGAAGAGAAGGGCTCAAGTATTCATCGTTTCTATTATTTTGTTCATTTACATCTTTAGAACGTGTTACAATGTATATATAATACTTGATGGCTTTTCATCGCCTGCAGGTTGTAGCAAAACTACATGCTATATTGCGCCCCTTCCTTCTTAGAAGAATGAAGGCTGATGTTGAGCAGCTGCTTCCTCGGAAAAAAGAAATAATATTGTATGCTACCATGACTAACCATCAGAAGGATTTCCAAGATCATCTAATTAACAGGACCTTGGAGAACCATTTAATTGAGAAGGCAAACTCTGGTACAGTTCAGTTTTGCTTGTGAAAAAACTTATTTAATTGTGTCATTGCAAAATGAAAGACGAGACTCATTCCATGTGCAATTTCTTTTTCTGGCTTTCCTACAATTCTCACGTGTGTACATACGGCATGATGCTTTTTTCATCCGGTACTTTTTAAGTAAAATCACAGAAAAATAAGAGTTTCGTCTTTCATTGATGATGGGCATACTGGGCATTGCATTGGGTAGTACATAAGGCTGTTGCTACCAATATCATGTGCCAGATCTGCTGAAATATACCTCAGCAAAGAAAAAATAGCTGAACAATGATCCTTCCTTTGGTATTGACTGTTGAATTTGATCACAGATTGGGAAGATTAAAAAAAAAAAAAGTGATCATGTGCTGTGTACTTTATATATTTTTGCTGTAAGTGATATCATAGTAGAGTCCTTTGCATAGGGTATCTACTCTGATGTAGCATCCGGTGTTAATTTCTCCCATATATATAAAAAAAAGCACCGGATAATGATTTTCGATCCTAGGTTCAGATTAGAGGATGGGGGAGGGGGACTGGCTTCTGCTAGTTAATTTTTTGGGGTCCCATGGGCTGTTCTCTGAATATGGTTTAGCCTAAGTTGGTATCATGTTGTATCACATTGGTTGTGTTATTAGCTATATCTGAATTTTGGGTGATCACAAATTATATCAACTTTGATTTGTTCTTGGTACGCTGGTTATCTATCTGCTGGAAGACTTAAATTTGTTAATTACCATTTTAATGTTTATATGTTTTCAGTTGATTATTTTATTGTTCATTCATAATTTGCAGGACGTGGTATGAAAGGGAAACTTAATAATCTGATGGTCCAGCTTCGGAAGAACTGCAACCATCCAGATCTCTTAGAGTCTGCCTTTGATGGCTCATGTCTCTTTTTCGCAACACACTCTGTATATTTGTATCAAATGGGTGCCATATAATTCACCTAACTCTTTAATTTTTTCCTCATCTTTTGTTTACAGATTTCTACCCACCCGTTGAAGAGATAATTGGCCAGTGTGGTAAATTTCGCTTGCTGGACCGGCTATTGGAACGGTTGTTAGCCCACAAACATAAAGTATGTTTAGAATTTCCTAGTTCATGTACTCCCGCATTTGTCATTGAGTTGCCTTTCATCTGCCCATTTCATTTTCCATCAGGTATTGATCTTCAGCCAGTGGACAAAAGTTTTGGACATCATAGATTACTACTTTAGTGAAAAGGGATTTGAAGTTTGTAGAATCGATGGCAGTGTGAAGCTAGATGAAAGGAAAAGACAGGTTTCTGCTTCTCCTAAGTTTCATAGGAATTCGTAGCCATTTATTTTGTGTTTTCTTGGGTTTTGGTAGTTGTCATTTTATATTTTGATCTGTTTATATTACCGTTCCGGTAAAAAAAATTATTTTGATTTGTTTATATAAACACCCAAATCATGTATGACTGCATAACCTAAATATTTAATTTGCACTGTCGCAAATCTAATCATGAATGGGATGTTGGTGATGTCCAGAGTTTAGTAGCCTTTCTGCAATGCTTAATTCCTGATGTGCAGTTTCATTACAGGCTTTGTTCTTCATAAAAAAATCCTGGTTGTTTTGGTGAATGCCAGTCTAGCATCTTGTTACACCAAGGTTACATAGTTATACTACGTTATGTCTTCGTCTTTATTGCCTTTTTTTTCTCTTTTGCGCCTCTTATGATATCTAAGCACCTAAGGTAGCACATACTTGTTCACTGGTAAAAGATATGTTCTTTCGCTCAACCCCCTGACCTTTCAGGCTGAGCAGATTTTTTATTCTTCGGTTGGAAAGTCATGCTTGGGTCAGAAAATAGTCTTTGGAGCAACATTTCTCATTGCTGCCAATGCTGGCCACGTGTGTTAGACTGGTGTTGCTCCTCCTTTAGATCTGGCCACGACTCCCTTCCCTCTTCTGGTCATCATCCCTATGGTGGTCATCGATTGTTTGTCGCCCCTATAGGTAGGATTGCCATGTGTGGTCTTGTAGCTATGGTCACTATCCTCAGTACTGCACTTGAGATTGATGCAGGAAGTGAAGAACATTGATGGTTTGACACACAAAATGGTGTCATTGTGTATGTGTGTGTATATAATGTTGGTCTGTAAGACGGAAGTTGTAACTCACACCTTCTGACCACTGACCTGACATTAGTTGGAAGGAAAAAAAAAGCTTTTGACACCCGAGTTGACACTTGTTGGAATGCCCCACATTGCCTTGGGGGGACTTCTTGCAGTTAATAGTGATTCAAGGGCTCCAATTGTAATTTTGTAACATTGACCAGTCCTTTTAGAATATAAGGTGACATAGGGTTTGGACTTTTCTTGGGTCATTACATCATACAATTACTATGTGAAAGTGAAGATGGTCTATTTTCCCATTCTATGGGGCTGCACCCAACTCATTTATTATCGTGTTAGAAACTTTTTTTCTTGGTTCACCATGTAAATAGAGTGAATGGTAATCAACTCTAGCTTACTGGCAAATCATCCATGTTGCAAACAGATCTCGGATTTCAATGATTTGAACAGCGATTACAGAATATTCCTCCTAAGCACCAGGGCTGGCGGACTGGGGATCAACCTCACTGCAGCTGACACATGTATACTATATGACAGTGATTGGGTATAGTCTAGATACGATCATTTATTACCTTCTTTTTGTTTCCTTATAACGTGTTCAGCAACCATATTATTGGCAAAGGTTAAAAGGTTTTTGTTATATATTTGCATCCCAGAACCCTCAAATGGATTTGCAGGCCATGGATAGATGCCATAGGATTGGTCAAACCAAGCCTGTTCATGTTTACAGGCTGGCAACAGCTCAATCTGTAGAGGTAACTCAGATGGTCATGATTTCTGTTGTCATGGTATGTAACTAAATGCCTCCCCTTGGTACCTGCAAAAATTTGACCGAGTCTTTGTCAACAGGGTCGTGTCTTGAAAAGGGCTTTTAGCAAATTGAAGCTTGAGCATGTGGTGATTGGGAAAGGGCAGTTTCACCAAGAAAGGAAGCCTAGCTCTACTGATATCTTTGAGGTTTACCATATCCTCCTAAATTGTTCCATATATGTTATTTACGACATGTTTGTATCATGTATGCCAATTTAACTGCAAAACCGAGTCATTCTCTTCAAAAATAGAAGTGACATACTGGGGCCGGGGGCTCTGGAGGACTAGTCTTAGATTGAAGTGTGAGCAGGGGGACTGTGAGAATTAGGATTTTGATGCTCTATTTACTGATAAATAAATAAGAATATAAAGTGAAAAATGAGTTTGATGTTTTTCAGTTTAATTGAATTTTCAGCAGGAGGATCTGCTGGCATTGCTCCGAGAGGAAGAAACGGCTGAAGACAAGATGATACAAACAGATATTAGCGATGAAGATTTGGAGAGGGTCTTAGACCGCAGTGATCTGGTTGTTGATGCATCGAACAATGACGAAAAGTCCAATGGTGGTGGTGTTTTTCCCCTCAAAGGTCCTGGATGGGAGGTGGTGATACCAACTGCAACTGGTGGCATGCTCTCTACCCTTAACAGTTGAGGACCTTGTTTTTGTGGGGCATGGAACTTGGGCTGAGCGGTCCTTGTAAATTTTTGGGGTAGTGATATTGTAAACAATAGCAGGGAGCCATTTTTGCCAGTTTGGTGGTAAATGGATGATGTTCCATGCCCAAGACAGGAGTGAGATGAAATTTTTCTTTAGATGCGATGGATTGCAGACATTGACATATTTAATTGAGAACTATTTTCCTGTGTACTGTGTGTACCTATTCTCTGATGGCTGGCTCTTGTAAAAGATGGGCGATAGCTCGACATAAGTGTATCTTAAAAGGTGACATTCCGTTGCCGGGAATCGAACCCGGGTCTCCTGGGTGAAAGCCAGATATCCTAACCGCTGGACGACAACGGATTTGTTGATGAGAATGAGGTACTAAGTAATTTCGTTTACTGTTTTCGGCCCAAGTTTTGTAAAATTGGATGGGCTGAATGCCAGCCCATTACCAATTTAAGGCCCTACCTTTTTAACCAAACTTCTCAGTCTGTAAAGTTGGATAGCTCTCAAGATTGGCTGTTGTGGTTCAAGTTGAAAACAAACGGTTTGAATACAACGGACTCAAAGGGAGCATATGTATTGTTTTGTGAGGTATTCTTCAAGAACTTTCTCCGCATTTTGGTATGTCTCTTCTACGCTAGTTAACGAGAATCCCGACTGTTGTCTAATTTTATACAACGTCTCAAGTTCCAACTATCTCATAGAAATCTTATTGTCATAGGGAATGTTATTGTTACGAAGAAAAATATAAAAAAAAAAATTATGAAGAAAATTGAAATATTTGGTTTACAAAAAAACCATGTAAAATTACACTTGAAAGCTTTTATGGTTTTTTTTTTTTTTTTGAGCAAAAAAGCTTTTATGGTTTGTTGTGGTATAACATATATATTTTATATTTTATGTGAATTAAGTTATTTGTAAAATATTTTTAACAAACTATTAATGTATTCTGTGTATATAAGAAATTGATAACCTTACAACTATTTCACAATTCTACATAAAATGGAGGATAATTTTTTAATATTAAAATTTATTTTTAATGGAGTGGATGATTTCATTAATTGTTTAAAAATTAGTTGTAGATTGTAAAAGATTTGTAGATGTAAGATTACTCTTATTATAATTTAATTAATAGTTCTACATGTATTTATAGTTTTACTTACAAGACTCATTTTGTTAGTTTTATTTTGAAATTCAAATTTTAAATTTTAAATTTCATGATTTTCAGCATATCAATAACTGATACGTAGATAAATAAGTTTTTTGTAAGTTTTTTTAAGTACATTTAGCATTTTTCTAATTTAATATCTTGAAGCTAGTTTGTAAATGAAAAATTCTACTCATTATCCTTGTATCACACATCACACATAATTTTTAATTTTTTTCTTATAAAATGTGTGGTGTATAGATGATAAGTATAATAATTCAATTAGTTTATAAAGAATAAAATTAAAAATAAATAAATAAAAATAATGTGTGATGTGTGTGTGGATGAGTAGTAGGGGTGAAAATCGACGCCGACTAATGTCTGAAAAATTGGGGGAGCAACTGATCGTAACTGGTCCATGAGGAGGAGGAAATCAATCGAGTAGGTTCTTTGGCAGTTCTCGGTCGGCGCCGGTTCCCCTAGCAATGAGATTCTACTGGGAGAGAGAGAGAGAGAGAGTTGTAGAGGAGATCGGGAACTGGAAGAAGGCTGGGGAAGAAGAAGATCCCGTATCAAAACGACGTCGTTCCACTTAAGTTTAAGTGAAATGACGTCGTTTTAGACATTTTTTTTTTCTGACGTTCTTAATAAGACGACGCTGTTTAGTTTAGTTTTTATTATTTGTTATATACTTATAAGTATAAAACGACGTCATTTTGATTGGTATATATTAAAAAAAGAGAAGTTTTATTATATTGGTGGGTTTAGTGGCCCGGTCCAACTTCAAACCGGGACCGAACCGCTGAACGTCGGTTTCTTTAAACTTCCACCGCACGCCGGCCGGTTCTCCATCGGTTCCAACCGATTCCTAACGCGGCCGGTCAGTTCATATCTGTGGCAATCAATTGCGTCGGTTTCTGTACAGCCCTAATGAGTAGGAAAGCTCTTTGTAAGTTAACGGTCGACATCAAATCTTTTAATGGTTGTCGATTTTCATAGCTCAACGCGACACAGGACGCCATGGCATTGAAATGCAGGCGCTGCAACAGTCGAACGAATTTTGCTGTGTGCTCAGTTTCTTGACTCGTCGCCCGAACTCGTCGTTCGATCTAGGAACAAGTGTATTTATACTCAAAACCGCAATTTCCTTCCTGTACATGTGTTTGGTTTGACAACAACTCTCAGACGCCCAGGCCCGGTCCCATCATAGTTGTCCCGCTTCTGAATGTCTTCTCCCCCGAAAACCCATATCGCTTCCTGGTACCCCCATTTTACCCCATTACTGAGAAGAAAATTTTTAGATATAAACTTTACATCTTGCACACTCACTTAAAAACATCTAATTTTACTTTTCTATTCACATAATAGAAATTATTCCAGACATATTTATAAGTAAAATAAAATAAAAAGATAAAATGACATGTTTTTAAATAGGTGTACATGATGTAAGGCTTATGGATAACACCGCTATTATTTAAAAGAACAAAATTTTATTTGAAGTTTCTGAAAAATGTATTATAATACATATGTTTTATCATTTTTCTTATAATTTAGCGACGAGCTAGCAGTTTAAACTTGGTCTTCGTTTGACGCTCATTTTCTTATTTGAATTCATTATTTTTCTATTCGGAGCTGTTATTTCTGCTTTCAGCGAAGAAATCTCTCTCTCTCTCTCTCGCGTCTAGTTGTTCGCTTGTATTTGAATTTGGTTATGCCCGTGAGTGAATTGATATCTTTTATTAATTCTAAACAACTTATTTCGTACATGACATCGTAGTATACGCAAATCAAATCTTGACATTTCGTACAATGCTTTGGTTATCGTTAAGTTGAATGCGCTTGATAGCCAGGTTTCATTTTTGGATTGAGAAATTATTGCTCTTAACAGAAATTGATTTGTGTTTTGGCTTTGTTACATAGACGCTCTCAAACGGTGGATTTTGATTTTGTTGCATGCTGGAGTGGATTTTGACACTTCCTTGGCTTTTATTGTTATCTTAACCATCATCTACTTGGCATTTCTTATTGGAAAATAGCGATTAAAAAAATCATTATAGGAAAATCATACACTTGAAAAAAATATTATTGGAAAATCATACTAGATATTGGTCTCTTGCATTTATCGTTTCCATTTGATCTTCTTGTTGTACACATAAGCAAATATATTTTGTTCCACTTTGCTTCCGTGAGTTGATGGAAACTTGAGAAAAGAAAACTGTTGTGGTAATTTTGAAAGCACTGAGGTCTTGACTTATACTGATTATGAGCAGTTTCTTAAAAAAAATACTTGGGGGGGTTGTCATGTGTGGATTCAGCTTAAATTTGGGACTGAAGGCATTCTTTTTATGTAGAAAGTTTAGGGTTGGTTATGACCTGGTAGGGAGAATTTAAGGAGATGGAATTAAGGATTTTACATGTGAATTCAATTAATCTCACATGCAATTGTTCCGGACAGCAGATAATTCATATTTTAAAGAAAGTTTTAAAGAAGAGGGTAAGAAAAAGAATTTTCCCACATTAGTTGTGGTTGCCTGTACTTGCTAAATTGGAATGTCAAATGATTCCCTCATGAAACTATGAAATTGGGTTTTGCAAAGCCAAGCAGCTTTGAAGTGAAATTTATTGAGACTAGTTTAGGCAAGAAAAGGGCCTTAAAATATGAGCAATCATTGCAGTGGAAATAATTAATGGATACAATTGTATTGCGTCCCTCTGTTGCAGGGAGTTTGTACTTGTACCAACATTTTGGCTTTCGTTGACATTTAAAGTCGGACTCTTTGGGTACGAACACTGGGGTTCCTTGAGCCGGAGAGTCTGATATTCTGTCTTCTGTTATCACTGTTGACACTTTTTTGCTTTGCTGGAAGAATTAGTAAGGTTGCAAAGGCTGTTGACCAATGCATTCATAAATTTCATATAGTAAGCTATGATTTCAACTCACCATAATATTAAGTTTATTACTAATAACTTGCACAACCGTCATCTCTGTGCCACATACCCTGGGAAGATCCCTTGATAATGCCTTTGGGTGATAGTGAGAAGGCATTAATACTTGATACAGAGTTGCATCTGCTTGATCAGGTGTACAACTTTGGATGGTTAAGACAGTTCTGAAAGCATCAGACCCAATGTGGTTTCAGCTAGTTTGACAAGTGGAGGGGTGTAGTAGGCTCAAAGGGAAATGGGGAGCCCCTCAGTTTTTCTTTGCTTGTGGGTCATTGAGTCATTTTCTAACAAATCAGGTCTTTCTCCAATTCATCTGGTGTGAGATATACTTCCCTCGGATTCATCTTTTGCTCAATTCTTCTGTCTAGTATGGAATGAAATTTAATATCACAATGGAACCTTAGTTGATTATCTAGATTAGTGATTCCCATATGATCAGTATATAAAAAGCATTTAATATTTTCATATCCCTATTACCATTCAATGTAAAAGGTTCTGTGAACTTCATGCAGGGTTAATGTTGCATTGGAAATCTTTTGGAGTTCAGTGTTTAGCATGCTTGTCCTGTCATCCTATCTGTCCCTTACTTGAGCCACTTTTGGATTCCTTTTGTACGTTACCCGCATCAGTATCTTTCTTCCTGTACGCCTAAGAATTTCTATGGAGGCACTGGCCAGGAAGGAGAGAAGACTGATGTTACCAATGTCCATGTCAATCTATGGCAGTGAAATTGTCAGTCATTTGGCTTTCACAAGAACGAATTAGGTGCTTGGATACTAATATTGGTGAAAATGAGTGCTACCTGCCTCTTTCCGAGATTAAATGAGTGCTACGAAGGCATGAGAATTTGCCAAACACCATTTCTTCACATGTAAACACCATATATTTTTAGACTTCCAATTAATTTTTTCCTCATGGGCTTGTGCATTCCATTGGGTTTAAGAAAATTTTTTACTTAAAGCATTTTGCAGTTTAAGTCATAGCAGATTTTTCTGTTCAGGTTTGAGACAAAGTAGGTTGTACCAACTTACAAATTAATAGTTGACACTTAGCATATATGGTGAATAAAATAAAAGAGATAAGAATCCAGTAATAAGTGGGTCCTAATGTCCTGCAATATGGGCAGAACTGATCATCATGTCATTTGGTTTTTCTATTTCTTTTTTTTATCATGTGTGATGTATTTCTTCATTTTTGTAAGTAATATAAATTAATTAAAAGTGCATAGGGGCACAATCCAAGTACAAAGTATAAGTACACCCATGACCCAACTAGCAAGATTTTTTTTTTTTTTTTTTAAGCATACTAAACTGAATTCCTAATGCTGCAATAACGAGAGATGATTCTTACACTGATTTGGAGGGGTGTTGCCTAAGGAACTAACAAATATCAAATAATTAATCAAGGTGCCTTATATTTAACATGGTTGATTTTTGGCATTACAATTACCAGTCATTGGTCTCTCCTCTATTTTGCTGATTGGAAAAAAAGATTAGACTGCTCTCTTATGTGGTGTTTTTAAAAGAATCATATACCAGCCAATTCAGCAAGACCAAAAACTTGCATGCTCTGTTTGGTTTCATTATTCTTGGTTTAGTAGTGTTGTCGTGGTCCCCCATGGGACGATTTTGTTCTGTTTCTCTTAAGCATAGTTCAAGCATCATTTATCATGAGCAAGGGAAGGAGAAAAGTAAGAGAATGGAATGAAAAACTGATTGATTGTGATTGGTGGCAAACAAGTTGCATGATTGCTCTAAATTAATGAGTATGTGGCCCTAGAACAAATGCTGCACAGACTTGCTTCTCTTTCTTTGTTGTTAGAATTCAAATTGCATGGATTTATTAGTTTAGCTTTGCACTTGGATAATGGCTTTATCTTTCCAAACGAATATGCGGTCCAGCTTTCTTTTTTCTTGGATAACTGAGATCAGACCCTTTTTTTTTTCACTGGATGATTGAGTTTGGTCTCAAGAAAAGGGAGACCTGTGTCAATGACCTTTGCTTCACAAGCATAATTTACAGCCTATTGTACTTTGTCTAGGTTACCTTCCCACTGTTCATAAACCTTTCTCTCTCTCTCTCTCTCTATCTCTCTCTCTGGCAGTTGGGATGCTAGGAAATACAGTTACTGTTAAAGAAATAGATGCATTGGTACATGCTTATAAAGCATTATGATAAGGATTCATTTGCTGTTTGCTATGCACACAAAATGACGCATGGCAATGTGCATTTGAGTGCAGAAAAAGCTGGAGGTAGTGGCAAAAGAAAGAAAGAAAGCAACTTTATGAAACATTTGATGTCCACGTGAAGCCCAGTTCGAAGAATACAATTTGATGTTGCTCCATCAATACTTGTTTTTATAGGAAATGTAGTGGGACAGACAGTTTTATCTATGGTGGGAACCGTGTCAGTAGGAATTGGGAGTGTTTTTGTAGCTAAAGATTGGCATGCTACAACCGAAAGCGTTTTTGTACTGGTAAAGTGTCATCCCACATATTATCACCAATGAGAATGGTTCTTGTACCGGCCCTCTTAATTTTTCTTTCCTTCTCAAAGTCATTTTTTCTTTTCTCTTCTCCCAAACAAAACTTCATGCTTGTTTCTTTCTGTGTCTGGCAGAGTATAATTTAAAAGATCTAAACTCCATTTTACAAAAAAATGGTTTTGGACGCCTCTAAGGTTAATTTGATAGGATTTCATGATACTATTAATTTCAAAGAAGACATGAATCATCTTGGGATAAGTGGTAATTTCACATGGTATCAGAGCAGAGGTCTTGAGTTCGAACTCTGACTCTACACTCTATCATATTTAATTAAATATTTCACTTGTTAGGCCACCTATTGAGAGAGAGTCTAGCCCACACGCGAGGGGAGTGTTAAGATATAAAATAAATAATAAAATCTACCTATTCCCTTCAGCTTAATCTTTTGGGATAAGTGGTGATTTCACATAGTTTAATAAGAGTTTTTCTATTCTCAAGAAGGTGTATAGAGCACAATATTTACATTATTTGAATAGTAAGATTTGATTTATATAAGCATTTTATTAGATATGCTTTAATCTCTACACATAAGTTTGAGAATATAAATTTTCTCGGTAAGAAAAGGAAGGTGATTTTTGTAGGTGTCGGAATGGAACATCTTAAATATAATATAATAACACCCAGACTGCTTTAACCATCATTCATGTATTGGAGGGCACCTTTCTTTTTTTTGTTTGTGTCGAGTCTTGGATTGTGATTACGTGATAAATTATATACTAACAAAGTATTAAGGACACCTAGGTCTGTAGTTGTCGTTGATATAAGACAAGGCAGGCAATACTCTGTTTCTTAATTCGTACAAAAGGCCAAAATTCTCGGCCAATCAATACTCTCTCCACTAAGTCCAATTGATTAAGATTTTAATCATTCTTGGACTAAGCCTAACTTTAGAGAATAAATAGAATCTCTCTATTTTGAAATGAAGATGATCAATAATTTAGTATAAAATATAGGATATACCGGTAATTATGCTATAAAAAATATTAGATTGTTCGCTCATATTTTATGTTAGAAAAATTCTATTATCAAGCCGGTGTGTAGAGCATACTTAGTAAACTCTTTATGTGACATAATTTGATTTGGAAGAAATTTTTAGATTTGAATTTTATCATTTAAATTATGTGGATTGTGTGCTCTACACACCGATTTAAGAATATAATAACTCTTTACACTATAGTAGCCTCCAGCTTGAATGAAAGTCGGAATCCACGACTCCAAATCCTGATCAAGAAGAATTCGAAATGAAAATTAAAATAAGTCAGAATTAGAAATTTTTGTGCGAACACCCTATTTTGCACTAATGTTGCCATGTCCTATTAATATATTTCGAAAAAAACATTTGATTAGTTAGAAATACTGCATGCAAAGAAAGGTCATGAGTATTCATGAGTACTGAATAATCCATTTGAAGTACTAATCTGAAGAAGAAGAAGAAGAAAGAACCCCAAATTAAAAGCCTGAAGAAAGATCATAATTGGTACAAGTGGCCTACAATCCTCACACAATCCTAAGGCTCTTTGTTCTGTGACACCATGTTGCCTTGATGATGTATTGCAACAGCTTGTAAGAGAAGGCTTCATGCACTACTCAGAAAGTGCTTTTTTTTTTTTTTTTTTAAATAAACCTCATTATTTGGATGAATCTCATGGCGGGAATGGGAATCAATTGGTGCAACTAATGCTATTTTTTGTTCTATCTTCTGGATATTAAATAGGGTTATACCTTTTAATGGGTTTGGTTCTTTTACATTATTACTAAAACACTAACGAAACCATCATTATCCTTTATCTAATCGTATCAAGAACATAATTTAAAAAAAAAAATCATGACCTATATATGGTATATCTTGATTAGAATTAGAACTGCGCAAAAATTCCAAACCAACTAAGAATAATTTTTTGTGCTTTCTCTAATTTACTCGAGAAAATGAGAGGTTTGATTGATTCTTTGTTTGGATTTAAAAAGTATTACAACTTATCTTATCTCATCTAATCATTATAACTTTTACAAACTTTCTAACAAAATACAATAAACATGAATTCAACTTTTTTAAATCGTAAAACAAATATAATATTCTAATAATATTTCATTCAATTTTCATCTCATCTCAATTCACTATCCAAACCTCCAATAAGAAAGAACCATCGAACTATTATGATTTCTCTGTTAGGACTTAGTTTCTAGTTATAATATCATGATGAATCCAATTCTCATTTAGTGCTAACCTGAAAAGGCTAGAAATAAAAAGTAATTGATGCTGCTTCATTGCCTTTTCTATGAGGAATTGGATTGGAGCCAGAGAGATCAGAATCATACTGTTTGTCCTTTATTATATGAAATGCTTCGAAGATTCAAATTATAAACTTATACTTATAAAATGGGTAAATGATGAAAAGATCAAAAGTTACAGAATTATACCACTGTAGAGATATGGCATCAGAGGGTTTTTGAAAATGAAACCATTTTAAAAGATTGTAAGTTGCTTTTATTTGCAGAACCATGAACTTTCTCATTCTGCATATATAATATACACACGTCAGGAATGGAAAATGGGAAGAGAATTGCAAACGTTTTCAGTATTAATGTTGCGAGTCTTGTGACCAATAATGGTACGATCAAAGATTCCAAATGCAACTCAAGAGAACAAAACAACATCAATTACTGCGCATGGAAATCGCCATTATAAAAACACACAAAATGCCATCAAGAAGATTGTGATCAGCTTGCAAAAAAAAAAAGAAAAAAAAGAAGATTG
The DNA here is from genome assembly GCF_001411555.2 of Juglans regia. NCBI lineage: Eukaryota > Viridiplantae > Streptophyta > Magnoliopsida > Fagales > Juglandaceae > Juglans > Juglans regia. Next base: position 3,900,336 of record NC_049907.1, read on the forward strand.
TGATCAGTTATTTTATTTACAAAACCGTGAACTTTCTGCATATGTTGTGTCAAATATGAAAAATAGGAAGATCAGAAATGCAAACGTTAGCATCAATTAATTATTTCATGGAACTCGCCTAATTAAAGAAAATTATGCCTAGGATGTTAAATATTTTAACATGAAATATTAATATTTAGATTTTCGATGATCCATAATATTAAATAATAATAGTTATAAAATGTATATCTCTCAATTAAAATTTGATGAAGAATTTGACCTGATTATGAGAGAATGATCACTCTAATAACTTTACCTTCGAGTGTCTCTAAAGGTACAATTTTATTATATGTGAGAACTCTTAAAGTGTTTAAATAGACTTTGAGAGGTCTTTATGTCTCACTATATCTCATTCATTAAGTGGTATAATTTAAATTAATATAAAGATATGAATGCATGGGACATTGAGTTTTAAACTCTTATATCGGATTCAACCCATCAGTATCTAGATAATTGACATATATCCCAACTATTAGTGCATGGTCGACACAACAGATCATCAAAGTCTCGTAACCATTTGTTTCGAAGCCTTGGCATCACCTTACGTTCTTTTCTCATTCATTAAAATCTGAAAACCGGGACAAGATTTTAGTCACAATCTTGCTTGTGTAAGCAAAACAGAAAACCATCCATTTCTGAAGACCTAATTTTAATTCACCCGTCGATGTTTATGCACTGATTGACCCCTCGAAACAGCATATATATATATATATATATATATATATATATACACACATATATGTGTTGTGTCCCATGATAATATTAAAAGGGCATGAGAAGACAAGAATTATTATTCAGAGAAACACCATCATTTACGTCCAAACATTGCGTTATTCGAAAAAGAGCACAGTAAGACGTAGTCAAAGATTGAGACTCGACAGCAAGAGCCCCAGAATGCTGCCTGCCTGCTATCATTTGGCTGACAAATGGGAGAGGAAGAGGGAGAGGGGGGGGTGAGAATTCTTGGAGCAGCGTGCGGCCACGTTTTCAGCCAAACTCTCGCGCGTGAGCAATGATTGAGGTCCCCCTTGGTTTGAACGATCATAATTTCATGGATCTTTCCTTTCTTCCAACTTTTTCTTTCTTGTGCAGTGTTTTACAAGCTTCAAATCTTTTTATCCTTCTAAAAGCAATCAGATCTCTCTCTTCTTCCATTTTCTTTCAATAAATGTCATGTCCCCAAAAACAAAAGAAAATTAAAACAACATGAGAGAGAGTATTCTTATTCTTTGATTATATTTAGATATTGAAGTGAGTTGAGTTAAATTGAGTTGAGATGATAAAATATTATTAGAATATTATTTTTTAATATTATTATTATTTTAAAATTTAAAAAAATTAAATTATTTATTATATTTTATATTAAGATTTGAAAAAATTATAATGACGAGTTAAAATGAATTGAGAAATGTTTAGAGTTTCAGCCGTGCATTGCACTGTTAATCATAAGAGCATTCACATTTGCTTCTTCAAATAACTTTTTATCTCTAAATTTAGCTAACTTTATCAATAGTTGGCCCACATTGAATTAACCAAACACTTTTCATCCTAAATATTAGCTACAGTAAATTTATCTTTTTCTTCAAATATGAAAAGTACTATTTCATCTTCAAATTAATTGTTTATTAATATTCGTCTCTCTCTCCAGTGTTTCCTTTCTCTCTCTTCTTCTCTCTTCCTCTCCCGCGTCTCCTTTCTCTGTTTTCTTCATCTATTTTTTTTTCTCTTCTTTTCTTCTTCCCTCTCCCGCATCTCTTCGTTCTTTCTCTTTTTCTAGTTTTTTTTTTTTTCTCTTCTTCTCTATTTTTCTTCTTCCTTATATGATTGTTAGACATTATAGGAGGTTATGAAAATAGAATTAATTAAAAAATAAAAATTAATTATAAAAATAAAAAATAATAATATTTTATTATTATAAAGAATATGATAATTAATTTAATGTAAATTTTAAATTTTAAGTGATTAATTAAAAGTAAAAAAGTTATATATTCTGAGTAAAATAATCAATTCAATGCCGATCTCTAAAGTGCAAAAGAGAAAAGATAAAATGAAATGAACAAAAGCTGGAAGACGAGAGGCGAAAATGTAGACATATATAATGATGGGGTCAACCCGGCATGCATGAAGATGAATCGCTCAGTTCGTCCTTTCGAGTCTTTTCGGCTCGATTATCGACGTCTGACACCATTACTCAGTCAGCATCCCATATTTTGTCCGTACGTGGTCTGTCGTCATGGCATGCGTACTCGTCGTTTCCTTTCCTGCAAAACGAATAAAATATGGGTGGGTCTACGCCCTCCGCGGGAACTCCCGCTGAGCTCCCGCTGATGCATTTTTTTTTATTTTATAAATATTTAAAAATAAATAAATTTATAATATTATTAAAAAAAAATTTATTTAATCACGAAATAAAAAAAAAAGTTAAAAAATAAAAAGAAAAAACTAGCAATAGCTCCCAGTCTCCAACGAAAAGCATAGCATTTCCATAAAATATATGTATGTCGATCGTCCAATCGTACTAACTCTGATTTAATTTATAAATTGCTGTTACATGCTTACATTACTTTCCTTTCCTTTCCAACGTATGTTTTTGTCTTTCCTCTTTCTTCCTCTCGTCTCATGATCTCTCTGTTTTCTACAAGAGTGGCTGGCTTCTTATGGTTTGCTTTACACGCACGTTTAGCTCATATCCTTTCACATGTGATACAATATATTCAGGCAGGATAGCAAGCTATAGATCAAAGTAGAACATTACAGTCAATGCACACCCATTACCAAGCTATCCAATTTTTTTTAGCTATCCAATGCAATTGTGTTTATTTATAGATAAAAAAAAGTCTTAAGTAGTACACGAGACATGATTAACATCACTAGCCTGATTACACAAGAAATACATAATTAGTAAGTGCACTTGGGATTATTTACAACTGACATGATAAGAAATCCACTAAGGTGTAATCGGTCTAGTCCAGTTTGATTTGAGGGGCTCAAGGATCGAGAATTTCGGTCCATCATTTTTGCGAGACCGAACTATTAGCTAGCAGTTTGGTTGGTCCATTTAGTCCATAAACATTTTGTCTTATTTTTTTTTTCATAGAAAAATTAATAAAAAAAATTAATTAAATTAGTAAAATTAAAAATAAGTTATATCTTTAACATTTTATATATGATTAATAAATATTAAATAATTTCATTGTATATATAGTCAATAGTGATTATATATACAATGAGAGAGAGTAAGAAATGAGAGAGAGAGACTGAAATGAGAGAGAGACGGTATAAGAGAGATCTGATGAGAGAGAGAGGAAGAGAGAAAAGGGAACTGTGGAAGGTCCGGTGCAAAACGAACGAACGAAAAAAAAAAATTTAAAGGAGCAAAAACAGCCACGTAGTGTGTGCAATGTGTGCACAACTACAGTGGCAGCTGTGTAGCAATACTCTATATTCCTCCATAAAAAGCATTCATGTATGTCTTGGCTGGTAAAGATCTAATAGAATGATTAAATAGTGAGTCTTCCTTTTTTAGAGGGGCTTAAAATGATCTTGTTTACGTTTCAAACTATCATACTGTTAGACTTAAATAAAATTCTCTAATGCGGAATAACACTTTAGAAATGAGAATTAAAGGGTTTAATGCCAAGAAATATTACCTCCAGCCATTGATGCAATTCACTGTAAAAGTTTCGGTTTTCACTGTGTTTGGCTCTTCCAAACTCTTCTCTACTCTATTTAGATGGTGTATTACCGAAGGGAATTGAGTGAGTGAGTTTGGGGACCAAACACATGTATTTATAGTCGAAATCTCCATCAAATTTCGGGTTTACGTGTCCCACGTGATCCTATTTTCATGGGATCAGTTTTTCAATTGATGGAGAAGTGTTTGACCACTTAAAGGACTCTTAAGATGATAGACTCCCACTCACAAACGTCTTCATGAGTAAGAATCGGTCAACATTCTCCCACTTGGTCAACACTCCTGATCTTAAACCCATCAATAATCTTCATTTAAGTAATAAATACATAAATCATGGCGATAGGTCCTCTAATGACGAGTATTACCTTCCATGTATTACTATGTATTCATTCTTTACAATTTATGTGGGAACAATTTCTTAATGAATAAACCCTATGTTTATTCTTGGTCCAATACAGATAAATTTTCTCAAAAATAAATTAAGGTGCACATTAATATGAGAAAAGAACATCAAAATGATTAAGAATTTCATTAAAAATAACATTATTCATACAATGAAAAACTACATAATGGAACCAAGTCACATATTCACTATATGATCCTTGAATTTCAACGGTGGCATGCCCTTAGTCAAAGGATCAGCGATCATTAGTTCAGTGCTTACGTGCTCAATGACCACTTTATTTTCTTTAACACGTTCCCTTATGGCTAAATATTTAATGTCGATGTGTTTACTCCGACTCCCACTTTTGTTATTCTTAGCCATAAAAATAGCAGCTGAATTGTCGCAATACATTCTCAATGGCCTAGAGATTGAATCCATAATTCTAAGCCCAGAAATGAAACTCTTAAGCCATACACCATGTGAAGTAGCCTCAAAACAAGAGACGAACTCGGCTTCCATAGTAGAAGTGGCAGTCAAAGTCTGCTTGGCACTCCTCCATGATATAGCTCCACCGGCCATCAAAAATATGTATCATGAGGTTGATTTGCGTGAATCAACACAGCCAGCAAAGTCAGAATCTGAGTAGCCAATTACTTCCAGATTGTCCGTTTGTCTATACATAAGCATGTATTCTTTGGTCCCTTGAAGGTACTTCATTACTTTCTTTGCAGCTCTCCAGTGGTCTAAACCTGGATTACTCTGATATCGTCCTAACATTCCCACAGCAAATGCAATGTCAGGTCTTGTACAGACCTGAGCATACATTAGGCTTCCGACAGCAGAAGCATATGGAATGTTCTTCATTTGTTCTCTTTCAAGGTCATTCTTTGAGCATTGATTCAAATTGAACCTATCACCCTTCACAATGGGAGCTACACTTGGTGAACAATCCTTCATCCGATATCTTTCCAAAAATTTATTAATATAGGTTTCCTGAGACAGACCCAAGATGCCTCGAAATCTGTCTCTATGGATCTTAATGCCAATGACATAAGATGTCTCACCCATATCCTTCATATCAAAATTTTTAGAGAGGAATTGTTTCACTTCATGCAGCAAGCCCTTATCATTGGTTGCTAGCAAAATGTCATCCACATATAAAACAAGAAAACATATTTTACTCCCACTGACCTTCTGGTATATACATTGATCCATAACGTTTTCTACAAAACCGAATGAAGAAATTACATTATGGAATTTCAAATACCATTAGCGAGATGCTTGTTTTAAACCGTATATGGATTTCTTGAGCTTGCAAACCAATTGCTCACCATCACTAGAGGGGAATCCTTCAGGCTCTTTCATGTAAACCTCCTCCTCTAGATCTCCATTGAGAAATGCTGTTTTCACATCAATTTGTTGTAATTCAAAGTCAAAATGGGCTACTAATGCCAAAATAACACGCAATGAATCTTTCTTAGATACGGGAGAGAAAGTCTCCGTGTAATCGATTCCATCTTTCTAAGTGAATCCCTTAGCAACAAGTCTTGCCTTGTATCTCTCAATATTGCCTAATGAGTCTCTTTTGGTTTTAAAGACCCATTTACATCCAATGGCTTTTACACCATTAGGCAACTCAACAAGATCCCAGACTTCGTTACTCTTCATGGAATTCAACTCTTCCTTCATGGCATTGTACCATAATTCTGATTCTTTGCAACTCATGGCTTGTGAAAATAACTCGGGATCATTTTCGGCTCCAATGTTATAGTCAGATTCTTGCAGATACACAACATAATCACTAGGAATTACTGATTTTCTTGCTCTAACAGATCTTCTTAATGTTGCACCATCATCTTCCTGAGAAGTAGTATGTGGTTCAACTGGTTGTTCAAAAGTTGTTGGCAACTCTTGAACTACCTGATCTACTAGAGTGTCGTCAGCAACTTGTGGAACATCAATGATTGGTAGTTCAACACCAGTTGGTACTTGAGGGGTGTTGTAAACAATAACCAATCTATCACTTGAAATGGAAGGTTGAGATTCTGAATGATCATTCTCAGGAACTATGTTCCTGGTTTGATCGCTCCCACTGATCAAGTCATTCTCAAGAAACTTTGCATTTCTTGATTCCACAATCCTAGTACTGTGAGATGGACAATAAAATCTATAACCTTTAGACCTTTCAGCATATCCAATGAAATACCCACATGGTCCTTGGGTTTAGTTTCTTCTCTTGTGGATTATAAATTCTCACCTCAGACAGGCATCCCCAAACGCACATATGTCGCAAACTCGGTTTCCAACCTTTCCATAATTCAAATGGCGTTTTAGAAACAGCCTTGGTTGGAACTCGGTTTAATATATACACAGCCGTCTTAAGTGTTTCAGCCCACAATGATTTAGGAAGATTGGAGCTGCTAAGCATACTCCGCACCATGTCCAATAATGTTCGGTTTCTTCTTTCTGCTACACCATTCTGGTCCGGTGAACCAGGCATGGTGTATTGGGCAACAATCCCATGCTCTTGAAGAAATTTTGCAAATGGCCCAGGTGCTTGTCCATTCTCAGTGTATCTACCATAATATTCTCCACCTCTATCTGATCTCACGATCTTAATTTGTTTACCGCATTGTTTCTCTACTTCTGCCTTAAAGATTTTAAAGGCATCTAATGCTTCGTTCTTGTTATGAAGCATGTAGAGATACATATATCGTGAGTAATCATCTATAAAAGAGATGAAGTATTTCTGACCATATGAGTCCATGTCTGGACTACATATATCAGTATGTATGATCTCTAATATGTCTGAACTCCTATTGGCACCTTTCTTTGACTTATTGGTCTGCTTTCCCTTTATGCAGTCCACACAAGTCTCAAAATCAGTAAAATCCAGAGTATTAAGTACCCCTTCATTTACTAATCTTTTAATCCTATCTATGGAGATATGGCCTAATCTCCGGTGCCATAATTTAGAGGAATCCTCATTAATAACACATCTTTTAGTGCCAGTGTGAACATGCATTGAATCATAAGTGGTATTGTTTTGTAAATTAATGCAGTAAAGACCATCAGACAAAGTACCATTCCCAACACAATCAGATTTATAAAATAAACTGAATGATGAATTTGAAAAATTAAAGGAATATTCAAAAGGTACTAGTCTTGAAACTGAAATCAAGTTTCTAGAAAAACTTGGAACATAAAAGGTCTTCTCCAACTTTAAAACAAAACCACTAGATAAAATTAAATAGCAAGTTCCAACAGCTTCCACATGCGAGCCCATCTTGTTTCCTGATAAGATGCTTCGCTCACTTCCCACTGGCTTCCTTAGGTTTTGCAAACCCTGCAAGGAATTCGAAATGTGGATTGTTGATCCAGAATCAATCCACCATGTGTTAATATTGACATTAACCATATTAGATTCATAACAAACAAGTGAGGTCGAATTACCTTTGGCTGCAAGCCATTTCTGGAATTTGACGCATTCCTTCTTCATGTGCCCCTTATTTTTACAGAAGAAACACTTGGAATCTTTCTTAATACCACCTTGGGGAGGTATTTTGCCTTTTCCCTTCAGTTTGGCTTGATATTTGCCCTTTCCATGCGTTGCTAGCATTGCACTTTCACCCTGTTCCATCATCAGTCTCCCTTCCTCTTGAACACACATGGTCATAAGTTCATTAATTGACCATTTATCCTTATGTGTGTTGTAAGAGATTTTGAAGGGTCCATATTGATGCGGGAGTGTGTTCAGGATGTAGTGCACTAGGAAGGACTCCGACATTTCAACCTCGAGTTTCTTCAATTGAGCCATATTGTCCCTCATTTGCATGATGTGCTCACGCACACCTTTCACACTGGTGAGTCTTAGGGATGTGAACTTCATAGTTAGGGTGCTTGCTAGAGCCTTGTCTGAAGTGACAAATTGTTCATCAATGGCTTTTAGCAAGTCTCGGACCTTTTCATGCTGATCGACAGAACCACGAATACCAGCTGATATTCTAGTCTTAATGAACATCATGCTTAGGCGATTAGATCGCTCCCATCGCTCATAAAGTGCGATGTCTGCTGCATTACTGGTATCAGTTACAGCTGGTGATTCGTCTTTCCTAATAGCATAATCTATGTCCATCCACCCTAAATGAAGAAGAATTCTCTCCTTCCAGACCTTATAGTTATCTCCCTTAAATTCAGGGATATCATAACGAATATCAGAGAAATTTGTAGGTTGTGAAACTGCATATAGATTACATGTTTATGTTAAAATTGAGGCCTAAATAAATATTCATGTTTTACCAATGTAAATCATGCCTAAAAATTGAATCTAATGACATAAAATTGCCTGTGGGCTAAATTTTTAATACCAGTAGATCCAATTAATCTTTATGATAGAATTTTATCAATATTATTACTTAATTTATAATTCTAAAGGGTATATTATGAATTTCATGTGTATTCTATCTTAGACTTTTATGATAAAACTATCAAATTATTTACTTCATTCATAATTCCTGTGGGTAATTTATGAATAACTTGATATTTTATCCTAATTAATAATAAATATAATAAAAATTCCTGTGGGATAAAATTTATTATATTTATGTATAATTAATTACAATTAATGTCTAATATTCCTTATGTGATCCTAATCAATCATTATAATTTTACTTAATTAAAGATGCTGTGGCTATTCTCTAATTAACATAAAACTATATGGATCACTAGACATTTAAATTGCATAAGACTAGCTTAATATTATGAATTACATAATTTTAACTAATACTCACATGTTATAACTATGCACAAAAGATTCATAATATATAAGCATAAATATTGCACAATCTAGATTATAATATTATGCATAACATTTTAATCTCATGCTCTAAACTATATACTCATCAAAAATTGCATGTAAAAAGTAAAAAAATTAATCAATTCATGCAAACTAAATATGAGCATAATAAACAAATATTCTCATTGCATATAATTAAAAATAAAAAATTATAAGCACAATGGTCCTTAGACCCAAAAACCCACTATTCAAGCCATTTAAAAAGGGAATTTTTTTTTTTTTTTCTGCACCAAGTAAACGACATGTCGTTTTTTCCAGAAGGAAAAAATGACATGTCATTTTTGCCCAATTTCTTAAAACACAGACAGCCTCTAAACGACATGTCGTTTTACAGAAACTCAAAACGACATGTCGTTTATCATCAGGCTTGATAAACGACTACCGAATAAAACGACATGTCGTTTTCATCAATTGAAAAACGACGTGTCGTTTTTGTCATTACACTTGAACGGGCTCCGAAGTAAAACGATATGTCGTTTTCATTAAATTGAAAACGACGTGTCGTTTAGTAGTATACGGGAATAGAGAACCTAATGCTAAACGACATGTCGTTTTCATCAAAGTTGAAAACGACCTGTCGTTTAGCAGAACCGAATGAAACATAAGCTGCTGAAAATGACATGTCGTTTTCAACAAGCCTGAAAACGACATGTCGTTCGCGTCGTCTTCTACCTCCAGACGCAGCGCGATTTTTGCGTTTTACAGTGTTTTTTCACGTCAAAAAACATGTTTTTAATCACAGAAAGCTTAGAAAAAATATTTCATTATGATTTCTAAACTTCTTTCAAATAAAAAACGTCCAAAAATCAAAACCCAAAAAAAATTTTCAATTCACGGCCAAAAACAGAGGAACTCGGGTTTTTTATTTTAAACATCAAGACAGAGGATTTTAATGCTCTGATACCAACTGTTAGACTTAAATAAAATTCTCTAATGCGGAATAACACTTTAGAAATGAAAATTAAAGGGTTTAATGCTAAGAAATATTACCTCCAGCCATTGATGCAATTCACTGTAAAAGTTTCGGTTTTCACTGTGTTTGGCTCTTCCAAACTCTTCTCTACTCTATTTAGATGGTGTATTACCGAAGGGAATTGAGTGAGTGAGTTTGGGGATCAAACACATGTATTTATAGCCGAAATCTCCATCAAATTTCGGGTTTACGTGTCCCACGTGATCCTATTTTCATGGGATCAGTTTTTCAATTGATGGAGAAGTGTTTGACCACTTAAAGGACTCTTAAGATGATAGACTCCCACTCACAAACGTCTTCATGAGTAAGAATCGGTCAACAACTATTACAAAGAACTCGGTAATTGCATCAATTTCTCAGTCTTGTGCTGGTTTAGAAAAATCATCATTTCATCGAGAGATATCAGTAAAGAGTTGATCTAAAAGGTTAGCTATTGAAGCTTTCTTTGCACATACCATCTCAAACCTGTTGGGAATGTGTCTTTGACGCTATGATTTCCACACCATATATCATGTCGAATTTTGATTTGAGAATCATCAACCACGTGTCATTTTGTGAGACTTGTTACACTATTTAACATTATCATATTAATTATCTAATACCATCAATCATGTAATTAGATCAGTTAAATGAGTGATATTCTTTAGGGTACCATTTTTTTTTTATCATTCGAGTTACGTATAAATTAGGTCTTTTAATTTTGTCAGATCTAGAGATACCACGAATCCTCCATTCTGGATTCCAATGTCGTGGCCATCTGCCAAGTCATCGAAACCACTACAAAATAATATTTTTTTTCATTTAAACAAGTCAAAACTAGATTCAATATCACAATATATAGATAATACTAAGATGTTTTTTCACATTAAAAGACTAGATTAATTCCAGTAATTCATATACTGATAATCGAGAGATGTTAAGCTGAGTTGAGATAAATTAAATTTTTTATTAATATTAATGAGTTGAGATGGTAAAATAAGTTGTGTAGAGGCTACTTAAGATAAGTTTTGGTGTGTTTAGATGTTAAGATGAATTTAAATACATTTATGAAAAGTTGAAAAAAGTTGTGAGTATCGTGTGTAAAGATATGTTGAGTTTAAAAAAATTGTGGATCATACGTATAAAGACGTCTTGAATTGAGTGATGTTTAATAATTTGTGAGTTATGTGTTTAGATATTGAATTAGAAAAGATAATATTTGTAACCGTGAATTGTGCAACTGTTTCGTAATTATTTAAAAAAAAAAATGAATAAAAAATGAGACTCATATTAAAAAAATTATTTTTTAATAATAAATTTTATTATTTTTTAAAATAATTATATGATATTTATGTACTTCATAATTATAAAAAAAATTATTTTTAAATTTAAATTCAATTTAAATAAATTGAGAGGAGTCGAAATTTCAAACGACTCGTGAGTAAGTTAATAACCATAATTGGCCTCGTTTGCTTTTAGGAAATATCTCATCTCATCTCATCTCATCTAATAATTATAATTTTTCTAACTTTCAATATAAAATAAAATAAATAATTTAATTTTTTCAAATCTCAAAATAAAAATAATATTAAAAAAATATTCTAATAATATTTTATTTAAATTTTTTAATTTTAATTTCATCTCATTTATAAAAATAAATTAACCTAAAAGACATCTATAAATGATTTAAATATTTTTATAGAAGACGCGTGCTGGCCAAACGCAAATAATCATGAGATGTCACAGAAAGAACAGTATTGTGTTACGCAAAGAAGGATCACCAACAGTGCTAGTTTATAGTTAAGCAAACTCAAACACACTGGGGAGCGGTGTCGTAATGAATTGAAGTTTTTAACTGAAACAGTGTCGAATGTTGCTCCAACAGGGAGACAAAGGTCATTGCATGTGTTACCGTGGACTGTGGTAAAAAATCCTCAACGCTTTTGTCTCATTAAAAGATCTTTTACTTGCCTTAATCAAATTTGGGCTGGAGAGGACGGTTTGGTTCCCAGGCCTACTGACACATTTAAAAATATACAGTTGGTGCGCATTTAATTTTCTTACTCTGCACTACGTCTTTTCAACCACACGTGTTAGTCTTGCCACGTGGAAGATACCCATGGAATGGTTGCAATGATTATCATGTGTGGCCACCCGCACGAGTGCTTAGGTATGGCCTCCTCTCCTCGGTTTGTTTGTTTATTTATTTTTATTAATAAGTACGAGTATCAAATAAAATAAATTTTGTGTATAACTTTTATAAACAAATAATTTTCTAATAATTTTTTTTTAGATTTTTTAAAATAGAATTTACTTTTATATAAAAAATTTATACAAATTTTATCTATTTGAAACTTCAAAAAGTACTATTTAAATTTTTAAAAAATTTACTTCTTCACATGTCAGTTGTTAATATATTAAAAATTATAATTTAAAATTCAAAATTTGATTTTAAAAATAAAAAATAAAATGAATCTTATAAATAAAAAATATAAATATATGTAACACTATTCTTAAGATTTTATTTCAATTATTTAATCGAGACAGATAATTGGACCACGTGGATATCATGGGAGCCCCTCGTTTCTCAAAGAAGGCAAGATCCACGCACTGTAACGGCTTGGATCCACCGGGTATGCTCTTCGATCGGTGTGGGAGACATGTGCCTTTTTTTGTTTTTTTTTATTGATAGGGGGTGACATGTGGATTTGGTTATGGTTGGAAACGATAAAGTTCGGTGGATGAAAAAATGAGAACACACGTGAAAGGCATTAATGTCCGCACGTGGTTTCTTGGTAAAAGCAACCAGGCTTTTCTTTTTTTTTTCCTCTCTCTTGGCCAAAAAGCACCCTATTCCGGTTGGATTGATGACAATAATAAATGTTAATAAACTATTAAATCCAAAAGTTTCGTTGACATTTAGGTTCAAAATCTTTTAAAATATAGGGATTTATAGACATTAATAGGTAAATAAAATAAGCATATAATATTTATGGAAAGGATGTAATTTGAGTTTCAAAAATATTTTACATAATACAATACATCATAAATTTTAGGGCTAACAGTTCAAATCATATAAGATAAAATATTTTGTTAAAAGTTAAATAAAATATTATTATAATATAATTTTTTAATATAATTTTTATTTTAATATTTAAAAAAATTAAATTATTTATTATATTTTATATAAAAGTTTGAAAAAATTATAATAATTATATGAAATGAGATGAGATAAAATAATTTGATTTTATGTAACCAAACTAACCCTTAGAAATCACTTATTCTCTAAACAAAAGAATAACAAATATCATCCATCAAGGAATAATGTATATTTTTAGTCATTAGGACATTTGTTTGGATAATGAGTTGATCTCAACTCATCTTATCTCATTATTACAATTTTTTCAAATTTTTAAATAAAATATAATAAACAATTCAATCTTTTTAAATTTAAAAAATTATTAAAAAACTATATTTTAATAATATTTTATTCAACTTTTAATTTTCATTTCATCTCAACTCAACTCACTATCCAAACTTCCTCAGTATTTAAAATGTCCACTTTTTTTGAGAATATTAATTATAAGTAATGCTAGGTATAACTCTCAAATAAACAAGTCTCATATAAGTCTTTTATAAAAAAGTAGGTCATACTAATAAAAAAATTCTTCTCATCAGTTACTATTCACATCTCACACTCTACGAAAAACACTTCATATCTTATGAAAGACACATTCACATCCTATGAAAAAAAACTATAGGTGTGAGATGTGAAAGTGAATAGTGACTAATGCATAGAATTCATCCACACTAAGAAATAATAGTTATTTTTACAATTTTTTTAGGTGGAGTCTACTTTTTTACAAAGATTTGTATATGACTTATCTATTTAAAGTTAATACAAATCATTTCTCTATAATTTATGAAAACTTCATATGCATGTTTTTTAAAAATAAACGTTAATTTAAAAAAATATGTTACATCCACGAAATAATTGATTTAGCACTTCCCTTTAGAAAGGGGTTCGTCATTTATGGGGAAAAAGGACAATTCTTGGCATGATCACCATTATTCAATCAAAGAAAAACTAAAACATCTTTGGGGAAGGCTAAACAAGAACTTCGAGTTCTATGCCAAAACATATATATATATATATATATATGTATATAGTTTAATCTATATATATTAGTAAGGAGATACAGCAAGAGATAATCCAGACCAAGACAGAAATTACCAACCTGAGAGGCATAATAAAAAAAAAAAAAAATCGAAAAAAAAAAATGGTTTTGTGGTACGAGTTTTCAAATTATTGCAATGATAAATTCCTTAATTTCTCAATTAATAGTTGGGTCTATCTGTTAAGTTTTTTTGGGACGATCATTTGACAGATATTACACCAATATATTATGGAGAATAAATTTAAAAAGCTCTCTCTCTCTCTCTCCCAAAGTGCATCCTAGATTTGTTGATGATTAGTACAGCTCAAAGGAGAATGTTGATCAATCATGGAGGTGATTTGTTGCAATTAGTCATAATCATCAATCAATAAAATGAAAGCTACATTCAAATCTCCAAGTAGTATTGACTAATGTATGTGGTCGTTTAACGTAATATAAGGAACAGTAGTAAGTGTGTTATCAATAATGTCGCTCTCTCTCTCTCTCTCTCTCTCTCTCTCTCTCTCTCTCTCATGCGTGTGTGTGATCTATCTATCTATAGCGACTCGATCCGATGCATTTTTTTTCTCGTTTAACTTGGAATTAGTCCTCGACAGCGACTACAACAATGAGCAAGCATGGCTAATCGCTAACTAGCTATATGAAGTACTTATCTTGCCCCTTACTTGGCTTTAAAACAAACACGTATGGTTTGAGAAAGGATAGCGCTACAATGCCATTCAAGTAATTTGCTCACTTGGTGTGCCTTTAGTGTAAATTATATATATTTTTTTACTTTTTCTTTTAAATATTTTTTAAATATCTTTAAAAAATAAAAATAAAATATCAATATACTGATAGTCACTTCCTTAATCATTAAGTTAAAAATAATTAAAACATAAAATAAAATATATGAACGGTCAAATTGAGAAGATAAACTCAGACGTCATAATATTATTTTCCTTTCGAAAAAAGTCGGTCAGTACTTAATTTCTAACTTGTTCTGTGAGGGAAGTATGCAGCTGCATGTTTCAATAGTGTTAGGTTGTGTTTGGATGTTGAAGTGAGTTGAGTTGAGATGATAAAATATTGTTAAAATATTATTTTTTAATATTATTATTATTTTAAAATTTAAAAAAGTTAAATTGTTTATTATATTTTGTATTGGAATTTAAAAAAATTGTAATGATGAGTTGAGATAAGTTTAGCAACCAAACTCACTCTTAGTCTCCAGCAAATTAGTAAGAGTTATGTTATACCGAGACCTCATACACCGCACACCTCTAAGTGGCTGCCAGCATGTATTTTTATTTTTAAGTTAAGAGCTATTCTGGGCATCAGTCCATATCCACAGCACACCAGTGTTGTGGTTTTTTTTTTTTTTTTTTTTTTCCACCCAATAAACTTAGTGTGCAGCGGATGTTATGTACAGTAGAGTAGAGTGCGATTTATATTTTCTCTTAAGTTAAACACTCCTGCAACGTAAAATCCAACAAAATCCCAAATCTCCTTCGATACGATGAGAGTCCGACGACAAGCCAGGGAGACTACTCTCTCTCTCTCATGCGTGTGTGTGTGATCTATCTATCTATAGCGACTCGATCAGATGCATTTTCTTTGTCGTTTAACTTGGAATTAGTCCTCGACGGCGATTTACAAGAATGAGCAAGCATGGCCAATCGCTAACTAGCTATATGAAGTACTTATCTTATCCCTTACTTGGCTTTAAAGCAAACACGTATGGTTTCAGAAAGGGTATCGCTACTATTAATATATTATTATAAATGAAAGTGTTTCTGTTTTTCAAAAAAAAAAAAAAAAGAAAAAGAAAAGAAAGGGTATCGCTACTATGCCATTCAAGTAATTTGCTCACTTGGTGTGCCTCTAGTATAAATTATATATATATTTTTAACTTTTTGTTTTAAATATTTTTTAAACATTTTTTAAAAATAAAAATAAAATATCAATATACTAATAGTCATTTTTTTAATCATTAAATAAAAAAAATTTTAAAAATAAAACAAAATACATGAATGATCAAATTGAAGAGATTCATCCAAAAAAAAATAAGTCTGTTTTGAAATTCTGAGAACGATACAAACTGATTTATCCAAAAAATTGAAATTTTTAATTTTTTCGATTTCGATCTGGTTCGGTTTGATTTATAGGTGTAAGTCGGTTTTGGATTTTTTTGTTACGTAAGTTGGTTTTTCTGACTCAAAAGGAATTTTTTTTACCCGAAATATAATAGTGCACAAAACATTATTTAAAAAAATACCATGCATATAACTAATTAACCAAATAAACAAAATCTAAAAAAAAATATACTAAAACAATTGTAAATGCAACCACCGAAATAAAAGGTTCCACTCCAAAGTATATAAAAAAAGTTATAGGATAACTGATTACCAACTATTTAGCTGAAGAAAAATTACAATTACATATTTTATATATATAAGGTACTCTTATACTTATACCATACCATATGTGTAAGTATCTAACTTAATATATAAGGACAAATAATAAAATATTAATAACTTAATATTAATATTCATATTTAAGAGTAATTTCATATCAAAGAAGCATAGACATTAAGATTAAAATTTTACATTATATTAATTTATAATATATATAACATAAAAACTAAAAAAATTATAATATATATAACGAAAAAGATTAAATACATATTTCAATTCGATTTGATCAAATTAAATCTAAACAAAAAAATATTTAATCGTTTCGATTTTTAAAAATTGAAGCCGATCAAATCAGACCGAACCGATCTGATTCAGTCCGGTCATTTTTTTTCTTACACCCCATGTGGCTCCATTAAAGGCTTGTTCATTTTGAAAAGGAAGCCCGACAAACTCCAACAAATATCTAATAATGGTTGTTAAAAGGCAATGAAAAATATTCAAGAATTTGAGCCAATAAATTTATCTAGTCGAATAATTCTTTTTATCAACTATTATTCATATTATATAATTTATACTTTATGAAAAAAAATATATCAAATGTGAGATATAGAAATAAATAATAAATGATGTATAACAAAACTCTAACCTAGCTTCATATTTTCTTGACACTATTACTAAGAAAGAAATCGTCATAAAATTTTAACTGCAACATTGGCCTCAACATCAACATGATATTTCAGTCTAGACTCTAGATAGAGGTGGAGATTCTTAGAGCA
The DNA here is from genome assembly GCF_001411555.2 of Juglans regia. Classification (NCBI taxonomy): domain Eukaryota; kingdom Viridiplantae; phylum Streptophyta; class Magnoliopsida; order Fagales; family Juglandaceae; genus Juglans; species Juglans regia. The sequence goes on from NC_049907.1 coordinate 3,917,611, forward strand.
TCCTTATTGACTTGACCAAAGTTCAATGATAATTAAACTTTAGCCAATATGTGTCAAAAATCACATTGAATTGGATATCTCTATAAAATTTTAAACTTCTGCTACAATGATTTTTTAAATTTGTAGGTGAACAGTAGATTAGCCAAATATTAAAATATTCTTTTTTTTTTATATAGAAAGATCATATCATTCATTCATCAGAAATCAAAGTGATTACAGACAATTATCAAGCCAAACGGCTTGAGAAATACAGTCCGGAATACAATTCCACCAAATAGCCATACTATCAACTTGAAATGCAAACCTAGCCAACTTATGGGCTACCATATTACCCTCCCTATAAATATGAGAAAACATACAGGTTGTAAAGCATGGTACCAGCTTCTTAATCTCATAATATAACACACCTAATAAAGAATTAGACATGCTATCATCATTAAGGGCTTCAATACATAATAAACTGTCACTCTCCACCACTAACTGAGAAACACCCATAGAGACACACTGTTGCAAGCCTCTAAATATGGCCAGAAGCTCAGCGCCCTCGGACCCTTCCATTAAACATTCAGCTCTACTCATAGCCATAAGAATACCACCCATTTCATCCCTCAAAACAGCACCTACACCTGCCTTGTCCCGTTCTGAAAAAACAGCAGCATCCACATTTAATTTAAGCCAACCCGTGGGAGGTAATTTCCATTTGTAATGCTTCAAAGCTTGGACTCTTGATTGGCCTTGAACTTGATCAGAGCTTTTCAGCAAAACCAGTGCACTTTCAGCCACCTTAGCAGGACTTAACAACTCCTGAGCATGTACCCACTTATTTCTTCTAAACCAGAATCCCCAAGCCAAAGCAAATAAAATAGGCAGCTTCTCATGCATTTTCCTCTCACACATTTGAAGAGCCAATTCAAATAAAGTAAGTTGCTTATCCAGAAAAAAATCAGGGAGGTAAAGACGCCACACACCTTGGAGAGCTGCACAGTTCACCACGGCATGGGTTGTATCTTCCTTCTCCACAAAACAGAATCTACACAAATCATCTGAGAGGACATGTTTCTTCACCAAGTTCACTGCAGTAGGAAGCCCATCCCTACACGCCCGCCAACCAAAAATCTTTATTTTATGCGGCACTCTCATTTTCCACAAGTGTTTCCAGAATTTTTGATTAGCATGCATATTAGAAGATTCAGCATACTGCATTCCCATATGTGAATAAATGAACCTATAACAGCTTCTCACACTGAATAATCCATTTCTTTCAAGTTCCCAAACTCTCCTATCTTCAACCTCATCTGAGTATAGAGGAATTTTAAGAATTTCTGATACTAAATTTGGATTGAAGAGGGCCCTAAGCTTTTGCACATCCCACATATTTGCATTCTCAACAAACAAAGAATTCACCACAGCAGAATTTATACTCTCATTTCCAGCACGTCCTTCAACTGACAGTGGGAGATGTCCAGGAATCCATTTATCATGCCATATATTAACCAATCTCCCATTTCCGATACGCCACCGACAGCCAGCTTCTACCCATTTTCGAGCCTCCCAAATACCCCTCCAAGTATAGGAGGGACATCTACCAAGACTTGCATTCATGAAGCTAGTGTGAGGGAAATATTTAGCCTTTAATAATCTGTGTAATAAAGACCCTACGTCTTGAGATAATCTCCATCCTTGTTTAGCTAGTAACGCAAGATTAAAACTTCTCAAGTCTTTAAAACCCAATCCTCCATTAGACTTTTGCTGACACAATTTAGACCAACTCAACTAATGAATTTTCCTCTCAGCTCCTTTTTGACCCCACCAAAACTTTGACATCAACCCTTCTAACTCCAAACAAAAGCTGGAAGGGAGGAGGAAACAGCTCATTGTAAAGGTAGGTATAGATAAGGCAACAGCTTTTAAAAGAATCTCCTTCCCCCCTTGTGACAACAGCTTCTCCTTCCAAGCTTGACGCTTTTGCCATACCCTTTGTTTTATAGACTGAAAAGCACTTTTCTTTGATCTCCCTAAGATTGGAGGAAGACCCAGATATTTTTCATATTGTTGGATTTCACAATTACTCCACAGGTTTTTAATCTCAATTTGAGTGACTTCACTTACATTTCCACTAAAAACAATAGCTGTCTTTTCTTTATTAATACGTTGGCCTGAAACTTTTTCATAATGTTCCAACAAAGATTGTACCCTCCTATTTTCAGCCACCTCCGCCCGACAAAAGACTACACTATCATCCGCAAAAAGTAAGTGGTTAATGAGAGGAGCACCACGACAAATTTTGACTCCAGATATTTCATTTCTCAACCCTGCCCTTCTTAATAAAGAGATCAGCCCTTCAGTGCAAATGAGAAATAAATATGGGGATAATGGATCCCCTTGTCTTAATCCCCGAGTAGGAATTATATTGCCTCTCGCTTTCCCATTAATTAAAACAGAAAAGGAGACAGATTTAATGCAAAACATGATCAGCTCAACAAAACTCGGATGAAACCCCATCACTTCCATTACGGACTTAATAAAAACTCACTCTACCCTATCATAGGCCTTGCTCATGTCTAGCTTCAAGGACATAAATCCCTTCTTTCCTTTCTTTTTGTGCTTCAGAAAATTGACCAGCTCATAAGCAATTAAAACATTATCAGAAATAAGACGCCCCGGGACAAAAGCGCTTTGACTCTCACTTATAATACAAGGCAGTACAGCTTTGAGACGATTAGAAAGAGTCTTTGCAATAAGTTTGTAAAGCACGTTACACAAACTAATTGGCCTAAAATCACCCATTTTAACCACACATTTCTTCTTGGGAATCAAGACAAGATGAGTATGGTTTAGAGAAGTAGGGAAAGAACCTGAGTTGAGTGCGTGAAGAACTGCTGCAGTGATATTGCCTCCAACCACATTCCAATATTTTTGGAAAAAAATTGGAGGCATCCCATCCGGACCCGGGGACTTTGTTGGGCTCATTTGATTCAAAGCTGTCTTAACTTCTTCTGCTGTGAACTCCCTCATCAAGTCTGAATTCATTTCGGCTGAAACTCTCCCTGACAGAGAAGCTAAGAACCCCAAAGAATCAGCATCCGTAGCTGGGGATGAACTAGTGAATAAGTCTTTAAAAAAATCAATAATAACCCTATCCCTCTGAACACCCTCTTGCCACACACCAAATTCATCTTGGATCTTAAGAATCTGGTTCTTTCTCTTCCGTTGAGAAGCCTTCATATGGAAATACTTCGTATTACAATCACCCTCCTTAAGCCACAAAGCCTTTGACCTTTGTCTCCACATGATTTCCTTTCTCTCTAACCAAATCTGTACTTGACTCCTTGTGGGAGAAGTGATAAGTTAATTATAATGATAAGTTAATTATAATAATAATTATTATTAATATTTAATGTTAATTTAATATTTAATAAATGTAATAAATATTAATTTAATTTAATTAGAATATAATTATTATTAATATTAAATTGGTAGAATTATAAAATATGATATAGATAAATTAAATAAAAAAATTATTAAATTAATAATATTTTATTATTATATAAAGAGTAAATAATTAATTTAATATAGAGATTAAATTTAAATAAAATAAATAAATATAAAAAAATATAATATTAATTAAAATTTAAAATAAATTTAATCAAGTCAATGACAATACGCATGAAAACGAAATACAAAATGTAATTGGTTTACCAGATTAATTTTACAGATAACGAGGCAGTGAGCCCTGGAGGTGAAGTAGTACTGGGGGCAGGGCCTAAGACGACAAGTAGTAGGTGTAGTATTACTCTTAGGTCAAAGGGCTAGAGCGAGGACTGTAGAATAGACTCTGAAGTTGTACCAGTACTGGATCTATGTCTTTCGGCCGATTGAATTTGAATCCACCACTCTCTAGATTATTGTATAGGTATCTATTACGAGAGTACATGCACGGCAATGGTGGCAAGCTTTTATGAGAACAGCAGTGCTACGTCTCTCGAGAGATAAAACTTCAAAGTCCACCGAATAAGTAAAAAATATTTTTTTATTTCATATATTTTTTAATTATCATAAGAATAATAATAAAAAAGTCATTATAACGGTGTATGTTTTATATTTACTATATAATTACTTCTAATTAATTATTTTCAACATTTATTTAAAAAGATATATAGTTTAAATGATTTTATACATTATGTGTATAAAATAGATATTCTCAATAATAATTTTTATCAATATTTATTCTGTCCAAAATGTACACATCAACTCATTACAACAATCCTAATTTTCTAGAAGGGTGATGCTACAGTCCCGCTGGGGGCTCTCGGGAGTGTAGTATTATTTTATATGTATTTTGTTTAAGTAATTTCTTATATAGATCTTTTAATATTTTAAAAAATTTTAAAAAAATAAAATAAATTTAAAATATCATTAAAAAAATACTTTCTTAATCAGAAAGTAAAAAAAATATATTAAAAAAATACTTTCTTAATTATGAAGTAAAATAAAAAATTATAAAAAATATTTTACAATTTTTTATTTTACTTCATAATTAAGAAAATATTTTTTAATAATATTATGATTTTTTTAAAAAAAATATTTAAAATGATCATGCTATAGCTCCCGTAGGGGACTCCCGTTGGGCTTAACATGTCCTTTTCTACGTGTATTTTTTTAATTTATTTTTTTATAGAGATTTTTTTTACACTTTAAATATTTTTAAAAAATAAAATAAATTTAAAATATCATTAAAAAACATTTCCTTAATCAGAAAGTAAAAAAAAATTATTAAAAAATACTTCTTAATCACGAAGTAGAATAAATATTATTTTTTATTCTACTTCGTGATTAAGAAAGTATTTTTTAATAATATTGTAATTTTTATTTTATTTTTTTAAAATATTTAAAATTATTAAAAATATCTATATAAAAAAAAACACATATAAAAAAATATTAGAGTCCAGCGGGAGCTCCCAGCTGGGCATCTAGCATTTTCCTTTCTGGAAATTGTACAAGTACTTCATTTTCATGTTCTATGCCAATCGTTCGCTTTGGACATTTATGTTGCAGTTTAGATGTCGAATTGAGTTGAAATGATAAAATATAGATAAATTATTATTTTTAATATTATTATTATTTTAAAATTTAAAAAAGTTAAATTATTTATTATATTTTGTATAAGAATTTGAAAAAATTATAATGATGAGTTGAAATACGTTTGATCATCAACTCATCTTAATTTATTTCAACTCATTATTATAATTTTTTTAAATTTTAACATAAAATATAATAAATAATTTAATTTTTTTAAATTCTAAAATAATAATAATATTAAAAAATAATATTTTAATAATATTTTATCATCTCAACTCAATTCAATTCAATTTAATTCGTAAGTTTTTGCCATCTTCAAATCTCAAAATTTAATAAAATATTTTAATTCAAATTATTTTATAATTATTTATAAATATTATAATATATTCTAAGTGTAATTTTAAGTAAAAATCTCACTCCAGGGCCGAAATCATTATCTAGTACTTACCCTCATTTTATGAGATAGAGAGTCTTTTTTGTTTGCCAGAGCAATAATAATCAAAAGAAATAAAAAAACAGTAGGGCATAGCTCCATTACTTCTCCTACTCCTACATGAGCATCTGCTTGCTTTTTGCATGCCACGTTATATCAAACTGTAGGATTAGTTTACCAAAAAGTTAGATGGAAAGTATGTATGGCCATGGAAAAGTCACGCATGAATTATGAGCAAAACAAAATTTTGGAACGTAAAAAAATGTTATTTTATTTGTACAGATTAGCATTTTCCATGTGTAAAGCCAATTTTCATGCTATACTTTCCGCTTATTTCGCTTGAAAACAGAAGAGAAGCTTATAAAAGCAGCCTATTGGCTTCAATGCATTCACTTAAAACTGGTTTCATCGAAACCAAACTGCTTAAAAGTGATTTTTAAATCCTCCTGAAAATGGAAGTACTTCTTTTTCAGCAGACGTAGAACTGCAAAAAGAAGCAGCAGATGATATCTTCTGATTCAAACTGCTTACAACAAGCTAAGCAAATCCCACGCAAAGCACACACAATCACAAATTAAGAGGGAGATAGATCAGTCATGAAGTCAATCTCCATGCCCGACTCAGAGCTAATTCTCTGTTCTCTTCCCTCCATCTTAGCTCTACTTCTGATCTTTATCCTCGTCAAAAGAAAGCGAAGCAGACTCAATCTCCCACCAGGAAACATGGGCTGGCCTTTTCTTGGTGAAACTATCGGCTATCTTAAGCCTTACTCTGCTACTTCAATTGGAGAATTCATGGAGAAACACGTATCAAGGTAAAACCACACTCTACACCCACAAAAAAAAGAAGACCCTAAAACCGAAACTTTATGTTCTACTCATACAGTTACAGCTGTAGTACTTACATGCACTCTTACTCATTCTTCAGATATGGCAAAATTTACAAGTCTAATTTGTTTGGAGAGCCAACAATCGTCTCGGCAGATGCTGGGCTTAATAGATTCATTCTACAGAATGAAGGAAGATTATTTGAATGCAGCTATCCTAGAAGCATAGGTGGAATTCTTGGAAAATGGTCTATGTTGGTATTAGTTGGAGACATGCACAGAGACATGAGGAGTATTTCCCTCAACTTCTTAAGCCATGCCAGGCTTAGGACTCATCTTTTGAGAGAGGTGGAGAAGCATACCGTGCTTGTACTAAGCACCTGGAAGGAGAATTCTATATTTTCAGCTCAAGATGAAGCCAAAAAGGTAAAATAAACTTGAAAGATAACTCGTAATATACATTAAGACATATTTATTGAGCCAGCCTAGCTTAGTAATAAGAATTGCAGTTTACCTTCAATCTGATGGCAAAGCATATCATGAGCATGGATCCCGGGATGCCCGAGACCGAGCAGCTGAAGAAAGAATATATTACTTTCATGAAGGGAGTGGTGTCGGCTCCTCTGAATTTTCCTGGAACTGCATATAGAAAGGCCTTGCAGGTAAGTATTTTTATCCCACTGGACGATGATTCTGTTCTGAACATAAAACATGGATTCTTTGTTTCATCTTGTTTGATGCTCTGCTTCACAGTCTCGAGCGACCATCCTCAAGTTTATTGAGCGAAAAATGGAAGATAGAATACGGAAAACGAAGGAGGAAAGCGAAGATATGGAGGAAGATGATCTTCTTGGATGGGTCTTGCAGCATTCCAATCTTTCAACCGAGCAAATTCTTGACTTGATCTTAAGCTTGCTCTTCGCCGGCCATGAAACTTCATCAGTAGCCATAGCTTTAGCTATATACTTCCTGCCAGGTTGTCCCAGTGCTATTCAACAACTCAGAGTAAGAAACTCCTCGGAATCCTTTTCTTTTTCAAGTCTTTTAGTATCTTTTATGTTGATCGATCGGATTTTTTCACCCACTTGCCGTTTTAATTCAGGAAGAACACCTTCAAATTGCCAGAGCCAAGAAGCAAGCAGGAGAAATGGAATTGAGTTGGGATGACTACAAGAAAATGGATTTCACCCAATGTGTAAGCTAGCGAGTGTTTTAAAAATCGTTTTGTCGTACAATTATGGATCAAACTTGAAATGAGATTATTCCACAAAGCAAATTATTTAAAGTTCTTTATTTTCTGATCATGTGAAGGTTATTAGTGAGACCCTCCGGCTTGGTAATGTGGTAAGGTTTCTCCACAGGAAGGCACTAAAAGATGTTCGGTATAGAGGTATGAGAAATCACTTAAAAATAAATAAATGAGTGTAATTTCGCTGGAAGGTTGCCAGAAACTAACCCACTTTTTTAATTTTAATTTTTATTTTTTTGCATTGTTTATCTTTCTGATTGAAAGGGTATGACATTCCACGTGGATGGAAAGTGCTACCGGTGATTGCAGCCGTGCATTTGGATCCTTTGCTTTTTGACCAGCCTCAACAGTTCAATCCCTGGAGATGGCAGGTGAGTTATGAGAGAGCCAGCTTTGACAGCATGCCTTCCATAATGAATGCTATCTTCTTCTTCTTCCTCTTCTTCCCTTTTCCTTATTAATATTATTCTATTTAGAATAAACTAGAGGGAGTTAGGAAAAGGAAAAAGAGAAAAGGGAAAAGGTTCTGACTAAATTAGCAGAGGTCCCCATGCACTCTCACTGGTTATGGTTGTGGCTCTCACTGGCAAGCAATTGGATAATAGGTCGTGTGCTCCCAATGATTGTTTGGGAATGGTGGATGCATGGTATCAAAATTCATTTGAATTCTCTCTCTTTTTTTTTTTTTTTTTATCTTGTTTTTAGTACATATATATATATATATGTTGATTGCTTAATTGATAATCTTAACCAAATCCAAGATTGCTCCTAAACTGTTCATATAGAAGTCATTGTCTCTGATAAAAAGTTGGGTTAGATACTATCCCCATTTAGAGACGGTTCAAGCAAGTTATGTTTAAAAATATTTTAAAATTATAATAATATTTTTTAAAAATTATGTCTTTTTACTACCATAACTATATACGCAGTCCTCCGTCCAGGACTATAAATAAAATTTATCTTAAAAATAATCATTTAATTTGAGGGTAAAAAATATAGTTATTTTGTCTAATTAATTAGTATCTATTTACGTGGGAGTGAAGTTAGAAATATCACATAGCTAGTGGGACTAGATGCATGGAATAAATAGACTGGATTAAAAAGGATCATTGTTAGAAGCATATCAACTTTGTCCATAAATTTTATTTCAGATCTTTGGGGGACCAAAGGCCCCTTACCCTCTACAGCTACGTCCTTATCTCAAATACCAGAATTAGGCACAACAAAGTTTTTATAATTGACATATGATAATAATATTATTTCGATCGTTTCATATATCAAATTCCTGAGAAGAAGATAATGTGATAGCTGAGCATGTAAACTAATTTTTTTTTTAACCTAAAATCATAAGAAATTAAAATAAAAGGAGAAATTTTATTTTATATTTATTGTAATTTTTTTAATTTTATCGAAGTCTTTGACATCTATCTTCAATTGGGGTACGGCATAAATATTTTAAAAAACATGCTGGGGATCTCTCGGATTTCCTTCGAGATGAACTGTCATGATCAGTGTAGCAATGTTACACAAGGTACGGCCGAGAACCCCACAAGTTTTGGCCATCTCTCTCTCTCTCTCTCTCTTGTTCTTCCCCTGCGTGCGTGTGGGCAGGGCCTCTGGGGTTTGAGATGATTAAAGCCCATGTGGATGGTGGGGACTCTAACATGCACGTGCATGAGTACCTTTCTGGGGTGGACCGTGGGTCATTAACAAAACTGGTCCTCACCAAATTCCCGAGAGAGAGAGAGAGAGAGAGAGATCAGGATCCCACTACTTCAATTGCAGGGGAAAATGAAAGAGAAAACAAACTAATTACTTCCTACGAATAGACAAAGATACTTGTGCGACAAGGTACTGTTGTTATTCGTAGAATGTCCCATTTACTAGTATCATGAATATTATTGGCACGTACATCCATATTTTCTTCAATTTGTATCTACCATATGTATATCGATCAGTATCGCATCTTGTTTTTTACTTCCGACTTGTGACAGTAAGTTTGGCTTCTATAAATTCTATCACTTGTATTTATCCAACTTGAAACCTATCGTCATGAATCAGTCTCACCATCTGCGAGTGTGGATAGTTGTGAAAGTGTACGTTTTGTTTGCGAGCTATTTCAAACATCATGGAATTATTTCACTATTATTTATTATTTTATTATTTATTATTTATTATTATTCATTACTATTTAATATTCTATTATTATTAATTCAGTACTATTAACATAATATCTCAAAATACCTTACTACCCAAACGCAACTAATAGTCCATATATGTCCTTAAAATTGATCATTTGTTACGAGTACATGCATGGAATAAAAAATGAGTACGAGTATTCTAAACCTAATGCTCGAAGTTTTTAACTTGAAGTCTTGTTAAACATATATATCAACAGACCTACGGAGTTCTTTGATGCCTCTGTTTCTCTCTCTCACTCACAACATGATCTTTAATCTTTGTTAGAGATGTTAGACCTATATATAATACGAATATTCTAGACAAAAAACTGAGATATTTTGTTGTTTTTTTCGATCGGCCTCCTTGTAATGGTGGTGATGATTGGAGCAGAACAAAGGAATGGTTGGGTCTTCATCTAGTAGCCCGAGCATGACAGCAAGCAATAACAACTTCATGCCATTTGGTGGAGGACCAAGACTCTGCGCCGGCTCAGAGTTCGCCAAGCTTGAAATGGCTGTCTTCATCCACCATCTAGTCCTCAACTACCACTGGGAGTTAGCCGATACGGATCAAGCTTATGCCTTCCCCTTTGTCGATTTCCCGAAAGGCCTACCAATCAGGGTGCAGCATCACAGCTTCATATAGTTTTTCCAAGAGTACAACAAACAGCTCATAGATGCATGTAAACTTTATGAAAAGAATCCTCAGCCTCAGCCTGATCAGCCTCTCGTCTGGACACAAAACAAAACAAATTGCTCGTTTGTTGGTGATCAAGATCATATTCTTTGGATTTTCCAACGGCTTAGTATAAGATCTCTTTTGGCTTTATCAATAGATCATAGCTCACATGAGCAAAGGGAAGACAAAGAACTGATGATGAAGTACAAAATTAAAGATGCTAGGACCACGTCGCCAAATTGTAAATTTTATTTTCCTGTATAGTCCCTGATCTATCATTTTGGGACTTGGGAGAAATTATTAATATATATATATATATATGTATATTCATTTATATACATGAAGTAGTACGTAGAATTACGCGATTACGCGACGTTTATGCACTTCATAGTTATGGTTGTATGTAAAATTACTCTTTCAATAATGCATGGTAATTTACTTATCTATCATCCAAATATCATTTGTGTCTTTTTGTGATTCATTCAGAGTGAAGAGAGTAGAGTGCATTCTATAAAATCTACAAAAGAAGATATGGCATAGTGATAAGTCTATTCACTACGGAGAAGAAAAGAAAAAAACCATTCATGTTGTCTAACTACCAAGAAATAATGAGCATAGTTAGTGTGCTGTAACTATCTAGGAAAAGTTTGGATACTTTCTCCGAGTCTCGCCAAAGCAAAATGGAAGGAAACCCAGAGGAAAATAAAGGTTAGTTTGTCTTTTCAGGTGGCCATGTCCCAATTCTCTTCTTCCCCCAGCTCGAGAGAAAGTTCAAAGCATTTTGGGCCCTTTCCTGGTTATCGGTACCCTATGTTTGGTTGCTTTTGGGACCCTTTTCCATCTGCTGCTCACCTTCTTCTCCGACTCTACTTTTCATACTCACGTAGCTCTTTTTGTTTTTTGACAAAAAAAAAAAAGAGCAGAAAAGAAAAGCATCTGCAACTTGATTGATCAAGATGAGATTTCCTGCATGGTCTCATGTTCATCTCAATCGATATAAATTCTAGCTTACCGACCGTACTGATTAATCAACCAAGCATTAAATCAATAGGGGACAATTGGGAAAACAGTAGTAGTGGATCGGAACAGCAAGAAGACCAAGAGGAAGGTCTAATTAATTGGAATTCATTATTGTAATGGGTCCGTGAAGGAAGAAGGCAGGCAAGAGGAATTGAATAAGGTGCTGCAGGCAAGGGGCCTCTATTTTGTCTATTGACAACAGGAATGTCGGCCACCCTCAGACCCCTTTTATTTATACATGAATTAGATTGCAGTTTTGAACCTTAATTTTTTCATGCCTCTTTCAATTCCAATCCTCATCACCAGCCCCATGTCTCCTACCACCAAACTATTTTCCCTTTCAAAGACTTCCTATTATGATCTACAATTAATTTCAGTGTTTGGATATGGGGATTATTTTATGCTTTTAATTCTTGACATAATCAGCATTTTCATTTGCATTGTGTGCATGTTGATCATATTTACAACTTCTGTAACTAATCATAAAATAGTTATTTTATTCTCAAGCCTTTACACCACACACTCATGATCACATGACATAATTTAATTTGAAATAAATTTTTAAAATTTAAATTTTGAATTATGCTATGTAAACAGTGTTTAGTATAGAAGTTTTAGAATATCAGTATTCATCATAGAATATAATAATAACGAGGCCATCGACTTGAATATCTATAACTATATAAGTTTCGAGATAATAATGTTTCCCTTTTAAGCCATATATATCATTCAATCATGTATACATTAAATGCTCATGAATTGGATTATAATTTTAAGTCATATCGATAGATAATTTAGAATTTTAAGAATCTAGAACATTGTTTTCTTTCCCACGCTTTGTCTTTTTTTTTTTTTTTTTTTTTCCCTTCTTTTATATATATTTATATCTAATTTTTTACGCGTTAGTAGTCTACAAATTAATGCTACATTTAGAAAATTCCACAATCAAATCATCATGCACGACTAAGTCACGATCAGCTATATATGATAATTTGGAAAGCTCGATTGTGAGAAACTTAATTATTAAAGAACTAAGTCCTCGGCTAAATTAGGAAGTGTTATCTTCTTCTTCCTGTGGTGATGGTAGCCTCCTTGTTAGGTTTTCTTTCGCTTTCACTGTTCTTGATTTGTCATGCTCCTGGCTCCTCTGTGATTTATGAGTTTCTGTTATTGTCATGCTATCATGGATATTGGTCTCCCTCCTCCTTTGTGGTATGGAAAGCTGCACGTTGTACGTACGTACGTAGACAATGATCTACAAACTAACGTTACGATGCATGATTATCATCATGTTCTACAATTAATTACATTTTGTGCCCATATGTTAAGGCTAGGAATTAAGTAGTGTTTGGATGTGAGGATTAGATCATGCTAATGCTATTCGAGACATAATCATTGTTTCATTTGCTTATGTTTATCATATTTACGACAAAAGAAATCCAAGCTCATTAATATTAATGCTGAATACAGAAAAGATCAAGTGCATGCATCTTGTAGTAATGCTTATTTTGTACGTGAGAAAATTATATATCCCTATATATTTATAAGACCATCGTCCCAACAATACAATAAATATGATTATTTATAACGAATTATTTGTGACGAAAATGACTATTTGTGACGAGAGTGGACTTATTTTTTGCAAGAAATAGTCATTTTGATAGAAAATAACTAGCAACAAATAAACAATTTTATTGTAGTGCAAAATTAATAATTTTTTTAGAAGAAGAAAGTATCCAAATTTTATTTAATGGACCCTCAAGTTTGGCTAAAGAATATACAATTTTTAATGGTATCTCACTTTTTTGTAGAAGATCATAACAGTACCATATATCCTGAAAATAATGATAATTTGAAAAGGTCGATCTAGAAAAATTCAAACAAGTGATCCTCAGCTAAAGGAAGTAGCGTTTTCTCCTTAAATTGTTAGGTTTTATTTCGCTTTCGATGTTCTTTTGTCATGCTCGTAGCTCCTCAATGATTCATGAGTTTCTGTTATTGTTGCTATCATGCATGGATAGATGGTCTCCCTCCTCCTATGTGGTATGGGAAGCTGCACGTCGTAGATATAAATCATGTGGGATCTCAAAGAACACCGTTAGAGAGCTATGGACCAAAAAGGATCATGGACGGACAATATAGTTCCCTTTCATTTTCCCTTACTGGTGGTTATCCACAAGCTAAGAAGAGAGGTGGAAGCCATATCTCTTTTCTGAGGTGGGGGTCCCTTTGCATTTCCCAAATAATGAGCATAGATTTGTACTTTTTTTTTTTTTGTGTGTACATATGTTCTTGATATTCAAAAAGAAATGTATCATATACGTACTCTTGGGAGATAAATTTGGTAGGGATTTATAATCACGATAGAGAAATGATATTTATAATTCTAAGGCATGTAAGTTCCGCATACTTCTTTTTTAAAAAAACCTTTATTTTAAAGGGAGTACTGCACAGAGCTTGCATACCTTAATTAAAACTGTATCTAGCATTACTCATTTCAATAAAATTGATTATTTGTAGTCATGATAATCTTTTTATCAAATGGTTTCAAAACATACTCCAACGTCTAGTCACTCTATAAATCCTATATCAATCTCTCAATAGGAAGAAAAAAATCAAATAAAAAAGGAAATTCATATTTATACTAATGGAACTTTAGATTTTCGAATGAGCTTGAAAGAAATTAATGATATATTTTTTAAGGGTAATGATACCCTTACGATCTCCTACCACATCCTACATGTCATTATTTTGTTTTCTTCTCTACGCTTCTCGCTTCTCTCTACTAGAGGTCGTCAAAAGCTTTAGGAGGTGATATGGTTTGCCTATTGCGTGTTAGTCTGCTATACCTCCCTGTGTAAGAACGCATTTTCATTTTGAAATTCAAATCTTAGACCCTAGACTCAGGTATTCATACACCACCTAGTCCTGTCCATGTTCAGTCTGCTATACTCGCCTCCCAGAGTATTCAAATCGAATACTCAATAAGCAACACATCATACAATAAACATACTAAATATAAAGTTTCTTGAAAAATGTGCATATTCACAAATACATATGTAATTAACATAAACATGAACATGGACTTATATTTCACTTATCATAGGCCGCTACCCACTGTTGACCCCCGTGAGTTAAGGTTAGCGAATCTTAATAGATTCCGATTCCGCCTGTGGCCGCGGATTGTGGAATCCATACATAAAGAAGACATACTGGGTGCACTACCAGCATGCACGACCTGACAATGCAATATGCCCATAACATAGGTACCGTCTTCATATCATAACATAGGCCGTTACATATTTTATCAAAATCATACTTGCATTCTTGTCATTTCATAGATTTCAAAAGAAATCACATACATATTTGTCATATCATATCATAGATTTCAAATGAAAATACATTCTTTCATAAATATCAGAGTGGCGCAGCGAAAGCATGGTGGGCCCATAACCCACAGGTCCCAGGATCGAAACCTAGCTCTGATACCATTTGTAACGCCCCAATAGAAGGCCCAAACCACATGGCCTATACTCCAAAAAGACTAGTCAATGATACAATTAGAGCTCCATTGGAACCTTATAAAGAGCAAGAACTTCTCCTTCTCAAGCAATGTGAGATCCCATACACCACATACCCTTATCCATATCATATGGGGTATCACAGAAACTCTCACGTGTCGTCGAAGTGAGAACAAACATCTCCAGGCGTCGTCGAAGGGTGAAGTCAAAGGCACCAGGTAGGTCGAACGAACTCCTCCACTCTCAGCGTGGGAACAACGGCGCCGTTGAAGGTGAGATAAACATCATACCTATTCCTGAAGCCATGGCGTCGCTACCTGGCTGAGCCTCCTCTCCCCATTGAGTCGTGCCTCTTGCAGTGTGGCCACCGTACAACGGCGCCTTCGAAGGTAAGGGTACTTCTCTCTCTCTCTCTCTCTCTCTCTCTCTCTCTCTCTCTCTCTCTCGGGCTTGGATGATTTAGGTGAAATCACACCAGGGTTTGCTGCTGCCACTGCCACGCACATCCGACTGACCCTTTTGAGCTGCTAGGTAACCCCACAAAAATCATTCCCTCACTCTGTGATTTTCTTTTCTATGATGATTAGTTGGATTGTTGTACACTGTGCTTTATCAACAAAGTTTTTGAAAACATCACTTGGTAAGTTTAGGGAAATCCATTATTGTTCATGATAGAAGGAAATGAATGTTGGTGTTGTAACTCCTAACTCGAGAACCCATATATATACCACAATCTGCAATTTGGGTGTTTTATTTTTTGATTATTAATATTTTGGAAAACAAATCATGCAATGTGTAAAAGATGATTAAAAGTCAGTCCAATGTGTATTTTCTTTTAAAACACATTCACTTTGATGTTCATTTGTTAGTCAACATCGAGAATTATAATCACAAACCCTTAATTTTTTTTTCCACTAGCAATTATGAAAAGGCATGAACAAGTTTTGCTTACAACTTTTCCAATCTCCATTTTTGCTAAACGTGCATAATTAATTTTTTTTTTCTTAAATTTAGCTTCAGCCATTGTCCATCCTTTTTTCATAAGCATTTTTGTATTTTAAAGGAGCTGCATGCAGCTTGAATGAATTTGAGTCAAGTGTTTTAGAGAAGCTGCATTTTTTGTATTTCAAAGAAGCTACATGCAGCTTGTATTGTCATAACCTTGAATGAATGAGTCAAGTAAGAGGTTTGGCCTACATATACATGATGATTGAATGAACAAAAAAGATTTGCTCAATCATCTTAATTATGATGTCATAGTACCTAGTAAGCTTAGGGAAACTCATTTTTTGTTAAAACTGCATAATTTATAGTTTTAAGCACACTTGGAGAGCGCAGTGCACCGGAGAGTTGTACGCTGCGTTCGAGAAGGATGAATCGCTCCTAAAAAGGAATCTCCTTATTCTCTCCCAATTGGTTGGACCGTAGGTGCAATGATTTACTTCACAGGCAAGGTCTCTAGTTCAAGTCCAGGATGGCCCAGCTGGGCCAAGTAAAAGAATAGAAAAAGCATCCGACTCCTTCATGCATACTCCATTGGGCTCAGGGGGATATAGCTCAGTTGGTAGAGCTTTGCTCTTACAATTGGATCATTGCAATTACATGTTAGATGTCTAATTGTCCAAATGATAATGATAGTATCTTGTACCTGAACGGTAGCTCACTTTTTTTAGTAATGGAAAAGATGATCAAAACATGCTATTGAAAGACTCTAATAAGACAAAGATGAGCCTTCAAGAACGTAGGGGAGGTAGGATGGGCAGTTGGTTAGATTTAGTATAGATTGTACATGGATAGTAGTTGGAGTCAGCGACTCTCCTAGGGATCCCTCATCTGGGATCCCAAGGGAAGATGATCAACTTGGCCCTTGCGAACAACTTGATGCACTACCTCTTTTCAACCTTTTGATTAAAATGCAGCAAAAGGAATGAGCTTTGACCATTGTCCACCCTTTATGGAGATGTGTGTATCATGAGGCTGTCACACTAGAGCTGTAAATCTCCCCATGAGGTATACCATTATTTCGCATGATCAAGGTCAGCCATAGAGTGAAACCTTAATAAACCTCCGGAACCATAATTGTTATAACCAAATAAATGTTATGGACCATATTAATAATTAAAATATATGAAAAGCGACATGTAACTATAGAATGCAAATTTTTGGTGGGATTATCTCAAGCTTTTCAAAGAAGTGAGAAAAATATGATGGTTTGGATATTGACAGACAATTAAGAACCAAGTATCTCACAAGTTACATGTACTTCAGAAACTTTCTCATTGTCTCCCCCCGTATAACAACCACTAATTATGATTCATCAGAAATTTTTATGCTTTATTTATTTTCCTTTAACACCCCCTCCCCCCAAAAAAAAAAGTACATAACTACAAAAAAAAAAAAATCAAAATATATGAAAAGCGACATATAACTATAGAAAGAGAAACACCATTAAAACTTTGGAAAGATAACAAAGTACATAGCTACAAAACTAGCTCCAACTCTTTTTGGAGTTTTTTTACACCACTGCACTACTCTTATAATTTAGTCTATTCTTCATTTTAGTTTAATTTGGCTTGTGCATTCTTTTTTGTGTGACCCCTTTGTTAGTGTAAAATGTTCACAAATTCTGTGTTAAACTTAGTTTCTAGATCAACATCTGACGATCCAATATGCAATATGTCGGTGTGGTGTGAAAGCAAGCCTAAAGACTTGTTGTAACGGTGAAAATTATGGCAAACAATTTTTTACTCGTAAAAATTGACAAGTAAGATGCCATATTTTAACCATGTCGTTGTGGTTGGAAAGCAAGTCTGACCCACATGGTTGCTATTTTGTTAGGCAGTATGGCCAGTCATATAAGTTTTTCACTTGGGTAGATCTTGAAATTCCTAAATATGGTAGAGCTATAATAAAACATTTCCAAACAATAAACAAGCAATTGGTGGCAAATATTGCTTAGCAAGATTTATCAGTTGACATAACAACATATAAGTGTAGGTCAATGGAAATAGAACCACTACCCAACATCAAGTATAAATTCAAAACGAAATACAGAAAATCAAGATTCTCATGCGTGATATAGGGCCGCATTTATAGTGTTGTTGATGTTTTTCTTATTTGTATTAATATGACTGCTATTTTAATTTAAGTAGTCAGAACCATTTGGGATATTTTGTTGGTTTTTTGTCGAGCATATTATATATGATGTTGGAGTCTGAATACTGATGGTTATTTTACCTGGTTATCCAATTTCTTTACTGATGGTTATATGGTCTTGTTATCTAGGAACATGCATTTTTTTCTTTCATTATTGATGGCTATATGCCTTTGTTATCTAATTTCCTTTACATGCTTAGTTTTAATGCTTATTGTGTTGTATGTCAGGGTCTTACAGGGAGTAGTGACATGTCTAGAAGTAGTGATGTTGAACGATGTGACCAGCCTATACTGGTAGCTCCAGTTGCAGAACCTTTATCCGTATAGTATATTTGCATTCTAAGTGACATCTATAGTCAACTGCATCAAAATATAAGTACATCTCTAAGTCGATAGACCAGTTGATATTTGTAGTGACTTGTTGTTGTTGTTATATAGATTCATGTATTGACATGTCTTGAATGTGGTTAGACCAGTTGACATCCTTTCAGTTATTAAAGACTTGTATTTTTAAGAGGTTTATATAAAAAGATTGCAATATAAACATCAGTAAATTTCAAAGACCGCTTGACTTACTAAACATGCCATTTTGATATATAAGAACTATATATATGTACGATGTTGCTCACAAAAACCATTAAGACTATATAAAAACTATGAAGAGATTTCAATTACCGCCTACTTTGGATATTTTACTAGACATTAGACGATTAATTTTTGCTCAATTGTAAAGTTAACATCTCAAGATACAAAAAGTTTAGAAAACCACTTGGTACAAGTAAATAACATTATGAACAAATATGAATGTTGGTCTTCCCTAATTGCTTTTTTACAAAGTGAATGACAAATTGACAACTCCCTAGCATTTGAGCCACCTGTCCCTCTCATTTGTGCATATATCAAAGAACCGTCAAAATCTCATGATATTTACTAGCAAGAAATGCTCTTCCAAAGCTAGTAACAGTACAATATAACTCATAAGGTATAACTCAACCTTTCACAGTATGTGGTTACTTTAATTTGGTAGCACAAAGTAAAACCCAACCTTTCACAGCACAAGCAACAAAATATTGTTCCAACAGCAACATGAATATGAGCACAAAAATATGACCAAAATGAGCACAAAAATCAGTTGTTGAAAATGAACACAAGACAGAGCACAAAAACTGTCTTCCAGGCTGAGCACAAAACTGCCATAGCACAAACAGTACCACCAACCTTTACAACAAAATCAGCCAAATGAATATAAATAACATAAGCTTTCACGTAGACATCAACAAACTCAGCAATACAATAAACTTTAAGGACTGCTCATCTTAATTAAGCTATCAAACATCTTAATATATATACCTTACATCTTAAACAATGCCAATAGGCTGGCTACTTTAACTTAACAGCTTCCTTGCAAAATAGCGCTAAGAAGGGATTTAAAATCCCAAACTTGCATTATATTGTTATACCAATGATTATACTATTTTGAGTAAAATACAATTTCAGCATAAGTGTTAATCTAATATACATGCAGTTATCGACGTCTACATCTTAATATGTAGGAATAGCACAAGAGTTATGCTTGTCCAAGAGTTGGAAAGACGGTTGTACATATCAAGGGAAGAAAAGATACCCACAATTAATATCCTCAAAGAATCGTATCTTATAAACAATACAAATGAATACTACCACAGTTGATTGAGTAGTAGAAGCTATATGAAAATCACGCTCAGGCAAGCTAGGTGAGCCAACATTTGCGACAACAGTTCTATCTAGGAGTGACCTATTCTTCTGTTTAAAATTTTAAGATGTATAGTTAATGCCAATAGGTTACAAAATATGATTATAAACACAAAATACAAAAACTACTAGACTTACCTGAGCCCTTTGAATCTTTCTTTCTTTCAACTGATTCATTGCCTTCTCAGTAGATGATTGTTTCCTCTTATAAATTGGCATACCTTTACTGCAAGCAACAACAAGACTTTAATTTATTAGACCCATTTGTCACCTCTAATAACTCAATAGAACGGTTATCACACATTATATGCACCTCAACCCACTCTAGCTTCAACTTACCCAATTGAGTTATTAACTTTACGCAACATTTATTTGACATTCCTACAATTAAAAAATGTTCAATTTATGCATTCAATGTATGTTTGGACTACAACTCAAATCAAAGCGTGTAATCTCGTTTCAAGTCTTTTCCCCACCTATAAAAAATGTATTTTGAAGGCAACTTTTCATTTTCATGGACTGTCAACATACTGATGACATGCCTGCACAAAATGTCTTCAAAAGAAAACAACTGACATGTGCAGCTTGCTTCAGACTCTTCATTATTAAAGTTAACAACATAATATGCAGTTTTTCCAAATACATCCATAACTTGGACCTAATGAGCCACATGATATGTAAAAATCTCTCATTCACTCCGAACTATCGATGCACAACAATAAATCAACCCTTTTAACTCTTTTTTAATTTCTTTAAGTTTAGCATTTGTATAAACTGTTTGGAACTATCTCTTAATGTAACGCCCCGACCCCAAGGGTCCAGAGAATTAACTCACATAACCTGAATATCAACTCCAACAATACCAATATATTTCCAAAACTAAGAATATATCCTTCCAAATCTTCAAAACAATGTAAACACTTCAATTAATAAACCATACATACTCACATATCAAATCCTCAATATCACAACCCAAATAAAATATCAATTTTTCTTCATGTCTCAAATAATAAACTAAAATAAACTAAAAATTGACATAAGTCCCATAAACTGTCTAAATCTATTGAAATCAACAATAAACAAATAATATCCAACAGTTGTACTAATATTGCGAGATATCCAAACTATTCACAACTAATCTTGCCCACAGACTCTAATATTGATCCACAGCTGAACCATCAATGTCATCTGAAAATATTATGAAGAGTAAGAGGTGAGTTATCAACAACTCAGTAAGCAGAGAGCATATACTAGCGTGTAAACATGAGCATTTATAATGTTGAAATGTTAAACAAAATATTTTCTTTCAGAATGTAGAAACAACCTATTTTACTTTCTAAGTGCTTAAACCAAAACTTGGTGCAAAACATCATAGCGAAATTTCTAGAAAGACAAACTTATACCCCAAAAAGAAAATCCATTAGCATATCCAAACTGAAACATTATAATCATATCACCTCTTAGCATCACATTGGGAAAAATACCATGTTTAACCCCCGTGGTAGGGTTATAAACCACTATTATACCCGTGGCTGGGCCGTATACCATGTTTCACCTCCATTGTAGGGTTATAAACCACTATTATACCCGCGGCTGGGCCGTATTCCATATTTCACCCCCGTGGCTGGGCCTTAACAGAAATGGATTATACCCGTGGCTGGGCCGTATACCATGTTTCACCCCCATTGTAGGGTTATAAACCACTATTATACCCGCGGCTGGGCCGTATTCCATGTTTCACCCCCGTGGCTGGGCCTTAACAGAAATGGAACAGAATATCATCGAAATCAGATCACATTCAGATACAGAATCAGAACTTCATGTCAAGATTTTCAAATGACACATCACATCAAAACAAAATACTGAATAGTTTCAGATCATTTCACATGTTTAAAATAAATAGAATCCAAAACATCTTCATTTATTCATAGCAAAAACTTTTAGATTTTCATATTCGCTCTTGTTGCATAGTTCAGAAACATAATGCACAAAAATTAGCTCATGTCTACACTAGTCATGACAGAAAATAATTTCTCTTATATAGAATTTATGCATATGCAGAATAAACATCTAAGGTCGTTTTTAGATTTCTTTTCAAAAACAAATATGCTTATTTTCAAAGTCAACCTTATTTTATTTCTTTTATGCAAACCTAGTATATGAACCCCGCTTACCTTACTTTCGTGTACAAAAATATGCCTTGGATATGTCCCCTAACCGTATCACAACCTAAAACAATAAATGTATACCACATGATTAATAATTCAAACAGGTATACCACTAAACTCAATTTTTAAATCTTAAATCAGCCACATGTTTGTCTAAAAATTCTCCACAAGGTAAATCCAGACAAGCTACTTCAAGCCGTCAATATTTTCACTCTAGCACCACTAAGTAATTTCCACCCACAGCCACTTAACCCAACTAGACCATCCTAAAAGTAACCCAAAAATTTACACTAAACAGTCTCAATTGTTAGCCCAAAACAGTCTCACAAAAACGTCCAAATAATCATACTCCTCAATTTCAAAACTTCCAACATAAGCAACCGCACCCCAACAGATGAAACACTTAAACACCATAAATTACATAGGTAATAAATTGTCAAAAGCTTACTGCGGTAGTGCAATTCCAACCAACGTTACAACCATATCAACAACACTTTACAATAATTCACAATCCAACCATAACATCCAAAGCTACTAACAGTTTCGGAAATAACTTACCTAAAATAGTTACCAAAATTCGAACCACTTCGAAAGGGTGTAACCCATTGAAGTTTGCGCCCAAAGTTCACAGAGATCTCTAGTGAAAGAGATAGTGGTCTGCGTAAAGAAGAGTGAAGGGTCAGAGTGTGTGCACGACAAACCAAAATAGAGTGGGTGTGTGCGTGAAAAACAACCAAAGAAAAAAAATATAATGAAAGAGGGTCTGTGTGTGTGCAATTACAGAGGATAGGACAAAAATTTAGAAGTGAGATCAATGGGAGGGATGATTACCGAAAAGAAAAATTTCAGAGAGGGAACTCGATAATGGCACAAGATTTCGAGACCCACGAAGTTGCTGCACTGTGCCAAAAACCCAAAGAAAACTCATGAAAATGCCTGTGAAGCAAAGGGAAAACAGAGAGAGAGAGGGAAAAAGAAAGAGATGGCTCACCGTTGCAGAAATAGCCAACGACGACGAGGCTTTGAGGACCCATGGAGAGGAGGTAGCGCCAGCCAATGATTAGACCAAGAAAATATGTGTAAAGGAAGCGTTGAGTAGTTCAAAAGTGGTGAAGAAAAATTTCCGTGAGAGAAATTGAAATTAACCGTAGAAAACGTGGGAAGAGGAACACGGAATGGAGAAGTTTTCGGGAAAACAAAGTAGCTGGGAAGGAAAGAAGACATCGGGGGGGGAAAAAAAAGGATGGAAGAAGGAGACTCACCAAAACGACGCCATTTGAGTCTCCCTTCAAGTGCTGACAAGTCGTGGGCCGGGTTTCGTGAAATCGGGTTGGGCTTCAACGGAAATTGGGCTTAGAGCCCAAGTGTTACACTTAATGTCCTAAAAAGTTATGCATGGAATTTGTGTGTGGAATGAACTAAAGTTAGCTTCAATTTCATTCATTGCGCCTAAATGCATGATCATATTGATCTACAAACTGCTTTAATGTTTTCTTTGAATTTACATAATTATCAAAGATTGCCTTCCTACCCTCACTTCTCTGAGTAGTTGACATTCATGCTCAAAAGTCATTTTTTACCTACGCTGGCACCCATAAATGACGCTTAGAATGCAACCATTCAAGCCATGAATGGTCACACAGATTAAAACTGTCAAGAAGTTGCAACCAAAACTTGTCGAATTTATCACAACAAAATGTGTCATAAACACACATGTTTGAACACACCAAGATCAGTGGTTGAATTATCCATAATATGCCATAAGAAGATAACTCAACATTCAATAAATAATCAAGGAAAACAAATACCTATGCAGTTGACTTTTGATGTCATCGTATTGAGTGTACACACTAAATTTCTACGGAACTTTTCTCATTATATGCCACAAGAAAAATCGGTGTCGAGATTTCATAAACACCTTTGTAATTGCATTTTGTATAGCTTTATTTTGGTCTATTATTATGGCTTGTGGTGTGCGGTCATTCATGCACTTAAGCCATGACTCAAATAACCATAAGAACGTGTCTGTAACCTCCCCAGAAATCAAGTCACATCCAATCAAAATCAATTAACCATGATGATTAATTCCCACAAAAGGAGTAAATGAGATTTTGTATGCATTGGTCAAGTACGTCATGTCGAAAATTTTAACATCACCAAACGATTCACATGCATCTCTACTACGGGCATTCGCCCAAAACATATTTCACAATCTGGTTTCATCATCAACATCTATGACATAATAAAAACTATTATTTTGCGCTTGTATACGAGTAAAGTAGTTTTTTAATGCTTCGGCACCTCCTAACACAAGCCAAAGTAATCTGACCTCACGTATGTAATTAAGTTCTCTCTCTCTCTCTCAAAATGTGAGATTCTCATACCCTCCTACCTCAGCGCGTAAGAATTGTTGTTCTTGCTTAATTAAATGTAGGCCATATCATTGTATTCTAGTCTTCTCTTGCTTGGCTCATCCAACCTCTTATGACATTTAATGTAGCTTGATTTTCCAGGATATAGAGCAATGAGTGTGCTCAAGAACAACATGGGTCAAGCGAAACTCTCATTTAGAACCTAATATGATATTAATCTTTACCTTGCATTCATTATGTTCTATCTGTCTCGGTTTAAGAATATTTGACAATGTGCTCACAATCACAGACGTGACTTGACGGATACAACAAAGGGTGAAATACCTTATTTTCCCATTGGTTCCAATTTTAGAATTTCGCTTTGTCACTCCAACTTGCTTTGCATACCTCATATAGTACACCCTTACTTCCTCAGAAAATGACATTTCCTCCTTTGGCTCTTCAACAACATCCTCAGCTCTAACATTTAGTTTCATCCCTACATAGACATAACATAGCAAACAAAGACAAAAGAAAATAATAATAAAAATAAAATAATAATAACCTTGCAAAGAAAAAAAATCAATGAAGCATGTCAAAAAAATCAATAATGCATCAAATATGGCATACATAAGCCAAAATACACATCACACATGCAATTCATTTTCGTATATATCATCATTGAACTTCATAAAAGCCAAATTGAATTTGTAAATTTATTATTTACATTAATTTTGTTTAACTTTAATTATGGATAAAAAAGAAAACATTAATTTATGCTTACAATTGGGTTGACAATTAGATTTGTCAACCTAATAATTAGTCTAATAATTAGATTCAGAATTAGACACAATCCATGTAAATCTTACTAAGTTGATACACACATCCAATGCAGCTGATGTTATATATGATTTCAAAAATGCCAGATTTTCAAGAACACACCATGATCAAAGCCACGTCAAATCACATCCAACAAGCATTTAAAATTTCAAAATATTTATAAAAAAAAATCATTCTATGGCAGCATCTCAAGATTTGTAGAATGTCAAATAGTTCAAACTTTATGATAATGATTTGGTAAAAGAGCGTTTTTATCTTGAAAACTATTTCAAATATAATGTATATATTGCATTGATTATCAAATTTTACTTTTTGAACTAAAACTACTAAAAGAAGTTATGCAAATAAACGAAGGGAAAAATGGTTGCCCCGCCTCTATCCTAGCATGATACCAAATGATCAAACGCAAACAAAAATGATAATTTCAATAACAAATTTACTGGTGGCAAATACACCAAAAAGTTTAGTGTGAAAAATATTCAAGTGATTTCTCCATACTGCAAGTCGATATGGAAGGGCAACAGAGGTGAGACAGAAGTTATCCTCACGACAAGAGGCACGTCGCAGAGGTGGGCTCAACATCATCTTGGCTTGAGGGGTGGGCTAGACGTCGTCTGGGCTCGACGTCTTATTGACTTGAGGGGTGGGTTAGACATCACCTAGGCTCGACGGTGGCAACCCACAAAAAACGAACGTCATTCAAAGGTGGCAACCCACAAAAAACGACCATCATTCAAAGGTGGCAACCCACAGAAAACGAACGTGACACAATAGAGAGAGAGAGAGAGAGAGAGAGAGAGAGAGAGGCTCATGTTTGTTTTGGGTGCGAGGTTGAAAATTTCACTTCAGACAATCTGACAAGATTAGTCTGGGAGCAGACAAAAGTCAGAAGTGTCCGATAGTAGAGAAGCGCAAAGAAGAAAAAAATAATAATGACACGTAGGATGCATAGTAAAGAAGTCGTTTAAGGTTGCAAGGTATTATTAATCTTTGAGTTATTATGTTGTATTGGTCACTAAAAACCTTTGGTCTATATAGACCCAATGAAAAATTAGAATCAATAATTATAAACTCAGTTTAAATATTTTAACTTTGTTAATAATGATGCATTTGCAGCATGAGTGATGGAATAACTACCTCGAGCATATGCAGGAAAGCAGAATAACAGAAAGTAGAGAACGTGAAGAGTGAAGTAGTGGAATTCCTCATGCATTCATCTGTCATGTACAGTTGCTATTTATAGCACAGAAAATCAATAACAGAATGGTAAAAAAGTAATTGTATTTTACAGCTCATTAAATAAGAATTAAATCATCATGCCACGTTTAGTCTGGTGGCCTTCCAAGTGTTTGTGAATTGTCATCCTTTAATTCCAATATGCCCCCGCAAGATGGAGAGTAAACATTAATGACTCCCATCTTGAGCAATAATCTTTGAAAGGCTGGCAAGTGCAGTGGTTTAGTAAGCAAATCCGCTAACTGAGCAGAGGAGAACACGTGAGCAGTCTTGACTTGTCCTGCTAAGATTTTGTCACGAACTAGATGGCAATCTAGTTCAATATGCTTGGTGCGTTCGTGAAACACCGGATTCGCAGCGATGTGCATAGCAGCAATATTATCACAGTACAGGGTAGCGGGTGCTTCAATGATAATTTGCAAGTCTGTAAGTAGATAACGAACCCAAGTGAGCTCGCAAGCTACAGCTGCCATAGCTCTGTATTCCGACTCAGCCGATGACCTTGAGATTGTGTTCTGTTTTTTTGACTTCCAAGAAACGAGAGATTTTCCAATGAACACGCAAAACCCGGTAGTGGATCGACGAGTGTCGGGGCATGTTGCCCAGTTGGCGTCGGAGTAAGCAACAAGTTCAGTGTTGGAATTTGCTGGAAGGAAAATTCCTTGTCCCGGAGTTCCTTTAACATATTTAAGGACTTTAAGAACCGCATCATAATGTGGTGCTCTCGGGTTGTCCATGAACTGGCTTAACAAGTTGACACTATAGTTTAAATCAGGCCGTGTGTTGGTTAAGTAGAGTAACTTACCAACTAATTTTCTGTAAAGAGCCGGATCATGAAACAATTCTCCTTCATCCCGTTTGAGCTTGATGTTGGGTTCCATTGGTAAAGAAGATGGTTTAGCCGCCAAGAGTCCAGTTTCAGCAAGGATATCGAGCGCATATTTGCGCTGGCAGAGTTGGATCCCAGCTTGTGTGCGTCCTACTTCCATGCCAAGGAAGTATCGTAGCTTGCCCAGATTTTTTATGCGAAATTTGGTCTTCAAGAATTCCTTAACGTCATTGCTTGAATTGGTGTCCGAACTCATGAGAATAATGTCATCGACATATACGAGTAGTGCAATGAATGAGGTGGCCGTGCTTTTGGTAAAAAGGCTATAATCAGCCTTGGATTGCATAAAACCAAATTCAGCAAGTGAAGAAACCAGTTTGGCATTCCATTGACGGGAAGCTTGTCGCAAGCCATATAAGCTCTTTTGCAGGCAGCAAACTTGAGTGGTCTTGGATGCAAAATGGCCAGGTGGTGGCCTCATATAGAGTTCTTCAGCAAGCTCGCCATACAAGAAGGCGTTATTTACATCAAGCTGTTGTAATTCCCATCCTTTAATTGCAGCAACTGCCAAGAGACAACAGATTGAAGCTATTTTAGCAACGGGTGAGAATGTATCGTGAAAATCAATACCTTCACGTTGGGTAAAACCCTTTGCAACTAATCGTGCTTTGGCTCTTTCAACAATTCCATCAGCATTGAATTTCAGCTTATAAATCCATTTGCAATCAATCGGTCTCTTGCCTGGTGGAAGATCAACAATGGTCCAAGTCTCATTAAGCTCAAGAGCAGCAAGTTCCTGATCCATTGCCTCACGCCAAATTGGATATTTAATGGCTTGTGCGTATGATGTTGGTTCAGAATTTAAGAGAGAGTTTCTAGCTTCAGATTTTGTTTTAAGTAGATATAACCAAGTACATTTTGTGAATTGGTCAACAACGGTAAGAAAATATTTGGCACCATCATATGACTGAGTTTGGTTGGGTCCCCAAATGTCTACTGAAATGACTTCAAAAGCTTGTGAGGCGTGAGATGCCACGGTTGGGAAAGGCAATCTGTGTTGCTTGGCAAGGGGGCAAATGTCACAATGAATTTTGGATTGATCAAAATGTTTGAAACCAGAATCAATATCATTTAATATATGCTGAACCATGGAACTATGTCCAAGGCGAAAATGCCACAATTTAAATTGATCAAACTTGGTAGTAGTAGTGTGATTAACGGAAATTGAAGGAAATAAGGTATGAAAATGCTGTTGCAGTGTGTTTGATTTGGGTCTGGATAGTTGCAAGTGATATAAGCCATCACGTACCACTCCCACTCCAATCGTCATCCATGATGAAAGGTCCTGGATATAGCAAGAATTGGAAAAAAATAAGAGACAGCAATTAGAATGATGTGTTAAGGAATTTGCAGATATGAGATTAAAAGAGAATTCAGGCACACATAACACACAGTGAAGAATCAGATGAGGTGATAAGTGCACATCACCAACGTGTGTAGCAACCGTGGTAGAGCCATTGGGAAGTTTGATCATGCGAGAAACTGAACTGATATTGTGAGTGAAGAATTTTGGGCTACAGATCATATGATCTGTAGCACCTGTGTCTATAATCCAGGATGTGTGTGATTTTGTGTTGAAGGTTGAAATACCAGAAACAGGAGGAGAGCTGGCTCGGGCGTTGTTTGCAGCAGGTGGAATATCGTCACCATGGGAAGGATTGATTAGCTGAGGATTTAAATTTGTTGTTGTTGTTTTTGTGACCAGGAGGAAAGCCATTCAATCGGTAGCATTTATCTTTGACATGTCCAGGTATATGGCAATGTGAGCACACTGGGAGGTGAGGGTTTGCTTTGAAGCAACGCTCCAGGGAGTGGCCCGGTATGTTGCAATGGGAGCAGAAAAGTCGTTCTCTACGGTTTGAGGTGGAGTTGCGATGATCTGGTCCCTTGGCAATCATAGCTAAAGGCGAAGGTACGGAATGCAACTGGCGACGTCGTTCTTCTTGTTGAACGAGGGAGAGGACCCGATTGAGTGCAGGAAGAGGATCATGCAATAAAATCTGCGCACGAACAGAGTCGTAAGAATCGTCAAGGCCAACAAGAAATTGCATTACCTTGTTGCGATGAGTATAGTCCAGCATCGTTTTGATAGCTCCACAAGTGCACGCGGGCAAAGGTTCATAGATCTCGAGTTCATCCCAGAACACTTTGAGTTTATTATAATATTGGCTTACGGAATCAGTGTCCTGTGTTGAAGATGAAATGGATTTTGTGATTTGGAAAATCCGAGGAGCATTTTGGATGGAAAATCTTTCTCGAAGATCATTCCAAACATTCTCGGCAGTGTCTGCATGCGCAATGCTTGATCGATGTTCTGAGCTAACTGAATGTTGGATCCAGGCTATGAGCATGTCATTGCAGCGTTCCCATGGTGCGATGAGAGGATCAGAAGTGTTTGTTGGTTTGGTAAGTGAACCATCAATAAATCCAAGTTTATTTTTGATGTTGAGGGCCCTGCGCATTGTTCTTGCCTAGGTTACGTAATTTTCTGTGGTGAGCAAATCAGGGACTAAGGGAGATGAGGCTCCTTCTCCAGGTTGAATATAGTAAGGGCTAGCGGGATGGTGAGGGTTGTTTTCATTTTTGGAGTGTTTGGAGGATTCTGTGTTTTCTGTCATTGCTCTGATACCATGTTAATAATGATGCATTTGCAGCATGAGTGATGGAATAACTACCTCGAGCATATGCAGGAAAGCAGAATAACAGAAAGTAGAGAACGTGAAGAGTGAAGTAGTGGAATTCCTTATGCATTCATTTGTCATGTACAGTTGCTATTTATAGCACAGAAAATCAATAACAGAATGGTAAAAAAGTAATTGTATTTTACAGCTCATTAAATAAGAATTAAATCATCATGCCACGTTTAGTCTGGTGGCCTTCCAAGTGTTTGTGAATTGTCATCCTTTAATTCCAATAAACTTAGTGGCTCGTACTGTTATTTATTATGAGTCATTTTTCTTGAAAATATTTGTGGGTTTTATTTAAATGATTTCCAATTTCCTACTTTATTAAGAGAGCCATTCGATTAACAGCAATTGCCTTGAGTTGCAGAGAACATAAGATCCATCTTGTTGCTTCGAAGTATGTGCTAGATCTCATGAGCCCTATTCGACGTTTTTTTTTGCCTAGGTAAGCCCAATCAAGATTGCGTTCTATTTAAGCAAATTCCCAAATTCCAAAGCAAATTCCTTAGGTAAAACGTATATTAAATCGTTATATATAAATAAAGCTTTTAGAAAATGTCAATATTTGTACATGTTTTTTAGTCACAAAAAATTTTTATAAAAATAAATTTATAAATTAACATAATTTAATGTGATGCATTAGATTGTAAATTTATTTTTATTATAAAGTAGATATAACGTATCATATGAAATCACATCAATTTATAAGTTTATTTTTATGAAATCTCTTTGTGACTGTAGTATTTCTCTTTTCCAAAATATGATTATGGGCATTGATCTTCCCTCTCTTCATACTCTTTAATTTTTATGCTAGTTTACTATAAACATTACAAAATTCTTTTCTTGAGTGAATAAAGACCAAGATTCTTTTTATAATATGTCGGAATATCTTTAGAAATCGAGAGTCTGTAATTTTCTGACTTTAGCTTTTTCTAAACTCAATACTTGTGAGTTCATTGTTTACAAAATCTTTGAAAATACCGAAAATACGTGAATTGGGAAAGCTAAAGAATTATTAATTAAAATTACTAGTTTTAATTGCACATTTTTCTTCATTAATAGCTTTTATGTTTATACTTTTATGCCCGTTTGGATAGTGTGATGATATGAGATGGTTTTAGATGAAAGTTGAAAATTAAATAAAATATTGTTAGAATATTATTTTTAGTTTGAGATTTGAAAAAATTGAATTATTTATTATATTTTGAGTGAAAAATTAAAAAATTTGTAATGATAAAATAATGCGATGAAACCATTTTTGTATACAAACAATACCTTAATTTGAATCTTTGATGATATAATAGGGAATGGATGGCAAGGCTTCGTATGAGTAAAATCTCACGCTTTTGAAATTATGTATGTGTATAAGAGCGTGTATGTTTTGTTGTTCAAAACACAAAATAAGTTCTTTCGATTCTTCCCTTACATAATATGACCATCATATATAGCCCTCCTCTTCTTCTTCTTTTTGTTACATTATGTTTTTAATGATCAAAGATTAAATGGAAAAATATTATTAACTTATAGAATTCAAAACTTTCACACGTATCTAAACAATAATATTAAGTTTAAGAGAAGCACTTTGGGCCGGTGTCTCCTGCAAAGGCTTATTATCGGAGACAAATAGAAACATGTCACGTAAGGGATTATGAAGACACCGGCCTTCTCAGCGCCGCAGAGGATCCTTTGTGCATACCCCCACCCCCCCTCTCTCTCTCTCCCCTTCCGTCTCCTTCACGAAATCTCCAACCCGAAATCACATCTCTCTCCTTCCCTCTCTCTCCGACAGGACCTCAATATCTGGGTAGTTCACATTGAGGATCCAAGCGGATACTGCAAAGGCTACAACAAACTGAGATTTTTTCCAACTTCTCAGCTTATTTGATGCCTAAAGACAGCAACATCCGAGCCTTTCATTTTTCTATTTAATTAAATTTTGGATCCCCATCACTGATATATGCATCTTTGACTATAGATGCATTCAAATCCCATAAAAAAAAAATGAGAGAAAAAGAAACTCAAAAAAAGAAGAAGAAAAAGAAAAGACCCGTTATAATTTTTTTTCCAGTAAAATCGATGCTTAGTGGATAATTTGCAAGTGAAGCAATAAAAATTGGGCTATCTACCCCTGCTCATTGAAGCAATAAAAGGTCAAGGTCAAGGCCAAAAAAATACTAAAAAACAAATTTATAAAGGTGACAAGCCAAAAGGACAGTACTTGACAGAAGATGCAAGAGTGTTTGTATATTCCTTCAACAATGGAAGAAGAAGAGGAAAAGAAAAGCAAGTCAAAATTCGAGATCAACATCTTCTGTGTTATTCTCCAGCCACAAGCAGTCAATCACGGACGTAAACGTGATGTCGAGCTAAATATTTCAACTTAGTAGGAGTAGACTATTTTACTTTTAGATTTTGGTTAGGATTTTAGTGAAGGAGAGAGAGAGAGAGAGAGAGAGAGAGAGAGAGAGAGAGAGAGAGAGAGAGAGAGAGAGAGAGAGAGAGAGGGTGGGGGTATGAACAAATAATCCCCTACAGCACAGAGAGGTCATTGTCTTCATAAATCCTGTACGTGGCATGTCCCCATTGGTCTCCGATAATAAGCTTTTATAGGAGACACCGATTATAATTTATTCTCTAAGTTTAAACCATCAGCAGCAGTGATTAATTCAAATCACCTATTAACTAGAATGAATAAAGAGAGCCACTCCTAAGTTTCAAATAATCTAGAATTTTTACTCAAACTCTTAGGATTTAAGTTTCGAGAGAAAGACACATAATATGGACCTGAAAGCATTTATAATTATCACAATGAATTTCTTGAACAATATTAAATGTTAAATAAATATGAGAACAATATTAAATGTTAAATAAATATGAGAAATGATATTTGTAGTCGTGAGTGTGCAAGGGCCGCACAATCACTTTAAAAAAAGTGAATAAATATGAGATCCACATGAACATAAATTAATTTTTTAATAATAGATCTCACTTTTTTTCAAAACGACTGCATGGTACTTACACATTCTACGACTATATGTAACATTACTCAATAAATATTGTATGACACATTTAACGCGTCTATCTCTTTCTCTCTCACCTTATCCTTTTGAACTTTGTGGAATCCAAATCTCCCTACTGTTAAAATGTGGTGTAAAACTTAGTTTTGTACTTTTACACCCTTTAATCACAAATTGCTAACTAAAGACTACAAGTTTTTTTAAACAATATACCACAACATTTTTCTAAAATATATAAAATTTTAAAGAAAATGAAAAATTTAGAATTACCCTAAGGGTTGTCTATGATAATAGAACACCGCAATCGGAAAGGATCTTGCTACCTTGGCTCCGCGGTGCCCCCAAACACTCCATTTGGGGTGTATCCCGTCACCCCAAATTCGAGTAGTTGGATCACCCCTTCAAGGTAGACAACCACCAAATTATAGTTTTGTGAATTTAATTTTGTGTGAATCTGTTTTTAATATCCTTAAATAGAATGTTGTATTAAAGGGCATAAGTGTAAACAACATAATCTACACTTAATCTTTATTCTAGATAAATCTGCATGCCTATACTTAAAAGCATCTATAAGTATACTGTTCATCTCAACAGTAATGAACAGTAAATTAGTTTTTTTTTTCGCATATATTATTACTATTTATCAATAATATGATGAACAATAATGAACCGTAAAGAGTTTTTTTTTTTTTTTATCCGTGTAAATGCCAATGTGCGACGTAATACCGCAATCGTGCATAGGAAATGAGAGAGAGGAAGAAAGAAAAAGTGGAAAAAAATGTTGATTTTTGAGTTTTAAATGAACAATAAAGAAGCTGTTTTTTTTTTCTTCACATGTTTTTTTCGCATATCTTATTACTATTTATTATTCATACACTAAAAATCAACTTTAATTTATAAAATACTAATTTTTTATCATTAAATAAATGATGAAATTTTATTATACATTTTTAAGAGAAAAAAACTATCTAATTAATTTAAATTTTTCATATAATTTAAATTTCATAATAAACGATGAACATAAATAAATAATAATTTTATTCTTATACATTAGACTATTTTAATATTCGAAATTACACTTTATTTTTTTCTTCAATTTGACAGATGTGGCAAACGTACTTTTTTTTATCAATTAGAAAATTTTACACCATACAGAATTTTACACAAATACCACTAATTTCAAAATAACCAAGTTTGATCAAATGGTAAAAATTTAAATACTGATTTAAATTAATTTAAAAAAGATAATTAACATATAAATATCATATCATAAATAAATTATCAAATTTAATTTATAAAATACTAATATTTCATCATTAAATAAATAATCAAATTTTGTTAAATATTTTTAAAAAAGTATAACTATATAAATAATTAGAGTTTTAACATAATTTAAATATGATAATATTCTTAATTAACTAAAAAGAACTGCTACAATTAACGAAAAAGTAGTCCGAAAATATGTCTTGAATGTATATTTCATTTTTTTATTTTTATTTTCTTTATTTTCATATATTTTTTTAATCATCATAAATATTTTTTTTAAAAAAAAAAAAGCAAACGTCCCTTGGACGTTGCCAACTGCTAGTTAATAAACAAGTCACTAAGAAAATCTTTTCCATACCATATCATTAACTATGAAAAACTTTTATAAACTGCATTTTTATCCTACTTTTATTCTATTATGATAAGGTGATATTACCTATTAATTTTTGAAAAATGTCATATTTTATAAGAAAAAAAAAATCTATTTATCATTCCTACACCTGCTTTTATTTTTTGTTTTTTATTTTGTTTTTCTTAACTGGTGTAAAAATCATTTTATAAGATTTGATGAAAATATGATATGAACGTAATTTATAAGATTACTCGCTGTGTGTGTGATGGGATAACAGTGTCAAATCTTTATCATTTTCCCCTAACTGCTCCGTATAAGTCCAGTCCAGTAGCCACCAAATGAACCCTGTTGTGGACTAAAACTGATGAACCTTTTGGACGTGTAAACATGGGCTTTGGAGCAAAGTGATTGCGAGAGCCTCACATAGTCCAAAATAAGAACCATTTATTTATTTCTAACTTGGGATGAAGGGAGGAGTACTTATTATGGAGTTAGATCATGGATAAGAGCATTCTAAATATTTAGTAAAAATGTAGGTAAAAGTTCATTTTTTCTATTTTTTGAAGGGAAATTGTCATAATTTATTCATCAAGAAACTTACATTCATGACTGGATAGATTATGAGATGTCTCTATATCAAACATGACATCATAAACCAAAATAATGTATTTGAAGCTCCACTAGTACACTATTTCATTTTGTGACTAGTCTGGTCTTCACTATTGCTGATAGTCTCTACAAACAAACATCCAAGAGACAACACTTTCTGTCTAAACAGAGATTCAATCTCACCTTTCATAGAAGGAGAAGACTTACCCTCTACAGACAAAAGTCCGAGAGACAAACTTTTTTTTATTTTAATTAACAATAAGTAAACCAAAAAAGAAAGCAGTAAGATTGTTATATTTTCAGCCTCTCACAAACAAATACTCAAACAAAAACAAGATTAACGTGTGGTTGTAATATGCAATTTAATATTGAATATTAGCCAACCAAATCCAAGAAAATATATGATTAACGTGATTGGTTTAGTTTTCTTATTTAAATTAAATAGAAAATCCGAAATCACAGTATATACTCATGCAAGATCAAAATAAAAACAAGAATAATAAAATAAATGCAAAATCAACACAAGAAATTACGTGGTTCGACCCTAATGGTCTACATCCACGGTAGGAACAGTCTAGAAGTCTTTATTATTGAAAAATGCATCAAAGAACTTGAGTTTTCAATCACTTACAACCATAGATCACCACACAAAATATGGATTGGCTTTCTCGTATTAACCTCTAACGAAACTATACCATAAAATACACTTGATCATCTCCTCAAAATCCAATTTGATCTTGATAAATCTATGGTTTGAAAAAACCCCTTCGTTTCTCTCCAGGTGCTTGTGGCGTCGAATGAAAGGTAAAGTTATTTCTTTTCTTCTGCTTCATCCCACGTCCAGTAGGCAATAGTCTTTTATATAAACTAAAATATTACAAGTTTGCCATCACTCAATATTACAACTTTACCATCACTCAAATATTACAACTTTGCCATTAATCTATTTACAACAAAAATGCCATTAATGAAAAATACAAACTTAAAAGCTTGACATATCTTCAACAAATCTCCACCTTGACAAATCTTTTATCCTTGTAAAGTGATCTTCTTCTTCCACTAGACTGTTCCTGCAAAGTAATCCGAGTTCTAATAGCTTCTCATATTAATCAAATTTAGGCAATGCCTAAACTTGGTAGCTGGTAGGGATTTTGTCATCATATCAAAAAGGTTTTCCTCAGTTGGAACATTTTCTACTTTAACCTCTCCAGAAGCTATTACATCTCTCACAAAATGAAGTCAAATGTCTATATGTTTAGACCTTTCGTGGTATACTGAATTCTTGGCAAGATTTATAGTACTTTGGTTATCACAGTGAACTGTGATAATCCCTTTAAATATGCATAACTCATGTAAAAAACCCTTTAACCACATAGCCTCCTTTATTGCTTCTGTCATAGCAATATATTCAGTTTCAGTTGTTGATAAAGCAACTACAGATTGTAAATTAGCTTTCCAACTAATAGCCCATCCAAATGCTGTAAATACATACCCAGTCAAAGACTTTCTGGTATCCAAATTAGCAGCATAATCAGAATCCACAAATCCCTTTAACTCACTCCCCTGTTGCACATCCCCTCCAAACCTTAAACCTAGACACTGAGTTCCAATTAAATACTGTAATACCCACTTCATAGCATGCCAATGTGGCTTCCCAGGGTTACTCATAAACCTACTTACCATGCTAACAGCATAAGTTAAGTCAGGTCTATAGCACACCATAGCATACATGATGCTTCCCGCCATTCTTGCATAGGGTATATCTTGCATAAATCTAATGTCTTCCTCGGTTTTAGGGGTTTGATTTATGGACAATTTTGAATGTTGTCCTATTGGTGTGCTAAAAGATTTTAAATTAGACATGCCAAACCTATTGAGGATCTTGGTGATATAGTTTTTCTGAGATAGATAGAGAAGTCTTATTTTCCTATCTCTAACTATTTCCATACATAATATCATCTTAGCTGGCCCAAGTTCCTTAATTTCAAATTATGTTTTCAGTATACACTTGACTTCCTCAATTAGATCGGCATCCCTACATGCTATAAGCATGTCATCTACATACAAGAGTAAGTAGATAATGTGGTCCCCAGAATGCCTAAAGTACACACAGCTATCATAATGACTCCTTTTAAACCCATTGTCCACATATGAGAGTCAAATCTTTTGTATCATTGCCTGGGGGACTGTTTAAGTCCATACAATGATTTTTTAAGTAAACAAACATGATCAATGTTGGACTCATTTACATAACCCTCATGGGGTTGCATGTAAATAGTCTCATCTAGTTCACCGTGCAAGAAAGCTGTTTTTACATCTAATTGCTCCAAATGTAAATCCTCATAAGCAGTATAGGATAGAATTAATCTTATTGAACTGTGTTTAACAGTAGGTGAAAAAATATCATTAAAATCTATCACTTCCCTTTGAGTGAATCCCTTTACTACCAGGCTAGCCTTATAACTAGGTCCCTCAACTCCTGGTATGCCCTCTTTCCTTTTGTAGATCCATTTAGACCCTACTAGCTTAGCCTTTTCAGGCTTGACAACCATTTCCCAAGTATAATTCTTTTTCAAAGAATCCATTTTCTCATTCATGATCTGTATCCATTTATGAGACTCAATAATTTCATGGCTTCCTTGTAGGATCTAGGATCCATTTCTATAACTTCATATGTTACAGTCAAAGCATAAACAATCATCTCAGCTTGACCATACCTCTTTGGGAGTTTTATAACCCTCATTTTTCTATCCCTGACCAAGTTGTATGAACTAACTCCACCTTGGTCCTCATCACCTAAAGTGGAAGTTTGAGTTTCAACATCCTGGTCTTCTAATTTTCTCAAATTATTGTCAGGTTGCTCCACCTCAAGATCTATCTTCTCAGGGTTAGTATCCTGAGTGGGTTCAAGTCTTTTAGTTTTAACTCGAGCCATTTCATATTCATTAAAGATCACATCTCTACTAATGATACACTTTTGTATCCCTGACTCATCTATCCATAACTTGTACCATTTTACTCCCTCAGGGTACTCTACAAAGATACACTTCATAGCTCTTGGTTCCAGTTTGTCAATTCGGGTGTGAGCATACGTAACACACCCAAATACCCTCAAGTAGTCATAGTTAAAAGGTTTTCTAGTCCACATTTCTTAAGGAGTCTTAAACCCTATGGCTGAAGAATGACTCCTATTAATTAAATGGACTGCAATTGTGGCAGCTTTAGCCCAAAAAGATTTAGGAAGTTCTGAGTTTGACAGGAAGCATCTAACCCTCTCCAATATGGTCTTATTCATCCTCTCGGCTAGACCATTCTATTGAGGGGTTCCCTTACTGTTTTATGCTTAGCCATACCCTCCTTCTTACAAAACTGATTGAATTCACTTGAGAGATACTTAAGCCCATTATCAGTTCTTAATTTCTTAACCTTCCGTCCTACTTGAGTTTCTACCAATTTCTTCCATTCCTTGAACTTTTCAAAAGTGTCACTCTTATTTTTAAGAATGTACAACCACACTTTTCTGGAATAGTCATCAATTATAGAGAGGAAATAACTTCTCCCTCCATGTGAGTTGATCCTAGTTGGACCCCAAAGGTCCGAGTGTACATAGTCCAAGATTTGTTTTGTAGTGTGAGTGGCTGCTTTAAAGCTTACCCTTTTTGCTTTCCCAAGGATGCAATTCTCACAAAAAGGTAAATTTTCCAGCTTTTTCTCACCTAGCAACCCTTGTTTATGTAGTTCTAAAAGTCTCTTGTGACTCACGTGACCTAACATTTTGTGCCATAGAACAAACCTATCCTCACCCTTCTCAAGAATAGAAGAAACCTTACTTATAACAGTTTTCCAATGAGGGTATACAAGCCATTTTAAATGACTCATTTCATCACAATAAGTGAACCTTTAGCAACCCTCAAATATCTAGATTCAGATCTAAAGGTATACTCGGATTGGTCTAACATACCTAGTGAGATTAGGTTCCTTTTTAATTCAGGTATGTATCTAACCTCAGTTAAGAGTCTTTCAATACCATCATGGAGCCTTAGTCTCACCGATCCTATACCCTGGATTTTACAAGACTTATTGTTGCCTAGCATCACAAACCCCCCATCTAAACTAGTAAAAGTTTCAAACCATATTTTATTAGAACACATGTGAAAAGAACATCCTGAATCAAGGACCCATTCTTTTCCTGAATCAATCTCGGACACGTTTAGAACCTCAGCACTCTCATACCCATCACTCACAACAGAGGCATCCCCCTCCTCCTTAGACCCATTTCCTGTGTAAGGTCTCTTATTGGGGCAATCTCTTTTGAAATGCCCCTCTTTGTGACATAGTTTTAATTGCTTCCCTTTATACTTAGACCTACTCTCACATTATTTTTACTATTATTTCCCTTTTGACCTCTTTTTTCAGCTCTCACTCTCACAGTCAAGCCCTTTCCAGCTTCAAATTTTATTTCAGAAATGGCTTGTAATTCCCTGGAGTGTAGTACAGCTTGAACCTCATCTAAGGTCAGTGTTTCCCTCGCATACATCATGGTCTCTTTCAAACTAGTATAAGAATTATCCAGAGAACTCAACAATAAAATTGATTGATCTTCATCGTCAATTTTAATATTAATATTAGCCAAATCTAAAATAATTTTATTGAAAACATCGAGATGGTCAGAAATCGATATTCCTGCGGACATCTTGAATGTGTAGAGTTTTGTTTTCTTGTACAGTCGGTTGGCCAGAGATTTTGTTATGTAGAGGCTCTCTAATTTCAGCTAGATTCCAACAGCGGTGTCTTCGTTGGCTACCTCCCTCAAAACTTTGTCTCCGAGAGAAAGAATGAGTGTGCTATGAGCCTTCCTCAAGATTTCTCTCTTATCATTCTCTTCAACAGATTTCATTTTCTTTTCTCCAAGAAGAGCTTCTTGAAGACCCTGTTGAGTGAGAAGGGCTTTCATTTTGATCCTCCACAGCCCAAAGTCATTTTTTCTATCAAACTTTTCAATATTGAACCTTGCAGTCCCCATCAAACCAAAACTCTTGATACCACTTGTTATATTTTCAGCCTCTCACAAACAAATACTCAAACAAAAACAAGATTAACGAGTGGTTGTAATATGCAATTTAATATTGAATATCAGACAACCAAATCCAAGAAAATATATGATTAACGTATCGGTTTAGTTTTCTTATTTAAATTAAATAGAAAACCTGAAATCACAGTATATACTCATGCAAGATCAAAATAAAAACAAGAATAATAAAAAAAATACAAAATCAACACAAGAAATTACGTGGTTCGACCCTAATGGTCTATATCTACGACAGGAACAATCTAGAAGTCTTTATTATTGAAGAATGCATCAAAGAACTTGAGTTTTCAATCATTTACAACCATAGATCACCGCACAAAATATGGATTGGCTTCCTCGTATTAACCTCTAACGAAACCATACCATAAAATACACTTGATCATCTCCTCAAACTCCAATTTAATCTTGATAAATCTAGGGTTTGAAAAAACCCCTTCGTTTCTCTCCAGGTGCGTGTGGCGTCGAATGAAAGGTAAAGTTATTTCTTTTCTTCTGCTTCGTCCCACGTCCAGTAGGCAATAGCCTTTTATATAAACTCAAATATTACAAGTTTGCCATCACTCAATATTACAACTTTGCCATTAATCTATTTACAAAAAAAATGCCATTAATGAAAAATACAAACTTAAAAACTTGACACATCTTTAACAAATCTCCACCTTGACAAGTCTTTTATCCTTGCAAAGTGATATTTTTCTTCCTCTAGACTATTCCTGCAAAGTAATCCGAGCTCTAATAGTTCTCCATATTAATAAAATTTAGGCAATGCCTAAACTTGGTAGCTGGTAGGAATTTTGTCATCATATCAGAAGGGTTTTCCTCAGTTGGAACCTTTTCTACTTTAACCTCTCCAGAAGCTATTACATTTCTCACAAAATAAAATTGAATGTCTATATGTTTAGACCTTTCGTGGTAGACTGAATTCTTGGCAAGATGTATAGTGCTTTGGTTATCACAGTGATAACCCCTTTAAATAGGACCACGCGCGATGATTTTCGCAAAATTGTCACTTTCCTCCAAACGATTTGTAGGCAGGGAGTCTTCTTGGACTGCGCATGTCTCTCAGAAGTTGTCGGAAAGCTATAAATCTGTCTTTTTCAGTCTTAAAAATAAAACTAACCAAAAAGAACTATCTTGATAGTCAAGGTGGGGGTGTATGGAGGAATGAGGGAAATGAGAGGGAGAATGAGCTCCTCCTCCTCCGGTAAAAATTAGATCTAGAACCCTTATTTTTTAAGAGAGAGATGGAGAGAGAATAAAGGTGTAACTTGGTGATCAACTTAATTTGCAGTGATTTGGGTGTAGTTTCGTAGAGTTCATGTTTTTCTATTGGTTAATGATATATCTATAACTATTTTACAATCTACTAATATAAGTAAGCCACTTCATTAAAAACATCTTCAATTTTACATAATTATACTCTACTTAAAATTTAAATAGAATTGTAAAAAAATTATAGGATAATGATAGATTTACTCCCTCCTACCATCTATTTATTACTTCATTTTTAAAAAAAAAATTTATTATTATTTTTACTTAGTGGTTGAGGAAGTGACTATTAGTGAAGTTGTATATTTTTTTTAATTTTTTCTTAATGATTAAAGATGTTAAAAAAATACTTAAAATAAAATAATATAAAAATCAAAGTTTCAAATATACTATGGAATAGTTAATGGGTGGTAGGAGGTAGTAAGCCTATCATTATTCTCAATTACAGTTTACACCATATCTACACTTGAAAAAAAAATGAAAAATGATTAAGTTATAACTCTTTTACAACTTTATATCAAATAAAGGGCAGTCTTGTAAAATTAAAATCTATTTTTAATGAAATGAAGTGATTATATCGGTTAATTGAAAAATGAGCAGTAAAAGAACTGTAAATATATCAACAATTCTATTTTCCTTAAAAAATCTCATTTATTTTGTTTTTAAAAGAATATGCCGCTATATACGGAGGCGTAGGATTTTTATATCCCAAATTTTGTTTGCCAAACCATTGTGAATATCAAAATGGAGAATGTTATATACTACATTGTATCGTGTTTATATGATATTGTTTATAAGTCTTAAGTTTAATATATATATATATATATATATATATATAATTATGAGTTGTGAAAATGATGCGCACTCTTTTTAAAAAAGAGTATGGTCTGTTATTAAAAAATTAATTTTTTTATATGGATCTCATATTTACTTATTTTTTTTCAGAAGAAAAATTTTATTTGCAGTTCTCCACTTGGGGATTGCTTGTGCCCATTGATGTGTTTCATTAAATGGAAAAAATCACTATTTTTTAGGGATATTATTGTGATTTTAAAATTTTTTTAAAAACAAACGATTCAAGTTTGCTTGAACAATCGCTATTCAAGGACTGTATATAGACTAATTCTTTTTAAAATGAGTGTTCAATACTTGCATATTATATGATTATAAACATCATTTATCTCTCTATATATAAGGGTTAATGAGACAAGAGAAATGAAATTCTTTGTTTTAAATACAACACGTTAAAGGCCATTTAAAATGTCACATTAGCAAGTGTGCAAATGTGATTACGGAATCACGGATGATAACATTCTTTTCATTATAAAGATAATATTGAATAGATAGCACCAGAAAAGTAATAAAAATAAAATTTTAGTAAGAGTATAATAAATGACATAAATATGCTTGCGTCTTTCGCAAAGAAATTAAATAGGACTTTTCTTTAGACGTTGGTGGTGAGTTCAGTGGCCGTGTGGCTACCTCTCCATCGCACCCTTCGATGACTAAAAATGCGCCAGCGCGTTCGCCCTTGGTAGTTGTTGGTAGTACCAATGATCAGTCCACGGCTTGACGCAGGCGGTTTTTTCATTCGTGGTGAACAACGTGATACGTAGCGTCATTGACGCCGAAAACATCTACCCAAGTTTTAAAAAGCTTAAAGAGAGAAATAAAAAAAGAGATTATAAAAAAGAAAAATGCTTATTGCAAACGTCTAGAGTAAACGGTGTGCAAACGTAACTGACGTGAAGATTCTTGATGAGAAAGAGACCGAGCTGATGCGAGAGAGAGAGAGACTGAGCTGAAGGAGCTGATGAGAGAAACAAACCGAACTAATGAGAGAGAAACCGAGCTGATTAGAGAGAAAGAATTCATTTTAAATCTGACGTGGCATGAATGACTGTATATCAGTTGTATCTAACGACTGTATATAGAAGAACTGTATAAAAAAAGATGATATGAGATGAGTTGAAATATTCTCACAATCCAAATGACCCTTAAGTTATATACTCG
Organism: Juglans regia; assembly: GCF_001411555.2. Lineage (NCBI taxonomy): Eukaryota > Viridiplantae > Streptophyta > Magnoliopsida > Fagales > Juglandaceae > Juglans > Juglans regia. The sequence continues at coordinate 3,961,268 of NC_049907.1, forward strand.
ATCGTTACAAATTTGCATATTTCATAGTGGCATGCATCGAGATTTAGAAATATGTAGTGCTATTGTGCCTCCAGTTTTTACTGCCTAGCTTGCTCGTTAGTACAAAAAAAATACACACATTCATTAGTGATAATTTTTTAAATATTAAAAATAAATAAATAAAATATATTAATCATCAAATCCAAAAGACAAGCTATTTTCCTTTAGAAAATATGGCTGCAGCAAAAAAATAAAAGGTGACGCTGACAGTATACGTGGCATCTAAAAATAACCACATATGGACGCATCAACAATTAATGAAAAATACTTATTCTATTAAAATTTTTTAGCGCATGTCTATTTGCGAATCGGTGTGAAGGGTGTGTCTACGTAGGACTTGTAATTATAATTATTCATCTTTTATGATATGGTATATGCTTTTTTCTTTTTCTTTTTCTAATCATGATATGGTATAATGCTAATTGGTCATCTTTTATGCCACATATATGAATATAATTTCATCGCATCTAATTATTTGCCGTGTTATAATTTTATTGAGTTTACTTTATATTGACATCAAATTCAATAACCAAATCTATTTGAGAGAAAAAAAAATATGAGAAATAATATTTATAGTATTATGATATGCAAGTATTGTACATTTTTTTTTGAAAAACATATTTTTTTAATAGTGAACTCAATCTTTTTTCAAAGAGTACGCATGGTTTCTAATTCTAAAATTATATCTAGCATTACTCATTTTACTTACAAACTGATATAATTTTTATGTAATCTGTCAAATCTGTTTTACAATAAAAGTAACTCTACAATTTGATAAATCACATCAAACCACATTAATTTGTTAGATTACTTATGTGTAATAACTTTGTGGCTAGAATATTTCTTTATAGATAATGAGTTTTACATATTAGCTTGATAATACAATAACCGTTACTTTTTATATTGTTATGGAAAAGTCTTTTAAGAAAATAAATTTATATAAAAGAAAGAAAAATTTTATTTACAAATTGATAAATAATATATATATATATATATGTACATTTAAGTAAAGTGTTATCATTCATTTATAAAAAAAATTTACATCCATGACCAGATACATGTAGGGATATCCTCGTATCAACCACTACCTCATAAATCAATTAGTACATTTGAAGTTCCATCAGTATACTATTTTCTTTTGTGACTGGTATGGTTTTCACTACTGCTGATATTTTTTTACAAATAAACGTCTAAGAGATAACACTCTGCCTAAGCATAGACTCAACCTCACCATTCATAGAAAGAATGACTCAATCTCTACAGATAAATGTCCAAGATACGAACTCTTTTTGTTTTTTTTACTAAACTATAAGGAAAACAATAAGGAAAGCAGTAAGATAGATGTGAAAAATGACAGATTACAGTTTAGACCAACTCTAATAGATTTCAAAATTTGTGATGGCGCTTGAAGGCAAAAAGTTTGTCTCTTTCCAGCCACAAAAGTCATATTTGAAAGATCTGATGTGGCGATTTCAACAATCCAACGCGTGTGGTGAGAAAAATTGTAGGAAAGGGTGGCACATGAGAACCACGTACAGTTGTGAGCGGCGTGTGTGGACCACGCGCGGTGATAAAATCACCACTATCCTCCAAACAATTTGCAGCTTGGTCTTCTTGTGCTGTACGTATATCTCGAAAGTTGTTGAAAAATTGTAAATCTATCTTTTTCGTTTTTAAAGGAAATAAAATAAATTAAGAAAATAGAAACTATTTTGATAGACAAAGTAAATAGATGAAAAAATGAGGGCAAAATAGGGGTGATAAACGGTCCGATCCGGTCCGGTCCGTCGGTCCGGTCCGGTCCACATTTTAGATGACCAAAATTTTTCTGTCTGATCCACGGTCTAAGATTTTTCCAGACTGGACCGGACCGAATGAAAAATAAAATAAAAAATATATATTTTATATATAATAATTATACAATTAACAATATAAATTTTTAAATATATTATTTAACACTTGTTAATATTTTATGAATTAACTAATATATAATATCAATTAGTTAATTATATAATAATTATATAAATTAATAATATAATTTTTATCTAATTTATTATTAATCGAAAAAATAATAGATCAGATCGGATCATTTGCAACCCTAAGACAGAAAGAGGCCTCGAAAATTGGAAGCTTTTTAAGAGAGAGAGAGGGAAATAATATATTTAATAAATTATTAATATGTCATAATTTAATTTAATTATTCTTTTAAAGTTTAAATATTAGAATGGGCTTAAAAAATAGAATCACTAAAGAAAAATAATTAGGTGGGCTGCTGCATGTTCAAGGCTTCAACCAGTAATTTTATTCCTTCCCATTTCCATTGCGCCTCCACAGCACTGCATCCCAGGCAACGGAGAGAGCTACAGAGACAGATAAAAGCCGTACAAAGCATCATCACGTCCAAAGCCAAGAAAACAGCCGGAGATAGCTTTAGCTAAAACGAGATGTGGCGGTGCGTTTCTCGAGGGCTTCGCTTCCCTTATTCGGCCTCTTACAAGAGATCTCTCCCCAATGATTCTCTCAGATCTCACATTTCACGCTTTTTCTCCACTGAATCGGTGCGATATCTCTCCCCCTCTTGCACGTCGAATGATTAATCTTAGGGTTAATGCTCTTCTCGATCTCCGATTCCCCTTTCATAGCCTTTTGCGATACTTGAGCTATGTTTTACGTTCTTTACCTGATTGATTTTCCCTTCTCATGGACACACTTGGAATTTGTTTGGATTCTGATCGATACTTGTGATTAGTTTCGTGATGGCGTCGTTGTACTTGATTTTTTTCAAAAAGCATTTACCCATCTGCCTCTTGCTCACGCATGGATTTTTGTTTTTGTCTACTTTTTTCTCCGAGTGGTTGCCGAGCACTTGTAGGAAATGAGAGAATCTAAGCTTATTCATCTCTGATGCTCCACTGTTAGGAGCTCCAAGCAGCATCAATATTTATTGAAACGAGTCCAACACAGCTAGCTGGCTCGGTTGAATTTTTCTCTTTTGAGTTTTCGTTATCTAATCCCTCTCCACTGCTTTAAGCTGACGCAGCTGCGATTTTTCTTTTTTTATAATTTAGTGTATTTATTTTATAATTATTTTAGTTGTTTGAACATTCTATTGGTGCATTTTTTTTTATATGTTTTTCAATGCGGGGGTTCACTTTTGCTTTTTTGGCTATAATGCGGTTGCAAGTGGTTTTAACACATCCCTTTTGCTTGTGGCAGACGGGGGGACGCTCCGCATACACTGTGGTTGATCATTCATATGACGCGATTGTTGTAGGAGCTGGTGGTGCTGGGCTTAGAGCAGCAATAGGGCTTTCGGAGCATGGATTCAATACAGCCTGCATTACAAAGCTCTTCCCAACTCGTTCGCACACTGTTGCTGCGCAGGTATGAGATACTAGAACTAAGATTTGTGTATGTGATCCTGTATTATGCTGCTAGTTTCTTCCAGTTCTTGGATGTTCTAAATTTATTCATGGTATAATGATATTTGCTCTGTCTTTGCTTCAGATATGATTTTCAGCGTGAGGTTGTCATTCTCAGTAGAGCTGTTGTAGGAATATTTTCATTGACATGTATGCACTGGGAGGTTGTTTGCATTGTTCTTGTAAATAATAAATAGCACATTGTTGCCAATATGATCGTGTCTTTGATTTTTAATGACCTGCTGATGATTATAAATTCTTACTTCAGGTCATGTGTAAACCAAGTCGTAGCCTGTACTGGTCAACCAAAAGCCTTTTCAATGACTCTGCTTTCACACTGATTTTTATATCCCTATTGGAAATATGGAGTGCTCAGTTTGCAGTTGATCTTCTTCTTCTTCTTTTTTTTTTTTTTGTTATGTCGGAGAATCTCTCCAAGGCAGGGCCCTTCGGACCCATCCCTGCAGAGTAAACCTCGGTCCCGTGCACCGCATTCTCAGAAGTTTCCCTACACGGAACTGGTTAATTCTAGGGGGGTGAGATTCAGACGGTCCGGACCGGCCATTTTTGGACCGGACCGAATTGGTCCGGTCCAAATTATATAAGACCGAATGAATTCGGTCCGGTCCCCGGTCCAAGAGTTTTTCACCCCGGACCGGATCGAATAAAAATTAAAAAAAATATATAAGTATATTTTATTATTTATATAAATAATTGTATATAATTAATTATTAATATATCACAATATTACATAAGTATTATATTCTTTAATGTATAACTATAATTTAGTACTAGTATATATTAATATATTAACATATTATAAGAGTTATAGTATATGTATAAATTTATAATAGTATTAGTATAGTTAACTTAATATGTTAGTATTAAATCACTATAACTACATAGAGTATTATTTAATATAGAATTAGTAGTGTATTACCAATTTATCACTAACATATAGTATATTAGTAATACTACTAGTATAGTTTTTAGTTATAGTATTGGTACTAAGTCTATAACTATATATATTTAGATCAATGTATTATTATATTCTTTAATGTATAACTATAATATATAATGCTAGTATATGTTAATAATTGTACAATTTATTATGTAATTTTCATTTAATAAGTCACTTAATTTTAATTTAGTATTTTAAATAAATTTTTTTTATTAATTAAATTTTTTTTTTTTTAAAAAAAAAGGAGGTTGGACCGAACAGACCGACCGAACTGGACCGGTCCTTAGGCTGTTCGTTCTTGTCCAGGGCGGGAAAACCCTGGATCGAATAGGTCCGGTCCGGTCCACAAAACCTCCCGGGACCGGACCAGACCAAACTCACCCCTAGTTAAATCGTCTGCTTTTTACCAGGAGGTGTGGCCCCAAATGATTATTTGCACCCATGAGGTGTTGAACCTTGAACCTTGAAGGGAGTAATACCTTAAGACCAAGACTTTCACCACTTGGGCCAACCCCTTGGGGTTAGTTTGCAGTTGATCTTATGCACTTGTTGGGATAAACTAATTGATAACTTTTTTTCATGTAATTGATTTGGGCCACTATAATTCAATTCTTTGGTTTCCTTTCCTATATTTGGGGCTTTCTGGACTGATGTTTGACAATTATGAATTATTCATTCTTCTTCACCAATTATGGCTGTGAATGGATCTTTTCTTTTTTATTATTTTATTATTTTTATGTTTATTTTTAATGTAAGTGAATCGCTTGGATCCTTTGCTTAACTATAATCTTTCAATTCTGTATAGGGCGGTATAAATGCTGCATTGGGCAACATGACCGAAGATGACTGGAGGTGGCACATGTATGACACAGTCAAGGGAAGCGATTGGCTTGGTATGTTTCTGGTTGTACAGACAGTCATTAATTTTATTTGCAGTGTTCTTAGATCAAGCAAATTACTGTCTTTTTATGAATCACAATGACGATCAGAAGCCTGTTGTGCTTGTATTGATTTCTTTCACATTTTGTTTTGAGTGTCTTTCCACATCTAGGTACCCTTTTCGGTAATATAAATTCCCAGTGCCATGCCTGTATTTTCCTGTTAGTGTTATGGTGCTTGCTCTATGTAATGGGGTGTTTACCTTGAAGAACCCAAAATGTTTTATGTAAGGAAGCCATATAAATTGTACAGAATGGTTGAGCTCTCACTGCTAATGGTGACACATGGTCTCTTGCACTGACACGGCCATTGCAATACTTATATCAACTATTTGCCCATCCTTGTTTGTTGTATTTTTAACACGAAAGGGCGTTGTGTATCATGTAGGTGATCAGGATGCAATTCAATACATGTGTAGGGAGGCACCGAAAGCAGTAATTGAGCTGGAGAATTATGGATTACCATTTTCTCGAACTGAAGATGGAAAAATATATCAGCGTGCATTTGGTGGTCAAAGCCTTGATTTTGGAAAAGGTACGTTGATGCAGCCATCTTTTTTTTTTTTTTTTTAATGTCTTTCTCATGGAGCGTGTTTAAGATTGTCTAAATTTGGGTTCTTTTGTTTTTATATCATTATAGGTGGACAGGCGTATCGTTGTGCATGTGCTGCTGACCGGACTGGACATGCTTTATTACATACTCTATATGGCCAGGCTATGAAACATAATACCCAATTCTTTGTGGAATATTTTGCTTTGGATCTATTAATGAACAGTGATGGTAAGTTGCAGCATAATAGTTTTGGTTTTGCTTCCTGGTTGATAATGCAGCATAATCATCTAGCTAGCTTTTATGTTATTTCTTCTAATATCTTCGTGTCTTGTGGTTTCAAAAGTGTTGCCACTGTCCCATTCCTTGTAGCTGCATCTACTGCAAACTGTTCTCATTCCTATAGTCACAATATACATACGTTTTCTTGTAACATACCCATGCTCTAGTTTAGGGAAGATTCGTTAGTTGAGATTATTTGATATTGCCTGAGGATGACATGCATCAGTACTTTGTTTGGTCTTTGCATGTCAATGGGTCTTAAGATGTTGTCACTGTGTTTGCCAAGGTGATATGTTCAGCTGCATATACTGTCAGGAATTACTCCCTTTCTTAAAAAGGGAAAGGGAAAAGAAGGGCAATGCACTCATAGGAACTCAGATGATAGAGGAGCTTTGTTCATTGTATGGGGAGGTTTGTTTGATTCTTGATTGTTGATGTTGGATATCCAGGTAGCTGCCAAGGAGTAATCGCCTTAAATATGGAGGATGGAACATTGCATCGATTCCAAGCTGCTTCTACAATTCTGGCTACAGGGGTACTATAATCATTGATACTTTTTTCTTTCCTGTGTATTTGTTAATGAAATGTTTATTTCAGTTAAGCAAAAATATTTTTATACGTCATGCTTTTCTCAGGGTTATGGTAGAACATACTTTTCTGCAACCTCAGCTCATACATGTACCGGAGATGGCAATGCCATGGTTGCACGTGCTGGGCTTCCACTTGAGGTTTGTTGTTACTCCTCAATCTTCAACCTCTTTGTTTACTTGTCTTCTTATTCCTTATATGTATCCATTTTTCCTCTGTTGATTATATTCCTCCTACAGGATTTAGAGTTTGTGCAGTTTCACCCGACGGGTATATATGGTGCCGGTTGCCTTATCACCGAAGGTTGGTAATTATCAAGTAATCCTGGAGATCCGGGATTGCTTTTGGTTGCATGCTGTGTAGTTTTCTTGTCAGTTTTTATGATTTTAACTACAGTATTCTTGGTTAAATGTAATCAATGATCTTTCTTAAACTATTTTTTGCATTTTTATTTGCAAATTGTAGGATCTCGTGGTGAAGGTGGTATTCTTAGGAACAGTGAAGGTGAGCGTTTTATGGAACGTTATGCCCCAACAGCAAAAGATCTTGCATCAAGAGATGTTGTTTCCAGGTCCATGACTATGGAAATTCGGGAGGGTCGTGGTGTAGGTATGACAGGCTCCTAGATTTATGTTTTTCATCCTTGTGCCATTTTTTCTCCATGTGGGATATATACATAATGTCCAAGTGTGAGTGCATGTGTGCTGTGTATACACTGTGCACTCAGACATAATTTTTAGAAAAATTCTACTCATCATCCTCCCACCACACACTATACATAGTTTTTTTATTCTTTTCTCTTACCAAATATGTGGTGTATGGATGATGAGTAGAAGAACTCAATTAGTTTAGGAAGAATAAAACTAATTAAAATAAAATAAAATAAAAAAATAAGTGTGGTGTGTGGGGATGATGAGTAGCAAAACTCAATTTTTATGCAATGGTTTAGGTTTTGAAGGAAACCTAACTGATAAGGAATAAGTACCAGCTCAGTTCTAAAATGTCTACAAGTTGTTTCGTGTTTCCTTGTAACTGTTATTCTAAATTTCTACAGGACCTTTGAAGGACCATATCTATCTCCACTTGAATCACTTGCCCCCTGAAGTACTTAAGGAGAGACTTCCTGGTATCTCTGAAACTGCTGCCATATTTGCTGGCGTTGATGTAACAAAGGAACCCATTCCTGTTTTACCTACGGTGCACTATAACATGGGAGGAGTTCCCACTAATCACCATGGCGAGGTATAATTTAGATCAAGAACACCATCTTAAGATCTTATAATAAGGAGCCTACCCTCCTTAAAAGCTGTGTATTTCTCTATCCCAAGCACAATCCAAGCCATAACAAACAAAATAAGCACTGGTGTAACAAATTATTTCAAGGCCCCAATCCTTTCCACTTTCACCTTTACATTTCTTTGTTTATAAAGAATAAATAGTTTTTTTTTTGTTAAGTGTAAAAAATATATAAATAAAATGGATCATATGAAATTTAAATCTAGCGACTTAAGAGGTTAATTTTAATGCTTAAAATCTGTTACTAATAAACAGTGTCTATTGCTTGATGATATTTGTGGTTCCTCTTCAATTATAAATTGTCCTAGAGCCTAGTTCTTCTATGAATGTCTTATTGTTTCTTATTGGTATGCCTTTTGTTTCTCAGGTAGTTACTATTAAAGGTGATGACCCAGATGCAGTAGTTCCTGGATTGATGGCTGCTGGAGAGGCAGCATGTGCATCAGTTCATGGTGCCAATCGACTTGGTGCAAATTCTCTTCTTGACATTGTTGTTTTTGGACGAGCATGTGCAAATAGAGTTGCGGAGATTCAGAGACCAGGCTAGTTTGTTTTTATGTTACTTTGGAGAGTTAATTATGACATTAGCATGAGGAACCTTTTCTTAGTAAGTAATATAAGCACAAGAAACTAAAGATGCCTCCACTTGAAATCTTATAGGGGAGAAACAAAAACCTTTGGAGAAGGATGCTGGTGAGAAGACTATTGCATGGCTGGACAAAATAAGGAATTCAAATGGCTCAATACCAACTTCACAAATTCGGTTGAATATGCAACGGATAATGCAAAGTAATGCAGCTGTGTTTCGCACACAGGAAACATTAGAAGAAGGTATTTTTTGCAAGTTGCAGTTTCAGTGTTTTTATGCTTCTTAGCTGGAAGTCTGAACTTGAAACCCAATCCAACAGGAACTAAGGGCCCGTTTGTTTTCAGAGATAAGATGAGATGAGATGAGTTGAGATTAAAGTTAAAAAGTTGAATAAAATATTGTTAAAATATATTTTTTAATATTATTGTTGTTTTGGGATTTGAAAAAGTTGAATTGTTTATTTTATTTTGTGTGGGGATTTGAGAAAGTTGTAATGATGAGGTGAGATGAGATGAGATGAGATGAGATTTTTTTGGAAAACAAACAAGGCCTAAGTTTTCCGTGCACAGATATTTACATGGATTCGGAAACCAATAATACTATTAAACCTTTGAATCAGCTAATAATGAGTATCCTTACCATTGCCTTCTCTCTCTCTCTCTCTGTTGTCTCTGCAGGCTGCCAATTGATTGACAAGGCATGGGGGAGCTTTCACGATGTTAAATTGAAGGATCGGAGTTTGATATGGTAATTTGTGGAGATAAGGATCTTCATGATCAACATTTTGCATGCAAATTTAATCATTTATTTGTAAGCTTATTCTAAAATTTTGGCAGGAACTCTGACTTGATAGAGACTATTGAGTTGGAAAACCTTTTGATAAATGCTTGTATCACAATGCATTCTGCTGAAGCCAGGAAAGAGAGCAGAGGAGCACATGCTCGTGAAGATTTTCCGGTTTGTCACTTTTCTTCTCAACTTAATTGTTTTTATTTAGTGTTGATTTTCTGTATAATGAATTATGTTTCTCTTCTTGTGCAGAAACGAGATGATGAGAGCTGGATGAAACACACGATGGGGTAAGTTATCAATCCTGAAAGAATGTTGTTGATTTGAGATCAAGGATATATTGATTGTTATTGTTGCAGTAGAATTGGACATAAGAGTGTTGTCATATGGTGTGGTGTCACAGTTCAGTCTCTTGGACAGAGTTCCATTGAATAACTAACACATGTATACTTGGTGTGAAACGTGATTTGGTGGTTTATTCTTATAGTGGAGGGATGATACCCCACCTTTTGGCATCTTTATCCTCCCAAAATTGGGATGATTTGACGGGAAGGGAGAATGCCTAAATTGAACTTCTTGCAGTAAACCTAGAGTGCCCTCAACTGATGGTCAATCAATTATAGTGATTGTAAATTTGTAATTAGCCTCTCGTCTTTTCCCTTTTAAACATCCAAACATGAGGAGAGAAATTATATACCCTTTCCTGCCGTCAACTTCCAAACTTCTGTTACTGGAATGACAAAGCCAAACAAGAAAGCCTCAAATGAATCGAATCATTCCGCGTCAATATTCTCACTGCTTATGCATCACATTATTTCCTTTTATAAAAACAACTGAAACAATGATCAAATATTTTTGAATTACGTATTTGAGTATAATATCAAATTACTACTTATTGAGAATATAATTATCATTACTATTTATTTATTCAGTCTGCTTCGAATTTTTCTGTCATCTGAATTGTATATATTTTGGTTTGCAGGTATTGGGAGAATGAGAAGGTCCGGCTAGAGTACAGGCCGGTTCACCTTAACACATTAGATGATGAGATCGAGTCATTCCCGCCTAAAGCTCGTGTATATTGATACATTGGCTCCAAAAATCTGCAAGGATGGTGTTTCTTTACAAGCATAAGCATAACTCCCCCAAGATAAAGAGTGGGTGAATAAAATTGTTGTAGGTGGTAACAGCATCTTGACAATAATTGTGCATTAAAGGGAAAGGATATGGATCCATCTCAAGCAGAATCCGATTTGCATCTGCATCAGAGAATGATGGTTGGTTATGTATTTTATTTATTGTAAGTTGAATAATTAATTGTATGCTTTGAAGAGCAACGCAGGATTCATAGATATGACAAGCTGGTTTATAACTTGGGATGTTTTTTAGCTGAGAGCCTACAACATGTTATCGCCATTTGGACTTTTAAGAGCCGTCTTGGGCTTCGAGTGATAAATAAATATTTCTATTATTCTATATATAATTTTGTTTTTATTTATATCATCTTTGAATAATTTTATATAATATATTCTCAATTTTTCTTTTAAAAAATGAAAAATAAAAAATAAAAGATGATCCAAGAATGTTCGAAGTGTTGCATTTTATAACATATAACATTACTTCATGTCTTATTACTACCTATGATTTGTCTAATATCTTGAAGGAAACGATGTCGTGTCGATCCTCTCTCTCTCTCATTTGTCTTGGAGGTATGGTTAATGGTTCAACTTGTGAATGATGTTGGACATCATATATTCAATCCCTTGACTAAATAATCTGTATTATGAATCAGGGTGCTGATTATGTATGTACACTCCCTGGGATCAATAGTAGGTCCCTCCCAAGACTTAGTTATTATATAGTTTTTGTTTGTTTCGATAAATATAAGAATCAATTTTAATTTTAATTCTAATTCGTATGTAACATAATATAACGTGGAAGAAGTACCTTATCGTTACCAAACAGGGTGGTGCTCTGTAATGGATGTATAGTCAATGTGGCGTTAGCAAACAGATGGGCCGTTTTTTAGGCCCCACGCACACCCAACAACCGGAAAATAGAAAAACCTTTTGCAACATAAAGAAGGGATGGATGGAAGATCAATCGTCCAAGGAAATAAAACGATAAGAGTGTAACACATTTTTGAAGAAGTTGTCACTTATCAATCTAAAACTATCCACAACAAGAAAAGTTAAAAAAAGTTAAATCAAGAATTTATCACTCGCAAATTTCATCGTATTAAATCTAGAATAGTCCGAACCACTTGTTTGGTCAGTTTCAGTCCTCCATTTGAGAGACAAATGGGTTTTGGTCCGGTCCCGAGGTGGGGCTTTTTCACTCCGGATCGACCGAACTACAAAGATATATTTTTAAATATTTTTTTATATATAGTAATTATATAAATAAATTATGTAATTTTCATATAACTTATGCCTATTGACAATATAAAATGTTAAATATATAATTATTAATTAACTAATATCATAACTAATATATAATTATCAATTTTGATAATTTGAACAATTTTTTTTAGGTTATTTTTAAGTAAAAAATGTGCAAATAAAATTAAATAGTTGTATTATTTAAAATTATAAATATTGTGTACTTTTTTATATACTAATAGGCCAAAAATATACATTGCAGACTTTTTTGTATATTTTAAGAATAATGGATTTTTTTGTATGATTGGGTCCCCATTTGAAAGTGGCCCAGACTGATAGCTAACGATCCAATCCGATCCACTAGAAGTGATCGGTTCGGTTCGGACTAGATTGATTTACACCCCTAATATTACATTGTCCAAAAATTAAATTTAAAATTATAGTGATTGGCACGTGAATATGTAAAATCACTTTTTATAGATTTGGTGAGGATGAAGTAATTCTCTTAACAAAATTACAAACATCACAATCATGGGGCAGACAAATACCAGTCAGCTATGGCAAAGTGGGGCCTAGGTATGTTTGAAAAAATTAATGTTGTATGATTTAAAGTGCAAATTATGGTCGTGGATGAGTGACTAATTGGTGAGTACAATCTTTGGTGTAAAATATATGGAAATGGTAGAATTATAGAGAGGAAGTCATGAGTAGCTTATTCAGATTGTCAAAGGTACAGTGTTCTCCACTAACATGTACCCAACGTGTTTCTCTATCCTCACTCCAATTAAAAGCCACTTGTGTCGCCTACTTGCTTCTGCCCTTCTGTATACTACGTTACCTTTGTTCTTTTAATTTTAATTTTTTTTTTTCAAAAAAGCAGTCTTTCGATCAATCAAGCCACCACTTCATTGCAAGTTTGAATGAATTAAAAAATTAAAAAATTAAAAAAATAAAAATCACCATTGCGTCATCATTTACAAAGGAAGATTTAAATAATTGCTTAACATTTTGTTTTAACTTGAAAATATTATAATGGCTTTGATCATATTTGGATTGATTATTCTCTTTCTTTATTTTAAAGTTTTTCATCCTTAATCCTTTGTGATAGATTTTAGGTAGTTTATATGTTTTCTGGACAGTTACTTAAAATATATTATACGTCTCGTTTGGATAGTGAAATGAGATTAGATGATTTTAAATGAGTTGAATAAAATATTATTAAAATATTATTTTTTAATATTATTATTATTTTGAGCTTTAAAAAAATTGAATTGTTTATTATATTTTATATGAAAATTTGAAAAAATTATAATGATAAGATGAGATGAGATGATTTCTGTATCCAAACGAGCTTTAACAGATATAATTCAAAATGATAAATTCAAAATGAAATATAACATAAATAATATATTATATTTAGTAATTCCTTAAATTGTGACAAATAATATATTATCATTAATCTAATTACTTTGTCTTTCTTGACGTTATATGTCAGTTGAAACTAGATTTTATAAATAATTTTAGGTTTGAAAGGTAAAATATTCCTCTAAATACAGTACAGGACTCCCAAAAAATTCAAAATTATTGGGGAAAGTATTTACTTTCCATTATCCAATAGTTCTGTACTTTGCCATCAAAGTATAAGATTTTAGGGTTACGATACCCATACTACCCTTTTACTATATGTTTACTATCTAAACCTACGTGACTTTATTTTAGGGCTGAGCACCGATTGGTTCGGAGTCGGAGGGCCCATCCTCCGACTCCGACTCCGACTTTGTCGGAGGTCGAATCCGACCTCCGACTCCGACTCCGCGAGTTACATAATCCGCTCCGACTCCGACTCCGACTTGTCGGAGCGAAGTCAGAGCAGAGTCGGCGAGAGAGGGGCTCTGCGAGAGGGCCGTGCGAGGGAGACGCTGCACGAGAGAGGGGTTGCGCGAGAGAGGGGTTCTGCGAGAGAGGGGTTCTGCGAGAGGGCTGCGCAAGGGACGGGCTTCGCGAGAGGGAGGAGTTTTGCGAGAGGGAGGAGTTGTGCGAGAGAGTTGCGCCGGCTGTGGCGCCGCGCGAGAGAGAGGGCGACTGGCGAGAGAGCCAAGAGGGCTGCGGCGCTGCGAGAGAGAGAGGGTGCGAGTTCGAAGTTGGAAACTTGGAACCCGTAGGCTGCACTGCAGACCTAAATTCAATACCCTCCCAGGTATCCAACGGCGCCGTTTTTGCTGTAATGAATAGGTTTTTTTTTAAAAAAAAAAAAATTTATAATGAATAGTTACTATAGTAATATACTAATATACATTATATACTAATTAATATGAATCTATTTTATATTATATATATATATGAAGATTCATAAAAAAAATATATGATATATATTATTATATATGAATATTAGTTATACTAATAGTTATATTAGTATTAGACTATTAGTTATTATTAATACTATATATTATACTAATAGTGATATTAATACTATATAATATATATAGTTATAGTTATAGTCATTTAGTATAACTATATTAGTATAAGTTATAGTGATTTAGTATAATTATGATACTACAAGTTATAACTATAGTCTATATTAGTATTAGAATTAGTTGTAGTGATTAGAATAATTATATATTAATATTTGCTATAATGATTTTAATTTAGTATAACTATATAATAGTATTAGTATATTAGTATTAGTATTAATATTAGTTATACTAGTAGTGATATTAGTTATACTAATAGTTATATTAGTATTAGACTATTAGTTATTATTAATACTATATATTATACTAATAGTGATATTAATACTATATAATATATATAGTTATAGTTATAGTCATTTAGTATAACTATATTAGTATAAGTTATAGTGATTTAGTATAATTATGATACTACAAGTTATAACTATAGTCTATATTAGTATTAGAATTAGTTGTAGTGATTAGAATAACTATATATTAGTATTTGCTATAATGATTTTAATTTAGTATAACTATATAATAGTATTAGTATATTAGTATTAGTATTAATATTAGTTATACTAGTTATATTAGTATTAGACTATTAGTTATTATTAATACTATATATTATACTAATAGTGATATTAATACTATATAATATATATAGTTATAGTTATAGTCATTTAGTATAACTATATTAGTATAAGTTATAGTGATTTAGTATAATTATGATACTACAAGTTATAACTATAGTCTATATTAGTATTAGTACTTGCTATAATGATTTTAATTTAGTATAACTATATAATAGTATTAGTATATTAGTATTAGTATTAATATTAGTTATACTAGTAGTGATATTAGTTATACTAGTAGTGATATTATTAATTTAGTATAACTATATAATAGTATTAGTATATTAGTATTATACTGACTATATTGACTGTATTGTATTAGTACACTTAATGTCTAATACTAGTATATCACTATAGTTAATAACTTAATAGTATCATATAGTAATATAGTATTAGTAATTGATACTACATTAATTTATATAGTCATTTATATATAGGCTTAAAGTGGTTTACTAATTTATATATAGTAATTAATACTATTAGACTATTAGTAATTTATATGAATAATACTTTAGTTATTATACATTAGTATTATATGTTATTATAAATTTATAGATTAGTGTTTATACATTAGTATTACAATATTATATGTCGATGTCATTATTCATCTTAGTGTTTATAGTATATTATATATACATTAGTTATTAGTATTATATGCTATTATATTTATATATTAGTAATTTAGTGTTACATGGTAGTAATATTGTAAATTTGTAATAGTATGATATTTACATATAGTCATATACTAAACTATTATTAGTCAATTTAGTCTATATATTATAGTATAAATATATTATTTAACTAGTATATTATTGAGTTTAACTAACTATATAAGATATAGTTGTATAAAATTTAAATAATTAATATATAGAAAAACACATATTTTATAAAATATGTATAAAATCGGAGGCGGAGGCGGAGTCGGAGGGCGACGTCGGAGGCGGATTCGGAGGCAGAGGCGGAGGCGCAGGCGGAGGCGGAGGATCGGAGTCGGATCGGAGCGGAGTTGGATCTTCAATGGATCTGACTCCGACTCCGACTTCCAAGAAGAAAAAACCTCCGACTCCGACTCCGACAAGTCGGAGCCGGAGCGGAATCGGAGCAGAGCCGGAGCGGAGCCGGATTCGGAGTCGGATTGTCGGATTTTTGCTCAGCCCTACTTTATTTCTTTTTACCTTCAGCTCTACCTTCTGCCCTTCTGTGATGGAGAGGAGGCTCCGTCTGGTTCACGATGGAGATGAGAGGTGTGAAAATGTAGGATCTGAGATTGTAGTTTTGAGTCTTAAAATTGTAGTTTTGAGTTCTAAAAGAAAAATAAAACTGATAGAGAGATTTGAATCTCAGAAGGAGAGAAGGAACTAAGAGATATGTTCTTAAAGTTAAGAGATTTGAATCTCTGATAGTCGGACATAAAACTTATGACATAAGGCAAAGCAGAAGGGCAGAAGACAGAACAGAAGAAGAAGAAAAAATAAAACCACGTAAGCTTAGGTAGTAAACAAGAAGTAGTGAGATAGTAAGGGTATCATTACCCAAGATTTTAACACTTCCCACTCTAAAATATGAAAATGGACACATTATACCAATTAATAATAAGAAATTAACAAATAAAACTTTTCCTCCAATTCTAGATTAAAAAAAAAAAAGAAGAAGTGGTGTCGCACAATTTTAATAGATTATATAAATTATAAGCTATCAACTTTGACATTTTGGAGTTTAAAATCATGTAAAAATATTGATAATTTAATAATAATGGTTATTGATTCATATTTCTATGTTATCCAAAACAAGTTGCATTATTTATTTATTTTTTCCTTTTTTTTTTCTTTTTGTGTGTGTGAATATATATATATATATATATATTATTAGTGGATAAGACATGAAAATCAAGAATATTGACAACAGCCAGAAGACATAGCAAGTTAAATCAAGAATATTACTCCTATAAAATGATACGCAGCTGCTGTACAGATATGACAATAGATTTGTTAAGATACGTTCGAGTGTAATTAGTTCATAATAATAATGCCTTATCTCAAACTCTATTACTCCAAATCTAATTATGGGTGGATGAATTGTTTTTGGGCAATGCTAGTCATTCATGTATATGGACCCCTCACTTCCACAATATTAAATTAATGTTTTTTTAACACTAAATTAAATTAATTACTGTTCACATTAGGGTTCCGTACGTGTATACAATACAGACCCCTTTTTCAAATAATTTCTTCTTATTTTTGGTGGCCCAAACCAACTTTTATCCCACCTCTAATCTACTTGCCTCATGACCCTGTCGAGAGATATAAATTGTGTTTTTTAATATGCAATATATATCCTTTTATATCTAAAAATAAAAATAAAAAATAAAAATCCTATATCCAAATAGAAGAAAGACACAAAAAGAAATATCGGTTCCGTTTGCGAGTTGAGTTGAGTTGAGTTGAATTTTTTATGAATAATAATGATTTGAGATGATGAAGTGAGTTTTGTAAAGTCCACTTAAAATGAATTTAGATATTCAGATGAGTTTAAATATATTTACAGAAAGTTGAAAAAAGTTGTGGACCTTGTGCATAAAGAAGTTTTGAGTTAAAACTTAAAATGAATTCAATGATTTGAAATTTGAATATTTAGATGTTAAACTTAACTTAAAATTAGACTGAACTGAATTTATATGTATTAAATCTAAATTCCAAACCAACCTAATAGGTGGACAAAAAAAATATGACAGCAGAGTAATATGATCTATATTAAATAGAAAACGAATTTTTTTACCATGTTCAAGAAAACATTGAAAGCATGGTTCTCTCTCCATTTCGAAGGATCGACTATGTAACATTATATTATTGGTCATTGTCATTAATGCTTTAATGTTCAACTGAATTTCATTACTTCTCTGATCTCAGGTACCGTCCATGTCTTCCATGCATACCATACCATACATACATGAATATATGTGCATCTTTTCCTCCAGGTGGGTTTTTACCTTTTGGTTTTGGCCCTAAATTAGATAGGTGATGTAAAAATACAAGCTGCTCATAATTTTTAACAAAACTGTATTGGATAATCCTAAATATCTAGCCGATAGTGGTATGATTCGTGAATTGATCAAGACTAAAATCTCTTTTTAAAATGTAGTTTTTTCAGTTATTTAATTTTTGATATCCTTTATACTAAAGTATAAGATAAGAAGAATTTCACATACCTAATTCTCATCCCACTATGATTGCGTAATATTACTCATCTACCTTTAATTTTTTTTAAAATAAAAATATTGAATAATATAAGAATCTCACGTTTTACCTATTGGAATGAAAATATAGTATTTAACATTATTTTTTTTACAGAACTTTAGAACTTCTATTATTTTATTTCATCGTAATTTTGATAATTTTATAGTGCGCATTACTATAAAAAATAAGTATTTGTGACGGATTATTATGACGAAAACAACTATTTAGGATAAAAATATACTCATTTTGACATAGAATAATTATTTTCATTAAAAATAGTTAGTCACTAATAATCAATTTTCTTGTAGCGTACACACTTTAAACCCTACCTTTTGGCCTATAATTGAACAAGTTTAATTAGTTGACGCTCCTCGGAACTCATAGCTGCTGGCTTATGATCACCTTCAAGAACTAAACAAAAAGAGGCAGGGATTAAAGAAACAGTGGCCCTTGAACAAAAGGGAATTGCATGGGGGAGGGTTTCTTTTTGTTAGCAGTGGAGATGGAGAGGTTTTTGGATGCCAATAACTAGGAACCATGCTTGCTAAAGAAGTGTGGAAAGAAGATTAAGGAAGAGAAAAAAAAAAAAAGGGTTAAGGATTTGGTTTCAGTGGTGGGGCTTTCAGTATGTAGAAGATAAGCTACGAATGGATTGCTTTGATTTCGTGTCTTATCATCCAACCAGTGACGGCGGATTAAGACGTCCGCTTTTGCAAAAGAAAAATACTAATAATAAAGAGGTTATATAAAAATAATTTTATAATGCATGCTGTACTACTACTTATTAGTCAAAGGTTTTTTTTTTATTTTTTAATCAACATAATTCAGCCTCCAATTATCTTTTTATATATATATTTTTTTTCTCTGGACAAAATTAAATGAAAAAAATGATTTATTAACATGTTAAACATATTAGTGATGTAAAGATTTTTCAAATTAATTGATATAATTTTTTTATTGAATTGATTTTACAACAAATTGTGTGCTTATTATATTAATACACTGATTTGTAGATAGTTTCAGTCTAAGAGGCCAAAAAGAACTCATATTTTACAACATTATTTTATACCCAAAAAATAAAAACCCATAGATTGGGTTAGATGATGAGGTGATTTCAGATAATTTGAGTTGATTTATAAATAATAATATTTTATTAATCTAATTGAGATGTGTTTAAATGTAAATTAGTTGATATATATATTTAAATATATGAAATATATTGAGACGAGTTGAATTTTCTTTTATAAAAAATTAACAAAATAGAAGGTTCCATCAATAAATAGTTTGAGATATATTGAGATCACTCAACCAACTAAATATAGCCTTAATGATATTATGAAGTTCAATTTAATATGGGTGCACACGTAATTCTTTATTAGAAATAATGGAATAAATATTTTACATTTTATAAAAGGCATTAAGAAAATAAATTTTTATAAATTTAAGATACGCAAGTCTCGTAAAAATTATTTGAAAAAAGAGTATAGCGTACATAAAAAAATTCAATTTTTGATGATGAATTCCACTTTCATTCAAACAATCTAACTGATTTACGTATCTTAAATTAATATATAATATTAGTCGATAGTATATTATATAAATAAGTAAAGGAGAAAAGAATAACTAGAAAATATCATGGTAGGGTCTCATGATCTAGAGGTTGCGAGTTGACTCGGGGGTCTTGGCCATGGTAGAGACCACCACAAAGAAGCCGTGACTCGTGTGCGGTTGCTTTCGCGGGGTTGTAATCTATTCCCGTCAAAATCTCCTCCACCGTTGCTTTTCTCACTTGTTGCATTCCCGTTGGCCCAAAACACTACCCATGTGGGCCCCACCCCCACCTTTCCCCCATTCGTCCCCATAGCATATGGGCCCCAGCTGGTCTGACTGGGCCGACTCGCCGCCCAAAAAGAAGGGACACCCCCAATTGCCAAAAGCCATCCACTTTCATCAAAATATAGACCACTCACTACGGCGTTTTTTTCACCTTTCCCCCCTTCCTTTTTTATCCTCCAACTTTCACCTCAATATAATCATTTTTTATTTATCTTTTTCTAATTAGTATACGTGTCATCTAATAAGACTGATTTTTCACTTATCCTTCTTTAAGTGATGTTTGAATTCAGACTATTTTCATTTATTTTATTTTATTATTATAATTTTTTTAAATTTTTATATAAAAAAAATTCAATTTTTTTAAATTTTAAAACAATAATAATATTAAAAAATAATATTATAATAATACTTTATAAATTATCTAAAATCATCTCATCTTATCTCACTAGCCAAAAGAGTCCTAAGAATGTCATTATACTTGTCACCTCGTGATAGTATTAAAAGTATGTAAATTTCACGTATTTATTTAAAAAAAAATAGAACCTATCAATAAAAGTTTTTTTTTATATATAAGTTTCAAATTTTTCTTAATTTTTAAAAATAGAATAGCGAAGCTTACCTATAAGAGCTAGTTTAAATTTAGAGATAAGATGATATGAGATAATTTTAAATAAAAGATAAAAATTAAAAAAAATGTTTTTAGAATCTTATTTTTAATATTATTATTATTTTAAGATTTGAAAAAATTGAATCAAGATTTGAAAAAATTGAATTGTTTATTATACTTTATGTGTAAATTTTAAAAAAATTATAATAATGAGATGAGATGAGATCAATCGAAACATTTTCTAAATATAAATAAGGCCTAAGTATATATAATAAACTAATTTAAAACTCCAAATATATAAAATCAGAACTCTTTTATTTATAAGTTAGAATAATCAGCTATCTATAACTTACATTTTAAGATTTTAATTTTTTAAATCTTTAGGCTTCGTTTGGTTACTTAACTCCTCTCAACTCATATCAACTTGTCATTACAATTTTTTAAAATTTCAATACAAAATATAATAAATAATTCAACTTTTTCAAATTTTAAAATAATAATAATATTAAAAAATAATATTTTAATAATATTTTATCATCTCAACTCAACTCATTTCAACATCATAATTTAAAACTTTCAGGAATATATCCACTACACCAATTTGAAAAAATGAACACCTAAAATAAATAATGTAATGCCTTATTTAAATATGGAAAATGCTAGAGCTCCCGCTGGGGGCTTCCGCTGGGAGCTCCCGCTGGAGCTCTAGTGTATTTTTTTATGTGTATTTTTTAATTCTTTTTTTATGTAGATGTTTTTAATGATTTTAAATATTTTTAAAAAATAAAAAAATTTATAATATTATTAAATAATACTTGCTTAATCACGAAGTAAAATATAAAATATTTTTATATGATTTTTTATTTTACTTCGTGATTAAGGAAGTATTTTTTAATAATTTTTTTTTTACTTCTTGATTAAAAAAGTGTTTTTAATAATGTTCTAAATTTATTTTATTTTATAAAAAATATTAAAAAATATTAAAAAAAATTATATAAAAAACAACTTAAAAAAAACACATATAAAAATACACTACAGCCCCCGCGGAGCCCCCAGCGGGGCTGTAGCACGATCCTTTAAATATTTACTAGAAATATTAAATTATACTAATTAAATTTGATAATAATAGCGTACCTCTGGTACCCAAAAATATATATTTTAGTCCGTTAACGAGAGCGGCGTGGTCCGTTTGAGAGAGAATTTGGCTAGATCGTCAGAATGGGCGGTGAGGATTATCTAGCGCTTCCCGAGAAGATCACGAGCGATGACGTCATGGAGACGGCGATAACGACGCGCCGTATATGGACGTGTCATGACTGAGGTAGGGAAGTGGGGTCGGGTACCTATACATCAAGGACCCCGAACAGAGCGGGAGGGGAGAAAAGTGGTGGTACACGTGGCAAGATGACCTGGTGTTGTCATATCGAGGAGTTCGGGGCCCGCTGTCGTTTGGAGCCACGTCATACAAATAGTGAGGGGTCTCTGGGGGAGTAGGAGCTGAGAAAGAGCAGTGGGGCTAGGGGTTTTCAGCTTCTCATCATTTCTTTTCTAGTTTTCTATCTTCACTGTTTTTCTAATCTGAGCGTAAAAGGTGTGGAGCTCTCTTTTCTTTTTGAGCAACTTTAATCACCGCTCGTCCTCCATCTGGGGTTGAGCTTTCGTTCTGTAAAACTACAGTACGTCCCAAATCTCTCCTCTCTCTCTTCCTCAATCTTGTTTTTCTGTGTCTTTCTTCCTAGGCTATAAATATAATTTGTGAAAAATGCTCACGCAACGCTCGCTCTCTTGCTGATCTTTTTGTTTGGGTGGTAATGTGAGTGCAGTTTTCCCGGCGGGATTTGGCCGGATAATGGCATATATGTGTGCGGACAGTGGCAACCTCATGGCGATTGCTCAGCAGGTCATCAAGCAGAAACAACAGCGAGAGGAACAGCAGCAGCAACACCACCACCAGCAACAACATCTCGTGGGGATCAATCCTCTCTCCCTGAATCCCTGGAACAATACTCACCACACTTTGTCCGGGTCTCCAAATTCGGGATTCGGGCTCACGGGTACGGGGTTCTCCGACCCTTTTCAAGTCGGCGGCGGAGCAGATGCCGGAGAACCGGGCTTTCAGTTTCCGAACCTGGAGCACCACTCTACTGGGTTCAGATTTACGGAGTTTGGTGGCGGTCCTTGTGGCGAGTTCGACTCTGACGAGTGGATGGATAGCTTAATGGGCGGTGGAGATTCAACGGATAGTTCCAATCTGCCCACAGGATACGACGCCTGGCCGAACAATGCTGATTTCGGACTCTACGGTACGGATCCATTTACCGCCTGCCCGAATCGACTCAGTGTCCCGTGCTCGGATCTCAACCGCGTTATCTTCTCGGATACTCAGAAGAGTCCGACTCCAAGCCCATCTATTCAACCGCAGGTACCCTCGTGGACCCCACCTCAGCCACAACCACAGCCATCACCTGCGGTAATTAAGGACGCGAAGCCAACAAACACTTCACTGCCGAGCCCGCACAAGAACGACGTCGTTAGGGTCTCCGTATCTAGCTGCTCTCTGGAAGTCGAGTCTGCGCCGCCACTTTTGAGAAAGCTCCTTGACTGTGCTCGACTTACGGAGTCCGAACCAGATCGTGCCGTGAAATCCCTGATTGCACTAGGGAAATTCGTGTCGGAGCGCGGAGATCCAACTGAGAGGGTTGCCTATCACTTCTCTCAGGCACTCTACAGCAGACTGTCTGTTCAAGCAGAGAAAAGCTTGATTGTGAGTGAAGAAGGGAGCGCTTCCGAGGATTTCACACTGACTTACAAAGCTCTGAACGATGCGTGCCCGTATTCGAAGTTTGCACATTTAACAGCGAACCAAGCAATCCTAGAAGCTACAGAGAGGGCAACCAAGATTCACATAGTGGATTTCGGCATCGTTCAAGGGGTTCAATGGGCCGCGCTTCTACAAGCTCTGGCGACCCGGTCCACAGGAAAGCCCACTATGATTCGAATCTCGGGCATACCAGCCCCAGCGCTCGGGAATTCTCCGGCGGCATCTCTATTGGCAACCGGAAATCGGCTGCGCGAGTTTGCCGATATTCTTGATATGAACTTCGTTTTCGAACCTATCCTGACTCCAATTGAGGAACTAAACGAGTCGAGTTTCCGATTTGAGCCGGACGAGGTCTTGGCCGTGAACTTCATGCTTCAGCTGTACAATCTATTAGACGAGATCCCAGTCGCCGTCGAAGCGGCTCTCCGGTTGGCCAAGTCCCTGAATCCAAAGATTCTTACTTTGGGGGAATACGAAGTTAGCTTAAACCGGGTCGGGTTTTTGCAGCGGTTCAAGAACGCGTTGAGGTATTACTCGGCCGTGTTCGAATCGCTCGAGCCCAACTTGAGCCGAGACTCAGCGGAGAGGTTCAAAGTGGAGAGACTATTGCTGGGCCGTCGAATTGCCGGAGTGATCGGACCTGAGGAATCGGGAACCAAGAGGGAACGCATGGAGGACAAAGAGCACTGGAGGGTTTTGATCGAAAGTGCTGGTTTTGAGACCGTAGCCCTCAGCCATTATGCAGTGAGTCAGGCTAAGATCCTCCTATGGAACTATAACTACAGCTCCAAGTATTCTCTAGTTGAATCTTCACCTGGGTTTTTCACTCTGGCATGGAACGAAGTCCCACTTCTGACTGTTTCGTCGTGGCGTTGATGATGGGTACTGGCCTCAGCTCGGTAATAGTTTCCACCAGGTCTTTTTTTCTCCGATGTGGAACATCTTAGTATTTCTATACGCCACTGACGAACAGATTTATGGAACTTAGTCATGCTTAGTGAAATTACAGGTAGTATTCATCACAATCTATAGCATTAAAATACTGCATTTCCAGAACCATTGAAGCTTGCACTTCTTGCTTAGTTTTTATGTCTTCTTTTCTTTTTTTGGGACTTCATTAACGTCATAATGTTCTTTTATGCTTTTTTGTTTGGGCTTTTTGTAACATGTTTGGGGCTTGAGTCTGCCAAATTGTAAAAAAGGGGATTGAAAATCAAGGGGAAAAAGGAAAAATGTTTCTTTTCCCCAGTGTCCGTGTCTCTGTATGTAAATTTAAACCTTTCATGTTATTTTAATTCGATTCCAATGGCCCTATAGACTCTGATACTAGATTTTGTGATCAAGGGAGACACTCTCTCTCTCTCTCTCTCTCTCTCTCTCTCTGCTTTTTTTATTTTTGCTTGGCTCTTGATTTTCATGTTTTGGACGACCTGTTCTGGAGTGAGGGCGTGGGGGGTTCTGCGAGATTTTGGGTCAATGTTAATGCCGTCTGTAAGATTTGTCACTATAAACCTGAGCTGAAGGTAGTTTAATGTCCGTCTGTCATTATCTCTCAGTTCTGTGCACAGTATTTACTTAAGTATAAGCTATACAGGAGCGTGATTTCTTGAAGAAACGTGCTACATGCTAGTGATCGGACAAAAAGTGCATGGAAGAAAGAACAAAGGGCAAAAGCATTTTCGTTTCTTGAATTGGTGTTTGATTCTGACGTATATAGAGGTTTTCTATGGATGTAATTACTTTGTGTGATAGATAAATAAACTTTGAAGCCTCCAAGATCATTAATTTGGTTGAGTAGCCTGTATTATTATGTAGTAGTTTCTCTCAATCTTATTAGAGGCTGTCCTTGTTTTCCAAACCCCCATTGCCACTATTTTCTGTCGTCCTTTGTGAGGGCCCTGCTGCCTTTCCCTTCCAATCGGATTTGTTTTTCTCAGCCTATTGGTCAATTTTCCTCTTGATGATGGCCTTAATGCCTGTACTTTTCATTCTCTCTCTCTCTCTCTCTCTTTCTTTCTTTCTCTGAGAGCTAATTAGGGACAGAAACCAGGCTATTTTCAGGCCTCTATGAATCAATGGGCCAGTGCATGACAAGGAAGGCAGTGGACTGCATGATATTTGCCGTGTATGGTCCTAGTGATTGTGACACCTCGTGGTCATTGTAAAACATTCACATTTTTTTAATTTTTTTTGTGAAGTACTTTGAAATCTAATTTTGCAGAGGGTCCCATATAATTAAAGAATGCACTTTCTTAGGTTTGGTACGAGTCCTCAAACTTCAACCTCTTGTACATTTATATTACATTTCAACCCATCAAGTCCCATCCCTGATATCCTACCTACGCTTAACCTATTTCCCCAACCCTAAACTCTGCAGATGTCGAACCCCTTTTAGACTTTAAAATCGATGAAGTTATTGCATCAAGAGCCCGTGACAATAATTTAAATTAAAGCCGAATGGTGCTTGGACACTCTTATTCGTTGTAATATTCCACCCTGATTTTCTTCTCCAACACTGTAAAACCACAAGTTTTGCATTTATTTGACTTTAAAGTGACCAGGTCCAATTAACTTCGTAGTGGTTTTGGATGTCTGTTGTGTTTGGTCACAGCGACCACCTACCCCCGAGTACGGAGTACCAGAACCGTAGGCTTTTATTTTGCCACAACTTTTCTCAAGTTGCTACTGACATGAAAAGAAAAACATTAACAACTAGGATTACATGTTTAGGGCTAAAAGGTCAGTTTCCGTTACCTCGCAACCTTGTCGCTCTTCACCTGATTGTTCCGATTCTACATCAATCGGAGTCTCAAGTTATAGTCCAACCCTACCTTAACAAAGTATTTTTTTTTTTGAAAAAATCTACCTTAACAAAGTTAATTGTCTTGTCCAAAGCAGAACCTAGAGAGAATCACGATCATTTCTGCGAGTTTGGCAGGGATGTTCCAGTCAATCTAAGTGGCGATGAGTAGGACGGCGTTGGTCAATATTCTGAAAATCAGCCTTAATTTGCTTCGGTCGGTGCTACTCTGCGGTTTGAGTAACACTGCTTATTATCAATTCAAAGTATTGTTTTTATTCATATTTTTTATTATTTTAAAATATTTTTAAAAATTATAAAAAAATATCAATACACTAATAATCACTTCTTTAATTATTAAATAAAATTAAAAATTTTTAAAAATTAAAATATATAAAATGTCAAAAGGATAGATAAAAAATAGCATTTTTCAATTTACATCGGCGTCTGTGGGGTATACTGTCACCTGTAGTTATGCATCCGCCTCCATCGTATCCCGAAAGACTTATCTATGATTGTGTATCTTTGATTTTCGGATTAGCATTGAGGTTGTGGTAGTTTGAGTAGGCGTCTTTAGGACACAATGGTTTGATGTTTATTTAAAAGAAGTTGTCTTGGAGTGAGTCGGTTTATGAGTCCTATTTGTTTTTTTTTATCTCTATTACAGGGAGCAAGATATTTGCTGCTGAAGACATTAAAGGAAAAAGGATTATTCCAAAATGGGAGAGCAAGGATCTCTCAAATTCCCTGTCATCGTAACACTACATGAAGAGTTTTCTTTTTGCTTTTCAACGAACTTTCCATTCCTTTTTGTAATAAAGAGAAGGTCTGCCTACCACCGTTAGCTTGCCTGCCTGGCTTTAAAACAAGACATTGTGCGTGGACAGAACAATTAAGGTGGTGGTGTAATGGCAATCAGACATGAGTACTTCTATCTCTTTTTTAAAAATTCTAAACATAAGTTATGCATTCTACAAACTATTTAAAAATATATAATTTTATTTTTTTACCCCCCTATATCATATTGAATTGAAATATGAAATATAAGAATAGAAAAATAAAATTATATATTTTTAAATAATGTATAGGGGTATGAGGCTTTTATATAGTATAACTCTTTTTAAATAATGTATATGAGTGTGATAAAATATGTGATAGAAAGAAAATGAGAGAGAAATAATTAATAAAATATATATTTAATATATGTATAGTAACTTTTAAATTTGAAAAAAATTTTGAAAGTTACTCTAGCTAAACTAATCTAATGTGAGTATATTTTACTCTTTAATAATTAAATACTCATTAAATTTAAATTTTAACTAATCTAATAAAAATGACCTCAGTCAAAATAATATTTAGGTTGTGGGTATAATGAGTACTAACGAGGACAAAACTGCTGGAAGAAAGAGCTATGGAGAAAGCTGGTGAAACCACCGACATCGATCATTTTTGCCGCCAGAGAAATCAAATTGCTCCCGCAGTGATCTCTTTTTTTGATTTCATGAATGAACTCTTACTGCTATTATTGTGAATAAAAAAATAATAATAGAATATTGAATAATAATAAATAATAATAAAAATAAGTAAAAATTAATAATAAAATAATAAATATTACTACCCAAACTGCCCTAAGACTTGTAAGTGGGCTGTGGAGATGAAAGGCTACTATTGCTCCAATTTTATAAAGCGGTTGCTTTCAGAAGGCCCAAAGTTTTATCAGGAAGCTAAACTAGGGCATCTGTCTTTTGTAAAAATGTGAATTTTATAAAAGAAAAAATGAAATTTTCGCACTTTTTATGGTAGAATACATTTTTATATAAAAACTTGTGACAGATTTGAATATTTAGAATTTGTAAATATAATTTCTCATGTTAAAAACTATGACTGTACAAAAATCGATGATATTGGAGCGAATCGACCGACCGCATCAGGAACCGGCCTTAATCGATACAGAATCGGTCGCGGTGCGGTGTCAATTTGAAGAAACTGACGTTTAGTAGTTTAGTCTCAGTTTAAAGCTGGACCAGACCGCTGAACCAACTGATATAATAAAAAAAAAAAATTTAAGTTTTGTCACGGATTAGCCACTGTTCACAATTGATCCGTAACACATCTTACGTGTATTTATTTTTTCAAAATGCATGTTTTGTGAGTAATATTGTTTTGCATCCCATTCGAATACCAACAATTCCTTGCCTTGGTTGTTGCATCTGCGATGAAAACTCGAGAGCCTCCATTGTTTTGATGCCAACGTGGGTCCAGTTCCAATGGAACTGCTTTTCTTGCATTTGCTGGAGGAGGCTTTGGCCAAGCTGTTGTTATTACTATTCGAAGTCCAAATACAGTACGTTCCGGGAGGGACCCCATCCACCCTGTCCTCCACCTCTTGCTCCGAAGACGTTGAAAACGTTGACAACTTTTGATTGCGTTCCTCAACGAACAGCTGCTTTAGCGGAACCCGGACGGACAACACATTGTGACCCTTTGCCTCCTTTTAACTAAAACAAATTCGAAGTTGTCATCGTTGTCTTCTAGTTCTTCGCCTCGATAATCATCACCAAGTTGTCGCTGTCGGTCCCCAACACCGTCAAACTCGTAGATTACTTCAGCTGCTATGGCTGCCAGTCTATCCGAAGAAAAGCTGTTAAAGCTGAGACATGCCGAAGTTCGGAACTTTCTCCTTTCATTTGATACAACCCATAAATCTTTTATTGCTACTTTGATACACACACACACCATGCGACATTTGATTTGGAAAGAGAAGCAATACTATTGAGATTTTTTGAGTATCAAATACCCATCATACAAGAAATATTTTTCCTCTTATTTTACACTGCTTGCTTTCCAGATGAAGTTCGAAACTTTCTTGATGAAGTTCATTCGACTTGAGAGGCTTGAGCTTCGACGAGAGAGGGGCATGTGAAGTTGAGGGGCGTTGTCGCATCTGGAAATCCAGGAGAGAGAAAACTCAAGCCAGGAACCGGTTCAATCTCAATTAGTGAGCCCAGTCTGCACATAAGGTATAGGGTGTGCGTTGGAACAACCGACTGATACTAAGAATATATATTTTTTTAATATATCCTTATCGAAACGATGCCGTTCCATTTAAGTTTAAGTGGAACCGCATCGTTTTAGTTAATAAATATTATAACAGATAATGAAAATAATGTCATTTGGCATTAAACCAAACGGAATCATTTTATTAAGAACGTAAGAAAAAAAAAAAGTTTGAAACGATACCATTCCACTTAAACTTAAGTGGATCGACATCGTTTCAAGATAAGTTTTCTTTTTCCCGAATCTGATTTACTATGCAACTCTCTCTCTCTCTCTCTCTCTCAATAGATAATCATCGCTAGGGGAACCGACACCGATCGAGAACCGTCTCGATCGGTTTCCTCCTACCCATCGACCAGTTACGATTGATGGCTCCTCTATTTTTTTAGAAGTCGTCGGCATCGGTTGTATCCAAAAACCATACCAATACCATCGATTTTCATCCCTATTAAAATCGTTTAAAATAGTAGAAGTAAATACCCTTGCAAAAAGACGTTATAGTAAACGTTTAAGATAGCAAAAAAGGAAAGGCAAAAAGTCTCGAAAATAATAAGACAACGAAACGAAGATACGTCAATGGAAGAACTTTGTTTTGATAGAGGAGGAGAAAACGTTTAAATAAAAGTAACAAAGAAATTAAAAAAAAAAAACGTAATAAAAATTGAGAACGTAGGTTTTAACTCTCTGGTTGTTTTCCGTTCGCAACCTAATTATTTTCAAGTATTTTTAAATTTTTTCAAATATTTTATTTTCAAATATTATTTAAATACAAAATATTTTTTAATTTTTAATTTTTAACTTTTTTATCTAATCATTACTAAATCATTACAACTCTCTCAAACTCTCAAACAAAACACCAAAAATAATATAACTTGTTAAAATTTCAAAACAAAAATAAATTTAATAATATTAAAAAATTATATTTCTATTTAAATTTTTTTTGCTCTCATTTTTCAAAATCAAATAAAACATCTTAATTTAAATTATTTAACTATTGTTCACATCTTTATTGAGATTGATATTTCAAGTATCTAAACGGAGAGTAAATTTGGAGGGTTGCAAAGCTAATGGTAATAAAAGAGAAAATTGTTAACCGCATTTTGAATTATATTATATATCAATTTAACGTAGGAAACAACCTAAAATTTAATGGAGGGTTGCAAAGCTAATAGTAATTTCAGTTTGTTTGATTAGGAATAAATAAAAAAAAAAAAATAGCATTATCCTTTAAAAGATAAAGATGCACATTATTGGGATAAAACACCATCAGAAGAGATGTGAGGTGTGAAATTGGAGGATTTGGTAGGAAGAATATGGACAATATGGGTAACTATATATATTCTATTCCACCATTATTTGTTTTATACTTCAAAGAATTTTCAATGGACACCCTTAATTATCTATATTTGTAAAATTATACCATCATCTAAGACGAACAAAAATTAGTAATACAACAAAATTTCAGCAATCAGATTTCAACGGGGTATGAACTGATACCTATTGATAGCATAGGATGTACATTATTCTTTATTCATATAAACGTGTGAAGGTGGGGAATAAATACCTTGCTGGTGAACCTAGCTAGCTAGTAATGTAATTTCTTCTTCAAACTAATATTTTCTTTTGGGCAATTTCCTCAATTTCTATAGCTTTCTTGAATCAATGGATGAATTATGATAACCCGAATTTGGGTGTTGGGGGTAGAATTTGAATTACTCATTGTTATTTATTTACTATTTCTAATGATATTGATTAATAAGGGTGTGCATCCGGACAGGTTTTTTTTTTCGGTCCGGAACCCGGAAACCCGAGTGCATCCGAGCGATTATCAGCCCGGATAACACCCGGGCGGTTAAGAAGATTCCGGATCTGGTTATGTGACCCGGTTATCCGTAACCATGTCTTTTAAAAAAAAAAATCCGCCCCTTTCTCGAATATTCTCACATCGCTTTGGGTTTGCAACTTTGCACTTAGCAGCTCTCTCGTCTCGACGTCTTCTCGAATCCTCCTTCCTTCTCTCTCGGACTCGACGTCTTCTCGAATCTGCCTGTCTTCTCTCTCGGTCTCGATGTCTTCTCGAATCCTCCTTCCTTCTCTCTCCATCTCGAGGTCTTCTCGAATCCGTCTTCTCTCCCAAGTCTTTCGACCCCACCGAAACATGAAAACAGAAACTTCGAAGTGCTTTGCGCATCTGGGTGAGACACGCGAAGGCTATCATCCATATTCTCTCTCTCTCTCTCTAAGTTGTTAAGGTATCTTTCTTTCTACTTAGGAATTTTTCTCAGATTTTTCTCAAAAAAAGCTCAGATTTGTTTAGGATTTTTCTTTGCTCTGTTTTTCACATGAGATTTAGTTTTAATCACTATTTTATGCAATACTCTGTTTGTTTGGTTTATATTATTTTTCCTTTGCTCTGTTTTTCACATGGGATTTAGTTTTCTTGCTATTACAATGGGTTTATGGCATTATGCCTTCTATTTCCGTCTGCTTTTGATGGAAACTTTGAATGACCCACTTTATTATTTTCCCATGTTTGTCAAAAGGAACGCCTTGTACTTGTAGTGCCCTTACCTGGTTGAGGATTGTGGTGGAGGGTTGGTATAAAAATAAAATGCACAAGCAAAAATTGCTATAGTTTGCTATCTGTCGATTGGAACAACATTTGTGAATCCCTATAATGGTTCGTTCAAATAGGGATGGATGTACAAACTGAACTCAAATTTCCTCATCTATTTCCTTTTATTCATTGTTACTATTAGGACATCAATTGAATATTTGAAATATTAGTTTAATATTTAGGACAATCATAACTTAAATGATATTGGAGATGTAATCTTCTATTTGAACCCTGGTAACACTTTTTACCTATTATTTCAGTTAAATATTTATGAGAGAATTGATGATTTAACAATTACAATTGTTTTTAATGTCACTATTATTATATCATATATTTGAATCCATATTGCATTTGCAATATATACACTTATGTTAAGCAGAGATGCTTACTTGGACTAATATGCTTACTAGACAGTTTGTAGATTTTGGGAAATCCAGCATTAACTATCTTTCTTCACTTGATTGCTATTATGTATACAACAATGAATAATGTCACTGAATAATGCTTAAGGTTCCCTTTATTTTTGTAATAATTCATTGGAATTGATATTATTTTTCCTTCTGTTTGTTTGGTTTATATGAAATGAAAAAAGGCAAGCTGTATTATTTGTGTTCAAGCCTTAAAAAAGTGGACAATAGACTTCTTTCCATTTTTGTTTTGTTTCTTAAATTGTTGGTTTTACTGGTTCCTAATTGTTTGTACTTCCAGGATGCTCTAATTGCTTTGGCTGCCCATGCTGTTGACCCTAGTGAAGCAGAAAGGCTTAAGTTTTTGTCATCCCCTCAAGGGAAGGTTATCAAATAAGTTTTTTTCCTGTTCTTTTCTCCTATCTTTCTTATGTTGTATTCTTGTCAATGCTTAACATGCTTTTAATTTCCAGGATGACTATTCCAAATGGGTTGTTGGAAGTCAGAGAAGTCTCCTGGAGGTAGTGGCTGAGTTCCCATCAGCAAAGCCTCCTCTTGGTGTTATTTTTGCAGCAATAGCGCATCACTTGCAGCCCTGTTACTATTCAATCTCATCCTCTCCTAGGTATATTAGTCTTCCCACTTATGATAGATACTCCAAGGCTGGTTTATAACTTAACATAGAGCTTCAACTAACAATGCTCCTTCCCATAATTGGTCCTGATTTATGTCCCATCGAGTTCATGTGACCTGTGCTTTAGTTTACGGTCCAACTCCCATTGGCAGAATTCATAAAGGAGTGTGTTTCCAGATTCAAGATGTGAAGACTAATGTATTTTGATCTTTGTAAATTTATGTTTTAGTTTAATTAGTTGTGATGTATTATTATTTCTTTTGTTCTTTGTAAATTTATGTTTTAGTTAATTAGTATTGATGTATTATTATTTATTTTATTTTTTGTAAATTTATGTTTTGCATTGTGATGTAACAACTATATTATTTATTTTGCATTTTTATTTACTTTGTTTGTTAATTTATTTTCTTGTTATAAAATTTTTTTAAAAGTGTTTAAATTATAATTTTAAAAAGATTTGGGCGATTTAAGCATATCAGATATTTAAAAAAAAAAAAACAAGTGCTATAAAAGCATTTTTTTTAAGTTTTAAAGTCTTTTTAAAAAAATTAAAAATTTAAAACAGGATTTTATTCGGGTTATCCAGTTATAACCCGGATTAAATCCGGATATCCGGTTACAATCCGGATCCGGATTTAATCCGGTTATCCGCCCGAATTTTACCATCCGAATCCATATCTAGATCCGGTTATGACCGGATATCTGGAAACGGTTTAACACCCCTATTGATCAATGTGACATAGAAGTCGATGGGTGAAAATACATGATATCGTACTTAAAAATGGATTGTTTGAGAAGTTAGATGGGATTAAAAATTATTATCGAATCACAAAAGCTCTTATAATTTTATTCTTAAATATAAAATACTTTTTAATTTCAAAATTTTGACTTTTTTTTATCTAATTTTTAGTTAATCACTATAGTTTTTCTAAACTTTCAACTAAAAACAAAAGAAAGTATAATTTTTTAAAATTTTAAAATAAAAATTATATTCAAATAGTTTTTTAACTATATAATATTTTTCTCTATTTTTTAAAATTTAATAAAAAATATTCAAGTCAAACGATTTTATTATTATTATTTATAAAAAACAAATTATCATTTCCCAAAACGTGTTCTAAAGATGCTCAAGGTTGAGCCCTTTTGTTTACAAGTTGGGATGACATAAAACGGTTTTTGTGGAATGGAAGTCAAATCCAAATTACAAAATGCGTCAGAAGAGACGAATTCCACCGTCACCAAAATTTCCACCGGGGTTGAAGTTTAACTGAGGAAAAAAAAAAAAAAAGAGAGAGAGAAAAGAGAAAAAGGTTTTCACTTATTTTGATTGCATGCAGTCAAATGATGATAATGTTGATTGTGTTGGCCGAGCCAGTGGCCCAGTAGTAAAATTTTCTTTTGAAAGCGTTCAACTTTTGGAGGGGCCCAGGTGTTCCGCATTCAAAGACTGGGATTCAAACAGAGCCAGCCACCTTAAGCAGCGCTGTGACCAAATTCAAAGCATTGGCCTGCGATTCTGCGCAAAAACTGCATGGCCATTTAAAGTAAGATCAAAGAGGCAGTTTAACTGATCAGTACGACCAGCCTCTGCCTCTGCGCGCGGTTTCAGATTTTAGTGTGACGAAGCTCGACAGCTTCGGACTCTGACCACTCCGGTAGGTAGCCTCCGCAGGGGTAATCATGGAGTCACCTTAAAGGGTGTGTATTGGTATGCGTGTCATAATTAAGACAGAGTGAAGTCTGGCTATTGACGAATGAATGCGACATCTGTACGGGGTGATTCTATCAGTGCCCTCGACGACGTTTTTTAACGTGTTTGCTTACGTCTATTATTGCAGCAACGGTCGGGTGGTCCCCTAATTAGGAGAGACAGTGGGGCCTGCACTGATGTTTTTACTTTAAAAATTAAAACCACTTGTTAGTTGCTACACACCCAAACAGCGGTAGACTGAGCTTGTAGACTAGTCTGTTTTTTTTTTTTTTCTTCATTTTCACGTACTTTAGAATGTAGCCGTTAAAATTTGAAGTTTTGTCATAAGAAAAATAAACAGGTCACTTTTCATAATACATTGTATAATCATATTTTAAAATAAAGAGTAATTTAATAAAATAGTGTATAAAAATAATATTACTTTATAAAAATATTCTCACTTTAAAATATATATTGTAAAATATATTATAAAATATATTGTGTAGATATCACTATTCTTTATTTAGGATGCAGTGCTTCTTCGTTAGAAAAGATCTATTCACTATTCTTTTTTTTATCATCATTTCGTAATATGACATTAAATGATAGATTTATAAATAAAATATAATAAATAATTTTTAATAATCTAATACTACATCATAAAATAATAAAAAGATAATAAAAATTGAAATGATAAATAGTATTCCTCTCTTGGTTAACTTTCCATTTTTCTCATCGGATTAAATGCTTACTGGTTATTTTCGCTGGATTAGGATATTTAACGGTGGAAGAGCTGAACCGACAGCATTTTACTGCAGACAAAAAACTTGAACTTTATATGTGAATAAGTTAGCAGCCCGGTCAAAGCTTTTGGGCAGAACATGCTAATGAATCCTAGGCGTATGGCCCTTGTTGGGCCTAAACCTGCCTTCATATCTATCTAATATTCTGAGCCACGATCCAATTAAAGATTATAAAACGGAGAAAGATGTCAATACCACGAGCCAATGCGGCGATAACAGAACAGATGCAAAAATCACAATGGCCTACCTACACTGCCCAAGTGCGCATCAGCTTTTTATCTATTCTGCAGCAAAATATCATCGATAAAGCTTATAAACTTAAAATATTCAGATATCTGCCGACGAAAGGTGGCCTGAACGTGACATTTGGGTGACTTTACACCCACAAAATATCAGGTCGTATGTGCAAAGCCCCACGTAACCCTCAACACTCTCAAATTCTCAATATCATGACTGGTGTGCTATCTATAGCATTCCACGTGTCACTGCGTAGAAATCAGGTTTTCTGGTACATTAAGGTACGACCAGGATAGGTCCCTAAGAATCGGACATCATCGTTGCTGATTCTGTGTTTTCTGCAATTCATTCAGTGTTGGGTATATTATTTAAGCGGGTATACCATTAGAAGACCAAAATACGCAAAAGATGAATCACGCAATCAGATCGGCTAGAGCTGCTCTGCCTTATAACGCAAGCAGAAAAGCGACTGGAAATTCTGTAATCGGAGTGTTGAGGAAGGTCACAACTATGGCTAGCAGCCAATCTGACAGCAAGAACCCAAATGAGAAAAATGGGTAGGTTCTACTGTGTTTTAATTAAGTAATATGTTTTGAGGTTTTACTGTGTTTAATTGAAACCTGGCGGTTGTGTTTGGGAAGGGACACGATGTCTGATTCGTTCGGGGAAGGGTACGCCACCAGATCGGATGAGGAAGGATTTGGTGGGGTATATGGAGAGAACCAGTCTCTTCCAAAGACTGGGCAAAACGAGAATAGTATCCATGAAAATCACCCTGGTAACTTGCATCAACTTTAGCTTAGTTCGTAAATAAATATGCGTATACGATTTTAGTTTTTCATGGCTTATAATTCTCATGTGATCATAATGGAATTAACATTGGGCATATAATTTTGAATATATATGTGGATGAAGCTTATGACAAGACGCACGGGAGCGAAGTGAAGGAGAAGGAAAAGGCACGACACCAGACCAGCGCAAAATCGTAGAATTATTTTGTAATATGACGTATCACATCAATCTACATAAGTTTGTGGTTTACTTGTAATATTAAGTATTTTCCTACTCTTTTTGTTTCATGTAGTGGAGCTGTTAGAGCTTATGTTTCTTCCGAAAACCTTCTATGTATTGATTAATGTTCCTTGGGAACACTTTTTTCTTTCTCTCGTTTTTTTTTTTTTTACCTGTTTCTATGAGTTAAATCCTGGATGATATTATCTAATTTTCTAAAGCGTTTTCTTGCTTTGATAGAATTAGGTCGAAACAGAAAAATCATAAATTTATAATTAATCTGCAACTATTTTACCACTCTTTTTAAAATGAATGATAGTCTATAGTTATGTAAAATTGAAGTTATTTATAATGAAGTGTTACATTGGTTGATTTGAAATGAATTATAAAATAATTAAAAAACATTGTAAGCGTATCATTACTCAATGAATACTTATGTTCGATTTCTCTATCTTAAAATTTAAGATACACATGACTGTAAGTTTCTACTAATTAATATTTAAAATGTGATCTAGTAGTCATATTTGAGAACATATACGCTTAAGAGCACTTCTAGTGAACTAGATATAGTTAAAATTTAGTTAAAGTCTAGCTAGCTAGCTCAAAATATTGAATCAAGCAAAAGCAATGAAGTCATCCCAGCAGCACATCATGCAAGCCACCTCATCGCAACAAACTGCCACGAGTCATCAAAATCAACAAATCTTGTAACCAACAGATGATTCTAGAAAGCATTCTGTTAGCAATTTCAGCACAGTTTGTTAGAAAGTTTTTTATTCCCTTTTCCGCAATATTCTCTGTTTTTGCCCTACTATACTTACTATATATAGAGCTAGTTATCATATTGTAAAGTAAGACTTCTTTTCAATAGAAAGAGCACGTTTCTTTCCTTCTCTGTTTTTCGTCTCTACTAAGAAAATAAAACCAACATGGTACCAGAGCCATAATGGCTTCAAGCGACAACAACCCTCCTCCTCCTCCCCCTCCTCCTCCTCCCCCAACCAACACAAACCCTAAAGACCCCTCCAGCCCATACTTTCTTAATCCAAACGATGGACCTGCTACTCTACTCACCACTCATCTGCTTACAGCAGACAATTACCATTCATGGGCAAGGACAGTTCGTCGGTCACTACGAATAAAAAAAAAGTTGGGTTTTATTGATGGTACTTTACAGGAACCTACCATTTCTAATCATCCCGTGTTAGAACCATGGCTTGAATGTAATGACATGGTGATAACTTGGCTTCAAAATGCAATGTCATTAGAGATAAAAAATAGTGTCGTGTATGTTGATACCGCTCATAACCTATGGCTTGAGTTGGAACAACGATTTGCACAAAATAATGGTCCTCGAATTTATGAGCTCAAACAGTCCATTAATTCCCTTGTTCAAGGTGATGATTATGTAAGCTTGTATTTCTCCAGACTGAAAGGGCTTCTTGATGAACTTCTCAATTTTGAAGTCATTTCATCATGCACATGTGGTGCCATGAAAAATGTCCTTGAGAACCAGCAACGTGACTGGACCATGAAGTTTCTCATGGGGCTTCATGATTCTTGCACCAATATCAAAGCTCAAATAATTTTGATTAAACCCATTTCGAGCCTTAGTGAAGTCTATGCCCTGGTTCAACAAGAAGAAAAACAAAAGCAACTTTCCAACCCTCTCAACTTACATGATACCCTTGCCTTAGCTGCAAAATCCACTTTCTTCTCTAATCGGGACAACCCCAAACCATATGGACCTCCAAGGCGAGAAAAATCCTTTTGCAGCCATTGTAAAATTCCTGGCCATTCTCTTTGAAAGATGTTTTAAAGCTAATCCAGCTCTAGAAAAACCAGTTTGTACTCACTGCAATTTAGTTGGTCACACTGCTGCCCGATGTTTTAAACTGCATGGCTATCCATCTAGCCATAAACTATCCACTCGAGGAAAACCAACAGAATCATTTGCTAACCAATTCAGCTCTTCCAACCAAGAACAGATCAATGAAGGATCCCAAGAAGCTCTCACCAAAGCTCAATATCAACATCTTTTAACTTTGCTGCAATCACAAGTCTCACAGCATTCTATTAATCAGGTTCAAATTGATTCCACACCCTCGGCTTCCACCATGACTGGTATGAATTATTGTTTCACAGCTCTTCAATCCCCTTCTCCACTAACCACTGTCACAAGTTGGATAATCGACACAGGTGCAACAGATCATGTGATCTGTTGCCCTTCTCTTTACACCAGTTCACCCACTCACATGTCTCTCAATGTCAAGTTTCCAAATGGTCATCTTGCACAAGTAACTCACAAAGGGATTGTCCATCTCAGTGACAAACTCATTCTTCATGATGTTCTATGCATTCCTACTTTCAATTTTAATTTGATCTCAGCCAGAAAATTAACACAAGATATATCATGCTGCCTCCTCTTTTTCACTAATGAGTGCTTTTTACAGGACCTTCTCTCTTGGAGCACGATTGGGAAGGGTGAGATCCACAATGGTTTATATCATCTCAAATTGACAACCGTTGCACCTACTGCCCTCTCCACTGTTTTCTCTACTTTACCATGTAATAAATTTCCTTTTTCCAACTCTGTTACTTTCCATCCTAATGACCAACAGCTTTGGCATTATCGAATGGACCATGTATCTAATTCACGGCTTTCCTTATTACAAAAGGACTTACCTAATCTTGCTATTATTAAAGCCAACATACCTTGTGCTATCTGTCATTTTTCTAAGCATCACCGTCTACCATTTCAATCAAGTGAACATCGAGCATCCCAGCCTTTTGATCTAATACATTGTGACATATGGGGGCCTTGCTCTCAAACAGCATATGATGGTTCTAGATTTTTTTTAACCATTGTTGATGATCACACTCGATGTACTTGGTTGTATTTAATGAAAAATAAATCCCAAACCAGACCTCTCCTTCAATCCTTTTGCTCTCTCATTGAGACCCAATTTCAATCCAAAATCAAAATCATTCGCTCTGATAATGGAGCTGAATTTACAATGACAGATTTTTATTCAAAACAAGGAATAATTCATCAAAGAAGTTGTGTTGAGAGTCCCCAACAAAATGGTGTTGTTGAACGCAAACACCAACACATTCTTAATGTTGCCCAAGCATTGCAATTCCAATCCGGTATCTCACTTTCCTTTTGGAATGATCTTGTCTTAACTGCCACATACCTTATTAACCGTACCCCCTCCCCCAATCTCCAAAACAATACTCCATACCAATTGCTTTTTCAAAAACCACCAACATATACCCACTTGAAAACCTTTGGCTGTCTATGTTATGCATCAACTATTAAACAAAACCGCCACAAATTTGATTCCCGAGCTAAACAATGTATTTTACTTGGATATCCTTTTGGAATCAAGGGTTACAAGCTACTAGATTTAGCCACCAATTCCATCTTCTATTCTCGTGATGTCATCTTCTATGAACACATTTTTCCTTCCAATTTACCATCCATTTCCAATCATCATAGCAGCCACTCACATTCCACATCATATTTTCCTCTTCTTGGTCCAAACATTCCCTTACCTACACCTATTTCCCCGCCCTCCCACACTTCCACATTTACATTCTAGCCTTCTCTCCCTCCCACTCAATTCACTCCACAATCCCCTACCTCTCAAATTAATCCTCCTAACTCTTCATCTGCCCCTCGACGATCCACTCGACCCAAGAAACCCCTTCCTACTTACAAGATTATTCTTGTCAACAGGTCCTTGTGACTCCCTCTTCACAATCCAGCTTCAAGATACAAGGTACTGATTCTCTTTATCCTTTGTCATCTTATTTAACCAACAAAAATTTTTCTCCAAAACATGCTGCCTTTGCTGCTGCCATTCTTCAAATTTCTGAACCTTCCACTTATTCTCAAGCTGTGAAATCTTTTGAATGGCGCAAAGCCATGGATGATGAGATTGATGCTTTACAATTGAATAATACTCGGGATATTGTTAATCTGCCTATTGGAAAGAAAGCAATTGGTTCCAAATGGGTTTACCGCCTCAAATACAACTCGGATGGCTCTATAGAAAGACATAAGGCACGATTGGTTGCCAAAGGGTATACCCAAGAGGAAGGACTTGATTACAATGAAACTTTTTCACCCGTTGCCAAACTTGTCACAGTCAAAACTCTTTTGGCTATTGCTGCCATTAAATGTTGGAGTTTGCATCAATTTGACGTAAACAACGCCTTCTTACATGGCGAACTCCACGAAGAAGTCTACATGAAGATGCCTCCCGGATACTCAATTCCCAACAAAGAAAAAGTTTGCAAGTTGAAGAAAAGCTTGTATGGACTTAAGCAGGCTTCTCGGCAATGGTATGCCAAATTTTCCTCATCTTTACTTCAATATGGTTTCAATCAATCTCGGGCTGATTATACTCTTTTTACCAAAGGCAGTGGTCCTTCATTCATTGCATTACTTGTCTACGTTGATGATATTATTGTGGCTACTAATGATCTCAAAGCTGTTTCTGACTTAAAAGAATTCTTAGCTACCAAGTTCAAGATCAAGGATCTTGGTTGTCTAAAATATTTTCTGGGTTTAGAGGTTGCCCGAAATCCTATTGGAATACAGATTTCTCAACGGAAATATACATTAGATATATTAAATGATGCTGGTTTGCTTGGTTGTAAACCAAGCTTAATTCCCATGGATCCCAATATTAAATTGTGTAAAGATGAAGGTCAATTGCTGGATGATCCTAGTGAATATAGACGAATGGTTGGCAGACTTCTCTATCTCACTATTACACAACCTGATCTCTCCTACTCTGTTAATATCTTGAGTCAATACATGTCTTCACCACGAGTCCTTCATCTTAATGCTGCCTATAAAGTGTTGCGGTATCTCAAGAAATCACCAGGACAGGGCTTGTTCTTCCCATCTTCATCCTCATATCACTTGACTATCTACTGCGATTCTGACTGGGCATCATGTCCCGACACTAGGCGTTCCACAACAGGCTATTGTGTCTTCCTTGGTCACTCTCTTGTCTCCTGGAAATGCAAGAAACAGACAACTATATCAAGAAGTTCTGCTGAAGCAGAATACCGCTCCATGGCCTCAGCCTCATGTGAAATCATATGGATCAAGTACCTTCTTGTAGATCTCCAAGTCCCTCATTCTCAGCCTGCTACTATCTACTGTGATAGCAAATCAGCTTTACACATCGCCTCCAATCCCGTCTTCCACGAAAGAACAAAACACATTGAATTAGATTGTCATCTAATTCAGGACAAAATTTAAGAAGGAGTTCTCACCACAGCCTACACACCATCGCAGTCTCAGCTTGCAGATCTCTTAACTAAAGCTCTACATTCCCCTATGTTTTACTCTCTGTTGCTCAAGATGGGAGTCACTGATTTCCACTCTCCATCTTGCGAGGGGATATTGAATCAAGCAAAAACAATGAAGTCATCCCAGCAGCACATCATGCAAGCCACCTCATCGCAACAAACTGCCATGAGTCATCAAAATCAGCAAATCATGTAACCAACAAATGATTCTAGAAAGCATTCTGTTAGCAATTTCAGTACAGTTTGTTAGAAAGTTTTTTATTCCCTTTTCCGCAATATTCTTTGTTTTTGCCCTACTATACTTACTATATATAGAGCTAGATATCATATTGTAAAGTAAGACTTCTTTTCAATAGAAAGAGCACGTTTCTTTCCTTCTCTGTTTTTTGTCTCCACTAAGAAAATAAAACCAACACAAAATACACATACATCAAATTCACCAAATGAACTGTAATTTTAAGATTTTTTACTCGGCCAAAATGCCATATAATTTTTTCATAATAATATATTCTTTCTGATACATTTCTCTCGTACACATCTCCAAGAACAAGAGCTCCTCATACACATCTCCACGAACACGAGCTCTGGCAAAAAAGAAGCACGTTATGTGAAACCACTAAACCACCAGGTCCATGTTGGATTTTTATTTGTATTCTCATTTACACGAATTGCATTTCACCTATCCTTAACTTCTTAACTTCAAGGCGCTTAATTAACTTCGTGTAGACTGGCAAGGCAAA
Organism: Juglans regia; assembly: GCF_001411555.2. NCBI lineage: Eukaryota > Viridiplantae > Streptophyta > Magnoliopsida > Fagales > Juglandaceae > Juglans > Juglans regia. The sequence continues at coordinate 4,004,009 of NC_049907.1, forward strand.
AGTTTGCTTGGAGTTGATAATGAATTTTTCTATCTAGATATAAATATATGAAAAGGCTAAAATAAATATTTTAATAGAATAATGATAAATTTAAAGATTTTTTTATTTGATATTGTTAAAATAAAAAAGTGAGTTTTCTAGTCATATTTTGATCAAAGAATAGTTAGACCACTACTGATGCTCCTAGGGTGGATAGAAATCGATTAAATGCTGGAACCGATGGAAAATCAGTTGGTCACTGATCCAACAAGGTAGAAATCAACATCAATCAGCTCGGTTAGGACTTTAGCCCTAACCCCAATAACTTGCCCAAATGACGTAATTTGTCTTATACCTTCAACCCTAACCTCCTTCATTCTCCCTTTTTCGATCTTGCCTCACTTTCTTCTCTTCTTATGCATATCAGCATTTCATTGGTGGCCTAGAATCACAGACCGATGGCTCGACAAGTTGCTCCTCATGTCTCCTCGTCCTAGTTGCCGTCCCGATAAGTTTGAGAATTAAAGCTTAATATTTTTTAGCTCCCAAATTATCCCCGTTAGCCATCACCGATGAATTGACGAGCTACCACAACTTGGACAATGTCGGATCAACCGGTTCTCCACCTTCCATTCGGTTGGTTTGAACTACTTAAAATGAGCAATTGGTTGCGGTCGATTTTGGACCAAAACTGTACTGATAGCTTGGTTTTTCAGCCCTTTACACTTATTTTCACACATTCGTAAACGTAGTTTTTAGTACTTTAAATCTAATTTATACTTTTTACTTTCAAAATGTTTGTTTTATGCTTTAACTTATTTTATATTTATAATATGGAAGTATACAGTTTTCTCCAACTTAGTATTTTTCATAGTCATTAGATACTTAAAAACATAACTTTTAAGGCATTTATTGGCTCTTTTACAGAACTTATCTCGAACTAGAAGTATAGTCTTTGAGGCCTTGAAATTGTTTCGTTGGTCTCTGTGTGTTTGTCAAATTTGAGGAAGAAAGCTGCTAGAGACATAAAAGGATCTGACAAAAAGATCCCACAAATTGACGTGGCACAGTATCAGTTGCCCCATCAGTTTTTTTGTTTTGTTTTCGTTCTGATTTTTCCGCCTCTCCCCCGTGCCTCTCCCCTCCCACCGTTCCAAAATTGTCCCAACCTCTTCATCATCTCCTTTTGCTTTCCTGTCCCATTCATTTGAGATTCCATACTCCGCCAATAAATCACTCACTCACTCTCTCTCTCTCTCTCTCTCTCTCTCTCTCTCTCTCTCTCTCTCTCTCTCTCTCTCTCTCTCTCTCGTTTTCTGTCTTTCCTCTTTCATCTCTTGCATTTCTTGTTTCCTAGACTTAGCATTTGTTCTCTTCTTTTTTTTTTTTACTTTATCATTTGTAGTTGTCATTGAAAGCTATAGTCTCCGATGTTGGAGCCCTCCTCGCCTGCCGGTATACACAAGCAAGTTATAGACATGTTTCTCTGTGACTTTGTTGCTTCTGCTAAAAAATGGAGAGAGAGAGAGAGAGAGGCAGGGGTATTCAAGGTGTGGAGTAATAAAAAGAAAAAAGAAACGGATGTACATTTTAGTTTGTGTAACTTTTGTGTTAGATTATTTTGTATGCCTGTTAGTTTTTATTTATATATGGGTCTCAAACTCATCTCAACTTATCTCAAATCAATTATTGATGAAATCTATTATTTTTTCAGTTTTTTCATAAAAAGTTAAACATATCTCAACATATTTCATACATTCAAACACATACATCAACATACTTCATACAATTCTCAATGGGACCCACAAAATATTACTATTCTCATACTTAGATCATCTGAAATCACCTAAGCACCTAAACGCAGCTTTAGGCCCTGTTTGGATGTTTATCATTTCATCTCATCTTAACATCCAAATACTATTCAAACACAAACACTTTTCAATTTTAAATCTTCTATTTTTTTATTTAATCATTACATAATCATTACAATTTTATTAAATTTTAAAATAAAACACAAAAAACAATTCAAGTTTTTCAAGTTTTAAAACAAAAATAATATTAAAAAAATATATTGAAAAAAAATTTTAACTTTATAATATTTTTTTCAATTTTTTCTCCATCATTTCTCAAAATCTCATAAAATATTTTAATTCAAATTATTTCATTACTATTTACAAACTATTTTACAAGTATTCACAGAGTTTTTAACTCATCTCAACATCCAAATGAAGTCTTAAATCTTGAGAAATTTAATTATTTTACTTATATTTTAATATTTTTTCTGTCCAAAATATTTTTTAATAAATAAGTTTAACATATGAAATATTTAATTTAAAGAGGTGAAATTATCCATTAGGATTTGAAACAAGAATATTATTTTTGATACCAAGTAAAATTAGTAATTGTCTTAAAATTTTAAATTAATATAAAGAAATAAATTTAGTTATTCAATATAATATCGGACAACTAATGAAAGATAGCATTAGCAAGTGACTGCAATGCAGGAAAAAATCCTAAATCATCTGATCTTAATTGGCTCTTATAGATAGTGAGATCTTAAGATGAGATGAGATGAGATGATTTTAAATAAATTAAATAAAATATTATTATACTATTATTTTTTAATATTATTATTATTTTAAAATTTAAAATAATTAAATTATTTCTTATATATTATGCAAAAATTTTAATTATTACGATAATATGTGATTAGATAAGATCGCTTTTTCTATCCAAACAAGCCTAAGCCTGGTTTGGACTGAGAGAAATTTAATCCAAACGGATATTCAAATAGGCTTTGAGATGATTTTACTACTTCTTAAATACGACAAAAACCAATTGAACGGCATGGGCAAGGGGGCTTCTCCACTTCCCAACGCCATGGCACCCATAACGTCGCGCAACTGTTGATAGTTTTTATAATAAAAAAATATATAAAATAAACTAATTTTATAAATATTTCATAATTATTTAAAAATGTTATAAATAAAATATATTTTTATTTGATAAGTTTTTTTTCTTAAAATTTGATTTTATAAAATTATTGTCATCTTATAATATTGTTATGAAATTATATTATAAAAAAATTTGGGTATGTAATTTAAAAAATTATTATTATTTATTTATAAATATATTTATAAATAAAACTAAATAATACAAATGCTATACAATCATTTATGGGACCTACATCTATCTCTTTTCCAACAATTTAAAACTATCTCATCTCGATTCCAATCTAAACACACAAAATTTTAAAAAACCATCTCAACTCATATTAACTTATAAATTTTACTATTATTCACGAACAATTTCAATTTATTTCATCTCATCTTATCTCTTAATCAAACGGGTCTAAATGGACCCTTAAATTCTTTTTTTTTTTATTAAAATTTTGCATCATAATATATAAAACCATCAGTTTGCCAATTTTTTGTAATTTACACCCTGGATAAAAGATCTAACTATTACTATTAAGTATTATGTTTGATTAATATTACGTCGCGTACTATATATTTTCTGTTGTTGATCATAATGATATTAAAAAAAAGAAAAATTCTAAACATAAATCCCACATCCTACAATTCAATATAAAATATGAGGATAAAAAAATAAAATCACATATTTTTAAGTGACTGTGTAAAGTGTGAAATTTCTGTGTAGCACAACTCTAAAAAAAAATATACTTTTTACTATTGACAAGTTAAGGAGACGTTTGTTCTTATAGCATTAATGGGTTATGTAAAATACACGTTTTCTTCTATAAAAGTGTAAATATTTATCCCAAACTAATGCCCCATGGATTATGTATCCTATATGCATTTTCCATTTGTCTATAGTAAATCCGCTACATGTAGTGGTTACAGCTCATCATCTAATTTTTTTTTTTTTAATTTCTCTTTCCATCCTTTTTTTCCTATGTTCTCTCATATTTTTACTTCATAAACTAGTTTCTCATCATGTATCCAATAATCTATTAAGAATATTTTCATAATATAATCTTATTTTTTCATCTTTTGACTTTATTTATAATTTTTGTTTGGCATATGCACTTTTATCTTGTGTATATGGTGAAATTATATCACATTGTATATGGGGAAGATATTGCAAATATAAAAAAGAATGGGATACTGCAAACTCATTAATAGTTAGAGAAAATATTTGAAATGAATAAAAAAATTAAAACAAATATTTAAATGATATGAGAAAAAATATATAAGCTAATGTATGATATATTATAAAAATTAGTGTGTAAAATAAAAAAAAAAAAAAAAATTTTATTGTATTTTGCTTGGAAGTTTGAGAAAGTTGTAATAATTAGATAAGATGATACGAGATGAATTGAGAGACTTCTTACATTCAAACAATGTTTTAATTTTGCTTATGCGAAAAGAGTGAAGATATTTATATTCAAAGCAAAGATTTGTATAGTGAGTTGAGTTAAGATGAGATAAGATAAAAATTGAATAAAATATTATTAGAATATAATTTTTTAATATAATTTTTGTTTTGAAATTTGAAAAAGTTAAATTATTTATTATATTGAATTTAAAATTTTAAAAATTTATAATAATGAGATAAGTTGAGATCAATTTATTATCCAAACAAAATCTAATTCTACTCTGGCCAGATGATATTTATTAAAGTTAATTTATTTATTATATTTTATTAAAAATTTTAAAAATTATAATGATGAGATAAGTTAAGATCAATTTTTTATCTAAGGAGAGGTTTGGATTTAGAGATATGTTGAGATGGTTTGTAAATAGTAGAATAAAAGTTGAATTATTTATTATATTTGATGTGAAAATTTAGAAAAGTTATTTTGAGATTTGAAAAAGATGAATTGTTTATAATATTTTGTGTAGAAATTTAAGAAAATTGTAATGATGAGATGAGATGAGTTGAGATGGGTTTTAAACAAAACATCTCCTAAACAACAGAAATGTAATAACAATTAACAAAGCAATTATAATTTTATAATACTCTCTCTGCACCCAGAGTAGAGTTTTTTCCCTCGTCTTGGTACGAGCTCTAGTGGAAAGATGACTGACTCATTGGGGAAGAAGTATGCTAGTCTATCTCTTACTGAGAAGGAATCCGAAGAAGTGGTGGTGGAAATCAATCAAGTTGAGGAAGTTCTTTATCGAGGAGAGAACTGCTTGATTATGCAGTTGCTAACCAGGAAGCATTATAATCATGAAGTTTTTAAACAAACAATGAGGAAAGTATGGAGAACAGTTAAAGGTGTCAAGATTCGTGATCTGAATTCGGATTTTAATCTTGTAGAGTTTGAGGATGTGAAAGATAAAGTGAAGGTCTTGCGTGAGGGACCTTGGGCGTTTAACAAACAATTAGTGCTTTTGAAAGAATTTGATGGTTTGGTGCAGGCTAATGGTCTAACAATTGTTCATGCCCCTTTCTGGGTGAGGATTTATGATTTGCTATTGATGGCTCAGAACTCTTATGTGGGTAAATTAATTGGCAACTTGATTGGAGATTTTCTGGAGGTTGATCTCGCTAAGGGGGAAGTTGAGTGGGGTGAGTTCATGCGAGTACGGGTTCTATTAGACATTTCCAAACCACTTCAACGTAGGAAGAAACTGAAATTGGGGGATGAAAATTACTGTTGGGTTCGTTTGGTTTATGAAAGGCTCCCTAATTTTTGCTACTAGTGTGGATTATTGGGTCATTCTTTACGTGAATGTTTAGAGTATACTTCAGTCACTACAGGGATTGAACAACTGCCTTATGGAGCTTGGCTTCACGCAGGCTTTTCTTCACCTAAACGAGGGTGGCATGCGGGTTCCGCGACTCGAAGTAAGAGGGGAGCCGAAATGCAGAACCACTGCCGACTATGGTGGTTGAGCCTGCTCAGGGAGTAGTTTTTAAGCCGGTGAACGAGGCTGTAACTGCTGGGTTGGTGGGGAGTCTTCCTTTACGGGGAGCCGCATCCATAACAGAACGTGCGACCGTGGGGGAGAAGGAAATGGGTCCAATATTTGTGGAGAAGCAGTTTCCTTCGGATTCTCTAGTAGTTTCTCATGAGGGTAAAGAGAAGCTGGGACAAGTACGATTGGGATCTGTAGACACATAGGATTCGGAGCGAGTGGGAGTAGCATAATTTCCACTATACACGATGATCATCTGTTTGAGGTTCCGATTGTTAAGATTTCAGTAATGGGCTTGGGCCCTTGCCTTGGATCCACTGAAGTAGTTGGTCTGTGCCCTGGCCCGCATGCGAAGGAACAAGTAAGGACAAGAGCGGAAGCAGTATTAGCCAAAGGGCCAAAAGGGAGGAAGCCTAATTATGATTCTAAGGCACGGGTGGGTTCCACCCAAATACAAACGAAGGAGATCTCCTTCGACGAAGCTGTTGGAGAACTTGCAACAGCTTGTGGACATTCCAATCGGCCATCGCGCTCTTCTCCGACGGAAGAAGCTGTTGGTGCACGTAAATGGAAGTTGATCTCTATAAAAGAGGATGAAGGGCGCCAGATTAAAAAGGTACATGTATCCGATTCTTCCCTTGAGATATCGGCGGCGGCTGTTGCACAGCCCCGCCGGACATCATGAAAATCTTGAGTTGGAATCCTCGTGGGCTTGGAAACCCACGAGGTATTCGTACTCTTCGTGACATGCTTACGAAGGAAGATCTTGATGTGCTTTTCTTACAAGAAACCCGTTTAACCTCTCGGTAGTGGGACTATTGTAAGTTTAAGCTTGGTTTTCAAATTGTTTTGTAGTTGATTGTTTGGGTCGTAGTGGTGGGTTAGCTTTGCTTTGGAAAGAATAATTGTATTTGTTTGTTATTAATTTTTCTATGCACCATATTCATTTTGAAATTCAAAATTCCAATGTGGATGGGAGTCAATATTTTCTTACGGGTGTTTATGGGCATCCGGATTCGAGTAGAAGGGAGGAAGTGTGAAATCTGATAAAATCTTTGGGACACCGGATTGTGAGTCCCTGGTTGGTGTTTGGTGATTTTAATGAGATCCTTAATCATGAAGAGAAAAGTGGGGGGAGATTGAGGAATGAAAGGTTGATGCGTGGTTTCAGATCTGTATTAGAGGAAGGGCATCTTAGAGATTTGGGTTTTGTTGGAGTTCCGTTTACTTGGTGTAATAGACGTGAAGGTGAAGGTGTTATTAGTGAAAGGTTGGATCGTTTTCTTGCAAATTCGGGATGGTGCTATGCTTTTCCAAATTTAATGGTTCAACATGGAGGAGCAGCTTATTCGGATCATATTCCCATTTGGTTAGATACTCGGGGAGGCTTAGCTATTAGGGGTGGAGTTAAACCTTTTCGGTTTGAGGCTATGTGGGTGGGTGAAAAGGAATGTGCTGCCATCATTGAAAGGGAGTGGAGGGGCGAAGAGGGATCTGCTCCTAAGTCTATTCACCAAGTAATGGGTTGTATTTCAAAGTGTGCAACTGAATTGAAAAGATGGAATCAAAGCTCTTTCGGACATGTTCAAAGAGAGCTTGCCAGTGCAAAATTGAGACTTAAGAATATTCAAGAAGCTGATCCAACTTGTCAGTCTATGTCACTTCATAAAGGTGCACGTGATGATGTACAAAAGTGGCTGGAGAGGGACGAGCTCATGTGGAAACAATGCTCCCGAGTCTTGTGGCCTAAAGAAGGGGATAGTAATTCACGATATTTTCATTCTAAAGCTACTACCAGAGGAAGGAAGAACAAAATTTTACAACTGGAAGATGGTAGGGGTGTTTGGAAGAGTGGAGAGCAGATGAATGAACTGATCGTGGAGTATTTTCAGAGTCTCTTCACAGCTACAGATCGGGTTGAAGTAGATGATGTTTTATCAGAGGTGGAGTGTAAAGTTACTGGTTTAATGAATGATGACTTAACTAGACCTGATGAGGCAGCTGAAGTGGAGGCTGCTATTAAGCAAATGCACACTTCAAAGGCTCCGGGCCCAGTTGGAATGTCTCCAATTTTTTTTTAAAAATATTGGGGGGTGATGGGTAAATCAGTAATTGAAACTGTGTTGAATGCTTTGAATTCAGGAAGTTTTCCAATGGAGGTAAATCATACTTTTATTACTTTGATTCCAAAGAAGCCCGACTCAGTTAAAGTCGCTGATTTCCGTCCTATTAGCCTTTGCAATGTTCTTTATAAGATCATGTCTAAAGTTATTGCGAATAGACTAAAACAAATTCTGCCTTTTGTTATTTCGGAGTCCCAATGTGCTCCAAGTAGGCAGATTACGGATAATGTTTTAGTGGCATATGAACTATTGCATTACCTTAGGAATAAGAGAAATGGAAAAAAGGGTTTTATGTCTATAAAACTTGATATGAGCAAGGCGTATGATAGGGAGGAGTGGTGTTATTTAGAAAGAATCATGGGGGCTCTTGGTTTTGCACAAAAGGTGACCGATCTTATCATGAAATGTGTCTCAACTGTTTCTTTTTCAGTTCTTGTGAATGGGAGTCCAAAAGGGCATATTATTCCGAGTAGAGGGCTTAGACAGGGCGATCCCTTGTCTCCCTATCTTTTTCTTCTCTGCACTGAAGGTTTGATTAGTTTGTTAAAGAGGAATGAGGGTCCAGGTATGGTAGAGGGGGTTAGAATTTGTAGAGGGGGGCCAAGAGTCAATCATTTGTTATTTACGGATGATAGTGTGATCTTTTGTAGGGTTGATATTGGTACTAATGAAAAGAAGCAGCTTCTCTTGGATGACTATGAGAAGGTCTCATAGCAGTGTATAAACAAATAGAAGACATCTATGGTCTTTAGTAAAAATGTTGATGAGGTCTTGCAAACAGAAATTATGCAGCTATGGGGTGGAAGTTCTACACAGCAGTATGAAAAATATTTGGGGCTACCACCAATGGTTGGGAGATCAAAACAACGGGCTTTTTCTGGTATTAAACATCGGTTGTGGCAAAAACTTCAAGTTTGGAAAAGGAATATGATTTCTCAAGGAGGTAGAGAAGTTTTGGTAAAAGCTGTAGCTATGTCATTACCAACTTATGCTATGAGTTGCTTTTTACTTCCAAAGTCTTTGTGTCATGAGTTAGAGATGATGATGGCTCGGTTTTGGTGGGGTAATCAAGCTCAAGGAAAGAAAATTCATTGGGCTAGTCGGGATAAACTTTGTGTTTCTAAATTTCGTGGTGGTTTGGGCTTTAAGAAACTTAGTGATTTCATCTTGGCTCTACTTCAAAACAAGGTTGGCGGCTTCTCACATAACAGAATTCTCTCCTCTATCGAGTGTTTAAAGCAAGGTACTTTCTAAATTGTAATTTGTTTGAGGCCAAGATTGATATTAATGCATCTTATGTTTGGAAGGGTATTTTTAGTGCTGTGCCTTTGTTAAAATCTGGTTGTATGTGGAGAGTGGGAAATGGTAGAAGTATTAGAGTTTCTCTCGACTCTTGGATACCTGGTTGTGGACAAGATGAGGTTCAGGGAGCTATGGAGCAGCTGAATAATGATACTTTGATGGTTCATGAATTAATTGAGGAAAGTACAGGTTGGTGGAAGATTGATGTGGTTAGAGCTCTCTTTGATCCAAGGTTGGCAAATTTGATTCTGAAAATTAATATCTGCTTATCTGAAGAAGACTCTTGGTTTTGGGCTTCGGAACGAAGTGGTTCTTACTCAGTCAAGAGTGGCTATAAGGTATTACAGTGGGAAGCTTCTCAGAATCTAGGTGAGGGGTCCAAATGTGAACAGATTTTGAAGTTTTGGAAGTGTTTATGGCAATTGAAGATTCCCCAAAAAATGAAGATTTTTGCATGAAGGGCATGCCACGAATACTTGCCTACTTTTCAGAATTTGCGACGAAGGAAGATAAAGGATGATGATAGATGTGTGTTCTACAATCTGTGTTCTGAAGATACAGCCCATGCATTATTTTTCTGTCCTATAATTCATGATATGTTTCTGCAGTATTTACCTTCTTTGCGAAACTTACAATCTCCTTTATCTTTTTGGGATTTGGTGCTGCATGTTAGAGATAAGGGTGGTGCTGAAATGCTTGCTACATTTTTTGTTATTTGCTGGGCTTTATGGTATCGCAGGAACCGGTTTTTATATGAACAAGTGGTGCATCAATGTACAACTGTGGTAAATAACGCCTTTTCCATGCAATCTGCTTACAAACAGGTGCAAGTATTTGATGGTTTTGGTAAGGAAGTAACAAAGGTGCTCTGTTGGTCTCCTCCCCCACCGGATTTCCTAAAATTAAATGTGGATGGTGCTATCTTCCCTGATCAACATAAGGCAGGTATTGTGATTATACTTCGGGATGATAAAGGCTTTGTGGTTGCTGCTTGTAGTAAGTTAGAAGGTGATATTGTTTCTCCAGAGTTTATTGAGGCAAGTGCAATGTTGAGGGGTTTACAGTTTTGTGCTCAATGGGGTGTTCAAAAATTGGTGTTGGAAACAGATTGTTTACTTCTTGTAAATGCTTTGCACTCCCAAACTGAGTTTTTCACAGATTTTGCATTTCTTCTCCATGATATCGACGAATGTTGAGGGGTTTTCAAAAGGTTCAGATTCTACATGTCAAACGAATTGATAATGTAGCAGCGCACTAATTAGCGAGAAGTGCATGGAATGTTGAGGATATTGTAATGTGGTAGGGATCTTGTCCTTCTTTTGTATCACAAACTGTATGGCTTGATAGAAATAATTTCTTGTAAAGACTTTTTTATTTGGAATGAATGATTCATTGGTTATAAAAAAAAAAAAAAAAAAAAACAATTAACAAAGAAAACATTTTTCACACGGATAATACCTAAAATGCGTGAGAATTACGCTGTTAGCCAGCCTGTTGCTTGGTCAGTCGGTTGTATGCGGTCAATGTAGTATTCACAAGATCGGACGGCAAGAAGAATTCCTAGAATATTGCGTGCAAACAACGCACACCGACGTGTCAAGTTACACGTGGTCGCATATTACCCGTCAATCTTCAAGTTGTTATCCAATTGCAACCACTCATTGCGTCATATAATTGCAACCACTTATTTTTTTAATATTTTTCTTATAATAAATATGTGTTATAAGATAAGAACAACTTAATTAATTTAATAAAATTAAAATTAAAAAATTAAAAAAAATTAATTTTTTTAATATATAAAATATATAATATGAGATGATAAATAATATCACTCAATAAAAAAAACTACTTATTTTAAAAAATAAAATAAAATTTTATACATTATTTTCAAACTACGCATTAAATATAACTTTTTAATTTTTAATTTTCTTTCTTATTAAATATGTAGGAAAGCTTAAAGTAGGAACGTATAGGTGAAGATGATAAATAAGAAAGCCTCGTAAATTAAAAAAAAAAAAACCCACAAAAGGGAAAGCTTCTTGCCATCGTTGACGCTTGTTGCGCCTACCCCTCCTCGATTCCTTCATGTTTTTCTTGCAGATCTCTTCTTCATGGCTTCTCTGCCATGCCTTTCGTTCTCAAATACGGCTAGATCGCTTCGAGAGCTACGCATCGGCAGCTTCAAGAGGTTGAACCGATTGACTCTGCAAAATATTTGGTTTGACTATCCCTAGCTTGGGAATCTTCATTACGAGAGATTTGATTCAAGGTTTGGATGCGGTTTAATTATCTTCTGTCGTTGATTAATAGTTATGTGACTTTGGAATCGATCCCTAATATATAACTTTCTAATCGGCTTTATTTTTCTTGTTTTTTCCAGATCTCTCGAGTAATCGCTTCACTTTTGAATCTTTGATGGATGTGATTCATTTTTTTCTTAGGTTTGTTCCTCGTTAGATCATTGTAAGTTATCCTCGCTGGAATGTTTCCCTCTCTACTCGGTCTTATTTGACTTTGAAAATTGTAAAATTCAAGAGGAGACGGGAAGTACTTTTGTTTTGTCTCAGATCGTTGTAGGGACGTCTATAATTTTGGACAGAGATGGTGTTCAGTTCATGCAGCTTTTGGATCCGAAGGCAATTTACACCTTCGCTATCACGGAGTTAGACGATTTCACAGCAAGGGTTCCTGGTTGCTGGCCCCCCGTAGGTTCATGATACGTGTGAGCACAATAATGAAGATGTTGCTATGAAAATCATTTGTTGCCGCCGTTATATGTAACTCGATGATGTAAATGGATGTATAAGACTTAGTCGGGACGTAAGGGCCGAGTTTGAGTTGGCTTGAGTCCCGATTCATCGTTGTTATCCGACCTTTGCCATGACAGGTGCGCTTGCATGGCGGGTCACAGCAAACATAATAAAAAAGTGCTACGTTTTTTGTTGTGATGGGGGAGATCGCACGGGAGTTTGCCCGGGGTCTCCCCACCGCTTTGTGCCGTTGTCCTGTGCTGCCTTTTCTGCGTTCGTTTTTATTTTAGCTCGCGACGCTCATGATTTCTTGCTTACCAGATGAAAGAGATAGCTGAGCTACGTCAGCAGCATTACTTGCAAGTCCTCATGGCTTTTGAGGTATACTTTATCAAAATTTCCTTTTATTTCCAACGGGATATGGGCTATTCAATTCATTCAAGTTATGTCTTAGAAAAATATAATTACTTGGACAAAGAACATTCGGAAATTTAGCCATGAAAAAGATATTTACCTGGAAAATGGTCCTCCATTAGAAATAATTTTGGTTTGAAGAATTTGAGAAAAGTGCATTTTCTTAGTAATTTGAAAAATAGAATTGATAAAATATTAATTGTGGTTTATTGGAATTGTTGGCAGTGGGCTATTTGGGGAGTTCTTCGAATACTCTGACAGGTGTTTTCATGGTAGGGGGTTTTTGGATTTATTCATATTCAAAAAAACTATGGTTCCCCCCAAATAATAAAGCAAACAGTATTGTAGTTGTATGCTATATAGGGTTTATTATTTAATGTCGAATGCCTTATCTTAATAAAGGAATCTTTGCAATTTAATGTTTTTTTTTTTTATAAGTAAACAATCGTATTAATAAAGGATAGGCAAAGTCAAGTACACAAGAAGGTATACAAAGGTTTAGGCCTATCTAGGTCGTTACGGTGGAAACTGGAAAATCCTGGAAATTTAGACCATTAAAGTCAACAGCTAGAGCCCAAAGAATAAGGTACGGAAAAGTAAAGATCTAAGCGCCGCTAGTTAAATGCATTTCAATGACTACGATTACACTGCACCATCCGTCATATCTGATATCCCAATTTTCTTCATCACACCCTCCATGGCGGCAACACCGTAAGTTCGTGAAATAAATTCAGATACTATGTTGCAATTAGTCAGTCACCCATAGGGCCAGCTTTTGTCAATAGCTTGTTCACCTTTTTTAGTTGCTTTGATTAGGAGCCTGTCTTGTGTTTATGCATGCTTACAGCTTATGTTCTGTACTTTGTTTTGCTAAGCTTGTACATTATTATTGTGTTTTGGAATCGTATATGTATTCTCTCCTCTGTCATCCATTGTACCAGCAATTTAAGAAGACACAGATGTAATTGGGAGAATTTGTGTGGTGGATTTCTGCAACCCTTTGAGATCTTCAATCGTGTATACCTGTATTTAAATCGTTTTGGGGATTAGATTTTCTTTTGCGGAGGTTGAAGACGTGGAAAAGGTGTCCAGCACCATGATTTTATTGGCAACAAACAGTACTTGAAGGTTTGGTTCCTAAGATAGCTTTGACTTCTCTGGTGCTTCTTAGTCGTAGCAGATTCTTCAAAGTAGCTTTGTGCATGATATGCAACATCTGAGGTGATGTTGCTATGACTATCGTTTGTTTCTGCTGTTATATGTAACTCGATGATGTAAATGGACGTATAAGACTTAGTTGGGACGAAAGGCCCGAGTTTGAGTGGGCTTGAGTCCTGATTCATCTTTGACATCCGACCTTCGCCATGACACATGGTGGGTCACAACAACTATAATAAAAAAACTATTTTTGGTTTGATGGGGAGAGCACATGGGAGTTTTCCTGGGGTCTCTCCCCACCGCTGTGTCCTATTGTCCTGTGCCTGCTCTTTCTGTGTTAGTCTCTATTTCAGCTCGCGAAGCCCATGATTTCTTACTTACCAGAAGAAAGGGATAGCTGAGATACATCAACAACCTTACGACACTCGCAACTCCACGTGGCTTTTGAGGTATGTATACTCCATCAAATTTTCCTTTTTATTTACAACAATATCTTGGCTATTCAATTCATTCAACTATAGATTTTAGTATTTATATTTTATCTTACTTATCAAAAAAGAAATAAAGAAAAAGGTTTTAGAAGTTATGTCTTAGAGAAAGATATTTACTTGGACATACAATATTGGGAAATCTAACCGTGGAAAAGCTATTTTACTTGGACAAGGTGCTCCATAAATGGTCTCAAGATACAATTAACAAGTATTAGCATATTAGTCATGTTATGACTTATAAAAAAAAAGCATATTGGTCATGTTATGCCTTAGAAATGATCTTAGGTTGAAGAATTTGAGAACCATACATTTTTTTAGTAATTTTAAAGATAGAAACGATAAAATATTAATTGTGTTTTATTGGAAATCGTTGGAAGTGGGCTAGTGTGGGAGTGCTTAAAATCTTCTGACATTGAAGGTTTTTTGGCATTTTTCATATGTGAAAAGACTGGTTGCCCTCAAATAATACAGCACAAAGTATTGTAGTTGTATGTTATAGGGTTTTTTATTAGATTCTGAATGCCTCTAACTAAGATAAGTGCATTTCAATGGCTGCAATTACACTGCACTATCAGTCATCCGATATCACAATTCAGTTCACTTGGCCCTCAATGGCAGCAACACCTATAAGTTCCTTGAAAGAAATTCATATAGAATGTTGCAATTAGTCACCATGATCAGTCATATGGGGGTACAATTACTTAGCTAAGAAGCAATGCTAAGGTGACCAAATTCGTGGGATCAAATTCGTAGGCCTTAATGCTAGACTCACAGAAGAACAACTTTCATGAAAGAAACTTTATGAGAAGACACTTACAAGATCGTTGAATAAGGCGTGCAAAAGAGCTTAGAAAAGTTGTCTGAGAATATCTTTTGTGTTCTTTCAAAGAAAAGTGTAAAGGAGATGATTTGCGTGGGAAGTGGACTGGAGGTCTTCTTATACAAGTTATAAAAGATGATAAGACTGGAATGAAACTTGAGTGTTGGTCTTTTTCTATCCAATACAATCTAAAATCAGTCCAAGATATTTTCTCTAGGTGGAGTGTAAAAAGGAAGGAGTGAGGTGGCCTTGTAACCCTTCTCTTCAAATCTGATCAGCCATGTGGGTGCAATTACTTAGCTAAAAAACAATGCTAAGTTGGCTAAATTCGGATTAAGATCTATCCATTAGCTTGATAAAAAATTTCAAAATATAACACTCTCCAGTTGAACTTTTGGAAAAGGATTTTATCCACCCTTGTTCTTCACTGTGGGGAGCACTTATGCTATTTGTGAAGAAGAAAGATAGATCTATGAGGACATGCATAGACTATAGAGAGTTGAACAAGTTGATGATTAAGAATAAGTATTCGTTATCCAGGATCGATGATTTGTTGGATCAATTGCAAGGAGCAACAGTGTTTCAAAGATCGACTTGAGATCCGGATATCATTAGCTGAAAGTCAAGGAACAAGATGTGCTGAAAATTGCCTTTAGGACAAGGTACGGCCACTTCGAGTTTTTGGTGATGCCTATTGGGTAAACCAATGCTCCAGCCACATTCATGGACTTGATGAACAGAATATTCAAGCCCCATCTGGATGGTTTTGTTGTTGTTGTATTCACAAATGACATCCTAATTTACTCGAAGAGCGAGGAGGAACACATAAATCATCTAAGTATGGCCACCTTAGCATTAAGCCCACGAATTTGGCCACCTTAGTATTGCTTCTTGACTAAGTAATTGTACCTCCACATGGCTAATCAGATTTGCTCAAGAGGACCTAGAGGGTACTTGAAGTGATGGCTACAAGGTTATTTCACTTTTTTCATTCTACACTCCACCTAGAGGAAATATCTAGAATTGATTTTTGTATATTGTGTTGGGTATAAAAGACCACTCAAGTTTCATTCTAGCCTTACTATATTCTATAATTTGTGTAAGAAGCCCTACAACATACTTTCCATGAAAATCATCTATTCTTTACACTTTTATTTGAAATAACACAAAAGACATTTTCGGACAGTTAACACCTGATTCAAAACTCTTGTAAGTGTCTTCTCACAAACCTTCACGAAAGTTGTTCCTTTGTGAGTCTAGTTTATATGGATACCTTATAAACAACCCCGTAAAGGTCATTTTGGTATATAAAGTGGAGTGTTATATTTTGCAGTTTTTTATCAAGCTAATAGATAGATTTTGGTCCAAAATTTTTATGGAGTACTGTTAACTTGTGTATATAATTATTGGTTGAGGATTTGTTGCATGATTAAAGGTTTTAATGATAGATTTTTTTATATCTAGAAGCTCAGAAACTGGAAGAGGAAAAACATTTTTTGTTTTAAGAAAGTTTGGATCTTTTGTAATTTAAACCTATTCCAATGACTGATATAATTTTATTGGAGGATATTAAGTCTCTTATATACATATTAGAATATTAGTTTGAAGATATTTGATTTTCTATTCAAATAAGGTATCCATGTAAACTAAACTCACAAACGAACAATTTCATGAAGGAAAATTTGTGAGAAAACACTTACAAGAGCTTTGAATTAGGCGTGTAAAAGAATTCAAAAAAGTTGTCCGAATGTCTTTTGTGTTCTTTCAAAGAAAAGTGTATTTGGGTGGGAAGTGGGCTGGAGGGTTTTTTATTCAAGTTATTGAAGATGATAAGGCTGAAATGAAGCTTGAGTGTTGGTCTTTTCTATCCAATACTAAAATCAGATTAAGATATTTTCTCTAGATGGAGTGTAGAATTGAAAGAGTAAGGTGACCTTGTAGCCCTTCATTTCAAGTACCCTTTAGCCAAGAAGCAATGCTAAAGTGGTCAAATTCGGATCAAGATTTATCCATTAGCTTGATAAAAAACTCCAAAATATAACACTCCAGTTGAACTTTTGGAAAAGGATTTTATCCGCCTTCGTTGTGGGGAGCACGTGTGCTATTTGTGAAGAATGGGTCTATGAGGATGTGCATTAGACTATAGAGAGTTGGACAAGGTGACGATTAAGAAGAAGTATCCATTACCCAGGATAAACGATTTGTTGGATCAACTGCAAGGATCAGTAGTGTTTTCAAAGATTGACATGAGATCTGGGTATCACTAGCTGAAAGTCAAGGAACAAGATGTGCCGAAAACTGCCTTTAGGATAAGGTATGACCACTTTGAGTTTTTGGTAATGTATTTTGGGTTAACCAATGCCCCAGCCGCATTCATGGACTTGATGAACAGTATATTTAGGCCCTATCTGGATAGTTTTGTTGTTGTAGTCATAGATGGCATTCTAATTTACTCGAAGAGCAAGGAGAAACACAAAAATCATCTAAGTATGGCCACCTTAGCATTGCTCAATCGCTAAGTAATTGCACCCCTACATGGTTGATTAGATTTGCTCAAGAGGGCCTGGTGGGTACCTGAAGTGAAGGTTACAACGCTACCTCACTCTTTCCATTCTACACTTCACCTAGAGGAAATATTTTGAACTGATTTTTGTATATTGTATTGGGTATAAAAGATCAACACTCAACCTTTATTTCAGTCTTATCTTTCATAACTTGTGTAAGAAGCCCTCTAGCCTACTTTCGCAAATCATCTCTTCTTTACATTTTTTTGTAAAGAACACAAAAGACATTATCGGGCAGTTTTTCTAAACTATTTTACACGTCTGATTCAAAACTCTTGTAAGTGTCTTCTCACAAAGTTTATTTCATGAAAGTTGTTTCTTTGTCAGTCTAGTTTACATGAATATCTTATTTGTTCCATTTGAAGATCGTTTGTTCGGTCAAATGTTGTTTAAACTCCAGAAAGGTCATTCTGGGCGATAAACAGAAGTGTTATATTTTAGAGTTTTTGACCAAATTAATGGATAGATCTTGGTTCGAAATTTTTATGGAGTACTCTTAACATGTGTATATGATTATTGGTTGAGGATTTGTTGCATGATTAAAGGTTTTGATAAAAGATTTTATTAGATCTAGAAACTTAGAAACTGGAAGAGGAAAAATAGTTTTTGTTTTAAGAAAGTTTGGATCTGTTGTCATTTAAACCTATTCCAATGATTTTGATAATTTTATTGGAGGATCCTAAGCTTCTTATATACATGTTAGAATATTAGTTAGAATATATTTGATATTATATTCAAATATATGAATTTTTAAGCAAAGAGATATTCAGATAGGTCAAAGAATTGATGCCTTTAGCTAAATTCATGTTTTGGTTGATTGTTAACAATGTGATCTTGAGTTTAAAGTTTAGTTTTGTTTTAGGACATATTTTTAAATCATGTGATATTTTAGTTTGAAGATCATATTTTTATAAGTCATGGATCAAAAGGTTGAGGCCAACATTTATCAGGAATTTGGTACCGTTTTAGTTACCCTGATTTGGAGCCTGTCATGTATTATATATCCCTAATAGCTAAGGCTCTGTACTTTGTTTTGCTAGGCCCATACATGATTATTTTGTTTGGATCGTACATGATCTATGTCATCCATCGTATCTCAGCAATGAGCAGCACTACACTTTTCGAAAAAAGCTCCCGAATACACTTCTCGAACAGCACATTTCAGTTTTTTATTTATTTTTTCTTTTTTTCTTATATTTTTTTAATCATCATAAATATTTAAAAAAAAAAAAAAATTCACAATATTATTAAAAAACACTTTTTTAATCATTATGGAAAAAAAATCATTTGGGACACTTTTTGAATCCCGAATTCGGGACGTTTAGCATTTCTCCTCAGCAATTTGAGAGGACACGACTATGTAATGGGCGGGACTTGTCTGGTGCATTTCTGCAACCTTTTGAGATCATTAATTTGTATACCCGTATTTAAATCGTTTTGGTCGCATAAAACTTGGAAATGTGTCCAACGGCATGAGGCCATGGCGAAAGACGACTTAAGGTTCGATTCTTAATATAGCTTTTGAGTTGCTACAGATTTCTATACTTTAGTGATGGTTATTTATCTTCAACAGTCGCATTGTAAGCCATTATGATTACAATTTATTATATTCGCGAGCAAGGATAATTTGGTAGAAGATTATTTATTAATAATCTTTGCAATTTAATTTGATGGAAGACTAAGGATTGATTTGGATAGTGAGTTAAGTTGATATTAGAGTTGGATAAAATATTATTAAAATATTATTTTTGTTTTAAGATTTGAAAAAGTTGAATTGTTTATTGTATTTTGTTTAAAAGTTTAGAAATATTGTAATGATTAGATGAGATGAGTTGAAGATAGTTTACTGTCCAAATTAGGCCTAATTTATTCAGAGTTATCATGAATCATCATGACAATAAATAGACATTGAGCAAGTAGGCCCGGTATGTTGAGCTAGTGGTCATGCTTATTTTTGGTGAAAGTAAATAAACTCCACCTTTTAATTTTGGCAATGTCTGAATATGCTATCAATTAATTGCTATGTATTCTCTATTCCCTTTTTTGTCACTAAAATGACAACTAGTCTTACACCTTAACAAATATGAAATTAAGGTTGTTCATTCAAGTCATTTTTGTTTTTGTTTTTGTCTTTGTTTTTTTTCTTTTTGGGGAATATTGATAACTGGATTCTAGATGCAACTTTCGGATTGAATAAAATCTTGTCTGAAAATCGCGTCACCCAACCCTGGAGAAATTGATAGCAAATACAAAAGGATCTTGGACATATAGTTGATCTTGCTAAAAAGTTTTGGCTCGATGTCTCCCACACCTCCATGGTGTACTCCTCGTCTTTGTCTTCAACCATCTCATTCTCTTCATGGTTTGGTGAGGGGGTGGCGGCTTCGAGGCTTCGTTACGGTGGCAATGTCGTCCATGGTCAACTCCACCAAAGATCCCGATTCAAGTGTTATCCTACATGCATTAATAAATACATAAATAATTGAATATATGTATTGTCTCTGTGGCTTTCACAGAGAAAAACAAAGTAAACGAGGTTTTATATCTTGAGGCATCAGATGAGCAACGGTGATGATGGCCCAACTGGGGTTCTAGAAATCTATATAACCTTTTTTCTTGTGGTTAACTATTTAATGTACAATGCAACATCGTACAGAGAGTATACACCTCATAAAATGGTGATTGTGGGCATATTTAATTGTTCTTATTTATTTGATGATAAATGGTTTGCTATTTCATGGGAGAATGTATACATTGTGTAGACCTCAGAAATTCTGTTTGATGACATTATTTTTTATTAATTCGACCGTTTCTTGAAACTTCAAGCAACTTATAACTTTAATTGGCTCTACCTTCTATTTTCACTCACATTATCTCTTTGTTTTTTTATTCTATCTGTGCTAAAAACGTAATGGGGATTCTGGTTTGAGGTTTTTGGCTTGTTTCTTTGTTCCAATGCCGTGCTTGATTTGATGAACATCGTCTCCTTGTCAATCATGCAAGTATCAAGCATGAACAAAAACATGCGTGAGAGCGAAGAATGAAAAAAATGAGGCCTAGATTTTATGGGAGAAAATATGGCACAATGATATACTGCTCGTAGGGCTTGTCGGTGTGGTTGGTCTCAAAGATCGTGGTTGGTCTCAAAGATCATGGAATAGTGAGGGAAGTGGTCGCATTTGTAGCAGAAAGGGGCATATCCAGATCTTGGCGGTAAAGTCCACGCACGCGAGAAGGGGTTAAGGACGGCAGAACAAGTATTGCATATGAATGGAGCATGAGGGTGGGTAGGGATGTCCAAGCAGTAAGAGCCTTGGATTTGGTAGTATGCTCCTTGGTTTGAGGTCCAACTCTTGGGTGCAAACAATTCTTATGGCCATTGGAGTGGGTGATTGTCTGCATCCGATTGCCGGGTGGGCGAATTGATGCCACCAACATCCGACAACACATTTTTTTACAAAAAGATCCAATAAAATTGCATATAATCAATAAATAGGGGTACTACCCACATATGCGGGGGCTGGGTCAACCCTTCCCCACACCTTGCCCCCGCATATGCGAGGGGTAGTGTTTACACCCCCGCGCCCGTGAGGTGAGGGCTGCCCTGTGTTGAGAGGCTGGGGTGGGTGAGATGTTTGCCCTGCCCCCCGCCTAGTCTAAAGGTACTCATGGCCCATTGGGCCTAAAAATTATTTTTGGGCAAAAAAAAAAAAATAACTATTATATAATTTAAATTGTAAATTAAAATTTATAAATATAAACATAATTTAAAAACTAATAACTAATAACATAGTTTTTAAATTTGTTAGACTGGTATTCATAAGATTGTATTGTCTTGGCCTCTTATAAGAAAATTGGCTTAAAAGGCTAAGGCAATACAATCTTGTGAATATAAGTCTAACAAATTGTATATACATTTATATTTACTAGGTAAGGAGCAACGTGCAAAGCACGTTGTCTAGTTAGTGAAACAATTTTTTTTTTTTTATAAAAATAATATGGTTTTAAAAAAAAAGAATTAATGAATAATTTAATGATTGAAAAAAAATAAAATTTAGTAAATATAGAAATGAAAAGTATAATAATTAGAGAGAATGGGTCAGTAGATCAATACTGATCAATGCTGCCATTTTTAGAGTTGACGGAGACGAATGAAGAAAAATCACTTTTACCCCTTATCACATAATATCTTATCGTTCATAGGTCATATATATACATATGTGATATTATTTATTGTAGGTTATCTGGATGAGTCTCTTAATTAAATCGTATTAGATATTTTTTAAAATTGGATATCATTATTATAATCCTCAAATGTCATAATCATTTCATCATCTTATGATGTGCTATTTTATGATTATATGTAAATCATTTATTATATTTTATTTATAAATCTATCATTTAATGTAAAATTGGCAATGGATAGATTTTTTTTATATATAATTACATATATTGAATTTAATTTCAGAGTTAGTGATCACTACAATACATGGGAATTGGAATAATATAAAATTTATAAAACAATATTGTTCACATATCAAAAATCATTTGACATCACCTAACATCCAAACATAGTACTACCATGCAAATTACATCCACTAATAAGAAGGAAACGTAATAGTTACTTAAATGACAATGCATCAATAGCAAAAAGGGCACCTTCCTTGATAAATGAACTCAAGAAAGTATCAGAAAGCTTTTGCAGGATCATCTCAACGATATGTAGAGCTACTAAGAGCACATGCTGATCCTTTCGATTGAACACTCCGGCCAAAAAACTGCTGATTAGAAAAAAAAAATCTTCAGTTCAAGAGAAATATTATCAGGATTAATACTATAATCACAAGATAGCCTGGTTCACCTTAAAATGTTGGTATTCTTAAGTAATTCAAGAAGCATGTTAGATTTGCTGAAATAAACTAACTTGTTGATAATAGAAAGGCACCCATAGCAAACATATAAATTTGCACCAGAATTAACTACTTGTGCAAGGGGTGAAGGCAACATTACCTGGTATGGAGATGAAATGACGGGCAGACCAACTGACGCGAAACTGCAGGGATCGTGGCCTCCATTCAACAAGACATGGAGAGAAGCAGCACGAGGGATGAAACGGTGGGCTGAAGACGTGGGCAGAGGTCTGAAACGCAGACCTGGATGCAACGCAGAGGCTGGATCGTGGCCTCACAGCGTGGCTCACAGCAGGGCGACTCAAAACGCATGGCAGGAGACTTGCAACGCAGGAACCTGAGCTGGAGACGCGTAACGGGAAGGCTGAAATGCAAAGGCTGAAACGGGGGGCACTCAGAGTATAAAAAGAGCATTTCTCCGTGCGGGTCTCTTCTCTTTTTTTTTTTTTTTCGGCAATCTTATTTTTTTCTGGGGTTTCTTAGTTCGCTTTTCTTCGAGGGGATTTTCGGTTTCAGACTTTTGTTTTCTTTAGAGGAATTTACTTTATCAGCTGTGGAGATTCTCGATTTTTTCAACAGTTTTGTTATGCACAAAACAGTTTACTTGTTTTAATTTCTATTTTCTTGAGAGAATGATGTTAGGCTAAGTTTACAGCTTGAGCTACAAGATATGGACTCTCTTGCACTAAACTACTGATTAGAGTGATTATGATATGATAAAAATCCATTTTATAATTTTGCAAGTTGATTTTGTTGAGATAAGTCAAAACCAAAAACTCTTGTTCATGGTTAGTATTCATAGTAAATTTATTTGCACTTTATAGATACTTTAGACTGAAAATCTGGTAGTAAATCTTCATTTTTCGATTGTTAATGCTTAGACAAGATTGACAATTGAGTTATAGAGTTAGACCTCTTAATTAGACTTTGAAAAAGGAGGAAACATTCTTGTAGCCCAAGTGTTTGACATATTGTGTCACTTGTTTTGATATTACTGCAAGTCTGCAATCTCTACATTACTTGCACTCATTTCTCTAGCATTCAATTTCTTTTCTCATTTCTTTCTATTTCCATTCATTTTTAAGTCTACAAGCATTTAGAAAATTATTCAAAATAATACAGAAAAGATCCAAACCACTCTTCATTAATACACTTCAAATCAGTATATAAATATACTTTTCTTGTTTCTCTTCTTGGTTGCATAAATACCCCTTTCACCAACAAGCTCCTCACACAAAATACACTTCATTATATGTTTGCTCAGCATGAATACTATTGTCTATGTGGAAATGACCATGAAACTCATCCATGTACTACTTTAATAGCTTCTGTACTTGGAAGAAAGATTTAGAAAGCCATCATGCATGTGAGAGATTTCCATTGATTAAGGCTTAGAGAGTCCCCTACGAACAATATTCTCTTCCCCTTAAACCTTCTCAAGAAATCCCGACCATTGAATCTGCATGCATATGTACAAGACATGCAAAAAATGATCATATATATAAATTAAGACGGACGTTATGTACCGGCCTGCAGTTAGGACGTTAGATCATGGACACAAGATGCAGCTAATAAAATTAGTTCAAAACGCTGCATAGCTGGCTTGCGGCATAATTAATAATTATGTGTCATGATCAAAGACATTCGAAACACCACCTAATTAAACACATTCTTTACATAAATTGAACAATATACAAATTCAGCATTCAATTGGCAAGCTCTTATCATGAGAATTGCATATTGAAAATCAGCAAGTTTATAAACATCATTATTTACATAAATATTATTAGGTTTGACATCTAGGTGAGCAATTCCTCTTTCATGTATAAATTGCAACGATTTCTGAGTGCAGTCCTGTGCAATCTTCATGACCTATACATATGAAGAGAATCATAAAAAGAAGAAATTTATCCTAATATGAAAATGAAAAAATGTTATAAAAAATAAAAATAAAAAAACTGAAAATAGAAAATTACAATCTCAGGTCTGCAACCTATGCACTAAAAGTTGTAGGAGACTTAAATTGGCTAAACAACAAAAATTTCACTTCTATCTTATTTATTATTTATATAGACAGAAAATCATATCTTTTTTTAACGAAAAAAATTGTCCACAGAAAATCATATCTAATCATGAAAAATATTAACATATTACTTACTTCCGCAGCTCTTCCATCAGAACTCCTCTTGACCTTCTCAATGGTTGGCAACGACCTCTTAATCATCAAATTATTATGCAGAGGAACTTTTTGAACATCCTGTCAATATCAACAGTTTCCGTTATTGCACTCCAAATTACAACATTGATATTGCACCCTCAAAAGTACTAAAAAATTGGAATGTACACCCTTAGTCAATATTCGAAGATCAAGATTGTGTCATGTCGCCCTATTTTCACCCCATTTTCATTCAATAGGCAGAACTGAGAAAAGAGTTTCTTTTTTCAAGTTTTAATAGTTGAAGCCTGCAATATGTGAAACACCTATTAGCTGAAGGATGGAAACTGTATTTTCTCTAAAAGAAAACAAAGCTTATACACATGAAAATTCAATCATCAATCACAAATCCTAACAATTATAAAGAGCACATCAACCAACTCACCAAAAAAAGTAATAACAAGCAAACAAAACAATGGAAAATACACTTTCCTTCAGCAAACCACTGGGTCATATTCCTTTAGCAATACCTAATAAATTATCTGCTCATTGAAAAATACCAGTTTTTTTTTTTTTTTTTTTCTAGGTGACAGGTAGGGAAATCCAGCTCAGCTCTTACCCCCGAGGTACAGGGGTCATTGCCATTGGTCAAAGGCCAGTGGGAAAATGAAGTTTTGATTATAAATACAGATGTATATACTCAACATGCCTTGTACATGTGAACGGGTGAGAATAACAAAGATGCTGGATTCTTTTGCACGTTTTCACTCTAAATTTTGGAGAAACAGTTTATTTTTAATATTTATTGTTACAAGAGAATGCATCAGCAGAAAAAATTTATTATGGCTCAGGTTATAGATAGACATCATATAAGAGTAACACAACTGGACCATACAGCTATCTTAGGAGTTCAAATCATTTATATGCGAGCTAAACCAACTCAGATCTATAGAATAAGCAGTTCCAAGTAAAAAACTGATGAAGAGAGCCAAAAACAATGGCCATGAACCAACAATCCATCCAAGCCAAAAACTTTGTTAGAAAAGAAAGGAGACAATAAGCATGCATTCAGTCAAGAATCCAGATCAATGCTTGAATCTTTCAAACCATGGAAAATGTATCCTGAATAATGGAATAAAGAGAGGAATCACAAAATTTTACATCTTAAAAATGAAAATTCAGGAGTATTCTAGTAGACTGTGAATTACATTTAAAAATACATTGGCCACCAACCTATGTCTTTGACATCTTTTAATTAGTAGTTTGGTCTCTACAAATTCTGCACTAATCTGAGGTAAGATCTCTCGGATCTGGGATTTAACGTAAAAATAAATCCAGATTCTAAAAATTAGAATAAAGCTATAGATCTGCACAACAAAAAAAAAGGATCAAACTTTGTACAATAACATATATCATATTTCTCATACCTATGATACGAGGTCCTGAGCATGTTACGAATTGCAAAACAAAAATTGCATATTGTTCGCATTATAACTTGTATCTGAGTTCTGAATCTGATAATATATTTTTTTATCAGTAATTTTTTTTTCTGTCATATTTTTTTATAAGTAACTGAGAATTTTATTGAACTCAAAAGACATAGCTTAGATAGGACGTATACAAAAGAAACACCTAGCTGAAAATAGAAAAAGATCACCTACTTCAAAATAAAAAGAGATTGAATCTAAAAATAAAAAGGTAATCAAATTATGCAACTTGAAACAAATACAAGTTATAAAACAGCAGACAAAACAAACAGAATCCAAAAGAATTCAAATCATTTATATGCGAGCTAAACCAACTCAGATCTATAGAATAAGCAGTTCCAAGTAAAAAACTGATGAAGAGAGCCCAAAACAATGGCCATGAACAAACAATCCATTCAAGCCAAAAACTTTGTTAGAAAAGAAAGGAGATAATAAGCATGCATTCAATCAAGAATCCATATCAATGCTTGAATTTTTCAGACCATGGAAAATATATCTTGAATAATGGAATAAGGAGAGGAATCACAAAATTTTACCCCTTAAAAATGAAAATTCAGGAGTATTCTAGTAGACTGTGAATTACATTTAAAAATATATTGGGCACCAACCTATCTGTGCAATGAACAGAGCCACTGATTAAGTCATCATCACAATTAATCACCGCTCAAAGAACTTTTAACTATGCACCATATAACTACACATTACCTTCATCAATAAACTAAATAAAGGCAAAACGAAGTATAGAATTAGGGTCACCACATATTTGGTAGTCAACAACCTTCAAGCATAAAAGCACTTGTTCAAGACCAAAATCTCCTCCCCAAAAACACTTCAGTCCAGAACAAGTCTTGCAAAAAGAAAAACCTACAAACGAATCTGAGATCAAAAAGAAAAATGAACCATAAGTTCCAAAATTAAGATAAGGGCTTAACACAATTAAGCAAAGTACAAAAAATTTTATACCTTGTTGGGCCTCAAAAGCATCAAAAGCAGAACCGTGCACCAGATTCAACCCCTGCCTCAATGTTTCCCATTAATTTTTCCAAAGTTCTTTGCAAATCCAACATGTTTTTCACTTGAAAATGAAACTAAAATGGTCGACCATCAATTTCAGGTCTTGGTCGATTCTATATCATGTACTCAATTTCAAAATACTTGAAACAACTCCAGATCACAAAATTCAAACAAACCATATCAGACATCATTTCGAGCATTATCCTCATTCAATAAATAGGAAGCTAGAATATCCTTCGTTTTCATTGAATTAAACAGCACTACCCATATCTTTCGTGAACATTCAATCCAGAATTTCTCCAGTTTCGCCTCACAATTGAGTAATTTGAGACCATGAGGAAAGGTAGCCAAACAAAGAAAAATGGGGTCAGTCAAACAATCACCTCCAAACTCCACCACCCTAACATCTAATTCAAATTACAACACAAGTTTTTTTTTTTGGATAACCAAATCAATGATTATTGCATTACTTATTATTCATTAAAGGAGAAAAATGGTCTCTATGTAAAGATTGTTTTTCTTCTTTTATTTTATTTTATTTTATTTTTCTTATTTTGTTTTCTTCATATTGACCCTCTCCTAGTTCCCAAAATCCAATAAATACTCTATTCTAGAAGCTGATATTACGACGGTATTTCTTGGTCAACATGCAAAAAGTACGAAAAATTAGGATGGAAAAATGAAATTTACCCCGATTGCATGCAGATGTTCTTGAATCGAATCAACTTGTGAAGTACTCAGCAGATCAACTCATTCAGTTTTGTCATCTACCTCAAGGGCTGCATGGGCATGTTCCTCGACAGAATCCACCTCTCCACGGTGCTGGGTATATTTTTGTTGGTCTTTGCAGTACCGTGCTGTCTGGCTTGCTCCGCTACTACTAATGTGCGATCACTGGAAGCGACACCGTGCCAGCCACGGGAGAGATAGAGGCAGAGGGTAACAGATATGGGAAAAATCGACTGTGACACGGCGTGAGTGAGGAGGATGCCATGCGACGGCGAATCTAAGTGGCTGGTTGAGATCCATGGCGGATCTGAGTGCTGAGCTGCAGTGGGTGGCAGATCTGAGTGTCGAGCTGCAGTGGGTCCAAATCGGCCACATCTAAGGCGTGGTGGAGGAGATTAGTTCGGCGATGACCTTTGTTCGGCGATATCGGCTGCAGAGAAGGAGAGAGGGCTCGGGGTGGGGTGTTTCAAAGAAGAGAAATGAGGAAAAAGAGAAAAGAAGAGAGAGAAGAAATAAACAACTTTAGGGTTTTAACAAACGGAAACACTATAACAACGAAGTGAAAGGAAAAATAAACTAACACTGAAAAAATAAAGCTCAACAAAAAAAATGAAGGCACGAAGATCAGAAGATAGAAAATGCAAAGAAGAGAGAAGACGAGATAAAATTTGCTTTGAGAAGAGGAAAGGGAAGATGCAGAGAAAACACGAAAGATAAAAGACTGGAAAAAAACACGCTGCCGACCACCAAAAGACAATTATACCTCTAAATCTATGGAAAATGCACAGTACCTAAGTATTGAATAGCAGGTCAAAATCGATAAAATACAAAAAAAACGGAAGAAAAAACGGAAGGACAAGAATTTACTGTTTATTACTGTAGCGGTTCGATAGCCGCTTATATAATAGAAAAATAGACATAAATATATATATGCCCCAATCGTGGCCCATGGGTAGATATTTTTGGCCCATGGTTGCAACCATGGGTCATAAAACATGCAAACCCACGGTAGCAGCCAAGGGTCTTTAATTTACAAATTCACAGCTACAACTATGGTTTTGGGTTGTAGAGACCCATGGCCAAGCCGTGATCTTATCGTGGTAGATTGCGACTTGGTCATGACCCCTGACAATGGAGAAAAAAACTAGTTTAGAAGAGTAGGAGAAGAAGAGGATAAGAGAAATGAGAGAGAAGAAAAGGCGGTAAATGGCCATTGAGACATAAAATGGAAGGGAAAAGAGAAGAGGGGATATAAGGAGAGAGGATAGAAAGGGAGAGAGGAGAGGAAGGGAGGATTATGAATGCACTGAATGACCATTGTGGCATGAAAGGAAGTGAGAGAAGAGAAGAGGAGAGAAGAAAGGAAGGGAGGACGACGGGGAAGAAGAGAAATGAGAGGAGAGATAGAAAAGTTACGTATTTATAATTAGGATTTTTTTTTCAATATATATGGTACGTATTATATATATATATATATTATGGGCTGAGCGGGGCCAAGGCCCTCCCACCCCTACCTTTGTTGTTGAGTGGCCCACGCCCATTTGATGCGGGAGGGTAACCTTGCCCGCCTAGGCGAGGGCCAGGTACGGGTATGGGTACATAGCCCCCTGGCCTACAATTTTGACTAGTATGACTTGTACTCTTACGATTAATCGATACATTCGGTGTCAATAAAAAAATCATAAAATAATAATTATGTTTTGATTAGTATTTGAATATAGCATTTATTGCGCAATTTGTTATCTAATGATTTACCATCTTTAATATATCTTTGTTATTTGAGTTTAGGGATATGCAATACTTTCTTCTAGTTCACTTGAGTTTAGGGACATGATATGCAATGCCGCGAATAAAGGTCTAGAAACTACGGCTTCATGGTGGTGCGTTGTGGCTATTTGTCGTAAATCAAAGGACAATTCTAATGGTAGTGTGTTGTGATATCCCATATGATAAGGATATGCGTAGGTAGTGTATGAGATTCCACATTGCTTGGGAAAAAAAAGTTCTTACTAATGAGGCTCAAATTGTATTATTAACCAGTCATTTCGAAGTATAAGACCATGTGGCTTGGACCTTTCATTGGGATGTTACAAATAGTATCAAAACTTATCTAAATTAGAAATGTGGGATTTGAGTTGTGCCACTTACGATGGACTGTGGATTGGCCCATATGAGGACATTTAGAATTTAAGGGGGATATTGTGATACCCTATATGATAAGTGATCTACTATAACATATTGCATTTTTTCCCAGGAGGCATTGTGGTCGGAAAAAGTATGGACTTAGTGACAAAAACTCTTTTCTCACCAATTTGTTCCTTAAGAGACTCGTGGCATATAATTGGTGAGAAAAGAGTTTTTTTCCCCCCGAAAAAGATTATTCGTGGGAAAACAAAAGCTTTTACCCACGATAATATTGGTAGATAAAACACCCAAAATTTTGTGACAAATAGATGTAGACATTGCCTTACATTATTTCCCACGATCAAAAGTGGTGGAATATAGCTCTACCCATAATCAATGTTATGGAAAATGCTTGCAAACTATCGTTTGGCCCATGAATAATAATCGTGGCAATTATACTTGTTTCCACATCCGTATTTCGTGGGAATTAACCAAAAGTCACTAAATAAGTATTTCCCACCGGCTTCACTCTTCTTAAAAAGTCTTTTCTCAAAAAACATGCTTATAGAAACTACTAATTTTCCCACAAAGTTTTACAATCAAACTACTAGTATATCATTGTATTGAAGGTACAAAATATCAACTGATCATTAGAAGAATATCAAATATAGGAAAATGCTCAACTAAATAACAAAATCCCAAAACCTGAAGAATTTTAACAAAAAAAATTAGAAATGTAAATTATATATATCATAACAGTTTTACACATCTTTTCACTGGCCAATCAATCAAGGCCTGTTGCTTTATTGCAATGTTTGTAAATAGGGGAGTACACGAGGGAAGCCAACATGGTCAATAATGTTCATAACAAAATCCTTGTGCCTAACTACATGTATACATATTTCCGATTCTCAACACATTACTTAAAACACAAATTACTGCTGCTCTTGTGTGCTCCAATTCATGTAGTGATCCATGAATTGGTTGCTGATAATCTTCATTCATACTTGGTTGCAAAGCCTCTTAGTCCAGAAATATTAGGAGCTCATAATTACCTGAAAAAATCATGTAGTGATCTGTATTAGCCATTTTTGTGTCACATTTCTTATAGGGCAGTAGGGACATATGCTTAGCAATTAGTAGGGAAAGATGATACCAATGAGACATATGGGAAAAAGCAATTACCTAGCTACTAGAACATATTTGCTTAGCAAATTAGTAGGGAAAAATGATACAAACATTGAAGCTGGGACATTATGATTGCTAGTTAAAACTTTCCTATATACAACCACTTTGATTTCATTACTCGAGTTATCATTAAATCAATCCCACCAGTTTAATACCTCCCAAGACACATTTAAACATTACTGGTGATCAACATATTTCCCACTGACCAATATTACGTGGTTTACAACCTCTAATTAAGAGTCATTGAACAAACACTAATGGAGACCTCAACCTAAAAATAGCCCAACAGAGATGCATGTACTAGGATAAGTCATAACTGTCTTCCATGAATAATTAGAATCATTATAGTAGAACTTTAGAATACTTACTCCTGTTTGTGGAATACAACTATGACTAATGAGACGCAAGTAGGTCCTAAAAGATAATCACATACGTACTCTTTTAAATATGACATATCATGGGTGTATGATTTCATATAAGATAACAACAAAAAGGTGGAGAGAGAGAGAGAGAGAGAGAGAGAGAGAGAGAACTATAGCAAACTAGGTTTTCAGTTTCATCCTAGTTATAGTATTAACATATAATATGCCTCATTTTTTTCTGAGGGTAAAGCTTACAATATGAATGTCATACATAAAAATCTGGGTAGTGTCCAATTAGTGGAGAATTGATATCCAAGGTAAGATATATCAAAGCAATTCAAGGAAGCAAAAAAAGTATTGAAGTGTTACAAAATTTCGAATCTAAATAAGTTACCAGCCATACCAGCACAAAGAACAAGGTATCCATTTAAATCTAAATAAACTTACCAAGAGAAAATATCTTAGGAACACAAGGAGCTAAGCACGACAGCTACTTCAAATAATAAACCAGCATAAAGAATCAACAATGGAATATCCACCGAGTGCATAAAGAATCAAACAATGCCATGTTCTACATAGATTTAATTAATTAAGTGCATTAATCACAAATAATTAATGGTCCCAAAAAAAAAAAACCTAGCAAGGGTGATGCATGGAAAATGCCAAATGTCAAGAGTTGAATCTCATGGAATTAATATATATAAATATTTATATATATATATATATTTATATATATATATATATATAAATATATCTACCAATTAACTAGACATAACATAGATGTTAGTGTTATGTATTTTTCTAGTTCGAATCAAGGAAGAAGCTGAAATGTATGACAACTGAAATGTATTAGCAAACAGAGAATAAATGGTCAGGTAGGGTTCTTCAAAATCAGTTATAACTGTGGCGGTATATATGTATTAGCAAACCGAAGTTGCTCAATCAATCCAAATAACACTTTTAACAGCTAAAGTAGTTTTGCAAGTCTAAATAGTTTAAAATCAGCTAGAGTGAACGTTCTAACGTGAAATCTATAAAATATAAAACTTAGAGATACAATAATCTTCCAAAGTCCTTTCAAAGAAAGTCAACTCAATACTCTTACATATTCTCTAAAATTCCAGAAATCTACTTATGCCACTAGGAACTTATCTCAATATTTTCTTATAATCTTAGCTCATTTGCCATTTAGTCTAGCTGCCACAACCATTAAAGTTAAAAAAAAAATTTAAGAAATAAATGAGTAAGTCCACCAACACAATAAAACTTCACGTACCTACTAGCTTTGCCATTAGCAGATATTCTATCGGTGTTCTTCAAAGACCTGCAGAAAAGGTATACAGAGAATTTTCACTGATAATTGAGTTGTTGAGAATGCTAGGTCAGTCAGTCGAGCATAATGCATCTCAAAGAAGTACCTTCTCAGATAAAAAGCACACCCAAGTACACATGATGTATAGAATCGCTTGTCTATATATGAAAACTTCATGAAAAGTTAGCCCACTAGAGTCTATAGAAGCTGTCCAAAGGAAGAGAGTACTGAAAACTAAAGTTTTGAGCTTCTCCAATGTTTGTTCAGTTTTCAATTTCTGATGTTCCTTTCCCACCCAAATACACCATATGCAGGCAGTGTTTGACTTATTGCCTACTTTGATATTTTCAACTCTAACTCCAAGTGTTTAGTTTAATTACTGAAATAAAATACATCCTTCATATGCCTATAATAACAGGTTTGGATAGTGAGATGAGATGATATGGTTTTAGATGAAAGTTGAATAAAATATTGTTAGAATATTATTATTTAATAATATTATTGTAATTTTAGGATTTGAAAATGTTGAATTGTTTATTATATTTTATGTAAAAATTTGAAGATGTTGTAATGATGAGATAAGATGAGTTGGAATGATTCTCGAGTTTCCTAGCCAAAGAGACTCGCAAGGAAAGAAAGAGAGATGAGAGTTTTTGAGGCTAAGGCTTTTTGAAGGAAAATGGAAAATGGTAGCTGACTAGGTGAGGTCGCATGGGGGGGGGGGGGGGGTAGAGAGACTCGCAGTTGCATGGAGAGAGAGAGGAGATTATTATTAGGGGCAAGAAATGAATAAGGGAAAAGAAGGTCTTTTCCTAGGGTTTTAATTTTATTAGCTTTTGCTGCGGGTCCCCCTGATAACTCGCCTTAAAAACTAATAACCTACCAAAAAAAAAAAATCGAGTAAGTTCATTTGTGGCGACAAAAAGTCGTCGCAAAAACGTTTTTCCTCATAAAGCTTTACTTGCTGACATGATCTCGTGATAAAAGGGTTATTTTTTTCCACGAACAGCTTTCGTGTCATCAGTTAATTATTCGTTATGAAAGTATATCTTGGAAAAAAATTCATGGAAAAATACTACATTTGTTGTAGCATGATAATGGTAGGTAGTGAATGAGATCTCATATTGCTTGAAAATGAGAATTTCTTGCCATTTATAATGGTTCTGGTGAGATTCTAATTATATCATTGACTAGTCCTTTTGGAGTATAGATCATGTGACTTGGACCTTCTATTGGGATGTTACAAATAGTATCCGAGCATATCCCAACCAGAAATGCAGAACTTGAGCTGTGCCAACTACAATGGATTGGCCTAAAGAAGACGTTAGGAATTAAAGGGAGGAAATTATGATACCCCTTATGATAAGGATAAACATAGTTACATAAGGGTGGATGGTGTATGAGATTCCACATTCTTTGGGAAGAAGAAGTTCTTATTATTTATAATGGTTCCAATTGTATCATTGATTAGTCCTTTTGGCCTATAAGGCCATATGGAAATAAGAGAAAAAAAATTGAGTGAAAATATTATAAAGTAAAAAAAAATTTTGAATATATTTTTTTTTTTAAATTTGAAAAAGTAGTATTATTATTATTATTTTTGTTGTTTGAGAGTTGAAAAAGTTTTAATGATTAGGTAATGATTTGATACAAATATTTGAAATTGAAAATGTTTTTTATTTAAGTGATTTTTTGGAAGAAGATATATGAGAATATTTGAGAACAATTGTGTTTTCCAACAAACCAGTATAAAAGTGGAGGAACAGTGAAGCTCTGGTTGACTTATTCCTATCAATTTTATTATAGCTCCAATAAAGGAGTCGAATGAAGGAGAAGTGTCTCGTAACTTGACACCAATCTAATGTGAAATGAAGTTTTTTTTTTTTTTTTTTTTTTGTGCGTGTGTGTAGTAAAACCTCCTTTGTATTACTTATGAATTAACTGTATACAAACTATCATGTATAATAGAGTTTTGTACTTCTAATGGAACACTCCATCCAGATCCTTTCCTCAACTAATGAAAAAGAAATTTTTACAAGCTTATGTGCAACTTGGTTACATTCCTCAAATGTATGTTGTACTTTCCAACTCAGTCTGTTCTTCAGCACTCCTTTCACATCTTTAGCCATTTGACCAAATCATTCCCAACTTTTCTTTTCACTATTTACAGTCTTCACAACAATTAAGGTATCTCCCTAAAAAATTACATTCTCCATATTTAGATATGCACAAAGCCTCATTGCTCTCCACAAAGCTTGAAACTCAGCAACCACTGGACTGCAACAACCTACCTTCGAGCAGCAGAGAGATACCAATACCTCCCCTTTATCATCCTTTGCAACAATATCAGTCCCCACTTTACCTTCTTTCTGATTCAATCCAGCATCCCAATTAACTTTCACCTGATCACCACTAGGGGCTTTCCATTTACTACTACCTCTTCTTCTCACAACAGAACACACTGTCCCTCCCTTCATAGGTTTCTGTGCCAATTGAAACTCCTCTAGTGATGATTCAGCTTGCTTAGAAATTGCACCAGGACTAGCAAATTTCTTCTCGAAGATGAAAGAATTTCTTCTAAGCCATACCCCTCTCATAACAACTGCCACCAACTCCATCTCACCTTTTAGCAGTTTCTTTAAAAACATATCTCATAAAGCAAACTGCATCTCAAAACTTGACCCACTTCTATAGAGGGGTCTTCTGTTCAACCCAAACCCCTCTACAACTCCATAGGGCATGAGTAACAGACTCTACCTCTGATTCACAAACAGGGCAGTAAGAGTTTTCCACCACTCTCCTTTTGACCAAGTTTATTCTAGTTGGTAGACAATCATTTAAGGCTTTCCAAAGAAAAACTTTAACTACTCCTGGTACATTTAAATTCCAAATCAACTTCCAATCAAAACTAGCCCCATCTAACTTTTCTCCACTTTCCCTTCTCTTCCTTCCCACCTCTAGATAATAGGCACTTCTCACACTGAATAACCCGTCTTTTGTAGGTCCCCAAATCTGCTTGTCAGGCTTTCCAGAATGACTAATGGGTAGGCTGCAAACAACCATAGCTTCATCCCCATTAAGAACCTTCCTTACTAGTTCTTCATTCCATTCTCCTCTGCTGGAATCAATAAGCTCATTTACTGTCGCATCCCTACTCAGAACAACAACTGGGGATTAAATACAATGAGTAAAAGGAGTTGGGATCCATTTATAACCCCACACCTTTATGTTATGCCCCGTGTTAACTCTCCATATCAAACCTGCATTGAGGAGTTCCAAAGAGCTCCATAAGCTCTTCCAAATCAGAGATAGTTTGTGGCCTAACTTAGCATTAAGTAAGTCAGAGTGTCTAAAATACTTGTCTCTTAACACCATAGCTGCCAATGACTGAGGGTTTGTAAACAACCTCCAACACTGCTTGGCTAGCAAAGCAGCATTAAAGTTTTTTAGCTCTCTAAACCCCAACCCCCCCTCAGCCTTTAAGACCCCCATTTATTACCAGTTTTTCCACCGAATCTTTTTATCATTCTCCTTATAACCCCACCAGAATTTAGCCATAACAACTGCAACTTCCTTACACAACTTCCTTGGTAATCTGAAAGCATTCATGTAGTATTTAGGGACTGCTTGAATAATAGCTTTCAAGAGTACTTCTTTGCCAGCAGGAGACAAAAACTTATTCTTCCAATTATTCACTGTTTGCCACACCCTATCCTTTATACCCCTGAAGAAATTGTAGCGAGACCTACCAACCATAATTGGCAAACCTATGTACTTCTCACAATTTGTAACCAATCTGGCCCCAAGCTCCTTTAGCACTTCTTCCCTCACAGCGAGTTTAACATTGGGACTAAAAAACACAGTGGTCTTTTGCTTATTCAAACTTTGACCCGAGGCCTTTTCATACAAGTCCCAAAATGCTCATTATTTTCCTCCACTCAATCCAACTAGCTCTACAAAAAATAATGCAGTCATCCGCAAACAAAAGATGGGTCACTCTTGTTCCACCTCTAGCCACAACCACACCCTTCAGTTCCTTCTGCTCTTATGCTTGATTAAGCATGACACTCAACCCTTCAGCACACAAAAGAAAGAGGTAGGGAGAGAGTGGATCTCCCTACCTCAAACACCTAATTGGCTTAATCATCTCACCAGGACTTTCATTAGTCAAAACTGCATAAGAAACAGTAGACACACAATCATGATCACTAGCACTCATCTCTCACAGAAACCCAACTTCCTCATAACCTCCCTCAGAAAAGACCACTCTACTTTGTCATACGCCTTTAAAATATCCAGCTTTAGGGCCATACTTCCCACCTTATCATTTTACCTTGTTTCAATAGAATGCAAGACTTAATACGCAGCCACGATGTTATCAGTGATAAGCCTTTCAGGAACAAAGGCACTTTGGTTTATTGAGATGACATCCTTCAACACTCTCTTTAATGTGTTGGCAAGGGATTTTGCAATGACTTTATACATCACATTGCAAAGGTTGATGGGTCTAAAGTCATTTACATATTTTGGCTCTTTTACTTTAGGAATTAAAGCAACAAAGGTGTGATTAAGTCCCCTGTCCATCCTTCTCCCATTTAGAAAATTTAAAGCAGCCTCACACACATCATCCTCTACAATACCCCAGTAAGATTGCTAGAAACATGTCCCATATCCGTCAGGTCTAGGAGACTTGAGAGGACCCATAATCTTTAAGGCTTCTACCACTTCCTCCCTTGTAAGAGTCTGCTGCAAGTAACTATT
This sequence comes from Juglans regia, assembly GCF_001411555.2. Classification (NCBI taxonomy): domain Eukaryota; kingdom Viridiplantae; phylum Streptophyta; class Magnoliopsida; order Fagales; family Juglandaceae; genus Juglans; species Juglans regia. Next base: position 4,041,540 of record NC_049907.1, read on the forward strand.
CATCTCTACTGTGACTCTACCCTTAACTGCATTTAGGAAAGGTTCAATAGTACTACTGGATGGAGCGGCAGTTGTGTAAATCTCAGAAAAATGAACTCTAAAAGCTTCAAAAATCCCTTCTTAATCCAACCTCTAGTTAGACTTGGAATCCAATACTCACAAGATCCTATTCTTTCTTCTTCTTTGGTTTGCACATGCATGGAAGAACTTTGTATTCTTATCTCCCATACAGTACCAACTCTTTTTTGCTCGTTGCTTCCACTATAAGTCCTCCTGCTCTAACAAAACCCCCACATTTTTCTGAAGGATTTTGAGTTCATCTACATTATGTCGCCCTTCTTGTTCCTGCACATCCTGAATTCTGTTAGTAAGCAGCTCTATGTCTTTTACCCTTTCTTTATCTTTTTTCCTAAACCATCCCACAAGGTCCCCCTACAAGCCTCCAATAACATTTTAATTTTCTTAATAGGATCTACTATTAGGCCCTCTTGATTCCATCCTTGCTTAACGAACTACTTACACCCCTCTTCTTTTATTCAACTTGCCTCAAATATGAAAGGGTATGTCCTTCTTTCCTGCCTTTCCTCATTACCCATCATAGATAACAAGATTGGAAGATGATCAGAGCTCTTCCCTGCAAGTCCTTCCACCTTAACCTCTTTATACACATAGCCCTCCATTGATTGTTAGCCACACATCTATCCAATCTTTCTTTAATAAAAGTACTATTAGTGTGTCTATTGCTCCAGGTAAAGAAACCACCATGACTACCTAAATCAAACAGACTGTTACTCTCTAAAGCCTCACGAAATTAGGTCATCTAACTTTCACTCCTCTAGTTCCTCCCACATTTCTCAGCCTGAACCAAAACTTCATTAAAGTCTCCAGCAACACACCATGCAGCCTAGTCTAGGGGCCTTATTTTGTTTAACAGTTACTATGAAAACTTCCTTTAATTCACATCAGGGTGGCCATAAAATCCTGTAAAGATCCACTCACATCTTTCCCCTTCCCTCTTAATCAATACACTGATATGCCATTGGGAAAAATTTACCAGCTCTACCTCTTCTTCATGCTTCCAGAACATGGCTAAACCACATTTTCTTCCCAGTGAATCCACACCAACACAACCATCCATCTGTAATTTTCCCTTTAACCTTTCCAACCTCCCTCCATTCACCTTGGTTTCCATCAAGAAAACCACATTGAGCTGCTTATTCTTCACCATAAGATGAAGATCTTGAACTGTCCGAGGGTTCCCAAGCCCTTGGCAGTTCCAACTGATGATTTTCATAATGCCAAGTGGGGTTACATCACAACCACCACCTCATAGAGATCCACAATAGGCTCTGCACCTACATCCATTATTGCCTTTTTTCCTCCCACATCCATCAACATATCTACATCGTCATCAATTAAAGAACATTTTGAGTTAAGGTTTGAGAGACATGCCACATTTGTCTGATGTTTCCCCCTTGCTCTCCTTTTCCAACTCCTTTTTCCTTCTATAATTTTTTCTTTGGCAATTGGTTCCTTGCTTATCACTCAATCTACCTCTGGAAATTGTTCTACCTGAGGAGAATTTGAGTTTAAAGCATCTCCTGAGCCCTCCTCCTCATCTGGACCAAGCTTTCCACTAACAGTTAAGCCTGCCATTATCAAAATCTACAGGCTCCTTACCCTTCCTCAATCCCTCCCCCTTCATACCATCCATCATCTCCTCCCCTACTCCCTCGGCACTTCTTTTCTCATGGCTATTATTACCCTTCCTCTCATTTTGTTTTCTATTCACCACTCTTGTTCTCAACTAGGTACCATATTGTTTCGCCATGCACATGCTAGTGTGCTCTACACCGAGATAAATCGAGACGGTGTGTAGAGCACACCATATGTTTGATTTGAAACCTTACCGACATGTTTTTATCTCGGTGTACTCTAAAACATGTCGGTGCGATTTCGATTTTGGACCAAACTGCACCGATATGTTTGATTTTCAGCCTTAATTCTTTGACTAGATTTATTTTATTATCAAAACAATATGTAGAATACACCATCCACATCACTTAAATAATAAATTTTATTTAAAAGATTCAAATTTTAAAATTTATCTTCTAAATTCAATTATATTACGTAAGTAATGTGTGGTGTAGAAACTTACCTATTTGACAATCGTTTCAAATCATAAAATATTGAAATGAGTGATTGATAGATATCTATGGAAGTAATTGATCCGTCTATAAATATATACTTAACTTTTTAAACAATTTTCAATTAAATAAGCTCAAACTAATAAACCAATGGTCTGGCCGATTGGCACCACCCATGATCATGGTTCCTAAGGATTTTTGGGTGTATGATATGGGGTTCAACCCTCCAATACTACGGCTCATGTCCCTTAAAAAAATTGCACAAAAAAGTTAATTTAAGCCTCAAATCAATAAATTAAGGATGCGTTTGGTTTGTAAACTACTCTCAACTCATCTCAACTCATCATTACAACTTTTTTAAATCTCAACACAAAATATAATAAACAATTCAACTTTTTCAAATCTCAAAATAATAATAATATTAAAAAATAATATTTTATTAATATTTTATCATCTCAACTCAACTCAACTCAACTCACTTCAACATCTAAACTCACCCTAAATAATCGAACGAATACAATTACAGAGAGTGGAATTGACAGATGTATTAGAACAGCATGCTGAGAAAAGACAGCTCATTTTTAAATTAATTTAATTGAGTTTTTTCCCCAACTTCTGCGTCATAATGTCTCGACGGAGACGCCACTAAATTACGCTCTTAACCCTCTTGACTTGTACTTATTACATCACCACCCCTGCACGGGCCACCGCTTTTGAGGATCGGGAAGCCACGATGATCGTTTCTTCTTCCTCTTGACATTCTCCGGCCCCCGTTTGGCTTTTACGTTGGCGGAGGCTTTTCTGAAGCTGAAGACCTTGCCGAGAAGCCCCCAATCTTTGTCTCTTTTATTATGTTGGCTGATACTGCACTCGTTACTCAGCCTCATGGAATTTGAGAGCCTCTCGTAGGTGGCGATCCCGGCACATTCCGGCGGTATAGTCTCCGATACTAGCGCTGAGCTGTACGACCTCACGATTCGTAAGGAAGATCCTCTCTGGAGCCTGAAACTTCTGCGAGGCTCCATTTAGCCAACCTCGTCGCGCGTTTCGTTTGGTTTGAGTTTCTGGTGTTGCGGTGAAATACGATTTGAGCGAGGGACCCTTTGGTTGTTATAGAAGCCGGGAAAAGGTTCGTGACGACTAGTTCTCTTTCTTGATATACGAGTGGGGTCATCCAGTTCAGGAGAACGAAATCCTACACGGTGCCGCGTAACATAAACATGAAGAAAATACTACACGGATCTCGCTTACCATTTTTTTTTTAAAAGAGTATGCTACCTAACAAAGTTTTACGTAATAAAAATAATTTTATAATTTAATATTATTATTTTATAATAAAGTTATTTATTTTATATTAAATCATGTCAATATATAAATTTATTTTTATAGAATTTTTTTATAATTAAAATCTTTCTTTTTTTTTTTTTTTGAAAAAAAATAAAAAACACTACACGGATTCTTCAACATGATAACTTTAGAATAATCTAAACTGTCAAAGGAGGATTTCAGTAGATTCAGACGGGAGAGAGGCTGTGTGAATCCAATGAAACCTTCCAATGGGAGTATTTGTTCAGTGGTAGAAGCAAGAAAAAACCTTTAGGACTTGGGATTATCATCTTATAATCCCATCCATGTTGTCATCAATGTTGGACGAGATTTTGCTTCAAAAACTCGCTGGTAACCCCATCCAACGCTTTACACGCTCGCGCGCGCGCACACACACACACATATATATATATATATATATATATATATATATATATATATATATATCCATAAATATTGTAGCTTTTGTTCTCAAATTTAGCTGTTAACATATCGGTAAATGGCATTGAAGTCTAATTAAGTAAACTAAAAAATTATAATGGAGGCCGACTTGAGGTAAGAAAATAATAAAGTATATATGGAAGTTACATTAATTTCTTTTTCTATTCTCATTATGCACACTAACAAACTTTTTCAACGTTATTTGGGCATGCATGCATCATCTTTAAATTTGTATTTTAAGGTTGCGTTTGAATGTTAAGTTGAGCTGAATTCTTTATGAATAGTAATGAGTTGAGACGGTTGAGTAAGTTTTATAGGACCTACTTAAAATGAGTTTAAAGTGTGTTTGGATGTTAAGATATTTGATATATTTATGGGAAGTTGTAAAATAATTCTACCATTAAACAATACTATTCATCTGACACCTTTGTCTCACTTTTGGCGCCAAACATGCAAGCAAAAGAAAAAAAAATCAAAGGCAAATAACGGAAGTTGCACTTGCAGTCAAAGTATGTTTACATGGATTTGTCAGGTGGGGTCCAACAATAATCTAAAATCTGAACTTTGTCAAGTGTGGGGCCCAACCAATAATCTCACCTTTGAACTGCACTCAGAAGAGGATGAAACATGTGTTTGGATGTTCAAAGTAGTTTAAAAATGAAGTGCATTCAGCTGAGTTGTGCATCCAAACGAAGTTTATTTCTTTTGTACTCATGGAGAGTTATGGCCCTGTTTGGATACAGAAACGGTTTCATTTCATATCATCTTATCATTACAACTTTTTCAAATTCTTACACAAAATATAATAAACAATTCAACTTTTTCAAATTTTAAAATAATAATAATATTAAAAAATAATATTCTAACAATATTTTATTCAACTTTCATATATAATCATCTAATCTCATCTTAATATCTAAACGGGCTTAATTGTAGAAACACCCATGGCCATATATATATATATATATACACACACACTAGTAGTGATGAAACATCCAAGGGACGTTTGCCCACCGGAGACAAAATATATATGGTCATTATATATATATATATATATATATAAATAAAAACAACATAATTGCATTATAAAAAAAAGTTATATTTTCTTACAAATTTATAAATATAACTCAAAAATACTGTTGCATAAGAGACGAAAAAACATAATAACTACAAATGACACAACAACAAAAAAATAAAAAAGAAAGACAGCAAAAAATCACAGAAAAAAAAAAACCCAACATTGCAACAAAAAATACACAAATGAAAAAATATACAAACAGGAAAAAAAAGGACATCACATAACCAATATAATAATAATGAGCAATGAAATACAAAAAAAAATTCCGTGTCTCATACAAGACGTTATCATTACGGCTAGGGCTGAGCACCGACCGATTCGGAGTCGGAGGGCCCAGACTCCAACTCCGACTCCGACTTTGTCGGAGGTCGAATCCGACCTCCGACTCCGACTCCGCGATGTACATTATCCGATCCGGATCCGACTCCGACTTGTCGGAGCAGAGTCGAAGCGGAGTCGGATTACCAAGAGGAGCTGCGGCCTGCGTGAGAGGAGGGGCTCTGCGAGAACGCCGCGCGAGGGAGAAGCTACGTGAGAGGAGGGCTGCGCCTCGCCGCCTGCGCGTCGCGCGAGAGAGGGGTTTCGCGAGAGAGGGTTTGCACGAGAGAGGGGCTCTGCCGCTGCGAGAGGGTTGCGCGAGGGACGGGCTTCGGCGCTTCGCGAGAGGGAGGAGTTGTGCGAGAGAACTGTGCCGGCTGCGGCGCTGCGCGAGAGAGAGGGCGACTGGCGAGAGAGGGCTGCGGCGCTGAGCGAGAGAGAGGGCGCGAGGGCTGGGCTTCGCGAGAGGGAGGAGTTGTGCGAGAGAGGGACCAGAGGGTTGTGAAAGACTAAGAGAGCTGCGCCGGCTGCGGCGCTGCCCGAGAGAGAGGGCGACTGGCGACTGGCGTCGGGCGAGAGAGGGATGCGGCGCTGCGTGAGAGAGAAGGCACGGGTTTGAACTTGAAGAAGGATAAGCTGGGCTGCACTGCAGACCTAAATGAGTAATCCAACGGCAACGGCGCCGTTTTTGCTATAAGGAATAGTTACTATAGTAATATACTAATATACATTATATACTAATTAATATGAATCTATTTTATATTATATATATATATATGAAGATTCATAAAAAAATATATGATATATATTATTATATATGAATATTAAAAAAAAGACACCGACATTGTATACGAAATATTATTAATACACTAATATACTTTATATATATATATTAATATATATAAATATATGTAATACACTAATAGTATTAGTATATTAGTATTAGTATTAGTATTAATATTAGTTATACTAGTAGTGATATTAGTTATACTAATAGTTATATTAGTATTAGACTATTAGTTATTATTAATACTATATATTATACTAATAGTGATATTAATACTATATAATATATATAGTTATAGTTAAAGTCATTTAGTATAACTATATTAGTATAAGTTATAGTGATTTAGTATAGTTATGATACTACAAGTTATAACTATAGTCTAGATTAGTATTAGAATTAGTTGTAGTGATTAGAATAACTATATATTAGTATTTGCTATAATGATTTTAATTTAGTATAACTATATAATAGTATTAGTATTAATATTAGTTATACTAGTAGTGATATTAGTTATACTAATAGTTATACTAATAGTTATATTAGTATTAGACTATTAGTTATTATTAATACTATATATTATACTAATAGTGATATTAATACTATATGATATATATAGTTATAGATATAGTCATTTAGTATAACTATATTAGTATAAGTTATAGTGATTTAGTATAGTTATGATACTACAAGTTATAACTATAGTCTATATTAGTATTAGAATTAGTTGTAGTGATTAGAATAACTCTATATTAGTATTTGCTATAATGATTTTAATTTAGTATAACTATATAATAGTATTAGTATATTAGTATTATATTGACTATATATATTTTTTTTAATATAGTCAGTATTATACTGACTATATTACTGATTGTATTAGTATACTTAATGTCTAATACTAGTATATCACTATAGTTAATAACTTAATAGTATCATATAGTAATATAGTATTAGTAATTGATACTATAGTAATTTATATAGTCATTTATATATAGGCTTAAAGTGGTTTACTAATTTATATATAGTAATTCATACTATTAGACTATTAGTAATTTATATGAATAATACTTTAGTTATTATACATTAGTATTATATGCTATTATAAATTTATAGATTAGTGTTTATACATTAGTATTACAATATTACATGTCGATGTTATTATTCATCTTAGTGTTTATAGTATATTATATATACATTAGTTATTAGTATTATATGCTATTATATTTATACATTAGTAATTTAGTGTTACATGATAGTAATATTGTAAATTTGTAATAGTATGATATTTACATATACTAAACTATTATTAGTCAATTTAGTCTATATATTATAGTATAAATATATTATTTAACTAGTATATTATTGAGTTTAACTAACCATATAAGATATAGTTGTATAAAATTTAAATAATTAATATATAGAAAAACACATATTTTATAAAATATGTATAAAATCGGAGTCGGAGGGAGACGTCGGAGGCGGAGGATCAGAGTCGGATCGGAGCGGAGTCGGAGTCGGATCATCAATGGATCCGACTCCGACTCCGACTGTGACTGTCAAGAAGAAAAAACCTCCGACTCCGACTCCGACAAGTCGGAGCCGGAGCGGAGTCGGAGCGGAGCCGGAGCGGAGCCGGATTCGGAGTCGGATTGTCGGATTTTTGCTCAGCCCTAATTACGGCTGATTGCAACAAGTGAAGTGCATCAAAACTCTCATTTAAACCGGCCTTTAAAAAACAAAAATAGCTTTAAATCTTAAAAAAATAAAGTGAAATTATCTTTCATGGTATAGCGAACGAAAAGAATCCATATATTTCTTTCACAAACAAATAAATAATGTCCATTAAATGATAAAAGATCACAATCTTTCAAAGTAAAAACAAAAAATCATATATTTTGTCAAAACTTCTAAAAATAAATAACACCACAAACATGGAACGGCTGAACAAAAATCCATTTACTTCTTTTCAAAAGAACGAAATGCATCATTGACAACAAAAAAATAAAAAAAATGCAAGTCTTAAAGCAACATAAAAAATGCCATCCAAAAAAAAAAAAAAAAAAAACCACCACAAAAACCAAATCAAATCAAATCTTCAAACACGACAAATAGAATCCAAATCACAATAATGTTAAATAAAAGTATTCTGAAGTTGTAAGAAACCATTCGCATCGAATGTCTTCAAAACTCCACCCAAACCCCAATTGGCTTCTGCGGAAAGTACCACAGACTACAATATGGTCATCCAAGTGAGGATTACCCTGCCATATCAATGGGGTCTCATTAAAGCAAAACCTACAGCCCATCTAAAAAGATCAAACTATCCCTATATAAACAGAAAAACACAACACTGCATTGTATCTGAAAAAAATAACTTCACACAACTCAAACTCCACAAAACAAAATGAATCAAAGTTGAAAAGAAATTCACTCAAAGAATTAAACCAATCAAGTACATAAATTCAAAGAGAAACAACAACCAACAATAGAATCACAATTTATAAAAGTATTTTTATTAACAAATAAAAATATAGAATATGTCTTTTCTGGTCCATAGTTAACAATTATATTTTCTATAGTTACGACAGAAAAATATATTTATAGTACATGTTAGCATCCAACAATGGCTTTTTCTATTGTGTTATTCACATCCTCTGTAAACTAAACACATAAACCCATAATATCCAAATCCATAATACACACAACCCAAATTCCTTCAAAGAACTAAAAAATCAAGTGCATAAATTCAAAAAGGGAAAAAAAAAGTATGAACAGCTGAATAAAAAAATAAATGAAGCAGAACTTAAAAAATGCATGAAAGAAAAAGGTAGAGAGAGAGTTAAAACTGAAGAATAAAGGCAAAGAGAGAGACGGTTTTAAGTTCAATCCAAGGCATGTATCTCGGGAAAGAAAAAGGAAAAAAGATTGAAATATCCTGAAAGACCAAAATACCCTCAATTAAATAGACAAAAATGCTAAAACAAAGGGGTAAAAAAGAGAAAACACACAAAAAAAGGACATCTACACGGAGGACGACACAATCATTGTTCATGGCTATCCACACTTATTATACATGGTATAGATATAGTATAGATAAATTAATAATCACATGTTATAAAAAATTAGTTGAGAAAAACAAACCTTAAAGTAAAACTCCAATGTGAATGCTATTGTTATAAACCATTTACAAAAAAAATAAACAAAAAGTTAATGAAGACAAATGAATATATTCACAATAAAAAATAAGAAAATAATATTAACAAATTACAAAAGGTTGTAAAAAAGGGGATACCAACCTGAAATAAAGGCCAAAACCAGTTAGTCGAAAGGCCAAAACCAGTTAGTCATCATAACATCAAATGAAAAAGATAACAATTTAATAAAACAAAAATAATATAAAACAGTTATATATAAGAAATCCATTTATTAAAATCAGTTCCATACTATATATTAATTTTATAACTATATTATAACAAAAAATCACTAAAGATTTATACAGAAATGAAAAAAATTTACAAACACAATCTTCAAAGTAAATAGCCCAAGAAATTTACATGCAATGCATAAAATTAATAACGCACATGCAATGCAGAAAAAGCCAGAAAAACCACAACATGCAAGCAAATAACATACAAAAAGAAAGCAAATAAAAAATTAATAACACATGCAGTGCAGAAAAAGCCACAAAAACCACAACATGCAAGCAAATAACATACAAAAGGAAAGCAAATAACCAAACATAAATTGACTTCCATCTAACTATATAACCAAAAAAAACCTCCGATGCACAACATGCAAATCTACAGAAAAAAATGAATATATTCACAATAAAAAATAATAAAATAATACAAACAAATTATAAAAGGTTGTAAAAAAGGGGATGCCAACCTAAAATAAAGGCCAAAACCAATTAGTCAAAAGGTCAAAACCAGTTAGTCATCATAACATCGAATGAAAAAGACAACAATTTAATAAAACAAAAATGATATAAAACATTTATATACAGGAAATCCATTTATTAAAATCAATTCCATACTATAATTTAATTTTATAAATGCAGTTATAAAATTATAACAAAAAATCACTAAATATTTATACATAAATGAAAAGAATTTACAAACACAATTCTCAAATTAAATAGCCCAAGAAATTTACATGTAGTGCATAAAATTAATTACGCACATGCAGTGCAGAAAAAGTCAGAAAAACCACAACATGTAAGCAAATAACATACAAAAGGAAAACAAATAAAAAATTAATAACACACATGCAGTGCTAAAAAAGTCACAAAAATCACAACATGCAAGCAAATAACATACAAAATGAAATCAAATAACCAAACATAAACTGACTTCCATCTAACTACACAACCAAAAAAAAACCTCTGACGCACAACATACAAATCTACAGGGAAAGCAACCCCATCAAACATATAATATATATATATATATATTTTCAAAAACATTTGAATAACAAAAACAAAGAATAGAAAATAACTCACAACATGCAAATCTACAGGGGAAAAAAATCAATAAAGACAAACCTAACGCTGCAAATAATAAACGTGAAGAGAGAAAATCCAAATTCAAAGAACTCACAACATGCAAATCCACAAAAAAAAAAAAGAACAGTCAAACAACCAAAAATACATAAAACAAACCATCAATGAAGAGAAAAAAATAACTCACAACATGCATATCCATAGAAAAAAAAAATCAACGAAGACAAATCCAATGCTACAAACCCGAAGAGAGAAAACTCAAAACAAAGAACTCACAATATGCAAATACACCAAAAAAGAAAAAAAAAATCCATCAAACAACCAAAAAAATTATATCTTTTAAAAAAACGAAATGAGAAGCAAACAAATCGAGCTCAAACAACATGCAAACCCACGGGACAACTCAAGACAAGAAAATTCGAAGGAAAAAAAATCAAACCACCGAAAAAACTCCATCTCTTAAAAAATCTATAAATAACGAAATCATAAAAAAAAACCATTAACGAAACAAAAAACACGAAAAAATAAACAGCAAACAACATTTAAAAAAAAAAAAAAAAACTCATGAAAAAATATATTTTTTCACAAAAAACACAAAAACCCACAACATGCAAATTTGAAGAAAAAAGTTAATCTTTTTTTTCGTAAAAAATACAAAAAAAATCCAAAAAATCCAAACCCACAACATGCAAATGCGAAGAGAAAATTTTATTTACTCACAAACAAACAACACCCAACATGCAAACCATGTAAAATCTCCAAACGAATGACACAAAAAAAAAAAAAACCCAGCAAACCATTGTAAAATCCTCAAACCAATAGTACCGAAGAGGAAAAAAAATCGAAAAAAACAAACCAGAGAGAGAGAGCATCGCTTTCGGAGAAGAGAGAAGCCGTGAGAAGACGACTCAGATGCTGACAGAGAGAGAAGAGAGAGCGTCGCTTTCGGAGAAGAGAGAAGAGAGAAGAGAGAGATTTTGGGAAGGAAAAAGGCAGAGAGAGAGAGAGAGAGTTAAAGTGAAACAATAAAGGCAGAGAGAGAGAGACGGTTAAGTTGAAAACAAAGTATATATCTCAAAAAATGAAAAGATAAAAAGATTAAAATATCCCAAAAGATCAAAATACCCTCAGTTAAGCGGATAAAAACACTAAAACAGAGAGATAGAAAGAAGAAAACACACAAAAAAAGGGGCAACTATACAAAGGAAGACAAAATCACTGTTCATGACTATCCACACTTATTATATTAGTGTATATATATACAATTCTGCTATGTACAACCAACCCTTGCGTAACCCATGCAACTGGCGCCCCTTTTTTTGAAAAAATTTATTCTTTTAACATTTTCATCTCATCTTCTTATCATTTCGTTCCCTCTCTGTTTCTCTATCAATTTTTTTACCTTCTTCTTCCTCCCTCTACATTTTCAGCAATTGAGCTTTCTGAGAGTTGAGCCATGCGCATAGTCTCCACTACATCTTTTTTTAGCTTTTCCATGCCTCTCAACCTCTTGAAAAGCTTCTCATCTAGTCTTCCCAGCCTTTACCATGGCTAATGTTGGGAGGGAATTCAAAAGTTTCTGCACTCTTGGTAATCCAACTTGTTACAAAACCAAAACATTTTTTTAGGCACAATAGACCCAACTTATGATTCAAACCCTCTGGTAAATGAATGGTTTCAGATCACTAGTACTGAAGAAACAACAGCATATACACCAAAGATAAAGGTTCCGGAAGTTGAACTTACAACTGCCTGAGCAATAATATATATACCAATCAAAGCAAAAGACCCAACAGTCCAACAAATCAACTCAGGATTATATTTGCACAGTCAGCAACTTCTTATTTCATGCAATGAGAACAATCAGGACTAATTAGGTACTTATGTGTATGTCAAAGTGTCACACAGTATACAGAAGGGGATTCATATTTCTTCTAGATTCTTCTGAAGTTTGTAAACCTACAAAAAAATCTCCACAAGGAAAACCAGGATGGGTACAGCAGGTCTTAGTAGGCAGCAACTCCTCTCACATAGAGTTGTTGATTGCTACAACTTCAAGAAAAAGGTAGAAATGTTTTGAATGCTTGTGTGAACCAATCAATAACACCTCATAAGTCAACATGCTAACCAATCATCTCGCGTCGAAATCTGGAAGCAGAATACAACAACTATGAAGAAGTGCAGAAAGGACTAAGCATGAGTGTAAGTAATGGTGTCTATGGGGGCAATCCAAAGATAACATAAGTTTTTATCACAAAGTAACTGATTGACGAGCTTGGTATTTTCTCATTTACAAGACAGCACAAACCAAAATAGCTAAAAGTAATATCTCTAAAAGAGAAACAAAAAATGTCAGTTTGTTATAGCAAATCTCAGTTAATGCTGTTTGGGTTAAGATCTAAAACCCTTATCGGTTTGACCACACAGAACCTAGATTTTTTTGGTCCTTTGTGGACATATACAAGAGTATCACCTATGTGTGCCGGTCAATTTCTTTAATTGCATGAGCTTTGTTTTAGTTTTTTCACAAGTCATTGCAAGCTTTATAACATGGTATCTAGCGCATGCTCATTGCTAATGGAAGGGTTTACTATCTTTTCAAATCAGGAAAGTTGGGCCTCTGCATCTTCTCTAACTGGCATAACTACTGTATAGAGATGAACCTTAAGGGTGGAACTTCCTATTTTCATGTAGAACCCTTTTTTTTTATAGGATTATTTTCACGTAGAACTCTTAACAAACCTTGCAAGCAGAATCAAAGTAAGAGGCTACAATTAGTTAAAATGCATCCAGTTTTCTGGTTTTTCTATTTTTGCTTCTCTATCCTTTTAACGGAAGGAAACAGGCAGGGTTTTTTCATGGAAAGGGAGGAAGAAGAAGGTAAAAAAAATTGATAAAGAAACAAAGAGGGAATGAAATGATAAAAAGACGAGATGGAAATATTAAAAAAATAAATTTTTTCATAAAAATGTGTGCCGGTTGCATAGGGTTACGCAGAGGCGGTTGCAAGTAGAGTTTCTCATACATATATATATATATATATATATATATGGGGCTCAGGCAGCTAGCTGTCACTTTCATCTAAAATGAGGTTGCTCGGGCCACTCTAGTGGTCATTTATAGGCGGCTAGCTGCCACTTTCTTTTATCGCTTGGTCATGTTATTTTTAAAGTTTAAAATAAAAATAATTGTTTAAGAGATTAATATTTTATAAATTTTATTCTAATTCTGATTGGAAACTCATATTTTGTCAGGATAAAATAAAACCCTCTTTCCTATATATAAAAGAATCCTGAATATAAAAATATCCATTTCACAAGACAAACGAACTTAAAAAGTAGTTCAAAATTTGTCTAAGCACAAGTTTGGTCCAAGATTGATAGAATTTCTTGGTTACGACAGTTAAAAAATAATATCGGACAAAAAAACTCTATAAAATTGGAGTTTTTAAAGTAATGTGTTGTGGATCAGTTCCTAAAATCTGACGCGTCATTTTCAAGTTTAATGTTTAAGATATAAACACCCACCTAATCTCTATAATACTTACCAGTTTAATTTATTTAACATATTTATTTAACAGGAGGAGACCCTCCTGTCCACGCGCACCTATAAACATATTAAGGTTCTGTTTAGATATAAAAATAGTTTTATCTAATCTTATTTTATTATTGTAATTTATTTAAATTTTTATATATTTATTTAAATTTTAAAATAATAATAAAAATTAAATAAAATATTTATTTAACTTTTACTTTTTATTTAAAATTATCTTATCTCATTTTATCTTACTATTCAAACAGACCTTAAGCATATGCAATAGAAAATAAAATGGCTCCTTGTATTCATTTCATCGTCGTTTACGTTAATCACGGGGCAATCGGTCTTCTCGCTATGTTGGGCTTTTCTGTGTGGAACTTAATTTATTCGTAACGGCCGGATTTGATAACCCTATTTAATAAAGCTTGCGATTTTTAGTAAATTCTCAATGAGACTTTAGTAGCGGAAGTTTGGGCAGATAAGCCCAAGAGTGACATGTTAATTTGAGTTTATTATATATATATATTATATTAAACTCTGCTATACACCATATTCTTATATCACTTTTAACTCATTATATAAGATGTGATATATTTATTATCATTAAATGATAAAGAACCGTCTAATAAAAAATCACCTGATTGTAATAAATATATTACATTTTATGCAGTAAAATGGTAATATTGATATATAGAATTTTTCATAACGAGTACCGACTGACATGACATCTTTCAATATTTGTGAAGTGTATCACATCAATAATTAATTTAGTATGTTAATAATTAGACTTTGAAGTATCAATTTATTTCCTTTTGTAAAACAATTAATTAGACAGCCAACAAATTTGTTGACAGGAGCAATATCGATCAATCCTTTCGCACGTTGACAGCAACCTTTAGCCATGAACGATACTGATCCGAAGATAGAAATCTCTCACTTATTTAGAAATAAAAAACAAGATACGAATCACATATAATTAATATTAATGTTGTTGGTAGAGAAACACTGTCCACGCCTCCCATCAGGCTTGCTGGCCAACAGATCATCATAATTATACGCTTTCCATCTTTGGTCAACGCCTAAATTGGAATTAGAATCGGAATCGGAATCGGAATAAGTGTTCAGACGATCTGTCGTTTGGATATAATCTCATCTCATTTTATCTCATCTTAATTAATAATTTTAATACTAATCACAAACTATTTCAACTCATCTCATTATCCAAACAGATCCGTTTATTGGACAATTTGAATAATCGAGACTTCCCTTCTCATATTTTTTAAAATCATCTTATTTTGTTCATTTGTTTTGCTTATTGTTGTTGTAGATTTTTTTTTTTTTTTTTCCTGAAACAGAACAGTTTTAGTGGGTAAATACAGCTCCATGTTATAAATAAGTGGAAATTGATGGAATAAATAAACTGAAAAAAAACTCAAAACCGAGTTGACAACAACAAACCTAATTTTGAAGAGTTGATATATCCATTAAAAAATGCCATCCAAATTGATGGCATCATACTGTTTCATCTATCATTACGATATTAGATATTTACATTGAAAAGTCAATAGACAAAGAAGTTCCCATAAATCTTTTTTTTCCTAATTTTAGGATTTATAACTTTTATTGTTACTTGCGCGAGTTTCACAAGTAACACTATATATTCAATAAATACTTTCTTGAAAGACTCTTTCATGTGCCATTGTGCCTCTCTCTTATGCTACGAGGAAAATGATTTGTCGTAGAGTATGTAAATTCTATACGGAATTTATAAATGTTAAGGTTGTATTTAATATTATGCATATTTTTAATCTTAAAATTTTGAAAGAGAGTAAAAAAAGACGTAGATGTAGCAAATTTAGTAGGGGACTTATTGTCTAAAGTAAGTGAATATGGTGAAATCTCAAGGTGCCAAACCTAAAGATACAGGTTCAAATCTTGAGATGGATACTTCATGTAAAATTATTATTTATTTATTTATTTTTTGGGATCCAAATTATCTATCATACGACCTAATTTAAGGGCAAATTTAGGAGGTGAGATGAGAATTTTATGTTTTATTTTAATGTTTAAAATATTATGTTTTAGTATTATTATTGTATTGAGATTTGAGAAAGTTAAATTGTTTATTATATTTTATATATAAATTTAAAAAATATGTAATGATAAGATGAAATGAGATAATAATTTTGTGTCTCATCCAATTTCAAAACCTGCTAAGTCTCTAAGATTTTGGATTCCACGATGCTTATAGGGCCCAATGTAAGGATTGTATTTGAGCCCAATAAGAGAATAAGCACGCGACCATACGTATAGGGAACATTGTGAGGATATTGCAGCATACAAGTTTTTGTTAACATCCTACTTGTAATGAGATTTATTATAATTTAAAAAAAATTCAAAATACCGATATTTTTGAAAATGATTTATGTGAAAGGCTTCTATTATAACGATGTGTTGAATCAATGAATATATAAAAAGAACCTACAAATAGATTATTTTATTAAAAAATACTTACTTTCTAATTTGATTAAAAGGTAAGACTAGAGAAGTGTAATCCCCAAGGGATGTAGCCCGAGGATCATCCGAGAAGGCAAAAAAAAGTTTCTGATTTATTTTCATTCATTTTTTTGGTCTACTTAAATTTTTTTAAAAAAAAAAAATTTATAACACTATTAAAAAATACATCATTAATCACCAAAAATAAAAATAAAAATACTATCAAGAGAAATGCTTGGGATCCATTATCAGGATCCGAGCATTTCTCGACTATAGAAACGCATCCTGACAATGCACAGATAAATACTTAAAATAGCTTACACATTATTTATTCACGCTCGTGTAGATTTTTTGAACCGTATTAAATGCTCAAAATATTCTCACCGATTGTTGGGTCTCGATTGTGTCTTGATAATTTGTTTTTTTTTTTTTATAATTTATTTATTTAGTGATTAAGGAAGTATTTTTTAATAATGTTGTAAAATTTTAAAAATATATATATATATTTAAGGATATAATAAAATGAATGAAAAAGACCCAAAAAAATAAAAATTTGCTCTTATCGGAGCCATCTCGTGCTACCATGCTCCAAAATAAAATATTGTATGACTACCTTCTTGGCTGAGTTTTAGAGACTCAATTTTTGTCCTAACTCTGAGAGAATCTTATCAATAACACCCGAATCTCAACTTTATATACATATATGTATATATACTAGTGGTGATAAACGTGCAAAGCACGTTTGCCACATCTATCAAATTAAAAAATAAAATAAAATATAACTTTGAATATTAAAATATTTTAATGTATAAAAATAAAATTATTATTTATTTATGTTCATCATTTATTATGAAATTTAAATTATATTAAAAATTCAAATTAATTAGATAATTTTTTTTCTTAAAAATGTACAGTAAAATTTTATTATTTATTTAATGATAAAAAATTAGTATTTTAATTATCTATTTTATGTTAGTTTAAATCAATATTTAAACTTCTATCGTTAGATTAAATCTGAAAATTAAAGATGAAGAGTTGTAATTTAAAACCTATAAATCAATATTTTTCCCACCTTTCATTTCTCTCTCTCTTTCATTCCCCACTCACAATTGTGGTATTACGTCGCACATTGACATTCACACAGACGAACCTAAAAAGAAACAAAAAAACAAAACAAACATGAAAAAAAAAAAAAAAAAACCTCTTTACTGTTCATAACAGTAATGAACAGTATATGAATATGCGAAAAAAAAAACCACACAGCTTATTTACTGTTCATTACTGTTGATTAACAGTAATATGATAGCCTCTTTTAAGATATCGACAAATATATATATATATATATATATATATAAATTGAAGTTAATTTTAAGTGTATGATAGAATATTTATATTTTAATTAAATATTTTATGTTAGTTTAAATCAATATTTAAACTTCTACCGTTAGATTAAATCTGAAGATTAAAAATGATATATCACTTTTAGTATTACTCTATAAA
Source organism: Juglans regia (assembly GCF_001411555.2). NCBI lineage: Eukaryota > Viridiplantae > Streptophyta > Magnoliopsida > Fagales > Juglandaceae > Juglans > Juglans regia. The sequence continues at coordinate 4,059,671 of NC_049907.1, forward strand.
AGTCTAAATAACTTAAATAAAAATCTAAAAAATACTTATTACACAAATTTGATCCAATCAATTCAATTATATATACTTGCTTTTACAAATTCTAATATAATCACTAAAAATTCAAGAATTATAAATAACAATTACATAACAATTCGACTATAAAGCAAGCATTTGACAGAAGTAATAATTTATTTTACTCTTTAGATAAATACAAAAAAAAGTCTATTTAAAGAGAAGGAGATAATATAAACATTTGCGGAAAAAAATATGCGAAAAAAAAAAAAAAAACTTTACACTGTTTATTATTGTTGATGAACGGTAATAAAGGTAATATAAACAATTGTAAAAAAAAAAAAAAAAAAAAAAACTCTACACTGTTCATTACTGTTGATGTTACTTTAAATTGAAGTTAATTTTAAGTGTATGATAGAATATTTATATTTTAATTATCTATTTTATGTTAGTTTAAATCAATATTTAAACTTCTACCGTTAGATTAAATCTGAAGATTAAAAATGATATATCACTTTTAGTATTACTCTATAAAAGTCTAAATAAATTAAATAAAAATCTAAAAAATACTTATCACACAAATTTGATCCAATCAATTCAATTATATATACTTGCTTTTACAAATTCTAATATAATCACTAAAAATTCAAGAATTATAAATAACAATTACATAACAATTCGACTATAAAGCAAGCATTTGACAGAAGTAATAATTTATTTTACTCTTTAGATAAATACAAAAAAAAGTCTATTTAAAGAAAAAGAGATAATATAAACATTTGCGGAAAAAAACATGCGAAAAAAAAAAAAAAAAAAAATACACTGTTCATTACTGTTGATGAACAGTAACATCAACAGTAATGAACAGTACCTGCATAGCCACTTTTAAGTTATAGCGCAAGGCGCAGATATGCTATAGGTCCTAAATAATTGTTGTTGTGGTTGGAAGACCATATAATATTGACAGTATGGATTAAATTTTTGCAATATTATTGGTGGAAGACGGCATGCTGCAGTACTACTTAACCTTACCTAATATGCATTAAAAATGAAAAGAGTGCTGATGAAGTTATTCTTAGAATTTTATTTTTTACCAAGTCCAATAAATAAATTCACATTAATTATATATATAAATCGAAAATATGGGTTAAAATTATCAATTATATGTATTTCTTACCATTCAGATGAACTGTCAAGAAGAATAATCAGAACTTGTTTTTTATTTTTGAAAAAAAAAATACAAATATCTAATTAATTAAGCTCATCATGTGCCACCTTTTTTTTTTTTTTTTTTTTTTAAATTTTTTTAGTTAATTAATACATTTTTCTGTTCTCTCTCTGAGCTGTTAATTCAAATAAAGTAGTATTACTACTTTATTTGAATTAATTGACAGTATTTATTTAATATTTATTTTTAATAATTAATGCCGTAATTTGCATCCTAATCGAAGAAGAATAAATACGACGAAATAAATACTTCGTCGTTTTGAATTAATGTGCATGTTTGACTGGATTTATTGCTTACCGTATAATGAAGATTGTGGCAGCTCCGTTGTTGGACCTTACAATTTAACGTTTTCAACCCCTACGCGCAGGGCCCAGGGAGGGGAAAAAACCAACCCAGCATTATTAAAAGGCATCTACGACTACGAGAAATTCCAATCACCACATATTACAGCATATTCTAGTGTCAACGTAAAGAGGATTTGACTTCTAGAGAACAGCTTGGAAAACGAGGCTTCCAGTTGCTTTCATTCGGGAATTTGGTCATATTTTTGCAGCTGAGTTAATTCAAAGTTCCAACAACATCACTTTCAACACTAATGAGAACATTTTCAATAGTTTCTTCGTCTTATTCTTTAAAATATATTATTAATTTTTTTTAATATTTTACATACTGATTTTTACAATAAATTATATATCAACTTATCTATTTTTTTTCTCTATATCATTTAAATATTATTTTTTAATATTTTATATTTATTTTTAATATTTCTTCTAATTACTAAGGAATTTGTAAAGGAGAAAAAAATAATTAAAAATATTTTAGAATTGTGAACAGTATTATCTACATTTAAAAGATTACTGTAGCAAAATATAAAATTCATTAGAAGAGTCTTTTGATCATTGTTTTTTATATATTTTTAAAAATATATTTTACATGAGTCATTATGAATGCTCGAAAGAAAAAAAAACCCACTTTCAACCGATGTGGCCCTAAATCAATATTGTTTGAGTAATAATATACAAATAATACATTGTATAACACATTACACAATAATATTATAAAATGAGAATACTTTTATAAAATGATATTACTTTTATAAGATATTTTATAAAAATATCCCTAATTTAAAACATAGTTATATAAAGTGTTGTAAAAAATATTGTGTATAAATTATTTTTCATATTTTTTAATTATTTTCTTGTTCGAGTAACGTAATTGACACATCACTTAGAGCATCCTCATTGGCTTGACCAAATTTATCTTTAAAATTTAGCCGATATTACACTTTTCTGTATTTATCTATTCCCTTTAAATTCAATCTCCATATTAGATTAGTCATTTACTCTATATATAATAATAAAATATTATTAATTTAATAATTTTTATTTAATTTATTTGTATCACATTTTATAATTCTACCAATTTAATATTAATAATAATTATATTCTAATTAAATTAAATTAATATTTATTACATTTATTAAATATTAAATTAACATTAAATATTAATATTAATATTAATATTAATTATATTATTATTAACTTATCATTATAATTAACTTAATAATTAATATTCTAATTAATTTATTTTTATTACATTTTATATTTAATAATAATAAATTGAACCAAATTTATTAATTACAAAAAATACTTATATATTTTGTGAGATGAGTGAGAATTAAATATTTTAATATTTGATTAATCTGCTGTTCACTTATAAATTTAGAGAATCACTGTAGTAGAAGTCTAAAATTTTATAAAGATGTCCAATCTAATGTGATGATTTTTTAATACATATTAACTAAAATTTAGTTATTATTAAATTTTAACCAAGCCAACTAAGATGCTTTTAAAAGAACTAAAACGTTGGCAGCTAATGACTGATTCACCAAATACTGTCATTAGTCAATCCTGATGTTCCACGTAAAAAAGAATTCCCACGAGGTAATGGAAATTCCATATTACAATGTTTGTTGAGTTCTGCGTGAGACATATGTTTGTAGGAGTCTACGACACGCTGGAGATATTGGAGATCTTCAGATGTCAACTCATGGAAAGTGAAACCCTCTATCTCAATAATAAGATTTTTTATATATTTTTCTTAACTATAAACAGTATTTTTTTAATAATAATAATAATAATAATAGAGTACGTCTAGAAAACTCCTCACCTGCTACGGTGCTAGACGCGTTGAATATTGATCACTCAGATAAAAAGTCTACAAAAAGGTGAAGTTTGATTTACTTTTTCTTTCCTAAGCAAGTTTGGATTAAAATTAAAATAGAAAATATGAGAGGAGTGAGAAATTAGAATCACAATAAATATTCTAAAAAGATAAATAATGAAAGAAGTTGACATTGATTAATGAGTTGTAAACATTTTAAATATAGTATATTTATTTTTAATTAAAAAGTGTAAAAAAAATTACCTTTTTAGTGAAATCTATTTTATCATAAAAGATAGAGTTATATACTTTAAATTTATAACTAAAGTGTTATTTGGATAGTGAATAGAGATAATATAAAAGTTGAATAAAAAATTAAAAAAATTATAATAATAAAATAAAATAAAACATTTCTTATATCCAAACCGCCTACTATTACTCATAAATTTTATCTTAATCCCAAACAGCTTAACGAAACGAAAAATAGATTCTGGTTTTTGAATCTATTCGAGCGCCAAACACTTTAGCTTTATACAAGAAAAAACGCTTTTCATTGTTATAATTTATTTTTCTTAGACTAGTCGCTATTTATAATAAAGTCCATTCTTTGTTTTTGTGCGTTAAAAGTCCATATCCATTCATTTGCTATCCTTTTAAATTGATTTTCTTTTTTCAAAATGTAGTTGTTGCATTATTCTTTCGATATTTTTTTTCCTAACACCATTCCTTTTTGTATTTTTAGTGCTTGACACATGTGTGATTTATATTTAATTTTGGTTGTCGTTGATGCGGTAGTTGACACCGAGCTAAATGAAAGATGACCAATTACTGATCAATCAAAGTGAAAAACACAATTAAAAAACATATTTTTTATATGAAATAAAATAAAATAAAATAAAATCTACCGTTAAAAAAAAAAAAAAAAAATCTATTTTCTTTCTTGTGTTTTCGTGTGGAATCGGAGACGAGTGGAGAGGTTATACGGTTGGTTATACCCCACTTTAAAGCAGAAAACTTAAAGCCTACGTTGCAGTCCACCGAGAACGAGTTATGTAGCCTGCTTTCCCACCCACACTATATAATCAAAAGCAAGACCTACGCAAATGATCTCCCTCTCCCTCTCCGCTCCTCTTACGAGCCTTGGCCCCTAGCTAGCTCGGCGAGATAATTCAATGCCGGCGTCATCCTCGTGAGGATAAAAATAAAAAAAACTATCCAAGAAAGAAGCGCGGCACGCACCCTCCCCTCCTTTCTCTGATCTTCTATTCTAAAGTAAAGTTTTCGTAAGGAGCTAGCTAGCTCTCAGTCTCCTCTGTTTCGCAGGCCAGGTACGTTACCAGCAAACAGTTTCGTATTGAAAGAGCATATACATACACAATCCTTTAAGCCTTTTCCTGTATGTTAATCTGCATGCGCACCTCTTGTCTCTGTGTTCGGAATGGATCTTTCACTTACTCTTGTGTCCTTGCCTTTTCTAGATCATTATTTATTTGTTGTTTCTCTGATCAAGCATAGAGTTGAAAGTTTTACGTTTTATGGGTTAGATCTTTTGAATCTTTTCTTAGTTGTCAGGAAGTTGCTTAAGCACCTGTTTTTTGGTGCTCAAGGATGTCTATATATTTCTTTGAGAATTGGATTTCAAAAGTCTTTGTTGAGTCGGAAAGCGTCTTTGTTATTTGATAAATAAGCCGAAAAGGTTTGGTTTCGTGTGATTTTCATGGCTGTATTTTTTTTAATCGGGTCAACTTTGGGATAGTTTTGGGGGTTTAAGAAAGCCCATCTGACAAATTATTAGTTGCTTTTCTGGTTCTCGCTGCGATTCTTGATTGTTAACTTAAGGATCTTTGTGATCATTGTTTTCTCGAGAGACAGAGGCCGGAATGGCACTACTGGATCCGCTGCAATGAAGAAAAACCAAATTCTGTGACCCATATGGATTCAAATCGAGTAGGCTGATAAATTAATTAGTAAAAGGAGTAGCCCTGATTATTATATTACAATAATTAGAAAGAAGAAAGAAGATTGACCAAAGAGACCTTAAAATAAGCATCACAGCCAGTGGATTGCTTTCGGATGTGGCTAGTCGAGAGAGGGGGCTCCTCATAGCCAGACCGTGTTCTCACCAACTTCCTTCTTTCCTTATGCATGGTTGATGACTTGAGGACTTATATTTGGACAGATGCAAAAATTTTGTTCTAATCCCAGATAATGTTATATGGACAACATTGAGTGAAATGACATCGAATCGCTGATGGTAGAAAATGAATGATATCAGAAAGTGTGCTCTGTACACATGGTTAATGGAGATATAGAATTTCGCTAGATAAGATATTTCAGTATCTGGCAGCATTTTGCTTACAGCTAACACTTTTTTATGTTGTCTAAGCTTATGGCTTCAGTACTCTCTCCAACTCAATGTCCCAAATACAATTTTGCTACGGATTGTTTGTATATTGTGGACACAATTATTACATTGGCCAAAGACAGTAAAACTCTTTGTACAGGAACTTTTTATGTTGACTTGGTCAAATGTTATTTCCTGTAGGTGAACTCCTTTGGCAGTCAGCATGTATCTTCTGAGAAGGCACTCTCAGACTCATCAGGAGAATGACTCCTCACAGAAAGATGTGAAAGTAATCTTCTACTTGGACAGACATTCTAGGGCAGAATGCAATTTTTTAAGATAAAACATATTTGATTTTTCTTGTTCCTTTTTATTGAATATGACCAAGTTTTCTCTCTATTACGGTGCTTCTATCCAATAAGAGTGCGATTGCTCGTAACATGTTGAACATATCGACTTACTGAGGCATATTTACGAACAGGTCAGCGAACTCAGGGCTGCTCTTGGACCTCTATCTGGACGTAGTTTGAAGTTCTGCACTGATGCATGCCTGAGGAGATATTTAGAAGCTCGGAACTGGAATGTTGATAAGGCAAAGAAAATGTTGGAAGAGACACTCAAGTGGAGATCTACTTATAAGCCTGAAGAAATTCGTTGGGTGAGAACGATAAATTATTGACTAAATGTTTTCGACAACATGGAAAAACTAGAAGAACATCTAATGCCATTTTATGACCTTTTATTTTAATTACTTCTGCTTTGACTTGGTGTGTTTTGTGTTCTTGTTTAATAGATAATCAATGTTAGAATGTCCTGGCATATAGATGTTGTTATCTTCCGCTTCTAATCATAAATTTACAGACAGAATTATTTCGAAACCAGATGTTTGCTCCCGGCAATCTTGTTTACTGTTTTCATTAATCTCAGTATTGTTTGTTTCAAAAACATTATTTGCCCTGCAGTCTGCAGATAAGCCTTTCCCTGCCTGAGGTGTAAAACTTTTGTGATGGAATCAATTTTAGTACTGTTTCAAGTTCAACATTGGTAGACATGTCAGTTCCAAAATGACACAATTCAGATGAAAAATGTATTTAAATCTTGGTTGCGATAACCTGTAATTAATACCTTTAATACATGTATCACCTTCTGCATGACATGTATGTGATGACTGAGGCTATGACTTGTAGCGCTTGTTGATGTTATCATGTTAATATTTTCACGACCTTTCATTTTGTTTAAGCCTCCCCTTACAAATATGTCATTGTGCAGCATGAAGTAGCCCATGAAGGTGAGACTGGCAAGGTGTCCAGAGCAGATTTTCATGATCGAGATGGAAGGACTGTTCTTATAATGAGGCCAGGGATGCAGGTTGGTACCACAATTTTATTTCATAAGGTGTGCCACTATCTCTTGGCATTTTGTGAATCAGCCTCTTAACCATTTTTTTCCTATTGGTCAGAACACCACATCAGGAGAAGATAATGTTCGCCATCTAGTCTATCTTTTGGAAAATTCTATCCTCAACCTTCCTGAAAATCAAGAACAAATGTCGTGGTTGATAGATTTCACTGGATTCTCATTGAACACCAGTGTCACTGTCAAAACAGCCCGTGACATTATTTACATCTTGCAAAACCACTATCCGGAGAGGCTTGCTGTTGTATTTCTGTACAGTCCACCAAGGATTTTTCAGGCATTTTGGAAGGTTTGATCACCTGCTTGGTTTTCATTTTCGTTTTCCATTACATAAACGATTTGCTTTTTGGTATCTTTGGATTGAAGTGTGACAATCACTGCTGCTTCTTTCTTTCATGAAAAACTAAGGTATGCTCATTCAATCATGGCATGGAAGCAAGCCAATATATAAATCTATTGTCATTCTCGGAGAACTTCTCTTCAATCTTGGGCGAAGTACATTTTGCGTTTGGCATTGCTTCTCCTCCCTTTGGAAGCATCCACTAATTCGTATCATACTTGGATTGATTAGAACCTGCATTACTTATGTTGCTTTAGCTCGGTCTTAATTTCTCTATTTATGCACTTAGTGTGCCATACCTAATTGTTGTGTTGACAAAGAAATCTCCCCCTTGTCAATCTAGTAGCCACTCCATCCGTTGGAACAGTTTTTTTTATTTTTTTTTTCACTATTTTTCTCTCTTTTCCCTTTTTGATTCTCCTTTTTTCTAGTTGCAGTTCTGGACATGAATCTGCTAATTCCTTTTTTGAGGAGATATCCATAGCTTGCAGGATGAATAGAGGCAGTTGTACCTTCAATTTAATCTTTTCCTTATTGCATTGATTAACTTTCTGCTTTTTAATTTTTATAGGCCGTCAAGTACTTCGTGGATACAAAGACATCTCAGAAGGTGAAGTTTGTATACCCCAAAATTAAAGATAGTATAGAGCTCATGAAGACATTCTTTGATATAGAAAACCTTCCGAGCGAGTTTGGAGGAAAAGCCACCCTAAAATATGACCACGAGGAGTTCTCCCGATTGATGGCCCAGGATGATGTAAAAACTGCTAAGTTCTGGGGTTTCGATGAGAAGCCCAACCACATTATGGATCCCATTGAGGAGTCTCCTGCTAGTTGAGTTTCTATAGATGCAGACTTTTGGTATCAACCTTATGCCGGGAACAGGAATGATGCTCTTGTTCATCCCTTGGGGTTAATAAAAATGTCGTTTTTTCTATTCTAATCTTGTTCCTAATGTTACCAACCTCCAAAAAAGCAAACTAATGTTTTATCATTTCCTATAATACAAATCTATTAGTTGCTATTGTCTCGGTGAAAGATCTTTCTGGTTATATTTTCGACTCATCGACACGAGTATTGGTTCATGACAGGCCATTGACACGAGCTACAAAATGTATAGGGTATCGCTTGATGTATGTATTTTTTGGCAGACACCTTGAGATTTTACTTGTGAATGATAGATCAAGTGGTGGTTTATAAAGGTCAAATTATGTATTGCAAAACTTTAAGGCTCCGTTTGGATAGTAAGATGAGATGATTTTAAATGAAAGTTAAATAAAATATTATTTTTTAATATTATTATTGTTTTGAGATTTGAAAAAATTAAATCGAAACCGTTTTTGTAAAATGAAAGTTATGATAATATGACATCAGATGACATGAAACCGTTTCTATATCCAAACGGGTCGTAAGGCATTCATATTTACAATCCTACTAGAAAGCTGTATCAGTAAAATCATGTTGGGGCTTTAGCTGCTTGTTAAATTACAAACGACCTTAAAACTGACGAGAAAACGAAATCTTAAGGTATAGACTTGTGCAGCGTGTAGAGTGTAGAATGATCTTATTTGCAATTGAAGATGGTCAACCACTTGTGATAATCAGAGTCTTATATTGATAGGGGCTTTTTGTGCATTAAGGAGTCTGCAATCAGCATGCAGTTCTAGGTTACATCCATCGGACCCAACAAATAGTAAGCACATACGCAAAGAGCTTCTAACATTAAGTAAATGTAGATCATAATACAGAAAGAAAGAACAGATCTTATTGCATTTGGCAACTGGTGAAGTTCACCCTGTACAGTGCAAAAGCGTACTTGGTCAAAGTTCATTGGAGTAGAGACACTCGTCCACAAGTTGGCGAAGGTTGGGATTCTCCAAGGCAGCAGCAACTCGTTCCTTATCATTTAACTGCTTATTAACTACCAAAAGGACATATTACACAATATCTGTATTAGCTTTGGGGATTGGAGATTAAAATAACAGAGGAAATCTTATTAACACCCAGGATTGAATATTAATTCTCTTGCAGCATGAATACTAAAAAATAAAGTAATAATGCATGATTTTTCAGTGAAGGTTGAATATGTCACAATCGCATCTGAGCAAAGACATCTTCAGGGACAATATGTAGTCTGACAAAAACAAAGGTTGATTATATGGATTGACAAATTCCGCTATGACCTTGAGAGTTTCTCAATGGAATTTTCAGTTTCCTGCAATGATACAACGCAAGATGCCAGATTTATAAAATATAGGAGCGTTTGCATGTCAATAAGCCCTTCAAGGTAGAATGGCTAGATTTCCATAGCACCTGACTTCTTGGAAAAAGAACAAAATTTTATTTGAATCTGAATAACATAATGTCCAGCAATCACCTGATTCTTCATTTGCATGAGATCCAGGAGATACTTTGATGTCTACCTGAAAATATTTATTGTCAACCAAATGATGAGGGAATAGCAAGAATAATATATCAGATAGTGACATTTTTTTTTTTCTTTTTTTATGTCGGGAAACTTCTCCAAGGCAGGTCCTTCGGACCCATCCCTGCAGAGTAAACCCTGATCCCGTGCACCGCAAGATAGTGATATCACAAGTCAGAAATAAAGACTGTGATCCTTTATTATCATTCCAACTCTCTCTCAAAAGAAACCCAATGCTAAAAGGGCATTGCTTTGAGACATGCAGATGATACCTCCCATCAGTTCTCTTGATTATTAATTACAAACTATTCTCTCAAAAATTACCATAGCTTCAACATTATGTTTGAAACAGCAATCAGAGGAAAAAATAAAAAATAAAAATATGACAGGACTTTCCACAATCAGATAAGAGGCCATTTACCTATACCATAATATAAAGATGATCTAACTAAAGCTATGATCTTCTACTTCTGTAAGTAAAGTCGGAAGACATACTTGCATTCAAAGAACTTGTATTGATTGCATTTATCATGAACCACCCAGTACTATTAAAACTAGGGACAAGTAAAGAGAAGAGTACGGTGACTATAACAAATCAACAAAATGTTCTTATGTTCTTAAAAGTGGTAAAGGTCTAACAAAAAGAAGCAGAGAAATTTGAGTTCACCTCGGCAATTGAATACTCAAACTGACCTTATAATGCGGAGGGAAACAATGCTGCAGTTTCACTCTCAGGCATAGACCAATTACGGTTGCCATACTGCAGTGCTGGATGGTTGGTGTGAAAGTTATCCTTGAATAAACAATAAATAAATAAATTTCAGACAATAAAGTAGTTTAAATTCACCAAAATTTAAAAACCAACAAGGTACAAATAATATCAGTGGAATTCGATTCCTCGCCGAAATTGACTTCCGCCATCAAAAAATGAAATTGGAACTCAGAGAAATGCTTACAGAATTCGACCGAGCTTCTCATCGACGGTGATCGATTCCTCCGAAAGAACACTGAGCTGTTCCAAGGAGTATGGATGTTCTGGATCTCTTATATCCCTCACGAAATTTACCAATCGGAGTCAAAGATTCCAATTTTTTTTTTTCCATATAAAAAAATCACAGAAGCGATCCCAATACCTTAAGCTCAGCTACTTAAATCGAAACCCAAGAGAAAACCCAATAAAAAAAATGAAAAAGCGAGAGAGAAAGAAAAAAGGATATCATAAATTTCAAGAGGATCAACGGCATCGTCTCCATGAGGATCTTCGGTACGAGCGACCCGTTCCTTCTTAGCGTGAACGATGGGGTTGGCGTTGATCAGACCCAACGTCATCTTCTCTCTCTCACGGTCTCTCTTTTTCTGTCTGTATTTCTTCGTTGAAGTGTTCTCGGACCAACTGGTCTGGTCACTCGAGTTTCCCAACGGTGAATTATATTGTGCGTAATTTTACACCACTTTTTTTAAAGATTTGTCAGAGACCGACACGTGTACATTCTTCTCGAGATCGCCATTGAGAACGCAGCACGTGCTGCTAGTTCGTCTCTTGCGCCAGTGCCAAAATAAAAACAGGCGGCGTCTCACCTTAACCAGTGGCAGACTGGCAGTGGTTTGTCGGATTAGGATTTCCATTAGCTGCAAATATTGCGCGTTATCGCGTAATTGTGATGGTTTTGGTTGGCCCCATGATTCATAGAACCCAGCAATGGGCTTCAAGTAACGATACTTTTGGCTTTATCTGTATAACTAATGTCATTTATGTCACTTTAAAAAAAAAATGTCATTTATGTCACATAAATATCATGCCATATTGCTAAGTCTTGTTGTCCTTACTTTCTCAATAATAAATCCATTATAAAACTAGAAAGATTAAATAGATTATTATTTTAAGGCCCCATTTAGATAATAAGATGATATAAGATAATTTTAGATGAAAGTTAAATAAAAAAAAATTAAATTGTTTATAATATTTTGAGAAATAATTTAAAAAAATTATAATAAAAAGATGAGATGAGATAAAACAGTTTCTGTATCGAAATGAGACCTAAGTCTTTTTATTTTCCCCAGACGTCAATATAGTATGTCTATATATATTATTACCTTGGTTTGAGAAAAATAAAGCGTTATGATCATCAGACTCATCACCCCGGCCGCATGCATGCAGATACATTAATGCAACCCCTTCATGCATGAATCAAGGATTCCTCATGTCCTTTGAGCTTCCATGAATTAATATCTAATAAATGATCAGTGCAAAATACATGAATTAAATTACACTATTGATTCGAGATCAATATAAACAAGCAAGTCATGATCTTCTCCTTGTTCTGCGGTTACTGTTACAACTTTCGAGGCTCCAGATCATGAATTCGATGATCACACTCTACTCCAGGGCTGCCAGCAGGTAAACTGCTCTGATCTCTATATATAATACACCCTTTCAGCTTCAATCTCTTTAAATTATAAGTCTCTGATCAGAACTACTTCATTCCAGAACCATTAATAATCTCGGTCTCTTTAATTTTTATTCAATGTACGTAGAAGCACGTACGCCCCTCTCTGACTCCATGCAGCTCGATCTCCAGTACTGTTAATTAATATATCAGTTGATCTCCTTTCTCCCCTTGAGCTTTATGAGAGAGAGATATAACACAAAAGGCCATCGAGTACCCCCATGCACCCATATAAATATATAATAAACTCCTTTCTTCATATTGCATAACGGGTCATAATTTTCTTTTGAGCTTCCTCAAATATATATCAGACGAGTTCTCCATTAATTCAACTGACCACAAAGAAAATAGGAGTTCACCCACAGAACAATATGGAAGATAAAAGTTGCCATTCGACTAGCCATGCCGATATTGATGCAAATGGTACTCTCTCTCTCTCTCTGCTCTCTCTCTCTCGCTCTCTCTGATCTCTCTTTCTCTCTCTCCACAAATGCAAATATATATTTATGTAAAGCGAATTTAAATGTATAAGTTTTAGCATGCTTGATGTATATCTCAAGGAACAGGTTTTTTTAAATTGTGTTTTTAATTGCAAGAATGATTTGTTTTAGCCTCTGTTCGTGTTCATTAATTACGTGCATGCAGCATGTATAAACTACGTACACAAAATCAAAATCTTACTCAATTTTCTATATATGTATATTACATCGATATGCTAAATACGGGATATATAGATTATTATACTAATCACTGCCAAAACATTTCCCTCCATTGGTTGGAACCTCTTTAACCGTTGGCTAAATTGAGGATTCAATCACAGATCATCTGCTGTCTAACTCTGACTCCGGTAGATGATGATCAATATATATGTTACTGGACATAGAATTATTGGAATATTAATTAGCATATATATTTATTTTTGTATGCCAATATTCTTTTTTCTCTATCTTAGGAGTCGTAAGAACAGCTAACAGAAATCTTCCGCCAGCGCATTATACATTTCAAATCAAGAATTATTCCATTGTAAAGACAATTGATAAATGTGAATCGGCCCAGTTTGAAGTTGGCGGCTACCAATGGTGCGTTAATTTTGTAGATTCTCTGGTCTCCTCTCTGATATTAATTGTTTTCATTTTTTTTTTGTTGGGTTTTTGAGTAAAAAAGATGCATGGCACCATTCTTTTTTTTTTTCCTCTAGGAAATTGGTACTCCACCCAAATCCGGATAGAAATGGTGAAGAGAAGGGTCATATCTCTTTGTACCTGGCAATTGAAGATACAGATGAGCTTTCACATGGCTGGGAGGTTAACACGTACATAAAATTCTTTGTGTTTGATCAAATCAGAGACAAGTACTTGTGTATCCAAGGTAACTTCCAAAACTAATGGTACACTTTTGGAATATTTAAATACATAAGCCTCACACCTTACACATGCACCCATTTAAAAATATATTATTTTATTTTTTTATCCACGTAATGAAAATGATTCAGACATGTTTGTAAATAAAATAGGATAAAAATGTAAAATGACATATTTTTAAGTGGGTGTGCAGGGTGTGAAGCTTATGTGTACATACATGAGGTATATACTGCAAAAGGTTGAGAAACTTATTTTTTAAAAATATACCATTTAAATTTACTGCATTTTGTTTTTAAGAAAGAGGTACATACATGATCATTTTTCTATTTTTTTTTTTTTAAGTAGTATGAGAAACTTGTGTACCCTTTCTCAATGTTTATTTGTAATGTATTATTCTATATATTGTGAAAATATTATTAGCCTTGCATTGGTTATAAATAATTTTAAAGCACGATCCTCGTGCGAATTATTAAAAGAATGAATATTTGTAAGGATAATGATTATTTACAATGAAGACTGATTCATTTTAATAAGAAATAATCATTTTTATATAAAATAATTGATAAAAAACTAACAATTTTTTTATTGTGGCGTGCGGTTTCTGCATATATAATATTATTGAATTGATATTTGGTATTTAACTACTGTCACTTGTGCTGATTAATTTTGATGACCTATATATATAGATGCACATGGGAGTGTAAGACGCTTTCATAAGTTGAAGACTGAATGGGGTTTCGCACATCTACTTTCGCACGATACTCTGAAGGATCCTTCAAATGGTTATCTTGTTGATGACACTTGCGTTTTTGGGGTTGAAGTCTTTGTTATCAAAGGGACTTTCAAGGGGGAGTGTTTTTCAATTATAAATGAACCTCAATGCATTTATTTCACATGGTGGATTAGCAAACTTTCAGTTTCAGCCGGCCTGAAAGATGAGGAATTACTCTACTCCGATCAGTTCGTTGTTGGGGGGCATAAATGGTACGTACATTGTTGGAGTTGTGTGGCGTGTAAATCAGTTTTAAATAGGTTGTGGCGTTGTGCTGTATCTAATAAACTTTTATACTTTGGATATATAGGATGCTGACGCTCGTCAAACACATGACAAGCGAAGTAGGAGAGTTCAGATCAACTTGTCTCTCTCTCAAGCTTGCTGGTTCAGATACTCTTTTTTCTAGCAGAAGAATGTTTGCAAAATTCAAGCTGAGGATCATAAAGGGTGACAAAGGCAAACCTGACTGCGAACGAACATGTCTGTTCTCTTTGTTTTCACTAATATATCTGCTTGGATATCCTTTTCTTTCCAGCATGAACGTTCTGAAGAAAATTCTCTCGATATATAAATATACACACATGCATGCATGCATGGTAGTATAAATATTTGAGGAAATCTGAAAGCTGTTAGCATTTGGATCGAATAATTTGGATTTATATTTAAATTCCAAGTTAATTACCGTGATTTCAAAGATCCAAACAAATCTTCCTAACTAAATTATCTTCCTCGCTTTGTCTCGCAGGTGTGTCCTGGTTCCCTGATCGCAGCACGTCAAAAAATGGCACCCGACACTTTCTCTTTAAGCTGGGATATTGTAATTGTTTGATCCTGGAATGCAAAATTGATCTCATATCTTCAACGAAGGATTTTCTCCTCGGCTGATATTAGTTATAACTATGCACAAGTCTCTTTAGTTTTTTTCTTTTTTTAAAGCAATACATATTTAAAACTCATGATGCAAGAAATTGTACTTATCAGTGCGTGAGACTTGGCTAGTTTAAAATTGCACATATCATTTTATTTCACTTTAAATTGGAGAAGTATCCTATATCTTTGACTACGAGGAGCTTGAACTGGTTGCTATTGTGTAAAAGTGCATGTTGTGCTCACGTTGAAAGATAAAATAGTCAAATATTTAATCAACGGAAAATTCTATACACCACACAATCTCATTTTCATCCCACTATACATAATGTGACATATTTATCACTATTAAATTATCATTTACTAGATGATTAGTTATTATCTAATGGTGATAAATATGTTACATCTTACATAATGGGATGAAAGTAGAATAGTGGTGTGATGTATAACATTACTCAAAAAGTTATAATGATTAGTTTAAAATTATTTATATTTGTACTTGAGTGATATTTGTGACAAAAATAAAATAGGAAAAAATTAAATAAGATGAGATAAAAATTATTTCTAAACATCTCCTAAATCTTGTGCAAATGGCATAAGGTGCTTTTACAACTTCGATTCACATTTTCAATTGGCAATCCTGCAAATTACTCTAGTTCTTATAAAAGGAAAAAAAAAGTTTTATAATTAAGTTGATACTTTACGACAGATCCACTATAAGAAAAAAAGGTTTTCCAACGCTCAAAATTATTACAAATACCCTGCATAATCGCTGCATTGGATCAATTCAGGCGATTTTATAATCGTTACATGCTCAACGAAATAAAAATGCCATTTCTAATTACCCTCAGTGATAGGCAAAACTTGCTGCAAAAGTATACTTTTAGCGGCAATTTTAGTTCGTTGCAAATGAGGTCAACAAATGCCAGAAAAGATGGTATCCGTTTGACACAAAATCATTGGGAAAAATCAAAAGCAACGATAAAAATCGTCGCAAATACGAATAGAAATCGCCGCAATTGTTATTATTATTTTTTTTTTCTAGTGATATGAAAATATCGTTGGTATTATCACTATTTGCGGCGATAATTGGCCAAATTCGCTGCAATTATTTGTGACCTTTTTCAACGATCTTTATTTTTATAGCAGTTGAAGTTGTTTCCAATGGACATTAAATCGTCGCAAAAACTAGCACGTCACCGCAAAAACTTAATCACGATGATTTAGTTGGTCGTCGGTATAGTATGTGCATGGAAGTCACGCATATTTGTAGCGCATATAAATCGCCGGAATAGAGTCAGTTTCGGCGATCACGAATCGCCGCTAATAATGTCTTAAAGTTACATTTGCTTTATTGCAACGAGTTTAAATTTATTCACAAAGTTGCTTTGGTTCATTTTTGTTCCTTCACCCTTTTGCCTGGGCTTCATTGTCACACTTAATTTATCTTAGAAACACATAATTTATCTTATTTCAGGTCAGTCACTTAATGATTAATTACTAAAGTAAACTATACTTAGAAATATCCAACATAATTTTCATCTAATTTAATAAATCAAAGACATTCATTCATCCAAAGTCAGTTACATAAAATTCACATTAAGGTAGTTATGGGCTATACACTAGGGTGGACCAATTGGAATCCAAAACCTATAACTTAACTGCTAAATATTGAGAACACATCATGTTTCTAAACATTATCTGAAAATGTGCATATTCATTCAATCAATGAGTCGAAATGAACGATATTATAACTGAAGCGGCATATCTGTTTAATTGGAAACTAAACATTTCTGATACTCATCTCTGTGCATATAGTTCCACAATCTCTAATCTTCGCTACACTCCAAAGATGGACCTTTTGCCACCCAACTTCCTCTTTTGCTGTATTTTTTTTCCATCTCTTCTATGTAATGAAAGATTTTGGCAGTGCACCAAAAAAATTTTGTTCAAGAGGAAAAATCATTACCCGTGATTCATGATGAGTTTTTCTAATCATAGATTTGCAAATGTATTCGTATGTTGATCCATATATAGGGGCGGGCTCCAATTCCGACGGAGTTGAAATGCTCACCTCCAACCTCTGACTCTGATTGGATTCAGAGGTCAAAACCTCTTCCGACTCCAACTCTGATTGGAGTCGGAGGTGATTGCCAAAATACCCACAAAAAAGAAGAAAAAATCAAAGGTGAAGTGGCGATAGAACCCCTAAAGACATGAGGAATAAGACAAAGGTGAAGTGGATATCAGATCCTACAAAGTGAAGTGAATATGATGTCTCGACCTGGAACCTAACAAAAATTAAAATCACCCATATAAGCAAAAACCAAACCGATTCATCTTCCATAGAATTGACCACGCTGCACTTCTATTGTTGGAGATTGAAGGTTGACCTTTTTATAGTTCTTTCAAATCTTTTTGAAAGTGGTATGCACTTCTCACTGTGAATTGACCACTAGAAGTCCCATTCCATATCAATTTGTTTGGTTTATTGGTATAGCTAATTGGAATCTTCATGTTGTTCTCAGCTTCCTCCCTTGAGAAAATCTCTACAATTAGAGAAACTCTCGTGTGATTAGTATCTGGATCAATCAGCTCATGGAATTTTGCATTTTCATCTAGATCTTTAACTGCACTGTGAACTCTGAAAGTAGTGGATTTTGGAATCCACTTGTCCTTCCAGATATGAACCTCTCTTCCATTTCCAACTCTCCAAGAAGTGTCCTTCTCTAGCAGAGGTAGAGCAACAAGGATGCTTCTCCAAATATAGGAAGGCTTTCCACCCAATTTGGCTTGAAAGAAATGAACCCTTGGGAAATACTTCAGTTTTAACACTTGGGAAGCAAGTGAATGAGGATCTTGGAGTAACCTCCACCCTTGTTTAGATAGCATGACCAAATTGAAGCTTTCCAACTCTTTGAAACTCATCGCTCCTACTACCTTAGATTTTTCCATTGTGTTTCATGAGATCCAGTGGATTCTCCTATCCTTTTCTTGTTGGCCCCACCAGGAATTTTGCATCACCTTATTAATGTCTCTAAGCAGGTTATGAGGGAGTTTAAAAATTGTCATACTATAAGTAGGCAAGGCCTGAACAACAACTTTAAGAAGAATTTCTTTGGCTGCATGTGAGAGAGACTTGACTTTGAAGTTGCTAAGTCTATGTCTGACTTTATCCAAGATACTTTCAAAAGACTTAGATCGAGCTCTTCCAATCAGGGTTGGTAATCCCAGGTATTTTTCATAGGACATGTTTGATCTAATCCCTGCAATGCTCAATACAATATCTTGAGTTTCTCCCTAGGTATTCCTACTGAATTGTATTGAGGTCTTGTCCTTATTAATTTTTTGTCCAGATGCATGTTCATAAGTGTTAAGCAAGAAGATCAACTTGCTCAATTCTAGTTGATTGGCTCTGCAAAAAAGTAAACTATCGTCTTGAAGAAGAGATGATTAATATGAAGTTTGCCTCTCACCAAAGGGACTCCATTGATAGCACCTGTCTTCTTTGCATTATTCAATAAGGAACTCAAAGCTTCAACACAAATGATGAACATGTAAGGTAATAATGGATCACCTTGCCTAATCCCTCGAGAATGTTTGAAAATTGGCTGAGAAATACCATTAATCAAGATAGAGTAAGAAACTAATTCAACCCCCTTCATCACTAAGTCAATCCACTCTTGTGCAAAGACCATATGGAAGCTC
This sequence comes from Juglans regia, assembly GCF_001411555.2. Lineage (NCBI taxonomy): Eukaryota > Viridiplantae > Streptophyta > Magnoliopsida > Fagales > Juglandaceae > Juglans > Juglans regia. Next base: position 4,078,748 of record NC_049907.1, read on the forward strand.
TTAAGAATGCCCATTCCACACGATCATAGGACTTGCTCATGTTGGCCTCTAAGGCCATATAATCTGATTTGCCTAATAATTTGCTATTCATGGTATACATGGCTTCATAAGCTACAATGATATTATTTGAGATTAGTCTCCCTGAAACAAAAGCAGGTTGAGTTGGTGAAATGATATCTGGTAGAATCCTTTTCAGCCTATTCGCAATTGTTTTTGAAATGATTTTATAGAGAACATTGTAGAGGCTAATAGACTTGAAATCATTATAGAGGACATTGCAGAGGCTAATAGACCTGAAATCAGACACTTTAGTAGGGGATTTTATCTTAGGAATAAGTGCAATTAATGTGTCATTGATATCAAAAACCATACCACCAGAGTTGAGGACATATAAGGCAACTTCAGCGACTTCTCTTCCAACAGAATCCCAGTGAGTTTGGTAAAAAGCAAGAGGAAAACCATCTGGGCCAGGTGAACTAAGAGAGATCACCTGGAACACAACCTCATTCACTTCTGTAACTGTGAACTTCATTGTCAATAATCGATTCATATCATCAGTCACCACAGCTTGCATATGCCTCAAACACCTCTCAATACCTTCTGGATGACCTGTTGAAAAAAGATCCAGAAAAAACTTATGAACTGAGCACTAATGGCTTTTAGATTTAAACATTCATCCTAAATCATCAAGGATTTTGTGAATGATATTCGTTTTCCTCCTTTGATTTGCACATTGTTGGAAAAACTTAGTATTTTTGCCACATTCTTTGAGCCATCTTTGCTTAGCTCTCTGTTTCCATTTAACATCCTCCTTTTCAAGAAGCAAGTCAACCTCCTTTGTTAACACTTTTATTCTTTTACCCATCTCACATTTATTCTTCTTTTGAAGCCTCGAGAGCTGAGAAAGTTTGGAGTTGATAGTCCTCTTAGAGTTCCCAAAAGTCACCATACTCCAGTTCATTAAACAGACTTTACATCTTTGGAGGCCTTCTGTAGCAATTGGCAAATTGTGTGAAGCCAGCATAGGTTTCTTCCGTTTCTCTTTCCCTAATTGCAAACATTCATCTCTTAGTGTCCAGTTAGCTTCATATCTGAATTGTTTATCTGAGAAGCCATAGTGACAATAATAGGCCTACGATATGAGATTTTGGCTAGCTCAATATTAACAGGAGAAAAAGAAAGCAAATCTTCTCAGCTTGAGTTGCCAAAGTCGATCCAGCCTTCCTTAGTAAATTGCTACCTTCTCTATTGTTACTCCTTGTGAACATATCTCCCACAAAGCCTAAATCACTTAAGCCACTGTCCTTCACAACTAATATGAAATCTTCCATCTGATTGTAAGGCCTCATAGCTGCCCCAAACTTCTCATGCTGGTGTAAAATCTTGTTGAAGTCTCTCAAGTAAAGTCATGCCATACCAGTAGGTGGTTTAATAGCTTTAAGAAGCTTCCAGCTATCAGTTCTCCTAGAAGTCAGAGGGTTTCCATAGAAACCAGTTAAGATCTAGTCCTTCCTTACTACCGGATGAGTTACTCTTAAAGAGATGTGACTCTTGGTGTATGATTCAAGTTCCACATCATTATCCCCTCTCCACAAAAAAGCAATACCTCCACTGAGGCCTTTGCTGTCAATCACAAAACTATGATCAAAGCCTAATCTTGTTCTCACTGTTTCAATTTTTTCTTTACTACATTTAGTTTCAATCAAGAAGATGAAACTTGGACTCTTATTCTTCACCAAAAGGTGAAGCTCTCGAACTGTTAGAAAATTCCCAAGCTCTTGACAGTTCCAGCTAAGACAACTCATTGCTATTGGTGGGTCTGCTAAGCAGCCTCCACCATTATTTTCTGGTTTAAGCTCTCTCCAAGTAAGAGCACTGTTTTTGCCTTCTTGGTAAATCCTTTGAAATCCTCCTCCACTTCAAACAGATTACATCCCCCTCTTGGTGACTCTAATATTAGTAGATAACATATTATGGGTGATAGAGGAATCACAAGACTGAAATTTTTTATCACAAGCTCTTCTCTACCAATTGGCCTATTTTTTGTTTTAGCTAGCACCTAAATTTGAGTATTAATGAAGTGATCCAAAGAACTAACCTGATTTGAGATAGACTAGCCTTTGTTAAGCGTGACAGAAGGATAAACTGAATCCTCTTGACCCTTACCTTCAGTATCTTCCATGAGATCCTCTCCCTTAAGTCAACTTTCCCCTCTAAAGTCTGATTTTTCTTTCCTAAAATACCGTCAGTTAAGGCAAGATCTTCAGTATCTAGAATCACATCTCATTTGAAATTCCCTCTCTTTTTTGAATTGAGACCTTTGCTAAGTAAGGAAACTTGCCAATGCAGATTTGAACCTCCCGTTGTTTCACACATTCCTTAATTGGTTCCTTAGATGGCTTTTGAAATTTAGTGCTCACCATGACACTTGTCTTAGTGGCCTTCTCGCTGGACTTCCATTGCTATCGATTGTGATGAGGCTGCTGTTTTTTCTCCAACTAATGAAGTTAGCTTTTGAACAGTCGTAGAACATACTTTTTTGGCATGTTTGATGACTCCACAGTGAAAGTTAAACATTGGAAGTCCTTCATATTTGAAAGGTAGCCAAATTCTTTTACCATCAATAAACAAAAATATACCTCGAATCAAAGGTAGTGTAATGTTTATTTCCACCTTTAAATGCAGGAACTTACCCCACCTAAATCCATTAACATCAACTTCACGTCCAACACCTTCCTTAGACCCTTTCCAATTTGGTTTTCCACTTCTTTTGTCATGCTAGCAAGAGGCATATTATGTACCTGGATCCAGAAAACTTCAGTTGAGAAAGGGATATCTTTTGGAGGAGTACTCCCATCAAACTCTTATAAACACACTAATAGCCTATCGAATGTCCAAGGCCTCCCCAATAGCACTTTTGCCTTGTCTTGTTCATATTGAAACTCCACTAGCATTTTGTTATCCCCCACTCCCTTAAACCGAATCCAACCATCAGGTTTCCAGACTGTAAACATGGTGGACCTAAAAGCCTCCCTATTCACACTTTTGTCAGCAATCACCAGAGCAAGAAGACAAGATTTTCCTTTTGACATAGGCTTATGAATTGTTAAAGGAGATAGGACAACTTCCTGCTTTTCCTGGCCAATGAGACTAAAAATTGCCCACATTTTCTCTAACTCTCCCTCCATAACAACATCTACAGACCAAAAGTCTAAGAGACAAACTTTTGTCTAAGTAAAGAGAAAAACCTCACCCTTCAGAGAAAGAGAGGACCTACATCATGTGGGTTCTTCTTTCACGGTTCTAAACGTCTTTGATTGATATGTATTGATATAAATATGAGGTATGTTATATTCTATATTCTGATTTTACTTTCTTCTCACTTTGTAAATGTGAAACTTTTCATCACTCTTTTAGATTATTTATCAATTAAAAAAGAAAAATGCTTGTTGCCTTCTAAATGTGCCCCCCAAAGTGTCCCTATTGCATTTTTTTTTAAATGTTTAAAAAAGGATCAAAATGCACTATGGGGCACTTTGGGATACACATTTAGAGGGCAACAATCTATTATACAGAATTTTTCAATATCAATTAGAGTATTTTACAATTATTAATCATGTTATCTATGCGATTTGCCCAAACTCTTTTGTTCATGACATATAAACAAAATTATAGGTCAGGTAACTTGGCTTTGCATAATCTTGAAAATAGCCACTTTATTTATAGTAATATATCTTTATAGTATGGTTTAATTTATGTGTTGTTTTAATCGTTTATAAAATTGGTTAGACCAGTCTATTTAATTCAAATCATTGATTTAAAACTGTATTTATTTTTTAATTTGTATTTAACAAACGAACATTTTTTTTTTCTTGTAGTGAGTAAACCCTCGTATTCGGTAAGAATGGTATAAACATTGATAGATAAAATTTGGAACTCTTTACTTTATTTAGTTAAAGAAAAACCCTTTACTTTATTTTGTATTAAATTTGTGATTATCTTCTTTTTAATTAGGAATAGTTGAGCCAAAAAAACAAAAAAACATTTTAAATACATGAATTATACGTTTATTAAAACTCCTAGATTTATCTTATATTCTTATTGAAGTTAATCAATAAATTCATATAATAAATTATTTTACATATAATTTTAAGTGTTTGAATTATATTTATATATATATATATATTACTAACACTAAAATATATAAATATTTATATATTTATATAACACTACCGCGTTGAGACAAAAAAGGAAAAAGCCTGGAAAATAAAAAGACAGAGAAAAGAGGAAAAGAAGGAGCATGCGGTGTCGTATTGCTTCAATAATAACGTTCGTCACTGCTCGTTATTAATAAATTATACTAGGAAATTCCGATCGGAAAACGTCCGAAGGGGATTGACGACGAGAAGATGGTACACAGTGCCTATGATTCCTTCGAGCTCCTCAACAATTGCCCTTTCAAAATCGATGCCGTCGAATCATATGGTTCAAAGCTCCTCCTCGGTTGCTCCGATGGATCCCTTAAGATCTACGTTCCCGAATACTCCGTCTCCGACCGCTCTCCACCGTCCGATTACCACTTACATGCCCATGAGCTGCGAAAGGAACCGTACGCTCTAGAGAGAAACTTCTCTGGGTTCTCCAGGAAGCCCCTGCTCGCGATGGAGGTCTTGGAGTCGAGGGAGCTCCTTCTTTCGCTCTCGGAGTCGATCGCCTTCCATAAGCTCCCGAACTTGGAGACCAACGCTGTCATCACCAAGGCGAAGGGCGCGAATGTGTATTCTTGGGACGATCGGAGAGGGTTCTTGTGCTTCGCGAGGCAAAAGAGGGTCTGTATTTTCAGACACGACGGTAATTCCATGAATTCATGTTATCTCTTGCTCGAATTAATTGCTTAAGATATGTTTGAATTTGATTTTTGTTGTGTATCCGAGAAAGTGCGAGAAAGGATGTGAGAACATGCCAATACTATGGAATTTTAGGTGGTCAGCTGTTTGTTGTGGAAAATACGATCCCATATTATAGAAAAGTACAAAAACATGGCCTTTATTTGTCCCCTGTAACGGCACCTACTTACATTTTTCGATAAAAAAGAAATAACTTTATTTTGTGTGTTGATTAGGTGGTCGAGGATTTGTAGAGGTGAAAGAATATAATGTGCCGGATACGGTAAAGTCGATGTCATGGTGCGGTGAGAATATATGTTTGGGTATTAGAAAAGAATACATGATATTGAACGCTACGAATGGTGCGTTGTCTGAAGTATTTCCTTCTGGGAGGTTAGCCCCGCCTTTGGTGATCTCTCTTCCCTCAGGAGAACTTCTTCTTGGGAAGGTATTCTTTTCTGTGTTGCCGTTTATATTCTGCTTTCCTGGACATGCATTGATAATTGAATGCATATTTTATAGTTGTTACACATGTACACTAACAGACCCGTAAGGACACAACCTAGTGGTCAAAGGGCGGGCTTGGGATGACCTGTAAACTCAGACATCTTTGGTTCAATTCTGCACTAGGAGTTTTCCTGGATTATCACTGATGCATGGTTCTGATGGGTGGGGTTGTGTATCCAGGGTTTACTCCCTAAGGGTGTGTCCAAAGGGCCCTGCCTCGGTGAGGTTACACATCATTAAAAGAACATACATTACACTTTCTGATTAATAAAGATCATACATTTACACAAATCAAATGCTAAAGATAAAATATTTTCATGGAGGGCAATTATTTCCTCCTTTGTGTGAATGCCACATTTAGGTTGTGATGATCATATTCTTACTCTGATTTTTGAATGCTGCAAATGTAACTTGCTGCCTATAGGAGAACATTGGTGTCTTTGTGGACCAAAATGGGAAGCTGCTTCAGGAAGGTAGAATTTGTTGGTCAGAGGCCCCTTTAGAAGTTGTCATTCAGAAGCCATATGCAATAGCTTTATTACCAAGATATGTTGAGGTAACCTGAACATTTGCTAAGCAAGAGCAACTTACCTATTTGTCTGAATTTAGTTGTGCCATATTCAGTTTCTTCTACTTGTGTTGTTCAGATTCGGTCTCTTCGAGATCCATATCCGTTGATACAGACTGTTGTTCTACGAAATGCCCGTCATCTTGGCCAAAGCAACAATTCCGTAATCGTAGCATTAGACAATTCTGTTTATGGGCTCTTCCCTGTTCCTCTTGGTGCACAGGTATTGATGCTGCTTAGTTAGATATGAAGCTTCCTCGTATTTACTGACAAAAAAAAGTTAGATATGAAGCTTCCTCTTTGGAAGCCTAAACTAGAGCAAGACTAAGCATGATGCCTTTTTGGTCCAAGAACAAGTGTCAGTTCTTGTTAATTAGGTCATTATTATTTTATGATCAATTGTGGCTTCCTTCTTGCTTCTTTGCAGCTCCAATTGAAGCCTTTCCCCTCATGCTATTAAAACCCTGTGTCAAGGAGCTCTTTCAATTCAGCCCTAATTCTCAGTTCCTGCAAAATTTACCCCACCAAGTTAAAAAGTTACAGTAGTTATTAACCTAACTTGAACTACAAATGTTAAATACCATTCATGAGTATACATGGGCAGATTTGTGAAATAAGTCATACTCAGGAAAATTTCTAAATCTGCCGTGAGGCTGATTTCTAAATACCATTAAGTCTACATGCATTGCCTTCTTTTGAAGTGTATGCATGAGTTAGACATGTTGACACAAAATTTATCCATTCTTAAAATTCCAGATGTATCATGTAAATCTATTATGTCCTGTTTCTGTTTGTCATTATATTATGCCCACAAATAGGTTTAATTGCATAATGCCTTTAGCAATGATATATGCCTAACTTAAAAAACAGACGATAATTTAATGCATTGGAAGTGCTGAGAGAGTTTTCAACTGTATTGCAGATTGTACAACTAACAGCATCTGGCAATTTCGATGAAGCCTTGGCCTTGTGTAAGCTGCTTCCCCCGGAAGATTCAAACCTTCGAGCTGCAAAGGAGGGGTCGATTCATATAAGGTGGATGTTTTCATAAAATAATCTAATCCTCTACTAATTCATTAAACAGATTGATTTATGATCATAACTTCTTTAGAGTTAATTTATATATCTGTCATGCAAGCATTTATGTAGAACTCATTTACTTAAAGAATTTATATCATGAATTCAATATACCCTTTAGAGTGCGTATAGTCTAAGTTTCATGTGGATGTTTAGGGCACGCTTTGGTAAGCAAATTCCTACTGGGCTTGATGTATCTAGAGGCCTAATAAAGTCTTGTGCCTATTTTGGTTCGTTAAATCTAGGTCTAGGTTGATAATGCTGAAGTAATTTATCTAATGGCTTGTTGATGTTACCCTCTTCCAACATGAAGCATTGACTTGCAACTTCCAGCTGTATACAATATACGTGCGATGCTATTCATAGTTACTTAACAAAACAATAGAATGTCGGAAACTTACTTATAATGATCTTTGTTACTATTTTTGTTTTGTGCAAGTTTTTTGTTATATTAACCAGCCAGCATATTTAAGGAATCCTCAATGGCCATAGATCAATATGCATTGTATGCATAATTTAATCTAATATATTTTTGTTGATTAGTATAATTTAATAAAGTAATTGATTTCAATGAGTTTATCTCACCGTGTTTCAGATACGCTCACTACCTATTTGATAATGAAAGCTATGAGGAGGCAATGGAGCATTTCTTGGCATCTCAGATAGATATAACCTATGTGCTTTCGTTGTATCCCTCTATCATCCTTCCTAAAACAACCATAATTCCTGAGCCAGAGAAGCTGGTGGACATTTCTTGGGATGCTTCATATCTCTCAAGAGGTTCATCAGGTTTATCAGATGATATGGAAACCTTACCATCACCACAACTATTGGAATCTGATGAGCATGCAGCACTTGAGTCCAAGAAAATGAGCCACAATACTCTCATGGCTCTGATTAAGTTCTTGCAGAAGAAAAGATATGGTATAGTTGAAAAGGCCACTGCCGAGGGAACAGAAGAAGTTGTTTTAGATGCTGTTGGAGATAATTTCGCATCGTATGACAGTAGGTTCAAGAAAACGACCAAGGTAAACAGATATTTTTCTTTTCTAGGTCTCAACTATTTTGGTGTAATGGAATGTATAGGGATTTAGACCCTTGTTTAATATGTTTACATGGTCATAAGGATTGTGCATAATATTGAATTTTAAACTTGTAGATTTTCTATGTTTGTTGGACTCTATGTTATAGACTTCGAATAAGCTGCAAAATACTTGTTATTGAAATTTGGTTATTTAATATGACTCTATGTTATAGATTTTCGAGTTATGCTGATTTTTTTGTTTATAGATCAAATAAATTTGATATTGTTCAAAAGCTAGTTGGGTGATTTAACAAGTGTACGAAAATGTTAGTGTCGTGGATGGATAGAGTTTGATTAATGTATTGTTACCTCAGACGGTTAATGTCTATTTGTATGTGTTCTTATTTGATTCAATATTTTTTGGTCCTCAGGGGCGTGGTAACATCTCCATTAGCTCTGGTGCTCGGGAGATGGCAGCAATACTTGACACGGCACTACTCCAAGCTCTGCTTCTTACTGGACAGTCTTCAGTGGCTTTAGAGTTACTGAAAGGTCTTAACTATTGTGATGTGAAAATATGTGAGGAAATTCTTCGAAAAAGAAATCATTATGCTGCTTTGTTAGAACTTTACAAGTGCAATTCAATGCACCGTGAAGCCCTTAAACTTCTACATCAATTGGTAGAAGAGTCGAAGGCAAACCAATCACTAGCAGAGCTTACCCAAAAGTTTAAGCCTGAGTCAATTATTGAATATCTCAAGGTAAGTTTTTTACCTATAGCCTTTTTATTTTCTTGATTTCTGTAAAGATAGTTATCCTTATTTTGTAGAAATCCATATTATGTTTATTGATGACATGGAAGCATTCAACTACTGATTTTTCTGCATACTCTAATCTGGACGAACCATATAGTAGCTCTATGCACTGGTCTCCTGTGTATATATTATTACTGTGAAGGGAAGTTGTGCTTTCCTCCAGACAAGCTTTTTTGATAAGTAGCCTTCCTCCATAATCTTTTCAATTTGTTGACAAAAACTTTAATATCTAAGTTCTGAAAGTAATTTCTTCCATGGTCCATGCTAAGTTCAGTGCTTCTTGGCATTTGTTACTTAAGTTTTTGCCTGCTTTACCTTACCTAAAACTGAAGAAGGCGATCCAGGGATTTTCTCGCAGGATGATATTTAAGAATACCCTGGTTAGATAAAGCACTACTTTTTAGCATCCAGTGTAGAATTGCTTTATTCCGTGGGAAAATTGAGAAGTTGAAGTTTTGGTTGAGAGTTAATAGAGCTGGTGTGTTATACACCCAGTAAGATTTGATGAATGTGTTCTATTCTTTTGCAGCCTCTCTGTGGGACTGATCCCATGCTTGTCCTTGAGTGCTCAATGCTGGTTCTTGAAAGCTGTCCAACACAAACTATTGATCTGTATTTGTCTGGAAATATTCCAGCAGACTTGGTCAACTCTTATTTGAAGCAACATGCTCCAAGCATGCAGGCCAAGTACTTGGAGCTCATGCTTGCAATGAATGAGAATGGGATCTCAGGAAATCTGCAAAATGAAATGGTGAAGATCTTTTGCATTTCTTTCTGTAATGTTAAGGAACAGATATTTGTCACTTGAGAGTTACGAATAATAAGTAAACATAACTGAAAAGGATTGAAAATTAAAAAGACTTGACAGAACAGATCTGTTCTGCCAAATCAAATAACTTCGTTGTTGTTATGGGTAGTGTAGGTGGTGATGGTAGTTTAGCTGATTTTACTGATAAATGCTTTTTTACTTGTCATTTTTGTGCGTGCTAGATACAAATATATCTCTCGGAAGTGCTTGATTGGTATTCAGATTTAGTTGCTCAACAAAAATGGGATGAGAAAGCTTATTCCTCAACAAGGAAGAAATTATTGTCTGCTTTAGAAAGTATCTCAGGATATAATCCAGATGCTTTGTTGAAACGTCTACCACCGGATGCTTTATATGAAGAGCGTGCAATATTGTTGGGCAAAATGAACCAACATGAGCTTGCCTTGTCTCTATATGTTCATAAGGTACTTTCTTACATAAAGCAACATATTGTCCTTTTTGTCATAAAATCTGCTGGCAAGATGACATGAAACTGATTGGGGAAGTTGTTCAGTAGCCCTAGCCACCACAAAATGCATTTTGGTGAAGATATTCATAATAAGATAATATTGAATTCAGCTGTGCATTGTAACCAGGAAATGCTGTCAATTGGGCTGTTTTGTTGTTAATATATATTGGCAATTGAACAGGTTATTTCAATATGAGAGTCTTATGGAATGGTGGAAATCCAGGGCTGGTATACTTGCTGTATGCTCAGACTATGCATTTTGAGATTTTTTAATAAAATCTTCACTTGCTTATTAAAAAAATGTAATGCTGGAAAACCTTGATAAACTCATCATTTTTCCATCCTTCCAGGTTATTATATTTGGCTTACAGTCATTTTAACTGGATTTTAATCTTGTTATTTATGTTTAGTTATCTGTAATAAAATTGTAATGGCATACTATAATTTCACCATTCTTTTTTACATACATGATCAGAAAGATTTTTACAGGCCTTGGATCTGTACCAGTTTTTGTACTATTTGTTAAATAGTTGAATGACAGATATATGGTTCTCTGAAGTGAGTTTCATAGTTCTATTTTTTATTCTAAATATAAACAAAAACGAAGTTAATAAACTTAGTGAATTTTTGCATGTGTATACTGAAACATTGGCTTTTACAAATTGATTGAATTTTGGGATTGACTTTTTCCACCTCTTTTACATTAGCCAAAATACTATTAGTGCTCCTTATGCAATTACGTACACTTGTTATATGGTAATTATTTTAGTACGTAAGACAAGATGTTTGTTGATGCTGCCAGTGCCAACACTGCTGCTGTTTTGTGTTAAAAAATGCTCATCATTATTGTTATTTTTATTGTTTGTATTATTTGCATTACTTATAAAACAAAAAATGTTTTTCTTATTCGTCCATTGATTCTTATGAATACTCTGAGCATATCAATTTCTGTTGCATTTGTAGCTTCACGTCCCTGAGCTTGCACTGGCCTATTGTGATCGGGTATATGAGTCTGTAGTTCATCAACCATCTATAAAATCCTCTGGCAATATATACCTTACTCTTTTGCAAATTTATCTTAATCCTCGGAGGACAACCAAGAATTTTGAACAGCGAATCACCAATCTAGTATCACCTTATCATACGAGCATTCCAAAGGTTGGTTCAGCGTCTTCAACTAAAGCTAGAGGAGGCCGTGGAAGTAAGAAAATTGCTTCAATAGAGGGTGCAGAGGACATGAGAGTAAGTCAGAGTGGCACCGACAGTAGCCGGAGTGATGGTGATGCAGATGAATCTAGCGGGGAAGGAGGTTCCACTATTATGCTTGATGAGATTCTTGATTTGTTGAGCCAAAGGTGGGATAGATTAAATGGAGCTCAAGCTCTCAAACTCTTACCAAGGGAAACCAAACTACAGGTATCAACTATATTGATGGGGGACTAACAAACTTCAAAAGAACTAGTTGTATTTTTTTTTTTTTTGAGATAAAAGGTAGTTATATTGATTGATATCACACTCAAATAAAACTAGTAGTAATTACTAGGCTGTCTTGGAGAATGAATGCTTGTATTCTCACCCTATCAAGATGCCATGTCACTAAAAACGGATGGTTATATAAGCAGTTTCAATGATATGGCATCATGTGATAGGGTAGGCGTATCGCCTCATCTGTACTTCAGGACTACCCAATATTTAGTTCCAAACTAGGTATCTTGAGTGCTACATGGTTATGCATATCCTTGCAACTGATGTCTGATATACTTAAGGTATAATTTGTGTCATTTGCTTATTCTGATATACTCGCTTCAACTTTTCCCTTCTCCCTGGTGTGCGAGTGTCTGGGAATTGAAGATATACGCTTGTGCCTGTTCTTGGTTTCGTGCTAATTCATCAACATCATTGTGTTTTCTTCTCTTTGTTTGCCATCAGAATATCAGCTGTAAGTTGCATTCCTAATGTTCGTTATTTAACTGTTATTTGAAGAACTTGCTTCCATTTCTTGGACCTCTTCTGCGGAAATCCAGTGAAGCATACAGAAATCTTTCAGTGATCAAAAGTTTGAGACACAGTGAAAACCTGCAGGTATGGTTTTATTGTGCGTGGGAATTTTAAGGCATGAACCTTTGCCCAAAACTTATTGCCATCCCAATCTGCAATGGTTAGCCGTAAATGTTTCTTTTAGTTTATTGGGCAAATATCTTTCACATAAAGTATATTTTACTGCCCAATCAAATATTTGTGTGTAATCTGCTCTAATTACACATATCTCAACAACTTTATGTTGCAATACAAGAATCCATAATCTACTTCTTCAAAATAGTAGTCATAATAATTTCATGAAACAGGTGAAGGATGAACTCTACAACCAAAGACAAACAGTGGTGAAGATCACCAGCGATAGCATGTGCTCTCTTTGCAATAAGAAGATAGGGACAAGTGTTTTTGCTGTCTTCCCAAATGGGAAGACACTAGTGCACTTTGTTTGCTTTAGAGACTCCCAGACTATGAAAGTTGTGGCCAAAGGCGCGCCACGAAGGAAGCGATGATAATCAGTATCATGGTGGTTTGAAGGAGATGTGTTTTCCAGTTAAACATAGCACATAACGATTTTTGTTTGACAACTTTGAGGTGTAAAAACAGGTACTAAAGGCACTTCTTCCAGCATCTCCAAAGATGGTCATAGAGACGTAAAAAAGTGTGGCCCTGGTGTGAAGTGCAAAACTGCTACAGAGATCCCAGAAATGACTGAAGAAAATATAGGGTGTGATTTCTCCACCTCTTGCCACAAGCGCACTGACGGAACCGAACCAAACTGAACTGGCAATTTCTGCCTTCATGTAGATTGCTTTTATTAGGTTGATGATCATCTATATCAATTTGTCGATCGTGTGGATGTGAGGTAAACTTTTGGTTTGAGTTTCTTTGTTTGTGAGGGTATTAATCAGGACCCATGGTCTTGATTGCGTGTATAAGAAAATGTGATATTCAGCGTAATTTTTGCCTTATTGTATTATGATCCAATTTTTGAAAGATTCATTCTCTTGAATCATCTCCACGTTCAAAACTGTATCACCATTCTATGATTCATTAATTATTTCTGCCTCAAAAATCTTGAAAATTCTATATATGGGGACGGACGACACGCAGAGGTGAGGATTTTCTTGACAAACAAACAAGCGAAACATTCTTGATCATGCAGAATTGCTTGCCGAGCTACCAGAATTCGAATTCATAAGCTTCTCAACAAAACGGTAAACAACCACTCCAACCCTACATCCCTCGGATGGACTATCCACGTGTAGAACCTCAACCTGAAAGCGCTTCTTGGCTTTCTTGAAGAAAGCCGAGTCCTTCTTCCACCTCCTCAAATGGGCCATCACGAACGCCTTTGCTCTTCCGTTTTCAGTACCCGCGCTGCCCAATAGCAACAGTCGCATTGTTTCGAGCAACGGGTCGTACAAGTGATCATGGTACACTACATCCGAGGCCAGAATTAGATCGAAATCCCGCCCAATCAGCTTCACGTCATCGGCCTCTCCCCACCTTAACGGCTCCACGCGTATGGCCCCTCCATTCGCGGTTAAAACGTCGGCGTTTGCCTCCGCGTTGAACAGGAGGTTCGGGATGACGTGTGGGAGGTCGGTGACCGTGACATTAGCGCCGAGAGTGGCCGCGGCGGCGATCCCGACGAGACCGGTTCCGGAGCCTAGCTCGAGGATGTTGAGAGGGTGGCCATGACCGAGCAGGGTGGAAGATAAGGGGTTATTGGTAGGCTGACAGCGGTGTTGATCGAGTAGAGTGACAAGAGTGGTAGCGGCGGGCCAGAGCTGGAAGGAGAGGCCTTGGGAAGGAAGCTGCCTGATCAACAACGTTGAGTCGATTGAACGGACGTAATGCTGCTGTAGATGTTGCTCTGATGCACCCTCTTGTATTGTACGGAATCTCATTGTATCGTCTTGATCATCTGGTAGTATCATCGTGACGGGGTTTATGTCGTCTTCGTCATCGTCGTCGTGAGTAGCCATGTTCCCTTCTTCGTGTATATTTCCGCCGCCATCGAGCGGAGTTTTCGCTTTCCTTATAAAGGCCTAGTTTGACTTAGGGCTAGTTTGGGACCGCAGGCCCGCATGTCAACGTTTGGTTTATGGGAAACGACAACGTTTTCTAATGACTCGGGCCAGACCCACTGAAAAAGAAATATGCAACGACAACGGTGCAAAACGTTTGAGACCACTAAACGGCGAGTCGTTAAATGCAAAATATAATGTGTATTACCATATTGTATTAAGCCTGTCGATTTGGAATTGGAGACCCGTCGATGCGAGTGGGTAAGTTGAGCCGGGAAGCAAGATGATACGGGCGGTGATGGTGATGAATACGCAGGGCAAGCCTCGCCTTGCCAAATTTTACGATTCCCAGGTCTCTCTCTCCTCTCATTTTATACTCGTCTTGAATTCTAATTCTTGAAGATCATGGTACAACTCGTTGTAAGGGCTCAGATTGAATTAAATTCTTTGATTTCAGCCTGTCGACAAGCAGCAGGAGCTTATCCGCAGCGTTTTTGGAGGTTCTCCCTCTCTCTCACGCTCTCTCATGCGTACCATACGCACAACATTTTTTCTTGATTGATTCGGAATTGGATCTCAGTATCACACTGACGTCGGTTCGACCACAGTTCTAACTAAAATCTTATCTGTTCTTCTTGGTGCAATTGACCATCTTGAGCTCTTTTCTAGGTTTCGTTTGTTTTTGTTGTTGTTTCCCCTTGAAATTTTGATTTTGGTGCAGTCTTATGCAGTAGAGCTGAGAACGTTAGCAATTTTGTGGAGGCCGACTCTATTTTCGGTCCGGTAATATATTTTTTCTCAGCTCTTACTTCCTCGTTCCTGTACTGTTGGTCCTTTGTGGAAAAGAGTGCTTGTTTCTTTTTTCTTTTTTTAAAAAAGACGTAGATATTTTGATAGCGATAGAGTTCTTTCCTTTTCATAATCCGAATAATATTCATTACTGGAAGGGGCGCTTTTGTGTAATTATTCATCAAAATGAAGCGCTTTCTTCGATTACTTTCCTAGCTCTCTTAAATGTATTCAATATTCATGTTATCCACAAAAGACTTCTAGGAGTTGCTGTGAAGGTATGCATTCCAGTCTGTTCCATTGTAGAACTCTCCATTTTAACTTTTATCTCTCCCTGCAGGATAGTCGCATTGTATACAAGCACTTTGCAACACTATACTTTGTTTTAGTATTTGATAGTTCTGAAAATGAGCTTGCCATGCTCGACTTGATACAAGGTACATTTTTTTAATAATTCACCTCTCCATTCTATACTATCTCTAGCAGTGAATGTTAGTACGGACAATGTGGCATGCTTGAGAGACAGGGTTAGTAGTAAATGAATGTTGTAGCTTTGTTACAAATTGCTTATTGCAAATGTATACTTCAATACCATATATAGGAGAAAATGATATTGCTGAAACATGTGAAGCAGATTGATTAAAATGTACTCAATTATGATGGAAACAATATCCATCTTTGTGAATTTACCTAATTTTCAAGCTTTTCTGTACCTTCACTTGCTGCTTGATGATTCATCAGACAAACTGAGCATTATTAAAGGTTAATTTGTGAAAATTTATCTAAAAATAATGTATTGTTGTCCAAAGTTAGATTTACTGATTTTATGCTTTAGCACCATGATTATGAAGGTCATTTGCCTCTTGGCAATGTTTAAATTTTATCATAAATTTATGCTGATGGATTGTGTTTGTCATGTATGCTGTATGCCATTGATATACTAAATGAGCTGAATGTAACAGTAAATAACTGATTTTTTTATGAGTAAATAACTGATGTACTTAGTACACTCATATTACTTTTTTCTCTTGAATTTTTTATTTAATTGGATTATACACTTACTTATAACCTTATGCCATCAGTTCTTGTGGAAACGTTGGACAAATGCTTTAAAAATGTATGCGAGCTTGACTTGGTGTTCAACTATAGCAAGGTGGGTATCTCTTTAAAATGCTCGATATGGATGTGTCAGAAGTTAGAATATGGAATATGCCATGGAGAAGTTGGTTATTTAACTTAATCACTGGGCTTCAGAAGATGTAGTCGGAAAAGCCTTTGTTTGATATTTAAAAGTATCTTTTATCTGTAATTTACACAACCTGGTTAGGTCTTATAATCTACAACTTCACACTCCACATTTTTTAAAAAGCACCATCTGGTTGAAAGGTTCTTTATGGGGGAGGTGTCATTTCTGTTACAGGAGCTAGTGAACATGCCACTGGCAGTTTGTCATGCTGAGCACTACCATTATGTAATGTCTGCTCAGAATATTTTTAAGTCAACTTGGAGGTCAATCATTTCCTTACTGAGTTAACCAATTTAATGATTTCTGCGGTTCATGCTTGAACCTCCAGTCTGATATAATGATGTTTTACTGAGATGCTGTCTCTCCAATGTGCCTGAAATATGGTGATCTCTCAGAGTAGAAGAGGATTTCATTGAACTGTGCTGAGTTTAAGTTTTACTGAATCAGCATATTTATAATTATTGCAGACCATTGCGTTTGTTTGTTAGTCTTATATTTTCCCGTAAATAAATACGCTCGAAATCTCCACCAGACTAGGCTTCAAACTTTTTTCTTTTCCTCTGTTTTGGGTAGATTCATACCATTCTGGATGAGATATTTTTTGGAGGCCAAGTGCTGGAAACAAGTTCTGCAGAAGTCATGAAAGCTGTAGAAGAAATATCAAAGTGCTCTCTCTCTCTCTCTCTCTCTCTCTCTCGTTCTTTTTGGGGGTTGGGGGGGTTGGGGTTTTTAAGGTTTGGCTGTTGCATGCTTATTTCTGTATATACGCATATTGATTAATGGAAGCCGTTTACACATGATGCAGGTTGGAAACTGCCTCCAATTCTATTACCCTTGTCCCCAAATCTGTTTCTGGTTGGCGGGGTCGATAGCTTGTGGTTTTCAGTTGAGCTGTTGAAATGATCACGATATCGATCTGTTACATTATCACCGTAAATCATTCAGGGGAAAGATGTTTCAGATATGAGTTCATAAATATCGATACCCGGAGTGTACGATCCCAAGGATTTCTTTTAATCCATACATTTTTCTATTTGGCAGCTAACAAATTATTAAACATCATATTGATCGACTTCTTGAAATAGATGAAGTTTGTACATTCTAAAATGCCACACGCTGGGACCAAATTTCTGACATCTTTCCATCCCTAACCAACCCTTGATTCTGACTAGGAACGATTTCTCTCTTTCTGGATAAATACATTCTCCACCCTCAAATTATTAGAGATTTTAAAATCTAAGTTATTTAAATTAACACATCTCATCCTGAAATTATATATAAAAAATTAATACTTTTGTTTCGATCGCCAAGAATTAGGATGCAAAGTATAATTTTTATTTTTTTATTTTTATTATTATTATTATTATTTTTTTATAGATGATAGATTGAGGGCCCTTTTGGATACAAAAGTGAGATAAACCATCTTACTTCGTCTCGTCTCATCTAATTTTAACTAATAATCTCATATTTCATATTTCATATTTTATGAAACATGAAGATAAAAAAATAAATTCACATATTTTTAAGTGATGTGCAGGAGTGTAAAGTTTATGCGTAAAAATGCAAGTATGCTACTAAGAAAGATACATGCAAATCCCGAAACGTGTTGGTTGAGATTTGAAGTCCAAGGTGAATTTGGAAAACATACTCACAAGTAAAGACGATCCTGGGTGACGCTGGATTGGTATTTATATTTCTACTGATCGAAGTTAAAATCCTACCCGCTTGAATCCTTTCACGAGAGGGTTGTATTTTTTTTCTCTCTTGTTCCAGGATTTTCCCAGTCGAGTCTAGCAATATATAACTAATAATCCATTATAGCTTCTGAAAACCGGTTAGTCTCATGCCGAATGCAATTTGATCCGACCTTATTATTCTGTTGTATTAAAATACGCATACAAAATTGACAGTCGATAGAATGCTAATTGAACTCCTACAAAAGGATAAAAGGAAATTGGGAACTTAAAAAGCCTTTAGGACATATGACCGAGTTACCGTGTTTCAACTCAATGGTGTCTTGACATCTTCAAGAATTAAACGAGCTGAATTACGTCCAGGTGCGCCCATCACGCCACCCCCAGGATGGGTCCCGCTTCCACACAAGTACAGCCCTCGGAGTGGAGTCCTATGATTCGACCTTTGTTCCCAAAATAACATAAATCACATTGGATTTTAGTACTCAAACCATGCAATAATAATAAAGATAGTAAGAAACGTGAAAAAAAAAAACACATTTCTATGAAGATCCCAGTAGTAAACAATATGAGCTTTATGAATTACCATCCTTTAACCGGCCGCATGAGGAAGAGAGAATCTAATCCCATAGCACCATGGAAGATATTCCCTCCTGTTGAGAATCATTTGAGTCAGGTATTTCATGAGAGATTATATGATATTAGAATTTTTTAAGAAACAGAAACTTCGTGAAAGTGTGTGATGAGCATATTTGGTAATTTACAAGAATAGACTCACAGAATTAGCTAACTTTTCAAGCTTGTCTGTCTGAACAAGATGTCCTTATTCCTTACTAAATTTCTGATGATTTATTGATAATCACACTTAAACCTTATTAGCTTGGTTCAATTGATGGTAACAACAAATGACCTCTCAAGTGAGTGACCGTGGGATTTATTAGTACAAAGTGGGGGACACTCCCTTGATGGGAGTTATGAAGTACCTGTCAGACCAATTTCCCTTTCAAGATCAGGTGGAGTCAACATGTCATAGCCAATGACTGATGAGCTGAATGCAGGGGCATATTCATCAATCAAGGTGAAACATTTTTTTGCAAATGATTCCTGCAATGAATATAATTACCCAATTTTTCCAGGATTAATTAGAACAATGAAGATCTGCCATATTAGAGATAAATAGAGACAAATTTCACTGATGGGTACAAGAAAAGAACAACTGACTGCTGAATCATACAGAAGTTTTATGTAAAAAGCAAATACAATGCCAATGCATCAGTTACTAAAACATGGCTTACCCTATAAGCACGATCTCCCCAGCTACCATCCAATGGACTATAGGGTGTGTATTGAATAAACAGGTTGATCACATGCTTACCTATAAAAAACAACATGTTACTGAACTCCAATCTTATAAAGATTAATGCTTTCCAAGCTGATACGGTAAAGAGATTTGGAAATGTCTGGAAACATCTAAGAACATTCCAGGTTTATTCTATGACAACATCTAACTTTGAATGTCTGAACAGAGAAAAAAAAAGGTATAATGACCTGACAACCCCTGACAGAAAGTTTAATGTGAAAATTACAAGGCAAAAACACATAAAACATGATTAGTATGAAAGAGTGAGATATGCATTTTGAACATTAATGTAACACAGGTTAAAGAGGAAATATCTCCGCATGTGTGTAGTTGTACATGTGTGCACGCATTAACTGCTGGAAGAGTAAGCATTCTAAAATCAGTTTGAAGGACGTCCTTTCCATGAGCAATATGAACAGGACTAAAAATTAGAGTATCACTTCACTTTGTATGCCTTTGGAAAAGAAAACCTTGAATGTGATCAGAACCCATCAACTTAACTACATATAAAAAACACACACACGAATAAGATACCACAGATGCATCTAAGAAAAAGTAAGTACCAGGTGGGGATATAGTCTTGTCAAGAACAGAGGGGATTGTCATTTCAATAATTGGTCTTCGTGATGGTAATCCATTGGTAGCATCTTGAGACGCTGAGTGAATCTCTTCCATGCTTAAAAGAGTGACAGAACACAGAAGAATGCATTGGATTGTTTTCAAATAGTAGATGTTGAAAATAGAAGTTAAGGTGCAGAGCTGAAATCTAAAGTTAAAACTGGAAACCTTTTCCATTATAGTTTGCAAGAATTATTCAACTTTTGAAGGTCGTCCACTATGAAATGATAATATACCAAACAATTCCATAAAATCTGTTTGTTATTAGGAAAGGTAGGTAAAATCATGTTTAAGAAAGTTAAACCAAACTGGTCAACAAAAGTTGATACCACAACCAGTGTGTCTACCAGCATGTGCCCTAAGCCCAATTCCTAAAGTTGTTTATTGTTATGGGATAGAATCTAAAAGGATACCATTGTCATCAATAATTTGGTTAGCTATTCATATTAAACTATGCCTTTCACTCTATTCAAACAAATGGCCAAAGAATACCATAACCTTTTATTTCACTAGAAACTTTACGATTCATCTACTCTATTCGGTCTTGGGCTTGATGCCTATGATTAAATATCAACAATCTTGACACCTAGACAACCTTTTAGTTAACTGTCTCGAAGAACATCCAAGAAAAAACTAGTGGATTCAGAGCCTATATATTGCTAATACTGAGATAAAAGCATACCTTTCAGAACCAATATGAATGGTGCCAACATGCTGAGGACCAGCATCAGGATGGCCTATTTTGCAACATTTAAACTGGGGCAATTTATCAACTGCTAAGTTTATTTTTGTAGTTCCCTGAGAGCCACATACAGAGGAAAACTTAAACTGCTGAGAAAGAAATCCTACAATTTGCAGTTCATTTTCTAGGCTCCTTGTTACAAAGTGCTGTAAACTTTCTGTGTCTTTTTATACTTTCTAGAGTTATAGAATATTACAGAGCTTGACTTTCATTATTAGGTGACCTGGGGGATACTACCAGATAATTTTATGCAGGATGGCAAAAAACTAAAGAACACAGAGTCCAAAAAGATTTTGTCAACTTACGTTTCTTGTGATCTTTATTTATCCATCCTCATTCATTCAGTAAACTTGCATAGTTTTAGTCAATCCGATAAATTGCAATTTCTTTTCTTATTATAACGTAATACAATGGCTTTCATACTGATATGGTCGATCAAGCCACAATATGCTGAAGGCAATCACCTCATGGTTTTGTGTCATAACCAGCAATGTTTTACATTTGGACCAAGTTTCATGTGATTTTGTAATGCCAGCTATCACACATGTTGGGTATTCTTCTTCAGTAGACTACACACTACATAAGAATCCGGTCACGTATATGCATTCTGCCTAACCCTCCCAGTATATAGGAAATGAAGTGACACAGAATAGAAGATGCACACACTAGAATGTCTAATAGTAAATAAGGTTGTATAGGGTGCTTACAGAACTGTAGTCAGAGTACTTAATAGCTCGGATGAAATCATCAGGAAGGACATTTTTAGGGACTAAATCCTGTGTCACATGAGGAAATACTAGAATCAACATTAAAATCCACATAGAATAGAGGGTGGAGAAATCTAACCTAAATGCATTTATATGATTGCAACATCACTTGCACATGCTTTCTGTAATTTAAAATAAATCAGCAGTGTCCAAATTATACCATGAAAGTTCTATGTGGGGTTGCATTTGATAAAACAATTGAAGAATGCACCACTGTACCATCAGCCAGCAATACCTAAATGATATTAGCCATGTACAGAATAGTTAGTTCGATCATACTTTGAAGCCTGCTTAATTAAAGAAATCATGTAGCAACACTAACCCCGTCCACTGCACCAGAGTCTCCAATCAACAATTGTGAGACCTGATGTCAAAAGTGAAGAAAATCAAAGGTAGCAAAAGACAACTGAATAAAGTACAAAGGCAACAACTGAAGGATATAATGAAAACCAATGACAATAAAAATAAGATGAATTACTCCATGTCTATTTTGCGGTGATCCCTGGATTTAAAAGAAAATAGAGAATGTTGTCTAAACTCATTATTACATCATTATCATCAGAATTCTTTAGGTGTTTGATGTGCCATTGTCTACATTATTTTGACCAGAAGCAATAAGAGACATACTTAGCTCAAATCTCCCCTTTCTAAAGTGATTGATTTCATATGGTGAATGGTTAGAAAAGGCTCCCAAGCTCTAGGTCTTTCCTCTGTAGACACTCTGAGTCATAAGAGCAATTGTAACGTGCCTCTGCATCAGGGGGAAAGCTGGGCTGGGCTAGGGGGGGAGCTATTTCTCTGTCAGCATGTCGATGATATTTACTAGCAAAAATTCAAAAAATAGGTTCTGCATAGTATTTTCATGACCTCATAACTGCCAATCCATTAAAAATTTCATTGTCTCAATTGATTTGAACCAAGTACGCAAATCTTTCAAAATTAGAAACAGTTTCTAGAATCTAAGATTTCCATGCCTATCTCAGTTGTAACTGAATCCAAAATGAAATCGAATAAATAGAATTATGACTAATTACTTCATAAGGAGGGAGATGCACTACGAAAGCTGTTGAAGTGATTCCATAGAAATATACCTCTGCATTTGTGACAATATGGGCCCCAGCTTCCCTAGCAGCATTACCGATAGCCATGGAAACTGAGCCCATCCCACCTTCGACATACCTACAAGAAATAATGGTGTTTTTAGTCCACCTGTACTATAGGAGGGAGGTTAAAGAAATAAGTCATACTAGTATAAATCTAAATGCATGATCGCTAACTCAATAACACCAAGCTAAGAAGGAAGTATTAATTTGGATTTTAAAGGTACTAAACCAATCTTGATCAACATATGAGCTTAGAATTATATAAACCTTTAAATAAACATAATGCTACAGTCTTTTGTCAAACTCCACCCTAAATTTGAAGTTTGCTGAAGTCAATGGAAGTCATGAACTAATAATTATCACATATTTTTGGAATCAAATTTATAAAGTTGATTTGTCATAAAGGATGTGCCGTCCTTTCTTCTGCTTTCCAAGTAATGATGACATTGCTATTCTGTACTAGGCTATATTTTCTTGCCTTATATCATAGTGAAAACTGAAGAATTCTAGATTTCTTTTAAACAGGAAAGGGATCAGAGGCAATGTACAGTGCTGTTTCTTTGATGAACAAATTACTCATCAAGCCATCATTAGAGATACATACGACCAAATTCCGCGATCGCCATCAGTTTCGCCCATCACGTGATGAAGTAAAACATATCCACTCCCGGGAGTATGTACACTAGCCTATGGTACAGATTTTAGGAAGTCAAATGTTGAAACCTATAATGTAGTAGAAAACGAGCCATACAGTTTTTGGGTTGTGTGTGCGTGTGTGTATTTGTGCCAATATAAAATGATTCTGGACTCAAATTAATGCTCCCCCACAAAAATCTAACGATACTTACCGTAGTTCCTATTACAGCATCTGTTCCAAGGGTTGCTTTGAGAACATCTGTCTGTAAATATCAAGTCGTTGATAGAAATTCAATAAACTGTTGAACATAAAACTCATTACCTTCACCATTATAACCCTATCATAAGTATAGCCCCAAGAGGAGTATATTCCAATCACTGGGAGAATGGTTTGATTAATAGTGCTGAAACATAAGTTGCAGAAATCACATAAATGGAACTAAATTTGACTTTACTTTCATCACAAATGGAAATGATATATCTATTCAATAACTACAGTCCACAAATTCAAAGGATAAAATGAAAAGAAATCAAGATTATAATGACAACCTCAAACCAGTTATTCAAAACCTTTGAAGCTGGTGACAATAAAAGGTCCATGAACTCCCTGCCAAGAGTCGATAAATACAAACCATTAAAAAGGTTGAGAAGGTAATTCAGATTTTTTACATCATTCAAATGGACTTGGACAGGGTAAATAACTCTAATATGCCACCTCCAGTTAAACGCAACAATATAAACAAAGCAGCGCTTTAACACAACAGGAAACAACTACACATCAAGAAGAAAAACTCTTACACAATATCTTTTTGGCCCAACGTCATCGCCTGCCGCAGAAAACGAGCCCAAAAAGCTGATTTGTGCATTCTGTTTTTCAACTGATCCTTCAAAGAAAAAACGCCTTGCAAAGATTCAGGAGGAGCCGAATCCAACAGTGGGTCCATGAATTTACAGAAGTTCTCCAGCTGATTTTCATATCTGTAAATAAAAGAAGAAAGATGCACAGAAATAATATAAATTTTGACGTAACTGAATCGAATACTACACCAGCCATTTATTTTTGTAAGAATCAAGATCGGAGAACATAAAAAAAGACACGCGCACAACTTTTATTTGAAGTTTATAAGACAATTCTAATTTGTTACTCTCAAACAGTTGGATTCAATTTGAGACTCAAGTTATCAACATCAAAATCTTATGATCGCTTACACGATTACATCCTCTTCAAACTACCATCATGCAATTGAGCGTGCCATTCAATTCGTTGAGAAAGAAAAATGAAGTAGATCATGGCATAAACCTTGGATAGGCATCGGCATCTCGTTTAGAGAACTTGGAAATCTCTGAACGATTAAGGTCCTTATCAGGCCCCAGTAGAAGATAGCGTCCGTCCAAACAAGGCGTAAACGAAGATGGACTCCTCTTCAACAGCCTCAATCCATGACGCCCTAGCTCTAACTCCCTTTGCATCAAACAAAAAAAAATAGAAAATAAAAACAGTTGCGAAATTTATTACTGATCTAAACGAAAAACACACACGCACTGATGACTCACAGGCACAGAGCTGGGGAATTAGATGGAAGTGCGGGAACTACCTGATGATGGAGGGGCGGAGGAGGCTTTGGAGGTAGCTGCAGCGGGAGAATTTGAAGCCCGGGATGAGTTCTTCCGTAACGGCGGCACCGCCAATCAAGTGGCGGCGCTCGAGAACAGCAACGGAGAGGCCAGCGCGTGCAAGGTAAGCGGCTGCCGTCAAACCGTTATGGCCACCGCCGATGATCAGAGCGTCCCATTTCTTGTCCTTCAACGCGCTCGTGGTGCTGCTAAAGCTCCTTCGCCACATTCTTCACGCTTATTCCTTACCCCCGTAAGCATCTTCTGTTGAGATCCAGGGAACGTATAATATCAATCCAATGATAGAAGTGAAAAAGGATTCCAAAAATAGAAATCATATGTGGAGTGAGTTGGAGTCCACACCATAACTGACACTTTGAAACGAACAGAGGACATTTGGAGACCCATGCCCACTTTCAAACACACGAGTTGACACCTGTATTGACTGATAAATTGTTGTACGAAAAATGCTTGGTTTCTTTCCAAAAATGTCTCAAAAAGTGTCTGCATTTTGTTTTTTAAACTTGTTATTACTAATAAATTTAGGAAAATGATATTGTGTGCCCATGAATTTGTCCTTCATTTTTACCATTCATATAGTTGACAAAATGTATCATAATGGATAACTAATAGGGGTGGGCAAAATTTTTGAGTTCCAAACAACGTTCAAGTTTCGACAAGCTTCAACTCTAATAAAATCAGAGTTTGTGGAATTCAGAGTCAGAATCAAATTCCAGTAGTTGAAATTCGGGGTCAGAGTTGGAGCCCATGTGGGCTCCAAACCTCGACTTTTTTTTATAAAAATTGGATTCTTTTGTTCCAGGTGACATTCGCTCGAGTGACGCTTGAGTGTGGCTTGAGTGAACAATCTATATTTTAGAATATAGATTGTTCGCTCGAGCCTATTTGCTATTCCGATCGAAGTCGGAGGGCGTTTTGACCTCTAACCCCAGTCAGAGTCAGAGGTCGGAGGTGGGTATTTCGACTCTGTTGGAGTTAGAACACACTAATAAGTCTAGCTTAATGTGAGGATGATAAGTAGTATTTCTCTAATACAGACACAAACACACACACACATACATATATAATACCAATTTACAAAAATATAATAACATGTAATTAGACACTAGATGTAAGTCTAGTGAAAAAATAAGTTATAAATAAGTTAGACACTAATATAATATAATAACATGGAATACTATAGTATAATAACATGTAATTATACACTAAGGGCAGATTGAGGGGTGATATGAAAATTTTGTGTTTTGTTTTAGTGTTTAAAATATTATGTTTTAGTATTATTATTGTATTAGGATTTGAAAAAATTGAATTGAGATTTGAAAAAGTTGAATTGTTTATTATATTTTGTATGAGGATTTGAAAAATGTGTAATGATGAGATGATATTTTTGTGTTTCATCCCAGCCCCCAAACCTGCCCTAAAAGTAATATATTTTTTTATTGGCTTCAGGTGTACGGAACAACCTCTTGACTAATCTCGGGATTGCACAGGCCCTCAGTATGGAGTTTCTCGCAAGTGCATCTTGAGTAATTCAAGGAAAAATTTCCCCAGTCCGATAGCCCCTAGAGATTGTTTGTACCAAATGAGATTTGAAGTTTAGATCTAGGGGGAGCATACCACTTAACACTAAAAATAATATGTAATACTATAGTATGATAATATGTAATTAGACACTATAGTATAAGTTAGTATAAAAATAAGTTAGATATTAGTATAGAAGTAAATTAGTAGTGAATGATTTAATTTTAATTTTTAATTTTTTTGAGAAATTAATATTTGAAAGCCCACAATTTTTTTAAATGGGTTAAATATAAAGTTAAAAAAATGAAGCTTAAAGCTGAAAATTCAAATCCAATTCCGCTCTGACAAGTCGGAATTGGAGTCGGATCTGAGCCTATAGAAGATGGAGTCGGAGTTCGAATCCGAACTTCGACAAATTCAAAATTGAATATCCCTAAATTCGACTCCGACGAAGTCGGTGCTCACCCCTAATTATTGTTACTGTTATTACTCATGTATAACATGTGCAAAGTACACACTATCAAGAAAGGAAAACGATACTCTTACTACTGGTTCTTACTGCTCGATGTCATCGTTGAAATTTTTTATTTTATTTTATAATTTTTATTTTTATTTAGTGATTAAGAAATTATTTTTTAATAATATTATAATTTTTTATTTTTTTAAAAAAATATTTAAAAGTATTAAAAAATACATATATATAAAAAAAAAGAACCAATTATAACTAAGCTGGCAGTAGCTCTGGGAGCGGTGGGCGTAGAAGCCTCCATCAAGAAAATGTGGATTTTTTGTATACTCCTCTAGCTTCACGACAAAAATGCCAAGGCCATATTTGAGGAGCATGAAAATTTTTAAAGTTAATTATAATTTCCTTTTCAAATATCGAACACGAAATATCTTTCCGTTCAGATTTTCAACCTTTTTTTCATTTTACTGTTACCTAATAATTCAAACACAAAAATCAATAAACATTTTACAATTTTCAAAACAAGCAAAACATAAAATCTATACAATTTTTACCAACTTCAAAATAAAAAAAATATTAAAAAATAATATTCAAATAATTTTTTAACTTTATCTATTTAATTTCAAAAATTTCAATGCAATATTTATTTTAAAATATAATTTTATTTAACTTTTTTACTCATTTTTAAATTTTAATAAAATATTATTATTTAAAGAGTGGGGCTACTTTGCCGCCCACTCTTACCGCTGGGCTTACCGCCCAGTGTTTTTTTTTCTTTTTTTTTTCACATTTTTTAATACATTTTAATTAGGGGTGTAAACTCAAACCGAAATACTAGAAAATCGGTCCAGACTGAAACCGGACCGGACCGGTTAATTAAAAAAATAAAAAATAATATTTTTATATATAAGTTTTATACAAAATATTTTTTATATATTAAATATTAATATATATAAGTTTTATATATAATGTATAATTATAAATTTTTATGTGAAGTTTTATATATAATATATATTCATATATGAAATAATTTTTATTATAATTTATAAATTATTACATAAAATGTTAATACTAAATCACTAAAAGTTTATAACTAATACCAATATATAACTTATAACTATACCAATAGTCTAATATTAATACTATTATATAGTCTAATATATTAATAAAAGTATAAAACAGTTTTTTTTAAATAAAATTTTTTTTTATAAACAAATTTTTAATGACAAGTTGTGAAATTTACATTTTAAAAAAATCGAAAAATCGGATCGAACCGGATCGGAAACCGGTAAAATCGGAAGTATCGGTTTAGGAGGGTAACCAGTGCGTAATCGGTTTTAAAAAATACAAAACCGGTATATATCAATTCGGTCCTAGATTTTATCTAAAACCGGACCGAACCGGACCGGTTAACCCTTAATTTTAATATTTTTAAAAAATAAAAAAAAAACCAATACACTTAAAATCACTTCCTTAATCACTAAGTAATAAATTTTTTTTTTTTTTTTTTATTGACATGCGGTCAAAATGAGAGAGCAAAGTAATTTTATTCTTATTTTAACTATTTCAAGAATGTAACGACGAAGAGGCAAAAAATTAATTAGAATCTTTTCTGAGTCATTTATTTTTTTTATTATTATTTTTATTTTTAGGGACAACACAGGGAGAGATAAACTATTTGAAAAAATTGCAGAATCACAAAATTATTTGACAAAATTATAGATGCAATTAAATACTGCTGCTGGTAATTGGAAGCCAAATCCAAAAAAATTCGGTGTAGGTTCTGAAATATTCCTAGTATATGGTACTTTTGGGTCAATTAATAGAGAAAAGTGC
Source organism: Juglans regia (assembly GCF_001411555.2). Lineage (NCBI taxonomy): Eukaryota > Viridiplantae > Streptophyta > Magnoliopsida > Fagales > Juglandaceae > Juglans > Juglans regia. The sequence continues at coordinate 4,107,382 of NC_049907.1, forward strand.
CTGCGTGAACTAGGGCAACTGTGCGTGCTAGCTAGCTAGCATGTGCTTAATTAATTTATAAACAAACCCTCTCTCTCGAATTTATAAGCAAACAGCGCCCTCTTCAACTGCATAAACATATCTCAGCTAGGGCTCTTTGTAAATTGAGATGCAGATCAAAGGTGAGAGAGAGAACGACAGTGTTTGATCTTACCTAGAATGTAAGCTAACGTGATCAATAATATCTTTACAAATGCATATATTTGTATTTTTTGAGCATTTTTAGTCTTCCCATGTCCTTTTTGTGTTCATCTATGTTCATTACTGTTTGCATTAATATTAATAAAGGTAGTTAATTTGTAAAGATATTGATGTTTGGGAAAGCAAGAACAAATCAAAGACATGCATTATACCAACAGGTATCTCATCATAGAATGGCGGGTTCATTGTCTTCAAGAACGTTTAAAACTCTTAAAATGCCCCCACATGGTTTATAGTTAATAATATGTACGAAAATAGTACTCAAAATTACAGTAGAATTATTTTTTTTTTGTGTGTTCTTTTCATAACTCATTTAATATATGCCAACTTGCACCACCCGCCTTTCCAGTCTGACTTTGAGTCTTCACGCTTTCTATCTTCACTCTTTACACGTCTTTCACGCTTTCTACCCAGCAAGGGCTAGCTTCTCCCCATAAACCTTCCCTGCCTTTGGCTTCCATCCAATTTCTTCTTTCATTCTACCTATTACTCTGTCCTGCTCTTGATCTGTATCTCTCAGCTCAGAAAAATGGGATCTAGCCCCCTTTCTTCCCCTAACTCCAATCTCCAATGGACTGCCAAGAAAAACAAACTGTTCGAAAATGCTTTGGCAATATATTGCAAGGAAACACCAGACCGTTGGCACAATATAGCAAAAGTGATTGGAGGGACGACAGAAGAGGAAGTAAAGAGGCGATATGAGATCCTTTTGGAGGACATCAAGTGCATTGAGTCAGGGAAAGTGCCCTTTCCTAATTACAGGAAAATAGAAGCAAGCAATAATGGATTAAATGACATCAGAAATCAAGAATAGAGGTAACACATGCACTTTCTCCTTAACTTTAGACCCTTTCCTCAATGTATATAATCCAAAACAAGTCCAACCATCTAAGATTTTCTCTTTTTGTGCATGACTCGATCAGTGTTCTTACCTATTGTTTCAAATAAGGACTCATGACTAAAGACTCTTTGCTCCCTTTTGATTCCTTGTTTTCTTTTGGCCATGTAGGCTGAAGAACAAAGATCTCGAATCAGGAAGTATTACCAGCAGTAGAGACCAGCTTTTTTCATCTAGATATGAATGTAGGCAGTAACCATTGACTGCTATATTTTTTTTCTTCTTATGTAAGCGTTCTTATGTACTAACTTTACCAAGGATATCCATCAAATCTATGCTTGAGTATTTGTTCTTTCTCGCTCAAATATTAGTCAGAAACTAAAGTGCGCCTCACACGGCCTATTACTTAAACATATATCAGTCATTTCATGATATACAGAAAACCAAGTATAGCAAGAAACTTGAATTTGTAGAAATTTAAAGAACTCCAAAAAAAAAGAAAAAGAAAAAGGCTTTGGCACCATGTAAGAAGGTAATAAACAATGCTGCAACGTAGCCAAATACAGCAGAAACAATGAAAAAACAGAGAGATGAGTGGATGGAAGAAGGACTTTATTCCTCTATTGCTCTATATCTCGAATACAGAAGGTGCAAGCATATATACAGTAGAAGATTCTAACTAACTAACCATAAGTCCAAATGAGCTAATGACATCTGGAAAGTAGAATAACAAACCAAAGAATAATGAAATATGACAGCTTATATACAAGTGATAGTAGGGTCTAAACAACTTGTAGTTTGTCCTGTATCCTCTAACATCCCCCGCAAGATGGAGAATAGAAATTAACTATTCCCATCTTGGAGAGGTGTAACTGTAGAAGGTAAGAGGGTAATGCTTTAATGAAAATGTCAACCAACTGGGTTTGAGAAGAAACATGAGCTGTTGTAATAGTTCCTGCTTGAATTTGATCTTGAATCAAGTGACAATCAAGTTCAATGTGTTTCGTTCTCTCATGAAACACTGGATTTGCAGCAATATGGACGGCTGCCTGATTATCACAAAAGAGGAGGGCAGCTTGTGGATGAGAGATGCCAAGGTCTTGAAGTAAATATCGAAGCCAAGTTAATTCAGAGCAAGTGGTAGCCGTGGACCTATACTCAACTTCAGCTGAGGACCGAGAAACCACATTTTGTTTCTTGGATTTCTAAGAAATCAATGAGTTGCCTAAGAATACACAATAACCTGTAGTTGAGCGACGAGAGTCTGGGCAAGAGGCCCAATTCGAATCACAATAAGCTTGGAGCTAAAACTGAGATGAGGAGGAAAGAAAAATTCCTTGTCCAAGAGCTGCTTTGATTTACCTTAGAACCTTATATACTGCTGCCAAGTGAGTTGAAGATGGTTTATCCATGAATTGACTGAACAATTGAATTGCAAAACATAAGTTTGGTTGAGAGATAGTAATATATAAAAGTCTACCAATAAGCTTTCTATAAGTGCTTGGTTCAAAAAGAGAAGTGCCTTCATCTTTGCTGATTTTAAGGTTTTGATCAAGAAGTAGCTTGAGGGGTTTGCAATCGAGCATACCAGAATCAGCCAAGATATCTAAGGCATATTTCCTTTGAGAAATGTGAATGCCTTTAGATGATCTAGCAATCTCTAGGCCCAAGAAATAACATAGGAGGTGGATAAGATGAACAAATAGATAAGGGTGACTCTAGAGGAGAAGGTGATGGGGGAAGTGTGGAATTTTGGAAAGGGAAAATGGACTTATGAAAAATTACATCCCTTGAAATGAAAATGGTGTGGTTGGTAAGGTCTAACAATTTGTATCCCTTGATTTCAAAGGGATAACCAAGAAAAACACATTTTCGACATCTAGGATCAAATTTCTTTCTACCATTTAAAAGGGTGGCTGCAAAACATAAGGAACCAAATACTCTCGTGTGAGCATAAACAGGTTTTTTGTTAAACAAAAGCTTATATGGAGTTTTATTATTTAAAAGTGGGGTTGGAAGTTTGTTGATGATATACATGGCTGTCAAAAGATAGTCACTCCAATATTCTAAAGGCAAATTAGCTTGGAAACTAAGGGCACGAGCTACATTAAGCAAGTGCTGGTGTTTCCTCTCAACAACGCCATTTTGTTGAGGGGTTTCCACATAGCTTTTGTGATGAATAATGCCTTTGTCATTAAAAAAATCTGTCATGCAAAACTCAACACCATTATCACTTTTCAGGGTTTTAATTTTGAGTCTAAATTGTGTTTCCACCAAATTATAAAAGGACTTGATACATGCTCTAGTTTCAGTTTTGGTAGAAAGTAAATAAAGCCAAGTGGTACGAGAGAAGTTATCCACTATTGTCAAAAAATATTTAGAACCATCATGTGCAATAGTGGGACTAGGTCCCCATAAATCACAATGGATTAGTTCAAATATTCTTGATGAAAGATAAACATTGTTAGGAAAGGGTAATCAATGGAATTTTGCTAATGAACAAATATGACAAGGTTTTTCATTAATGGAATATGTGTGCTTGCTTACAATAGGATCAAAAATCAACTTTAATCTAGAAATAGATAAATGACCCAGGCGACAATGCCATAGATCAGCATGAGCAACAGAGTTAACAACAGAAGTTGAAGAAATAAGATCTGTGTGAGTGTTGTGAGTATAATCTGAGAGGGATTGTGCAAGGGTTGAAGGAGAGATGTCTGTGCAGACCAAGTAATATAGGCCATGTCTTAGCTCACCCTTCCCAATCAATATCCAAGAAGGCAGGTCCTGAATGAAACAACAATTTGAGAAAAAAAGCAAACAACAAGTTAGAAAATGTGTTAACTTGGTTGTTGAAATTAAATTAAATGAGAATGCAGGGACACAAAGAACATCCCTCAAAATGATAGTACTTGTCAAATGAAGGGTACTAACATGTGTTATCGAGGTTGAGCTTCCATTGGGAATCTTGATTGAGTAAGCAACAACTGAGGTAATTGAAGTGAAAAGAGAAGTGCTACAGACCATATGGTCTGTGGCACCTGTGTCAATTATCCAACTGGAAGAAGAGTTATGCAGGGAACTCTGTGTGTGTGTAGAGAAAGATGTATATATACAAGACATTTTGGAAGAATGGACAGGAGAGTGAGAGGGTTGAGGTTGAGTGCCAGAGTGAAGAACATTTGCTGCAATTGAAGAATCCTGAGGTTGAATTAAAGACAAAAGCTACTGGTATTAAAGCTTGGTCAAACCAATCCTATCATCACTAACAATTTCAGATTCAGTAGCATTAGAATGAGTGGCCTGATTAGTAAGAAAACCAGGAGTCTGCTGCTTGGCATGAAACTTGTGACCAGGTTGGTAACCATTCAACTTGTAGCACTTGTCGATTGTATGGCCAGTTAAATTAAAATGTGAACAAATGGGGGCAGTTGCATTGCCAAGTTTGAAGCCGTTTTCCAATCAATGGCCAAAGATTTTGCAGTGGCTGCAATAGGGCCTTTCCTCTTTGGCAGAAGGATTTGTTTTGGAAAATCTTGAAGGGGAAAAATGTTTCTTAATGGCCAGTGCCATGGTTTCAGTGGAAGGGACAGTGGAGATTATTTGGTGGTGCCTTTCTTGTTGCTGAATGAGGGAGAAGAATTTTGTGAGAGGGGGAATGAGGTCCATCAACATAATCTGGTCTCAAATAGGAGAGTAGGAGTCATGTAAGCCCATTAGAAATTGAAGAACACAGTCTCTCTGGTATCGATCCAAATGTGTTTTCATGGTGCCACAACTACAAACATGAATAGGGTCATAGATGGAGAGTTCATCCCAGAGAGTCTTCAACTCACCATAATATATACTTACTGAATCATGTTCCTGAAGAAGGCCAGCTAATGCTTTCTTGAGTTGGAAAATTCGTGGGCCATTTTGTTGAGAGAAACGGTCCTAAAGATGTTGCCAAATTTCCTTAGCATCATCCACAAAAACAACACTAGATTTAATAGAGGGACTTACAGAGTTCTGTATCCATGAAATAACCATGTCATTACACCTTTCCCATAGATCGAGTAAAGGGTCCATGGAATCAATAGGTTGCAAGAGGGAACCATTGATGAAACCAATTTTATTTTTCGCACGAAGGGCACAACACATGGCATGAGACCAAGTGGCATAGTTGTCTGTAGTAAGAGGATCAGAAACGAGGGTAATGGCAGGGCTATCTTTAGTAGTCAATCAGGATGTAAACAATCTTTGAACTTGAGGAATCAACGAAAAATGTCTTAACACTTTTTGGGGTACATTATGCTTATCGGATGTCCATCTTGACTCATGACACACAGGACATGAATCAAATTCTGCATATTGCTGCCAGAAGATAACACAATCATTTTTACAAGCGTGGATGATATTATAATCAAATCCTAACCCTCGTTTCAATTGCTTCGATTCATAAAAATTACGGGGTACTACGTCATCCTGAGGGAGAGCCTCTTTAAATAATTCTAGCAACATGTCAATGGCCTTGGTAGAAATACGATAAATAGACTTAAAATGAAGCAACTTCACCGTGAAAGACAACTTGTTATGACGGGTGCACCCCTCGTACAACTCTCGTTATGCATCCTCCCATAGTCTTCGAAAGTTTCAATTTCCCTCAAATGATTGTGCAAATGTTCATTCTCCATCTCTCGCCCCAAATATTCCTACACCTAGATCGCCTAACATCTCAGTCATATCCTCTCCATTATCATCACTGTCATCAGAAGCATCCACATGAATGTCGATGTCGTTACCCTCCTCTATTTGATTGGACTGATTGCTAAATCTAAGTCCTTTAGGAAATGGTTCGCCAAGTAAAACCTAATGTGAGTATTTAGAATCGATTCCATTTACTTACAAATAAATGATCCTCCACTACCACCAAATTATAAGAACTAAAATTTTTGCACTTCTTACACGGACATCTTATAAATCCTCGACTGTCAACACTTAAGTAAGCAAACTCTATAAAAAACGTCATCCCTTGTGCATACTCCTTGTAGTCTCGTCCAAATCTATCTCCTAACAACATCCAACTCTTCTCCCTTGTATTTTCGTTACTCGTCATCTGTCTATCAAAATAATCTAATTCATGGGATAAACATTTACAAGAGTCTTTTAGTAGATACTGCTTTTAGTATTGATAAGGTAGTTAGTCCAATCTTATTCGAGAGATTATCATCTATATTGCATATACACTCAGTTTTAACTCTAATGTTAGTCAAAATTTCGACAACATTTCCCTACAATTCTCTAAATATGTTAGTCACGATAAGTCGTCGACCCTATTCATGGGCCGAACAACTTACGAACGACATACCCAAAGAATGTAAGGAAACATTGAACCAAAATTTTGATTGACTAACACAGAGTTTAAATTGAATATATATGCCATATAGATGATAGAATCACAAACTGTCCACTTTGGACAATTCCAGAGTTGTACCCAAGAGAATGTTTGGCCACAACTCTCGAACGGGTCTAAGGTTCAATTACATGCATATAAAAATAACGCTGAAATCCATCTAGCTCCTAAATAGTAAACTAAGCCACTAGTAAACCAACTCCAATTATTTAATCACTCTCTAATTCATATGTTTCTTATTTTTAAAGTATTAATTATAATTTAAATTTACTTATTTTTTAATTATACCTTTTAGCTTTTAACCCCATTAACTATTAAGTATTAATTCTAATTTAAGTTATACATAAATCTTATGTTTCTTATTTTTTAAAGTATTAATTATAATTATAATTTACTTATTTTTTAATTATACTTTATAGTTTTTAATAAATTATCTCCAAACCATTAAATTTGAATTTGAGTATTACAACACAGGAGCACACCTGTTTGAACACTTCAAGATCTGTTCGAACATAATAACGCGTTCGAATGAGAAATCATTGTGTTTGAACGGTTGCAACCGAGAATCCAGACACAAAACAGAACCAAACACAATTTTAGAGAACACATTCATTAGATAAACACCTACTACCAAGATACATATTTCACAAACATTGTATAAACACAAATATATTTTCATATTCTCACATCCAAACACAAATATATTTATATTTTTCTCACATCCAAATATAAATACATTCTTCTAACCTTAATCTTTTGTTCAAAAACAGAAGAGAAAATAACTAATTTGAGTTTAAGAGAACATAAATTTGAGTTTTTTTAATAAAACAATCACATGAAAATAGAATATTAAAGTAAAAGAACATATCAATTTAAAGAGCAATCAGTGGTTGATTTTGGCCGAACACTTCAAGGTCTGATCTCTCACTTTCGTTCTCTCTCGTGCTCTCTCAATCTCAAGAGGAATCAACATAAATGGCCAGCACGTTTATGCTTTTGGACATCTTATTTCTTATTTTCCCGTTCGAACGTAATTTATTAATCGTTCAAACCCAAATACAGGGAAGCGGAAAAAATTTCTTGCCTGATCAATTCAGCACACATCCATTAGAACGTCCATTATAGTTGTTCAAACAGATAATTGAAAGTGTAATATGGCGCAAATTGATTCTGCCACAGCTTAGGAATGGCACCAACATATTATATACGTTTGAACGCTATAAGTTTCCTTTCAAACATGTAATTAACCAGTTTGAACAGTAATAATAGACAGTTCGAACGTGATATATATATATATATATCTAATTTTATTATATATATATAATTTTATTACTATATATATAAAAGTATAGGTATATAGAACACTTAATCTTTATGTGTTCAATATATATAAGTTAATAGGTATAATATAAGTTAAGAATATATATATATAAGTCTAAATGTATAGTAGAAAATAAGGATATAGTAGTGTACAAGACTATATACTTATATAGTACACCCATATAAGTATTATAAGTATATTATATAAGAGTATATTATAAAAGTACATTAAATATATAAGTATATTATATTTAAGTATATTATATTTAAGTATATTATATGATATTAGGATAAGTATATACTCTATAAGTAGATATAGTTGTATATCTAACTATAATATAAGTGAACAAATATATATAACTATATATGTAAGTATAACTATATATTATAGTAGTATATAATTATATAGTTGTATATATAAGTATAATATATTGTAGTATATAAGTATATATAAGTAGTATATAAGTATTAGTATAAATATAAGTATATAATAATTAAGTATGAGTATTATTATATAAGTAGTATAAGTATATATACTATATTATATAACAAATATAATAATAACCAACACAATATTTTTTCCCGTTGGAATGGTATTCGTAAGCGTTCGAACGAATTATATATTTTTGGAATGAGTTTGAACGGAATTACTAATCGTTCGAACGGAAATAAATAAATATTAGGCATCGTGTCCAGACCTAGCGCCGTTAGAACACACCAAACCCATTTCAGCCCCTCTGTTGCTCTAGTGCTTCCAGCTGCCAAACGCTACCGTCGAAGCCACCGTCCATCACCACTCTCTAACCCGCAACAAGTATGTCCTCTCCCAATCGTTTTTACCGATTAATTTCTCCTAAAATATGTTTTAAAAGGGTTGAAAATGGGATTTTGAAAAAAACCCCATTTCAAAATCGTAGTTGGCTAGAAATGGAGGAAGAGATGAATATAGGTCATCCCGACCTCTCATTGTTATTGTGGGAGGAAAAACGACGTTTTTAAATCATATATTACGGTTTTGGCAATGGTTGAGTTGACTTAGCCATTGACGATTTTGAACTAGAATTGTCATTCGAACGTGCATAAGACGTTCGAACGGTATACGAATAGTTTTCATTCGAACCACAATTAGACGGTTTGAATGGCAATCAGTGAGCGTTCGAGCGTATATTTATGATCAGTCGAACACACTATATACCGTTGGAACATGTTGTTAAGCATTCAAATGGTACATACTTTTTTTTTTATAGATATAATAACCTTGATCTAATTATAATTTTGATATTTTGTAATCATTGTCCTTAATTTTATATCATAAATTTAGCGTCATTTCAATGGCTTCTCGGGAAAAAAAAAGGGGTTGCATCAGGGCAATCATTTAGCGAAGAAGTCTGAGAGATGACTATTTTGTTAGAGAGGCAGATGAAAATAGATGATTTTAGGAATCTTATGTGGGATAGGGGTGAAAACCGATGTCGTTGGCGCGGTTTTTGGGCAAAACCGACACCGACCGACATCTGGAAAAATGGATGAGGTACCGACCGTAAACGGTCGATGGCGAGAAGGGCACCGATCAAAGACAGTTCTCCGCCGGTTCTTGGTCGGCGTCGGTTCTTTGACGGTTCTAGTGAGATAATTATGAGAGAGAATGAGAGAGGGAGAGATGCATAGGAGAGAGAGAGAGTTACAGATGAGAGAGATAGAGAGAGAGTTACAGATGAGAGTTCGGGAAGAAGAAGATCGGGGAAGAAGAAGAATACTCTTAATGAAACGACGCCGTTTCACTTAAGTTTAAGTGGAACGGCGTCGTTTCAGACTTATTATTTCTTTCTTACGTCCTTAATAAAACGACGACGTTTGGTTTAATGCCAAACGGCGTCGTTTCCAGTATCTGTTGCAGTACTTATTAACTAAAACGGCGCCGTTCAACTTAAACTTAAGTGGAACGATGCCGTTTTGATAAGGGTATATTAAAAAAAAAAGGATTTTATTATATCGGTCGGTTTAGCGGTCTGGTCCAGCTTCAAACCGAGACCGAACCGCTGAACATCGGTTTCTTGAAATTTCCACCGCACGCCGACCGGTTCTCCACCGGTTCCGGCCGGTTCCTGACGCGGCCAGTCGGTTTGCGTTTGTGGCAGCCGGTGATGTCGGTTTCTGTACAGCCCTAATGTGGGAGAGAAATTCTCTCGCATCTGTCTTTCTTGATCGTGGTTGGACATCGATCATCAATCAGAAGGACGAAGGGACGAACAAGATAGTTTCCTACATCAATATTGTATTTGAGTTCTATAGAGAACTTGGTTGTGCCAGGTAGGAGGATGACACATACACTTTCTTCGTTTGAGGCATCACAGTACGCTTTTCAGTTGATGCAGTTGCTGATTTTCTAGGTATCCCTCGATTGCCCACTGCATATCCTAACGTGGTGCCTAGAGAGTCTACACCTGCAGGCGATGGGGAGACTGCAGAGGAAGAGGATACTGTGATGCCTGATGAGATCGATGGCTTAGCTGATCATGAGGTTCGTTAGTTGGTTGTGGGTCCAGATGCTCCTTCCTATGATGGACAGAGCATCAAACATGTGGACTTATCTAGTTTTTTTAAGATCATGAACATTAAAATAGCTAACAACATCGATCATCGACTACACGAGACTGATGTGAGCATGGACCTGGCACGATTTATGTTACGGGTTGCTCGCGGGGTGCCTATAGACCTAACGGGATATATATTCGCTAGGATTCGATCAGAGACAATCTATATTATGACAGATAGAGTATTATTTTATTTAGTGTACTTGGTTACTCCTTTGGTATATATAATATTCAGACTTATCAAAAAAAATTTGTAACAAATATATTTCCATTTAGAGTCATGCTCACACGATTGCTTTTAGAAAAAGGAGTCAGGCTAGATGACTTTGAGCATCTTCGGGAGCCGATTGGACCAATCAACTCGACCACCTTGTCTCGTAGCACTAGACACTCCATATTTCGTATTCGTGCACCCACTATAGAGGCGGTCGACACTCAAGGAAGTGCACAGGGCGTATCTGGTGAGGCATCTACACAGGGTCATCACACAATGCTACTCGTGAGGAGATTGCAGATACTGTGAGCGCAAAGATGCACGCACAGACATTAGAGATCATTGATGTAGTCTGGGTGGCCCTCCCAGAGATTGAGTCGAAGCTCATGTCTTGAGCGATTGATATTAAGGCACGTATTGCTGGAGTTGAGGCGGTGCTACACGATATGGCCCAGTAGTGTATATATTTTATTAGCATTAAATATGCTTTTTTGTATTGACAATCATGACTATTTGTATTTTGTATAATTAATTTAAATATTCAAATAGTCATACATTATATTCCCACCATACATTATATTTTTGGGATGCAATTTATGTAAAAAACGACACTATAAGTAATATTTATTTAACATAAAAAAATACTAAAATATTTTTTCATTAATTACTTAAAATTAAGTTATCATGAATTCGTAAAGATTTTATGTTCCGTTCAAACAAGGTTTAAAAAAATCTCTGCCAATTTTAATTTAATTTCCCACCAAGTGTTTCGTTTGAATGCATAAATGTTGTGCTTGAACGAGCTTGCAACCTTCCTGCCAACGTTTACCACCAAATCTTTACTGTTTGAACAAACCAATTTTATGTTTGAATAGATTTAAACTTTCTCCACCAAAAGAAATTACTTCCCCGCCTATATTACCATTCAAACCAATTATATAACATTCGAACGAACATTAATTCCTGGTTTGAACGTATTTTTGACCATTCGAACGGTTTTAACATTTTGAAACGACCTAATTCGTCACAGAAGATATGGTTCGAATGTCTTTTAAGCCATTTGAACGTTTTTAAAAAGTCATCATTTGTTTGAGACGAAATTTATTTTTCGTCTCTAATAATTACTTTTAGGGACAAAATAAATTTATCCCTAAAACTAAAATTTCTTGTAGTATAAAATAGGTAATCATGATATCAGTCCAGACCTTCTAATTAACTTGAATGAATCCAACATACCATGATGAATGTTAAGAACTTAATTTGGTGAGAGCACAAAAATTTCTAATTAAGGCCTTGGTTTTTCGTGATTAATTTAGCGAGCCATTAGTAGTACCATTGACTAGTACTATATATATTTTTTTCCTTCTAAATGCATGTAAGAGTTCTTATGTCCTAAATCATGTACCATTTCAAGGAGATCCATCAAATATATATATATATATATATATGTATGCTTTGGATATTTGTTCTTTCACAATCAAAGTTCGCCTTACTCGGCCTAGCATTGATTGCTCTAGTCGTATTATCAATTAGCCAAACACGCTTCTCATGTACGTGGTATAAGCTGGCTAGGGTCTTAGGCGGTACTTGAGGATTGCCAACTGGAACGACTGCTGTAAACGTGATCCCCAAGTTTGGACGACCCCTAGCTAATTTCACCGGGTTGAGTCGGGATGGCTGGTTTTAATCATCATCATATAATAAATATCGGACTGATAAACAGTATTGTCACCACCTATACGTACATGAGCTACTTAAATCATTGAAATTTACAAAACCTTAAAAAAAGATACAAATCTATATGTGCATTTCTTACTTACAATTAAGTTCCATGATTAATATAATACAAATTATTAAATCTAACACTTCTGATCATTTACTTAACCTTTTGGGACAAATAATAGAGTAATGCTCTATGCAGTCTTGGAGTTCGCAAGCGCCGTACAGTCGCTTTGAAAAAGAGTAGAGTCTACTATTAAAAAATTATTATTTTTTCATGTAGGTCCCATATTTATTCACTTTTTTCAAAGTGATTGTACGGTACTTGCACATTCACAACTGGAACTATCATTTATCATGAAAAAAATATTTCTGACTACTTTCAACTCCTACAAGAACGAGAGTTCCCACTTTGAGAGGGCCGGGGTTGACAACCTAGCTAGATATACCTATCATACATTAACCCTAGCTATTAACTGGCTGTTAATTCGTTATTAATACAGGAAGCCATATGAAGAGAATTAATATGAAATAATGTGCATAAATTGAATGGCCTCATTTTAATTCTCTATCCTAAAGAGGACAAAGCATATCCTTTGGTAAACGTTGGATCGAGTACCAGAATTATATGGAAGATTTCCCTTAAGTTCGAGTAAGAACTTAAGCTAGACCTCAAGTGAGAGAGTAAAATCACAGATTTGGGCCCGTATCTTTCCCATTTGAGATTCTTTTAAGTTTTGACAAGAATTTGAAAACATCTTTCTATGAGTTGTATAGTATCCTCTGATTTTAGACCCGTATCTCTTTGCAATTCCTCATGTCCACTTTCTCCTGATCTTCTGTACTGAGAAACTTAGCCTCATTTATCTGTTTGGTATTAAGAAGAATCGATCGCACCGTTTTCTCAATCACAGACGTACAGTTTCTTGTTTTAGATGACTAGTTTGATTATCATAGGTTTAATGGGTCGACGTGACTTGTAATCCACTACTGCTTGCAACTTGCTGTCTATATGCATCATGTCCTGCCTAATCTTAAATTTGACAAAAAAATCTCTCATTTGAAACAATTTGCAGGCTTTGCTACGGCAAGAAGAAATTAGCCGTTTTTTATGATTTTATATTCAGTACTGCATGCATTCTCGTGTTCTTGACGCCACATTTTCCAGGAGAGAAATTCAAACAGAAGCAAGCCATTTGAAAGCAGAGGGAATTGAAGCCTTTTGACGTAGACGTTTGGGTACTGGAAACGATGCCATGATCAGCATACTAGAAAATGGGGATATCTTAAATATCCAGCCCGTCAGATAAGGATGCAGTAATGCATATTAAAATAGGAAATCATATCAAACCAGACCTTTTGAGTTCTGACTTCAATGAATCCAACAGATTGATGATGAATGTTATGAACTTGGTTTGGTGAGAGGACATAAAATTCTATAGGCATTGGTTCTTCGAAATTTATATTATATCTAGAAAGAAAAAAAAAACCTTGTTTGGTACATGAATTGGGATTTTTGAGTTAGTGGGATATAACTATATAAATGGAGTGAAATCTGCAGTATTTATTACTGTTAGTATAACCACTTGCTTGGAAAGTGAGATGATCTTGTTTGGCTATCATCTCATCTTGTCCTACGGTACACGGCATTGGATATGGCAATTCTAGAATCCGTTGGAAACCGAAAAGTTTCCTTCCAAACCTAATTTGTTGCAGTTAATAGCCAAATAAAGGGTCATATTTATGTGGGAATGGGTTCTTTGAAAAGTGAAAGGCTTCATTTGAGTGGACATATACCATTCACGTACAATTTGGGGTTTGGAAAGATTACAAAGACTTTGTCTTGATAGTAATAAAATTGAAGGATTCTGTTAAGATATAAAATAAATAATAAAATCTATCTATTTTCATTAGTTTAAATTTTTGGAACAAACGATGATTTTACATAGTATTAGAACAGAGGTTCTGAGTTTGAATCTTGACTCTACATTTTATACCATTTAATTAAATATTCTACATGTTGGCCATCTATTGAGAGGAAATGTTAAGATATAAAATAAATAATAAAATCTATCTCTTTTCATCATTTTAAACTTTTAGGATAGGTGGTGATTTTACGGATTCATTTAAGAAATATGTCAATTAAGGAACTTAGGGAGTGTTGAGACTCTCAAACAATAGAATCTCTTGATCCTTCCCAAATTGAAATTCAAGCCTCAGTCATCTAATTCCCCACGACTACGTCATGGCTCCAAATTCTAATCCCGTAATTTACTTTTTCGAGTGAATTAAGCTTCGTTTGGATGACAAATATCTCTCAACTCATCTCAACTCATCATTACAACTTTTTCAAATTTCAACATAAAATATAATAAACAATTCAACTTTTTCAAATTCTAAAATAATAATAATATTAAAAAATAATATTCTAACAATATTTTATCATTTCAACTCAATTCAATTCAACTCACTTTAACATCCAAACGCAACCTTAGTGTCTGTTTTCACCGGCGCACATAATTTTATTTTACCGTAGCCCGTGGATCATTTGAATGACGTTTACCAAAATTTCAGAAGCTGAATCCGGAATTTTCAATTAAAGGGATATTTGAGAAGAGTAATTCTACATACAACCGTGAAGTGCGTAACCGCGCGCCCCGTAATCGCTTTGAAAAAGAGTGGGGTCCACTATTAAAAAATTAATTTTTTTCATGTGGATCCCATGTTTTATTCATTTTTTTCAAAGCGATTACGCGGTGGTTACACAATTTACGGTTGTAGGTATATTTTCTCTAAGATTTTATAGAGTTTTGGAAAATAAGAGAGAAAAAATTGAATAAAAAATATTATAAAATTAAATTATTATTAGAATATAATTTTTTAATATAGTTTTTATTTTGTGATTTGAAAAGGTTTCAATTTATTTTTTTTTTGTTTGAAAGTTTGAAAAATTTGTAATGAAAAATTTGAAAAAATTGTAATAATTAGTTTGAAAACTTTTATTTTAATGATGTTTGAAAATGAAATAAGACGAAATAAGACGGGATGATAAGAAACCAAAACTATTTCCAAACATTCCCATGTGGTTAGCTAGCTTGGTAATCGATGCTTTTGCAGATCATGAAATTGGAGTAACAAGCCACATTCAACTATTCATATTTTTAATAAATAAAAAAAATCTTTGCTACACATAAATCGATGTGTTAGCATATCAGTTATAGTGAGAATCATTATAATTATAAAAAAAAAATATCAATAATTTTTTAGCATAGCTGCTTTCGCATCAGTGGTATACTGAGTGGGTACAAAAGAAGACTTCTAAATAGATTTTCTCATAAAAAATTAAATAAAAAATAGTAAGACCCGTACAATATTATTTATTTTTACAATTTCTTTTATATTTATGTTTTAAAATGAGAGTATTCATATAAAGTGATATTACTTTTGTAAACTATTTTGCAAAAATACCTCTTATTTAAAATATAGTTGTATAAAAAATCGTATAAAATGTTGTATATGACTATCATTTTTCAAATAAAAATAATTAGGATCAGAAGATTTTAAAACAACCTTACATACTTCGTAACCCCATTTGAATCTACATTGAATTAAGGTTATCACTGTTGACTTCATGATCGGTAAAGCTAAATTTAATTATTTTATTTATACGTTAACACTCTTCCCACTTATGGATTAATAGACTACTATAAACAAATAAGTTAACAAACATGTGAAATATTTTGTTAAATTAAACAATGCAGTAGCTGACATGAACTAGGATTTGAACTCAGTACCTCTACTATATGATACTATACTGTTAAATCACCACTTTAATATATGATAGATTTAATTACTTAATTATATCTTCAATTTCGTTTTGAGATTCTAAATAATCTAACCTAAGTGGTACGCCATGTTCACGAAATGTGAAACATGACAAATTATGTTATGTTTAATGCTTTATAAAAAATGCTCGATCTAATTTTTTTTTTATAAAAATAAATTTATAAATTGGTTCAAACTGTGGTATATTAAATTGTGAAGTTTCTTTATAACAAAATAGATATGAATTTTACATTGAGTCGCATAAGTTTATTTTTTATAAGATTTTTTGTAAATATATCACTTCTCTAATTAAAAAATGATAAAAAGAAAAAAAAAATTAACAAGTATTTTCAATGTAAAGAAATTTGTGCATCAAGAAGGGAGAATAATTAACGCGCGTTTTGTCGTAGAATTTTTGAAATCAAATTTGCTCATTTTCGACGTTTATTTATTTTATATTTTGAGACCAAAATGAAAAAAGAAATATGGATAAATCTAATTCTTTAACATTCTGTCGAAGTATTAACTATTTTGGAAAATTTAGGGTTTATTTGGATAGTGAGATGATATGAGATAGTTTTAAATGAGTTGAATAAAATCTTATTAGAATATTATTTTTTAATATTATTATTATTTTAAAATTTAAAAAAATTAAATTATTTATTATATTTTATATGAAAATTTAAAAAAATTATAATAATAAGATAAAATAAGATAAGATAAAATAAATTAAAAGTATTTCTATATCCAACCGTTTCCTTAATTCTGCATTTTAGAAGAAGGGGTTTTGTAGGATACAAAATCAAAACCCAGTTAATATGTTTAAAAGACATTGACGGACCAACCTAATAACGACAAATGATAGCTAATAACCGGACCTATATTGACTTGAATGAGAAATGGTTGACTTCACTTCCCTTATATTAGTTGCTTAACACCCGTAATTATACTCACTAGCTACTGTCATCATTTCACGCTTCTTCCTAAACATTCTCCTCCTAGTTCTATCTCCTGCACTCATGGTGCTCATAGGAAATATGTTCCCTCTAATGCTATTGAGTTTTCTGTTTGTGCAGTACTCATGCATGTTTCAATTGATCCAATCTTTTAACAATTTTACTGACCAATCTGCTCTCATTGCCTTCAAATCTCGTATCAGTTCTAGTCCAAATGAAACCCTCTTGGCTACTAACTGGTATGCACCAAACTCGATCTGCAATTGGATTGGGGTCTCCTGCAGTCGACGTAGGCAAAGAGTCACCGCTTTAGACCTTTCCTACATGGGTCTCCATGGCACCATTTCTCCTCATATTGGTAACCTCTCCTTCCTAGTCTCACTTCATCTTTTTGACAACAGCTTCTTTGGTTTTATTCCGCATGAGATCAGTCGTCTACATCGCTTGAGAATACTCATCTTGTCATTCAATCAATTGGAAGGAAGCATCCCTCCTTCCATTCATAATTGTCGAAAGCTTCGCAAGGTAAGTTTTGATTCGAACCGTCTTATTGGCGCAATTCCATCTTCATTTGGCAATTTGTCAATGTTGGTGTTCTTGAATTTGCAGCGTAATAGTCTCATTGGTCCATTTCCTCCAGTCATCTTTAACATATCTTCTCTAAACATTTTTGCTGTTACAGCTAATCACATATCGGGAGCTCTTCCGAATGATCTTTGTGGCCGCTGTCCTAATCTTCGGATACTTCATCTCTCGAGTAACAAATTTGGTGGTCAACTTCATTCGCAATTTAATAATTGTCAGGAGCTTGAACGTTTAGGTTTGTCATACAATAAATTCGATGGGAGTATTTCAAAAGCTCTAATTGACAGTTTACAAAAGCTTGAATTGCTAGCTCTTGGGGGTAACAACTTCACTGGTATCATACCTCATACCATAAGCAATTTGTCAACATTGCATACATTTGGAATTGAGGATAACCACATCCAAGGAAGCATTCCCACTGATTTGTGGAATCTTCAGAAGCTAATTGTTTTGGTTTTGGGAAGTAATAACTTCAAAGGGGAAGTACCTCAAAAAATTTTCAACCTTTCTTCTTTACAACGTATCTCTTTTGAGCATAATTCCCTCTCTGGATATCTTCCATCACCAGATCATATGGGGCAATCTTGCCCTAATCTTGAAGAAATTATACTCAGTAGAAACAAACTTAGTGGCCATATCCCATCCTATCTTTCAAATTGTTCCAAGCTCATCAAAGTAGACCTTGCTGGAAACTTATTCTCTGGACCAATTCCCAAAAGTCTGGGAAACTTGAAGTACCTCCAACATCTTTTTTTGGGTTCAAATCAGCTAATAGGCTGGGAGGCTAGAGATCAAGAGACCAATTTCATTTCATCTTTATCCAATTGTAGATTTTTGACAAGTTTATACTTAAGCTATAATCCATTGGATATAATAATTCCAGGTTCCATTCAAAACTTTTCTACTTCCTTTCAAATCTTTGTTGCAGACAATTGTCAAATAAGGGGTCATATTCCTATGGGAATGGGATTTTTGAAAGGCCTGATCTGGCTTGATTTGGGAGATAACAATTTGATTGGAAATATCCCTTTCACATTTGGTGGTTTGGAAAGATTACAAAGATTGCATCTTTACAATAACAAGATTGAAGGATTGATTCGAGAAGAGTTATGCCAATTAAGAAATTTGGGAGAGTTGGATCTCTCAAACAACAGAATCTCTGGATTCATCCCAAATTGCATTTCAAACCTCAATCTTCTAGTAAAGCTAAACTTGAGTTCTAATAAACTTGAATCATCAATACCATCAAATATATGGAGCCTTGAAAATCTTTCTTTATTGGATCTGTCATTGAATTCCCTTGGTGAATATTTGTCTTCGAATATGAAGAAATTGGACACTCTTGAATATCTGGATTTATCAAGAAATCAAATTACTGGAGAAATTCCAAGCATCATTGGAGCATTTGAAAGCTTGAGGTATCTTGACTTTTCAAACAACTCCTTTCAAGGAGGCATTCCACAATCTTTTGGGAACTTAAAAGGATTAGATATCTTAAATCTTTCTTACAACAATCTTTCTGGTGCAATTCCTAAATCCCTTGAGGCACTTCCATATCTCAAATACTTGAATTTATCTTTCAACAAGCTTGTAGGAGAGATTCCATCCGGTGGTCCTTTTGTGAACTTCACGGCGGAATCATTTTCAGGAAATAGTGCACTTTGTGGGAATCGAATTTTTAGAGTTCCACCTTGTCCAACGACTCCTACCAACCAACGATCAAAGATGAAAGATATTTTGCTCAAATGTATTCTTCCTACGACTGTGGCAATTATAGCTTTCATAATGTTGGTTTATTTCTTGAGAAGATGTCGGAAACGTAATATGGAGATGCCCACTTCACTTAATCCATTGCCTGCACTGGAACATAGAATGATATCATATCAAGAGCTTTGCCAAGGGACAAACAACTTTTGTGAAAGCAACTTGCTTGGAGTTGGAGGTTTTGGCTCCGTGTACAAAGGAATACTTTTTGACAGGACAATTGTTGCAGTAAAAGTTCTAAGTTTGCAACTGTCGGGTGCTTTCAAAAGTTTTGATGCAGAATGCAAAGTGTTACGGACAATTCGACATAGAAATCTTGTTAAGGTCATAACTACATGCACTAATCCCGAGTTTAGAGCATTGGTGCTGGAATACATGTCGAAGGGCAACCTTGAAAGATGGTTATACTCTTATAACTATTGCTTGGATCTTCTACAAAGAATAAATATTTTGGTTGATGTTGCATCAGCCTTAGACTATCTCCACCACGGCCAATCAGAATCTATATTGCATTGTGATTTGAAGCCTACAAATATCCTTTTGGATGAGAACATGGTTGCACATGTTGGTGATTTTGGCATTGCAAAGATTTTAGCCGAAAATAAAGACGCAACACACACCAAAACTCTTGGTACCATTGGCTACATCGCACCAGGTACGTACGTACATGAGTTTACCCTAATTGTCAAAAGGCTAAATAATAGTTTGCTGATCTTACAAATTTTTGGTAACAACATGCATGACAACTTTCCTCATCTTAGCTAGTCTTATAGTCCATAAACTCATATGAATATGAACTAACAAATTCATACGACTTGGGTCTAACAAATCTAACAAGGTGAGACTTTTTAGTACTTCAGTTTAGCATTGTGCAACTTTTTTACTGAGAAATAATCATGTGGAATTCTTTATTAGAAAAAATGTGCTATGTTAATTTTTTTGTCTATGAACATTAACAAAAAATACATGGCCCAATCATTGAGTTGTGAATTGCGGCTCACTTTGGCCACCATGTGAATGGCTCTGTTCTGGCAACTTGAGAACTACCATGCTGGCCTTCTATAAATTCCTTCGTGAACAAACCTCATTTGGTCTACTGCAACTTTAACGCACTAACAATGAATTCACTGGTAGGGGTGTCTAAGTCGGTTTTGGAATTCTAAGAATCGATATAGACCTATTCAGCTAATAAATCTAAATTTTCGATTTTTTCGATTTCTGTCCAATTTTGTTTGGTTTACAAGTGTAATTCAGTTTTGGTTTTTTTCGTTGGCCTAGTTGGTTTTTCTAACCCAAATGATTTTTTTTTAACCCAAAATATGATAGAGTCCAAAATCTTATTTTCAGAAACACCATGCATATAACTAATTAACCAAATAAACACAAATTAAAAAAAAAAATAGACTAAAATAATTGCAAATACAACCACTGAAGTAAAAGGTCCAACTGCAAAGTATATGAAAAAAGTTACAGAATAATTAATTACCAACTACTTAGCTTAAAAAATTACAATTACATATTATATATACTCTTATACTTATATCATATTATATATGTAAGTATGTAAATTAATATATAAGGATAAATAATAACATGTTAGAAACTTAATATTTATATTTAAGAGTAAGTTTATATCAAGGAAGCATAAACAATAAGACTAAAATTTCATCTTATATTAATTTTATAATATTTATAATATATAGCATAAAAATTAAAAAAAATTAAAATATATAATATAAAAAATGAAATATATATACTTCAGTTCGGTTTGGTTGAATTTAGTTTCCAAATCTTAAAAATAAGTACCGAACTGGCTTTTAATTGGTTTCGGCTCTTAAGAACCGAAACCGACCAATTAATCGGTATTGAACTGGACCGAACCGATTAATGAGCTCACTGATTCTGTCATGTCCGGTCAGTTTGGTCGATATTTTGGTTTTTTCTTACACCCCTAACACACTAATGAACTCACTGATTCTTTAAGAACATGATGATCAAAAGATTAAGAAGGTGATGGTGTGTGCGTAAGGAGAGAAAACAGCTAATTAATTTGCTTTTAATGCTTAATATGTCACAAGGTGTTCTTTCATAAAAAAATATGTATTTATGAAAATAATGCCTAAGACCCTCAAAAAATCATGGAGGACAAGTAATTCTGATTCATAAACCTGTTTTAAATAAAGTTAGGAAAGTTTGCTCGACTACTAGCTAGGACGTCTCATGGTTCTAGCGAGTAAGTTCGCTTGACCATGTAACCTAGCTGTGCATGTCTAGTGATAAGCAAAATATAGTCCTTGCATGACCGAACCTCTCACGAGATTTTTAGCAAGATCTCTGTGCAAGTTGTGGGAGTTTGCAAACTCACAATGACTTAAAAAGTTTTATTCAATTTGAATTAAAGCAAACTCTTTTCAAAACAATAATAACTCAATTGGATTTAGCAAATATGCCAAACGTAACTTTTACAGTATCATTATTGTGTCAATTTATATTCTACAAACATTGAAAAGAAATACTTGCGTCAAAGTAAATTGTGTTATATGCATCTTCCAATCAAGGCTAATAAATGAATTCCTTGTATATTATAGTAATTACTTTCAATTTTAGGCTTGTAATTGTAGTCACTATTCTTTATTTTCTGGTAACATATTAAAAAAATATATATAGTCAGTCTAGAAAGGGAAGGGAAAGGAACCTGACAAAGACTACAAAATAGTATCTATAGTAGAAAGGGCAAAAAATAGGGAAATGCAGTCAACAAATTGGTCCAATCCCGCTATTTCATGAGCCAGGATATATATGGGCCACCAAAAGGGCTATTTTACTTGTACGTAGTTTTTGGATGGCCATGTGAATTATTAGTACTTAATAATTGCGTCATTTTAATAAGTCACAAGTTGCTAACTTAATGCCTTGTTGACAATTTGTGAGTATTTTTAGAATATGGATTTGAAGGAAAGGTATCCATCAAAACCGATGTCTACAGCTATGGCATAACATTGTTGGAGATGATCACAAGGAAGAAACCCACCGACGACATGTTCTCTGGGAACTTTACTTTGAGGCAGTTGGTAAATGCATCCATTCCAGATAGAATGATGGAAGTTGTGGATGAAGGTTTACTAAAAATAGAAGATGGAAGAGACACCATTGCCTTGCAAAGTATTCTTTCTTCAATCATGGAATTAGGCTTGAGGTGTTCTGAAGAATTACCAGATACAAGAATGGATATCAAAGACGTGTTGGTCAAGCTTAATAAAATCAAGTCAACTTTTTTTGAGAATAGGAACAGGGTTACTAGACATACTTGACCTTAATTAAATTGTTTCACATGTTTTATGTCTTTTTAATATTGTGAAGTACTTCTGAGTGGTATGTATGTAATATGTTTGTGTCAACATTCATGCTTGAAGAAATGGCTTGAGACTCTACTCTTCTTCCATCTCGATACAGTTTTCATTTGAGTTCATTTCCTTTACCACCCCTCCTAGAAGGTGCTCAACCAACATTCTTCTGTTTATATTATGTTTTTGTTACTCTTGATTACCAAATAAATAAGAAGCAAAGTATATTTATGACAAAAAAAGTAACTTTTTTACATTGAAAATACAAAGTTGCTTGTGAAATTCCTTAACCAGGAGGACCCTCCTCACATGGATTGAAATTTGAAAGTAATAATCTTTACGCTACCTTCTACTTCTTGTTGAATTCCAAAATTCCTAGAGAACCAAACAATGAAATGGAATTGAATTCGTAAAGGGTTTTAGAGAAGAAAGCAAAGCAAAGCAACCAAATTGAATGAGAATGACTATTGATAAATTTCTCATGATTTCCATGTAAGAGAGAGAGAGAGAGAGGACACTGACTTGAGAGAAAATAGTTCTTTTATTCAAAGTTTATTAAAGTATATACTTTTATTGGGAAATTTTTAGGGATTGTGTTGTTACATGCACAATTTGGAGAGGAAAAAAAAAAAAAAAAATAGAACCATTATCTATTCAAGATACTTTTTGACTAAGAAGATATCTCCGCATCCAACATATACAATTTGTATCTGTAACATGCCCAATAGATTGATGGTAAATCAAATGAAATATCCCACTTCAAGGGTGAGAAAACCTCCAAGAATTTCAGAAGGAAGAAGAAGATAGAAATGCTTTGTATTAGTTTCTACTTGCCATTACAAGAGGGGCGTTCTCTACATATACTCACAGACCTCTTCTAACTCATGAGCTAAGGGCTAACTTACTAAAACAAAAGAAAGATAACATAAACCTAACATGTTTATCATAGCAAAAAGTGGGCCATGGCCCAATCAACAATAACATGCACATCAACGAGATGGCCACAGGCCAGCACCTAACCCACGGGTTGAGCCCAACTATTAAACTCTTATCACCCAACCTAAGCCCATTATGGATTTGCACCTATTGTCACTGTTACATACATGTGACAGTATCTAGCCAAGATAAACAAGGATTAGCTACTGAGGGATGAGATTCTCAATTTGTCAAAATCTAATGCATCCACACAGACCACACCCATGCCATAAAAATTCATCTACCCTAAAATCGAGCTAAAATGACCCTCTATGGTTGGACTTTACCTATGCGAAAATTGATGGATTTTACCCTCTATGAGTGTGTTTTCCCTACCAAAGGTTTTGTGCAAAAAATTGAATGCTTTGATGGCAAAGTTTTGGTGGGGATCTCAAGAAAAAGCTTCAAAAATTCACTGGAAGAAATGGGACAGCCTGTGTATGAGCAAAGCAGAAGGAGGTATGGGATTAAGGAATTTGGCAAGTTTCAAGTTAGCTCTTCTAGCTAAACAAGTATGGCGAATTCTAATGATTCCATCATCACTGGCAGCAAAGATTTTGCAGGCAAACTATTTTCCTAATTCCTCTATACTACAGGCTAAACTCGGGTCAAGACCATCTTTTACTTGAAGAAGCATATTCTTTGCAATTGATTTAGTCAAGGAAGGGTGCATATGGAGAGTGGTAGATGGAAAAAAAATAAAAGTGTGGAAGGATAAATGGATTCCCAGACCTGGCCTTTGCAAAATTCAATTACCAATGAAAGTTTTATCAGAAAATGCATAGGTGGCAGATTTAATTGATCAACAAAGTGGATGGTGGAATATGCAACTTCTAAAAGAGGCTTTCAATGAGGAAGAGGCAAATGAGATTTTGAATATACCTGTTTCACAGATTGCTAGTGAAGATAAATTGGTGTGGAAAGGTACATCAAACGGTGAATTCTTTGTTAGAAGCGCATATCACTTGTATAATCAGCAACAAAGAAGTAAGATGGGGGAATCATCATCAAATGGGAATCAAAGTGAGGTATGGAAACAAATATGGAAGTTAAAAACAAGAAATTCTGTTAAAGTCTTTATGTGGCGGGCTATCAAGGATGTTTTGCCTACAAAAGTTAATATGTACAAAACGAAGATAACAACAGATCCTTTATGCCCCATATGTCAGAATGAAAGTGAAACCCCAGCTCATATACTCTGGTCATGCCCATCTGCACAAGATGTATGGAGTGTAGGAAACATGAAGATACAAAAAGCTACAATTTTAGAGGAGGATTTTGGATCCATTTTTCTTTCTATGCTACAAAGAATAGACCAAGATGAAATCTGTACTTTTGCAGCAATAGCAAAGGCTGTGTGGAATAGGAGAAATCAATGGATTTTTGAAGGATGTTTTATACCACCAACAATTTTAGTCAACAGAGCTCAGCAGGCTCAGCAAGACTTTATACAAGCATAAGGGGAGCAAGGTGGATCTCAAAGAGTAAGTCATCACTAGGTCATTACAACATGGGAAGTTCCACCACCAAATCGGCTTAAACTGAACTGGGATGTTGCTATTAGAGAGGCAGAGCATAAAGTTGGAATTGGAGTGGTGATTCGGGACAATGATGGTGATATTTTAGCTTCTCTAATGCAGCCACTCTTTTTTTGTTCTCAGGCAGCTATTGCAGAACCAAGGGGTATGGTTATAGCATCCATGCTTTGTAAAAGGTTGGAATTGCAGAATGTGATTCTTGAAGGCAACTCAATCCCAGTTGTCAAAACTATGAGAAATAAGAAAGATCAAAATGGGATACTTAGCTGCTTGGTGGAGGATGCTAAAGCTGCTTTGGTAGATATTAAATGGGATATTAAACATGTAGAGAGGGAGACAAATATGGTAGCACATCAACTAGCTAAGGAAGCTGTCTCACTGGGTTATGAAATTCTAGATATAGATTATGTAAACCCAGGTATTAGGTCTCTTGTAATGGCTGAAGGCCATAACACTGTTTGATGCAATGAAGAATGTTTGTGTTAAAAGAAAAAAAAAAAAACGATCTCCCTTTATGGTTCTTCCCGATTGTAATAACAACAATTGTTATAAACCCAGAACTGGAATGAAATGTAATAAGGGAAAATGCTTTGTAAATGACACCATACCCTTATTTGAAAGGCCGCATATTGTCTTCTTGTCGGTGACGTCGTTTCATCACTTTAGCATTTAGCTTCTTGTTACCTCCCAAATTCTTGACCAGGTGTGGCTTCATAACGAACTCCCCCACTTAAAGAACCTTGTCCACAAGGTTTATAGCATTGGTGCAATTGTTACACACTTTCAAGAGAAGAGTAAAAAAAATAAAAGAAACCCCCTTTACTCATTGTCAAGATACTGACATCAAATGTCCAACCACCAGGTCAAAAACAAGGATATTCTTTTCACCCAAAGATATACATGCTAGCATGAAAACTACAATAGCTACAGCCACAACTATTGCAAAGGAGGGACAAGTGAAATCATTTCCAAGTCGAGTATGATAAACACAGTCATACATATCAACCCCTAAAACACTACAAACTGCAATGTCCAATGGATAACCAATACCCATAACATATCGTGATTTATCAGCTAAACCATTGAAGGTTCTAACCACCTGTCCCATTCATGGCCTCTTGGCAGCTGACTGTTGTGCACAAGTAGCAGCTACCTCATTAATATAGAGCATTTCACTCTCAACATAGTTCATGTTGAGCCTTGGATCTGCCAAATCTGTAAATTCCTTGTTATTAAGTACATCCTTTAAATTGTTTCATGCATGTGACCCATGATTAGTGACATTGAAAGCAGGAACAAACAATACCAACTCCTTGTTGCCAGCAAGATTTGCAATATGTTTGTGAGGAGGCCCCATAAGTATGGCATTTGCTCCCAACTTCTGTTTGCATCACACCCATTCATTAACAGTTCCATTCTGTTGTTGAGTTATGAAGTTATCAACAATAGCTTATTCAGTAGGATCCTTTCCAATCAACACAAGGCCAATGATCTTGCTGACAATCTCAACTACCCTCAACACCCCTTTTCCAAGGGAGTTTGACCCTCTCTTAATTCAAGGGCCTCATAAATTCCTTGGTTGTGGCAAGGAAATTTGTCTATCATCACTATTATCACAGGTGGATGCCCAGTGACACTCCTAATCTTTTTGCCTTAATAAACCACCATCGAGATTAGCATGTATTCTACCATCCCTTTTAAGATCAAATTCAAAATATAAAAAATGAGATACATTATCCAAAGCTTGGTTCACCAATTGATTCCTCACCATTTCTTTTCCCCTTCCTCTATCAAATGATATCCCCAAATGTTTAGTAAATTTATCCCATACCACCCAAAAACACTCCTAAGTGGCAATATATCAAGCAATTGAGATGCAATATTCACCTTTTCATCCAATTTATCACCATACTTTGAAAGAGACTCCTGCCACTCAACAACCAGCAAACAAACACTAGCTATATTAATGGCCTTAAACAAGTTCAAGTAGCCTCTCAGGTGTAGATTCAAGGAACTCAAGCTCACGGTTCCATAAATCTTGGATCGGGTTATCCAAGCATGCATGGATATCTTGCCTTTTGCAAAGAATTGCTCTATTGAGATTCCTATCCAACACCTCAGAACAAGCAAGGGAAGGGGGCCTTTTTTTTTTTTTCGGACTTTCCTTTCCAAACTAATAACCCCAATTTGAATGTGGTTGATTTTTGTCTTTCTACTCTCTTAGCAAAGGCGGTATCAAATTGTTTGTGAGAGATTGGAGAGTTCACTTACCATGAGTATTTTGAAGGAGACTTCTGTCACAATTTCATCCTACCTTGCTTTTGAGTATTTTGGATTGTGGCATCCATCTTATTGCAACAACAAATCATTTGCTCAACACCAAGTGTGAAAGCAAGGAGAGCATGCTCACGGGTTTGTCCATCCTTGGAAATACCAGCTTCAAAACCACCAGTGGTGGAGTCAATAACAAGAATAACACAATCAGCCTGAGAGGTTCTAGTAAACATGTTCTTAATCTCCTTAAGGAGTCCATCGAGCACAGAATCAACAAGCCCAATGCACTCAGTGGAATGCCTTTCATAGAACGAGATGAGAAATGTGGAGCCACCGCCAATAACTTAAGAGCGATTTGCAATTTGACTATGGAGTGGGAGTCACCCTTGGCTAGAGACCCTTTGAGCTATTTGAGAGCCTTTTTGTAGTTCATAATGTAAGTCTGGAGGTGCTTGTGATGGTGGAACAACAGGATCTTACCATTGATGGTCGGTTCGATTGCACCATATTCGTAAGGAGGATTGAGAATAAAAGAAATTTGAAGACCACGATGGCCTAGATCTAGGGTGGTTTTTTCTGGTCCATTGGGATCAGAGAGCTAAGGAAGATAGGAGGAGCAGAGCAACTAAAATTTACCACCACGAGGATCAATTGATACACCCTCCCATTAATTTCAACCTCATATGATTCCAACACCTCTTGCAGACCATTCTCAAATATCAGCTTACAAACTGTCTTCTCCAATATCAGCTTAAGGACATTGTTACAGCCATCGACATTAAGCCGAGTGAGAACCCCGCTCCCCCTGGTTATGCCGTTGTCCCAAATCAGAACGCCCCGGTCATAAGTCACAATGTTGTTCTTTTCGCCCATTTATCGACTTGGCTCTTCTTGTACAGTGCACAGGCTAGTGTCTTTGAAGAGCCCCATCGAGTACGCTTCGGTCTCCTCCTTAAGAGTGGTGATGGCGCTGCTCATAAGGCAGAGGTTGGATTTGAAGTCCTATGCAATTTCACAAAGAGCCTTTGGAATGGTAGTGTCTTTTGTTTCCTCTTTTTCTCCTATAAATACGGAATTTTCTTTTCCTTTCTATTGAACCTACTGATTAGCAATATTGTTCTGATTTGCAAGTAAGGTCCGCACCATCTCCATTAGCTGATTCAGGCGGTCCTTGATCTCCAGAAGACTCTCCTCATGAGGAGCATCCACCTGCCACTGCAAGGACTATTGTTGTTGTTTAAAACGAGTGTTGTCGGTCATCCGGATCATTAGCTCTAGATACCAATTGTTAAGTCTCTCAAATCTCCCTCTAGGGTTCTTCTTGATTGTAATGATAACAATTGTTATAAACCTCAGAACTGGAATGAATTGTAATAAGGGAAAATGCTTTGTAAATGAGAAACTGTAATTGTATTCATAAAATGAAGAACATAACGGGATTGATTCGAGGGAATACTATCCTCCGAAGATGACTCCTTACAAATGTCATTCAATGACTCTCTTTCTCTGTTTACATTTCTTATATATTCCAGTAACTGCCTACTTGGCCCTACATGTAAAATTACAAGCAGAAACACTACAAACGAAAGAAAGATTCTAACAGACATAACTAATTAAATGCATCATTTCGGTCATGGGGCCATATGACACACATGCCCTTATTTAAATGGCCGCATATTGGCTTATTTTCTAGGATGTCATTTTGTCACTTCAACACTTAGCTTCTTTTTACCTTTCGAAATATTTACCACACGTGTCTTCATAACAGGATCTGACTTGAGACTACTGAGAAATAGATGGAGCTTACCGTTGAGTTTGCTTTATGGTATCATTGCTTAGCTTGGAGAGGTAGAACGAAAATTTCCTACACCAAGCCCGGTACTTCTCGTAGATTCTGAAAGCTTTCATAAACTAAAAGCTAGGGTGACAAAGTCATTGCTATGCTTCCTTTTGCTATAAGAACTCCTCATTGCTAGCTTCTTCACAAAAAAATAAAACATAAAAGATAAAAAAAATAAAAATAAAATAAGAGTAGTTGTTGATCTTAATTATGACAACTCCTCTTTATTTAATTTTTAATTTAATGTATACGTATTTATTTTATACTTTATAGTCCTTTTACACATGTCAATGTAACTTGTAGTATTCTCTTTTGTATAAGTGTAATGCTGATTGCTTTTTGTACATAGTATAAATAGCTAGGGCTAGTATTATTATTTTCAATTCATTCCATTCGGGCTATAGATTTTACAGAAATAATATTTTCTCTTTTCCCTCAGACTTCGAGACTCTTCTTTTCCCCTTAGGGCTCTGCCCTTTCATATCCTCTCTAGGGTTTCATTCTTTACATGGTATCAGACGTTTTGCTTCTATGGCGCCGAGTCACAAGTCTGTATCTGAGGATTCTACGAGCCTTTTCTTTCTCCATCCCAACGATAGCCCTGTCATTCTTCTGGCCACTCAGCCACTCGTTGGCGACAACTACCATACCTGGTGCCATTCCATGGCTATGGCCTTATCTGCAAAGAATAAGCTCGGTTTTGTTGATGGTTCCATCATCAAACCCTCTGATTCAAATGTTCCACTTCTCTCTCCGTGGCTTCGTTGCAACAATATGGTGATATCTTGGCTTTTAAACTTTGTTTCTCCTGATATCTCTACTAGTATTTTGAATATTACTACTGCACTTGAGATCTAGTTAGATTTGAAGGAACGTTTTTGTCAAAAAAATGGTCATCGTATTTTCAGTTATAGAAATCGATTTCTGCCTTATCTCAAGGGCCACTCTCTGTTAGCACTTATTTTACTCGCCTCAAAGCTCTTTGGGATGAGTTAGCTAATTACAAGTCTGTTCCTGCTTGTTCTTGTTGAGCCGTGTGTACATTGAACTAATATGTTCAACAAGAGCATGTTTTACAGTTTTTGATGGAATTGAATGAATTTTTTGCATCTACTCGTGCTTAGACATTGCTTATGGATCCTTTGCCCCCTTTGAACACGGTTTTTTCACTTGTTTTATAAGAAGAACAACAATGAGAAATTTTTGTTATTCCTCTTCAACCTGTTGATTCTCATGTTTTTGTTTCTAAAAATGATGTATCCAGATATGTAAAATACTTCTCTAAGAAGGAAAGGCCAGTATGTAGACATTGTAGAATTACTGGTCATGTTATTGAAAAATATTATAAACTCCATGGTTTCCCACCCCGGAAACAAACCAAAACCTAAGCAACAGTTTATGGTCAATCAGGTTGCCAATTCTGACAACCATTCCTCGGCTGTTTCTCCTTTCTCTTTGATGGAGGCTCAATATCAACAGTTAATGTCCGTGCTTCATCCTCAAAATCCCTTTGATGAATCCTCTCATGTTGTTAATGCAGTAACCTCGAACTCATCCTTTTCTGGCACATATTTTCTTCCAATAATCCTTATTATGTTTTTTCTTTCAATACATACACTATTTTTTATTCCAATTCTTGGATTCTTGACACAAGAGCCACAGATCATATGGTTCCTTCTATTGATTATTTTACATCCATTACCAGTGTTGTACATTCCTCTGTTAAACTTCCAAATGGCCAATCCGTGTCAGTCACACATATTGGTTCCATTCGAATTTCCGAACATCTCATTTTAAATGATGTTCTATGTGTACCTTTCCTTACTTTCAAATTGATTTCTATTAGTAAGCTTACTCAATCACTCACTTGTTGTTTTTTGTTTTCTGTTGACAATTGTTTCATCCAGGACCTCATTCATTGGAGACTGATTGGAGTGGGTAAACAGCAAGCCGGAGGCCTTTATATAATGCAACAACCAGGCTCTTCTTTTTCTAAAACTCATGCTTTATCTGCTTCATATATTGCCCGTTTTCTTAATCATTTACCAATACATACTTGTTCTGCATCTTTTAAGTGCTCACTGTTTGACCTTTGGTATAATAGATTGGGTCATCCTTCAAATTCAAGGATGCTGTTTGTGAATACTTTTGTTCCAAATATGGTTGTTTCAAATAATCCTTGTATGATTTGTCCTTTAGCTAAACAAAAAAAGTTACATTTCCCTCATATTGCTCAATTATCTGCTGCTCCATTTGATCTTGTACATTGTGATAATTGGGGGACCATATTCTGTGTATTGTTGAAGGTTACATTTTTTTAAACTATTGTTGATGATTCATCTCGTGCTACATGAGTCTACCTTATTAAAAATAAATCTGAGGCTTCTCTTCTTATTAATTTTTTTTAAGATGATAAAAAATCAATTCAATCTTAAAATAAAAACATGTCGCACTGATCATGGTATTGAGTTTTCGCTTTCTAATTTTTTTTCATTCTAAAGGAATTATACATCAACACAGTTGTGTTAAAACTCCATAACAGAATTCTATTTGGGAGAGAAAAAATCAGCACATACATAATGTAGCCCGAGCCTTAATGTTTCAATCTCACTTGCCTATTCAATTTTGGGGTGACGCTATTTTAATAGCCACCTATATTATTAATAGACTACCTGCTCCTCTCTTAAACAATAAGTCTCATTTTGAGATTTTGTTTAAAACATCTCCATCTTATACTCATTTAAGGACTTTTGGTTACGTATGTTTTGCTTCTACTCTACAAAGATCTCAGACTAAATTTGATCCTAAAGCTTGTGCTTGTGTTTTCCTTGGATATCCTTTTGGAATCAAAGGATATAAACTCATTGATCTTAAAACAAATCAGTGTTTTACTTCTAGACATGTTGTTTTTCATGAACTTGTTTTTCCTTTCATTTCTGAAACTTTTTCATCAATTTCTTCTACAAATCATTTTTTTCCTTGTGCATCTTCAACATTAGACTCTTTTTCTCATGTGTCTTCAACAGTGCTGTCCTTTATTGATTCTTCTTCTTCTTCACTTGATAATTCCTCATTAACTTCTCTCCCTTTTACTATTGAAATTCCAACTCCACCTTCACCAATAATTTCAACCCCTTGAAGATCCAATAGAATCAGAAGACCTCCTGGTTACTTGCAGAATTTTCAATGTCACTCCTCTACCTCTGCCCACTCATCATCAGTTTCTCCAGCAGGTTCTTCTTCTTCCCCTTCTCTATCACACACCAAATATGATATCTCACAATTCATTTCTTATGCTCGTCTTTTTTCTGCTCATAAATCCTTTGCTTTGTTCATCATTGCTGATACTGAACCTAAGTTCTATCATCAAGTAGTCAAACACTCTCATTGGAGAGATGTTATGACTGCTGAGATCTCAACCTTGGAAACAAATAACACATAGATTGTTACTTCATTACCTCATGATAAAAAACACTTAAGGTTGTAAATGGGTCTACAAAATTAAGTATCGTGCTGATGGTTCAATTGAAAGATACAAGGCAAGGTTGGTTGCTAAAGGTTATACCCAACAAGAAGGTTTTGATTATTTTGAGACCTTCTTTGGACTCTACTAGCTATTGCTGCAGTTAAAGGACGACATCTTACTCAACTTGATGTCAATAGTGCTTTTTTACACGGAGATTTATCTGAAGAAATGTATATAAAATTGCCTCCTGGTTTTCATATTAAAGGGGGTCCAAGGTTTGTTAGCTCAACAAATCTCTTTATGGTCTGAAATAAGCTTCCAGACAATGGTTTTCCAAGTTCTCATCTTCTCTTCTTGATTTGGGCTTTGTACAATCCAAATCTGATTATTCTCTCTTCACCAAGTCCTCGGGTTCTTTCTTCTTTGCACTTCTTGTTTATGTTAATGATATTCTCATAGCTAGTAATGATGTGAATTCTATGGAGCATTTGAAGTCCTTGCTTGATGATAAATTCAAGCTTAAAGACCTTGGTCAGCTCAAATATCTTGGTTTGAAAGTGGCTAGATCTCTTGCAGGTATTTCTTTATGCTAGAGAAAGTATTCTTTAGAAATTCTTCAAGATGCTGGTTTGCTTGCTTCTAAACCAACCTCTTTTCCCATGGAGCAAAATATTAAATTAGGTAAAGATGATGGAGTTTTACTCCCTAATCGAACTGTCTATCGTAGACATATTGGGAGACTACTCTACCTTACATTGACTCGACCTAATCTATCTTACTTAGTGCATAAGTTGAGTCAATATATGGCTTAGCCTAGGCAGCCTCATCTTACAGTAGCTTATAGAGTTTTGTAGTATGTTAAGAGCACCCCTGGTCATGGTCTCTTCTTTCTAGCTGTTAATTCTCTGTCCCTCAAAGCCTTTGTAGATTTAGATTGGGTTTCTTACCCTGACAGTCAATGTTCTACCAGTGATTATTGTATTTTTCGTGGAGATTCTCTAGTTTTTTGGAAGACCAAGAAACAATCAACTATTTCTCATTCTTCAGCAGAAGCTTAATATCGTTCAATGACATCCACCACTTGTGAAATCATTTGGTTTCTTACACTTCTTTATGATTTTGGCATATCACATTCTTACAATGTTCAACTTTTTTGTAATAGTCAGACTGCTTTACATATTGCTGCCAAGCCTATTTTTCCTGAACGAACGAAGCATATAGAAATGGACTGCCACTTCATCCGTAACAAAATCCAAGCTGGAATTATCAAGACCTTCCATCTAGTTTCTCATCATCAACTTGTTGATGTCTTAACCAAAGCACTTGGCCTCCAACAATTTCAAAATTTAGTCACCAAGATGGGAGTTCATTTTATCTACTCTCCATCTTGAAGTGGGGTATTACATATATATTTTATATTTTATAATCTTTTTACACATGTCAATGTAACTTGTAGTATTCTTTTTTGTGTAAGTGTAATGCTGATTGCTTTTTGTATATAGTATAAATAGGGCTTGTATTATTACTTTCAATTCATTCCATTTGGATTGTACATTTTACAAAATAATATTTTTTCTTTTCCCTCAGATTTCGAGACTTTTATTCACCCCTTAGGACTCTACTCTTTCATCTCCTCTCTAGGGTTTCGTTCTTTACAATATTAATGATGATAGATTGGAGGTGGATGTATTAGCCGAGTTTATCTCTGTATTAATCAGTCACAACTGTAACTTCGATTTCATTAATAAAATGAAATCTATTTTCTAAAAAAAAAAAAAAAAAAAAACGCCTCTGAGTTATTATCCTTTATCGTCAATTATTTTGTCAGGTTAATAATCCATGTTTGATACACCGGATTGTCTGGGAGAAAGACAAAAATAGGAAAAACAGTATCCACAGTCCATGCATGCACTATTCATTACTCTATTTTATCACTGTTTTAATAGTTTTAAATAATTAGACCTCTAGGTCTACGTACCTTGTGTGAAGTTCCTCATCATTAATATTAATAATACTCTCTTAAAAAATTTATTTATTGTGTAGTGAGCTAAATTACGTACATATAACTTGCTATATTAAACTTATCTATTTCCTAGGTGCAGTATGATTAATTTATATTATTAAATTTTAAAAGGTAACGGCCTTAAAATTTACGGCAAATAATCAATATCTTATAATTAATTTTTTTCAGTTTTTGCTAAATGAAAAAGATAGGAAGAGGCATTACGTGCGTTTGTTCATTATCTAAAGTAAATTCATATTCAGATTTAAACCAAAATATGGTACAAACTAAATCAAATCTTTGAAATACCACCTTAATGCTATATATAATCAATCCATTTACTCATGTTAATAGCCATTTCATCCATTAAGGTAGTTCATAATATTTTGCGGTTAGCTGTATATCTCATTGGCTATAGTTATTGATAAATAATATCACATTGTTTGTGAATAAGGTTTTAGATATATTTATAAGAAATGGATAATCATCTCTTATAAAATCGATTTTATGAGATGAATTAAACCCATAAATTTATTAATGAGAGCCTGCCACATAGAATGGTCCATACTACTTACCCCATGACAAGTTCACTTGGTTTCCTCTTTGGGCATCACCACGTAGAGCCCTTTTTTTTTTTTTTTTTTTTTTTTTTTTACTGCCTATAATGCAGTCTCCTCTCGTTTAGCTTGGGTCACTTATGATCAAGAGCTAATGGCGAAAAATCTAGACGATCTGTACAAACGTCTTTAGTTGACAGAGCGGGAGGAAGATGAGGTTGTGGTAGAGACGGAAAAGCTAGAAGATGCCATTCTCAGCGAGGGAAAGTGCTTGATCGTTAAATTGTTAACAGATGAGTATTATAACAGGGAAATCTTTAAAGCTACGATGAGGAAAGTATGGAGGTCTGAAATGCGAGTTCGATTCCGAGACTTGAATGCCGTTTTGTTTCTGGTTATTTTCGATGATTGTAGAGACAAAGACCGTGTGATTAGAGAGGGCCCATGGACCTTTGATAAGCAGCTTGTCTTGGTGAAGGAGGTAGATGGCTGTCAACAGGTACAACGCATACAAGTAATAGAGGCTTTATTTTGGATCCGAATACACGATCTCCCTCTAATGGCCAGAAATGAATATGTGGGGCGAGTGGTTGGCAGTAAAATTGGTAAGGTTGTGGAGGTGGATCTGGACGAGGGTGAAATGGCATGGGGTGAGTATATGCGAGTTCGAGTCGCTGTCAATATTCAAGGGCCCCTGTTACGAGGAACAAAAATCTCTATTGGTGCTGGCTAACCGTGTTGGTTCAGATTCTCTTATGAGAAGCTTCCCAACTTCTGCTATGGATGCGGTCATCTTGGTCATGCAGAGGATTGCATTTTATGGAATCAACCGAACCTGCAATCTAAAGGTGGTGCCTTCCCATATGGTACGTGGTTGTGAGCCTCAGGTTATGGCGATCGTCGAACAGGGTGGAAGAGGAAGGAGCCTGATTTAGAGCAACCCAAAATGCCTTCTGCAACAAACGGAGCAGAATGGACCCCGGCGAAGCACGACATTAATCTCTCGGAGGCAGCAGCTGGAGAGCCCGCGAATAAAGAAATTACTGGAGTGAATTGCGGGGACCACGGTCCAAGTGAGCAGTTTCTGGAAAAGGAAAGCAGGGTCCCAGCAAGTATGGTGGAGAAGACTGCAGGGCTTTGGGAGAATAGAAAAGTAGTGTAAGTGGGGGACAATCTGGATGCAGAAGAGCCTTTGCAAAAGGAGTTTGACCTCCAAGAAAACACAGATGCTGATATAACGGACACCTTTGAGGAATGTGCTGTCAAAAGGGGACCCAATTTGGAACAATCTGAGAATATTTGGATGCCCGTTGAAGGCGAGATTCAGGGATGGTGGACGAAGAGTGAACAACGGGGCGAGAAGTTGATCTATTTTCTCTTCAAGCATTAACCAAAGAGCGGGCGTTTTATGGAGCAGATAAAGTCACTTTTTTTTTTTGGCTCAAACCAACCATATATATAAAACAAAAGGGAGAACAAAGTTATAGAGTTATAGAATAAATACAGAACATAAAGAAGATCTATGGGGGGTCAAATCCAGTATGAGTCCAATAGAGAGAATCACGAGTGATAGGATCCTGGGTACTGCTTAATGAGTTAGCAACCCTTTGAGCAAGCTCATGTGCCTTATGGTTAGCACTTTTGGAAACATGTAGAGATCTCCAGTCCATGAATTGACTAAGTTGGTGTCGACAATTCTCAATGATGCTTTGGATAGACCAATCAATGTCTTCGTGGCTATCACTGATGGCTTTGTGTACAAGTTGGGAGTTGCCTTCTAGGAAAATAAATTGAGTTTTGAGCACCAAAGTTTCCTTCATTGCCAGTAATGCTGCTTGAGCTTCACCATAGAGAGGGGTGGATGCTTGGATGCTTTTTGCCCATGATTTAAGAATTTCTCCTTTTGAGTTGCTGCATATGCTTGCAATAATGGTGAATTTTTTCCGGATAGCTACATCATAATTAACCTTCATGAAGCCGAGGGGAGGGGCTGACCAAGTTGCTTGATTGAGATTGTTTAGCTTTTGTTGCCAGACTGTTGTGTGTTCCAAAGAAAGGCAGTTGTTTAGGTTGGAGATCTCTAAGGTTGAAGAGATTGTTTGTCTAATATTGGCTTTGTTGCGGTACATCCAAGTTTGGTCCATGGCTGTGGAGGCAAATATTTGAAAGGGATGGGTTTGGTCAGGGGAGAGGTTTAGAGTGGGATTAGGAGAAATTATCAGATTGATCCAGTTTTGAATGGATTGGGTTGAGAAAGTTTCAATGTTGAGGGACCAAGGGGATTGATGCCAAATGACACGGGATAAATGGCAACTAAGGAAGATGTGTTCAAGAGTGTTGGGGGAGGAGTGGCAAATTGGGCAAGAGATATCTGTTGTGGTTGGAAGGTGAAGGCGAGAGGCAATAATGGTTTTTGTGGGGAGGGAATTCTAGATGATTTTCCAGAGAAGGAGTTTCAGACGAGCTTGAAGTTTGAGTTTCCAGAGTTTTTTCCATTGGATTTCAGGTAGATCTGGGTTTTGAGGGGGTATTGAAGTGCTGGAAATGAGGTTATATGCTGATTTGATGGAGAAGTTTCTTGAGGGGGATGGCGCCCAGATGAGTTCATCATTGTTGCCATTTACAGGAAGATGGATGTTGAAAATTGAGTTAGTAACATTGGGATCAAAAGATGAGGGAATTTTTTGCCTATCCCATTGCTTTGGATGTTGTTGGATGAGGCTGGAAACAAGCATTGAGGTGTCTTGATTGAGGCGAGGAGTAGGAGGGGAGGAGTGGGGATCCAATTATCCTGGAAAACCTTAATGGATCTTCCATTTTTGGCTAAGAGGAAAGCACCTTTTTTTATGGCAGGTTTTGTTTTGCTTAAACCTTTCCAAAACCAAGAGTCTGATGATTTGACCTTTGAAATCAGAAATGGATCATTTTTCATATATTTGGCAGTAATGGTTTTGGCCCAAATCTTTTTGGAAGCGGTAGAGAGTTGCCAACTAAGTTTGGAGAGGAGTGAAAGGTTTAGTGAATGCATCTTTCAGATTCCAAGACCTCCTAAAGGCTTTGGTTGACAAATTGAGTCCCAGCTTTTCAAGTAGAGGTGCTTTGCATTGTCCTGTTTGTGACCCCACCAAAATTTCATGAGCATGGAATCAAGAGAATTACAAAAGTTTTTTGGGAGGAGGAAAGAAGACATACTGTATGAGGGAATGGTTGAGGCTAATAAGGTGATGAGTGTGGTTCTGGTAGCTTGAGAGAGGACTTTTCCTTGCCAGCTCTCAAGTTTGGAAATGATGCGGTTTTTATAGCTTTGAAGGCTTCATTTTTGTTTTTGGGGAGGATGAGAGGTAGTCCAAGGTGTTTGGTTTTCGCGGGTAGTTTTTTCAAATGTAAAGTGTTGTGAAGAGCCAAAGTGGTTTGGGGAGGGGTGTTCTTGCTAATGAAGGCCGTAGATTTACTATTGTTGATGTTTTGTCCAGACCAAGCCATGTAAGTAAGGAGAGTTGATTGGATGATGTTTGCTTCTTATAGATTTGCTTTTGAAAAGAG
Source organism: Juglans regia (assembly GCF_001411555.2). NCBI lineage: Eukaryota > Viridiplantae > Streptophyta > Magnoliopsida > Fagales > Juglandaceae > Juglans > Juglans regia. The sequence goes on from NC_049907.1 coordinate 4,146,368, forward strand.
GATGAGATCAGCTGCAAAGAGAAGGTGTGTGATTGGGGGACAAGAGTGAGCTATTTTGATGCCATGAAGGTGGTTTGATATTTTAGCTTTGATGAGTAACTGGGATAAGACTTCTGGGGCCATTATGAAAAGGAATGGGGATAGTGGATCTCCTTGTCTGAGCCCTCAAGTGGGAGCGAAATACCCATAGGGGGAGCCATTGAGAAGAATAGAGTATTTAGGCGCTGTGATGCATTCTTTGATCAACTGAATCCATTTTTGGCTAAAACCAAGGCATTTTTGAATGGATAAAGTCTCATTCGATTCGATCAAAAGCTTTCTCCATATCCACTTTAATGGCCATGCTTCCATTTTTTCCTTGTTTTTGGGAATTTTGTGGAAGAGTTCATGGGCTATAATGGAGTTTTCATGGATAATTCTACCCAGGACAAAAGCAGCTTGCAGAGGAGAGATGAATTTATGAAGCACCTTTTTGAGTCTATCCGCAAGAATTTTTGAAATTATTTTGTAAGTAACATTGCATGAACTAATGGGTCTATAGTTACTCACATTGATTGGTGCATCATTCTTGGGGATGGGGGCAATATGGGTGTGATTCATTTCTTTGAGAAGATGGCCATGTTGAAAGAAGTACTTCACAACTGCTATGATGTCTTTGCTTGTAATCTGCCAACTATTTTTTAAAAAATTTGCTGTCATTCCATCCGGTCCTGGGGCTTTGTGGGCCCCCAGGGCAAATAATGCTTCTTTTATTTCAGTCTCTTTTGGTATGCTGCAGAGAAAGGTTATCAGTAGGGTCAATAACAGACGGAAGGAGATTTGCAAGCTCATTAGGAAATTGTGGATTGCTTGATGAATAAATCTTCTTGAAGTGCTCTACAAAAAGTTCTCCAATGTCTATGCGGCCAGTTCTCCAATTGCCTTCTTGATCTTTTAGCAAATCTATTGAGTTCCTGCAACGCCCGATGACAATACTAGCAGATAAAGTCACTTTCCACCAGCAACGAACATGCCCATCGGCCTAGAAAAAACATCACGGCCTGATGGATTTACAAGCAGAACATAGAAACGTATGGCCCTACTAGCAAGAAAGACTGATACAGGGATCTCTTCTACTGATAACATCAAAAATAAGAAATGAAAAGGGGAAAACAGAGAAGAAGAAGAGGAGGAGGATCGTTGTGCCAAGAGAAGTGCTTCAGAAAAGGAAGGCGACGGCTCAAAATTTCCGACCAAAAATGATAGATTGGTGGTAGCTGTTGTTTAGCCCCGTCGGAAAAAATGAAAATCGTCAGTTTGAATGTTTGTGGGCTTGGGAACCCATGAGGCATTCGAACACTTCGCAATGTAATTGTGAAGGAAGGACCTAATGTTTTGCTCTTGCAAGAAACAAGATTAAGAACTCGAGTAGTGGAAATTTGTAAGTTTAAGTTTGGTTTTTCTAATTGCCTAGCTGTTGATTGTGTGGGGAAAAGTGGGGGTATTACTTTGTTTTGGAGTAAGGAAATTGAACTAGAAATTCAGAGCTTTTCTGCAAATCATATCGATGCTCTGATTAAAAATGTTGGGGTTTATAAAAAAACTTTTTACCTTACCAGGGTTTATGGTCATCCTGAGGCCCATTTGTGTTATAGAATGTGGGATCTTATTCACAGAGTACATAGTAGTAGGAGAGGGGCATGACTGCTGTTGGGTGATTTTAATGAGATTCTAAGTCAGGCTGAAAAATGGGGTGGAAGGATGAGACCTAAGAAACAAATTACTGATTTCAGAGATGTGTTAAATGATTGCTCTCTGAGAGACCTGGGTTTTAATGGACCTATGTATACTTGGTGCAACCGTAGAGAAGGGACACAGTGCATTAGTGAGAGACTTGATAGGTTTCTTGCCAATGTCTTGTGGTGTACTGATTTCCCAAATGCTAGAGTAAGTCATGGATCTGCAGCCTATTCTGAGCATTTGCCGATATGGATTGAGATTGAGGGAGAGATCTAAAACAGAAAAGGCCAAAGTTGTTTAGATTTGAGGCAATGTGGTTAGGAGAGAAGGACTGTGAGGATATTGTGAAAGATACTTGGAAGGAGGTTGGAGCTAACAATGATATGGGTTCAATTATGAGTAAAATTTCAAAGTGTGGACATAGACTCCAGAGGTGGTATCAGTCCCATTTTGGAAAAGTTAAGCAACACTTGAGGAGAGCCCAAAACAAACTACAAGACCTAGAATGATGTGATCCAAGGAGCACTGAAAATGAAACTCTTGCTACTGCTAGGAAGGAGGTCCACTTATGGTTGGAGAGGATGAAATGATGTGGAGGCAGAGGTCCAAAGCCTTGTGGTTAAAACAAGGTGATTAAAATTCCAAGTTTTTCCATGCAAAAGCTACAAATAGGAAAAAAAGGAATATTATTCTGAAAATTCAAGATGATAATGGTATGTGGAAGAGTGGTGATGATAAGGACCATGTTATTCAGGATTTCTTTACAAAGCTTTTTACAACTGCTAATCAGAGAGGGTCTAAGGAATTCTTGGGAAGTTTGAATAGAAGAGTTATAAGTCAGATGAATGAAGGGCTAGTTGCAAGCTTTTCTGAGCATGAAGTGCTACAAGCATTGCATCAGATGCACCCTTTGAAAGCTCTAGGCCCCGATGGCATGGCCTCACTATTTTTTCAAAAATTTTGGCTTGAATTTGGTGGAGCAGTCACTATAGCTGTCTTGCAGGCCCTGAATACAAGTAAGTTTCCTCTTGAATTGAATCACACTTTTATAACAATGGTCCCTAAGAAAAAATACCCTACAAAGTAGCTTAATTTCGCCCCATTAGCCTCTGCAACCTAGTGTATAAATTGCTATCTAAAGTCATTGCTAATAGACTAAAGCATGTCCTCCCTAACATTATATCAGAATCACAGAGTGCTTTTGTTCCTGGACGCCTGATTATAGATAATGTGCTTATTGCTTATGAGTTGATTCATTTTTCTAAAACATAAAAGAGTAGGAAAAAAAGGCTACGTCTCTTAAATTAGATATGAGTAAAGCATATGACCAAGTTGAATTAGATTTCTTAGAAGCTATTATCAGGAAGCTAGAATTTGAGAGAAAGTTTGTGAAATTGATTATGAAATGCATCTCCACAGTCTTATATTTAGTGTTGATTAATGGCATTCCTAAGGGCCCTATCATACCTTCTAGTGGATTGAGACAAGGGATCCCTTATCCCCTTATCTCTTCCTCATATGCACAGAGGGCTTAACTTCTTTATTGCTTAAGGCTGGGAATGAGCAAAAACTTTTTGGTGTTAAGGTGTGTAGGGTGCACCCCGGGCTAACAATTTGTTATTTGCTGATGATAGTCTTATTTTTTGTCAAGCTAATATGGAAAAGAATAGAGGGTTGCAAGATTTGTGGAATAATTATGAAAAAGCCTATGGACAGAAAATTAATAAGGAGAAAACCTCCATGGTTTTTAGCTCCAATGTGACTAATGAAGTGAGAGCCGAGATAATGGATTTGTGGGGTGTAACTAGTGAATAACAATATGACAAATATTTGGGCCTGCCTCCTATTGTTGGTAGATCTGAAACTAAGGCATTTTCTGAGATTAAGCAGAAAGTATGGCAAAAGTTACAAAGTTGGAAAGAAAAGTTACTTTCTCAAGGGGGTAAGGAGGTTTTAGTTAAAGCTGTAACTTTATCTATTCCTACTTATTCCATGAGCTATTTTATATTACCCTCTACACTATGTTCAGAGTTGAAGGCTTATGATGGCTAGATTTTGGTGGGGTCAGAAAAATGAAGAGAGAAAAATCCATTGGATTAGTTGGGAGAAGATGTGTGAACCAAAAGCAAAAGGGGGACTGGGTTTTAAAGCTTTGAAATCCTTCAATTTAGCATTACTTGCTAAACAGGGGTGGAGAATCCTTAATGCTCAGAATTCCCTCTTACACAAGATTTATAAGGCAAGATATTTTCCCAAAAGTAGCTTTATTGAGTCTAAATTGGGGGGTAATCCTTCCTATGAGTGGAGCGGAATATGGGTTACAAAACCTTGGCTGCTCAAGGGATGTAGATGGAGGATTGAGGATGGGAAGACTGCTAAAGTGTGGAAGGAAACTTGGATTCCTGGTTTTAATGTTGCTTCTTTGGCTGTTTCAAATGGTAATGCACTAAATGAAGAGGATATAGTGAGCGCCTTATTGGATAGGGATAACAATTGGTGGGATGTTGCAAAAGTAAGAAGTCTATTCCAAAGTTTTGAATACCGTATCGTACCGCGTATCGGTCAAGGCACTAGAATGAAATATTTCGGTACCGTTACCATTTCGTGTACTGTTTTGGGATAGTCAATATATGAATAAATTATATATATAAATTATATTCCAAAATAATAGTCTATATATGAATAAATTATATATAAATACATATATATATATATATATATAAATTATAAATAGCTTAGTCTGAATTGGGGGTAAAAAAATAAACTTATAATTTGAAAAAATAAAAAAATAAAGGCCGGTACAAGCCGAAATATAGGCCGGTACAGCCGATATTTGGGCCGGTACGAAATATATATAATACCTGTATTGGTATTTAAAACAGTGGTCTATTCAGTCCTAATGTCTCTTCTGAAATCTTAAAAGGCATTACATGCCCTGGAATCCAACCTGACAAATGGATGTGGGCTCTTGAGAAAAGTGGCCTTTTAGTGTGACAAGTGCCTATAGAATTATTAGGCAGGGGAACACCAAAGTGGGGAACTTAATGGGTGAATGCTCTAATGCAAGACAACAACAAGCTTTGTGAAAGGCAATTTGGAAGATGCAAGTCCCTAATAAATTCGAAATTTTTGCTTGGAGGGCTTGTAGAGATGGACTACCTACTTAATGTAATTTGAAAAAGAGGAAAATCATTAACGAGGAGGTGTGTTGTTTTTGTAATGAAAAATGTGAAAATCTAGTGCATGTCTTGATAATCTGTCCCTCCATCCAAAATCAATGGAATATTTTCTTGCCTATTATGCATAATGTAGCTCAGGTTCTATTTTTCAGGTGGCTTTGAATTTCCTAACCACGGGTAACATAGAGGCCTTGACGACCTTCTTCTCTATAGCTTGGAGCTTTTGGTACAGACGCAATAAAAAGCTGTATGACCGAGTGGTTATTCAGCCAAAGCAGGTGGTGGAACATGCTCTTTCCCTTCAAGAGTTGTTCTCAAATGCAAAACAGTGCTCTAGTACAAATGTTAGAAATTAAGCTTTGTAGATGGACCTTGCCTCTTGTTGGTTTCTTGAAATTAAATGTAGATGGAGCGATGTTTCGGAACCAACATAAAGCAGGGATTGGTGCCATACTGCGAGAAGAGAATGGGACAGTTATTATGGCAGTTAGTAAGGTTGAGCTAGAAGTTTCTGCTCCTAAAGATATTGAATTACTTGTTGTGTTTCGAGATCTGCAGTTATGTATCCCTATGGGTATTAAAAATGTGGTGATTGAGAGTGATTGTTTGCTAATGGTGAGGGAACTTCAAGCTTTAGCAGAGTCTTCCTCAAGGTTGGGTGCTTTATTGCTACAAACCAAGAAGTTGATGTTTTTTTTTTATGACATTAAGATTCAACATGTAAGTAGGATGGGTAATGAAGCTGCTCATGGCTTAGCTCTACATGTTTAGGTTGTTGAGTCTATTGAGATGTGGTATTATGGTTTTCTAGATTTTATTTCTTAAGCCATTTCGCTTGATAATTGTCTGTAAAACTCTATTTATTAATGTTATTCTCCTTATGTATATATAAAAAAATACTGGCTTGTACGTAAATGATGGTGTTGAGGAATAATCTTACATTGCCTGTGGGCAAAGTCTTAGGTATGTTTATAAGGAATGAACAATCATCTCTTGTAAAACCGATTTTATGAGATGAGTTAGGCCCATAAATTTCTTCAATAGTCATTTCTTTCAATCAGTCCTTCTTCTTTTTCGTTCCTCTGCTGTCGTTGCTGTAGCCAAGAAGCACTGTTTACATCCCTCCAGGTGCACACTATTAAGGGTAAAATGAAATAGACCTAACCTAATAAGAAAGGATCACTAGAAGTGAAAAGAGGATAAGGAAGAGAAAGAAAAGACAAAAGCTGAAGGAGGCGAAAGTATGGGAAGTCAAGAAGTTAGACACGTATATGAAAAATGTGAAAGGCACATAAAGTTGACAAGAGGTTAACTACTCCCTGGAGGCCTCAATAGAAGGGGATTTTACTACCAACACCATCAACTTCTTGGGGTCCTCTGGCCTCTAGAGACATCATCAATATATTTCTCTAGGTGAAAGGGTTTTCAACCTTTATTGTACGGACAGATACATGAGGCCATGAGAAACTGTAAAAGTCACCAAACATAATATGGATTAAAGATTTTGATTACCATAGAAATTTGAGTAATGGGTTTTGATTATGTGTATTGAAAATGCAGATAATAAAGCAGTACAGTGGGAAGAGTACACGCTAATTTGCTTTTGTGACAATCGCATCTGCCGAAGAAGCTTTGGCGTGATTGTAAATTTGATTCATGTAAGTTGTATTGTTATTTATTCCATCTATATGTGTTTTATATTTGGTTATATGACATATATATAGTTGATACAAATACTCTATCTTATATGTTTAAACTAATTTATTTGTGCAGGTTCACTAATGTACAATCACTTATGGAATATACGGCTTAAGATTGCGATTTTGGAGATATTGAAGTTGCCAATGAAAAATCAAGGGATTCTAAAGATCAATAGAAATAAAATCTCTCTTTCACACGTAGTAATATTATAGATAGTAGTACTTGTCATTAAATCACTTTCATGTGAATTGATTTGTAATTTTTTTCTCGATTACATCAATAATGACTCATTATATTATATTTATTTTTAATTTGTGTATTATATTTTTTTGTGTTATATCTGATGAAATTTATGGGCCTAATTCATCTCATAAAACCGGTTGTATAAGAGAGGATTGCTCATTGCTTATAAACATGCCCAAGACCTTGTCCACAGTCAATGTGGGATTATTCCTCAACACCCTCCCTCACATGCAGGCCAGTATTTTTTCTGGTCCTTGTCACGGGATAAGTAGTGTAGGCCCACATTCGTCCTATGGCAGGCTCTGATACCATGATGAAATTTATGGGCCTAACTCATCTCTAAAACCGGTTGTATAAGAGAGGATTGCTCATTGCTTATAAACATGCCCAAGACCTTGTCCACAGTCAATGTGGGATTATTCCTCAACAATATCCTATTACTGGAGTGTTTTTAAACACTGGCAACGTTATTTGGTGACTTTAAAAAACACCGACAACATAAATATTGTGACGTTTATTTAAAGTTCAACATATACTCACAAAAGTCAACAACTACTATTTGGTAACCCTTACGAAATGCCAAGAAAATATAGCTACTAGCATTTATATAATGCACCCACAACGTACTAGTAACGACTTTTTGATAAACGCTATTAATTTGTACAAAAATGCCGTTAATGAGTTTTTCATATTATGGTGTTTGTGCAAACGCTGACAACGTACTAGTGGTAGTGTTTAGTTAAACACTGTTAATTTATACAATGCTGTGGCAAGATACTAGTGGCGACGTTTAGATAAATGCCATTAATTTGTATCAAAATGCTGGTAATTAGTTTTTCAAGTCCCAACGTTTGGGAAAATGATGGAACGCTTGGGAAAATGATGGAACGCGTAAATAGCAACCACCCACTATCGGCGTTTGGTTGCGCTGGTAAATAAATGTTGTTAATCGATTAGCGGCATTTATTTTAACCCTGTTACCGACGCTTTTCAAACACCAGCAAATCACGATTTTTTTGTAATTCTCAATTCTAGAGGGGATTGTTCATAACCTAGTTATGCCTATCATCCATCAACCCAGTTTAGTCCCTGTTAATTCATTATTACAAGAAGCCATATGAAGAGAATTAACATGAAATAATGTGCATAAATTGAATGGCCTCAATTCTTAATTCTCTATCCTAAGGAGAGGACAAAGGAAGGTCAATGCTGGAGTAGTAGAATTGTGTGGACTAAGAGGCTAAGAGCTCCTTAAGTTCGGGTATGAACTTATGCAAGACCTCAAGTGAGAGTACTAAAATCCTAAATTTGGGCTCATGTTTTTCCCAATTGGGAAATTGAGACTCTTGAGTTTTGGCAAGAAATTGAGGGGACCTTTTCTATGGGTAGTATAGTACCTTTTGATTTGAGCCTCTCTGTGCAATTTCTATCCATAGGGGGAGCTCAATCTGTAGTGACGTTGGTATGTACCCTACTAGCTAGCTTGTGCGCATATCTTCAGCTAGCGACATGTTTGGTTCTTTGAGGGTCGGTTCCATTACAGTAACTTACAATCCCCAAAAATGAATCCTTTTCCCCGGTCCACATTCTCCTCTTCTACACCGAGAAACTTGGCCTCATTTATCCGATTGGTGAGTCGATCACATGAGCATTTTCTCAACCAATTTGAGACAATTTCGCTTTTTAGATGACTAGTTTGGTTATCATAGGCTTGAATCCCCATGATTCTATCCTCTCTTAACATTTAAATTAATGTTTAGTAGTTTGACATGACTTGTAATCCACTGCTTGCAACTTGCTGTCTATATGCATTTCCTAGCTAATCTTAAACTTACTAACAAGTCATTAATTAGAAGCAATTTGGTTTTGCTAAGGCAAGAATAAATTAGTTTTTGAAGATTTTATATTCACTATATTCTCGTGTTCTCGAAGTCACGTATTTTCTTGGAGAGTAAATAGAGGGGAATTGAAACCTTTTGACGTAGATAAGGATCATTAATATGTAACATTGATTAAAATAGGTAATCATATCAAACCAGACGTTTTGATCACTTGAGTCTTGAATGAATCCAACAGATGATGAATGTTATGAGCTGCTTAGTCTTGTGATGCAAGAGAGCACATAAATTTCTGAAGGCATTGGTTCTTCGAGATTTATATTAGGATTTTTTACTTAAAAGTGGGAATAAATAAACATATGGATCGAGTGAGTTTTGCAGCATTTATTATTGTTAATGTGAGTCTCTCAAGGAACATTAATAATCAATAAATATGGTGAACCTATTTTATATATGTATTGATCATGATCTTGTTCTTTTACTCAAATCCTTAAAGTTGGAGCAAAAAATCTTCATCCTACTATAACTGTTGTATAGTGAGATAGCCATCAATATAATTTTTTATAATAAGAAGATCAATTCCCTTTCAAACGAAGATGCATCACTTTATAAAATAAGGAAAGAAAACATTAACATAAACTTATTCATATAAATCAAATCTAACTCTCCCCACAAACATTCAAGCAAAAGCATGACAAACTTTAATTACATGCAACTTATAACATAGCTTATAACATAGCTTAAATATGGTTCATATATACAACATTTATTGACTTTTAATTTAATATTATTGTAGGAGTTTTGCAATGTACAAGCAAGTTTACGTACCAATCTGCGTACTAATGTTGATGCCTTCGTATTCTAAATTTAAATTATCATTGTTTTCAATAAAATCTACTTTTTGACCAATCATATTAAATGGATGCATGTATTAGTGCGCATAATTGCTTACAATTATATTTTTTCTTATTGTAGAATTACATGGTAAACTTTACATTATGTGCTCGCACTCCAAACTCTAAAGTTCAAATAGAAATCTTGAAATACCATGAGTTAAGCTAGAATGAATGAATCAATCATGTTTTCTTTTTTTCAAGTTCTTGTCAAATAGTATGACCTCTGAATTAACTCGATTGGTTAATATGCTAATTAATGGCCACGTTTCCACTAACCTAAGACATGATCATAAGGCTCCTAGATAGTTTAGTTGCATCTGTTTTGTGTCACTCCAACTCCTGGCATCAATACCAGGAGAATGTTGTGAAAATCACCAAAAATTCATTCAGATTCTAGCTAGCGCTAGCTAGCTCGCCCGTAGAACAATGTTAACGGCATTTATGAAAATTTTAAATAGCTAGTCATTAGGTGAAAACATAAACAATAGGCCAGTAATTGCATGCAGTGGATAATTACAAGTCAGGTAGATCGAGAACCACTGATCATACTTTAGTTAATAAAAAACTTTTGGGGGCATTAATTTAAATTTTTTTGAATACTCAAAAGCTTGTTGGAAAAAGTGCATGGAATATTAAACAAGATTTCAAGCTATCTGATCATAATTCTTTTTTTTTTTAAAGGAATATCTGGTCATAATTAAACGGCTTCCTATTCTACTGTATCTTTACAGCTTGCTCCTTTGACTTTGGGTCAATATTTGGTGCGTCTTGATCTTGTGGCTTCATTCTTGGCAGCATTGATTGGTGCACGAGGAATAATTGCCTCATTTTTTTTCGCAGTTGAGATCATAAGATGAGTTGAGTTTTTTTTTTTGATAATATAAACTTTTAATAAGAGGGTTACATAGAATCCCAAAACCAAACTTCTAAAAACTAAGTGGGAATTATTTAAAAACAATAAAGTGATTACAAATGGGAATCTGTAAAAGGAAAATATTAATGCCTAAGGTTGGGAATACCTACATGATCCAAAGCAACAACATCAAACATTTGTTTAGAAAGTTGTAAAAGGGAAGAAAAACTTACCTTGTTACCATGCACACTAAATCTAGCGAAGGAGCTAGGATATGAGAAAGCACAACCTGCGGGCGATGCAGACAAAGCCGATGGGGGAGACAAGAGGAGTTAGCTCTTGTCCCGATTGCTGATAATGAAGGTCAGCAGGTGGATCAAGGTGAGGGCAAGTCCCCTCCTCAATTGGAGGCGACATAGGAAACCAAAGGATCTCACGTCTAGATCCCCTCCATTGTTAGTATTTGTTTGTATTTGGAGTTGTATATTTTGGTCATTCGACCAATTATGTTTGGCTTGCCTCACTTGGTTGTAAGAAACAAATAGTTGTATATGCATATTAATATTGGGGAAATTAAGTGACATATGGATGCTTGTATGATAATGGATGAACTTATTTATGGTTTAGACCTCTGGTACTATAGAATTTAGTCTTTGACTGAACTCTTACTCATTCTGCTGTAAATTAGATATCTATCTACCTATACGTGCATTTCATTGTGAACATTGCATGCCTAACCCGAACTTAAATAATGGGTACGTGTTGTCTACTAGCTGGCACCTTTAGCACCACGGATGCTTACCAAGTCCCTTACCGAGGAACGAAGCACCACATAATCCCTAAAAGCAATTTCATCTTTTTTCCTCTTCTCCATGTCGACTTTCACCTCTTCTATAAGAGGCTTATTTGCCCATTTGGTATTGAGAGGCAGATTCCAATCAAAGCGATGCTCAAATCAATTTTTGATACTTTTTTTTTTCGATGACCAAGTTGACATCTTAGCCTTGCATCTCCATAATTTTTGTTAAGCATGTAATATAAATAATTAAATATATTTATTCCCATCAGCTTAAACTTTTAAGATAAGTGATGATTTCACAATTCTCATTTGCCATGGCTCGTAACTCATCTTCATCAACATATACATGAAAAGCTATAGGAATTTGGTGTCCTAGCTAAGGGTGTAAAAAAAAAGGGTAAACGGGTAAATCGGACCAGACTTGATTGGACCAGTGGGTTTGATCTAGTATCGAGTTTGGTTCGGTTTGGTACTGGTTTTATTTTTCTAAAACCAGACCGAACTGAACCGGACTGGTTCATATATATATTATAATTTTTAATATTGTATATTATTATTATATGTTATATATAATTATATATAAAATAGTTTTGTATTATATGATAAATTATTAATTAATATAATATTAAATTATAAAATCTTATATCACTATATATTATCATATACATATATCACTATAGTCTATAATACAATTATAATATATATTATAATATACTACAATATATTATCACTATAGTATTGTATACTATAATATAATATAATATATAGTATATTAAAACCTAAAAATCTGACTGGAACTGGTAAAATTAGAAGTACCGGTTTAGGGGGGAACCGGTGCGGAATCGGTTCTTGAAAATATAAAACTGGTGCATACCGGTTTGGTCCCAAATTTTGTCCAAAACCGAACCAAACCGGACACATTACACCCCTAGTCCCATCTCCCTACATTCCATTTTTCTTATTGTTCGCATGCATACGTTGCGTTACAACTTTGCTTTGATGTCCAAGTAACTGGTCTGATTCTAAAGGAAGTACATGCTGAGAGAAAAGTATATCTAAGAGTTCTTACTGTTACCTTACTGCAAATAGTTGGTGATAATTTATTAGCTTCTTGCATTTGATTTTCTATGAGTTTAGACTTGGCAATATTATAATCATATATATATATATGATTTGCATATTTTCGATGACGAATGCGTTAGGAAGGATAAGAGAAAAAGGTAAAGCAAAAAGGTGGAATTAATCACATATAGCATATGATTTATGTAGTTTGGTAACCTGCCTATATCCACGGAGTTGTAAACCCAAATTAGTGGGTCGCATCAAATTAATAAATCCTAGTCAATGGGTTGGGTCAGACCAAGAGCCAAAACGGATAAAAAAAAAAATTATCGACCCGAGCCTTCTCTCTATGGTCCAAGACTTATTGAAAATCTATCAAAATATCGTAACGCAGCCTTATTAGATTTTTTCATCAAACCGAACCGTACACAAACAAATCCGATTAAGCTCCATACAAAGAAGCCTAACAAAATGATCGATGGCATGTATATATAAGTTCTATAGTCTGGTCTCTACTCCCATGAATCACCTCTACATGCACCTTTTCCTATATGATTCCTTACCATCAAGTACAACCTTGAATGGGATTCAATGGAGGAGTTGGGAAAAGATGGGGAAAGCTAAGGGAAAGGGAGGGTTGGGATTTAGAGACATGGCAAGTTTTAACTCAGCCCTTCTTGCTAAACAAGCTTGGAGATTGTTACAAAGTCCTCATTCTGTGGTTGCTAAGATTTATAAATAAAATACTTTAGAAACACCTCTATAACAGAAGCAAGCTTGGGGAATGCACCCTCTCTAATATGGAGGAGTGTATGGAGTTCTTTGGGTTTATTAAAGGAGGGGCTAAGATGTAAAGTTGGGAATGGAGCAAAAAATTAGCATTTGGAGTCATAAATGGCTACAAACCCCATCATCCTTTTGTGTCTAATCCCTTATCTCGAAGCTAGATGCTAATGCAAAAGTCAAAGACCAAATTGATGATGCATGAACTAAAGGAGTGGAATGAGAGGCTTAGCAGATCAGTTTTCAATATAGAAGAAGTTGACCACATATGCAGTATTCCATTAAGCACAATGGATGTGGAGGACAAACTAATATGGTTTCCCTCTAGAAAATGAATTTTCTCAGTTAAGAGTCCATATTTTCTGAAAGAGTCTGGAAAGAAGGCAGTGGTGGGGGAAACTTCAAGGGAGGCTGAGATGGACAGTAAGTGGAAGAACATATGGGACATGCAAATTCCTGGAAAGGTAAAAAATTTTATGTGGAAGGTAGGGAATAATCTTCTTGCTACCCAGGGTAATCTGTTTGCAAAAAAGTAGTTGAAAACCCTTAATGTCATATCTGTTTGAGAGGTGAAGAGACAGTTATGCATGTACTTTGGCATTGCCCTGTTGCTAGTGATGTGTGGGCTGGGACTCACAAAGCAATTAAGAAGTGGAGAGTAAATGAAGATGATCTGTTAAAGCTATGGGAGGTTTTGTCATGGAAGCTTAATAAGGGTAAGCTAGAAGATGCTACAATCATCATGAGGGGTTTGTGGATTATAAGAAACAGTTACTGCCTAGTTCCATGGCCTTTCTTATAGCAGCTTATTGTGGATCAAGAAGCAATGTGGAGCAGCCTGATACAGCAGAGTGCTTTGCACTAAGAAAGGCCATAGAACTATGCAGTGACTCGAGTCTCAACATGAAAGTGACATTTTAAGGGGATGCTCAAAACATTGTAAAAGAAGTAAATGATTCAAATGAAGATCTATCTTGCAATGGAAGCATCATTGAAGATTCAGAGTTATTTTTAATTACGTGGTCCAATTGGACATGAGTGCAGTATACAAATAGAAAAACAAATGTAGTTGCTCACAACTTGGCTAAGGTAGCTATAAAGTCAAATGTAGAGAAAATATGGTTAGAAGAGGGACCAGTTTTCATTTCTTCCTGTTTACAGAAAGATAAGGAAGGCATTGTAGACATTGTTCTATAAATGAATGAAAGAAGGAGGTATTATTTTCAAAAAAAAAAAAAAAAGTACAAACCTTGAATAACAAAATTTGCGGAGGAAAAAAAATAGTCAATTGGATTACAACTATAGGATAATATCATCAATCAGGCCAACATACGCATTTCTCTTTCCGAAAGACATATTATAATTAATTTAGTATTCACTTTTTTTATTTATTTATTATTAATTAATTAAAAAAATCCAAAATTAAAAATAGCTACCTTTCACAAAATTCCCTAAAACCAAACATCCATTCGATTATTTCACATGTCAAGAGAAAACAATAGTACTCATATTTCATGGGGTTATTCAAAATAAAAATAATAAAATTATAAAAAGTCCAGAAATAATACACAATGCACAATTTGGCAAAAGAGATACCTAGGTTAAGGATATCAAATTAATCTCACATGTCTAGGAAAAATTTGCACATACAGTGAGAGAAAGATATATAGTTAAAAGCGTGCATGACTCCACTAGCTAATGGCCGGCTACGAGTAGTACTACGTCAACGGCTTCAAAATTCTAAGAATCTAATCCACTAATTTGCTTTTTGAGTGTGTTTTGGAGTCAATGGAGTAATCACCACGGGCGCACATCACACGCATACGGCGTTTAAAAGCGTGCATGATTCCACTACCTAATGACTACGCGTAGTACTGCTACGTCATACGTACGGCTCCAAAATTCTAATCCACGAATTTTCTTTCTCGAGTGACTCGAGTGTGTTTTGGAGTCAATGGAATCAATTATCACCACGGACGCACATCACACGCTTCGGCGTACAAGAATATTAACACTAATGGAGTCAATCACCAAACATTTCGAGTTTTGATATTTATCATCTACATGAGATACTATACATTATTCTTATTTTTATTCTTTTTAAACTAATTGAATTCTTCTACTCATTATTCATACATCACACATTTGATGAGAGAAAAAAATAAAAATAAAAATAATGTGTAGTGTATGAAAATGATAAATAAAATTTTTCATTTTGATAACAACATATTAGCCCCAAGTGGATCGATTCTTTTGCAAATAAACATGGATAGAGTGAGTTTTACATTATTTATTATTGTTAGTGTGAGTCTCTCAATTAAAGAACATTAAATAATCAATATATATATATACCTATTTTATATATTTATTGATCATCATCTTGTTCTTTTTCTCTAATCCTTTAAGTTGGAGCAAAAACTATTCATCCCACTGTGTAGCCATCGGACTAATTATTATGTTTAATGCATTAAACATAATAATGCATTCCTTGTAAAGCATATGCTTTACAAGGAATGCCCCATCTAAAAAGATTTTATAAAAATAAAATTACAAATTGATGTAAGCCGTAGTACATTAAATTGTAAAAATTCTTTTTATAGCAATACTTACACTTTATATCGAGCCATATCAATTTTTAAATTTATTTTTATAAAATTATTTTATAAATATATCACTTCTCTAATTAGAAAATGGAAAAATGAAAATCATTTTAACAAGGTTTTTCAATGTAACGAGATTTGTGCATCAAGAAAGGAGAATAATTCACGTTTTTGTTTGAGTATTTCTGAAATCAAATTTGCTCATTCTCGAAGTTATTTATTTTTTATTTTGAGTCCAAAAAAATGAAAAATAAATATGGATAAATTTAATTCATTAACATTCTGTCGAATTTTTACTATTTTGGAAAATTTAGTTATGCATAATTAACGATAAATGACTGGTAAAAGCCGGACCCATATTGACTTCCATGAGCCTTAATGGTTGTGGCTTCACTTCCTTTATATTAGTAGCTTAACACTGCTCTGTTATCATCTTCACTACTTCATTTCATGCTTCTTCATAAACATTCTCATAATCCTCTCTCCTGCACTCATGGTGCTCATAGGAAATCTGTTCCCTCTATTGCTATTGGGTTTTCTATTTGTGCAGTACTCATGCATGTTTCAATTGATCCAATCTTTTAACAATTTTACAGACCAATCTGTTCTCATTGCCTTTAAATCTGGAATCAGTTCTAGTCCAAATAAAACCATCTTGGCTACTAACTGGTCCACAACACCAAACTCAATCTGCAATTGGATTGGGGTCTCCTGTAGTCGACGTAGGCAAAGAGTCACCGCTTTGGACCTTTCCTACATGGGTCTCCATGGCACCATTTCTCCTCATATTGGTAACCTTTCCTTCCTAGTCTCACTTGATCTTTCTAACAACAGCTTCTTTGGTTTTATTCCGCATGAGATCAGTCATCTACATCGCTTGAGAATACTCATTTTGTCATTCAATCAATTGGAAGGAAGCATCCCTCCTTCCATTCATAATTGTCAAAAGCTTCGCAAGGTAAGTTTTGATTCGAACCGTCTTATTGGTGCAATTCCATCGTCATTTGGCAATTTGTCAATGTTGGAGTTCTTGAATTTGCAGCGTAATAGTCTCACTGGTCCATTTCCTCCGATCATCTTTAACATATCTTCTCTAAACGTTTTTGCTGTTACGTCTAATCACATCTTGGGACCTCTTCCGAATGATCTTTGTAGCCACTGTCCCAATCTTAGAGCACTTTATTTCTCGGATAACAAATTTGGCGGTCAGCTCCATTCGCAATTTAATAATTGTGGGGAGCTTACAATTTTATCTTTGTCATTCAATAAATTCGATGGGAGTATTTCAAAAGCTCTAATTGGTAATTTACAAAAGCTTGAAATCCTATATCTTGGAAGTAACAGTTTCACTGGTATCATTCCTTCTACCATATGTAATTTGTCAAGGTTGCAAGAATTCGGAATTGAGGATAATCACATCCAAGGAAGCATTCCGACTGATTTGTGGCATCTTCAGAAGTTAATTGTTTTGTATTTGGGAAGGAATAACTTCAAAGGGGCAGTACCTCAAAAAGTCTTCAACCTTTCTTCTTTACAACGCATCGACTTCGAGCAAAATTCCCTATCTAGTTATCTTCCATCACTAGATTCAGGGCAATCTTGCCCTAATCTTGAAGAACTTTTACTTGGTAGCAATAAACTTATTGGTCAAATCCCATCCTATCTTTCAAATTGTTCCAAGCTCATCATAGTAGACTTTCATGAAAACTTATTCTCTGGATCAATTCCCAAAAGTCTTGGAAACTTGAAGAACCTCCAACAACTTTTTTTGAATGCAAATCAGCTAATAGGCCGTGAGGCTACAGATCAAGAGACCAATTTCATTTCATCTTTATCCAATTGTAGATTTTTGACAAGTTTATACTTGAGCAATAATCCATTGGGTATAACAATTCCAGATTCCATTCAAAACTTTTCGGCTTCCTTTCAAATCTTTCTTGCAGGCAATTGCCAAATAAAGGGTCATATTCCTATGGGAATGGGTTTTTTGAAAGGCTTGATCTGGCTTGATTTGGGAGGTAACAATTTGACTGGAAATATCCCTTTCACAATCAGTGGTTTAGAAAGATTACAAAGATTGAATCTTTACAATAACATGATTGAAGGATTGATTCTAGAAGAGATATGCCAATTAAGGAATTTGGGAGAGCTAGATCTCTCAAACAATAGAATCTCTGGAGTCATCCCAAATTGCATTTCAAACCTCAGTCTTCTAGAAAGGCTATACTTAGGTTCTAATAGACTCGAATCATCAATACCATTAAATATATGGGGCCTCGAAAATCTATTTTCTTTGGATCTGTCATTTAATTCCCTTGGTGGACATTTGTCTTCGACCATGAAAAAAATGCAAACTCTCGAATATCTAGAGTTGTCAAGAAATGAAATTGCCGGAGAGATTCCAAGCATCATTGGAGCATTTGAAAGCCTGAGGTTTCTTGACTTTTCAAACAACTCCTTTCAAGGAGGCATTCCACAATCTTTTGGCAACTTAAAAGGGTTAGATCTCTTAGAACTTTCTTACAACAATCTTTCTGGTGCAATTCCTAAATCCCTTGAGGCACTTCCATATCTCAAAGACTTGAATTTATCTTTCAACAAGTTAGTTGGAGAGATTCCATCCAGTGGTCCTTTTGTGAACTTCACAGCAGAATCATTTTTAGGCAATAGTGCACTTTGTGGGAATCCAGTTTTTGGAGTTCCACCTTGTCCAACGATTCCTACCTACCAAAATTCAGAGATGAAAAATATTTTGATCAAATGTATTCTTCTTGTGATTGCGTCAATTATAACCTTGGTAATATTGGTTTATTTGCTGAGAAGACTTCGGAAAAGTAACATGGAAATACCGACTTCACTTAATGAATTTCCTGCATTGGAACATAGAATGATATCATATCAAGAACTTTGCCAAGGGACAAACAACTTTTGTGAAAGCAACTTGCTTGGAGTCGGAGGTTTTGGCTCTGTGTACAAAGGAATACTTTCTGACAGGACAATTGTTGCAGTAAAAGTTCTAAGTTTGCAATTGTCGGGTGCTTTCAAAAGTTTTGATGCAGAATGCAAGGTGTTACGTACAATTCGACATAGAAATCTTGTTAAGGTCATAACTACATGCACTAATCCCGAGTTTAGAGCGTTGGTGCTGGAATACATGTCGAACGGCAGCCTTGAAAAATGGTTATACTCTCATAACTACTGCTTGGATCTTCTACAGAGAATAAATATTTTGGTTGATGTTGCATCAGCCTTAGCATATCTCCACCAAGGTCAATCGGAATCTATATTGCATTGTGATTTGAAGCCTACAAATATTCTTTTGGATGAGGGCATGGTTGCACATGTGGGTGATTTTGGCATTGCAAAGATTTTAGTCGAAAACAAAGACTCAACACACACCAAAACTCTTGGTACCATTGGCTACATCGCACCAGGTACGTACGTACATAAATTTGGTGTTTGCAAACTGATCAAACACCAAATTAATTATAATTCTTGTGATTTACCTAGTACTCGAACTCCATCTACAAATTAATATAGTTATAGAACTCTATAATTCCTCCATAGATTCTCTTAGGAATGACCTCATTTGATCTATTAGAACTTCAGTAACACTATTAATAAACTCACTTGCACACTAATGAACTCACTTACTCTTGAAGGACAAGATGATGAAAAGATTAAGAAGGTGAGGCTAGGGACAAAGTTAGGATTATAAGTTTGGGGGGCCCGAATATTTTTAGGTTAATATAAATAATTCAATTGAAAACTTTTAGGTACCATTAAAAAGGTAATACAATAAAAAAAAAATAAAGTGAGTAGAAATATAAGAAAGATATATAAATTTTGAAATTTCATGCTTCCAATAATTTTGGAAATTTAATATTTAAGCTTTTTATATGTTGCAATTAAACAAAAGAGACTAAACATTGGTAACGAGTTATATATGAATTATAAATAAAAGATAATTATATGCAAAGGATAAACTAATTTTTGGGTTTTCTAAATAATATATAACAATAAACTTGATTAAAAGGAAAAAGAAAAATAATATATTTCATTAAATATATTTCATTCAACTAACTATAAATTTTAAAAGAAAAATAATATAATATTAAATTATAATTTTCTTCAAATTAAATACTATAGAAAAAAATTATTAGAGACCAAAAGCTAATTTAATGATACAAAAATGGCTCACTTAAGAATTAATTATGGACAATATACACCACTTAATTTTTGACAAGATCGAGACTGGTCATGATATTATAAACTTATATGAGCAAAATTATCATATGTTGAAAAAACGGCTTAGCTTCTATGCTTAACATGTCACAAGTTGTTCTCTCATGCATAAAACAATATGCATTTATGAAAATAATGCCTGAGACGACCTTCAAAAAATTGTGGTGGGATGCATAAGGGCAGGTTTATTTACACAAAATCAGATTATCTCATCTCATATAATTATTATAATTTTTTTCAAACTCTCACACAAAATATAATAAATAATTCAACTACTTTTTTAAATTTAATAAAAAAAATAATATTATAAAATAATATTATAACAACATTTTATTCAACTTTCAACAAAACATCTCATCTCATCTCATCTCCTCTCAACTATGTAACCAAACTCATGATGACTTGCATTTGCAGTTCTGGTTTGGTTTGCCTTCTGTAAGATATATATGTATTTATTTATACGCATATGAGTATATATACACTGATCAAGAGCTTTTGGATATATACTCTTTGTTTTTGGATGGCACATGTGAATTATAACTTAATTATGCCATTTTATTAAGACACAAGTTGCTAACTTATAAAATGCTTTGTTGACAATTTGTGAGTATTTTTAGAATATGGATTTGAAGGGAAGGTATCCATCAAAACCGATGTCTACAGCTATGGCATAACATTGTTGGAGGTGATCACGAGGAAGAAACCCACCGACGACATGTTCACTGGAGACTTTACTTTGAGGCAGTTGGTAATTGCATCTATTCCAGATAGAATGATGGACGTTGTGGATGAAGGTTTACTAAGAATAGAAGATGGAAGAGACACCATTGCCTTGCAAAGTATTCTTTCATCAATCATGGAATTAGGCTTGAGGTGTTCTGAAGAATTACCTGATACAAGAATGGATATCAAAGACGTGTTGGTCAAGCTTAATAAAATCAAGTCAACTTTTTTTGAGAACAGGAACAGGGTTACTAGACATGACGATTGACCTTAATTTGTTTCGTATGTTTTATGTCTTTTTAATATCGTGAAGTACTTATGAGTGGTATGTAACATGTTTGTGTCTTTAAATTATGTTTCCGTTACTCTTAAATTATCCACATTCATTTGCTTGTGAAACTTCTTTAACTAGAAGAATTGTCCTCAGATGGGTTGAAACTTGAAAGTGGTAATCTTTACGCTACCAGCTTCTACTTCTTGTTTAATTCCAGAATTCTCAGAGAACCAAACAAAGGAAAGGAATTGAATTCGGAAAGAGTTTCAGAGAAGATAGTAGAGGAAAGGAATCCAAATTGAATGAGAATATTGACTGTTGATCAATTTCTTATTTCCAAGTGACATAGTGAAAAATAGAGAGAGAGAGAGAGAGAGAGAGAGAGAGAGAGAGAGAGAGAGAGAGAACCAACTTGAGAAGAATGAGAAAATGGTCCTTTTATTCAAAGAATCAAAGTCTATCAAATTACTTTTATTGGGAGATTGTTAGGGATTGTGTTGTTACATGCACAATTTGCAGAGAAGAAGGTAGAACCATTACATATTCCAGATCCTGTTTGGCAAAGAAGATATATGCGCATCCAGCATATACACAGGGATGAGATTCTCAATTTGTCAAAATCTAATGCATCCACACCTACACTATCAAAATTCATCAGCCCTACGAGCATTAGCGTTTCATGAAAACCATCTCCAAGATTTAGCTAAAAGTACTTGTTTGTCATAAAATTAAAACCATTCAAGATATAACACCACATTGGATTCGTCAAAATAATTATAATATTATTTTTTTTTAATAATAATATTTTTAAAAACATTTATAACAAAAACCATGAAGGTGCAAAACCAAGCGCCTCCTTCATTCCAAAGAAAGAATACTGAATAATCTGTAGTAACAAATTAGTGGCTAAAAAATGACTTCTCGATCGTATTATTTTTCATGAAAAGATATTTGCAATAGTGAATTATGCAACTGTCGTGTAATTGCTTTGAAAAAAGTGAATAAAACATGAGACCCACATAAAAAAAATTAATTTTTTAATAGTGGACGCCACTCTTTTTCAAAGCGATTACGCGATGTTTACGCACTTTATAGTTGTATATAGAAAATTTTAAAAATTAGTGTTATATATTATATAATTATTATTTTAAGTGTAAATATTTTGAAAATATTTAAGATTGCCCCCCAACACTCAAACGTAAAGTATATCATGACCCAAATATCTTTAAGTCCATTAATATGATAGTCTTGATTTGACATCTCTATCTTTCTTTATTTGTCTTTGGTGTACATTTTATGGTTTGTTTAGTTTCATATCAATGATAACATATAAGTTTTTCTTGTCTTTTTGACTTTACATATTTAGTTACACGATTTTTTTATTTTTATTTTTCATTTGGGTCATTCTCGACTTCATTAAATTTCTTGCCTATCAACTGCACATAATCTTCCTTTATAACTTTTGAGATGTTTTTAACCACATATTAATTAGTTAACTAGCTAGAAGTTTTTAATAGAGTTTATCTAATGGTTAAAACAAATCTGGAAGATTCTTGCATATGAGAGTTAGCAAATTTATCTAGCTAAATGATTGATGAGACATTTTTAGAGAGATAGAGAGTATGTGAAAAATTTATTTTCTTTTATGAAGAATTTATTAGTTATTCACATGCTTTTTTTTTTTGTTCACTTATTGATACTAATATAATTATACAATAAAAAATCTAATGATTTTTATATTATTAGATATTTTTTCAAGTTTATTCTTAATCTATAAATTTTTCTTAAAGCTTAGAAAAATATGAGTAAATCGAGAAAAATTATATAATTTTATAACGTATGATTATTTTTTTATATAGTTACATGCAAAAAGTACATATTAATTATGCTGACATATACTGCACACTTTGCCGATCGCTCCCCAGACACCAAATCCTAGTTCCGCCCCTGTGTAGGACTGAAAGGGCTTAAACTCCGAAGGCATTGTTTGATTTTGGCAATGTGTCTGCCTCTGGAGAGACAAAAACGCCATTTTTGTGCAGCTACTGTGCACTGAACGTGTAAACATTCAGGAAATATATGGCATTGTTTTAGGATGTTCTTCATTACAATGCTGCTACCGGCATGAGCTAATGCCAATGCCTTTTGCACAACGTGTTGGGCCGTTGGCAGTTTTTTAAAACTCAATTGGGATCTCTTTCTTTTTCTCAAGTAAATTACTTTTTTCCTTCATTTTGAGAATTAGCAAGGCCCAATTCGAGGCCTAAGCCCAATATTTATATAGAAACATTCTAGAATTCGTTTAATTGAATAGGACGGAAGAAAAAGGAAAGCTCCTTTCCTCTCTCTACGGCTAACACAGAAGAGAATTGAGAGGTTGGAGTCCTCAAAAGCCTCATCTACAAGAGGAGAGTGAAAGAAAGAAGATAAAATATGTCTACCAACAGTTCCGCATTTACGGTACATTTCTTGCACCGTACAACATTTTCCCAACCTCTTTGTCTCTGTCTTCCCTACATGACAATAGGAAAAGAAAGGGAGAAAAAGAGTGCGCAAAATACCGTTGCTGTTGCGCCGCAAAACTGTCTTACAATATTGTCTATTCGTTTCAACTTATGTAGCTTCTATAAAGATACGAAAAACTCTTTTGTTACGATTATTATACTTCTTTTCACTAACGTTTTCCTGATTTCACAATGGTCGGGTTAGTGGGCTATAAATGTTATTTTTCACTTGATTTATGACAGATAATTTTGGGCTCATCGACAAATTTTAAGGGAGATGGGATATGAGTTCACTATAATGGTATGGTCATATTAGTGAAAAAAAGCTTTCTTTATCTGGGATGGAGCCTGTTAGAATATTTAATGAACTGAATAAATTTATTTTCCATATCTTGTAAACTTGAGCAATGAGCATGGTACAAAGCAGTTTCCTATGTTTTGATCCTGCCTCTTAATTTATTCTTCCTTCCATTCAGTTAAAATCGATAAATTGAGTTGATTTAACAGAGCTTCACAAGATTAACCGGGCTTGTGAATTAGAGTGCAGACATAGATGAGAAAATTATTAGGAGGGAAAAGCCAGCTGATTTGGTAATGGCTCTAGCTGAAGCGAAGGTGTATTTAATTGTTAGCTCTCTCTAGTTGTTGAACCTCTAGGAATTGGATCTCAATGTTAATTGTATGCATCTGTGTGCATATATTTTATGATAAAATCCTGTGAGACAGAACCCAGGTCATTTTTATCTGTTGTGATTTCTGTGAATGGAATGTGAATTATGTTTCAGATCTTGCCTCAAACTGATATGAAAATAGAATACTCACCATTGCAATTCATCGAGCTTTGGAGGCAGGAGTGTATCTAGCGGGTTCGGAGGGATGTGCCCCCTGAAACTGCTTAATCAGGCATTTAGGTTTGGGAGCAACTTGAAAGTAAGGAAAAAGACTTCAAAACAGAAATTGAAATGAATTATGGTGGGGTTTATTCTTTGGTGGGTTGGGCCGTGGGTAGTACACCTCATCCGCTACTAAAACATTAACTCTGGCAGCGTGGGGTGTTGTGAAACCAACGATGACAAACAAAGTAAAAACAAACAATCACATGACACAAAATTAATGTGGTCTGGCAACGTGCCTATATCTACATAGTTGCAGAAGATTTTGTTGTGTTGGAGAATCACAAAATACACTTTGGGAAAAATATTATTGTTTATAACACTCAGAACCATCATTAAGTACATATTTATCGTGTCACACGGCGAAAACCCTAATTTTTACTTTTCTGCATTATTCGCTCAAGCGATGTGTCGAGCATATCGAACAAACTCTCAGTCCGAGCTTCGCTCGAGCGGAGTGTCAAGCACACGTTGAGTGAACTCTCTATACAAGCTTCGCTCGAGCAACCTGTCTAGCGAATTTTCTATCTGGCACTTTTTCTAATAGCCCCCATAACTTATCATGGGAATGTCATTTGTTCCCCATCTTCCTGTGATTTTGGGCACCTTATTTCTTTTATATACTTGTATGATGATAATTTCATTAAACCTTCTTATTGTGATTTTCTTCTTAGGCAGATGCCATTGTATCCAGGCTCAAAAGTACAGCTCAATTTGAGGGGGAGGCTCATTCAACACTGTTGATAACTGCAGATACAGTATGCCTTGATTCCCCTTTAGTTACTATGATAATTTAACTGATTTTAGCATAAACTACATCCTTCTACTTTCTCTCAGGTAATACCTGAGCAACTGGTTTTCTTATTTTTCTGTGCCTTGATTGCCTATAAGTGACAGCTCTAGTAATTGATGAGTCTACCTCCTTTTAAGAGACGAATGGGGACTAGGTCTTTTGATACGTACATACTTCAGCTGCAATGCAGTTGAACTTGCACTGAGCATGCTTTGTAAATTACTTGATACCACACCTATATATGAGATGGCTCTGTAAGATGAGTATGGGAAGAAGATATGTTTCGAGCTTATTCTCCCTGTCCTGTCCATGTAGTTTTTCTAAATTGCCAAATTTTATTGGTTTGTCATCAATAATCTTCTTGATAAGTTTTAATCATAAATCCTACTTCTAACTTCCCATTTTTTTTCAAAAACAATTAAATCTTTAAGGGGTGTATGAAGGGATAATCAGAGAAAAACCATCCAGCAAGGAAGAATCGCGGTAGTTTATCAAAGGTTTGCTTAATGCGCTTCACTCTGACCATTTCTCATTCAAAAGTTGAGCTGATTTTGATGGTCACATCCCTGTGGGTTGCAGGATATTCTGGTGGTCAAGCAGAGGTGGTAGGATCTGTTCTTGTAACTAATCTTAAGAGTGGAAAAATAAATGGTGGATGGGACAGAGCCGAGGTAATGGTTTCTGGCACTTTTATTTGGATGTGCTCTTCCTGATGAGTGAATATTACTTGATTTTAAGCCCACCTAATCTCAGTACATGTTAAAAATGTATTTCTCTATGTATGAAAAGGGTATTGCTGCTGTTTTACATCATATCTTCTTTTCTTTACATAGTTTCTGTCGGATTCACTTGGGTTTTTGTTATTGGAATAAATTCCGTTAATGTTTTGCATATGGAGATCTAAATTTTAGCATGTCTATTCACTTCGCTTTAGAAGTAACCATGTAAATTAGCTTTGGAAAATTAATATTTTTCTGCATGGTGATATACATTTATTTTTATAATATACCAGATTCTTTGTGTTTATAATTCCTGGTCATTGATAGCCTGGTAAAATTCTTAAGATCCATATTCTCTTTGCTATTTGATATTTTTTGCCAGGGATCTTTCTTTTCAAATACTGTTTATTAACTTCTTCCTTGACTTCTTTGTTGACAAACGAGCTGCCCTCAGATCAATGAGGGATTTACACTCAATGTTGCTGGAGGTTTGATGCTGGAACATCCAATGACATTGCCTTTTGTGGAAGCAGTGGTCAGCAGAGCTTACTGTCTCTCTCTCTCTCTCTCTCTCTCTCTCCCTCTCTCTCTCTCTCTCTATTAGTCTCTCACATACACACATGCCCACACTTTGGAGGAGCTAGTTTTAGGCACCACACTATTGTGGATGGCACCCAGACTATTCAAGTCTTTCGGACACCTAAGCCTCTCCAAAGAACTCGCCTGACCAGTGATCCACATCCCCAGTTAAAACCTTCTTCCTTATGCTCCATCAATGAGTTCTAAAATTCTGCTTTATATTTTTGGTGTTCTAACAAACAAAGTTTCTGCCACACTCTCTCTATCAGGCATTGGCATTCAAAAAATATGTATGATTATATCATCCATGGGATCATGAAACGCGTGGCACTACACCCATAGGAGGAGCCAGGGATCGAGGGGCAGTTCACTTTGGTTTCCATAATGATCTCAATTTTAAGGTAAAGTTTCCATACGTTTTACATCGAGTCATATTAAATTCTAAATTTATTTTTGTAAGATCTAATTAGAAAATGATAAAAACAAAAACATTTAACAAGGCTTTTCAATGTAACGAAATTTGTGCATCAAGAAAAGAGAATAATTAACGTTTTTGTATGTGGATTTCTGAAACTAAATATGCTCTTTATCTTAAAAGAAATATGGATAAATTTAGTTCTGCATTTTAGAAGAAAGGATTATTTTTGTAGGATACAAAACCAAAACACAAATAATAGGTTTAAACATTGACATTGACGGACTAACCTAATAATTAAGAATAATGCTATGATGCCTTTTAATTTGTACCACTCATTTTGCCTATTTGATATGGCACTACATAGCTTATTAAAAAATGTTTTAAAATATATATTCAATATAAGATGGTGCTCGAAACACAAAAAGATGAAGACGAAAATCCTAAATTCCCTTTAATATTTTATGTTTGTATTTTTAATTTTTTTAGTAATTAGCCATGTGATAGTGCATTAACACTACAAGAAATAAGGCTTTCTGTGGTCAAAATTATTTCCAGCAACTAGTATTTTGTTGCAACAAGTCAATAATTACTGTTGCAAGGCTTCATTTCCGTCAAGTGGCTGAATCGCCACAAAAACCGCACTTTTCCTAGCATAAATTCAGCGCTGCAAATACAATTGTTGCAAAATGTCAATACAATAGACGACGTTTTGCGACAATTTTTATTTGTGGTGATTTTAAGTTTGCAGCAAAACTCAAGTTTTAACATTTTCGTTCCTTTATTTTCGGCGAACAAAAAGTTGAGGCTAAAAACCACTATTGCGGCCAAGTAAATTTCTAAAGGCATTGGTTCTTCGAGATTTATATTAGTATATTTTTACTTAAAAAGTGGGGATAGATAAGCATATGGATCGACTGAGTTTTGTAGTATTTATTATTAGTCATGTGAGTCTCTCAAGGAACATTAAATAATCAACAAATATGGTGAACCAATTTTATATATGTATTGATGATTGTGTTCTTTTACTCTAATCATGTTGTGAAAGTCACCAAAAATTCATTCAGATTCTAGCTGGCTCGCCCGTGGAACAATGTTAACGACATTCACTACAACAAATTTTAGCTTTTGGGATGAAATTATTTAGAAACGAACTAAATTTCACCCCGAAAAGTAATTATTGGAGAAGTCTAAAAAAATTGATGACTTTATAAAATCGTTCAAAGGGCTAAATATTCGTTCGAACTAGATCTTCTGTGACGAATTAGGTCTTCTAAAAAAATCAAGCTCATTCGAATGAAAAAAAATTCTGTTCGAACTTAGAATTAATGTTTGTTCGAATGGTTTATAATTTGTTTGAATAATAATCTTAGTGGGGAAGTAACTTATTTTGCCAGAGAAAGTTCGAATCCATTCGAACCTCAATTGGTTTGTTCAAACGGAGAAGATTTGGTAAGAAATTAGGCAGGAAGGTTGCAAGATTGTTTGAACTACACATATTGCGCTTGAACACAACATTTATGCATTCGAATGGATCAGTTGGTGTGAAATTAAATTAAAACTGTCGGGGAATTTTTTAAACCTTGTTCGAACGAAACATAAAATATTTATGAATTCATAAATTAATTTTATGTAATTAATGAAAAAATATTTTAGTGATTTATTTTATGTTAAATAAGATTTTTTGTTAAATAAATATTACTTATAGTGTCATTTTTTCTATTATCGTGAACGTTATGTAAAATGAAAAAAAACATAATTAATAATAAACAAGCTAGCAAAAACTAAAAAAAAAACCATACATTAATGCTTCCT
This sequence comes from Juglans regia, assembly GCF_001411555.2. Taxonomy (NCBI): domain Eukaryota; kingdom Viridiplantae; phylum Streptophyta; class Magnoliopsida; order Fagales; family Juglandaceae; genus Juglans; species Juglans regia. The sequence continues at coordinate 4,175,001 of NC_049907.1, forward strand.
AAAAATATAATGTATGGCGGGAATATAATGTATGACTATTTGAATATTTAAATTATTGATACAAAATACAAATAGTCATGATTGTCCATACAAAAAAACTCATTTAATGCAAATAAAAGATATACACTACTAGGCCTGATCGTGTAGCACTGCCTCAACTCCAGCAAGGCGTGTCTCAATATCAGTCACTCGAGACATGAGCTTTGACTCAGTCTCTGCGGGGCGATTCGGACTACATCAATGATCTCTAATGTCTGTGCGCGCATCTCTGTACACATGATATCTGTAATCTCTTCACCAGTAGCACTACGTGATGCACTCTATGTAGATACCTCGCTAGACATGCCCTATGCACCTCCTTGAATGTCGACTGCCTCTGTAATGGGTGCACAAAAACGAAATCTGCAGTGTCCGATGCTACGAGACAAGGTCGTCCAATTGATCAGTCTAATCAGCTCCCGAACATGCTCAAACGCATTTGTCCTGACTCCTTTCACTAAAAGAAATCGTGTGAGCAGGACACCAAACAACAATATATCTGTCATAAAATCTTTTTCATAAGTAAAAATATTATATATATCAAAAGGAGTAACCAAGTATACTGAATAAAATAAAACTTTACCTGTTGTAGTATAGGTGGCTTCTGAAATTATCCTAGCGAATATATATCTCGCTACGTCGATAGGCACCCTACGAGTGACCCGTAACATAAATCGTGTCCGATCCATGCTCACCTTAGTCTTGTACAGTTGTGGATTGATGTTGTTGGCTATTATAATGTTCGTGATCTTGAAAAATTTAGATAAGTGCACCTGTTTGATGCTCTTGCTCCCATCATAGGAAGGAGCATCTGGACCCACAACCAACTGACTAACCTCATGATCAGCGAGGCCATCGATTTCATCAGGCATCACAGTATCTTATCAAGATAGTTATGTCGTTCGAATAGTTTCCATAAATATTTTATTCGTTCGAACATCTTACGAATACCGGTCCAACAAAAAAAGAAATATTCCTTTAGTTATTATTATATTTGTTATATAATATAGTATATATACTTATACTACTTATATATACTTATAAACTACAATATATTATACTTATATATACAACTATTTAATTATATACTACTATATATATATACTATACTTGTATATTTATAACTATCATATAATATGGTATATACTTATGCTAATACTATATGGTATACTTATATATAATATACTTATATATTTAATATACTTATATAATATACTTATAATACACTACAATATTCTTATCTTCTACTATATATTTAGACTAATATATATTCTTAACATATACTATACATATTAACTTATATATATTCTTAACATAAATATTATACTTATATATAGTTATAAAATTAGATATATAATATAATTAGATATATATATATATATATATATTGTACATTCGAACGGCCTGTTATTACTGTTCAAACGGTTTAATTATGTGCGAATGGAAATTTATAGCGTTTGAACTTATAAAATATGTTGGTGTCATTGATAAGCTGTGGCGGAGTCAATTTGCACTATATTACACTTTCAATTATCAGTTCGAATGTATATAATTAATGTTCAGCTGAATTGATCCAGGTGGGAAATGTTTCTTGCTTCTCTGTTTTCGAGTTCGAACGATTAGTAAATTTTGTTCGAATGAGAAAATAATAAATAAGACGTCCAGAAGTAAAAACGTGTGGACATTTGGGAAATTTTGTTTTTGAGATACAGAGAGCGTGAGAGAGATTGTGAGCGTGAGAAAGGGAGAGACCGTGCTAACATCAACTCTTTCTTTCTCTTCAATTTGCTAAGTTTTTTTGCTTTGATATTCTATTTCCATAGAATTGTTTTATTAAAAAACTCAAATTTATGTTGTCTTCAATTTAATTTATTCTTTTCCTTCCTGTTTTTGAACAAAAGATTAAGGTTAGAATTATATTTGTATTTGAATGTGAGAAACATGTAAATATATTTGTATTTGGATGTGGGAATTTATTTTTGTTTTTGAACAAATAGGAAAATATATTTGTGTTTTTACAATGTTTGTGAAATATGCATCTTATGAGATTGTGCTTATCCCATAAATGTATTATCTGAGATTGTGTTTTGTCTCTATTTCGTGTCTAGAATCTGGGTTGCAACCATTCGAACACAATGATTTCCCTCGAAAGCGTTATCCTGTTCGAACGGTTGTACTCCTATTTTTTTTTTTTTTTAAAAGAAGAGCAGGAAGTCACATGTCCAATAGTGACCCCCTCCCAAGTTTAATAATAATGCCCTCACTTAGGTGGAGGAATACCGTGATAACAAAAATGGCCCATGGGAAAACCCATCAAGACCGCAATCAAGAAAACAATCTATGACAATCTTATGTAATGAACAGTTGTACTCTTATCATAAAAGTCATATGTTGTAATACTTAAACTCAAGTTTAATACTTAAAAGATAATTTATTAAAAATTATAAGGTATAAATAAAAATAAGTAAATTTAAATTATAATTAATATTTAAAAAATAAGAAACATAAGATTTATTAATACTTAAAATTAGAATTAATACTTAAAAGATAATTAGGTTAAAAACTATAAGGTATAATTAAAAAGAAATTAAATTATTATTAATACTTAAAAAATAAGAAACATAAGATTTATTAATACTTAAATTAGAATTAATACCTAAAAGATAATTAGGTTAAAAGCTATATGGTATAATTTAAAAATAAGTAGAGATAAATTATAATTAATACTTGAAAAAAGAAGAAACATATGAATGATCTCCCACTTAAATTAAAACTATAATGTATAATAAAAATTTAGTGAAATTAAATTATAATTATTATTTAAAAGATAATAAACATAAGAATTAAAAAAATAGGTAATACTTAAATTAAAATTAAAATTTAAAATATACTAAACATAAGAATTATTAATACTTAAATAAAAATTTGTACTTCTAAAATAATAATAATATTGGTGATTTGGAATGTGATTTGATTTCAAATGTAATAATTGTAGGAGTTGGTTTACTAGTGGCATGATTTACTAGTTAGGAGTTAGATGGATTTCAGAGTTATTTTTATATGCAATTGAACCTTAGATTCATTTGAGAGTTGTGGCCAAATATTCTCTTAAAGAATGTTTAGGTACAACTCTTGAATTGTCCAAAGTGAACAGTTTGTGATTCTATCATCTATATGGCAAATATATTCCGTTTAAACTCTTGTGTTAGTCAATTAAAATTTTGGTTCAGTGTTTCCTTACATTTTTCAGATATGTGATCTGCAAGTTTCTTAATCCATGAATAGGGTCGACGACTTATCGTGACTAGCATACTTAGAGAAATGTAGGGAAATGCTACCAAAATTCTTACAAACATTAGAGTTTAAACTGAGTATATATGCGATATTGATGATAGTATCTCGAATGGGATAGGACCAACTACCTTATCAAAATAGAAGCAGTAAATATGAAAAGACTCTTGTAAATGTTTATCCCAAGAATTAGGTTTTTTTGATAGACAGCCGACGAGTAACAGAAATACAATAGAGAAGAGTTGGATGTTGTTGGGATATAGACTTTGGCGAGAATATAAATAGTATGCACAAGGGGTGAAGGTTTTTATAGAGTTTGCTTGCATTAGTGTTGCCTGTCGATGATTTATAAGATATTCATGCAAGAATTGCAAAAATCTTAGTTTTTATTATTTGGTAGTAGTGGAGAATCATTTTATTTGTAAATAGAATTGATCCTCAATACTCACTTTGGGTCTGGCAAACCATTTCCTAAAGGAGTTAGATTTAGCAGCCAATCGAGTCAAATGGAGGAAGATTGACATGGACGACATAAATATGGATGCTTCTGATGACAGTAATGATAATGGAGAGGATATGACTGAGATGTTAGGCAATCTAGGTGTAGGAATATTTGGGACGAAAGATTGAGAAGGAACATCTACACAATCATTTGAGGGCCATGGAAACTTTGGAAAGCTGTGGGAGGATGCAAAGCAAGAGTTGTACAAAGGGTGCACTCTTCATAGTAAGTTGTCTTTCACGGTGAGGCTACTCCATATTAAGTCTATTGGTCGTACTTCTGCAAAGGCCATCGACATGTTGCTAGAATTATTTAAAGAGGCTCTCTCTCAAGATAATGTAATACCGCATAATTTTTATGAAGCGAAGCAATTGAAGCGAGGGCCAAGATTTGATTATAATATCATCCACGCTTGTAAAAATGATTTTGTTCTCTTCTGACAGCAATATGCAGAATTTGATTCATATCTAGTGTGTCATGAGTCAAGATGGACATCTAATAAGTGTAATGTTGTCACACGGCGCCGACAAACATGAGAAGACAAAACTGGGTTGTTGTTGAAGTGAACCCTAAGTCGCGTATATTTCCGTATCTTCACGTCTGAAGCTTAGTGTGAAGGCTTTGGGAGCCATGGGCCTTGTCGTTTGAAGAATAAAGATAGCACCTGGGTCGTGGACCATGAGGCCGTAGGCCTTATTTGACATTTAGTTAGTTTTCAAGTGGCCTTGGGCCCAGTTATATTAAGGGCATTATAGTATTTTCATTTTATTAGTATATGAGTTTGTTGTGAGGAGTAGAGAGATTATTCTAGAAGATTTTACTGTTCATGCTGTTTGGAGGAGCTTCCCCTCGAAGAGAGCATTATCCCTGTCATTTTACAGATCTGATTCAATACAAAAATACTATCCATTACACAAATATTCTTCTCAATCTTAGATATTGTTACAAGTGGTATCAAGAGCCCCTTTCCTGCTTTTGAAATCATGGCTGAAAGCACAAGACTCAAAGATCTCAATGAAGGCTTTCAATCCTTCAAGCACTCGACAGAAATTCACATCCAACAGACCGATTCCCAGTTTACTACAATCAGCGTGGAGATGCAGGCAATGAGACGGCAAATGGAAGCTATGATGCAGCAATTTTCTACAATGGCATCAGATCTGCGTAAAGTTAACACAATATTATCAGCGGGACCAAGCAACACTGGAGATAATTCCATAAATCAACAGTTGGTAAATCACCCAGGAGATGTTCAACCTCGAGCTGTAAGGTTAGCTTTTCCTGTTTTCAATGGGGATGATCCCCATGGATGGCTCTATAAGGTGAATCAGTTTTTTACCTTCCACAATACACTTCCACAACATCGTTTACGGTTAGTGTCCTTTCATGTGGAGGGTAAGGCACTAGTTTGGTTTCAAGATTTAGATGAATCAGGTTTGTTGATTGGTTGGGAGGAGTTTGTGACAGCTTTATTGCTCAGATTTGGGCCTTCTAGTTATGATGATCCTATGGAACAATTAACTAGGCTAAGGCAAGTGGGTACGGTGGAGGAATATAAGGCTAATTTTGAAGCATTATCTAATCGGCTACGGCGATTATCAGAGTCTTATAAGCTAAGCTGCTTCCTCAGTGGCTTAAAGGATGAAATCAGATTAACTGTTAGGATGTTTAATCCAAATAGTTTAATGGAAGCTTATGGGCTGGCCAGAATTCAGGAGGAGAAAGTTTCTCTCCATAAGAAATTAACCCCACGACACCAACAACCCCACTACAATGACCCACCATCTCTTAAACTGTTACCCAATCCATACCAGTCAAGACCGAGCCAAACACACACCAATCATCATCCTACTACCCCAAACAGTTACCAAGGTAATGCTGTAGTTCCAGTTCACAAAATCAGCCAAAGCCAAATGAAAATAAGGAGAGAAAAAGGCTTATGTTACCATTGTGAGGCCAAGTGGCATCCTGGCCATCGTTGCCAAACACCACGGCTTTATCTGATTGAAGAGGTGGAAGAAGACATTGAGGAACAAGCACAGGTTGCTGCACCAATAGGGGATCCACAGGAGTTGTTGGACAGCTTGAATCCTGAAAAATCACCAGAAATATCATTACATGCAATTATTGGATCCTTGAGTCCAAAAACAATGCGAGTAAAGGGAAAGTTGGGAAGTCAATGGGTTACCATTCTCATAGACTCTGGAAGCACCCACAATTTCCTTGACCCAGCAGTTTTGAACCGCATTACACTCCCTGTTTATGATGACAAGGTGAGAGTTAAGGTTGCTAATGGTGACTTGTTAGACAGTGAAGGAAAAGTAAAGGCGGTGAAGGTGGCTATTCAAGGGCAAATGTTTCAGCTGGATATGTATGTATTACCATTGGCGGGATGTGACATGGTACTTGGTATACAATGGCTACAAGGATTGGGCTACATCTTATGGAATTTCCAGGAGCTTACTATGCAATTTACTCTCCAAAATCAAGCTGTACAGTTAAAAGGGCTCACTATGAATACATGGATCGAAGAAGGACCAATTCAAAAACACAATAAAATGGAAAACAAAGGGGTGTTGCTACACTTAATGGATCCACAAATCAGCCAGCCTAACATACCACCAAACATTCAGCAAATACTTCATCACTACCCAGAAATTTTTTCCACACCAAAAGGCTTACCCCCTACCCGTTCCCATGACCATACCATTACCCTCCAACCTGGAACTCAACCAGTTTCTGTGCGTCCCTATCGTTATCCATATTTTCAAAAAGACGAGATTGAAAAGATTGTCAAGGAGTTGCTGGACTCAGGGGCTATTCGCCCAAGCCAAAGCCCTTACTCCTCACCCGTTCTTTTGGTGAGAAAGGCTGATGGAACTTGGCGACTTTGTGTGGATTACAGGGCCTTAAACAAGGCCACAGTGAAGGATAAATATCCTATTCCGGTGGTGGAAGAGCTGCTTGACGAATTACATGGAGCTACGGTGTTTTCCAAGCTCGACTTAAGGTCGGGCTATCATCAAATACAGGTCAAACCAGAAGATATTCCTAAGACGGCATTCCGCACACATGAGGGACACTACGAGTTCCTAGTGATGCCGTTTGGCCTAACAAATGCCCCATCCACATTTCAGAGCTTAATGAACCAGGTTTTTAAACCTTATTTAAGAAAGTTCATTTTAGTTTTTTTTGATGATATTCTTATTTACAGCAAAGATGAGGCAGCTCACTTGGATCATTTAAAAGCTACTTTTGACACCCTAAGGGGTAATCAACTTTATGCCAAGATGAGCAAGTGCAGTTTTTGTTGTGAAGAAGTGTCGTATTTGGGATACCTCATTTCTGGACAGGGGGTGCATGCCGACCCAGAAAAATTGAGGGCCATGTTGGATTGGCCCATTCCAAAGTCCGTTAAGGCCCTAAGAGGATTCCTTGGGTTGACGGGGTACTATCGTAAATTCATTAAGGGATATGGAGCCATTGCTACCCGTTTAACAGATTTGTTAAAAAAGGACAGTTTCACATGGGGAAATGAAGCCCAATATGCCTTTGAAGTATTAAAGAAGGCTGTTACACAGCCACCAGTGCTAGCCTTGCCTAATTTTCAGTCCCCTTTTGTTATAGAGTGTGATGCCTCAGGAGAGGCCATTGGAGCAGTGTTAATGCAAGGAGGAAGGCCGATAGCTTTTTTCAGCAAAGCCTTAAAAGGAAGGGCTTTAACAATGTCGACATACGAGAAAGAGTTGTTTGCACTAGTTTCAGCTGTGCAAAAATGGCGACCTTATCTGTTAGGGCAGACTTTTGTGGTCAAAACCGACCACCAAAGTCTAAAGTTTCTGCTGGATCAAAGAGTAGGCACTAATATGCAGCAAAAATGGATTTCTAAGTTGATGGGGTACGACTTCCTAATCCAGTATAAGAAGGGTAAGGAGAACGTTGTGGCCGATGCCCTTTCTCGACAAGAAAGCTTTGAGGAAGTGACAGTGGCTATGTTATCACTACCAAGTTGGGATTGGGTCACAGAAATTCAGCGTTTATATGGGGCCGATCCAACGACACAGGAGCTGTTGCGGAAGTACCAAGGTGATGACTTGAACAGCCCCTATGCAGTTAGAAATGGAATCATTTTTTACAAAAGCAAGATGTATATTCCAGGGGACAACTCATTTATTAACAAGCTGTTGAGCTTGTTGCATAGCAGCCCCATGGGGGGGCACTTGGGCTTTGACAAGACCATTCACCGCGTACAAAGAGAGTTTTATTGGCCAGGCATGAAAAATGATGTGAAAAGTTTTTTAAAAGCTTGTTATGTGTGTCAGGTGGTAAAAGTGGATAATACTCTTCCAAGTGGGCTTTTACAGCCCTTACCCGTACCATCTCGACCATGGGCTGAAATTACCATGGACTTCGTGGAAGGCTTACCAACCTCAGGGAGGTTCAATACATTGTGGGTCGTTGTTGACAGGTTTATAAAATACGCTCATTTTGTGCCCTTGTCCCATCCCTATACAGCTAAGGGGGTGGCCCAACTTTTCATGAAGCACATTTTTAAGTTACATGGCATGCCTACTTCTATTGTATCGGATAGAGATCCCACGTTTACAAGCAAATTCTGGACTGAACTCTTTACCTTACAGGGCGTTCAACTAGCCTTTAGTACTGCCTATCATCCTCAAACGGATGGGCAAACCGAGGCTGTTAATAAGTGGGTGGAGAATTATCTAAGAAGCTATGTATTAGACAGACCTAAAGAGTGGGCACTATGGGTCGAACTTGCAGAATGGTGTTATAATTCCAGTCAACATGCATCTCTAAAGATCTCTCCTTTTGAAGCACTATATGGTTATGCACCCCCTAAGCTATGCAATTACATTAAAGGCACGGCAAGAGTAGAAGAAGTGGAGCTGACCTTGCAAAACCGAGAGCAACTATGGCACCTGTTGAAGCAAAATTTAGTCAAGGCTCAGGAAATGATGAAAAAATACGCTGACAAGAAAAGAAAGGAGAGACACTACCGTGAAGGGGACTGGGTCTTCTTGAGGCTGCAGCCCTATCGACAGTCATCACTCATCCAAAGAAAAAATCTCAAACTGTCACCACGTTTTTATGGGCCCTATCAAATAGAGAAAAAAATCGGTGAGGTTGCATATCGACTGAAATTACCCCCTTCATCACAGATCCATAACGTGTTTCATGTTTCTCAACTAAAGCCGAAAGTGGGTCAGCACATTAGCCCCATCACTACACTACCTCCAGTTGATAAAAATGGAAGCTTGAAGCCAGAACCGGAAGAAATATTAAACCGAAGGATGAGAAAAGTGAACAACAAACCTCTCGTGGAACTATTGATCCGATGGCATGGAGGAACGACGGAAGAAGCTTCGTGGGAGCCTTGCCATGTCCTTTGTTCAAATTTTCCCCACCTTGTGGGCAAGGTTTTGTGAAGGGGAGGGGAGTTGTCACACGGCGCCGACAAACATGAGAAGACAAACCTGGGTTGTTGTTGAAGTGAACCCTAAGTCGCGTATATTTCCGTATCTTCACGTCTGAAGCTTAGTGTGAAGGCTTTGGGAGCCATGGGCCTTGTAGTTTGAAGAATAAAGATAGCACCTGGGTCGTGGACCATGAGGCCGTAGGCCTTATTTGACATTTAGTTAGTTTTCAAGTGGCCTTGGGCCCAGTTATATTAAGGGCATTATAGTATTTTCATTTTATTAGTATATGAGTCTGTTGTGAGGAGTAGAGAGATTATTCTAGAAGATTTTACTGTTCACGCTGTTTGGAGGAGCTTCCCCTCGAAGAGAGCATTATCCCTGTCATTTTACAGATCTGATTCAATACAAAAATACTATCCATTACACAAATATTCTTCTCAATCTTAGATATTGTTACAAATGTATCCCAAAAAGTGTTAAGACATTTTCCGTTGATTCTTCGACTTCAAAGATTGTTTACGTCCAAATTGACTAGGAAAAATATGTCTTGGCATTACACAGAAAGAATCCAAAATGAAAATTTCCTCTCGCATCCTGCTGATTTCTTACAATGGAAGAAATTTGATGTCGAGTATCCATGGTTTGTCAAAGAACCTCACAATGTACATCTTGGTTTAGCAACGAATGGTTTTAATCCATTTGGCAACATGAACACTTCTCATAGTAACTAGCTTGTCATATTAATATCCTATAACTTGCCACCTTGGAAGTGTATGAATGATCAATATTTTATGATGGATCTACTGATACCAGGGCCAAAGTCACCAGAAAATGAATTAGATGTATATTTGCAACCACTGATTGCAAAGTTAAAAGAGTTGTGGGATCAAGGTGTCAGTACATATGATGTGGCCTCGTCGCGAGAGTTCAAAATGCATGTTGTAGTGATGTGGACAATAAATGATTTCCCAATATATGGAAACTTGTCTTGGTGGTGCACAAAAGGTAATATAGCTTGTCCTGTTTGCAATAAAGATACACAGTCTTAGTGGTTGACAAATGGTAGGAAATTATGCTTCATGAGACACCGTCGATATTTACCACATGATCATAGATGTCGTTCAAATAGAACGATATTTGATGGAAGGGTTGAGCACAGGTCATCACTGCCAGAGTTTTTTGGGAATGATATTATAGTGCAATTGAAGATGTTTTAGAAAATAGATTTGGTAAAAATGCAAGAGTTTGAAAGAGAAAACGACAAGCATCTGAGTTTGTACCCTCATTCATTTTTTGATATAATGGTTCATTTGACTCTGCAGCTATCTCGTGAGGCTTTAGTCGTTGGCCCGGTTCAGTATAAATGAATGTATCCTATTGCACTATTTTTGGGAAAACTTAAACGATCTGTGGGGTATAAAGCTCATACGGAAGATCCAATTGCAGAGTCATACATTGATAATGAGTGATATACCTTTTGTTCAATGTATTTCCATGAGGTTGATACTAGATTTACAAGACCAGATCAAAATTATGAAGGTAAACAAATGGGAGTCTCATCGACATTTACCGAATTTTCTCAAACCATACGTCCCATAGTTGCACAAGGGGGCTATGACCTATGTGGATGAGACTTTAAAAGAGTTTGACGATATGTCTTGAATAATTACGTAGAGATTGACCAATACTTGAGGTTAATGATGATCCTCTAAATCAATATTATCTTTAAGCTCATGTATAATAATATAGTATAACTTTATAAAAATTAATAATGAACATGAACATGCGTAGCGAACATATACAACTACTTCTCACGAATGGTGTAACTGATGTAGAAAAAAACGCACGAAGAGGAATTCGCCTCGTGGTTTGAACATACAGTATTACTGTAAAGCCCCATCTTATAATATGAACTTTATACCACTAAACTCCACTTTTTTTCTATCTAACATTTATATAACTATAATAATATTTATTGATGTAACTTATATCGAAATATAGTGAAAATTCAGAAGAAATCTCAACAGAACTTATGCTCTGGCACTTGGTCCGTCCAGACGGGCCATTTAATACTTAGGATGTTTGGTACATGTATATAGATTTTACACAGCTAACACAGAACGATATAGGAAAACTCAAAATTGTGAGGTCGTAGTCGAAGGAAGCCATAGGGATGATAACATTGACTTCTACGAAATTGTATAAGATATCATAGCATTAAAGTACGTGGGGGGATATATAGTCTGGTTGTTTAAATGTAATTGGTGGGATGTCTCAAATCCTAGGTTGGGAGTGCGTAATAATGAATATTTTATGAGTGTCAATACATCTCGCACATGGTATGAGAACGATCATTTCGTTCTCATTTGCCAAGGGAATCAAGTTTTTTGCTTAGATGATCCGGAGTACGGGAACCCATGGCGGGTAGTGGAGAAGTTTGCACTAAGAAATGTATATGATTACATTCCAGAGGCAGACGAAGCACATGAAGAAGTTGATAGTCCAGCAAATGCAAAAGCCTATAAAAAAAAATGAATCAAACATTAATCAATTTGTTGATCTAAGCCTATATGACATGGTCCCATTACATAGAGAAGATGTTCAACCCAAAGTAATTGAGGGTGAAATGTCGGAAGAACATGAATCAACTGAAGTGTCAAGTGAGGATGAGGGCAACTGGTCCAACCAAACTGACAGTGAATGAATTTCAAATAGATATTTGTATAAGTATCATTGTGACGCTCCGACTCTCACATACGGAAATGCGGGACTCGTGAAGTCGGGATGATGACAACACTGATCACGCATCCCAACGATAAGCGCTAAGTGTGTGTACATGCAAAAAGTGTACAACAAAAACACAGCGGATAAAATAAATAAGTCAACTAAGTACTAGAATTTTAAATATAAGACTACCAAAATAAAAGTATTATCGAAAATGAGTAATGCTAGATGCAAGCCCCAAATAGACAAGTCTCATACAAGCCTTTTGTACAACGATGGGTCCCACTAGTAAAGAATATTTTTTTTACGCATTTTTAAGGTGGGGTCCACTTTTTTACAAAGGCTTGTACGAGGCTTGTCTATTTGGAGCTTGTACAAATCATTTCTCAAAAACATAATAATACCAAATACATAATTTAAAATGGGAAACAATTCCCAAACACGAGCGAGTGATCCCAAATCACTCATCCGGTGGAGCTAAATCCTCAGGCTTAACATCAGCATCTGCATCAAAATCTGCGATACCATAAAATAGTACCGCAGGGTAAGGAATACAACATGAGATGTGAATTTCAGTAAGTAATCACCCAAACAAACCAAGAGACAAAAATACAATAATGCATCCAACAAACATATGTGCACATGACAAAACACGAATGTGACCTAAAACCCCCATTTTTCACGAAAACGATTATTTTCCAACGCACGTGAAGAATCTCATTTGACCCAAAACACGCCATGTATAATATCTGCCATTTTCCCATAAAATAGCCCAAACATAAACCCACCATTTTTTCAGAAAATGGTGCTCGTAACCATTAAATCATAAACCACCATTTTACAGGAAAATGGCCCAACATAATCATTTATTGGACATTGTAGGTAGGAATCACAAGCGGGACTCTACCACCATTCCTGCTTACCATCATCCCTACCGCGTGCACTGTAGGCGGGAATTACAGGTGGGACTACCACCATCCTTGCAGCTCATGCTGTAGGCGGGAATCGTAGGCGAGACTACCACTATCCCTGCTTACCACCACCGTGTGCATTGTAGGGGGAATCACAGGCACGACTTTACCATTATTCCTACTTACCACCATCCCTACAATTCCTTTCCACACAAGGGGTATCAATCATAACATTGTAGGCGGGAATCACAGGCGAGACTCTACCACCATCCCTACAACTCACGCTGTAGGCGGGAATCGCAAGCGGGACTCTACCATCGTCCCTGCTTACCACCATCCCTATAGTCCCTTTTTCCTCTCTCTCAAACCATTCAATCCATTCATTTCAAACATACCCAAAATCATCTTTCACATGAAAACTCAGTTTTCATTCACAATACATGAGCATGCATGACATGATGCAATAAATGCTATGATGCCAAACACAACATAAATGCACACAAGCATAATTCAATTAAATAAACAACCCATCCTCACATCCAATCGATCCCCATACCATCGGACTCAATGTCCGGCACAACCAACCAGACTGCAGAAGATTTGTTGGTGCAAAAATATATTTAAATCTCAAGAAACTCTTTGGAAAATTACTTAAAGTGCTAAAATATAATTTTCTAAGGATCAAGGAGGTGCAAGAGGTGGCGACACAACAAGGTAATAGTGCAAAATGGACAAGGGTCGTGGGTCTCAAAAACTCAACTTTTGAACAGGGACAAACGAAGATTTGGAATGGCTAGGAAAGGGCTTAGAGGTGCAGGTGAGGCTAGTGGTGTTGGTCGTTGGCCATGGGTGGCGGCGTGGGCAGCGGTTCGAGGCCAAAATATCCAAATCAAGAATGTGGATGGAGGGGCTTCAAGGGTGGCGGATCATGGCTGAGGAAGGGTAGGTTAGGTAGCTGGGAGGCCGCTGGTGTTATGGTGAGAAGATGGTGGCAAACGGTGTAGGCACGGTGGCGCGGGAGAAAAATGAAGCTGCGGCTTGAAGCCGTGCGTGGGGGAGATTGGTGTCGTGGGAGGGAATGAAAACAGAGGGGGGTGATCACCGGTTGGTGGGGAGGATAATGGGAGGAGTGGTAACAGCAACGGGCTGCACACGGCAGTGGGCTAGGGGGAAAGCGCACGAAGAGGGAAACAGGGAGAGGGGGTCGCACGAGAGTTAGGGGAGGAAGAAAGAAAAATGAAGAAAAAGAAAGAAGAGAGCATCCTCAATGGATTAGCCAAAGTTAAAGGACATTTTTTATGAATGTAAGAGAAACTTGACTTTGGCTATTCCATTCACATAATTCTCCATATTGGAATAGCCATTTTTTCATTATATAACAATAAAATAATATAAGTTGAATTTGGCTTTGGTTATTCACATCAAATCTCCATATTAGATTATCTATTTATTCATTATATAGTAATGAGTAATTAATAATTTCAAAAATATCTAATTCTTTTAATTATTTTTAATTTTATTTTATCATATTTTACTATTCATAATATTATATATTAATTAGTAATCATATTCTAATAAATTATGGGTTAAAAAATTATATTTTTTCAATTTTCATTTAATGCTAGAAAATGATAAAAGAAAGGGAGAGAAATAATTGATATAAAATATATTTGATGTATGAACAATTACTTTCAAATTTGAAAATTATTTTGAAAGTGACTGTAGCTAAATCCATTGTGATGCCATTTTATGTTCTAATAGCTAAATCCTTTGAGAATGCTCTAAAAGAGAAAAATGAAAATAGAAGAAAAAGTAAAAGGGAAAAAGAAAAAGTGAGGAAAAGAAATGAGCTGGTATAGTCCTCACAACTTGGGTTACAAAATTAATCCAATAAAAATAACTTCAAAACAACGAGTTAAATAAAATAGTTTAAAAGTAGTGACTAAATAAAAATAAATTAATTAAATCCAACAATAAATTAATTTAAAATAAAGAGAAATTTAAATAATGAACAATAATTAATAACAAGAAAACACATTTAATTAACAGTTAAAGATCTTAAAATAATACCACGTAAATCATCTAAAATTTAAAACAAGAAAGCCCATAATCTTTAGAGATGCAATAATTACTTAGTCAAAATACACGTAAATACGAGGAATCACAATCATTCTTATAAATATCCATAACGTTTGTTTAAATAATAATTTAATACAATTTCAAACATATATGTCTCATAAACGCAAAGCAACATGTGCGCCACCCCCATTAATTACCGACTCCTCGTGTAGTTCACCTTTCATCAATAGTGGGCCAATATCACCAGACGGAGAATAAGGAATTTTCTCAAATTAAATACCTTATTTAATGCTCGATTTAAATAATATATTTCTATAAAATAAAA
Source organism: Juglans regia (assembly GCF_001411555.2). Classification (NCBI taxonomy): domain Eukaryota; kingdom Viridiplantae; phylum Streptophyta; class Magnoliopsida; order Fagales; family Juglandaceae; genus Juglans; species Juglans regia. Next base: position 4,190,310 of record NC_049907.1, read on the forward strand.
ATAATTTAATTAAAATATGTGCTTTAATTACTGTAAATATAGCTGTTGTAAGCTAGCGCCAAGATCGAGGCACTAAAATTGATATTCCTAATGATCACACCAATGGCTCCAGAGATTCGACAGCGTGACTTGCTTCTTATGTTGGTACACTTACTTGTATATATGCACTGATGGCTACATCCTCTTGAGCGAATGTTCCCCAAGACGTGAAAGACTACATCAAAAATCGTTGTTTGGTAATAATCTACATCCCCAAGAAACTAGGTATAACACGTTAATTTAAACTTACTGTGTGTTTATACTAATTGTTTATAATTTTTGAAAGGACGAGTTTGAACTTAATTTTGACCGACTAGAGGATCGACAAACGGTTAAGGAACTGATGTCGAATGCATTTTGGAGATACAATGGTCAATGGCATGCACACTGTCAGAAGTTTAGTACTACAACAGAAGCGTGCCAAAATCCATTCCATGCAATGCTACCAAACGAATGAGAGAAGGTTTGTGATATGTTTGAAGATCCTGTTTATTAGGTAATTTCGCTGCTATCTTTTTTTAATAGTATATGATAAATGTATTCAACATATAGACATAATATATTTTTTTTTAGCAACAGAGTATTGTGAACAATACAAATAGATCAAATTTAACGATACACCATCATGCGGGTTCTCAATCTTTTCATCGTTTGTCTAATAAAATGGAAAGTTCTTATAATCCCCGTTAAATACTAACATATAATACACTTTTCTGATTTAAGTTTTAATATAGATTTTCCTTTTGCAGAAAGAAGAAAGTCGTACTGACTATGATCTGACCCAATTGTATGCTAAAGCACATAAAAATTGTGATATATTTGACCCAGTCTCAAAGTAGAGGCAAATTATGTAAGTTTAAATTTCTTTAATTCCATTGTCTAATAATATTTTTGTTACTTATACTAATTTTAATGTTTTTGTTTTTGTAGGACAATATGATTTCTCTTAAGGAAACTGATGCGGATCCATCTGATGAATCATCTATCGACGATGCTCAGATCTTTTCTCAAGTTCTTAGATCACATTCTGGATATTTGAGGGGCTTAGGACTTTGCGTGAAGCCATCATCAACATTATCATCATCTTCTCGAGCTAGATCGATTGACGACATGACTAAAGAATTGAAGGAAGTAACACATGATTTAGAACGATTGAAGTCCAAGGAAAAATAGTTGTTGACCCGATTAGATCAAGCAGCAGATTTTGAGCCAAGAAGAGAGGCTGCAGTTGAATAACCAAAAAATGTTTGAACAGTTCCAGTCAATCGTGATGTCCAAGAAACTCTATGCCACTACCACAATTTTAAAATTTATTTTTTCTTTAATTGTCTTTCTATTATGATGTTCCAAAACATTTGAACCATTATGATGTTTGAATTAAAATTTGTGTAATATTATCATGAGATTTTTAATTAAAATCTTTTCTGTATGATTAATATTGTTCGAACTGTAAATAACATGTTTGAACGGTTAATTATCATTTATAAATCCATTCGAACAAGAACAGACGCATTCAAACAAAAATTAACCCATTCAAACGACAACTGAGAAATACAGTCTGTACGTTCATTCAAACAATAAAATATTTGTTCAAACAACATTTATATGCGAAACCTCGTTTGAACAGAAAGAATTTAAAAAATAAACAGTTGGTTCAAACGGATATAATTTATGTTCGAACACAAGTTATTTGAAAATTTGTTTGAACACATAAAATCTATTCGAACACTCTGTCCATTCGAACAGGTTCAAATATGGTCATTTGTTCGAATGAAAATTTCTTTTAGTTTGAAAGGTAAGTGTCTGTTTGAACTGAACATTATTCTTTTCGAGCAACTTATTGAGATGAAATTGGTTCGTCTAAAAAAAATACCGTTCAAACAGTTTCGACTAGTTTGGCCCAATTTCGTCCTTCAAAATGATTATTTGGGACAAAAATTTTCATCTACAAAACCTTTTCAGGCAGGCTTTTTGAGATAAAATAAGACGAAATTTTTTTCATCTCTAAAAATAATTTGGGATGAAATTTAGGTTTTATGAGAATTTTTTTTTTTTTACTTCAAAAAATCCAATCTCTTGCATTTACAAAATCTTAAATAGCTAGACCGTAGGTGAAAAAATAAACAATAGGGCACTAATTGTATACAGTGGATAATTACGTGTCAGGTAGATCCAGAAGTACTACTTGATGATCATACTTTAGTTAATAAAAAACTGTGGCGCATTAATCTAAATATTTTTGAATACTGAAAAGCTTGTTGGAAGAAGTGCATGGATTAAACAAGCTGATTAGAAATCAAGACTAAGAAAGTTGACTATATATACAGATTTGCGGGACCAAATATTGGTACTTAAAAAATAAAAAAAATTATTGGTACTTGACTTCCAGTCTATTACAATGTATTATTTCCACACATATTCAAGTGCAAAGACTAGGAAAGTAGATAGACGCAAGCCGTGATTCACGGATGCTGGTCTGGATGATGTTGTGGCTTGATTTCAATCAGCTTCCTATTGTACAGTATCTCGATTCATTACAGCTTGCTCCTTTGACTCTCTGTCAATATTCTTTAATTTACAGCGTTGATCAGAGTTTCAAATATACAATAGAATATGATATGGATCCATCTCAAATTACATGCACTTCAAGCCTCATCAGTCATGATCCAATCCAAATTCTAGTCCCCTAATTTGCTTTTTCGAGTGACTTAGCGTCTAACCAATTGCAGCACATAACACGATAATATTAAAATGGAGTCGATCACCAAAAATCTCATTTATAGTCTTTGGCGCCGTAGTTGTGGGGTCATTTGAATAACTTTCAACAAAATATTGTGATAAGAGTTCTTCTATTCTTCGATTTAAAAATCTTACAATATCACACACTTGTTAAAGAAAAGCAAATAGGCGGTGATGTAGAGCTTCTGATTAAATTTTTTCTTGTGCTAAGGACGTATAAAAGCCCCATCCCAAATTGCACTTAAGCCTCAGTCAACTAATCCCCTACAAGGCTGCAACTACGTCTTACGGCTCCAAATTCTAATTAATGATCCCCTAATTTCTACTCATTTTTAACAGTGCTTAGCTTAGATCGACTAACTGGACCCCGGCGAGATAGCTTTCTTAAGGATTGGCTGTCCTACTTACCATGCTTTCCATGCCTGATTGGTCGAGTGACTCGCGTCTGTTTTGGGCCATTTGAATCCCCAAAAATTTCATTAGTCTTTGCCGTAATCCGTAGGTCATTTGAATGACTTTTAGCAAAATTTTAGGATCTTGTGATAAGGATATGAGTAATAATATATGTATAACATTTTTTGATAATTTTGTATATAATTGTATTTTAAAATGAATATATTTATATAAATTGATATTGCTTTTATAAATTATTTTATAAAAATACTCTTAATTTAAAATATAATTATATAAAAAATTATAAAAGAATTGTATTTCTATCATTTCCTCAATATTGAACTAGGAATGGGGTTTTAGAGTTCTCCTCTCTCTATTTAGCTTAACCAAGTAAAGGCTCCTTTCCTGCTGTTGTGTAGGGTGGTGTTGGGTAGAGGTTTTTTCCTTGCTGTTGTGTAGGGTGGTGCTGCGAGGTGGTGCTGGGTAGATGTGTCTTTCCCTGCCGCAGTGTAGGGTGGTGTTGTGAGTGAGTAACTTAGGTGTTCTCCCTTCCTTAGGGAGGCCGTGTCTGGTGGTTTCCATCCAAAGAGGATGGTGGAAATTTTGAGTAACTTGTGTGAGAAACTATCTCTCAAGGGGGAAGAATCAAAGGAGGTGTTTGTGGATACTGAATTGCTGGGAGACATGATCGCACGAGTAGAGCAATGCTTGTTTATTAAACTATTCATGGATCATCACTATAACACGGAAGCCTTCAAACAGACCATGAGGCTTATTTGGAGACCTGGTAAAAGTATCAAGTTCATAGATCTAACACATGCAATCATGCTCGTGGATTTTGAGGAAAACCGGGACCAGGAGAGGGTACTACGGGATGGCTCGTGGACTTTTGACAAACAAGTGATTCTCATGAAGGAATTTGAAGGACAATTACTGGTTCACGAGATTATTTTCAAAGAAGCCTCATTCTAGGTTAGGGTGTATGACCTACCCATGATGGCATCTAATAAGTATGTGGGAAGGCGTATAGGGGAAGCGTTGGGCAGGGTACTCGAAATTGATCTGGACCAAGATGAAATGGTCTGGGGGGAGTACATGCGCATTCGAGTGAGTCTTGATATCAATAAACCTTTGTTGCAATGCGAGAAAATTGCTCTTGGGGCTCAAAGAGAGTGTTGGGTGCAGTTTGCTTACGAACGACTACCAGATTTCTTCTATCACTGTGGCCATTTGGGGCATGGCCATCAGGATTGTGTGAGTTGGGAAGACTGTAAAACTACTGACCCCGAGGTCACCTTCTCATATGGGCAATGGTTGAGAGCAGTGTTGTCGTCTGGGTGGGGCGGTGAACGAAGTCAGTTGAACCAACAAAGTCATGCTGGTAGTGGCTTGGCAAAGGATAAGGATGAAACGAGAAAAAAGGGCACTACTGCGGGTTTAAAGGAAGAAAATGCAGAAACTCCAAATGGCAAACAATACCCAATGAACGGGGATTTAGGAGTTAAGACCCCGAAAGAAATTGATCTTTAGAAGTAGTTGTTACCTGATTGGAATGTGGAATTGTGCTCAAAAACAGGGGAGGAACAGGAGATTCAGGTTGAAGAGGAGACTAACGACTATATAGCTAACGATGTCGTCTCATACAATAGTAAAAGTTTCGAGCCTATCAAAAGACAAGGGTATTGCCTTGGGCTTGCCCAAAACATCAGCCCGCCCTCCTGTTTGGCCCAATTTGAAGCGTCGGGACCATAAGCCAAAGCCCAAGCAAGACTTGAAAATGGTTAAGAAGGATGCAAAGGAAGTAACAGCTAGGAACTCAAAGAGGAGGGAATCACTTTTACTGGAAGAAGGTGATATCAGAGCTTCGAAGAGACAGTCCTTAATCTTACCTCAGGGTTTGGGAGAGGATGTGGTGACAGATGTAGCGGCGGTGGCTGAGAATCACCCCCGCCGAAAACCATGAAGTGCTTATGCGGGCTTGGGAACCCACATGGATTGCATACTCTTCTTGATCTTATCAAGAAGGAAGATCTCGAAATTTTCTTCCTACAGGAGACAAAGGTTAACTTTAGGTTTATGGAAAGGTATAAGCCCAGATTGAGATTTACTTTCTGTTTAACAGTAGATTGTCAGGGAAGAAGTGGAGGATTGGCTCTCATGTGGAAACCCGAGGTAAACCTACAAATCATAAACTACTCTTCCCATCATATTCATGCTTTGATTAAATGTTATGTGGAACATGGAAGGGATTAGATGTTCTCTGGCATTTATGGTCATCCTGTCACAGCTAGTAGACATGAAACTTGGGGTTTATTGCGCCAATTGTATAACTCAGCAAGATGCCCCTGGTTACTCATGGGGGACTTCAATAAGATTTTAGAGCCAAATGAGAAATGGGGAGGAAACAGGAGACTTGAGGGACTCATGAAGGATTTTCGCTCTACAATCCTTGATTGTAATCTGCAAGATTTGGGATTCAGTAGGGGACCCTACTTTACTTGGTGTAATGGCAGAGAGGGAGAAGAGAGAATATGTGAAAGATTGGATAGATGTCTAGCATCTCCTGAGTGGGTGGAGGCTTTTCCTAACTTTGAGGTTACTCATGGATCTGTATCATACTCAGACCATCCACCCATCTGGCTTAACACTAAAGGTGCCTCACAGCAGGACAGAAGAAAGAAAATATTCAGATATGAATCAATGTGGGTGGGGCATAAAGAGTGTGAAGAAATCATAAAACGTGTGTGGCAAGACGTAGCAGGTAATGGGAACATGGCTGAGGCCATGAGAAGAGTTAAGGAGTGCAGTAGCAAGCTAAACAATTGGAATCGTACCTGTTTCCGTTTGGTCCATAAAAACCTAGCCTCATCAAAGGAAAAATTACAAACATTTCAGGAAGTAGACCCTAACTGTGAAAGACCTGAGGGTCTCAATACTGCCAGGAAAGAAGTCCAACTCTGGTTGGAAAGAGATGAACTGCTGTGGAAGCAGAGGTCGAGAGTTTTAAGGCTGCAAAGTGGGATAAAAACTCTAAATATTTTCACTCTAAGGCCTCACAGAGGAAAAAAATGAACTATATAGCAAAACTTCAAGATAGTGAAGGCCAGTGGAGAGAAGGAGCAAGAAGGGACATACTAATAATTGATTACTTCAAAACACTCTTTTCATCCTCCTCAGAAAGGGCACCAATGTTTTAGAGGGGATGGAAAGCAAATTCACTCCTGAGATGAATTTGGAGTTGGAAAGGGAGTTTGCAACTGAAGAAGTGACTTATGCATTGAACCAAATGGACCCTAACAAAGCCCCTGGCCCTGATGGTATGTCCCCTATATTTTATTATAAATATTGGCATGTCATTGGTGGTGATATTGTTGTAGCAGTCCTTAATGTTCTGAATATTGTTGTATTGCCTGAGGGCCTTAATCATACTTTGTTAGTCTTAATCTCTAAAAAGAAGAATGATATTCATGTTCCTGATTTTAGACCAATTAGTTTGTGCAATGTCATGTACAAATTAGTTTCTAAAGTTATAACCAATCGACTCAAAAGAGTTCTTCCCACCATTATTTCTGCAACTCAGTTAGCATTTGTACTAGGGAGACTAATCATGGATAATATTCTAGTAGCATATGAGCTTGTGCACTTCCTAAAATAGAAAAGAAAGGGGAAGAAGGGGTTCATGTCTAAGGCTTATGACAGGGTCGAGTGGGATTTCTTAGAAAAGATCATGCTCAGGTTAGGGTTGAGTAGCAGTTTGGTGGGACTCATTATGAAGTGTGTAAAGTTAGTCTCCTTTTCAGTAATGATAAATGAAGTGCCTACTAGTCCCATTATACCTTCTAGAGGACTTAGGCAAGGGGACCTTTGTCCCTTTAACTATTCTTATTCTGTACAGAGGGCCTTATTAGGTTGCTAAGACAAGCTGACGAAATCCAGACAGTGCCAGGGATCAAGCTGTGTAGGGGAGCTCCTCAAATTAATCATCTACTATTTGCAGATGATTCAGTCATCTTCTGTAAGGCAAAGGTAGATACAAGTACAAATATCCAGCATCTATTGCATAAATATGAATTGGCATTAGGACAAAGAATCAATAAAGATAAAACGTCAATGTTGTTTGGTAAAAATGTATCAAAACCTGTCAAGAGGTGCATCTTATCAATGTTGGGGAATCAAAGACAATAGCTTTTGCTAAAATTCGAGGGAAGAAACTGCAGGGCTGGAAAGAGAAGTTCCTATCTATAGGTGGAAGAGAAATCTTGATCAAGGCAGTGGCTCTTTCAATCCCATCCTATACAATGAGATGCTTCAAGCTACCAACAAGTTTATTTAAAGAATTGGAGAGGCTCTTGGCTTAGTTTTGGTGGGGACAAAGGGCTGAGGAGAGAATCACTGTTACAAATGAAATCAGCTTTGTGAACCAAAAATTAAAGGTGGTATGGGGTTCAGAGATTTGAAATGCTTTAATTTTTCTCTACTTGTTAAACAAGCATGGAGGGTCTTAAAGAATGAAGAGTTCCTTCTACATCAAGTTTATAAAGCTAAGTACTTCCCCCACTGCTCATTCTTTGAATCAAAATTGGGCTTCAACCCATCTTAGGCATGGAAAGGGATATGGGAGGCAAGGAAGATCCTGTTGAAAGGGTATCAACTGAGAATTGGGAATGGGAACACTGCTAGAATTTGGGAGGACACCTGGGTACCAGGACATCAAGCTTTAAAGAATGAGATGATTCTCTGTGAAGGCACTAACATGTCAGTAAAGGTTGCAAGCGTAATTGATAGACACATGAGGTGGTGGGATGTTCAATAGGTTAGAGCCCTCTTCAATCCAAATATTGCTTCTGATATTCTCAAAATTGTGCTAAGCCCTAGTAGGTATAAAGTTGTATGGTTTTGGAGACATGAGAGGAATGGAAATTTTAGTGTGAAGAGTGCATACAGATTCATGACAGCCTTGGAATCACAAGACTCGCTAGAAAACTCTACAAGAAATGATGATAAGAAGTTATGGAAATCTTTGTGGAAAATGCATATCCTTCAAAAGATTAAGATCTTTGAATGGAAGGCTTGTAAAGATGGGTTACCTACTAAACATAATTTGTACAAAAGAAGGTTTGTGGAATTTGCTAAGTGTGATTTTTGTGGATCCCATAATAAAGATCTCACTCATGCACTTATTAGTTGTCCTGATATTCTTACTACTTGGAACATGTTTATGCCTGCAATAAGTACTATTAACCCTATTGATTCTATTAGAGGTGTAGCTAGACAGTTATTGAACACAAGTGACTTATCACAGCTGGAAAGATTCTTTCTCATTGCTTGAGCTTTCTAGTATAAACAAAACAAGTTGATTTATGAGCAATCAAAAGAGAATCCTGAAGCTGTTATCAATCATGCTTTGAGTCTTCAGCATCCAACTTTATCTATCAGTAACATTCCAGGTTTGAAACCTACTCCTTGTTGGAATGCTCCTCCATCCTGTTTTTTTAAACTCAATGTGGATGGGACAATGTTCTATGACTATCAAAAAGTAGGTGTGGGGACTGTGGTTAGGGATGAACATGCTATGTTTATAGTATCGGAAGCTGAATTAGTGGAATTACTTGCTATGTTTAGAGGTTTGCAATTCAGCTCTCAAATGGGTTTTTCCAAGATAATCCTAGAAAGTGATAGTCTAATCTTAGTGGAGGACTTACAAACAGAAGGGGAGTCATTATCAGCATTAGGAAACCTATTTTCTGAGGTGAAGAGAATGCTTCATCAGTTTCAAGAGTTTAGGGTACAACATATTCCATGCATGGGGAATCAAGTCGCTCATTTCTTAGCAAGACATGCTTGGAGAGCACAAGATGTGGAAATGTGGATGCATTCTTTTCCTTCTTTTATTGTTCAACATGTTTGGTTGGACAATTCTCATATGTAATTTCAGAGTTATTATATGAATGAATGAAGTCTTTTATCAAAAAGTATTGAACTAGCCCCGTGTGGATAGATGTTTATGCAGACGAAAATACTACCTGTTGGTCGAAGTGGAATGATATATCCACAATCGTTTTTTGTAATGATATATCCCCAATCATTTATTATTATTTTTTTTTTTACAATCATGTTTTAAATTATGGACATTTATATAACTTAACTGATGTTATTTTTGTAAATTATTATCTTCTACAAGTAGTACTAGTATTGGTAGTGCTAAATCAGGAAACAGAATCGCTTCTAAGCGGTCAGGCCAATTTTCCTCAAATAACAGCCTTCCTATTATATGCTGCCACCTCAGAAATTACACTAAATTAAAGTTACACTCGTTCACATTGGAAAGAAATGGCAAACAAACAGGAAATTGATCTCCTCTTCATGATAGGAACCTCAACTTTGTTGTGCTTCCAATTTCACCACCGAGTAGAGTTCCATCGCCAGCAGCTATGGAAGACCAAGAAATGCCGATGGTTACAGCTATGCGGAGACCAAGAAATGCTTTCATCCGAATGACAAATGAACAAGATTTCTTGAAAGCACTCTCTCGTGAAACTTGTGAGGTTAATGGGGTTCAGTATTGAGCTTGTCATTGGAAACCAGATTTCAATGAAGATGAGGAACTATCGTTGGTCCCAGTTTGGATAGTGCTGCCTGGTCTTCCACCAAATTTTTATCATGAATCTTTTCTAAAGATTTTAACTGCTCCGATTGGTCGATACATTAGAAGAGATAATCCAACAAAATGTGCAACTCGCACGGATGGAGCACGTTTATGCTTGGAGATGGATGCATCAAAAGAGCCGATTTCTTATTTTTGGATTAGGATGCCAGGGTTGGGATGTAAGCAGGAAATTATTTATGAGACTCTTCCAGCGTTCTGTTCCAAATGTAAAAGTTCAAGGGCATAACGCACGTACATGTAGATTGAAGAATCGGATAGATGGAGAAAAGATTTGGATACGTAAGAATGTAAAAGATACTGAAGAAAAAAAAACAGAGCAACAAGCGGAACCAAATGATGATTTAGATAAAGGCAAGGGATTGATGATGATGGACGTAGGAATGGAACAAGGAAATACGAGTGCACAGTTAGTTTCACCTCAGGTCAACAAAGGGATTGTGGTGCAAAGCATTAACAACAGGATCTGGGTGAAAAGGAGGGTGAGATTCAGGATAATTTGGAGGGACAAGAAATGAATGTTAGGTTGATTGAAGAAAATGTACTATCAGGTAAGGTGTATCATGTAGAGGAGATAGAAGAAGAAGAAATAGATGGAACGAAAATGAATGGTACTATGAATTTGGAAGGGGAGGGGTTGCCGGAAGTGATGTTTGCTGAAAATGTAAACAAGGAAAATTTGGAGAGTGATTTGAATTTTGAAAAGGGAGTAGAGCAGATAGTTTCAGACTTGGAACTAGAAATAATACCAGAGGAGAATCTTGAAAAGAATAATTGTATGGAGGATACTGTCTCTGAACCAGATACAGACTTAAATGTGGAAAATTTCTCTAAACAAAAAGATTATGCTTTGGACAATGAGGGTGCTGATATTAAGAGAAAAGGAGCTAGGAAAACATTCCAAAAGGTTAGGAGTTCAAATCGGGTGATTTCCCAGCCAAATAAATTTTTATATGATTGGTCCAATTTTATCATGGAATGTTAGAGGGTTTGGAACTTCTAGAGGTCGATTAAAAAATTTAGTTAGGAAATTAAAACCGAAAATTGTTGCTTTAATGGAACCTTTTGCTTCATCGGATAAGGTGCAGGATGTTATACGGTTTCTACACATGGATAAGTTTATTACTAATGATGGGGAGGCTGGTAAGATTTGGGTGCTTTGGCAAGATGATATTTCAGTTCAGCCGATTTTATGTAAAGAACAATATATTTTAATTCGTGTTGGTGATGGAGATACTACTTTCATTTGCTGCTTTGTTTACGCCAAATGTAATATGGTCGAAAGGAGAGAAGTGTGGGAGTCCCTCAATGGTCAAACACTAGGAAATGAACCTTGTATTGTTGTAGGTGATTTCAATATTATAAGGGAAGATTCGGAACGTCGAGGTGGTAGACCATGTCCGAGAATGGCAATGGAGGATTTTAATAATTGGATTGAAAATTGTGGTTTAATGGACATGAAGTCGTCGGGAAGAAGGTTTTCTTTTTTTTTTTTTTTTTTTTTGAACATAATACTACTTTCATTAACAACAAGAGTTAATCATTACATAATTTTTCCAACATAATGTCGCTAGCTATAATCATAGGACAGTCCTCCATCCAAACCATCTCCTCTCCAACATTAAAGGCTAATCTAGCAAGTTTGTGAGCAATGTTGTTTGCCTCTCTATACACAAACCGTATATCCCAATTCATTCTCCCAGCCATTACTCTCCTCACATCCTCAATTATACAACCATAGACAGCTCCTATTTCATCCCCATTTCTTGTTGCATTCACTATTAATTGTGAGTCTCCTTCTAACATAACATCAGAGAAACCCATTTCACTACAAAAGATTGCTGCCCTCCTTAGTCCGAGAGCTTCAGCTACATTTGGATTGCTGTTATGAGAAAATCTGGTGCAGAGGCAGGCCAGAACATCCCCGTTTGAGTCCCTAACCACCACGCCTATTCCAACACTATTGTTCTTTGCATCCACAGCAGCATCCCAGTTAGCTTTTATCATTGATCCTTCTGGCTTTTCCCATTTAGTCATCCTCCTGTCTGTATTACTTCTCATTTGAGTTTTCTGTAGCTGGTCCTGGGCCATCTTATATTCCTCTAGTCCCTGCATAGCAGCACAAATGATATCTTTCGGGTGATCAAATTTTTTCTCAAATATTAGAGTGTTTCTTCTCATCCACAACTTCCTCATGATACATGCTACCAATTCCACTTCCTCTATCTTCAATTTTGCATTAATCTTTCCCCACAGATCTACAAATTCAGGCTCTGAAACGCCCCATTTATGCACTGGGCTATTACCTTCAGACCACACATCTGATGCAGCTGGGCAAAATTGGGCAAAATTGGACAGAGGGTTATTAAATGCTAGTTGCTTGACAAGATTCCCAAATGTGAATAACAGCTATTTATCGAGATCAACATCAGATCATTCGCCAATGTTTATTCAATTTCAGTCAGAACTTTTTTTGTATGGACCTTCTCTATTTCGGTTTCAACAAATGTGGATAGAGCATCCAGATTTTCATGAGTTTGTGGGGAGTATTTGGAAAGAGGAAGTGGGCGGAATGGGACTTCTGAAGTTGGCTTTTAAACTTAAAAAATTAAGAGGTGCTTTGCGTGAGTGGAATAAGTGTATCTTTGGAAGAACCGAAGCTCATATAAAGGGGTTAGAAATCCAAATTGAGGAATTTGAATCCGAGCTACAACAGGAATGGGACCCGAGGATCGAACAGGAACTTGTGCTTAAAAATATGGAATTAGCTAATTGGCGACGTCGGGAAGAAACTAGATTGGCTCAAATGGCAAAAGTTAAATGGTGTGCGGAAGGGGATCAAAATTCATCTTTCTTTCATGCGTATTTATTTTATAAAAGCAAAAAAAGAGTCACGGAAATGAGGCTTCAAGATTGAACATATTTGAGATCTCCTGAGGAGATCCATTTAAGTGCAGTAAATTATTTCTCTAATTTTTTACTAAAAGAAGGTCAGGACAGTTTGCCGGATTTATCTCATATTATATCGTCCGTTATAACATTGGAGGAAAATGAGGCAATTGGTGCAGTTCCTTTGATTAATGAAGTGAAAAATGCTTTGGATTCCATTCCTTCTAATAGTGCGCTGGGGCCGGATGGTTTTAGATCGAGTTTTTTTAAGAGTGTATGGGACATTATTAAGATGGATATAATGGCAGTGGTGGAAGAATTTTTTAGAGGAGGTAAATGGTCGAGATTTTGTACTTCTTCATATGTGGTCTTAATCCCAAAAATGGACACGCCAACAGGGTTTGATAAATTTAGATCGATAAGTCTTTGTTCGGTGTTTTATAAAATTTGCTCAAAGGTGATTGTCAACCGTTTGGCAACTCTGCTTCCAAAAATAATTTCTGTTGAACAAGGTGCGTTTATTCCTGGAAGAAGTATATTTGAAAACATTAGTCTGACTTAGGAAATGGTCCATTCTATAAATAAAAAAATACATGGGGGAAATGTGGTATTGAAGCTCGACATGGCCAAGGCATATGACCGTGTTGAGTGGGAGTTCCTCTTGAAGGTGCTCCAATCTTTTGGGTTTTCTCCTGTAGTTTGTGGATTGATTAGGGAGTGTATTACTACGCCTTGGTACTCTATATTAATGAATGGTACGACGAAAGGATTTTTCAAAGGTGGTAGAGGATTGAGGCAAGGCGATCCTTTGTCGCCTTATTTGTTTATAATTTTACAGGAAGTCCTTTCTCGGCTAATAAAAGAAAAGGTGGCAGAAAAAAGTTTTAGACATTTCTCTCAACCTAGAGGTACGATTTTAGTCTCTCATCTAATGTATGCGGATGATGTGGTCATTTTCACTAATGGCGGTTGTCGATCAATTCGGTGTATTCTAAATATTTTGAATACATATGAGAAGTGGTCTGGTCAATTGATTAATAAAGAGAAAACTGCTATGTATTTCTCAAAAAAACTTCCGATGGCTAGAAGAAGGAATCTCAAAAGATTGACGGGGTTTTCAGAAGGTAAGTTTCCATTTAAATATTTGGGGGTTCTTATTGTTTCGGGAAGAATGAAAATTGGTGATTTGGAGGAGTTGGAGAATAAGGTTAAAAGAAAAATTAGTGGTTGGAAAATGAAATTATTATCGGCGGGGGGAAGAGTGATTCTATTGAGGCATGTTCTTGCTAGTATGGCGTTACATCAATTGGTAGTTTTACAAGTTCCAAAGTTAATTATTTCTTCATTAAATCGGTTAATGAGCTCTTTTTTTTTGGGGAGAAAGGGATGGAAAGGGTAAGAAAAAATTGGTTGCTTGGAGGAATATTTGTAAGCCAATAGAAGAAGAAGGTTTGGGTATTAGATCTTTTGATGAAATGCAAAAGGCTCTTCATTTAAAACTCGCCTGGAAATTGATGCATGAAAATTCTCTTTGGACAAACTTTTTTCGTTCGAAATATGTGGGGAATAAACCTTTGATGCTTCTGGATTCTCAAAAGGGTACAAGTTTTTGGCGGATGATTGTTAGAAGTATTCCTACAGTTTTGAGTAATTCTAAATGGAAAATTCGAGAAGGAAATGTATTTTTTTGGTATGACAAATGGCTGGATCAGGGGCCTCTTGCTGATAATTTTTTGGTGAGTGAGCAACCTCTTTTGAAAATTAAAGATTGTCAATTGGATAGAGGATGGGATATGGCTCGGTTAGAGAGGCTAGTGGGGACTGAGAATGCGGAGAGGGTACTAGAGGTTCTTGCAAATTGTAAGGAGGGAAGTGATTTGTTAATTTGGACTACAACTGAAAGTGGTAAGTTTTCAATAAAATCAGCTTGGGAATGTGTTCGAGTTAGAGGCCATAATTTTGAGGGGCATAAATGGATTTGGAATAGCATACTTCCAAAAAAGTTTTATGTCCTAATGTGGAAGGCATGGCATGGAGCTTTAGCAGTGGATGATAGAATTAGGAAAATTGGCATTCCTTTAGTCTCGAGATGCAATTGCTATAATCAAGGAAAATATGAAACTTTAAATCATGTTTTATTTGAAGGAGAAGTGGCTGCTGATTTGGAAAACAAACTGGAGTTATGCTTGGTCTACCGATTGGAAGAAACTGGTATGAAACCTGCCTTAGTTGGTTTTGGAGAGCTTCATATGCCTCTCAAATAGGTGTCATTTTGGGTGCATTACCTACTGTTATTTCGTGGAGGTTATGGACTAGAAGATGTAAGGCCCGTATGGAAGGGAAGCTTGAATCTGGTCAGGTAGTGTGGCAATCTATCAAACAGTGGGTAGGTGTAATTTGTCAAGGGTTTTCAAAGCCTAAGAAATTTACTCAGACTGACTTTTACATTCTTAATTGTTTCAATATACATCAAGTCCCAATCAAGCAAAAACAAATTAATTATATAGCCTGGTCTAAGCCGGCACAAGGCCGTGTGAAGCTAAACAGGGATGGAAGTAGTCTAGGGAATCCAGGTGTGTCAGGGGCTGGAGGTGTGATTCGGGACATGCAAGGAGCGCTGTTGTTAGCATTTTCAAAGAATCTTGGGTATGGTAATAGCACTTATGCAGAGTTACCAGCACTAATGGAGGGTGTTAAACATTGTAAAAATATGAATTTCGGTGTAATAGATAGTGAAATGGATTCTAAAGTGATTCTGTCATGGTTGGATAATAAAAGATGCGGCAGCTGGTATTTGGAGGATTTTTGGGAGGAATTGCAACTTTTGCTCACAAATATGGATACAAGGTTTATGCATGTTCATAGGGAAGGAAATGCGGTTGCGGATTGGTTAACTAGAAGGGGGGCAAGCGAAGGTGAAGTGGAATGGAAGAGTATGAGTGAGATCTCTCCTCTGTTGCGGGGTTTGATTAGAGTAGATAAATGGGGTCTTCCTTCAATTAGGCGGAAGAGCTAGATGGGTTTAAGTGGTGCGGAAGTGTTGCCAGTTCTGTGCAGTTTATGGGCTCTTCTGCTGGTTTTCCTTCGCGCAAGTACCTGATACGTGGAGGCGCGGTTCGGTTTTGTGTCTCTTTTGTTCTGGTTTTGCTTTTATAGGCAGGTTTTTGTTATTGTTAGTATAGGTCTGATGCTTTTAGGTGGTCTTGTTAGTTTGGTTTTGGTTTTGTTTAGTTGGATACATGGGATGGTTTTTTTGAAAATCCCGAGTGTCGGTTTTGTTACCACGGTTTTCCTCCGCCATAAGTGAGGGTTATTAATAAAATTGGGATGGGGTCACTATTGGACATGTGGCTTCCGACTCTTCTATAAAAAAAAAGTGTTCTCATAAAAAAAAAATGCATTTATGAAAATATTAATGCCTAAGACCTTCAAAAACTCGAGGATGATGAGTAAATCTGATTCATAAACCTCTTTTAAATTAAAGTTAAGAAAGTTTGCTCGACTAGGACGTCTCATGGTTCACCATGTAACCTAGCTGCGCATGTCTAGTGATAAGCAAAATATCATCCTTGCATGACAAAACCTCTCACGAGACGTTTAGCGATATTTTTGTGCAAGTTGCAGGAGTTTGCAAACTCACAATGACTTCAAAGTTTTATTTAATTTGAAAGCAAACTCTTTTAATACTTCCATCAAAGTAAATTGTGTTATATCATATATGCATCTTCTGTTAAGATATAAAATAAATAATAAAATGTACTTCTTTCCATTAATTTAAACTTTTAGGATAAGTGGTGATTTCACATAGTATCAAAGTAAAGGTCCTAAATTCGTACCCTAACTCTACACTCCTCCCCATTCAATTTTAAGCTTGTAAATGCATGCAGTCAGGATTTTTTTTGTTTTTTCTGGATGATATATTAAAGGAAGGGAAAGGGACCTAACAAAAATTGGTCCAATCCCATTATTTCACAAGCCAAGATATGGGCCACCAAAAGGGCTATTTTCAATTGCAGTTCTGGTTTGGTTTGCCTTTCGTAAGATATATATATATATATGTATGTATTTACTTATACATATATGAGTATATATACACTTAAGAGCTTATAGTTTGAATATATTATCTTTGCTTTGGATGGCGCATGTGAATTACTTAATTGCGTCATTTTAATAAGAAAGGGGTTGCTAACTTAAATGCCTTCTTGGCAATTGTGAGTATTTTTAGAATATGGATTTGAAGGAAAAGTATCCATCAAGACCGATGTCTACAGCTATGGTATAGTATTGTTGGAGATGATCACGAGGAAGAAACCCGCCGACGAGATGTTTGCTAGAGACTTTACTTTGAGGCAGTTGGTAAATGCATCCATCCCAGATAGAATGATGGAAGTTGTAGATGAAGGTTTACTAAGATTAGAAGATGGAAGAGACACCATTGCCTTGCAAAGTATTCTTTCGTTAATCATGGACTTAGGCTTGAGGTGTTCTGAAGAATTACCAGAAACAAGAATGGATATCAAAGATGTGTTGGTCAAGCTTAATAAAATCAAGTCAACATTTTTTTAGAACAGGAACTGGGATACTAGACATACTTGACCTTAATTTGTTTCGCATGTTTATGTCTTTTTAATCTCGTTAAGTAATTATGAGTGGTATATATGTAACATGTTTTTGTCAAAATTCATGCTTAAAGAAATGGCTTGAGACTCTACTCTTCTTCCATCTCAGTACACTTTTCATTGAGCTCATTTCCTTTATCATTTCCTTCATGCTCACCCAACATTATTTTGTTTAAATTATGTTTCTATTACTCTTCATTACCACAAAAAAAAAAAAAAAAAAAAGTATATTTAAGACCAAACACAGTAACTTTTTTACGTTGAAAATACAAAGTTGCTTGTGAAATTTCTTTAACCAGGAGAACCATCCTCAGATGGGTTGAAACTTGAAAGTGGTAGGTAATCTTTAGTAAAATTCTCAGATAAGCAAACAAAGAAAAGGAATTGAATTTGAAAAGAGTTTTAGAGAAGATATCAAAGCAAAGGAATCCAAAGTGAATGAGAGTGAGTATTGATCAATTTCTGATTTCCAAGTGACAAAGCGAAAGAAAGAGACAGAGAACACCGACTTGAGAAGAATGAGAAAATGGTCCTTTTATTCAAAGTTTACGAAATATTGGGAGTTTTTAGGGATTGTGTTGTTACATGCACAATTTATAGGGAAAAAATTAGAAGCATTACCAGTTCCAAATCTTGTATGGCTAAGAAGATATCTCCGCATCCAACATATACGATCTGCATCCAGCCATGGATAAACAGGGATTAGCTACTCAGGGATGAGATTCTCAATTCTTCAAAATCTAATGCATGCATCCACACGCACGCCATCAAAATTCATCTGCCCTAAAATCAATTTAAAATTACCTCTATGATGGGATTACTTACGAGAAAATCGATGGATCTGACTTGAGACTACTAACAAAATAGATGGAACTTACTGCTGAGTTTGCTTTATGGCATCAATTGCTTGGCTCTAAGAGGTAGAACGAAATCATATCCTTGATAGAAATCAAATTTTATATGAGGGGATCCTCCACAAAACCGACGAACTTTCCAAGGACTCTCCACAAGCTCTCTACACACAAGATATCTCCACATAAACTCCACTACAACTCCAAATGATATTTCTTAATTTTTCCTATTGTGTTGTGATATATATGAGGCCAGGAAAAATTGTAAAAACATCTATTATAGTAGATTTTGCCTCTAAATAACCCGTAGACATAGACATTATGCTGAACCACATAAATCTCTGTCTTTTTTTTTTTATTATTTACTTATTTACTATTTACTTTATGGATGAATATAAAGAGTATCGTATCAAAGCCTAAATTATCTCGTAGGTCGAAGATAATTCTTTCCTCTATTCTGATTTGTTGTACAAATTAAAGCATAAACAACAGTTTTTTTGGTTTTTTTCTGTTTCATTACTCTTCTTTTTTCTCAAATAAATTACTTTTTTCCTTCGTTTTGGGAATTTTTGAGCCCATATAGCCATGGAGTTTCATTTACTGATTTACGGCAGTTAACTGGCAAGGCCCAAGCCCAATATTTATATAAAAACATTCTTTCTAGCAGCGTTTAATTGACAAGTGTACGAACCTGGACAAAAGCAAAAGGAAAGCTCCTTTCCTCTGTCTACGGCCGAGTCTTCGAGGACTCAAAAGCCTCATCTACAAGAGGAGCGTGAACGAGAGGATAAAATGAAGATGTCTACCAACAGTTCCGCATTTACGGTACATTTCTTGCACTGTTCAAGATTTTCCCAACCCGTCTTTGTCTTCGCTACATAATAATAGGAAGAGAAAGGGAGAAAAAGAGTGCGCAAAATACCGTTGCTGTTGCGCCGCAAAAGTGTCGTACAATATTGTCTAAGCGTTTCAACTTATGTAGCTTTTATAAAGATACGACAACCTCTTTTGTTACGATTATTGTACTTCTTTTCGCTAACGTTTTTCCTGATTTCAAATTGGTTGGATTAGCCAGGGTTAAAGTCTGTTATAAATGTTATTTTTCACTTGGTTTTATGACAGATAATTTTGGGTTCATCGTCGATGGCTCGCCGACAAATTTTAACGGAGATGGGATATGAGTTCACCATAATGGTATCGTCATATTAGTGAAAAAGAACTTTCTTTATCTGGGATGGAGCCTGTAAGAATTAAAATGAACTGAATAAATTTATTCGTCCTTATCTTGTAAACTTGAGCAATGAGCATGGTACAAAGCAGTTTCCTATGTTTTGATCCTTTCTCTTAATTTATTATTCCTTCCATTCAGTTAAGTAATCTATAAATTGAGTTGATTTAACAGAGCTTCACAAGATTAACCGGGCTTGTGAATTAGAGTGCAGACATAGATGAGAAAGTTATTAGGAGGGAAAAGCCAGCAGATTTGGTAATGGCTCTAGCTGAAGCGAAGGTATATTTAATTGTTAGCTCTCTCTAGTTGTTGAACCTCTAGGTAGGAGCTCAGTGTTAATTGTATGCATCTGTGTGCATATATAGTACACCTCATCCTCCACTAAAACATTAACTCTGTGATTTATTTTAGTGTTCGGGCGTTGGGGGAATCTTCTTTTCTATGCGTAATTACCCTGTGGTTGTATAATTTGAACTCCTTTCCCCTGTAATTTCGTTTACATATATTAAAGTTTTCAGGCCCCATAAATTATCATGGGAACGGCGTTTGTTCCCCATCTTTCTGTGATTTTGGGTACATTATTTGTGTTATATAAATGTATGATGATAATTTTCGTTAAACCTTCTTATTCTGATTTTCTTCTTAGGCAGATGCCATTGTATCCAGGCTCAAAAGTACCGCTCAGTTTGAGGCGGAGGCTCTTGCAACACTATTGATAACTGCAGATACAGTATGCCTTGACTCCCCTTTAGTTACTGCCTTTCTTATAATTTAACTGATTTTAGCATAAACTAGATCCTTCTACTCTCTCAGGTAATACCTGAACAACTGGTTTTCTTATTTTTCTGGGCCTTGATTGCCCATAAGTGACAACTCTAGTAATTGATGAATCTACATTCTATTTTTAGAGCCGAATGAAGACCAGATCTTTTGATACCTACATACTAGATTTACAATGCAGTTGAACTTGCACTGAGCATGCTTTATAAATTACTTGTAAGATACCACAACTATTATCTGAGATGGCTCAGTAAGATAAGTATGGGAGGAAGATATGTTTCAAGCCTATTTTCCCTGTCGTGTTCATGCAGTTTGTCTAAATTTCAAAGTTTTAATAGATTTTTCAGTCAATAGTCATCTTTATAAATTTTTATCACAAATCCTACCTTCTAACTGCCCTTTTTTCTTTCCAAAAACAGTCAGATTTTTGAGGGGTTATAATGACCTTATAAAGTTTATCTTCTGGACAATCTTCTCTATGTTCATTGAGTAAAGGCTTCCAAGCTACAAGAATGTAGAATAATCCAGGCAGTGAATTTTCCTCGATCCCATGCAAGATTGACACTTCTTTTGTACATAATTTTTTACATCTAATCTACACACAGCCCGCTGGGTTTTGGGCTGGCATATTCATCCCGTTCCTCACAGCATATACATCCTTTGCCTTGTATGATTATGAAGACGCCACTTACTATTTATAGAGCCTCTTTGGCTTTTGTATTTTTTGCATGTAGAGATCATTCAAGGTTATATCTTACTGCTCCATCTAATTGATTTTGAGGTGGTGGTGTATGAAGGGATAATCAGAGAAAAACCATCCAGCAAGGAAGAAGCACGGGAGTTTATCAAAGGTTTACTTAATGTGCTTCACTCTCACCATTTCTCATTCAAAAGTTGAGCTGTATTTGATGTCACATCCCTGTGGGTTGCAGGATATTCTGGCGGTCAAGCAGAGGTGGTAGGATCTGTTCTTGTAACCAATCTTAAGACTGGAAAAAGAAAAGGTGGATGGGACAGAGCCGAGGTAATGGTTTCTGGCACTTTTATTTTGATGTGCTCTTCCTGATGAGTGAATATTACATGATTTTACGCCCACCTAGTCTCATGACATGTTAAAAATGTATTTATCTACATATGAAAAAGGTATTGTTGCTGTTTTACATCATATATCCTTTTCTTTAATCAGTTTGTGCAGGATTCACCCAGGTTTTTTTTATTGTAATGAATTCTGTTAATGTTTTGCATATAGAGATCTAAATTTTAGCATGTCTACTCACTTCCATTTAGAGGTAACCATGTAAATTAGCTTTGAAAAATTAATATCTTTCTGCCTGGTGATATAGGTTTATTTTTATAACATACCAGATGAGGTCATTGATAGCCTGGTAAATTTCTTAAGATCCATATTCTCTGCTATCTGATATTTTTTGCCAAGAATCTTTCTTTGCAAATACTGTTTTTAACTTCTTCCTTGACTTCTTTCTTGACGAACGAGCTGTGCTCAGATCAACGAGGGAATTACGCTCAATGTTGCTGGAGGTTTGATGCTGGAACATCCAATGACATTGCCTTTTGTGGAAGCAGTGGTCAGCAGAGCTTCCTGTCTCTCTCTCTCTCTCTCTATTAGTCTCTCACATACACACATGCCCACACTTTGGAGGAGCTAGTTTTAGGCACCACACTATTGTGGATGGCACCCAGACTATTCAAGTCTTTCTGACACTTAAGCCACTCCAAAGAACTCGCCTGACTAGTGATCCACATCCCCAGTCAAAACCTTCTTCCTTATGCTCCATCAATGATTTCTAAAATTCTGCTTTATATTTCTGGTGTTCTAACAAACGGAGTTTCTGCCACACTCTCTCTATAAGGCATTGGCATGTTAACTCTTAACCAATGTTGTTGATTTGAACCATATTATGGTTTTGTTTGGTCTATCAAGGGGGCTGAAGTGATTTGCATTTCTTCCTGAGCCTATTATAACATGCGAAAGCTACGATACATTAAATAATTTTTCTCGTCACTTGCTAGGAGTTGTTGCCTTCCTCCAATTCCTGTGACATAAGCTCTGGTTTGATATTTGGCAGGTGGGGACAACTGATACCGTTATGGGACTTCCTAAAGCCCTCACAGAAAAATGCATACTCGAAGCCCTATAGTTGTAGTGGCCATAGATTCTCTGTCAAAACCCCTCGTGGGATGGAGCTGAATCTGTAATGTTTTCAACCAGCATGTCTTACATTTTCAACCAGATTGTTTGGTCATCAATTTTTAAACTTGAACGCACAGTATGTCTTCTGTTTCCTGTTCACAAGGCTCTGGGCTAAGCCGAACTTCAGAAAATGTATGACTATCTAATCTTACCCATCAAGAAAAATATGTATGACTATATCATCCATGGGATCATGAAATGCGTGGCACTACACCCATAGGAGGAGCCAGGGATCGAGGGGCAGTTCACTTTGGTTTCCGTATTGATCTCAATTTTAAGGTAAAGTTTCCTTACGTTTTACATTGAGTCATTAAATTCTAAATTTATTTTTGTAAGATCTAATTAGAAAATGATAAAAAGAAAAACATTTAACAAAGCTTTTCAATGTTACGAAATTTGTGCAACAAGAAAAGAGAATAATTAACGCTTTAGTAAGCCATGAGACAGTGCATTCACACTACAAGAAATAAAACTTTTTGTGGCCAAAATTATTTCCAGCAACTACCATTTTGTCGCAACAAGTCAATTATTACTGTTGCAAGGCTTCATTTCTGGCGAGTGGATGAATCGCCGCAAAAAATGCACTTTTCCCAACATAAATTCAGTGTTGCAAATACAATTGTCGCAAAATGTCTTGTGACAATTTTATTTGCGGTGATTCTAATTTTGCCGCAAAACTCAAGTTTTAACATTTCCGTTCCTTTAGAGCATTCCCATCCAATTTTCTAAATTTTTTTCTAAATTTTAGCTAAAAAGGACACTCCCTATAATTTTATCTTAAATTTTACTCATTTTTAAAAAACCTTCTACATCTCATTCCCTATCCTTTCTCTATTCTATTAAAATAATATTCTTCTATTATTTCTTTATTACTTTTTTCTCTCACTTCCATTTTCAAACTTCACTACTTAATATTTTTTCTTATGTTTTGAACTATTATTATAGTGAATATTTTAAATAAAAATTTAAATTATTTTTTTAAGGGTTTAATAATATTTTTAAAATTATTATTTTTAATTTTAGTAATTATTTAAATTATTTTTAAAAATATTATTTAAAAGTATAATAAATATGAGTATAAGAGAAAATGTAGCTGATTGAAAAAAGAATTTATTTTATTTATTTGAATAAAATATTAATAAAAAATTATTTAGGGGATGAACAATAGTTTCCTATATTTAGGGAACCACTGTTCATTTCCTAAATCAAAATCCTAAAATATGGAATGGGATGGGAGGGGGTTTTTGAGCTTTTCCCTATAATTTAGGAATAATAGTGTTTTAGGCATCCGGATGGGAATGCTCTTTACTTCCAGCAAACAAAAAGTTGAGGCTAAAAACCACTTTTTGCGGCCAAGTAAATTTCTAAAGGCATTGGTTCTTCGAGATTTATATTAGTATATTTTTAGTTAAAAGTGGAGATAAATAAACTTATGGATCGAGTGAGTTTTGCAGTATTTATTATTGTTAGTCATGTGAGTCTCTCAAGAAACATTAAATAATCAATAAATATGGTGAACCAATTTTATATATGTATTGATGATCTTGTTCTTTTACTCTAATCTTGTAGTGAAAGTCACCAAAAATTCATTCAAATTCTAGCTGGCTAGCCCGTAGAACAATGTTAACGACATTCACTATAACAAATTTTAGTTTTAGGGACGAAATTATTTAGGGATGAACTAAATTTCGTCCCTAAAAGTAATTATTAGAGACGTCTCAAAAAATAGATGACTTTATAAAAACGTTCAAACGGCTAAATATCTGTTCGAACTAGATCTTCTGTGACGAATTAGGTCGTCTCAACAAGTCAAACTCGTTCAAATGGCAAAAAATCTTTTCAAACATAGAATGTTCGAATGATTTATAATTTGTTCGAATAGTAATCTTGGCAAGGAAGTAATTTATTTTGTTGGAAAAATTTCAAATCCGTTCGAACCTCAATTGGTTTGTTCGAACTGAAAATATTTGGTGGGAAAATTTGGCAGAAAGGTTGCAAGATTATTCAAACTACACATTGCATTCGAACACAACATTTTTGCATTCGAACGAATCATTTGGGTGGGAAATTAAATTAAAATTGGTGGGAATTTTTTAAACCTTATTCGAACGGAACATAAAATATTTACAAATTCATAAATTAATTTTATGTAATTAATGTAAAAATATTTTCGTGATTTATTTTATGTTAAATAAGATTTTTAGTTAAATAAATATTACTTATAGTGTCATTTTTTATATTTTCGTTAACGTTAAGTAAAATGAAAAAAAAACATAATTAACAAAAAACAGGCTAGCAAACACTAAAAATACATTAATTGCATCTCAAAAATATAATGTATGGTGAGAATATAATGTATGACTATTTCAATATTTAAATTAATGATACAAAATACAAATAATCATGATTGTCCATACAAAAAAGCTCATTTAATGCAAATAAAATATATATACTATTGGGCCAGATCGTGTAGCACTGTCTCAACTTCAGCAAGGCGTGTCTCAATATCACTCACTCAAGACATGAGCTTCGACTTAGGGCAGGTTTGGGGCCAAAAACAAAACACAAAATTCTCATCTCATCTCATCTCATCATTACACCTTTTTCAAATCCTCATACAAAATATAATAAACAATTCAACTTTTTCAAATCCCAATACACATTTTTCAAATTCCAAAACAATAATAATATTAAAACTTAATATTTTAAACTTCAAAACAAAATACAAAATTCTCATCTCACCCCCCAAACCTACCCTAGCCTCTGCAAGGGCAACTCGGACTGCATCAATGATCTCTGATGTTTGTGCGCGCATCTCTGCACGCACGATATCTGCAATCTCCTCACGAGTAGCACTATGTGAGCACCCTATGTAGATGCCTCGCCAGACACGCCCTGTGCTCCTCCCTGAGTGTTGATTGTCTCTGTAGTGTGTGCACGAATACAAAATCTGGAGTGTCCGGTGCTACGAGACAAGGTTGTCGAGTTGATCGGTCCAATCTGCTCCTAAACATGCTCAAACGCATCTATCCTGACTCATTTCGCTAAAAGAAATCATGTGAGCAAAACTCCAAATGACAATATATCTATCATAAAATATTTTTGATAAGTAAAAGCATTATATATATATATATATATATATATATATCAAAAGGAGTAACCAAGTATACTATATAAAATAAAACTCTACTTGTCGTAGTATAGGTGGCCTCTGAAATTATCCTAATGACTATATATCTCGCTAGGTCGATAGGCACCCCACAAGCGCCCGTAACATAAATCGTGCCCGGTCCATTATCACCTCAGTCTTGTGCAGTCGCGGATCAATTTTGTTGGCTATTATAATGTTCGTGATCTTGAAAAAACTAGAGAAGTCCACTTGTTTGATGCTCTCGCTCCCATCATAAGAAGGAGCATCTGGACCTACAACCAATTGATGAACCTCATGATTAGTGAGGCTATCGATCTCATTAGGCATCACAGTATCTCATCAAGATAGTTATGTCGTTCGAATGGTTTCCATAAATATTTTATCCTTTTGAACATCTTACAAATACCGTTCCAATGGAAAAAAAAAATATATTGCATTAGTTATTATTATATTTGTTATATAATATAATATATATACTTATGCTACTTATATATATACTTATATTACTTATATAATACTTATACTTAATTATTATATACCTATATTTATACTAATACTTATATACTAAAATATATTATACTTATATATACAACTATATAATTATATACTACTATATATAATATACTTATATATTTTTAACTATCATATAATATAGTATATACTTATGCTAATGCTATATAGTATACTTATATATAATATACTTATATATTTAATATACTTATATAATAAACTCTTATATAATATACTTATAATACACTACAATATCCTTATCTTCTACTATATATTTAGACTTATATATATTCTTAACATAAATATTATACTTATATATACCTATACTTTTATATATATAGTTATAAAATTAGATATATAATATAATTAGATATATATATATATATTGTACATTTGAACGGCCTGTTATTACTATTCGAACGGTTTAATTACATGCGAATGGAAATTTATAGCATTCGAACTTATAAAATATGTTGGCGCCATTGATAAGTTGTGGCGGGATCAATTTGCGACATATTACATTTTCAATTATCAGTTCGAATGTATATAATTGACGTTCGAATGGGTGTGAGCTAAATTGATCCAGGCGGAAAGTGTTTCTCGCCTCTCTGTTTTTGGGTTCGAATGGTTAGTAAATTCCAAAAGCACAAATGTGCTGGACATTTGGAAAATTTTGTTTTTGAGATATAGAGAGCGTGAGAGAGATCGTGAGCATGAGAAAGGGAGAGACCATGCTAATATCAACTCTTTCGTTCTCTTCAATTTGCTGAGTTTTTTTACTTTGATATTCTATTTCCATGGAATCTTTTTATTAAAAAACTCAAATTTATGTTCTCTTCAATTTAATTAGTTCTTTTCCATTTTGTTTTTGAACAAAAGATTAAGGTTAGAATTATATATTTGTATTTGGATGTGAGAAACATGTAAATATGTATTTGGATGTTGGAATATATTTGTGTTTTTTAACAAATATGAAAATATATTTGTGTTTTTACAATGTTTGTGAAATATGCATCTTATAAGATTGTGTTTATCCCATGAATGTATTCTCTGAGATTGTGTTTTG
Organism: Juglans regia; assembly: GCF_001411555.2. Classification (NCBI taxonomy): domain Eukaryota; kingdom Viridiplantae; phylum Streptophyta; class Magnoliopsida; order Fagales; family Juglandaceae; genus Juglans; species Juglans regia. The sequence continues at coordinate 4,217,454 of NC_049907.1, forward strand.
TCTCTGTTTCGTGTTTGGAATCTAGATTGTAACCGTTTGAATACAATAATTTCCCATGAAGGCGTTATCATGTTCGATCAGAATTTGAAGTGTTCGAACGGTTGTACTCCAATGTTGTAATACTTAAACTCAAATTTAATACTCAAAAGATAATTTATTAAAAACTATAAGGTATAATTAAAAAATAAGTAAATTTAAATTATAATTAATACTTAAAAAATAAGAAACACAAGATTTATTAATACTTAAATTAGAATTAATACTTAAAAGATAATTAGGTTAAAAGCTATAAGGTATAATTAAAAATAAGTAAATTATAATTATAATTAATACTTAAAAAATAAGAAACATAAGATTTATTAATACTTAAATTAGAATTAATACTTAAAAGATAATTAGGTTAAGAGCTATATGGTATAATTAAAAAGTAAGTAGGGATAAATTATAATTAATACTTAAAAAAGCATAAACATATGAATGATCTTCCACTTAAATTAAAACTATAATGTATAATAAAAATTTAGTGAAATTAAATTATAATTATTATTTAAAAGATAATAAACATAAGAATTAAAAAAAAATACGTAATACTTAAATTTAAATTAAAACTTAAAATCTACTAAACATAAGAATTATTAATACTTAAATAAAAATTTTTACTTATAAAATAAGAATAATATTGGTGATTTGGAATGTGATTTGATTTCAAATGTAATAATTGTAGGAGTTGGTTTACTAGTTATGAGTTAGATGGATTTCAGAATTATTTTTATATGCAATTGAACCTTAGACCCATTTGAGAGTTGTAGCCAAAGATTCTCTTAAAGAATGTTTGCATACAACTCTTGAATTCTCCAAAATGGACAGTTTGTGATTCTATAATCTATATGGCAGATATATTCAGTTTAAACTCTTATGTTAGTCAATTAAAATTTTGGTTCAGTGTTTCCTTACATTCTTCGGGTATGTGGTCTGTAAGTTTCTTAGCCCATGAATAGGGTCGATGACTTATCATGACTAGCATATTTGGAGAATTGTAGGGAAATGCTACCGAAAGTTTTACTAACATTAGAGTTTAAACAGAGTATATATACGATATTGATAATAGTCTCTTGAATGGGATAATACCAACTGCCTTATCAAAATAGAAGTAGTAAATATGAAAGACTTTTGTAAATGTTTATCCCGAATTAGGTTTTTTTGATAGACAGCCGACGAGTAACAGAAATACAATGGAGAAGAGTTGGATGTTATTGTGAGATAGACTTCGGCGAGACTCTAAGGAGTATGCACAAGGGGTGAAGGTTTTTATAGAGTTTGCTCGCATGAGTATTGACAATCGAGGATTTATAAGATGTCTATGCAAGAAGTGCAAAAATCTTAATTCTTATAATTTGGTAGTAGCGGAGAAGCATTTATTTGTAAATGGAATCGATCCTCAATACTTACATTGGGTCTTACGTGGTGAACCATTTTCTAAATGAGTTAGATTTAGCAGCCAGTCCAATCAAATGAAGGAAGATAATGACATTGACATGGACGACATAAATATGGATGCTTCTAATGATAGTGATAATAATGGAGAGGATATGACTAAGATGTTAGGCGATCTGGGTGCAGGAATATTTGGGACAAGAGATGGAGAAGGAACATCTACACAATCATTTGAGGGCTATGAAAACTTTGGAAGACTGTGGGAGGATGCAAAACAAGAGTTGTACAAGGGGTGTACCCTTCATAGCAAGTTGTCTTTCACGGTGAGGCTGCTCCATATTAAGTCTATTTGTTATATTTCTACAAAAGCCATCGACATATTGCTAGAATTATTTAAAGAGGCTCTCCCTCAGGATAATGTAGTATCGAGTAATTTTTATGAAGCGAAGCAATTGAAACGAGGGCTAGGATTTTATTATAATATCATCCAAGCTTGTAAAAATGATTGTGTTCTCTTCTGGCAGCAATATGCAGAATTTGACTCATATCCTGTGTATCATGAGCCAAGATGGACATCCGATAAGCGTAATGTATCCCAAAAAGTGTTAAGACATTTTCCCTTGATTCCTCGACTTTAAAGATTGTTTACGTCCAAACTGACCATGAAATATATGTCTTGGCATCACATAGAAAGAGTCCAAAATGAAAACTTCTTCTCGTATCCTGCTAATTCCTTACAATGGAAGAAATTTGAAGTCGAGCATCCATGGTTTGTGGAAGAACCTCACAATGTACGTCTCGGTTTAGCAACAGATGGTTTTAATCCATTTGGCAACATGAGCACTTCTCATAGTACTTAGTCTGTCATATTAATGCTTTATAACTTGGCACTGTAGAAGTTAGCTGTATGTGTAACACCCGGGCCTAGCATCAAACCTGTTTTTTTTTTTATTAGACATATGAAAAAGTCCACTTATTATTATTTTTTTCACTACCAGACTTGAGCCTAGATTTTTGAAATGGCCAAATAGCCCAAGCCCATAAGATCTTATTTCAGACTCCACGTTCAATTTCTTTTTCACTACATGCATGGCTCCTTTTCCGTTCCCACTTCATGCATGCTTCAATCACAATGTAACACCTGGGCCTAGCACCAAACCTGTGTTTTTTTTTATTACACGTATGAAAAAGCCCACTTATTAATCTTTTTTTTTTCACTACCGGACTTGAGCCTAGATTTTTTAAATGACCAAACAGCCCAAGCTCGTAAGATCTTATTTAAGACTCCACGTTTAGTTTCTTTTTCATTGCATGCACGGCTTCTTTTCCGTTCCCACTTTATGCATGCTTCAATCATGTACGTGTTTTACGACTTGCCGATGCACGTCTTTCCTTCTTCTTTTTTCTTTTGTTTTTCTCCCCTTTTTATTTTTTTCTTTATTTTTTTTGTTTTGTTTTTTTTCTTTTTTTTTTAATTCTTTTTTTTTCTTTTCTATTTTTCTTTTCTTTTTATTCCATTATTTTCTCTCCTTTTTTTTCATTTTTTTCATTTTTTTTTTATTTTTTTCCTTTTTTTTTGTTAAAAAAAAAAAAGGAAAGACGTATATTGGCAAGCCGTGAAACAAGTACGTGATTGAAGCGTGCATGAAGTGGGAACGTAAAAGGAGCCATGCATGCAGTGAAAAAGAAATTGAACTTGGAGTCTGAAATAAGATCTTACGGGCTTGGGCTGTTTGGCCATTTCAAAAATCTAGGCTCAAGTCTGGTAGTGAAAAAAAAAAGAATAATAAGTGGGCTTCTTCATACATCTTATAAAAAGAAAAACACAATTTTGGTGCTAGCCCCGAGTGTTACATTCGCTCCCTCTTAAAAAAAATTTCGTCCTCAAAATTTGCTAGTACCATAAGCAAAGCCTAAATATTTATCCACTACAACCATTCCATGCCTACCCCAATAATCAATCATATTGTCGTACCTAATTAATATTCTAAAATTGTCGAACCTAATATTCCAAATTCTAACCCTCCAATATTGTCAATTGTATTCTCCCAAATTTTCCCTAGCCATACACGTTCGCGCACACTTCCATTTCAAGTTTAAAACATAAACCTCAATAATGCAATTAAAGACCAAATAATAAATTTCAAATACTCCACCAAATATAGAACCTCAATAAATAATGAAATAAACTCTCAAACTATCATATCACCAAAACCATGCTTCCGCTGCATACTCTAACAACTTGTAGTCCTAAACACATTGTAACTCACCGACGTACCTCTATAATTAACTAAACCCCACATTTAACTAGTCCATACATTTTTAACTCACTAGAGTCAAATTTAAAAATTATACCAACATGATTGTAGCCTCTAAAACATCAATATCACAAGTCTAACCCTGAAGTTCCTAACCAAAACTCTTTCCAAGAAGTCAACTTGAAATCTGAATCTTAAATCCTATCAGAATTATTTCCTACAGTCCACCGAATATGCCTACCAAAATTAAAATCTCAAATGTCATAAAAAAAAGAAAAGGAAAAGACATGCATCGGCAAACCGTGAAACACATACGTGATTGAAGCGTGCATGAAGTGGGAACGGAAAAGGAGCCGTGCATGCAGTGGAAAAGAAACTAAACGTGGAGTCTAAAATAAGATCTTACGGACTTGGGCTATTTGGCCATTTCAAAAGTCTAGGCTCAAGTCTGGTAGTGAAAAAAAAGAATAATAAGTGGGCTTTTTCACACGTCTAATAATAATAAAAAAAAACACAGGTTTGGTGCTAGGCCCGGGTGTTACAGTATGACTCTAACTTTTATGATGACTTTACTGATATCAGGGCCAAGGTCACCAGGAAATGAATTAGATGTATATATGCAACCACTGATTGCAGAGTTGAAAGAGTTATGAGATTAGGGTGTCAGTACATATGATGCGGCCTCGTCGCGAGAGTTTAAGATGCATACTGCAGTGATGTGGACAATAAATGATTTCCCAGCATATGAACCCTTGTCTTGGTGGAGCACAAGAGGTAAAATGGCTTGTCCTGTTTACAATAAAAACACGCAGTCTTAGTGGTTGACAAATGGTATGAAATTATGTTTTTTAGGACACTGTCTATAATTACTACATGATCATAGATGGCGTTCAAATAGAACGATATTTGATGGAATGGTTGAGCGCAGGTCATCACCACCAGAATTGTCTGGGAATGATATTATTGTGTAGTTGGGGATATTTTAGTAAAGAGATTTGGTAAAGATGTAAGAGTTTGAAAGAGAAAACAATAAGCATCAGAGTTTGTACCCTCCTTCATTCTTTGATGTAATGGTTCAGTTGGCTGTGCAGCTACCTTGTGAGACTTTAGTCGCTGGCCCGGTTCAGTATAGATGGATGTATCTTATTGATTTTTTTTTGAAAAAACTTAAGCGATCTGTGGGGGATAAAGCTCATCCGAAAGGTCCAATTGTAGAGTCATATATTAACAATGAGTGTCATACCTTTTGTTCAATCTATTTCTATGGGGTTGATACTAAATTTACGAGACCAGATCGAAATTATGAAGTTAAACAAATGAGAGTCTCATCGACATTTATCGTATTTTTCCAAACCGGACGTCTCATAGGCCCACAAGGGGGCTATGACCTATGTGGACGAGAGTTTAAAAGAGCTCGACGGTATGTCTTGAATAATTGCATAGAGATTGACCACTACTTTAGGTTAATGATGATCCTCTAAATCAATACTATATTTAAGCTCATGTATAATAACATAGTATAACTTGATAAAAATGAATAATTTATATGAACATGCGCAGCGAACATATACAACTATTTCGCACGAATGGTATAACTGACGTAGAAAAGACGAACGAAGAGGGATTCACCTCGTGGTTTGAACATACGGTATTACTGTAAAACCCTATCTTATAAGACAGACTTTATACCACTAAATTCTATTTTTTTCTATCTAACATTGATATAACTATAATAATATTTATTGATGTAGGTTGTATTGAAATATGGTGAAAATTCAGAAGAAATCTCACCAGAACTTATGCTTTAGCACATGGTCTGTCCTGGCGGGCCATCCAATACTTAGGATGTTTGGTACGTGGATATAAATTTCACACAGTTGACAGAGAACGATATAGAAAAACTCAAAATTATGGGGTCGTAGTCGAAAGAAGCCATATGGATGATAATATTGACTTCTAAGGAATTGTATAAGATATCATAGCGTTAAAGTACATGGAGGGATATATAATCTGATTGTTCAAATGTAATTGATAGGATGTCTCAAATCTTAGGTTGGGAGTGCGAAATGATGAATATTTTATGAGTGTCAATACATCTCGCACATGGTATGAGGACGATTCTTTTGTTCTCATTTGCCAAGGGAATCAAATTTTTTGTTTAGATGATCCGAAATACAGGAACCCATGGCTGGTGGTGGAGAAGTTTGCACCAAGAAATGTATATAATTACATTCTAGGGGCAGAAGAACTACATGAAGAAGTTGATAGTCCAGCAAATGAAAAAACCTATCAAGAAAACGAATCAGGCATTAATCTATTTGTTGATCTAAGCCAATATGACATGATCTCATTGCGTAGAGAAGATGTTCAAACCAAAGTAATTGAGGATAAAATGTCGGAAGAATATGAATCAACTGAAGTGTCTAATGAGAATGAGGGCGACTGGTCCAGCAAAACTAATAGTAAATGAATTTCAAACAGATATTTGCATAAGTATCATTGTGACACCCCGACTCCAACTTACGGAAACGCGGGACTCATGATGTCGGGATGATGACAACACAGGTCACGCATCCCAATGATAAGTGCTAAGTGTGTGTACATGCAAAAAGTGTACAACAAAAATGTAGCGGATAAAAATAAATAAGTCAACTAAGTACCATAATTTTAAATACAAGACTACCAAAATAAAAGTATTATCGAGAATTATACAGTTATCCGTGAAAATAAAGTAAAAAGTCAAATACATAGATAAAGGGAAACAAATCTCATAAAAAACATAATAATACGAAATAAATAATTCAAAACGGGAAAAAATTTCCAAACACAAGCGAGGGATCCCAAATCACTCATTTCGCGGAGCCAAATCCTCAGGCTCAATATCAGCATCTGTATCAAAATCTGCGATACCATAAAACGGTACTGTAGGGTAAGGAATACCACATGAGATATGAATCTCAGTAAGTAATCACCCAAAGGAATCAAGAGATAAAAATACAATAATGCATCCAACAAACATGTGTGCACATGACGAAACATGAATGTGACACAAAACCCTAATTTTTCCCGAAAATGATTATTTTCCAATGCACATAAAAAATCTCATTTGACCCAAAACACGCCATGAATAATATCCATCATTTTTTTCAGAAAATGACCCAAACATAAACCAATCATTTTCCCAGAAAATAGTGCTCATAACCATTAAATCATAAACCCCTATTTTCCCAAAAAATGACCCAACATAATCATTTATTGGACACTTTAGGCGGGAATCACAGGCAGAACTCTACCACCATCCCTACTGCGTGCACTGTAGGCAGGAACCATAGGCGGGACTACCACCATCCCTGCTTACCACCATCCTGACTGCGTGCAGCGTAGGTGGGAATCACAAGCGGAACTCTACCACCATTCCTGCTTACCACCATCCCTATAGTTTCTTTCCACACAAGGGGTACCTATCAGAGCACTGTAGGCGGGAATCGCACGCGGGACTCTACCACCATATCCCTACAGCTCGCGTTGAAGTAGAGACTCTACCACCGTCTCTGCTTACCACCAACCTTACAGTCTCTTTTTCCTCTCTCTCAAACCGTTCACAACACATGAGCATGCATGACATGATGCAATAAATGCCATGATGCCAAACATAACATAAATGCTAAACAACTCATCCTCACATCCAATCGACCCCTATACTCCTCGGACTCAAGGTCCAGCACAACCAACCAGGCTCCAAAAGATTTGTTAGTGCAAAAATATATTTATTTCTCAAGAAATTCTTTGGAAAATTACTTACAGTGCTAAAATATAATTTTCGAAGGATCAAGGAGGTGCAAGAGGTGATGGCACAACAATGTAATAGTGCAAAATGGACAAGGGTCATGGGTCTCCAAAACTCAACTTTTGAACGGGGACAAACGAAGACTTGGGATGGCTAAGGAAGGCCTTAGAGGTGTTGGTGAGGCTAGTGGTGGTGGTCTTTGGCCGTGGGTGGCGGCATGGGCAACAGTTGGAGGCCAAAATACCCAGATCAGAAATGGGGATGGAAGGGCTTCAAGGGTGACGCATCGAGGCTGAGGAAGGGTAGGTTAGGTAGCTGGGAGGCCACCAGTGCTGTGGTGAAAAGATGGTGGCAAATGATGGAGGCACGACGGCAGTTGGAGGCCAAAATATCCAAATCAGAAATGAGGATGGAGGGGCTTCAAGGGTGATGCATCGAGACTGAGGAAGGGTAGGTTAGGTAGCTGGGAGGCCATCGGTGCTGTGGTGAAAAGATGGTGGCAATGGTGAAGGCACGACGACGCAGGAACAAAATGAAGCTGCCGCTTGAAGTCTTGTGTGGGTGAGATTGGTGGCGTGGGAAGGGCTGAAAACAGAGGGGGGTGGTCGCTGGCCAGTGGGGAGGAGAATGGGAGGAGCGGAAATGGCAACGGGCGGCGCACGATGGTTGGCTGGGGAAAACGCACGGAGAGGGAAACAGAGGGAGGGGGTCGCGTGGGAGGCAAGGGAGGAAGAAAGAAAAAGGAAGAAAAAGAAAGAAGAAGAAAAGGAGAAAAGGAAAAAAAGAGAAAAAGAAAAAGGGAAAAAGAAAAAGTGAGGAAAAGAAATGAGGTTCAGTCCTTACAACTTGGGTCACAAAATTGATCCAACGAAAATAATTTCAAAACGGCGAGTTAAATAAAATAATTTAAACGTAGTGACTAAATAAAAATAAAATAATTAAATCAAATAATAAACTAATTTAAAATAAAGAGCAATTTAAATAATGAACAATAATTAATAACAAGAAAATACATTGAATTAACAGTTAAAAATCTTAAAATAATACTACGTAAATTATTTAAAATTTAAAACAAGAAAGCCCATAATCTTAAGAGATGCAATAATTACTTAGTCAAAATACACGTAAATAAGGGGTATCACAATCATTCTTATAAATATCCGTAACATTTGTTTAAATAATAATTTATTACAATTTCAAACAGATATGCCTCACAAAAGCAAAGCAGCATGTGTGACATCTCCATCCATTACCAACTCTCCGTGTGTTTCACCTGCCATCAATAGTAGGCCAACATCACCAGACTGAGAATAAGTTATTTTATCAAATTAAATACCTTATTTAATGCTCGGTTTAAATAATATATTTCTATAAAATAAAAATGATTTAATTAAAATATGTGCTTTAATTACTGTAAATATGGCTATTGTAAGTCAGAGCCGAGATCGAGGCATTACAAGGGGTGTCTGCACAGAAAAAAGTAAGGAAAGTTGATAATATTAAAGTTGATATTCCTAATGATCACACCGGTGGTTCAGGAGATTCGACAGCATGGCTTGCTTCTTATGTTGGTACACTTACTCGCACGTATGTACCTATGGCTACATTCTCCTGAGCTAAAGTTCCCCAAGACGTGAAAGACCACATCAAAAATCATTGCCTAGTAATAAGCTACATCCCAAGAAACTAAGTATAACATGTTAATTTAAAGTTCTTGTATATTTATACTAATTGTTTATAATTTTTGAAAGGAAGAGTTTGAACTTAATTTTGGCCGACAAGAGGATCGACAAATGGTTAAAGAACTGATGTCAAATGCATTCTGGAGGTATAAAGGTCGATGCCATGCACACTATCAGAAGTTTAGTACTACAATAGAGGAGCGCCAAAATCCAATTCATGCAATGCTGCCAAAAGAATGGAAGAAGGTTTGTGATATGTTTGAAGATCCTGCTTATCAGGTAATTTCACTGCTATCATTTTTTAATAGTATATGATAAATGTACTAAACATAAAAACATAATTTTTTTTAGCAACGGAGTACTGTGAACAAAGCAAATAGATCAAATTTAACGATACACATCATGCGGGTTCTCGATCTTTTTATTGTTTGTCTAACAAAATGGTAAGTTATTCTAGTCCCCGTTAAATATTAAAATATAATACACTTTTCTGATTTAAGTTCTAATATAGATTTTCCTTTTGCAGAAAGAAGAAAGTTCTGCTGACTATGATCTGACCCAATTGTATGCTAAAACACATAAAAATCGTGATGATATTTGAACTAGTCCAGAAGCAGAGGTAAATTATGTAAGTTTAAATTTCTTTTTTTCATTGTCTAATGATATTTTTTGTTACTTAGACTAACTTTAATATTTTTGTTTTTGTAAGACAATATGATTTCTCTTAAGGAAACTGATGCAGATCCATCTGATGAATCATCTGTCGATGATGCTCAGATCCTTTCTCAAGTTATTGGATCACGTTTTGGATATCTGAGGGGCTTAGGATGTTGTGTGAATCCATCGCCATTTGATCTTCATCCTCTTCTCGAGGCAGATCGAATGACGACAAGAATAAGAAATTGGAGGAAGCAAACTTGAGATGAAATTTTATTTGAAAATTTTATTTGTTCGAACACTCCGTCCGATCGAATAGGTTCTAATATGGTTATTTGTTCAAATGAAAATTTCTTTTAGTTCGAACGGTAAGTGTCGGTTCAAACTGAACATTATTCCATTCAAACAACTTATAGAGATGAAATTGGTTCGTCTAAAAAAAAAATATCGTTCAAACAGTTTCGGTTGGTAGTCTGGTTCTACCCAATTTCGTCCTTAAAAAATGATTTTTTGAGATAAAAATTTTTGTCTACAAAAACCTTTTGAGACAAGTTTTTCGAGACAAAATAGAGAAAAAATTTTTTCTTCTCTAAAAATAATTTGGGACGAAATTTAGGTTTTATGAGATTTTTTTTTATTATTTTAAAAAATCCAATCTCTTATAGTGATTTACGAAAAATTTAAATAGCTAGTCATTAGGTGAAAACATAAACAACAGGCCAGTAATTGCATGCAGTGGATAATTGCAAGTCAAGTAGATCCAGAAGTACTACTGAGGATCATACTTTTGTTAATAAAAAACGGTGGCGCATTAATTTAAATATTTTTGAATACTGAAAAGCTTATTGGAAGAAGTACATGGATTAAACAAGCTAATTAGAAATCAAGACTAAGAAAGTTGACCCCACTTGTACTTCAGCAAACCAATTAATCTGGGACAGTTTTGGCTCCCGTCTGAGTTCTCTCTCGAACCCGTCTCCCTTAGCGCTTGTTACAGCTTTGGTTTGAGGGGGTGGGAGCTTCGGCTCCTCTCCCCTCTCCCCACCTCTCCCCACCTCCGTCCGCTCTGTGCATATAGCCGCTCCGCTCCGTTTTGTGTTGTTTTGTTTTGTAGGCTAAATAAGGGGGAACAGCGGCTCTGGTCTTTCCGGCGACAATAGATCAGCACGCGCCTCTCCATGGTGTTGCCCAGCCGCCGATCTTCAAGTCTACCGAAGGCGACGCCATACGGAACGGTGAGTTGCTCCCACGCGCGGCCAAAAAAACTCGGAGGCGTTCGGCGAGTGGCCTTCTCGCGACGCCGGGAGGCCCTCTACCGTCGCCACGCGCGGCACCGCTGGGGTCTGTGAGTCCGGAACTTCCAAGATCGGTTGACGGTTTTCTCCCAGGGTGGCGCGTGTACTGCACGCGCCTCCGCAGCCGATCAGAGCTTTTTCTTTTGCTGTTGTTTTTAGTTGTGTTCCATTGTATTTTCTTGTGTCCTGTTTAAAAATAAAAAAATAAAAAAATTTTGTCCCTTCGGACCGTGGTCCGAACTGGTGTTATGTCCCCATCTCTGCTTTGGCGGTGTATGGGGTTGTTGCATCCTACCTCGCGTAATCGAGATATGGGTTTTGTCACCAAGTTACTGGTTTACTCTGTCGGGAACAGAGATGTGAACGACGGATCTCTTAGACTTCGGTCTTTAGAGTTCTGTCGTCTGGGCTAGGTCATGTCAGCCACGAAAGTGTGCTGATGAGCTATTAACGTTTGTAACTGACTTTTTAAGTCAAAGTTGTATGTCCTTTTTATGAATGGAATGTGATCCTTTATTATCAAAAAAAAAAAAAATTGACCCCATATATATATATATATAAGAAAATTACAGATTTTCGGGTCCACCAAATATTGGGCCTTGACTTCCAGTCTATTTCAATGTATTATTCCCATACATATTCAAGTGCAAAGACTAAGAAAGTTGACCACATACGCTATACTAGGAAAGTAGATAGACGAAAGCCGTGATTCACGGATGCTGATCTGAGGATGTTGAGGCTTGATTTCAATCAGCTTCCTATTGTACTGTATCTCGATTCTTTACAGCTTGCTCCTTTGACTCTGTGTCAATATTCTTTAATTTACAGCGTTGATCAGACTTTCAAATATACAATAGAATCTGATCTGTATCCATCTCAAATTACATGCACTTCAAGCCTCATCAGTCATGATCTAATCTAAATTCTAATCCCCTAATTCTAAATAGAAAAAGCAATGACACAACTTATATTTTTAAAAGGAGTATATTTATGTTATAAGCCTCAGTCAACTAATTTCTACTCATTTTTAACAGTGCATAACATTAGTATTGGTCTATGCATATGCATATGTAAAGTCATATTTCCATAATATGACTTTAAAATCTTCTACATTGACTTATGTATATTCAAAGATTTAACTACCTATGAACAGTTCTTTTCCAAGTTTGGATAACTACTATTCACCTTACAAATCATATTTTAATCATTATTTATCTCTCATCCCACTCTCTCTCTCACAATCTTTTCTTTTTCTCTCTCTTTCAACAACACAACAAATCTTCACTTGCACATTCATTTTATTATTATAATATATTATATATTTTTTTCATTTTATTATATTTTTAATACAATATATAAAAAAATTATATCTTTTATTATTGCATTTGTATTATTAATGTCAAATGTATGTAGTGGATGCTAATTGCAAAATATATATAAAAAAAATTGATTTTAAGAAAAAATTAATAATAATAAAATAATAATATTTTATTATTATTTTGTCTAAAATATGCATAAGTTAATGTGAAAATTTTGCTTGAATGGTAAAATAAATATGCAAAAGAAGTGATTTTACATATACATATACATATACCAATACTAATGCTCTTAACTTACCAGCTTTCCATGCCGAGTGACTTGCATCTGTTTTGGGCCATTTGAATCACCAAAAATTTCATTAGTCTTTGCCGTAGCCCGTAGGTCATTTTAATGACTTTTAGCAAAATTTTAGGATCTTGTGATAAGGATATGAGTAGTAATACATGTATAACCTTTTTTGATAATTTTTTATATAATTATATTTTAAAACGAATATATTTATATAAATTGATATTATTTTTATAAATTATTTTATAAAAATGCACTTAATTTAAAATATAATTATATAAAAATTTTAAAAAAAAATTGTATGTCTATCATTTCCCCAATATTAAACTAGCCCCGTGTGGATAGATGTTTATGCAGACGAAAATACTACCTGTTGGCCGGAGTGGAATGATATATCCACAATCCTTTTTTGTAATGATGTTATATCCACAATCATTTATTATTATTTTTTTAAAATATGGACATTTATATAACTTAAGTGATATTATTTTTTGCTCATTCTCGAAGTTTATTTATTTTTTATTTCGAGTCCACAAAAATGAAAAAGAAATATGGATAAATTTAACGACAAATGACTGGTAATAGCCGGACCATATTGACTTCCATGAGCCTTAATGGTGACTTCACTTCCTTTATATTAGTAGCTTAACACCGGCCTGTTATCATCTTCACTACTTCATTTCATGCTTCTACATAAACATTCTCCTAATTCTCTATCCTGCACTCTAATTCTCTCTCTTGCACTCATGGTGCTCATAGGAAATCTGTTCCATCTATTGCTGTTGGGTTTTTTGCTTGTGCAGTACTCATGCATGTTTCAATTGATCCAAGCTTTCAGCAATTTTACTGACCAATCTGCTCTCATTGCCTTTAAATCCCAAATCAGTTCTAGTCCAAATGAAACCCTCTTGGCTACTAATTGGTCCACCGCACCAAACTCGATCTGCAATTGGATTGGGGTCTCCTGCAGTCGACGTAGGCAAAGAGTCACCGCTTTGGACCTTTCCTTCATGGGTCTCCATGGCACCATTTCTCCTCATATTGGTAACCTCTCCTTCCTAGTCTCACTTCATCTTTCTAACAACAGCTTCTTTGGTTTTATTCCGCATGAGATCAGTCGCCTACATCGCTTGAGAATACTCTTCTTGGGATATAACCAATTGGAAGGAAGCATCCCTCCTTCCATTCATAATTGTCGAAAGCTTCGCATGGTAAGTTTTTATTCGAACCGTCTTATTGGTGCAATTCCATCATCCCTTGGCAACCTGTCCACATTAAAGATCTTGAATTTGGAGCACAATCGTCTCACTGGTCCACTTCCTTTTGTCATCTTTAACATATCTTCTCTAAACATTTTTGCTGTTACATCTAATCACATCTTGGGAGCTCTTCCGAATGATCTTTGTAGCCACTGTCCCAATCTTAGAGAACTTTATTTCTCGTATAACAAATTTGGCGGTCAGTTCCATTCGCAATTTAATAATTGTAGGGAGCTTGCAATTTTATCTTTATCATACAATAAATTCGATGGGAGTATTTCAAAAGCTCAAATTGGCATGAGTTTACAAAAGCTTGAATTTCTGGCTCTTGGGAGTAACAACTTCACTGGTATCATACCTTCTACCATATGTAATTTATCGAGGTTGCAACAATTCGGAATTGAGCATAACCACATACAAGGAAGCATTCCGACTGATTTGTGGCAACTTCAGAAGTTAACTGTTTTGATTTTGGGAGGGAATAACTTCAAAGGGGTAGTACCTCAAAAAGTCTTCAATCTTTCTTCTTTAAAACTTATCTCCTTCATGGGAAATTCCCTATCTGGTTATCTTCCATCACTAGATTTGGGGCAATCTTGCTCTAATCTTGAAATAATCACACTTGGTTCCAACCAACTCAGTGGTCATATCACATCCTATCTTTCAAATTGTTCCAAGCTCATCGTCGTAGACTTTACTCAAAACTTCTTCTCTGGACATATTCCCAACAGTCTTGGAAACTTGAATCACCTCCAAGAACTTTTTTTGGGTGGAAATCAATTAATAGGCAAAGAGGCTAGAGATGAAGAGCTCAATTTCATTTCATCTTTATCCAATTGTAGATTTTTGAGAAGTTTAGACTTAAGCGATAATCCATTGGATATAACAATTCCAGATTCCATTCAAAACTTTTCTTCTTCCATTCAAATCTTTGTTGCGGAAAATTGCCAAATAAAGGGTCATATTCCTATGGGAATGGGTTTTTTGAAAGGCTTGATCTTGCTTAATTTGGGAGGTAACAATTTGACTGGAAATATCCCTTTCACATTCGGTGGTTTGGAAAGATTACAAAGATTGCATCTTTATAGTAACAAGATTGAAGGATTGATTCCAGAAGAGATATGTCAATTAAAGAATTTGGGAGAGCTCGATCTCTCAATCAATAGAATCTCTGGAGTCATCCCAAATTGCATTTCAAACCTCAGTCTTCTACAAATTCTGTTCTTAAGTTCTAATAGACTCGAATCGTCAATACCATTAAATATATGGGGCCTTGAAAGTCTATTATTCTTAAACCTGTCATCGAATTCCCTTGGTGGACATTTGTCTTCGAACATGACAAAATTGGACACTCTCGAACGTTTGGATTTGTCAAGAAATGAAATTACTGGAGAAATCCCAAGTATCATTGGAGCATTTGAAAGCCTTAGTTATCTTGACTTTTCAAACAACTCCCTTCAAGGAGGCATTCCGCAATCTTTTGGGAACTTAAAAGGGTTAGATACCTTAAATCTTTCTTACAACAACCTTTCTGGTAAAATTCCTAAATCCCTTGAGACACTTCCATATCTCAAATACTTGAATTTATCTTTCAACAAGCTAGTAGGAGAGATTCTATCTGGTGGTCCTTTTGTGAACTTCACGGCGGAATCATTTTCAAGAAATAGTGGACTTTGTGGGAATCCAATTTTTGGGGTTCCGCCTTGTCCAACGATTCCTACCTACCAACAATCAAAGATGAAAAATATTTTGATCAAATGTATTCTTCCTGTGATTGGATCAATTATAATTGCGGTAATGTTGGTTTATTTGCTGAAAAGACTTCGAAAAAGTAACATAGAGATACTGACATCACTTAATGCATTTCCTGCATTGGAACATAGAATGATATCATACCAAGAGCTTTGCCAAGGGACAAACAACTTTTGTGAAAGCAACTTGCTTGGAGTCGGAGGTTTTGGCTCTGTGTATAAAGGAATACTTTCTGATAGAACAATTGTTGCAGTAAAAGTTCTAAGTTTGGAATTGTTGGGTGCTATCAAAAGTTTTGATGCAGAATGCAAGGTGTTACGTACAATTCGACATAGAAATCTTGTTAAGGTCATAACTACATGCACTAATCCCGAGTTTAGAGCGTTGGTGCTGGAATACATGTCGAACGGCAACCTTGAAAAGTGGTTATACTCTCATAACTACTGCTTGGATCTTCTACCGAGAATAAATATTTTGGTTGATGTTGCGTCAGCCTTAGAATATCTCCACCACGGTCAATCGGAATCTATATTGCATTGTGATTTGAAGCCTACAAATATCCTTTTGGATGAAGGCATGGTTGCACATGTGGGTGATTTTGGTATTGCAAAGATTTTAGTCGAAAACAAAGACTCAACACACACCAAAACTCTTGGTACCATTGGCTACATCGCACCAGGTACGTACGTACATGAATTTACCCTGCTTTTTTAATTATCAAAAGGATAAATAACATGATGCTAATCTTACAAATTTTTGGTAACAACTTGCTTGGCAAGTTTCCTCATCTTAGCTAGTCTTATAGTCGATAAAACATTTGCAAATTGATCAAACACCAAATTAATTATAATTCTTGTGATTTACCCAGTACTCGAACTCTATTTACAAATTAATATGGGTATAGAACTCTGTAATTCTTCTATAGATTCTCTCACGAACGACCTCATTTGATCTATTAGAACTTCAATAACACTATTAATAAACTCACTTGCACACTAATGAACTCAATAACTCTTGAAGGACAAGATGATGAAAAGATTAAGAAGGTGAAGCTAGGGACGAAGTTTGGATTATAAGTTTGGAGGGCCCGAATATTTTTAGGTTAGAAAAAATAGTTCAATTGAAAACTTTTAGGAATACCATTAAAAAGATAATACAATTAAAAAAAATAAAGTGAGTAGAAATATAAGAAAGAAAAATATATAAATTTTGAAATTTCGTGCTTCCAATAATTTTGGAAATTTAACATTTAAGCTTTTTATATGTTGCAATTAAACAAAAGAGACTAAACATTGGTAACAAGTTATATATGAATTATAAATAAATTATATGCAAATAATAAACTAAGTCTTGGGTTTTCTAAATAATATATAACAATAAACTAGATTTAAAAGGTTTAAGTAGCATATCATAAATTACATACTGCGTAGCTTGCTATCCAGTCAAACGTGAGTTTTTTCATTAAATATATTTCATTCAACTAACTATAAATTTTAAAAGAAAAATAATATAATATTAAATTATAATTATAATTTTCTTCAAATTAAATACTATAGAAAAAAAATTACTAGAGACCAAAAGCTAATTTAATGATACAAAAATGGCTCACTTAAGAAATTATAGGCAATATACACCACTTAGTTTTTTACAAGAGACTGGTCATGATATTATAAACTTATATGAGCAAAATTATCATAAGTTGAAATAACAGCTTAGCTTTTATGCTTAACTTGTCACAAATTGTTCTCTCATGCATAAAAAATATGCATTTATGAAAAATATAATGCCTAAGACCTTCAAAAAATCGTGGTGGGATTCATAAGGGTTGGTTTGGTTATATAAAATCAAACTATCTCATCTCATATAATTATTATAATTTTCTCAAACTCTCATACAAAATATAATAAATAATTCAAGTACTTTTTCAAATTTCAAAATAAAAATAATATTAAAATAATATTCTATTCAACTTTCAACAAAACTTCTCATTCCATCTCCTCTCAACTGCGTAACCAAACTCACGATGACTTGAAATTTTTATTCAATTTGAAAGCAAACTCTTTTCAAAGCAATTATAACTCAATTGGATTAAGTATTGTTATTCAAATATGCCAACACGTACCTTTTACAAAAAACTAAAAAGAAATAGTACTTGCATTAAAGTAAATTGTGTTATATGCATCATATAGTAAACTCATGAGTTTCAATTTTAGGATTGTAGATGCATTTACGATTCTCTTTTTTGGATGATCTACTAAATATATATATATATATACATATATAATTAGGGAAATATTATTGAAGTCAACAATTAATTGGTCCAATCCCATTATTTATTTAATGAGCCAGTATAAGGGGCCTCCAAAAGGGCTATTTCAAATTGCAGTTCTGGTTTGGTTTGCCTTATGTAAGATATATATATATATATATATATATATGTATTTATTTATACGCATATGAGTATATATACACTGATCAAGAGCTTACTTATAGTTCGGATATATACTCTTTGTTTTTGGATGGCACATGTGAATTATTACTTAATGATGCCATTTTATTAAGACACAAGTTGCTGACTTATAAAATGCCTTCTTGACAATTTGTGAGTATTTTTAGAATATGGATTTGAAGGGAAGGTATCCATCAAAACCGATGTCTACAGCTATGGCATAACATTATTGGAGATGATCACGAGGAAGAAACCCATCAACAACATGTTCACTGGAGATTTTACTTTGAGGCAGTTGGTAAATGCATCCATTCCAAATAGAATGATGGAAGTTGTGGACGAAGGTTTACTAAGAATAGAAGATGGAAGAGACACCATTGCCTTGCAAAGTATTATTTCGTCAATCTTGGACTTAGGCTTGAGGTGTTCTGAGGCATTACCGGATACAAGAATGGATATGAAAGACGTGTTGGTCAAGCTTAATAAAATCAAGTCAACTATTTTTGAGAACAGGAATAGGTTGGTTACTAGGCATACTTGACCTCAATCTGTTTCACATGTTTTATATCTTTTTAATATCGTGAAGTACTTATGAGTGGTATGTATGTAACATGTTTGTGTCAACATTTATGCTTAAAGGAATGACTTGAGACTCTACTCTTCTTCCATCTCCGTACACTTTACATTGAGCTCATTTCCTTTATTACCCTATATAAATCCTGGCCAGAAGGCGCACAACCAACATTCCTTTGTTTAAATTATGTTTTTGTTACTCTTAATTACTAACATTCATTTGCTTGTGAAACTTCTTTAACCAGGAGAACCGTCCTCAAATGGGTTGAAACCTGAAAGTGGTAATCTTTTTGCTACCTTATTCTTCTTGTTTAATTCCAAAATTCTCAGAGAACCAAACAACGAAAATGAATTGAATTCGAAAAGAGTCTCAGAGAAGATAGCCAAATTCAATGAGAATATTGACTATTGATCAATTTCATATTTCCAAGTGGCAACGAAAAACAGAGAGAGTGAGAGAGAGAGAGAGAGAGAGAGAGAAGACTGACTTGAGAAGAATGAGAAAATGGTCATTTTATTCAAAGAACCAAAGTCTATCAAAGTAATTTTATTGGGAGATTGTTAGGGATTGTGTTGTAGAACCATTACCTGTTCCAGTTCCTGTTTGGCTAAGAAGATATCTGTGCATCCAGCATATACGTAGGGATGAGATTTTCAATTTGTTTAAAGGAAAATTCTATATACCATATCACCATCTCATTAAGTATGATGTAACATATTTATCACCATTAAATGATCATTTATTACATGCTTCTTTATCATCTAATGGTGATAAATATGTCACATACTACTTAGTATGATCAAAATAGGATGAGAGTGTAGTGTATAGCATTACTCTTATCAAAATCTAATGCATCCACACCCACACTAACAAAATTCATCTACCTTAGAGCGTTGACATTGATTTCATCAAAATCAGCTCCAAAATTTAGCTAAAAGTATATGTATTACATAAAACTAAAACCATTCAGGATATAACCCACGTTGAATTAGCAAAATAATAATATAATATTATTTTTTTAATAATAAAACTTTTAAAAACATTTATAACAAAAGCCATGAAGGTGCAAAACCAAGCGCCTCGGCCTTCATCCCAAACATAGAATACTGAATAATCTGTAGTAACAAAATAGTGGCTAAAAAATGACTTCTCGTATTCTTTTCCAAACTATATTTTCTTTTCTTGGACGAATTCTTTTTTGCCCTATTAGGCTCCAGAACGTTTTGAGGAAAAACCAATAAAATTCCCTGGTTCTTAATTTACTCTATTCTGGTATATAAAGAGTACCTTGAAGCACAATAGGGTTGACATCTCACATGTTCACAAGATTACGTTTGGATAATGAGGTGATCTCAGATATTTTGTGAATAGTAGTGAAAAAATATTGATAGAATATTGAAGAGCAATAAATAGTATATAAAAAGTAATAATAAAATAATGAATAGTAATGGAGAAATTTCAAAGAAAAAAGGTTTTAGATATTATTTTGTAATAAAATAAGTTTTTGGTTGATGAACATTAACTCGTCAAATATAACTTTTGCTTCTAATTTACTTTAGCTCATAGTCTCATGAGTAGTGGCTTTAGCTAATCCAATGCAACAGATTTAACCAAAAAAGATAAAAAAATGAACCATATTTTTGGCTTGACTGGTGCTCAAGTGTAGGAGTGAAAAGGTTTAAGTTCCGTTTAGTTGTTGAACTGAATTGAGATGAGTTAAGTTCATTATAAATAGTAGCGAGTGGAGATGATTGAGTGAGTTTTGTAGGGCTCATCTAAGATGAGTTTAGATGTATTTGGATGTTAAGATGAGTTTTAAATGTATTTATGATAAGTTAAAAAAGATTGTGGATTCCACGTATAAAGAGATTTTGAGTTAAGATGAGTTTAGTAAGTTGATAGTTGAATGTTTAAATGTTAGAATCAGTTTAAAATTAGATTGAACTGAATTAATCTAAGTTCCAAATGGGCCTTAAACTCTGAAGGGATTGTTTGATTTTGGTGATGTCTGCCTCTGGGTTCTTTTGCTTCTGGAGAGACAAAAACGCCATTTTTGTGCAGCTACTGTACACTGAACGTGTAAAACGTTCAGGAAATATATGGCATTGTTTTAGTATGTTTATTCCTTCGGTTTTTTAAAACCCAATTGGTATCTCTTTCTTTTCCTCAAATAAATTACCTTTTCCCTTCATTTTGAGAATTCTCCAATCGGCCCCACACATGCAAGGCCCAATTCGAGGCCCAAGCCCAATATTTATGTAGAAACATTCCTTCTTGCAGCGTTAAACTGACAAGTGTACAAACTACAAACTACTGGGACAAAAGATAAAGAAAAGTTCCTTTCCTCTCTCTACGGCCAAGTCATGGAGTACTTTGAATTGTATGACCTTTGAAGTGATTACTTTGAATATTATATATATTATAGTTGTCCATGAAAAGCCATGGGACAGTCAACTGTAGCAACAGTGCTCGGTTAAATCTCAAGCTACAATAACTAGAGGTAAAGCATTTGTAGTCTAAAATTAGAACCCATAGAGTATATATATATAATACTAAAGTTCAAACAAGAAATTCTTGTATAGAACTTTTTTACTTTGTAATATATTACTTTTTAATTAGAGAGAGATGATAAATATTACTGATAAGGTAAAACCACATGTGAAGTAATCCTCGATTACTCATCTCTTTCTCTCTCTCTCTCCCCTTCTCATCTTTCTCTCTAAAATTCTATCGAGCTTTCCCTTGTTTTCACTAGGCGGAGGGGGTTTGGAGCTTAGGCTCCGACCACCTCATCCCCTACCCAGCCCTAGATGCTTTTTTATTTTTATGTTTTTCTGTTTGCCTTTTTCCCCTAGGTTTCTCCTCCTTAGTGTCGATCCTTGCCAATCTACTGATTTCCGGCAACCTCCAACCAATATGCGATGCCGGTTCAGCCTCTCTGATCACCGATCTTCATGTTCGCAGAAGAAAAATGCGTTTCTGCTAGGCACACGCACTGTCCCTGCGGTGCGGGTTTTCCAGCCCCAACCACGTCCTGGAGCGGCATTGGCGGCCACACATGGCCCCACTAGCTTCAGAGGCCTCAGATTCTTCAGATCTGCTCGTCCGTCCACCTCGTAAGGTGGTGCGTGTCCTGCACGTGCTGCCACTGCCTGCCTTGACCCGTCTCTGGTGACTCGGCTTAGATTCTAGCTGCTACCCTATGTTACTGCTTCCCCTAACCAGTGATCTTGTAAGAGGGATCGTGGACCTCTCCAAAAATCATCTCTAAACAATATGTGATAGTGCACCCGCCACCTTTACTGCTTCCAGCAGAGGTTCCACCGTCTCCAGTAGTGGTTCCATCGTTCACTTTTTTGCCAACATATCTCCGTCTTTTTATAAGACGGCGTCCTTCGTAGGACATGGGTAGGGACCAAGAAATTGGTCCCAAATAAACCCGTTCACCATTTTTCACTGTTTTCGATTGCTTTTTGGGGCGATTGTTGGGGAACCCCACCCCCTCCTCATGTATCACTTTTTTAGTTTAATGAAATTAACTCGCTTAGAAAAAAAAAAAAAAAAGCCACAACCATTGCAATTCATTGAGCTTTGGAGGCAGAAGTGTATCTAGGGGGTTCGGAGGCATGTGCCCCCTAAAACAGCTTAATCAGCATTTAGGTTTGGGAGCAACTTGAAAGTAAGGATAAAAGACTTCAAAACAAAAGTTGGAATGAATTATGGTGGGGTTTATTCTGTGGTGGTTTGGGCCGTGGGTAGTACACCTCATTCATCCTCCATTAAAACATTAACTCTAGTAGTAGAGGGTGTTGTGAAACCAACGATAGCAAACAAAGTAAAAGTAAACAATCACATCACACAAAACTAATGTGGTCCGGCAACGTTCCTACATTTATAGAGGTGCAGAAGATTTTGTTATTCTGGAGAATCACAAAATACACTTTGGGGCGAAATATTACTGTTCATAACTCTCATTAAGTACATATTTAGAGTGTCACACGGCATAAACCCAAGTTTTTATTTTTATGCATTATTCACTCAAGCGGTGTATTAAGCGTGCATCGAGCAAACTCTCCGTCCGAGCTTTGCTCGAGCAGAGTGTCGAGCACTCGTCGAGCAAACTCTCTGTACAAGCTTGGCTCGAGCATCTGGTCGAGCGAGTGTCTAGCTAATTTTCTGATAGCCCCCATAACTTATCATGGGAATGTCATTTGTTCCCCATCTTTTTGTGATTTTGGGCACATTATTTCTATTATATTCTTGTATGATGATAATTTTTGTTGAACCTTCTTATTCTGATTTTCTTCTTAGGCAGATGCCATTGTTTCCAGGCTCAAAAGTACCGCTCAATTTGATGTGGAGGCTCATTCAACACTATTGATAACTGCAGATACAGTATGCCTTAATTCCCCTTTAGTTACTACCTTTTGATAATTTAATTGATTTTAGCATAAACTAGATCCTTCTACTCTCTCTCAGGTAATACTTGAACAACTGGTTTTCTTATTTTTCTGCACCTTGATTGCCCATAAGTGACAGCTCTAGTAATTGATGAATCTACCTCCTTTTAAGAGCCGAATGGGGACCAAGTCTTTGACACCTACATACTTGAGTTGGAATGCAGTTGAACTTGCATTGAGCATGTTTCGAGCCTATTCTCCCTATCTTGTTCATGCAGTTTGTCAAAATTGCCAAATTTTATTGGTTTTTCATCCATAATCTTCTTGATAAGTTTTAATCATAAATCCTACTTCTAACTGCCCATTTTTTTTCAAAAACAATTAAAACTTGAAGGGGTTATAATCACCTTATAAAGTTTATCTGGTGGATAATCTTCTCCAAGACCATCGACTAAAGGCTTCCAAGTTATAAGAATGTATAATAATCTAGGCAATGGATTTTTCCTTGATCCCATGCAAGATTGACACGTCTTTTGAACATATTTTTTCATATCTAATCTACACACAACCTGCTAGGTTTTGGGCTAGCATATTCATCTCGTTCCTCATAGCATATACATCCTTTGCTTTTTACTACTATGAATGCCGAACCATGATGGCGTGTCTCGAAAGATATTGTGTGACTTTTATGGCACGCCCAGTGTTTTAAATATGCTAGAAATATTTATAAGAAGTATTTGCATCATTATTGAATTAAGATTTGATCTTAAATACGATAATCATAATATTATTGAAAAGCTCCAAAAATATTATAATTGCCGGAAATCATTTTAATATTATTATTAAAATGATTTCAATTATTTAAGATATTATGAGATTTAAATTATGTTGAGAACTTTTATTAATTAAATGGTTTAACCCTTTTAAATATGTTAAGTGAGACTTCATCATTTTATTAATGATGAAGAATATTATTTTATAAACTAAAGTTAGTTTGAAATAATATTTACCTTAATTCCTCTAAGTGCTTTTAATTAAGTTAATGTTTTACGCATCTTCAAATCAGTGTTTTAATTCTTCTTCGTTAGATCGTTGTGTAGATCCCCAGACGAAAGGACTGGGTTAAATACCCAGACCCCCTCTCTTTCCCTCTCATTTTCCCCGTAACCCTCTCTCTCCTCCCTCTCTCCTTCGGCGTATGCAGTATGCAATCCACCCACGCCAAACGGCTTAAGGCCTCGGCTCGGCACCGCCGTGCGTTGTCATTCCTCACTGCCAGCACCAATGGCTTGCTCTCCGTCTGGCGAGTCCATCCATGCCAACCTCTCCCCCTCACACTCTCCCTTTCTCCATTTCAGAACTACACAGCCCGAATGGGCTTAGTGCACGTAGCGCCGCCGTGCGCTGCCCTCCAAAGCCACCACTCCCTCGGCAGCTTCCTCTACCACTGGCCACCACTCCCCAGTGAGCTTAGCCTCTCCATTGCAACCACCTTCCCTCCGTCGCACACACGCACGCACAAGGAGACCCACGCACGGCTTCACCGTGCACGGCACCTAGCGCCACTGTGCGCAGCACCCACGGCCACCTAGCATCACCATGGCTCCTCCCTGAGCTCCTCCACGTGACCCATGGCTAGAAACCCCCTCCTCTACCTCACAGCTTCTCCCCCCTCTCACGCACTGGTTGCATGCCGTGCACCACCATGCACCGCCACCCACTGCTGGTAGCCACCACCATCAGCCTCCTCAGGCCGCCACCAAGCCAACCCAACCTCCCTTAGCTAAGCCCTAGGTCCAAACCATCACTTTATGTGGTGGGTAACCACTGCACGTGATGGACAGTCATTGTGTGTGATTGATTGCCACTGTACATGGCTAGATCCGCCATGTTATGCCCCTTGCCATCATCACAAGGCCACCATGAGCCTTTCCAAGACCACACCTAGCTATCCAAATGCCTAAACAGTCACTGTACGTGAGTTAGCCTCCACGTATGACTCTTCCGACATCATCGACTATGATGGTCAACAAGCAACGCACGGGTTATCCCGTCGATGGTATAACCCTCTATCCCTTGTAATTATGTTAGATATTGATTAGTTGACTAGGTTGTGGACTGTGCCATGTAGTGTGATTGGGGAACATGTGCAGTAATGGTGGCATGGTGTATGTGGAATGGATACAGTGCACACTGAGTGTACTCTGTGTGCATGTGGCGTGTTGTATATGTAGGGAGTACAAATGGAATGTACTCCATGTGATGGTGAGATGCACCATATAGCGGATACGCCATAGTGGTGATATGCCGTAGTGTGTATGAAGGGAGTACACGATGGGTGTACTCTATGTGGGGTATAGTATATGTGAGGAGTACACGTGGAGTGTACTCTATGTGGTGGAGTAATGCACCATGTGGCGGATATGCCATAATGGTGATGTGGCATGTGGAATGGGAATAGTACACGCTGGGTGTACTTTATGTGTGGTGTAATGTGAGATAAGGAGAGTATATGTAAAATATATCCTCCTGGCGTATTGTGGAACGGGATGAGTACAAGTGGATTGTACTCAGTGGCGTAGTGTGTGTAAAAAGGAGTACATGTAGAATGTACTCTATGTGGTGGAGTGATGCACCATATGGCGGATATGCCATAATGGTGATGTGGCGTAATGCATGTGGATGAAGTACACAAGGAGTGTACTCCATGTGATATAGTGACGCACCATATGGCGTGTATGCCATAGTGGTGATGTGGCGTGTTGTATATGTGGTGAGTACATGTGGAATGTACTCCATGTGATATAGTGACGCACCATATGGCGTATATGCCATAATGGTGATGTGCCGTAGTGTGTATGAAGGGAGTATACGATGAGTATACTCTATGTGGGGTATGGTATATGTGGGGTGTACAAATGGAATGTACTCCATGAGATAATGAGATGCACCATATGGCGTGCATGCCATAGTGGTGATGTGTCGTAGTGTGTATGAAGGAAGTATACAGGGAGTGTACTCCATGTGATATAGTGACGCACCATATGGTGGATATGCCATAGTGGTGATATGTCGTAATGTGTATGAAGGGAGTATATGAGGAGTGTACTCCATGTGATATGGTGATGCACCATATGGCAGGAATGTCATAATGGTGATGTGTCGTAGTGTGTATGAAGGGAATATGCGTGGAGTGTACTCCACGTAGCAGCGACACTCCGTGTGGCGTGTCGTAGAGATAAGGATGGTTATGTGATTGATGGGCGTGGAACGTGATGGATAGTGTCGGGAACTGTGAAACAGTGTCCCGAAGTAGTTATGGCGTAGCCTGTAGTCTGAGGTGACAAGTGTCACTGCGGTGGACTTATGGCTAGGAGCATGTGTGAAGTATCAGAATAAGTATAAGAGTGTGCAGTGGAAGTATGACTGGGGAATGTCACGCAGTGACATGACTACTGACAGTCGTGCTTGTGATGGGTGAAGTAGTGGAATAAGTGTAAGAGTACGCAGCGGAAGCATGACTGGGCAACGTCACGAAGTGACGTGGTTATTGGAAGTCATGCTTATGGTGGGTGAAGTGTTAAAGTGTAGGGATGGCGTAACGGGAATGTGATGAGATGTCACGATGTGACGGGAGTACGTGAGGAACCGTACTCATGATGAGTTAGGAGTTGATGTAGTAGGATGTTGGGTGACGCGACAAAGTCACGGTGTAGCTTGGGGTTAATTCCGAGCTATATAACGTGACATGAAACGTAGTTATGAATGGAGTCTTGTCGTGTTAAGTGTTGGGATGAACTATCAAAAGGGACGGGTAGCATGAAGAGTCATGCTAGCCGGGTTAAGAGAAGATTGGTATCGGGGTATGGCCCTTGTCCCAACGAGCATTTGATCAACGTGTTATATATGTTGATCTTAGGTGATAAAGGGATAAGGTACCTGTGTGACATGGTGAGAGACACGTGCCGGACAGATTCACCATATGTAATGGGTAATCTGTCATGAGCATAGTTGCACGGTGCTTAAGCCTCAGAGTTGGCTTAGAGCTATGTGTCTTGTATGGATGAGAATGGGGATTTAGTGTGGGCTAAGATGCATGCAGGTAGTGACGGATGCATCGTTAAGATTGAGATGTGTGATTCCATCGGACGGAATCATGCGTCGAATGTAGTTGTAAGAAGAGTAAGACGAGTGTCTTAGTGTCTTAATCCTAAGGTGAATAATGGGTTCACTTTAGTGGATGAGCACTCGAGACGAGACTTTGAGTTGGAAGTTGTGGTGACCGTAAGTGATCCCCGAAGGGTTTAATATAGTGAAGGGCACGTAAGTGCACGGGATAGAAGGAGAGTGTTCTAAGTATAGAGTAGTTCTATTTATAGCTTAAGTTACTTATGCATTAGATAGAGAATGATGCTAAGGTTATGTGTATGCATGTAGGTTGCCATCTGACAAGCACATAAATGGACTGAATGACATGCAAGTAGCATGGAGTCCAGGTAAGTGTTACGTTCATACTCTTCTAGAGTTCTCAAAGATACAAGAAACGCTTTTCCTTTAAGATGCTCACGAAAAGACTAAAGACGTTTTAAGAAAGAAAATGCTAAATGTTCAAAAGTATAAATATGTACGGCCCCTCCTTGGCAGCCCCTTTTTACGCATCCAAAGTATTAATTGTATGCATGTGAATGGATGACTATACGCTGTATCTATTGTATGTATTTTCTAAGAAAAATCCATAAACTGATGAAGATGCATGAAAGGCATGAAAGCGGATGCTTTTGTGAATCCTACGAACCAATGCTTTCATGTGCGCCACGAGGTAACTCTCGTGGATGCCATGATTGACGACGTTCAAGGTGACGCTTATGGGATGCCACGAAAGCTGACGCTTAAGCCCATGTATGTTCTTAAACGAAGTTTTCCACGAACGAACTGTTAAAGAGAGGATAGAACTGAAATGAACTGAAAGACGAATAGACCATTTTCGGGCTTACGCCCCAAACGATATTTTCTCACGAAAAGAAATGTTTTCTCATAAAAAAGAAAGGACTGTTAAATAAAAGAACGAACTGAATGAAAGCTTCAGCTCTCTCGAGCTGACATGAACGAATGAATGAAAAGCAAGAAAGAAAGAAATGAAAGCATGAATGTATGAAGACACGTAACGGCCACATAACATGAATGAAAGGGTACCGATGAATGGGCAAATTGCAATGCCGGGTAAGTAGTGCTGGAAGTACACCCAGTACTGCCCCTATGAAAAGGGGTTCCCAACCCGGGTCCAATGGAAGACCGCTAACCCCAAACACACGGGGCGTAACAGTGTGCACTGGCCTATGAAAGCGATAAGAAAGAATGGATGTATGCACGCATGCACGAATGCACATGTATGCACAAGAGCACGGACTCTTGAAGAAATGAAGGCACTGACGGGGGACACGTTTTAAATAAAGGAAAACCTTTTGAAAGAAAAGCCCCGTCTAGTGACGTTTTCAAATGAACGCACACAAGACACGTAGGCACGCACGTAATAGTATGTACGAGTGATGAATGCATGAATGAAAACCTATGTTGTTATATTTTAACTGTATGAAGTAATGCTTACGAGTCTTCGACTCATTTTAGTTTTTATGCATGTCCCTCCCCCCATAAGAATTGCACGATCGGGACGGACACGGCCCATGGAGAAGAGCACGGAAGTCTAGGCACGAGTTTTAAACGAACGAGAGGTCTTTTTATTATAAGATTTATGTTTTCTGTAACCCTCTTTTATTATCAAAGCACATTTTATTTATAAACGTAGAGTCTCGCACCCTGGGGATGCAAGTGAAAAGTTTTAAACAGGACGGTAATTCCCGTCGTCCTTTTTATAAAAAAAAAATATTTTGTAAAAAGTCACACCACATGGACGGGTGTTACAACAGTGTTGTTGGAACGAGCTTGGGATTAATTTTTTTCATCCCAAAATATATTTTGGAATGAAATGACTATAGTTTGGGATGAAAACTTTCATCCCTAAAGAGCGTTTTTGTTGTAGGGGCTCCATTCGCAATTTAATAATTGTGGGGAGCTTGCAATTTTTTCTTTATCATACAATAAATTCGATGGGAGTATTTCAAAAGCTCAAATTGGCATGAGTTTACAAAAGCTTGAAGAACTATATCTTGGAGGTAACAATTTCACTGGTATCATATATAACTCATACCTTAAGCAATTTTTCATTGCTATATACATTCACAATTGAGGATAACCACATCCAAGGAAGCATTCTGACTGATTTGTGGCATCTTCGGAAGTTAGCTGATTTGACTTTGTCAAGGAATAACTTCAAAGGGACAGAACCTCAAAAAATTTTCAACATTTCTTCTTTAGAATGTATCTTCTTTAAGCAAAATTCCCTGCCTGGGTTTCTTCCATCATTAGATATGGGGAAATCTTGCCCTAATCTTGAAGCACTTGTACTTGGTAGAAACAAACTTAGTGGTCATATCTTTCAAATTATTCCAAGCTCAACACAGTAGACTTTACTGGAAACTTATTCCCTGGAACAATTACCAAAAGTCTTGGAAACTTGAAGCACCTCCAACAACTATTTTTGAGTGGAAATCAGCTAATAGGCGGGGAGGCTAAAGATCATAAAGAGCCCAATTTCATTTCGTCTTTATCCAATTATAAATTTTTTAGAGATTTAGACATAAGCAACAATCCATTAGATATAACAATTCTAGATTCCATTCAAAACTTTTTGGCTTCCTTTCAAATCTTTGTTGTAGGCAATTGCCAAATAAGGGGTCATATTCCTATGGGAATGGGTTTTTTGAAAGGCTTGATTTGGCTTAATTTGGGAGATAACAATTTGATTGGAAATATCCCTTTCACATTCGGTGGTTTGGAAAGATTACATCTTTACAGTAACAAGATTGAAGGAATGATTCTAGAAGAGATATGCAATTAAGAAATTTGGGAGAATTGGATCTCTCAAACAACAGAATCTCTGGATTCATCCCAAATTGCATTTCAAAACTCAGTCGTCTAGCAAAGCTAAGCTTGAGTTCTAATAGACTCAAATCGTTAATACCACTAAATATATGGAGCCTCGAAAATCTATTGTTCCTGGATTTGTCATTGAATTCCATTGGTGAACATTTTCCTTCTAACATGAAAACATTGGACACTCTCGAATATTTGGATTTGTCAAGAAATCAAATTACTGGAGCAATTCCAAGCGTCATTGGAGCATTTGAAAGCCTGAGGTATCTTGACTTTTCAAAGAACTCCTTTAAGGGAGGCATTCTGCAATTTTTTTGGAAACTTAAAAGGGTTGGATGTCTTAAATCTTTCTTACAATAATCTGTCTAGTAGGAGAGATTCCATTCGGTGGTCATTTTGTGAACTTCATGGCAGAATCATTTGCAGGAAATAGTGCAATTTGTGGGAATTCAATTTTTGGAGTTTCACCTTGTCCAACAATTCCTACCAACCAACAATCAACGATGAAACATATTTTTCTCAAATGTATTCTTCTTGTGATTGCGTCAATTATAATCACAAGAAGACTTAATGCATTGCCTACATTGGAACATAGAATTATATCTTGTCAAGAGTTCTACCTAGGGACAAACAACTTTTGTGAAAGCAACGTGCTTGGAGTTGGAGGTTTTGGCTCTGTGTACAAAGGAATACTTTTTGACAGGACAATTGTTGCAGTAAAAGTTTTAAGTTTGCAATTGTCGGGTGCTTTCAAAAGTTTTGATGTAGAATGCAAGGTGTTACGGATAATTCGACATAGAAATCTCGTTAAGGTCATAACTACATGCACTAATCCCGAGTTTAGAGCGTTGGTGTTGTAATACATGTTGAAGGGCAACCTTGAAAGATGGTTATACTATCACAACTAGTGCTTGGATCTTCT
This sequence comes from Juglans regia, assembly GCF_001411555.2. Taxonomy (NCBI): domain Eukaryota; kingdom Viridiplantae; phylum Streptophyta; class Magnoliopsida; order Fagales; family Juglandaceae; genus Juglans; species Juglans regia. Next base: position 4,248,521 of record NC_049907.1, read on the forward strand.
ACAAAGAATAAATATTATGATTGATGTTGCCTCAGCCTTAGACTATATCTACCATGGTCAATCAGAATCTATATTGCATCGTGATTTGAAGCCGACAAATATCCTTTTGGACGAGGACATCGTTGCACATGTTGGTGATTTTGGCATTGCAAAGATTTTAGTCAAAAACAAAGATGCAACACATACCAAAAGTCTTGGTACCATTGGCTACATCGCACTAGGTACGCATGTACATGTATATGAATTTACCCTAGTTGTTTAATTATATCAAGACTAAATAATAGTATGTTGATCTTACAAAAATTTGGTAACAACATGCTTGGAAATTTTCCTCATCTTAGCTAGTCTTATAGTACATAAACTCATGTGAATATGAATTAACAAATTCACATGACATGAATGATCCCAAACAAATCTAAACAAGGTGAAACTTTTTTGTAAACAACATTACTTTTCTAGAAATAATTGTGTGGAATGCTTTATTAGAAAAAAGACGATCTGTTCATTTTTATGTCCATCAATATTAAGAAAAAATACATTGCCCAATCATAGAGTTGTGAATTGCGGCTCGCTTTGGCCACCATGTGAGTGGCTCTGTTCTGGCCACTTGACAACCACCATGGTGGCCTTCTATAGATTCCCACACAATCAAACCTCATTTGATCTACTGGAACTTAACAACACTATCAATGAACTCGCTGGCACACTAATGAACTCACTGATTCTAGAACAAGATGGTCAAAAGTTGAATGCTAGCTTAACATGTCACAAAGAGAGAAAATGACTTAGCTTTTAATGCTTAACATGTCACAAAGTCATGTTCTCTCATAAAAAATGTGCATTTATAAAAATATTAATGCCTAAGACCTTCAAAAACTCATGAAGGGTGAGTAAATCTGATTCATAAACCTCTTTTGAATTAAAGTTAGGAAAGTTTGCTCGACTGGGATGTCTCATGGTTCACCATGTAACCTAGTTGTGCATGTCTAGTGATAAGCAAAATATCTTCCTTGCATGACAGAACCTCTCACGAGACGTTTAGCAATTTTTCTGTGTAAGTTGCAAGAGTTTGCAAACTCACAATGACTTCAAAGTTTTATTCAATTTGAAAGCAAACTCTTTTCAAAAAATTATAGCTCACTTGGATTAAGTATTGTTATTAAAATATGCCAATACTTAACTTTTACAGTATCAATATTGTCAATTATTCTACCATTGTTAAAAAGAAATACTTCCATCAAAGTAAATTGTGTTATATCATATATGCATCTTCTGTTAAGATATAAAATAAATAATGAAATCTACATCTTTCCATCAACTTAACCTTTTAGGATAAGTGGTGATTTCACATGGGATCAGAGCAGAGGTTCTGAGTTCGAACTCTAACTCTACACTCTACCGCATTCAATTTTAGGCTTGTAAATCCATGCAGTCACGATTTTTTTTTTTTTTTCTGGATGATATATATATATTGATGTGAAATATACTTCAATTCATTCCATAAAGGAAGTTACATCTGTAGCTTAAGTTACAAGCCAAACCAACATCTGTTGTAAGCTTCCCCGTACACAAAACTTTGCAACGGGCATTGTCTAAACTTCAAGAAACTCTAAAAAAAAAGTATCATTCTCTGTATAAAACAGAGGAAAAAACAACCTGCATCAAAACTCCATCCTCTATAGGAGGAGAAGTGAACAACACCCATCCTCCTAAACGGAGGAGGGAGGAACCAACCACTGCTATGGACAAATGTCCAATAGCCTATTTCAATTATTTTTTGACACAAAAAATTGAAATACTGACACAAAAATACACAACAGAAAACAAAAAATAGAGGAAAATAGAAACTGTGGTGGCGCGTGAGGGACACTTGCCACCCTGGGAGGAAGCTGATCAGTTGATCTTGAAGATGCTGGAGTCGCTAGACCCTGAGTTGCCACGCGTGGCATCAACGGAAGAAAATACTTGGTGGCATGTGGGTGCCACGCGTTCCCTTTGACCCGCGCTTGGGTGCAATGCATCGCTCCAATTGGCACCCAATCCGGTCACAGCTAGATCGGCGGATGGAGAGTTCTCCTGTGGGGTGCATGTAAGGAGATGGTCTCTGGAGAAGCTCGGATATGACTTCTCCCCCTCATTCCAACTGAAAAACAAAAAACAAGAAAGAAAAAAAAAAAAAACGAGAGAAATGAAGAAGAAACATAAAAGAAAGATGAGGGGAGGGAGGGAGGAGGAGCTGAAGCTCTCCCTCCCACTAGAAACTGGTTCGGGAAAGTTTTGGTTTTTAGAGAGAGGTGAGAGTCTCTCTCTCTAGAGTTGGGACCTAACAAAGAGTGCATAATAGTATGATCTATAGTAGAAGGAAAAAGAGGGGGGGGGGGGAATGAAATCAACAAATTGGTCCAATCCCATTATTTCACAAGCCAAGATATGGGCCACCAAAAGGGCTATTTTCAATTGTAGTTCTGGTTTGGTTTGCCTTCTGTAATATATATATATATATATATGTGTACGTATTTACTTATACATATATGAGTATATATACACTTAAGAGCTTATAGTTTGAATGTATACTCTTTGCTTTGGATGACGCATGTGAATTACCTAATTGCGTCATTTTAATAAGACACGTGTTGCTAACTTAAATGCCTTCTTGGCAATTGTGAGTATTTTTAGAATATGGATTTGAAGGAAAGGTATCCATCAAAACCAATGTCTACAGCTATGGTATAGTATTGTTGGAGATGATCATGTGGAAGAAACCCACCGACGACATGTTTACTGGAGACTTTACTTTGAGGCAGTTGGTAAATGCATCCATCCCAGATAAAACGATGGAAGTTGTAGATGAAGGTTTACTAATAATAGAAGATGGAAGAGACACCATTGCCTTGCAAAGTATTCTTTCGTCAATCATGGACTTAGGCTTGAGGTGTTCTGAAGAATTACCAGAGATAAGAATGGATATCAAAGATGTGTTGGTCAAGCTTAATAAAATCAAGTCAATGTTTTTTGAGAACAGGAACAGGGCTACTAGACATACCTGACCTTAATTTGTTTCGCATGTTTATGTCTTTTTAGGTTGCGTTTGGATGTTGAAATTCGTTGAGTTGAGTTGAGTTAAGATGATAAAATATTGTTAGAATATTATTTTTTAATATTATTATTATTTTAGGATTTGAAAAAGTTGAATTGTTTATTATATTTTATGTTGAAATTTGAAAAAGTTGTAATGATGAGTTGAGATGAGTTGAGAGATGTTTGTCATCCAAACGAAATCTCGTGAAGTAATTATGAGTGGTATATATGTAACATGTTTGTGTCAAAATTCATGCTTAAAGAAATGGCTTGAGACTCTACTCTTCTTCCATCTCATTTCCTTCATCATCTCTTTCATGCTCACCCAACATTATTTTGTTTAAATTATGTTTTTGTTACTCTTAATTACCAAAAAAAAAAAAAAAAGAAGAAAAGTATATTTAAGACCAAACACAATACCTTTTTTACATTGAAAATACAAAGTTGCTTGTGAAATTTCTTTAACCAGGAGAATCGTCCTCAGATGGGTTGAAACTTGAAAGTGGTAATCTTTGGTAAAATTCTCAGATAAGCAAACAAAGAAAAGGAATTGAATTCGAAAAGATTTTTTTACAGAAGATATCAAAGCAAAGGAATCCAAAGTGAATGAGAATGAGTATTGATCAATTTCTTATTTCCAAGTGACAAAGCGAAAGAAAGAGACAGAGAACACCAACTTGAGAAGAATGAGAAAAGGGTCCTTTTATTCAAAGTTTATGAAAGTACTTTTATTGGAGTTTTTAGGGATTGTGTTGTTACATGCACAATTTATAGGGAAAAAATTAGAAGCATTACCTGTTCCAGATCCTGTATGTCTAAGAAGATATCTTTGCATCCAACATATATGATCTGCATCCAACCATGGATAAACAAGGATTAGCTACTCAGGGATGATATTCTCAATTCTTCAAAATCTAATGCATGCATCCACATGCACGCCATCAAAATTCATATGTCCTAAAATCAATTTAAAATTACCTCTATGATGGGATTACCTACGCGAAAATCGATGGATCTGACTTGAGACTAGTGACAAAATAGAGGGAACTTAACGTTGAGTTTGCTTTATGGCAACAATTGCTTGGCTCAAAGAGGTAGAACAAAATTTTCCTACACTTCGGTACTTCTCAGAGATGCTTAGAGCTTTCGTAAACTAAACCTGGTACTTATCAAGGAAGATTGTCAAAATCAAGATCAAGTCAAAACCTCATGATTCTTGCCTCAAATCAAGCCATGTGAATAAAGTCTCCGATCTGTTCTGATTTTGTAATCACTGGCCGAGATTCTTGTATAGATTAATTGTTAAATCATTGATGTAACTGTTTCCTAAAATAGCTTTCTAAGCATGTTGTATATATACACATGCTGATCATCAAATGAAATAAATGAGTGAATATTTTTATTCAATGGTGCAGTGTATTTCCTTACATAGTATCAATAGAGCCAGACTCAAACGAGCCAATCCTTCCCAACTCTCGAATGTCTTCCTCCTCAGAGCAACCCCAGATTCACCTCAATACTCACCCAAACTTCTCCTCCAAAAATACTCTTGTTGCTCTAAATATCACTGCTCAGATAAATGAAAAATTAACTCCTCCTACTTTTCCTCAATGGCGTGCTCAATTTGAAGACTTACTCATAGGCTACAATTTGCTTGATTATGTCACCGACATCTCGCAATGCCCCTCTCCGAGTGACCCTTCTGTCTCTGCCCTCCACAAAACCCATTGGGTTAGGCAAGATAAACTCATACTTAGTGCACTCCTTGCCTCCACCTCTCCCACCATCACTCCACTCATCGCAACTGCAAAAAGGTCCCATGAGGCTTGGAAAAAATTGAGCACTCTGTATGCTAGCAAATCACGAACGCGCGCCATGCAATTAAAAGAGGAACTCACCTTAATCCAGCGTGGAAATCGATCTATCTCCGATTATCTACATGCGATGAAGGCTTTAGCAGGTGAGATTGCCATTATCGATCATCCTATTTTTGATGATGACCTAACTCTTTATGTGTTGAATGGCTTAGGTTCTGAGTTCCGTGAAATTGCAGTGTCGATTCAAGCGTGAAAAAAGTCACTCGCTTTTGAAGAGCTTCAAGACCTCCTTGTCGGCCATGAAAATTACTTGCACCGTCTTCAATCTGCAACTCAACAGTTGGTAGCCACTACAAACTATACAACCAGGAAGCCTGGTTCATCGAGAGGACAACAAAGGAACTTTAGCAAGCAAACTAGGCCACAACGTCAGTCTGGGCAAGGACAAGCCCGAAGTGGAAACCGAGATGGATGCCGCTCAAATGGCTTCCGTCGTTCCAATAAAAACTAGCGCCCCTATAAGCCCAAACGCCAACTCTGTGATGAGTTGGGCCATACGGCCAAAAATTGTCCTCAGCTACAGTCCAATGAAATCATAGCAAACAGTGCAACCACTTATACCACAAAAGAGCAAAAATGGCTCCTCGACTCTACTGCCTCACTTAACATTATTGGTGATCTCCAAAATTTGTCTATTCATTCCGAATATGACAGCATTGATGAAGTGGTTCTGGGTGATGGTTTAGGTTTGGTTGTTTCACATGTTGGTTCTTTAGCTATACACTCACCCAACCGGACATTTATTTTGCGTGATACACTTTCTGTTTGAAATCTTTAAAAAAAATTTGATTTCGGTTCATCATGTTACAACACAAAATAATTTCTATGTTGAATTTCACCCATCCTATTTTCCTGTGAAGGAACCAACTACGGGGGCAATCCTACTAAGAGGTTCATGTGAGAACGGTGTCTACATCTTTCCGGAATCACTAGAGGGGAATTCTTTAAAAATGGTTTCTAATGTGCATGAACGAACATCGCTTGACCGGTGGCATAAGCGTCTTGGACATCCCTCCTATAAAGTTGTTCAAAATCTTATTACCACTTTTTCTCTTCCCACCACTAAAAATAAAATGTCTATGTTATGTCGCTCTTGTTCTATCAATAATGCTCATAAACAACCTTTTTGCACCACTAGTCTTTCGAGTAATGGTCCATTTGAAATTATTTATACGGATGTTTGGGGACCCGCACACTCCACCGGTCTTGATAGTTCACGTTATTACCACATGTTTATGGATTACTACACGAAATACATGTCGTTTTACCCCATGGCTACCAAATCGAGTGTGTCAACTATTTTTTTCCACAATTCAAACAATTTGTTGAAACCTGTTTTCAAGCCAAAATAAAAACACTTTACTCCAACAATGGAGGTGAATTCATCTCTCTCAAACCTTTTTTGACACTTCATGGTATTAGCCACTATACAACTACTCCTTACACCCCACAACAAAATGGAGTTTCTGAACGTCGTCACCACCATCTTGTTGAAACCGGTCTCATATTACTTCTTGTTGCTTCCTTACCCCTTTCCTATTGGCCCCATGCATTTCGGACTGCAACGTATCTAATCAATAGAAAATTGACTCCCCTTCTCGACAACAAGTCCCCCTTTGAGACCATTTTTGGCCAAAAACCAAATTATCTAAAACTAAAAAAATTTGGGTCCCTTTGTTATACACGTACACGGCCCTACAACACTCACAAGATGTAGCCCAAATCCACTCCATGTCTCTTTCTCGGATACTCCCAAGCTCAAAATGCTTACATTTGTTTGGACCTCAAAACACACAAAACCTATGTATCTCGGCATGTGTTGTTCGATGAGACCCAAACCCCATTTCAGCCCGTGCAAGCCCAAAGCCCAACTCAAACAATAACCGATACCTCTGCATCACATATGTGCCCTAATACTTTCATCCCCTTCCCTTCTCAACCCATGTGTGTGCCCCTGCAAGCTGCTCCATCTGTACAACATATCGATTCGGCAACACCACCTGTGCTTCCGGAAGATGCTCGCGCCGATCTCCCATCACCTTTAGGTAACCCGTGTCTCATCTCTTCCTTTGCACTCATCTGTTGATTTCCGTGATTCTATTTCCCATTCAGATGCATTAGTATTGCATGATCATGCTTTGGCTTCATCAATCACTTTGAATCACCCACACACTGTTGTCAATCCCAGTCTACATCAGTCTCAGCCCACACCCACTTCGTGTGCTCAAACCAAAAACCCTCGGCTTCACAACATGATAACACGCTCCATGAATAACATCTTCAAACCCAAACAACTCCATTCGGTTTCCAAAAACCCTACCCCCCAAAACATTGAACCTACTTGTGTGAGTCAAGCTGTGAACCACCCTCCGTGGCATGATGCAATGTCAAATGAGCTTACTGCTCTGATGAGACATGGAACTTCAGAATTAGATCCATCCCCCCAAACTGTAAACCCGTGGGCTGTAAATGGGTGTTTAGAGTAAAGAGAAGACCTGAATGTTCTGTGGATAAAATTTAAAGCCAGGCTTGTGGCCAAAGGCTATAATCAAAGACCTGGACTCGATTACAAAGAAACCTTCAGTCCCATCATTAAACTAGCCACCATTAAATATGTTTTGACTATAGCTGCGATGAATGGGTGGGCTTTGAGGCAAATGGACATTAACAATGTCTTCTTACATGGAACCCTCACTGAAACTATTTATATGATGCAACCTCCAAGGTTCAAAGATGTGAGTAAGCCTGATCGTGTGTGTCAATTGAGAAAAGCAATTTACGGGCTTCGAGAAGCTCCTCAGGCATGGTACACAGCCTTGCGAAATGCTCTTTTCCAGCTTGGATTTCAAAATTCCAAGGCTGATTCCTCTCTATTTCTCTATAAAATTGTCTCAATCACCTGTTATTTTCTGGTTTGTGTTGATGATCTTGTGATTACTGACAGTGATATTCAGTTTGTGGATTCCATTATTCAGAAATTGGGTGAAACGTTTTCACTAAAAGACATGGGCACTCTTAGTTTTTTTCTTGGAGTGGAAGTTATCCCCACTCGAGCTACCTTTTGGGATAAATTAGAGGCGAAGATGCCATTTTTTGGGATGAAATTTTTCGTCCCAAAAAATGCATTCTCTTGTAGTGTTTCCAAGAGTAAATAGAGGGAATTGAAGTCTTTTGATGTAGATAATGATCAATATGTAATGTAGATCAAAATAGGCAATCATATCAAACCAGACCTTCTGATCACTTGAGTCTTGAATGAATCCAACAGATGATGAATGTTATAAACTTAATCAATCTAGTGATGCATGAGAGCACGTAAATTTCTAAAGGCGTTGGTTCTTCTAGATTTATATTAGGATATTTTTACTTAAAAGTGGGGATAAATAAACATATGGATCAAGTGAGTTTTGCAGTATTTATTATTGTTAGTCACATGAGTCTCTCAAAGGAACATTAAATAATCAATAAATATGGTGAACCTATTTTATATATGTATTGATGATCTTGTTCTTTTACTCTAATCCTTAAAGTTGGAGCAAAAAATCTTCATCCTACTATAATTGTTATATAGTGAGATAGCCATCAATATCAATTTTTTTATAAGAATTTCCCTTCACACGATGATGCATCACTTTATAAAATAAGAAGAGAAAACATTCACAGAATCTAAAATCATAAATCAAATAAAAGCTAACTCTCCCAACAAACATTCAAGCAAGAGCATGATATGATCAATACCATGCAACTTATAACATAGCTTAAATATGGTTCATTTATACAACATTTATTGACCTTTTAATATTGTTGTAGAATTACATGGTAAACTTTACATTGTGTTTATCTCTCTCGCTCCAAACACTAATGTTCAAATAGAAATCTCGAAATTCCATGATTCAAGCTAGTTAGAAAGAATCATTGTTTTATTTTTTTCAAGTTCTTGTCAAATAATATGACCTCTGAATTAACTGGATTGGCTAATATGCTAATTAATGGAAATGTTTGCACTTTCCACTAACCTAAGACATGATCATAAGGCTCCTAGCTAGTTTTGTTGCATCCGTTTTGTGTCACTCCAACGCCTGGCATCAATGCCAAGAGAACCATGTTGTGAAAATCACCAAAAATGCATTCAGATTCTAGCTAGCTCACCCGTAGAACAATGTTAATGACATTTATGAAAATTTTAAATAGGCCAGTAATTGCATGCAGTGGATATTTACAAGTCAGGTAGATCAAGAACTATTGATCATACTTTAGTTAACAAAAAATTGTGGCGCATTAATTTAAGAGCCGGTTTGGATTGAGAGACACTACTATTCACAAAACATCTCAATTCATCTAATCTCATCTCTTAATCCAAAAAGTAGCATTGTTCATCCGGGCCAAGTTTTTTCCTGGTCCAGTTCAAAACATGGGAAACCGAATTCCTGTTTCGGGTTTGGGCCCGGATCAAACCTGATCCGGAACCTGGGTTGCAAAACACGGACCAACCCGGTCCAAGTACTGGTTAGAGATCCGGGTACTAGGTTTAAACCCAATACCTAGGTCTTTTTTAAACAAAATACCGATATCAAAACGACACCATTTTAGTAACCTAAAACAGCGTCGTTTTGCATCTGATGGATAAAAACTCCACCCCGGACTCTCTCTCTCTCTCTCTCCACTCTCTTGCTCTCTCTCTCATTTTAAGCTTGTCGCTGCGGCAGAAGTAGAAACCTAGGTCGCTAGCTGCCATCATCATGACTCTGTCGCCTTCGCCGCATCTCCATCGCCATCGACCTTTGCCTCTTACACATCAGCGGTGATCGATGCAGTGCATACTGCCATGTCTAAGTTGCGTATAGAGATTACTTCTAGCATCTCTGAGTTACGTACAAAGATTCATGCCAGTAATGTAACTCAGGTCACGCTATGTACTCGACTGAGCCAGGTAGAGAGATGATTAGCTGCAGTCGAGGATGTGTGCAGAGGCCTTGCATCACAGTAGTTTCTATCTTTTATTTATATATTTTTTTGTTATAGTTATGAACTGTATATGGTGTTTTGATAATTTTTTTTAGTTATGAATTAAATATTTTTTGTCTTTTCTAGATTAATTATTGATTTATATTATGTGGTGTATGGTTGATAATATTTATTTAACTAGAAATCTTATTTAACATAAAAGAAATCATTAATTTTTTTAAATTAATTACATAAAATTAATTTATGAATTCGTATATATGATATATATATATATATATACATTTTTTATATTTTGAGTTATGTATACATATTAATATTATACGTTCGAATGTATAAATGTGGTGTTAAAAAATGTTTGAACTAAATATGTTCCATTCGAACTGTCTAGAAACCTTCCTAGCAGATTTTGCTAAATTTACGTTCGAAGGACTTTAAACTTTCCCCGGCAAAATAAATTACATCCCCGCCAAGATTTGTATGTTCGACCAGATTTTTTTCAATTCTAACGGAAAAAACTTTTTGAGACGATCTAATTTGTCACAGAAGATCCTATTCAATTGGATATTTATCCGCTTGGTTGGTTTCATAAATTCATCCATTTAAATTTCGTCCCTAGAAGTCAAATTTGTTGTAGTGAGTATGATATGAATACCATGCAACCTAGCTATAACATAGCTTAAATATGGTTCATATATACAACATTTATTGACTTTTAATTTAATATTGTTGTAGAATTACATGGTAAACTTTACATTATGTGTTAATTTCTCTCGCTCCAAACTCTAAAGTTCAAATAGAAATCTTGAAATACCATGATTAATGAAGCTTGAAAAAATCAATGTTTTTTTTTTTTTTTTTCATGTTCTTGTCAAATAGTATGATGACCTCTGAATTAACTCGATCGGTTAATTAATATCGTAATTAATGAAAACGTTTCCACTTTCCACTAACCTAAGACATGATCATAAGGCTCCTAGCTAGTTTAGTTGCGTCTCATGTTTTGTGTCACTCCAACGCCTGCCATCAATACCAGGAGAATGTTGTCACTCCAACGCCCGTAGAACAATGTTAGCGACATTTCCGAAACTTTTAATTAATAGCTAGTCAGTAGGTGAAAACATAAACAATAGGCCAGTAATTCTATGCAGATGATAATTACAAGTCAGGTAGGTCGAGAACTACTGATCATACTTTAGTCGTTAATAAAAACCTGGGGCGCATTAGTTTAAATGTTTTTGAATACTCAAAAGCTTGTTGCAAGAAGTGCATGGGAATATTAGACCAGATTAGAAATCAAGACTAAGAAAGTTGGCCATATAATATATATATATATATAAGAAAATAAAAGATTTTCGGGTCCACCAAATATTGCTCCTTGACTTCCAATATTCTATCTGATCATAATTAAAAGGGTAAATTACTATGTATTATTTCCACACATATTCGAGTGCAAAGACTAAGAAAGTTGACCATATATATATATATATGTATATATATAATATATATGTATGTAAGCATGGATGCTATACTAGGAAATTAGGTAGATGTAAGAGCATGAACATTAGATTATAATACAAATGTTAAATTTGCATAAATGACATGATTTTACATTTTGTTATTCCACTCAAAACTTACTTTTATATTGAATTATCCAATATCTATTAGTCAAAATAATAATAAAATATTATAAATTTAATAATTTTTTTTTCTATTAATTGAAGCTAGAAACAATCAATGTTTTTTTTTTTTTTTTTCAAGTTCTTCTCAAATATACTATGACCTTAAGTTAAATGTTTTTGAAGACTCGCTTGTTGGAAGAAGTGCAAGGATTAAACAAGATTAGAAATCAAGACTAGAGGGACGAAGATGTTAAGACTTAAACCTTACAAGGGGCTTGTCACAGTATTATATTATATATATTTGGAGTGGCCACGCTTATTAATATATAAGAAAATTACAGATTTTCGGGTCCACCAAATATTGGTACTTGACTTCCAGTCTATCTGATCATAATTAAAAGGGTATTATATTCTTTAATTTATCTCGATTCTTTACAGCTTGCTCCTTTGACACTGTGTCAATATTCTTTAATTTACAGCGTTGATCACACTTTCAAATATACAATGGAATCTGATCTGGAACCATCTCAAATTACATGCACTTCAAGCCTCATCAGTCATGATCTAATCCAAATTCTAATCCCCTAATTTGCTTTTTCGAGTGACTTAACGTCTAACCAATTGCCGCACATAACACGGTAATATTAAAATCGAGTCGATCACCAAAAATCTCATTTATAGTCTTTGGCGCCGTAGTCGTGGGGTCATTTGAATGACTTTCAACAAAATCTTGTGATAAGAGTTCTTCTATTCTTCGACATATCAGCTTTACATCACATACTTATTGAAGAAAAGTTAATTTGTGATGGAGAGCCGCTGAATAAATTTCTTTTGTGATAAGGACGTATAATAGCCCCATGTGGATCGATACTTTTGTAGATGAAAAGTTAAAATAGGATACTCTCGTCCGGTTCCCTAATTTTTTTTTTTAAAATTATAGTTAAAAAGGACATTTCTTATAATTTTATCCTAAATTTACCTATCTTCAAAAAGTCTTCCACATTCAATTCCCTATCATTTCCTTATTCTATTAAAATATATTTCTCTTTTACTTTTTTCTCTCACTTCCATTTACAAATTTAACTACTCAATATTTTTTCTTATGTTTTGAACTATTAGTTTAGTAAATATTTTAAATTAAAATTTAAATTACTTTTAATATTTTTAGATTATTATTTTTTAATATTTTCATAGTTATTTAAATTATTTTTAAAACTATTATTTAAAACAATAACAAATATAAGTATGAGAGAATGTGTAGATGATTAAAAGAAAAATTAATTTAATTTAAATGAATAAAATATTGATAAAAGTTGTTTGGGGGATGAATAGTAGTTCCCTTTATTTGGGGAATAAATGTTAATATAGGGAATTACTGTTCATCTCCTAAACATTTTTCCAAAAATTGGGATCTGGATGAAGGGAGGTTTTGAATGCAATCTTAAATTTTTCCTCAAATTATAGAAAAAAAAGAATTATAGGACACCAGATGAAAATGCTTTATAGCCCCATGTGAATCAATACTTTTGAATATGAAAAGTTAAAATAGAGTACTACGCGTTGGCCGAAGTGGAAGGTGACCTAAGAAGTGATCACCTTCAACCATTAATTCATCCTTGGCTAAATATATAGAAAAAGCAATGACACACAACTTATATTTTTAGAAGGCGTATATTTATGTTATAAAAATATTTTTTATTAAATATAATTGTATAAAAAGTCGTTGAAGTAAAAATAGTCAGGACTAGCAGATTTTAAAAATAGTATGGACTAAGAGCTCCTTAAGTTCGGGTAAGACCTAAAATACAAAAATTTGAGAAATTGGAACGCTTGAGTTTTGGCAAGAACTTGAGGAGATCTTTCTGTGGGTTGTATAGTATCTTCTGATTTGAGTCTGTCTCTCTTCGCTATATTTTATCCCACTACAACAGATTTTTGCTTTTGTGAAGGACAAAACTGTAACAAAAAATAAGCAAACCGTCAAAAATAGTTTTTTGTGACGGTTGGAGACCGTCACCTAAAAGGCATCACAAAAAGTTTGTTGTGATGGTTTATTGTTCAACCGTCATGAAAAGTTTTTTTTTTTTTGTGACTGTTGGGAGTCTTCCGTGAGTTGTAACGTTCGAAAGTGATTTTTTTGTGACAATTAAAATCAGCAACAAAAAGTAACGTTCCCACGTAAAAACTGATGTTTGAACGTTAACCCGAATGATTAACATTCAAATGTTAAAAATTAGACGTTGGCTGCTTTTGCTTCGCACGATTAATATTTATGTTCGAATGTTTACTTAGAGACATTTGAATGTAGCATTGGGATGTTAGTGGAGAAGTGTTTGAATGTACAATTTTTAAGGTTCGGATGTTGGGTTGTCGTTCGAACGTATCTATTCTCATCATTCAAACATTTAGATCATTTGTGCATGAAAACGTTGGAGTAGAGTGACTTACATTCAAACGCTTTGTTGGAATTCGGTGGTTTTATGTTCGTACATTGGTTCGAACGTGAAGCCATGTACAAGTGGCACATAGAGAGCCCATCGACTTGCAACTTCATATTTTTGAGAGGATCTGTATCTAGGCAAGTGTCATCTCCATAGACAACCTCTTGTATGGAGTCATCATTACCTCGCTATTGCTGGTCCAGAGTGTACCACCCCAAGTGGAGGAGTGGCTAATAGAACAGATCAGCCCCATCGACATGATTACACACCGTCAAAGCATTGGACATGAGAGAGGGCATGCTCGACTTCAATCTGGCCTTGTACCAGACATTACTCCTTCGACCCAGTCTAGGCCTGGTATTGCTTCCCATATTAGGAGTACTAGTCAGTCACCGATGGGTACATCTACGGGAGATGCAATCTCTGCTTGTGTTGATGCGATGGTCTTAGATATTATTGCGCACATCAGTACAACAGAGTGTCACCGAGGTTGGCCATAAGTTAGATATCCTAAACGAAAAGGTCGACACATTGACTGACAAATTTAATACATATGTAAACAACTTGTACCGAGTATTTTTCACTTTTATCGTGTTGTTTATAAAATTTTATCATATTTTGTACTTTATTTTTATTATAAATAATGAACAATATTATTTAATATATCTACTGTTTTTTAATTTCAATTCTGAATCTTTTTTAATATTAGTTTATCCAACTTTAATATTAAATTAATTAACGTTCAAACGTGAATCACTAACGTTCGAATGTTGGCGTCAAACTTTTTCATGTTTGCACATAAGTAGCCTCAACGTTAGAATTTCCAAGGCCCATTCAAACGTGAATATGTATAAGTTTGAACGTAATGCAATTTCTCGGTAGCCTTTAGTGATGGTTTCCACAAACAATCATAGAAAATGTTTTTTGGTGATGGTTTGGGGACTATCACAATTGCCAAACCATCACAAAAACTCATTTATATTGTAGTGTCCATCGGTAATTAATCATATCAAATCAAACCTTCTAATCACTTTGAATGAATCCAACGTCAGATGATGAATGTTATGAACTTAGTCTAGTGAGAGCACATAAATTTCTAAAGGCGATGGTTCTTCAAGATTAATTATATTACGATTTTCTACTTAGAATGGGGATAAATAAACATGGATCGAGTGAGTTTTGCAGTACTTATTATTGTTAGTGTGAGTCTCTGAACTAAGAAACATTAAATTATCAATAAACATATATATATATATATTTATATATATGTATGGTGAACTTATTTTATATATGTATTGATCATCTTGTTCTTTTTACTCTAATCCTTTAAGTTGGAGCAAAAAATCTTCATCTCACTGTGTGATACAGTGAGCTGATAGCCATCATCATTTTTTTAATAAGAGGAATTGCCCTTCAAGCGAAGATGCATCACTTTATAAATCAAAGCTAACAATCCCCACAAACATTCAAGCAAGAGCATGATATGAATACCATGCAACTTATAAGATATATAGCTTAAATATGTTCATATATACAACATTTACTGATTTTTTAATATTTTTCCATAGATTTACACGGTAAACTTTACTTTATGTATTTATCTCTCCCTCCAAACTCTAAAGTTCAAATAGAAATTTTGAAATCCCATAGTTCATGAAATAATCAATGTTTTCTTTTCTTTCTTTTTTTTTTTTTTAATTTATTGTCAAATACTATGACCTCTCAAGTACTAAAGAGAGCAAATGCTTCTACATACAAGTTGATGATGTGCTGACCAAGCTGGTGTAACTCGATTGGCTATTATGCTAATTAATGGCCACGTTTCCACTTTCCACTAACCTGATACATATCAATATATATAAGGCTCCAAGTTTTAATTAGTCCTCTTGCTTTCAAGTTTAGTTGCGTTTGTTTTGTATCACTTCAACGTATGTCTGGCGTCAATAACAGGAGAATGTTGTGAAAATCACCAAAAATTCTAGCTAGCCCGCGCGTTGATCATTTTAATGACTTTTAGGTGAATACTCTAAAGCATGTCGGAAGAAGTGGATTTAACAAGATTAGAAATCAACAGGCCAATTAGGGGCCACGCTTTTTTAAGACCAAAAAAAGTAACCTTTTTTTACATTGAAAAAAGGTACTAAAAAGAGACAAACGCTTCTACACTTTGACGTGCTCACCAAGCTGGTAATATATTATTACAGATTTTGGATTAATTAATCTTAGCATTTAGAAGAAGCTTACATAATCGATCGTTAACTTCCCTGATCCCTCTATATTAGTACCTAATTAACACCCGTTGTTAACCTCATAAACGTCTTCCATTTCATAAACTAGAACTAGGCCAACTCTCCTGCATGCACCGATCAATCATGGCGCTAAAACATCAAAATTCCTCCCTTCTTCTCCTATTGGCTTTCCTGTTTGTGCAGTACTCTTGCATGTTTCAATTGATCCAATCTTTTAGCAATTTTACTGACCAATCTGCTCTCATTGCCTTTAAATCTCGAATCAGTTCTAGTCCAAATGAAACCCTCTTGGCTACTAACTGGTCCACTGCACCAAACTCGATCTGCAATTGGATTGGGGTCTCCTGCAGTCGACGTAGGCAAAGAGTCACTGCTTTGGACCTACAACACATGGGTCTACAAGGCACCATTTCTCCACATATTGGTAACCTCTCCTTCTTAGTCTCACTTGATCTTTCTTTCAATAGCTTCTATGGTTTTATTCCGCATGAGATCAGTCGCCTATATCGCTTGAGAATACTTGTGTTGGCGTTCAACCAATTGGAAGGAAGCATCCCTCCTACTCTTCATAGCTGTCAAAAGCTTCGCATGGTTAATTTTGATACGAACCATCTTATTGGTGCAATTCCATCATCCCTCGGCAACCTGTCCGCATTAAAGTTCTTGATTTTGGAGAAAAATAGTCTCACTGGTTCACTTCCTTTAGTCATCTTTAACATATCTTCCCTAAACGATTTTGCTGTTTCGTCTAATCACATCCTGGGAGCTCTTCCGAATGATATTTGTAGCCACAGTCCCAATCTTAGAGGACTTTATTTCTCTGATAACAAATTTGTTGGTCAACTCCATTCGCAGTTTAATAATTGCGGGGACCTTGTACTTTTATCTTTGTCATACAATAAATTCGATGGGAGTATTTCAAAAGCTCTAATTGGCAACTTACCTGCAAAGCTTGAAGTCCTATATCTTGGAGGTAACAGTTTCACTGGTATCATACCTTCTACCATATGTAATTTGTCGAGGTTGCAAACATTTGGAATTGAGGATAACCACATCCAAGGAAGCATTCTGACTGATTTGTGGCAACTTCAGAAGTTAAATGCTTTGCATTTAGGAGGGAATAACTTCAAAGGGGCAGTACCTCAAAATGTCTTCAACCATTCTTCTTTACAACTTATCTACTTTGACCTAAATTCCCTTTCTGGATATCTTCCATCACTAGATACTGGGCAATCTTGCCCTAATCTTGAACTAATTGTACTTGGTGACAACAAACTCAGTGGTCATATCCCATCCTATCTTTCCAATTGTTCCAAACTCTTCTTTGTAGACTTTTCAGTAAACTTATTCACCGGAACGATTCCCAAAAGTCTTGGAAACTTGAATCACCTACAACAGCTTTTGCTGGCTGGAAATCAACTAATAGGTAGGGAGGCTAAAGATCATAAAGAGCCCAATTTCATTTCATCTTTATCCAATTGCAGATCTTTGAGAGTTTTAGTCGTAGACTATAATCCTTTGGATATAACAATCCCAGATTTCATTCAAAACTTTTCGACTTCCTTTCAAATCTTTCATGCACAAGATTGCCAAATAAGGGGTCATATTCCTATGGGAATGGGTTTTTTGAAAGGCTTGAATTGGCTTGAATTGAGCAATAACAACCTAACTGGTAATATCCCTTTCACATTTGGTGGTTTGGAAAGATTACAAAGATTGTATCTTCCCAATAACAGGATTGAAGGATTAATTCCAGAAGAGATATGTCAATTAATGAATTTGGGAGAGCTGGATCTCTCAAACAATAGATTCTCTGGAGTCATCCCAAATTGCATTTCAAACCTCAGTCATCTACAAATTCTATACTTAAGTTCCAATAGACTCAAATCACCAATACCATTAAATATATGGGGCCTTAAAAGTCTATTGTTCTTAAATCTGTCATCGAATTCCCTTGGTGGACATTTGTCTTCGAACATGACAAAATTGGACACTCTCGAAAGTCTGGATTTGTCAAGAAATGAAATTACTGGAGAAATTCCAAGTATCATTGGAGCATTTGAAAGCCTGAGTTATCTTGACTTTTCAAACAACTCCTTTCAAGGAGGCATTCCGCAACATTTTGGAAACTTAAAAGGGCTAGATACCTTAGATCTTTCTTACAACAATCTTTCTAGTGCAATTCCTAAATCCCTTGAGGCACTTCCATATCTCAAATACTTGAATTTATCTTTCAACAAGCTAGTAGGAGAGATTCCATTCAGTGGTCCTTTTGTGAACTTCACGGCGGAATCATTTTTAGGAAATAGTGCACTTTGTGGGAATCCAATTTTTGGAGTTCCACTTTGTCCAACGATTCCTACCAACCAACAATCAAAGATGAAAGATATTTTGCTGAAATGTATTATTCCTGTGATTGTGTCAATTATAATCTTCGTAATGTTGGTTTATTGGCTGAGAAGACGTCGAAAGAGTAACATGGAGATACCTACTTCACTTAATGCATTGGCTGCATTGGGACATAGAATGATATCATATCAAGAGCTTTGCCAAGGGACAAACAACTTTTGTGAAAGCAACTTGCTTGGAGTCGGAGGTTTTGGCTCTGTGTACAAAGGAATACTTTCTGACAGAACAATTGTTGCAATAAAAGTTCTAAGTTTGCAATTGTCAGGTGCTTTCAAAAGTTTTGATGCAGAATGCAAGGTGTTACGGACAATTCGACATAGAAATCTTGTTAAGGTCATAACTACATGCACTAATCCCGAGTTTAGAGCATTGGTGCTAGAATACATGTCGAACGACAGCCTTGAAAAATGGTTATACTCTCATAACTTCTGCTTGGATCTTCTACAAAGAATAAATATTTTGGTTGATGTTGCATCAGCCTTAGACTATCTCCACCATGGTCAATTGGAATCTATATTGCATTGTGATTTGAAGCCTTCAAATATCCTTTTGGATGAAGACATGGTTGCACATGTGGGCGATTTTGGCATTGCAAAGATTTTAATCGAAAACAAAGATGCAACACACACAAAAACTCTTGGTACCATTGGCTACATCGCACCAGGTACATACATACATGAATTTACCCTACTTTTTTAATTATCAAAAGAATAAATAGCAGGATGTTGATCTTACAAATTTTTGGTAACAACTTGCTTGGCAATTTTTCTCATATTAGGTAGTCTTATAGTCAATAAACACATATGAATATGAACTAATGGATTCCTATGACATGCATCCCAAACAAATCTAACAAGGTGAATATATGTTTTCATAAGGTCGTTTTGCTAAAAAAAACCACCTAGTATGCTATGAAGAACTCAACTTTAGCTCTAAGTGCAATTGTTTTTAGAAATAAATTAACCCATGTGGGATGCTTTTATTGGAAGGATGGATGCTTTGTTAATTTTTCTAACCATCGTTAATATTAACACTAAGCATATATATCGCCCAATCAGTGACCAACGGCTCGCTTTGGCCACCATGTGAGTGGCTCAATTCTTGCCATCTCACAACCGCATGAAAGGTGGCCTTCAAGCGCTTGGATGACCCAATCTCTCATGATACAATTAGCAAGATTTCTGTGCAAGTTGCGGGAATTTGCAAACTCCCAATGACTTAAAATTTTTATTCAATTTGAAAGCAAATCAAAGCAACTATAACTCAATTGGATTAAGTATTGTTATTCAAATATGGTAGTTCAAGAGCTTGCTTATGGTTTAGATATATACTCTTTGTTTTTGGATGGCACATGTGAATTAAGACACAAGTTGCTAACTTAAATGCCTTCTTGACAATTTGTGAGTATTTTTAGAATATGGATTTGAAGGGAAGGTATCCATCAAAACCGATGTCTACAGCTATGGCATAACATTGTTGGAGATGATCACGAGGAAGAAACCCACTGACGATATGTTCGCTGGAGACTTTACTTTGAGGCAATTGGTAAATGCATCCATTCCAAATAGAATGATGGAAGTTGTGGATGAAGGTTTATTAAGAATAGAAGATGGAAGAGACGCCATTGTCTTGCAAAGTATACTTTCATCAATCTTGAACTTAGGCTTGAGGTGTTCTGAAGAATTACCAGATACAAGAATGGATATCAAAGACGTGGTTGTCCAGCTTAATAAAATCAAGTCGACTTTTTTTGTGAATAGGAACAGGGTTACTAGACATACTTGACCTTAATTTGTTTTGCATGTTTATGTCTTTTTAATCTCATGAAGTAATTATGAGTGGTATGTATGTAACATGTTTGTATCAACATTTATGCTTAAAGTAATGGTTTTAGACTCTACTCTTCTTCCATATCCGTACACTTTTCATTGAGCTCATTTCCTACTCTTCTTCCATCTATGTACACTTTGTTTGTATCAACCAAATTGGATGAGAATATTGACTATTGATCAATTTCTTATTTCCAAGTGACAGAGCGAAAAACAGAGAGAGAGAGAGAGAGAGAGAAAGAGAGAGAGAGAGAGAGAGGACCAACTTGAGAAGAATGAGAAAACGGTCCTTTTATTCAAAGAATCAAAGTCTATCAAGTACTCTTATTGGGAGATTATTAGGGATTGTGTTGTTACATGAACAATTTGCAGAGAAAAAAGTAGAACCATTACTTGTTCCAGATCCTGTTTGGCAAAGAAGATATCTGCGCATCTACCATATACGCAGGGATGAGATTCTCAATTTGTCAAAATCTAACCACACCCAGATTAGCAAAATTCATCTGCCCTAAGATTTAACTAAAAGTACTTGTTTTACATAAAGCTATAATTATTCAAGATAAAACCCCACCTTGGATTAGCCAAAATAATAATATTTTTAAAAACATTTATAACAAAAACCATGAAGGTGTAAAACCAAGCGCCTCCATCATCCCAAAGAAAGAATACCGAATAATCTGTAGTAACAAAATAGTGGCTAAAAAATGACTTCTCGATCGTATTCTTTTCCAAACTATATATTTTTTCTTGGACGAATTCTTTTCTCCCCTATCATGTTTTGCAACATAAAATAAATCAACTTGATTATAACTGGTATTAGGCTCTAGTATGTTTTGAGGAAAAACCAATAAAATTCCCCGTTCTTTACTCTATTCTGGTATATAAAAAGTACCTTGAATCACAATAGGTCTGACATCTAAAGCTAAGAACTTCATTTTTAACATCTATTCAAACTTAATCATTGTCACTCATTCTCCATGGATTCAAGATGTTACTTCAAACTCTAAATTTTTAGAAGTGCTTAAAGAAATCCAAATGACCAAATTTAGAAATAAACACTCGCAGGGCTAGGTTTAGTAAACTTGTTCATGGCCAAACTCCCAAAGTGTCTGGATACCAAGGGACAAGAATTTAAGCCTAAAATTTCTGGTCTGTGCTGTGGATGTGTTCGAGAGAGGCGAGTATGAAAAACAAGAAGCACATGGAGACAAGAGGAAACCAGAAGGACATGGGAACGAGTAAGCAAACAGAAACAAAAATTTCTAGACACAAGAATGGAAACAAAATGGTGAAGAGGGAAGCTTAGCATGACAGAGAGAAGAGGGGGGAGAATCAGGGAAGCTCTGGCCAAAGAAAGAGAAATTCCGAGGGAAAAAGGGTTCCTTGCCATTGGATATTATTTTGCAAGAAAATAGACTTTTGCTCGATGAACAGTTGCTCGTCAAATATGACTTTTGCTTCTAATTTATTGTAGCTTATAGTCTTACATGAGTGGCTTTAGCTAATCCAATGCAAGCAGATTTAACAAAAACTGAACCAGTGCTTTAAGTGTAGGACTGAAAGGGCTTATACTCTGAAGGGATTGTTTGACTTTTGCTTGTGGAGAGACAAAAATGCCATTTTTGTGCAGCTATTGTGCACTGAACGTGTAAAACATTCAGAAAATATATGGCATTGTTTTCGGATGTTTTTCATTAGAATGCCAATTTCTAATGAAGAACATCCTAAAACTCAATTGGGAATTGTCCAGATCGCCCTGACACAGGTAAGGCCCAATTCGAGGCCCAAGCCCAATATTTATATACAAACATTCTATCATGTTGCGTTTAATTGACAAGTGTACAAACTACTAGGACAAAAGAAAAAAGAAAGCTCCTTTCCTCTCTCTACGGCCAAGTCTTGGAGTACTCAAAAGCCTCATTTGCAAGAGCGTGAAAGAAAGAAGATAAAAGAAGATGTCTACCAACATTTCCGCATTTACGGTACATTTCTTGCACCGTACATGTTGTATTGAACAGCTTCTGAAGCGTGCCATAAGGGCCTTTGTTTCCTTTATGATGTTTCCCAATACAGACCAAGATTCATCTTCATGTTGTAGCTGAGTAACCATGACTAAGGAGTCACTCTCGATGATAAGGTCCTCTATTCCCAAGGGGAGGACTAGCTGCAAACCTCTCATCATGGCTAGAAGTTCAACTTCTGCTGGATCATTAACCATTGACTCCTTTTTACTAGCTGCAAGTAGGACCTCACCGTTTGACTCTCTGAGGATTATGCTTACTCCAGCCCTGTATTGATCTTTGAATATGGCCCCATCGATATTGAGCTTCAACACATTAGGAGGGGCTTTCTTCCACTGCAATTGAGAATGGGATTCTTGTCTGGGATCGTTTTCATGTCATGATACTGTTTGAGCAAGGATATGGCATGACCTATCGCCTCTGTTGGGGTTTGAGTCTGGCCCTCATGGACCTTCTGATTTCTTCTATACCAGAAACTCCAACTCATCATAACTAACTGTTCCAAGTCTTCTTTGAGCCCCTTTTCGATTACCTAGGTCATGATCTCCATGAGGCTCTTGTAACTAGAGTTTGACTGAACAAAAGAGGGAGTTTTGCCAGCTTTGTTTTAACTGCTCACAAAAGACTAGAGCATGGGGTACATCTTCAGAAAGCCTGTTACAATATTTAATGAACTGAATAAATTTATTCTTCCAAATCTTGTAAACTTGAGAATGGTACAAAATAGTTTCCTATGTTTTGATCCTGTCTCTTAATTTATTATTCCTTCCATTCAGTTAAGTGACAGATAAATTGAGTTGATTTAACAGAGCTTCACAAGATTAACCGGGCTTGTGAATTAGAGTGCAGACATATATGAGAAAGTTATTAGGAGGGAAAAGCCAGTAGATTTGGTAATGGCTCTAGCTGAAGCGAAGGTATATTTAATTGTTAGCTCTCTCTAGCTGTTGAACCTCTAGGAATTGGAGCTCAATGTTAATTGTATGCACCTGTGTGCATATATTTTATGATCAAATCCTGTGAGAAAGAACCCAGGTCATTTTTATCTGTTGCGATTTCTGTGAATGGAATGTGAATTATGTTTCAAATCTTGCCTCAAACTGATATGAAAATAGAATACTCACCATTGCAATTCATCGAGCTTTGGAGGCAGGAGTGTATCTAGGCGGTTCGGAGGGATGTGCCCCCTGAAACAGCTAAATCAGCGACATGTTAGGTTTGGGAGCAACTTGAAAGTAAGGAAAAAGACTTCAAAACAGATGTTGGACTAAATTATGGTGGGGGTTTATTCTGTGGTGGGTTGGGCTGTGTTGGTAGTACACCTCATCCTCCACTAAAACATTAACTTGGCAGTGCGGGGTGTTGTGAAACCAACGATGACAAACAAACAAAGAAAAGGTGGATGGGACAGAGCCGAGGTAATGGTCTCTGGCACTTTTATTTGGATGTGCTCTTCCTGATCAGTGAATATTACATGATTTTAAGCCCACCTAATCTTAGGACATGTTAAAAATGTATTTATCTACGTATGAAAAGGGTATTGCTGCTGTTTTACATCATATCTCCTTTTCTTTACTCGGTTTCTGTCGGATTCACCTGGGTTTTTGTTATTGTAATAAATTCTGTTAATGTTTTGCATATGGAGATCTAAATTTTAGCAATTCTGTTCACTTCCCTTTAGAAGTAACCATGTAAATTAGCTTTGGAAAATTAATATTTTTCTGCATGGTGATATACATTTATTTTTATAACATACCAGATTCTTTGTTTTTATAATGCCTGGTCATTGATAGCCTGGTACAATTCTTAAGATCCATGTTCTCTTTGCTATTTGATATTTTTTGCCAGGAATCTTTCTTTTCAAATACTGTTTATTAACTTCTTCCTTGACTTCTTTGTTGATGAACGAGCTGCCCTCAGATCAACGAGGGATTTACACTCAATGTTGCTGGAGATTTGATGCTGGAACATCCAATGGCATTGCCTTTTGTGGAAGCAGTGGTCAGCAGAACTTCCTGTCTCTCTCTCTCTATTAGTCTCTAACATACACACATGCCCACACTTTGGAGGAGCTAGTTTTAGGCACCACACTAGTGTGGATGGCACCCAGACTATTCAAGCCTTTCCAACACCTAAGCCACTCCAAAGAACTCGCCTGACCAGTGATCCACATCCCCAGTTTAAATCCTTCTTCCTTATGCTCCATCAATGAGTTCTAAAATTCTGCTTTATATTTCTGGTGTTCTAACAAACGGAGTTTCTGCCACACTCTCTATCAGGCATTTGTTTGTTAACTCTAACCAATGTTGTTGATTTTGTTTGGTCTGTCAAGGGGGCTGAACTGATTTGCATTTCTTCCTGAGTCGATTATAACATGAGAAAGCTACGATACATTAAATAATTTTTCTTGTCACTTGCTAGTAGTTGTTGCCTTCCTCCAATTCCTGTGAGATAAGCTCTGGTTTTGATATTTGGCAGGTGGGGACAACTGATACCGTTATGGGACTTCCTAGCGCTCTCACAGGAAAATGCATACTCAAAGCCCTATAGTTGTAGTGGCCATAGATTCTGTATCAAAACCCCTTGTGAGATGGAGCTGAATCTATAATGTTTTCAACCAGCATTTCAAAGTGGTCTTCAAACCCTGTTCTGATACACAAAACTACAGATTGTTTGCTCATCAATTTTTAACCTTATAGTTGAACTTTCAACTTTGTTTCTTTTTTTTTTTTTTCCAATCAGTTGAACTTTCAACTTGAATGCACAGTATGTCTTCTGTTTCGTGTTCACAAGGCTCTGGGCTAAGCCAAACTTCAGAAAATGTATGACTATCTAATCTTACTCATAAAAAAAATATGTATGACTATATCATCCATGGGATCATGAAACACGTGGCACTACACCCATAGGAGGAGCCAGGGATCGGGGGGCAGTTCACTTTGGTTTCCATAATGATCTCAATTTTAAGGTAAAGTTTAGGTAATATACTATCATCTTATTGTGATATGGTAACATTGCCTATTAATTTTTTTGAATTATATACTTTTTAGAAAATTCAGAGATGATGAAAAGTGTCACATTTATAAAATTGGATGAAAGTGAGATTGAAATGTATTATATAGTATCACCCTCATTTTGAAACCATGTTTGAAATTAAATAATGCAATATGTTAAAGCAAGATGAATATGTATTCTAATTGGAAATGAAATCGCAATTAATATATCAAATGAGTTGAAACGGTTTTCTCTATTTAATTTTGTAACTAAGGCCTCGTTTGTTTTTGCAGATCAAATTATATAAGTTGAGATAAAAGTTGAAAGTTGAATAAATATTGTTAGAATATATTTTTTTAATATTATTTTTGTTTAAGGATTTGAAAAAATTGAATTGTTTATTTTATTTTGTGAGAATTTGGAAAAGTTATAATGATGAGATAAGATGAAAAATTTTGTGAAAGTGAACAAGGCCTAAATCCCTAGGGGTTGGCTCAAGTGGTAAAGACTGTGGGTACTAGGGTATGCTCCACCCCAAGTCTATGGTTCAAATTCCTATGGATGCAAACAATCTCTAGGGGTCATCGGTTTGGAGGATTTTTCCTTTGAATACATTTGCAGGAAACTCTTTACCTAGGGCCTATACACTCTCGAGATTAGTTGGGATGTTGTTTCTAGACACCCGGTGCCTATAAAAAAAATTGTAACTAAAAAATTTGTAAAATTATTGAATTTTCGATGAACTTTTTAAAGAGAATTTTCAATGTAAGCATTATAGTCATTAAACAGTAATGAACAATAACAAAATTAATAATTAAAAAAAATGTCTTCATTTATATGGTTGTAATTGATCCGAGTCGAGTCGAGTCGAGCTGGACTCAAATAACTTGAGTTCAAGTTCAAGCTCGAGCTAAGAGCTTGTTGAGCTGTGCCGAGTTCAAGTTAATCAAACACGAGTTCAAGCCGAGTCAAGTTATTTATCGATCTTTATTTATCAGCACGAGTTCAAGCCGTGCCGAGCTCGAGCTAAGAGTTTGTATATTTTGAATGAATTGAATAATTAAAAATATCAAATTACAAAATAAAATATTAAATGAAATGAAAATTTTAATTAATATATAAACCTAATATTGAGCTATCAAAATTATAACATCTTTATGAATACATTTTTTATATGGTTATACATTCTAGTATATAATGAAACTACCAAGTCCTATATACTAACTATTACACATTATAAAATATATACTATAATTAATCACTTAAATCTTTAATTAACTAATATATAATTATTAGGCCTTTGCAAAAAGGGCAGATCCGTCCGAGAGACCCACATTTTTCAACCTAAACAAACACGGGTTCATCGGGCCAAAAATTACTTGCGGGTTTTATACCAACAACCCGTCAAATCCGTCGAAACCGAAAGAAAAACCCTATCTCAGAATCAAAAACAAAAACATCTCAAGCTCGAAAAGGAAGACTCGTCATTCGCCATCACCGTCTTCTGTCATTGCATAGGTGCGCTCTCTCTCTCTCTCTCTCTCAGAGTAAGATTTAGGTTTTCTGCTCATGGGTAGGCCCGTGGGTCGAAGAGGGAGTGGTGGGGCTGGGGATGTGTTTGGCACTTTAGGTCTATTGCGGGATGAAGGGAGAGAACTTGGTGGGTGTTTTGGTCGGTCTCTCTAAAAACAATTACTCATCATTTTTTGTTTGGGACGAGTTCGTTACAGTTTACAAAGAATTTACATTTTCCCCCACTGTTTTCGATATGATCTTGAAGGCTTATGCTGAAAAGGGTCTGATAAAGAATGCATTGCATGCGTTTGATAATATGGCGAAGCACGGACGTATACCAAGTTTGTGGTCCTGTAACTCTTTGTAATTACCCATGTTCTTGTACTTGTACTATGGATAATGTTAGTGGAAATGCTTATTTTCTTTCTTTTATTTATTGATTAATAAATACACAAAAAAATTGTCGACGTCAAAGTTCAGATCCTTGTAAAACATGCATTTTTTGCTGAAATTCTGTTTTGAGGTTGACTTTGAGGATGTGTACAATGTAGCTACGTATAACAATTGGTATCAATTGAAACTAAGTACTGAACAATATAATTTATTTCGCTTGTCTTCTTATATGTTTTCTTCTGAGGTTGTCAAGTAATGAAGGGGAGGACTTGGAGCATTGTTCTTTTTTTTTTTTTTTTTGAATTTACCTTTTACTGATCTAACAAATATTAGGGGCATAATTTTTTCCACTCCTTTTAGTTTTACTATTTTTTGTTATCAACTGTGGATCAGAATAAATCATTGACTTATATTTATGATACATGTACGGTATAAGTACATATTTATTTGATGTGCTATTATTGATTTAATATTAGACTTTTTCATAATGGCAGATATAGAGGAAGAGATGGGAAGCTGCCATAATTTGATCATTGGATGCTCCTTAGTCTTCTATTAGTTAATGTTCATATTTATAATTTAGATAGTTTTTATAATAGATGGCTTTTGTACATTTTTTTTATTAGTTTTTGTATAAATTTAACCTATATGTTAGCCATTAAATCAAATAGTTCTAAGGAAGGACATGAGTTGATTAGTGGTATCATGGGCAGTAGTGGTATCATGGGCAGTATGGATAAAGTCCATCGAAGGGCCTCCTTATTATTGATGAAAGTTTATTTTTTAGTAAATACAGTTGAAGTGAGTTTTGCATAAACTTAGTCTACCAAAGTATGACGTGCTTCAAACATTGGTGAAAAAAAAACAACCGACTCGACCTGCACAGTAGCTGGTCGGGCTGGATCAAGTTGGCACGCAAACAGTAATGATTCGAGTCAGGTCGGGTCCAGACCCAGTTGAATGTCATCGGGTTGCAGGCCTAATAATTATAAACTATATTCAATATACAGGTATAAATGACTAGGTATATTTAATTATGATCTCCCTCACTCGGTAGAGGCTCCTCTCCTGTCTTTGTACAGGCTCTTCCATTGGTCTTTTGTCTTCTTCATTTGCTACCTCGATGGCAGATGACCTAGAATTTCTGTACCAACATTTGTCGTTATCTGAGAAGGAGAAGGGTGAGATTCATGTGGAATCTTCGCTCTTAGAATCTAATATTACACGTGGGGAACGTTGTTTGGTGATGTCCTTGTTAACTGATCGGTATTATAATCGAGAGGCTCTCAAGAACATGATGCGAAAAGTGTGGCAACCTGCATGCAAGGTGCCCTTTAAAGATTTGGGATCAAATTTATTTCTGGTGGAATTTGAGGATGATCGGGATAAACAACGTATTCTTTGGGAGGGGCCTTGGTCGTTTGATTGCTATCTTGTTCTTTTGAAGCAGCTGGAAGGGAACTACAAGTAACAAAAATACGACTTCATGAGGCTGCGTTCTGGATCAGGTTGTATGATTTGCCTTTAAATGCTATGAATGTAGAGGTGGGAGGCTCATTGGAAATAAGATTGGCATTGTGGAGGAAGTTGATGGGGAGCAGAGTGAAGTTGCATGGGGTGAGTATCTGAGGATCAGAGTAAGGGTAAATATCTCCCAGCCTCTTATGCGGGGCATCACTGTGAAGCTGGGTCAGTTTGGTTCAGTTTGGATTCGGTTTGCTTATGAACGTTTGCCAAATTTTTGTTATATGTGTGGTAAACTTGGTCATCAGCAGAAAGATTGTGAGATCAATGGGACTCAGGGTGCACGAGATACTGATCAGCTCCCCTTTGGTCCATGGCTACATGTTGGAACTACTATGGGAAGAGCGAAGGATAATTCTGGCCAAAGGCGCTCGACCTTCCGGGAATTCTCACCAGCATCTTCATCGGAGATGGAACAATAACCCGCTGGAGTTAAGGCTGGAAATCAGGAAACTGTTGAGAATGATTCCGTTATTAGTGCTTCGGGTATGCATAATTTAGAGGAAGCTGTTATGGAAGGTATTAATGCAGGAGGTAGGAATGGGATGCTGCCCTCTGGTGCTGTTACTGGGAGTGATTCGGATCCCTTAATTGACGCTTAGGAGATTATTCTGTGTAATGCAAGAACTGATTCCTTAACTGATAATGATATGAATGTAGGGGTTGTTTCGTCTGTTGATGCTCCTACGGTTTTCACAGATAAGGTAACTCAAGATGATGGGCCTAAGGTCCTAGAGGGAGAGGGCTTTGTGGGTCAGGTTTCAAGGCCCAAAAGGGGAAGGCCTAGTCGGAAGTGGACTAGAGTTGGTCTCCCTTTACAACTGAACCCAATTGATGGCATTTTGAAGCAGGATGTTAATGGGAAGAAGGCTGTTATACAGCATGCTATTGTTTCTAAACGAGGGAAGACTAGTGTGCAGGAGGATGAGGGTATTCCAATGGTGGAGGCTGTTATGCAGCCCTGCCGAGAACAATGGAAACTATAAGTTGGAACTCTCGTGGGCTTGGGAACCCACGAGGGTTTAGAGCACTTCGTGACTTGGTCATGAGGGAAGGTCCCAAAGTGTTGTTTTTGCAAGAGACTAAGATGACTGTTAAGCAGATGGAATGTGTATGTGTTAGAGTCGGGTTTGATTGTTGTTTTGCAGTAGCTTGAGAGGGAAGAAGTGGTGGTTTGGCAATGCTATGGATGAAAGAAATTAATTTATCCATTGAGAGTTTCTCTTCCTACCACATTGATGCAAAGATCCAGGATGATGATAAAGGGTTGGTTTGGAAACTCTCTGGTTTGTATGGGCACCCAGAAACTGAGAAAAGAGATGAGTCTTGGAGATTGCTTCGAACTTTGAAGGAAGATGGGGATATTCCATGGCTTGTTTATGGTGATTTCAATGAGGTGCTATGTCAATGAGAGAAAATGGGTGGAAGGCCTAGATCAGACAGATTAATGCAGGCGTTCAGAGATGTGCTTGATGATTGTAGACTTGATAGATTTGTTGCTAATACCAATTGGAAGGAATGCTTCCCTCTCTCTCGGGTCATTCATGGTGTTGCTGCTCATTCAGATCATGTGCCAATTATGTTATTGCCCACTTCTGATATAAAAGGGCCAAGACATAAAATTTTTAGGTTTGAGGCTATGTGGGTTGAGGATGAGGAGTGTGGTGATGTTATTTCAAGGTTTTGGCAGGGAGGTTTTGAAGGGAGGTCAATGGTAGCAATCACTGACAGATTAAGTAGTTGTAGCAGGGGACTAGAAGCATGGAAGAAGTTGAAATTTGGGCATATCCAGATGAACATTAGAAGGGCTCGAGCTAATATTCATAGATTGCAATTAGAGGATGCTAGAAGGATTTCAAAAGAGGAATTAATGCAGGCTAGAAACAACTTGTAGGCTTGGTTGGAGAGGGAGGAAATTATGTGGAAGCAAAGAGCAAAAGTTTTATGGTTGAAGGGAGGGGACAGAAATTCAAAATTTTTTCATCACAAAGCTTCTCAGAGGAACAGTAAGAATTGGATTAAAGGGTTGAAAAGTGAAGATGGGACATGGAAATATGAAGAGGAAAGAGACCAGATTATCTTAAATTATTTTCAGTCTTTGTTTCATTCTGAACAACAGAGTTGTAACTTGGATTTTCTGGATGGTTTTAGTGGGAAAGTCACTGCTTCAATGAATGCTGATTTGTTAAAGAAGTTTTCTCGTGATGAAATCAAGATAGCTTTGGATCAAATGCATCCTACCAAGTCACCTGGTCCAGATGGTATGGCTCCAATTTTCTTCCAACAATTTTGGCACATAGTGGGGGATGATGTCGCTAATGCAGTCTTACAAGTTCTCAGAACTGGTACTCTTCCCTCCTCACTGAATCATACTTTTATTACTTTGATCCCCAAGAAAAGCAAGCATGAATTCATTTATGAATTTAGGCCTATTAGTTTATGCAATGTGCTGTATAAATTAATCTCCAAAGTTCTAGCAAATGGGCTTAAAAATGTGCTTGAAAAGATCATTTCTAGTTCTCAGTGTGCTTTTGTCCCTGGTCATCTTATAACAAATAATATCCTTGTGGCTTATGAATTGATGCATTTCTTGAGAAATAAGAGGAATGGCAAGGATGGCTTTATGTCCATTAAGTTGGATATGAGTAAAGCTTACGATCGTGTGGAATGGTCCTATCTTGAATTTATTATGGTCAGAATGGGTTTTCATGTTCAATGGATTGCTTTAGTCATGATGTGTGTAAAGACTATCTCTTTTTCAGTTTTGATTAGTGGAGAGCCTAAAGGTCCTATTATCCCTTAGAGATGCATTAGACAAGGGGATCCATTATCCCCTTATATGTTCTTACTTTGTACTGAGGGATTAGTTTCTTTGCTCAGAAAAGCTAAGGGCACAGGTGATATCACAACTGTCGTGTGTAGAGGGGCTCCTCAGATATCCCATTTACTTTTTGCTGATGATAGCCTTTTGTTTTGCAAGGCTACTGTGGAAGAAAATCAGAAGATCCAAGATCTGTTAAAATGTTATGAGGTTGTTTCTGGTCAGAAAGTTATCAAAGAAAAAACAGCAATTGTTTTTAGTAGTAATGTTCCTACTGCTAAAGAGGAGGAGATAATGAAGCTTTGGGGGGTGCAGCAGAGCCAGCAGTTTGAGAAGTATCTTGGACTTCCACCTTTGGTTGGGAGGTCCAAATATAAGGTTTTTTCTGATATTAAGCATAAAGTTTGGAAGAAATTGCAAGGATGGAAAGAAAATATGCTCTCGGTTGGTGGAAAAGAAATCTTGATTAAAGCTGTTACACAGTCCATTCCTACTTACTCTATGAGATGCTTTAAATTACCTTCTTCTTTATGCAACCGTCTCAGATCTCTTAGATTCGACCATTATCTTCTCTCCAAGAGTGGTGCGTGGCTTACACGAGCCTCCACATCTAGTGACGGTTGTTTGCCGGCAATTCGACTCACCTTCCAGTTGCTATTTTCTTATATTCCCGTTTTCTGTTACCAAGTATCAAGATAAAGTGGTAGTGAAAGTCTTCTTCAGCTAATCCAAACCAACAAATTGTAGTACACAACAATTCACTACGGCTTCCAGTCGTAGTTTTATAGTCTATTTATCAGATAGTGTCAAAACCGCTTCAAGCGGCTCTCCTTTGTGGGAAATGGGTGGGAGCCAAGTCATTGGCTCCGTATCCCTCTTCATTTTATTTTTTTGGTGTTGTAATTGCTAGTTTGAGATGATTATTGGGGGCTCCCACCATGCTAAGTCTTGTATCTTGTAATCGTATATTATACCTATGATATGCTTCTTTGAGAAAAATAAAAAATTAAATCTAACACTCCTCATCAGCTTAACCTTTTTGCAGGACAAATAATAATTTTATAAGGCATCATAACAGTTCAAATTCTAACTCTACATATTACCCATTTAATTAAATTGAGGCACAATTTTACCGTCTTAAATGCACATAGGCAATGGTAATCAAGCATCAAATAAAACAAAGTATAGGAATCATTAATTAGTTTGATTCTATATGCCATGAAAAAATATTTCTAACTAGAGTGCCCAGTTTGAGAGGGATTGACCACAACCTAGGTAGCTAGACATGCCTATCATACATTAACCTTGTAACATATGGGAAGTGAAGTCAACCATTGTTCATGCAAGTCAATATAGGTCCAGCTATTAGCCGTCACTTGTCTTTCTTATGCTCCCTAATTTATACAATTCACTTTACTCTTTTATAATGTGGCACCACAATGCACTGTCACGTGAGTTTTTGTCTTCATTTTTTTTTTTTTTGTTTCGAGCGCCCTTTTATATTGAATATATATTTAAAAATTTTTTAATAAGCTACACGGTGCCATATCAAATAAGAAAAATGAGTGGTATAAATTAAAAGGCATCATAGCATTATTCTTAATTATTAGGTTGGTCCATCAATGAGTGGTATAGGTCATGACTAATGAGACTTGAAGTGCATGCAATTTGAGATTGATCCAGATTAGATTCTGTTGTATATTTGAGAGTCTGATCAACAGTGATCCCGATAGATTAATCAAGTTCGTTAATTGACATATATATATATATATATCTATATCTTATGGAATCAATACTTCGATCTTATAAAAACAAGCAGCAATTAAAAACAGGCTCCTCTCTCGATAGAGGCTCCTCTCCTGTCTTAGTATAGGCTCTTCCATCGTATTTTTGCTTCGTTTGCTGCCTCGATGGCAGAGGACCTAGAATTTCTATGCCAACATCTGTCTTTATCTGAGAAGGAGAAGGGTGAGATTCATGTGGAATCTTCACTCTTAGAATCAAATATAGCACGTGGGGAACGTTGTTTGGTGATGTCCTTGTTAATTGATCGTTATTATAATCGAGAGGCTCTCAAGAACACGATGCGAAAAGTGTGGCAACCTGCATGCAAGGTGCGCTTTAAGAATTTGGGCTCAAATTTATTTTTAGTGGAATTTGAGGATGATTGTGACAAACAACGTATTTTTCAGGAGGCGCCTTGGTCTTTTGATCGTTATCTTGTTCTTTTGAAGCATCTGGAGGGGGACTTACAAGTAACGAAAATACGACTTCATGAGGCTTCGTTTTGGATCAGGTTGTATGATATGCCCTTAAATGCTATGAATGCAAAGGTGGGGAGACTCATTGGTAATAAGATTGGCATTGTGGAGGAAGTTGATGGGGAGCAAGGCGAAGTTGCATGGGGTGAGTATCTGAGGATCAGAGTAAAGATCGATATCTCTCAGCCTCTTATGCGTGGTATCACTGTGAATCTTGGTCAGTTTGGTTTAGGCTGGATTCGGTTTGCTTATGAATGTTTGCCAAATTTTTGTTATATGTGTGCTAAAATTAGTCATCGGCAGAAAGACTGTGAGATCAGTGGGAATCAAGATGTACAAGATACTGATTAGCTTCCCTTTGGTCCATGGTTGCATGTTAGAACTACTATGGGAGGCGTGAAGGATAATTTTGGCCAGAGGTGCTCGACCTACAAGGAATTCTTGCCGGTTTCTTCATTGGAGACAGAACGACAGCCAGTTGGAGTTAAGGCTGGAAATCAGGAAACTTCTTTGAACGACTCCGCTATTAGTGCTTCGGTTATGCATGATTCAGAGGAAGCAGTTATGGAAGGTATTAATGCAGGAGGTAGTAATGGGAAGCTGCCCTCTGGGGTTGTTATTGGGAGGGATTCGGGTCCCTTAATTACTTCTGCTCAAAAGATTAACAAAGAAAAAACAGGAATTATTTTTAGTTGTAATGTACATACTGCTAAAGGGGAGGAGATACTGAAGCTTTGGGGGGTGCAGCATAGCCAGTAGATTGAGAAGTATCTTGGACTTCCACCTTTGGTTGAGTGGTCCAAATTTAAGGTTTTTTTTATATTAAGCATAAAGTTTGGAAAAAATTGCAGGGATGGAAAGAAAAGATGCTCTCGGTTGGTGGAAAAGAAATCTTGATTAAAGCTGTTGCACTGTCCATTCCTACTTACTCTATGAGCTATTTCAAATTACCTTCTACTTTATGTAATGATCTGGAGCAGTTGATGGCAAAATTCTGGTGGGGACAGAAGAAGGATGAACATAAAATTCATTGGATGAGTTTGGTCCAAGATGTGTGAGGCTAAGCAGGATGGGGGTATGGGTTTTAAGAATCTTAGGGTGTTCAATGATGCTCTTTTAGCTAAGCAAGGTTGGAGAATTAAGAAAAATACTAATTCTCTTTTGCATAAGGTCTTCAAAGCTAAATATTTCCCTAGAGACCAATTACTAGATGCTGCACTGGGTTATAACCCTTCTTTTGTGTGGAGAGATATTTGGAGTACTTTACATAAACTGGGAGCTGGTTGTCGTTGGAGGATTGGTTCTGGTCAAGGTGTAAGAATTTGGAAAGATTATTGGGTACCTGGGGTGCCTAAACTATCTGATCTAGAGAGTGAAAGTGGAGTTGCAGCTTTTAAAGAAGATGCTACTGTGAATATGCTAATGGATGATGTTCACTAGGGATGGGATGTGGAAAAATTACTACTATGTTTTCTCCTAAGGTGGCCTCAAGTATTTTGAATATTGTTTTGAGTCATGGAAGGCTAATTTGCTTTGTTGGGTTCAGGAAGCACATGGTGATTATTCTGTTAAAAGTGCCTATAGGCTATTTCGATCCTTGAACCAGAGCTGGCAATGTGGTGAATCTTCGAGGGCTGCAATGTTGAAAAGGCTATGGAAAGAAATTTGGTCTATGCAACTTCCATCTAAGGTGAAAATCTTTTTTTGGAAAGCTGTCAAAGGGATTCTACCTACTAAATATAACCTTATGAAGAAACAAGTGATGGTTGAGGGAGGATGTACTTTCTATGGTGCTGAAAGAGAAGATGTCCTTCGTGCTCTTTGTTGTTGTCCATCTATCAAAGAAGTTTGGTCTAATCATTTTCCCACCATGCTGCAGACCAGTAGAAATGAGTTGTTTATTGATGTTGTGCTAAGTTTTCTTCAAGGCATATCTAAAGATATGCTTGAGCTGTTTTTTCTAATTTGCTGGAGTTGTTGGTACAGAAGAAATATGAAGATTTTTTAGGAGAAGTGTGTAAGTGCAGCGACAACTGTGGGAAGTGCATTGGCCATGCAGCAGTCCTTCAAAGAATTGAAATGTAAACCTGTACTTGTTGTAAAACATTAATGCAGATGGGAATTCCCACCTCCTGGTTCTTTTAAACTTAATGTTATCTTCAAATGGCTCGTTTGCTGGTGTTGGAGCAATTCTAAGGGATTCAAAGGGGGATGTTATGATGTATGCAACAAAGAAGGAGCAAGCTATTTTGAATGCAAAGAAAGAGCAAGCTGCGGGGCCTTCAGCTTAGTATCCATCTTGGTATTCATAATCTAGTGATTGAAAGTGATTCCTTGTTAGTAGTTAATGAATTTACTAGACAAGTATCTTCAAAGGCAGCAATTGGAAATATTATTACGGAAGCTCAGGAGCTGATGAGTCGTTTTGATTCTTGTGTAGTTAAATATGCCATCAGAAGTTGCAATGAAGCAGCACACTCACTTGCCAAGTTTGGTTTTAAGTGTTAAGGAATATTTACTTAAGCTTCTTCTAAATGCTTACATTATTTAATCCAATCATGCCAATATTTTTCTAAATGCGCTGTCCATTAGGTTAGCTTTTTCTTTCTTTTCTTAACTGCCAAGTGTAACAATGCCAAACATTAATTATTCCTCGTGCACCAATCAATGCTACCAAGAATGAAGCCACAAGATAAAGCCGCACCAAATATTGACACAAGAGTCAAAGGAGCAAGTTGTAAGAGCACTAGCAATATTGACTTCTTCAATGCATCTTCAAAATTTTAAAAAATGTAGATAAAATGATCTATATTAACTTTTTCGAAAAGTAAAAACTTGAACTATGAGTTATAGTATATATAATATATTACTACGGCAAGCCCCTTATAAGGTTTAATTCGTAACATCTTCGTCCCTCGACTCTTGATTTCTAATCTTGTTTAATCGATGCACTTCTTCCAACAAGCTTTTGAGTATTCAAAAACATTTAAATTAAGGTCATACTATTTGACAAGAACTTGAAAAAAAGAAAACATTGATTGTTTCTAGCTAGCTAGCTTGAATCATGGTATTTGAAGATTTCTATTTGAACTTTAGAGTTTGGAGTGAGAGAGATAAACACATAATGTAAAGTTTACCATGTAATTCTACAACAATATTAAAAAGTCAATAAATGTTGTATATATGAACCATATTTAAGCTATGTTTTAAGTTGCATGGTATTCATATCATGCTCGTGCTTGAATGTTCGTTGGGAGAGTTAGCTTTGATTTATGATATATATTAGATTATGTGAATGTTTTCTCTTCTTATTTTATAAAGTGATGCATCATCTTTTGAAGGGCAATTCTTCTTATAAAAAAAAATGATATGGATGGCTATCTCACAGCTATAACACTAGTTATAGTAGGATGAAAAGTTTTTGCTCCAACTTTTAAGGATTAGAGTAAAAGGACAAGATCATCAATACATTTATAAAATAGGTTCCCCATATTTATTGATTATTTAATGTTCCTAATTGAGAGACTCACATGACTAACAATAATAGATACTACAAAACTCACTCGATCCATATGTTTATTTATCCCCACTTTTAAGTAAAAAATCCTAATATAAATCTTAAAGAACCAACGCCTTCAGAAATTTACTTGCTCTCATGCATCACCAGACTAAGTTCGTAACATTCATCATCTGTTGGATTCATTCAAGACTCAAGTGCTTAGAAGGTCTGATTTGATATGATTACCTGTTTTGATCTGCTTTACATATTGATCCTTATCTACGTCAAAAGGCTTCAATTCCCTCTGTTTACTCTTGGAAAATATGAGACGTCAACAACACGAGATTGTAGTGATTATAAATTCTTCAAAAACTAATTTCTTCTTGCCTTAGCAAATTCAAATCGCTTCTAATTAATGACTTTTTAGCAAGTTTAAGATTAGCCAGGAAATGCATATAGGCAGCAAGTTGCAAGCAGTGGATTACAAGTCATGTCAAACTATTAAACGTTAATTTAAATGTTCAGAGGATAGAATCATTGTGCTCCCTCGCCCAGATTCGCCATTGTTGACACCTCCTTCGCAACCTCAATCTCTCCTCCCCCACTCGATCTCTCTCTCTACACTGAGGTCTAGCTTTCTCCCCCACTCCAATCTTCTCTTTCTTCCATTTGTAAATTTTCTCTCTCCTAGGGTTTGCGCTGCCATTGAGATCTGCCACTAAGAGCCGCACTGAAAGTCGTCCGACCACCCCCTCGCCTATTTCACTCTTCCAAATCTCCTTTTTCATCGGATTTCAACCCTAACCCGTGGACAAAAACCCAATTTTGGGTTATACTCTGTGAAGCCCAAGACTGATTTGGAAGTGGGCTTTTCTTTCTTTTTGTGTGTGTGTGTTTTCTCTGTTGAAGTGGAGCTCAATGTGTTGTTTAAGTGGGTTTCATTTTTAGTATGAGTATTCAAATTTAGGGCCCAGCCCGTGTGTGAACCCATAAGCTGAAATAAGGAGTCCACCATTCCTTTTGCTACGACCCACGTCTCTCCCCTCTGTCAACACAAGAAGCTTTGGCCATGGTGGGCACTCGTCGCAGGTGCATGCCAACCATCATAGTCCGAACCCCATCACTTACGGCACCACATGAAGCCTTTGTAGCTTGCCTCACATCAAACCAAAAAGATCTGTCATGCAAATCTCACCGTCCAAAAGTCTTGCGCCCGTCGAGCTAAGCCCAATTTCCACCCCTCGAAAACCCATCATTGAGCCCTCTTCTCCCCTTCAATCTCGTCCTCAACCCCCATATCCCCCACTTTGATTTCCATCCCATGCATCTTAGGGGATTTTTGCCAAGGGTTCCACCTCACGCGGTCGTGATCCACTGCCCTCTAGAGCTTACTAGAGGTCTCCCGACCACACCCTCAACCTTTCCACTTCTACTCAGCCTTTTCCCCTCTCAGATCCACCCAACCCGAGTCTAGATACTCCCCCAGTGTTCTACATCCCCACCTACCACCACCCTCCACCACGAGATTCCCTTCATCCACTCTCTATTTTCATCATATCTACAACCCACTATATTCTCAACTGTAGAGTCCCACGTGCTGCTCGGATATGTTGTTGTGTTTGATTAAGTTGCATGTGGAGTGTTAGGATAATAACTGTAGTTGGTGATGAATTATTGGTCGAGGGCCAAGTGAAGCATTGGGAATCGCGTGTAGTTGTGAATATGTGAAACTGTGAAATTTGTGTTGTTATACTGTGTTTGTTGTCGTTCTTTGCTATGCCATGTCATCCAATAAATGCTTGTTCCATAATTGCATTTTGTTTATTGCATGTAATGAAATTGTATGAATTGTGCTTTGTTTTGTGGGTGTGCATGCCGAGATGTGGTATTATCTTGGTTGAGCTCCTTTGGTCACTCGGGAGAGTGTAAAACTAAGTGACGTCCCCTGGGTTGTCACAAGGCGACAACAGGCTCGAACGAGATGATAATGCTCTCGTGCGAACTCCATGACCTCTCTATTAGTGGAGGCTAGAGGATGTCTGGTCACGTACGCGCTGGGCGCAAAGCTTAGCATTGCTCGTTATGAAGTCACATGCACAATTGTTACCTATGGTGTGATGAAGGGAGCTAAGGTGTGCCAATGGTCGCTAAGGGAGACCATGGTGCATACAGTGATTACATGGATGGAAATGTGTATTTAAGGCATGCGTGGAGTTTTCTGTAAATTGTTGAGAATGATATTGGTTTTGTGCAATTTTGGTAAATCTCTTATTTTTTTCCCAAGCGCTATGATATGTCCACTTTTTCCATGTTTGTATTTTTGGATGTCATTCTATCAGTTTTACTTGCTAGATTGCGAAATCTCACTATGATGACCCCACCTGTTGTTTCACTCCACTGAACCGTAGACTTTGATGTAAAGGATGATCATGAGCTTAGAGGACTGGGCCCACCTAAGGAGTGAAGACCTGAGGACTTTCCCTTATGTAGCTTGATTTAGCATTTACTTATTATCTAGTTAGATGACTGTATTAATTCATGGATTATTTTGCTGGAGTTTGTAATTTGAGTTTTTGGTACTATTAGCAGTTCAGACTACCCTTTTTATTCCTTCACTGTGTTTATAACTGTACACATTTTAGTTGCCTGCTGGCACACGCTTTCACGTTGCGCTTCGGGGGTGTGATCCGTATAGTCAGCACCTCAGCATCATGGCTCCCTCCAAATCACACGTGGGGGTCGACAACGCCACAGGTGGTATCAGAGTTTTTACGACTCTGGGTAAATCCATAAGTTACTTAGGTATAGTACTAGAATTCTAGGCTTCAATCTTACTATGATAGGCTTGAAAAATTTGTGTAATTAGACTTATTTTTTATTTATTGAGCAAAGTTGGTTGGAATTTTAGTTGGATCGGTGTTAACCTTTAGTATAGTAGGCTTCAATTTGTTAACGTTTAGGCTATGTTTGGGTACCAAAAGTTCCTCAACACTTTTCAAGTATTCTCGTACTTTTGAAAATACTTCACATGCCAAACAACTTAAAATACTCTCAATGGGACCCACAAACTCACTCCAATCTCTACTCATAACTATTCACAAACATTCTATAATACTTATCACTATTACATATAAATAAAAAATAAAATCACTATAATATTTATCACGATTAAATATAAATAAAAAATAAAATCATTATAATATATAAATAAAAAATAAAATCACTATAATATATAAATAAAAAATAAAATCACTATAATATTTATCACTATTAAATATAAATAAAAAATAAAATCATTATAATATATAAATAAAAATAAAATCACTATAATATATAAATAAAAAATAAAATCACTATTATATATAAATAAAAAATAAAATCACTAAAATATATAAATAAAAAATAAAATCACTAAAATATATAAATAAAAAATAAAATCAGTATAATATATAAATAAAAAATAAAATAACTATAATATATAAATAAAAAATATTTATCACTATTATATATAAATAAAAAATAAAATCACTCTAAGATATAAATAAAAAATAAAATCGCTATAATATATAAATAAAAAATAAAATTACTATAATATATAATAAATAAAAAATAAAATTACTATAATATTTATCATTATTAAATATAAATAAAAAATAAAATCATTATAATATATAAATAAAAAATAAAATCACTATAATATATAAATAAAAAATAAAATCACTATAATATATAAATAAAAAATAAAATCACGATAATAAAATAACTATAATATATAAATAAAAAATATTTATCACTATTATATATAAATAAAAAATAAAATCACTATTATATATAAATAAAAAATAAAATCACTAAAATATATAAATAAAAAATAAAATCACTATATATATATAAATAAATAAAATTACTATAATATTTATCACTATTAAATATAAATAAAAAATAAAATCATTATAATATATAAATAAAAAATAAAATCACTCACTAATATATAAATAAAAAATAAAATACTATAATATTTATCACTATTGTATATAAATTAAAAATAGAAGCACTATAATATATAAATAAAAAATAAAATCACTATTATATATAAATAAAAAATAAAATCACTAAAATATATAAATAAAAAATAAAATCACTATAATATATAATAAATAATAAATAAAATTAGTATAATATTTATCACTATTAAATATAAATAAAAAATAAAATCATTATAATATATAAATAAAAAATAAAATCACTATAATATTTATCTCTATTATATATAAATAAAAAATAAAAACACTAAAATATATAAATAAAAATAAAATCACTATTATATATAAATAAAAAATAAAATACTATAATATTTATCACTATTATATATAAATTAAAAATAGAATCACTATAATATATAAATAAAAAATAACATTACTATAATATTTATCACTATTATATATATATATATATATATAAAGTCATTATAATATTTATCACTATTATATATAAACTAAAAATAAAATCATTATAATATTTATCATTATTATATCTAAATTAAAAATAAAATCATTATAATATTTATCATTATTATATATAAAAGTAAAATAAAATCATTATAATATTTATTAATATTAAAAAATCACTATAATAAAATCATTATAATATTTATTATTAAAAATCAAATCACTATAATATTTATGGGACCCACATATTTTTCAACTACCTGCTCAAAAGTCAACAACTCAACATACTTCACACATCCAAACAACTCAAAATACTCTCAATGGGATCCACAAACTCACTTCAATCTCTACTCATAACTATTCACAAACATTCTCAACACTTCTCAACACTTTTCAACACCCAAACGTACCCTTAGGCTTGTATTTGAATTATCGAAACTTCAAGGGGAAATGACGTGGTCTAGTCTATCTCATCGGAACAGAGACTGAAGTCATGAACTGATGATGGTAACAGCTTCTAAACATGGAATAGGTTTAAAGTTTGAGATTCTATAGAAGTTATGAAATGACTTTATGGAATCTAAGGTGGTAGATTCAACAAGAATTTGAGGAGTTAATTAAATTGGAGGTTTTTTATTTGGCAACTCTGAGAAATGATTGGATAACATTTGGAGTTTTAACATCTACAAGCTTTAAGTGACGTTTGGTTTGAGATCAATGGTCATCGATCTTGTAGACCTGGGAAAATGATTCTTATATGATTTAAGGTTTTTGAATTGCAGACTATGAGGACTAATTTATAATAAGATTTGACTTTAAGTTAATGATGTGTAGATTTACAAGAAGCGAATTTCTCTATGAGATTGAAAGGTATTGTTTTTGTAGACTCTTGAAAATGATTGTACTTTTAAGAAGTTATAGAAAGTGTGTAATTCGGAAAATGAATGCTTATCATCGGGTTTGAGGTTAGGGTTGGCAGATTTTAGGAAACAATTCTTATCAAATTTAAAGATTACAAATGGTGCAAATTCAGGAAATTATTTTTGTCAATTCTAAGGATATAGGTCCATCAGGGTGTCGAAAATGGTAGTAAATGTGATGATATAAAAGGTGATCAAGTTTGAGAATAGGATTGGGTGACTTTAGTGGCGAATGATATTGAGTTTAGTACCACTAGAACAAACTCTAGTAAGAACTGGGGTCTTGAGTAGATTAGTATTTATTGTCTGAATGACATTTATAGGCACATTTATCTATTTGAATGAGATTGTATTGGACTTTTAAGCTCAACGCATGCTTT
Organism: Juglans regia; assembly: GCF_001411555.2. Classification (NCBI taxonomy): domain Eukaryota; kingdom Viridiplantae; phylum Streptophyta; class Magnoliopsida; order Fagales; family Juglandaceae; genus Juglans; species Juglans regia. The sequence continues at coordinate 4,291,764 of NC_049907.1, forward strand.
AGATGGGATGTATAGACTTTTGACTAATTGAGTGTCTTGGATTGAGTTGTGTTTTGGATTACCTTTGGCCTATGGATGTTTGCTTAATTATACGCTGACATGTGTAGGAGTTGATGAAATAATTGAATGCTTTAAGTATAGTGACCATGGGATTTGCTCTCAAGTGTTATCAACTTGACTTCTCCCAAATACTTAGACCTCCTTACACTCATACTTGGAGAACTTCCTCGATTAGATCATTTCATGGATTCCTTGCCAAATGGTTTGCATAGCCTGATTTAGCTTGTTTTTAATTTGTTGTCCTTTTCTTTTGAAAGGTTCTATGTCGCCCTTTTAAACCTTTTGGAAAATGATGAGAGAACCACCACTTTTGTAGCCTTTAAAATTTGGCTATGAAGGGAAATTTTTGTCAATTCACTTTATCTGCCTAATTTGTGAACTCAACCTCTTTGTCCAACTTGATGAAATATTTTGGCAACTTAGTGCGTTGACAAGAGTTTTGAATCTATTTTGGTGAATTGTTGGAATTTTTTTCGTCCTTGGTGTTTTTGTATAATATTTATGTGGTTTGCTTTTGACTTAAGGACCAATCATGTATCCAACTACCTTATTGTAGCTTTCTCAATTCCATTGTAAATCAAATTATTTCCTTGCTCACTTGGCAGAGCAAACCATTTGTGAAAAATTGTGACTTCATTCATTAGATCGATTTTCTTTCACCGTTAGGAAACCTTCGTGTTAATGTCAACTTTCATCTCAACGTCTTCAACTTCAAACCGCTTTATTTTGACTACTCAATCCTATCAGTTGTATGGGCATGACTTAGTGTATGGGTTTCTAAGTTCTTTGATGACTTCAAGGAAATTATTGGAAATGATGTTCTTGTTAGACTCTTTTAAAGTGTTAACCCTCACCCATGGATATGGCGACATTTTGCTTCTAACATTTGGAGTGCGTAGGTCGATTGGTAGTAGTATGTTGTAATTGATCACATGTGCTTTATCGAGGAGTCTTGGTTTTGACTAAGGATGCAAGCGATCGACACGTAATATATGTGAGTGTGTATGAATTTCATAGAGGAGAGGTCTTTGTCTCCTATCATGATTGGAAGGATTTGCTTTGGTAGGTGTCGAAGTGGATTCAATACGATAGTATTAAATTCAAGATATCTTTGCCTTAGGCTTTTTGGTGAGATGATTAGAGTTCGCAGTTGAAGCATAACACTTAGTGAAATGATGGTTGGAAGTAATTTTTTTTATTATCTTCAAGAATCAGTTGTGACTTGAGATCACATAGGAATTTAAAATTTAAGGCTATACTTTCCTTTGGAGATTGAAAGTTCGGTTGAGGGGAATTATGGACATTGATGGTTAACTTGAGAAGAGGCTGATAGGTCACCAAAGTATGGTGTACAATAAAGCCTTGGAAGTTGAAGCTTAGGCATCAACAGTGGGTAGCATCACCTAATTTATGAGGTAATGAAGCATTAGGATCCATGGGTGTTGTAGAGTAGTTTATTGTTAAGTGTAGATTTTGAACTGCATGACTTGCCTTGAGGTTTTAGAAGTGATGTACTATTGGAAGAACTAGTCAAGCTAGTACTAGAAGAAGTTATGCAAGTAAAGGCAACGGTATTTATTAGCTTGATGAGCCCTTTGGAAGTAGCTGTAGTTAGCTATAAGCAAATTTTGTGGATGAAATTCTTTTTAAGGGGGGAGGATGTGAAGCCCAACCCATGTGAAGACCAAGACTGATTTGGAATTGTTTTTCTTTAGAGTGTGTGTGTGTGTGTTTTCTTTGTTGAAGTGTAGCTCAATGTGTTGTTTAAGTGGGTTTCATTTTTAGTATTAGTATTCAAATTTCGGGCTCAGCTTGTTTGTGAGCGCATAAGCTAAAACAGGGGGCCTAACTGCTCCCTTTATGCGATGCCATTTTGGTCAGGGGTGAAAAATCCAAAATTATTTTTCCTCCCTTCTTTTTCCCCAGTGCCCTAGCCACCTCCCCTCTTTGAAATGTTTCTCTTTCTCTCTCTATCTCTATCTCTCTCCTCTGCAACCCGTGAGCATTGCCGTCAGTGTCACCACCTTGTCGTCGTCGTGTGTCTGTCGAGCAACAATCCCTCTTCCCCATCTACCACCACCACGCCTTTCACAGTGACCTGTGTCTCTCCCTTCTGTCAACAAGAGAAGCTTTGGCCATGATGGTTACCCGCTGCCGCTACCACCACCACGCCTTTCAAGGCTTAGGGGATTTTTTCTTAGGGTTTAACCGCACGCCGTCACTATCCACCGCCCTCTGGAGCTCATTAGAGGTAGCCCAACCACGCCCTCACCCTCTCGACTTCTACTCGGCCTCTTCGCCTTTCAAATCCACCCAACCCAAGTCTAAATCCTCCTTCACTGTTCTGCATCACCATCTACCACCACCCTTTGCCATGAGATTCCCTTCGTCCACCCTCTATTTTCATCAGATCTGCCACCCATTATATGCCCAACTGTAGAGTCGCACATGCTGCCCGGATCTGTCATTGTCAACTGTGCTCCTCCACTCTTGGCGCTACCATAGTAAGCTGTGTGCCACTCTGTTTTTGCATTAATTTTTTTTCCATCAAGCAGCAATGTGCACGCACACACGAGATTCCTTAGACAGCGCGTTGATTATCCAAGATTGCCTTCTGCATTGTAAGTAAACCCCTAGACTGACCCTTGGAATACTATCACTAGAAAATTGTGTTTTTATTGCAGTCTGGTTGTGTTTGGTTAAGTGGCCAAGGGCCTGTGGAGTGTTGGGATAATAATTGTAGTTGGTTATGAATTGTTGGTCGAGGGCCAATTGATGTGTTGGGAATCGTGTGTAGTTGTGAAAATGTGAAACCATGAAATTTGTGTTGTTATACTGTGTTTGTTGTCGTACTTTGCCATGCCATGTCATCCAATAATTGTTTGTTCCATAATTTCATTTTGAATATTGCATGTCAATAAATTGTATGAATTGTGCTCTATTTTGTGGGTGTGCATACCAGTACCCCAAACCGATATGAGGTATTATCTTGGTGAAGCTCCTCTGGTCACTCGAGAGCATGTAAAATTGAGTGACGACCCTAGTGTTGTTGCTGGGTGACAACGGGCTCAGATCAGATAGTAATGCTCTCGTGCTGACTTCGTGACCTCTCTACTAGAGGATGCCTGGTCATTTACGTACCGGGCACAAAGCTGGGCATCGCTCAATTTGAAGTCACATGCACGATCGTTACTAGTGGTGTGATGAAGGGAGTGAGGGTGTGCGGATGGTCTCTAGGAGAGACCATGGAGCATACAATGATTAAATGGATGGAAATGTGTATTTATGGCATGCATGGCATATTCTGTAAAATGTGAAGCTTTGTGCGATTTTGTTAAATCTCTTGTTTTTTTCAAAATGAAGAGATATGTCCACTTTTTCCACATTTGTACTTTTGGGTGTCATTCTATCGATTTTACTTGCTGAGATTACGAAATCTCACTGTGGTGTCCCGACCTGCGGTTCTGCTCCCAAAATAGTAGACTTTGATGCAGAGGACGGTCATGAGCTTGGAGGATTAGCCCCACTTGAGGAGTGAAGACTTGAGGACTTTTCCCTTATGTAGCTTGATTTAGCGTTTAGTTCTTATCTAGTTAAATGATTGTATTAATTCATGGATTATTTTGTTGGAGTTTGTATTTTGAATTTCTGGTGCTATTAGTAGCTCAGACTACCCTTTTTACTTCTACATTGTGTTTATAACTGTACACTTTTAAGTTGCATGCTTGAACACACTTGCTTTCACGTTGCACTTTGAGTGTGTGATCCATGTAGTCAACACCTCAGCATCATGACTCCCTCCAAATCACATGTGGGGGTTGAGGGCGCCACATGCTCTGCTGTGCTCCACCACCCTCCACTACCAAAAATGACCTCTTCCACTCTCTGTCACATCAAATCTGTCACCCATTAAAATAACCCAGTCATTAGCCCCACTATTCTATCCAAATTCATCTCTGACACCATACGCCACCATTGTCCTTGCCATGCTTCGCAGCATCTAGAAGCCACCACATTAGTATGCTTGATCATCCAGACATTTGCCCTTTTGTGTTGTAAGTAAAATCCTAAACTGATACTTAGAATACTAATATCCAAAAATAATCAAATTGTGTTTTCTGCAGTCTGTTTGTAATTGGTTAAGTGGCCGAGGGACCTATGGAGCTTTGGGATAGAATATTGTACTTGGTGTTGGAACTGTCGGCCGAGGGCTAGGTGAAACGTTGGGAATCACGTGTAGTTGTGACTTGTGAATCTGTGCATCTATGCATTGGTTTGATGTATTTATTGCCATGCCATCTAATAATATTTTGTTCACGCATCTACATCTGTGCTGTAAAATTTAGAAACTGTGGTTTTGGTGTCAAAAGACTAATGGGATTTTGTGAGTGTGTCCATATCATGACCCCAAGTCGAGCTGGGGCATTATATCGATGGAGCTCCTCTGGTCATTCAAGATCGTGTAAAACTGATAGATGTACCATGGGTTGTCGTTGTGCAACAATGAGCTTAGACAAGACGATAATGCTCTCATGCCAACTCCGTGGCCTTTCTGCTGGCGGAGGTTAGAGGATGCTTGGTAACATACGCATCGGGCACGAATCAGTGCATCGCTTGTTATGAAGTCACAAGCACGATCGTTATACGTTGTATGAGGAAGGGAGCCAGAGTGTGTGAATGGTCTCTAGGGGAGACCATGGTGCATACCACAACAAAATGAATATTTTCTAAGTATAAAATGCGATTTTGGTGTGAGTGGGTTATCTATAAATGTTTCTAGTAAAGGGAAAGGAAAAGTAAATTTTGGAGAATCTTTTTATCCTTGTCGTGTGCGTGCGGTTGTCTGTTTCTATTTCTTGGTGGTTGATCTGTGGATTTACTTGCTGAGATTGCAAAATCTCATTGTAGTGTTCCCACTTGATTTTCTGTTTCACGGAAACGTAGTCTTTAATGTAGAGAACGGATACAAGCATAGAGGATCGACCCCACTAGAGGAGTGATAACCTGGGTTTATCCCCATTGTAGTTGATTGGATTCCTATTTTATTTTATTCAGCTAAATGACTGTAATAACCTTATGAAAGACTTATTTGTTGGGTTGTATTATTTTCTTGTACATAATTTTTGGCTTGCCTTATTATTTTTCGTTGCATTTATAATTGTACACATATTACATGTGCGCACACACTTGCACACTTCGTTGAGGGAGTGTGTGTTAGGGACCCCGGTCTTGTCCCTAACACTAAGGACCACGAGATTGCTTTGATGAGGATGATGACCGAGTGACCTTGCCAACTTGCTTGGCTTTCTACAAAGGGTTGGTGTTTGGGTGATGGAATGATGAAGATGATGATGAACTTGGGTAAGCTAAGTGTTTAGGGAGGGCAAATCAGTGTGGGCTGCTAAGGACTTGTCCTTGAGTGTGGCGCCAAGATGATGAGTTAGGGTTGGATGAGTGAGGTGAGATTAGGGTTTTGTATAATCTAAGTGATGATTATGAGTGTTTGATGCAATGTAGATGGCTTGAAGGGTGTCATTGATGTTTGGGCCACTTGGGTGGTAATTAGGGTTGGTATAGTAAGTGTAGTTAGGGTTTTGTGAGGTGGCGAGGGTTGATTTCGAGATTGGGAAGAGTTGGCTTAGGGTTGGAGTTTAGGATGATGGTAGGGTTTGAGAATGAGGTGGAAGAGTAAGGCTAGGGTTTGGAAGGTGTTTGAATGAGTCTAGGTTTGCTCCTTGACTTTAGGGATTTGGAGGTGGAGGATTGGATTTGAATATGTCAAGATAAGATTTGGATATGGCAAGAGATGGAGTCTTCGGTTGACTAGGTCTATGGAAGGAGTTGAGAGATTTAAGGGATGAGTGATTGGAGTTTGGCTAGAATGGCAAGCCAATGGTTGACTAGAGAGATTTTAGGAAGAGTGATTAAGGAATTGAAAAGGATTTGCAATTCCTTAAATTAAGGGATTTGAATTGGGATTTGAATTTCAATTTGAGGAAGTCAAGACTCATAAGAGGAATGAGTTACCTTACAGGGAATTGAGGTGGACAACTAGGGTTTGATGGAGGGAAGACTTATGATGTGGTCGAATATGGTAAGTGATTGTATGGAAAGATGGAATGGGCAGCTAGGTCAAATTCAAATAAGGCAAGTGATTGCCAAAATTTGAATTTGAATTATCAAGGATAATGTGTTTCAGCTAGGGCAAAGTTTGATGAGGCAAACCAATTATGGAAAGTGAAAAACACTAGGGTTGGTCGAGATTGAGGGTATGGAAGGATCAAATGAGCAATATGGATGAATACGTATGAACATTCAAGAACACAATGATCAACAACTTCACCACCAAGTCAAGAATGCACAAAGATGAATGGACTCAACAAAAGAATATGATGACTCTTTTTGGTTTATATGGATATTTATAGATGCAAAAAAGTGTAGATAAACAATATAGAAAATAAAAACAATGAAGATAATGGATGAACAATGGATGAACAATATAACACTTCAACTAATGATTCACAGATTGCACAGTAGTTGAAATAAACCTTATAGATTGATAACTTGATAAAACAAAGATAACACAACATAGATTCACGAATTGCACCAAAATACAAGAATAAGATAAGTTGAATCACACATATTCACGAATTGCAAGGTGATGATCCTCTAATAGGGATTCACGAATTGCACTCACATAGTCCAAGTGCCTAGCACCAAAAGGTTGATCTCAAGAACAAGTCTACCCACTTAGTGAATTTGCCAAAGGTTCAAAAGATGTAAACTAAATGCCTAAGGGTCCTATTTATAAAAAATACAAAGTGAAAACCCTAATAGGTCCCTTGATAAATAAAAATAAATAAAATAAATCAATAAATCAATAAACAAATTATAGTGGTGTGGAACCCATGGGGGCCCACAGCATTGGCCTTTGGTGGCCTTGGCTAGCCCATGCATGCCTAGGACCATATCCTAGGGCCGTTTTTTATGGGGTCTTGACAGTGTGACCCGATTGGCCAGCACCCTGGTGTCGCGACTCCTGCCAAATTCCAAATAGGAGTCAAGGGACCATAGAGGGACAGAGAGTTTCTCGTCCAGTATAGGAAGAGGAACAAGTGGGATGGCGAGTTTCTTGTTGAGTGCAGGCGAAGGATAGCAGTCGACTCGAGTCCGTTGAGTGCAAGAATGGAAGGGATTTGGGGGTAGTCTTTCGTCTTTGTGTTTTTCATTTTTTTTAAATAATATAACCCTTGAACACTACAAGAAAAGACCATTTTCCAGTGCCAACATTAGTCACAAAAAATGCCAAAAATAGACGCAAATAGACTTTTCCATCGATTTCCTATTTGGCACAGATTAGAAGCCAAAGCAGGGATACAACTGTTTTTTAGCAACGATTTGCGATAATTGTTGCAAATAAATGTTATTTCTAGTGGGTTGAAACTGCAGCAAATAGTTCATCGTTGGGAAAGAAAGTTATCGGTGAATATGTTTAGCAACAAATGTTTACAATTTCGCAGCAAAAAGCTTTTCTCCTGTTTGCAGCGTTAACTAAAATGGTTGAGTCTGGTCATTTTCGGCAACTAAAATTTGCCGAAAATAGTCTTTTACAAAATAACAAAAAAACTAGTGAAACTGTATGGTTGTCATAGCCTAAAACACACAAAGGATGTGAACAATACATTATAAATACACTAAGCGGAGGAGATTAGAAAGGAAAGACAAAATAGTACATAATTGGAATATATGTGGCACAAGAAATCATTAAAGATATACTTGAAAACTAAAGTATATATGACTCTAGGTATCAACTCATAACAAACAAGAAATAACCACGTTAACCAAAAACAGAGTTATGTTGGAAAAGAGTTCAACAAATTTGCTTGGTCTATCAGTGATGTACTAAGAGAGAACAAACTTGGGATGAAAAGCAATGCTCACCATGATAGCATCACCAACAGTTAATTGGATGCCATATCTTCCAGAGAGAGAAACTTCTCAACTAGTCCTAGAAAATCCTGCAAAATAAATTGCCAAAGATGAGCAAAGCAAAGAATCCTAATTCAAGCACATCGTTTTGATGGTTTACTGAGAGCAAGAAAATGCAGAGAGATAGAAAAACTTCTCAACTATTATTTTGATGGTTTACTTAGAGCAGGCAAAGGCAGGTCAAGAAGGTAAGCACATCATAATAGGAAAACCCAGTGCAAGTACTAATTTTATATCTTGCCCAATTGATAACAAATAAGTTCACAAATCTATTACACTATTACACTCTAGCAAACAGAATCAATATAACAATGTCAATAAAAAACACAGCTGCATCATAAACACTTAAATTTATTGAGAAGAATGAAAAGAGAAGGAAATGACAATGACACAAAGGAAATGAACAACAAGAGCCATTTTATTCCATACTTTAGTTGCAGACAAGCAATAAAAGGAAAGAAAAAAAAAAGAGAAGGAAATGACAATGACACAAAGAAAATGAACAACAATAACCATTTTATTCCATACTTTAGTTGCAGACAAGCAATAAAAGGAAGTCCTGGGGAAGAAATAATTACCACCCGCAGAGGCTTAGTAGAGGAAGTAGGTAGTTTTAGTTTTTTGAACAGGAGTGTTCAAGCAATGTCTCATTTTTCAACTTTAGTAGTGCAAAGGTTTAGCAGGGGAATGAACTATTTTCTTGTCATGTTTGAATGAATGAAGTCTACCTTATATAAGGAATGAAAGCATTAAAGTGGGAATGGAAGAAATTAGCAAACAGATGATCACTACAGGATTGCAGAAAATCAGAAAAGAGACTTCATAATCTCAGTACGTGTACATAGCTATTCTAGGAAGTCCAAGCTGTTAGTCAATTGTATTTACTATTGCTCTTTTATTGTAGCATTCTCTAATTCATTTCTTAGCATAGTTTCCTTATTTACACAGCTTGTAATTATTTAGTGTGCATAGACTGTAATCATCCTATATATGTCAATAATATACACCCTCTCTATCTCAACTCGTGAGGTAACCTTTTCTCAAAACTTCTTTATGGTATCAAGAGCCAAAACATGTTGAAAGAGAGTGGTGTTCTTTATCCTTCCATAAATGGATTCTTCATCCTCCTCTGTGTCTTCAGATACCTACTCTTATCTAGTCTCACAAAATGTTTCAAATTAGGTTTCCCTCAAACTTAACTTCTCTAATTTCCTACTATGGAAAACACAAATGCTAAATATACTTGAGAGTTATGATCTACAAGGGTTCATCACGGGTGAAGTTCAAGCTCCACCCCAAATAATTCTTGATCGATCATCCAACTCATAGCAAAATCCACTCTATCACAAATGGCGCAGGTCTGATAGGTTTGTTAAAGGTTGGATCACAGCCACACTATTTGAGGAGGTTTTAGGCATTGTTGTGGGATTAAACACTGCCTTAGAGGTTTGGAGTGCTCTTGTTCGTGCCTTTGCAAGAGTATCTTCAGACCGTTGCCTTGCACTCAAGCAAAGGCTAACCTCTATCACCGAAGGATCTGATTCCTTAAGTGATTATCTCAGGAAACTCAAGACAATTTGTGATGAGCTTGCTTCTATTGGCAAGCCAGTTTCCGAACACAAAAAGTCTTGGTGGCTTCTCAATGGTCTTGGCAAGGAATTTGAGGCCTTTATAGACACAATGCTTAGGCCCCCTGTCCCCTCATATTTTGAAGTGGTAACATTACTTGAAAGTTATTCTGACAAGTACAAAATGATGCTCCTCCAGCATCAATGGTGTTCTATGGCCAAAAGTCTTACAAGAACATAAAACAGACTGGTCCCTTTACTTCTAAGGGACGTCGTTTTGTTTAAGGGCACACCAATGGGTCTAAAGCATCAACTCAGGGCCAACCCTCAAACAATTACTCTCGAGGTTCTAGCAACAGCAAATCTGCACAAAAAGATGAAATTATTTGTCAAATGTGTCATAAAAGGAACCACACAGCTTTGAAGTGTTTCAATAGATTAATCATTCATTTACAAATGATAATCTACCTCAAAGTTTTGTAGCAATGAAGATGGGAGAACCATCAGAAGCATCTTGGCATCCTGACATGGGAGCCACTGATCACATAATAGCAAGTCAAGGTACCCTCCAATCTTTGATTCCATATACTGGTCATGATGGTATAATGGTTGGGAATGGCAAAATATTGTCTATTACACACATTGGTAAGGCAATGGTTGGTCCTGCTCAATCACAACTTCAGTTAAATAATGTTCTTGTGGTACCTGATATCAAAAAAGATTTGCTCTCAGTTAGTAGGCTAACCTCAGATTTTTCACTAAAATTTGAGTTTGATGGACATGGTTTTGTGATAAAGAGCAGGATAACACAGAGGATAGTGGCAACAGGGAAGAAACAGAAGGTTCTATATGTTTTTAATGCTGCTGCATCAACTCTTCCAGAAAAAGAGACCTACTTCTCTTCTAGATTTCGATCAACAAATAAGTACAACTGGCACTTAAGGCTGGGACATCCAAATTCCAGAGTTTTTGATTATCTCTGTAATAAAAAGTTCATTTCATTTGATTCTAAACAACATTCCATTGGAATTTGTACAAGTTGTAAAATGGGGAAAGCTTCAAAATTACCTTTCCTTCCTAGACAGAATAATATCAATGTTCCCTTTTCAAAAACACATTGTGATCTATGGGCACCAGCTCCCACTCCCTCTCGAGAAAAATACAGATTCTATGCCATTCTCATTGATGAGGCTACCAACTTTACTTGGTTAATTCCACTAAAGCATAAATATGATCTTTTCCAAGCCTTTCTTCAATTTCACATGCTTGTCACTTGTTAATTTAATGCCAAAATACATGTTTTTCAAAGTAATGATGGTGGTGAATTTAATGACAAGAACCTTATTGCTTATTTTCAAAAACATGGAATTATCCACCAAGCTGTCTATCCTAAGACACCTGAATAAAATGGCAAAGCTGAGAGGAAATATTGAAGTATTACAAATTTGGGCTTAACCTTGATGTTTCATGCCAAACTCCCAAACAGATTCTACTTAGACTATTTTTCCACTGTTGTTTTTCTATTAAACATGTTACCATCATCTATGCTTAACGTGGACTCTCCTTTTCTCAAACTCTATGATAAGAATCCAGATGATAGCATCCTTAGAATTCTTGGTTCTAGGTGTTTTCCATATCTTGGAGACTATAGGTCTAATAAACTAGAGCTCAAGTGACTGCCATGTGTTTTCATTGGGTACAACACCAAGCATAAAGGGTACATATGTCTTTATCCACCCACTGGTAGAGTTAATATTTCAAGGCATGTTGTTTTCGATGAATCTGTCATGCCATACTATGAACCAACTCAGTTGTATGCTTCTCCTCCTGTTAAAGGTGATTTCTCAAGTTTTATGGAATGGCACAATGACAATCAGCCATTACCCTCTGCTTTTGCACCTACTCCTTTAAATTTAACTCCAAATGCTATTGCATCTACATCCTCCTTTCCAACTCAATCAAAGTCATTACCCTCAAACAGTTCCCAAACTTCATCTTAACATGTTTCTTCTCCCAATACTCAGACAGCTCCCTCATCATAGATTGTTGCTAAAATAGGATTGCAGGTACCACCATTGCAACATCAGATGCAAACCAGAGCCAGAAGTGGAATTCATAAACCAAATCCACGATATGCAAATCTGCATAACCTGGTGAACATACCTGCTGAACCAAAAATAATCACAGCTGCAAAGAATCATCCTAGATGGTCTGCTGCAATGGAAGAAGAACTACAAGCTCTTGTTGTGAATGACACATGGGAATTAGTACCAAGAACATCTTATATGAATGTGATTGGATGCAAGTGGGTGTACAAGGCTAAGTTAAGAGCAAATAGCACACTGGAAAGGCTTAAAGCTCGACTGGTTGCAAAGGGGTATAGTCAAGTTGATGGTGTGGACTACTCTGAGACTTTTTCACCTGTGGTAAGGCCAGCTAGTATTTGTGTTCTTCTTACACTTGCTACTGTCAGCAAATGGCCACTTCATCAATTAGATGTTAAGAATGCTTTCCTCCATAGATATCTTAACAATCATGTTTATATACATCAACCTCCAGGGTATATAAATAGAGATAACCCATTGCATGTGTACAAATTAAAAAGAGCCTTGTGTGGCCTCAAACAGGCACCTAGAGCCTAGTTTGACAGGCTCAGTGATTATCTTCTTCAGCTTGGATGTTACTCAAGTTTAGCAGATCCAAGTCTCTTTGTTTCACACTCAACACATGGAGTACTCATTCTTGTACTTTATGTAGATGATATGGTAGTAACAGGTGACAACCCACAAAGAATTCAGTGGCTAATCTCACAGCTCAGCACTCAATTCTCAATCAAAGACCTTGGGTTTCTTCATCATTTTATGGGTATTGAAGTTCATAAACATGGTACTGATATGCTTTTGTCACAACATAGGTATATTGTAGACTTAATCACTCGAGTAAGTATGCATGAGAGTAAGCCATTGTCAACTCCTATGCCATCAAAAGGAGAACAAAATCTGGTGCTCATGAATTATTTCCTGATGTCAAAACATATAGAAGCCTTGTTGGTGTTTTACAATATTTAACCTTTACAAGACCAGACATTTCCTATAGTGTCAATTATATTTGCCAATTTATGCAAACTCCAACAGTGAGCCATTTTTAGCTTGTTAAAAGAATCCTAAGATACTTGCAATGCATTGCTACTCTTGGTCTTAGAATTCTGTCCAATAGTACACTTGATCTATATGGGTTTTCAGATGCAGATTGGGCTGGCTGTCCTACTACAAGAAGGTCTACAACAAGTTTTTCCACATTTCTTAGAAGTAATTGTATATCATGGAGTCCAAAGAAACAACCTATATTGGCTAAATCAAGTGCAGAATCTGAGTATAGGGCTATGGCTTCTACTCCAGCTGAGTTAACATGGTTGTCTCTACATCTAAGGGATCTTGGTGTTCCATTAACCAAAGTTCCATTATTGCATTGTGATAATATGAGTGCATTATACATGAGTATTAATCCTGTTCTACATGCTCGAACCAAGCATATCGAGCTTGATTATCATTATTTTTTTTTATAAATGATCTCATTCCATTAATAAAAATGGACATACAACTTTGACTTAAAAAGTCAGTTACAAACGTTAATAGCACCTCAGCACACTTTCGTAGCTGACATGGTCTAGCCCAGACGACAAAACTCTAAAGACCGAGATCTAAGAGATTCGTCGTACACATCTCTGTCCCCGACAGAGTAAACAAACCCCATACCTCGACTACGCGAGGTAGGGTACACCAATCCCATACACCGCCAAAGCGGAGATGGGAACATACCACCAATTCGGACCATGGTCCGCGGGGACTAAATTTTTATTTTTATTTTTTATTTTTATATAAAACAGAACACAAGAAAATACATTGAAACACAACTAAAACCAACAGCAGAAGAAAAACTCCGAACGGCTGCGGAGGCGCGTGCAGAACACGCGCCACCCTGGGAGAAATCTTGGAAGTTCCGGGCTCACAGACCCCAGCGGCGCCGCGCGTCGCGAGAAGGCCACTCGCCGAACGCCTACGAGTTTGTTGGCCGCGCGTGCGAGCAACTCGCCACTCCGGATGGCATCGCCTTCGGTAGACTTGAAGATCGGCGGCTGGGCAACACCAAGGGGAGGCGCGTGCTGATCTATTGTCGCCGGAAAGACCAGATCCGGTGTTCCCCCTTATTTAGCCTACAAAAACAAAATCACAAAAACGGAGCTGCTGTGCGCACAGAGCGGACGGAGGAGGGAGAGGTGGGGCGAGGGGGAAGGAGCCGAAGCTCCCACCCCCTCGAGAGAGACGGGTTCGAGGCGCTGAGGGAGGCGGGCAGGTTCGGGAGAGACGAGAGAAGTTAACGGGAGACGTTTGTATTTGGATTCAGAGGCTTGATTATCATTATGTAAGGGAAAGGGTAGCTCTCGGGTCATTAGAAACCAAGTTTGTCACTTCACTTAACCAACTGGCTTATATCTTCACCAAGCCACTTCTTAAGGCACAATTCATGCAGCTAAGAAACAAACTTGGCATTTTCTCTCTACCACAGCCAAGTTTGAGGTGGAATATACGGAATGAAAGCATTAAAGCAGGAATGCAAGAAATCAGCAAACAGATGTTCACTTCAAGATTGCAAAAAATCATAAAAGAGATTTCATAATCTTAGTACGTGTACATAGCTATTCTAGGAAGTCCAGGTTGTAAGTCAATTGTATTTACTATTGCTCTTTTATTGGAGCATTCTCTAATTCCTTTCTTAGCATAGTTTCCTTATTTACAGATTGTAACAGCTTGTAATTATATAGTGTGCACAGACTGTAAACATCCTATATATGTCAATAATATACACCCTCTCTATCTCAACTCATGAGATAGCTTTTTCTCAAAACTTCTTTACCTTATTGAGGATACAAATAAACATAATAAAGTCTAGCATACATAATAAGTAAAAATGGACTTCCCCCATCATTAACCAAAGCGATTAATTCGTTAAAGATAGTTGAAACGAATGGAGATTCCTAAAACCCAGTCAAGTCATGCTTTAAAAAGATAACATCTTTTTACTAACAGGAAGGAATCCAAAGAGATACTTGCATAAGCAAGTTCAAAGTGTAGTAAAAGTTGCTTAAACTCTGGCTTGGATATGCATTTGTTGGGTCTGACCACTTCCTAAGTCATTCGTAAAAAGGAAAATGTTAGTACTACAACAAATTTCATCCATAAAGTAAAATAAGGAAAGTCATGGAAATAGATGATAAATGTATTTGAATTAATAAATAAAATGCTTAAGATCCACCAACATGCAAGCTAGCCAATTGCAAAACTAGCTAGAGCTCTACTTGAGCTTGTCTCTAGTATAATCAAACCGGGATTGAATTCTTGAATATTAAATTGATACTCAGCTTGTTTACATCTCTAAACAAGCAGTCAATCTCCCGGTCCATCCTTATTAACGTGTCCCAGTCTTACTTCCACTTTTCTTTTTCTCTCTTGTTTGATTGCAATTTGCTGGTAAACTACTTTCCCACTTTTAGTTGGGATATTGGTTAATCAAAGTACTTTATGCTCCTAATATTTGACAGATCAGCAAAACGTAAATTTAAAAAAAAAAAAAAAAAAAAAAGAACAATGCTCCAAGTCCTACCCTTCATTACTTGCAGTGGACCGTGAGGGGGTGGCCTTGCGGCTGTGTGGAGGACTAACTTGCCGTGGAGCTGTGCCGTGAAGGAAGGCGATGCACGGTGGGTATAGGAGCTTGAGTGAGATTTGTGAGGGAGAGAGCATATCGACTGTGAGAGAGAGGGGGAGCTTTGGTTGAGGGCCTGGGGACCGTGAGGGGGTAGCTACACCTATAGCTGGAGGTGGTGCGGTGGCATTGGGAACTCAAGGGAGAAGTGAGAGAGAGAGATCTAGGAGAGAGAGAGAAGCTGCGAGGGAGGGGCTTGGCTGGGTTGGCCGATGACAATGGAGGTGGACAGTGATGGTGGGTCGACGTCAGCGTGGAGTGCCTGCTGCATGGAGGCGTGAAGAGTATAGATCCGACAAGAGCAAAAGAACAACACTGGGAGGAAGAGAGAGAAGGGAGTGGAAAAAGTGAGGGGATCTAGGCTTTTGAAATCATGACCTTTTGTGGTGATCATAGTCGTGCAAAAGATTTATGTCCCTTACTAGGAGGTGCTGTTGCAGAGGCAAAACAGTCGTCGAAAAAATAAATAGTTGCAGCATTTTCCCTTTATCGCCGCAAAGAAAATCCACCTATAGTAAAATTCACTTTTCGCGACTAAATTTAGGTCACTGGAAATGAGTTTAGCTGTAAATATTTTGAACTGGTCATAAAAGATCAAAATATCGCCACAAAAAGTTTGGAAACTATTCACAGCAAAATACAAACCAAAATTTCTACGACAACTTTGCTTGCGCCGCAATAAAGTACTATTAGCAAAGAGGTTTGAAAAATTTTGTATAGTGCAAGAAATGTACCGTAAATGCAGAACAGTTGTAGACATCTTCAATATCTTCTCTCTTCCCTCGGCCGTTGAAAGAGAGAAGGAGCTTTCCATTCCTTTTTTCCTAATATTTCGTACACTTGTCAATTGGGCACTGCTAGAAAGAATGTTTCTATATAAATATTGGGCTTGGGCCTAAAATTGGGCCTTGCCTTTGTTGGGGCGATCTTGACAACGTCGATAAATGGAACTCCATGGCTATACGGGGCTCAAATAAAAGGATAATTATAGGGTGCACAAAAAATGTGCATTCCAAATATGTAAATGAGTTTTTTAAAAAGTATTTTTTAAACATCTTTAATTATTAAGAAAAAATATATATAAATTTACTAATAGTCAATTCCTTAGCCCTTAAAAAATATATATATATCAGTGGACATATTTGGTAGGCATATTCGAGATTAGTACTATCATTTTCCATTTTCCAACTAGTAATTATGTTCCAATTTGAAAATTGAGGAATGATAGTTGCAATCATAAGCGTATAAGCGCTGCACAATCACTTTAAAAAAAAGTAAATAAATACAGGACACCACATGAAAAAAAAAAAATTTTTAACAGTAGACTCCACTCCTTTTCGAAGAGACTGCACGGCACTTGCGCACTTCACGAGTGTATGTAGCATTACTCTTGAAAATTTTGGTTACGGACCGTAGGGAGAAAAGGTGGTGAGCGCTAGCAAGTTAGTACCAGGTTTAGTTTACGAAAGTGAACAGAAAGCTCCATCTATTTTCTATGTATTCTCAAGTCAGATCCATCAATTTTGACAAATTGAGAATCTCATCCCTGCGTATATGCTAGATGTGCAGATATCTTCTTAGCCAAACAGGATTTGGAACAGGTAACGGTTCTACTTTTTTCAGTGCAAATTGTGCATGTAACAACATAATCCCTAACAATCTCCCAATAAAAGTACTTTGATAGATTTTGATTCTTTGAATAAAAGGACCATTTTCTCATTCTTCTCAAGTCGGTTCTCTCTCTCTCTCTCTCTCTCTCTCTCTCTCTCTCTGTTTTTCACTCTGTCACTTGGAAATAAGAAATTGATCAATAGTCAATAGTCTCATTCAATTTGGATTCCTTTCCTCTCCTATCTTTTCTAAAACTCTTTTCAAATTCAATTCATTTTCTTTGTTTAATTTGGTTCTTTGAGAATTTTCGAATTAAACAAGAAGTAGAAGGTAGCATAAAGATTATCACTTTCAAATTTCAACCCATTTCAGGGCGTTTCTCCTGGTTAAAGAAGTTTCACAAGCAAATGAATGTTGGTAATTAAGAGGAATAGAAACACATTTTAAACAAAAGAATGTTGGCCGTTGTAGACCTTCTAGTCGGGATTTAATGAAAACTGTACGGAGATGGAAGAAGAGTGTAGCCTCAAATCATTTATTTTAAGCATGAATCTTGACACAAACATGTTACATACCACTCATAAGTACTTCACGATATTAAAAAGACATAAAACATGTGAAACAAATTAAGGTCAAGTATGTCTAGTAGCCCTGTTCTTGTTCTAAAAAAACGTTGACTTGATTTTATTAAGCTGGACCAACACGTCTTTGATATCCATTCTTGTATCTGGTAATTCTTCAGAACACCTCAAGCCCAAGTCCATGATTGATGAAAGAATACTTTGCAAGGCAATGGTGTCTCTTCCATCTTCTATTCTTAGTAAACCTTCATCCACAACTTCCATCATTCTATCTGGAATGGATGCATTTACCAACTGCCTCAAAGAAAAGTCTGCAACGAACATGTGGTCGGTTGGTTTCTTCCTCGTGATCATCTCCAACAATGTTATGCCATAGCTGTAGACATCGGTTTTGATGGACACCTTCCCTTCAAATCCATATTCTAAAAATACTCACAAATTGTCAAGAAGGCATTTAACTTAGCAACTTGTGTCTTAATAAAATGGCGTAATTAAGTAATAATTCACATGTGCCATCTAAAAACAAAAATAGTATTTTTAAATAATGGGACTGGACCAATTAATTGTTGACTTCAATAATACTTCCCTAATTTTTTCCCTTCTACTATAGAGAGTATTTTGTAGTCTTTGTCAGTTCCCTTTCGAAACATATTTTAATATATCATCCAAAAAATAGAATCGTAAATGCATCTACAATCCTAAATTTGAAACTCATTACTATATGATGCGTATAACAATTTACTTTAATGCAAGTATTTATTTTTAGTCTTTTGTAAAAGTTATGTATTGGCATATTTGAATAACAATACTTAATCCAATTGAGTTATAATTGCTTTGGAAGGAGTTTGCTTTCAAATTGAATAAAAATCTCAAGTCATTGTGAATTTGTGAGTTTGCAAACTCCCACAACTTGCATATAAATCTTGCTAATGGTCTCATGAGAGGTTGGGTCATGCAAGCTCTTGAAGGCCAGCTTTGTGGTTGTGAGATGGCCAAAATTGAGCCACTCACGTGGCGGCCAAAGTGAGCCACCGGTCACTGATTGGGCGATATATATGCTTTTTGTTAATTTAATGATGGATGGAAAAATTAATAGAGCATCCATCCTTCCAATAAAAGCATCCCACATGGGTTTATATCTAAAAAAAATCGCACATAAAGCTAAACTTGAGTTCTTCATAGCATACTAGGTGGTGTTTGACCAAAACTATCTTATGAAAACATATATTTACCCTGTTAGATTTGTTTGGGATTCATGTCATATGGATATGTTAGTTCATATTCATATGAGTTTATCGACTATAAGACTAGCTAAGAAGAGGAAAATTGCCAAGAGAGTTGTTACAAGACATTTGTAAGATCAACATCCTATTATTTATCCTTTTGATAATTAAAAAAGTTGGGTAAATTCATGTACGTACGTACCAGGTGCGATGTAGCCAATGGTACCAAGAGTTTTGGTGTGTGTTGCGTCTTCGTTTTCGACTAAAATCTTTGCAATGCCAAAATCACCCACATGTGCAACCATGTCCTCATCCAAAAGGATATTTGTAGGCTTCAAATCACAATGCAATATAGATTTTGATTGACCATGGTGGAGATAGTCTAAGGCTGATGCAACATCAACCATAATATTTATTCTCTGTAGAAGATCCAAGCAGTAGTTATGAGAGTATAACCATTTTTCAAGGCTGTCGTTCGACATGTATTCAAGCACCAACGCTCTAAACTCGGGATTAGTGCATGTAGTTATGACCTTAACAAGATTTCTATGCCGAATTGTACGTAACACCTTGCATTCTGCATCAAAACTTTTGAAAGCACCCGATAATTGCAAACTTACAACTTTTACTGCAACAATTGTCCTGTCAGAAAGTATTCCTTTGTACACAGAGCCAAAACCTCCAACTCCAAGTAAGTTGCTTTCACAAAAGTTGTTTGTCCCTTGGCAAAGCTCTTGATATGATATCATTCTATGTTCCAATGCAGACAACGCATTAAGTGGAGTGGGTATCTCCATGTTACTCTTCCGACGTCTTCTCAGCAAATAAACCAACATTATGAAGGTTATAATTGACACAATCACAGGAAGAATACATTTGATCAAAATATTTTTCATCTTTGATTGTTGGTAGGTAGGAATCGCTGGACAAGGTGGAACTCCAAAAATTGGATTCCCACAAAGTGCACTATTGCCTGAAAATGATTCCGCCGTGAAGTTCATAAAAGGACCACCGGATGGAATCTCTCCTACTAGCTTGTTAAAAGATAAATTCAAGTATTTGAGATATGGAAGTGCCTCAAAGGATTTAGGAATTGCACCAGAAAGATTGTTGTAAGAAAGATCTAAGAGATCTAACCCTTTAAGGTTCCCAAAAGATTGCGGAATGCCTCCTTGAAAGGAGTTGTTTGAAAGGTCAAGATGACTGAGGATTTCAAATGCTCCAATGATACTTGGAATCTCTCCGGCAATTTCATTTCTTGACAAATCTAGATATTCAAGAGTGTCCAATTTTGTCATGTTCGAAGACAAATGTTCACTAAGGAAATTCGATGACAAATCCAAGAATAATAGATTTTCGAGGCCCCATAAATTTAATGGTATTGATGATTCGAGTCTATTGGAACTCAAATATAGCTGTACTAGTAGACTGAGGTTTGAAATGCAATTTGGGATGACTCCAGAGATTCTGTTATTTGAGAGATCCAATTCTCCCAAATTCCTTAATTGGCATATCTCTTCTAGAATCAATCCTTCAATCATGTTATTGTAAAGATGCAATCTTTGTAATCTTTCTAAACCACCGATTGTGAAAGGGATATTTCCAGTCAAATTGTTACCTCCCAAATCAAGCCAAGTCAAGCCTTTCAAAAAACCCATTCCCATAGGAATATGACCCTTTATTTGGCAATTGCCTGCAAGAAAGATCTGTAAGGAAGCCGAAAAGTTTTGAATGGAATCTGGAATTGTTATATCCAATGGATTATAGCTTAAGGATAAACTTGTCAAAAATCTACAATTCGATAAAGATGAAATGAAATTGGGTTCTTGATCTGTAGCCTCATGGCCTATTAGCTGATTTCCACTCAAAAAAAGCTGTTGGAGGTACTTCAAGTTTCCAAGACTTTTGGGAATTGGTCCGGAGAATAAGTTTTCTGGAAGTGCTAATACGGTGAGCTTGGAACAATTTGAAAGATAGGATGGGATATGACCACTGAGTTTGTTGTGACCAAGTGCGATTACTTCAAGATTAGGGCAAAATTGCCCCGAATCTAGTGATGGAAGATAACCAGACAGGGAATTTCCCTCGAAGCCGAATCGTTTTAAAGAAGTAAGGTTGAAGACTTTTTGAGGTACTGCCCCTTTGAAGTTATTCCTTCCCAAATACAAATTAGTTAACTTCTGAAGATGCCACAAATCAGTCGGAATGCTTCCTTGGATGTGGTTATCCTCAATTCCGAATTCTTGCAACCTCGACAAATTACATATGGTAGAATGTATGATACCAGTGAAATTGTTACCTCCAAGATACAGGATTTCAAGCTTTGCAGGTAAATTGCCAATTAGAGCTTTTGAAATACTCCCATCAAATGTATTGTATGACAAAGATAAAATTGAAAGCTCCCCACAATTATTAAATTGTGAATGGAGTTGACCGCCAAATTTGTTATTCGAGAAATAAAGTCTTCTAAGATTGGGACAATGGCTACAAAGATCATTCGGAAGAGCTCCCAAGATATGATTAGACGTAACAGAAAATGCATTTAGAGAAGATATGTTAAAGATGACTAAAGGAAGTGGACCAGTGAGACTATTACGCTGCAAATTCAAGAACTCTAGCATTGACAAATTGCCAAATGATGATGGAATTGCACCGATAAGCCGGTTTGTATCAAAACTTACCACGCGAAGCTTTCGACAATTTTGAATAGTTGGAGGGATGCTTCCTTCCAATTGGTTGGATGCCAACATGAGTATTCTCAAGCGATGTAGACGACTGATCTCAAGCGGAATAAAACCAGAGAAGTTGTTGACAGAAAGATCAAGTGAGACTAGGAATGAGAGGTTACCAATATGAGGAGAAATGGTGCCATGGAGACCCATGTAGGAAAGGTCCAAAGCGGTGACTCTTTGCCTATGTCGACTGCAAGAGACCCCAATCCAATTGCAGATCGAGTTTGGTGCGGTGGACCAATTAGTAGCCAAGAGGGTTTCATTTGGACTAGAATTGATTTGAGATTTAAAGGCAATGAGAGCAGATTGGTCAGTAAAATTGCTATAAGATTGGATCAATTGAAACATGCAAGAGTACTGCACAAACAGAAAACCCAATAGCAGAAGAAGGGATGAATTTTGATGTTTTAGCGCCATGATCGATCGGTGCATGCAGAAGAGTTGAATTAGGAGAAGTCGAGGATCTAGTTGTAGTTTATGAAAAAGGAGACGTATATGAGGTGAATAACGGGACACGTGGTCAAGCGAACTTACACGCTACGTTAACTTTTTCTTTCTTTCCGTTTCCAAGTGTTACAATGCCAAACATTAATTACGCAGATAAACTGTAAGTCAAGCTTGCAGACTAGAAATAAATGAAATGAAAGCAACAAACAACTGCCCCGATGTTGCCATTTCGGTGGTTTCTTCCCTTAGAACAGGTCAAGGCAATAATTGTCATAATTCATTAATGACAGGTTTTTGAAAGGCATGTTTTTTCCTGCCATTCTTTCAATTTGTGTTTTTTGAAAGTACAATTCTTTTTATAATTATATTTTAAAATAATAATATTTATATAAAATGATGTTAATTTTATTATAAAAATACTCTTAATTTAAAATATAATTATATAAAAAATTATAAAAATAATTATTTTTCTATTATTTTTCTTTTCGAAAACGAAATTTTCAAGATAGGGTCATTCCAGTGTTTTCTCCACTAGAAAAAGTGAAATCAACAAATGTCATAATTAATTAGCAGTGAAACGGTGTGTTCTTAGGCATTGTTGGTTGTGAGTTTTTTTCAAAGCAAAATTTCCGTCATGGGGTGGCCGACAACAAGCCAGGGGTGGCCTACAACAACCAACTGGCCATTCTTTGGGAGGCCCTATCTGGACTGACGGTACCTTGTCCAGGCCCACCCGTGAATGGCATCTATTTGAAAATTTAAAAATGTTTAATAGATCTATAAAGTAGTATAATATTACTGTTTTTTTTTTGTAGACTACTTTAGAATGTAAGTAGTCTCAAGAAAGCAATTAAACCCTAGCAGAGAGCAAAAGTCGCCCTGCCACGTTAGACATGAGAGAGAGAGAGAGAGAGAGAGGGGCATATGGGATATGGTTAGCCACAATTGTTTCTATTTTTCATTTGTTAAGAATCACAGCTGTCACAAATTAATTGGAGCGTGTAAATTCCCCCTCAACACCCATCCGGCCTCTAGCCTCTCTTATTAAAAATCCATCTTGTGGGGGTGACTCGAACCCTTAGCCAAAGCATTAATACCACTAAGCCAATGAATTTGTGTTCTATGAAAGGATCCAAAATATTATAAGGCTTATAAAGTTTCCTTAATTCTCTTTCTAAAATAATTCACAATTTTTAAAAATAAAATATCTAAAATATTATTAATAATAAATATAATATATATTATTTTAAAAATATTTCTAACATTATTTATGTTTGTATTTTTTTTAATAAATACAAAAAAAAAACAGTAATATTATACTACTTTATAGATCTGTTAAACATTTTTAAATTTTCAAATAGATGCCATTCACGGGTGGGCCTGGACAAGGTACCGACGCTTTAACATATAATAAGAAAACTACAGATTTTCGGGTCCACCAAATATTGGTCCTTGACTTCCATTACGTACTTTGTCTGATCATAACTTTAGGGGTAAATTATTACAATGTATTATTTCCACACATATTCAAGTGCAAAGACTAAGAAAGTTGACCACATAATAGATAGACGTAAGCCGTGATTCACGGATGCTGGTCTGGAGGAAAGTAGATAGACGTAAGCCGTGTATCTTTACTGATTGCTCCTTTGACTCTAAGTCATCCTTCAAAAAATATATGCATACGTATTATCATTTAAAATATTAAATAATATTAATATAAATTTATTATTTTTTTTTTGAAATAAACCTCTGTATGTTTCCTTTTCCATTAAGTATTCAACTGGTTACAATGTTTATCATTTACAACTTTCGGAACAATCTCAGGTGGGACACATTCCATCCACACCCTTTCCATCTCTATAGACAGTCCTATTTTAGCAAGGCAATGTGCCACTTCATTACATTCTCTATGAGTAAAAGTCAGTTTCCAACCTCTGCAACCTCTGAGTTCCTTCTGTAGATCCCCCACCGCTTGACCCTCCCATGATTCATCCTCCTCTTCCTTGTTCACCCCATCCACCACCCTCTTTGCGTCCCCTTCAAACCAAACATTATAGAAACCCAACTCTTTACACAGCTCTACCGCCCTACCCAATGCTTTGCATTCTGCAATGAAAGGAGAAGAAACATGCTTGAATTGAGCACATAAGGATACCAGGACATCCCCTCTCCAGTCCCTTATTACCACCCCTGCTCCCATAAGTTTTTTGTTTAGGTCAAGAGCCGCATCAAAATTCACTTTGACACTCAATTCTTCAGGTTTTTGCCAAGGTCTTCTCTGCTGAGATTTTCCCATCTTCCTCCCATCTGATATACTCTCTCTTTGTGCCTCTTGGAATTCATCTAAGCAGACTTGAGCCTTTCTCATGACACTAAAAGGGCTAGAAAAGCAGTTATCAAACACCCATTTGTTTCTTCTGATCCAGATCGAATGCATAATAGCCACTCCTCTTTCCAGCTCAGATTGAGGTAGACCCTCAACCATTTTCAACCATAGCTCCACAAAATCCTCCCCTTTCGAGTTCCATTTTTGAAAAGAGCTCCCCTTCTCTGCCCATACATCTGAAGAAGCAGGACAGGTCCACAAGACATGGACTACAGATTCTTCTCCTTGCAAGCAGATTGGACACCTTGGATCATTAATAACTTTTTTCTTATAGAGGTTCAGTTTAGTGGGCAAGATATTATGCAAAGCCTTCCAAATCATATGCTTCCAGCCCCCTGGTACTGACAATGTTATTTCTTGTAAAAATATTATTTTTTGATAAAATAAGTTTATTTTCATCGTAAATAATCATTATTGTTCTAAATAATTCATCACAATTACTTATTTTTCTTATAGTATTATTTTTAAACTCTTTCATATTTTGTAGTACTTTATACCCTTATAGTTAAAGATAAAAGTTCGTATAAAAGCATTCACATGAGATATAAGCGAAACTGCTTGTTATCCCTCGATAAGTTGGTCAGGAACAATGTTAAACGACATTAATTTTAAATAGCTAGACAGTAGGTGAAAAAATAAACAAAAGGCCAGTAATTGCATGCAATGGATATATAATTACAAGTCAGGTAGATCCAGAAGTACAACTGATGATCATACTTTAGCTAATAAAAAACTGTGGCGCATTAATTTAAATATTTTTGAATACTCAAAAGCTGTTGGAAGAAGTGCATGGATTAAACAAGCTGATTAGTGTGTGTATGTATATATATATATATATGTATATATATATATATATATTATATATAAAAGAAAATTACAGATTTTCGGGTCCACCAAATATTGGTCTTTGACGTCCAGTCTATTACAATGTATTATTTCCATACATATTCAAGTGCAAAGACTAAAATATTTTTATAAATCCAAAATCTTTCTTGTCATGATCTCGAGTTAACTATTTAATTAATTAAAATAATTATTTTTTTCATATTTTACAATTACACTAATTATATATTAATTAATAATTTAATTTAATATTTAAATTATTATTTTATTGTAACTTAAATATATTGTGACTAAAAAATGAAAAACAATAATTAAGTAAATAAAATAATAATTATAGAATGTGAATAGTTAATCTTTAAATTTAGAGATAAATTTAAATGTACTATAACTCAAAGTTAAAGATTAAAAAATATAATATTTAAATAATATGAAGAAAAAATATATAAGTTGATATATATTATATTTTAAAAGTTAATATGTAAAATAGAAAAAATATATTTTAATAATATATTTTAAAAGATTGGATGAATGTTCTACTGGGAGTGCTCTAGATAGACTCAAGCCGTGATTCACGGATGCTGGTCTGGAGGATGTTGAGGCTTGATTTCAAGCAGCTTCCTATTGTACCGTATCTTGATTCTTTACAGCTTCCTCCTAATTTGACTCTGTGTCAGTATTCTTTAATTTTCAGCGTTGATCAGACTTTCAAATATAAACAAATTCTAATCCCCTAATTTGCTTTTTCGAGTGACTTGGCGTCTAACCAATTGCCGCACATAACACGATGATATTAAAATGGAGTCGATCACCAAAATTCTCATTTATAGTCTTTGGCTCCGTAGCCGTGGGGTCATAATTTGAAATTAATTTTGAATGACTTTCAACAAAATTTTAAAATTCTTCGTTTCAGAGCATTGATATTTGGTTTTATCAAATTTATCTCTAAAATTTGATAAAAGATATTTTTATAATTTCAAAATCTCCCTAGCTATGATTTCATATTGAATTAACTATTAGATTAGTCAAAATAATAATATAAAATTATTTTTTTAATAATAATATTTTAATTTATTTTTCTCATATTTTACAATTACACTAGCTATAATTTAATTTGATACTTAAAAATAGTCAGGACTAGCAGATTTTAAAACAACCTTACATATATACTTCTTATCTCCATGCATTCGATCCACGTTGATATAACGTTGTCTTCATGATTGTTAAAGATAAACTTAATTATTTAAATATTATATTTTAACACCTCTCGAAGTAGACTACTATAAATAAATAACGGGTACAACCAAAATTCAAACTTTGTATTTTACTGTATTAAATCACCACTTTATCGATATAATTAATTACTTAAATTATACCTTAACAATCACCAAATTAGATCTTAAGTTTCGTTTAAAGATTCTAAATAATCTAACCTAAGTTGTATGTTCAGGAAACGTTAAATATGACAAATTATTATGAATCACTTATGACCATTGGTCGTTGTATCCGACCAATTATTATTTCCACACATATTCAAGTAGTGCAAAGACTAAGCCGTGATTCACGGATGCTGGTCTGGATGATGTTGAGGCTTCGTCTAATTTTCTTTTTCGAGTGATATGGGCAGGTTTGTGGTGGGAAATGAGAATTTTTTTGTTTTAGATAAAAATTTAAAATATTATTTTTAATATTATTATTGTTTTGAGATTTGAAAAAATTGGATTAAGATTTTAAAAAATTAAATTGTCTATGATATTTTGTATGGAAATTTATGAAAGTTGTAATGATAAGATACGATGAAAATTTTGTATCTCATCTCATGTCTCAAATTACATGCCGCGTCTAACCAACCGTCATACATAACACGATAATATTAAAAAGAGTAATTTTATTCATCATTTTAATTCTTATCATCGTTCCATCATTTTATGATGTAGTATTAGATGATTAGAGATTATTTATTATATTTTATTTGTGAACCTATCATCTAATGCACATCATATAATAATGAGAAAATAGGTAATAAATTTACTCTATTAAAATTGGAATCCTTCACCAAAAATCTTATTTATAGTTTTTAGCTCATATGATGTTGAGGAAATAAATGATAAATAAATTTATTTTATTAAAAATGGAATCGATCACCAAAAATCTCATTATATAGTCTTTGGCGCTGTAGCCGTGGTGTAATTTGAATGACTTTTAACAAAATTTTGAGATAAGAGTTTTTCTATTCTTCGATTTAGTAATTTTATACCACACATTTGTTGAAGAAAAGCAAGTAGAGATGCTGATTAAATGTTTTCTCGTGCTAAGCCGTATAAAAGCCTCATCCCAAATTGCAGGAATAGTTTGGATTTGAAGATAAGTTAAGATAGATTAAAATGATTTGTGAATAATAAAATAAAAATTAAATTATTTATTATATTTTATGTGAAAATTAAAAAAAATTATTTTAAAATTTAAAAAAGTTAAATTATTTATTATATTTTATATAAAAATTTAAAAAGTTTATAATAAAAAAAATAAGATGAATTTGAATTGAAATAGATTTAGAATGA
Organism: Juglans regia; assembly: GCF_001411555.2. Taxonomy (NCBI): domain Eukaryota; kingdom Viridiplantae; phylum Streptophyta; class Magnoliopsida; order Fagales; family Juglandaceae; genus Juglans; species Juglans regia. The sequence continues at coordinate 4,319,525 of NC_049907.1, forward strand.
AAACGAGGCCTGCCTCAAATTCTAAATTAATTAATGATCCCCTGATTTGATTGGTCTAGTAACTTTCGTCTGTTTTGAGCCATTTGAATCACCAAAAATTTCATTAGTCTGAGCCGTAGCCCGTAGGACATTTGAATGACTTTTAGCAAAATTTTTGGATCTAGTGATAAGGATATGAGTAATAATTCATGGATAACTTTTTTTTAATAATTTTATTTTAATTATGTTTTAAAATAAACATATTTATATAAATTCATATTATTTTTATAAAAATAATTCTTAATTTAAAATAGAATTATATAAAAAAAATTATAAAAAAAAAAAATTCTGTGTCTATCATTTTTTTATGAAAATACTACCTGTTGATATTACACAATGGAAATACTCCAGCTGCAGGTCGTTTAATTATCACAACAGACACATTTCGTTTGAGCATCAGGTCACAAGTATGAGAGCATTGGCATTGGGTTCATCAAAAGTGTAGCTAAATGTAAAATTTGATGAATTTAATTAAAATTCAACTGCATTGGATTCATCAAAGGAAGAGATGGGAAGTTGTGAGCTACAGTAAATTCATAGTATTCTTCAAATTTGAAGTGTTACTATTCATCAAGCAAATATATTTTTTATTGTCTTTTAATCCCACAACCGCTTTTTTTTTTTCCCCTCTCTCTCCTTTTTCCTCCCCGCGTCTTTTCTCCCCATTTTTGTTCTCTGGAAATCACAGTACCCCTTTCTCTCTCAGTTTCTCTCATTTTCGCAAATCACTATTTCTCTCTTTCTCTCATTCTCGCGAATCGCAGGCTCCAGCTCCAGCAAATCACCATTTCTCTCGTTCTCGCGAATCGCAGGCTCCATTTCTCTCTTTCTCTCGTTCTCGTAAAACGAAGGTACGAATGATCTGATTGTTAGGGTTCCTGGGTTTGGTTGTTTAACTATTGGGTATTATAGTTTTTCGATTTTCAATGCTAAATGCTTGGCTGAAAATGCAAATCTGTGTGTTTGTTTGGATTGAGGTTTTTGCAAATCTGAACTCTCGGTCCCAATAAGAGATTTAATGAATGTTTATGCGACTAATACTAATAGCTTAAGGTGATTTTATATCAGATTTAAATCCTTCTCAACTCAGCCTCTATAGATGCTTTCTTGCTGTTTTCCCACGCCCCAATGGCAGATAGCTTCTTATGAGCCCTTATCAATAATTTCAACTCGGTTTCAGGCCATGATAAGTAATACACCTCAGTAATTTCAACTCGGTTTCAGCATATAAGTAACAGACCATGATAATGAATTAGCAAGAATAAAAATAAAACCGAAAAGTAATCAATACACCTCTAAAGCAGCTACAGCTATTGTGCACAAAGCACATCAGGTCTTTTGGTTAAGTTAGACTTCAATGTCATGCAAATATTGATAATGAAGCTTTCAGAGCTAGTAAATTGTATATCTGTCTATAGGTAACAAATATTAGTTGGGTGATGAGTTTTCTGGAAAGATATTTTCAAGCAGAGGCACGTTATGCAAACTTTTTTTGAGCTAAACCAAGAATAGGTTAAGATGAATGCATTTAGAGAAAAACTCTGAGCAATGAGCATCTCAATCCAGTCAATTCACAAACAAGACTTCAGTGTAATGATACACCTCAATTTGTGTCTTTATCAGTTTGATTAAATTAACTTTCAAGTTGCACTCTAATCCATTTTATTGCAAATCTATTTTGGAAGTATTTCTCAAGACCAATAGTATAGGTTTTGGTCAAAGCATGCCTCTCATTTTCTTTGGTCAGTTCTCTCAGCAACAACTAGGCAACAAAAACGGATAGGAACTCTCCTTAAATGCTTACAGTGTTACAATCAATTATATTATTATATATTTCAGGGGTTAATGATAGGAACGAATCTAAGGGGATACTTGGGGCTGCATAATTTCTATGGCATAATTTCAGGGGCCAAATTGCCACCGCCCTGAGCTCTCACCTTTTGCCTATATTACCAGTAATATTACCATTTCTTTTTGCAATCGGCTGTCAGCAAAATTTGGCCTGTAGTATTTTTTAATCTTCCAAGAGATTAATCTTCTTTTTGGCCTGTCAGCAAAATTTGGCCTGTAGTATTTGTCAGCAAAATTTTTTAATCTTCTTTAGAGTTAACAAGTTATAGATGTGCAAACACTGGGGAGACAGATATCATGTTATGCTTGTGTACAAATGGAAAGCTCACCAACATGTTGTAACATCTTTTCTCTACCCATTTACCTCTTCTTGGAGGAAATAATAAGAGGAAATAATAAATTGGTAGGAACTCCCCTGATCAGTGATATCCTTTTCTCTGCTGCAACTCTTGCAAGCACAGTATCTAAAGTAATTTTGCTGAATATTGCAAGCACTGCTAATTGTTTGCTGAATTTATTTGGATACTGCTAATTGTATTCTGTATTGCTAATTGTTTGGTTTGATATATTTTTTTTCAAATGTGCTGCCTTGTATCTATTTTCTTGTGATGCCTGGTATCTATTTTATTGTGATGTATTGTCTCTATTTTCTTGTGGTGCCTCGTCTAACAAGTTAAATATTACAATTCTTAAAGGATGGACACTCCATCTGAGGATGATCCCTTCTTCACCACTCTTTTACAAAGTGGAGGAGAAGGCTGTAATGACATTCCAACATATGAGCAATATTCTAATGTTTTGGTCCAAACAACTCCCCTTCACGGTGAAAAGAGGCCTCCGGCAAAAAAAGTTCAAAGAGGTGCATCTTTCACTGTAGAGGAGGATAATGTACTTGTCTCCGGTTGGCTCAACATTAGTATTGATGCCATACGGGGTACTGATCAAAAATCCACTCAAATGTGGGACAGAATTTCTGAGTTTTATCACGAGTATAAAAAACCAAATACTGTGAACCGTTCGATAGGGTCATTGATCAATCGTTGGTCCATGATCCAGAAATGCACAAACAAGTTTTGTGCATTTCTAGCGCAAGTAGAATCATTGCACCCAAGTGGTGCGACCGAGCAAGATAAGGTATGTACCATTTTCCTTTAATAATGTATTTATTTATCTAAGATTTCTTTTCTGACAATATTTCTTCACTTTTTCAGATTGAAAAAGCAAAAATAATGTACAAAGAGATAGAGAAATCTAACTTCACACTAGATCATTGTTGGTGTCTTTTGAGACACCAACCCAAATGGCAGCAACACATGATCTCATTGAATACGAGGAGAAGACCACATGATAAACGTCCAGCTAATGAGCAATCAAGTGAAGTTGTCGACAACGTTGTGGAGGAGAACATTGAGAGGCCTCCAGGCAAAAAAGCTGAGAAAGATAACTTGAGGAAGCGGAAGGCCCAACAATCATGTGATGCTGACTTCAACGGTGCGTTAGAAAAAATGACCGATGATAGACGACTGTTCATGGCCGAGAGGAGAGCACAAGTGACGAAGTCTGATCAACTTAGAGTTGCACAACTAGAACTTGATAAGAGAAAGTTTGAGGCGGAGATGATGAGTAAGGATCTTTCTAACATGACTGTCATGCAACAAGCATATTTCCATAATATTCAGAAGAAGATTTATGAGAACTCTTTGAATGACGAAGATCTGTTTGACACATCTCCATCCACACCTCATGGAGATGTGTAACTGTTGGCAGTCAAGCAAAAAATTTCCAGCATTTAGTGGCTGGGCAGCCACATGTTTTGGATAAACATGTGGCTGGGCAGCCACTATGATATCTGAATTTGTTTTGTTTTAAATAGATGACTATATTTTTGAAAGGTTTCTGTGGATTTGTGACCTGATTTTGTGGAAGGGAACTGTGATCTGGACAGCTGCAGTTTAATATGAAATTTAGTTTATGTGTTTGTGGATTTGTTGTCATTTTGTTGAGGGGAACTGAAAGTTGGACAGCTGCAGTTTAATATGAAATTTAGTTTATGTTTTTATGGATTTTGTTGTTAGTTTGTTGAGGGCAAGTGTAAGTTGGACAGCTACAATTTAATATGAAGAAGATTTATGATTTTGTGGATTTTGTTAGTCATTTTGTTGAGGGAACAAAACTCATTTTGAAAGCTTCACTTACTTTTCGAGCTTTGCACAGGCTCTCTACAACTATGTTATATGTAATTATGTTAGGGACACACCCTTTCTGTATCATTGCATTGAAAGTATCCATCACATCTCTAGACTTTGCAGCTTTGCAAAGTCCGTTCAACACAGTATTATATGTGATCACATCAGGAGTAACACCCTCACTCCACATTCTATTTACTATCTCAAGTGCATCATCCAGCTTCATCTGTTTGCTGCAACCATCAATCAAAGTATTAAAGGTAAATATGTCAGGAACGTAGCCTTTAGCAATAGCATCATTCATAAGATTAAAGGCATCTAAGACACAACCCATCTTGCACAACCCATTGATAACTAAGTTGTAAGTCCATATATTGGGTTTGCAACCATTTTCTGACATCTCATTCATCAGTTGCAAGGCCTGCAAAATTAGTCCATGCTGAGACAACCCTTTGACTAAGGTATTGTAGAGAACAATACTAGGTTTCAATCCTTTATCCAATGCCTCATTAAATACAGCATTGGCACTGTCTATATCACCATCATGGATTTGTGTTTTTATGGATTTTGTTGTTAGTTTGTTGGACAGCTGCAGTTTAATATGAAATTTAGTTTATGTTTTTATGGATTTTGTTGTTAGTTTGTTGAGGGCAAGTGTAAGTTGGACAGCTGCAATTTAATATGAAGAAGATTTATGATTTTGTGGATTTTGTTAGTCATTTTGTTGAGGGAAACTGTAAGTTGGACAGCTGCAGTTTAATATGAAATTTAGTTTATGTTTTTGTGGATTTGTGACTCTCTTTTGTTGAGTTGTGTATTTGATGTAATCATTCAAGCAAAGTCATTCTCTCTTCATGATCTGGGCTGCCTATATTACTACATGGTGTCATTCTCACTTGATGATGTTGGATAGGCATGAATCTGAATTTGCATCGATAGGCAGAGTTTTGTTGGCATATTATATAAAAGTACTTGTGGTCTCTCTTGTCATTTTGCATATCCAATAAAAAGCATGCAATAAAAAGCTTTAAAACAATATTTCAATAAAAAGCTTTAAAATAATAATGGTTGTCAAAATGTATTTATTGAATAATTAAGTTGAGGAAAAAAATTAATTGAAAAATAATAATTTAAGTATCAAATTAAATTATTAATTAACATATGATTAGTGTAATTGTAAAATATGAAAGAAAAATAAAAAATAATATTTTTGAAAAAATAATATTATATTATTATTTTGATGAATCCAATAGCTAATCCAATGTGGAGTTATAGATAAAGAGGTTTTAGATATATAGAAAACATGTACTTTTCATCAAAATTTGAAGATGAATTTGATGAACCCAATGCCAATGCTCTGAGAAGGGTTAATTATGTACATTTCATATATTCTTATTCTTTGATTATTATTTCATTAATTTTCAGTAGATATTTTATATTATTAGAAAATTACCATTTGTGGTAGATGGCATTTAGTTTGTTACGAATAAGTTTAGATATTTAGACGATCACTGTACAGTGTAATACACCTTTTTCTTATCAGAGGAATATTCATGATATTCTCCATCTCCTTTGTGTGAACTGCTCTCTGTTTTTCTTTTCATTCTAAAAGTAACAGTTGGCCGGAATTGATGTGGCTAATTAAGTCATAGTACATCAAATTGTAAAATTCTTTTTATATCAAGACATTAATTTCTAAATTTATTTTTATAAAATTCTTTTATAAATATATCACCTCTCTAATTAGAAAATGGTAAAAAGAAAATAATTTTAACAAGGTTTTTCAATGTAATTGCGAGGTTTGTGCATTACGAAAGGAGAATAATTAACGTTTTTAGTTCCGCATTTTAAAAGAAAGGATTAAATAACGACATTGACGGACCAACCAAATAATTAACGATAAATGACTGGTAATTAATAGCCGGACCCATATTCACTTCCATGAGCCTTAATGGTTGACTTCACTTCCTTTATATTAGTAGCTTAACACCGGCCTGTTATCATCTTCAATGCTTCATTTCATGCTTCTTCATAAACATTCTCCTAATTCTCTCTCTTGCCCTCTAATTCTCTCTCCTGCACTCATGGTGCTCATAGGAAATCTGTTCCCTCTATTGCTATTGGGTTTTCTGTTTGTGCAGTACTCATACACGTTTCAATTGATCCAATCTTTTAGCAATTTTACAGACCAATCTGCTCTCATTGCCTTTAAATCTCGAATCAGTTCTAGTCCAAATGAAACACTCTTGGCTACTAATTGGGTCCACTGCACCAAACTCGATCTGCAATTGGATTGGGGTCTCTTGCAGTCGACATAGGCAAAGAGTCACCGCTTTGAACCTTTCCTACATGGGTCTCCATGGCAAAGAGGATGTTGAGGCTTGATTTCAAGCAGCTTCCATTTGTAGTGTATCTTTTTTTTTTTTTTTTAATCAAAACATACCTCCGAATTTCATTAATAAGAATCAGTTACAGTTTTGTCCTGTAGAATCAAACTATATAGACCCTCAGGGCCATCTTCCATCCATATTACTTCTTCACTTACATTCAATGAAAATTTTGCTAAAAAATCAGCTGCTTTGTTTGCCTCTCTAAATGTATGAGTAACATGCCATTGAGGTCTGTTGTGTAACAAACCCCGTATATCTTCAATTGTCTAACCTCCCCACTCCCAGTTTTCTTCTCTATTGTTTACAGCTTTAACAATGCATAAAGCATCCCCTTCTAATTCAACTTCACCCATTTGCAGCTCATCACACATCTTCACAGCTTTCCATAAAGTAGTAGCCTCTGCTTGAGTTGCTGTCATGACACTTGATTGTGGTATACATGCAGATAACAAAATATCCCTTTCTTGATCTCGAAACACAATCTCAATTCCCATCCTATTGCTATCTTTCAGAAAGGCAGCATCCCAATTTATTTTTGTCACCCTCTCCCTTGGTTTTTTCCATCTCACCTCCCTTCTTTTTGCAAAATTTCTTCCAGGGCATTTTGTACTATTTGTTACCATGTACTTAGTCCTTGTCATTTCAGCTTACTTAAAAATACTAGCAGGACTATTAAAGCATGATTCAAATATAAATTTGTTTCTCCTTAACCAAATATTCCTCAAGACTATAGCAGTCAATTCCAATTCTTCCATGCTCAAAGATTGTGACATTTTCCTCCATACAAACCCAAAATCCACTTCTTCAGATGGCCATTTATGGACTGGACTCCTGCTTTCTGCCCAAACATCCACTGCTGCAACACAACTCCATAAAACGTGACAAATAGTTTCTTCATACTGATTACATATAGGGCAGCAAGGATTTTCAAGTATTTTCCTTTTAAACAAGTTCCTTCTAGTTGGAAGGCAATTATTTAAAACTTTCCAAATGAAGATCTTTGTAACCCCCGGGACTTTTAATCTCCAAATACCATTCCATCCTTCATCTTCAAGAAAAACCCTCGAGGACTCCCCTAGCAACCTTTTCCTCCTCTGCATTTCAAAATGGAAAGTAGATTTCACATTGAAAACCCCACTCTTAGAAGGTGCCCAGATTTGTTTATTTAGCCTACCAACTTTATTGACAGGTAAACCACATATAATCCCAGCCTCAACCTCATTGAACACTTCTTTCACCAACTCCACTTTCCACTCACCCTTTTCTCCATCAATGAGCACTGCCACCTTATCAACCTCATTTAAGTACTTGATGGGGGATTGTATTTTATAAGAGGATAGTTGAGGAATCCACCTATCACCCCATATTTTTATACTCTCCCCATTACCAACCCTCCACACAAGCCCCTCTTTTAACAAGTTCATAGCTCCCCACAAACTCCTCCAAATTAATGAAAGTTTGCTGCCTAGTTTTGCCTCCAACAAACCAGAAAATTTAAAATACTTGTCATGTAAGACCCTGGCTGTAATAGATTCAGGATTTTTAAAAACTCTCCAACACTGCTTTGCTAGAAGAGCTTTTTTGAAACTCTCAAGTTCCCTAAATCCAAGACCACCACATTTTTTTGAAGCTCCCATTTTGTCCCAGCTCATCCACCTTATCTTTTTGTCATTTCCTTTGAAGCTCCACCTGAATTTTCCCATCTCATTTGCTATCTCCTTACAAAGTTTTTTTGGGAGTGCAAACACACTCATACAGTAAGTAGGAATCGATTGAATCACTGCCTTTAAGAGGATTTCTTTCCCAGCAGGAGACAGGAAATTATTCTTCCAATTGTTCAGTCTCAACCACACTTTATCTCAACCACATCTCATTTGTAGTGTATCTTGATTCTTTACAGCTTGCTCCTATTTTGACTCTGTGTAAGTATTCTTTAATTTACGACGTTGATCAGACTTTCAAATATAAAACAAATTCTAATCCCCTAATTTTCTTTTTCGAGTGACTTTTAGCGTCTAACCAATTGCTGCACATAACACGATAATATTAAAATGGTGTCAATCACCAAAAATCTAATTTATAGTCTTTGGCGCCGTAGCCGTGGGGTCAAAATTTGAAATTAATTTTGAATGACTTTCAACAAAATTTTGTGATAAGAGTTCTTAAATTCTTCGTTTTAGCAATCTTAAAGTATTGACATTTGATTTCATCAAATTTATCTCTAAAATTTGATGAAAAATATTTTCATAAATTCAAAACCTCCCTAGTCATGACCCCACATTGAATTAACTATTGGATTAGTCAAAATAATAATATAATATTATTAATTTAATAATAATACTTAATATTTTTTTTCATATTTTACAATTACACTAACTATATGTTAACTAACAATTTGATTTGATACTTAAATTATTGTTTCTCAACTTAAATATATTGTGGCTCAAAATTGAAAGATAATAATTTAAGTAAATAAAATAATAGTTATAGAGTGTGAACAATTAGTCTCCAAACCAAAGTTCAGCAACCAACTCAGCCTCAGGGAAAGATCTTTAGATTCGAGTCTGCCTGGACCAAGTAGGAGGAATGTGCAGACCTCATCAATTATGCATGGGATTCCTCAGCTAGATACACTGACTACTTACAAAGCACTTTACAAGGCCTCAAGTCCTGTCAAAAGACCCTACACTCTTGGAGTAGAACTAAATACAAGGACAATGGGAAGACACTCAAGGAAAAGACTGAGCTTCTACATTACCTACACACTTAGAATGAAGGCAACTTAACTGTAGACATAAGAAGGGTGAAGCAAGAGGTCAATTCTTTGCTGAATGATGAGAACTTAAAATGGAAATAGAAGGCAAAACAGGCCAGGTTAAAGGATGGGGACCGAAACACAACTTATTTTCACAAGTGTGCCAACCAAAGGAAGAAGACCAATGCTATTAGCAGGATCATTACCAACTCAGGCCACGAGACAAAGAACCCTCAAGCAATTTGCAATGCTTTCCAACTGTTTTTTGAGCACCTATTCTCGACCTCCTGCCCAACCAACATTGAGGAATGCCTAGCTCCAAATCTTCGAGCGATAATTGAGGGAATGAATGCCTCCCTATCCAGAGACTTCACTACTGAGGAGATCAAGGAAGCCATCTACAACATGAACCCTTTAGGCTCTCCTGGACCTAATGGTTTCCCCAACTTTGTTTTTTTAGGAATATTGGAACATAGTAGGTCCTCGAGTCTGTAAGGCAGCCTTGGCAGTACTCAATGGTGGCCAATGGGATAATAATTTTAATGAAACACTCATAGCCCTTATCCCCAAGAAGTGTAATCCATCTCTTGTTACTGACTTCAGGCCAATTAGCCTCTACAATGTTCTCTACGAGATCCTTGAAAATCTTTGTCAAACAGACTAAAACCCATGCTGCCAGACATCATCCCCCCCACACAAACAACCTTTGTTCCAGGTGGACTCATAATAGATAATGTCATAGTGGCACTTGAATCCCTCCACACAATGAAGTCTAGATTAAAAGGCAAGGATGGTTACATGGCTTTAAAACTCGATATGAGCAAAGCCTATGATCAAATTGAATGGTTTTTTTTTGGAATCTGTTTTGAAGAAAATGGGGTTTGCAGCAACCTGGATTAACCTTGTTATGAAATGTGTATCCTCTGTCTCCTATTCCCTTATCATCAATGGGGTACCTCAACCTCCTTTTAGACCCACACAAGGTATAAGGCAAGGGGATCTCATTTTCCCTTACCTTTTTATTCTCTGTATTGAAGCATAAGATGTCTACTCAAAACTGTAGAAGCCTCAAGCTTCATCACAGGTCTTCCAATCAGAAGGAATTGCTTGCACATTAATCATTTTTTCTTTGCAGATGACTCACTTCTTTTCTGCAAGGCCAACTCACTCGAATGGAGCCATTTTTATCACCTACTGGAACTCTATGAAACAGCTTCTGCGCAAAGGCTAAACAAAGACAAGACCTCTATCTTTTTCAGCAGCAACACAAAAGGAGAAATAAGGGACATTATCACTAGTATTGTAGGCATTAGAGGGACAAACTCCTATGAGGAATACCTGGGTCTACCAGCTCTTATGGGAAGATCAAGATGTCATTTTCAAACGTGTCCTGGACAAGGTTCAGACAAAAATCAGTAGTTAGAAATCTAAATTTCTGTCACAAGTAGGGAAGGAGATCCTAATCAAGGCAGTCATTCAATCCATTCCAACCTATAGCATGGGGATTTTTAAACTACCAAAGCATCTACTGCAAGAACTCAGCAAACTGGTAAGATCCTTCTGGTGGGGTTAGCAGCCTCAAGAATAGAAAACTCATTGGGTTGCTTGGAAGCAGATGAGCATGTCAAAATGTTCAGGAGGATTGGGCCTGAGGGATTTTGAGAATTTCAGCTGTGTTCTATTAGCAAAACAATGTTGGAGACTTGTTTCTTCTCCCACTTCCCTTGCTACCAGGGTCTTTAAGGAAAAACACTTCAAAAGAGGCACACTACTCTCTGCAAAAACTGACCATAATGCCTCTTTCCTTTGGCAAAGTTTTGTATCTGCTATTCCTCTACTTGAGCAAGGTCTCATCTGGTGCATTGGTGATGGACTATTTGCAAGGATCTGGAAAGACAAGTGGCTTCACCAACAAACCACCTACAAGCCCCAAAGCACAATTAGATTTCTTCCTGAGGACTCAAGAGTTGAAATGCTCATCGACAGGCACACTAACCAGTGGAACTTACCACTGGTTCAAGTTATCTTTAACAAGGATGAAGCTGCTATCATTAAGAGAATACCTCTAAGTCCTTTTCCCAAACCTGACAAGTTGTTTTGGAGGTGTTATATCTCGGGTGTCTTCACAGTCAAGAGTGCCTATTACTTAAAGTCTCAAATGGCTAACCAACACCTGGGTCAATCCTCAGCACCTAGGAGGACTGACAGAGCATGGACTAAACTATGGCTCCTTCCAATTCCTCCTGCTGCCAAAACCTTCCTATGGAGGAGGGCCTATCTGAATGCCCTACCTACCAAAACCAAGCTCTTCAAACAAAGGATTACAGTAGAGGACTTATGTCCAACCTGCAAATGCCACTCAAAAATAGTTGAACTTGCCCTCTGGTCTTGTCCATCAGCCCAAGATGTCTGGAGTCAAAGTGTAAGAAAACTTCAAAAATCAAATCTGCATCCTCAAATTTTTAGCAACATGGTGGACTCTTTATTTGTTTCACAAGAGGAAGAAGACTTGGTAATCCTTACATTTACAGCAGGGAAAGTATGGAAAAGAAGGAATGAGTTCATATTCCAACAGATCTTCCAACACCCAAACTCCCTCATTCAACAAGTACAGCTTATGGCTGAGGAGCTCACTCTGATCTAGGAACCTAACAATCGACCCCCATAGCCCCAGACAACACCTCCTTTATGGGAAGCACCTCCTCAAGGTACACTAAAACTTAATTGGAATGCTGCTTTAGACAAAGTCAATTGCAAGGTTGGAGTGGGAGCTATGATCCGAGACTGGCAAGGATAGATCAAGGCTGCTATGAGGATGAACCAAGACCTGTTCTCTGACCCTCTCCTAGCTGCAGCTTTTGCAGTTCTCCAAGCATCATTGTTCTGTAAATCTCTAAGACAACAGGATATTATCATGGAAGGTGATTCTATGCAAGTGGTTAACTACCTTCAAGCCCATACAGATTCTGAATCCTATGATGGCACTCTGATTAGGGACACCAAGGCCACTCTCAATTCCTTCACTTCTTGGACTGCTAGACATACTAAGAGAGCTTGTAATTTAGTAGCTCATGCTTTGAGCCGAGATGCTCTTAACATAACTGAAAGGATCCTCTCTACTGATGCTATACCCCATTGTGTTCAAAACTTGTTATAATCAATGCCCTTGAATGGGTAGAAGATCAGGATGACAATTGAAGATCGCGCCCTTCCTGCATTTTGACTTTTGTAATCAAGGAAATGATGTAATGCTATAGCGTATGCCACTTGTGAAATTGCTGTAAACTATGCTTTTGTAAGCTTTGGCTAATTTGCTGTAAGCTATCTTTAATGACGAATGAGATTAGTTTCAAAAAAGAAAAGAAAACTTCAACGTATGTCTGGCGTCAACAACGGGAGAATGTTGTGAAAATCACCAAAAATTCTAGCTAGCCCGTGCGTGGAACATTTTAATGACTTTTAGGGAAAGTTTAAATCGTCAGGTGAAAACATAGACGTACAACAGGCCAATCGCATGCAGTACTGGATATATATTTTGAATACTCTAAAGCATGTTGGAAGAAGTGGATCTAACAAGATTAGAAATTATATGCGGATCAGTAATAATGTTTTTTTTTTTTTTTTTTTTTTATAGAAATAGTCTAGCCTCAAAGAGATTATACAAAAGTAATATTAAAAACCGTGTGACGGTTTAATTTGATTCGTCAAATTGTAAAATTATTTTAATTATAAAATAGATCAAATGAATGATCACATAAAATTTTTAATTATAAAATAGATCTAACAAATCACATAAAATCACATTTTACAAGTGTGGACGCAGCTGCTAAAAATATTAAACCAAACAATGCCAAAGTACACACACTACAACACAATTGCTTTTTAGTGACGGTTGGGAAATTGTGACAGTCCCTAGACCGTCACTAAAAGGCATTTTCTGTGACAGTTTTTGGAAACTGTCACTAAAGATAGAATGAGATTTTTTTACATTCGAACGTATGGGAAATATGCGTTCGAACGTCACATATACGTTCGAACGTTATGTCTGTTTACGTTGGAACGTAAAATGTTTTGGCGCAACCGTTCGAATGTTATTAATTTTACGTTCGAACGTAAAATGTTTTCCGCCAACATGCGAACGTTAATTACTAACGTTCGAACGTTCATTGTAAATTTAAATTAAATGACTTTAATTTAAAAATTATGTATTTTTATTGTGCATAATTTGTGAACAAGTCTAAAAAATTGAATTGTATATATTTATATATACACACTTTGTAATATATAAATATATATTATTGATTTATATATATTTGAAATGCAGTGATTTAGTATTAAAGTTGAAAACTATAACATCAAAGAAGATTAAAAATTGAAATGAAAAAACGATAAAAATATTCCATAATATTTTTCGTTACAAATATTAAAAATAAAATACAAAAATTGATAGAACGTAGTAAACAACAGTCAGATGATAACGTTATCCGCAAAAGTCGAACTCCGTACTTCCTCAGTCAAGGTATCAACCTTGTCGTTGAGGATAGTTACACGATGGGTGAGTTCGGCAACAGACGCCGATATAGCCTCGAGCGATCGATCGATCTTATGATCAATATGCGCAGTCAGCTGTGAGATGACCGCATCAACCCAAGCAGGCCGCACATCTCCTGCAGATGTACTCGGCGTATGCTGACTACTACTCCCGACATGACCTGGCTCAGGCTGCGTCGGAGGAACTAGATCCTCTACAGGGGGTGGCTGACGTCCCCTCGCCTGTCCAATGCTACGCCGATGCGTGGTCATGTCGAGGGGGCTCATCTGATCTTTGACCCGCTCCTCTGGCTGGGTCGGCACTCCCCGTGCAAGTAATAGTCGGCTGATGAGGACACCATATGGGAGATTATCCGTGGAGACGATGCTCGCCTCGTAACGGATCCTCTCAAAAATGTGCAGTGGCAAATCTATAGGATCTCCACGTGCCACTCGTATCAAAAATTGTGCCCGAAGCCGACTAAATGTGGTTTTATGAGCCACAGGATCAACATTTGTTGCAACAATAAGGTGCAACATGCGGAAGAAATGCAGCAGATGGTTCTGGTTGAAGGCGTTCTTCCGCTCGATCTGCATGCGATCCCTCCCGGTGAGGATGTAGAAATCTCGTCTCGGTCATCATCCCGAGCCTCGACGCCAGTATCCTCAGCCTCTGACTGGCCTGCATCATCGGCTGATGCTGGCTCACATCCCCGGCCAGTAGATGATGCAGAAGTGCCTACATCCTCACGGGGTGTTGAGTGTGTAAATGTCTGAGCACCTCGATGAATCCCGATGTGCTCGCCGATGACATCTGCCGATACCTCAATGGAAACACCGCGTACAGTCACGGTGTGAGAGGATGCATCCGGAGGCATGTCACACATCCCCATATAGAATTCTTGAACCATTGAGGGGTATACCTTCCCCCTCAATGTGCAGATATTTCCCCAGCCTCTACTGAGGAAAACATCTCTTAGGTTCGTCTGCTGCCAACAGAGTTCGTCGAACTCATTAATTAAGACCTCTCTCTCTACCATAACAGTACGAGCTCCGATACGGGCAGTGTCCGACGTGGCTCCTTCCCTCCCTCGTTTTCGTGTATGCAGTGGAAGAGCCATATCCTGAAAATAGAAAAGGAAAAAAAAATTATTTAGAATAATGCATTTTTTTGTATTAATTTTAAGATGCTCTGGATTAACGTTCGAACGTTTTATCTTTAACGTTCGAACGTTAAAGATAAAAACGTTCGGACGTTAACTTATACGTTCGCACGTAAAATAATGTAAATAAATTTACGTTCAAACGTAAAACAAATACGTTCGAATGTACAGATGTACGTTCGAACATAAGCAGTAAACAAATACGTTCGAATTTAAGTTCGAACGTATTTGTTTTACGTGTGAACGTAAATATGAACGTCCGAACGTCGAAGCATGAATAATGTAGAAAATCACTACGTTCGGATGTTATAATTAAACGTCCGACCGTATGTGATTTACGTGCGAAAGTAAATATTAACGTTCGAACGTATGTCGTTTAATAATATTCACGTCCGAATGTAAGACGATTAACGTTCGAACGTGGAAGCCGTAACGGCTCGGTAATTTAAACGTCGTACGTTCGAATGTCTTGGTGAAACGTTCGAACGTTTCGACGCAGAATGGCTGAGTCGACTCAGCCATTATTGAAATCTCGAAAATTTCTCTACAAGGGTCTAAATGCCGAAATGTCACCATGTAAATGAAGTATACACTTCAAGAAACATTTCTACGGTGACTATTCGGCCAATGACTGGTCGTGGTGGCCGGAAAATGAAGTTGAAAATCCGGTAATATTTATCCGGTTTTAAACCAAACTCAATCCAAATGTCAATCTAAATCTCAATAAAATACATGTTATTTGCATAAAAGATGAATGCCTACCTTTTAGTGACGGTTGTGGCGGAGTTGACGGCGGCGGTGACGGCGGCGTGGCGGCAAATAACGGAGAAGACGATGGATACGGGCAGGGAAATGCGTTTCGACGTTCGGTTTTGGCCTTATATACATAGAACGTTCGAACGTACTTATTATTACGTTCGAACGTTTGTCAATATAATATATTATATTATAAATGTTTAAGTTATATATTAGGATGTTATATAATATTATTGACAATTAGATTATTGGTTTTTTTGTGAGTGCTTCTTATATTTATAAAGTTTAGCAATATATAAAATCCGCTCCGACTCCGACTCCGACTTGTCGGAGCGGAGTCGGATTTTTTTATTATTTTTTTTATCTTTTTTAACTTCATATTTGACCCACTTTTTTTTTTTAAAAAAAATTTGTGAGCTTTTAAATTTCAATTTTCTCAACATTACCTGTGGGAATTAATTAAACTTTTGATTATAACAAGAAATACAACTAAATAAAACAAGTAACATAATAACATGCATTCAAAAATTAAAAAGAAAGTCCTATTGCAATAGAAACGACGCCGTATTGTATAGTAGTATACTAACTAATATAAATCTATTTTATATATTATATATATATGAAAATTTATAAAAAAAATGAATGATATATATTATTATATATGAATATTAAAAAAAAAGCACCGAAATATTAATAATAAACTAATATACTTGATATATATATATATATATTAAATCTCTAATCTCTTATACTTGATATATATATATTATATAAATATTAGTTATACTAATAATTATATTAGTATTAGTTATTATTAATACTATATATTATAGTATTATACTAATAGTGATATTAATACTATATCACTATTATAGTGATTAGTATAACTATATTAGTATTAGTTATAGTGATTTAGTATAACTATATAATATATTAGTATAAGTTATAATACTATAAGTTATAACTGTAGTCTATATTAGTATTAGTATTAGTTATAGCGATTAGCATAACTATATATTAATATTTGCTATAGTGATTTTAATTTAGTATAACTATATAATAGTATTAGTATAAATATTATTATATTACACTAGCTATATCACTGATAGTATTAGTATACTAATGTCTAATACTAATATATCACTATAGTTAATAGTATCACATAGTAATATAGTATTAGTAATTAATACTATAGTGCTTTATATAGTAATTTATATATAGGCTTAAAGTGGTTTACTAATAGTATTAGTATTAGGCCATAAATCTAATTATTATACTAATGTATATTAGAATTACTAATATATTTATCAAAATGAATATGTTGAGAATTTATTAGGTCAAAAAATATAATTAATACAAGATATTGTTATATAAAATTGATATGAATAATACTTTAGTTATTATACATTAGTATTATATGTTATTATAAATTTATAGATTAGTGTTTATCCATTAGTATATGTATTACAATATTACATGTTGATGTTATTATGCATCTTAGTGTTTATAGTATATTATATATACATTAGTATTACATGCTATTATATTTATACATTAGTAATTTAGAACAACATGGTAGTAATATTGTAAATTTTTAGTAGTATGATATTTACATATAGTCATATACTAAACTATTATTAGTAAATTTAGTCTTAATATTATAGTATAAATATATTATTTAACTAGTATAAATATAAGTAATTTAGAAAAACACATATTTTGTGCATAATATATAAATTATATTATGCACAAAATACTATACAATGTAGTATATATATTATATTATAAGTTAAGTATAATAGGAATATTACGTTCGAACGTTTGAAGTTAACGTTCGAACGTTAAAGTAAGAGGCGGGAATTTTCCCGCTCGATGTTTAATATCTGTGTGATTATTTAGACGTAAGGACGTTTATACTATACGTTCGAACATCAAATCCGTCAACGTTCGAACGTTAGTCAAATTAGTGCGGGAGATTTCCCGCTCAAATATGGTAACACTTTCATGAAATGTACGTTCGGAAGTTTAAGTAGTATGTTCGAACGTTTATCTATAAATCTACAAACGTTCGAACGAGAAATTGTGATACATTCGAACATATATGAGGAAAGTGCGGGAACTTTCCCGCTAGATTTCATGTCATATCATAAGAAGGGTACGTTCGAACGTGTATTTTAAACGTCCGAACGTTCTGGGCGGGAATAATTTTAGAATTAACGTTCGGACGTTTAAAGTTAACGTTCGAACGTTTAAACTAATAATTTTAGAACTTAATCAGTACGCGCACGGGAGGATGCCCATTATTTCTTTTCTCCCGTGCGCGCAACAGAAAGAGAAAGAGAGAGAGAGAGAGAGTTAGAGAGAGAGAGAGTTAGAGAGAGAGAGAGAGTTAGAGTGAGAGAGAGTTGAGTTAGAGAGTGAGAGAGAGGTGAGTTTTGGTAAGATAATATTTTTATTTCTTGTCTTTATTTAAATTTTATGATATTTATAGAATGTGTTTTTGTTATAGAATATTTCTAATAAGTTTGTGTTGTATTTTTTTGAAGGATTGCTTGTTTTGGGAAGTTTGAAGATTTTGATTTGTAAGAGGATATTGTGAGTGCTAGGTATATTTCTAAACTTTATCAATATGTTGTTGTGATTTGATGCTTACTTTTTATCATATTGTGATTATTGTTTGTATAGTTTGTAAATAGTTTGTGAGTTATTCTAAATATGTTGTGATATAAATTTGAAATATTGTGTTTATTATTAAAAATATATTGTCATTAGGCTTTGTTAATACATGTTTATTGCTTATTCAAGTTTAGAAATATGTTAATACATGTGGCATGTTATTTTGTGAATATATTGTGAGTTATCACTTTTATATGTTGTGATATGGATTTGATATATTGTGATAATAGTATTTAAGTATGATAATTAAATATTTATAATAATAATTAATATATAAGTAATAACAAGCATAAAAGTAACTCTTTAAGAATTATAATAATTAAAATTATTGTATAACCATTGAAATTTAAGTATGATAATTAAATATTTATAATAATAATTAATATATAAGTAATAACAAGCATAAAAGTAACTCTTTAAGAATTATAATAATTAAAATTATTGTATAACCTTTGAAATTTAAGTATGATAATTAAATATTTATAATAATAATTAATATATAAGTAATAACAAGCATAAAAGTAACTCTTTAAGAATTATAATAATTAAAATTATTGTATAACCTTTGAAATTTAAGTACGATAATTAAATATTTATAATAATAATTAATATATAAGTAATAACAAGCATAAAAGTAACTCTTTAAGAATTATAATAATTAAAATTATAGTATAACCTTTGAAATTAAGTATAACAATTAAAATTATACTTTAAGAATAATGATCTTGTACACAACGAGGGAATATAATCTTGAAGAAATGTTGAAATTTCAATTTAATTGCTTGACTGTCATAGTCTCTTCGGCCTTGAGAGTTGTCAAGGTCGGACAGTTTGTGACGGTTAAGTAATTAGACTAAAATTTAAACATTTCTTCAAGATTATTCTCTCTCGTTGTGTACAAGACACGAAACGTAGGGTCACATAATCTTCCATCCCTCTTTAGTTTAACAATATAACACTACTTGAAGGTGACATTGTTAATTTAAACAACATGGAGATATTGTTGTATGATGGAGAGGGTATTAACTTGTTTGTTGACCTCGGTGCACTCGAGTTGCTCCCCTTGTGTAGAGATGATGTCCCACCCGTACATCTCGACCCGTCTGTATTAAATGATCATTCAATTCAAGTCAGTTTGGAGGAAGATGAAGAAGACGAGTCAGAAGATGAATACGAATCAGAATCCGGGCATGAGGTGGATAATGATGATGAAGATGTTATTGATGGAGATTCTGAAACAACTATGGAAAATTCATCTGAAGAGTAAAAGTACTAAATATTTTATTTATATAGGTGACTATAAAATATCTTAAATTTTCATAATTTCTTCTAATTAATTTTCTTTGATATAATTAATTATTTTAAAGAATGCCGCCAAAACGACAACGAAGAAATGTGCCTCCGCCAAGTCCAAGTCCTGAATCCATTGAGGACTCCCCACTCGAGGAATCCGTTCCTGAAGATCAAGCTAACACAGAAGAGAACAACAGCCAGTCGACACCTACCAGTAAGGAATAATTATATATATAGTTAATAATTTTTTCTCAATAACTATATAATTATAATTATAGTATATCTATTATTATCATGTAGTTGATGCATCTGCACGTCGCGGTCGTGGCTATACACGTGGAATCTCTCTTGAAAAAAATAGAAGGCACGGTAAACTGAAGGTCACAATTCCTGATAATTCCACTGGAGGAGTGGATGATAGTGCAGCAGCGCTTTCCTCCTATATTGGCACAGTAGTTCGAGCTTATGCTCCATTTTATGTGCGCTCATGGCGAGATGTTCCGAATGAGATTAAGGAGCACATTCGAAGTCGTGTGCTGGTGAGTTTACTTTTCAGTACATTTTTTTCACTTAGATTAATCTATTATATTTTTTACCTGATTCCCTTGTTAGGATGAATTCGACCTCGACTTTAGCCGTAGCGAGGATTTGAGAACCGTGAATGAGTTGATGGCTACACTATTCCGACGTCACAAAGGACGATGTCATGACCACTTCAAGAAGTTTGAGACGTTGGAAGAGGCTGCGCAGTCTCCTTTTCAGCAGATGAAGTTAGATGATTGGAGAAAGTGTTGTGATCTTTTCGCATCTCCAGATTATCAGGTATTTTACATTTATATCTTTAAATTATTTACATTCATATTCGTTTTATACATTATATGTATACATATTACAATTAACATTTTTAATATATTTTGTAGCACTTGAGTTCTACAAATGCACAGAATAGATCCGTTCTGACTGTCCACCATCGTGCCGGTTCAAGGTCATTCCACCGTCTTGCTGAAAAAATGGTAATTAAAAAATTATAGAATTTATTTATTTTCCTGATATTCTTTCTGATAAGTACTAACATTATCTTTTTAAAATTGCTAATATTGTCGCTTTGTTAGAAACGTGATGATCCTGAAAACTTTTCCCTCGTTCATGTCTATGCTGCTGCTCACACTAATGAGCATAGTGAGTGGATGGATCCTGTCGCTGCAGATAATTATGTAAGCAGTGTTAATTTTGTTAAATAAATTTTTTATAGAACATTTTAATAGTTTATTTCTTATTTCTATTTCTTTTAATACGTTACTAATTATTTACGATCATTACCTTTTAAATTGCAGAACAAAATGTTGGAGATGCAGTCGACTTCTGCGGAATCCTCTCCTAGTGACATAGACATATTCACCCAAGTGCTCGGGCCGCAGTCTAGTATGGCAAGAGGTTTGGGACGATCTATCAAGCATAAATGTTCATCCTCCTCAACCTCATCGGCTTCACAAATTAATAATCTTACAGCAGATTTAGAAGCTGCACGGCGTGAGAATGAGTATATGAGGTCGAGACAGCAAGAGTTAGAGTCTCTCTTAGAACGACAGTCTCATTTAGAGACGCGTTTGCAGGACCAACAGAGAGACCAGGAGGAAAGAATACGCAGTGAAGTGCAAGAGCAAGTGCAACGAGAGATGATGGTGCAAATGGAGCGTGTTATGTCGTTGCAACAGAATCCCCGTGGGCGAGGGAAAAAGAAGAAATAAATTTTATCAATATTTCTGACTAGTTTTAATATCTAATTTTGTACTTTTATAAGACATTGTTACTTCTTAATTGGGTATGTAATATGATACTATTGGTATTTTGTTTTTAAATTTTATGAAATTAGTATTTCTGATCTGTACGTTCGAATGTAAATAAAAATCGTTCGAACGTTGGTTCACACTGTACCAAACGTTCGAACGTAAATACAATTGAATCGTTCGAACGTTAAACCGACTAACGTTCGACCAAAGAACTTGCATTCGGACGCTCCTTCGTTTACATTCGAAATAACGTCCGAACATTAAACGCGCTACGTTTGAACATTTACGTTTACGTTCGAACAAATATTCGAACGTTTATTGTAATTAACGTTCGGACGCATTAACATGCGAACGTAAATATGATACGTTCGAACGATATACAACAAACGTCAACTTCTCTCATTCGAACGCCAATCGGGTCGGGTATAACGTCCGAACGTTTAATTGTACGTCCGAACGTGATTTTCTGTGACAGTTCATAACCGTCACAAAAAAGGAACGTTCGAACGTTGTACCGAACGGAACACTTCCAACCGTCACTAAAAATATTTTTTGTGACGGTTGAACAGTAAACCGTCACCAAATGTTTTCTTTACGTGACGGTCATGGTGACGGTTTCAAACCGTCACCAAATATGTTTAGTGACGGTTTGCCATTTTTTTGTGACAGTTTCCTCTGTCACAAAATACACATTCTGTTGTAGTGACACCTTTTCGCTGCTCGTTAATTATGACATGCAATTGTTGATTTCACTTTTTTCTAGTGGAGAAAACACTGGACTCATGACCCCATTTCGAAAATTTCGTTTTCAAATAGAAAAATGATAGAAATATAATTATTTTTATAAATTTTTATATAATTATATTTTAAATTAAGAATATTTTTATAAAATTAACATCACTTTACATAAATATTCTTAATTTAAAACATAATTATAAAAAGAATTGTACTTTAAAAAAACTCAAATCCAAAGAATGGCAGAAAAAAGAAAAACGCCTTTCGAAATCCTGTCATTAATCAATTATGATAATTGTTGCCTTGACCTGTTCTAAGGGAAGAAACCACCGAAATGGCAACATCGGGGCAGTTGTTTGCTGCTTTCATTTCATTTGTTTCTAGTGTACAAGCTTATCTCTAAATTAACAAATTTTATTTTTTATGAGTCCACAAAAATGAAAAATAAATACGGATAAATTTAATTCATTTAAAATGTTGTTTAGATGTTGAACTGAGTTGAGTTAATTTGAAATGATAAAATATTATTAGAATATTATTTTTTAATATTATTATTATTTTAGAATTTGAAAAAGTTGAATTATGTATTATATTTTATATTGAGATTTGAAAAAATTATAATAATAAATTGAGATGAATTAAGAACCAAACTCACCTAACACTGTCGAATTTTTAATATTTTGGAAAAGTTAGTTTCGTAGTTTAAAAGAAGGATGGTTCTACTGGGACCGATGGTCCCAATCGATGGTGAACCGATGCAGTGTATTTTCAAAGTTTTTTTTTTTTTTTCCCATTTCTTTGAAGTATTTTTTTTTTGCATTTTTAAATACTTTTTTTTATAAAAAATATCTAAATTAAATAATATTTACTTTCTTAATTATTAAGTAAAAAAAAAAAATAAAAAAATTAAAAAAAAAATCTAAAAACAAAATTAAAAACAAAATCATCGGTCAAACCATTGGTAAACTATCGGTTCAATAAGCATTTCCCTTAAAAGAAATGATTAAATAACGACATTGACGGGCCAACCTAATCTTAATTTAACGACAGATGACTGCTAATAGCCACCCATATTGACTTCATGAGCAATGATTGACTTCACTTCCCTTGTATTAGACTATTAGTAGCTTAACACCGGCCTGTTTTCATCTTCACTACTGTCATCATTTCACGCTTCTTCATAAACATTCTCCTCGTTCTATCTCCTGCACTCATGGTGCTCATAGGAAATCTGTTTCCTCTAATGCTATTGGGTTTTCTGTTTGTGCAGTACTCATGCATGTTTCAATTGATCCAATCTTTTAGCAATTTTACTGACCAATCTGCTCTCATTGCCTTTCAATCTCGAATCAGTTCTAGTCCAAATGAAACCCTCTTGGCCACTAACTGGTCCACCGCACCAAACTCGATCTGCAATTGGATTGGGGTCTCCTGCAGTCGACGTAGGCAAAGAGTCACTGCTTTGGACCTTTCCAACATGGGTCTCCATGGCACAATTTCTCCTCATATTGGTAACCTCTCATTCCTAGTCTCACTTGATCTTTCTAACAACAGCTTCTTTGGTTTTATTCCGCATGAGATCAGTTGTCTGCCTCGCTTGAGAATACTCTTGTTGTATTTCAACCAATTGGAAGGAAGCATCCCTCCTACTATTCATAATTGTAGAAAGCTTCGCGTGGTAAGTTTTGATACGAACCGTCTTATTGGTGTAATTCCATCGTCCCTCAGCAATTTGTCAACTTTAGAGTTCTTGAATTTGGGGCACAATAGTCTCACTGGTCCACTTCCTTTAGTCATCTTCAACATATCTTCTCTAAACATATTTTCTGTTACATCTAATTACATCTTGGGAGCTCTTCCGAATAATCTTTGTAGCCACTGTCCCAATCTTAGAGGACTTCATTTCTCGTATAACAAATTTGGCGGTCAACTTCATTCGCAATTTAATAATTGTGGGGAGCTTTCAATTTTATCTTTGTCATCCAATACATTTGATGGGAGTATTTCAAAAGCTCTAATTGGCAATTTACCTGCAAAGCTTGAAATCCTATATCTTGGAAGTAACAGTTTCACTGGTATCATACCTTCTACCATATGTAATTTGTCGAGGTTGCAAGAATTCGGAATTGAGCATAACCACATCCAAGGAAGCATTCCGACTGATTTGTGGCAACTTCAGAAGTTAACTACTTTGTATTTGGGAGCGAATAACTTCAAAGGGGTAGTACCTCAAAAAGTCTTCAACCTCTCTTCTTTAAAACTTATCTCCTTCCAGGCAAATTCCCTATCTGGATATCTTCCATCACTAGATTCAGGGCAATCTTGCCCTAATCTTGAAATACTCGCACTTGCTAAAAACAAACTCAGTGGTCATATTCCATCCTATCTTTCGAATTGTTCCAAGCTCATCACAGTAGACTTTTCTATAAACTTATTCTCCGGACCAATTCCCAAAAGTCTTGGAAACTTGAAGTACCTCCAACAACTTTTTTTGAATGCAAATCAGCTAATAGGCCTTGAGGCTACAGATCAAGAGACCAATTTCATTTCATCTTTATCCAATTGTAGATCTTTTAGATATTTAGATGTAGGCTACAATCCATTGGATATAAAAATTCCAGACTCCATTCAAAACTTTTCGACTTCCTTTCAAATCTTTCTTGCAAACAATTGTCAAATAAGGGGTCATATTCCCATGGGAATGGGTTTTTTGAAAGGCTTAATCTGGCTTGATTTGAGAGATAACAATCTTACTGGGAATATCCCTTTCACATTTGGTGGATTAGAAAGATTACAAAGATTGCATCTTTACAATAACAGGATTGAAGGATTGATTCCACAAGAGATATGCCAATTAAGAAATTTGGGAGAGCTGGATCTCTCAATCAACAAAATCTCTGGAGTCATCCCAAATTGCATTTCAAACCTCAGTCTACTAGTACAGCTAAACTTGAGTTCTAATAGACTCGAATCATCAATACCATTAAATATATGGAGCCTCGAAAATCTATTGTTCTTGGATCTGTCATCGAATACCCTTGGTGAACATTTGTCTTCAAACATGAGAAAATTGGACACTCTCGAATATTTGAATTTGTCAAGAAATGAAATTTCCGGAGAAATTCCAAGCATCATTGGAGCATTTGAAAGCCTGAGGTATCTTGACTTTTCAAACAACTCCTTTCAAGGAGGCATTCCGCAATCTTTTGGTAACTTAAAAGGGTTAGATCTCTTAGATCTTTCTTACAACAATCTTTCTGGTGCAATTCCTAAATCCCTTGAGGTACTTCCATTTCTCAAATACTTGAATTTATCTTTCAACAAGCTAGTAGGAGAGATTCCGTCTGTTGGTCCTTTTGTAAATTTCACGGCAGAATCATTTTCAGAAAATAGTGCACTTTGTGGGAATCAAATTTTTGGAGTTCCACCTTGTCCAACGATTCCTACATACCAACAATCAAAGATGAAAAGTATTTTGATCAAATGTATTCTTCCTGTGATTGCGACAATCATAACCTTGATAATGCTGGTTTATTTGCTAAGAAGGCTTCAGAAAAGTAACATACCGACTTCACTTAATGCATTGCCTGCATTGGAACATAGAATGATATCATATCAAGAGCTTTGCCAAGGGACAAACAACTTTTGTGAAAGCAACTTGCTTGGAGTTGGAGGTTTTGGCTCTGTGTACAAAGGAATACTTTTTGACAGGACAATTGTTGCAATAAAAGTTTTAAGTTTGCAATTGTCGGGTGCTTTCAAAAGTTTTGATGCAGAATGCAAGGTGTTACGTACAATTCGACATAGAAATCTTATTAAAGTCATAACTACATGCACTAATCCCGAGTTTAGAGCATTGGTGCTGGAATACATGTCGAACGGCAACCTTGAAAAATGGTTATACTCTCATAACTACTGCTTGGATCTTCTACAGAGAATAAATATTTTGGTTGATGTTGCGTCAGCCTTAGACTATCTCCACCACGGTCAATCAGAATCTATATTGCATTGTGATTTGAAGCCTACAAATATCCTTTTGGATGAGTTCATGATTGCACATGTGAGCGATTTTGGCATTGCAAAGATTTTAGTCAAAAATAAAGACGCAACACACACCAAAACTCTTGGTACCATTGGCTACATTGCACCAGGTACGTACGTACACGAGTTTACCCTAATTGTTTAATTATCAAAAGGCTAAATAATAGTTTGCTAATCTTACAATTTTTTTGTAACAACATGCGTGACAACTTTCCTCATCTTAGCTAGTCTTATAGTCCATAAGCTCATACGAATAGGAACCTAACAAATTCATACGACTTGAGTCCAACAAATCTAACAATATATGTTTTCATAAGGTAGTTTTGGTCAAACACCACCGAGTATGCTATGAAGAATTCAGGTTTAGCCCTATGTGCAATTTTTTTTAGAAATAAACCCATGTGGGGTGCTTAAGTTATGTGTTCCCTATTTCTAATAAACAAATACCAAGGCGATAAATCTAAGTATCCCATATCACAGAGACTGTTTGACCATAATTCCCTTTTAATAAAAGAACAGTGAATTTAAAAATATAGAACATCAGAGTATCAAAGAAACCATAAATATTAAACCAAGATCTACGAAAGCAAGTAAAATAATGAACACGGATTTTGGTTATTTTGAAGAATTTTCTTTTTAAAAGGAAAAATAGAAAACTATTGTAGGTGCTCAATCACTGCTTATAAATCCACTGGAGAATAGAAATCTTACAAGAAATTTAAGATGCATGTCATAAAACATTTGCAAACTCAAACGGTACCAAAGTAAATTGTGTTATATGCATCATATAGTAATGATGATCGAGTTTCAATTTTAGGATTGTAGATGCATTTACGATTCTCTTTTTAGGATAATATATTAAAATATATATCACAAAGACTACAAAATACTATCTATAGTAGAAGGGGAAACAATTAGGGAAATATTATTGATGTAAACAATTAATTGGTCTAATCCCACTATTTAAAAATACTATCTTTGTTTTTGGATGGCACATGTGAATTATTAATTAATTACGTCATTTTATTAAGACACAAGCTGCTAACTTAAATGCCTTCTTGACAATTTGTGAGTATTTTTAGAATATGGATTTGAAGGGAAGGTATCCATCAAAACAGATGTCTACAGCTATGGCATAACATTGTTGGAGATGATCACGAGGAAGAAACCCACCGACGACATGTTCGTTGGAGACTTTACTTTGAGGCAGTTGGTAAATGCATCCATTCCTGATAGAATGATGGAAGTTGTGGATGAAGGTTTACTAAGAATAGAAGATGGAAGAGACACCATTGCCTTGCAAAATATTCTTTTGTCAATCTTGGACTTAGGCTTGAGGTGTTCTGAAGAATTACCAGATACAAGAATGGATATCAAAGACGTGTTTGTCAAGCTTAATAAAATCAAGTCGACTTTCTTTTAGAACAGGAATAAGGTCACTAGACATACTTGACCTTAATTTGTTTCGCATGTTTATGTCTTTTTAATCTAATGAAGTAATTATGAGTGGTATGTATGTAACATGTTTCTATCAACATTTATGCTTAAAGTAATGGCTTGAGACTCTACTCTTCTTCCATCTCCTTACACTTTTCATTGAGCTCATTTCCTTTATTACCCTACGTAAATCCCGGCCAAAAGGTGTATGTACAACCAACATTCTTTTGTTTCACAACCAAATTGAATGAGAATATTGACTATTGATCAATTTCTTATGTCCAAGTGACAGAGCAAAAAATAGAGACAGAGAAGACCGACTTGAGAAGAATGAGAAATGGTCCTTTTATTCAAAGAATCAAAGTCTGTCAAAGTTCTTTTATTGGGAGATTGTTAGGGATTGTGTTGTTATATGCACAATTTGCAGAGAAAAAGGTAGAACCATTACCTATTCCAGATCCTGTTTGGCTAAGAAGATATATGTGCATCCAGCATATACGCAGAGATGAGATTCTCAATTTGTCAAAATCTAATGCATCCACACCCACACTAACAAAATCCATCTACCTTAAGAGCATTGGCATTGGTTCATCAAAATCATCACTAAGATTTAGCTAAAAGTACACATTTTACACAAAACTAAAACTCTTCAAGATATAACCCCAAGTTGGATTAACCAAAATGATAATATAAAATTATTTTTCAATAATAATATTTTTGAAAACATTTATAACAAAAACCATGAAGGTGCAAAACAAAGCGCCTCGGCCTTCATCCCTAAGAAAGAATACCGAATAATCAGTAGTAGCAAAATAGTGGCTAAAAAATGACTTATCGTATTCTTTTCCAAACTATATATTTTTTTTCTTGGATTAATTCTTTTCTACCCTATGTTCTGCAATATAAAATAAATCAACATGATTACAACTTATATCAGGCTCCAGTATGTTTTGAGGAAAAACCAAGAAAATTTCCAGCTCTTTACTCTATTCTGATATATAAAGAGTACCTTGCAGCACAATAGGGTTGACATCTCACATGTTTATATCTTAAGCTAGGAACTGCATTTTTAACTTCTATTCAAACAATCATTGTTACTCATTCTCCATGGATTCAAGATCTTACTTCAAACTCTAAATTTTTAGAAGTATTTAAAGAAATCCAAATGACCAAATTTAGAAATACACACTCACAGGGCTAGGTTCAGTAAACGTGTTCATGGCCGGACTCCCTGGGTGTCTGGATAGCAAGGTACAAGACTTTAAGCCGGAAATTTTTGATTTGTGTTGTGGATGTGTTCAAGAGAGGCGAGTATGAAAAACAAGAAGCACACGGAGACAAGAGGAAACCAACAGAACACGGGAACCAGCAAGGAAACGGAAGCACACATTTCTGGACACCGGATTGGAGACAAAATGGTGAAGAGGGAAGCTTAGCGTGACAAAGAGAAAAGGGGGAAGAAACAGAGTAGCTTGGGCCAAAGAAAGAGATATTTCGACGGAAAGAGTTTTTGGATAATATTTTGCAATAAAATACGGTTTTGGTTGATGAACATTAACTCGTCAAATATAACTTCTACTTCTATTTTTTTTTTTTAAATAGGGAAAAATTCCCTCAATGTATTAAGAGCCGTAGCTTAAAGTGGAGGAAAACCAATATTACATAACAAACCAATAGCCTAAAACAAAACCATCAACATTAAAAAACCACTAGAGATTTATGGCCTAAAACTATTCAGTCCCGCCTTATCAATCCGAACAATCCCCCTCAATAATCTTGGCAAATCCTATCACCTACATAACAAATGGACCTCCCTTCCTCACCTTGTCTTACAAGAAAATCCGCCGCTTGGTTCCCTTCTTGAAACTGATGACCCACCATGTAATTAACACCATGTAGCTCTTTGAGTAAGTCATCCCAAAAATCCCACAAATACCATATCGAACATCGGCCCTGGATGAGCCAATCCACTAGTAATTTAGAGTCATCTCAATGATCACATTGAAAAAATTAAGTGTTTTACACAAAACTACACCTTCTCAAATGGCTCTTAACTCAACTTCATTATTGGTACCAAAACAAAAATGAGCGAAGAAAGCCAGGACCCTGTCTAAATTATCTTGTATCACTCCCCCACCTATGCTGCTCCCCGAGTTCTCACGACAACTCCCATAACAATTTAATTTGACCCAGCTAGCAGGGGGTCTCTTCCAAGCAACCAAACGATGTCGACGGAACATTTGGACTAGTTGAGGCACACTCAGGTTGCAAAGGATTTGCCCATCATGCGAGGACAGAGGACCTGATGTCGTAAGGTCACCTGCAATCATATGAGTCCAGTATTTCACCAACCACCAAACATTCTCAACTGAATCATGCACCCCTTCCATATGCACCCTGCACCTTCTTGTCCATAACCTCCAAGTTATCAAACAAGGGATTAGACCAATCAACGTTCCTCTGAAAGTGGACCTCTTTTCAAGCCGACATTCTCGCCCACCAGGATGTCAAACGCAAGTAAGGAATTCCCAGTTCGGAACTGGCTTTTTCCCATACACGGAGTGCAAACTCACCCCCACTCAATACATGGTCAATGGTTTCTAGGTTATTAGCAGTGCAACAATCACAGCACGACTCCATTGAAACACCCCTGCTTTGCACCCTGTCATCCACCACTAGAGCTCGAAATCTAGCTTTACAAACACACAAAGACACTTTTTTCGAAAGCAATTTATTCCTTATCCACTCATGCCATTGTAATGGTTCCCCTCTCAGCCGAACCACTTCCCAAGCACTAGCCAAAGAGAAGGCACCATCCATGGAAGGTTTCCAAATAAAAACATCTGACCCTGCTTTTCCCATCGAAATATTTTGAACAATCTCAGCTGTCATTTCTGCTCCCCCCATATCCACCAACCGATCATAATCCCATGTATTGTTGGACCAACAATCTTTTATTTGCAACAAATTATTTTGAATGTCATCCACTTGAACTGAAAGAGGACCTGAGGGAAGCCATCTATCAAACCAAAACGATGCATTTCCACCTCTCACCAAAACGTGCATGTTCTCCATGACTTCAGGTAAAACCGATAGAATTGATTTCCAAAATCTAGATCTCGATGAATTTGAAGAGGCTAGAACAAGATGTTTGGACTTCAAATATTTAGCACGGAAGAAATGAATCCACAAAATTTTCATCAGCATAATTCTCCAAGCAAACGTCATATGCAACGAGCGTTGAATTTCAAAGAGGTCCCTCAGCCCCAAACCTCCCTCTTTCATCGGTTTACACAGTTTCGGCCAAGCTCTCCATTTCATCCTGTGAATACCATTGACATCTCCCCAAAAGAAACTAGATAAAATGGAATTTATCTGTTGAGTAGTAACCGACGACACCTTAAGAATCGAGAGGAAATGAATAGTCATACTCAAAAGTACATGGCGCAACAAAATCAGCCGTCCTCCTTAGCTCATAGTCTCACATGAGTAGTGGCTTTAGCTAATCCAATGCAGCAGATTTAGCAAAAAAAGTGAACCATATTTTTGACTTGACCGGTGCTCTAACTGTAGGACTGGAAGGGCTTAAACTCTGAAGGGATTGTTTGATTTTGGCGATGTCTGCCTCTGGATTCTTTTGATTTTGGAGAGACAAAAACGCCATTTTTGTGCAGCTACTGTGCACTGAACGTATAAAACATTCAGGAAATATATGGCATTGTTTTAGGATCTTCTTCATTAGAATGCTGCTACCGGCATGAGACAATGCCAATTTCTTTTACACAACGTGTTGGCAGTTTTTTTTTTTTTCCTGTTTTTTAAAACTCAATTGGGGATCTCTTTCTTTTTCTCAAATAAATTACTTTTTTCCTTCATTTTGAGAATTGTCCATATCGCCCCGACACAGGTAAGGCCCAATTCAAGGCCCAAGCCCAATATTTATATAGAAACATTCTTTCTTGTTACGTTTAATTGACAAGTGTACAAACTACTAGGACAAAAGAAAGAGGAAAGCTCCTTCCCTCTTCTCTAGTTTCTACGGCCAAGTCTTGGAGTACTCAAATCCTCATCTACGAGAGGAGCGTGAAAGAAAGAAGATAAAAGAAGATAATTTTGGGTTCATCGTCGATGGCTCGCCGACAAATTTTAACGGAGATGGGATATGAGTTCACTATAATGGTATGGTCATATTTATTATAGATTGATAATACACTTTGAATTATATCAATCTATAATAATATTAGTGAAAAAAATCTTTCTTTATCTGGGATGGAGCCTGTTAGAATATTTAATGAACTGAATAAATTTATTCTTCCATATATTGTAAACTTGAGCATGGTTACAAAGCAGTTTCCTATGTTTTGATCCTGTCTATTAATTTATTATTCCTTCCATTCAGTTAAGTAATCGATAAATTGAGTTGATTTAACAGAGCTTCACAAGATTAACCGGTCTTGTGAATTAGAGTGCAGACATAGATGAGAAAGTTCTTAGGAGGGAAAAGCCAGCGGATTTGGTAATGGCTCTAGCTGAAGCGAAGGTATATTTAATTGTTAGCTCTCTCTAGCTGTTGAACCTCTAGGAATTGGAGCTCAATGTTAATTGTATGCATCTGTGTGTAGTTACCCTGTGGTTGTATAATTTGAACTCCTTTCCCTGTAATTTCGTTTACATATATTAAAGTTTTCAGCCCCCATAAATTATCATGGTAACGTCATTTGTTCCCCATCTTTCTGTGATTTTGGGTACATTATTTGTGTTATATACTTGTATGATGATTTTCTTCTTAGGTAGATGCCATTGTATCCAGGCTCAAAAGTACCGCTCAATTTGAGGTGGACGCTCATTCAACATTGTTGATAACTGCAGATACCGTATGCCTTGATTCCCCTTTAGTTACTACCTTTTTGATAATTTAACTGATTTTAGCATAAACTAGATCCTTCTACTTTCTCTCAGGTAATACCTGAACAACTGGTTTTCTTATTTTTCTGTGCCTTGATTGCCCATAAGTGACAGCTGTAGTAATTGATGAATCTATATCCTTTTAAGAGCCGAATGGGGACCAGGTCTTTTGATACCTACATACTTGAGTTGCAATGCAGTTGAACTTGCGCTGAGCATGCTTTATAAATTACTTGATACCACACGTATTATATGAGATGGCTCTGTAAGATGAGTATGGGAAAAAGATATGTTCCGAGCCGATTCTCCCTGTCTTGTTCATGCAGTTTGTCTAAATTGCCAAATTTTATTGGTTTTTCATCAATAATCTTCTTGATAAGTTTTAATCATAAATCCTACTTCTAACTGCCCATTGTTTTTCAAAAACAATTAAAACTTTAAGGGGTTATAATCACCTTATAAAGTTTATCTGGTGGACAATCTTCTCTAAAACCATCGAGAAAAGGCGTCCAAGTTACAAGAATCTATAATAATCCAGGCAATGGATTTTTCCTCGATCCCATGCAAGATTGACACTTCTTTTGAACATATTTTTTCATATCTAATCTACACACAACCTGCTGGGTTTATGGCTGGCATAATCATCTCGTTCCTCACAACATATACATCATTTGCCGTTTATGTTTATGAAGATGCCCCTTACTATTTATAGAGCCTCTTTGGCTTCTGTATTTTTGGCATGTAGAGATCATTCAAGGTTATTTCTTACTGCTCCATCTAATTGATTTTGAGGTGGTGGTGTATGAAGGGATAATCAGAGAAAAACCATCCAGCAAGTAAGAAGCACGGGAGTTTATCCAAGGTTTGCTTAATGCTCTTCACTCTCACCATTTCTCATTCAAAAGTTGAGCTGGATTTGATGGTCACATCCCTGTGGGTTGCAGGATATTCTGATGGTCAAGCAGAGGTGGTAGGATCTGTTCTTGTAACCAATCTTAAGACAGGAAAAAGAAAAGGTGGATGGGACAGAGCCGAGGTAATGGTTTCTGGCACTTTTAGTCGGATATGCTCTTCCTGATGAGTGAATATTACACGATTTTAAGCCCACCTAATCTCAGGAAATGTTAAAAATGTATTTATCTACGTATGAAAAGGTTATTGCTGCTGTTTTACCTCATATCTCCTTTTCTTTACTCAGTTTCTGTCGGATTCACCTGGGTTTTTGTTATTGTAAAAAATTCCGTTAATGTTTTGCATATGGAGATCTAAATTTAGCATGTCTATTCACTTCCCTTTAGAAGTAACCATGTAAATTAGCTTTGGAAAATTAATATTTTTCTGCATGGTGATATAGTTTATTTTTATAACATACCAGATGAGGTCATTGATAGCCTGGTAAAATTCTTAAGATCCATATTCTCTTTGCTATTTGATATTTTTTGCCAGGAATCTTTCTTTACAAATATTGTTTATTAACTTCTTCCTTGACTTCTTTGTTGACGAACAAGCTGCCTTCAGATCAACGAGGGATTTACACTCAATGTTGCTGGAGGTTTGATGCTGGAACATCCAATGACATTGCCTTTTGTGGAAGCAGTGGTCAGCAGAGCTTCCTGTCTCTCTCTCTCTATAAGTATCTCACATACACACATGCCCACACTTTGGAGGAGCTAGTTTTAGGCACCACACTATTGTGCATGGCACCCAGACTATTCAAGTATTTCTGACACTTGAGCCACTCCAAAGAACTCGCCTGGGTAGTGATCCACATCCCCAGTTAAAACCTTCTTCCTTATGCTTCATCAATGAGTTCTAAAATTCTGCTTTATATTTCTGGTGTTCTAACAAACAGAGTTTCTGCCACACTCTCTCTATCAGGCATTGGCATGTTAACTCTTAACCATTGTTGTTAATTTGGACCATATTATGGTTTTGTTTGGTCTATCAAGGGGGCTGAACTGATTTGCATTTCTTCCTGAGTCGATTATAACATGTGAAAGGTACAATACATTAAATAATTTTTCTTGTCACTTGCTAGGAGTTGTTGCCTTCCTCCAATTCCTGTGACATAAGCTCTGGTTTGATATTTGGCAGGTGGGGACAACTGATACCGTTATGGGACTTCCTAAAGCTCTCACAGAAAAATGCATACTCGAAGCCCTATAGATGTAGTGGCCATAGATTCAACCAGCATTTCAAAGTGGTCTTCAAACCCTGTTCTGATACAAAACTACAGATTGTTTGGTCATCAATTTTAATTACTGTTGGAAGGCTTCATTTCTGGCGAGTGGCTGAATCGCCACAAAAACCGCACTTTTCCCAACATAAATTCAGCACTGATAATACAATACAAATGTCACAAAATGTCCACCAAATGTTCTAGTGGGTAATACTAATACCCACCAATACCTCTCGTGATAATTGCTTCTATTCCCACGAGCATAAACGAAAATGGACATGCTTTTGCGACAAGCTTCATCGGCTCTTGCTGTGAGATGTGTCGTGGGAAAACATAGGTATTGGTCACGAATTAAATCTTTCGTGGGTTATAATACTTTTTGAAGTGAATTATACGCCACAAGCTTCCCACAACAAAATTTTGTGGGAATAGGATTTTTCCCACAAAAAAGCCGCTTTTTGTCATGAAGTTGCTTCCTGGGAAAATACAGTATTTCTTGTAGTGAGAAATGGACACCACCAGGAGAAAATGGTTTCAAAGCTAACTGGGATGCAGCTTGCGATATCAAATAAAGGAAAATAGGGATAGGAGTCATAATTAGAGATGAGAAGGGGGAAGTTATAGCAGCTTATAGTGGATTAAGAAGCAATGTGGAGTAGACAGATACAGCAGAGTGCTTTGCACTAAGAAAGGCCATGGAGCTATGCAGTGACTTGAGTCTCAACAAAGTGACATTTGAAGGGGATGCTCAGAACATTGTAAAAGCAGTAAATAATTCAAATGAAGATCTATCCTACCATGGAAGCATCATTGAAGATTCAAAGTTATTTTTAATTGCTTGGTCCAATTGGACAGTGCAGTGTACAAATAGAAAAACAAATGTAGTTGCTCGCAACTTGGCTAAGGTAGCTATAAAGTTAAATGTAGAGAAAGTATGGTTAGAAAAGGTACCAGTCTTCATTTCACATGTCAAGAGAAAACACAAGTACACATATTTCATGGGGTTATTCAAAATAAAAATAATAAAATTATAAAAAAGTCCAGAAATAATACACAATGCACAATTTGGCAAAAGAGATGCTTAAGGATATCAAATTAATCTCAAAATTCTAATCCACTAATTTGCTTTTTGAGTGTGTTTTGGAGTCAATGGAGTCAATCACCACGGGCGCACATCACACGCGTACGGCGTTTAAAAGCGTGCATGACTCCACTAGCTAATGACTCCGAGTACCACGTCATACGGCTCCAAAATTCTAATCCACTAATTTGCTTTCTCGAGTGACTTGACTGTGTTTTGGAGTCAATCACCACGCGGGGCGGCGCACATTACACGCGTACGAGAATATTAACAACGAAAATGATATACCCACGGGCGCACATCACACGCTTCGGCGTACAAGAATATTAACATTAATGGAGTCAATTACTAAACATTTCAAGTTTTATTATTTATCATCTTCACATTCTACACATTATATTTATTTTTATTTTTATTTTTAATTTTATTTAATTTTATTTTTCTTAAACTAATTGAATTTTTCTACTCATTATTTATACATCACACATTTGATAAGAGAAAAAAATAAAAATAAAAATAAAAATAAAAATAGATATAATGTGTGGTGTGTGAAAATGATAAATAAAACTTTTCATTATAATAACAATATATAACTAGTCAGTAGTGATAGGGTTACTATTATTTTACTATTCATTTACTACTTATAGTGTATTTATTTATTTTTTATAATTTTCTTTTATAATTTTCTTTTAAGTATTTTATTCACATCCTTAATCATTAAGAAAAAAATTAAAAAATATATAATTTTACTAATATTCACTTTTTTAACCATTAAGTAAAATAAAAAATTAAAATAAATATATTAAATACAAAAAACATAGTAAATAAGTAATAGGATAATAGTAAGCCTATCATTTTTCATAATTAGCCCCATGTGGATCGATTCTTTTGCACATGAAAACAGACTACATGTTGACCGGAGTGGAATGTGGCCTAACAAGTCACCTTTACCTACTCATAATTCAGTAAATTATAAAAAGGCAAAGTTACATATTTTAAAACGAGGGTATTTATATAAAGTTACATTGCTTTTGTAAATTATTTCAAATCTCAATACTGTTTTTGTTTTTGGTAACATAAATTTATGAAGGAGTTGGTTCTTCTTAGAGTGGGGATAAATAAACATGGATCGAGTGAGTTTTGCAGTATTTATTATTGTTAGCTAGTGTGAGTCTCTCAATTAAACTAGAACATTAAATAATTAATACGCGGTATATATCTATGGTGAACCTATTTTATATACGCGGTATTGATCATCTTGTTCTTTTTCTCTAATCCTTTAAGTTGGAGCAAAAAATCTTCATCCCACTGTGTACCTATCCGACTAATTATCATGATTAATGCTTTACAAGGAATGCCCAATCTAAAAAGATTTTATAAAAATAAAATTATAAATTGATGTGGCTGCCGTAGTATATCAAATTGTAAAATTCTTTTTATAGTAATACCGACATTTTATATCGAGTCATATCAATTTCTAAGTTTATTTTTAAAAAATTATTTTATAAATATATCACTTCTCTAATTAGAAAATGGAAAAATGAAAATAATTTTAATAAGGTTATCATCTTCACTACTTCATTTCATGCATCTTCATAAACATTCTCCTAATTCTCTCTCCTGCACTCTAATTCTCTCTCCAGCACTCATGGTGCTCATAGGAAATATGTTCCCTCTATTGCTATTGAGTTTTCTGTTTGTGCAGTACTCATGCATGTTTCAGTTGATCCAATCTTTAAGCAATTTTACTGACCAATCTGCTCTCCTTGCCTTCAAATCTCGAATTAGCTCTAGTCCAAATGAAACCCTCTTGGCTACCAACTGGTCTGCACCAAACTCGATCTGCAATTGGATTGGGGTCTCCTGCAGTCGACGTAGGCAAAGAGTCACCGCTTTGGACCTTTCAAACATGGGTCTCCATGGCACCATTTCTCCTTATATTGGTAACCTCTCCTTCCTAGTCTCACTTCATCTTTCTAACAACAGCTTCTATAGTTTTATTCCGCATGAGATCAGTCGTCTACATCGCTTGAGAATACTCTTGTTGGCATCCAACCAATTGGAAGGAAACATCCCTCCAACTATTCATAATTGTCGAAAGCTTCGCAAGGTATATTTTAACAAGAACCGTCTTATTGGTGCAATTCCATCGTCCCTCGCAATTTGTCAACGTTGGAGTTCTTGAATTTGGACTACAATAGGCTCAATGGTCCACTTCCTTTAGTCATCTTTAACCTATCTTCTCTAAACAGCTTTGGTGTTACGTCTAATCACATCTTGGGAGCTCTTCCGAATGATCTTTGTAGCTACTGTCCCAATCTTAGAGGACTTTATTTCTCGTATAACAAATTTGGCGGTCAGCTCCATTCGCAATTTAATAATTGTGGGGAGCTTGCAGTTTTATCTTTGGCATATAATACATTTGAGGGGAGTATTTCAAAAGCTCTAATTGGAAATTTACAAAACCTTGAAGGCCTATATCTTGGAGGTAACAGTTTCACTGGTATCATACCTTCTACCATATGTAATTTGTCGAGGTTGCAAGAATTCAAAATTGAGGATAACCACATCCAAGGAAGCATTTCAACTGATTTGTGGCATCTTCCAAAATTAACTACTTTGATTTTTGGAACGAATAACTTCAAAGGGTCAGTACCTCAAAAAGTCTTCAACCTTTCTTCTTTACAACTTATCGACTTCCAGGAAAATTTCCTCTCTGGATATCTTCCATCACTAGATTCAGGGCAATATTCTTGCCCTAATCTTGAAGAAATTATACTTGGTGGCAACAAACTCAGTGGTCATATCCCATCCTATCTTTCGAATTGTTCCAAGCTCATCACAGTAGACTTTGCTGAAAACTTGTTCTCCGGACCACTTCCTAAAAGTCTTGGAAACTTAAAGTACCTCCAACATCTTTCTTTGGGTGTAAATCAGCTAATAGACCAGGAGGCTACAGATCAAGAGCCCAATTTCATTTCATCTTTATCCAATTGTAGATTTTTGAAAGTTTTAGAATTAAGCTCTAATCCAATGGATATAATAATTCCAGATTCCATTCAAAACTTTTCGGCTTCCTTTCAAACATTTCATGCAGAGAGTTGCCAAATTAGGGGTCATATTCCTATGGGAATGGGTTTTTTGAAAGGCTTGATCTGGCTTGGTTTGGGAGGTAGCAATTTGACTGGAAATATCCCCTTCACATTCGGTGGTTTAGAAAGATTACAAAGATTGCATCTTTACAATAACATGATTGAAGGATTGATTCGAGAAGAGATATGCCAATTAAGGAATTTGGGAGAGTTGGATCTCTCAAACAATAGAATCTCTGGAGTCATCCCAAATTGCATTTCAAACCTCAGTCTTCTAATAAGTCTATATTTGAATTCTAATAGACTCGAATCATCAATACCATTAAATTTATGGGGCCTCGAAAATCTGTTGTTCCTGAATTTGTCATCGAATTCCCTTGGCGGACATTTGTCTTCGAACATGACAAAATTGGACACTCTCGAATATCTGGATTTGTCAAGAAATGAAATTACTGGAGAAATTCCAAGTATCATTGGAGCATTTGAAAGCCTTAGTCATCTTGACTTTTCAAACAACTCCTTTCAAGGAGGCATTCCGCAATCTTTTGGTAACTTAAAAGGGTTAGATCTCTTAGATCTTTCTTACAACAATCTTTCTGGTGCAATTCCTAAATCCCTTGAGGCACTTCCATATCTCAAATACTTGAATTTATCTTTCAACAAGCTAGTAGGAGAGATTCCATCTGGTGGTCATTTTGTGAACTTCACGGCGGAATCATTTTCAGGAAATAGTGCACTTTGTGGGAATCCAATTTTGGGAGTTCCACCTTATCCAATGATTCCTACCTACCAACAATCAAAGATGAAAAGTATTTTGATCAAATGTATTCTTCCTGTGATTGTGTCAATTATAATTGTGGTAATGTTGGTTTATTTGCTGAGAAGACTTCGAAAAAGTAACATGGAGATACCGACTTCACTTAATGCATTTCTTGCATTGGAACATAGAATGATATCATATCAAGAGCTTTGCCAAGGGACAAACAATTTTTGTGAAAGCAACTTGCTTGGAGTTGGAGGTTTTGGCTCTGTGTACAAAGGAATACTTTTTGATAGGACAATTGTTGCAATAAAAGTTCTAAGTTTGCAATTGTCGGGTGCTTTCAAAAGTTTTGATGTAGAATGCAAGGTGTTACGTACAATTCGACATAGAAATCTTGTCAAGGTCATAACTACATGCACTAATCCCGAGTTTAGAGCGTTGGTGCTGGAATACATGTCAAACGGCAACCTTGAAAAATGGTTATACTCTCATAACTACTGCTTGGATCTTCTACAGAGAATAAATATTTTGGTTGATGTTGCGTCAGCCTTAGACTATCTCCACCACGGTCAATCAGAATCTATATTGCATTGTGATTTGAAGCCTACAAATATCCTTTTGGATGAGGGCATGGTTGCACATGTGGGCGATTTTGGCATTGCAAAGATTTTAGTCGAAAACAAAGATACAACACACACCAAAACTCTTGGTACCATTGGCTACATCGCACCAGGTACATAGCCACATGAATTTACCATGCTTTTTTAATTATCAAAAGGATAAATAATAGGATGCTGATTACAAATTTTTTGTAACAACTTGCTTAGCAATTTTCCGCATCTTAGCTAGTCTTATAGTCGATAAACTCATATGAAGATGAACATATGACATGAATCCCAAACAAATCTGACAAGGTGAATATATTTTTTTATAAGGTAGTTTTGGTCAAACACCACCTAGTATGATATGAAGAACTCAGGTTTAGCTCTGTTGCAATTTTTTTAGAAATAAACCCATGTGGGATGCTTTTATATTAGAAAGAGGATGCTCTGTCAATTTTTCCATCCATAATTAATATTACAAAAAGCATATCGCCCAATCAGTGACTAGCGGCTCGCTTTGGTTTCCATGTGATCGGTGGCTCAATTCTGGCCATCTCACAACCATAAAAGTGGCCTTCAAGATTTTCTTAACATTTTTTTAAATATAAGATATTTTTTACTTACAAAAATTTAATTTCCTTTTGTAAAACAATCAAACTAAAGTTTTTTATTTAAAAAAATTAAAGTCTATATGTCATGATTAACTATTGTAGGTGCTCAATCACTGCTTATAAATCCCCTGGAGAATAGAAATCTTACAAGCAATTTAAGATGTCATAAAACATTTGCAAACTCAAACACCAAATTGAACTCTATGATTTACCCAGTACTCGATCTCTATCTACAAATTGATATAGTTATAGAACTCTGTAATTCTTCTATGGTTTCTCTCACGAACGACCTCATTTGATCTATTAGAACTTCAATAACATTATTAATATACTCACTTGCACACTAATGAACTCACTAACTCTTGACGGACAAGATGATGAAAAGATTAAAATAGGTGAAGTTAGGGATGAAATTAGAATTATAAGTTAGGTTAGAATAAATGGTTCAATTGAAAACTTTTAGAAATACCATTAAAAAAGTAATACAATAAAAGAAATAAAGTGAGTAGAAGTATAAGAAAGAAAAATAAATAAATTTTTAAAATTTCATGCTTCCAATAATTTTGGAAATTTAACGTGCATTTAAGCTTTTCATATGTTGCAATTAAACAAAAGAGACTTAAACAAGGTAACGAGTTATATACGAATTATAAATAAATGATAATTATATGCAAAGGATAAACTTTGTCTTGGGTTTTCTAAATAATATATAACAATAAACTAGATTAAAAGTTTTTAAGTAGCATATGAATTACATACTGCGTAGCTACCCAGTCAAACGTGAGTTTTTTCATTAAATATATTTCATTCAACTAACTATAAATTTTAAAAGAAAAATAATATAATATTAAATTATAATTTTCTTCAAATTAAATATTTTGAAAAAAATTACTAGAGACCAAAAGCTAATTTAATGATACAAAAATGGCTCACTTAAGAATTAATTATGGACAATATACACCACTTAGTTTTTTACAAGAGACTGGTCATGACTCATGATATTATAAACTTATATGAGCAAAATTATCGTAAGTTGAGAAAACGGCTTAGCTTTCAATGCTTAACATGTGAGAAAGTGTTCTCTCATCCATAAAAAATTAATATGCATTTATGAAAATAATGCCTGAGACCTTCAAAAAATCGTGGGGGCCGAATTGATAAGGGCTGGTTTGGTTATACAAAATTAAATTATCTCATCTCATTTTATATAATTATTATAATTTTTTCAAATTCTAATACAAAATATAACAAACAATTCAAATTTTTTAAATTTCAAAATAAAAATAATATTATAACAATATTTTATTCAACTCTTAATAAAATATATAATCTCATCCCATCTCATCTGAACTGCATAACCAAACTCACAATGACTTGAAATTTTTATTCAATTTGAAAGCAAACTCGTTTCAAAGTATTGTTATTCAAATATGCCAATTCGTAACTTTTATAAAAAAACTCAAAAAGAAATACTTGCATTAAAGTAAATCTTGTTATATGCATCATATATATAGTAGTGAGTTTCACTTTTATGATTGTAGATGCATTAATTTACGATTCTCTGTTTTGGATGATATATCTATATATATAAAGTCAAGAATTAATTGGTCCAATCCCATTATTTACTTAATAAGCCAGGATGTTATGTTTTGGTTTGCCTTCTGTAAGATTTATATGTATTTACTTATACGCATATGAGTAGTATATATACACTGATCAAGACACGTGAATTATTACTTAATTACATCATTTTATTAAGACACAAGTTGCTAACTTAAATGCCTTCTTGACAATTTGAGTATTTTTAGAATATGGATTTGAAGGGAAGGTATCCATCAAAACTGATGTCTACAGCTATGGCATAACATTGTTGGAGATGATCGCGAGGAAGAAACCCACCGACGACATGTTTGCAGGAGACTTTACTTTGAGGCAGTTGGTAAATGCATCCATTCTTGATAGAATGATGGAAGTTGTGGATGAAGGTTTACTAAGAATAGAAGATGGAAGAGACACCATTGCCTTACAAAGTATTCTTTCATCAATCTTTGACTTAGGCTTGAGGTGTTCTGAAGAATTACCAAATACAAGAATGGATATCAAAGACGTGCTTGTCAAGCTTAATAAAATCAAGTCGACTTTCTTTGAGAACAGGAACAGGGTTACTAGACATACTTGACCTTAATTTGTTTCGCATGTTTTATGTCTTTTTAATATCATGAAGTACTTATGAGAGGTGTGTAACATGTTTGTGTCAATATTCAGGCTTAAAAAAATGATTTGAGACTCTACTCTTCTTCCATCTCCGTACACTTTTTATTGAGCTCATTTCCTTAATTATTACCCTATGTAAATCCTGGCCAGAAGGTGCACAACAAGCATTCTTCTGTTACTCTTAATTACCAACATTCATTTGCTTGTGAAACTTCTTTAACCAGGAGAACTGTCTTCAGATGGGTTGAAACTTGAAAGCGGTAATCTTTATGCTACCTTCTACTTCTTGTTTAATTCTAAAATTCTCAATGAACCAAACAAAGAAAAGGAATTGAATTCGAAAAGAGTTTCAGAGAAGATAGCAGAGGAAATGAACTCTGTTCTTTGAAATCAACTGTATAAACTCTGTTAGGACTTGGGAGGTTATCGGTTTAGCTCTTGTACACTAAAAAACTCTGTTCTTTGAAATCAACTTTATAAATTGTGGCATTTGTTAACAAGAAGTGTTTCCTCACATC
Organism: Juglans regia; assembly: GCF_001411555.2. Classification (NCBI taxonomy): domain Eukaryota; kingdom Viridiplantae; phylum Streptophyta; class Magnoliopsida; order Fagales; family Juglandaceae; genus Juglans; species Juglans regia. The sequence continues at coordinate 4,363,132 of NC_049907.1, forward strand.
TCTCCCACTGTCCCCATTTTCTTTTAAATGTTAAAAGAACAAAGAGAGAAAAATATAAAGCACACTGCACAAACAATGCAGAGAAAATTCACTTCTACTAGTTTGAGAATGAAAACTAATTCATGTGATTACCTAACACTAGCCTAATCCCCAATTAATAGTTTCTTACCAATTCATTTAAAGCAATGGGTTTGTCCTCGATCCCATGCAAGATTGACACTTCCTTTTGAACACATTTTTTCATATCTAATCTACATACTGTTGGGGAAATCTGTGGACTGCTCGGGCTTGGCATGGACTTCAGCACATACAACCTGCTGGGTTTTGGCATGTAGAGATCATTCAAGGTTATTTCTTACTGCTCCATCTAATTGATTTTGAGGTGGTGGTGTATGAAGGGATAATCAGAGAAAAACCATCCAGCAAGGAAGAAGCGCGGGAGTTTCTCAAAGGTTTGCTTAATGCGCTTCACTCTCACCATTTCTCATTCAAAATTTGAGCTGGATTTGATGGTCACATCCCTGTGGGTTGCAGGATATTCTGGCGGTGAAGCAGAGGTTGAAGGATCTGTTCTTGTAACCAATCTTAAGACTGGAAAAAGAAGAGGTGGATGGGACAGAGTCGAGGTAATGGTTTTTGGCACTTTTATTTGTATGTGCTCTTTCTGATGAGTGAATATTACATGATTTTAAGCCCACCTAATCTCAGGACATGTTAAAAATGTATTTATCTACATATGAAAGGGGTATTGCTGCTGTTTAACATCATATCTCCTTTTACTCTGTTTCTGTCGGATCCACCTGGGTCTTTGTTATTGTAATAAATTCCGATAATGTTTTGCATATGGAGATCTAAATTTTAGCATGTCCATTCACTTCCCTTTAGAAGTAACCATGTAAATTAGCTTTGGAAAATTAATATTTTTCTGCATGGTGATATACATTTATTTTTATAACATACCAGATGAGGTCATTGATAGCCTGGTAAAATTCTTAAGATCCATATTCTCTTTGCTATTTGATATTTTTTGCCAGGAATCTTTCTTTTCAAATACTGTTTATTAACTTCTTCCTTGACTTCTTCGTTGACGAACGAGCTGCCCTCAGATCAACGAGGGATTTACACTCAATGTTGCTGGAGGTTTGATGCTGGAACATCCAATGACATTGCCTTTTGTGGAAGCAGTGGTCAGCAGAGCTTCCTGTCTCTCTCTCTCTCTCTCTCTCTCTCTCTCTCTCTCTATTAGTCTCTCACATACACACATGCCCACACTTTGGAGGAGCTAGTTTTAGGCACCACACTATTGTGGATGGCACCCAGACTATTCAAGTCTTTCTGACACTGAAGCCACTCCAAAGAACTCGCCTAACTAGTGATCCACATCCCCAGTCAAAACCTTCTTCCTTATTCTCCATCAATGATTTCTAAAATTCTGCTTTATATTTCTGGTGTTCTAACAAACGGAGTTTCTGCCACACTCTCTCTGTAAGGCATTGGCATGTTAACTCTTAACCAATGTTGTTGATTTGAACCATATTATGGTTTTGTTTGGTCTATCAAGGGGGCTGAAGTGATTTGCATTTCTTCCTGAGCCTATTATAACATGCGAAAGCTACGATACATTAAATAATTTTTCTTGTCACTTGCTAGGAGTTGTTGCCTTCCTCCAATTCCTGTGACATAAGCTCAGGTTTGATATTTGGCAGGTGGGGACAACTGATACCGTTATGGGACTTCCTAAAGCTCTCACAGAAAAATGCATACTCGAAGCCCTATAGATGTAGTGGCCATAGATTCAACCAGCATTTCAAAGTGGTCTTCAAACCCTGTTCTGATACAAAACTACAGATTGTTTGGTCATCAATTTTTAATCTAAAGTTATAGTTGAACTTTCAACTTGAACGCACAGTATGTCTTCTGTTTCGTGTTCACAAGGCTCTGGGCTAAGCCCAACTTCAGAAAATGTATGACTATCTAATCTTACTCATCAAAAAAAATATGTATGACTATATCATCCATGGGATCATGAAACGCGTGGCACCACACGCATAGGAGGAGCCAGGGATCGAGGGGCAGTTCACTTTGGTTTCCATAATGATCTCAATTTTAAGGTAAAGTTTCCATTTACATTGAGTCATATTAAATTCTAAATTTATTTTTGTAAGATCTAATTAGAAAATGATAAAAAGAAAAACATTTAACAAGGCTTTTCAATGTAACGAAATTTGTGCAACGAGAAAAGAGAATAATTAACGTTTTTGTAAGTGGATTTCTGAAACTAAATATGCTCTTTATCTTAAAAGAAATATGGATAAATTTAGTTCTTTATTTTAGAAGAACGGATTATTTTTGTAGGAATACAAAATAAAAACCCAAATAATAGGTTAAAAACATCGACATTGACGGACTAACCTAATAATTAAGAATAATGCTATGATGCTTTTAATTTGTACTACTCATTTTGCCTATTTGATATGGCACTACATAGCTTATTTAAAAAGTTTAAAAATATATATTCAATATAAGATAGCGCTCGAAATACAAAAAGATGAAGACGAAAATCTTAAATTCTCTCTACCATTTTATGCATGTATTTTTAAATTTTTTAGTAAGCCATGTAACAGTGTGTTAACATTACAAGAAATAAGGCTTTTGGTGGCCAAAATTATTTCTGGCGACTAGTATTTTGTTGCAACAAGTCAATAATTACTGTTGCAAGGCATCATTTTCGGCGGAATAAATTTTGGCCCCAAATGTCATTCTTCTCATTTGTGCATCCTTTATTTGCAACGATTAGGAATTTGTACCCTACTAGCTAGCTTGCACGCATATCTTCTCAGCTAGCAACATATCTAATTCTTTGTGGGTCAGTTCCATTACAGTAGCTTACTGTGATACTCCGTATTTTTTAGTATATTTTAATTGAAAGATTATTTTGATTAATTTAAATATTAATTCTCTTGTTTTATAATTATTGGAGTTTTCATTGGTTTATTTTTATGACTTTTTTTAAGTTGTGAAATTATTTTAATATGTTTTCTTAATATTAATTATTGTTTTGCATTTAAATTACTCTTTAATTTAAATTAGTTTGTTTGTGTGTGCTTTAAAATTATTGTGTTGTTGGTTTATTATTATTATTTTTATTTTTTAGTTAGTCACTATGTTTAAATTATTTTATTTAACTTATTGTTTTGAAATTATTTTCGTTAGATCAATTTTATGACCCAAGTTGTGAGGATTGAATCTCATTTCTTTCCCTAATTTTTTCTTTTCCCTTTTCTTTTTCCCTATTTTTCTTTTCCTTCTTATCTTTCTTTTTCTCCTTCATTTTTCCCCTGCTTCTTCCTCCCGCGCGCGACACCCTTCCCCTATCTTTCCGTCCATTTTCTCTTTAGCCCACAGCACCGACGTGTGTTGCCTGTTGCCATCACCGCCCCTCCCATTCTTCTCTCCACCGGCCATTGACCTCACCCTTTCATTTTCAGCCCCCTCTCGAGCCGCTGTGAGCCTCCACGCACGGCTTCAAGTCGCGGCACCCTTTGAGCTGTCGCGCCACCATTGGTCACCATCTCTTCACCACATCCCCAGTGACCCCCAGCTCCCTAACCCACCCATCCTCAGTTTTGATCCGCCACCAGTGAAACCCATCCATCCCCATTTCCGATTTAAGCTTTTTGGCCTCCAACCGCTGCCTACGCTGCCACCCACAGCCAACTATCGCCACCATTAGTTTCACCAACACCCCTAAGTCCTTCCCAAGTAATCTCAAGTCTTCGTTTGTCCCCTTTCAAAAAGTTTGATTTTTGAGACCCACGACCATTGTCAAAAATACACTGTTTCGTTGCTGTGCTCCACTTCTAGCATCTTCGTGATCCTTCGAAAAGTATATTATAGCGTTGTAAGTTTTTTCCCAAAGAATTTTGAGATTTAAATGTATTTTTACGCTAACTCATTTACTGTGAATTGGTTGATTATGCCGGACTGAATCTGAAGAGTAAGGGGGTCGATTGGATTGGATGATGGAATTGTTTGTGTGATTGGTTTATGCTGAGATTTGTTGGTTGTTTCGGGTTTAAATATTGGTGTTTTGAGTTTGACCTTGGTTATGGTGGATATTGATGATTTTAGAAAGTGATGATATATTTTGTGATTGTGAGGGTTTTAAGCTTTGAGGAATTAAAATAGGTTATTTTAGAAGTTTAGGTTTAAATATCAAAATACGTGATTGATGGGAAACTTACAGAAACTACATGATTATTTTATAGGTGACGATTTATAGTCGACTATACATTTTTTATTAAAATTCTAAAAAGCTAAGAAGTCCAGGTAAGCTGGATTCCTATGCTAGACTTTGTATAAAAAGAAAATAAACGAGATTGATTTTGAAAATACGCATGTTTGTTTTGAAAATATTCATAGTGATTTATATTCTGCTTGGCTTTCCGCAGAATGCATAACCCTACCAAGGGGTTAAACATGGAATCATGTTTTGATATAATGTTTCAGTTATGCTATGCCAAGAAAATTTTGAATAAGAATATTTTTGAACTTTCGCTTTGATATTTTTTATAACATCTTCTGACTCTATATTCTGAAAATAAAAAGCGTTTTGTTCCACATTCTGAAATCTGTAAATGCTCATGTTTGCATAATAGTATATGTTCTCTGCTTACTGAGTTATTGATAACTTACCCCATTTATCTTCAAATATTTTTAGATGATTTTAGATTTTTCAGCTGAGGATCAAGACTATGAAGCAGTTGGGTAAGATGACTTAAGAATAGTGGGTTAAGAATAGAAAGTTTTCGATGAGTATTAGTGAATTTTGTTAATTATATTATTGAAATGTGAGTTTAAGTGACATGTAAAGAAGTTGGTATTTTTTTTGGGTTACTGTATTGAGGATTTGATATATGAGTATGTGTGGTTAATTAAATTTGAAGTGTTTACGTCTGATTTGGAGCTTTTGGAAGTATATTAGCAGTGTTAGAGTTGATTATTAGATAACATGAGTTAACTCTCCGGACCCTCGGGGACAGGGTGTTACAGTTGGTATCAGAGTTAAGGTTTGAGATTCTGCAGACAATAAACATTTGAGTTTTAGATATCCGTGGGTTTAGGAAGAAACTTTAGATTTGAGGTGTAGATTTGTAAAGAATAAGAGCTGATTATGTGGATATTTAAGGTTTTAAGTTTTGCAGACTTTATGATTGAGTTTTGAGATTTTGAGGTTTAGGGATTTTAGATCCGACAAGCATACTTTGTGGACTATAAGAGATAATCTTTATAAGATTTAAGGTTTAGATTTTTGTGGTTTAGATTCTAAGGATGTACAGGATTTAGAGCGATGTCGGGTTTACAATTATAGATGGTAGGAAAGACTATATGAGTTGGTTAAAGATATGACTAAGAATGGGTAAAACCATATGTCCAGTAGGTGCGGTACCAGAAAAGTTTAGAGGTTTAATTTGAAATTATTTTTTATTTAAATTGAATTTATTTCATTTTATTTGATTTTATTTTATTTGGATTGAAATTATGTTATTTTATTTATTAAATTTATTTTATTTTATTTTATTTTGTTTTATTTTATTTTGTTCATTTTGTCTGAAGTTGAAAAGTGAGTTAAGGGTTAAGTTATGGCAGGAAGATGTATGATTGAGAATGCCATTGTTAGGTATAAATATTTAGTGTAGTAGGCTTGAACTTTTATCGACTTGGTTTGCTTTTATAAAATCGAGGTTTGAAAGGAACGGCATGGTCGGGGTGATCTCTTTGGAGAGTAGGATAATTGAGGTTTTAGATTTCGTGAAAATATGACATGAGGCTTTAGAATAAGGGGTTCTAAGTTCAACAAACTTTAAGGATAGATTTACGAGAATTTCACCAAAGGTTTAAGGTTTTGTAGATTGTAGGAAATAATTTGTTATCATTTAATGTTTTAGATTTTGAAAGCTTCGGGAGTCGATTGTTTATTTATTGGATATACGTTCATCGATCTTATAGATTCTGGAAAATGATTCTTATATTTTAAGATTTTAAAATTGCAGATTTGAAGGACTGATTTGTAAGAAGATTTCACTTTTTAATTCTATAGGCTTGGTGTGCTAGCTTGATTTATTTTGGAGACTGATTAGTCTGTGACCATTAAAATGGTGTTGATTAGAGTTGAGTTATTGATATAGTAATTTTCAAGGGGATTATTTCTTTGGGGATTGAATGTATTGATCTAGTTTGGATAATGATTGTTATTAGTTCGAGGTTATAGTGGCAGGTTTTAGGATTGATCCATATTAAGTTTAAGGATAATAGATGGTGCAGATTTAGGAAATGATTCTTATTGATTTTTAGGGAATAGGTCCGGATGATGGAATGGTAGGATGGATCACTTGTATGTTGGGGGAGTATTTGTTCTGACTAAGGATGCACTAGATCGATGCATAATAGCTGTCAGTGTATGGAGTTGGAGGGTACAGATCCTTGTTCCAATTTGGCTTGGAAGAAGTGGTTTTGGTAGGTGTTAATTTATGAGGGCATAATTTTAAGTGGCAAATTATAAGACTGTGCAGCTTAAGCGTGTTATTTTGTGTTAGTTGGGGGCTTCAAATTTATGCCCATTTTGAGGAATACGTGGTGACTTGAAATTTTGAGGAGACACTAATAATTGGAGATTAATCATTTGGATGTGCAAATTTTGTTTATTGACGGTTAACTTTGGAAGTGGCTTTTAGGTTACCAAAGGTAGAATACAATGAACATTTGAAAGATAAAGCAAAGGAGTCGATTGAGGTTAGCACAGTTTATGGTGTGAAAATAATAATTATTGGAATTTATTGGGTGTTGTATTAAGGTTCTTGTGGAAATAGAGATTTCGGATTACATGACCGCCCTAGGAGTACTAGACGTGATGTTCCACTTGGAGACTCGTGCGAGTATGATGGAAATCGCCTATAGGAGTAGACATGTGAGAGCAGTATCCATGTTGTTGGGCGTCGGTGAAGGTATGTTTCTCTCAAATGTGTTCTGAGTTGTATTTTGTATACTGCTTTGGCATTAATGTTTGACTTGACAAATTTCGAGGATGAAATTTTATTTAAGGGGGGAGGATGTGATACCCCGTATTTTTTAGTGTATTTTAATTGAAGGAATGTTTTAATTAATTTAAATATTGGTTCTCTTGTTTTAAAATTATTAGAGTTCTCATTGGTTTATTTTTATGATTTGTTTTAAGTTATGAAATTATTTTGACATACTTTCTTAATATTAATTATTGTTTTGCATTTAAATTGCTCTTTAATTTAAATTAGTTTGTTTGTGTGTGCTTTAAAATTATTGTGTTGTTGGTTTATTATTATTATTATTATTATTATTTAGTTAGTCACTACGTTTAAATTATTTTATTTAACTTATTGTTTTGAAATAATTTTCGTTGGATCAATTTTGTGACCCAAGTTGTGAGGATTGGACCTCATTTTTTCCTTTCTCTTTTTCTTTTTCCCTATTTTTCTTTTCCTTCCCTTTCTTTTTCTCCTTCATTTTTCCCCTGCTTCTTCCTCCCGCGCGCGACACCCCTCCCCTATCTTTCCGTCCATTTTCTCTTCATCCCACAACGCCGACGTGCACTACCCGTTGCAGTCACCGCCCCTCCCATTCTGCTCCCCACCAGCCGGTGACCTCACCCCTCCGTTTTTAGCCCCTCTCGCGCCGATGTGAGCCTCCACGCACGGCTTCAAGCCGCAGCACCCTTTGAGCTCGCGCACCGCCATGACGCCACCATTGGTCACCATCTCTTCACCACATCACCGGGGACCCCCCCAGCTCCCTAACCCACCCATCCTCAGTTCCGATCCACCACCAGTGAAGCCCGTCCATCCTCATTTCCGATTTGAGCTTTTTGGCCTCCAACCGCCACCCACGCCGCCACCCACAGCCAACTATCGCCACCATTAGTTTCACCAACACCCCTAAGTCCTTTCCTAATAATCTCAAGTCTTCGTTTGTCCCCTTTTAAAAATTTTGATTTTTGAAACCCACAGCCATTGTCCAAAATATACTATTTCGTTGTTGTGCTATCACTTCTAGCATTTCCGTGATCCTTCAAAAATTATATTATAGCATTGTAAGTATTTTCTCAAAGAACTTTGAAATTTAAATGTATTTTTGCGCTAACTCATTTACAGTGAATTGGTTGGTTCTACTGGACTGAGTCCGAGGAGTAAGGGGGTCGGTTGGATTGGATGATGGAGTTGTTAGTGTTATTGGTTTATGCTGAGATTTGTTGGTTGTTTTGGGTTTAAATATTGGTGTTTTGAATTTGACGTTAGTTATGGTAGATATTGATGATTTTAGAAAGTGATGATATATTTTGGGATTGTGAGGGTTTTAGGTTTTGAGGAATTAAGATAGGTTATTTTAGAAGCTTAGGCTTAAATATCAAGATACGTGATTGATTAGAAACTTACGAAAACTACGTGATTATTTTTATAGGTGACGATTTAAAGTCGACTCGACATTTTTTAGAAAAATTCTGGAAAGATAAGAAGTCCAGGTAAGTGAGATTCATATGCTAAACTTTGCATAAAAAGAAAATGAAACGAGATTGATTTTGAAAATATGCATGTTTGTTTTGAAAAGAAATTTGAAAACAACCTCAAATATGTGTTCTGCATATGCATGAAATTCTGTATAAGATTAAGGTATTTTTCTGGCATGACTGGTGTAGACATGAGCTTGTTTTTAGGCATTCTATTATTAAACTTAGAAATATATGAACGAATATGAAAATTGATAATTTTTGCATGTAATGTGAAGATATTCTGAATCTGTTTTTAGAAAATGTGAAATTATCTGAATTTGTTTAGTGCTTTGTCTTGGAATGATTTGGAATCTGAAAAACCTTTGGCATGACGTTCTGATTTTGTTCTAACTCTGACTCTGATTTTGATTTGATTCTATTTTGCTCTGATATGTGGCCATGTCACGGGATACAATGGTGACCTCTGGCCCTGTCACGGGATACAATAGTGACATCTGGCCTTGTCACAGGATACAATAGTGACCTATGGCTCTACCATGGGATATAATAATGGTTTTCTGTTCTGAGTGCAATTTCTTTGATATTCATGGTGATTTATGTTCTGTTTGGCTTTCCGCAGAATGCACAACCCTACCACGGGGGTTAAACATGGAATTCTGTTTTAATATAATGTTTCAGTTTTGCTGTGCCAAGGAAATTTTGAATAAGAATATTTTTAAACTTTTGCTCTGATATTTTTGATAACATGTTCTTACTCTGCATTCTGAAAATAAAAAGTATTTTGTTCAGTATTCTGAAATCTGTAAACGCTCATGTTTGCATACTAGTATATGTTCTCTGCTTAATGAGTTGTTGATAACTCACCCCTTTATCTTCACAATATTTTCAGATGATTTTAGATTTTGCAGCTAAGGTTCAAGACTATGAAACAATTGGGTGAGATGACTTAAGAATAGTGGGTTAAGAATAGAAAGTTTCGATGAGTATTAGTGAATTTTGTTAATTATATTGTTGAAATGTGAGTTTAAGCGACATTTAGAGAAGTTGATATTTTTTTGGGTTACTGTATTGAGGATTTGATATATGAGTATGTGTGATTAATTAAATTTGAAGTGTTTACGTTTGATTTAGAGCTTTTGGAAGTATATTAGCAGTGCTGGAATTGATTATCATGTAACATGAGTTAACTCCCTGGACCTTCAGGAACGGAGCGTTACACTTACAATCCCCGAAAATGAATCATTTTCCTGTTCCACTTTCTCCTCTTCTACACCGAGAAACTTAGGCTTGTTTATCCGATTGGTATTAAGAGTCCGCATGAGCATTTTCTCAATCAATTTGAGACAATTTATTATTTTAGATGACTAGTTTGGTTATCATAGGCTTGAATCCCCTTGATTCTATCCTCTCTGAACATTTCAATTAATGTTTAATAGTTTGACATGACTTGTACACTGTTTGCAACTTTGCTGTCTATATGCCTTTCTTGGCTAATCTTAAACGTATTAAAAAGTCCTTAATTAAAAGCAATTTGGTTTTGCTAAGGCAAGAAGAAATTAGTTTTTGAAGATTTTATATTCACTAAATTCTCATGTTGTTGACATCACATATATTTTAGGAGTAAACAGAGGGAATTGAAGCCTTTTGACGTAGATAAGGATCAATATGTAACGTAGATCAAAATAAGTAATCATATCAGAGCATTGGCAATGGCTGCCAAGTCCAAATTTTAGCTAAAAGTACAAGTTTTGACTATAACTTTAACTTTTGGCTAGGTAAATTTACATTGGACTAGCCATCTTAAAGTCAAATTAATAATATTATATTATATATTTTAATAATATTTTACATTTTTTTTTATATTTTACAAATACACTTCATATATTAATTAATAATTTACATTTTACTTAAAATTATTGTTTCCCAACTATTTATTTCCTCAACCTAATATTAACATTTCATACTAATATTAACCGAATTTTTTTAACCACATCCATTATAATATCACTTCCAATAAAATTGCAAGTGTAATCAAATCTCACAATGAATCATGCGGACATCAAAATTGAGAGAGAGAGAGAGAGAGACCTGATGAACAAAAGCATTCAAAATTTAGCAACACAGTCCCATAAATAGTCCACCAACACAGTCTCATATCCATATCCATAATATTAGACATCGAATTTGCCGCAAGGTCAACAACTCAATTAGCATGAACATGTACTCCTGATGACTCGATTAAACAAAAAACAAGCAAGAACAATTGCTATCAATATACAATAATTTCAATACTAACTAACCTATATACGTCAAATAAGTCTAGTTCAACTAATCAATCTATTGGAAGAAAAACATCTCGATTACTTGCAAGCACTTTATCCACAAGTAAACCACATATCAGCTTCCCTTCTTATTTTCTAATTCAAGTCCACATTGCTGGCACAAGTCAAAAGAAGCTACAAACAACCTGACAACTTGATTCCAGCCACATAAAAGTTACCAAAACTGTCCACAAATTACCAACAAAGATAATATCCACAGTCCACAAATTTAGTTGCTACCCAGCCACATATTTATCCAGCCCACATGTGGCTAGGCAGCCACTAATTCTCAAAAAAATTAGTTCTATAAATATTACAAGTTAGATATCTACATAGTAAGGTGTCGAAGGAGAGTTAGATCTACCTCCGGAATGGGACTTCGAATCCTCAAAAATTGCTAGTTGAATATTATGGAAATATTCTTGTTGCATGGCATTCATGCCACGTAGATCTAGCATCATCATTTTGCCTTCAAATTTCTTCTTCTCTAGTTCAAACTTCTTCTTCTTTAGTTCAAATATTTTCTCACTTTTTTTGTCTGCCTTGAGTTGAGCATTTCTCCGCTCTTCCATGGTCGTGGCTCTATCCTCGGTCATTTTAGTTAAGGAAATGCTGATCTTAGACTCTTTGCCTTCCATCGACTTCCGCTTCCTCTCCCTTTCTTTCTCAATTTTTTTGCCTAGAGGTCTCTTAGCAAAGACCTCTATGTTCTCCTCCACTGTGTCAAGAGCAGCTTCACTTTGTGGCCTTCTCCTCGTCCCAAGGGTGGAGATGTGTTGTTGCCATTTCTGTTGGTGTCTCAGAAGACACCAACAGTGCTCCATTGTGAAGTTACTCTTCTCTATCTCTTTATATATAATTTTTGCCTTCTCAATCTACAAATACATAGGAATATTGTTAGTTCATAAATCAATCCTACATGTTTGTGAAAATTAAAGGAAAATGTTACATACCTTATCTTGCTCTGTTGCACCACTCGGATGCAATGACTCTACTTGTGCTAAAAATGCACAAAACTTATTTGTGCATTTCTGAATCGAGGACCACCGATTCATCAAAGAAACTACAGAACGGTTCACATTGTTCTGTTTTTTATATTCATGATAAAATTCTGAAATTCTTTCTCACATTTGAGTGGACTTTTGATCAGTACCCTTTATTGCATCGATACTAATGTTGAGCCAAGCTGAGACGAGGAGATTATCCTCCTCTGCAGGGAAAGATGTACCCCTTTGAACTTTTTTTGGAGGTTGCCTCTTTTCACCGTCATTGAATGTTGCTTGGAGCACAACATTAGAATGTTGCGTTGGGGTGCTATTACAACCCTCTCCTCCACTTTGTAATAGAGTGGTGAAGAAGGGATCATCATCAATTTATGTGCCCATCCTTGAAAAATATTACATTTTCAAGGAGTTAGAAAAGTTTAGAAATTTGAAAGTCCCACAAAACAACAAATATTACATCATCAATTTGTTGGATAAGCTGGTTTGCAAAGAAATATGTAGAAAAAGATGCAGAAAAACAGAAACACAAATCAACTTCTTGTTCTGTTTTGCAAAGAAAAACAGCAACTTTGCAAAACAGAACAATGCAAAACAGCAACAAAAATAAGCCTCTTGTTCTGTTTTGCAAAGAAAAACAGCAACTACAGAACAATGCAAAACAGCAACAAAAATAAGCCTCTTGTTCTGTTTTGCAAAGAAGAACAGTAAACACATTTTATTGCTCATCTGTTTTGCAAAGAACAGCAAAGAAAACTCTGTTTTTGGTTGTGGAGACAGAAAAGTGTCTTAACGATGATAATCAATAATATATGTGGTGTTTTCCGGAATCAAATGGCATTGAAAGAAACCATCAATCGGGATAGCCACAAACGTTATATGTAGCGTCCAAGCCATTACCCACAAACATATACTACTACATAGACACATAAATACACCCAAAAGCATGCTTACATGAAAGGAGAGAGAAAACAATAACAGCAAAGTGATAGAAAACCAAGTACTGTATAGCAAACAAAAAAATATATTTACTGCATGTAAGCATTGGGATCATACACATCCACATATATATTCATGAGCATGAGATATGTATCTTATGTTATTTACAGAAAAATAACATAACTTGGGTTAAATTTTATTGCATAGCAAAGTGGGAGATTGCTTCAATATACAAAAACAATAATATGAGAGCAAAGCTAGTTGGTTCCCCAGGATTAATAATATGAGAGCACCCAAGTAACTTAAATTAAGAGCAAAAATTACATAAGCACTTGACTATATAATAATTGTTGGCTTGATATGTTATGTGATTGTTTATTGGATATTGTGGGTAAGTTCTATTTAAAGCTTTATGGAGGTTCTATTTTTTAAAATAGATTTAAAAGACATACATTAACTTCCAATAATCCTGTTTGTATATTCTAAAGGCCATTACAATCAAAATTTTTATAAGTTCTTAAACCTATATTATCCTTATGGTGTCAGTTTTTTCTTAAGTTTGTTGGCTATTATGAATCTTTGATATGATTGCATATGACATTGGTTTGCTAGTTTTGGCAGTTTCTGGTTCATCTAACTGCAAAAGGCTCAGGAGTGGAGGTCTAAGTTGACTTTTGTTGGGACTTTTGATATGTTTTTGCTCATTGTTGGCATTTTTACCCATGCATCAGGTGGTTTTTGGAACAGCAGGTGCCAGGGAGAACAAGGCAACATTGAATGTGGCTGCTCAAATTGGCCTTTCAGACACAGAATGACCCAAGTTCTCAAAAACCATTATCGGTTTCATATGAAGTTCCAAGAAAGTTCTAACCCTCAATCAGGATTAATAATATGAGAGCACCCAAGTAACTTGAATTGGACATTAGCCTTTTGTTAAGAGAAGATGACTGCATTTAGTCTAATAATATGACCCAAGTTCTCAAAAACCATTATATGACCCAAGATGACTGCACCCAAGTAATAACATGACCCAAGTTCTCAAAAACCATTATCTATTTTAATTTCACTTAAAAATAGATGATTGCATTTAGTCTAAGACATGGAGTGTTTTGACGTCATAATATTTCTAAGAAGGATTAGACTGGCAAGAATAAATCTCAAGTTAAATATAGAGATCCAATTTCCATGAATGTCTGGATAAAACCAAAGGTGTAGTAAATGTAGTAAAATCTCACTTCATGTGTCTTATCTTTTTCACTCTTGGGTAAGCTGTGTTTCATATATTAACACCGAAAGTCCTACAGTCAATCTCTGTCTTGATAAGGCAATCTCTCACTTCATGTGACTTCCTAATTGCTAATTAAACTTGAGCCAATAGGTCCAAATCAAAACCCTTAATTAAAACAAAAACAATACAAAACCAAGTATTGTATAGCAAACAGAAAAAAAAAAAAAGAACCGAAAAAAAAAATACAAGCTCATGGGGTGTTGGCTGGCTGGACGCGATAATAAACAACCTCAGAAAAATCAGCAACACAAACTTCAGAAAAATCAACAACACTAATTGCACAAACTTCAGAAAAATCAGCAACTGTGTATAACTAGCTTACCCAAACAAATTCATACCCATTTCATAAATTCACAAATTCATACTCAAATTAATCAATACAAAGCTTACCCAAATAAAGTTTCAATAGTTTTACCAACCCAAACCGAGAGAGAGTGTTGCTGCGTTGTTGAGCCAAGCCGATAGAGAGAGACGAAATTGCACAACCGTGAAGATCGACCCAGGAACGAAGATAAAATCGATTGAGAAAGAGAGAAGAGGGACAGAGCGAGGGAGAGAAGAGGGAGAAGGGTTTCAGAAAAGAAAAATGGTGGACGGAGAGAAGAGGGAGAGACAAGCGACGGAGCGAGGGAGAGAAGAGGAAGAAGGGTTTCAGAAAAAAAAATCGTGAACTGAGAGAAGAGGGAGAGACGAGCGAGGGAGAGAAGAGGAAGAAAGGTTTCAGAAAAAAAAATGGTGGACTGAGAGAAGAGGGAAAGACGAACTACGGAGCGAGGGAGAGAAGAGGGGCGAGGCAGAAAAAAAAATTGCGAGAGAAAGAGGGAAAGACGAGAGATGAGAGACGAGGGAAATGGAAAACGAGGGAAAAAGAGAGGGGCAGTTGGGTGGATAGTGATAAAATATTCATTTGATCTTACTACAGGAGCTCGCCAACAATGGCGAGAGACTTAAAATTACTGTAGCATAAATTAGAAAATTATGCCTTTGCTGAGTCCAATGCCAGGGATTTTATCCCAAACTCTGATGCAAATTAGAGTTGGACTTGGCAATGGCTAGTCCATTGCCAGTGCCCTCAAACCAAACCTTCTGATCACTTAAGTCTTGAAAGAATCCAACAAATGATGAATGTTACGAACTTAGTCGATATGGTGATGCATGAGAGCACGTAAACTTCTAAAGGTGTTGCTTCTTCGAGATTTATATTTATATATTTTTACTTAAAAGTGGGGATAAATAAACATATGGATAGAGTGAGTTTTGCATATTTATTATTGTTAGTCATGTGAGTCTCACAAGGAACATTAAATAATCAATAAATATGGTGAACCAATTTTATATATGTTTTGATGATCTTGTTCTTTTACTCTAATCATGTTGTGAAAGTCACCAAAAATTCATTTAGATTCTAGCTAGCTCGCCTGTAGAACAATGTTAATGACTTTCACTACAACAAATTTTAGTTTTAGGGACGAACTAAATTTCGTCCCTAAAAGTAATTATTGGAGATGTCTCAAAAAATGGATGACTTTAAAAAAATGTTCGAACGGCTAAATATCCATTCAAACTATATCTTCTTTGATGAATTAGGTCGTTCTAAAAATTCAAACTCATTCGAATGGCAAAAAATCCGTTCGAACATAGAATTAATGTTTGTTTGAATGATTTATAATTTGTTTGAATGGTAATCTTGGCGGGGAAGTAATTTATTTTGCAGGAGAAAGCTCAAATACGTTCGAACCTCAACTGGTTTGTTCAAACGGGAAAGATTTGGTGGGAAAATTTGGTAGGAAGGTCGCAAGATTGTTCGAACTACACATATTGCGTTCGAACACAACATTTATGCATTCGAACGAATCATTTGGTGGGAAATTAAATTAAAATTGGCTGGAATTTTTTTAAACCTTATTCGAACGGAATATAAAATATTTACGAATTCATAAATAAATTTTATGTAATTAATGTAAAAATATTTTAGTCATTTATTTTATGTTAAATAAGATTTTTAGTTAAATAAATATTACTTATAGTGCCATTTTTTATATTATCGTGAACATTAAGTAAAATGAAAAATAAAAAAACATAATTAACAATAAACAAGCTTTCAAACACTACAAATAAAAACCATAAATTAATTGCATCCCAAAAATATAATGTATGGCGGGAATATAATGTATGACTATTTGAATATTTAAATTAATGATACAAAATAAAAATAGTCATGATTGTCCATACAAAAAAGCTCATTTAATGCAAATAAAAGATATGCACTACTGGGCCAAATTGTGTAGCACTGCCTCAACTCCAGCAAGACGTGTCTCAATATTAGTCACTCGAGACATGAGCTTCAACTCAGTCTCTGCGAGGGTGACCCAGACTGCATCAATGATCTCTGATGTCTATGCGTGTATCTCTGCATACACGATATCTGCAATCTCCTCACGAGTAGCAATACGTGATGCACTATGTGTAGATGCCTCATTAGACACGCCCTGTGCACCTCCCTGAGTGTCGACCGCCTCTGTAGTAGGTGAACAAATACGAAATCTGGAATGTCCGGTGCTACGAGACAAGGTCATCAAGTTGATCGGTACAATCGACTCCTGAACACGCTCAAAAGCATCTGTCCTGACTCCTTTCGCTAAAAGTAATGGTGTGAGCAGGACTCCAAATGGCTATATGTCTGTCATAAAATATTTTTGATAAGTAAAAGTAATATATATATATATCAAAAGGAATAACCAAATATACTAAATAAAATAAAACTCTACCTGTAGTAGTATAGGTGGCCTCTGAAATTATCCTAGTGAATATATATCTCACTAGGTCGATAGGCACCCCACGAGCGACCCATAACATAAATCGTGCCCGGTCCATGCTCACCTCAGTCTTGTGTAGTCACTGTTTAATGTTGTTGGCTATTATAATGTTCGTAATCTTGAAAAAACTAGATAAGTCCACCTGTTTGATGCTCTTGCTCCTTTCATAGGAATGAGCATATGGACCCACAACCAACTGACGAACCTCATGATTAGCGAGGTCATCGATCTCATCAGACATCATAGTATCTCATCAAGATAGTTATGCCGTTTGAATGGTTTCCATAAATATTTTATCCATTCGAACGTCTTACGAATACCGTTCCAACGAGAAAAAAAAAATATTGCATTAGTTATTTTTGTATTTGTTATATAATATAGTATATATGCTTATACTACTTATATATATACTTATATATACAACTATATAATTATATACTACTATATATACTCTTAACTTATATTATACTTATTAACTTATGTATTCTTCACATAAATATTATACTTACATATACCTATACTACTCGCACGCAAGTATAAATATTATACTTATATATATTGGTACGCTTACTCGCATATATGCACCGATAGTTACATCCTTCTGGGCTAAAGTTTCCCAAAACATGAAAGACCACATAAAAAATCGTTGTCTGGTAATAAGCTACATCCCAAGAAACTAAGTATAACATGTTAATTTAAAGTTACTGTGTATTTATACTAATTGTTTATAATTTTTGAAAGGACGAGTTTGAACTTAATTTTGGCCGACGAGAGGATCGACAAACAGTTAAGGAATTGACGTCGAATGCATTCCGGAGGTACAAAGGTCGATACCATGCACACTATCAGAAGTTTAGTACTGCAACATAGGCGCGCCAAAATCCATTCCATGCAATGCCACCATTCCGAATAAGAGAAGGTTTGTGATATATTTGAAGATCCTGTTTATCAGGTAATTTCGCTATTATCTCTTTTTAGTAGTATATGATAAATGTATTAAACATATAGACATAATATTTTTTTTAGTAATGGAGTACTGTGAACAAAGCAAATAGATCAAATTTAATGATACACCATCATGCAGATTCTCGATCTTTTCATCGTTTGTCTAACAAAATGGTAAGTTATTTTAATCCCCGTTAAATATTAACATATAATACACTTTTATGATTTAAGTTCTAATATAGATTTTCTTTTTGCAGAAAGAAGAAGGTCCTGCTGACTATGATCTGACCCAATTGTATGCTAAATCACATAAAAATCGTGATGGTATTTGAACCAATCGCGAAGCAGAGGCAAATTATGTAAGTTTAAATTTCTTTAATTCCATTGTCTAATAATATTTTTGTTACTGTTGCTAACTTTATTGTTTTTGTTTTTATAGGACAAGATGATTTCTCTTAAGGAAACTTATGCGGATCCATCTGATGAATCATCTGTTGATGATACTCAGATCTTTTCTTAAGTTCTTGGATCACGTTCTGGATATTTCAGGGGTTAGGACATTGCTTGATGCCATTATCAACATCATCATCCTCTTCTCAAGCCAGATCGAATGACGACAAAACTAAGAAATTGGAGGAAACAACACTTTGAGATAGAACGATTGAGGTCCAAGGAAAGATAATTGCTAACCCAATTAGATCAAGCAGTAGATTTTGAGGTGAGATTAGAAGAGAGGTTGCAGTTGAATAACCAAAAAATGTTTAAACAGTTCCAGTCAATCTTGATGTCCCAAAACACTATGTCACCACCACAATCTTAAAATTTATTTTTTCATTACTTGTCTTTCTATTATGATCTTCCAAAATATTTGAACAATTGTGATGTTTGAATTAAAATTTGTGTGTATGAGATTTTTAATTAAATTATGTTCTATATGATTAATACCGTACGAACAGTAAATAACCTGTTTGAATGGTTAATTATCATTTATAAATCCATTCGAACAAGAATAAACCTGTTTGAACAAAACTTAACGCATTCGAACAACAACTGAGAAATACAGTCCGTACGTTCGTTCGAACAATAAAATATTTGTTCGAACAACATTTATAAGCAAAACTTCATTTAAACTAAAAGAATTTTAAAAATAAACAGTCGATTTGAACGGACATAATTTATGTTTGAACACAAGTTATTTGAAAATTTTATTTGTTCGAACCCATAAAATATGTTCAAACATTTCGTCCGTTCGAACAGGTTCAAATATGGTCATTTGTTCGAATGAAAATATCTTTTAGTTCGAATGGTAAGTGTTGGTTCGAACTGAACATTATTTTATTCGAACAACTTATTGAGATGAAATTGGTTCATCTAAAAATAAAATCCCGTTCAAACAATTTCGACTGGTTCTGCCCAATTTTGTCCTTAAAAATGATTTTATGAGACGAAAATTTTTGTCTACAAAAATCTTTTGAGATAGACTTTTTGAGATGAAATAGAGATGAAATTTTTTCATCTCATGAGATTTTTTTTTTTTTTTTGTTATTATTTCAAAAATCCAATCTCTTATAGTGATTTACGAAAATTTTAAATAGCTAGTCATTAGGTGAAAGCATAAACAATAGGCCAGTAATTGCTTGCAGTGGATAATTGCAAGTCAGGTAGATCCAGAAGTACTACTGATGATCATACTTTAGCTAATAAAAAACTATGACGCATTAATTTAAATATTTTTGAATACTCAAAAGCTTGTTGGAAGAAGTGCATGGATTAAACAAGCTGATTAGTGTGTATATATATATATATACTAGCAGTGAAGTTACGTGCGAGGCACGTTTGCCCTGCATTAGATTATTCTAAAATATAAATATCTAGTGTAGAGGAAGAGAATTTAAAGATAAGGTCTATGAAGATAATATAACTAATTCTAATTAGAAATTACTAATCAGATAGCAATAAATTTAAACAAACTATACATTTAAGCAAGTTTGGAAAGTAAATGTTTATGTTTCGAATTTATATTAGAGTTTGTTTCTGAAACGACTAAAAATTACATAATTGTTTCTTTCGTTACTGAAAGTAAAGTTTGCAGGCTATGGATTCAAAGTGGTGTGTTCTCCTCATTCATAGTATTTATGGAGAGAACATTGAAGTTTTTGTGACGTTGTTTTTAGAGTTGATCTAAATCTGCACCCAATTGTATAATCCATTTTTTGGTTGAACATAATTTTGCAATATTTTGGATATAAGGTAAATGTTCCTGCATTAAATAAATTTGGAATCTAAGCATGGTTATGAAAGATTTAGAAGCATGTTAATATAGAATAAATAAAGTATGGTGAACAAATATAAATGTAGTGTTTACATCTAATAATAATATTATTAATTTATAAAATGGGCCAGTTTATAATTTGAAAGAGTACTGGCTTATGTAAAAGATATTATTATGAGTATAGAATTTTATATTTCTAATTGACTAAATAAATGAAATATCAAAACCAGATCCATTAACATATTAAAATTAACAACTAAACAAGAAAACCATACGATCTTAGATCTGTTTTAAAAATGTTCTAACAGTAATTTGTAATATTTGTTGAATTTAGGGTATAAAAAAGAAAATTTGTGTAACTCCCTATTTGAATATCGAAGATCAAATGCTTTTAAATTTATGTAACTCCTTGTGCTTTATTTATTGTCATCGCAAAACTTAATCTGATTGGAAATTGTGTTCTTTTAAATTAAAAATATTTTAATTTTATAATATTTTTTATTCAACTGTTATGTCTCATTTCTTAAAATCCAATAATTACTTAATCCAAAACTACTTCTCTACTATTTACAAACTTTCTTACTATTATTCACAAATTTTTTTTTTCAAGCATCTTTTAGAGTACAACTTTATGCACAATATTATTTTTATTGAGTATGTACTCTATTTTATCAAATTCTTTAATTCAAATTTTAATTTTTAAAATTTTCAACATTTCAATAATTGGTTACGTATAATTATATGGGTAACACTATAAGTATTGATGTCATTTTTCAAATGGCAAACTTATTTTGTTTATTTTGGAATTATAAAAGAAGCAAAATTATAGTGTAAAATCAACTAAGACTGGTGGAACTAATTAAATAAAATATCATTAGTGAATGTTTTAAGCAATGGTATTTCATTAATTAAAATATAGTATTATTTTTAGATTAATTCGAAATTATAATTTTAGATGTGGTATCACATGTATATACATGTGGGTTGAATATAAGTTATAACAAATATCATCTTGCATTTATATGATTTATCTTAGCATATGTTTGGATGTAAATGTGAGATGAGATGGTTTTTTTATTTTTTGTTTTATTTTGAGAAGATAAATGTGGTAGATCCTCTTTTAGAATTCATATTTAAATATTTTATGAGTTAAAAACAGCTCAAAGTCCATGGAAAACAATTATTGAGCTAGTATTCAACTATCCACTATCTCTTCAAGTGTTAACATTAAATAATTGATTTAAAAGATCTTAAAATCAGAGAAGCAGATTAGATTATTTAAAACAAGTAAGATATGTGTATGATCTTCAAGCATCAACCATTAATATTCCAACAATGATAGTTGATAATTTTGAATTATTAATTCACAATACAAAACTAAAAAGTTAAAGGATCCATACTTTCAACACTCTCATAAGTAGTTAGTCGTTGAGATATTTTGTTTCCACTTTCAACGTCACGGAGCTCAACCTAAGTAAAAAATTCAACAATGTAATATTATAGTAAGGACAAAAGCAAAGTTGTAAAAAAAAATAATAATAAAAAAAAAGGAATTTACTACTATTTAATCTTTTCGAGATGAGAAATTGCAAAATATAGGAAGATATATATATATTTTTAAGTGATTTTATAGTAATTTTGTAGGAAAAAATTTTTTTTTTCTTAATTTTGCTCTCTCTTGTACGTGATTCTTCCGCACGACCGGTTCTCCTCCAGCGCAGCCCGGCGCCGCCGAGCCCCGGCCATCATCACCGCCACTACCGGCTTGTTCCCCTCACGCCGACGAGCAACCCTGGCACCACCAATGTCCCCCACGCGCAGCCGTTGCTCTCCCCCGCTGAAACAGAACCGAAATGGGTTTCTCCCATTTATCTCATATTACGCCGCCGTACACGGCTACCGAACCTCACGACCACCATCGATGAGTTCCCCTCAAGCCGACGACTGACCCAGCCACCATCGAAGTCCCCCACGCGCAGCCCTCCCTCTCCCCCGCGGAAACCGAACCGAAATGGGTTTGACCCATTTGTGTGCAGTTCTGCGGCCATAGGCAGCCACCCAGGCCACCGCACCTCCACCAATTGACACCGACGACAACCTCTGGCGAACCCAGCCACCACGAAGTTCCCTTTCCCTCTCCGTCGCACACTGCGATTTGCACCCAGAAACCCATTTTTCACGGCACTTCTCTCCCCCTCTTTGTCTTCGAATAAGAAAAAAATGAAGAAGAAAAAAAAATAGAGATGCGAAAATAAATCGAAAAAACAAAACAGAGATTGAAGAATAAAACTAAAACGAAGAAGCAACCGCACGGGAAAAATCGAAAACGAAGAAGAAATAGATTTACGTTGTTGAGGTGTAGAAAGAAAAAAACCATGCAAGAAACGGAAAAAGAAAAACAAGATGCAGAAGTTAGAGCTGAAATCAGAAGAGAATTGCATACCAACGGCGAGAAGAAATTTCAAACAGCACGGATTTTTTTTTTTCTTCCTCCAGTTGAGTCTGAAAGTTGTTATGCAGATGGTGGAAAAGCAAGAGACGTTGCATTCCATCTCTTGTATAAAGAGGCTAGATATTTTAACTGTCGCACTACGAAAATAGATCAATGTTAAGATGTTTCTAACTCAACGAAGAAGAGTAAAATCCTGATTAAAAAGCGCCTATAACCGTTACTGTTTATTACTGTTCATCGTGAACAGTAAATCTAAATCAGCCGCTTTTTTTTGTTTTTTTTCATATCTTATTACTGTTCATCGACAGTATGATGAACAGTAAAGTTTTTTTTTTTGGTCCGTGTGAATGCCAATGTGCAACGTAATACCACAATCGTGCGTAAGGAATGAGAGAGAGGAAGAAAGAAAAAATAGAAAAAATATTAATTTTTGAGTTTTAAATGATCAATAAAGAAGCTTTTTTTTTTCTTCGCATGTTTTTTTCGCATATCCTGTTGCTGTTTATTATATAATACACTAAAAATCAACTTTAATTTATAAAATACTAATTTTTTATCATTAAATAAATGATAAAATTTTACTGTACATTTTTAAAAGAAAAAAACTATCTAATTAATTTGAATTTTTAATATAATTTAAATTTCATAATAAATGATGAATATAAATAAATAATAATTTTATTCTTATACATTAGACTATTTTAATATTTGAAATTACACTTTATTTTTTTCTTCAATTTGACAGATGTGGCAAACATGATTTTTTTTATTAATTAGAAAATCTTACGCCATACAAGATTTTACACAAGTACCACTAATTTCAAAACAACCAAGCCATTTATAAAATACTAATATTTCATCATTAAATAAATAATGAAATTTTGTTAAATATTTTTAAAAAAGTATAACTATATAAATAATTAGAGTTTTAACATAATTTAAATATGATAATATTCTTAATTAACTAAAGAGAACTGCTACAATTAATAAAAAAGTAACCTGAAAATATGTCGTGAATGTGTATTTCATTTTTTTATTTTTCTTTTCTTTTTTTTATGTATTTTTTTAATCATCATAAACATTTTTAAAAAAATAAAAAATTTACAACATCATTGGGTCAGGAGGGAATTGACAATCTATCTCTTCCAAATAAAATTATTGAGTTCGAGGAAGAGATTAATAGATTCTTAGGTTTTTAGAAACTTTTATATATTTTTTAAAATATTATTTAAATATAAAATATTTTTTAATTTGTTAATCTAATCATTACAATTTTCTTAAATATAAATTTTTTAAATTTTAAACCAAAAACTACATTAAAAAATTATATTCCAATAATATTTTAACTTTTATAATATTTTTATTTTAACTTTTTTTCTCTCATTTTCTAAAATCAAATAAAACATATTAATCCAAATAATTTTATATATTACTATTTATAAACTATGTCACTACTATTAATACATTGATCCAAATCATATCTAAGGGTATGATGTTTACGTGTGTTGTTTTTTGAAGGACGAGGCTGCTGCTGGTACATTAAAATTTTTAAAATTTAAATCCAACCCTTCATTTTACCACTTCTCATTTTTTTTTTCGGTTGGATTGTTTCGATTTATGCAGTGAAGTACTATTACTATCACAAAAATTCTCCACATCTCTTTTCACTTGTTCGGTGCAGAAATTGAGTTCATAAAAAACTCTCTATATAATACTTATTTTACTTATGATTACGTTTGTTTTTTAACCCAAAATATATTTATATTTTACAAAATAAATTATTTTTCAACCGGGCAAATGTGCCTCGCACATTACCCAACCGCTAGTATATATATATATCATGAGAAATTATAAACTAACCACTATTTCGCAATTACTTGACAGCTATCTAATAAAATATTGGTTTTCAAAATTCTTCTTTTTTACTTTTGTTTTTTAATTTGTTGGATTTGAATCTCAAAATAATATTATTTTATGATGAAGTTGTAAATGAACTGTGAACTACTGGTTGTTGTATCAGTCCTCTTTCTATAAGCGTAAAAGGGTGGTTTGGACATATCGCTGGAAGGAGATGATTATTAACAACTATTCATTACTGTAGATCTTATACATGCTTTTAAGTATTAGGAGGATATGTATATATATATAAGAAAATTACAGATTTTCGGGTCCACCAAATATTGGTCTTTGACGTCCAGTCTATTACAATGTATTATTTCCATACATATTCAAGTGCAAAGACTAAAATATTTTTATAAATCTAAAATCTTTCTAGCCATCATCCCGAGTTAACAATTAGATGAGTCAAAATAATAATATAATAATTTTTTAATAATAATTTTTTAATTTATTTTTTTCATATTTTACAATTACACTAACTATATATTAATTAATAATTTAATTTAATATTTAAATTATTATTTCCCTGCAGCTTAAATATATTGTGACTCAAAAATGGAAAACAATAATTAAGTAAATAAACTAATAGTTATAGAGTGTAAATAGTTAGTCTTTAAATTTAGAGATAAATTTAAATGTACTGTAACTCAAGGTTAAAGATTTTAGTGTATACTGAAACCAATGCAGCGATTTTAAACAAATGCAGTGATTTTAAATGCAAATTTATCAAATTTTAAAGATGACACTCATTTGATAAGTCCAATGCCAATCTCTTACACCACACACTTGTAGAAAAAAAAATGTAGAGCTGCTGATTAAATTTTTTTTCTTGTGCTAAGGACGTATAAATACTTTTAGAGATGAAAAGTTCAAGGATAATATCATATTGGTCCTTCTCTCTCTCTGAGTGTAAGGTTTTCTCTCTAAGTTTCTTTGTAAACCTAAAGACTGGTCCTCCTAGACTTTTGTCTGTGTAGGATAAGAAATGGATAGTGATTTGTCAAAGTTATGCGAGGGCCTGAAGCTGACGAAAGAAGAACAACAGGAGGTGGTGGTTAGCAGTGAAGAAGTGATCATATCAGAGGAAAAGAGTAAACATTGTTTCATGATGATGGTGATTACAGATAAGGAAGTAAATAGAGGTGCTCTTAGAAACACTATGGCACGAGTGTGGCAAATAGAAGGAAAGGTTGTCTTCAAAGAAGTAGGGAGAAATAAGTTCCTGGTGGAGTTGAAAGAAAAAGCTGATAAAAAGAGAATCATGCAGGGACGCCCGTGGTCTTTTGACAAAAATGTAATTTGCTTGCAGGATTGTGAAGGCCACGAGTCTTGGAAGGAAATGCAATTCCAGTATGAACCTTTTTGGGTGCAATGTCATGACCTTCCTTTTGCTGGGATGAATGCTAACACTGGCTTTAATCTGGGCAAGTCAATGGGGGAGGTTCTCATGGTGGATACGGACAGTAGTGGGATATGCTGGGGTAGCTTCCTAAGGTTAAGGGTAATGATGGACCTCACAAAACCTTTGGCAAGAGGGAGATTTTTAACTCTCGGGAACTCAAAGCACTGGATTCCTTTCAAGTACGAAAGGTTACCAAACTTTTGTTATCATTGTGAGAAGATTAAGCATGTCACTGGAATGTGCGACAAACTTGATAGAGGAAAAGCTAGTTTGGAAGGCTTCAACCAACAGTACGGTGCATGGCTAAGAACCAGTCCAAAAACCTCATTTTCTGAGGTTTCTCAATCCAGAAGGGAAACAGGTCAGGGTAGGGTGGAGGGTCAGGACCAGAGAAAGGGAGATAGAGAGGCACATCAGGAAAAAGTTGTACCAAAGGGAAGAGAGGAGAGTGTAATGGTGGGAACTGAGAAGGAACAAGAGGCGGGAAACTAGGGTGGTAGGTATGGCGCTCAGAGTAAAGCTGACATATCCTGTGAAGAGGGAGGAGCAAGTGTAACAGTAGAAGCTTGAAAGGAAGTAACCGTGATAGAAAAAGGGGACCAGAGACCTAGTTCTACGATAAAGACTATTGAGAAGTCAAGGGAGGACCACGTGCAGTCCCCTGAAGAGGGAGATCCTTCTGCTCAGGTCACTAATGTAATTTCCCAAAGGGTCAAAGCCCAGACAGGCAAGTGGAAGAGGAAAGCATGTGCAAGGTTAGTCAGCAATGAATTACAGAACAATGCGTGTGACATGGAGCTGGATAAGCCTAGTAAAGCAAGGAAAAGAAAGGGTCAAACAGACAATGGAAGGTTGGTGGCTGGCAAAAGAAGTAAACAGATACAAGTTGAGGAAGGGGAAGAGTGTGTGCTTAAGGCAGTGGCTGCTATGCAGCACTGCCAATCCCCATGAAACTGCTAAGCTGGAACTGCCGAAGGCTTGGGAACCCTCGGACAGTTAACGAACTTTATCTATTGGTGAAGGAAAGAACCCCATCTGTTATATTTTTGTCAGAAACTAAAGGTAACAGATGTAAAGTGGAGAAGGTGAGGAACAAGCTAGGAATCGAGCAAAGTTTTGTAGTTGACAGCATAGGCAAAAGTGGAGGACTTGCAATGCTTTGGAAAACTGAGGTAAATGCTCAACTACTTTCTTATTCAAATAGCCATATATCTTTGACAATCTTTCCTGAGAGTAGTAGTGTAACGCCCCGTCCCCGTAGGTCCAGAGAGCTAACTCATATAACCTGATAATCAACTCTAACAAGGCTAGAGTACTTCCAAATTCAAGAATATATATTTTCCCAAACCTCAAATCAAACGTAAATATTTCAATTAAATAAACCACATAGACTCATTTATCCAATATTCAATCCAATAACCCAAATAAAATCTACTCTTCTTCATGTCTCAAATAATAACTAGAAATAATATAACATTAACATAAGTCTCCATAAACCGTCTAAATCCATTGAAGCAAACTTAAGAAAAATAATTAACCTCCAACATCAACACTAATATCATGAGATACCCAACAACAATTCACTGCTAATCTTTTCCATAGACTCTAATACTGATCCTCAGCTGAACTATCGATGTCATCTGAAATATTATGAAGATTAACGGGGTGAGTTACCAACAACTCAGCAAGCAGAGAGCATATATTAGCATGTAAACATGAGCATTTATAACATTTGATAAGCAGAACAAAACATTTACTTTCAGAATGCAGAAACAAAACTTTGTACAAAAGCATCAGAGCGAAGTTTCCAGAAAAAAAATAAACTTATTCCAAAAAGAAAATCTGTTGGCATTTCCAAACTGAAAAAATATAATCATATCATCGTTTAGTATCACATCGGGACAATACCATGTTTAACCCCCGTGGTAGGGTTATAAACCACCATTATACCCGTGGCTGGGCCATATTCCATGTTTCACCCCTGTGGTAGGGTTATAAACCACTATTATACCCGTGGCTGGGCCTTAACAGAAACAGAATAGATTTTATCGAAAATCCGATTACAATCACATACAGAATCAGAACTTCATGCCAAGGTTTTCAGATGACACATCATTTCAAAACAAAATACTGAAAAGTTTCAGATCATTTCACATGTTCGAGATAAACATAAACAAAATATTCTCATTTGTTCATAACAAAACTTCTAGATTTTCATATTCGCTCTTTTACATGGTTCAGAAACAAAGTGCACAAACTAGCTCATGTCTACACCAGTCATGACGGAAAACACTTTCTCTTATATTGAATTTATGCATATGCAGAATAAACATCTGAGGTTGTTTTTAGATAATTTATTTTCAAAACAAACATGCTTATTTTTCAAGGTCAACCTCATTTTATTTCTTTTATGCAAAACTAGTATATGAACCCCGCTTACCTGACTTCTTCGTATTATCAACACCTTGAGCCGGAACTCTAATAGTAACACCACCTAAACAAAAAGAACATATATCCAACATTTAATAACCAATCTAGTAGACTGCTATTTATTGAGTAATAAATCAAAACAGTCCCTTCACAGCTCCATAACTATCTAACAATTAAACCCGAACAACTCTCTGTTCAAACCATTCACATTTAAAACCCAAAACAGCCACCACCTTCTATTAACACCAAACCAACTATAAATTATTTCCAAAACCAACAACTGCAACTCCAATAATTAAAACATAACCCAAATCAAACTTCACTTCCAACCTTCGAATAAAATA
Organism: Juglans regia; assembly: GCF_001411555.2. Taxonomy (NCBI): domain Eukaryota; kingdom Viridiplantae; phylum Streptophyta; class Magnoliopsida; order Fagales; family Juglandaceae; genus Juglans; species Juglans regia. The sequence goes on from NC_049907.1 coordinate 4,391,780, forward strand.
ATTTCAGTGTCTGCATCAATATTTTATTCATTCAACAATTTAAGACTTGCAAAAAAAATTCAAAACAACTAACTCAAAACACCCATCAATTTACACTAAATAGTCTCAAATAATAGTCCAAAACAATCTCACAAATCCATCCAAAACCATACTCCTCAACATCAAGAATTCCATCATACTCAACCACCATCAAATCAGTAACTCTATTACAACTTCACAGTCCAACTCTATCATTCAAAACCACCAAAAGCTTCGGGAAACTTACCCCAAAATAAAACACAAAACTTCAAACCACTTCCAATGAGCCACTGTAATTCACTGCAATCCACGCCCCAAAAAGAAATTCACAGCAATCTCTTGTGAAAGAGAATGCGACCTACACAAGGAAGGTTTGAGAAGTTGAGTGTGTGCGTGTGATCAAAACAGAGCCAAAAACCGAAAATAGAAGAGAAACCCGCACGAGTAAAACCGGAAGAAGAAGGAAGGAGAAGAAATAAAATAAAATAAAATGAAGGAGAGGAATGCCGAACATGAAGTTACCAATCTCTGTTCAAGAAACCAAACAAATCTGCAGTGGAAACACAATTTGAAGTTCAAACCCTTGAGTCGAGCGCACGGTGAAGAGATGGGGAAGAAGAAAAAAATAATGAGAGGACCCGATTGAGAAGTCTGTAAAAGTGAGCGAAACCGAACCTTGAGCGTGAAAGGAGATGAAAATCAACTGCTGGGGTCGTGGGTTGGTGCGCACGGTTGAGTGAAATGCGGAATGCAGAGCAGGGGAACCCAACGGAGAAGAGAAACAGTGCAGGAGAAAAAAGGGAAAATTAATGCCTCCCAAAACGACGTCGTTCGCCTCACAACAGGTGCTCGTGGGCTAGCTCCATGCATTCGGGCTGACTTCAAACGGGCTGGGCCTAGAGCCTGGGTATTACAAGTAGTCAACCCTGGAGACTCTCTGGGTTCTATGGTAACCCTGCCACAGACAAAAGGAAGGCTAGTTGGAGTCTCCTTAAAATGCTTAAACCCGAGCCTCCAATGGCTTGGTTATGTATGGGAGACTTCAATGAGATCTTGAGCAATGATGAGAAGTATGAGGTAGTCACTAGATCTTATTCTGAAATGGAGTGTTTCAGATTAGCTATTGATGAATGCGACTTGAGTGATCTTGGATACACAGGGTCTAAGTATACTTGGAGTAACAATAGGGAGGGGAGAGATTTTACCAAAGAAAGACTGGATAGAGCTATGGGAAACGGGGAATGGCCATTACAATTCAGCAATAGTGAGGTCTCAGTGTTACTTGCCCTCAATTCAGATCACTCTCCTTTATTGATAACCTGTGATAATGAGGAAGCTGGAGTTAATAGAAGGACAAGGTTATTTAGGTATGAAGATTACTGGTCAAATAAACAGGAGTGCAAAGAACTAATAAAAAATTCATGGAGGGTTTCATGCAGAGGGGACCAATCAACAAGGAACTTCCTAGCTGGTCTGGACAGATGCAAGCAGTTATTGAGAACTTGGTCAAAAGACATGAATGGTAAGCAGAAACACCTAATTAAATAGAGAAATGAGATGATTCAAGAGTTGCAAAGAATAAACCAAGGAGATTTTAATGACACCAACAAGGGATATCAAAGGGAAGTTAATCAGCTTCTAGCTGAAGAGGAACTCAAGTGGAGGCAGAGGGCAAAACAATTGTGGCTTAAGGAGGGAGACAAAAATAGAAGCTACTTCCATAAGTGTGCATCTCAAAGAAAGAAGAATAACAATATTCACCAGATTACAAATGAAAGAGGGGAGCAAGTGAGTAATAAGTCAGAAGTCAGGGATATATTTCAAAGGTATTATCAAAAGTTGTTTGAGTCCTCTAACCTGAGTGGTATCATGGAGGCCCTGGCTGATCTAGACTTGGTAGTGACACCCGAGATGAACCTCCAGTTAACAAAGGCATGTTCATATGAAGAGGTAAAAGGTGCTTTATTTGAAATGGATCGAATGAACTCTCCAGGACCTGACGGATTCTCTGCTGGATTCCATCAAGATCGCTGGGAAGCAGTTGGTGATGGTGTGGTCGAGGTTGTAAAAGAGATCTTTAAATCCAAGAGGGGTATTCAGGAAATTAATGAAACATTTATAGTGCTGATCCCAAAAAAGAGAAGGCCCAACTTGGTGACTAAATATAGACCAATAAGTCTATGTAATGTGATTTATAAAATGTTCTCTAAAGTACTAGCCAATAGAATTAAGCCTTTTCTATCCAAGTTGATATCTCCATCCCAAAGTGCATTTGTACCAGGAAGGTTGATCTCTGATAACATCATCGTGGCATATGAAGCAATGCACTCAATGAAACATAGAATGAAGCATAAGAAGGAGGGGTACATGGCTATGAAACTAGACATGAGCAAAGCTTACGATAGATTAGAGTGGTCTTTCTTGGAGGCAGTGCTCTCAAAGATGGGTTTTGATAAGAGGTGGACAAATTTGGTTATGCTTTTTAGAGGATTAAGGCAAGGGGACCCTCTCTCCCCTTACCTTTTCATACTTTGCACTGAAGTTCTTGAAAAGATGTTGGATGAAGCTGAGAGAAAGGGTTACATAACTGGTTTTCCATTTGCAAGAGGATCGTTGAAGGTTAATCATCTTTTCTTCGCAGATGATAGCTTACTTTTTTTTGCAAAGCAAATGCACTTGAGTGGAGTAGAATGTCTAAAATTCTCAAAACTTATGAGGAGGCCTCTAGACAAAGACTCAACCATGAGAAATCAGCAATGTTCTTCAGCAAGAATACAACACTTGAGACAAAATAGGCTATTATCTCGGTTTCTAAGATTGTGGAAGCTAAACTGTTTGAGAAGTACCTTGGCTTACCCACATGTGCTGGAAGGAACAAGCTAGCCTCATTTAGACCAGTTCTGGACTCTATAAGGAACCGTATGCAGAATTGGAAAGTTAAATTCATTTCAAAGGCTGGAAAGGAAGTGTTATTAAAATCAATAGTCCAAGCAATACCTACATATTGCATGAGCATTTTCAAGCTGCCAAACACTATTCTCAATGCCATTAACAAGCTTATGCAAACGTTTTGGTGGGGCAGTCGAGAAAACAAAACCAAGACTCAGTGGTTACCATGGAAACTACTTGGAAAGAACAAGGCAGAAGGTGGATTAGGTTACAGAGATTTTAAACATTTCAACCTTGCTTTACTGGCCAAGCAGGGATGGAGACTAATACAACAGTCACAATCTCTAGCAGCTAAGGTAATGAAAGCTAAATACTTCTTCAGGACTGATTTCCTACATGCAAAACTGGGCAGCAATGCTTCATTTCTCTGGAGGAGCTTTTTGGAAGCCAGGAAGGTATTAGAGGAAGGATTGATATGGAGAATTGGTAATGGGGAAGGGGTTAGCTTATGGAGAGACAAATGGATCCCTCAACCAACCACATTCAAAGTGCAGACCCCTTTAGATCAAAGGCATGCACACTGGAAAGTTAGTAATTTGATTGATGAGCATTCCAAAACTTGGAACCTGTCGGTTTTGAGGAGCATATGCACAAAAGAAGACATCAGTAATATCTGCAAGATACCTCCCAGATAAGCTCATTTGGAGGTGCTCCAAAGATGGCATGTTTACTGTTAAGAGCGCATACCATCTGTTGGGCACAATGGAGCAGTATCCAAAGGGGCAAAGTTCTGCTAAACCCAACCAGAAGGAAGTGTGGCCCAAAATATGGAAGCTGAAGACCTCAAGAGCTGTTAGGATGTTTCTATGGAGAGCTACTCACGAGTCTTTACCAACTAACCTCAATCTCAAGAGGAGGAAAATTAAGGAAGACCCTTCATGCCCCATCTGTAGACAGGAGCCAGAATCTGTTATGCATGCATTATGGCCATGTTCTGCAGTGATGGATGTATGGTCTGTCAGTTCTAGAGGACTTCAAAAAATGAAGGTTGGGTTCAACTCATTCAAAGAAGTAGCGGAACATGTAATAGCAATCCTTAGTGAGGAGGAAGTCGAGCTGTTTGCCTGCACAGCTTATCATGTGTGGAGGAGAAGGAATGTTTTTTTGTTTGAAGGAAAGTTTGAGAACCCATCTCGGATAGCTCAAGCAGCTCTTCAACTGACTAAGGACTTTAAAGAAGCCAATTACAGTGAGCAAGTCAGTTTGGTTCCTGGAAGGCCTAATGGTACTGATTCCTGGAGTCCTCCTCCACTGAATATCTACAAAGCAAACTGGGATGCCTCAGTAGACAGAGTACATAGCAGAATGGGGGTGGGGGAGTGATCAGAAACTGGGAAGGAAGGGTAACAGCGACTCTGAGATCATCAAGGAGTATATTTCCTGATGCCAAACTTGCAGAAGCAATGGCTGCACTAAGAGCAGTCCTCTTATGTAAACAGTTAGGCATTTCAAGAGTACTATTAGAAAGGGATGCTCTCAATATGGTTAATGACATCAACTAAGAGACGAAGGACTGGAGCTCGGCAGGGCTGATTATCCAAGACATCAAGGCTGAACTTCAGAACTTGGAGTATGGATCGGCTCAGTTTATATCTAGAAACTCTAATTGTATTGCTCATTATTTAGCTAAGGATGCACTAAAACTCTCTCAGGAGAGCATAACTATGGAGGGAGTCCCTCTTTGTATCCAACACTTGCTAAATTAATGATGAAAGCTTGACTATTCAAAAAAAAAAAAAAAAAGAGATGAAAAGTTCAAACAAACTACGCGTTGGCCGGACGTGAAGGTGACCGAAGAAGTACTCACCTTCAACCATTAATTCATCCCTGGCTAAATAAATAGAAAAAGCAATGACACACAACTTATATTTTTAAAAGGATTATATTTATGTTATAAAAATATTTTTTATTAAATATAATTGTATAAAAATTCGTTGAAATAAAAATAGTCAGGACTTGCAGATTTTAAAACAACCTTGCATATATACTTCTTATCTCCATGCATTCGATCCACGTTGATAGAACGTTGTCTTCATGATTGTTAAAGATAAACTTAATTATTTAAATATTATATTTTAACACTTCTCGAATTAGACTACTATAAATAAATAAGTCATTAACATATGAATATTTAGTTAAATTGAATAACGGGTACAACCAAGATTCAAACTTTGTATTTTTACTGGATTAAATCACCACTTTATCGGTATAATTAATTACTTAAATTATACCTTCACAATCACCAAATTAAATCTTAAATTAGTTTAAAGATTCTATATAATCTAACATAAGTTGTATGTTCAGGAAACGTTAAATATGACTGTAAGAAATGGGCACCCATAGTGGGCACCTATTCACCTTCTCTTGGTGGTTTTGAAGTGGTTCTTAAACCACTTCATGAGACTTGATGACTGGCCATTAAGGGCCAGCCGGGGGTTATACTTAGAGAGGCTATTTACATAGCCTCTCTTCCATTTGGATGACACTGACATCACAAAATAAGAAATCTCTCTCTCAAATGATTCTCTCTAATCTCGGCATTTAGGCTATAGAATATGTAAGTGTTGCTCTGGTATTATCACGTAACACACTCTACCATCAATACCGAAGATTCCGAATGAACGATGACGACGAAGAATCTGGGGAACAACCACACTAGATCCTAGATATTTCCTGTAAGGTAATATCACTTTTGTTGTGCATTTTCTGATCTAGTATTTCTAACAGTGCTATCAGAGAGCCATGATTGCTCCCGATTTATACTTTATCGTCCTGATTTCTTTTAAGGAATATTTTTTCTATGATGTGATTTTTTATTCCAATGTTTTGTAATCACGAGCTGCCGAGATTGTTCATTGCAGTGGTAGCGCTGCTGCACATGCAATGGCTGTTGAAACCAACGGCACCATGTGAGAGCCACAGAATAGGCCGCAGCTAGGTCTGTATTGTCCACAACGACATGCGGCGTAGCATCCGGCACCCAAGCACAGAGCCTTGCGCGCCCAAAATGGTGCTGTGCAACCAGCAGTGCTGGGCGACAAGCATCACCGCAGCAGGTGCTGCGTCACAAGCAACGTCGTGGGTACACTGTTGGTGCAGTGCTTACCCATGCTGAACGTTGCGCCGTGTTTGGCGCAGGGTCGTGCGCACCATGGAGGCGCACGCTTCTCCATAGAGGTGCTGTCCTCTGCTGCGCGCACGGTAGCACACACCATGGTGGTGCTGCGAACTCTGCTGCGCGCAGAGGAGCAGGGCTCTCCAAAACACGGCAGTAAAGCTGCCTGCTATGCAGTCAGCAGCAGACGTTGGCTGAGAGGGTGGCGACAGTTGAGTGTATTGTCTGGTGCATCGCACTGCAACTGTTACTTTTGAAGCGTAGCCTATGCAGCACCGTGGTGGTGCTGCCCACCTGCACTGTGCCCAGCGCACACTAGGTGCAGCGAGGTGCTATGCACACCAGTGAGCGGCGGAAAAAGCCTGCACAGCGCATCGCACACAGCTGTGACGCTGCATGGTGCAGCGCTGTACACAGTGCAACCCACTGTATGGAGGCGGCGCTGCCATGGCTTGGCGCTTCTGCTAGGACCTTCGGAGTCTTGGTTAATGGACACCCACTTCAACAGGCGGCAGTTACAAGCTGCTGTTTCAATTTGTTTTTTTTTTTACATTGCATTGTTCTGTAACCGTTGGCTGAGTGAGGAAGATAATGAACAGTGCTTTTAAACAAGGGAAGATCAAGTTTGCTTTGTTTTGTGATGGACGGGCTTGGGCTATGGCCTTGTTGCAATTTTTTTTGGGTTGATATATACATGTGGGCTGCAAAATGGATTTGAGCCAATTTTTTTAAATCAAGTTTTGGGTCCGATCCTGTAAATTTGTTTTCTACTAAACCCATCTATTTTAATTTAAAAAAAAAATGGAGGCCACTAAGCGATTTGGGCTGTGAGCACAGCAGGCACATGCTTGCACAGCAACTGGGCGCCCATGTGGGTGCGGCCCATTGGCTGTCCAAAATTCAGTGGCATAAGTTTTTTTTTTTTTACAAAATGCTTGGGTGGTGTTTTGAACCCATGACCTCACACACAAAGACAATAAGCTCAACCATTTAGGCTAGAGCTTATTATTAGTAAATTGTGTTGATTCTATTTAGTAATTCATCATGTAATTGTGGCATAAAATATTTATTTTTTCTGAAATATTTATTTTTGCATGTGTTTATTGAATACATGCCTGCCATAATATTATGATGTCATGTTTTATCGCATTTATAGGCATTTTATTTTAAGTTATAAATTGCCTAGATTATTATTTTTTGGTGAATAGTAATTATTTGGATCAAATGTGATGTGATCATTTTTGTACATGTATTGTGATTACATGTAATTGTATGAGCTTATTTTATCACTTGTATTGTAAGACTATTTTTTTAAGAATTAGTCTTCAGTTTTTAAAAATGTGATAAAATAGAGGATTAAGTAGCCCGAGTTTGATTAGTCCATACTTATGATTGGTTTAAATTGATTTCTTCGATCTAAGAAGAAATTATTTTTACATGAGACTAACTCGGTAGATTACTTATCCTAGTGGGAGTATGGTTGAGATTGATTTGGAATTAATCTCCTATACGATATAAATTTACGCAAAAATTAAGTTAGAAATTAATAATTAGATATTGAGGCGCAAGAGATTTTTAGGAAGCTTAGCGATTTTTTGATCTTGCGACGTGTATTAATTATTTTTCTTCTAACTTAGATTAACGCGGAAAATTTCATAGATGTGTGTGCAATGAGATGCGCATAGTTTAGTAACTTTGAGATAACCAAGAATAAAGCCTAGAGATTATGTATGCGACTTAGCTGTCATATTAATCTCCTCCATGAGCAGTAGTTGGAAACGAATGAAAATTATTTTGAGTGTCAGATAGTCTTAGACCATCATTATTGTAAAACCTCTAAAATGTTTAGAATAAAATTGGAAGTGCGCGTGGGATGCATGCACTACAATTTTTATAGAAGTTGATGGGATCAACTATCATATAGAGCTAAATCACTATTTTTCTTTTAAGAATCTTGTAGGTAATAGAAGAAATTGCATGTTGTTTTTGTAATGCAAAGATTAATTGCTCCTATATTTTGAGGTTGAGCATTATAATCTTAAAGTAATTTAGATTACTCACAGATAAGAACATACTCTCTAAAACTTGCTAGTATGTCTGGCGAGTAAGGATATTAAAATCTGAGTGTGCAAGCGTGTTGAGGACATTCTTGATTGGCACATTCATTTTTTTAAAGATTTTATTAGTGCACCTTTATGTGGTATTAGCACTTGTAATCTTGCTCAAGTTTTATTTCTCTCTAGCGAGAACAGATTGGTTCTTGCAGATATATAAACTTTGGAGCACCTCTTGAGAGTAATACCAAGCACCTTGGAGGTTTGCATGGCAACCGTGGCAAAAGTCTGAATAATTAGGTATGACTTATCTAAACCTAAACTAAAAATTTTGCTCGTGGTTGCACTGATGCAAGATAAGTTTTAGGTTAAGATAATTTCTCGCAAAGTTTTTTCTTTTTCTCTCCTATAGTGGATTGGAGAATATGAAAAATATTGAGTATGCAAGAAATAAGGAAATATCGCTAGTTAGCAGCTAAAACAACACATACTACACTTGTTGCACAAAACGATATTTTTATTAGCGCTTTTTTTAATGCAATATTAGTAAAGTCTATACTTAATTTGATTTAAGACTTATTGAAAGTAGTGGTGTTAGTAAGAATTCCTAAAGGTTTAGAAGTTGGATGGTCACTCATTGACTCAGTAGTATAGATGATGGGTGTAAAGATTGAGAAATTGAAATTTTTCTTGCTATTGAGATCCCTCTCACTGGTTTAGTGGAGTCAAAGAGAAAAGACAATATGAATATTTTCTATGTGAAAGCTCCTATATATGCACACTAAGGACTTTGATAATAAATATGTTGTTTCACCATATAAATGCGATCTAAATTTTTTTTTTATGAAAATATATTTTTCAGTTAAATTTTTTTTGAAATCGTAATCGTATGAGTTATATGATGAAAACAATTATCTCGCAGTTTATTGACTTGTTGAGAATGGTGTTATAAATGATTTATGGTACAAAGCAATTATTACATCACACTTGGGTTGATGTAATATGGGTTGCAGCCTTAATTCTGATTTGTCGTCTTTAGATCGAGTTCATTCACTTTTGAGAAAGGTTGAGTAACTATTTTGTGCAAACATGAATCTATTAAAAGTCGAGATGATCTAAGTTTGATCATTTTTTGGTTGAGTCAAGAAAATTACTCATATTTTCAGCGAGGGTGGGGAATTGTGGATTTTTGTAACACTTATTTTTGGAAAGAACGTTTTCATTACATTTCATTCCACATTACCTTAACCTTAATTTTTTCAAAGTTCTTTTTATATAAGATCGCCGAAAATAATGAGAGTAATTCAACAAGTAGTAAGAGTATACCTTTGAGTTAATGTGTACCATTAGTGATAGTGACTCCCAAAAAGTTATAGAATATAAGGATCCTCATAAATAGCGTGGTAGCTTTATATTAATATTCTCTCGTCGTTTAGAGATTACAAGAGAATATTTGTAATATGGCTCCGCTAAAGGTATTGAATTCACATAGTAGGAATCCCAACATAGAATCTTAAATTCGCTTCACTTATATGATCCAATCTGGGGTTGTTGATCTAATTGGCAAAGGAAAAGTGGAGTTGATAGAGGTATAGATCCATCTCTTGGCACTAATTAAGTTGCATTTAGATAGCTATTGATCGCATATTTATTGAAACTTTTCTTGAAGGTGTTAAATAGCTGATTCTCGTAGGAGAATTAGATGGTTAGCTTTTGTGATGTTTAGGCATGAAGTACTTTGAGCGCATGATTGTTGCTAGTACTATTTTGGTACAGAAAGCGAATGAATGCTGCTGGTGTTGTTTACATGCGGCCTAAACAAACCATCTATTCAAAGATACCCAATGTACCTAGTCATTTTTTTTAAATGACCTCTTGAATAAAATGAGGTTCTTTGAACGCTGTTGACAATATTAGAAAAGTGTCATCATAAGAGATATTGCGAACTGGTTATCTTAGATAATTAATTGTCGCCTAATAAGAGGTTTTCCATACTATGAGGTGATGGACATGGGTTTGTGAAAAGTAGCTCAAGCTTCATGTCTTGTGTGACTGTTTATGAGAAAAACAGTTTCTAGGAGCTCTTGTTCAAAATCCATAGACAATTAATGAGATGGAAAATACTAAAGAATCTAGTTTTGCCTATACTGTTTGGTGTTTCCATTATGGTTTGCTCATGGGAGTTAGAGGTTAAGTTTTTGTTAGAGGGTAAATATGGCTTACTTTGTTAAGTGAGTTTGTGATGCGATTGTCATTAAAAGTAATGATTGGACTATTATGATTGTCTTTGGGGGCAAAGGCCCTAATTGCTTTACCCTTAATGAAAAATAAATAATGGTTATCTCACATGCTTTTGTTGAGTGTAAGAGATTTATATGAAACTTTGAAGTCGCAAATTAAGTTTGCTGAATAACATTTTTGGTTACCTTGTAGATTCTTAAAAATCACAGTTAGACTTGCTGACTAGAATCTAAAGCTTATATTGTGAGTCTGAACTAAATGAGATTCTCGATGAGTCATCGCTGACTTCACGGTTGTGCAAAGGACTTTTACATGTAAAAGTTGAGTCTCTTAATAGGAGCATGCTTTGGAAAGTTACTAGACATTAGAATGCGCAAGGAGAAAAATGGTCATTAAACACCACTTGAGAGTTGTGATTTAATAATTTGTTGTTGACCATGTGATTTCTCTGTACCTCATGGTATTGCTCGTCGTGCACATGATACTGATGTATTCTATGATCATGTGGCGTGATTAGAAGCATGCTTTGGTAAGCACACACATTCACCATAAATTTAGGAGTTATGGTGAAAAATGTATATTAACAGGCTTAGATCGGCTCACTCACATGAGTGATCGTCTTTGGGGCTACAAAGAGGTAGTGAGCAAAAATGAGACAATGTGTCACTCGGTACTTGTCTAGAGAGGGATAAGTTGTAAGACACAAAAGATATGTCACCTTAGTGGGAGCTAAGATGAGGTCTAAGGACCGTGCATGGTTACCCACAATCCATGTAACTTGTGGTTTAGCCAGATGCGAGATCTTCTTTGGAGCTTTGGATAGCGAGCAAATGGAGGGACTCGGGTTAGGCGCTGAGATAGTGACTAGACTAAAATCTGTATGGTGAATTGAGATTAGATATATGCTCTTTCTTTGGAAAGAGAACTCCACCATAACATGTATTTCATACTACATATGCTTTTGCGACCAATAGTAGAGGTGAGTGAATGGTTCCCTGCTTCCTCACCGTATGAGTCCTATAGGTTATAATTGATGACCTGAATTTATTTATGCCCTTAAAAGACCTTTGACTATGTCACGAGATTAATGTTTTAGTGTCTACTAGTTTGGCATGTTATCTATGGCCATAAATGATGCGGTCTAAAGTGGCATTGCTGGGAAAACGACTAGACTAAAACTAAATGACATGAGCGCGAAGGGAAGACTATTTGGTAACACATTGATAATGGTGTATACTCATTGCCAGCAAGTTATGTTGCTTCTTGGGAGTTGCAATATAGCTATGAGTACATCATGTTTTATGGAGATTGAACATTGCTCTGAGTTATTTGGACTCAAGAGGGATTAGGGATGCTTAGTCTGATGTGACCAAATGAGTCAGGGCATAACGAGACACTTTAAGGGATGTTGCTATGCTAGTTTTTTCTAGGAAAGATCTGATATAGTGCTCCCATTTTTCTTTTACACTTGTGCTCGATGGTCGCATGACCTATTTGCCAGTATGAAGATTGAGAACGTATTGAGGGATGCAGACCTGAGGTCTTGCCCACTATGTGTGAGTGGAAGATGTAAGAAAGGGGCACCCATAGTGGGCACCCCTTCACCTTCTCTTGGTGGTTATGAAGTGGTTCTTAAACCAATTCATGAGACTTGATGACTGGCCATTAAGGGCCAGCCGGGGGTTACACTTAGAGGGGCTATTTACATAGCCTCTCTCCCCTTTGGATGACACTAACATCACAAAATAAGAAATCTCTCTCTCAAATGATTCTCTCTAGTTCCGGCATTTAGGCTGTGGAATATGTGAGTGTTGCTCTGGTATTGCCACGTATTAGACTCCACCATCAATACAGAAGATTCCAAATGAACAACGATGACGACGAAGAATCTATTGAAGAACCACACGAGATCCTAGATATTTCCTGTGAGATAATATCACCTTCGCTGTGCATTCTGATCTAGTATTTCTAACAATGACAAATTATGAATCACTTATGCCCATATATAGGTCGTATCCGACTAATTATTATTTCCACACATATTCAAGTGCAAAGACTAAGTCGTGATTCACAGATGCTGGTATGGAGGATGTTGGGTAATTTTCTTTTTTCAAGTGACATGGGCAGGTTTGGGAAGGGACATGACAAATTTTGGTTTTAGATAAAAATGTAAAATATTAATTTTTTAATATTATTATTGTTTTGAGATTTGAAAAAGTTGAATTAATATTTGAAAAATTTGAATTATTTATGATATTTTGTGTGAGAGTTTGTAAAAAATGTAATGATGAGATGAGATGAGATAAAATGAGAATTTTATATCTCTCTCATGCCCCAAATTACCTGCCGCGTCTAACCAACTGTCGTGATGTGATTAGAAAGAGTAATTTTATTCATCATTTCAATTCTCATCATTCTATGATGTAGCATTAGATGCTTGAAGACTATTTATTATATTTTAACAAAATTTTGTGATAAGAATTCTTCTATTCTTCAATTTTGTGTTACTGCTCGATCACTAGAGAAATCGTCTTATCGCGATCCACATGGTCTCCTAATCCTCCCCCATGCAATTCACGTAGAACATATTCGTGCAACGATGTCCAAGGAAGAAAAAGTTTATTCCCACAAAAGTGGTATCCCTCTTGTATATGAAAGTCTGCTTGTGGGTGCCCCAACGTACACTGCTTCCAAATTCCAGCAAAGTCTTCATCTTCAGGATACATTTCTTTGAGTTGCTCAAACCTAGTGATCTCGGTCTTCATGGTTATGAGTGCGGATGCACGTCAACTGAAAGCATCATCTACTTTGTTTTGCTGTCCAGATTTATGTTTGAGCACCATGGTGAATTTTTGCATAAAACCAATCCACCTTGCATGCATACGGTTCAAGTTGTTCTGGGTATTGATGAACTTCAGTGCGTGGTGATCGCTGTAGAGAACGAATTCACACTGAATCAGGTAGTGCTCCTAGTGCTTCAAAGACCTTATAACTGCGTAGAATTCTAGCTCATAGGTGGTTCACTTGCTCCTAGCCTCATTTAATTTTTCACTGAAGAACTCCACAGGACGCCCCTCTTGGAACAAGACAGCGCCTATGCCGACTATAGAGGCATCGAACTCAACTTCAAAAATATTGTCAAAACTTGGGAAGGCAAGCACTGGTGCAGTTGACAGCTTTTCCTTGATAATGCTGAAGCTATCATCTAGCTCTTTTCCACACAAAAAATGCCATTTCTTCATACATTCAATAATGGGGGCTGCCAAGGAACTGAAATTTCGTATAAACCTGTGATAAAAAGTTGCTAAGCCATGGAAGTTGCGAACTTGGGTGACAGTGGTGGGGTTCGGCCAATCACGTATCGCACACACCTTCTCTTCATCGACGTATATTCCTTCGGCACTCACCACAAAGCCAGAAACAGCAACCTGCTACTCAAAAAGGTTCATTTTTTCAAGTTAATAAACAACTTGTGATGGAAAAATGCCGATAAAACTTCTCTGAGATGACTCAAATGATCACTTGTAAATGAGAATGTCGTCAAAATAGACCACCACAAATTTTTCAATAAAGGGCTTGAGGACTTGGTGCATGACGCGCATGAAAGTGCTTGGCACATTAGAGAGGCCAAACGGCATTACCAGCCCCTCATACAAGCCTTCTTTGGTTTTGAAAGTCGTTTTCCACTCATCGTCCGACCGAATGCATATTTGATGATACCTGCTTCATAAATCAATTTTTGAGAAAATATTGGACCCTGCAAGCATGTCCAACAAATTAGTTAATCGAGGAATGAAGGACTAGTATTTTACCGTTATTTTGTTGATGGTGCGACTGTCCACACACATCCGCCAACTCTCATCTTTCTTTGGTGTGATCAATGAGGGCACCGCGCAAGGGCTCATGCTCTCTCGTATCAGTCCCTTGAGAAGGAGGTCTTCCACTTGTCCTTGTAAGATATTGTGTTCATTGGGGCTCATCCTGTAGTGCGACAGATTCGGCAAACTTGCCCTAGGAACCAAGTCAACATGATGTTGGACATCCTGCATTGGTGGCAATCCCTCGAGTAATTCAAGTGGTGCAAGGCCTTCGAATTCAGTCAGTAGATACTGTATCAGTAGGGGTATGTTGGGGGACTCAATAACCTCTTCTCCTTTTACTACCAATGTCCATATTTCTCCCAACTCTTTGGCCTCTTCAAGGAAGTGGTTCTCGCTTACGGTAAAACAGAGTAGTTTTTTCCTCAACCTACAAGGAGTTGGGACCTTTGTCCCCCATAGACATCAACACTATCTTCCGGTCACACCACCAAAATGAGTAAATGTTGCCACGTCCCTTGTAGATGGCATCCACGTCGAACTGCCAAGGCCTCCCAAGTAGAATATGACAGGCATCCATGTCAACCACATCGCACATGGCCTCATCTTGATAGTATTTCCCGATGGAGAAAGGCACAAGGCAAACACTACTAATCCTGGCTTCTGCATGTTTTCGGATCGAGCTGATCTTATAAGGACGCAGATGTGTGTCCATCTTTGATTCCAGTGCATTAACAAGGGCTCTTGATACTATATTTTCGCAACTTCCACTGTCAATAATTATGTTGCATACTTTGTTTTAAATAGTGCAGCGTGTCTAAAACATATAATGTCGATAATTTTTTTTCTATTTTCGAGGCTAGTAGGACTTGCTGGACGACACAGCTTATTGGTTCTCCTTAGTCTCCTTCAACAAATTCCTCTACTTTGTCTTCTTCACTGCTTTCCCCCTCTTTTGGGTCCTTTTCACCATCTTCTATTACATGGACTGAACGGCGTGTGGGGCACTCATTGGATCGATGCCCCAGTTGGTTGCACCGAAAGCACTTCCCCATCATAGGTCGAGTGTAAGGATTATTGCTTCCCCCTTCTTTATGTACTGGAGCTTTTGTGTTTTGCGTACTGCTCTCTCCTCTTTGCAACCTGTTGCATGGTGGTGGCCATGAGTCACTGGATTGTTGTTGGATGGCAGGCTTTAATTATGGTACTTGGTTCGGCATCCCGGTGGTGGCCTGGCCAATTGCATTTCAATCTTCATAGCTAAATTGACTGCTTCCCAAAGAGACCACAGAGTGTGCAAACAAACCTTGTCCTGGATGGCCACACGTAAACCCCCCATATATCTTGCAATTTGTTGTCCCTCCGTCTCCGAAATAATATTGCGAGCATTTAGCCAATAAAACTCTTCCGTGTAGTCATTTACAGTCCTTGCCCCTTGTTTGCAATTTTGGTATTGTTGGTAGAGAATTTGCTTGTAATCCGGAGGAAGAAATCTAGCCCTCATCAGGCATTTCATCTTAGGCCATACGCGCACTGGCTGTTTGCCTTGTCTCCTCCTATTGTTCTGCATTTGTTCCCACCAAGCCAAGGCACCACCACACAGTTTATAAGCAACCAGTTTCACTTGTTGTGCTTCAGGAATTTGCATATAGTCAAAGAAGTTCTCCACCTCAAGTATCCAGTCGAGAAAGCTCTCAACATGAAGATGACCATTGAAACAAGGTTAAGTCAATTAAATTCTAAAATTGTGGCTATTGTATGGAGCTCTCCTACCATCTTGGTTCCCACGGACGAAGCCTTCCAATTCTTCATCACTAGAAGAATCGTCATGTGCTTGGTCCTGTTGCCGATGCATAAAATCACGACCACCCCGTGGACGGTGTAAAAGAAACAATAAACCAAAGTAAATCATCGTAAAAACGGAAATAATTCCAAAGGCAAGTTGATGCCGTATCTCTCAATTGTCGTGGTGCATGGTTGGAATTCCTTCTTCACGCCAAACACGTAAATGTTCCAAAATTATAGAAAGTAACTGCCACGTTGGTTGTATCCACGTCCGGCATCATTACACCACATACTTATTGAAGAAAAGCAAGTAGGTGATGCTGAGTAAATATTTTCTTGAGTTAAGGACGTATAAAAGCCCCGGCCCATCCCATATTGCACTTAAGCCTCAGTCAACGTCAAACGGCTCCAAATTCTAAATTAATTAATGATCCCCTAATTTGATTGGTCGATTGACTTGCGTCTGTCTTGGGCCATTTGAATCACCAAAAATTTCATTAGTCTTTGCCGTAGCCCGTAGGTCATTTGAAAGACTTTTATTTGATTGGTCGATTGACTTGCGTCTGTCTTGGGCCATTTGAATCACCAAAAATTTCATTAGACTTTGCCGTAGCCCGTAGGTCTTTTTTTTTTTTTTTTTTTGATAAAGGATCTCATTCCATTAATAAAATGGACATACAACTTTGACTTAAAAAGTCAGTTACAAACGTTAATAGCACCTCAGCACACTTTCGTGGCTGACATGGTCTAGCCCAGACAACAAAACTCTAAAGACCGAGGTCCAAGAGATTCGTCGTACACATCTCTGTCCCCGACAGAGTAAACAAACCCCATACCCCGACTACGCGAGGTAGGGTACACCAATCCCATACACCGCCAAAGCGGAGATGGGGACATACCACCAGTTCGGACCACGGTCCGCGGGGACTAAATTTATGATTTTTTTTTTATATATAAAACAGAACACAAGAAAAAACATTGAAACACAACTAAAACCAACAGCAGAAGAAAAGCTCCGAACGGCTGCGGAGGCGCGTGCAGAACACGCGCCACCCTGGGAGAAAACCGTCGACCGATCTTGGAAGTTCCGGGCTCACAGACCCCAGCGGCGCCGCGCGTCGCGACGGTAGAGGGCCTCTCGGCGTCGCGAGAAGGCCACTCGCCGAACGCCTACGAGTTTGTTGGCCACGCGTGCGAGCAACTCGCCACTCCGGATGGCATCGCCTTCGGTAGACTTGAAGATCGGCGGCTGGGCAACATCAAGGGGAGGCGCGTTCTGATCTATTGTCGCCGGAAAGACCAGATCCGGTGTTCCCCCTTATTAAGCCTACAAAACAAAAAATACAAAAACGGAGCTGCTGTGTGCACAGAGCGGACGGAAGAGGGAGAGTTGGGGCGAGGGGGAAGGAGCCGAAGCTCCCACCCCCTCGAGAAAGACGGGTTCGAGGCGCTGAGGGAGGCGGCGGGTTCGGGAGAGACGAGAGAAGTTCAGAGTCTCAGTTCTTTTCGATTTACACCAAAATGATTGTTTAGCCTGTAGGTCATTTGAAAGACTTTTATCAGTTGTTTAGATTTTAGATTAGATAAGATGAAATGAATTAAAATTAAAATTAAAAAATAAATTAAAATATTATTAAAATATATTTTTTAATATTATTTTTATTTTAAAATTTAAAAAAATTGAATTATCTATTTTATTTTATATTAAAATTTTAAAAAATTATAATAATTAGATCAGATCATATATTTTTTGAAAACAAACGAGATCTTAGCAAAATTTTAGGATCTAGTGATAACGATACGAGTAATAGTATATGTATAACCTTTTTTGATAATTTTTTATATAATTATATTTTAAAATGAATATATTTATATGAATTAAGAGTATTTTTATAAAATAATATGTTCTTATATTTTTATAAAATATAAAATAATATATTTTTATAAAATAATATTTTTATATAAAATGATATTTTTATAAAAGTAATATCAATTTATATAAATATATTAATTTTAAAATATAATTATATAAAAAATTATAAAAAGAATTGTATCTATCATTTCTCCAATATTGAACTAGCCCCGTGTGGATGGATGTTTATGCAGACGAAAATACTGTTGGCCGGAGTGGAATGATATATCCACCATCGTTTTTTGTAATGATATATCCACGATCATTTATTATTATTATTTTTTTAAATATGGACATTTATATAACTTAAGTGATGTTATTTTTGTAAATTATTATCTTCTACAAGTAGTACTAGTACTAGTGCTAAATCAGGAAGATCATATACAGCAAGAAACTTGATTTATACCTTAACAATCACCAGATGAAGGTCCTGTTTAGTTGTTAAACTCATCTGAATTTAATTTAATTTAATCTAATTTTAAGTCAAGTCTAACATCTAAATATCTAACTCTTAAATTACTAAATTCATCTCAACTCAAAACTTCTTTACAAGTGAGACCTACAACCGTTTTCAATTCAACACTTTTTTACATGTGGGATCCACAACTTTTTTCAACTTCTCATAAATATATCTAAACTTATCTTTACATCCAAACATATTTAGACTGTGTTTGGATGTTAAATAAATTGAGTTGAGTTGAGGTAAGGTGAAAGATGAAAATTAAATAAAATATTATTATAATATTATTTTTTAATGTGATTATTATTTTAGAATTTGAAAAAGTTGAATTGTTTATTATATTTTGTATTGAAATTTGATAAAGTTGTAATGATTAAATAAGATGAGTTGAGATGAGTTAAGATAGATTTGGAATCCAAACGCATAACTCATCTTAGGTCATGGACCTCACAAAATTTATTCTACCATCTAAACTCACTTTTATTTATAAATAATTCAACTCAACTTAACATCTAAACATATCCTCAATCAGGAGACATGAAACATGAGAAATTATGAATCACTTATGACCATATATAGGGTCTAATTACCCAGACGATGATGAACGACTTACATATGACCATTCGGCTGAGGCCAAAATGCACGTATCCGACCAATTATTTATAAAAATAAAATTATAAATTGATGTGACTATATAAATAGTAATATATTAAATTGAAAAATTATTTTTATATCAAAACATATCAATATCTAAGTTTATTTTTATAAAATTCTTTTATAAATATATCACTTCTAGCTCTAATTAGAAAATGGTAAAAAGAAAATAATTTTAACAAAGTTTTCAAGTGTAATTGCTAGATTAGTGCATTAAGAAAGGAGAATAATTATTAACGTTTTTGTCTGAGTATTTCTGAAATCAAATTCGCTCATTCTCGAAGTTTATTTCTTTTTTTTGAGTCCACAAAAATGAAAAAGAAATATAGATAAATTTAATTCATTAACATTTTGCCGAACTTTTAATATTTTGGAAAATTTAGTTCCGCATTTTAAAACAAAGGATTAAATAACGACATTGACGGGCCAACCTATTATTAATTAAACGACAAATGACTGCTGACAGCCACCCATATTGACTTCCATGAGCAATGGTTGACTTCACTGCCTTGAATTAGACTATTAGTGGCTTAACACCGGGCCGTTATTATCCTGATTCCTCACTACTGTCATCATTTCACGCTTCTGCATAAACGTTCTCCTAATTCTCTATCCTGCACTCATGGTGCTCATAGGAAATCCATTCCAGCTATTGCTATTGGGTTTTCTGTTTGTGCAGCACTCATGTATGTTTCAATTGATCCAATGTTTTAGCAATTTTACAGACCAATCTGCTCTCATTGCCTTTAAATCCAGAATCAGTTCTAGTCCAAATGAAACCCTCTTGGCTACTAGCTGGTCCACCGCACCAAACTTGATCTGCAATTGGATTGGGGTCTCATGCAGTCGACGTAGGCAAAGAGTCACTGCTTTGAACCTTTCTTACATGGGTCTTCATGGCACAATTTCTCCTCATATTGGTAACCTATCCTTCCTAGTCTCACTTGATCTTTCTAACAATAGCTTCTTTGGTTTTATTCCGCAAGAGATCGGTCATCTACATCACTTGAAAATACTCTTGTTGGATTCCAACCAATTGGAAGGAAGCATCCCTCCTACTATTCAGAATTGTCGAAAGCTTCTCAAGGTAAGTTTTGGTATGAACCATCTTATTGGTACAATTCCATCGTCCTTCGGCAACCTATCCACATTAAAGGTCTTGGATTTGCAATACAATAGTCTCACTGGTCCACTTCCTTTAGTCATCTTTAACATATCTTCTCTACACGTTCTTGCTGTTTCGTCTAATCGCATCTTGGGAGCTCTTCCGAATGATCTTTGTAGCCACTGTCCCAATCTTAGAGGACTTTATTTATCGGATAACAAATTTGGCGGTCAACTCCATTCGCAATTTAATAATTGTGGGGACCTTGTACTTTTATCTTTGTCATTCAATAAATTTGATGGCAATATTTCAAAAGCTCTAATTGGCAATTTACCTGCAAAGCTTGAAGTCCTATATCTTGGAGTTAACAGTTTCACTGGTATCATACCTTCTACCATATGTAATTTGTCGAGGTTGCAAGAATTTGGAATTGAGGATAACCACATCCAAGGAAGCATTCCGACTGATTTGTGGCATCTTCAGAAGTTAACTATTTTGTATTTGGGAGCGAATAACTTCAAAGGGTCAGTACCTCAGAAAGTCTTCAACCTTTCTACTTTACAAGTTATCGGATTTGAGGAAAATTCCCTATCTGGATATCTTCCATCATTAGATTTGAGGCAATCTTGCCCTAATCTTGAAA
The DNA here is from genome assembly GCF_001411555.2 of Juglans regia. Classification (NCBI taxonomy): domain Eukaryota; kingdom Viridiplantae; phylum Streptophyta; class Magnoliopsida; order Fagales; family Juglandaceae; genus Juglans; species Juglans regia. The sequence continues at coordinate 4,412,534 of NC_049907.1, forward strand.
TAATCTTACTTGGTTTCAACAAACTCAGTGGTCATATCCCATCCTATCTTTCAAATTGTTCCAAGCTCATCGTACTAACACTTCCAGGAAACTTATTTTCCGGACCAATTCCCAAAAGTCTTGGAAACTTGAAGTACCTCCAACAACTTTTTTTGAATGAAAACCGGCTAATAGGCCGTGAGGCTACAGATCAAGAGACCAATTTCATTTCATCTTTATCGAATTGTAGATTTTTGACAAGTTTATACTTAAGCTCTAATCCATTGGATATAACAATTCCAGATTCCATCCAAAACTTTTCGGCTTCCTTTCAAATCTTTCTTGCAGTCAATTGCCAAATAAGGGGTCAAATTCCTATGGGAATGGGTTTTTTGAAAGGCTTAATCTGGCTTGATTTGGAAGGTAACAATTTGACTGGAAATATCCCCTTCACATTCGGTGGCTTGGAAAGATTACAAAGATTGTATCTTTCCAATAACATGATTGAAGGATTGATTCCACAAGAGATATGCCAATTAAGGAATTTGGGAGAGCTAGATCTCTCAATCAATAGAGTCTCTGGAGTCATTCCAAATTGCATTTCAAACCTCAGTCTTCTAGTAGAGCTATACTTGAGTTCTAATAGACTCGAATCATCAATACCATTAAATTTATGGGGCCTCAAAAATCTATTGTTCCTGGATCTGTCATCAAATTTCCTTGGTGGACATTTGTCTTCGAACATGACAAAATTGGACACTCTAGAATATCTGGATTTGTCAAGAAATGAAATTACTAGAGAGATTCCAAGTATCATTGGAGCATTTGAAAGCCTCAATTATCTTGACTTTTCAAACAACTCCTTTCAAGGATGCATTCCACAATCTTTTGGTAACTTAAAAGGGTTAAATCTCTTAAATCTTTCTTACAACAATCTTTCTGGTGTAATTCCTAAATCCCTTGAGGCACTTCCATTTCTCAAATACTTGAATTTATCTTTCAATAAGCTAGTAGGAGAGATTCCGCCCGGTGGTCCTTTTGTGAATTTCACGGCAGAATCATTTTCAGGAAATAGTGCACTTTGTGGGAATCAAATTTCTGGAGTTCCACCTTGTCCAACGATTCCTACCAACCAACAATCAAAGATGAAAAGTATTTTGATCAAATGTATTCTTCCAGTGATTGCGTCAATCATAACCTTGATAATGTTGGTTTATTTGTTGAGAAGGCTTCAGAAAAGTAACATGGAGATACCAACTTCACTTAATGCATTGCCTGCATTGGAACATAGAATGATATCATATCAAGAGCTTTGTGAAGGGACAAACAACTTTTGTGAAAGCAACTTGCTTGGAGTTGGAGGTTTTGGCTCTGTGTACAAAGGAATACTTTTTGACAGGACAATTGTTGCAATAAAAGTTCTAAGTTTGCAATTGCCGGGTGCTTTCAAAAGTTTTGATGCAGAATGCAAGGTGTTACGTACAATTCGACATAGAAATCTTGTTAAGGTCATAACAACATGCACTAATCCTGAGTTTAGAGCGTTGGTGCTGGAATACATGCCGAACGGCAACCTTGAAAAATGGTTATACTCTCATAACTACTGCTTGGATCTTTTACAGAGAATAAATATTTTGGTTGATGTTGCGTCAGCCTTAGACTATCTCCACCATGGTCAATCAGAATCTATATTGCATTGTGATTTGAAGCCTACAAATATCCTTTTGGATGAGGGCATGGTTGCACATGTGGGCGATTTTGGCATTGCAAAGATTTTAGTCGAAAACAAAGACGCAACACACACCAAAACTCTTGGTACCATTGGTTACATCGCACCAGGTACGTATGTACATGAGTTTACCCTAATTGTTTAATTATCAAAAGGATAAATAATAGTTTGCTGATCTTACAAATTTTTCGTAACAACATGCATGACAACTTTTCTCATCTTAGCTAGTCTTATAGCCCATATATAAACTCATATGAACTAAAAAATTCATACGACTTGAGTCCTACAAATCTAACAAGGTGAATATATGTTTTCACAAGGTAGTTTTGGTCAAACACCACCTAGTATGGTATGAAGAACTCAGGTTTAGCTCTATGTGTTTTTTTTTTTTTTTTTTTGAATTAGAAGGAGGATGCTCTGTTAATTTTTCCATCCATCATTAACATTAACAAAAAGCATATCGCCCAATCAGTGACCGGCGGCTCACTTTGGCTGCCATGTGACATCTAAATTCTGGCCATATCACAACCACAAAGGTGGCGTTCAAGATCTTCTCAACTTTTTTTTTTTTTTAAATATAAGATATTTTTTTCTTATAAAAATTTAATTTCCTATTTTTAAAAAATCAAACTAAAATTTAAAAAAAAAAATTAAAGTCTATATGTGGCTTTCTATGATTAAGTTATGTGTTCTCTATTTCTAATAACAAATACCAACGAGAATTATTTCTCAAAGAAAATACACAAGGCGATAAATCTAAGTATCCCATATTACAGAGACTGTTTGACCATAATTCCCTTTTAATAAAAGAACAGTGAATTTAAAAATATAGAACATCAAAGTAACAAAGAAACCATAAATATTAAACCAAGATCTATGAAAGCAAGTAAAATAATGAACACGGATTTTGGTTATTTTGAAGAATTTTCTTTTTAATAGGAAAAATAGAAAACTATTGTAGGTGCTCAATCACTGCTTATAAATCCACTGGAGAAAAGAAATCTTACAAGCAATTTAAGATGCCATAAAACATTTGCAAACTCAAACGGTACCAAAGTAAATTGTTATATGCATATTATAGTAATGAGTTTCAATTTTAGGATTGTAGATGCATTTACGATTCTCTTTTTTGGATAATATATTAAAAATATATATTAAAAGGAAGGGGAAAGGGACCTGATCACAAAGACTACAAAATACTATCTATAGTAGAAGGGGAAACATTTAGGGAAATATTATTGAAGTCAACAATTAATTGGTCCAATCCCATTATTTAAAAATACTATCTTGTGTTTGGATGGCACATGTGAATTATTAATTAATTGCGTCATTTTATTAAGACACAAGTTGCTAACTTAAATGCCTTCTTGACAATTTGCGAGTATTTTCAGAATATGGATTTGATGGGAAGGTATCCATCAAAACCGATGTCTACAGCTATGGCATAACATTGTTGGAGATGATCACGAGGAAGAAACCCACCGATGACATGTTTGTTGGAGACTTTACTTTGAGACAATTGGTAAACACATCCATTCCAGATAGAATGATGGAAGTTGTGGATGAAGGTTTACTAAGAATAGAAGATGGAAGAGACACCATTGCCTTACAAAGTATTCTTTCGTCAATCTTGGACCTAGGCTTGAGGTGTTCTGAAGAATTACCAGATACAAGAATGGATATCAAAGACGTGTTGGTCAAGCTTAATAAAATTAAGTCAACTTTTTTTGAGAATAGGATCGGGCCGGTTACTAGGCATACTTGACCTTAATTAATTTGTTTCGCATGTTTTATGTCTTTTTAATATCGTGAAGTACTTATGAGTGGTGTGTAACATGTTTATGTCAACATTCATGCTTAAAAAATTGATTTGAGACTCTACTCTTCTTCCATCACCATACACTTTTTATTGAGCTCATTTCCTTTATTTCTCTACGTAAATCTCGGCCAAAAGGCGCACAACCAACATTCTTTTGTTTAAATTATGTTTCTGCTACTCTTAATTACCAACATTCATTTGCTTGTGAAACTTCTTTAACCAGGAGAACCGTCCTCATATGGGTTGAACTTGAAAGTGGTAATCTTTACACTACCTTCTTCTTGTTTAATTCTAAAATTCTCATAGAACCAACCCACGAAAAGGAATTGAATTCGAAAAGAGTTTCAGAGAAGATAGTAGAGAAAAGGAATCCAAATTGAATGAGAATATTGACGATTGAGCAATTTCTTATTTCCAAGTGACCAAATTTAGAAATACACACTCACAGGGCTAGGTTTAGTAAACATGTTTATGGCCGGACTCCCTAAGTGTCTGGACAGCAAGGTACAAGAATTTAAGCCCGAAATTTTCTGGTCTATGCTATGGATGTGTTCTAGAGAGGTGAGTACGAAAAACAAGAAGTGCACAGAGACAAGGGGAAACCAGCTGAACACGGGAATCAGCAAGGAAATGGAAGCACAAATTTCTAGACACAGGAATGGAGACAAAATGGTGAAGAGGGAAGCTTAGCGTGACAGACATAAGAAGGGGGAGAAACAGGAAGCTCGGGCCAAAGAAAGAGAAATTCCGAGGGAAAAAGAGTTCCTTGTTGTTGGATATTATTTAGCTAATCCAATGCAGCAAATTTAACAAAATAAATAAATTGGCTTGACTAGTGCTCCAAGTGTAGGACTGAAAGGGCTTAAACTCTAAAGGGATTGTTTGATTTTGGCAATGTCTGCCTCTGGCTTCTTTTGCTTCTAGAGAGACAAAAATGCCATTTTTGTCCAACTACTGTGCACTGAACATGTAAAACATTTAGGAAATATATGATTGTTTTAGGATGTTATTCATTAGAATGCTGCCACCGGCATGAGCCAACGCCAATTTCTTTTGCACAACGTCTTGGCAGTTTTTTAAAACTCAATTGGCATCTCTTTATTTCTCAAATAAATTACTTTTTTCCTTCATTTTGAGAATTGTCAAGATCGCCCCGACACAAGCAAGGCCCAATTCAAGGCCCAAGCCCAATATTTATATAGAAACATTCTTTCCAGCAACGTTTAATTGACAAGTGTACAAGCTACTGGGCAAAAGAAAAAGGAAAGCTCCTTGGAAGCGCCTTTCCTCTCTCTACGGCCAAGTCCTGGAGTCCTGAAAAGCCTCATCTACAAGAGGAGCGCGAAAGAAAGAAGATATAAGATGTATACGAACAGTTCTGCATTTACGGTACATTTCTTGCACCGTACAAGATTTTTCCAATCTCTTTAGTCTCTGTCTTCCCTACATGACAATAGGAAAAGAAAGGGAGAAAAAGAGTGCGCAAAATACCGTTGCTGTTGTGCCGCAAAAGTGTCGTACAATATTGACTATTCGTTTCATTAACTTATGTAGCTTCTATAGAGTACACATCTCTGGTCAATATTGTACGACACTTTTAGGTTAATGAAACGAATGTTGTACAAACAGGCATACCTACATAAGTTAATAAAGTGCGCTAGACTCAGCACTCGAGCAAAATCCATCCAGAAATGTTCGCTCGATGTGCACTCGACGTGGCGCTTGAGCTGAACTCATCCAGATAGGTTCGCTCGATGTGCACTCAACAGGTCACTCAAGCTATTTCTGAAAGACAACATGCGCTCGACTTGCGCTCGACACCTCGCTTAAGCCAATGTTCAAGACATCTTAAAATTCAGGGTTTTGAGCGCCATGATCTGTTGGAACTATAAATAGAACAGCTTGTTTTGTTCTTTGGTGTGGAGAACCAGAGCAAAAACCCTAATTGCTTCAAGAGCCATAGAGAGAAACTTTTCCCCACTAAGTGAATCTCTCTTGGACAAACACATCTCCACCACACTACACTCAAGATCAAATCTTATTCAAAGTCCATTAAAGTGGACGTTTTGGTTGGCTGGAAGAGTCCGGAGCTGCTGTTAGTGCAGAAATCGAGAGGTTCTCGTGGGAAGCTATAGAAAGGTCGGAGTTCCGGCACTACGTGCTTGTAGAGATAGAGTGGGTCACTTGTGATGTTGCAAGCCAAGTTTAGCTACTACAAAGGTTTTGTGAGTGTCTCTAAATTGGTTGTAACAAACTTTTTCTATAGTGGATTTTAGGTGGTGCCTTACACCTGGAGTGGTTTTAGAATTTGAAGACATTCTTCAAATGAGTTTCCACTTCGTAACCAAAATCATTGTGTTAATTATTTGTGTTATTTGATTAACTGTTTGTTTGTCTTATTTTTTAAAAGACCATCAAAATTGTATTACACTTATTCACCCTCCCTCTAGGTGTAGTGATTGGTAGAACCACTATTTTTTTAGTTGGTATCAGAGCGGGTTCACTCCACTAGGATTAAATTCCTGAGTATGATCTTGCTGTAGTGGTTCAAATGGATAAGTCTCAATCTCTCACATCGCCACCATTTTTTTATGGAAACAACTATGCTTATTGGAAAGTTCGAATGAGAGCTTTTTTAAAATCTGTGGATGAACGAGTGTGGGTTTCCATAACAAAAGGATGGAGAGAACCAGTTACCATCGTTGAAGGAGTTCAAACCCCCAAAAGTGTGGGTAATTACTCTAGGGATGAAATAAATGAGTGTGGTTGGAATAACAAAGGCCTGAATGCGATTTTCGTGGTTGTGTCCCAGGAGGAGTTCAAGCGAATCTCCATGTGTGAGAAATGCAAAGAAGCTTGGGGCATTCTTGAGGTTACTCATGAAGGTACCAAGGTTATAAAGAATTTTAAGTTTCAAATGTTGTATACGAGTTTTGAAGAACTTAGAATGAAGGATGATGAAACATTTAATGCTTTCTATGCCAAACTAAATGATGTTGTCAATTCTCGTTTTAATTTAGGGGACAAAATTCCTGAGAACAGAATTGCGAGAAAAGTCTTCAGATCTCTTCTTGAGAGCTTTCATCCTAAAGTTACTGCTATTGAAAAAAGCAAAGATTTGGACAATATGAGAATTGAAGAGTTGGTGGGCTATCTACAAACATATGAACATATTCTTCCTGTGGACAAGAAATACAAGTCCATAGCCCTCAATACCATTAGAGAGGAGTCAGAGTCATCCGATGAGTCGGCTATGAGTGACAGAGAAATAGTATTTTATGCTAAGAAGTTTAGGAAAATGTTTGTCGCTAGAAACAACAAGAACCAGAGGCTAGAGAAGAAAAAGTTTGAAAGATATAACAGAGGCTCAAGCTCAGGGAACAAGGAGAGAAGCACTGAGAAGTACACTAGAACAAATAAAGACAAGGTACAATCAAGGGTGCAGTGTCATAAATGTCATGGATTTAGACACATTAGTCTGGAATGTGCAAATTACAAAAAGGCAAAAGAAAGAGCTAAGATTGCATCTCTAAGTGAGAGTGAGTCAGAGTCGAGTGAATCATCAGATAACTCTTCACCAAAAAGAAGTCTCAACTACATGGCGTTCACTACCTCTGTTAGTAGCAAAAGTCAATGTAGTGAACCAATGTCTGATGATGGGAGCATATCTGGAAATGAATCTGGGTATAAAGATCAATTGCAAGAAGTCTACGAGAAGTTGTACAATGAATGTGTTAAATTGGGAAAACACAACAAAGCGCACATTGAGGAGATAGACTTTAGTAAACGAGAAAATGAAGGGCTTCAAGGCAAATTAAATGAAGCCATTGGTCTAGTTGATCAGTTGAAAATGAGGAATGTTTCTCTGGAAGAGGAATTAAAAAATCAAGAAAGTGAGATTATTTTGTTGAAGGATAAACTGAAATTTTTGTCTACTGGGAAAGAAAAGTTGGAAGAAATAATGAGATCAGGAAAGCCTACTGGTGACTAGAGCGGGCTAGGATGTGATGCAAAGAAATCTGATGCAGCCACTACCTCAAAAGTCTCCTATAAAAATAGGAGGAAAACTATGTTTGTTCGTGAATCAACCACAAATGGGAATGCTAACCCATCTGACAAGGGTAAGAAATCCTCACATGTAAAAATGGGTGTTCAGTCTCACGAAAAGTCAAGAGTTCGAAATACAAGCCCTGTTTGTCACCACTTTGGTAAGACTAGCCATGTTGTAGCAGATTGTTTTAAAGTACAGAGATACACCATGTATGATCATACACACTCTCAAAGTAGAAGTATGTACTCTCCAAAAATGGGTAAAAATCCCATAACTGCTCCTAAGTATGCCTCATCTTTCAAGGGACAAAGAGATCATAAAAAGAACTACGTGTGCCATACTTGTGGTAAGGTTGGTCACATTCGACCAAACTGCTATCAGCTTAGGAGGAATCCCATTAATGGAAATAGCGAATCAAGAAGAGGACATTTGAATCTTTGAAGTCAAGTCAGGGCCTTAACTAGACAAAATGAGATGCTCAATGTCAAGATAGACCAACTGTCAACTAGCAAAAAGGGTAGCTCTCCAAAAGTTAGAAACATGTGGGTTAGAACTGGAGAAAGACACACATGCCATGTGGCACACATTGCTCTAAAGACTAGAGACACCTATATGTGGTACCTTGATAGTGGATGTTCTCGCCACATGTCAGCTGATAAAAGCCTATTTAAAACAGTTGAAGAGTACAAGTGTGGAATAGTAACATTTGGAGATGGTGGAAAAGCTAATATAATAGGAAGGGAAATTGAAATACCTAGACTGCCTGTCTTGAGAGAAGTCCTGTTTGTTGATGGATTAAAAGCAAATCTCCTCAGTATAAGCCAAATGTGTGATAATGGTGCAGAAGTCTATTTTTTCAAAAGATATGTGTATTGTTTCAGATAATAATGAAAATTGCATGATGCAGGGAACAAGGACATCTGATAATTGTTATGGCATCACTCCTAGACCTCAGTACAATTGCAATAGTGCTAAGAGTGAAGCTACTGACCTTTGGCATTAAAGACTTGGACATGTGAATCACAAAAATCTGTCTAAGATTGCCAAGAAAGAGATGGTGGTGGGATTGCCTGAGCTGGGTAACCCTTGTGTGTGGGTCATGTCAATTGGGAAAACAAGTTAGAACAGCTCACAAGAACACAACAGCTATCCTGACCGAACAACCATTAGAGTCGTTGCACATTGATCTTATGGGACCCTCTAGAACTGAGAGCCTGGGGGGAAAGAAATACATACTGGTAATAGCAGACGATTTCACCAGATAATCCTGGGTAGAATTTCTGAGAGAAAAATGTGAAACTCCTAATGTGATTAGAACTTTGTGCAAGAAACTTCAGAATGAGCAAAAGAAAGCAATAGTCAGAATTATGAGTGATCATGGAAGAGAGTTTGAAAATTCAAATCTTGAGAGTTTCTGTGATGAAGAAGGTATCAGTCAAGAATTTTCTGCCCCTATCACTCCACAACAAAATGGAGTGGTCGAAAGGAAGAACAGAGTTATTCAACAAATGGGACGAGTCATGATACACAGTAAAAATGTACCTACTCACTTCTGGGGAGAAGCTGTGAACACAACATATCATATTGTGAATAGAGTCTATCCACAACCAAGGACTTCCAAAACACCATATGAGATGTGGAAAGGAAAGAAACCTAATGTGAAATACTTTCGGGTGTTCGGAAATAAATGCTACATTTTGAGAGATGGGGAAAACTTAGCTAAGTTTGACCCTAAGAGTGATGAGGGAATATTTCTTGGATATTCCAGAAACAGTTGTGCTTATAGGAGCTACAATCTACGCACCCAAACCGTCATGGACTCCATAAATGTGGTGGTGAATGATGCTCCTGAAGAGGAATTGAACAAGGAAGAGCCAACTCACCCACCAAGTGAAACTGGACAAGAAGATTTTGGTGCACTAAATGAGAACTTATAGACCTCTTCAAATGAAAATGTGAATAACCAGAAGGAGCTTTCTTCAAGAGTAAAGTTAAATCATCCTCAGGATAACATCATAGGAAACATAGATGAAGGGATGAGGCTGAGGAGGAAAGTGATAAATCAATTGGCTCACTCAAGTTACATCTAACAAATTGAAACAAAAAGAGTCGAAAAGGCCTTAAATGATGAGAATTGGTTGAATGCTATGCATGAAGAAATAAACCAAATTTTGAGGAACAATGTGTGGTATTTGGTGCCAACACCAAAAAATTCCAATGTGGTGGGCACTAAGTGGATCTTTAAGAATAAGTCAGATGAGAATGGTACAATAGTGAGAAATAAAGTAAGATTAGTTGCTCAAGGTTATGCCCAGGTGGAAGTAATAGACTTTGACAAGACCTTCGCTCTTGTTGCCAGACTTGAATCTATCCGGATATTATTAAGCATTGCATGCCACATGTGTTATAAGCTGTATCAAATGGATGTCAAGAGTGTCTTTCTGAATGGGAACCTCCAAGAAGAAGTGTATGTCGAACAACCAAAAGGCTTCAATGATCCAAAATATCCTAATCATATCTATAGGTTGAAGAAAGCCTTATATGGTTTGAAACAAGCTCCTAGAGCTTGGTATGAGAGGCTAACTTCGAATCTAGAAGATCATAAATTTCTGAGAGGAAGTGTTGACAGGACACTATTCATCAGAAAAGTTGGAGAATACATAATAGTTGCTCAAATCTATGTGGATGACATTGTATTTGGATCATCTATTGAAGCCCTGGCTCTTGAATTTGCTGAAGAAATTAAAAATAAATTTGAAATGAGCATGGTAGGTGAGCTAACCTTTTTCTTAGGACTCAAGGTGAAACAGTTAGATAATGGGTTGTTTATATCTCAATCCAAATATGCAAAGGAATTAATCAAAAAATTTGGATTAGATGGGAAAAGCCATGCTAGAACCCCCATGAGCACGAGTGTTAAGCTTAGCACTGATGGGTTAGGCAAGAACGTTGAGCAATCCTTGAATAGGAGCATAATTGGGAGTCTACTGTATCTCAATGCTAGTAGACCAGACATTGCTTTTAGTGTTAGGGTTTGTGCTAGATTTCAAGCCAATCCCAAGAAATCACATTTGGTAGCTGTCAAACGGATACTTCGCTATGTGAATGAGACAGTCAATTATGGGATCTGGTATTCTAGAGACTCTAATACTAAGCTTGCAGGCTATTCAAATGCTGATTGGGCAAGTAATGCAGATGATAGGAAAAGCACTTCTGGTGAATGTTTCTATGTCTGCACAAACATTGATGCCTGGATGAGCAAGAAGCAAAACTTCATATCGCTGTCCATGGCTGAGGCTGAATATATTGCTGCAGGCAACTATTGCACGCAATTGTTGTGGATGAAGCAAATGCTATGTGACCATGGCGTTACTCAAGGTGTGATGAGCATTTATTGTGACAATACCAGTGCCATAAACATTTCAAAAAATCATGTTCAACACTCTAGGACCAAGCACATTGACATTAGACATCATCTTATTAGAGAGCTGGTAGAAACACATGTTGTGACTCTTGAATACATTCCCACCAAACACCGACTAGCCAACCTTTTTACTAAACCCTTAGATGGGCTTCGGTTTGAATTACTTAGAAAGGCTATTGGTATTTGTGCATTGACCTGAAGGCTGAAACATGAATAACATGCACTGCATGTTTTACATGCATTTATTTTTGTTGTTTTGTGGTTATTCGTTTTCATATTTCATATTTTATTATTATTACTGCCTTTACATGCACTCCATGGTTGTGTTATAAGTTGTTGGTGCTATTAATTCTAAAAATCTTGGTGCATGTGCCTTTTGAGAATTGTATCATATACCTATGGTTTACAAAGGTTTGGAACATGGGTATCTTTTGTAATTTGTGACTAGCATCGCACACTTCACTCCCTGCTTGGTCAGTCGACGTTTCACCACTGTGAGTTTTGGGGAAGCAATCAAAAGTGTTAGGAAACTCAACCTGCACACAGAATTGACGACGGGCTAGACAACCTCATTATTGTTCCCTTGTGCAAAAATCTTGTATATCATTGAAAAGAAAAAGAATGATGTTGTGGGAAAAAAAAAAGGGAAGAAGAAAGAAAGAAAAAGAAAAAGGGAAAATAGGTATCTTGATATTGATACGAGTAATCAAACAGAAGCATCCAGGTTCTAGCAGCATTAGGTTTGACTTTCTGCATATTGGAAGAGCTTCCCAAACACTGATGGTTTCTTGCACAGCCCAACCTCGCTCACATTTTTCGGTTGAAATTTCTTGATTGAGCATGGACCTTATTAACACGCCTGTCTTTATTACTTGTGGTACTTTGTTTTTATTACCTGCATGTTTTACGGGGATATGATGCTTTTCTATATTTGATATGTGTTTATGGTTTGAAAATGGACTTCATTAATAGTTGGATCACACTGAAAATTTTAAGTAGGAAGTGAAAATCTTGGGCTTTCGCTCGAGCGAAACTTAAACTTCGCCCGAGCGAAAACGTTTTAAAAAGCCCTCGCAGTTTTTTTTTCCCTCATTTCTTTTTCTTCCTGCGTCGTTTTCTCTTCCCTCTTCGTGCGTTACTATCCTATTTTCTCTCCGTGTGGTCTTCACTAGATTTCTCTTAAGAAATCCCTGCCTAATCACGATAAGCCTATCTCATTTGTGTTTATTTTTATAATTTCGGCATTAGGGTTTGTTTATTTTCCCATTTCGGGTTGTTGCATTTGGGCATTTTGTTTTGGTTTTTGAAATGGAGAAAATGATTTGGGTGTAGAGAATGATTCTCTCACTCTTGTATTTAGGAAGTTCTTGGAACTCCCAAGGAGTTTTGAACCTGGTTTTTGCTTGGATGCACTCCACGTGCTTGGTGAAATGCCTCAATAATGTTTGGGTTCTCATTTTCATCATGCATTGGCATAGCATTGTTCTCATGTTCATTACATCTCTATCCTAGTGTTGGGATAGTATTTGGCATTGAGGCTTGGGACTTCCATTGAGTTTAAAACCCAACCTTGGCATTGTGTTTGTTGGGTATTGAAATGGGTTGTTAATATGTGTTGTTGGGCATCTGCATTGTGCATTGTGCATTTTTGAAATGGTTTGTTTTAAAACCTAATTTTGGCAAAGTATACATTGGTTTTTGAATTGAGCATGTGTATTTGTGTGTTGAATCATGCATTGGGCATATTAGACATGCATACATCGAATCTTCACATTACCTATAGCCTTTTCTAGCAGTCACTGATTCTATCCACAGCCAGAGTCATGTCTTGACGAGTTCGTTCATGCCAAAATCCTCCTGCCCTCGCTCAAGCACATTTCCACAATCCTTGTGCAATAGAACTTTATATTCACAACTTCTCTAACCGTTCTCTGATTCTCGAGCATGAAGTTACCCTCAGTGAGCTTACTGAGACTTTTATTCCTCATATTTTTTAGTCTCGCCAGTGGCTGGCTTTGACCACTGGCCATCCCACTCCTTCTGTGGAGTTGGTTTGGGAGGTTTACTCCAATATTTATGCCATCTTTGATGATGGCTCTTTCAATGTTAGTCTCTGGAATATTGTCTTCCAGGTGACTCTAGACATATTGGCGAACTTGCTAAATGCCCCGCGTGTGTCAAATCCTGTGTATCCCTATACACAGACATCTCCTCCTAGTCCGCCAGTCATTGCTCAATGTCTATATGGTACACCTACTAGTTGGGATGGTAAGTCATCCCTTCTAACGGTAAGATTTCCACTTGAATATCTAATTCTCAAATAGGATTGTCCTTACCAATCTGTATCCTACTGGTCATCAGAGTGATGTGGGTCTTGACCACACTACTCTTTTGTATACACTGATTAACAATGTCTCCATGGATCTGGGGAGTCATCTGTGCTGGGTTTTGCTTGAGGCTTTTAATTCTCCTAAAACACGGACTGATTTTCCATTTGCCTGCCCCATCACTCGGTTAACCCTCCCTCAGTCAGTAGCGTTTCTTCCACATGAGCCTAGAGTCCATCTTAAGGCTCCTATTGGTCGTAGGACCATGCAGTTTAGCCGTGCTCACATTACCCCTCACCCTCTGAATGTTAAGCATCCTCTAGCACCCTCTTCTCAGCCATCGAGCTCTCGGCCATCCAGCACACAGACTCATAGCTCGACACAATCCACATTGGCACCAGGTCCATGAGTACCTTGCTCGCCTTGAAGCCCGGTTTGATAGCCTTGATGTTAAAGTTGAGAGCCTGCAGCAGCTTGTGACTCAATGCTTCAACAATATAGAGCAGTGCCTCGATGAAGATGATGGTGGTGGCAACCAGAGTGATGGTGATAATTGAGACCCTTGGCTTGTTTTGACAAAAAGGGGGAGTAGTATAAATTTAGGGGGAGTAGTTTTTGTTTCTGTTAGTAACACATTGTTTTGTGGAGGAGCAGCTTTTGTTTTTAATTACATGCTGCTTGTGCTGCTATTGTTTGTCTAATTTGAAAATGTCTGATTATTTTCTTAATGAAAAGTCTTTTATAAAAACTGTGCCACAGACATTTTTTTATTCTTATAAGATTATTTCTTGCATATTTTTGTTGGTACGTTTAATTGTTCGCTAAGTGTTTGTAGAAATATCTCAATGTGTTCAAGACTATACCTGAATCATGGGAATCTTGTTTGGGGTGTGTCAGGATTAGGTCTTATGTATAGGTTAGAGGTTTTGTCACAGAAATTCCAAGGGGGAGATTGTTGAGGGAAAAATTAGTTGATTGGCATATTCTTGCGAAAACTTGTGTAAAATTGAGTTGTAACAAGTGTTGAAGTGGTGTAATATGGAAAAGATTGAAGTGTGCTCAACACGGCTCATTTGGCACTTGACTGGCGCTCGAGCGGAACCTTCCAGAGAGGTTCGCTCAATGTGTGCTCGACTCAGCGCTCAAGCGAAACCCATACAGAGAGGTTAGCTCGATGTGCGCTCAACGTGGCGCTCGAGCAGAACCCATCCAGAGTGGTTTGCTCGATGTGCGCTCGACTCAGCGCTCGAGTGGAACCTTTTAGAGAGGTTCGCTGGATGTGCGCTTGACTCAGCGCTCTAGCAGAACCCATCCAGAGAGGTTCACTCGATGTGCGCTCGACAGGTTACTCGAGCTGTTTCTAAAAGACAACGTGCGCTCGACACCTCGCTAGAGCCAATGTTCAAGACATCTTAAAATTCAAGATTTTGAGCGTCGTGATCTGTTGGAATTATAAATAGAACAGCTTGTTCTGTTCTTTGGTGTGGAGAACCAAAGCAAAAATCCTAATTGCTTCAAGAGCCATAGAGAGAAATTTCTCCCCACTAAGTGAATCTCTCTTGGACAAACACATCTCCACCACATCACACTCAAAATCAAATCTTATTCAAAGTCCATTGAAGTGGATGTTTTGATTGGCTGGAAGTGTCCGGAGCTACTGTAGAGATAGAGTGGGTCACTTGTGATGTTGCAAGCCAAGTTTAGCTACTACAAAGGTTTTGTGAGTGTCTCTAAATTGGTTGTAATAAAAATTTTTTACAATGGATTTTAGGTGGTATCTTACACCTGGAGTGGTTTAATTTGAAGACGATCTTCAAATGAGTTTCCACTTCGTGACCAAAATCATTGTGTTGATTATTTGTGTTATTTGATTAACTGTTTATTTGTCTTTATTTTTGAAAAGACCGTCAAAATTGTATTACACCTATTCACCCCCTCTAGGTGTAGTGATTGGTAGAACCACTATTTTTTTAGAGTTGATTTAACAGAGCTTCACAAGATTAACCGGGCTTGTGAATTAGAGTGCAGACATAGATGAGAAAGTTATTAGGAGGGAAAAGGCGGCAGATTTGGTAATGGCTCTAGCTGAAGCAAAGGTAGATTTAATTGTTAGGTCTCTCTAGCTGTTGAACCTCTAGGAATTGGATCTCAATGTTAATTGTATGCATCTGTATGCATATATGTTATGATAAAATCCCGTGAGACAGAACCCAGGTCATTTTTATCTGTTGTGATTTCTGTGAATGGAATGTGAATTATGTTTCAGATCTTGCCTCAAACTGATATGAAAATAGAATACTCACCATTGCAATTCATCGAGCTTTAGAGGCAGGAATGTATCTAGGGGATTCGGAGGGATGTGCCCCTTGAAGCAGCTTAATCAGCATTTAGGTTTGGGAGCAACTTGAAAGTAAGGATAAAAGACTTCAAAAAAAAAATTAGAATGAATTATGGTAGGGGTTTATTCTATGGTGGGCTGGGCCGTGGGTAGTACACCTCATCCTCCACTAAAACATTAACTCTAGCAGCTGAAGGTGTTATGAAACCAACAATAACAAACAAAGTAAAAGCAAACAATCACATGACACAAAATTAATGTGGTCCAGCAACGTGCCTACATCTACAGAGGTGTAGAAGATTTTATTATACTGGAAAATCACAAAATACACTTTGGGGCGAAAACCCTAGTTTTTACTTTCATGCATTATTCACTCAAGCAGCGTATTAAGCGCTCATCAAGCAAACTCTCTGTCCGAGCAAACTCTTTGTCTGAGCTTCACTCGAGAGGAGTGTCAAGCACGCATCGAGCGAACTCTCTGTACAAGCTTCACTAAGCATCCTGTCGAGCAAGTGTCTAGCAAATTTTTTGTCTGGCACTTTTTCTGGTAGCCTCCATAACTTGTCATGGGAATGTCATTTGTTCCCCATCTTTCTGTAGTTTTGGGCACATTTTTTCTGTTATATACTTGTATGATGTTTTCGTTGAACCTTCTTACTCTGATTTTCCTCTTAGGCAAATGCCATTGTATCTATTGGTGCAAGGGGGCTGCAAAATAATAAATAGTGAGAGAAAATTTTCATTCAAGGCACGTTATAATATCACTTTCCTTAAGACAATATTCGTCCCCACCAATAACGGTATGCACACGGGTTACAAGTGAATTTGCTTCCAAGATATAATGAAGCCCAGAACAAGTCTATTTGTCTAACTGCGTTATGCACACACGAAATTAGACCCCGAATACCATTAGATTTTGCTATTCAACCAAGAGATTAGAAATATGTTTTCTACAGAATGAACAGATCCTAATAAAAAGTTTTGAAGAAATGAAAACTTTTGGGAGAGAGAGAATTTCAAAATTGCCTTCTTTCATTCTGTATTCTCTATTAAATTCGTAGGCCAATGGATCTATTTATAGATAACCAAAGGATGTGAATGAAAAGTTATAACTTTTCATTTTTCTGTAATCTGATCCGAACAGATGTATATATTATGCCTATTACCCAATGACATAACGGTTGGACCTAGTCCAATGGTCACGTTGCTTCCCAACATCTGGTTTGCCCAGGTTCGAGTCCCAAGTGCAGAACGCACATGGGCTAGCGCACTACTGTGCCTTGGGCTGACTGGGTTGTGCACCCTCGTGCTGGCTGGGATGCACACGCCCAGGCCTGTGGTAGGGGCTCATCTTTTGTACAAATAATTAAAACTCCTCTTTGTGTGGTTCGAACCTCTACCTTCAAGGTAGATAGTGATAATCAATACTGCTGAGCCATTTGATGACTATGACCACAACAATGGACCCAAATTATTATAACCATAAGCAATAGCTTACAAACTTTCTTTAATCTCTGTTTTCAAAATAATTCATAACTTTCAAAAATAAATCTCCAAAAAATTATTAATAATAAATATAATATATTATTTTGAAAATATTTCCAACAGTATCTAGGCTCAAAAGTACAGCTCGGCACTCAATTAGATGTGGAGGCTCATTCAACACTGTTGATAACTGTAGATACAGTATGCCTTGATTCCCTTTTAGTTACTTCATTTTCATAATTTAACTGATTCTAGCATAAACTAGATCCTTCTACTTTCTCTCAGGTAATACCTGAACAACTGGTTTTCTTATTTTTCTGGGCCTTGATTGCCCATAAGTGATAGCTCTAGTAATTGATGAATCTACCTCATTTTAAGAGCCGAATGGGGACCAGGTCTTTGACACCTACATACTTGAGTTGCAATGCAGTTGAACTTGTATTGAGCATGTTTCCAGCCTATTCTCCCTGTCTAGTTCATGCAGTTTGTCTAAATTGCCAAATTTTATTGGTTTTTCATCCATAATCTTCTTGATAAGTTTTAATCATAAATCCTACTTCTAACTGCCCATTTTTTTCAAAAAACAATTAAAACTTTAAGGGGTTATAATCACCTTATAAAGTTTATCTGGTGGATAATCTTCTCCAAGTCCATCGAGTAAAGGCTTCCAAGTTACAAGAATCTATAATAATCCATGCAATGGATTTTTCCTTGATCCCATGCAAGATTGACACGTCATTTGAACATATTTTTTCATATCTAATCTACACACAACCTGCTGGGTTTTGGGCTGGCATATTCATCTCGTTCCTCACAGCATATACATCCTTTGCTTTTTATGATTATGAAGATGCCCCTTACTATTTATAGAGCCTTTTTCGCTTCAGTATTTTGGCATGTAGAGATCATTCAAGGTTATATCTTGCTGCTCCATCCAATTGATTTTGAGGTGGTGGTGTATGAAGGGATAATCAGAGAAAAACCATCCAACGAGGACGAAGCGCGGGAATTTATCAAAGGTTTTCTTAATGCGCTTCACTCTCACCATTTCTCATTCAAAAGTTGAGCTAGATTTGATGGTCACATCCCTGTGGGTTGCAGGATATTCTGGTGGTCAAGCAGAGGTGGTAGGATCTGTTCTTGTAACCAATCTTAAGACTGGAAAAAGAAAAGGTGGATGGGACAGAGCTGAGGTAATGGTTTCTGGCACTTTTATTTGGATTTGCCCTTCCTGATGACTGAATATTACATGATTTTAAGCCCACCTAATCTCAGGACATGTTAAAAATGTATTTATCTATGTATGAAAGGGGTATTGCTGCTGTTTTACATCTTTTCTTCTTTTTTTTACTCAGTTTCAGTTAGATTAACCTGGGTTTTGGTTATTGTAATAAATTCCGTTAATGTTTTGCATATGGAGATCTAAATTTTAGCATGTCTATTCGCTTCCCTTTATAAGTAACCTTGTAAATTAGCTTTGGAAATTAATATTTTTCTGCATGGTGATATAGGTTTATTTTTATAGTATACCAGATGAGGTCATTGATAGCCTGGTAAAATTCTTAAGATCCATATTCTCTTTGCTATTTGATATTTTTTGCCAGGAATATTTCTTTGCAAATACTGTTTATTAACTTCTTCCTTGACTTCTTTGTTGACGAACGAGCTGCCCTCAGCCGATTATAACTTCTTCCTTGTTTGGTCTATCAAGGGGGCTGAACTGATTTGCATTTCTTCCTGAGCCGATTATAACATGCGAAAGCTACGATACATTAAATAATTTTTCTTGTCACTTGCTAGGAGTTGTTGCCACCCTCCATAAGCTCTGGTTTTGATATTTGAACTTTAAACTTGAACACACAGTATGTCTTCTGTTTCCTGTTCAAAATGTCATTTTTTCTCATTTGTGCATCGTTTATTTGCAACGATTAGGAATTTGTACCCTACTAGCTAGCATGCGGTCAAATCTTCAGCTAGCGACATATTTGATTCTTTGAGGGTCAGGTCCATTACAGTGGTTACAATCCCCGAAAATGAATCATTTTCCCTGTTCCACTTTCTCCTCTTCTACACCGAGAAACTTAGGCTTATTTATCAGATCGGTATTAATTAGAGTCCGTCACATGAGCATTTTCTCAATCAATTTGAGACAATTTATTTTTTTAGATGACTAGTTTGGTTATCATAGGCTTGAGTCCCGATGATTCTATCCTCTATGAACATTTCAATTAATGTTTAATAGTTTGACATGACTTGTAATCCACTGCTTGCAACTTGCTGTCCATATACATTTCCTGGCTAATCTTAAACTTGCTAAAAAGCCATCAGTTCCTCTTTGGACCAGTATATCCTATAAGAGAGACTTATCGGAGACCAATAGTAAAATGACACGTAAGCTGAGCACATGGTCTCAGCATGAACCTGGCCGCACCATAGAAACAAGTGAACTACGGAAAGGGATGAACCTAGCCGCACCATAGAGACTTATCGGAGACCTAGCCGCACGTCGTACGCCGGTGGAGGAGCAACCCTTTCGGCAAACCTAGTCTGGCACAACCTAGACCATCGCACCATACCCTGCAACTTCTGCAAATCACATGGTATATAAATACAACTCTTTTGTAGGCGATTACTCCAATCTGATCTGTCCAAAGAGGAACTGATCTTGTATCTGTCCTGTGCTGGGTCCAAATACAAATTTTTGTTTTCTTGTATCTGTCCTGTCCTCGCTAATCCATAAAGAAGTTGTCCAATGGATAAATCTGAGATGAGTTTAAGAAGAGGAGGGAAAACAATCCATCTTTCTTTTGTAGGCAATTACTCCAATCTACCAACCCATCTTTCTTCTACCATTTATTAATTCCAATCTAACCAAAATTGGCCATGGCCCAACACAAATGCTGCATCTTTTAAATGCTTAACGTCAAAATAAAACCTGAAATCTTTGCCTTCCTCATCCTGATTCAATGAACTGTAAATTGAAGACAAACTCTAAATAAGGAACTCATCTTTCTTCTGAACAGCGAACCTAGAGAGAGAGAGAGAGAGAGAGAGAGAGAGAGAGAGAGAGGGCTAGGGTTCTAAATGTGGGAAGGAGAGGGAAGTTGAGAGAGAGAGAGGGGGGTGAGTTGCTGTTTCGACAGACCCTTGGTTGTTTTTTTTTCCTCTACAATGTATCCCACCGTTGGAAAGATGTATATCCTACGTGCCATGTTACTGTTGGTTGCTGTTATTTGGAGAATAATGGATACACCTGTATTGGCACAACAGAATGCTCTGCACTCTCACACAGCTCAGCACAGCAGCTAGCACAACCGAATGCCGTTCCCTCTGCACCTCAGCACAGCAGCTCGCACAACAGCTCACAACAGAATGCTCAACAGACTACCTCATAACAGAAAGGCAAAAACCCGTGAAGGTCCTCATACAGCTACGGACGTACACTGCTGAAGCTTCTAGAAATATTCTGTACACATGTTGGAATTGTTGAGCTCTGTCTATAAATACCATATGAGCACTGAGTGCTAATGTAATGGAAAATATACTCTGTAACTAAGCTCAGAAATAGAATACGCCCATTGAGGCATTTCAACAAATGATTTGCATTCATAGTGTTTTCCTATTTCTCAGCATGGTATCCAGAGCCAAATAGGACCTCTGTCCATTTACGATCCTTCAATGGCTCCCCCACCTCCAACTCCTTCCCTCACCAACACCGCTGCTCATCTCCTTACAGTCAAACTCTCACATGATAACTTTCCTCTTTGGAAAGCACAACTACTTGCTTTCCTCAAAAGCCATCAAATCTATGGCTACGTTGATGGTTCTTTTCCTCCTTCCCCTTCCACCATTGATGACAAACCCAACCCAGCCCATAACTCTTGGCTCCTACAGGACCAGATGATTATTTCGGCTCTCTATTCCTCCCTCACTGACACCATTCTTGCTCAAATTGTTGATTGTCCCACTTCTCACGAAATATGGTCTACTCTTAATAATCTTTACTCGGCTCAATCTACTGCTCACCTTATGCAAACAAGATATCAATTGGCTACTCTCAAAAAAGGCTCCGACAGTGTTTCCACCTATTTTCATAAAGCAAAATCGTTGGCCTCGTCTTTGTCTTCCGCTGGTCATCCTCTCTCGTCACATGAGTTTATCATCTACGTTCTCACTGGTTTAAGTCCCGATTATGAGTCTGTTGTCTCCTCCATCACTACTCGACCCGAACCGCTGTCCTCTTCTCAAGTTTACAGTTATCTCTTGAATCATGAATCTCGCCTTACACATTAGACCCAAACCACTATGTCCTCTGCGTCATTCTCTGCTAACTCTACTCATTTTCGTCCATCGTCAAATTCTTCCAATCAAAATCGCGGCCGTGGTCGTGGTCGTGGCAGAGGTACTACCCGCAACACACCTTTGGGTCCTCCAAATTTCTTTTCCTCTTATTCTTCCTCCAAACCCGTCTGTCAGATTTGCAATCGGGTTGGGCACTCTGCTTCTCAATGCTACCATCGTTTCACTCATAATTACCAACCATCACCACCTCCATCCCTCACAGCTCACTATACTTCTGTGCCTAATCCTTCCACTTCTTCC
This sequence comes from Juglans regia, assembly GCF_001411555.2. Taxonomy (NCBI): domain Eukaryota; kingdom Viridiplantae; phylum Streptophyta; class Magnoliopsida; order Fagales; family Juglandaceae; genus Juglans; species Juglans regia. The sequence goes on from NC_049907.1 coordinate 4,434,288, forward strand.
AATTTATGGTTCCCTGATTCGGCTGCTATGAATCATTTTACATCTGATTTCTCTAATTTAAATTTAGAGTCAACACCGTATGCTGGACCTGATCAAGTCTCTATTGGTGATGGATCTTCTCTTCCCATACAGAATACTGGCACTGGCCTTCTTCCAACACCCACTGGCAAATTTCTTCTTCGTCATTTAATTCATGTTCCTTCTATTTCTAGAAATTTATTATCTGTTAGACAATTTTGTCTTGATAACTCTGTTTTCTTTGAATTTAATTCTTCTGGTTTTCTTGTGAAGGATTTGCATTCCCGGGAAGTACTTCTTCAGGGCCCCGTTAAGAACGGCTTGTACGTGCTTCCACCACATGATGAGTTCATTTCCAAGTCTACTGGCACGATTCAACATCATGCTCTCATTGGTGAAAGAACAACTCCTCAAATTTGGCACTCCCGTCTGGGCCACCCTTCTTCTCGTATCACTTCGTTTACTATTCGTCAACATAATCTACCCACTATAGCTATGTCTTATTCTCCTCTTTGTAATGCTTGTCTTCAAGCAAAATCTCACACTCTCGCTCATCCACCTTCCCCTTCTAGATCTTCTCATGCTTTTCAACTTTTATTTTTAGATGTTTGGGGACCCGCGCCTGTGCTGTCCTCTAATGGTTTCAAATTTTATTTTTCCATTGTTGATGATTTTACAAAATATATTTGGTATTTTCCTTTACATGCTAAATCTGAAGTGTCTCAACTTTTCTTAGCCTTTATTAAGTTTGTACAAAATACTTTCTCTAAAAATATTATTGTTGTACAAATAGATTGGGGTGGTGAATTTCGCCCTCTTTCATCTATTCTTCTTAATTTTGGCATTTCTCATCGCATTACGTGCCCTTATTCTCATGCACAAAATGGAAGTGTAGAACGTCGTCATCGTCACATTGTTGAAACTGGGCTATCTCTTCTACCTCAGTCCTCGGCTCCCTCTAAATATTGGGCTGAGGCTTTTCAAACTGCTACCTTTCTAATAAATAGGATGCCTACTCCAATTTTAAAAAATATCTCCCCTTTTCAAACCTTATTCAAGCAACAACCTGATTATAAATTTTTACGTGTTTTTGGGTGTGCGTGTTGGCCCAATCTTCGTCCCTTCAATCGTCGTAAAATGGACATGCGTTCTCAACTTTGTGTTTTTCTCGGATATAGTTTAAATCATAAGGGTTATAATTGTTTACACATCCCTACGGGTAGAATCTATGTCTCACGCGATGTCCGTTTTGATGAAAACTCCTTTCCTTTCTCAGATTCTATTTCTCCTCTAAACTCCTCTACTATTTCTTCTCCATCCACCCATACTCATAATCATCCTTTTGGGCCTCCTTCTTCACCCGATCCCTTTAACTCTAATACCCATTCTCTTCCTAATTCCTCCTCTCTTAGCCCACGATCATCTTCAGCCCATTCCCTTATCTCTCCCTCGGTCCATTCCTCTCCCATACCTTCGGCCCATTCAAACCCTACTTCGCCGACCCGATCCAACACTACCTTATCTCATTTGCCGTCTTCCCCAAACCCTACTTCCCCTTCTGTGTCTTCCTCTCCTGCAACGATTTCCCCTCAAGTTTCTCTACCTCCTGCGTCGGTCTCATCAACTCCAACCACATCTCCCTCATCAAATCCCGTTAACACGCATCCAATGCTAACTCGTTCAAAGACCCATCATTCCCGTCCTCTTCACCGCACGGATGGCACCTTGTCTTGGCCTCTTCCAAAATTCTTGGCTTCTCTCACTGAATCTAAACCCATTCCTGAGGAACCCACATCCTACACAGTGGCTTCACAATATTCGGTTTGGCGTGATGCTATGGCCTCCGAATTTGAAGCTCTCTTACGCAATCACACTTGGGATTTAGTCCCTCCTTCCTCCAATATCAACATTCTTGGTTCTAAATGGGTGCTTAAAACCAAACGACATGCCGATGGAACCCTTGAACGCCGAAAAGCTCGGTTAGTTGCGAAAGGGTTCCACCAGCAAGTCGGTTTTGACTACTCTGAAACATTTAGTCCCGTTGTTAAGCCGGTTACCATTCGTCTAATTCTTTCTCTTGCAGTTACTCGGAAATGGCCTCTTCATCAACTGGATGTGCAGAACGCATTCTTACATGGGGACCTCGAAGAAGATGTTTTCATGCATCAGCCGACTGGGTTTGTAAATCCTGACTATCCTCATGGTTTGAAACAAGCCCCACGGGCTTGGTTTGCTAAGTTGAGTTCACGTTTGTTAGATCTAGGGTTTCATGCTTCTGCTTCTGATTCTTCCCTGTTTATACTCTCACATTCATCTGATTCCATTTACGTATTAGTCTATGTTGATGATATTGTTGTAACAGCCTCTACTACTTCTTTGATCACTGATTTTATCCTTGCTTTGCGTCAATCTTTTCCTGTTAAAGATCTTGGTGTACTACATTATTTTTTGGGTATTCAAGTATCTAGAAATTCCTCTGGTTTATTTCTTTCTCAGCATCGTTATATTGCTAATCTTCTTTCTCGAACAAACATGCATCAGTCCAAAACCGTGTCCACTTCAATGGCTTCATCCACGCGGCTCACTGCTGTTGATGGACCCTCTTTTGAGGATCCACAACTTTATCGCAGTGTTGTTGGAAGCCTTCAATACCTTTCCTTTACTAGACCAGACATCTCATTCGCTGTTAACAGAGTTTGTCAATTTATGCACTGTCCTCGTCTCATTCACTGGCAAGCTGTTAAACGTATTCTCCGTTATCTTCGTCTCACCTCTACCTTTGGTCTGCACTTGTCCCCTATTTCCTCTTTTAAAATAACTACCTTTTCGGATGCGGATTGGGCTGGTTGCCCTGATGATCGTAAATCTACTGGAGGTTTTTGCATATTTTTTGGCTCACATTTAATTTCTTGGGGTTCAAAGAAACAACTTACTGTTGCCAGGTCCTCAACTAAGGCCGAATACAAGTCCGTAGCAATTACGGCTTGTGAAATACTTTGGTTACAATCTTTATTAACTGAATTAGGAATTGTTATTTCTGATATTCCTACTTTATTTTGCGATAATCTTGGTGCTACTTATCTATCTGTTAATCCTGTTATGCACTCACGAATTAAACATGTTGATTTGGACTATCACTTTGTCCGCGATCGAGTTGCTGCCAAAACACTTGCTGTCCAAAGCAAAGATCAACTGGCGGATATCCTTACAAAGCCGCTTTCCTAATCTCGTTTCTCTCTTTTACGATCAAGCCTTACTATTCTTGATGTACCGCTTGCATCGCGGGGGGATATTGGCGCAACAGAATGCTCTGCACTCTCACACAGCTCAGCACAGCAACTAGCACAACCGAATGCCGTTCCCTCTGCACCTCAGCACAGCAACTCGCACAACAGCTCACAACAGAATGCTCAACAGACTACCTCATAACAGAAAGGCAAAAACCCGTGAAGGTCCTCATACAGCTACGGACGTACACTGCTAAAGCTTCTAGAAATATTATGTACACATGTTGGAATTGTTGAGCTCTGTCTATAAATACCATATGAGCACTGAGTGCTAATGTAATGGAAAATATACTCTGTAACTAAGCTCAGAAATAGAATACACCCATTGAGGCATTTCAACAAATGATTTGCATTTATAGTGTTTTCCTATTTCTCAGCAACCTGTGTGTGAAGTTATTCTCAAAAGTCAGTAATTAGAAGCAATTTGGTTTTTCCAAGTCAAGAAAGAAATTAGTTTTTGAAAATTTATATTCCGTACATTCTCGTGTTGTTGACGTCACAAATTTTCCAAGAGTAAACAAAGGGAATTGAAGCCTTTGATAAGGATCAATATGTAACGTAGATCAAAATAGGTAATCATATCAAACCAGACCTTCTATCACTTGAGTCTTAAATGAATCCAACAAATGATGAATGTTACGAACTTAGTCTGGTGATGCATGAGAGCATGTAAATTTCTAAAGGCGTTGATTCTTCGAGATTTATATTAGGATTTTTTACTTAAAAGTGGGGATAAATAAACATATGGATCTAGTGAGTTTTGCAGTATTTATTATTGTTAGTCATGTGAGTCTCTCAAGGAACATTAAATAAGCAATAAATATGGTGAACCTATTTTGTATATGTATTGATGATCTTGTTCTTTTACTCTAATCCTTAAAGTTGGAGCAAAAATTCTTCATCCTACTATAACTGTTATATAGTGAGATAGGCATCAATATCATTTTTTTTATAAGAAGAATTTCCCTTCAAACGATGATGCATCACTTTATAAAATAAGAAGAGAAAACATTCACATAATCTAATATCATAAATCAAAGCTAACTTTCCCAACAAACATTCAAGCAAGAGCCACTACAACAAATAAGGTCTTTTGGGACGAAAAGTTTCATCCCAAAAGACTGGAATGAGCCGATCTAAACCTGTTGACATATCTTTTCATTTTTCTTTTGTCCTAGTCAATTTCCTTTTGAGTACTTGAAGACTCAACCACCAAATTTGTTAGGAATCTAGGACTGCGTAAACTGTAAAAATAATTTGTATTTCAAATGACATTGAGATGTAACTTTTCGTTTGGGATATTAATACAATATGATTCAATTCTTGTCTTTATTATATTGTTTTTCTAATATACACACAAGATATGTCAACAGACTTCGGCTCACTCACACGAGCAATCGCCTCTAGCGCTTGAGTAGTGAGTAGAGATGAGACATTGTGTCTCTAGGTACTTTTCCAAAGGGATAAGCTGGTTGATACAAAGATATGTCGCCTTAGTGGGAGCTAAGATGAGGTCTATTGAGAAGACTATGCATGGGTTACCCCCACCATCCATGTAATCTGTGGTTTGCGAGATGCGAGGTTCTCTTTGACGCCTTGGAGGCGTGCAAATAGAGGAACTCGGGTTAGACGCTTAAGGAGTGGCTAGACTAATATCTATACGGTGTTGATATAGACATATGCTTTTTGAGAAAGAGAAATCCATCGTAGCATGTGTTTCATACTATATGTGCTTATTCGACCATATGAGTAAGTGAGTAAAAGGTTCCCCTCTTTTTCATTGTGTGAGTCTCATTTTTAAAATATCATTTACTTTTGACTATGTCACGAGATGGAGATTGTGACGTCTGCTACTTTGGCATGCTGTCTATGGTCATGATTGATACGGTATAAAGAGGCATTGGTGGGAAAGCTGTTCGACCAAAATTGAGTGATATGAGTTCAAAATGAAGACTCTTCAATATCGTATCTTCGATAATGTTTGCTGATGTCATGATGCTACATCTTGGTAGCGGCTAAGGTTGTGAATATATTGAAATGATTTGGTGCTAGTCAAGCATTGTTCTGAGCTTTTTTTTTTTTTGAACTCTAGAGGGTTTGAAAATGCTTGATCTTGATGCGATCGAATGAGTCTAGGACATGACCAAACACTTTAGGGATGCTACTATGCTGGTCTTCTCTAGGAGAGATTTGATGTATGTACTCCAACATTTCTACAGATGTGCTTGGTGGTCGCACGACCTATTTACTTTTATGAACAAAATTGAGAACATTATAGAGATGCAGACCTGGGGTCATGCCCACTGTGTGCGAGTGGGAGATGTTGAATAAAGGGGCGCCCACGTGGGGCTGACCCCCTCCTCTCCTGTGTGTAACGCATGACTTTTGTTTGTAACGTATGGTTTCTCCTGTGTGTAAAGGCCATGCATTACTGCCATTTAAATGACAATTGAAGACTAGCCTTTAAGGTCAGCCGTGTGGGGTGGGCTATATATAGCCCCCCTCAATTGATTTTTTGGATAATCTGATATACACAAAAGCTATCTCTCTTTTTGTTCTCTCTTGATAAAATATTTAGGTTGTAGATTTGTCAAGTATTACTCTAGTTTTATACTACGTAGTACATTTCACCACTAAAAGGAGAAGCTTGGGATTTGTCAGTCTGGAGAAACTTGTGGAGCAATTTTATAAACTGAGCTTGAGGTATTTTTCCGTTGTGCTTTCTAACATATATATATATATATATTGACCCTTGTATGTGTGTGTGTGTGTGTGTGTGTGTGTGTGTGTGTATATATATATATATATATATATATATATATTGTATTAGACCCTTTTGTATTGCCGCACTGATTGATGATATTATCCTATAGTTAATGTAATCCAGTTGACTATTTTTTTTCCCTGTAAATTTTGTTGTTCTAGGTTGTACTTGATGTTAAGGAATCAGATAGGAAAAGGGGTAGGGGTGATTCATGGGAGTAGAGACCTGGTTATAGAACTTATATATACATGCCATCGATCGTTTTATTGGGCTTCTTTGTATCGAGCTTAATTGGTTCTGTTTGTGTACAGTTCGGTTTGATCATGACCAAATCCGATAAGGTTGCGTTACGATATTTTGATAGATTTTTAGTAAGACTTGGGCCATAAAGCGAAGGCTTGGGTCGATAATTTTTTTTTTTATCCGTTTTGGCTCTTGGTCCAACCCGACTCATTGACTAGGGTTTATTAATATGATCCAACCAAGTAATTAGGGTTTACTATATATATATTGTATTAAACCCTTCATGTATGGCCGCACTGTATCTTTAATTTCCATTTAAATAAAATTCTCTACAACTCCATGAATATAGGCACGTTTCATGCTGTTCATCCGAGTTTCGGATCGGGTATACCGAGTTATGACCCGGGTTGGAACCCAAATGTATCTGGATTTTTACAACCCGAAAATTCGGGTTCCGGGCTGTACCCGGATAAGTCTAGAAACCTATATTCTATTACAATTTTTTCAAGAAAAAATTTTGAAAAACATATTGTTTATATGTAAAACAACTAATTATCTTTTTAACTAAATCCATCTAAAAAAAAAAGAAATTCAATATTTATCATATAAAATGCATGCAACATATAATGCAACTCACTACTACATATTACATTATTTGATATTTTATACGTTATATTACAAAACACAAAATTACAAGCCATAATTGATCATCATCAGTTTAATCAGGACGAGCTTCTGGAATACTTGGTGCCAAATCTCCTTCACTGCTCCCCTTGCTAGTCGAGCTTCTATTATAATTCCAAAACATGTCGAGCTTCTAGAAACCAAAGGCATGCCACGGCATCCCCTTGCACATTAATATATATATATATATATATATATAAAGCAAAAGACATGAAAATCAGTTACATAAATAGCTTGTAACCCTACAACATCCCACAAACTCCATCTCAATCCACTCTGAAAAGACTCCCAGAGAGCAAAACAAAGCAAAAGGCTTAAGCAATATGAAATCTTCTGCTTTCATGTGTTTACCTTGGAGCAAAAAAAAAAAAATCACAAACAAAAATATGCTATCTCATAGTCAGCTTTGTTGTTGACTTGTTCATAACTTTATGTTAGAGAAAAAATATATAGTCCAAAATTATTCATAATATTCCACAATATTATTGTGTGTATGCGAGAAATTAGGGATGATGTATAATTAATCCTTCTAGAATGAGCAAGCAATCAACTAATTAATGACTCATGGAGGGATAGAACCAAACAGACCCCTGTTTGTAGTAAATCAATCGGCCTAGACATGCATGCATACCTCAAAAATCACCTGCTCAATGCATGGTGACATTTAATTGGGAGCTTCATGACAACCAACTGGTTTTTAGTTAGTATAAGTGATATTGATTTTAGGCATGTTACCAGTTATTTTTAAATTAGCAACAGCACCATAATTACATTATCACTTTTTTTTTTGGGATAAGTAATCTAAGATTTTTAGTATAAGCTAACTTGAGTATAGAATAAGATCATATTGGAAGAAGTATGTTAAGCACTGGTCATTATAGAGTTTGATAATAGCATTGATGGTAGCACTCCATGAACATCATAACAAATTAACCCAAATAACAAGAAGGCAAGAAAGTCAAGTACGAGAAGCACTGGTCATTATAGAGTTTTATCAAACATATGATGGTTCTAATGGCAATCAAGAACCAAAAGTGTGGCAAACCCAGCATAAGATCCAAATATCAATTCAACACTTGTAAATTCAAAAAACAGAACAAGCACCCATGTGAAGGAGATACTTTATTCAACCAAAAAAATACTAGCACTAAAAACCCTAAAAAAAACCCATATTATTATGTTCTTAAACTATGTTCTTTTGTTTGAAAAGCATATCTCCACGAAATAATGCAAGAAACTGATTTTCTAAGAACATCAAAGTCATATACCAGATCTCCACAAGTCAAAAAACAACCCAAAATAGAAAAACGACCCAGATATTAGAGCACATCAAGAATTCTAAGATCTACTAATAAATAGAAAATATAATGCAAATTATGGGATCAAATCGAGTAGATCTAGAACAAAAAAGCAAAAACAACTCAAAGCCACGTCTTAGATCTAAGAGTAGATCTAACAGTATTAGGGTTTCGGCACTCGGCAGAGGAAGGTTAGGGTTTCAGCACTTAACTGTCCAAAACTCAAACCCATGACAGAAAATACTAAAATTTCCCTCACCTGGTCACGGAATGGGACCCGGACGACGCGAGAGAGAGAGAGAGAGAGAGAGAGAGAGAGAGAGAGCGACGGAGACGACGAAGCAATGAAGGCGATGAAGGCAGATAAGGCTAGGGTTTCGGCATGAGAGTGAGAGAGGACATCGGCGCAAGTTGCAGATAGTGAGAGAGAGAGAGATCTGAAGGAGTGATCAATTATACGTAGGTTTAAAAAAAAAAACTCGGGTACCAGGTTTAAATCCGGGTACCGGATTTAAAATCCAGTACCCGGGCCGGATAAAACTGGTTTTAATCATCCGGGTACCGGGCCGGGTATGTCCCGGGTTGGAACCCGTACCCGGAATCTAGTTATTCGGGTTCTGGACTAGGCCAGAAAAAAAGGATGAACAGTCTTAGGCACGTTACCGGTAAACCATATGCTATATGTGATTGATTCCACCTTTTTGCTTTACCTTTTTCTCTTTTCCTTCCTAAGGCGTTGGTCATCGAAAATATGCAAATCATATATATATGATTATATTGCTAGTACGTCTAAACTTATAGAAAATCAAATGCGAAAAGCTAATAAATTCTCACCAACAATTTGCAGCAAGGCCAAACAGAAACCCCAATAACAATAGAGGGAATGGATTTCCTATCAGCTCCATGAGTGCAGGAGAGAGAATTAGGAGAATGTTAATTATAATGTGGAAGCGTGAAATGATGACAGTAGTGATCAGGACAATAACGGGTGTTAAGCTACTAACATATGGGAAGTGAAGTCAACCATTGTTCATGCAAGTCAATATAGGTCCAGTTATTAGCACAAACTACTTATTTTTTACCAGGTATTTCCTGCGAAAAGAATTATTTCATGCTAAAATGAGTATGTTTTCGTCTTAAATAGTCATTATCGTCACAAATAATCTGTCATAAATGCTCATTTGTCTTCCATTATTGAATAATGTTATTATGCCCCCTAATTTATACAACTCACTTTACTCTTTTATAATGTGGCACCACAATGCACTGTTGGTACGTGGCTTACTAAAAAAATTAAAAATACAAACATAAAATAGTAGAGGGAATTTAGGATTTTCGTCTTCATCTTTTTGTGTTTTGGGCACCATTTTATATTGAATATATTTTTAATTTTTTTTAATAAGTTACGTGGCGCCATATTAAATAGGTAAAATGAGTGGTATAAATTAAAAGGCATCATAGCATTATTCTTAATTAATAGGTTGGTCCGTCAATGTTGATGTTTAAACCTACAATTTGGGTTTGGATTTTGTATCCTGCAAAATAATCCTTTCTTCTAAAATGCAGAACTAAATTTTCCAAAATAGGTAAAAATCCGATAAAATGTTAAAGAATTAAATTTAAAATATTATTAATAAAATAATGATATTATATTATTATTTTGACTAATCCTCTGGTTAATTCAATGTGGGGTCATGGTTAGGGAGGTTTTGGATTTATGAAAACATGTATTTTTCATCAGATTTTAGAGATAAATTTGATGAAACTAAATGCCAATGCTCTAAGATTGCTAAATCTAAGAATAGAAGATCTCATATCACAAAATTTTGTTGAAAGTCATTCAAATAACCCAATGGCTACGGCACCAAAGACTATAAATGAGATTTTTGGTGATCGACTCCATTTTAATATTATCGTGTTATGTGCGAAAATTGATTAGACGCTAAGACCCCGTTTGGATTTAGTGATGAGATGAGATGGTTTGTGAATAATAGAATAAAATATTATTAGAATATTATTATTGTTTTGGGATTTGAAAAAGTTTAATTGTTTATTATATTTTGTGTGAAAATTTAAAAAAGTTGTAATGATGATATGAGATAGGATGAAATGCTTTCCAAATGCAAACAGGGCCTTAAGTCACTCGAAAAAGCAAATTAGGGGATTACAATTTGGATTAGATCATGACTGATGAGGCTTGAATTAATGCATGTAATTTGAGATGGATCAAAATCAGATTCTACTGTATATTTGAAAGTCTGATCAACACTATAAATTAAAGAATATTGACACAAAGTCAAATTAGAAGCAAGTTGTAAAGAATCAAGATACAGTACAATAGGAAGCTGCTTGAAATCAGGGTACTGCTACATACAGGCACGGTTTATGCCTGTACGCACAAACCCATTTATATTTTAAAAAAAAAGGAAAAAGTAAAAAATCTAAGAGAAAACATACAAACCGGTCAGATGATATTCCTTACTTTACACCAACCAATAAAATCTTAATATATACGAGACTTATGCATTTTATAGTGTGGTCTACTTTATTGAATCATTTCTCTCCCCTCTCCCCAGCACCTCTCTCCCCTGGAACGAACCCATCTCTCTTCTCTTTTGACAATATCTTCTGAAGCTCTTCCACTAAACTTCAAAATAGCAGCAATGCCCCTTCCACTTTTCTCAAGCTAATCGTTTCTTGATTTGGATTAGGTAAACTAGAAAAGATTCATGTTTATTGCTAAACAACTTATATTATTCTATAGTTTTTTGATTAATCAAATGCAACCAGTTACATTTTTAATAGAGAAATATCATGCATGTAAGTGGCTCAACCGGTAAAGGAAAAAAGGAATACTCAAGATTGAATCAAGACCAGATGGAGAAGAAGTTGATTAAATAACCTTTCGAGCATCTCTCTGCATTGAGAATGATGTGTTTTTCGTTGTCCCTTCACTGGCTTCGTGCGTTTGTCTCGAGCAGATGGAGAAGAAGAGGGGGAAATAAAAAAATGCACCGTTTAGTCACTTGGCTATTCACTTTAGAAATCTGTCAAATGCAATACAGGATTCATCACTTATTCCAAACGGTGCGTTTCAGGCATTTAGAATTTTCCTTGAAATCAAACCTCAACATCCTCCAGACCAGCATCCGTGAATCATGGCTTGCGTCTATCTACTTTCCTAGTATAGCATACATACACATATACATATATATATATATATATGGTCAACTAATATCTTAGTCTTAGCACTTGAATATGTGTAGAAATAATACATTGTAATAGACTGGAAGTCAAGGCAACTGTGAAATAATAATACAAAAAATGGTTTTTTGTGACGAAACCGTCACTGAAGGCAACTGCGAAATTGCATTACGTTCGAACGTATACATATTAACATTTGAACATTTCCTATACATGCGAACGTGGAGGCTATTTACGTGAAAACATAAAAATATTTAGCGCCAACGTTCGAACGTTAGTGATTCACGTTTGAACGTTAATTGATTTAATATTAAAGTTGGATATTTCAAATTAAAAAAAAAATTGAGAATTGAAGTGCAGTGATTTAATATTAAAGTTGGATAAGCTAACATTAAAAAAGATTAAGAATTGAAATTCAAAAACAGTAGATATATTAAATAAGACTGTTAATTACATATAATAAAAATAAAGTACAAAATATGATAAAATTTTGTAAACAACACTCAGATCAACGTGTTGTTCACAAATCTTGTTGCTATACAGAACTTCTCAATCAATATCGTGACCTTCTCATTTAGAACATCGACACGATAGGAAATCTGGGCGACAGTCAATCAGTCAGTCGATATGCGCAGTAAGGTCTGAGATCACCGCATCAACCTAAGGAGGCCGCGCATTCCCCGTAGATGTACTCGTCGGCGGCTGACTAGTACTCTCAACACTAGGCTAGGCCTAGGTTGGAGGAACAAGATCTGGTACAGGGCTAGGTTGACATCAAGCATGCCCCTTCCCCTGTCCAATGCTCAGATGGTGTGTGGTAATATCGATGGGGTTCATCTGGTCTGTATTCCACTCCTCCACCTTAGGTTACACACTCCGAGCCAGTAATAGCTTGGTAATGAGGACTCCATATGGGAGGTTGTTCATGGAGATGATGCTTGTTACGTAATGGATCCTCTAAAAAATACGAAGTGGCAAGTCGATGGAGTCTTCACGTGTCACTCGTATAAGGAACTATGTGCGTTTCTGGCTAAATGTGGCATTATGTCCCACAGGATCCACATTTGTCACAACAATAAGATGCACCATTGCGAAAAAAGGGAGGAGTTGTACCTGGCTGAAGGAGTTCTTCCAATTGATCCAGTCTCGGTCACTCCCAGTGAGGATGTAGAAATTTTCATCTCCGTCGTCATCCTCCTCACCAATATCCCCAAGCCTCCGACTAGTCAACTGGGCTAGTAGATGATGCAAAAGTGCCTACATCTGCATCTACTTGGGATCCATCCATAGGCTAAGCATCTCCTGCAGTCGATATCTCAGCTACTCGACAGATCTCCAGAAGCTCTGCGATGACATCCGCTGAGATATTGAATTGAACACCGCGTACTGTCACGGTGTGAGAGGATGCATCCTTAGGCTTGGAGCACATCTGTATATAAAACTCCTGAACCATTGAGGGGTATATGTGCAGATACTCATCCAGCCTCTGTCTGGAACACGTCTCGAATACTCTTTTGCTCCCATATGAGGTCGTGGAACTGGTTGATCATGACTTCTCGTTCATGTATCACTGTTCAAGCCCCGATTCGAGATGTGTCCTCACTTGATCCTTCCCGCCCCGTTTTCCTAGTTGTCAGAAGATGAGCCATATCCTAAAAGGAAGGAAAAAAAAAGAGCAATATTAATATTATGATGCATATTATGTAATGTAATTTAAATTATTTCTGCTACAAGTTCGAATGTAAAATATCACGTTCGGAGGATAAGCTTATATGTGCGTATGTTTTGGTTATTACGTTCGCACGTTAGATTATCAATTATAAGCATTCCAACGTAAGATGACAAACGTTCAAACCTAACAGCTAAAATACACATTCAAACGTACAAAACATATCACGTTCGTACGTGAGGAAGCTGTTGAACATATTTAATAATACGTGCGAACGTACATAACCAAAACGTTTGAACATATATTTGGTTTATAGCAACTAAAAGCTTTTACATTCGCAGGAATTACAAATAACGTTTGCACGTATGTGCCGCTCAAGAATTTGAACGATCATACGTGCAAATATTACAAACGTACGTTCGCATGTACAATTTAAATTCGCATGCATACTAAATATGTTTACACGTACTGTAGAACATTCGCATGTTATATTATTAACATGCCAATGTGTATGTCGTCTTCTTCAGTTGGAAGATATAACGTTCAAACGTTATATCATAATGTTCGAACGTTACGACACAGAAATGGGTGAGTCGACACAGTCATTCCCGTACACTTCAAACACAATGAAATTGGCCAAATGCCACCGTAAAAATGAAGTATAAACTTCAAGAAAGTTTTCTACAGTGGCCGTTTGGCCATTGGCAATCTGTGGTGGCCAGAAAATGAAGATGAAGGTCCAGCCACCAATGGGTTTCAGGAACCACCGAAACCTCCATTAAATATTAAAAAAAAATACCCAAAGATTAAAGAGGGAGCCTACCTCTTTTGTGACGGTTGCGACAGAGTTTAATGGTGGCGGCAACTATGCAAGCAGTGGTATGCGACGGAGGCTACGGATTAAGTGAGAGAGAAATGTGAGTTGTGCCGTTTCGAGTTCGGACTTAAGCTTTTATACACTTAACGTTCGAACATTTAATAGTTCACGTGCGAACGTCAATTGATAAGAGAGAAAGACATCCAAATATTTCAATTATAACATCCGAATGTTTATTACTTAATTCTTGTTATATGCAAACGTTATCTTAGTACGTGCGAGCACTTGTTCTAAATGCCGGATACATATGAACATTATGTTTGTACATTCGAACGTCTCTACAATAAATTTTTTATAATTGATACTAAATAATATATTATATATACACTAAACTTATACTCTACGCACTAGTATATATACTATATATATTAGTCTAGTGGTATTAATTAATTTAATAAAGTGTAATTAACAACTAATTTTGTTATCTAGCATATTATAAGCTAATAATATATGTTATACTAATAACACTATGTACTAGTATATAAGTTATACTAGTACATAGGGCACTATGCACTTGTATATATAGTATATATATTAGTCTAGTGTTGTTAATTAGTTTAATTAAGTGTAATAAACAACTAATTTTGTTGTCTAGTATATTATAAGCTAATAATATATGTTATACTAATAACACTATGTAGTATTATATAAGTTATACTAGTACGTAGTGCACTAGTATAGTATATATACAATATATATTAGTCTAATGTTGTTAATTAATTTAATTAAGTCTAATTAACAACTAACTTTGTTGTCCAGCATATTATAAGCTAATTATATATGTTATACTAATAACACTATGTACCATAGTTTTGAATTTCGTTCCGTACCGGCCGGTACGGTCGAAATTTTTCGTACCGGCCGTACCGGCCAATATTTCGACCAGTGTTTTTTTTTTTTTTTTTTCAAACTATAAGTTTATTTTTTAACCCTCAATTCAGACTAGACTATTTATAATTTATATATATATATATGTATTTATATATAATATTTTTATATATAGACTATTATTTTGAAATATAATTTATTTATATATCGACTATTCCGAAATGTTATCCCGAAACGTTATCCTGGAACGGTACCGGTACCGAAATATTTCGTTCTAGTGCCTTGACCGGTACAGCGTCCGGTACGGTATTCAAAATATTGCTATGTACAACTATATAAGTTATTCTAGTACATAGTGCACTAGTATACTATATATACTATATATATTAGTCTAATATTGTTAATTAATTTAATTAAGTCTAATTAACAACTAATGTTATGTACTAACATATTATAAACTAATAATATATGTTATACTAATAACATTTTGTACTAGTATATAAATTATACTAATACATAGTGCACTAGTAAGAAATAGATACAATATACATTAGTCTAGTGTTGTTAAGTAGTTTAATAAAATGTAATTAACAACTAATGTTATATACTAACCTATTATAAGCTAATAATATATGTTATTTCACATATTATAATCTGTCGCAAATGCTCGTTTTTCTTATAGTGTTATTTATAAGCTCTTTCACATCTTGTGGTATTTTATACCCTCGTAGCCAATGGTACTCAAGTCCGTGTAAGAGCATCCACATGCGATGCACGTGAAACTACTTGTCGTCCCTCGCCTCCGGTATGTTCGTCAAGAAAGTTAACTTTAATCTTACCCACTTTACGATATTTCTCCAACGTCACGCCTCTAGTAGTATCCCGACCTTAACGAGATTGTACTGTCAACTCAATAAATTATTTAGTTATTTAACTTGTATCAATTATCAATTATCTTAATTGAAAAAAATGAGTATTAGAGTAGATATTTACCTTGTTCTATAGAGTCAGTCTCTAGTAGTGAATCAGACGAAGAGCTAGGAACAGATGGAGATAGGATGCAAACTTCCTTTCTCTTCGGTGACATAATTTCGAGATACTGTATAATATGAACACAAAACCGGTCAATCATCTGTATCAGTTTCACTTGTAGATTCGCTCTCATCATCTCTAGATACTTTAGATGACTTAACATTTTGCTCAACTGTCGCATCAACAATTTCAGCTTCAATATCTTCCCTATATAATGGGATCATATCATATTAGCTCAAATCCAAAAATAAGTTAAGGACAGGTTGACTATCTTGGTATACTTCTTGAGTAGAGGGATCATCTTCTTCATCATCTTGTCTCTCTGCCTATGGGATAACGTCATATATATTTCTTGGAGAAAACTTTTGTACTACTAGTCATTGATTTCCTAACTCAGGATCTTCTAAGTAGAACACTAGAGATGCTTGGGAAAGATCATCTTCATACTATTTTTTTATGTATTAATACTCACAAAATATTCATCATGGCATTTTTCCCTTCAAGGATTGCTCAAATCCCACCAATCACACTTAAATAGATACACCACAAGCTCCCATAAATATCTCATTCCAATTATATCGACAATAACCCCATAGAAATCAACGTTGTCTCCGTCATGACTTCATTCGACTAGGACACCACTATTTTGTGTCTTCCTATAGTGTTCTCGATCCATTGTGTGATACCTACTTTCTCGAGAAATACATACAGAATATCAAGCAGCGCGTCTCAAGGGGCCACGCGCTAGTGCATACAGTTCATCCAATATATCATTTGGATTACTCGCATACATTTGTACAACCTACATATTAAATAAAACATAAACATCTAAAAATAAACAGTCCAATGTATTTTTTAATTTAGTGCAAATTCGCATATGTAATGTCATTACCCGTTGTTCAAACCATTTCGGGAACTCCTCTTCATGTTTCTGGTCTATATCATTTACGCTCAATTCTTTGAGCAACTTAATATGATCACTGAAATTAAACATTACCAAAAAAGTTATATTCGTATAATTTTCTAAAGTAAATTACAATATTAATTAACGAATAATGTGAACTTACTTCAAGTGACTCTCTATCTCAGGGCAATTGTTTAGCATGTGCCACTGAACTTTCTCAAACTCTCTTCCACACAAATCATAATCACACACTGCACCAAGTGGACGTATTTGTTGAAAAAACACAGAAAACCCATTTCGTCGTCTTGTTTGGTCAACATCAAAGTTTCTTTCCGGCAGATCAAACCTCGTGTCAACAGCTTGGAAGTATTTGGAACAGAATGTATGCCACTCATTATCAATATATATTTTTACAATTGATTCTTCTAGGCGGCCTTATTTTTTAAGTATTAATTATAATTTTTTCGGCAGTTTGTTTTTATACTAGTATTCTTATTTTTAAGTATTTTGTATTTTTACTATTGTTTTATACTATTTTCATATTAAATATTAAATATTTTTTAAGACTATTGTCATTCTAACTATTCTAATTAAATAGGTTAAGAGTTTTTTTAATATTGTTTTTTACTATTATTATGTTTAGTATTTTTTAAGTATTATTTATAATTTAAGTATTAATTATAATTTTTTAATTATTAATTTTAATTTAAATAATAATAATTCTTATGATTATTATTTTTTAAGTATTAAGTATAATTTAACTGCATGAATTAAATGTTTTTGAATACTCAAAAGCTTGTCGGAAGAAGTCATGCATGGATTAAACAAGATTAGAAATCAAGACTAAGAAAGTTGACCATATATACATATATAAGAAAATTACAGATTTTCAGGTCCACCAAATATTGGTCCTTGACTTCCAGTACTCTGTCTGATCATAACTTTAGATAGACGCAAGCCGTGATTCACGGATGCTGGTCTGGAGGAAAGTAGATAGACGTAAGCCGTGTATCTTTACAGCTTGCTCCTTTGACTCTGTGTCAATATTTGGTGCGGCTTTATCTTGTGGCTTCATCCTTGGCAGCATTGATTGGGTGCACGAGGAATAATTAACACTTGGAAATTAAGAAAATAAAGAAAAAGTTAATGCAGTGGACAGCGCATGATTGTATTAAATAATGTAAGCATTTAGAAGAAGCTTTAATAAATATTCCTGTGGCAATGGCCCAGTTCTTTGAAAGGCTTGATTTGAGAGATAAAGATTACAAATACTTATCTTGATGGTTACAATTATAAGATGGAAGCATTGATTTCAAAATTAGGATATATATGTCAATTAAGGAGCTCGATTGATCAGCTGGATCAGCGTTGATCAGACTCTCAAATATACAGTAGAATCTGATCTAGATCCATCTCAAATTGCATGCACTTCAAGCCTCATCAGTCATAGTGCTGAGAAAAAGCAAGTGTGTGATATGGTGCTGAATAAATTTTTTTCTTGTGCTAAGGACGTATAATAGCCCCATGTGGATCGATACTTTTGCAGATGAAAAGTTAAAACAGACTACGCGTTGGCCGAAGTGGAAGGTGACCTAAGAAGTCACCTTCAACCATTCATCCATGGCTAAATATATAGAAAAAGCAATGACAAACAACTTTTCTTTTATTCAAGTCTAGTATATGAACCCCGCTTATCTGAACTTCTTAACTTTTTAGCAATTTTCCTCAATAATGCCGAACAAGACTTACTCATTACCTATAAAATAATCACGTAATTTTTCATAAATTTCCTATCGAACATGTATTTCAATATTTAAGCCTAAGATGCTAAAATAACCTATTTTAATTCTTCAAAACCTATAACCCTGAAATACCATCACTTTCTAAAACCATCAATATCCACTTAATCGAATTTGTACCGAATAAAAAAATTTAATCGAACAAGTATTAAGATAATTACAGAACTCAATAAAAATTAATATTTAAAAATATCTAAAATACCAACAACATTTTATAAATAAAAAGAATACATTGACTACTAAAATTTCCATAAAATAGTCATGAAAAACTCATCTCTTAAGAACAATAGGTTTACTTAATTAACAATACCATCAAAATACAAATATAATGTTTAATGAGACTTAAAACAAAACCCATTTAAACATAAACCAAAAATAAACCTCTCACTCGAAAACATAAACGGAACCTCCCAGATATATATATTAGGTTAAAAGGTAAGTACCCAACCTAGGTTAAAACTTTACATATATATACGTCTATATATGCATATATATAAATACACCTTATGATAAAATAAAATAAAAAAAAACCAGCGATGAAGATAAAAACAACATATGCATTTTGTTTTGATATGATGTGTCATCTGAAAACCATGGCATGAAGTTCTGATTCTGTATATGAATGTGATATGATTCCGATGATGTTCCGTTCTATTTCTGTTAAGGCCTAGCCACGGGTATAATGGTGGTTTGGGGGTGAAACATGGTATACGGCCCAGCCACGGATATAATGCTGGTTTATAATCCTACCACGAGAGTGAAACATGGTATACGACCCAGCCACGAGTATAATGGTGGTTTATAACCCTACCACGGGGGTGAAACATGGAATACAGCACAGCCACAAGTATAATGGTAGTTTATAACCCTACAACGGGGTGAAACATGGTATACGGCCCAGCCACTGGTGTAATGGTAGTTTATAACCCTACCACAGGGATGAAACATGGTATATGGCCCTGCTACGGGTATAATAATGGTTTATAACCCTACCACGGGGGTTAAACATGGTATTTGTCCCGATGTGACGCTATAAGATGATATGAAGATAATATTTCAGTTTGGATATGCCAAAGGATTTTCTTTTTGGGAACAAGTTTGTTTTTCTGAAAATTTAGCTCTAATATTTTGTACCAAGTTTTGTTTATACATTCTGAAAGTAAATATGTTGTTTTGCATTCTGAAAGTAAATGTTTTGTTCTGCATACCGAATTTTATAAAGGCTCATGTTTACATGCTAGTATATGTTCTCTACTTACTGAGTTGTTGATAACTCACCCCTTATCTCCACAATATTTTTCAGATATTTTGATGGTTCAGGTGAGGATCAAGATTATGAGGCATTGGGTGAGATGATTTAAGTATAGTGGTTAAAGCATAGGAAGTTTTTATGAGTATTGTCGATTTTTATTAAGAAATTTTATTGTCTTATGATGACTTAGTATTTTGGAAAATTGGTTATATTGAGGAAATTAGATTAAATCTAATTTTCTATGTGATATTGGGAATTTGGGGTTTTTTTATTTATTTATATATATATATATTGTTGAATGGTGTGTTTAAGTGTTAGGAAGTAACTCTTCGACCCTTGCGGGACCGGGGCGTTACAGTTGGTATCAGAATCAGGTTAGTGATTCTGCATACTATAAACCTTAGAGGTTTAGATATCTATGGGTTCATAGGATGTAAAAATTCCAGTATAGGAACTTGAGGACTATAAGGATGATCATGTGGATATTTGAGTTTGAGCTTCTAAAAAACCTTATGATTGATTTTGTTGGGATTTGAGGTTTTAGATTTTGCAGATGTTAGGAATTGAATTTGTAACTTTGAGGTTTAAGATTCTGCATACTATAATAACGAGTTTGGTGAAATCTAAAGTTTAAGTTTCTGTAGACTATATCATGTGAGGTCATAGATATCTGTGGCTTTAGGAAATAATTTTCATATTTGAGGTGTAGACATTTGCTGGCTTCAAGAAATGATTCTATTGATATTTAAGGTTTTAGAAATTTTGTAGGTCCAAGATATGATTTTAAGGATATTTAAGGTTTCCACGTTTGCATACTCATGGAAAGTGGCTTACGAAATCTGAGCTTTAAAGGTTCTGCATACTTTAAAAATGATCTAGATGAAATTTGAGGTTTTAGACTTATCAATATTTAAGAAATGATTTTCATGAGACTTAGAATTTTACATCCGGTAGGCTTATTTTGTGGACTTTGAGAAATGATTTTGATAAGATTTATGGTTTAGATTTTGAAGGTGTATATAAGTTTGATCGGAAGTCAGGTTTGACATTTGTAGACTCTAATATTTGAGATTTTGGACTTCACTTTTATTTTATTTTATTATATATATATATATATATTATATTTTTGCCAATATTCTTCTTTTATTCATTTTTGGGAAAGTCTCTTGGTCCAACCTAACAAATTTTTTGTTGGCAACTCAAGTTAGCATTTTTATCATAGTACTTTTGGAAAATTTTTTTTTTTATAAAGATTTTTTTTTCTTGTATCTTTTGGAAACAGTTAGAGTTTTTCAATGATTTGATCAATTTTTGAACCCAACTACATTGTGTGATCCTCCTATTCTAGGTGCGAGTCAATTCCTTCCATAGTCACTTAGTCGGGCATACCTTTTGTGCCTAAATTTTGATTTCAATAATTTGACTAGTTTCTCATTCTCCAATTGTGAGAAGGTCCCAACTTCACCGCTTCATCTTTGGTTTTCAATCATTCTGTTATGACTACCCAACCCTATCCACCTCATGGGTTTGATTTGGCATATGGATTTTTGCGTTCTCGGATCACTCCAAAACAAAAGGATGGTAAGGATGTCATGAGTACTAGTGTGTGGTCATCAGACATAAATTTGTACTTAATGGCTTTTGATTGTAGTTGAGAATGAGAGAGGAAAGTATGAGTGAGTGTGCATGGTTTTGGTAGGTAAGAAATCTATTTCGTTATCAAAGTGTGGTAAAAGTTACCTTGGTAGGTATTGAAATGGATTAAACTCTGTGTTGAGATATTTATGGATTCTAGTTTTAGATATTTTTTTGCAAAGCCATCAGAGTGCGTAGCGGAAGCGTGATTTTCTTTTCTTTTATAAGACGATGATTTGAGAGTAAACTTGGTGGTCATTGAGTTGCGACGCGAGATCATATAGGTTTTAAATATCGGGGCTATAGATTTTAAGTTTGAGGATTTATAGAATGAGATATTGTTTAGGGATCTCGAGCTAAGTTGGGTTTCTTCGTGAATTAAGTGTGAGATTACAGACTCGGACTTTGGAGAGTTCTTATTGCTACCCATTTCAAGTTAATAGTTTTATCTACTATCTCAGATGAAGTTAGGTTAAGAAGTTGGGTAAAAATTTTAATAGGCTTTCAATCAAACCATTGGAGAAGTTTATACTTATAATCGGATTGCACACTTAAGTATATGATAATCGATACAATGTACGTGAGCATGTAAGTCTAAAGGGAATTATTATTAGGCTTGTAATTCTATTTTTGAGATTTATATTTTAGGCTTGAATTGGATCTTGAGGTGTATGAAGAATCGACACTAGGTGCATGATTGAGTACGCCAAAAGGATTAGGAGATATTTAAGGCACCAGATGAAACTTTTTGAAAAAGGGTTTAAATTATTTAGGTTCGACAAGAATGATCAAGGATTAAAATAGGTGTGCATTGGATGTGATGGTCTAAGTTCCGATCGGGATACTAGCAAATTTCATGGACGAAATTTTTATAAGCAGCGGAGAATGTAATACCCAAGCCTTGAAATTCAAGTCCACGTTTAACAAAAAAAAAAACATGCAAGTATTTTTTTTTTCGTCCCTCATAAAACCTTGGGTTTCAGTTTCACAACCACCCACGTCACACGACCTCCCCACTAGCTGATCATGTTGATTTGTACTGCAACCACCCCCCTCCACGCCAACCCAAACCGCAGGTCACTACACACATGTATAGAGATCGAGAGAAACCCATGCACTGTGCGTCCACCCCTTACCTCCGTAAATCCACACCAGCAACAACCACCAAAGACCCCACCAGGCACGACAGTATCCTCCCAAGCCTTTCAGTTTCTTTCCCCTGGACCACGCACGGCCACCTACAGCCTTTAGCTCGCCTCTAGTGCTTGGATCTGCAGTAGGCCATTGCACCTCCTAACACCACCACTGATGGCACCCAGCCCCACCATAGGGTCGTGTTCCACTCCACCTCTCGTAACCCTCTTTCCCATCGTAAACCACCTCAACATCCTCCTCATCGCTGCCATCTCTCACCACCGCTCCTCAAATAGCTGAAAACTACCAAAAGAAAACTCCATCGCTGCATGTCGTACACATCACGGCGTTACAACACCCATAACTCGGAAGCCTCTATTTTTAAGCTAGAAAACAGAGCAAGTTTTGTACTCTACACCTCTGCCACCAGCGATGCAAGTTGCTAGCACTTGCCACCCGTTCAACGTGGCTCAGCTGTGAGACGTTTTCCCACTGCCTTGCACCAACCACCGTCAGTAACCAACTCAAAGCCGCAAGACTATCCTTATTGGAGTAAACCTAACCGTGGAAAAGCTTCACCGTACACCCCTACCTTGCACAACGCTGAACCACATGTTGTCGCGAGCCACCATCACATGGCATCTCCATCCCTTTCAGTTGCCCATTGTCAGTTTGGCCCTCTTTCTCTCTTTCCCTTACTATCTGTCTCTCTCACGGTGCTGATCTCCCCCTCTCTCTCCCACCACTCACTCACTCTCGCTCACCACTCTCTATCTTTATCTCTATCTCCATCTCTCAGTGCTTAGTCGCTGTGTGGACCACCTGCGACATCCGCCTAGCCCTGCCATTGCATCCCATCTTCCTCCTCAGTAAACATGGCCACTGTGTTTGTAAATCCCAGTTTTTGTTTTCAAAGAGCCATGCAGGTTATGTTTTCTTTTTCTTTCCCAAAATTCCCTTGAATGGTGCTTATTGAACATGTTTTATTTTTATAAACCTGTTGTCCATAGGATTGGTTTGTAGTATAAGTTTTTAAATGAAATCTTTGCCCTCCTTCTTTAATCAGTTTTGTTATAATGAATCTTTAAACCAGATTTGAGTTTTGTGGCATAGTTAAGTTTATTACTAATATTATTTTATAGTTTTAGAAAATGTCTTAGAATTTAATAGCTTAGTCAGAGCATTTTAAGTAGTTATTGTTGGATTTGGAGAAGTGATGGTATTTCAGGGTTATAGGTTTTGAGGAATTAAAATAGGTTATTTTAGCATCTGAGACTTAATTATTGTACATGTTCGATGGGAAATTTATGAAAATTACGTGATTATTTTATAGGTAAAAAGTAATTCTTGTTCGGCATTATTGAGGAAAATTGTTGAAAAGCTAAGAAGTCCAGGTAAGCGGGATTCATATACTAGATTTGCATAAAAAAATAAAATGAGGTTGACTTTGAAAATAAGCATGTATGTTTTTTGAAAAGAAATCTAAAAACGACCACAGATGTTTATTCTGCATATGCATAAATTCATTATAAGATAAAGTATTTTCTGTTATGACTAGTGTAGACATGAGTTAATTTTGTTGATTAAGTTTTTGAATTATGCAAAAAGAGCAAATATGAAAATCTAAAAGTTTTTGCTATGAATAAATGAAGATGTTTTGATTCTGTTTATTTCAAACATGTGAAATGATCTAAAGATATTAAGTATTTTGTTTTGATATTATGTGTCATCTGAAAACCTTCGCATGAAGTTTTAATTCTGTATCTAAATGTGATCTATTTTTTATGTTGTTCCGTTCTATTTCTGTTAAGGCTCAGCCATGGGTATAATGGTGGTTTATAACCCTACCACGGGGGTGAAACATGGTATACAGTCCTACCACGAGTATAATGGTAGTTTATAATCCTACCACGAGAGTAAAATATGGTATACGGCCTAGCCACGGGTATAATGGTGGTCTATAACCCTACTACGAGGGTGAAACATCGTATATGGCCCAGTCACGGTCATAATGGTGGTTTATAACCCTACCACGGGGGTAAACCATGGTATTTGTCCCTATGTGATGTTTTGAGATGATATGAGTATAATGTTTCAGTTTGGATATGCCAAAGGATTTTCTTTTCGGGAACAAGTTTGTTTTTTTGAAATATTCGCTCTGATATTTTGTAGCAAGTTTTGTTTATGCATTCTGAAAGTAAATATGTTGTTTTGCATTCTGAAAGTAAATGTTTTGTTCTGCATACCAAACTTTATAAATGTTCATGTTTACATGCTAGTATATGATCTCTGCTTACTGAGTTGTTGATAACTCACCCCCTATCTCAACAATATTTTTTAGATATTTTGATGGTTCAGTTGAAGATTAAGATTATGAGGTATTGGGTGAGATGATTTAAGTATAATGGTTAAAGCATATGAAGTTTTTATGACTATTGTCGATTTTGATTAAGAAATTTTATTGTGTTATGATGACTTGTCATTTTGAAAAATTGGTTGTATTGACTAAATTAGATTGAATCGAATTTCTATATGATATTGGGAATTTGGAATTTTTTTTTTTTTTATATTGTTGAAAGGTGAGTTTAAGTGTTAGGAAGTAACTCTCCGACCCTTGCGGGACCGGGGCGTTACACTAAAATTTCATTGTTTCCAAAAACCGACCATCCGTAAGCATAAAACTCATAATTCTCTATATAAACGACGCTTCATACGATTTGATTTAGCTTCTAAAACAAAACTTCCACCTTTTTTTCTACCCAAGCAACAAAAGATATGATTTTTTTCTCCTCAAATCTTTTACCACAATATACTTATTAAAAAAACAAAAAACTAAAATCATAAGCAAAAAAATTTGACTAATGGTTTCTAAAGATCATGGGGTTGAGCACACGAAAGTTTCCGAAGCCGCCTTTTTCATAGATCAACAGTCAGCTCTAAGCCATCCACAACATCTCTTTGAGATTAATAAACATAATACGAATTTATGTATTGTTATAAAAAAAAAATTGCAAGACTGAAAGACGAACTGAACTAAGCAACCCAATTTAGACACATCAATATTCCAACTCAAAGACCCAAGTGAAACGTGCATCTATAATTAAATTTCTTTGTGGAAAATAAAGGGTGATGAATTAGGAGACTTCAACAGCAGAATAGTATTTACGTTACTCAACATTCATCTCTATTCATTAGTTGCTATTGTTTCTTTCGTGTGAATGAGGGAGTTGGTCTTGTAGGATTTTCTTTCCATCGAAGTCAGAAGCATGATTTGCTCTTGAAGAAAGAAGAAATTCGCTTGCAGAGATGAAGAGGTCAAGAGACAACGTTCGCTTGGAGGTGGAAATCTGGACGGAGAAAAGAGGGAAAGAGAAAAGGGAAGAGGGGAAGAGCGAAAATGGTGAAGATGGATTTTCCAGCAGCAAGTTGGGAAAGAGAAATTTTCGAATGAAATAAAATCCCACTGGACGCAAGTTTTATTGATTAAATTATTGTTTTGACCTTTCAACAGTGAAGAGTCAAGTATGATTGGAGATGGTTGTTACTATAGCTAGAAAAAAAGAAATATAATTTTGCATTTGAATAATTCAATACAAACATTTTTAATACCAATACTCTTAAACTCTGAACGGATTGTTTGATTGGAGAGACAAAAATGCCGTTTTTCTGCAGCTACTATGCACTGAATGTGGAGGGCCTATTTTAGTTTAGGGCCCATTCTATGAAAAAAAAACCCAATACGAAAGAAGCCCAGTATAAAAGGCTCTATGTTAATCGAAGAGAATTAGAGAGTCCAAGGCCCAGCAAAGTCACACACACGCCACACGCCGCCTTTCACTGGAAGATAGAGATTTCATACAGATACATGATGAGTTCGGTTACTAGGTAATGATCCACACCGATAAACTCTGCAACAAATAGGCATCACGTTGGAATCTATGTATACTGGGTAAGCCTTGATAGTAAGGGATCGATCTCTCTTTTGAATTCTGAATTGTTTGTTACACACACTGACTTAAGTGAGTGAAGCGAACAGCAAGGCCGAACAGAGGAGCTGGCAAGTCCACAGTAAAAGAAGCGAGAAAAGCGGACAAACTATCCTAGGCTGATGCATAACAATTTGAACGTGCGGGAGGACGAGAAAGACAGAGAGGAACGGCATCAGCTCAAGTCAGGCAGTCACTACTGCAAATATCACCAAACATGGTCACACTGGACCGAAGACTACATGACTATGAAGAAGAGAGTAATTGAGCTAGCAAGAGCGGGAGAATTGGAACGAATGATTGCAAAACGTTCAAAACCCAAAAGGCACCAGATTAAGAGGAGTAGTAGCCCTGAGCAACGGCACCGAGCAAGTAGTCGCCAAAACGATGGGAAGAGGGCGCCCCTAAGAGGCGACAGGAACAGGGTGCCCATAGGAGAAATTAGGACGATAGCAAGGGGTTTTGCAAGAGGCGGCGTATCCACATCTAGCCGAAAGGCATATGCACAAAAGGTGAAATATGAAGAGGTATATGTGGCAGATAAAGCTCCCAAGCAGCAAAAGCTTGGTGGTGATCGGATGATAATATCTTTTGAGGAGGCGGATCGGGAAGGAGTACTGTACCCGCACGATGATGCTTTGGTGATCACCCTTGTGATGGCCAACTATATGACCAGGCAGGTACTAATCGACAATGGAAGTTTAGCTGATATATTATTTTGGGAGGCGTTCGTCAAAATGGATATCGACACTGGTAAACTAAGGCCCTCCCCGACACCATTGAAGGGTTTCTCCAGTGACATGATCCAGCCCATTGGAGCTATCACCCTTCCGGTGACTGTCGGGTCTGGAGCATGAACGGCAACCACCATGACTGATTTCTTGGTAGTGAAAGCTCCCTCTTCTTACAACCTCAAGATAAAGTTACCAACCGATAACAGGATGGGGGAGTCACGAGGTGAGCAAGCTTTGGCACGGGAGTGCTATGTGCTAGAATTAAGACAGGACCAAAGTGAGGTTTGTGTTATAGCAGAACAAAACGAGGCACCAGCACTCCCTCTTCCTCCATCTTTGGAGGTGACTTTAGAAAAGGATGTGGAAGTCAGGGACGAACAAAGTTAGCAACATGCCAAAGTCAACGAACTGTTGGAGCTCATGACGCTACATTTAGACCGCCCTGGAACTACTACACACATTGGGACACAAGTTCCGCCAGCGGATAGAGAAGCACTGAGTTAGCTGTTGATTGAACATTGGGATGTCTTTCCATGGAGCCACGAGGAAATGCCTGTAATAGATAAAGACATCATTGAACACCAATTGGGCGTGGATCCCGCGTACAAGGTAGTATGCCAAATAAGAAGGTCGTTCAGTGTAGAGAAGTACGTTGCTATTAATGAAGAGGTAGAGAGTTTGCTCACCGCTGGTTTCATCAAGGAAGCTCATTATCCAAAATGGCTATCCAACTGGGTCTTGGTAAAAAATGCGAACGAAAAGTGGAGAATGTGCGTAGACTTCACCAATTTAAATAAATCTTGCCCAAAAGATAGTTTCCCTTTACCACGCATCGTCGTTATTGTGGATGCAATGGCAGCGCACTGTATGTTGAGCTTCATGGATGCTTAATTCAAGATATAACCAAATACAGATGCATGCATCAAATGAGAAGAACACTTCGTTCATAATAGATTGTGGGCTGTATTGCTACCAGGTCATGCCATTTGGGTTGAAGAATGTAGGGGTAACCTACCAAAGGCTGGTCAATCGAATGTTTAAATGCAGATTGGAAAGTCTATGGAGGTTTATGTGAACAACCTGTTGATAAAAAGTGGCGTTAAGGATTTTACGGCATTACAAGATGAGGTTGAACCCTGCACAATGTACTTTTGGGGTCGAGTCGGGGAAGTTCTTGGGATTCATCGTGTTTGAAAGAGGAATTGAGGCTTCTCCAGAGAAGATAGAAGCCATACTCAACATGAAGTCGCCAACAAATATGAACGAAACCCAGCGGTTAGCAGGCAGAGTGGCGGCCCCGGGTAGATTCATAGCACAGTCAACAGACAAATGCCTCCCTTTTTTCCGAGTACTACGCAAGATACATCCCTAGAATGAAGAGTGTGATGAGGCTTTCGACAAATTGAAGCAGCACTTGGCCTAAGGTAGCCAAAGAAAGGCGATGTGCTTTGTGCAAACTCAGCAGTTTCCCCATATGTTGTGTCCGCCATCCTAATAAAAGAGGAGGGGACTGCCTAGCATCCCTTGTGCTACATAAGTCGGGCTCTCAGAGGAGCAGAAGTAAGGTACCCTTGGCTTGAGATGCTAACCTTTGCCTTGATAACGGCGGCTAGGAAACTTCGCCCATACTTTCAAGCCCACACAATAAGAGTTCTTATGGAAGCCCCGTTAGCAAAAATCCTAAGGAAACCAGACAGCACGGGAAGGTGGATAGGATGGTTGATAGAACTAAGCGAGTTTGACTTTGAATACGTGCCAACAAAGGCGGTTAAGGGACAAGCAATGGCAGACTTTGTGGCGGAGTTCGCAGGTTTCACCCAAGAAGACACGGTAGCCCCAGTGGGAAAGACATGGGTACTTTTCGCAGATGACTCATCCTACCGGGCGAGCAGAGGCCTGGGAATACATTTGGTGAACCCCGACGGCCAAGAGCAATACTACATGGCAACACTGGCATTCAAAGTAACAAACAACAAAGTCGAATATGAAGCACTCATGGAAGGACTTTCTATAGCCGCCAGGATAGGGGCGACCAAGATAGAAGCTAAGTCAGATTCGCAGATAGTTGTGAATCAAGTTTGGGCCTATACGCGACAAAGGGGGAAAATTGAAAAAATATTTAGAACGAGTCTGGGAAGCATGTGACCTCTTCTCGTATTTCAATATAACTCAGATACCAATGGCGGACAACGAAGTGGCAGACAAGTTGGCAAGAATAGCATCGGGAATGGAAAAGGCACCTCTCCCATTGCAAGTTGAACAAAGATTCATCGAGGTCCCAGCTATTGGGATAGAAGTGGGCACTCTGATTCCAACATCCCAGAATGGGCAAGCAAGGTGGTTGAGTACCTAGAGGAAGGGAATCTACTAAAAGCAAAGGAGGAGGCGAGGAGGATAAGAAGAAAGGCGGCAAGGTTCTTGCTCATTGATGGAGTCCTTTATAAAAGGGGTTTCTCCGCCCCACTACTACAATGCATTTCCAAGCAAGAGGCGCAGTATGTCCTGACAGAAATACACAAAGGAATATGTGGAAACCATTCAGGTGGAAGAACTTTGGCCAGAAAGGTGGTAAGGGCAGGATACTATTGGCCCAACGCATTGAGGGATGCTTGAGAACTCAGTAGAAGGTGCATCGAATGTCAGGCGTATGCCCCAATACCACATGCCCCTCTAAACGAGTTAACATCTGTGACAGCACCCTAGCCTTTTGCCCAATGGGGCATGAATCTGGTTGGACCTTTCCCACCAAGAAGAGGCGAAGTAAAATTCATGACTGTGGCCGTGGATTACTTCACAAAGTGGGCGGAGGTAGAACCGCTGGAGTCCGTAACAAGCAAGACCGTGACAAAGTTCTTGCGGAAAAATATTGTTTGCAGATTCGGGATCCCGCAGAGCATAATGACAGACTATGGGCATCAATTTAACTCCGACCATTTCATAGAATAGTGTACATAGTTGAAGATTAAGGTGAAATACTCCTCACTAGGCCACCCACAAGCGAACGGGCAAGCAGAAGCAACAAACAAGGCCTTACTCTCGATCCTAAAGAAGAGGGTCACAGAGAAAAAGGGAGAATGGGCAGAGGAGCTGTCAGGGGTGCTTTGGGTGTATAGAACATCGGTAAAGACTCCAACGGGGGAATTCCCATTCACATTGGCATATGGTTGGGAGGCGGTAGCCCCAATCAAAGTAGGCTTCCAAGCTACAGAACGAGTTACTTCTCAGTCGCCCAAAACAATAAAAAGATGGAGCAGTACCTTGACTTATTGGAGGAAGTAAGGGAAATAGCGAAAGCCAAGATGTTGCAAGAAAAAACTAAAGCCAAGCAATACTTCAACAAGAGAGTAAGGCCCGGGACTTTTAAAGTTGGAGACCTAGTCTTGAAGAAAAGCGGGGTGACTACCCAAGACGAAGGAAAAATAGGGCCTCGATGGGAAGGGCCTTACCTGGTGGTAGCCAACAATAACCTTGGGTCATACCTACTGAAAGACAACCAAGGCAAGGAATTGCCACATCCATGGAAAGCAGAGCACTTAAGGAAACTTTATCAATAGCATTTACAGTATTTCCATTTCTGTTAATTTCATTTTTTCCAAATTCACATTATTACATTTATATCCATAATTGTGAGAGCATTTGCATTAACCTGTCACTACTCACAAAAGCAAGCCTTAGCAGCTTTTGATAAAGCTTGTGGTGCCATGAAAAAGGGCCCAGAGGTCATCAGACTACGTCGCCCCTAAACACTAAAAGCAAGCCTTAGCAGCTTGTGGTGCCATGCAAAAGGGCGCGAAGGTAATCAGACCACACTGCCCCCTAAACACGAAATGCAAGCCTTAGCAACTTGTGGTGCCATGCAGAAGGGAACAGAGGTCGTTAGACCACTCCACCCCTAAACACCAAAAGCAAGTATTAGCAGCTTGTGGTGCCATGCAAAAGGGCGCGGAGGTCATCAGACCATGCCAACAAAAGAGCAAGCAACCCAAATAAAGTAGAAAGCCTGAAACCAAAGACGTATAGCAAGGAAATTAACAGACATACATCATCACAGGTTTTAGAACAAACCAAAGTCCATTATTAAACAAAATGAAGGTACAGCAAGAGCAAAATACAAAAATTCCAAGGAAAAAATAGAGGGGCCAAGAAACTAAGGAGCATCATCAGGCGACGGTAGAGGAGGTATGCCTATAAAAGCATCAGGCATCTCATCCCTCCCAAACATGTTGACCTAACAACTGTTGTTTTCTTCGAGAGAGAATAAGCCACGATCTAAGGCCGCAAGGTCCATAGCAGGATCGATCATGAGGCGGGCCCTGACCCTTAGGATGCCAGCACCATAGCCATAAGCAAAGGCACGATCCCTGGTGGTAGGGACGCAAGCTAACTGGCCACGCAGGCATTCAATCTCAGCCTGGGCATTAGCAAGCTCGTCTTTTTCCTGGGCCAGCTGCTTGTCCTTAACGACGGGAACAAAATTTGCCTTCCTAAGGTTCTCATCTGAGTCCCTACGGTCGTCCTTATACTCCGAATGGCACTCTTGGGTCTCTGTCAAAGCCCCCTGCGCCTTAGAAAGATTAAGGGCAATAACGCGGGCTTTCTCTAGGGAGGCCACCAGTTGCTGGCATAACTCATGACCGTACTTCTGCGAACGAGTCAACTCTTCTCAGGACTAGTCTAAGTCCTTGCTATGGGGGAGAAGGTCAGAGTTAAGGAGGGCCAACTCGGCTTCAAAGCCTTTTTTAGCCTTAGAAAGTTGGGACCTTGCCTAGTCCCTTTCAGACTGGAGGAGCTTTAGGGCAAAGTCATCCCTGACTTTTGCCTCTTGGGCAAGGCGAATAGCTTCACGAAACTGAAGGACTTCTTCCACACAAATCTCCAAGTCGCCTTACAGCGAATGGCAGTAACCCTCCGACTGCTCATGCAATACTTCAAGCTCTTTCTTCCTCTCCACCAGGGCATCCAGCTCAACCCTATCAGCCTGCCACTTCTTAGAAGCGCGCTTGGCGACATAGCACAACTTTCGTCGCTCCTTGATCTCCTCCTCTAGGTGAGCACAATCTGCCACAATCCACACTGCCAGATCATTGATGCCCTACAAAAGAAAGTGAAATGATCCAAGTAAGAAACTGCGTGGATGCACAACAAAAAGAAAAACAAGCTTTGAGCTTGGGCATCAGAAAGGGTACATCAGAAAAACTGGTACATCAAAAAACCAGTCTTTTAAATGGTTAGCCATCTGAGCAATGGTTTCAGCTTGGGCATTGGTAGAAGTAGAGGAGGCACTGCCACTAGCGTCACCACCAATGATCTCCCTAGGGCTAGGAACAACCCCGAGTGAGGAAGCCTTTGCAAGCCTTAGGATTGAATCTGCCAACCTCTTTGGCAGACCCCTGAGGCGTATAGGTGGAAGGGGGGACTTGGCATAGGCCAAGTCAACCTCGATTAGGTGAGTATCTTCTTGTAAAAAATTGTCCCATTCCTCTTCAAAGAGGGAGTCGGTGTCTCCACCAAAGGATGGGGTACAAAGGGGAGGAAAAGAAAGGCCTTCGCCACTACCAACCAACTAAAGGGTACTTCCCCCTAGAGACAGTGACTGGCGAGGTCCCTGGGACGCGTTGCTTTGCCCTCGCCTCAACTAGGATGTCCTCATAGTAAGAGGATGTATGCCCAACAACGCCTTGATCAGCAGCCCTGACGCCCAAATTTTCTCAAGCATCCCCAGCCGGGGAAGGAATGAGACTGCTCGCCATGGGTGGGCGAACCCCTGCACCTATGATAGCATCCAAGTTAAGAACAATCACGACCTCAGTATCCAACTTGCCCTCCCTCACCCGACCTTCAACAACTGGAAATTCAGATATAGGGTTGGCTGCTAGTGGGCGTGCCAGTTGAGGGGGCTCAACCTGGAAAGCGGCAGCCGAATCAAAAAAGGCCATACTAGCCAATCTTTCAGCATCTCGCGGGCTAGAAGAGCGTGGCTGCACAGAGGAACCACAAGGTACTGGAAGTGCGGCAGTAACCGGTGGGTTGGGCGGATGAGCCTGACAGCCCCCCGAGGGTGCGGCAGTATCCTCTAACTGCGACACAGGGAGCACAACTGTAGTTGGTTGCATAGGCGTCTGAATCTAGGAGCCCTTTAAGGGTGCCAAAGCCTCCATAGGCAATGGAGGGCGCCAGAGTTTTCTTTTGTGGAGGCGTTAAGGGAGGGGAATCTTCGGAGCGAGTTCTTTTTCTCTGAATTTTATCATCGTTCTTCTTCTTGCTTCTACTTCCCTCTTCTCTTCACTTTCTTTCTTCTCAGACCTTTTCTTTTTCTTCTCCTTCTTTCCTTGCTCGGATTGGCCATCCTCCTTATTTTGCTCAAAGTGTTTTCATAAAGGAGCAGAAATTATATCTGTAATCATGAATGAACGCCCTTGAACGTGGGAGCGATTGGGGGACACCAGAAATCGGTCAATGTAATTAGGTGACAGCAAAAAATTAGTCCAAAGATCTTCAGCCAAAGAATGGACAATCTCAATTCGGGCTAGCTCTTAACGCGACAATGGCAACATGGTTGCCCACAAACTCTTTTCGTTAGGAACAGGGCACCAGATCGCCCTAACTGGAAAATCTTGGAAAAGTGTTTCTTAGGCGGGAAAGTCCCAGCCTTGGCTAGAGATAAAGAAAACCTTGGTTGTCCAAGCTTTGGCATTAGAATACCGAGTTTCAAATCAAGCCAAAGTTCGCCCTTTATCTTTCTTGCGAAAGCTGGCAACACTGCTCTTGGTGGCTAGCCTCACGTTGTAGAAAGCCAGAAACACCCATGCAGTAGGTCAGGGTAAAGATCCCCAAGAGGCTCCAAGACCATGCAGAAAACAATGCAGGCACAAAGATAAGCGTTCAATTCAAAAGGATGGAGTTGAGCAGGCGCTATATCAAGTAAGTCCAAGATGTCACGAAGAGGGTGACAGAAGGGAAGTCTCGACCCATGGGACATCAGGGACGTGGTCAGATTAACCTTGCTGGCAAAACTCTCATCATCACAGCATCCCAATGGAGGAACCTCCATCATCGCTTCCTTAGGGATGCGATATTCCTCCCAAATCTCGAGAAGATGCTTCTTTCGGAAGGTTGAACGCCACCCATGCCCATCAAAGGTCGGGCCCTCTGGGACTTGAAAAGGTTGTATAGAGCTATCACCATGTTCATCCATGAAAACTGGAAGGGAAAAGAAGCAAGAAGACGAAGAAGACAAAATGGACAAGAAACAAGAAAAAGAAAGGAAGCATGGGCAAGAAAGGCATAAAGAGGAAAAATGAGCAGAGAGAAGGATGAGAAAGATAAAGAAGGGGTATTTAAAGAAGGGTGAATATGGAACTCCAGCAGCCATAGACATCATGGCCTGACACTGAAGCTAAAAAGTAACCGTCACACGAAAGCCCCCTCCCCTTTAGCCACATTAGTGGGAAAATCATGGGGGCTCCAGGATTTTTGAAAAAAGTGAAACGGCATAGGAAGAGGAATATGAAAGCCCAGCGGGTACTCAGTGGTTCATAGATGGGGTGGGCTTGCCCCAACAACCATTTGCTTTCCTATGCGCCATGTGCCTTGCACATGCCAAAAGCCCCTAGTAAGCCATTAAAAGATTTAGGGCTGAAAACAAAGAGGGACCCATAATGAGGATCACGACACTTATAAGGCAACTAGATTTATCAAGCATGAATTCCCTACGCCATGGGGTGAAGAAAATTAGAGAGGTAGCTGGAATGCCTATTTTAGTTGAGGGCCCATTAAGTGAAAAAAGCCCAATATGAAAGAAGCACAGTATAAAAGGCTCTTTTTTAACGGAATTAAAAAGTCCAAGGCCTAGCAAATTCACTCACACGCCACATGCCACCTTTCACGGGAAGATAAGATTTCATGCAGATACGTGATCAGTTCGGTTACTGGGTAATAATCCACACCGATAAACTCTGCACTAGATAGGCATCACGTTAGAATCTATATATATATATATATCAGGTAACCCTTGATAGTAAGGGATCGATCTCTCTTTTGAATTCTGAATTGTTTGCTACACTCACTGACATAAGCATCGGAGTTTTCCCAGGCGTATCACGCTGAAACTTTTTGTCATCACGTAGGTGAACGGCTGTAGATAGAAAGTGAGACAAGTCCTTTACAGAGTGTGTAAAACATTCAGGAAATATATGGCATTGATTAGGATGTTCTTCATTAGAATGCTGCTACTGGCAGCAATGCCAATTTCTTTTGCACAAAATGTTGGCAGTGTTTTAAAACTCAATTGGGATTTGTTTCTTTTTCTCAAATAAATTACGTGTTTCCTTCGTTTTGAGAATTGTCCTGATCGCCCCGACATAGGCAAGGCCCAATTTGAGGCCCAAGCCCAATATTTATATAGAAACATTCATTCTAGCAATGTTTAATTGACAAGTGTACAAACTAAACAAAAGAAAAAGGAAAGTCTTGGAGTACTCGAACATTCCTTTCTCTATAGCCAAGTCTTGGAGTACTCAAAAGAATCTACAAGAGGAGCGTGAAAGAAAGAAGATATAAGAAGACGTCTACCAAGAGTTCTACATTTATGGTACATTTCTTGCACCGTACAAGATTTTCCCAACCTCTTTGTCTCTGTCTTCCCTACGTGACAATAGGAAAAGAAAGGCAAAAAAAAGAATTTGCAAAATACCATTGCTGTTGCGCCGAAAAAATAGTGAACTGTGAAGCTCCATCTTATAAATTAATAATATAAAAAATGACACTATAAAGCCCAGTTATTAAAAAATGACACTATCCCATGGTGCATTTATTGCATCATGTCATGCATACTCATGTGTTGTGAATGAAAACTAGGTTTTCATGTGAGAGATGATTTTGTGTATATTTGAAATGAATGGATTGAACGGTTTGAGGGAGAGGAAAAATGGACTATAGGGATGGTGGTAAGTAGGGACAGTGGTAGAGTCCCGCCTTCGATTCCTACCTACAGCGCAAGCTGTAGAGATAGTGGTAGAGTCCCACCTGTGATTCCTGCCTATAGTGTTATGATAGGTACCTTTTGTGTGGAAATGAACTGTAGGGATGATGGTAAGTTGGGATGGTCATAGAGTCCTGCTTGTGATTCTCGACTACGGTGCACACGGTAGGGATGGTGGTAGTCCTGCTTGCGATTCTTGCCTACAGCTTGAGTTATAGGGATGGTGATAGTCCCACCTATGATTCTCACCTACGATGAATGCGGTAGGGATGGTGGTAGAGTTTTGCTTATGATTCCCGCCTACAGTGTCAGATAAATGATTTTGTTGGGCCATTTTCCAGGAAAATTGCAATTCATGATGTAATGCTTACGAGCACCATTTTCTAGGAAAATGGCAGATATTATTCGTGGTGTGTTTTGGGTCAAATGGGATTTTTGACGTGCGTTGGAAAATAATCATTTTCGGGGAAATTTGGGGTTTTGAGTGACATTCATGTTTCGTCATGTGCACACATGTTTATTGGATGCATTATTGTATTTTTATCTCTTGGTTTGTTTGGGTGATTACTTACTGAGATTCACATCTCATGTGGTATTCCTTACCTTTCGGTACCGTTTTATGGTATCTCAGTTTTGATGCAGATGGTGATGTTGAGCCTGAAGATTTGGCTCCGCTAGAGGAATGATTTGGGATCACTCGCTCATGTTTGAATTATGTATTTGGTACTATTATGTTTTTTATGGGATTTGTTTCCCTTTTGTCTATGTATTTGGCTTTTTACTTTATTTTTAAGGATAACTGTATAATTTTTGGCAATACTTTTATTTTTGGTAGTCATGTATTTAAAATTTTGGTACTTAGTTGACTTATTTATTTTATCCGTTGCGTTTTTGTTGTACACTTTATGCATGTACGCACACTTAGCACTTATCGTTGGGATGCGTGACCCATGTTGTCATCATCTCGTCGTCATGAGTTTCGCGTTTCCGTACGTGGGAGTCGGGGCATCACAATGGAATTTATACAAATATCTTTTTGAAATTCATTCACTATCAGTTTTGCTGGACCAGTTGCCCTCATCCTCACTAGACACTTTAGTTGATTCATGTTTTTCCGACATTTCACCCTCAATTA
This sequence comes from Juglans regia, assembly GCF_001411555.2. Lineage (NCBI taxonomy): Eukaryota > Viridiplantae > Streptophyta > Magnoliopsida > Fagales > Juglandaceae > Juglans > Juglans regia. Next base: position 4,471,751 of record NC_049907.1, read on the forward strand.
CTTTGGGTTGACCATCTTCTCTATGCAATGGGACCATGTCATATTGGTTTAGATCAACAAATAGATTAATGTCTGATTCATTTTCTTGATAGGCTTCTTCATTTGCTGGACTATCAACTTCTTCACGTGGTTCGTTTGCATCTGGAATGTAATCATATACATTTTTGGTACAAATTTCTCCACTACCCACCATGGGTCCTGTCTCCTGGATCATCTAAACAAAAAACTTGATTCCCTTGGCAAATGAGAACGAAAGGATCATCCTCATACCATGTGCGAGATGTATTGACACTCATAAAATATTCATCATTACGCACTCCCAACCTAGGATTTGAGACATTCCATTAATTACATCTAAACAACTAGACTATATATCCCCTCATGTCCTTATGGCTTCCTTCGACTATGACCCCACAATTTTGAGTCTTCCTATATCGTTTTGTGTCAGTTGTGTGAAATCTATATCCACACACCAAACATCTTAAGTATTGGATGGCCCGCCTGGATGGACCACATGCCAGAGCATAAGTTCTAGTGAGATTTCTTCTGAATTTTCACCATATTTCGATACAACCTCATTAATAAATATTATTATAGTTATATCAATGTTAAATAGAAAAAAAGTAGAGTTTAGTTGTATGAAGTTCGTATTATGAGAAGGGGCTTTACAGTAATACCGTATGTTCAAACCACGAGTCGAGTTCCTTTTCGTGCGTCTTTTCTACATCAGTTACACCATTCGCGTGAAGTAGTTGTATATGTTTGCTAAGCAAGTTCATGTGAATTATTAATTTTTATTAAGTTATACTATATTATTATACATGAACTCAAAAATTGTAATGATTATTAATTTTTATAAATATTTCTATATCCACTAGTGAACTGCCCCTTGATCCCTGGCACTATTTATGGAATGTCATACAAGTCACTAGTGAACTGTCGCAAAATGTTCATGCGTAGTTCACTTTTTGCAGCGACTAGTATTTTGTTGCAACAAGTCAATAATCACTGTTGCAAGGCTTCATTTCAGGCGAGTGGCTGAATCGCCGCAAAAACTGCACTTTTCCTTGCATAAATTCAGCGTCGCAAATACAATTGTTGTAAAATGTTAATACAATTGATGCAAAAAAGACATTTTGCAACAAGTTTTATTTGTGGTGATTCTAATTTTGCCGCAAAACTCAAGTTTTAACATTTCTATTCCTTTATTTCCGACGAACAAAAAGTTGAGGCTAAAGACCCATTTTTGCGGCCAAGTAAATTTCTAAAGGCGTTGGTTCTCCAAGATTTATATTAATATATTTTTACTTAAAAGTGGGGATAAATAAACATATGGATCGAGTGAGTTTTGCAATATTTATTATTGTTAGTCACGTGAGTCTCTCAAGGAACATTAAATAATCAATAAATATGGTGAACCAATTTTATATATGTATGATGATCTTGTTCTTTTACTCTAATCATGCTGTGAAAGTCACCAAAAATTCATTCAGATTCTAGCTGGCTTGCCTGTAGAACAATATTAACAACATTCACTACAACAAATTTTAGTTTTCGGGATGAAATTATTTAGAGACGAACTAAATTCCGTCCCTAAAAGTAATTATTGGAGATGTCTCAAAAAATGGATGACTTTATAAAAACATTCAAACGGCTAAATATTCGTTCAAACTAGATCTTCTGTGATGAATTAGGTCGTCTCAAAAAGTCAAGCTCGTTCGAATGAAAAACAATCCGTTCGAACCTAGAATTAATGTTTGTTAAAATGGTTTATAATTTGTTCGAACCTAGAATTAATGTTTGTTAAAATGGTTTATAATCTTGATGAGGAAGTAATTTATTTTGCCGGGGAAAGTTCAAATCCTTTCGAACCTCAATTGGTTTGTTCAAACGGAAAAGATTTGGTAGGAAAATTAGGCGAGAAGGTTGCAAGATTGTTTGAACTACACATATTGCGTTTGAATGCATGTTCGAGCACAACATTTATGCATTTGAATGGATCATTTGGTGGGAAATTAAATTAAAATTGTTTGGTTCTTTTTTAAACCTTGTTCAAAAGAAACATAAAATATTTACAAATTCATAAATTAATTTTATGTAATTAATGTAAAAATATTTTAGTGATTTATTTTATCTAAAATAAGATTTTTAGTTAAATAAATATTACTTGTAGTGTCATTTTTTATATTATTGTGAACATTAAGTAAAATGAAAAAAAAAAACATAATTAACAATAAACAAGCTAGCAAACACTAAAATTAAAAACCATACATTAATTGCAGCCTAAAAATATAATGTATGGTGGGAATATAATGTATGACTATTTGAATATTTAAATTATTGATACAAAATACAAATAGTCATGATTGTCAATACAAAAAAGCTCATTTAATGCAAATAAAAGATATACACTATTGGGCCAGATCGTGTAGCACTACCATGACTCTAGCAAGGCGAGTCTCAATATCAGTCACTCAAGACACGAGCTTCGACTTAGCATCTACGAGAGCGACCTGGACTGCATCAATGATCTCTGATGTCTATGCATCCATCTCTACACACATGATATCTACAATCTCCTCATGAGTAGCACTACGTGATGCACTCTATGTAGATGCCTCGCCAGACACGCCCTGTGCACCTACCTGAGTGTCGACCGCCTCTGTAGTGGGTGCACAAAATGAAATTTGGAGTGTCCAATGCTACTAGACAAGGTTGTCGAGTTTATCGGTCCAATCGACTCCCGAACACGCTCAAGTGCATCTGTCTTGACTCCTTTCACTAAAAGAAATCGTGTGAGCAAGACTCCAAACGACAATATATGTCATAAAATCTTTTTCATAAGTAAAAGTATTATATATATATATATATATATATATTAAAAGGAGTAACCAAGTATACTGAATAAAATAAAACTCTACCTGTCGTAGTATAGGTGGCCTCTGAAATTATTTTAGCGAATATATATCTTGCTAGGTCAATAGGAACCCTACGAGTGACCTGTAACATAAATCATGCCCGGTCCATGCTCACCTCAATCTTGTGCAGTCGCGGATCGATGTTGTTGGATATTATAATATTCGTGATCTAGAAAAATTTAGATAAGTCCACCTATTTGATGCTCTTGCTCCCATCATAGGAATGAGCATCTGGACCCACAACCAACTAACAAACCTCATGATCAGCGAGTCTATTGATCTCATCAGGCATCACAGTATCTCATCAAGATAGTTATGTCATTCTAATGGTTTCCATAAATATTTTATCCATTCGTACATCTTACGAATACTGTTCCAATAAAAAAACAAATATTGTGTTTGTTATTACTATATTTGTTATATAATATAGTTTATATACTTATACTAATATATACTTATATACTACAATTATACTTATATATACAACTATATAATTATATACTACTATATATATAATATACTTGTATATTTATATATAGTATATACTTATGCTAAATCTATATAGTATATTTATATATAATATACTTATATATTTAATATACTTATATAATATACTCTTATATAATATACTTATAATACACTACAATATCCTTATCTTCTACTATATATTTAGACTAATATATATTCTTAACCTATATTATACTTATTAACTTATATATATTCTTAACATAAATATTATACTTATATAGACCTATACTTTTAAATATATAGTTATAAAATTAGATATATTTATATATATATACTGTACGTTCGAACAGCCTGTTATTACTGTTCGAACTGTTTAATTACGTGTGAATGAAAATTTATTGCGTTTGAACTTAGAGCATTAGCATTGGTTTATGCATATGCATATGCAAAATTACCTCTTTTGCATAGCCACTTTGCCATTCAAGCAAAATTCTCACATTGGCTTATGCATATTTGAGACAAAATAATAATAAAATATTATTATTTTATTATTATTACTTTTTTGCTAAAATCAATTTTTTTATATATATTTTGCAATTAACATCTACTACATATATTTGACATTAATAATACAAATGTAATAATAAAAAATATAATTTTTTAATAATAATATATTAAAAATATAATAAAATGAAAAAAAATATATAATATATTATAATAATAAAATGAATGTGCAAGTGAAGGCTTGTTGTGTTGTTGAAGGAGGGAGAAAATGAAAGGATTGTGAGAGAGAGAGTGAGAGGAGAGAGAAATAATGATTAAAATATGATTTGTAGGGTGAATAGTGGTTATCCAAATTTGGATAAGCATTGTTCATAAGTAGCTAAATATTTAGATATGCATAAGCCAATGTGGAAGATTTTAGGGCCATATTATACAAATATGACTTTGCATATACATATGCATAGACCAATGCTAATGCTCTAAGATATGTTGGTGCCATTGATAAGCTGTGGTGGGATCAATTTGCGCTATATTACACTTTCAATTATCAGTTCGAATGTATATAATTGACGTTCAAACAAGTGTGAGCTAAATTGATCCATGCGGGAAATGTTTATCGCTTCTCTATTTTCGAGTTCGAACGATTAGTAAATTTCGTTCGAACGAGAAAATGAGAAATAAGAAGTCCAGAAGCACAAACTTGTTGGACATTTGACAAATTTTGTTTTTGAGATACAAAGAGCGTGAGAAAGGGAGAGGCCATGCTAACCTCAACTCTTTCTTTCTCTTCAATTTGCTAAGTTTTTTTGCTTTAATAATCTATTTCCATAGAATTTTTTGGTTAAAAAGCTCAAATTTATGTTCTCTTGAATTTAATTGATTCTTTTCCTTTCTGTTTTTGAACAAAAGATTAAGGTTAGAATTATATATTTGTATTTGGATGTGAGAAACATGTAAACATATTTTTATTTGGATGTGAGAAACATGTAAACATATTTGTATTTGGATGTGTGAATATATTTGTGTTTTTGAACAAATATGAAAATATATTTGTGTTTTTACAATGTTTGTGAAATTTGCATCTTATGAGATTGTATTTATCATATGACTGTATTATCTGAGATTGTGTTTTGTCTCTGTTTCGTGTTTGGAATCTGAGTTGCAACCATTCGAACACAATGATTTCCCGCGAAGGCGTTATCCTGTTCAAACAGAATTTGAAGTATTCAAACAGTTGTACTCCTATTTTAAAAAAAAAAAAAATTTGAAGAGTAGGAAGTCACATGTCTAATAGTGACCCCCTCCCATGTTTATTAATAATACCCTTACTTATTGCGAAGAAATATAGTGGTAACAAAAATGGCTCATGGGAAAACCCATCAAGACCGCAACCAAGAAAATAATCAATTTCAATCTTATGTAATGAAAGGTTGTACTCTTATGTTGTAATACTTAAATTCAAATTTAATACTTAAAAGATAATTTATTAAAAGCTATATGGTATAATTAAAAAATAAGTAAATTTAAATTATAACTAATACATAAAAAATAAGAAACATAAGATTTATTTATACTTAAATTAGAATTAATACTTGAAAGATAATTAGGTTAAAAGCTATAAGGTATAATTAAAAAATAAGTAAATTTAAATTATAATTAATACTTAAAAAATAAGAAACATAAGATTTATTAATACTTAAATTAGAATTAATACTTAAAAAGATAATTAGGTTAATAGTTATATGGTATAATTAAAAAATAAGTACAGATAAATTATAATTAATACAAAAAAAAAAAAGAAGAAACATATGAATGATCTCCCACTTAAATTAAAACTATAATGCATAATAAAAATTTACTGAAATTAAATTGTAATTATTATTTAAAAGATAATTAACATAAGAATTTAAAAAAATACGTAATACTTAAATTTAAATTAAAACTTAAACTAACTTAAAATATACTAAACATAAGAATAATTAATACTTAAATAAAAATTTGTACTTATAAAATAAGAATAATATTGGTGATTTTGAATGTGATTTGATTTCAAATGTAATAATCGTATGAGTTGGTTTACTAGTTAGGAGTTAGATGAATTTTAGGGTTATTTTTATATGCAATTGAACCTTAGACCCGTTCGAGAGTGGTGGCCAAATATTCTCTTAAAAAATATTTGGGTACAACTCTTGAATTGTTCAAAGTGGACAGTTTATGATTCTATAATCTATATGGTAGATATATTCAGTTTAAATTCTTGTGTTAATCAATTAAAATTTTGATTTAGTGTTTCCTTACATTCTTCGGGTATGTGGTCTGTAAGTTTCTCAACCCATGAATAGGGTTGACGACTTATCATGACTAGCATACTTGGAGAATTGTAGAGAAATGCTACCGAAATTTTTACTAACATTAGAGTTTAAACTGAGTATATATGCGATATTGATGATAGTCTCTGAATGGGATAGGACTAACTACCTTATTAAAATAGAAACAGTAAATATGAAAAGACTCTTGTAAATGTTTATCCCATGAATTAGATTTTTTTGATAGACAGACGACGAGTAATGGAAATACAATGGAGAAAAGTTGGATGTTGTTAGGAGATAGACTTTGGTGAGACAATAAGGAGTATGCACAAGGGGTGAAGGTTTTTATAAAGTTTGCTTGCATGAGTGTTGCCAGTCAAGGATTTATAAAGATGTTCATGCAAGAATTGCAAAAATCCTAGTTCTTATAATTTGATAGTAGTGGAGAAGCATTTATTTGTAAATGGAATCGATCCTCAATACTCACTTTGGGTCATACATGGTGAATCATTTCCTAAAAGAGTTAGATTTAGCAGCCAGTCCAATCAAATGGAGGAAAATAACGACATCGACATCAACGACATAAATATGGATGCTTCTGATGATAGTGATGATAATGGAGAGGATATGACTGAGATGTTAGGTGATCTGAGTGTAGGAATATTTGGGACAAGAGATGGAGAAAGAACATCTACACAATCATTTGAGGACCATGGAAACTTTGGAAGACTGTCGGAGGATGCAAAACAAGAGTTGTACCAAGGGTGCACCCTTCATAGCAAGTTGTCTTTCACGATGAGGCTGCTCCATATTAAGTCTATTTGTCATATTTCAACAAAGGCCATCGACATATTGCTAGAATTATTTAAAGAGGCTCTCCCTCAGGATAATGTAGTACCGCATAGTTTTTATGACGCGAAGCAATTGAAGCGAGGGCTAGGATTTGATTATAATATCATCCACACTTGTAAAAATGATTTTGTTTTCTTCTGGCAACAATATGTAGAATTTGATACATGTTAGTGTGTCATGAGTCAAGATGGACATCCTATAAGCATAATGTATCCCAAAAAGTGTTAAGACATTTTTCATTGATTCCTCGACTTCAAAGATTGTTTACGTCCAAATTGACTGCGAAAGATATGTCTTGGCATCACACAGAAAGAATCCAAAATGAAAATTCCTCTCGCTTCCTGCTGATTCCTTACAATGGAAGAAATTTGATGTCGAGTATCCATGATTTGTCGAAGAACCTCACGATGTATGTCTTGGTTTAGCAACGAATGGTTTTAATCAATTTGGCAACATGAGCAATTCTCGTAGTAACTGGCCTACCATATTAATGTCCTATAACTTGTCATCTTGAAAGTGTATGAAGGATCCATATTTTATGATGATTCTATTGATCCCGAGGCCAAGGTCACCAAGGAATGAATTAGATGTATATCTGCAACCATTGATTGCAGAGTTGAAAGAATTGTGGGATCAGGGTGTCAGTATATACGATGCAGCCTCATCACGAGAGTTCAAGATGCATGCTACAGTGTTGTGGACAATAAATGATTTTCCAGCATATGGACACTTGTCTTGGTGGAGCACAAAAGGTAAAATAGCTTCTCCTATTTGCAATAAAGATACACAGTCTCGGTGGTTGATAAATGGTACAAAATTATGTTTCATGGGACATCGTCAATATTTACCACAAGATGTCGTTCAAATAGAACGATATTTGATGGAAGGGTTGCACATAGTTCATCATCGCCAGAGTTGTCTGGGAATGATATTATTGTGCAGTTGGGGATGTTTCAGAAAATGGATTTCGTAAAGATGCAAGAGTTTGAAAGAGAAAATGACAAGCATCGGAGTTTGTACCCTCCTTCATTCTTTGATGTAATGGTTCATTTGGCTATGCAGCTACCTTGTAAGGCTTCAGTCGCTGGCCTGGTTCAGTATAGATAGATGTATCCTATTGAACTATTTTTGGAAAAACTTAAGCGATCTGTGGGGTACAAAGCTTGTCTGGAAGATCCAATTGTAGAGTCATACAATGATAATGAGTGGCATACATTTTGTTCAATGTATTTCCATGGGGTTGATACTAGATTTACAAGACCAGATCGAAATTATGAAGGTGAACAAATGGGAGTCTCATTGACATTTACCGTATTTTCCCAAAGCGTACATCCCATAGTCACATAAGGGGCTATGACCTCAGTGGACGAAAGTTTGAAAGAGTTTGATAACATGTCTTGAATAATTATGTAGAGAATGATTAATACTTGAGGTTAATGATGATCCTCTAAATCAATACTATCTTTAAGTTCATGTATAACAATATAGTATAACTTAATAAAAATTAATAATTCACATGAACATGTGTAGCGAACATATATAATTATTTCGCACGAATGATATAACTGACGTAGAAAAGATGCACGAAAAGGAACTCGCCTCGTGGTTTGAACATACGGTATTACTATAAAGCCCCATCTTATAATACGAACTTCATACCACTAAACTCTATTTTTTTCTATCTAACATTCATATAACTATAATAATATTTATTGATGTAGGTTGTATCGAAATATGGTAAAAATTCAGAAGAAATCTCACCAAAAATTATGCTCTGGCATGTGGTCCATCCAGGCGGGCCGTCCAATACTTAAGATGTTTGGTGCGTGGATATAGATTTCACACAACTGACACAAAACGATATAGGAAGACTCAAAATTGTGCGGTCGTAGTCGAAGGAAGCCATAAGGACGTGAGGGGATATATAGTCTAGTTGTTTAAATGTAATTAATGGAATGTCTCAAATCCTACGTTGGGAGTGCGTAACGATGAATAATACATCTCGCACATGGTATGAGGACGATCCTTTCGTTCTCATTAGCCAAGGGAATCAAGGTTTTTGTTTAGATGATCCAGGATATAGGAACCCATGGTGGGTAATGGAGAAATTTGTACCAAAAAATGTATATGATTACATTCCAGAGGCAGACGAACCACATGGAGAAGTTGATAGTCCAGCAAATGAAGAAGCCTATCAAGAAAATAAATCAGATATTAATCTATTTGTTGATCTAAGCCAATATGACATGGTCCCATTGCGTAGAGAAGATGTTCAACCCAAAGTAATTGAGGGTGAAATATCGAAAAAACATGAATCAACTAAAGTGTCTAGTGAGGATGATGGCGAATGGTCTAGCAAAACTGATAGTGAATGAATTTCAAAAAGATATTTGTATAAGTTCCATTGTGATGCCCTGACTCCCACGTACGGAAACGCAAAACTCATGACGTCGGGATGATGACAACACGGGTCACGCATACCAACGATAAGTGCTAAGTGTGTGTACATGCAGAAAGTGTACAACAAAAACGCAGCGGATAAAATAATTAAGTCAACTATGTACCAAAATTTTAAATACATTACTACCAAAATAAAAGTATTACCAAAAATTATACAGTTATCCTTGAAAGTAAAGTAAAAAGCCAAATACATAGACAAAAATGAAACAAATCTCATAAAAAACATAATAGTACCAAATACTTAATTCAAAACGGGAAACAATTCCCAAACACAAGAGAGTGATCCCAAATCACTCCTCTGGCAAAGCCAAATCTTCAGGCTCAATATCACCATCTGCATCAAAATTGAGATACCATAGAACGGTACCGCAGGGTAAGGAATACCACATGAGATGTGAATCTCAGTAAGTAATCACCCAAACAAATCAAGAGATAAAAATACAATAATGCATCCAACAAACATGTGTGCAGATGGCGAAACATGAATGTGACCTAAAACCCTCATTTTCCCTGAAAATGATTATTTTCCAACGCACGTCAAAAATCTCATTTGACCCAAAACACACCATGAATAATATCTGCCATTTTCTGGAAAATGACCCAAACATAAACCAATAATTTTTCAAGAAAATGGTGCTCGTAACCATTACACCATAAATTGCCATTTTCCTGGAAAACGGCCCAACATAATCATTTATCTAACACTGTAGGCGGGAATCATAAGCAAGACTCTACCACCATCCCTACCGCATTTACCGTAGGCGGGATTCATAAGCAGGACTCTACCACCATCTTTGCTTGCCACCATCTCTACAGTTTCTTTCCACACAAGAGGTACCTATCATAACACTATAGGCAGGAATCACAAGCGGAACTCTACCACCATCCTTACAGCTCGCACTGTAGGCGGGAATCGCAGGCGGGACTCTACCACCGTCCCTACTTACCACCATCCCTATAGTCCTTTTTTCCTCTCTCTCAAACCATTCAATCCATTCATTTCAAACATACCCAAAATCATCTCTCACATAAAAACCTAGTTTCATTTACAACACATGAGTATGCATGACATGATGCAATAAATGCTATGATGCCAAACACAACATAAATGCACGCAAGCATAATTCAATTAAATAAACAATCCATCCTCACATCCAATTGGTCCCCATATTCCTCGGACTCAATGTTCGGCACAACCAACTAGACTGCAGAAGATTTGTTAGTGCAAAAATATATTTAAATCTCAAAAAACTCTTTGAAAAATTACTTACAATGCTAAAGTATTATTTTCGAATGATCAAGGAGGTGCAAAAGGTGGCAGCACAACAACGTAATAGTGCAAATTGGACAAGGGTCGTGGGTCACAAAAATCCAACTTTTGAACGGGGACAAATGAAGACTTGGGATGGCTAGGGAAGGGCTTGGAGGTGTTGTTGAGGCTAGTGGTGGTGATCGCTGGCCGTGTGTGGCGGCAGTTGGAGGCCAAAATACCCAAATCAGAAATGGGGATTGAGGGGCTTCAAGGGTGGTGGATCGGGACTGAGGAATGGTTGGTTAGGTAACTGGGTGGCTGTAACACCCCGTATTTTAGTGTATTTTTACTGAAGGATTTTTTTTATTTATTCAAAAAATTATACTCTTATTTTAAAATTGGTTGGATTTTTAGTGAGTTTATTTCTATGATTTTAATTTGGTGAAAATTATTTTTTATGTGCTTTCTTGATATTTATTTATTGTTATGCATTTAAATTGCTTTTAATATTTAAATTAATTACTGGGTGATTTAATTATTTCAATTTGACTTTACCATTACGTTTAAATTATTTTATTTAACTTGTGGTTTTGAAATCGTTTCCGTTGGATCATTTTCGTGACCCAAGTTATGAGGACTGGACCTCATTTCTTTCCCTCTATTTTTCTCTTTCCTCTCTTTCTTCTTTTCTTTCTCTTTTTCTTTCCTTTTTCTTTCTTTTCCCGCTGCTTTCCCCCCGTGCGCGAGCTATCTCTCTTTCTCTCTCTCCCCGTGCGTCCGTCCACTCCCCCAGCCCACCGCCGTCGAGCCGCCATGGTCGACACCGCCCACTCCATTCGGTTCCCTTGCCACCGGCGACCTCACCCTACCAACCTCACTTCCATCCGAGCCACCGTTAGCCTCCACGCACGGCTTGAAGCCGCGGCCTTCACCTCCTTCGCGCGCCGCCGTCTCGCCACCATTGGCCACCATCTTCCTACCACTTCATCCCCGACCTCTTGGCAACCCAATGGACCCAACCCCGGCTCCGATCCGTCACCGGTGAAGCCCCACCAAGTCCATTTCCGATTTGTACATTTTTGGCCTTAAACCACAATTTGCGTCGTCATCCACGGCAAACCACCACCACCATTGGCTTCACCGACCTCTCTAGGCCCCGTTGGTCTCCGTTGAAAAGTTGGTATTTGTGACCCACGGCCACAGTGTATTTTACACTGTGGTGTTGCTCAGAAGTCGCCTTTTTCAGCTTCGTGATCCTCCGGAAATTATCATATAGCACTGTAAGTATTTCTCCAAAGAATTCTTGTGAATTTAATGTATTTTTGCACTAACCCATTTCACTGTATTTTTTGGCATGCCGGACTGAGTCCCAGGAGTACGGGGGTCGGATGGATTTGTGATTGGAGTTGTTGGTTTAATTGGATTGGATTGGATTGGTTATTGGTTATTGGTTATTGATGGATTTTGGATTGGTTGGTTCATGTGCATTTCATTATTTCATGCATGTTCATGTTTGTAAAGGAAAACTGGGTTTTCGTGTATTGCATTCATGTTCATGTGTTTATGAAAACTGGGTTTTCATGTGAATGATTTGTTGGGTGCGTGTGTATCACGAACCCCAAGCCGAGATGGGGCATTATCTCGGTGGAGCTCCTCTGGTTACTCGGGAGCGGAATAAACTGAGTAACGTCCCCTGGATTGTCGCTGGGCGACAATGGGATCGGACGAGAGATTCGTGCCGACTCCGTGGTCCTTCTGCTGGCGGGGACTAGAGGATGTCTGGCCATGTATGCGCTGGGCGCGGAACTGGGCATCGCTCGTTGTGTAGTGGATGTTTCCCACTAACTTGTTGGGCGCGAAAGTGGGCATCGCTACGAAGCCAGGGTGTGCGGATGACCCATAGGGGAGATCATGGTACATACATTAAAAATGGAATATTTTCTGGGAAAATAGCGTGTGTTGGATTTTGTGTAATTCATTTTCTGGGAAAATGTTTTACGGATTATTTTTGGACCAAATGGGATTTTGGCGTGTGTTGGAAAATTAATCATTTTAGGGGAAAATGATATTTTGAGGAAAATGCATATTTCTTCATATGCATGCATGTTGGTGGCATTAATGCATTTTTATTCCTGAGGATATTTTTGGGTTATACTTACCTGCGGTACCATTCTGTGGTAACGCAGATTTTGATGCAGATGAGGAGGAGGAGGGTGAGCCTGAGGAGACGGCTCCGCCCGAGGAGTGATCTGGGATCACTAGCTTGTTATTTATTTTACCCTTTTGTATTTTTGGGACATGTGTTAACTTTATTTTTGGATGATTGTATAACTGTTTTTAAAACTTTACTGATGTTTAGTTTGTATTTAAATTCTGGTACTTAGTTGACTATCCGCTGCGATATTTTATTTGTACACCGTTGCTTGTACACATACTTGGCACTTTCGTTGGGATGTGTGACCGTGTTGTCATCATCCCGGCGTCTCGATTCCCGTATTTTCTCTTTATAGGGGTCGGCGGCGCCACAGTGGCCGCCAGTGTTGTGGTGAAAAGATGGTGGCAAACAGTGGAGGCACGGCAGCGCGGGAGTTAAATGAAGCTGCGGCTTGAAGCCGTTCGTGGGGGAGATTGGCGACGGGGGAGGGGCTGAAAACAGAGGGGGGTGGTCGCTGGCTGGTGGGGAAGAGAATGGGAGGAGCGGTAACGATAACAGGCAGCGCATGATGGCGGGCTGGGGGGAAAACGCACAGAGAGGGAAACAAGGGGAGAGGGTCGCAGGGGAGGCAAGGGAGGAAGAAAGAAAAAGGAAGAAGAAGAAAGAAGAAGAAAAGAGAAAAGGAATAGAAGAGAAAAAGAAAAAGGGAAAAAGAAAAAGTGAGGAAAAGAAATGAGATCCAGTTCTCACAACTTGAATCACAAAATTAATCTAATGAAAATAATTTCAAAACAACGAATTAAATAAAATATTTTAAACATAGTGACTAAATAAAAATAAAATAATTAAATCCAACAATAAACTAATTTAAAATAAAGAGTAATTTAAATAATAAACAATAATTAATAACAAGAAAATATATTGAATTAACAATTAAAAATCTTAAAATAATACCACGTAAATAATCTAAAATTTAAAATAAAAATGCCCATAATCTTGTTTAGTTAATAAACAAACGTGGCGCATTAATTTAAATATTTTTGAATACTCAAAAGCTTGTTGGAAGAAGTGCATGGATTAAACAAGCTGATTAGAAATCAAGACTAAGAAAGTTGACCATATATATATATAAGAAAATTACAGATTTTCGGGTCCACTAAATATCGCTCCTTGACTTCCAGTCTATTACAATGTATTATTTCCACCCATATTCAGGTGCAAAGACTAAAGAAAGTAGATAGACGCACGCCGTGATTCACGGATGCTGGTCTGGTGGATGTTGAGGCTTGATTTCAAGCAGCTTCCTATTGTACTGTATCTCGATTCTTTGCAGCTTGCTCCTTTGACTCTGTGTCAATATTCTTTAATTTACAGCGTTGATCAGACTTTCAAATATACAATAGAATCTGATATGGATCCATCTCAAATTACATGCACTTCAAGCCTCATCAGTCATGATCTAATCCAAATTCTAATCCCCTAATTTGCTTTTCCGAGTGACTTAGCGTCTTACCATGCTTTCCATGCCTGATTGGTCGAGTGACTTGCGTCTGTTTTGGGCCATTTGAATCACCAAAAATTTCATTAGTCTTTGCCGTAGTCAGTAGGTCATTTGAATGACTTTTAGCAAAATTTTAGGATCTTGTGATAAGGATATGAGTAATAATATATGTATAACCTTTTTTGATAATTTTTTCTATAATTATATTTTAAAATGAATACATTTATATAAATTGATATTACTTTTATAAATTATTTTATAAAAATACTCTTAATTTAAAATATAATTATATAAAAAAATTATAAAGAGAATTGTATGTCTATCATTTCCCCAATAGATGTTTACGCAGACCAAAATACTACCTGTTGGCCGGAGTGGAATGATATATCCACAATCCTTTTTTGTAATGATATATCCACAACCATTTATTATTATTTTTTAAAAATATGGACATTTATATAACCTAAGTGATGTTATTTTTGTTATTTTTGCTCATTCTCGAAGTTTATTTATTTTTTATTTCGAGTCCACAAAAATGAAAAAGAAATATGGATAAATTTAACGACAAATGACTGGTAATAGCCGGACCCATATTGACTTCCATGAGCCTTAATGGTGACTTCACTTCCTTTATATTAGTGCTTCTTCACTTCATGCTTCTTCACAAACATTCTCCTAATTCTCTATCCTGCACTCTAATTCTCTCTCCTGCACTAATGGTGCTCATAGGAAATCTGTTCCCTCTATTGCTATTGGGTTTTCTGTTTGTGCAGTACTCATGCATGTTTCAATTGATCCAATCTTTTAGCAATTTTACAGACCAATCTGCTCTCATTGCCTTTAAATCTCGAATCAGTTCTAGTCCAAATGAAATCCTCTTGGCTACTAACTGGTCCACCGCACCAAACTCGATCTGCAATTGGATTGGGGTCTCTTGCAGTCGACGTTGGCAAAGAGTCACCGCTTTGGACCTTTCCTTCATGGGTCTCCATGGCAATATTTCTCCTCATATTGGTAACCTCTCATTCCTAGTCAAACTTAATCTTTCTTTCAACAACTTCTTTGGTTTTATTCCACATGAGATTAGTCGTTTACATCGCTTGAGAAAGCTCTTGTTGGCATTCAACCAATTGGAAGGAAGCATCCCTCCTACTATCCATAATTGTATAAAGCTCCGCGTGGTAAGTTTTGATACGAACCGTCTTATTGGTGCAATTCCATCGTCCCTTGGCAATTTGTCAATGTTGGAGTTCTTGAATTTGGAGCACAATAGTCTCATTGGTCCACTTCCTTTAGTCATCTTTAACACATCTTCTCTAAACGTTTTTGCTGTTACGTCTAATCACATCTTGGGAGCTCTTCCGAATGATCTTTGTAGCCACTGTCCCAATCTTAGAGAACTTTATTTCTCGTATAACAAATTTGGCGGTAAGCTCCATTCACAATTTAATAATTGTGGGGAGCTTGCTGTTTTATCTTTGGCATATAATACATTTGAGGGGAGTATTTCAAAAGCTCTAATTGGCAATTTACCTGCAAAGCTAGAAATCCTATATCTTGGAGGTAATAGTTTCACCGGTATCATACCTTCTACCATATGTAATTTGTCGAGGTTGCAAGAACTCAGAATTGAGGAAAACCATATCCAAGGAAGCATTCCGACTGATTTGTGGAATCTTCCGAAATTAACTACTTTGATTCTTGGAATGAATAACTTCAAAGGGTCAGTACCTCAAAAAGTCTTCAACCTTTCTTCTTTACAACTTATCGTCTTGCAGGAAAATTCTCTATCTGGATATCTTCCATCACTATATTCGGGGCAATCTTGCCCTAATCTTGAAATAATCGTACTTGGTAACAACAAACTTAGTGGTCATATCCCATCCTATCTTTCGAATTGTTCCAAACTCATCACAGTAGACTTTTCTATGAACTTATTCTCCGGACCAATTCCCAAAAGTCTTGGAAACTTGAAGTACCTCGAGGATCTTTCTTTGGGTGCAAATCAGCTAATAGGCCAGGAGGCAACAGATCAAGAGACCAATTTCATTTCATCTTTATCCAATTGTAGATCTTTGAGAAATTTAGACGTAACCTATAATCCATTAGATATAATAATTCCAGATTCCATTCAAAACTTTTCGGCTTCCTTTCAAATCTTTCTTGCAGGCAATTGCCAAATAAGAGGTCATATTCCTATGGGAATGGGTTTTTTGAAAGGCTTGAACTGGCTTGATTTGGGAGATAACAATTTGACTGGGAATATCCCTTTCACAATTGGTGGTTTAGAAAGATTACAAAGATTGCATCTTTACAATAACAAGATTGAAGGATTGATTCTAGAAGAGCTATGCCAATTAAGAAATTTGGGAGAGTTGGATCTCGCAAACAACAGAATCTCTGGATTCATCCCAAATTGCATTTCAAACCTCAGTCTTCTAGTAGAGCTAAACTTGAGTTCTAATAGACTCGAATCATCAATACCATTAAATATATGGAGCCTTGAAAATCTATTTTTATTGGATCTGTCATTGAATTCCCTTGGTGAACATTTGCCTTCGAACATGAAAAAATTGGACACTCTTGAATATCTGAATTTGTCAAGAAATGAAATTGCCGGAGAGATTCCAAGCATCATTGGAGCATTTGAAAGCCTAAGGTATCTTGACTTTTCAAACAACTCCTTTCAAGGAGGCATTCCACAATCTTTTGGTAACTTAAAAGGATTAGATCTCTTAGATCTTTCTTACAACAATCTTTCTGGTGTAATTCCGAAATCCCTTGAGGCACTTCCATATCTCAAATACTTGAATTTATCTTTCAACAAGCTAGTAGGAGAGATTCCATCCGGTGGTCCTTTTGTGAATCTCACGGCGGAATCATTGTCAGGAAATAGTGCACTCTGTGGGAATCTAATTTTTGGAGTTCCACCTTGTCCAACAATTCCTACCTACAAACAATCAAAGATGAAAAATATTTTGATCAAATGTATTCTTCCTATGATTGCATCAATTATAATCGCGGTAATGTTGGTTTATTTGCTGAGAAGACTTCGAAAAAGTAACATGGAGATACCGACATCACTTAATGCATTTCCTGCATTGGAACATAGAATGATATCATACCAAGAGCTTTGCCAAGGGACAAACAACTTTTGTGAAAGCAACTTGCTTGGAGTCGGAGGTTTTGGCTCTGTGTACAAAGGAATACTTTCTGACAGAACAATTGTTGCAGTAAAAGTTCTAAGTTTGGAATTGTTGGGTGCTTTCAAAAGTTTTGATGCAGAATGCAAGGTGTTACGTACAATTCGACATAGAAATCTTGTGAAGGTCATAACTACATGCACTAATCCCGAGTTTAGAGCGTTGGTGCTGGAATACATGTCGAACGGCAACCTTGAAAAGTGGTTATACTCTCATAACTACTGCTTGGATCTTCTACAGAGAATAAATATTTTGGTTGATGTTGCGTCAGCCTTAGAATATCTCCACCACGGTCAATCGGAATCTATATTGCATTGTGATTTGAAGCCTACAAATATCCTTTTGGATGAAGGCATGGTTGCACATGTGGGTGATTTTGGTATTGCAAAGATTTTAGTCGAAAACAAAGACTCAACACACACCAAAACTCTTGGTACCATTGGCTACATCGCACCAGGTACGTACGTACATGAATTTACCCTGCTTTTTTAATTATCAAAAGGATAAATAACATGATGCTAATCTTACAAATTTTTGGTAACAACTTGCTTGGCAATTTTCCTCATCTTAGCTAGTCTTATAGTCGATAAAACATTTGCAAACTGATCAAACACCAAATTAATTATAATTCTTGTGATTTACCCAGTACTCGAACTCTTTTTACAAATTAATATGGGTATAGAACCCTGTAATTCTTCTATAGATTCTCTCACGAACGACCTCATTTGATCTATTAGAACTTCAATAACACTATTAATAAACTCACTTGCACACTAATGAACTCAATAACTCTTGAAGGACAAGATGATGAAAAGATTAAGAAGGTGAAGCTAGGGACGAAGTTAGGATTATAAGTTTGGAGGGCCCGAATATTTTTAGGTTAGAATAAATAGTTCAATCGAAAACTTTTAGGAATACCATTAAAAAGATAATACAATTAAAAAAAAAATAAAGTGAGTAGAAATATAAGAAAGAAAAATATATAAATTTTGAAATTTCCTGCTTCCAATAATTTTGGAAATTTAACATTTAAGCTTTTATATGTTGCAATTAAACAAAAGAGACTAAACATTGGTAACGAGTTATATATGAATTATAAATAAAACATAATTATATGCAAAGAATAAACTAAGTCTTGGGTTTTCTAAATAATATATAACAATAAACTAGATTAAAAAGTTTTTAAGTAGTGTATCATGAATTACATACTGTGTAGCTCGCTATTCAGACAAACGTGAGTTTTTTCATTAAATATATATATTTCATTCAACTAACTATAAATTTTAAAAGAAAAATGACATAATGTTAAATTTTAATTTTCTTCAAATTAAATACTATAGAAAAAAAATTAGTAGAGACCAAAAGCTAATTTAATGATACAAAAATGGCTCACTTAAGAAATTATGGACAATATACACCACTTAGTTTTTTACAAGAGACTGGTCATGATATTATAAACTTATATAAGCAAAACTATCATATCTCGAAAAAAAGGCTTAGCTTTTATGCTTAACATGTCACAAATTGTTCTCTCATGCATAAAAAAAATATGCATTTATGAAAATAATGCTTGAGACGACCTTCAAAAAATCGTGGTGGGATTCATAAGAGTTGGTTTGGTTACACAAAATTAGAGTATCTCATGTCATATAATCATTATAACTTTTTCAAATTCTCATACAAAATATAATAAACAATTTAAGTACTTTTTCAAGTTTCAAAACAAAAATAATATTATAACAATATTTTATTCAACTTTCAACAAAACGTCTCATATCATCTCCTCTCAACTGCGTAACCAAACTCACAATGACTTGAAATTGCAGTTTTGGTTTGGTTTGCCTTTTGTAAGATATATTTGTATTTATTTATCCGTATATGAGTATATATACATTGATCAAGAGCTTGCTTATAGTTCGGATATATACTCTTTGTTTTTGGGGATGGCACATGTGAATTATTACTTAATTACGCATTTTATTAAGATTCAAGTTGCTAATTTATAAAATGCCTTGTTGACAATTTGTGAGTATTTTTAGAATATGGATTTGAAGGGAAGATATCCATCAAAACCGATGTCTACAGCTTTGGCATAACATTGTTGGAGATGATCACGAGAAAGAAACCCACTGACGACATGTTCGTTGGAGACTTTACTTTGAGGCAGTTGGTAAATGCATCCATTCCTGATAGAATAATCGAAGTTGTGGATGAAGGTTTACTAAGAATAGAAGATGGCAGAGACACCATTGCCTTGCAAAGTATTCTTTCATCAATCTTGGACTTGGGCTTGAGGTGTTCTGAAGAATTACCAGATACAAGAATGGATATCAAAGACGTGTTGGTCAAGCTTAGTAAAATCAAGTCAACTTTTTTTTAGAACAAGAACAAGGCTGCTAGACATACCTGACCTTAATTTGTTTCACACGTTTTATGTCTTTTTAATATCGTGAAGTACTTATGACTGGTATGTAACATGTTTGAGTCTTTAAATTATTTTTCTGTTACTCTTAATTACCAACATTCATTTGCTTGTGAAACTTCTTTAACCAGGAGAACTATCCTCAGATGGGTTGAAACTTGAAAGTGGTAATCTTTACTCTACCAGCTTCTACTTCTTGTTTAATTCCAAAATTCTCAAAGAACCAAACAAAGAAAAGGAACTGAATTGGAAAGGAATCCAAGCTGAATGAGAATAATGACTATTGATCAATTTCTTATTTTCAAGTGAGAGAGAGAGAGAGAGAGAGAGAGAGAGCACCGACTTGAAGAATGAGAAAATGGTCCTTTTAATCAAAGAATCAAAATCTATCAAAGTACTTTTATTGGGAGATTGTTAGGAATTGTGTTGTTAAAATCACAGGAATGAGATTCTCAATTCATCAAAATCGATGGATCTGACTTGAGAATACTTAGAAAATAGATGGAGCTCACCACCTTTTCTCCCAAAGTAACAAAAAATTTCAAATCGGAACATAATTACTAGTTAGAAAAAGGAAAATATAGTACTACTCTCAAATATGTCTAGTAAATGTGTCCGCTGATATTTTTTTTTTTTTTTTGTTAAAAAAATGATTATTGGTGAATTTATATATATTTTTCTTAACAATTAAATATGTTTAAAAAAAAAAAACTCATTTACACGTTTGGAATGCCCATTTTTTGTGCATCCTAGAATTATCCTTTTATTTGAGGCTATACGAGCCCCATATAGCCTCAAGTACCCAAAAGCTGCATCTAAAAGAGGAGCGTGAAAGAATCAAGATAAATGAAAAAAATAGGAAAAGAAAGGGAGGAATCAAGATAAGGGTACATTTCTTGCACCGTACAACATTTTCCCAACCTCATTGTCTCTGTCTTCCCTACATGACAATAGGAAAAGAAAGGGAGGAAAAAAAGTGCGCAAAATACTGTTGTTGTTGCGCCTCAAAATACCGTTGCTGATACAGCAAACTCTTTTGTTACGATTATTATACTTCTTTTCGCTAACGTTTTCCTGATTTCAAAATGGTCGGATTAGCCAGAGATTAAAGGCTATTACTTTTTTTCTTTTGTTGCGGGCCGGGGGTTAATGGTTATAAATGTTATTTTTCACTTGGTTTTATGACAGATAATTTTGGGTTCATCGTCGATGGCTCGCCGAAAAATTTTAAGGGAGATGGGATATGAGTTCACAATAATGGTATGGTCATATTAGTGAAAAAAAGTTTTCTTTATCTGGTATGGAGCCTGTTAGAATATTTAATGAACTGAATAAATTTATTCTTCCACATCTTGTAAACTTGAGCAATGAGCATGGTACAAAGCAGTTTCCTATGTTTTAATCCTGTCTCTTAATTTATTCTTCCTTCCATTCAGTTAAGTAATCGATAAATTGAGTTGATTTAACAGAGCTTCACAAGATTAACCGGGCTTGTGAATTAGAGTGCAGACATAGATGAGAAAGTTATTAGGAGGGAAAAGCCAGTAGATTTGGTAATGGCTCTAGCTGAAGCGAAGGTATATTTAATTGTTAGCTCTCTCTAGCTGTTGAACCTAGGAATTGGAGCTCAATGTTAATTGTATCCATCTGTGTGTAGTTACCCTGTGGTTGTATAATTTGAACTCCTTTCCCTGTAATTTCGTTTACATATATTAAAGTTTTTAGCCCCCATAAATTATCATGGGAACGTCATTTGTTCCCCATCTTTCTGAGATTTTGGGTACATTATTTGTGTTATATACTTGTATGATGATTTTCTTCTTAGGCAGATGCCATTGTATCCTGGCTCAAAAGTACCGCTCAATTTGAGGTGGAGGCTCATTCAACACTGTTGATAACTGCAGATACAGTATGCCTTGATTCCCCTTTAGTTACTACCTTTTTGATAATTTAACTGATTTTAGCATAAACTAGATCCTTCTACTTTCTCTCAGGTAATACCTGAACAACTGATTTTCTTATTTTTCTGTGCCTTGATTGCCCATAAGTGACAGCTCTAGTAATTGATGAATCTATCTCCTTTTAAGAGCCGAATGGGCACCAGGTCTTTTGATACCTACATACTTGAGTTGCAATGCAGTTGAACTTGCACTGAGCATGCTTTATAAACTACTTGATACCACACCTATTATATGAGATGGCTTTGTAAGATGAGTATGGGAAGAAGATATGTTTCGAGCCTATTCTCCGTCTTGTTCATGTAGTTTGTCTAAATTGCCAAATTTTATTGGTTTTTCATCAATAATCTTCTTGATAGATTTTAATCATACATCCTACTTCTAACTGCCCATTGTTTTTCAAATACAATTAAAACTTTAAGGGGTTATAATCACCTTATAAAGTTTATCTGGTGGACAATCTTCTCTAAATCCATCGAGTAAGGCGTCCAAGTTACAAGAATGTATAATAATCCAGGCAATGGATTTTTCCTCGATCCCATGCAAGATTGACACTTCTTTTGAACTTATTTTTTCATATCTAATCTACACACAACCTGCTGGGTTTTGGGCTGGCATATTCATCTCATTCCTCACAACATATACATCCTTTGCCTTTTATGATTATGAAGATGCCCCTTACTATTTATAGAGCCTCTTTGTCTTCTGTATTTTTGGCATGTAGAGATCATTCAAGGTTATTTCTTACTGCTCCATCTAATTGATTTTGAGGTGGTGGTGATGAAGGGATAATCAGAGAAAAACCATCCAGCAAGGAAGAAGTAAGGGAATTATCAAAGGTTTGCTTAATGCTCTTCACTCTCACCATTTCTCATTCAAAAGTTGAGCTGGATTTGATGGTCACATCCCTGTGGGTTGCAGGATATTCTGGCAGTCAAGCAGAGGTGGTAGGATCTGTTCTTGTAACCAATCTTAAGACGGGAAAAAGAAAAGGTGGATGGGACAGAGCCGAGGTAATGGTTTCTGGCACTTTTATTTGGATGTTCTCTTCCTGATGAGTGAATATTACATGATTTTAAGCCCACCTAATCTCAGGACATGTTAAAAATGTATTTATCTACGTATGAAAAGGGTATTGCTGCTGTTTTACATCATATCTCCTTTTCTTTACTTAGTTTCTGTCAGATTCACCCGGGTTTTTGTTATTGTAAAAAATTCCGTTAATGTTTTGCATATGGAGATCTAAATTTTAGCATGTCTATTCACTTCCCTTTAGAAGTAACCATGTAAATTAGCTTTGGAAAATTAATATTTTTCTGCATGGTGATATAGGTTTATTTTTATAACATTCCAAATGAGATCATTGATAGCCTGGTAAAATTCTTAAGATCCATATTCTCTTTGTTATTTGATATTTTTTGCCAGGAATCTTTCTTTTCAAATCCCGTTTATTAACTTCTTCCTTGACTTCTTTGTTGACGAACGAGCTGCCCTCAGAGCAACGAGGGATTTACACTCAATGTTGCGGGAGGTTTGATGCTGGAACATCCAATGACATTGCCTTTTGTGGAAGCAGTGGTCAGCAGAGCTATCTCTCTCTCTCTCTCTCTCTCTCTCTCTCTCTCTCTCTCTCTATTAGTCTCTCACATACACACATGCCCACACTTTGGAGGAGCTAGTTTTAGGCACCACACTATTGTGGATGGCACCCAGAGTATTCAAGTCTTTCTAGCACTTAAGCCACTCCAAAGAACTCGCCTGACTGGTGATCCACATCCCCAGTTAAAACCTTCTTCCTTATGCTCCATCAAAGAGTTCTAAAATTCTACTTTATATTTCTGGTGTTCTAACAAACGGAGCTTCTGCCACACTCTCTCTATCAAGCATTGGCATGTTAACTCTTAACCAATGTTGTTGATTTGGACCATAATATGGTTTTGTTTGGTCTATCAAGGGGACTGAACTGATTTGCATTTCTTCCTGAGCCGATTATAACATGCAAAAGCTACGAGACATTAAATAATTTTTCTTGTCACTTGCTGGTGTTCTAAAATTATGTCCAATTCCTGTGACATAAGCTCTGGTTTTGATAT
The DNA here is from genome assembly GCF_001411555.2 of Juglans regia. Taxonomy (NCBI): domain Eukaryota; kingdom Viridiplantae; phylum Streptophyta; class Magnoliopsida; order Fagales; family Juglandaceae; genus Juglans; species Juglans regia. The sequence continues at coordinate 4,495,846 of NC_049907.1, forward strand.
TTGGCAGGTGGGGACAACTGATACTGTTATGGGACATACTCGAAGCCCTATAGTTGTAGTGGCCATAGATTCTCTGTCAAAACCCCTCGTGGGATGGAGTTGAATCTGTAACGCTTTCAACCAGCATTTCAAAGTGGTCTTCAAACCCTGTTCTGATACAAAACTACAGATTGTTTGGTCATCAATTTTTAATTTAATTTTATAGTTGACAATTTTTATTTGTGGTGATTCTAATTTTACCACAAAAACTCAAGTTTTAACATTTCCATTCCTTTATTTCCAGCGAACAAAAAGTTGAGGCTAAAAACCACATTTTAGAAATTTGTGCATCAAGAAAAGAGAATAATTAACGTTTTTGTAAGTGGATTTCTGAAACTAAAAAAATATGGATAAATTTAGTTCTGCATTTTAGAAGAAGATTATATTTGTAGGATACAAAATCAAAACCCAAATAATAGGTTTAAACATTGAAGTTGACGGACTAACCTAATAATTAAGAATCATGCTATGATGCCTTTTAATTTGTACCACTCATTTTGCCTATTTGATATGGCACTACATAGCTTATTAAAAAAAGTTCTAAAATATATATTCAATATAAGATGGCGCTCGAAACACAAAAAGATGAGGACGAAAATCCTAAATTCCCTCTGCTATTTTATGTTTTTATTTTTAATTTTTTTAGTAAGCCATGTGACAGTGCATTAACACTACAAGAAATAAGGTTTTTTTCAGCAAAAATTATTTCCGGCGACTAGTATTTTGTCGCAAAAATCAATAATTAATGTTGCAAGTTCCGGCGAGTGGCTAAATCGCTGCAAAAACAACACTTTTGCCGACATAAATTCAACACTGCAAATACAATTGTAGCAAAATGTCAATACAATTGACACAAAAAATACATTTGCGACAATTTTTATTTGTGGTGATTCTAATTTGCTGCAAAACTCAAGTTTTAACATTTCCATTCCTTTATTTCTGGCGAACAAAAAGTTGAGGCTAAAAATCACTTTTTGAGGCCAAGTAAATTTCAAAAGGCGTTAATTCTTCGAGATTTATATTAGTATATTTTTACTTAAAAGTAGAGATAAATAAACATATGGATAGAGTGAGTTTTGCAATATTTATTATTGTTAGTCATGTGAGTCTCTCAAGGAACATTAAATAATCAATAAATATGGTGAACCAATTTTATATACGTATTGATGATCTTGTTCTTTTACTCTAATCATGTTGTGAAAGTCACCAAAAATTCATTTAGATTCTGGCTAGCTCGCCTGTAGAACAATGTAAATGACATTCACTACAACAAATTCTAGTTTTTGGGATGAATTATTTAGAGATGAACTAAACTTCATCCCTAAAAGTAATTATTGGAGACGTCTCAAAAAATGGATGACTTTATGAAAACGTTCAAACGGCTAAATATCTGTTCGTACAAGATCTTCTATTACGAATTACGTCATCTCAAAAAGTCAAGCACGTTCGAACCTAGAATTAATGTTTGTTCGAAAGGTTTATAATTTGTTCGAATAATAATCTTGGCGGGCAAGTAATTTATTTTTCCAGAGAAAGTTCAAATCCATTTGAACCTCAATCGGCTTGTTCAAACGGAAAAAATTTGGTATGAAAATTTGGCGGGAAGGTTGCAAGATTCTTCGAACTACACATATTGCATTCGAACACAACATTTATGCATTCGAACGGATCATTTGGTGGGAAATTAAATTAAAATTTTGGGGACTTTTTTTAACCTTGTTCGAACGGAACATAAAATATTTACGAATTCATAAATTAATTTTATGTAATTAATGTAAAAATATTTTAGTGATTTATTTTATGTTAAATAAGATTTTTAGTTAAATAAATATTACATATAGTGTCATTTTTTATATCATCGTGAACGTTAAGTAAAATGAAAAAAATATATAATTAACAATAAACAAGCTAGCAAACACTAAAAATAAAAACCATACATTAATTGCATCCCAAAAATATAATGTATGGTGGGAATATAATGTATGACTATTTGAATATTTAAACTACTAATACAAAATACAAATAGTCATGATTGTTCATACAAAAAAGCTCATTTAATGCAAATAAAAGATATACACTATTGGGTCAAATAGTGTAGCACTGCCTCGACTCCAGCAAGGCATGTCTCAATATCAGTCCCTCGAGACATTAGCTTAGACTCAGTCTCTGTGAGGGTGACCCGAACTGTATCAATGATCTCTAATGTCTGTGCGCACATCTCTGCAAACACGATATCTGCAATCTCCTCACGAATAGCACTACGTGATGCACCCTATGTAGATGCCTCGCCAAGCACGCCTTATGCACCTCCCTGAGTGTCGATCACCACTATAGTAGGTGCACAAATATGAAATCTAGAGTGTCCGGTGCTACGAGACAAGGTCATCGAGTTGATCAATCCAATCGGCTCCCGAACACGCTCAAATGCATCTGTCCTGACTCCTTTAGCTAAAAGAAATCGTGTGAGCATGACTCCAAAAGGCAATATATCTGTCATAAAATCTTTTTCATAAGTAAAAGTATTATATATATCAAAAGGAGTAACCAAGTATACTAAATAAAATTTTGGTACTTAGAAGATTTCTGGTAGGCTGGGGTTATTCGGGATAATTTTGGTAGGCTGCAGGCAGCTTATTCGGTCTTCTTGGGTCAGGGGTCTAATAATTTTGCTGAGCTGAGAAGCTTGCTGGAAGGGGTCAGGAGGTGCTATCAGTTAGGTTTTTAGAGGGTTGAAATTGAAGTGGATTCTCTTTTGATTGTCAGCTGGGTTACTAAGAGAACTTGTAACATTTGGTACTTAGAAGATTTCTGGGAGGAGTTGCAGGGTTTTTTGGGATGTCTGGAGTATCGTTTGACCCATGTTTTTCGTGAAGGTAATGCGATGGCTGACTATTTAGCTAAACGGGGAGCTAAGGGTTTAAATTGTGATTGGTCTTTTAATGACGCTCTTACCAGCCAGCTTCGTGGTCTTCTTCGTATGGACAAAATTGGCCTCCCATATTTGCGCATCTCGTAGTCCCTGGTACGTTTTTCCTACTTTCTCTGAGGTTAAATTTTATTATGCTTGCATTTCTTTTTTGCAGGAGTTGGGCTTTTTCTTGGTTTTGGTCCTGGTTTTCCTTACCTTAGGCTTGTTAGAAGTTGCTTTATGGTTTTCTTGGTTGGTTTTGACACTTGGTTTTGGGTTAGTTCCTAGTGATTATCTTTGTAAACCCCCAAGTGTATTGATGTAACCACGGTATTCCTCCGCCATACGTGAGGGTGATTTATGAATAAAATTGAGACGGGGCTGCTATGTGTGTGGCTACCGGCTCTTATTAAAAAAAAAAAAGTATACTGAATAAAATAAAACTCTACGTATTGTAGTATAGGGTGCCTCTGAATTATCCTAGCGAATATATATCTCGCTAGGTCAATAGGCACCCTACAAGCGACCCGTAACATAAATTGTGTCCAGTCCATGCTTACCTCAGTCTTGTGCAGTCGTGGATCGATGTTATTGGCTATTATAATGTTTGTGATCTTGAAAATTTTAGATAAGTCCACCTGTTTGATGCTCTTGCTCCCATCATAGGAAGAAGTATCTGGACCCACAACCAACTGGCGAATCTCATGATCAGCGAGGCCATCAATCTCATTAGGCATCACAGTATCTCATCAACTATTTATGCCATTCGAATGGTTTCCATAAATATTTTATCCGTTCGAACATCTTACGAATATCGTTTCAACAAAAAAAAAATATTGTGTTAGTTATTATTATATCTGTTATATAATATAGTATATATACTTATACTACTTATATAATACTTATATTTAATTATTATATACCTATATTTATACTAATACTTTTATACTACTTATATATACTTATATATATAGTATACTTGTATATTTATAACTATCATAAAATATAGTATATACTTATGCCAATACTATATAGTATACTTATATATAATATACTTATATATTTAATATACTTATATAATATACTCTTATATAATATATTTATAATGCACTACAATATCCTTATCTTCTACTATATATTTAGACTTATATATATATTCTTAACTTATATTATACTTATTAACTTATATATTCTTAACATAAATATTATAATATATTGTGGCAACATGAGTATTCTCTCATTTTTCTCTCTAGAGAAAAATGAGGTGAAGTGGGGTCTACTAGGATTCTAACAGAATTTTTAAGGTGGTGGTACGATGGGGATGTCGCACTAAGCACTCTGGCACGGAAGGAAGGAGGTGTTTTTCTCTGAAGAGCATGGCAGAGAGGAGGTTGTTTCGGTGGTGAAACAGATGGATGAACTGGAAAATAAATGGGAAAAGCTAAGATTATAGGAGTAAGAAGTCCTGAATATTGATTTCGGGGATGAAAGTGCGGAAATTCTTAGTGGAAAGGAAGAGCTTAGTTTAGTTAGGAAGGTTTGGGCAGAAAGAAACATAAACAAGTTTTTGGTTGAATCAATAATGGCTAAGATCTGGAAGATTAGTCAGCAAGCTACATTTTAGGAGGTGGGGGATAATATTTTTGTAATGGTGTTTGCAAACCATAAAGACAAGCAACGTGTATTGGAGGGGAGACCTTGGTTTTTTGACAACCAAACGTTTGTAATAAGGTTGTTTGATGGTTTCACTCCACCATCGAAAATGAACTTTAGGAAGGAATGTTTATGGATACAGATACATGAGTTGCCACTAGCATGCATGAATAAGGAAAGAGGAGAGATTATAGGGGTACCATTGGCAGAGTCAAGGAAATGGATACTCAAGAGGATGGCTGTGGTTGGGGGCCATATTTGAGGGTGTTAATAGAAATAGAACTGGAGAAGCCTTTGGCGAGAGGGAGATCTATCACTGTAAAAGGTAAGAGCTACTGGACCCATTTTAAGTATGAGAAGTTACCTCATATATGCTTCAGATGTGGGTGTATACTACATGGGGAACAATGTTGCTCAGGAATGGGAAAGGGCGAGGATCAATTTGGTGTTTGGATGAGAACAGTTATTAGAGGAAAAAAGAGAGAGGGAGAGAGGAGTTATTCCAGATTCATTAAGAAACATGTAGATATTATAAGGGGAGAAGGGGGGAGAACAGTCAAACAACCCCAATGAGGCAAGTGTTACTAGAAAAATAGGGAGAAATAGTAGAGGGAGGGGCAATAGTACAAGAGCCTGAAAGACATGATGAGGTGATAAAGGGAAGGAAAGAAATAGGGGGGAGTATAAGTGCAAGGGGGAGAAAGGAGGGTTGTTACAAGAGGTGGGGGTGAAGAAGAGAGTATTGTTGGGGTGGGAAGAGAGGTGCAGGAGGAGGGGGTGTGAAGGTACTACACAGTGGGAGGTTTATGAAAGGGGCCAGGAAGAGAAGGGCTAGAGAGAAGGGAAAGGTAAGTAACTTGACAGAGAGGGGTGTTTTGACAAAAAGAATTTTGAGAGAGGAAGTTGAAGAAGAGAAGGTGGTGAAGTCTTGTAAAAAAGTTAGAGCTAACAGACATGGAGAGGTGTTTGAAAAGATGTCTTTACAGGTGGAGGCTACTAAGCAGCCCCACCAATCATCATGAAAACCTTAAGTTGGAACTGTCGAGGGCTTGGGAACCCTCGGACAACTCAAGACCTTTGCCACATGGTGAAGGACAAGAGGCCCAATGTTGTGTTTATTATGATGACCAAATTGAGAAGTGGGGAGAAAGGGAGGCTTTGAGAGTGATAGGATCAAAAGAAGATTGCATTGTGGAGGCTACTTTGTTGTTGAACCCGTGGGGAGAAAGGGGGGCTTAATGCTTCTATGGGACCATTCAATGAATGTAGAGATTACGAACTATTCCCAAAGACACATTAGTGCTTGGATTACAAATTAGGGTGGAAATACGGACAAATGGTTATTAACAGGCTTTTATGGGCAACCTGAGACCCATAAGAGGGAAGAATCTTGGCAGCTATTAGAGTCATTGAAACCAACTAGTAGTTGTGGTTGGTGTGTGGTGGGGGATTTCAACGAAATATTGATCCAAGATGAAAAATGGGGAGGAAGACAAAGACCAGAGAAACAAATGGCAAGATTTAGAGAAGTGCTGGAAGGAGGTGGTTTGTTTGATTTAGGTTGGAGAGGGGATAAATTCACATGGAGCAATAAGCATGAGGATGAGACCTTTACCAAAGAAAGGTTGGATAGAGCCATGATGAATTCAGCTTGGAAGGAGATTTTCAAGGAAGGGAGGGTTGAAATTTTAGTAGATAGAAGCTCTCATCATAGACCCATTCTACTTAATATGAACCAGTCAACAATTCAAGAATGGAAGGTGAAGAGGATGTTTAGATATGAAGCAGAATGGGCTCTCGAGGAGGAGTGTGAGGAGGTGATTAAGAGGGTATGGCTCAGTGGTCAAGCAGATGGTGATTCTACTAAAAGTATAAATTGTTTGCTGGAAGATGCTAAAGGAGCCTTACTGAGATGGAGTACAAAGTTAGGTGGGGAAAAGAGGAAGTCTATCAGAGAAAAAACTGAGAAATTGTAATTTTTACAAGAAAATGAGGGTAGACACAACATAGAAGAGATCAAAAGGTTACAAAGAGAGATTGGGGGGTTGCTTGAGAAAGAGCTAGGATTTAAAATGGAGACAAAGAGCAAAGCTAAATTGGTACCAGTTGGGGAATAGAAATACAAAGTTTTTTCACAGTTGTGCTAATCAAAGGAGGAGGAAGAATTCAATAAGTGTTGTTTGATGAGGAGGATAGAAGAATGTCGAATCCAACTGAAGTGGAGGGGGCTTTTAACTCTTATTTTTAGAAGTTGTTTACTTCCTCAGGACCTTCTAAGTCAGATATTGTAGAATGCTTGAAGGACATGGAACCACGAGTGTCATCTGAGATGAGTGAAACATTGATGAGGGTGTTCACAAGAGCTGAAGTTGAGGAAGTTTTAAACCATATGGCACCTTTGAAATCACCAGGCCCAGATGGATTTGGAACATGTTTTTACCAAAAACATTGGCATATTGTTGGAGATGATGTGTGCAAAACTATTCTGACTTGGCTTCATGGTAATTCCCTAAACCATGTTGCTAACTACACTTATATTGCTCTCTTCCCTAAAGTGAAAGAGCCTAGATTAGCTAGTGACTTTAGACCCATAAGATTATGTCAAAAGTCCTAGCTAATAGGCTTAAAAAAGTGTTGAAGAGCTTGGTCTCCCCCAATCAAAGTGCCTTTATTCCAGGGAGGTTGATCATAGATAACATAATGGTGGCCTATGAGGTATTGCACACTATGAAGGCTAGGAAGAAGGGTAGAATTGGGAGTATGACCATCAAACTTGACATGTCACAGGCTTATGATATAATTGAATGGGTGTACTTGGAGGAAGTGATGATGAAGCTGGGACTGTGTAAGAAGTGGATTGATTTGGTTATTGATTAAGTTGAATTATTGCATATTTTATACATTTAGAACCAATATATTTTATTTATTTCATTACATTATTATTGGTTTTAGATGGAAAAATGATTAAGATGAATAAATCCGAGTTGTGATTTAAATTGGTTAATAGCATGATTTATGCTTAATTTTATAACTTGTGATTTAATTGAACAATGTTCATTCATATGCACAACATATTTTTGATATTCTATTATTTTTATTTTATTTTATTTCTAATTACTATTATTTTATTTCTAATTTCAACGAGTGTAGGGCTCTTCAAATAAGGATAATGATGGGGTTTGAGAGTAATTCGGATCAGAGTCCAAAATGCGTTAGGAGACAGAATAGACAGACTTTAGTATTTTAATCATAACTTTCCATTCAAATATCGGATTGATATAATTCTTAATGCGTTGCAAAGCTATCTTACAGGGCTACAAAGTTGTCTCTAATAAGAATTTTCAAATTCGAACTCCTGAAGCACGTACGTGGCTGCCAAGTTGAGTCATAAAATTTAAGCGATTTTGTGTGCGGGAATACGAGGACATTAGGGTTTCTTCATACCCTATTTAAGCATATCATTAGCATGAAATTGGGAACTTTGGCAGAAGCAGCGCCGCACATTTGAAGAACTCTTCCAGGGTCCAATTGCCGCTCCAGCTGCCTCCTCCATTGCCTACCAACTCCATCTCTATTTATTGGGCTTGCTCTTTTCATTCCCTACTTTTTATTTAATTTCAATTTAAAATTTATGGAATATTTTTGAGATATTTGGCTTAGATTTTTGGGCACTTTATTTGCTGTTTATTTACTTCATGTTATTTATTTTTCTAGCTTCTTTAAAGCTTTCATTGAACAGTGATTACAATTGCTATGGATTAATTTTGAGAATTTATGATTTGAATACAAGGATGAACCCTAGAATCTTGATTTTGAGGCTTTTCAATTTTCAATTCTGATTTTATCAATTACTTTCTAATCTAGTTTAATTCTTAGATTAGTTTTATTAATCTCTTAGTTCCATTGCATTTTAGATCGATTAAAACTTAATTATAACTTAAATAATTTCTGTTTTATTGTTTAATTTTCAGATTAATTACGATTGTTAATTTTTTTTTACATTTCATTTCAATGCTCAAAAATCCAAAAAATATGAATCTAGTCCATGACTAATGCCCTTTTCATTCTTGTTGCACCCTTTCCATCCATTGCACATACCATTATTTTTATTTTTTCTTTGTGAATATTTTCACCATTTTAAACGAATTTGATTTTAAGTAACTTTTCCTGAGAAGACGATCTAGGAATTTATTTCTAATTATTATACGACATCCTCCTGCACTTGGGATAGCCTTTGTGCTACTCATTTTTTAGTAAGTCAGTTATGAAATGTGTCAAAACAATGAGCTATCCAGCACTTATCAATGGGAAACTAGGAAAAAGAATTTTGCCTCAAAGAGGCTTGAGACAAGGAGACCCATTGTCTCCTTATCTATTCATCCTCTGTGCTGAAGGCTTAAGTTCTCTTATTAATAGCTCAGATGTCAAAGGAGAAATAAGGGGAGTGACAGTGGCTAGGGGAGGAACTTGAGTGAATCACTTGTTGTTTGCTGATGACTGCCTTTTGTTTGGAAGGGCAAGGGAGGAGGAATGGGTTATAATTCAAAATCTATTACTGAGATATGAAAGGGCCTTTGGACAGTTTCTCAATAAAGACAAAACAACAGTGTTTTTTAGCTCAAACTCGAGAGAGGAAGTCAAAGGGAGGATTAAGGAATTGAGGGGCAGTGATGAGAGGAAGCTATGAAAAGTACTTAGGGTTACCTCCAATTGTGGGAAGGTCTAAGTATAATACGTTTAGAAGCATTAAGGAGAGGGTTCGGAAGAAAATCAACAATTGGAAAAACACTTTTTTGCCTACAGCTGGGAAAGAAATTCTGATTTAAGGCAGTACTTCAAGCCATTCCAACCTATACAATGAGTGTTTTTAAACATCCTAAAATTCTGTGTAATGAGCTTAATATGATGCATGCTAAGTTTTGGTGGGGCAAAAATCAGAAAACTAGCAGTATACATTGGTGCAGCTGGGAGAACATGGGAAACAGAAAGATAGAGGGGATCTTGGCTTTAGGGATCTCGACTGCTTTAATTTGGCCTTACTTTCCAAACATAGGTGGAGGTTTATCCAAAACCCAAGTAGCATGGTTGCCAAGATTTTTAGAGAGAAGTATTTCAGATATTCCTCATTTCTAGAAGTGAAACTGGGTCATAGTCCTTCCCATATTTGGAGAAGTGTTTGGAATGTAGTGGACTTGTTGAGAGAGGGACTGAGAAGGAGGGTGGGTGATGAAAAGGATATCAAGATCTGGGGGCAAAAATGGCTACCTACTCCTGTTACTTTCAGTATTCAATCTCCAATTTCAGTTTAGGACCATGAGGCAAAAGTTTGTGATCTTATGAAGGGTTGTGGAGAGTGAAATGAGCAGTTAATTGAAAGTATTTTTGACAAGGAAGGAGCTGAATTAATTTGCAGTATTCCTTTAGGTAAAATGAATGTGGAGGATAAGCTGATTTGGAGTTATGATGAAAATGGACAATTCTTAGTGAAGAGTGCTTACTTGTTAGAGTTTGATAGAAAAAGGGCTTTATTAGGTGAAGCTTCAGGTGAAAGTGAAGTGGACAAAAGATGGGGAAGTATATGGGATCTGAAGGTTCCAGGAAAGGTCAAACTTTTCATGTGGAGAGCAGGAATGAGACACTAGCCATTAGAAGGAATCTGCTACTCAGGAAAATTACTGATGAATCAATTTGTCCCATTTGCAAACAGGAGGAGGAAACTGTTATGCATGTTTTATGGCAATGCCCAGCTGCAAGTGATGTTTGATATGGTTTCAGCAATGTAGTTCAAAAGTGGAGAAAAAATGAAGGAGATTTGTTGTCACTGTGGAAAAAGCTATTGGGAAAGGTGGATAAAACTGAGTTGGGTGAGATAGCTACTGTAATGAGGTGTTTATGGCTGAGAAGAAATGAATACTGTTTTAAAGGATCTTTCAAAAGCCCTAGTCAAGTGCTAAGAACAGCAAAGGAAGGTTTTCATGAGTTTCAAATGGCTCAACAGAAAAACTTAAAAAGACAAGGCAACAACTCAGAGAGAAGGAATCAAGTATGGAAGAGTCCAAGAGAGAACTATGTCAAGGTCAATTGGGATGCAACAATGGACCTAAAAAGAAGGAAGATAGGGATAGGAGTTATAATCAGAGATGAAGAGGGGGAACCTTTGGTTGCAGCTGAAGGCCAACAGAGTAATGTCGATCACCCAGAAGTTGCTGAAAGCTATGCTTTGTGGAAGGCAAAGGAAATATGCAGGGATTTGAAGATGGAAAGAGTGATCTTTGAAGGAGATGCTCAACTGATAGTCAAGGCAGTGAATAGCCAGGAAAAAGATAGATTGGTATATGGGAGAATGTTGAAGCAACTAAGAATTTATTGTTCTTGTGGAAAGACTAGAGTATTGAGTTTGTGTACAGAAATGCAAATGAGGTAGCACACACTTTAGCTAAGGAAGCTTTACATTTAGACACAGATTTGATTGGATAAAAGAGATACCAAATTGTATTAGGAATATTATTGGGAAAGAGAGAACTTGTAATGAGTGATCTTGTTTGATTACAATAATGAATACAAAGGTTCATTTAAAAAAAAACATAAATATTATACTTATATATACCTATACTTTTATATATATAGTTATAAAATTAGATATAAAATATAATTAGATATATATATATATACTGTACGTTCGAATGACCTATTATTATTGTTCAAATGGTTTAATTACGTGCGAATGGAAATTTATAGCGTTTGAACTTATAAAATATGTTGGTGCCATTGATAAGCAGTGGTGGGATCAATTTGCGCTATATTACACTTTCAATTATCAGTTCGAATGTATATAATTGACGTTCGAATGGGTGTGAGATGAATTGATCCAGGCAGGAAATGTTTCTCGCTTCCCTGTTTTCAGGTTCAAACGGTTAGTAAATTCCGTTCGAACGAGAAAATAAGAAATAAGACGTCCAGAAGTACAAGCGTGCTGGACATTTGAAAAATTTTATTTTTAAGATATAGAGATCATGAGCGTGAGAAAGGGAGGGACCATTCTAACATCAACTCTTTCTTTCTCTTCAATTTGCTAAGTTCTTTTGCTTTGATATTCTATTACCAAGAATTTTTTTATTAAAAAATTCAAATTTATGTTCTCTTCAATTTAATTAGTTCTTTTCCTTTCTGTTTTTTAACAAAAGATTAAGGTTAGAATTATATATTTGTATTTGGATGTGAGAAACATGTAAATATATTTGTATTTGGATGTGGGAATATATTTGTGTTTTTGAACAAATATGAAAATATATTTATGTTTTTACAATGTTTGTGAAATATGCATCTTATGGGATAGTGTTTATCCCATGAATGTATTATCTAAGATTGTGTTTTGTCTCTATTTCGTGTTTGGAATCTGGGTTGCAACCATTCAAACGCAATGATTTCCAGCGAAGGCGTTATCCTGTTCGAACAGGATTTGAAGTGTTCGAACTATTGTACTCCTATTTAAAAAAATAATAATAATAATAGGTAGTCACATGTCCAATAGTGACCCCCTCCCAAGTTTATTAATTATGCCCTCACTTACGATGAAGGAATACTGTGGTAACAAAAATGACCCATGGAAAAACCTATCAAGACCGCAACCAAGAAAACAATCTATGACAATCTTATGTAATGAACGGTTGCACTCTTATGTTGTAATACTTAAACTCAAATTTAATACTTAAAAGATAATTTATTAAAAGCTATAAGGTATAATTAAAAAATAAGTAAATTATAATTATAATTAATACTTAAAAAATAATAAACATAAGATTTATTAATACTTAAATTAGAATTAATACTTAAAAGATAATTAGGTTAAAAGCTATAAGGTATAATTAAAAAATAAGTAAATTTAAATTATAATTAATAATTAAAATATAAAAATCATAAGATTTATTAATACTTAAATTAGAATTAGTACTTAAAAGATAATTAGGTTAAAAGCTGTATGGTATAATTAAAAAATAAGTAGAGATAAATTATAATTAATACTTAAAAAAGAAGAAACATATTAATGATCTCCCAATTAAATTAAAACTAGAATTTATAATAAAAATTTAGTGAAACTAAATTATAATTATTACTTAAAAAAGAAGAAACATAAGAATTAAAAAAAATACATAATACTTAAATTTAAATTAAAACTTAAAATATACTAAACATAAGAATTATTAATATTTAAATAAAAATATGTACTTATAAAATAAGAATAATATTGATGATTTGGAATGTGATTTGATTTCAAATGTAATAATTGTAGGAGTTGGTTTACTAGTAGCATAGTTTACTAGTTAGGAGTTAGATGGATTTCAGAGTTATTTTTATATGTAATTGAACATTAGACCCATTCGAGAGTTGTGGCCAAATATCTCTTAAAGAATGTTTGTGTCCAATTAGATGTTTAGGTACAACTCTTGAATTGTCCAAATTGGACAATTTGTGATTCTATCATTTATATGGCAGATATATTCAGTTTAAACTCTTGTGTTAATTAATTAAAATTTTGGTTAAGTGTTTCCCTACATTCTTCTGGTATGTGGTCCGTAAGTTTTTCAACCCATGAATAGGGTCGATGACTTATCATGACTAGCAAGTTGAAGAATTATAGGAAAATGCTAACAAAATTTTTATTTACATTAGTGTTTAAACTGAATATATATGTGATATTGATGATAGTTTCTCGAATGGGATAGGACCAACTACCTTATCAAAATAAAAGCAGTAAATGTGAAAAGGCTCTTGTAAATGTTTATCCCATGAATTAGGTTTTTTTGATAGACAGTCGATGAGTAACAGAAATACAACGGAGAAGAGTTGGATGCCGTTGGGAGATAGACTTTGGTGAGACTATAAGGAGTATGCACAAGGAGTGAAGGTTTTTATAGAGTTTGCTCACATGAGTGTTGCCAGTAAAGGATTTATAAGATATTCGTGCAAGAATTGCAAAAATCTTAGTTCTTATAATTTGGTAGTATTTGAGATGGAGAATGAACATCTACACAATTATTTGAGGGTCGTGGAGAAACTTTGGAAGACTTGGGGAGGATGCAAAACAAGAGTTGTACAAGGGGTGCCCCCTTCATATCAAGTTGTCTTTCAAGGTGAGCCTGCTTCATATTAAGTCAATTTGTCGTATTTCTGCAAATGTCATCTACATATTGCTATAATTATTTAAAGAGGCTCTCCCTCACAATAATGTAGTACAACGTAATTTTTATGAAGCGAAGCAATTGAAGTAAGGGCTAGGATTTGATTATAATATCATCTACGCTTGTAAAAATGATTTTGTTCTCTTCTGGCAGAAATATGTAGAATTTGATTCATGTCTAGTGTGTCATGAGTCAAAATGGACATCCGATAGGCGTAATGTATCCCAAAAAGTGTTAAGACATTTTTCGTTAATTCCTCGACTTCAAATATTGTTTACGTCCAAATTGACTATGAACTATATGTCTTGGCATCACACAGAAAGAGTCCAAAATGAAAAGTTCCTCTCACATCTATTGATTCCTTACAATGGAAGAAATTTGATGTCGAGTATCCATAGTTTATCGAAGAACCTCACAATATATGTCTTGGTTTAGCAAAAAATGGTTTTAATCCATTTGACAATATGAGCACTTCTCATCATAGCAACTGGTCTGTCATATTAATATCCTATAACTTGCCACCTTGGAAGTGTATGAAGGATCCGTATTTTATGATGACTCTATTGATACCAAGGCCAAGGTCACCAGGGAACGAATTAGATGTATATCTATAACACCTGATTGCAAAGTTGAAAGAGCTGTGGGATCAGGGTGTCACTACATATGATGCGGCCTTGCCAAATCCAGCAAAAAAAAGGTACATCATCGACCACGGAATCAATACTCAGACCCATAAGCAAATCCAGCAAATCCGCAAACAACATTCAACCACCACCACATAATATGTCGGATAAAATATAAGAAGAATATGGAAAGGTAATCCGCATTCTATATACTACTTGTTACCAAAAGAAAGTGCATCATCGACCATGGAATTAAACCGAAAATAACAAAAAATGTAAATTTACTAAAACTAAAACAAACCAAATGAAGTGCATCATTGATCATGGGATCAAAGCAAAAAACTTCAAACTCTTCCAAAACCAGCAAAAAAACCTCAACTTTGAACCCGCAGCAACATCCTCACAGAAATAAAACTGTAACTTTCAACCCACAAAAAATCACAACTTTCAACCCATAAAAAATAGCAACTTTCGGAAAAAACCCTTACTCTTCGACAAGCACCACCGAAAGGGCAAAATGAAAAAAAAAAAACTCAAATGTCCCAAACAAACCAACACAGCACTAAGAGCCATACGTAGAAAATGGAAATGCAAAATGAAAATCAAGGTAAACGTTCCAAACACATTCAAACTGATCAAAATGCACCACCGAAAACCCCAAAAAAACACACAAGATACACAAAAAAAAAATATGAAACCATTCAACTTTGAACCCAAACCACCAAAAAAATCTCAACTTTGAACCCACAACAACATCCTACCAAAACAAAACCGCAAATTTGAACCTACAAAAAACCACAACTTTCAACCCGTAAAAAACCAAAAATTTCGAAACAAAACCCTTGTTCTTCGACAAGCATCACCAAAAAGGCAAAATGAAAAAAAAAACCCAAACATCACAAACAAACCCACACGGCACCAAGATCCATATGCAGAAAACGAAAATGCAAAATGAAAAGCAAGGCAAACGTTCCAAACACTTTCAAATCAACCAAAATGCACCACCAAAAACGCCCAAAAAAACACACAAGACACACCCAAAAAAATCTGAAACCCTTCAAACTCTTCCAAAACCAAAAATAAAAATAAAAACCTCAACTTTGAACCCAAACCAGCAAAAAAACATCAATTGTGAATCCCCAATAACATCCTCACTGAAACAAACAAACCCACACAGAGAGCAAGCAAAAGGTCTCAAACAAACCCACACAAAGAACCATACGGAGAGAACGACAAAGAAGGAGAAGACAAAACCTAGAGAAAGAAAGAGAGAAGACCAAATACAATGGACGAAGCCAAAATAAAAGCCCCCCAAGCGTCCAAACAAACCCACGGCAGAGAAGGAGAAGGTGAGAGAAAGAGAGAGAGAAGACTAAATGGAGAAAACGTAAAAATGAAAAGCACCCGTCCAAACAAACCCACCTAAATATCTACCCTAGGAAAAGACAAAAAAGTCTTCCATACACGGAAACAAAGGGCTGAAATGGAAAGCTAAAAAAGGCAAAATAAACACACACAGAAAAGTAAAAAACAGAATGTGAAATTATTGTGCTCTATGGCGCACTGTAGCTCGCCGATTCCCACTTATATAATAACTATATATATGTATATTCAAATTGAATGGGGTTGGTGGAGAGGGTGTATAAAGGTTAATGAAGTTGGTATTGGGCTGAATGTTCAGCCTTTTCGATGGTTGAAAACCAACTCTAGTTATCATTAATTATGTATTACTTTTGAGTCTTCTACTCGGTTGTATGCTATTTAAGAGAAATGAATAGAATATAGATGAGACAGCAAAATGTCTTAACAAAAATGTTGGCTTAGTGAAATTTATTGAAGTTAAATGGTTGTCTTAACAAAAATGGTTGACTTACTCTATATAATCTCTTATTATTTGTTGAACCAATTTATATGTTGTAAATGCTGACCATTCGTATGTTGTAAAAGCTCTAAAAGTGCCATCCATCGAAGGGTCCCTGCATATTCTTATTTGGGGTGAATTTCTTAAACTTGGTGTTTTTTGGGCTTCATTTATTTTCTGAAATTTGGTGTTTTATTTTGCTTCTTTTCAATTTAGCCTGCTGTATTATTTACCATATAGAAATTTTCAAAACTAGGAGATTCTTCTTGCTGTCTCCCAGCTTTTCATCATATATATATATATATGAAATGAATTGAATGGGGTTGGTGGAGGGTGTATAGATGTGAATGAAGTTGGTATTGAGCTGAATGTTCAGCCTTTTCGATGGTTGGATATGGCAGCTTGAGTTCTATTGGGTGCCTTATTGGGCATTGTCGCCCGCACAAGTTATGTTTGTTAAAATGTTGGACTAACCAACAAACCAAGTATGGAATGATTTAAGTCGTTGATGGCTTTGGGTTTACTGATACTATCTATTTCATTTTGTAAAAACAATAATACTAACTACAAATCAAACCTCACAATAGCAACTGAACAAATGAAGAGTATGATGAATTATGACTTGTATTCATAGCAAAGCTTTAGTACTAGATCTTTGGGTATTTATCATTTTTTCTCAAGCTACGATGGTTTTCTGAATTAATGTTTTCATAAAGTTGTAGAAACTGAAAGTTGATACCCAGTCTCCCGAGTGCATGGTACAAGACATTGACAAAAGCATTGCAGAGCATGAGAGCTTTTTTCCATTCCATATTCGAATTTTAGTCATGTTCCATTATGTAAAACTGTAGGAAAGTTATTTGAGTAAGAGGAACACACTCAAGCTCAATCTCCAGCACGCCTCTCTCAACCTTCTGCAGTATCAGACTGATTTTTTGTCTGGCCCTCTCATCTCCAATGTTCATACTTCATATTGAAGCTTCAATGTTCATAAATATGTATAAGAGGTTTGGCATAAATTAAAGAAAAGTTATTTGCCAGACTTTGACTCAATTTTTTAAAAAATATTCTTTTACAATTATCAAGAATGGTTATTCTAATAATATACTTTGAGATTATTTTTATTATATAATCTCTTCTTTTTATTTTTTGAATTAATTTATATTTTAGTTTAGCTTATAAATTTGGATTAATTTAAAATAGAATATACTTATATGACATTGTATATGGGAAGATATTGTAAATATTAAAAAATATGAGGATATCATTGGTAGTTCGAAAAAATATTTGAAATAAATAAAAAAATATTAAAAAGTATATATTTAAATAATATGAAAAAAAAATAGATAAGTTAATGTATGGTATATTGTAAAAGTTAATATATAAAATAGAAAAAATAGATTTTAATGATATATTTTAAAATATAGGATCAATGATCCACTGGGAGTGCTCTAGATAGACGCAAGCCATGATTCACCGATGCTGGTCTGGAGGATGTTGAGGCTTGATTTCAAGCAGCTTCCTATTGTATTGTATCTTGATTCTTTACAGCTTCCTCCTAATTTGACTCTGTCAGTATTCTTTAATTTTCAGCGTTGATCAGACTTTCAAATATAAACCAAATTCTAATCCCCTAATTTGCTTTTTCGAGTGACTTGGCGTCTAACCAATTGCCGCACATAACACGATGATATTAAAATGGAATCGATCGCCAAAAATCTCATTTATAGTGGCTCCGTACATTACAAGAAAAATGAACTTTTGTAGCTATTTAATTGTAACAAAAAGATTATTTGTGACCAAAACAAACTTATTTTAACTGTAAATAATCATTTCGCTAGAATTAAATGGTCACAAATAAACAATTTTCTTGTAGTGATAACCATAGAGTCATAATTTGAAATTAATTTTGAATGACTTTCAACAAAATTTTAAAATTCTTCGTTTCAGAGCATTGATATTTGGTTTCATCAAAATTATCTCTAAAATTTGATAAAAGATATTTTTATAATTCCAAAATCTCTCTAGCTATGATCCCACATTGAATTAACTACTAGATTAGTCAAAATAATAATATAATATTATTTTTTTAATAATAATATTTTAATTTATTTTTCTCATATTTTACAATTACACTAACTATAATTTAATTTGATACTTAAATTATTGTTTCCCTGCAGCTTAAATATATTGTGATTCAAAAATGGAAAACAATAATTAAGTAAATAAAATAATGGTTATAGAGTGTAAATAACTAGTCTTTAAATTTAGAGATAAACTTAAATGTACTATAACTCAAACTTAAAGATTTTAGTTTATGCTGAAACTAATGCAGTGATTTTAAACATAAATTCATCAAATTTTAAAGATGATACTCATTTAATAAGTCCAATATCAATACTCTTACACCACACACTTGTCGAAGAAAAGAATGTAGAGCTGCTGATTAAATTTTTTCTTGTGCTAAGAGCATTAGTATTGGATTAGCCAAATGTCTTTTCATCTTCAAATTTAACAAATATCATTCATATTTGCTCCACATTGAATTAGCTAAATTGTTTTCATCCAAAATATAAGTTACAGTAAATCCATTCTTCTGTTTAAATATGAAAGAACTATAACAAATTTAAAAGTATTTTTTTAAATTATTATATTATATATATGAGATTTTTATTCATATGAGATTTTACCATCTATATATATATGAGATTATTATATTGTAGATTGTTAGATTGTGAAAATGAAAATGAATATGATTGTTGAAGGTTATTGAAGATTATGAAAATAAATTATATAAAAATATAAATAATAAAAAATAATAATATTTTATTATTATAGAGAGTGTGATGACTAATTCAATGTAGATTTTAAGTTTTGAATGATTAGCTAAAAGTAAAAAAATTACATATTAGTTAAAATTTGAAGAATATGATGACCAATCCAATACTAATGTTCTAAGGACGTATAAATACTTTCGTAGATGAAAAGTTAAAACAGACTACACGTTGGCCGGACGTGAAGGTGACCGAAGAAGTACTCACCTTTAACCGTTAATTCTTCCCTGGCTAAATAGAAAATGCAATGACACACAACTTATATTTTTAAAAGGAGTGTATTTATGTTATAAAAATATTTTTTATTAAATATAATTGTATAAAAATTCGTTGAAATAAAAATAGTCAGGACTAGCAGATTTTAAAACAACCTTACATATATACTTCTTATCTCCATGCATTCGATCCACGTTGATATAACGTTGTCTTCATGATTGTTAAAGATAAACTTAATTATTTAAATATTATATTTTAACACCTCTCGAAGTAGACTACTATAAATAAATAACGGGTACAACCAAAATTCAAACTTTGTATTTTACTGTATTAAATCACCACTTTATCGATATAATTAATTACTTAAATTATACCTTAACAATCACCAAATTAGATCTTAAGTTTCGTTTAAAGATTCTAAATAATCTAACCTAAGTTGTATGTTCAGGAAACGTTAAATATGACAAATTATTATGAATCACTTATGACCATTGGTCGTTGTATCCGACCAATTATTATTTCCACACATATTCAAGTAGTGCAAAGACTAAGCCGTGATTCGCGGATGCTGGTCTGGATGATGTTGAGGCTTCGTCTAATTTTCTTTTTCGAGTGATATGGGCAGGTTTGTGGTGGGAAATGAGAATTTTTTTGTTTTAGATAAAAATTTAAAATATTATTTTTTAATATTATTATTGTTTTGAGATTTGAAAAAATTGGATTGAGATTTTAAAAAATTAAATTGTCTATAATATTTTGTATGGGAAATTATGAAAGTTGTAATGATAAGATACGATGAAAATTTTAAATCTCATCTCATGTCTCAAATTACATGCCGCGTCTAACCAACCGTCATACATAACACGATAATATTAAAAAGAGTAATTTTATTCATCATTTTAATTCTTATCATCGTTCCATCATTTTATGATGTAGTATTAGATTATTAGAGATTATTTATTATATTTTATTTGTGAACTTATCATCTAATGCACATCATATAATAATGAGAAAATAGATAATAAATTTACTCTATTAAAAATGGAATCGATCACCAAAAATCTTATTTATAGTTTTTAGCTCATATGATGTTGAGGAAATAAATGATAAATAAATTTATTTTATTAAAAATGGAATCGATCACCAAAAATCTCATTATATAGTCTTTGGCGCTGTAGCTGTGGTGTCATTTGAATGACTTTTAACAAAATTTTGAGATAAGAGTTTTTCTAATCTTCGATTTAGTAATTTTACACCACACATTTGTTGAAGAAAAGCAAGTAGAGCTGCTGATTAAATGTTTTCTCGTGCTAAGCACGTATAAAAGCCCCATCCGAATGGTTTAGATTTGAAGATAAGTTAAGATAGATTAAAATGATTTGTGAATAATAAAATAAAAGTTAAATTATTTATTATATTTTATGTAAAAATTTTAAAAAAAAAATTATTTTAAAATTTGAAAAAGTTAAATTATTTATTATATTTTATATAAAAATTTAAAAAAATTATAATAAAACAAATAAGATGAATTTGAATTGAAATAGATTTAGAATGAAAACGAGGCCTGCCTCAAATTCTAAATTAATTAATGATCCCCTGATTTGATTTAGCAAAATTTTTGGATCTAGTGATAAGGATATGAGTAATAATTCATGGATAACTTTTTTTTAATAATTTTATTTTAATTATGTTTTAAAATAAACATATTTATATAAATTCATATTATTTTTATAAAAATAATTCTTAATTTAAAATAGAATTATATAAAAAAAATTCTATGTCTATCATTTTCCCGATATTGAACTAACCCCGTGTGAATTGATGTTTATGCATATGAAAATACTACCTGTTGGTATTACACAATGGAAATACTCCAGCTGCAGGTCGTTTAATTATCACAACAGACACATTTCGTTTAGCATCAGGTCACAAGTATGAGAAGGGTTAATTATGTACATTTCATATATTCTTATTCTTTGATTATTATTTCATTAATTTTCAGTAGATATTTTCTATTATTAGAAAATTACCATTTGTGGTAGATGGCATTTAGTTTGTTACGAATAAGTTTAGATATTTAGACGATCACTGTACAGTGTAATACACCTTTTTCTTATCAGAGGAATATTCATGATATTCTCCATCTCCTTTGTGTGAACTGCTCTCTGTTTTTCTTTTCATTCTAAAAGTAACAGTTGGCCGGAATTGATGTGGCTAATTAAGTCATAGTACATGGAATTGTAAAATTCTTTTTATATCAAGACATATTAATTTCTAAATTTATTTTTATAAAATTCTTTTATAAATATATCACCTCTCTAATTAGAAAATGGTAAAAAGAAAATAATTTTAACAAGGTTTTTCAATGTAATTGCGAGGTTTGTGCATTACGAAAGGAGAATAATTAACGTTTTTAGTTCCGCATTTTAAAAGAAAGGATTAAATAACGACATTGACGGACCAACCAAATAATTAACGATAAATGACTGGTAATTAATAGCCGGACCCATATTCACTTCCACGAGCCTTAATGGTTGACTTCACTTCCTTTATATTAGTAGCTTAACACCGGCCTGTTATCATCTTCAATGCTTCTTCATAAACATTCTCCTAATTCTCTCTCTTGCCCTCTAATTCTCTCTCCTGCACTCATGGTGCTCATAGGAAATCTGTTCCCTCTATTGCTATTGGGTTTTCTGTTTGTGCAGCACTCATACACGTTTCAATTGATCCAATCTTTTAGCAATTTTACAGACCAATCTGCCCTCATTGCCTTTAAATCTCGAATCAATTCTGGTCCAAATGAAACCCTCTTGGCAACTAACTGGTCCAGTAACGCACCAAACTCGATCTGCAATTGGATTGGGGTCTCCTGCAGTCGACGTAGGCAAAGAGTCACCGCTTTGGACCTTTCCTACATGGGTCTCCATGGCACCATTTCTCCTCATATTGGTAACCTCTCCTTTCTAGTCTCACTTGATCTTTCTAACAACAGTTTCTATGGTTTTATTCCGCATGAGATCAGTCGTCTACATCGCTTGAGAATGCTCTACTTGCCTTCCAACCAATTGGAAGGAAGCATCCCTCCTACTATTCAAAATTGTCAAAAGCTTCGCGAAGTAAGTTTTGATTCGAACCATCTTATTGGTGCAATTCCATCGTCACTTGGCAATTTGTCAACATTGGAGTTCTTGAATTTGCAGCGTAATAGTCTCAGTGGTCCACTTCTTCCAATCATCTTTAACATATCATCTCTAAACGATTTTGCTGTTTCGTTTAATCACATCTTGGGAGCTCTTCCGAATAATCTTTGTAGTCACTGTCCTAATCTTAGGACACTTTATTTCACAGATAACAAATTTGGCGGTCAGCTCCATTCACAATTTAATAATTGTGGGGAGCTTGTAATTTTATCTTTGGCATATAATACATTTGAGGGGAGTATTTCGAAAGCTCTAATTGGCAGTTTACAAAAACTTGAAGGCCTATATCTTGGAGGTAACAGTTTCACTGGTATCATACCTTCTACCATATGTAATCTGTCAAGGTTGCAAGTATTCGGAATTGAGGATAACCACATCCAAGGAAGCATTCCGACTGATTTGTGGCAACTTCAGAAGTTAACTGTTTTGTATTTGGGAATGAATAACTTCAAAGGGGCAATACCTCAAAAAGTCTTCAACCTTTCTTCTTTACAACTTATCTCCTTCGAGCAAAATTCCCTATCTGGATATCTTCCATCACTAGATTCGGGGCAATCTTGCCCTAATCTTGAAATAATCGCACTTGGCAATAACAAACTTAGTGGTCATATCCCATCCTATCTGTCGAATTGTTCCAAGCTCATCACAGTAGACTTTGACGAAAACTTATTCTCCGGACCAATTCCCAAAAGTCTTGGAAACTTGAACTACCTCTAACAACTTTCTTTGGGTGAAAATCAGCTAATAGGCCGAGAGGCTACAGATCAAGAGCCCAATTTCATTTCAGCTTTATCCAATTGTAGATTTTTGACACTTTTATCCTTAAGTTATAATCCATTGGATATAACAATTCCAGATTCCATTCAAAACTTTTCGACTTCTATTCAAATCTTTGTTGCAGAAAATTGCCAAATAAGGGGTCATATTCCTATGGGAATGAGTTTTTTGAAAGGCTTGATATGGCTTCATTTGGGAGGTAACAATTTGACTGGAAATATCCCTTTCACAATTGGTGGTTTAGAAAGATTACAAAGATTGCATCTTTACAATAACAGTATTGAAGGATTGATTCCACATGAGATATGCCAATTAAGGAATTTGGGAGAGCTAGATCTCTCAATCAATAGAATCTCTGGAGTAATCCCAAATTGCATTTCAAATCTCAGTCTTCTACTAAAGCTAAACCTGAGTTTCAATAGACTTGAATCATCAATACCATTAAATATATGGGGCCTCGAAACTCTATTGTTCTTGGATCTGTCATCAAATTTCCTTGGTGGACATTTGTCTTCAAACATGACAAAATTGGACACTCTCGAATATATAGATTTGTCAAGAAATGAAATTGTCGGAGAAATTCCAAGCATCATTGGAGCATTTGAAAGTCTCAGTTATCTTGACTTGTCAAACAACTCCCTTCAAGGAGGCATTCCGCAATCTTTTGGGCACTTAAAAGGGTTAGATACCTTAAATCTTTCTTACAACAATCTTTCTGGTGCAATTCCTATATCCCTTGAGGCACTTCTATATCTCAAAAACTTGAATTTATCTTTCAACAAGCTAGTAGGAGAGATTCCATCCGGTGGTCCTTTTGTGAACTTCACGGCGAAATCATTTTCAGGAAATAGTGGACTTTGTGGGAATCCAATTTTTGGAGTTCCACCTTGTCCAATGATTCCTACCTACCAACAATCAAAGATGAAAAATATTTTGATCAAGTGTATTCTTCCTGTGATTGCGTCAATTTTTACTGTGGTAATGTTGGTTTATTTGTTGAGAAGACTTCGGAAAAGTAACATGGAGATACCGACTTCACTTAATGCATTTCCTGCATTGGAACATAGAATGATATCATATCAAGAACTTTGCCAAGGGACAAACAACTTTTGTGAAAGCAACTTGCTTGGAGTTGGAGGTTTTGGCTCTGTGTACAAAGGAATACTTTTTGACAGGACAATTGTTGCAGTAAAAGTTCTAAATTTGCAATTGTCAAGTGCTTTTAAAAGTTTTGATACAGAATGCAAGGTGTTACGTACAATTCGACATAGAAATCTTGTTAAGGTCATAACTACATGCACTAATCCCGAGTTTAGAGCTTTGGTGATGGAATACATGTCGAATGGCAACCTTGAAAAATGGTTATACTCTCATAACTACTGCTTGGATCTTCTACAAAGAATAAATATTTTGGTTGATGTTGCGTCAGCCTTAGACTATCTCCACAACGATCAATTGGAATCTATATTGCATTGTGATTTGAAGCCTACAAATATCCTTTTGGATGAGAGCATGGTTGCACATGTGGGCGATTTTGGCATTGCAAAGATTTTATTCAAAAATAAAGATGCAACACACACCAAAACACTTGGTACCATTGGCTACATTGCACCAGGTGCGTACATACATGAATTTATCTTGCTTTTTTAATTATCAAAAGGATAAATAACATGATGTTGACCTTACAAATTTTTGGTAACAACTTGCTTGGCAAATTTCCTCATTTTAGCTAGTCTTTTAGTCGATAAAACATTTCAAACTGATCAACCACCAAATTAATTATAATTCTTGTGATTTACCCAGTACTCGAACTCTGTAATTCTTCTATAGATTCTCTCACAAACGACCTCATTTGATCTATTAGAACTTGATCAATAACACTTTTAATAAACTCACTTGCACTCTAATGGTCAACCCACTAACTCTTGAAGGACAAGATGATGAAAAGATTAAGAAGGTGAAGCTAGGAACGAAGTTAGGATTATAAGTTTGGAGGGCCCGAATATTTTTATGATAGAATAAATGGTTCAATTGAAAACTTTTAGGAATACCATTAAAAAGGTAATGCAATAAAAGAAATAAAGTGAGTAGAAATATAAGAAAGAAAAATATATAAATTTTGAAATTTCATGCTTCCAATAATTTTGGAAATTTAACATTTAAGCTTTTTATATGTTGCAATTAAACAAAAGAGACTAAACATTGATAACGAGTTATATATGAATTATAAATAAATTATATGCAGAGGATAAACTTGGATCTTCTAAATAATATATAACAATAAACTAGATTAAAAAGTTTTAAGTAGCATATCATGAATTACATACTGTGTAGCGTGCTATCCAGTCAAACGTGAGATTTTCTTTAAATATATTTCATTCAACTAACTATAAATTTTAAAAGAAAAATAATATAATATAATATTAAATTATAATTTTCTTAAAATTAAATACTATAGAAAAAAATTAGTATAGACCAAAAGTTAATTTAATGATACAAAAATTGCTTACTTGAGAAATTATGGACAATCACTAGAAGAAAACTGTTTATTTGTGACTAGTTAATTTCAGCGAAATGATTATTTATAATTAAAATTAGTTGCGAATAGTCTTTTGATTGCAATAAATTAGTCACAAAAACCCGTTTTTCTTATAGTGAATATACACTACTTAGTTTTTTACAATATAAACTTATATGAGCAAAATTACCATAAGTTGAACAAACGGCTTAGCTTTTATGCTTAACATGTCACAAATTGTTCTCTCATGCATAAAAAATATGCATTTACGAAAAATATAATGCTTGAGACCTTCAAAAAATCGTGGTGGGATTCATAAAGGCTAGTTTGGTTATATAAAATTAAATTATCTCATCTCATCTCATCTCATATAATTATTATAATTTTCTCAAACTATAGCATAAAATATAATAAATAATTCAAGTAATTTTTTAAATTTTAAAATAAAAATAATATTATAATAATATTTTATTCAACTTTCAATAAAACATCTCATCTCATCTCCTCTCAACTACATAACCCAACTCACAATGACTTAAATTTTTATTCAATTTGAAAGCAAACTCTTTCCAACACGTACCTTTTACATAAAAAAAAAAAAAAAAGAAATAGTTCTTGAAGCAACAATTACGATTCTCTTTTTTGGATATATATTAAATGTGTATATATATATATATATATATATATATATAATTAGGGAAATATTATTGAAGCAACAATTAATTGGTCCAATCCCATTATTTATTGGGGCCACCAAAATGGCTATTTCATATTGCAGTTCTGGTTTGGTTTGCCTTCCGTAAGATATATATAAATATATATATATGTATTTATTTATACGCATATGAGTATATATACACTGAAAAAGAGCTTGCTTATACTCTTTGTTTTTGGATGGCACATGTGAATTATTACTTAATTACGACACAGGTTGCTAACTTCTAAAATGCCTTGTTGACAATTTGTGAGTATTTTTAGAATATGGATTTGAAGGGAAGGTATCCATCAAAACCGATGTCTACAGCTATGGCATAACATTGTTGGAGATGATCACGAGGAAGAAACCCACCGACGACATGTTCATTGGAGACTTTACTTTGAGACAATTGGTAAATGAATCCATTTCAAATAGAATGATGGAAGTTGTGGACGAAGGTTTACTAAGAATAGAAGATGAAAGAGACACCATTGCCTTGCAAAGTATTCTTTCGTCAATCTTGGACTTAGGCTTGAGGTGTTCTGAAGAATTATCAGATGCAAGAATGGATATCAAAGACGTGTTGGTCAAGCTTAATAAAATCAAGTCAACTTTTTTTGAGAACATGAACAGGGTTACTAGACATGATATTTAACCTTAATTTGTTTCGCATGTTTTATGTCTTTTTAATATCGTGAAGTACTTATGAGTGGTATGTAACATGTTTGTGTCTTTAAATTATGTTTCTGTTACTCTTAATTACCAACATTCATTTGCCTGTGAAACTTCTTTAACCAGGAGTACTGTCCTCAGATGGGTTGAAATTTGAAAGTGGTAATCTTTATGCTACCAGCTTCTACTTCTTGCTTAATTCCAAAATTCTCAAAGAACCAAACATAGAAAAGGAATTGAATTCGAAAAGAGTTCGAGAGAAAATAAGAGAGGAAAGGAATCCAAATTGAATGAGAATAATGACTATTGATCAATTTCTTATTTCCAAGTGACAGAACGAAAAATAGAGAGAGAGAGAGAGAGAGAGAGAGAGAACACCGACTTGAGAAGAATGAGAAAATGGTCTTTTTAGTCAGAGTATCAAAGTCTATCAAAGTACTTTTATTGGGAGATTGTTAGGGATTGTGTTGTTACATGCACAATTTGAAGAGAAAAAAGTAAAACCATTACCTATTCCAGATTCAGTTTGGCTAAGAAGATATCTCTGCATCCAACATACACGTAGGGATGAGATTCTCAATTTTTCAAAATCTAATGCATCTACACCCACACTACAAAATTCATCTACCTTTGGGCCATTGGCATTGATTTCATCAAAGTTAGTTGATAAGCTTTTAATTTCGACTTTCAAGCGTAGAAGCTGTCAAAGTAATACCAGGGTAAATCCTAAGATCGAATTCATAGGGACAATGAGAATTTAGCAAATTTTTCATATTCGCAAGACAACATATTACCGTTTGTGGTGACAAAAAATTTTAAAATGATAAGAAAACAGTAAACTAAATGATCTAGCAATGAACAAAAAAAATAAGAAATGAAAAATAATTTTCAAAAGTTAACCAATAACTATATTGACACCTAAATGGGGCTATTTACTAAGGGAGTGTGGAATGAATTAAAAGTGAAATTGTTGGGAAGTTCAAGCACGAGTAAAGCTGAAAATAAAATTGAATGTATTTTTCTAAAATTACTAAGAATCAAGAGATTTAAAGGAAATGTATAGAAGTTGACTTAAACTTGTAAGAAGCAATAAAACAAACACTTGGGATGCAATTTTCACCCACTAATTTGGTGATGGATTTACTTCTCTTTTCATCTTCTCTCAACCATTCTCTCATTCCTAGAAATCATGATCGGATAATATAACAATGAACCACAATTTTTATTCTAATAAAACTACTTGACAAATTATATGACAACCATAAAATAGTAAAAGAAAACCATCAAAGTCATGTTACTTGTTCAAGTATCAATTGTGCCTTTACGTCTACAACTGATCTAAACCAAGAACAAAGAACTCCAATCTTTTCTAGATACAAATTGAAATATAATCCATCAAGTTAATCATCAAAAGCACTCAATATCAAAGAAAATCCAACCCCAAATAATTATGGGTTACTCATTGAATCTCAAACTAAAAATCTAGCCTATCAGATCTAGATTAACAAAATGCCCAAGAAGATTAAATTCAAACATCTTTAACTACTGCTCTAAACGAAAATTGCAGAATAAAAAAAAATAATGTAACCCAAAATTTTGTTGAAGCCTAGAAGCAAAGAAAAAAAACCAGACGAAGATTATAAAAAAAAAAAAAAAGAGACGATGCACGAAAATTTCTTTTCTTTTTATACTCTGCGTTTTGCCTCTCTCTCCCTGCGTTTTACATTCCACCTCGTGCGTTTTGCTTCTCAGCCCAGCATCAGTTTCCGCGTTTCACGTCTCCACTTACGCGTCTTGCCCCTTTGTTTCCCTCTGCAGTGTGCTCGTTCCAGGTCCTGCAGTTCGCGTCTCCAGCTCCTGCTCGCGTGAGTGGGTCTGCCTGTGCGAGCTGCTCGCAGTGAGGCCACGATCCAGCCTCTGCAGTGCATCTTCTTGAGCCGCTTGATCAAGCCTAGGTTCATCCCGCGTGCTGCATCTCTTGCCATGGTTTGAAGCCACTATCCGCATGTCCTCGTCTGCCCCTCAAGCCACTATTGTTCTGCGTAAGTTTCCAGAGCCTTCTTTGGAGTTGATGTGTCAGTTGGGTAATTTCAAGTAAAATTTTGAGATATTAATTTTGGTGTGAACTAACTGCAATACAACTCCTTTTAAGTGTAAAATATCAAAATTTAATATTGATACAAGAACTAAAACTTACTATATAATTAAGTGCTTCATTCATATTTTTGTTAAACAATCATTCACTTTAGCAACTTAATTATGTAGTTTGTGACACTTTATTATTAACTCCAAAATTTAGCTAAAAATATATGTATTACCGGAAACTAAAACCATTCAAGATATAACCTATATTGAATTTGTAAAATAATAATATAATATTATTTTTTTAATAATAATATTTTTAAAAACATTTATAACAACAACCATGAAAGTGTAAAACCAAGCGCCTCCTTCATCCCAAATAAAGAATACCGAATATATAATCTGTAGTAACAAAATAGTGGCTAAAAAATGACTTCTCGTATTCTTTTCCATACTATATTTTTTTTTCTTGGACGAATTCTTTTCTACCCTATTTTCTGCAATATAAAATAAATCAAGATGATTATAACTAATTTTAGGCTCCATAACGTTTTGAGGAAAAACCAATAAAATTCTCCGGTTCTTAATTTACTCTATTCTGGTATATGAAGAGTACCTTGAAGCACAATAGGGTTGACATCTCACATGTTCACGTGGTTGCGTTTGGGTAGTAGGTGTTCTTAAATATTCTGTGAATGGTAATAAAAAAATATTGATAAAATATTAAATAGTAATAAAAAATATGTGAAAATTAATAATAAAATAATGAATAACAGCGAAAAAAATTCAAGGAAAAAAAGTTTTGGATATTATTTTACAATAAAATAAGCTTTTGTCTGATGAACATTAACTCGTCAAGTATAACTTTTGCTACTAATTTATTGTAGCTCATTGTCTCACATGAGTAGTGGCTTTAGCTAATTCAATGCAGTAGATTTAACAAAAAAAAAAAAATGAACCATATTTTTGGCTTGACCAATGCTCAAGTGTAAGACTGAAAAGGTTTAAGCTCCATTTGGATATTGAACTAAATTGAGATGAGTTAAGTTCTATGTGAATAGTAGTGAATTGAGATGGTGGAGTGAGTTTGTGAGGTCCACCTAAAATGAGTTTACATGTATTTGGATATTAAGATGAGTTTTAGATGTATTTACGAGAAGTTAAAAAATGTTGAGAGTTCCACGTGTAAAGAGATTTTGAAATAAAATGAGTTTAGTAAGTTGAGAGTTAAGTATTTTGATATTAGAATCGATTTAAAATTATATTGAACTGAATTTATCTAAGTTCCAAATGGGGCCTTAAACTCATAAGGGATTGTTTGATTTTAGTGATGTCTGCCTCTGGGTTCTTTTGCTTCTGGAGAGACAAAAAAGCCATTTTTGTGCAGCTACTATTAGGGGTGTAACCGGTCCGGTTCGGTTCGGTTCGGTTTTGGACAAAATCTAGAACCGAACCGATATCTACTAATTTTGTATTTTTCAAAACTGATTACGCCCCGATTACCCTCTAAACCGATACCTCCGGTTTTACCGGTTTCCAGTCCAGTCCGGTCCGGTTTTCCGATTTTTTTTAAATGTAAAAAAAAAATATAATAAATTGTTACTTCTTATGATAAAATATTATTAATAATTTAATATATATATTATGTTTAAAGCATATGATCAATTAAATTTTCATCTTTAAAATTAAACTTTTATTTGATAAATTATAACAACATTATCTTATCTAAATTATATTAATAACATATGATCTAACAAATTATAAATGTTCATATTTAAGATTAACATTTTATGTTATAATTTATAAATTATAATATGAAATTATTTCATATATGATATATAATTATATATATTATATATATAAATTTAATATATAATTATATATTATATATATAAATATTTTGTATAATATATAAAATTAATTTATATATATTTTTTCCAACCAGGTCCGGTTCTGTCCGGTCCGGTCCGGTCCCGAAAACTACAAAACCGAAACTGGACCAGATTTGGCCGGTTTTCATAAAATAGGAACCAGTTCCAAATTGGACCGATTCAAAACCAGATCAATCAATCCAGTTCGGTTCGGTCCGAACCGATTTACCAATTTTTCGATTTAAATTTACACCTCTAACTACTATACACTGAACACTAAAACGTTCAGGGAATATATGGCATTGTTTTAGTGTATTTATTCTCTTTCAGTTTTTTAAAACTCACTTGGTATCTCTTTCTTTTTCCCAAATAAATTACGTTTTTCCTTCATTTTGAGAATTGTCAAGATCACCGCAACACAGGCAAGGCCCAATTCGAGGCCCAAGCCCAATATTTATATAGAAACATTCCTTCTAGCAGCGTTTAATTGACAAGTGTACAAACTACTAGGACAAAAGAAAAAGGAAGCTCCTTTCCACTCTCTACGGCCAAGTCTTGGAGTACTCAAAAGTCAAAAGCCCCATCTCTTGAAGAGGAGCGTGAAAGAAAAGAAGATACAAGAAGATGTTTACCAACAGTTCCGCATTTACGGTACATTTCTTGCACCGTACAACATTCCGCATAAGTGTCGTACAATATTGTCTATTCGTAGCTTCTATAAAGATACGACAAACTCTTTTGTTACGATGATTATTATTCTTTACGCTAACGTTTTCCTGATTTCAAAATGGTCGGATTAGCCAGAGACTAAAGGCTGTTACTTTTTTTTCTTTTTCTTTTGTTGAGGGCCGGGGGTTAGTGGGTTATAAGATAATTTTGGGTTCATATTCGATGGCTCGCTGACAAATTTTAACGGAGATGGGATATGAGTTCACTATAAAGGTATGGTCATATTATTGAAAAAAAAAGCTTTCTTTATCTGGGATGGAGCCTGTTAGAATATTTAATGAACTGAATAAATTTATTCTTCCATATCTTGTAAACTTGAGCAATGAGCATGGTACAAACCAGTTTCCTACGTTTTGATCCTGTCTCTTAATTTATTCTTCCTTCCATTCAGTTAAGTAATCGATAAATTGAGTTGATTTAACAGAGCTTCACAAGATTAACTGGGCTTGTGAATTAGAGTGCAGGCATAGATGAGAAAGTTATTAGGAGGGAAAAGCCAGCAGATTTGGTAATGGCTCTAGTTGAAGTGAAGGTATATTTAATTGTTAGCTCTGTTGAACCTCTAGGAATTGGAGCTCAATTTTAATTTTATGCATCTGTGTGCATATATTTTATCTGTTGGCGATTTATTGTTCACAACTCTCATTAAGTACATATTTAGAGTGTCACACGACAAGAACACTAGTTTTTACTTTTATGCATTATTCGCTCGAGCGGCGTATTATGCGCTCTTCGAGCAAACTCTCTGTCTGAGCTTTGCTCGAGCGAAGTGTTGAGCACGTGTCGAGCACGTGTCGAGCAAACTCTCTCTATACGCTTTACTCGAGCAGCATCCTGTCGAGCGAGTGTCTAGGGAATTTTCTGTCTAGCGCTTTTTCTGATAGCCCCCGTAACTTATCATGGGAAAGTCATTTGTTCCCCATCTTTCTATGATTTTGGGCACATTATTTCTGTTATATACTTGGATGATGATAATTTTCATTGAACCTTCTTATTCTGATTTTCTTCTTAGGCAGATGCCATTGTATCCAGGCTCAAAAGTACCGCTCAATTTGATGTGGAGGCTCATTCAACACTGTTGATAACTGCAGATAGAGTATGCCTTGATTCCCCTTTAGCTACTACCTTTTGATAATTTAACTGATTTTAGCATAAACTAGATCCTTCTACTCTCTCTCAGGTAATACCTGAGCAACTGGTTTTCTTATTTTTCTGGGCCTGGATTGCCCATAAGTGACAGCTCTAGTAATTGATGAATCTACCTCCTTTTAAGAGTCGAATGGGGACCAGGTCTTTGACACCTACATACTTGAGTTGCAATGCAATTGAACTTGCAGTGAGCATGTCTCAAGCCTATTCTCCCTGTCTTGTTCATGCAGTTTGTCTTGCCAAATTTTATTGGTTTTTCATCCATAATCTTCTTGATAAGTTTTAATCATAAATCCTACTTCTAACTGCCCATTTGTTTTCAAAAACAATTAAAACTTTAAGGGGTTATAATCACCATATAAAGTTTATCTGGTGGACAATCTTCTCCAAGTCCATCGAGTAAAGGCTTCCAAGTTACAAGAATGTATAATAATCCAGGCAATGGATTTTTCCTTGATCCCATGCAAGATTGACACTTTGAACATATTTTTATCGCATTTACACACAACCTACTGGGTTTTGGGCTGGCATATTCATCTTGTTCCTCACAGCATTTACATCCTTCGCTTTTTATGATTATGAAGATGCCCCCTACTATTTATAGAGCCTCTTTCACTTCAGTATTTTTGGCATGTAGAGATCATTCAAGGTTATTTCTTACTGCTCCATCCAATTGATTTTGAGGTGGTGGTATATGAAGGGATAATCAGAGAAAAACCATCCAGCAAGGAAGAAGCGCGGGAATTTATCAAAGGTTTTCTTAATGCGCTTCACTCTTACCATTTCTCATTCAAAAGTTGAGCTGGATTTGATTGATGGTCACATCCCTGTGGGTTGCAGGATATTCTGGCGGTCAAGCAGAGGTGGTAGGATCTGTTCTTGTAACCATTCTTAAGACTGGAAAAAGAAGAGGTGGATGGGATAGAGCCGAGGTAATGGTTTCTGGCACTTTTATTTGGATTTGCTCTTCCTGACGAGTGAATATTACATGATTTTAAGCCCACCTAATCTCAGGACATGTTAAAAATGTATTTATCTACGTATGAAAAGAGTATTTGCTGCTGTTTTACATCATATCTCCTTTTCTTTACTCAATTTCGATCAGATTCACCTGGGGTTTTGTTATTGTAATAAATTCCGTTAATGTTTGGCATATGGAGATCTAAATGTTAGCATGTCTTTTCACTTCCCTTTAGAAGTAACCTTGTAAATTAGCTTTGGGAATTAATATTTTTCTGCATGGTGATATAGGTTTATTTTTATAGCATACCTGATGAGGTCATTGATAGCCTGGTAAAATTCTTAAGATCCATATTCTCTTTGCTATTTGATATTTTTTGCCAGGAATCTTTCTTTGCAAATACCGTTTATTAACTTCTTCCTTGACTTCTTTGTTGACGAATGAGCTGCGCTCAGATCAACAAGGGATTTACACTCAATGTTGCTAGAGGTTTGATGCTGGAACATCCAATGACATTGCCTTTTGTGGAAGCAATGGTCAGCAGAGCTTCCTGTGTCTCTCTCTCTCTCTATTAGTCTCTCACATACACACATGCCCACACTTTGGAGGAGCTAGTTTTAGGCACCACACTATTGTGGATGGCACCCAGAGTATTCAAGTCTTTCTGGCACTTAAGCCACTCGAAAGAACTCACCTGACTGGTGATCCACATCCCCAGTTAAAACCTTCTTCCTTATGCTCATCAAAGAGTTCTAAAATTCTACTTTATATTTCTGGTGTTCTAACAAACGGAGCTTCTGCCACACTCTCTCTATCAAGCATTGGCATGTTAACTCTTAACCAATGTTGTTGATTTGGACCATATTATGGTTTTGTTTGGTCTATCAAGGGGGCTGAAACTGCTTTGCATTTCTTCTTGAGTCGATTATAACATGCGAAAGCTACTATACATTAATTAATTTTTCTTGTCACTTGCTAGGAGTTGTTGTCTTCCTCCAATTCCTGTGACATAAGCTCTGGTTTGATATTTGGCAGGTGGGGAAAACTGATACCGTTATGGGACTTCCTAAAGCTCTCACAGAAAAATGCATACTCGAAGCCCTATAGTTGTAGTGGCCATAGATTCTCTGTCAAAACCCCTCGTGGGATGGAGCTGAATCTGTAATGTTTTCTACCAGCATTTCAAAGTGGTCTTCAAACCCTGTTCTGATACAAAACTACAGATTGTTTGGTCATCAATTTTTAATCTAAACTTATAGTTGAACTTTCAACTTTGTTTTTTCTTTTCCAAATCAGTTGAACTTTCAACTTGAACCCACAGTATGTCTTATGTTTCCTGTTCACAAGGCTATGGGCTAAGCCTAACTTCAGGAAATGTATGACTATCTAATCTTACTCATTAAAAAAAAAATGTATGACTATATCTGTTGAGAAGTGACTTGAATCATGTTGATAAAATACCTCTTCAATTTGATTGCTCGAGCGACGTCTTAACCCATGAGTTCGCTCAACACCCGCTCGACATTCAGCTCGAACTGGATTCACTCGACACTCACTCAACAGTCAGCTCGAGCGGGATGTCAACCCGAGACTTTGCTCAACACCCACTCAACATATAGCTTGAGCGGGACACTAACCCTAATTGTATGTTGAGCGGGACACTAACCCTAATGTTCGCTCTAGTGCTGCTCAACTTTCGCAAGAGCGAATATTTTTTTTAGGGCTCTATGCCATTTAACTATATATATATACATGTTATTCATTTGTATATTACTTTTGGGTAAAGCAGTCGTATATTAAAGAAAGAGTTAGAATCCTTTTGCTAACGGTCCTGAGAATTCATTAATTGTATTGGGACTTTAGGATTGTGAGGATTATGTTGTTGATCTCTTGTACTCCACCTTCGTTGGTAGTGAATTCATTCCGATCGACCTCGCCAGTGAACGTAGGCTCACATTAAGTCGAACCACTTAAATCTTAGTGTTATTTATGTGATTGTAGTATTTTCTTATTGTTTTTGTTTCTGCTGCGATACTTCAAATTTACATTTTGTGGTTCCTGTGGTTTTTTATTTCTGTTTAAACTTTTTTGCTGGCACCACTTGTTTATCTCGTGAAGAATTCAGGTGATCATTAATCAGTTTATTCATGGTGGAAGCCAAATTTTTTCGCTTTCTTAAGATTGTTGGTGTTGGGTACAAAGCTAGAGCTGAAGCTGAAGGACGCCTCTTGTTTCTCAAATTGGGATACAGTCATGAGGTTGAACTAACTGTCCCTCCGGCTGTCCATGTTTTCTGCTTCAAGAACAATGTAGTTTGTTGCACTGGAATTGATAAACAGAAAGTACACCAGTTTGCTGCTGCCGTTTGCAGCTGTAAGCCGCCCGAGGTGTACAAGGGCAAGGGTATTATGTATGTTGATGAAGTAATCAAGAAGAAGCAAGGAAAGAAATCAAAATGATTGCAATCAGGATAAGTTATATATTGGAGAATGTTTTAGATGAACTCATGGATGGACATTCCAAGCCTCGTTTTGTCAAGATGAGTTTGCCTGTGTCCCCAAATCAGACAATTCTTGCAGCATGGTGCTTTTTAAACTGGTAGTGAGAGTTATGTAATAGCTGATCCAATTTTATCTGAATCAGTTTGGGATTTTTACCATAATAAGATACTAAATTGTTCCATGAGTTTCGGTGCAAGTGTTCTCGAAGAAAAGCAAGACTAATCTTTGATCTTTTTGTCATCTAGAGTATAGAACCAACATCTCTTTTTTAACTGGATGAGCAGGTATAGCCAAACCCTCTTTAACCTCTCCAGGCTAGAGAAATCGGTAATTTATAGATGTTTTCTCCCCTTACCCGTGCAAGTGAAATTCATTTATTTGCAATCTACGAGCTTTAATCTCTAAGGTGAGGTTTGGATAATGACTTGAAATGAGATGAGTTGAGATGGGATGAAAGTTGAATAAAATATTATTAGAATATTATTTAATATTATTATTATTTTGAGATTTGAAAATGTTGAATTGTTTATTATATTTTATGTGAAAATTTAAAAAATTTATAATGATTAGATGAGTTGAGATCAACTCTGTATCCAAACAGAGTAAGTCTAGCCCTTGCATGTGTTTAAAGGTCTGGTACTGTGCCTAAGAGCATCCTCATTGGCTTGTCCAAATGAGAAGGATAGTCAAAATTTGGATAATTTATGCCAAAAAGACTTCACATTAGATTGGATATATCTAAAATAATTTAGATTTCAACTACAGTGCTTTGCCAAAAATAGAAGACTATTATTGGTTCATTAAACATTAAAATACTAGTTTCTCACTCCAAGTAAAAATACTATTTGGTTTGTAATTAAGAAATTTAGATGAGTTTAATTAAATATTTTTTGTTATTAGCATTAAATAACTTTTGAAAATATGATTTTTTTAATATTAATTTAATTAGAATATAATTATTATTAATATTTAATTGATAGAACTATAAAATATGATAAAAATAAATTAAATAAAAAAAATATTAAATTAATAATATTTTATTATTATATATAGAGTAAATAGATCATATTTAAATGGAGACAAATGCAAAAAGTGTGCTATATTTTGAAGATGAGACCAAAGATGCTAAAGCATCGGAAAATGCAGGCTTTCAATTATAAATTGAAGATCTGACAAATGTTCCCTCAAAAAACCCAAATGCTAGTTTGGAGACTCTGGTAACGAGTGCATCACACAGATACACAAAGCTCTCATTAAACAGAAAATCTGCTAAAAGCAAGTCCATTGTAGCTGCCGTAGGCATCAGTCAAGCACATAGATTCGAGAGGCTATGTCCTGGACCAACCAATCAAATCCGTCAAGCAGCCCCTCACCAGTGTATGCACTGCATCCCACAATGTTCCAGTGCCGGGTTTTGTCCATGGCTTCCAAGTTCAGTACCTGTGTAAGTAATTATAACATAACCATTTCAAGATATTAGACGTTAGCAATATCGTAGAAAAAATAAACTAATCAAATATGTTTGGATAAATGCCATTCGTTTGAATAGAACAATAACCTCTACATGAAAAAGAGTGATACAAATACCATTCTGTTGAAAGAACGATCACAAAAGCATTGATACAAGCTATATACCGTATAATGCACCACAGGCGGGGATCGATAATATTGAAAACTGATACAGACTCGAATTCATGACCGACATAAAGATGTCCAGAATAGAAGTATTTATACATGAAGTCCATGCTCAGATGTCAGATGTCGATTAAAAAGAGTGAAAAACTGAGTGCATGCAATATTTTGACACGTCAATCTTTCAAGACAGAAACTGATATTACAAAACAAGTTTCACCATGATATAGCATCTCTACAGAAGCCTGTGCCAAAGTAGGAGACAATTCATAGCTCTAACACAACAAAACACAGAATACCAAAAAATAAAAAATAAATCAAGTCTCCAACACTTCATTTGAATTCTAACAAGGACCATTTTTCAATAACACGAACAAGAACCTTTTTTAAGCTAGCAGCCTTACCTTAGCAATTTCCTCTGGGGTAAGGGCACCTTTTATATCTTGCTTATTCGCTAGTATCAGTAAAGATGATCCTGAAAGCCTCTGTCAGATGTATACAAGTTAGCATTTTACTACAACTTGAAACGGAACGGGGACACCAGGGGGGCAGAGAAACCCACATTATTCTTGTAAGACTTTCAATTTTCATGAAGCATTCCAAAATAATTGTTATGAATCAATGTTTTAAAGTGTACTTGGGCCTTCAAGTATATGTAACTGAAAATAAAAATTTACAGAAGAGAATTTTGGAGTTTCCATGAACAAATTTGGCGGCACATTCTTCTAGTTCAACCAATCAAATTAAGACACGAGCATACATACTCAAAAGTAAGATTGAGTGGCCAAGTAAGTGGATGGAAAGAAAGAGAGAAACACGGTTCTTTTATTCAATCTAATGATAGATTGATGAAAAAAACTAACAAATGAGGAGCAAGCCAATGAACAAAAGCATGGAAGATGGATAAGTGACAGCTCCTAGTGACTGACTTGCATTTCACACAAGTACAGAGAAAAATCGATATGGGTTTTGAACCTCTTCTTTCAAAAGATTGTCCAGTTCCATTTTGCAGTCATCTAACCGTCTAAGATCCGAACTGTCAACCACCCATACTAAACCATCAGTTTCCTCGAAGTAGTTCCTCCAGTAAGATCTTATGGTTTTTTGGCCGCCAACATCCCAAATGTTAAGAGTATACCTGCCAAAGTCATATTAAGTGGAACTTCAATTGTAATAAAACAAAAAATTTCCAAATTCCCCTCGAATCAAGTTTTAATCAAATGAAGCAGTAAGCACCAAGGGCCAAGAACAGCTGTCAATAAAATAAAGAGTGATGCTAGGCTGCCACTCAGCAGTGACCGCTGGACATGCCGCCTAGGCAAAAATCTTCTTTTTTATTTTTTTCCCTTTTACATTTTTTTTAACATCTTTAAACATTTTTAAAAAATTAAAAAAAAATATCAATACAGTAATAGTCAGTCCTTAAAAAGTAATTAAAAAATAAATTAAATACATTAGCAGTCAAAATGAGATAACATACTATCATTATTCTAAAATAAATCCCTCAACTTGTTAACTCTTCCATGAATTTAAAGAAATATTGCTGTTATTACATATCTTTTCCGAGGTATTCAGACATGACCACACCATTATGCACAAAAAAAATCATATAAAACCCCTCTTAAAATTCATTTCCGTATATTGCAGAGATTTATGAGCAACGAAGGGCAGCAGAGAAAGCATTATATTGAAATGCCCACTACCTGTATGATAGATTGCCCCATTGGCAAAATTTATAAGCAGAAAGACGGATACATATACTGAATTTTATCAGTTTGAAAGGCTTACTTTTGGTAAGTGAGGGTCTTGATGTTGAAGCCCAGTGTGGGACTGATTACGCTGGTATCCTCGCCATTGATCTTCAACACAATCGTAGTCTTACCGGAATTATCAAGCCCACTGCGAAGGAGAGTTCAACATTTGGTGTATGTGTATGTATGTCAGAGAGGGAGAGAGAGAACAGACGGAAAAAAAAAAGTCAGAAAGAGAGATTGGTGGTTTACATACACCATGAGTATACGCATTTCTTTCTCTTTCCTCTTGATTTTTCGAATTATACTGAGAAGCCCCATGTTTTCGGCCTCGCTCTCCAACTCCAAATCAAGCAAACCGGCGAAACCAGATTCAGTGAGACCTCCCTATTCCTTTCGTTCTTTCCTTAAAAAAAAAATAAAGAGAAATGTTTAGATCCGAGAATATTACTATCTCACAAATCCACCTGACCCAGCCAGTCTTCTGCAATACTTTTAATCGCACCATCCAGCCCCAGGCCAAGAAGCATTTAATCCGCGCAACCAAACAGTTATTTTTATTATAAAATATATCTAACGAATATCATAAAATCATATTAATTTATATATTTATTTTTATGTAATCTTTTTATATTTGTAATAATTCTCTAATTATAATATATGTAATTATATTATCAAGACCTGTGCAGATTTTTAAATTCTAAATTTGTAATTATCATTACTTATGTTATTAATTCAAATATAAAATCATTGAAATATATCAACGTATAATTTTACTATATGGATTATCCTTACCCAAGAATACCAATCAATTTTTAATATATAGAGACTAATATTAAAATTTAGATCAGTTACCCCTTCTGGGAGGCGGGGGAAGATCCCAAAGGCATTAAAATTATTAGGCCCAGTATCATTTCCTGCACCTATTATTATAGTTACTGAATGGGCTGCAAGCCCATAAAACATGTAACTAAATGGGTTTCATAACAGCAAATTTCTCTTAAAAAATTATATACTTAAAACAATCTTACAATTTTTTATTACTTTATTTTAAATAAATGATATTTTTATAAGTCTATCTATTCCCAATCTCCAGTAATAAAAAATAAAAAGTCGATCCATTTATAATCTTCTATTGGTTGCATTAATGAATCAGCCAATTAGAAATGATAATAGAATGTTTAAGTTATTAGAAAAAGTTCTATGGTACACATAAATATAATGTACCATGTAATTATCTTATTTCCTCTTTAAGGGAGAAAGAAAATTAAGGGACCCATGAATATTCGCAAAACTACCACTATTGTTAATCAGGATAAAAAAATTCGTAAACAAAAATTAAAATTAATTTTTCATAAGGTGGTGCTTGCATTAATTGATTGTGAAATTAATTATAAAAGAGTTGTAGGTATATCATACGATTCCAAATAAAAATAGAAAATTGAAGAAAGTCAAGAAAATAGAAAAACGTACCTCATAGCACAACTTGCATTTTTTTTTTTTTCAAATAACTCCCTCAACCTTTTTATTTTAGCGATCAATTACTACTTAAAATTTCTCAATTCTCAATTGATTCACTTTCCCTATTGCGTGGCTTTGTGTTTTAATTGCAATTTCAATTATGCACCACGATGTTTTTAATTAAAAAATCAAACACAAAAAAAAAATGATGAACAATTAGGCTATCTATTAACAAAAAATATCAATATTTTTCAGATTTTAACTAATAATAAAATCAATATTGTAAACTTAACAATAATAAATATGAGCATATGTTCAGAATTACAATCCCAACAATAAAAATATAAACATATTGAAAAATACCAATATTACAACCCAATAATAATAAAATTATAATTTTGAAATAAAATTTAAATGGGTTATTGTAGATTGATTTTGGGTTAAGTAGGTTGACCATTTATTAATTGTGTCTTAACGGGTCAATTTGTTTTGGCCCAATCGAACTCATTTATATCAAATTCAAACTTACTAATTTTGTATCGTATTCGTATTGAATTAACGAATTATGTTATATATTGTCACCTCTAATGTGGATGAGTCAGGAGGGGTCGGGGGTTTTTGGCCCAAAAATTGATACCCCACCTAGGTGGGGATGGTGTGTGGCCGTGAGGGTAGGCGCCACGGTTAACCGTGGTATTAATTTGGACTGTAAGTTACCATAAATGACACCGATACAATCAATTCTGTGAAAACATTATCCACAATTTGCAATGCCCACATCGTGAACTAAAAGAAATCAGACAAAAGAAGTCCATCGCCTTCAGATCGTCAGGTCCAAAAGAGATCCAAAGACACAAGAAAAGAATGGGGGGCAAGGGATACAAAGCATGGGTTCGGTACGTAGAAAAGGCAATAATATTAGAAGGAGAAGACTAGCAAAGCTAGCTAGATTCGAGCCAATGATTGTATTTATTGTACTATACTACTCCTGGCGTTGCTTTTGGACAAACTGCATGGCATGTCGGTGTGCATGCTTTAATTTTTTAAAAATGATTTACACAATATTTTTATACAATACATTTCATAACAATGTATTAAAGGAGTATTTTTATAAATTTTCTACCTCTCTGATCGTCTTCCTTCCATAAGCCTTGAGAAATCAGTTCCCTAAGATGCACTTATTAACTTCTTGTTCAAAAATAAAAGCGTAGGTACGCACATATATATATATATATATATATATATATATATATACACGCACATTATCACAAATATTAATCTGAGTTGGCATTATAATTGGTAGAGGACTAGTTAGTAATTACTTAGTTACTAATTTTAGTTACTAACTTTATTTTTATTTTCACTTTAATTACTCTTTCTGTATAAATATTGTACACTCTCTCTTTGTAAAGTTAAGTTTGAATAAAAGAATTACATATTCCCTCTTTTAAGTCTTTCCAAGATTTGCTCAATTTTTTTATGGTATCATAGCGGATACCTTAGGGTTTCGATTTTGTCTGTTGTTAAATGGCTTCGATGGCCTCTGTCTCATTAAAGGTTGAAGATTCAAGTACATACCATTTACAAAATGGGGATTCCCATGCTAGTATCTAAGGTGCTTATAGGAGACAACTATCACAGCTGGTGTAGATCGATGGAGATGGTTTTGAAGGCCAAAAATAAGATGAGGTTCATCAATGGAGCAATTGTTCAGTCAATTGATACAGACTGCCTATATGTTGTAGGGCTGTACAGAAATCGATGAAATCGGCCATCATCGATGTGAACCAGCCGCCAAAGTCTAGAACTGGCCAAAACCAACAGAGAACTGATCGACTTGCAGTAGGAAATTGATGAAACCAATATCGATCGATTCAGTCCCAGCTTGAACTAGGTTGAAACAGCCCAACCAGTTGATACAATATATATATATATATATATATTAGGTAAAACGATATCGTTTCACTTAAGTTAAACAGTGTCATTTTACACATACTGTTTAAGAAAAGAAAATTTGAAATCAAACGACGCCGTCGTTTGAATTTAGGGTTTAATACCCCCTCCCTTCACTCTTCTTCTCTCGATTCTTCATTTCTCTCAGACTCTCTCTCTCATCTCTCACACAGCGCCATCTGTCACAAATCTCTCTCCTTTCTCACACAGTGCCACCAATCTTTCTCTATCTCTCTCATCGCACCTCCCATCTCTCTCTCTCTCTCATCGCAACACACATGTCACGCCACCAATGTCTCTCTCTTTCTCTCTCATCTCAACCTTTATTCTCTCAGTTTTCTCTCTCACCGTGCCTAGTGGCAGAACCAATAATTTTTTTGAGGGGGGCAAATTTTCTATCGTGTGATACATTTATATAAAATAAAAAAGATATTAAAAATTCAGAAAACATAACTGTATATAAAATTAAATCTCGATAATTTGCTACATACGTGTAAAAATAAAACTCTAAAACACAACTTAATATACGTTGCAGATTTATGATGATGATATTTCATGGAATAATATTCATTCATTATTACTTTTGTTATGAAATATGTAGAATTTATTTTTTTCATAAAATCTATCAAGTGACAATATTTCATTCTAGTGTGTAATCTAGTTTATTAAGTTTAATTTAGATATTTTCGTGTCACCTTAAACATATAATAATATAATTGATATCTTAAATAAATTTTTTCTTACTCAATGAAGTCTAGAGGATAAAATCTATCAACTATTTTTCATATAGATCATCAATTTGAAATGATTTTTCTTGTATTTTCACTTTGGATTCCATATTAATAAGCATAATATTGTATTACAAAAAAATTTTGAGATCCATATTAATAAATTTATTATTTATTCTAAACTTAGTTTAAATGAATCTTAGTGAAGCCACATCCTTGAAAATAGAAAATATATAGAAATTATACAAAATTTTGGTACTATAAGAAAAAATTGGAGAGATGCATTTCTAGGTATATTGCAATTTTAAAAAATTATAGAGAGCATATGGTGATTATAAATTTTCTTTTTGGCGGTGGGGAGTGGGCATTCTCTATACTTATAGAATTATAAATGAAATGCAGGGGGATTTTGAAATTTCAAAAAACATTTCAATGTGGGTCTGCCAATGATTGCGCCACCGACGGGACATCGATGAACAGACTAGAATCACACCGAAACCAAGCATGTCGGTTTTCTCCCACTTAATCAGTCGGTTTTAAACATATATGAAACTAGTCAGTTTGGTTTTGGTTTTGGATCGAAACTGAACCGCATATGTCGGTTTTCACCCCTAATATGTTGTGTGGGAACCTTGTAATAGCATGGTGCTTTCGTGGATCTTGAATTTGGTATTTAAAGACATTGGAG
The DNA here is from genome assembly GCF_001411555.2 of Juglans regia. Taxonomy (NCBI): domain Eukaryota; kingdom Viridiplantae; phylum Streptophyta; class Magnoliopsida; order Fagales; family Juglandaceae; genus Juglans; species Juglans regia. The sequence continues at coordinate 4,540,532 of NC_049907.1, forward strand.
AAACCATCATTTATGCAAAAACAACAAAAGAGATATGGGAAGATTTACGAAAACAATTCTGCCAAGGAAATGAGCCAAGATCAATCTTAAAATTGCATAAAAAGCTTTCTTCTCTAACTCAAGATCAAAACTTAATGAGTATTTACTATTGAAAATTCAAATGTTTCTAGATGAATTGTTGAATTGCAATTAAATACCTAACTGCACATGTGGAGCATATAGAAACTATAGTTGTGGTGCTACACATGTTTTTGGAGTATCGGCAGTGTCAATACATTATCAGGTTTCGTATGAGATTAAATGAGGAATTTTTTTGAATTTCTTACTAAGTGTCAACTCTGTATCTGATTCAAATTATAATCTTTGACATAATAGGCCGTTAGGTCATTCATCATCATCTAGATTGTTTGTTGTTGATAAATCCATTTCAAATATTGTTTCTTAGAATAAAGTTGTATATAAAAATCATTGTACTATGTGCCTTTTTGCAAAAGTACATAACGTCTATATTTTTTTGACTCATTCATATAAAAAATAATACTACTTCTCTCAATGATAGGTTATGATAATTTTTTTTATTTAGTGACTAAAAAAATATTTTATTTAATGATGTTGTAAATTTTTTTAAAAATATAAAAAAATGTATAAAAAAAAAAGACGTTTAACATTCTCGAATTAACAATTTGTCAAACTACACTCTCGATAGTCTATAGGGTGTAGGACGACTGATCTTCGTATAAATCTACTTCTTCCTTTCATTTGATCAAATTGTTTCACATATCACATCCTTGATCAATATCGATCACTGCGCAATTGATCTGCAGACCAAAACCACCAAATCAAAAAGATGAATGGATGGATGGATGCTCGAGATGCTGAAACAAAATGATGGGTATATAGAATATATATCCGTGGACGTAGCTTTTGAGAAGATGCATGCACATGGGAATTGTGGCTAAAGATCATCAGTAGCTGAGCCAAAGCAATTCCTAGCTATTCAGCCAATAATTAGTAGTACTAGAGAAAAAGCAAGCTGGCTGATATTGGCCGATCGAATAGGCCGTGCCATAAATGCATGCTCGAGGAGATCAACACACACATATATATATTTATACGATCCTGCATGTAATAGTAATAAGGTACATTTATATATATACGTTCTGACACAAAGTAATTATTGAGCCTCGTTCTATATATTTGAACTCCAGATCATCATCAATATTGTATATCCACGTACCTATTCCACTGTATCGTTTCTTACATGTATGCCCGCCAAATAAGGAAGATTGGTGATGAAAAAAGGGACAGACAACTTTGTTTTTTTTTTTTTTTAATAATTAAAAAAAAAAACACAGAACATTAAACTCAGTAACATTTAAACAAAGCTCCTGACCATATGAAAAAGTAGGGAGAAGAGAGAGAGAGAGAGGGGTTATTTCCATTGGCTATAGGTCTAAAGTGGCTAGACCTCCTTAGAGGAGACAATTAGGGGGTACAGTGTTTCTTTGGTCATCACACTGACAGGAACTTATCTTTCATATTATATATAGGGCGGCTTATGTATTAGAGGCTTCTTCTCCTACAACCCCTTTTCTAAATGCTGGTCCACAGCTAGCTAGCCAGCTCTCTCTCATTTTTCGCCTTTTTCTTTTCTCTACAGCACTTAAATAGTATTACTTTCCCCAAATCTCAGTCAACAACAAGATCACTAGACCAATCCCAGACCACCTAGCCAAATATAAAAGAGAAAAAACAACATATGCATGAGAGAGGGATCTAGAGAGACAAACATTCCAGTTGTATCTCGTTGCTTTTGAGGAATGTAGTTTTTATGTCTTCCAAAGCTCATTAATTATAAGAATAATATTAATAATTATTTTATATGGTTTATACCTCTACGGCTCTAGTAATTTAAACACATTTGCATGCATGCATGCATGCAAGGAAAATATCCCCCCCACGAAGCCCACGTGGCGCTTTGATTAGCGATAACATAATTATTATTTTTGTTTATTTATTGGTTTTCGTCTGCTTTAGGCAGCAGATACGATCAGCTTATACCTTGGAAAAGTTGGAAGGATTAGGAATTACCAAAACCAAACGGGTCCCACCAAATCCAACGAGCCACATAACATCATGATTAAGTAGTGCCATCTAAATCAACGTGCGTCCAAATCCATAGTGGAGCGTGATCGAAGAGGCGGAGAACCTTAATTACTTCTTGTTGCTTCGGATGATCATGATCAAATCCCAGAGTTTCATTAAAAAGAGTACAAACAGAGATTCTCATTAAGTACTGAGATTTTTATTGGCATCAGAGCGTATATAGGCCGAGAGATCGAGGAGCGTACGTACGTGTACGTGTCGAACACAGCCATGCATGAGCGAAACGAGAAGAAGGGAACTTAGACTAACGTGGAATGAGGTCGCGTAGGGATGCGAGCAAATGCATGTGAATTATGAAAAATGGCTATATATAAAAGTATTCTCTCAAGTGTCTTGGGTTACTCGTAGTAGTTTATGCTTAGTTCGTTGTTTACAAAGCGAAATGGAGGGGCATCTTTTGGAAAGCGGTAGGCGGTCGTTCCCGTTTGTCGAACTGTACATGGCTCACCAATCTCTAGACGATCTGATTCTCTCCTCTCTCCTCTCTCCTCTGATCTCTTCCAGGATGTTTTTTTGAATCTTTTGATCGAATGGGGTCGATATTCCAGAGAAGTTTGTTCGGACTTGGCCATGATGAATGTGGGGTCGTCGTCTTTTTATAATTTCTTTACTGTTTTTAGTTTTGGTTTTAGCTAATATTTTTGTATTTTTTTTTTGTTCACGAAATTTTTGACCATTTTCTCTTTTGAGTTTGTATCTTTGACCCAAGAGATCTCCCACTCTCACGCTAAGCCAAGAGGAAGAAACAGATGTTGCTTTGATGATTGCAGAGTATCACATTTGGGATACCTTTTATGCTTTTTCTCTCTCTATCTATCTATCTCTCTAATCTTTTTTGTTTCAATTCTCTCTGATCAAAATCTTCGGATTTTCCACTATTACTGCTGCGACTACCCACAAAAAGCTAGAATAACTTGTTGTGATGGGGGGTATTGGAATCGGGAATTGGGGTGGGATTATGATGATCATGACCAAATTGGCTTTGCTCGGTTTCACGTGATTCCCACGGTACGGCTACTGCTTGTGGTAAGCTCAAAACTGGCTGTTGTTGTTCTTTTGTTTGGGATTTTGACCGATTTGACGCCCTATAACAACTTACGGAGTTGTTGGTTGTACTCAACACTGTTTTATAAATAAGTGGCCATCGTTCTGTTTATTTAAAAAAAATAAAAAGAAAGAAAATACTTCAGTTGTTCAGCCTTTCACATGAAATTATTGCCATTCCACAAGCGTCCAAAAGAGCGTCAAAATGACCACTTTACTACAGCCATTTTTTTTTTCCCCTTCGCTCTTTTACTTTATTTGTCCAATTAGGAATAGAAATGTGGATGCAGATGATCCCCGGATTTTAGTCCCAAAATGTTTACAGTTGTATTTCCTTGCATTTTATGTCTCGTAATCTAATTGAAGGGATCATCTTTAACTCTCTCTCTCTGGTCTTTGTGACCCACTTCTCTATGTACGAACACAATCTCCTTGTGTATTATTCCAATTAGTATACTAAAAAAATGAGAACAAATATACTGTGGGCAGGGGCAAATGTGACATCTGGGTGGGGTGAGGGAGAGGACTATTCCATTTTCCTTGGGAGGGTGGCAGTGACAGAACAGAGAGAGAGAGAGAGAGAGAGAGAGAGAGGCAGAGATACGGATACGGACAGAGGTTTTGATGTATTGGGTTTGAGACTCTCATTAGTCCTCGTGATCGGAGAAGGCAGATCCATGGAAGACTGTTCCCTCTCCCTCCCTAGTCACGTGGGCTCTTTTGACTATCCAATCACCTCTCTCTCTCTCATACAAGCATTGTTACGAGCTCTTCAATACATCTCTATCTTTGTATATAAACGATCACAGAGCCTCTCGGGTATAAATTGAATTGAATCGCAACAAGTGATAAACTTGTGCCAGTTACAAAACACTGTCACAGATCTAAAGATTAGATTTTTACATACACTTGTTCATATACATCTGCTGCCTGCATATATATGCCTACGACCACCACTACCACACTGACTGATCACCACTGACTAGATAACTCAGTAGTACTCCCCGCTTTCTATCTCTAACACTCTCTCTCCACAACACATGCAAATTGGGTCCCTCTGATCTCTCTCTCTCTCTGGCTTATTATATCTCACACACACACTTCTCTCTCTCTCTATACTTGTGTATACTTGTGTGTATATCCCTCTATTCGCATTTCACGACAACCCTGGACTGCAGCTGCTGACTCGTATTTCGCCATTTTATTATTGCTAGCTTATAAAGCTACCGGACAACTCCCCTTCCTGATCATCACTTCTCATCCCCTCTCGTACCATTCAACCTCTTTCGCATCTTAAGTTTTTTTCAAACTTAATATTATTACATCTACCTATATCAACAGTAACTCTTTTGGTTCGTACTACTCTTTCCTCAAACTCCTACTATAAACTCGGTCTCGATCCCCATTGTGATTGCCATTCCCTTCTCTACGGCCTCCTCCTCCTCTTCACAACCCTTCTCTTTGTACCTTTGCTTGCGTTCTAAAAGATCTATTTGATCTTCATTTCTTTACATAGTTTTGGATTTGAGAGAGAAGAAGATCGGTCCCCTTTGCCATTAACAGATACTGAGATAAAGAAAAGAAAGAAATGATGCACCGCTGCAGCGATGCTCAAGGGAACATGGTGGGGCCTTGTTCTTGTGGTCTGTTTCACAGCCAAAGCAATTCCTTCTCCATGCTATTCTCCATGCCCGACCATATTCCTGATGAGAATTCCGAAATGTATTCCTTCACTTCGTCGTCTGCTTCAGTGGATTGCACCCTCTCTTTAGGAACCCCATCTACTCGTCTAACCGAAGATGAGGAAAAGCGACGGCGCTCTGGTTCCTCAGTGTCCAAGTACTCTTGCTGGGACGTGTTACAGAACAAACATTCACCTTCATCAGCACCTCAAACTTACAAGACTTCCCGTGGAGGCAGTAATGCTAGCAGCAGCAACTCGGTCAATGATTCTCTCCTCGCTCGCCGTTGTGCTAACTGTGACACCACTTCCACACCCCTTTGGAGGAATGGTCCAAGAGGCCCAAAGGTGCTCTTATCATGATCGCTTTGTTTCTTGTTTGTGACAAAAAATCTTTTTCATTATGCTCATCTACTTGACTTTTGTCTACTGGTTTTACAATATTTTCAAATTTTCACTTTATTGATTTTTGAGGAATATCTGTTTGTGAATTGCAGTCGCTATGCAATGCTTGTGGGATTCGATTCAAGAAGGAAGAGAGGAGAGCCACTGCTGCGGCCACCAGCAATGGTGGTTCCCCAGGACTAATGGAGCCAAATCACATCCTCGGCCACCACAACAATTCATGGTATGCCCATTCACAGACCCAGAAAATGCCGTGCTTTGCCCCAGCTGCCATTGGCAACGAGTTCCCTTTCATTGAAGACAATGACAGGGATTCCGATACCGGCATTCCCTTCCTTTCTTGGCATCTCAATGTCACCGATCGGCCGAGTACTCTCGTCCATGACTTCACTAGATGAATAAATTAACGGCGAAGACCCTGCAACTTTCTTATTACCCATAACGTATCACGATGATCATGGTGTTGAAGATGTTGATGGCGATGGTTTATAGATTTGTCAAATTCTTTTTTTCCCTTTTCTTTTTAATCTCTTGGTTGCTGCTTCCTTTTCTCCCTCTTAGATAGATGAAGTGAGAACGGGCTTATTCTATGTTCTTTGTTTGCTTTTGATCTTTAAGTTTCTTTCTATAACGTCTTTCTCTCTCCCAGTTTCAAAACTATATACCTGGCTACCTTTTGTTGGTTTAGTACTTTCCTGACTACCTGATCACGATGATCATATATATATATATATATATATATATATATATATAAATATGCTGATCGCCATGATCATTTTGGTGTTTGATAACGACACAGACCCTATTGCCGATCGAGGAAAAAGAAAGAAGAAGAAGAAACCGACAAACCCTATAATTGGTACTAATTAAATCTGAACTGCAAGTTTAGCTTACATGAATCTGTAGCTTCCTACATTTGTACTGCATTAATCATATATCTCTTTCCCTCGATTTCATAACTGAGCGAGATGGCGATTGTGCTCTACATTTAATTCTGGGTTGCAAATATTGATGGTCCAATGCCCATGTTCGATCACTGTGTGCTGTGTTCTTTCTGAAGGGGACACTGTGCGGTCCCGGAAAATGAAATCTGTTTGTCTTTTAGGTGTAGCGTCAAAGCTTACCGTCCAACTGGTTCAGTACTCTATATATATATATAATATATATATATATATATATATATATATATATAGTTACATGATGTTGGGACCTCTTAGCAATTCTCCTTGACTGTTGTATATACATATGTTTTAGATGTGGAAATAATTAATTTCTAGCTTAATTCTCTAGCATTATATCATGCTCTGACTAGCTAGTACTATTAATTCTAACATGTATATATTAACAGATATTCTGTAATTTGACATTATATATTATTTGGGTGATAATCGATCAAAATGAAACTACGGACTTAGATCATTTTTTCATGTTTGGCAGTTTAAGAACTGTCATGTTTATAAGCACGTACATACATTATTTAGGATAAACAGCTAGCTAGCATGATTGTGTTTAGATACGTACAGTGGTTTACAATTTTGAACCTACTCATGTTAATTATCAAAGTACTATGGAATTGGATATTAATTCATATGATCTAAGCTATCTGTATAGTACTTTGGCATGTACTTCGCTTGATATGAAAGGTTTAATTTCTATCCTCTTTGCATTAATAAAGTATTCATGAAATTCTTAATTGTTAGTGCATTAATTCAGCTGCATATGTAGCCTTGATCTGGAGGACATAGATCGATCATGCATTGCCACTTCATATATGTTTGGTGTTATATGAAAAGCTAGCCTTCCAAGGAATTAAGCTCCATATATCATGACTTGGGTTCTGTGTTTAATCAGCAACAACCGTGAAAATTTTCTGAATCACGTGTGCAAATTATGAGTAATTTCCTCCATTTAAAATATAATTATAAATGTCTTGTTTCATAATTTTATATTTTGTTATTTTCAATCACCATCTAAGAGCACTGACAATGTCGGAGTTGGAGTGCCCATCTACCTCCGACTCCAACTTCAATCAAGTCTAAGTCGGAGTTAGATTTGAGTTTTTTTATTGGACTTTTTTTCTTAACTCATTTGAAATTTCAACTTGATATTTTTATGCTCTCACTTATTAGATTGGGTTTCCAGATTTCAATTTTTTAAAAAAATATTTTTTCAAATTTCAATTTTATTAAAATATAACCAAAAATAAAAAAAATAAATCATTGTACAAATTAATATTATTATACATTCGTATTATATGTTATTATATATTAATGTTTATTCATTAGTATTACATGTTATTACATATTGATACTAATGTATACATGTTATTACACATTCGTATTATACATTACTAGCACAAGTTATTATACTTTAGTTATTATACATTAGTATTATATACTATTATAAATTTATATATTTGTGTTTATACATAATACATTAGCTAGTGTTAAATATTATTAAACATTAGTTATTATATAATTAGTATTACATGTTATTATATATTAGTGTTTATACATTAATTGTTATTATACATTAGTGTTAGATGATAGTAATAGTTGATAGTATAGTGTTTACATATACTAAACTATTATTAGTCAATTTATATTATAGTATAAGTATATTATTTTATAATAATTTACTCATACTAGTATATTATTGAATTTAACTAACTATATAAATTATAATTATATAATATATATGATTAATATATCAAAAATACATCTATTTTTATAAAATATGAACAATATCAAAATTGGAGTCGGAGTTGGAGTTGGATAATCAGAGTCAGAGTTAGAGTCAGTATATCGCTATTTCCGACTCCGACTCTGACTTATCAGAGCGGAGTCAGTGCAGAGTCGAGTTTTTAGATTTTTGCTTAACCCTAATCATATCTATAAAAGTTACACATTTTAAATATTTGTCTATTTAAGTGTCGAGCCTGTAAGTTTAGTTAAAACATGTCATGATTATATTAAAATAACAAAATATAAGATAACTAATAACATTATTCTAGTTCATTTCGCTTGAAACACAATCTAATTGGAGAGAGAGAGAGAGAGAGAGAGAGAGAGAGAGAGAGAGAGAGAGATACCTGAAAAAGTTTAGAGGACAGTGGGGTAGCAGAGCCCATGGGCCATGATCAGCTGAGTAGAGAATAATCCAAAAGAGAAGAAAACATCTCACCTGAGTCAAGCCCAACCATTTCAATTTTTGACCTACAAATTACCTCAATTGAGCCAACGTACGTACGGAAGACAGATTGGTCATCAACCTGCCTCTCACCCGATCGACCACTGAATCCATATCAAGGGTAATAGATATGATCTTAATTATTTATGATTTGAGATCAAAGTGCTGGACCAAAACCCCATCTCACACTTTAATTTTCGTTTTCCTCTCTCTCTTATTTAATGCATAAATCTGTCATTATTCTGTCATATATCTCACACTTATAATTTTTTTATAAAATGTGAAGATGTTTTTCATATGATGTAGAGTGGTAAATAGTAGCTAATGAGAATAATTTTGACAATTGGTATAGAGTCATTCTACTTATAATTCATACACTACACATCACGTACATTTGATTTTTTTTAATGAGTGATGTTACTCATCATCCCACACCACACAATTTACATATTTTAAAATTATTTTTTATTTTATTTTATTATTGTTAAACTAATTGAATTGTTCTACTTATCATCCATACACCACATACTTATGGTATGTGAGGAATGATAAATAGAATTAGTCGTTTTATATTCTTACTAAACTAAAGGAATTCTTCTACTCATCATCTCTCTATACACCACACATTTAATAAGAGAAAAAAAATCATGTGTGATGTAGAGATGATGAGTAGAATTTTTCTTAGTATAAATACTCATTGGTCAGATTGGGTCAAGAAAATTTTAAACTTGGGACAAGATTAGTTCCTCTACTCATAAAAGTTATATATACTGTTGAGTTTAAATCACTATTATTATATTAAATCATTATTTATCTCAAAATTTTAAAGATATAATTTAATTATTTATCTTATATTCATAACATATTAAACCTTACAACATTATAGAATTGCTACGAAAAGGCAAACAAAAATGAAATCAAAATTATAATTATAATAACCTAGCTCCCTGCAGAGCCAAATTAAACCTTTCGTTCTTTTTTTTATTTAATTTGTCTTATTCTTTTGTGTTTCACCTTCTTTACTCTTCTTGTACTTTAATGACATAACTTTCTTAGATTCGTTGATTGCTCAACTAAAAAAGAGAGAAAGGGAACAGAGGAAGAATGCAAGACAAAAAGAGAAAGCTAGACATCGATAAGATTCACCGCAAAGGCCATTCCTGCATGGATTAATAAAGATTGCAGGGGTTAAACCCTACACGTTGGAGATCGAACCAAGAATTTTCACGAACTTCTAGGTTCCATTGGAGACCTTCAAGGCACCCAAAAAAGGCCTAAATCCAAAGCCCTGACTAACCTAGCAAGCCCATGGTGGTCCTGATGCACAGTTTCACCACCAAAAGCATCGTGACTTGGCAATTCTATAACACACATATTGGGATTTACACAGAAAACTAGCTCACTTAGAGGGAAGCACTTCCAGATATATAGGGGAAGAGAAGAGACTAGAGAGAAAAAGGAAAATTAGGGTTTCAGATACTTTACAATATTTTCCATTTTGTGCATAAACTTAGAAATGGAAAAAGGTCATGGGCCAACTGCTGGACTCAAATAAAGACTAGACTAATGGACTAATAACAGGAAATCAAATAAAACTGAAAAATGATGGATAATGGCCCACACGACACAAGACTCTACAAATCAACTAGGACTCTCAACAATTAACTCTGGGCTTAGCCCTTACAAATTAATCCAACGAATGCTGACTCAATAACCCAGTCCATTGACTTGAAACTCCCATTTAGTTCAACACTTCACTTTCGTTCCCACCCATCTGCACTTCACTTCAAACACTTACTTCACACACGTGCACTCGGTTTCTTCATCCTCACTTCCAACCCTTTCCTTCAACAAAGCTTCTCCCCTAGGGTTCGGCCACCCCTGTTACATAACCTTCCTCTTTTAAAAATCCTTGCCCTCAAGGTGTGGAAACGTCTCCTTAAGCTTCGAATATCCCTCCCAAGTAGCATCGGTGTTGTCTTGGCCGTGCCACTTCACCAATAATTCCACCCGTGCCCTATTTCCCACCTTAACCATCCTTCTACGGAGCACTTCCTCTTGTTATGGGCGGAGAATTCCATGGTCATCAACAGGAGGCAGCGACAGTATGGCCACTGCTTTTGATCCTATTTTCTTCTTTAATTGGGATACATGAAATGTGGGATGAATTCTTGATGTTGTTGGCAAATCCAATGTATAGGCCATGACTCCTACCTTCTTCAACACCTTGTATGGCCCGAAATACGTGGGAGCCAATTTGAGGTTCCATCGATGGGCCACTGAGGATTGACGGTACGGCTGCAACCTTAGGTATACCCAATCCCCCTCCTCAAATTGTTGTTCTATTCTATTGAGATCTGCATACTTTTTCATTCTATTTTTTGCATGTTGCAAGTTTTGTTTAAGAATATTGAATATCTGATATCTGCTTCATAGTGTGTGATCCATTGTTTCCGTGTTTGAGGTGCCGGGGATGTAGTCTAGTATATGGGGTGGGGGGGTACCCATAGAGAGCTTCATAGGGTGTAACTTTGGTAGACAAATGTTGAGTGGAGTTGTACCACCACTCAACCAGTGGGATCCACACTGACCAATCCTTAGGTCGATCTCCCATAAAGCACCGCAAGTAATTTTCCACTGTCTTGTTTACAGCCTCGATTGACCATCAGTTTGAGGATGGTATGAGGTGCTCATGTTCATCTGGACCCCTTGCAACTTCAAAATTTCTTGCCAAAATTAACTTGTAAAAGTAGTATCCCTGTCGGACACAATCGATTGGGGCAGATTGTGTAGCTTAAAAATGTTTTTCGTAAAAGAATCAACCACTGTTTTAGCTGTATAGGGGTGTTTCAAGGGTACAAAGTGGCCATACTTAGTCAAACGGTCCACTACCACCCTCAAGCTATTGTAGCCTTGGGAGTTGGGTAAGCCCTCAATAAAATCTATGGATATGTGTGTCCATGGTTGAGAGGGAATGGGTAATGGTTATAGCAAGCCATTTGGCAAACAATTATTGGCCTTGACTCTTTGGCATAAGTCACACTCCTTAACAAACAATTTGAGGTCTCGCTTCATTCTTGGCCACTAAAGGTTCATTCTCATCCTTGGATACCCCCCGCTGCTGTGAAATAGCTCAAACAACCTATTTTTAAACTCTACATGATTAAGGATGTAGAGTCCGTTCTTGTATAACAGCAACCCTTCCTTGGCTGCATAACTGGGGCCCAACTTTCCCTATAAACAGCTTTGTAGGATGGTCTTCAAGTGCTCGTCAGTCTCATATGCCTTTTTCAACTCATCTACCCACTCTACAATAGGAAAAGGGATTAGCATCAACGTCCCTTCTTCACACTTGTCCTTCCTTGATAGGGCATTCGCAACCCAGTTTTCATCCCCTCTCTTGTACTCAACAATAATCCATCTTTGTTGCATGACAATACCCACGTTTTGGTCCAACAAGTGCTTCAGACTTTGCTAGTCCTTCTTGACTACAAAGGTTCTTCCCAACAAGTAGGGCCGCCATTTTAGGACTACTGAAACAAGAGCAAACAATTCATTCTAGTAGGTTGACATTGAAAGTGCTCTTCCCTTTAAAGCTTAGGTGAAAAATGCAATTGACTGCCCCCTTTGCATTAAAATAGCCCCCATTGCTGTTCCCAATACATCACACTCAATTATAAAAGGTAGAGTGAAGTCGGGTAATGCCAATACCAGAGGTTGGATAACAACCTCTTTAAACTTGTCAAAGGCTACTTTAGACTCTTCAGTCCATTGAAATCCATCGTTTTTAAGCATTCTGGTCAAAAGGGATGCAATTCTTCCATAACCCCATATAAATCTACGGTAGTAGCTCGTTAGCCCCAAAAAGCCCCTCATGGCTTTTAGGAATTTTGGTAAGGGCCACACAACCATGGCCTTTAGCTTGTCAGGATTCGCTTTGACCCTCGTTTCTGAAATTACATGGCCTAAATAGGCTACCTCCTTACACCCAAAGCATGACTTGGATTTTTTTGCAAACAACTGGTGCTGTTTTAGAGTCTCCAAAGTGACTCTAAGGTGACCGACATGCTCCCTCCTTCATGAGACTTTGGAAGGTAGATGGAGCTTTGGTAAGCCCAAATGACATTACTAGGAACTCATAATGTCCCTCATGAGTCTTAAAAGCAGTTTTTGACACATCCTTGGATTTAACCAGGATTTAGTGATAACCGGACCTCAAATCCGGCTTTGAGAAAATGATTGAACCTTGTAACTCATTCATTAATTCCTCTACCATCAGAATATGGAATTTATCTTTAATAGTGACACTGTTCAAGCCCATGTAATCAACACATAGCCATCACGTCCCATCCGTCTTTCTAACTAACAACACCGGGGAAGAGTAGGGACTTTGGCTTTGTTTAATTACCCATATTTTCAGCAGTTCTTGGAAAAATTTTTCAATCTCATCCTTTTGGTAATAGAAACAACAATAAAGTCGTATAGAGATAGATTTGGACTCGGGTAATAGGTTGATAGCGTGGTCATGGGTACGGGGAGGTGGGAGCCTTTTAGGTTCAGAAAATACATCATCAAACTGTTGTAAAAATTTTTGTATTATGGTTAGAATCTCATTTCTAGCTTGTCACCAAGTGGGGTGCTCTTCTTCCAATAATTGCAAGATTATCCTGTTGCTTTCAAGTTTATTCAACTTGTTTAGAGTTCCTTCCTCAATCATCTTAGCCATTGTCAAACCATGTAATTTAACCTCTTGATCCCCACAAGAAAATTGCATAGTAAACTTCTCAAAATCCCAGAACACATTCTCTAACACCCGCAGCCTCTTAATCCCAAGCACCCTATCAGATCCAGCTAGCACCAACACTTGTAATTCTAAGGAAAAAACAGTTCCCTGGATTACCACCTTCACTCCACTGCAGCTCCTTTCACTAAGGATAATTTCCCCATTAGCAACTCTCACTTTTACCACGTTCTTGTCTTTTAACTGTAAGTTGGTTCTTTTGAGTATGGTGGGGTCCAAGAAATTATGGGTGGAGCCCATATCAATAAGTATAGTCACCCACTGAGTGCCAATTCTCCCCTTCACTCTCATTGTCCTAGTGTTGTGGGTTCTAGTTATGGCATGCAATGAAATGTCTGGATTGGGTTGAGCAGTACACAAGTCTAAGGGTTGAATGGGCTCTTCTTTAGTTTCACATGGATCTTCTTCAAACTGTCCACTACTTTCACTGTTCCATACTACATCCTCCAATATGTAAAGCTTGGGGTTTTGACATTTATGTCTCGGTACCCATTTGCCATCACAATGATAACATAGGCATTTTGTCCACCTCTCTTTCCTTTGGGTTTGGTTTATTTTGTGTATGGTAAAGTTTGGTTTGGGTTTGAAACTCTCGGCTAGTTGGTGTGGATTTTTTAAAATTCCTGGATTTGGTGAGTAGGTTAGGTTGGATCTTGGGTGTTTTTTGGAGATGTTTAATTTTTCTTCTTGAATCTTTGCTAAACTGAAGGCAGAGATAAGATTGGTGGGATTAAACATTCTCATTGTTAAGCGAATCTCGTCCCTTAACCCACTAAAAACATAACTAAGTTTGTGGGCATCAGACAACCCATGTAATGTTTGATAGTGTTTCAAACTTGGCTTGGTAATCTTCCACAGTACCTGACTGTCTCAACCTAGTGAGCGCTTCTGTGGGGTCGTCATAAGCATTTGGATTGAACCTAATAAGCAAAGCCTTCGTAAAGGCATCCCAGTTTAGAATTTGGCCACTGTCCTTCATATCTTGGAACCAAATTAATGTCCTACCTTCCATGTGAAAAGAGGTCAATCGTACCCTTTGTTGTGGAGCAGTGTTATAAAAAAAAAAAAAAAAAGTGATTAGCCTTGTAAATCCAACTTGCAGGGTCATCTCCATTGAAAAGTAGAAAGTCAAGCCTCACTGTTCTTAGTTGAATATCACCCATGTGCATGTTGTGCAGGTGCTGCTGCTGTTGATGTGGATGGATTTTTTGCGATTGCTGAAATGGTGGCTAAGAATAGGTCTGATGCTGCTACTATTGCAACTATAGGGATCTTGATTCATCCCTTGGTGGGCCCCCGTCAGAAGCCTCACTATTATGGTTGCTATTTGTATTTCTTTTCTACATTTCTACCGTAAGGATGGCTAATTGTTGTATTATCTCATTTTGTGTCTTGAGAGTTGCCAAGTTGATGTCCATATGAGAAAACCTAGCATAAGTAGACTTTTTCAGTTTTTGATTACTTTTTCAGATATAGAGAAAATGAGAAGAGAATAGAGAGAAAAGGGAAAATTAGGGTTTTGATTACTTTTCAAATGCTTTACAATATTTACCATTTCGTGCATATACTCAGAAATTGAAAAAGGTCATGGGCCTACTGCTGGCTCAAATAAAGATTAGACTAATGGACTGATAACAGGAAATAAGATAAAACTAGAAAATGATGGATAATGGCCCACATGGCCCAAGACTCTATTAATCAACTAGGACTCTTAACAATTGACTATGGGTTCAGCCCTTACAAATTAACTCAACGAATACTGACTCAATAACGCCCATTGACTTAAAACTCCCCTTCAGTTCAACACTTCACTTTCGTTCACACCCATCTGCACTTCACTTCAAACACTTACTTCACACACGTGCACTCAATTCTTCATCCTTACTTCCAGCCCCTTCCTTCAACAGAGCTTCTTTCCTAAGGTTCCTCCACCATCGTTACAAATTCCAAGCGGGAGCTCTCACTCAGAAATACCCCATTTATGTGAAGGATGTTGTGAAAAGAATGACAAACAAAGCAAATCAATCCAAACACAATCAGATTAATCACACAACACAAATTAACGTGGTTCGACAATGTGCCTACATCCATAGAATTGCAGATGGTTTTATTATACTAAGAAATCACAAATAAACTTTGGAGAGAAATCTCACTATTCAAACCACTCATGGTGTACTAAACTGTTCATCAAATATATATTTATAGTGTTACACAACAGAAACCCTAATTTTCACTTTTCTGTATTATTTACTCAAGTGGAATGTCGAGCGCACCTTGAGCAAGATCTCTGCCCGATGTTCGCTTGAACTACCTATTGAGCGAGACTCGAGCGAATTCTCTGCTTGAGCTTCGAACAAGCCATCTGTCAGCGAACGTCAACTGAACTTTTTGCCTAGCGCTTTTTTTGAGTGCAAATAGTGCCAAAACTTATCGGCCCAAGCCTCCTTGAAAATCCACCAAAAACCTATAACACATTTTTGTCGAGTCAGGTCATCAAATCGGACTGACACACCAATAAACTAGGCTCCACAAATCTAACATCCCTCCTCTTCTTCGATGGCCCCATCATCGATAAGACCGATCGTTCTTCAGCTTTCCAAGCCGAGTGCTTGGCTATGGGGTTGAGAGGTGCACCTTGGTTGGGCTCACCTATTAAGGAATGGTGTTCACAAATCTAAATGTTATATATAATATATAATTCTTTCTACTCATCATCTCTACATCACACCACACTACATTTTTTATTTTACTATTTCTAAACTAAAAGATTAATTATTCGACTTATCATTCATATATTACATATTTAATATATACAATTAAAAAAAAAATTAAATCTGACCCATCAAAATTAATAGCCATATATATATTGGTGGTAAAGTTTTTGAATTTTTTTTTATAAACCATGTATAAAAAAAAGGTCAGTGTATGGTATTGGCCGGGCATGTTTGTTTATTTCATGTGTTTCTTAAAATCTTCAAATGAATTTTGATCCTATTAAGTTGGTTTGTTCTGATCATTATTAAATAAATACAATTGGATTCAGACATCTTAAATGTTGATTGATTTTATATTTACACTTCCCAAATCTTGGAATTTGATAATTGCATGTGTTATAGTACTCATGTTATGCATATACATATTTTATGTTCTCTTCGATTATTAGTGTGATACAGTTCGTAGATAGAGGCCAGGTTTCTTTAAGACTGAGGATCATCAGCACTTTGTCACGATCATGTGTCGAGTAATACATGTCACATGGTAGCTAGATCACATAACAACACATGACTAGCTATAGCTAGCACGGAACTTCTAAAGGTTCTTTTCGTCGGTAGGAATAAGGCTGCTTTTTTAAGAAGAAAAACGCACCCCGTACATTAATATACACAGGGAATTACGAAGTTATGGAGCGCTGCTGGCCGGGATGGTCAGGCAACGTCTACTCAATCCTCATGATCAAATTCTTACAGTTTTCTCGAAGATCTTATGAGTTCACGTTTGGCAAGATCTTATACTTGTCTAATCAAATATTATATGCATCCCGGCCCCAAGTTGCTAGCAATGATGCTGGCTCCATATGATATGCACGTCATTTTAAACCACAAAGCTGACACAAAGACGTAGGTAGGATGTGGTTGATCAAATATTAATTAGTAAGAAGCTGGCATGGGCAGTTGATCAAAGCCAAACCTAACCTCTGGACATCCATCCATTTATAGATCATGACAACAAGAATAAGCTATATATGCATAACCATATATGATCAATCATGTGACTTTGAGTAAACAAATAAAAACCCTAAAGTTAAAAGTGTCTTTCGTGCAAGCAACCCTATAATCAGCCTCCACCTAATTAACATCATACGTATTATATTCATGTGCTGGCTTTCACTTTCACTTACCTAATATTAACCCCACTTCTACAATATCGTACGTCATTTATTAATCCTTCAATATACATATTTTCAAGCGGATTTTTATAGCACACTTAGTAAAATGTTTATATAACATAATTTAATTTAAAAGATAAATTTTAAATTTTACAAATCAAATCTTACCATTTAAGTGATCATATACTAAATATATAGTGTCACCAGTTCGAGAATAGAATAATTTAATAAATAATTCTTAAAATTCTTATATGATAGTTTATACGTATACATGGTAGTACGATAGCTAGACACAAATAATATATACCACTGTGCGTGGTTTATATAGGACATGGAACATGGCTTACGTACCCCGATCATCAGATTGATTAATTATATACCTTGCAGTCTACGTATATATATAAGTGGCTATCCGTATTAACTGAAAGATTGCAGAAGCCTGCTTTTACCTACTTAATTTTCTCTCTTATTTAATGAACGTGACATATATATATATACTCCATTAATTAATGCCTTTAGGCCATGCAGTTACCATGTGGCCGTCATGCATGCCCTCGGCCAGCTGCAGGTCCATTAATTCCAGTATTGATTTTGGTATAAATATAATACTCGTAGAGAATATATGCAAGCAGGGGTCGATCAAAATTATAATTTTAAACTTGGGACAAGATTATTTCCATCAGCTCAGTTTATAAAGAAATATTTATTTATAAATAAATAAACTTCCATAAATTCAAAGCTAACCTTTGTTGACCTTATAGCATCCCAGAATGAAGGAAAACAAAATAAATTAATGAAAATGAACATTTGAACCAATTATTTGGTCCCTGTGCCTTACCTTCATTTTACACAAAAAAAAAAATCATAAACTGACTTTATTTTATAGAATCTATTAAATTTACTTTATGATAAAAATAATTTTACTATTTGATATATCACATTAACTCATATTAGTTTATGAGTTTATTTTTATATAATTGTTTTGTGGTAAATTATTTTCTTTTTTATTATTTTTTTTTTATCCTTTTGTGTTTCAATTCCTATATTCTTCTTACTTAAATGACATCTTACTTAGATTCGTTGATTGCTGCACCAAAGAAGACAGATTGAGAACTGAGGAAGCTGAAAGCAAGACAAGGAAAGAGAAACCTAGACATCAATGGTGAATCTTGTTTCAGCACAGAGGCCGTTGCTGCATGGATTAATGAAGATGGCAGGGGTTAAACCCTACACGTTGGAGATTGAGACAGGAACTGCCATGAACTTCTGGGTTCCAGTGGAGACCCTCAAGACTCCCAAAAAAGGCCAAAATCCTGAGCCCCCGGCTAAACCTAGCAAGCCCGTGGTGGTGCTGATACACGGTTTCGCCGCCGAGGGTATCGTGACTTGGCAATTCCAGGTAGGAGCTCTCACTAAGAAATACTCCGTTTACGTGCCCGACCTCCTCTTCTTTGGCGGCTCTATCACCGATAAAACCGACCGTTCCCCGGATTTCCAAGCCGAGTGCTTGGCTACAGGGCTGAGGAAGCTCGGGGTGGAGAGATGCACCTTGGTTGGGTTCAGTTATGGTGGGATGGTGGCGTTCAAAATGGCTGAACGGCACCCTGACCTGGTTCAGGCCGTGGTGGCGTCTGGCTCGGTCGTGGCAATGACCGATACCATCAATGAAACAATGCTGAAAAGCATGGGATTTTCTTCTTCGTCGGAGCTCCTGTTGCCTACCTCGGTCAAAGGTATGAAAGCGCTTCTCTCCGTTGCTGCTCACAAAAAGCTGTGGTTTCCGGATCGGCTTCACAAAGACTTCCTTGAGGTTTGCGCCAATACTCATGCTATATCACTTTTCCTTTACATTTTTCATTGCAATATCTTCATCATATGGCAATCACGCGTAGTTTTGCGTGGCTGAATTAATGGAACTTGACGAAACAGTTGGGTTCGAACCAGAGGCGGGCAGTCCCCTGGTTATTTTTTTTTTATTTTTTCATTATTTAAATGTATATATAAAACTGAAAAAAAAATACTTTTATATCATGTATTTAATGTATATATAATTGAAAAATAAATAAATTTGGCCCCAACAAAATTAAAAGCCATGCATAGTCATAAAGTTGGTAAGTTTTTGAAAAACTCTATGTTTAACCATAATCTGTTTATTTTTATAAAATATCTATTAAAAAATAGGTTTACATTAGGGTATGGGACTTTTTTTTTATTTGTGTTTTCTAATATTTCCAAATGAATTTTGATATCGTACGAAGTTTTTTGTTTTGATCGTTACTAATTAAATACAGTTGAATTTGACTTGGTTAGTGTTATGCATATACGTAGTTTACGTTCTGATCTTTAACTAATTTCTGCGGGTATATATGCTTATGAAAAATTCTACTAATTATCAGCTATTTACATTTTGAAAAGTTGTAAAAAAAAAAATGATATATATACAGTCACTTTTACAACATTTTATATAACTATATTTTAAATCAGAAGTATTTTTATAAAATAATTTATAAAAGTAACATTACTTTATATAAATATCTCCATTTTAAAATATGATTGTATAAAAAGTTGTACATATATCACTGATAAAAAATATATATAATTTGATGCTGAATAGAAATTTTCTTTTTTGTAATCTAATAAATACTTAACTCAAATTATTTCATTACTATTTACAAATCATCTTATTATTATTCATAAAAATTCTTATCTCGTATTCCCAAGCATCCTCTAAATCTTTTTCACGCAAAAAAGCATATCATCATCATTCTATTTTTGGATTCCACGTGAAATATTGGATTGCATATATATTCCAATGATCTCCATTGGCCGAATCTATTAATGGTAGAATTATCATAAAATACCAGAAAGTCCTTATTTTTTTTACGGTTTGATCGGTTTTCTTCCAAACCCGAAGGTAAATGTTCCTACTTCTAAATTGATTCATGCGTGAATGGATTCTATTTTAATTTATAACACTTTTACATAATTTTCATTTTATTTGAGTTGTAAATACGTTCTCTATTAATGATTTTATTTGTGTTAAATTTCAAGGATATATAGGCTCAAAAACTAAATTAATCAGTATCCAATTTGATTTGAAATACAATTAATATATGTTAAATGATATGTTTTGAAAGAGAAATGATTTGAATAAGTTTTAAATAGACAAGTTCATATAAGTTTTTATAAAAAAATAAATTTTATTTAAAAAAAATATAAAAAAAATTATTCTTTATTAATAAAATTCATAAAAAAAATTTATGAAACTTGTAACTATCGTTACTCTTTCTGAAAAAAAAAAAAAAAAGCCTGAAAATCGCCCAACTAATACACCTAACCAGTGTCGTAAGTCTTGGGAACGTACGTCCCAAACAGCGTGGCGGAGAGTCTTTTTTTCGTACCTAACCATGTGTGTCCACTGTCCATGCAATGCAAGTCACGATGTAACGAACCCATTGGAAGAAAACTCAAATATACTTTAAAAATTTGGGATTTGAAAATTTTATATTATTTATTTTATTTTGTATTAAAAATTAAGAAAATTATAATAATTAGATGAGATGAGATATTTTTTAAAAACAAACGAGGCCGACTAAATTACTCAGTTCTGTCTAAATTTAAGTTGAATCTAACATCCAAATATTTAATTCTTAAATTAATAAATTCATCTCAATTCAAAATCTTTTTAAACATAATATTCACAACTTTTATCAACTCAGCATATATTTATACGTAAGATTCATAATATTTTTTAACTTTTCATAAATACATTTAAATTTATCTTAATATTCAAACACATCTAAACTCATTTTAGGTAAGCTTTACAAAACTCACTCTACCATATCAACTCACTATTATTCATAAATAATTCAATTTATGTTAACTTAATTCAACTTTCAAACTGACCTTAATTAAAATTTTAGGCAACCTAAAAATAATGAACTTTGACCTGACCGTTGAGTTTGAAAACAAGGATCGATTGAAGTTTTCAACTCGGTCGATTACATACCCTACGAAACTTAGATGGTGTTGATCCCAAATTCAACTTTAGCTCTTGATTGACGTGGCGTTTAAGCACGTCATTAAGGTTAGTGAAGAAAGTCACTCCTTCATTACTACAGCTTTAAAAATGGCCAAAAAAAAAAAAGGAGCAGTTGATCTCTTGGATTATTGGTGTGATACACTTCATAGATAGAGATTCCTTAAAAAGGAGGATAATCGGTACTTCATGTGTCGATCACTCCATGTCACATATGTGGTAGATGTAGATCACGTCACAAAATACTAGCAAAGAAATGTGAAAGCTGCGTTTGGTTGGCTGAATAAGGTGATGATCAAAAGGATTACTAATTTATTTTATTTTATTTTGTGGAATAGCATATATATTCCGTTTATTTAGTTACCTTTTTAGAAAGAAGGTTATTATTTATGCCAGTTGAGATGAATATAATTTTTTGTGGAAAGTTGAAAAGTAGCAAGTCCCATAAATGATTAGTTTGATATAAGTTGAGTTCACTTTGACAACCAAACATAACCTAATTTTTTAATCTTTAATTTGAAAGTCATAATAACAATTTTTTTTTAAAAAAAAATATAGGACTTGGATTTTTTAATTAATTTTAGTGAAGGCACTCATCTTTTGTCTCCAAACAAAAAAAATAGAAATAATATTTTTGTATGGAAAGTTAGCATTTTTCATAATTATTGTGGATGATTGATTCTTGGAGAAATTATAGGTAATGTTCAACAACAGGAAGGAGAGAGGTGAACTGCTAGAAGCTTTACTAATCTGCAACAAGGATGCCACGGTTCCCCATTTCCCACAGGTATATTATTCCTTCTATTACTCACTCCAGTTGTCTATTATTCTATTCCCTTCTAGATTACATTATGCCAGTTTACTGTTTATTTCCAGAAAGGATAAGCTTTTGTGGTACCACTTTCTTTTATTTCTATTTTTGCAGATGATACATCTCTTATGGGGTGAGTTTGATCGGATTTTCGACATGGAGATTGCCCAAAACATGAAAGAGTATGTCTGATCATGCCTGTCTATGAATGATATATTTAGATGAATTGTAACTCATCATCCTTTCACTTATCTGCCAGTCATTTGATGCCACGATAGAGGATAATGGTTAAAAAAATATTAATTAATAGCATCATATACATATATATATATATATACACACACTAGATCACCACTTGTTCTAAAAGTTTAAATTAATAAATAAAAAATAAATTTAATTATTTATATGATTTCTCTAGAACAATACAGAAGTTTAGTAGTACACATGTTGGTAAGTTAATTTGCAAAAAGAAGTAATTTTGTACTAAGTGATTTTGGACAATGTGATCACAGGCAACTGGGAGAAAATGCATCATTTCAGGTCATAAAGAAGGCAGGTCACTTGGTTCACCTGGAGCGACCTTGTGTTTACAATAGGTATCTGAAGCGGTTCCTTGCTTCCTTCCATGCAGACAAAACAACAGAGAATCCCCAGAAATGATTCTGTCTGTGCATTATGGGCTCATAATATCTGTACTCATGAAGCACTATGCAATGTTATGTAGAATGAAGAACTATAGTTCTATCCTCTAATTGGTGTGTCCAAGATTGTTTCATGGAATTGAAGTCTACTCTATATATCAACTTATCTATTCTTTTTTCTATCATTTAAATATATTTTAATTTATCTTTTTCAAAAAATATTGTAATTGCAAGAAACATAACTAAAGAGAAAGACGCAACAAAAAATTATTACATACATGTATATCCAGATGTAGACAACCAATATAGCATGAATGTATTTTGCATTTAATTTTTTAGAGCATTTTTCAAACCATTGCTGGCCATTTTACAAACAAATGCAAAATGAATAAACCATTGTGATTGCTCTAACACAAAGCAAATATGATGGAAGACTCGCACCCCCTATGTTATACACAGGGAGTTTATGGAGCTGCTAGGGAGGCATCCGATCAACTCAAATTCTTGCAGTTTTGCAAAAGAATAAAATAAGGAATATCCATGTAACCCAACCTACATGCGATGACTCCGGCATTATATCCACTTCAAAGCCAGATTAAGATGAATATATGCTTTAGGAAGTAAATTCATCTAAATGACTGCTGAATCTCTTCCAGAGCTCTGCCTTTAGTTTCTGGAACCCAAAGTGACACAAAGATAACAGTAAAAGCAGCAACCATGGTATAAATTGTGAAGGTAGCTGTTGGAATAAAGGAACTATGTCAGTTAGACCACAACAGACGCGTGCACATGCAGCAAATACACCCACACACAGAGAGCCAGACGTATACCTCCACTGTTCCAACTCAACAGCAAGTTTGCAGTCATTGTAATCACAAATGATGTCAGCCAATTTGCCGTTGTTGCTATGCTGCCAGCAAGGCCTTTGATATTCACAGGAAGTATCTGAAATGTGCAATTTGGATATGCCAAAGAAAAATCAAAATAAAGCTTTCTACTATTAAAGATTCATGAATAGAGAAACGGGAAAACTTCTAATATCATCTCACTCAATCAACCACTTAACTCTTGGACACGTATTTGAATCTTTTTAGTTCTTTCTCATATGAAAGCAGAAAAATTGAAATATTGTAGTGGAATAATCCATAGGCTAATTAGGGAGAATCTAACCAGGCCAAAAATATAAGGATCTCCCTAATACTTCTGAAACTACATGGATGTCCAAGATAGATTGGCTATTAAAAAGGGACACTCTCGGCTTCATTCACAGTTGTCCACCCTCTATATCACTGAATACAAAAGTTCTTCAAATAGACGAATATCATCTAGACTCACCATCCCTTGAACCTAGTACAAAAATGAAGCTTTTGCAATTGCAGAATTATAACCCCTGTCCTGGAATTACATCATTCCAGGTACCTGACTCTGACAAGAAAGGTACATGAAATTTCTGATAACTCAAGGGAGATCTTTGAATCATTGACCTTTAAGAGAGTGCTGCAATGTTCTTTTCCGGTATCTTACCCAACCAAACAAAGCCTTAGTCCCACTCCCAAACCCATACCCTTAATTTATTAGCCAATGATCAACAAACATAAAATCTAAATCAAACTTGCATAGTATCTGACTGCCAACATATACAGAACATTTCTAATCAAGCTAAAGCTAAAACGATGGTCCCAGTATGATCCCCAAGGCTCATTGTCCCCCTCCGTTTCCAGCTTTCTTTACCTCTACATAAAGCAATAATCATGGGTGGAGAAAAATTTTGAGCTCCACACTGAGTAGGAAGTATTCCTTATCAATTTAATGGTGTCATGAAGTTACTTGTCAGAATTTTTAACCAAACTGTTGAACCTACTTTTGTCATTTTTTTGCCTTGAGTAGACCCGACATGACTAGTAGTTATCACCAGCTCAAGTGAAAGTGTAACCAACTGAAAGAGACCAGACATGAAAAGAAAATTTTCTCAACATAATATAATAGAGTTACTGAGGCATACCTCAGACATTATCAGCCAAGGAATAGGTCCAAGTCCCAGAGAGAATGAAATCACAAAAGCCTGGATGGAAAAAAGTTCGTCAGACTTGAGAAATCCTTCAAAACAATATGGTACAAACCATGCATAAAATGTACATCATATACCATACCACAAGGCCAATGAGTGACAGTATAGCAAACATGCTATAGAATTTGGAATCTTCTGATACAATGTCCTGGTATTAATTGAGAACAAGAGGGAAAAGATAGCATCAAGGCACTATTTGAACATGATGGGAATTAACATGCTTGATTCATAAGCTCTGGATTGGAATGTAAAGATTTTACATATATCAGTTAGAAAGATTATCTACCTCCAGATAAAATGCAATTGCAACAACGAGGAGGCTAAGGGTCATTCCAGACGATGACACCTGTGCAATTGATTTCAGATTTTGTTCAATGTGTCTTCATGGTGTGTACACAATAACATATATAACATATATAACAAATTTCGTTCCTACATACAATAAGCAGCAGCCTGCGGCCAGCTCTGTCCGCCAACCAAGTAGTAACCCCAGTAGCCGTAACCTATTGAAAATAACAGTCCATTTTAAAAACTCCAATCATATATTTTTTTGTGATGTTTGGAAATCTACGGGAAGCAGAGTCAATTTGTCTATATTGGGTCATGATTTACCTGAATAACTCCAACTCCAAAAGTTGCAACATTACTCGCCGAGATCCCTGTTTATATTCATGGCAGCTAATTAAGCCATCAAAATGAAATAAAAGAATGCAAACGACATTCAATATTGTAACCATGACTATAATAAGAAAAACCCCCAGAAAAAATTCCCACCATTGATCTACTAAGAATGCATCCGGTTTGGTTAAGTGTGCCAGTGTGAAAAGAACATTGGGTATGTAAACTTGAGACCTTAACACAGGTAATTCTCTTACGTTCTAAATGTCCATGCCACAGAAGGAAGTATGAAGACAATTATAACCACCCTCTAATGAATGAGAAATCGTTCCTCACATAGAAAATGCTTATTGGAGAGTACAACATCAGATCTATCTCAGAAATATATCATACGAAAAGAAATGTCCTATCATGTAAAAGAAAAAACATCCTTCTCATGAAGATAGGAATCAATCAGATTAATTAATCATACAGAAGCAGCTGAAATCCCAAAAGAGATGTTGGTCTAACCGGCTTTTTCAAAGATGTTACTTGAATAGAATAAAACACCATTGATACCACTGAGTTGCTGGAGCACAAGTAATCCGATTCCTATCTGCAGCATATGGTAGAAACCTATCAGAAGAGCATTCTAAAGTTTCAAGGGTATAGAAAACCACATTAAAAAAGTTGAATTAACAATTTCAAATCCAACCAGTCTACCGTTAGAGGAAACCAGTATCTCTTTCTCTTGAGATCTGCAAACCGGACTGTAGCTCTTTTGCCTGCTGATGCTACAGATCTCTGTTGAAATTACACCGGCAATACACAATGAATATGTCAAGAAGAGAGTCAAGAACTTGAATGGTAGAAAAATTAATACCTTGATTTCGTTCACTTCAACTGAAATGTCGGTATCAAAACCTCGTAAAACTTGCAATGAGGTTTCAAAATCTTCTGTCATCCCCATTTTGGCCTAATATCCCCACCCCAAAGGAAAAAGGGAAAGAAGATGTACAGGAGAAAATCAGCGAAGCTAAGATGATATCAAAATCCAATTGCTACAAAATTTTCACATGATTCTTACCAACCATCGGGGAGATTCTGGCACGAAAAACAAGCCAGGTATCAATATTGTACATGGCAAAATTCCTGCAATGATTTGGATATGATCCCTTACATAAATCCATGCATTGATCAAGGTAGTATAACAAAGGTAATTTCTGATAGGTAGTATAACATTGGTAATTAATCTCAGAGATGATAGAGGCTGTAAAATTTGAGCCAGAAACTTTGTCATGTATGAACTTCTGATGATACACTGGTGCTTTAAGAGTTTGATAGTGATTTTCCTATTTAAAAGGTAAGCTCTTTGCACATGATAATAATAAAATTCCCCAGCATTTTTAGTTTCTCAAAAGGTTAGAAAGAATTTCATTGGACAAATAACATTCAATATTTCTATTAACCCGAGGAAAAGCTAAATATAAGGTATCCTAAGGGCTTACCTAAAATTGCAAGCACTCTCCAGTTGACAAACAGTCCAAAAAGATAAGCCAGCATTAGTCCAATTGTCACTGAGAGCTATAAAGAGCGGAATTAATTAACTTATTTATAGAGAAAAGTGCTAACAATTACCGAGTGAAGAAGCAAGAATATACAACCAACCTGATTAACAGACCCAAGGGTTCCCCTCATATTTTGAGGTGCAATCTCAGCTATATATACCGGTACCTAAACTTAAAGCATAAAAAATTAACACCCATTGATGGCTCAAGGCTTTAGAGAAATGAGATACTTTGTGATTCGATTTTACCGTGTAAGATATAATACCGACACCAAATCCTTCCAACAACCTACCCATGTACAAAAACGAGGCATCCTACAAAAGCAAGAAAAAGAAAACAACTAATGGCAATTCGAAAAGCTTGTAAAGAAAGCCATAACAAAGAAAAGCAGCCAATTATCAGGGGTCCCTCACTCTGGCAAATGATATTGCAAGCCATCCAATTATATTAGGAATCGCAGCAATCATAAGTGACTGCAATTCAGCACAAAAAAAGCAGCATCCAGGTATTCATATTTGGAACAATTTCGAATCAGCTAAACAAGTGCTGAAAATAGTTAAAAGAAAGATAAAAGTCCATGAAACCCAGAATACCCCTTTACGCCCAATGTATTCTGCGATCTGACCACTCGCGATTGCCCCAACCATGGCACCAACATTTGATAAAGAACCAAATATAGAGAACTGTTTCCAAAAAACAAATAATGTTACTCATAAGCACAAAATAAATTAAACCATAGATATATAATAGAAAAGTTAGATGCAGAATCACACCTCCGAGACTGAAAGTCCCAGGTCCTCGATTATTTCATCTTGCGTAGGGGAAGAATACCCACACTGTATTGTTACAATATTTAAAAAAAAAAACACCAGATGTGAATGAGCAAATAGTCATGTAAAGGGAAACGATGATTGAGATCAATTAGACAAGGAATAGTGAAGTTACGGTGAAGCCGAATTGGATGGGGCCGAGGGCAACGATGAGGACGCAGAGCATGACGGAAATGGAACCGTCACGAATGATCTGGGACGAGGAGCCCATGATGCTGGACTGCCTCGAACCCATTCTGTACCAGCTCCCTGTTTGGAGGAACGGCTTCTTGAGGTCCTCGGGCTCGGATTCTTCTCTGAAACTCATTGCTTCGTCTTCTACACTTTCGGCAAGTCACCGTCTCCACTTCGATGATTACCAGTGCCCGACAAAAACCTGAACTCTATACCCTCGTTTGAAATGCACTCAAAGAAACGACAAAACAAATCAGTGAGATCACAAACGCCGAGAACCTCGTGTTCTGGAATTATTGTATTTTGTTGGGAACGTGTGTATAGTTGATGATGATGGAACGATGACCGAGTGGGTTACGAGAGGAAGGGCCGTGTGCCAGAAGGTCAAGGCAAAGAGTGTAGACGTGTCTCTCTTGGACATACAGTTACACAGATTGGTAAGTTTGGTGCAAGACTTGTCCACATTTCGCTCTGTTTACTGCCGCAGCCATGGCAACAGGGAGGGATTTTACCATGCCAGCTACACAGGAACTAATTTCTATTGGAAAAATTTAACTCTAACCATTAAAACAATTCATGTCAATATACTTGGCTTGCTCGTTGTTGATGTTAAATTGGCTCGCCTTATAATATTGGAAAGTCTCCAACTTGCACCTTGGACTTTGTGCCTTTAGTACCTGCTTGGAGCGCACTCCACACACGCAGTCCAAAACTAGGCGGATTGGTTCTAACTTCTCTTCTCCTATTCGGCCATTCCAGTAAACGTTCATTGTTTAATTAATAGAAAAATGGTTCAACAGCGTCAAAACTGGCTGCTGTTGATGGGGCTTGCTGTATATATTTTATCTGAATCTTCTGCCTGTGATCTCGCCACACAGTTATGAAACTTCGGGGTAGAGAACTTAGAAACCTGACCGCCGCAGGGAGTCGGACCCAGATTCCCCTTGCTAAAACCCTAACTAGCGATCAGCCTCTCTCTGTCGCAATGGGTAAGCAAAAGCGAAGCAAAATCCTTTCAAGTTCTTCTCAGCTTCGCCAATCTCAAACTTCCCCTGAACCCACCTCCGTTGACATTTTCGAAAACATTTCATCCTCCTCCAAAATCCCATTTCGACCCAGAAAAGTGAGAAAACTATCGTCCAATTCCAGAATACCCCCGCAGCCACCGGTCCTTGATTCTGACTCCTCCAAACCCAGCAAAGCAAACCCTTCTCAACTCCCTATCCTCTTGCCCATAACCGTGAAGTCATTGTCGTTTGAAGGCGAAATTGATGCTGCTCTTAATCATTTGCGCAAAGCCGATCCACTCCTTATGATCCCAATCGATTCGTATCAGCCTCCGGCTTTTGATTCTCCCGGACCTCCATTCTTGACCCTGGCCAAAAGCATTCTATACCAGCAACTCGCGGCCAACGCCGCCAAATCAATCTACAACCGCTTCGTCTTGCTTTGTGGTGGCGAGGTGGAGGTTGTCCCCGAAACCGTCCTCGGTCTCAACCCTAATCAGCTCCGAGAAGTCGGAGTCTCCGGGCGGAAAGCGAGCTACCTCCACGACTTAGCGGACAAGTTCAAGAGTGGGCTTTTATCGGACTCCTCGATTCTCGAAATGGACGACGAGTCCCTGCTAACGAAGCTCACCTTGGTTAAGGGAATAGGGGCTTGGTCAGTGCACATGTTCATGATATTCTCGCTGCAGAGGCCGGATGTTCTACCGGTCGGCGATCTCGGCGTGAGGAAAGGCGTGCAGCTTTTGTATGGGCTAAAGGAATTGCCCCGGCCTCTGGACATGGAGCAGATTTGTGAGAAGTGGAAGCCTTATAGGTCTGTTGGCTCGTGGTATATGTGGAGGTGTATGGAAGCCAAAGGAGCAAAAGCTACGTCTAAGGTGGCAGCAACGTTAACGGTGAATGCTACTTCACCGGAGTAGCAGCAGTAAGTCCAAAAGACTCATTTACTGTGGCCATAGGTTAGGATTTGAAGAGCTCAAGAAAATTAAAGGATCTCATCAGTAGCTCTTGTGCATTGCAATAATTGATTTCATACACTTCATGTCTGTTATGTTCTATTACTGAATGTAAGTTGGTGAAAAAAATAATGTACATGTTTGAAAACAGAACTCTAATTTTTCATAGGTGAGGCTTCGTAGTGCTGTTAGGTTCCAATTGTATCCATTAACTAGGCTTTTTTGTTATTAATTCTAGATGGGTTGGTGTCATGTGAATTACTCATGGATTCACCTCATTGCTATCTCTGATCACATGGCTGAGTGTGGTGAAGTCTGCATTTTTCAGTGTTTGGGTTTTGACGTTTCTGCTGGAATAGAACTCACCGTAGGGCATCATAAACCTGCGTAACTAGGTATTGTTCTGGTACACTAAGCTCTGTGTAGAGTCAGTTCTGGATTACTCGCTCAGTAATGCACATACATCAAACTCTTTGCCCTTCTTCCTCTAAATCGTATTGGATCTAATGCAAATTTTATTTGGTCTGCCAAAACTTTAGTTAGTCATTAACTTATATTCATCTATTACTTTAACCTCCAACCAAATATCACACAACTTTAGTGCTGTATATATTAGGAACTGAATCACTCCTGTAAATGCATGAGCTATGTAAGCATTTGCTGAGTTATTGTGAAGTCAAAGATGTACAGCTGATCAGCTAATTAGCTGGCAGGTAGTCAGCAAGCTGAGTTAAGAGTGAGTTGGACTTTCCTGCCTTTCCTCTCTCAGTTTCTTTGTATATAAACAGAGCATTTATTTTGAAGTCTGTGTGTACCTTCTTTTTCTTTCAATTTGTTACCAGTTAGTAAATTCACATCTTCGATGCAATGCTGTTTCATATTCTTATCTGATTACTGTTTCATTGAAGAACTCATCTTAAGGGAAGTCAATTAGCCAATACACATTCTCGAGTTGTACTTCTTTCATCTGTCAAAATTGCTGTTTCTTCCTTTGTAACTAATTCTAGTTTCACACTTTGGCATTATAGACTTGGTCATCCATCTCATTGTAGATAGCATCTTTCATGAATTTCTACCTGGTATGACAGGATCTAAAACTACTCATCCTTGTACTGAATGTTCTTAAGCAAAAGAGATTTGTCTTTTTTTTTCTTTTTCTTTTTTTTCCTAATAATAATGTTTCTCAATCTCTCCCTTTAGTGGAAGTGGGATTCAGTGTTAGATTGCTCATGTACTTTATATGTTGAATTAGGCTTTATAGATAAAGAGAAATGATTGTTGGCCCTTTAGAAAGTATTAAATTTGGTCAGAAATTGTTGGTGGCTCAAAGTTCAAACTTCAGGGAATCTGGGACAGTGTGCATCAATGTGGTCGTAGCCACCCACATTAACATAAACTTGTTTCGGCCCAGTATATCGCCTAAATCGGCCCAAGATACCCAACTTGCTTTCTTCTCTCTCTATTTCTTCCATTTTTTTTTCCCTGAGCAATTATTCACACGCACAACTCGTATATTATATGCCGTTAAACATCAAGTATATAGGTGGAGATGAAATAAAAAAGAAACAGAGAGAGAGAGAGAGAGAGAGAGAGAGAGGATAACAAAATGTATAGATGGTTGGATGGTAGTTGGTGGTGTAAGGAGAAAGTGAACATTGGACCTGGCCCATCTCTCGATCATAAGAATAGGCAGGCACAATGGAAGTTCTCTTTCGACATGAGGTTTACACAGAGATCGTTTCCGACGCTTATTGGTGAGAGACGGAGTAAACGATTAGCAGTTTAGGAGTTGTATGGATGGCACTGGCACTGGCACTGGCACTGTTGCACATGCGAGTTTAAAGGCATCAATAGATTGTATTGCTTATAAGAACAGCAAACAAACAAGTTTAGATGATTGAGAAAAAATGAGAAGGTAAGATTTTGGGTTTAGATGAGTGGAAATGACAAAGACATAATATCTCAAAATATGTATGAATAATAATGAAATAGCTCGTGAATAACAGTAAAATAATTTGAAAATATCCGAGAATACCTAATAACAATTGTATTCCCACGATCAATTTGTACAACTTTTTAACAATTTTATTTTAGATGTAAGCATTTATACAAAATAGAGCTATAAAATCACAATTATTTTATTAAAAATGAACTTAATGTCTTGAAAAGACATTTGGTATAATTATTTTTAGTAGGGGAGAGAGGAGAGGGACAAAAGTTTAAAGCCCAGTGGGCAACGACGTACATATTTGACATATTTATGAACTTTTCACTCAACATTTGTCCTTCCACTTGATTTGATTAGAGAGGAAAAGGGGGATGATTTTCTCATAATCTTACCTAAAATATTCAAGAGAGAATTAGCACACGCACAACACACTTAGCCATGCACACAGAAAACGTGCTATGAATATGATTTAGTTCCCACGTAATTAAGGACTATAAACTATGACATGACATGTCATGACAAACTACTCGACAAAGTACTGTTTTTCCATAGCCTAATAAAGATCTCATTACGTAAAGAATCTGATTTAATTAATGATATAAACGTGATGCTACCTTGCAATCCATACAATAATATCGGAGTAATGCTTTATTCGAGTATGTAAGTATCGTGTAATCATTTTGAAAAAGAATGAGATTTATTATTAAAAAATTATAATTTTTTCAAATGAATCTTATATTTATTTATTTTTTTAAAAATAATTATACAACGCTTGTGCACTTACAATTGTAAAAATGGAGGAGAAATAGAGCATAAAAGTGATGAAAGTCATGAAGAAATGCCATTGTAAAGAGTTCGAATGCCACACAATTAGGAAGAGACGACCCAAAAAACTGGAAAGTGATGCTGGAAGTCTAAATTCACAATTGGGTGGCCTTTTCGCGTCCTGATCTCTAGATTCGTAGTTGAGTTGCATCCAGCATCCATGTATAGTGCAGACTCCACCAATTCCATGAAACGCACACGCGTGCACTTTCTGATTTGACCGACAACCCTCGATCAGCCCTTTATCAAGTTTTAGATATCCTTTGTCTTTATTCTGGTGGAAAAAGAAAAAATCTATGGGAAAAAAAAGAAACCCCATGGAATCCTTACATATGTTATTCCCTACCATTGTTCTAGGTTGTCTTTGTAGGGTAGGGAGGAGCGAACCCCCACTACAAGAAAAAAGTAGTTTTTGCAACTACTTTTATTTTCGGTGACAAAAACATATTTACTGTTTGGATGGAAACCTACCATCGGCCAAAAAAATCTTCGTGAAAAAAGACATTTTGCGGCGATAAGAAATCACCGAAAATAAAATCGCTACAAAAACAACCCATTACCAAAAAGCCCAAACCCTAACCCGAATGCTTCTAACCCTCCGCCCACCTTTTTCTTCCCTCTATGTTCCTCTTTCTCTCTCGTTATCTCCTCTTTGCCCTAACCTTCCCCATTTCCAAAAAATCCAAGCCCTAACCTGATTCCATTCATCACTGAATAAGTTTTTTTTTTTTGTTCGAGGGGTGTGAAGGGGGAAGCCTCCTTGTTTTCCTATATATTTTGTGATTTTGATCATATAAGCTTGTCTTATTTTTTATCTTGTGATTAAATGCAGGGTTCATCAGCTGTTGGGAAGATTAGGAGAAGATCTAGGGTTGCAACCTCTAGCAAACCTTGCTCATCTACTACCAAACGAGGCTCTGAGAAGAAAAAGGTATGCCATTTATCTCGTATTACAGTTTATCTATGCGAGAAAACTTGAAATCCATTTGTATATTCAAATTTTATGTTTTTTTATTGATGAAAATGTTTCATTTTCCTAAGCTCTTGTACTGGAATTTATCCAGATCAGATTTGAAAAAAATTATGGAAAGCTTCCTAGGAATTGAGTTGTTAAGAAATAGGTGTGAATATGGTAGAAAGGAAAGATAATTTTTAGTCATTGCATCTCATTAGAAGAAAATGCTCACTCTATAACTAATCGCTGCTCCAAGAACGTTGCTCCAAGAATGAATCAATCACTCCAAGAACGTTGCTTTCTTCTTGAAAGTTCTTCTTGAGACTTCGTTTTTATTTTTTACCTAAGGTTGTATGGTAGCTACTGAGAACGTAGGTCGACGTCTGTTCATGGATCTCGTATCAGTGGTTCCTCAACCTATTCCAGAATTGTCGGTGACGCACCGTGTGCCGAAATCCAAGGATGGTGAAATTTTCTTTCAGTTCTCTAAGGAGGAAATTCATCGCTCGGCAGAACCTTTTAGATTTTCCATTGTCTTGAAATTTCTTCGGAATCGTCCTTCCTTGAATGCCATTCGAACATTTATTCAAAAGCGCTGGAATCTTGATGGTATTCCAATTGTTTCTAACATGATGCATCCTCAGAACGTGTTTATAAGAATGACTTCGGAAGAAGACTGCATGAAGGCCCTTTCACGTAGTTAATGATATTGACGGGATTCCATATCGTCCATTCCACTGGAGTCCAGATTTTAAGGAAGAAGAAGAGCCATCTATTGTACCGTTTTGGATCGTCTTGTCAGGTTTGCCTCCTAACTATTATCATGAGTCTTTTCTTAAAATTCTTACTGCTCCAATAGGTAGATTTATTAGACGTGATAATCCTACTCTTTGTGCCATTCGTACCGACGGTGCCCGTATCTGTGTGGAGATGAATGCTGCAAAGGAGCCATTACCTCATTTTTGGATTGGGACTCCTGGACTGAGGTCTAGCCGCAAACAAGAGATAATTTATGAAACTCTGCCGACGTTCTGTTCCAAGTGCAAAATATAGGGGCATAATGCAAGAACATGTCGTGCTAGGAAAAAGAATACAGGAAGAAAGGTATGGGTTCGGCAACAAGGACCTATTGTGGAAGAACATGTTGTGGAAGAATCGAAGGAAACTATAAATCTTCCAATTGTTGCGGAAAAAGAAGTGGAAGCAAATAAGGATTCTGAGACAAATTTGAAAATAGGTGATTCCTCCACACCTTGGATTGAGGAGTTGGAAACAGAAAAAAATCATGGTGAGTCTCCTATTATTGAGGTTCCTGCGGAGGAAATAAACAATAAGGAGGTGGAGAGAACTGACGTAAGACTGGAAGGTTCTTCTCAGTCGAAGGAGTTGGACACGAATTTGAGGGAGGTGGAAGTAGTTCCTTGTACTGAGGAGAGGGAGGTTGATAAATTGCAGGAGGAAGAGGTTTTCTTGGAAGAGGGGTCAATGTCTGATCTGGAACCAGAGTTACATGCAGAAGTCTTTTTGCAGGATAAGGAATATCACACAGAAACAGAGGAGAAGTAGGGAAGAGAAAATACCATAAGAGGCAATTTGAGAAAATTAGGATTTCCAAGATGGTGATCACTTGTGCCAAAAAGTTATCTCAGTGACAGGGTCAATATTAGTCTAGAATATAAGGGGAATAGGTACTTCTAAGGGACAGTTAAAGAGTCTGCTGAATAAATACAAACAGAAGGTGATAGTGCTACTGGAACCGTTTCAGCGTGTTGATAAAATTCAGATGTATATGAGGCTGTTTCATTTTGATAAGGTAATTACTAATGAGGAGTTTGGTGGGAAAATCTTGGTATTTTGGAAAACTGAAATGGACATGC
Organism: Juglans regia; assembly: GCF_001411555.2. Taxonomy (NCBI): domain Eukaryota; kingdom Viridiplantae; phylum Streptophyta; class Magnoliopsida; order Fagales; family Juglandaceae; genus Juglans; species Juglans regia. Next base: position 4,576,000 of record NC_049907.1, read on the forward strand.
AGTTGGTCTGAATGGGAACACAGTATTTGTCCGAATGGGAACACAGTATTTGTCTTTATGTATAGACCCGTGTCTTCACATTTTTTGGAAAATTTTATCTATGCTAGGTGTAATAGATGTGAAAGGCAGCTGCTTTGGGAGAAGCTGAGTTCGGCTAGAATGGGTGTGGAGCCTTGTTTGTTTGCTGGATATTTTAATATAATTCGCTCGGATGTGGAAATGTGTGGTGGTAGTCCAAGGACAAGAGCTGCAATGGATGAATTTAATAGATGGATTCACCAGGGCGGGTTGATTGAAATGAATTCTCAGGGGAGAAAGTTTTCCTGGTGCAATGGTCAGCATGGACTAGCTAGAGCTTAGGCTAAGTTGGATAGAGTGCTTCTTGATGCAAAGTTGTTGATAGCATTTCCGAATACCCGTTGTTCGTATTTATCAAGGTCAATGTCGGATCATAGTCCCATGTTTATAGAATTCATGAAAGATCCTTTTACTTATGGTTCCTCTCCATTTAGGTTTCAGCAAATGTGGATTGAGTACCCTGATTTTATGAGCTTTGTACAGATGGTGTGGTCTGAACCAATGGTAGGTACGGGTCTCGTGAAATTAGCTAGTAAACTTAAAAAGCTTAAGGTGGCTTTACGTGAATGGAACAAGAGGGTGTTTGGACAGACCAATACTCAGATTGCTATTCTTGAAGAGAAGGTTGAGGGGGTTGAGCACTTGCTGCACAGTAATTGGGATAATGAGGTTGAAAGGGAGCTTGTGAGGTACTCTACTGAGTTGTCTACTTGGAGGCGAAGGGAAGATATAAGATTGGCTCAGATGGCTAAAATTAAGTGGAGAATGGAAAGTGATCGGAACTCAAAATTCTTTCATGTTTGGTTATCCAATAAAATGCATAGGAAAATTCATAAGTTGAGAACTACGGATGGGTTAGAGTTCAATTCACTAGAAGAAATTCATCTTGGTGCCGTTGAATATTTAGTTCCTACAAAGATCAAATCAGCAAAGAGAGTTGTCGGATTTAACAAACTTAATTTCACCGGTTATTGAAGAAGAGGATTATGTCCGGCTTAGTTGTATCCCCTCGTTGGATGAAGTTAAAGAGGCTCACTCGTCTATTCTTATAAATAGTTCTCCAGGGTCGGATGGTTTTGGTGCGGGATTTTTTATGAGCTGCTGGGAGGTGGTAAAAATGGATGTTTTGGAAGCTATTTCGGAATTTTTTCTATCTAAAAGCCTTCCGAAATTTTATTCGGCTTCCTTCATTGTGCTTATTCTGAAGGTAGACGTGCCTTCGGGGTTTGATAAATTTAGGCCGATAAGCCTTTGCTCAGCCTTCTATAAAATTTTCTCGAAAATTATTGTGAATCATCTGACAGGTTTTCTTTCCAAATTTGTATCTTTTGAGCAATGAGCTTTTATACCTAGGAGGAGTATATTTGAAAATATTAGTCTTATTCAGGAAATTGTTCATTCATTGAAGAGAACGTCACATGGTGGTAATATTATGATTAAAGTTGACATGGCAAAAGCATATGATCGGGTGGAATGGAATTTTTTGCTCCCCTATCGCCTTATCTTTTTATTATTCTTTAGGAGGTACTATCTAGACTTTTAAAAAATAGCTTTATGACAAAAAAGATTGGAAAATTTTTCCAAGCTAGAGGCACTCCTCATATTTCACTTCTTATGTACGCTGATGACATTGTGATTTCTCTTAATGGAGGAAAGAAGTCGGTGAGGGAACTGTTATGGGTGTTTGATAAGTATGAAGATTGGTCAGGACAGAAAATTAATAAAGAAAAGACGGCAATATTTTATTCTCCAAAAATTTCGTTAGTTCGAAAGAGAGCTCTAAAAAGGCTAACAGGGTTCTCAGAAGACTCGTTTCCTTTTAAATATCTAGGGGTTCCGATTGTCTTGGGGTGTCTTAAGCATGAGCATCTGGAAGAGATGGTTAACAAAGTCTGGAACAAAATCAATGGTTTGAAAATGAAAATCCTTTCTTCGGGAGGACGGTTGATTCTTCTTCGGCATGTGCTTTCTAGTATGGCTTTACATATATTTGCGGTGTTGTAGTTCCCTCAATCAATTATTAAAGAGTTAAATCGCATGATGAGCACATTTTTTTGGGGTGAGGTGAACGGTAAAGCAAAGAAAAAGTTGGTGGCATGGGATAGTATTTGTAAGCTAATAGAGGAGGGTGGAATGAGTTTGCGTAATTTGGAGGATATGCAAAAAGCATTGCATATGCAGTTTGCATAGAACTTAATTCAAGGAGAGTCTCTGTGGGCTAGGTTCTTTAAAGGAAAATATGTGGGCTCTGCTCCTTGGTGTCTCATTGATAGGAAAAAAGGAATGAGGTTTTGAAAAATGATTGTTAAAAGTATTCATTGTGTCCTTAATAATGCAAAATGGAGAGTTAGAGATGGGAACATTTTATTTTGGTATGATAAATGGAGAGATGGGGGTCCGTTAATTGATGAGTTCCAGATAGTGGGTAATCTGGTGCTTAAAGTTAAAGAATGCAAGTTGTCCAATAGTTGGGATGCGGAACTGTTGAGTATGATAGTGGGACAGGATAATTTGGAGGAAATTATTGAGGCTTTGGCCGTATGTAAGGAAGGGTCTGATGTATTGATTTGGATGAAGCATGAAAGTGGGAATTTTTCTACTAAATCTGCTTGGGATTGCATTCGAATACAAGGTTCTAGTATGGAGTGGCATCCTTGGATGTGGCATAAGTTGCTCCCACTTAAGATTTCGGTGTTGATGTGGAAAGCATGGAACATGGCTTTAAGCGTAGACGATCGTCTTCGACGCATTGGAATACCGATAGTTTCTAGTTGTGATTGTTGTGACGAAGGTAAGTATGAAGACCAAAATCACGTACTTTTCGAAGGTGAGTTTGCAAAGGAATTATGGCATTATTATGGAGCTACCTTTGGTCTTCCTCTTGGTCTTACTTGGAGGGAGACGGTAATAATTTGGTTTCGACGTGAGTCCTCAATATCTCAAGTGGGGCTCATAGTGGGGCTTCTACCTTTCATTATTACTTGGCACATTTGGCATAGAAGATGTACTGCACGCATGGAGGGTAGTATTCAGTCTATTAGTTCGGTCTGGCATTCTATTAGAAGTTGGATGCGTTTAGTAAGTCGAAATATGAAAAAGATTAGTAAATGTTCTAGACATGACTTGTAGATTTTACAGATATTGAATATTCCAGCTTTGGTTCCTAATAGGAAGTTTTTAAAGTTAGTTGCTTGGCAAAAGCCAGCTCAAGGATAGTTTAAGTTGAATACAGACAGTAGTAGTCTTGGTAACCTAGGTTCTTCAGGAGTGGGTGGTATTATTAGAAATGATCGAGGCCATATAGTTTACGCCTTCAATTCTTATATTGGTTATGGTCCAAATAATAGAGCTGAATTGTTAGCTGTTCTGCAAGGTCTCAAAGCCTGTAAGGATCTGGGGATTAATTTTATGGAAATTTAATTAGATTCTCAAGTAGTTATCTCATGGTGGAATAGGCAAAGGTGTGGGGTGTGGTACCTGGAAGATTTTTGGGAAGAGATTCTAGCACTTATGGATTCTATGGTGTGCATAGTTAGACATATTTATAGGGAGGGAAATAAAATTGCTGATTGGTTGGCACGGAGTGGTGCAACTGGATTGAACTTTGAATGGAGATTTCTCAGGGATGTGCCTAGGTTGCTTCGAGGATTAATCCGTTTGGATATACTAGGTTTGCCATCTTTGCGTTTCTGTTAGCGTCAGTAATGGTTTTATGGTTTTATGTGGCTTTTTGGTTGGATTGGTAAGTTTTTATGATTTTATGTTTTTGAGTTAACGTTATTTGTGATTCTTTTACAGGAATGGTTTTCTTGCTTAGTATTTTACTATGTCTTGTCTTGATGTAGTTTTCTTTTGGTTAGAGGCTTTCAGTAATTTTGACACCTTGTTTAGGAACTTTCTTGCTTATCTTGTAACCCCAGGTGCCGGTCTGTAACCACGATTTTTCTCAGCCACAAGTGGGGGTTTATTAATAAAATTTGGGACAGAGTCACTCATGGACAGGTGAACCTTGGCTCTTCTATGAAAAAAAGAAAAAAAAATGTTCTAGTTGGCTCATTACCTCTTTTATTAAGTGCTAATTTGTATTGTTATTTAATGATAAAATTTGCTTCTTTTCTCTATGTACTTTTGAGTGGCTTACACCTTTGTTAGTTCAATTGCAACTATATTACATACTCGGTACATAACCCATATGCAGAGCAAATAGCATATACACTTGATAGTGTTTTTACTCATATCTATGTGGAGGGGCCTTAGATTCAAGCCACTTATGCAGTGGTGACAGAGAATCCACTTTCTTCTTTAATCTTGATTATCATTATTGTACTAACTGACATTATTTTTATAAATAAAGAGTTGGGAGGGTCCTACTGCAATGTTAGAAATATGCATTCTGGTTTGGGCTCTCACTTTTTTCATGTGCTTTCTCATCGTGGTGGAGAATATATATTCTTCATTGTCCCTTAACAACTAGAAATATGAAGACATTGTTATAAGATAGTTTTGTATTTCAACTGGAGGTTGGTGGTCTATGAAGGTAATGGGGTCATAGTGTTGTAGAGTGTGGACATTTATAACAGGGGAATGGGAGTCTTAAAACATGTTGCACCAAATAAAATTCTTCTCCAGACTATATCTACATTTTGAGATGATTCCAAATTAGTTGTTAAACTACTAATTCATTTTATAAGCTGTCAATTGTTAACTTTTTATTTGATAATCCACTTTCTGCAATTATTCACTTCACCAATGCTTGTTATAGAAATGATAACTTGAGTTTTCCTTAAGCTATTCTCGATTTTTACAGGAAGTTGTACATATTTTATGGTATGTAGGTTGTATTAATTGCATGGCAATTCTTCTCCCATTGCTCATGTCACCTATTGATTGAAGAAAAAATTAAAATCATGGTGGATCTCTTGGGTTCTTTCTATTATTTTTGGCTTTACATCAATTAAATAATATCATACCTATCTTAGCTTCTTGTGTAGGTGCATGGGGGGAGAACAAGCTAGTGTAGGTGTGTGGTCGTGCAGTAATTATATTACAAAAAAAGTTAATAAGGTAGCGTGGTTGTATAGTTGATTCATTATTGTTTATTTTGTAATGAAAACTTTCATCATCTTGTTCTTACATGCTATTGGGTTTGACTATTTTTTTTATTGTGCTTGTATTTCTTGGCTCAATTGGTGAGTGTAGTTAGAAATAGTGAAAGATAATGATTTTCCTTGCATTCTATATAAAAATTGTATTACTAATAACATTTTATTATTTCATGGTGAAGTTTTAGGTGGTTAAAAATTAGGGTTTATGGGTTCTATTACAAGAAGAGGATAGCTTGGTTAGCGTCCAAACTTGTCTCATACTTCTCTATATTTTAAATATGGTTCCCAATGACTTGGAGATACCTCGGTTAGTGTGGTTAGAATGATGTTGAATTTCTTTTTGTAGTTGTTCCTATCTTAAAAGAAATCTTGCTCTTGCATCATAATTATGAACTTTAGTTTTTCTTGGTGAATTGAATGATATATATATATTTATATATATCTTGGTGGTAGTAGAAGCTCAATATTTTGAAGATGCCATCAGTGATGTTAGTATAACCTTTCTTCACTTGTTCTTCTTGATGGTGAAGAAGGTTAAGTAAGGTATACATTTTATACACACCCAAATATATTGGAATGTGATGTTTTGCCTCCTGTAACTTTTGATGAACATTAGTGAGATAGATGTTTTGCCTCATGTGCTTTAAATATCATTATTGATTAAGCCTATATGATATTACCTTTGTGACATTAGAATCATGTATGCCATGTAAATTAAGCCTATGTGATATTGAAGAATCATAATTTTCAATTTTGCATTTTTTTTAAGTTAAGGTTACTCACTAATCAATGTTTTTTCTACTTTTATATTGACTTATATATTTTATTTTACTAGGAGTTCTTTTAAGATCAGTTTATCCATAGATCAATGTCCCTCCTCACACCGTCTGTCTTCTCGCCTCATTTGCATGCCAATGAGTCTCTCTCTCTCTCTCTTAGTCTCCATTTGTCTTTCCAAGCTTAATTTGGACATAAATTATTGGAGAAAAGTGTTCAAGTTTCAGGGCTGGAGTCATATTTTTTTTCTTACTTGTTTGTAAATCCACGTTCTTTTATTGGCTATGATAGTTGGCTATGATAATTGTGTTGATAAAACCCTCTAGTAAACATATCACTTTTAATTTTTTGCAGTTTGTAATTATTTTGCATCATTGGTATACCTTATTACTTATCAAAAAATTCTTATGAATATAATTTTTTATTACTTATAAAAAAATATTAAAGTGAAGGATTTAACATTGTGCTTATAAAAATAATAATTTATGCTTAATTCTTATGAATCCATTCTAGTTTTATTTATCATGTTTAGTGCATTTTTTTTAATCTTGTTAGGGACCTTTTTCGGCAAGTTTTTCTCGCCGAAAATAATTTTTTGCAACCTAGTCTTTACCAGGTGATAAACTTTCACCGCATATAATTATTTCTCGTGGGTACAAACCGCTGCAAATAAGTATTTCCGTTGACGATTAACCATGGTTAGCACTCTTGTGGAAGAAACGTTGGGACTTTCCAGCGAAATAAATTGCCGCAAAATTAGATTATTTACGGCTCTTTTTTTTTTTTTTTTTTCTCGTGGCAATTTCTCAATTAAGACTGATCTTTCACCAACTTGGGGGCAATGAAAAATCGTTGGGAGAAGTCAATTGTAGCGATTTTTAGCCATTTTCCAGTGATTAAATATTGTGGCAAAAACCCCTTTTTTTCTTGTAGTGTCCCCACCCTTCATGTTTTCTCTTTATACAATACAAAATGACTAATCTATCACCTTCTAAACATATTCAAATAGGATGCGCTGCATTACTATATATTCAGGGACGTTGATCTTCAAATATATATAGTTCTCACATCATTTCTAATGGCGGGTGAATCTCATGTGTCAATTTAGCGTCGACATTGCATATCTTCAAGCCTCCAAATGTCACACACATTGCTCTATTAGCTTCGTTTATCTTAGATCTTCAAGATCTGAGCGCCCATATATAACCTTATGTGCGAGCTTTAGATGTTGGTATCATCTTTCATACTTATTGGACATGATAAAGACTTTGATCAGTTTGTCAATCTAAATCTTTTCTTTCTACGACTCTTTTTTAGAACCGAAGTCAATTTACTCTTTTAGTCACTTTTATCCAAGAAAGTGAGATTCTCACGTGATCATCTTAAAATAATCTACAATAATGTAACCACTCTTGATATTGTTGTACCAGCCAACTGCTATAGGAAAATTAAGTTGGTCTATAAACTTCTAAACCACTAAATCAATCATCTTAGTAACGACCATTTTCTTGACATTTTAGTGAAGAAAGTGAGATTAGATATTTAATGAAAGTCCTCAGTCACCGTGAGAGTACTGAGAGTCCTCTTATTAGTATTTATAGAGTGGGATACAATATTACAAGGTGTATATTGTCTTTGGAGAAAATAATCTATACAAGGAAATTCCTATAGCTAAGATATACACACCAGGTCATAAAAGAAAGTGCTAGTCATTGCATGTGATGGAGTTTCCATTTGGATGCTTGAGTTGATATTCTGTGATACCCCATATGATATGGATAAGGGTAGGTGGTGTATAGGATCCCACATTGCTTGGCAATGAGAAGTTCTTGCTCTTTATAAGGTTTTAATGGGGCTCTAATTGTATCATTGACTAGTCTTTTTAGAGTATAGGCTATGTGGTTTGGGCCTTTCATTGGGACGTTACAAATGGTATCAGAGCTAGGTTTCCCAACCAGAAATGTGGGACTTGAGCCGTGCCACCTACAATGGACAGGCCCGACGAGGACGTCGGGAATTTAAGAGGGGTAGATTGTGATACCCCATATGATATGGATAAGGGTAGGTGGTGTATGAGATCCCACATTGTTTGGGAAGGAGAAGTTCTTGCTCTTTATAAGGTTCTAATAGGGCTCTAATTGTATCATTGACTAGTCCTTTTAGAGTATAGGCCATGTGGTTTGGGCCTTTCATTGGGGCGTTACATATTCTATCGGTGATTTTGTTGTTGTCGTTAGGTGTATAGCAAGGGAGGCTTCATTTGGTAAGTGTTCTGATTTTTTGAATTTATCCGTTGGTGTTTGAATATAGTTAATATGTCCCTGCAAACTAGGCCAAGGTATGAGGTCAAGTTTACTGTAGAGATAAAAAAGTGCAAGGCGACAAACTGGTTTGGTAAGAAGATCAACAAGTTGCAAAGACGTTGGGACATGGCGGGTATGAAGTAGGACAAGACCTACATGTTCACGTACATAGTGTTAATCAATCTCGATATGTTTGCTGCAAGCATGAAAAACAGGGTTAACTGTCATGTAAAGGGCACTGAGATTATCGCAAAGTGATAACGGGGAGTTTGGTAGCTTGACACAGTCACAAAGAAAAGAGACCCAAGTGAGCTCAGCAATAGTTTGAGCCAAGGCTCTGCGCTCAGCTTTAGAGCTCGAGCAGGAGACAAAATGTTGCTTTTTTGTGGACCAGGAAATGTAGCTGCTACCGAGAAATAAACATCCAGCCCAATTTGTATCTAAAAAGACATAAAGATCAAGAATTGAATTGAAACTAAAATGAAGACCAAAATCAACAGTACCTTTAATATATCTAAGAATACATTTGACCATTTTAAAATGAGTGTATGTAGGAGAGTGCATAAATTGGAAAACAAAGTTGACACTATAGGATAAGTCAGGTTAGATGAGAGTAAGGTAGTGAAGAGCACCAACTAGACTGCGATAATGAGAGGTGTCTTAGAGGTAAGGTCTTTAGGCCTTGTTTGCATTCAAAACCCACCTCAACTTATCTTATCTCATCATTACAACTTTTTGAAATTTCCACACAAAATATAATAAACAATTCAAGTTTTTCAAATTTCAAAACAACTTTCCCAAATTTTCACACAAAATATAATAAATAATTCAACTTTTATTCTACTATTCACAAACTATTTCAACCCATTTTAACTCATCTCTGAATCCAAACCACTCAGTCTTGGTCATCATGGGAGTGCCCATGGGCTTATAGTCAGTCATTTGAGCACATTTTACAATGTTGAGAGCATATGTGGTTTGAGACAAGGTAAGGCCATCAGGGGTTAGGGTGATTTGAATTCCTAGAAAATATTGGAGGGGGCCAAGCTCTTTTATGGAAAATTAACTTTGAAGAGTCAAAATAAACTCAAGAAGAAAATCAGTAGAGGAACCAGTGAGTAAAATATCATCAACGCACAATAGTAACATAAGATAACCACAAGATGAATGATAGATAAATAGGAATCAACATTACTACAAATAAAGGCATAAGTAAGAAGAAATCTGCTGAACTTATCAAACCACGCACTTGGCACTTATTTTAAACCATAGAGAGCTTTATTTAACTTACAAACATGAGAAGAGTCAGTAGGGTGGATAAAACTTAGAGGTTGTTCCATGTAGACAGATTTGTGGAGATCACCAGAGAGGAAATCATTTTTTACGTTCAACTAGTGAATATCCAATCGGTTGATCAAGACAAGAGTGATAACAATCAAGATGCTTCTCAGTTTGATAACCAGGAAAAAGTTTTCATTACAGTTAATACCATCCTTTTGGTGAAAGCCTTTAACAACTAAATGAGCCTTCAAATGATCAAGGCTGCCATCTGCGTATACCCAAAATTTCCCTTTCTCTATTTCTATGCCTCTAGTTTTTATTAGCGTCTAGGTCTTCATCTCTAGGCGCACTCCATGTACGAGGTTAAAAAGATCTTCAGCAGGTTCGATAAGAATGACGACAGGAAGATATTGTACTATTAGCTCAAAGATTATCAATGTCTGAGGTCGACAAGGATGGTGACGGCTTCATTAACCTTGACGAGGTTGTGGAGTTCCACATCGATGGATCATAATCAGGCTACACATAGGATTACGGTACAAAACACCTATTTCGACTAAAGTACTAAAATCTGGTCGGAATGGACCAATACAAATCAAAATGGTAGGAATTTTATTCAAAACGGAACATGCAACTAACCTGTGCCGGTTACTATTCCAACAAGGCAAATACCGGTCATTCCAGTCAGAATGGAGTTTAAATGAAAATATTGATGGAGATAGGAAAAGTGGTGAATAATACCTTTTTGTTGTAAATGGGAAGTAAACTTAGTGTTGTCAAATTCACTACCCCATCAGTTTGGAAAGTTTTTATTTTTTTATTGAATTGACATTCAACATATATTTCAAAAAGTAAAAAGGCAGAGAAAAAATCAGATATTTTTTGGAGCAGAATAAACCACATGTATTTAGAAAAAACATCAACTAAACATGCATAATAATGAAATTTTCCAATAAAAATAACAAGGAAAAGACCCTATAAGTCACAATAAACCTTATAAAAGACAACATGAGTTAAACTAAAAGAGGGTAAAAAATAAAAGAGGGTAAAAAATGAAGTTTGCTAATTTTGCTTAACTGACAACTTTCACAAATAGAATGTGTTTTATTAGAATCAGGAACCTGAATAAGTCCTTTGGATTTAAGGGCTGGGAGAGAAGAGGCTTGAGGATGTTCCAAACAGCAAACGCTAGTGCAACACTTCTTCAGAGAAAACAAGTGGAGAAGTGAGCTTCATAAGGAGGGGATAAGGTGTAAAGATTATCTTTTCGTTGTCTGGTCATCAGGACGCGATTAGTCTCCCGTTTCTTAACAACAAAACCAATACCATAAAACTCACAGTTATAGAAATATTCATTAATAAGTTGCCCAATAGACAATTTTTTTTTTTTTTTGCCAGGGCAGGTACTAAAAGAACATCGCGTAATTTAACTCTAGTGGTGCCATTATCAATATATGTGTCACAACATGTGTAAGAGCATGAGAACTACCATCGCCTATAATGACAACATCATGTCCAAAATATTGACAAAGAGTTTCCAACATACCTGGATTACCTGTCATATGGGCAGATGCTCTAGTGTCTACAGTCCATTTAGTATCATGAGACAAATTCTCAAGTATCAGAGCAACTCGTGCTTGAGGATTATCATCAAGTTGATACGCATGATTAAATTTATTCCAACACTTAAGTGCCATGTGACCTTTCTTGCCACAAATCTGACAAGTATCAGCATGTGATGGATCACGGGTCTTAGTTGTGGAATTAGGCCGATCATTAGGCTCACGGGTATTAAAGGGCCTTGGGTGTTTGGTCGTGGCCAAGTGGCTAGTAGGGTGAAATCCACGCCCTCTTGAGAAAAAGGACCGTGGCTGGGACTGGTTGTTGCCACAATAGTCCTTGGACGCTGGAGCTGAATGTCTGTGTCCATACAAAGCAAAAGATGAGTTAGAAGAGGAATATGAAGGGAGGTTCGAATTTCAAACCCTTGGAGGATAGGGATGAGCTCGGCGTAGGACAACATGGGTGGCTTGAGCATCGACAGGGTGAAGGGCTCGTATTTGATGCTGAGGTTGTTCATCAATGAAAACACCTTCATCTTGTCCTACATAGGGCGTCCAATGGAAGCCAAGCTATCACACAGCCCCTTGAACATTTGTAAGTGATTGGCTAGTGGTGTGGTGAGTTCCTTTCTCAAGTACAGGGTGAGATTAAACTCTCACTCTTGAGAGTCGTGGGCTTATGCTACCTTCAATGCAACACAGACTTGGTGGGTTAAATTTAATCTTACAACAAGTCCATGGGCTTCTTCCAAAAGAGTCCCAATGATCCATCCTCGTAGCAATTTATCCGATTTATGCCACTGGAGGAAGGTTGTGGAGGGTTCCAATTTACCAAAACTAAAGGCACCATTGATGGTGGTTTCAAATTCTAGAGGTGCCAAGGATTCAATCAAGAGGTGTTTCACAAGATCTTGGCTCTCAGCCAAGGCCAATATTTGCTCAAGCCAGAGTGGGTAATTGTCATTATTGAGGTACAAGGTAACGAAAGTACAAACGTTTAGGGCTATGATGGCCATGGGAGGAAGACTCTCTTATCTCACACGGGCTTTGGTACCATGAGAAAGTGGGACTAAAAATGTTTGATAAAAGTTCTCAATGATCGTGAGAGTACTTAGAGTCATTATTAGTATTTATAGATTGTGGTATAATATTACAAGGTGTACATTGTCGTTGGCGAACATATTCTATACAAGGAAATTCCTATAGCTGAGCTATACACATTGGATCATAAAGAAAAGTGCTAGCCATTGCATGTAATGGAATTTCCATTTGGATGCTTGAGTTGATCTTCTACTGGTGATTTTGTTGTAGTTGTTGGGTGTAGAATAGGGGAGGCTTTGAGTTTGTGCTTTGATTTTGTGAATTTATCCGTTGGTATTTGAACACTATTAATATTTTGGAAGTATTCATTTATTTTTGTTTATCATTTTTTTTCCTTCTTTTTTTTTACCAAGGTTTCCATAGTGATGGTATGAGATTTTGGTTGAGACCATCCACCCTACAAGAAAAAAAAGTATTTGTGATCATTTTTTTTTTTAAAAGAAAATTACTATTTGTGATAAAAATAAATTTATTTTAATTGATAATTATTTCGCTAGAAATAAATAGTCGTAGATAAACAGTTTTCTTATAATGTATATTTTCATTATACACACATACGAATAAAAGTAAAACTTCCAAACTCCTCCAAGAATCTCGTACCATCTTCCAATCGTTCCCCACAAATGAGTCAACATGTTCTATGTTATAACATATCACTAGCTACAAGCTGCTAGAACGAGTCTAGATCATGTCATTCCATTTTCGACTCAAACACCATGGGATATGAGGCGTCCTGGAAATTCGAATCCCAAAGACACTTTGGTTTACAAATATTCTGTTTAGATAGTGAAAATATTTTATTTTATTTTATCATTACGATTTTTTTAAATTTTTACATAAAATATAATAAATAATTCAATATTTTTAAATTCTAAAATATACAATAATAATATGAAAAAATAATATTTATTTAATTTAAAATTTTTATTTAAAATTTTTTCATCTCGTCTCACAGTTCAAATCGTATCAAAAGCTTTGTCCCTATCCCAAGTTCGAATCCCAATACACTTCACTGACCAAGACACCCCGGTAAGCACATCGGCCTCTCAGCAGCTCACACGCTTGGTCTACAAAATCATCTTTGACATGTCCATTTAATCACACCAAGATGTTGTTGCAATTGCTCCGATCTTCTATCGAAATCACCCGGGCAATTAATATCTTTCACGCTTGGCCGGATTGCATGACATCCTATCTTAGATCTCTTCCATTAGAGGGCTCCACAAAGCTCTGCTTTCAGTTTTCACAGATTATTTTAAAGAGATCTAAGGTACTGTTGGATGATTTTGATTTTTGAGGGATATTATCAATTATTGTTAATCGACCGTAGCCATCCATGCATCATTCCTCTTGATCTCATGCATGCAGAAGATCCTGATCACAAAGAATCCAAACATCATCTAACTAGCTATCCTCTCATTTGCAGAGAGGAAAAATAAAAGAAAAGAACTCGTCCAATGATTGAAGTTTCGTAAACTCGGCAGATGCCTTACTTTGGTACGTGGTAACCATGACAAGCTATAAAAACCATATCCTCGCCAAATCTCTCACCCATTGCGTACATCTTTAGTAAGCATTGCAATAGGCTGAGGCCCTGATCAGGACTACTATTCTTACAGTACTAGACCTCTCTCCCTTATATTTTCTTTTTCCTGATATTTTACTTAAATATAATAATCATAATAATAATAATAATAATAATAATAAAAATATCGGACAACAGAGTAATCCGTTCAAGTTATCGCTTCTTCATTTTTTAGTTTTTTTTATATTTTTTTCTATATTTAAATATTTAAAAAAAATATCTTAATATACTTAAAATTATTTTCTTAATCACTGAATAAAAAATAAAATTGACAAGCGATCAAATTAAGTAGTACAATTGGGAGAAAATTTCAAAGATGTGACACTCGACGTGCTGCCTCTTAGCTTGTTTGATGTTATACATAATTCCTTTCGATTTTTTTTTTAAAATTAAGATTCCTTGTGATAGAAAAACGAACGGCTCAAAATAATCAAGAAGAAAGATCAAGCGCTAGCTTTATGTTCTACAGCAGTGAAAAGATGAACCAGACGGGCATCTATCAATTTTTATTTTTTCTAAAAACAAAAATGAGCAGACGGGCATCTTTATCTTTTAACTTGAACTTGTGGTTATTACCTTTACCAAAAAGTGGGGGGGAAAATGCCTTGTAAATGAAGACTTAAATATAGGGTCCCAGTCACATGAGAGCACCAGTTCGATTTGTCCATATGCTCAGCATTTGTTTTTTTATTCAACAGTCATTGTCTGTATAATTTTGAAACCTACTCCACTGGTCTGGCTTTGGGGGAAGAAAACTTGCTCAAAATACCACAAGTAGTCTCCATGTTCAAACTGGACAAAGCCAACTTGTTCATTATGGCTTATATATATATATTAACAATAGAATATTTAATTAATGAACTTGCATTTAACGAAAAAACCATTCAATATAATGGTAATTAAAAGTAAACAAATTAATGAGATTTGTTCCTTTATTTAAATTTTACACCCATCTAATTAATTATTTTATTGAATATATATATATATATAATTAGCCAAAGTACTCTCAATTCTTTAGAATTAAAGTCTTAGGTCAAAATGAAAGATAGCTAGCTAGAGATACCTAGCTAGCTCTCACACCACGACTGAACGACACGGGTACTCCACGAAACCCTAGCTTGACTTCTTGTGCGCATGCACTACAGAAGGATCGCCAGTCATGATCGACAGTAATGGCTGTAAAGGATTGGAGGAAGGGAAAAAAGATAAATAAATGATTTAATCAAAGAGAATGTGTAAAACTTAAATATATAATTTAATATAATTTAATATAATGTTTAAATTATAAAATTATTTTTATTATAAAATAAATTTAATGTATCATATATATATATATATATATTTATATATATATCATGAAAACATCTCAACTGTAATACTACAATCTTGAACAAAAATATATGAAAGAGAAAGCAGATGATGATGAAGATAAAAGCCGCATGCAGTGTTCTTTGGCTGGGCTTTCGCCACGTCTCAAGAATCCCTGATATTATATTACTACTGGTGCATGCATTGGTTGGGAAAGTAATTTGTCAATCTCATATTAGTTTAATTTAAGACTGGTCTTTGTTCCTATGATTTAATGGTTTAATTAATTAATCGGAAATTGTTGCCTATAACCACACACACAAAACATAGCATATATATATATATATGGTGGTGGCTTAAGATAATATTAATAATTCATTTGGAAAGATCAGTTCAGGAGATTTATATAATATATATAAGTACTTAGAACTCAGTCGATGATCGTAATTATTCTTTAATAAACAAATAATAATGTATGCATGCCTTCGTAGACTGCATCTTGTTTCTTTATTTGCTATACAAATTAATAAACTCTTTAATGTAAGAAGAAAGAGGCAAAACGTGCATGCAACTACTGCAACACATGCTTAATTTAATCTTAGATATTGCAGCTTGAGTAGTCTAATTCGTTGGTAAGATGTTAATTATTTTAATTATGCAAAATTAAGTTGTGATACCACATATATATTATAATGATGAACATTACTCCTCCTTTTTAGATTAGAGCAAACAGAAGAATTTCCCTCCATTCCTGCTAATTAAGAACTTAATTAATTAAGAAGATTAAGATTTAGTGGGCTCCAATATTAATAATACCTCTTAGTACAATCCTTGTTTGTTTACACAGATCATGAGATGAGATTGATGAGATGAAAATTAAAAGTCGAATAAAGTATTATTAATAGATAATTTTTTAATATAATTTTTATTTTGAGATATGAAAAAAATTAAATTATTTATTATATTTTATACATGAAAGTTTAGAAAAATTATAATAATGAGATGAGATAGTTTGTGAAAACAACAAATTAAGACGTTTCCCAACTTCTTAGGATTTTTCCTGTACTATTTTATGTTTTTATTTTAGTTAACCACGAATATCATTAAAAATGGTATGATCACCTATTACTAAAAATAGCTTCAACGTACTGTTTATAAAAAGGGCACCACCATTAATAAAACCAACGTTTTGATGCAGAACAGAATTAGAATTATTATTCATCTATATATTATATATGTTAGGAGAAGTTTTTTTAGACGAATTTTTTTCATTTGAAAAAAGTTATTTCTATTTTTTAGAATTCTGTACTACGAAAATTACTTTTGTAGGATGAGACTTCTTTTTCTTAACAAAAGTATTTTTGCTGCAATTTGGTAATAGAAGTGGAAAAGAAAAAGTAAGGAAAAACAAGGGGTAGATCTAGCATATATAGAAATTAAAGGTCTAAACTGTTATCAAGATTGATACAATACATTAGTTCAAATAATTAATTTGAAGTATAAAGTCCGCAAACCTCAATAATTTTGAGTAGTGATAGAAAGATAACTTTTTCCACAATTTTATATTAAGGAATATTATATATAGCATTTTTTTTTTTTTTTGTAAAATAGTCATACTCTTCAATTTTTTTCTTTTCAAATATTTTTCATTTTATCTATCAACTTATTGAATATTCAACCTGTGAAATCACTATATTTTCCAGAAGTTTAAATGGACAGAAATTTGTAGATTTAATCATTTATATTTTTTAATACTCTCCAACCTCCTAGCTAA
This sequence comes from Juglans regia, assembly GCF_001411555.2. NCBI lineage: Eukaryota > Viridiplantae > Streptophyta > Magnoliopsida > Fagales > Juglandaceae > Juglans > Juglans regia. The sequence continues at coordinate 4,592,874 of NC_049907.1, forward strand.
CCTCTTCAATAAATAAGCCCAACATGTTAATATTTATTCAAATAAGATAAAATATAGAGTCAAAATTTAAACTCACGAGCACTTAGTACTTCTAATATTATATAAAATCACTATTTTTTTAAAAAAAAATTAAGGCGACAATTTAGGATGTGTTTGGGAACACAATTGTTCTAAGACATTTTTAAACTTCTTCACTATTATTCATAAATTATTTATTTTATTTTATTCATATTCATAAAATATTTAATTCACTACTATTAATATTCTGAGATATTGTTTGAGCCCTCAATTATTTAGACGCAAACATATAATAATGAAGCAGAGGAGATGCAACAGATTAAGGCTAGTTTGGTTACACAAAACTAAACTATCTCATTTCATTTTATATAATCATTAAAACTTTTTCAAACTTGCACACAAGAGATAATAAACATTTCAACTTTTTTCAATTTCAAAATAAAAATTATATTATAATAATATTTTATTCAACTTTCAACAAAATATTTCATCTCATCTCATCTGAATTGCCTAACCAAATGAGATCAAATGGAAGTCAGTCTCTCTTTTTAAACTAGTGGCTAAATGGCATACCGGTCTAGGGTTCTTATTTAAGAAGACTACTGCAGACTCTCGTGAGAGCACTAGCATTGGATTATACATCTACATATGTAGTTGAAAATAGAATAGAAAAATGATTTTCCACAGAATAATATTTCCTTCCCTTCAGCTTCTTATTTATACCATGGAGGACAAATACATTAAATAAGTGGTACAGTAAATGTTACAGTAAATGTTATAGTACAACTAAGGGAATAAACAACTCTCAACACTCCCCCTCAAGCTGATGCAAAAATATCTCTCATGCCCAGCTTGTTAATAGTTGTTTGAAACATGTTGCTAGTAACTCATTTTGTTAAGATGTCGGCCAATTGATCCTCTGTTTTCATATGACGGGTACGAATTAGTCATGCACGCAACTTCTCCTTGATGAAATGCCTATCAATTTCAATATGCTTGGTTCTATTTGCACTGAGTTATGTGCAATGTTGATTGCTGCTTTGTTGTCACAGCACAACCTCATAGGCTCTGTAGTGTCATCCTCCAACTCTTTTAACAATAACTTCAACCATAGTAACTCACATACTCCATGTGCCATAACTCAAAATTCAGCTTCAGCACTCGATCTAGTAACCACTGATTGTTTTTTGCTACGCCATGTCACCAAATTTCCTCCCACAAAGGAACAATAAACTAAAGTAGACCTTCTATCCTCCATTGATCCAACTCAATCTGCATCTATATTTGCTTCTATCTTGAAGTGATTATGCTTAGAAAACAGCAAGCCTTTTCTTGGCGATGACTTTAGATACTTAAGAATTCGATAGACTGCGTTCATGTGAGACTCACGTGGTGAATGCATAAATTGACTCACCATACTAACTGCATAGACAATATCGGGAGAGGTGTAGGATAGATAAATTAACCAATCAACCAATCTTTGATATATGCCCCTGTCTACCATATTTCCTTCAACATATTCTCCCAACTTAGCATTCGGTTCTACTGGATTATCCACTGCCTTGCATCCAAGCATTCTAGTTTCCTCAAGGAGATCAAGGACATACTTTCTTTGGGAGATAAAAATCTCATGCTGAGATCGTGCAACTTCAATGCCTAAGAAATACTTCAGATTTCCAAGGTCTTTTATCTCAAACTCACTAGCCAAGTATTTCTTCAGTTTCTTCATCATTATTTTCAATTATCACAATATCATCAACATACACAATAAGTACAGTCATCTTACCTGATGGTGTATGCTTGATGAATAATGTGTGATCTGCTTGACTCTACTTATAGCCATATTTTTGCATAGCTTGGGAAAATCTTTCAAACCATACTCTTGGAGACTGCTTCGATCCATATAGAGCTCTTCTTAGTTTGCAAACTTTACCCTTGGCCTCAGGAAACTTAAGGCCCGGGGGAAGTTCCATATACACTTCATCTTCCAAGTCTCCATGAAGAAACACATTCTTCACATCAAGTTGATAAAGTGGCCAAGCCTCATTTGCTACCAAAAAGAGCAAAATCTAAACTGAATTCATCTTTGCCACAGGTAAAAATGTCTCTTCGTAGTCTATCCTATAGATTTGTGTGAATCATTTTGCTACTAGTCTTCCCTTTAGTCTATCAATAGATCCATCAGGCTTGAGTTTTGGTAAAAAAACCCACTTACATCCCACAACTTTTTTTTTCCTTATGTAAAAGAACCAAATCCCAAGTGTCATTCTTAACAAGGGCTCTCATCTCTTCTGGCATTGCCTTTCTTCAATTTGGGTCACTAAGTGCATCCTATAGATTTTTTGGAATGGACACAGACGACAAATTAGAAATAAAAGTATGATATGAAGGTGACAAGTTTTGGTAAAAGACAAAGTTAGAGAGTGGGTGTTGGGTACAAGATCTAACCCATTTACGTTGTGCAATAGGTAAGTCTATATCATGAACAATAGGAGTTCAAGAGTCTGGGATAGACAAAGAATTACCTAATTCTGGGTTGGATGACTGGCATGTAGATGAGATGTCAGTCTTACTATTCTAGCATCGTGAGTAGACTCTCAGTTCTGCACCTGGTGGCTCACCCAGCTTATCAATATATGGCTTTGGCTCTGGCTTTGGCTCTGGCTCTGGCTCTGGCTCTGGCTCTTGCTGTTGGTTTTCACAGGGTAAAATTTGTTGTTGGTTTTCTAGTTCAGCCTGGATAAATGTCACTAATGGATCCACAGATGACTTCTCTTCTTCACTCTCATTCTCCCCCTAAAGAGAAGTATGAGGGGAAGTAAAATAGGGTTAAGTTTCAAAGAAAGTGACATCCATAGTGACAAACCTGTTTCGCAATGGTGGATGATATCACTTATAACTTTTCTGAGTTGGAGAATATCCTAAGAAGACATATTTGAGAGATCAAGGATATAATTTACCATGAGAAAGCCCATGAGCATGAGCATGAACAAAACAAACACAACCAAACACTCTTGGAGGCACAACAAACAAGGAAGAAGACAATGAAGGTAACAGAACTTCCGTGCCATAGAGTTCAAGACACGAGATGGCATTCGATTAATGAGATAGACTACTGTAAGAAGAACATCACCCCAATAAGATTTTGGAACATGCATGGAAAAAAGTAAGGCATGGGTGACCTCTAAGAGATGCATGTTCTTCCTCTCAGCAACACCATTTTGCTATGGAGTATTAACACAAGTAGTTTGATGAATGATGACATGCTCATGGAAGAAACCTTGAAAGTTATCAGACATATATTCGCTTCCGTTATTAGAATGAACAACTTTAAGAGAGGTACCAAATTGGGTTTGAACCATTTTATAAAAGGTTTGAAAAACGGAAAACACCTCGCTTTTTTCCTTTGAAAGGTAGACCCAAGTAGTGCGAGAGAAATCATCAATAAAAGTGACAAACCAACAAAGACCAGATAAAGAAACAATACAAGAAGGATCCCAAACATTAGTATGAATAATGACTAAAGGTTATGAACTTTTATTGTTATTTGCAGGAAAGGATAGACGATGATGTTTAGAAAGTTCACACGTCTCACATTTAAACTAAGATACATCAAGACCATAAAACAAATATGGAAAAACATGTTGTAATAAGAAGAAAGAAGGGTGCGCTAATCTTTGATGTCAAAGCCATGTCATAGCCCTAGAGTCGTGAATGCGGGTGGTATGATAAGCTTGTTTGAGCTGTCTAGGTGTCTTGATCTGTGAGTCCAGATAGTAAAGACCATCCTTCAAGCTACCACTGCCAATCATCCTCCCTGTGGCTAGGTCCTGGAAAAAACATTGGTTAGGATAAAAAAAATTACTCGACAATTTAAGGTTAGAGTGATTCGGGCCATGGAGAGAAGATTATTTGTAAAGTTGGGAACATGTAAAACATCTGAAAGAGACAAAGATTTAGTTACAGGAATTGAACCTTTACCATACACAAAGGATAGGGATCCATCATCAATTCTAACTTTATCTGTGCCTAAATAGAGGTGATATGAGGTGAAAGGAGATGATAAACTAGTCATATGATAGGATGCCCCCAAATCAATTATCCAGGGATCATTATGTTCAATGGATGATGCACTTAGACATGTGGCTAAATTACCTAAGTGAGCAAAGGAGGAGGATGAAGTGGTGGATGAGTCCAGCTTAGAAGGACTAGGCATAGACATAGTAGGTGTAGAGTCCACAGTCAAAGTGTGATTAGCACGAGGCCTAGTACCACCACCAAAGCGACCTCCTCTACCTTTTGTAGGACGACCATGAAGTCTCCAACAAGTCTCTTGAGTGTGTCGTGGTTTATTACAGTTGTCACAAAACAGTTTATCCTTCACACTTGTAATATTTTTTCCCCCATCACGGCCACTATTTGGCTTATCAAGACTCTAAGTAGCAGTAAGGCAGGGCAGATCGATCCTAGGGAAGAGAATGGAGCATCACACCACGACGACTCTCCTCATTTTGAACATAAGAAAAAACCTCCCGAAGAGATGGTAGAGGATCCTTTCCTAGAATCTGAATCTAAATTGAATCATACTCTTCATTCAACCCTCCAAGGAAAGCATAAATGCGTTCCTCTTTTATTATCTTATGGATTTTTACACAATCAACAGTACACTACATCTGAAAATTCTGATAGTGATCCACTTCTTACCACAAAAGCCCGTAGTTGATGAAAGTAAGCAGGCACAGATAACTCACCTTGGTCATCCCGTGAATTTGTCACTTTAATACATAGAGTTAAGCTGCATTCCCTTCTTTGCAAAGATCTGGGTAACTGCATCTCACACCTCTTTTGCAATGCGGAGAAGTAAAAAATCATTACCAATATCAGCTTGCATAGAGTGTAGTAACCAAGACATGATTGTGGAATCTTTAGCTTCCCATCTATCATAAGCAAATTCATCCGACTTTGGTTCGGGAATCTTGCCATTCAAGTATCCTATCTTCCCTCTACTCTTGATATACAAGAGTGTAGATTGAGACCAAGGCAAATAATTGAGTCCGTCTAATTTCATTGTTGATATTTGGAGGGTTGGATTTTCATTTGAGTAGACCACTTGGCTTTCTACTCTACTAGTCTGTTCTTCACTTTTCTTTGGATTAGCCACAGAAACCAACCAAATAGCTCCTTTTTTTTTTTTTTTTTATCTCCTAAACGACAAGTCGTCTCTGCTCCTACATGACATGTTGTATACCTAGGCAGCAACAAAACGGGATGTCATTCTGACCATCCTGCTTTCTTCTTCCTCGGGCCCTAATCTATCCAGAGTTTCTTCTCCCCTTAGCCGTGACTCCTACCATGGATCGCATGGTCTGGGCTCATCGTGAAGATGCCGACTCCATCTTCAAGTCCCACATCCACCACCGTAAGGGACTGGTTGAATTCCACAATCTTAACTTCGGCGAGCGTAAGAGTTATCTCAAAGAAACCAAAAATAGCTTTGAGGCTTTGACTCCACACTTCAACGCTTCAATTCCACTTTAGAAACACCACTACAAGGCTGATATCATCATCTTGAGCTGAATTTGGAAGCTCAAAGTCATGGAAAAGCTCCAACTCCAGATCGCTTCAATCTTCCAAAGTTTTTTTTTTCTTTTCTCTTTTTGAAATCACTGCCAAGTCCTCTGTTCACCTTAAAGCTTGGTCAATGGGGTTTCCAGAAGATTTCGATCATACCCATGGGTTCGACTTCATTGCCATTGCCATTGCCGCTGCTACAGTTTGTACAGTGCCGTCGTGAGCCACAGTTTGGTACTAGTCTAACCCTAACAATCCCAAGAACGCTCTAATACCAAGTTGAAAATAGAATAGAGAAATGATTTTCCACATATTAATATTTTCTTCTCTTCAATTTCTTATTTATACTATGGAGGGAAAATACATTAAATACGTGGTACAGAAAATGCTACAGTAAATGCTATGGTACAACTAAGGTAATAAACAACTCTCAACATATGCATCTACATATTTGTATAATATGACCTTAAATTGGACTGCATTGGATTATGCATATCCAAAAATTTGCATAGCTATGAACAATATATCTACAAATTTGAAGATGTACTGTTCACTCTCCAAATCTTATTTTACTGTTTTTTTTCTCTCTCTCCCCCTCTCTCTCTCTCGACACCACTGAAAAGAAATCCGAAAGAAAAAATAATTTAGGAAAAAAATAAATAATAAAAAAATAATAATATTTTATTATTATTTGGTTCAAAGATGCATAATCCAATGTGAGAGTTTTTCTTGATATGCAAAATCAATCTCTAAAAGATGTAATTTTACATATACATGATATAAAGAAACCAATGCTAGTGTTATGAGAACCCTCATCAAACGACAAATTAAAAGACAAATTAACGTACGACAATAGAAATATTTCCATCATATTTTTAATTTTTACTTTAAAACTTACCTTATAAACAATAAAACGGTAATTTATACTTCACTTGTTGTTTGACCTACGTATATTTTCATAATTTAAGTTTTTTTTTTTTTTGAATCGAGCATGCCAAAATACATATGGATATTAGAAAGAAAGCTTTGGTTAATTACTTTGGGTTTTAGGAATGGTAATGTTCATTTATACTCCTAATTTTGTTTGGTGGCATCACCTAAGATTAATTTCATGTGAACTTCAACAAATACCCAATCCCTAGAAAGTAGAGACTTTTTAAAAAAACTATTATTTTTTTGTGGTTGGCTGTCAATAACTTTTAAAAAAAACACCTGATCTCTATAGAAAAATTTCATAAAATAAATTTATAAATTAATATAGCTTCCCGCACGTATTCTGTTATATCTATTTTATAATAATAAAAATAATTTTATAATTTAACGCACCATATCATTATATAGTTAAGTTTATTTTTGTGAAAGTCATTTGTGATTAAGGCATTTATGTTATTTTAACTTGAAGAAAAAATAACTTTAGCTATATCATTTTGGGGTTGAGTGGCTGGCACCTCATCACAATATTCACTATTTTTCATAATTATCTTTAGGTTCAAAGAATTTTTTTTTTTTTTTTTAGAGAAATTCATTTTAAGGAATGAGTACTATATATACCGATTCCTAATCATAAAAATCTAACCAAATTACCATGGAATATAATTTCGGGTGCCCATTTTGCGTATCAATTATACCCAATAATTTTTTTTTATTTTTGAATAGGTTATAAGTATAAATATTGAAATCAAGAGCTATAGAAAGCTAGCTAGCTCCCAAAATTAGCTAGCCTAGTGACCTAAAGGCATGCAATACTAAACCATGCAACTAATATCTCAGCAAGGAGAAAAACAGCTACTAATATTCCATATGTCGGGTCACTTATTTAGAAAGAGTATTCTAACTTTAAATAGTTAAATATATTTTTTGCATTAAATTAATTAGAAGTTTTGAGTCAAGTGATAGAGCATAATTGTGCAGGAATGCTCCGATATATATATATGCATGCATGCATGCATGGTGCAATTGCGTTAAATCATACTCGATCAAATTAAGGGTTGGGATTTGTGGCAATTGAAATGTCCAGGCCAGGGATTAATTACCGTTGGACCTGGAAAAAGATCATGATCAAACTGATGAGGAGCTAGCAAAGTTAATTAGAAACACAACAACAACAACAACAAAAATGTTGTGGGGAGTGAAAAATTGACCTCTCTTTGCTTTAATAATGGATATCTTTTAATTCTCCTTGAACTTACAATTACGATGGAATTAGTTTCATTCGTGAATCTGGTTGGATATAAACGATTGAGTGAGTTCCAAGTATATTGTCCAAAAAGTCGAAAAAAGAATTCTTAGAAGTATAAATGATATGATATTTGTAAGCATTAATTTTTAAAAATATGATATATTGCGAGAAGATGTATATATTAAACAGATTTAACGTATCAGATGAAGTTATGTCAATTTATGAAATTATTTTTGTGTAATTTTTTTATAGTTAAAATATTTTACATATATATTATAAAAATATCTAATTGCATGCATATACTAAATAATTACACTCAAATACTTTTCCCTTTAAATTATATTGTTTTTAAACTTACATATTAATATTAATATTAATACACATTGAATAATTTATACATAATATCATTAAAAATGTTATTAAAAAGAATAAAATTTGAGATGAAGCATAAAATAAAGCGTACGAGATACGACGAAAAGTGGGAAAAGAGATATTGTTGGGAGGAGTCATCTGGTAGCTGGTGAAATAGTGGATAGTTGCAGAAAATGCAGCAGCAGGCGCATAATACATTCACACAAGAAAAGAAAAGAAAAGAAAAACCTCGAGGAGAGAGAGAGAGAGAGAGAGAATCTGACACACACTAACTGGACAAGTGCTGTGGAGTGGACCATGCATTCTCTCACTTTAGTAGTCTCAAGGCCCTCCGTCCTCTAAGATTTCAAGAAAAGAACAAAAAAGTCTACCTCTCACTGTATCACTCAGACACGCACACGTATATACACAAACTCTCTCTCTCTCTCTCTCTGATTACTTTTCCTAAACACCTTCTTTGAGAGCCTCTCTAATTGGGTTTTGCTTCTGAAGAAACCATTAATCTTGGAATTTGAGGTTGCAGGAAGATTCCAGGCAAAGCAAGCAGGGCTACGTCGAGTCAGAGGACCCCCTCCTCTCTATTTCTCTCTGTGTCTTACACATAAAACAACGTTCATTTTGTGGTTGATTTTTAGGGTTTCAGAAAGAGTCCCACAGAAGGGCAAGGGCAATTATTGAGAACTGGACGAGGGTGCAGGCCGTGGGAGAGGACTAACATGACCTTGTCGGTTGTTCTGCAAGACTCCTCTCTGAGTGTAGTCATAACTCAGTTTGAGTGCAAAGTTACCTACATCTTCTTTTATTAGATTGGATGGGTGTTGGGAAACACACGATCTTCCTCTCCACCTCCTTTTGTTATTTTTTTCTCGATACACAAACGTCTCACATTTACATTTTCTTCGTAATTTAAGATTAGGATCTAAGATCTCTTCCTTAATCAACTGTCAGGCTCACGCTCACGCTCACGCTCACGCTCAGGCCAAGTTTTCTTATATTTGCTTCTAAGCTGAGGCAATCACAGCTCCCTCTCTTTTAATGCTACAGTCTGATTTTCAGGGTAAGTTCTATTTTAATTAGCTAATATTGTAGGGCCCCCTCCCAATCTGAGTTACATCTCTAGAGATTTTCTTCCTCCATTTTTACTTCTTACTTCGTTAATTTCTTGATTAGTCAGAGATTCTCGTTCTATTAAATCCGTCTATTCCATCGGTCAATTTACTGCTCGATCACTTGCTTACGTCTTTGGAAATAAGGTTGAAATTAGTGTTATGGTAGTGGGTTTAGCACCCAAAATGTCAAGATCAGAATGAGAAAGAAAGAATAATTTTGGGTTTTGGTAGTGATTATATGTTTGATTAAGTATTGTTGTTTTGATTAGATGGGATGAATTAGGGTTGAGAGGAATACAGCAACTTCCATAACAAACAGAAATCAGAAAGGAAACGAGGATGTTTTGAGAGTCATCATTTTTATTATTTTCAAAACACAAAGGGAGACTGAGATCAAGGATTCACATCAGAAATCAGATTTAAAATGGAACTGAGAGGCCAAGATAAAGAAATAGGGATGCCGAGCACCTTGAGCTATAATCCATCCCACAGAGAGTCAACCAACAAGCTGTCTTCTCCAATTGTAGCTTCAGCTGTGGGAGAAAGACGAAGGGATCAAACTGTTCATGGTAACACGATCGTTAACCCAGTTCAAGCCCTAGATCATCGTCCTGTTTATCATCATCATCATCCTCCTCCTCCTCCTCCTCAACAGTCAGATCCACATCCACAGCAAGATGCACACAAAACCAGAAGAGATCCAGACCCAAATCCAGATCCAGTCCCAGCTCTTGCAGCCACAGGTGCAATAAGCACACCAACCAGTACTGGCGCATCAACATTAAAATCACCACTCCCACGAAGCACCTCTACCATTAGGGCTGCACCAAAGGTGAGATATAGAGAATGTTTGAAGAACCACGTGGCCAGCACGGGCGGGCACGTTGTGGATGGCTGCGGAGAATTCATGTCAAGCGGGAAGGAAGGCACCCCGGAGGCCTTAAAGTGTGCAGCTTGTGAATGCCACCGGAATTTCCATCGGAAAGAAGTCGAGGGTGATTCTAAATATGTTTCCAATTGTTACTACCCGAACCCCAGCATAAACAATGGCCAAAGAGAAATGGTACCTACTCAACATCATCCTCCATTCCCTCCTCCCTCGGCTCATGTATTTCACCATCACCAGAAATTCCCGCATGTTCTATCCACAGCTCCATTGACCGGAGCCACCGCGCCGATGATGATGGCCTTTGGAGGCGGCGGTGGAGCGCCAGCCGAGTCTTCGAGCGAAGATCTCAATATGTTTCGGTCTAATGTTGGTATGCAAACTTCCGTACAAGCGCCGCAATCCAAAAGGAGGTTTCGGACAAAATTTACTCAGGAACAGAAAGATAAGATGATGGAATTTGCTGAGAAGTTGGGGTGGAAGATCCAGAAACATGACGACCAAGAAGTCCAGCAGTTCTGTTCGGAAGTGGGTGTAAAGAGGCAAGTTTTCAAGGTATGGATGCACAACAATAAACAATCCATGAAGAAGAAGCAAATGTAAGGCAAATCAAACTCTTCAAACCCTTGAGATTACTTTTACTGATCAGCAAATGCATATATTTGGTGAATGATTAGATTAGATATGCACAGAGGTACTACAGAATGGAGGAGTTAGATTACCCACCCACTACTGTACGTATTATTAGCAATAATTTTTTTTTTTTTTTGGTGCAATTCGCAGTGATGCTATAAATTAACCTCAATCAATCTGTAAATCTTCTTCTAATTTGGCGACTCTTGGTAATCATAATTAATATTCTCTCAATAATTGGTACGCCCATGTTTATTATCTTTGTACTGAAAATATTCTGTCTCTCATCTTCTTTATTCCAAAACTAGCTAGCTCAAGTTTCCACGGATCGAGGCAAATCAGGGAAAAAGGGTAGAGATAGAAAAATGATACAGCTTAATTTTGGTTTTGTTGGATGAATATGAAAGATGGGTTTTATGTTCGTTAAAACATGTTCATCTGTAATAAAAATTCTCTCTTTAACATTCGTTAGTAGTTCTTACTATCTCACTTCCTTACTTTAACCCTTTAGTAAAGTAATTGCTTTGGTAAAACCCTATATATGCTACTTCCATCTTTCTCAGGAATCAAACGGGACTGAAGGTGTCACTAAACAGTACTTTAAAAAAATACCGACACTATATAAGTTCCGGTCGCGTTGTCTTTTACCATGTTTGAGAATTTGTAATTACCATCCGCGGACTCCTATTGTGGGTGTTCAGTACTATCAAAACTAGATAAGTTTTCTCTGTCATGTATTTACTGTTGCACGTGGAGAGGCGTCTGTCAATCTGAACCAAAGTTCGTACGGTAAACGACTTTATTGCCCATGGCCACTGGCCAGGCCGGAGAAAACATCAATGGAGGAGCTGTCATATAGGGAGTTTTGCTGGAAGATGGTCCAAATTAAAAATAGGGTTATAATTTAGCTTGATTCGGGATATAATTCATGACGGCCTGGATGAAGAGGCCAGTTTTCAAATAAATTTAGGAAGCCTTTACGGAGGAAAAAAAAAAAAAAGATGCGATGAAACCTAATGCAAGTTCAACTACTGTCAAATCTGCAGATCTTTAACTTTCCAAATTTTGATGTAAAAAAATGTTGGCATTCTCATATATAAGAAATCACTATGGAATTGGAAAGGCTGAGAGAAAAGACTTACAACATTACTAGCATGCAGTACTATGGACTTGGAAAGGATCTAAACAGTATCTGTCTTTATTACTCTTTAGCGCGTGCAAAATATTCATGGTTGCAGAAAAAAGTACTGGACTTAGCTAGAGGCAATCTTGTACGAAAGATACCATATATATATATATATATGTGTGTGTGTGTAAAAAGAGTTCTGATCAGAAGATGGAAGCATCCCTGTTTAATAGCTCAATATTGCTATATCTGAATGAAGGGTCATCATCAGAGATACAGCACTTTTAACAGTAAAAATACCAACACCAACAAGAATATATATTTAAGAGCAACAAGTGAGAGAAGCAAAAAAAGAAAAATGAATCCAGCGAATGTAGAGACTCGCGGGATAATGACAGAAGCAGAATACAAGGAGAGTTCGGCTACTTTAAAATCAAACAGGACTCAATAGACCGACAACTGGGTGAAGATTCGTGATCATAAGAGGACAGATTATAAACTTAATAAATGCACATTACATGAATGTGTAAGCTGGAAAAGCTATAATTTCAATTAAGAAATCCAAACAAGTTATTATTTTGGATTTATATATGTCTACGGCTTGGATCCGACAATAAACAATTTGGATTCATGGGTCTAGATCAGTAGTACTTATTGTGGAATTCTAGAGGATAAACAATAAATTCATGGGATTTTAAAAAGGACTTTCCTCCATCTTCTTGATAACCTACCTATGCTATCTTTAATATGTTGAACACCTAATAATAGAACTAACGACATCATGTTATTGTCCCTTAGCTAGGTTCTTTTCTTCTTAAGGATAATCGCATGCCCCCTAAGTTGGGATGAAGCTTAATTTAACTTAAAAGCTACAAAGTCATAAACTTATGACATAATTAATATATAGTACCCATTCAGATATATATATATATATATATAATATATATATATATATAACTATGGTAGCCAGTACGTAGCTCTATCATTCCGCGTACGGTCTAATTTATTTTCACAATCATTCTCATTTTATCTTATCTATTATTACAATTTTCTTAAATTTTCACATAAAATAAAATAAAAAATTCAACTTTTTCAAATCTCAAAATAAAAATAATATTAAAAAAATATATTTTAATAATATTTTATTCAACTTTCAACTTTTATCTCAAATCTCAATTACTCATCTCATATCATTACAAAAAAACAAACGGGATCACTTTCTAGATAGTAATTTCAACTACAGTACTATATATATATATATATATATATATATATATATATAATCTAGTCTAAAGTACTATCTAATGTTTAGATTTCCTTCTACTTTCTCCCTTTTTGTTTACTCATTTCTAAAATCATGTCTAATTAATGATCATATGTCATTCCTAGAATGATAATTTCCTCTACCAGCTTTCTGCATTAAGATCCCTTAATATTTTTTAAGTTTCTTCAATGTCTTTTTAATCAAAATCCTCTAAAGTCAAGTTCGAGTACAGCATAAGGGGACAGAAATTCGATGAAATTTGAAAGTCTCAAGTACTGTATTACAGCACATCAGAATTTCCATCTCCATGATTCTTGCACATCCCACCAATTTTGCTATATAATATTTGATTTATTTGTAACGGCATTATTTGATTTCTTTCCATGTAAATTATTTGATTTCTTTCCATGTAAAGCATCACCGTACATAGCTCTATATGTTATTCTCAATGAAATAATACGAATCAATTTCAGCCAAACTATTGTTTAACATGGTATCAGGCCAAAACAGATTCTGACTCACCTCTCATTGCCGATGGCTTCCTCAACCGATGATCCTCCTCCATCTTCTTCCCCATATCTCCTCCACCCCTCTGATTCTCCTAGTCTCGTTCTGGTTTCCGGTCTCCTCACAGGTGACAATTTCCCAAAATGGCAGCGTGCTATTCGCCGTGCACTCAACGCTAAACACAAACTCTCTTTCGTTGATGGTACTCTCCATGCCCCTGCCAAAACCTCCCCTGATTATGCCCAATGGAGCCGCACCAAAGACATGGTCTTAACTTGGCTTCTCAACACAATCACCCCTTCCCTAGCCAATTCCTTGGACTATCACGATGATCCTCGAGATGTTTGGCTTGATCTCGAATCTCGTTTTAGCCATGGAAATAATGCTCGCCTCTTCCATCTCAAAAGAGAAATATCCAACCTTCATCAAAACCAACTTTCTATACCCGATTACTACAACAATATCAAACAGCTTTGGGATGAGTTGGGAAATCTCCAACCTCTCACCGATGCTACTACCTTGGAAAAAAGGGCTGAAGATGAACGTGTCTTTCAATTTCTTCTCGGCCTCAATGATTCCTACTCTGCTCTTCGGTCCCAAATCCTTGCCACTGACCCTCTTCCATCTCTGAATAAAATTTTTTCCATCCTCTTTCAAGAAGAACAACAGAGGCTCCTTCAAGTATCTCATCTCCACCCAGAAAATCTTGCTCTTGCTGCTTGGAGTTCCTCTCATCCACGGCCACCTCTCAAATGCACCGAATGCGGAAAGGATGGCCACTTACGGAATCGCTGCTGGCGTATTATCGGCTACCCACCGGGCCGTGAACCACGCAACACCCAAAGGCCATCTCTGCTCGGGAAACCTCCTTCTGCCACCGTCCATCTCGCTGCTTCCAACCCGGTTCCAATTGGTCCTTCGTCCAGCCTGATTCCAGGACTCTCCTCCGAAACCTATCAACAGCTCATGAATCTCTTACAAACCCCTCCATCGACGGCAAATTTTGTTGGTATATAAAATAATAAAATCTACCTCTTACCATTAGCTTAACCTTTTGGGACAAGTGGTGATTTCACATGGTATCAGAGCCAGGTTCTGAGTTCGAACCCTGACTCTACACTCTATCCCATTTAATTAAATATTCCACTTGTTGGGCCTACTCATTGAGGGAAAGTCTGGCCCACAAGTGAGGGGGAGTGTTAAGATATAAAATAATAAAATCTACCTCTTACCATTAGCTTAAGCTTTTGGGACAAGTGGTGATTTCACATCTCCGTGTGTTTGGCTGCCTTTGCTATGCTCAAACTCTTACTGCTCATCGTGATAAATTTTCACCCCATGCCTCGCGTTGTGTCTTCCTTGGTTATCCGAGCAACCGCAAAGCTTATAAGTTATACAATATGGACACCCATGTCATTTTCTACTCCCGAGATGTTACCTTTCATGAAAATCAATTTCCCTTCCAAACTCTTATGTCTCCACCTCAGTCTACTTCCATCATTCTCCCTTTACATGTTCCTGAAAATCCCACTACTCCTAATACCTCTCCTAACACTTCTCCTCCCACCATATCTCCCGACCCTATCCCTCCCGCTTCTCGCCCACGTCGTACTATCACCCGACCTACATATCTCCTTGATTATATTTGTCCCACCATACCCACGGAGTCCATTGCTACTTCAACCGTTGCACAGTCCTCAGGTACTTCTCACCATTTATCTGCATTTATCTCTTACTCTCGTTTTTCTCCTGCTCATTATTCTTTCTTAACTGCCCTTACTGCCTCTGTTGAACCTACCTCTTATTCAGAAGCTACTCGCCACTCTCACTGGCGTGAAGCTATGTCCTCTGAACTCTGTGCTCTTGAGGAAAACTCTACTTGGACTCTTGAACCACTCCCTCCTGGTAAACAACCCATTGGTTGCAAGTGGGTCTTTAAGACCAAATTACGAGCAGATGGTACTGTTGAACGTCACAAAGCTCGCCTCCTCGCCAAAGGCTACACTCAAGTTGAAGGCATTGACTACCATGAAACCTTTGCCCCAGTCGCCAAAATGACCACAGTTCGAAGTGTTCTTGCTATTGCTGCTGCCAAAAATTGGATTATTCACCAAATGGATGTCAACAATGCATTCTTACACGGTGATCTTGATGAGGAAGTTTACATGAAACTTCCTCCCGGTTATTGTCCTAAGGGGGAGACACGGGTTTGCCGTCTACGGAAATCCCTCTACGGCCTCAAGCAGGCCTCCCGTAACTGGTTTTTTAAACTAACATCTGTTCTTCTTACTGCAGGTTTTGTTCAGTCTCAGGCAGATCATTCCTTTTTCACCTTGATCACTGCTACCAACCTCACCATTGTTCTTGTTTATGTTGATGACATTTTGGTTGTCGGCAATGATCTTTCTCAGGTTACCTACTTCAAGACCATTATTTCCACTCACTTCAAAACCAAGGATCTTGGCCCTCTCAAATATTTCCTTGGACTTGAAGTTGCTCGCTCTCCTTCTGGCATCTTTCTTAATCAACGGAAATATGCCCTAGACATCCTTACTGATAGCGGCCTTCTTGGTTCTCGCCCTGCTTCCTTCCCTATGGAACAAAACTTGAAGCTCAGCGACACTGATGGCAATCTTCTTCCTGATCCCGGCTCCTATCAACGGTTAGTTGGACGACTCATTTATCTCACCATTACCCGACCCGACATTGTTTTTGCAGTGAACATTCTCAGCCAATTTATGCATGCCCCCCGGGTTCCGCACATGACTGCTGCCACACGTGTCCTTCGTTACATTAAAGGCACCCCAGGCCAAGGCATTTTTTTCCCTTCCTCTAATGATCTGCATGTTAGTGCTTATACTGATTCTGATTGGGCCAGTTGTCCCACCACTCGTCGCTCCACTACCGGTTTCTTTATCACACTTGGTTCTAGTCTCATTTCTTGGCGTACTAAGAAACAAACAACTGTTGCTCGCTCCTCTACCGAAACTGAATATCGTGCCATGGCCGTCACTACATGTGAACTAGTCTGGATTCAACAGCTACTTCATGATCTTGGCATCTCTCACAAAGACCCTATGACTCTCTATTGTGACAATCAATCTGCCATTTACATTGCTCAAAACCCAGTTTTTCACGAGCGTACCAAACATATTGAAATTGATTGCCACATTGTACGTGACAAACTTCATTCGGGTCTCTTCACCACCGCTCATCTTCCTTCTTCAGAGCAGATTGCTGACATCTTCACCAAAGCCTTGGGTTCTGATCTCTTTCATCACTTATCTCACAAGTTGGGCATTATGGATCTTCATGCGCCAACTTGAGAGGGAGTATTACAGCATATCAGAATTTCCATCTCCATGATTCTTGCACATCCCACCAATTTTGCTATATAATATTTGATTTATTTGTAACGGCATTATTTGATTTCTTTCCATGTAAATTATTTGATTTCTTTCCATGTAAAACATCACCGTACATAGCTCTATATATTATTCTCAATGAAATAATACGAATCAATTTCAGCCAAACTATTGTTTAACATACTGGGAGCTAGATAGATAGATAGACACATAAATAATGGGTCCTAAATATTTATCAAATATTTAATATTGCTTGACAAATTCACACAAACAATAATAAAATATATACTAAGGCTTACTAATTTATACATCTCTATTTTTCACTTAAGACCTTCGGCTTCGAGTTCAAATACATTCTGAATTCTATTGACATTTTATCAACATCATGGTCAAGCCATTCGAATTTCTCCACTGGATCAGTGGCAATATTTCCCAACAGTAGAATCTGCTTACTACATTTTGTTTCATATTCCCGGACGGCAAGCACAGTACTCATGTGCTGGCGCGCGCAACCACTGGTATAAGATGGACAGGTCTGTTTGGACATGACTTGGACTATTTAAACTTTGGTGAATAATAATAAAATAGTTTTAGTAAATATGTTTTATTGAGTTTAAAAAAATAAGAGAGAAAAAGTTGAAAAAAATTGATAAAATTAAAAAAAAAAATTGTTTGAATATAATTTTTTAATTTTATTTTTGACCTAAAATTTGTATTAATTTTTATATTTTGTTTTGAAGTTTGTAAAAATATTTGATTTTGTATTTGAATAATGATTAGTTGAATATTTGAAATTGAAAAATATTTTATATTTGAATAATGTTTGAAAACGAAATTATAAGAAATTTTGAGAATTGTTGATTTGTCCAAAGATGCCTTTAACTATGTCTCCCATCTCCCCATAATAAGAGTAATGGTATTGGTCTATTCATATGCATATGCATATGTAAAATTACCTCTTTTGTATATCCAATTTGCCATTCAAGTAAAATTTTCACATTGGCTTATGCATATTTGAGATTATTTTATTATTATTAAATTTTTGTTTTTTATATATATTTGACAATTAACATCCACTACATACATTTGACATTAATAATACAAATACAATAATAAAAAATATAATTTTTTTATATATTATATTAAAAATATAATAAAATGAAAAAATATATATAATATATTATAATAATAAAATGAATGTGCAAGTGAAGATTTATTGTATTGTTGAAGGAGGGAGAAAAAAAAAGGATTATGAGAGAGAGAGAGTGAGAGGAGAGATAAATAATGATTAAAATATAATTTGTAGGATGAATAATAGTTATCCAAATTTAGATAAAAATTATTCATATGTAGCTAAATATTTGGATATGTATATATAAGCTAATGTGGAAGATTTTATGCAAATATGACTTTGCATATGTATATGCATAGACCAATGTTAATACTCTAAAGAAAAAGCTAAGAAAAAAATCTACCAGAAATTTTTGGATTAAATCACATTTTTAAAAAGATCGTACTACAAGGACCGAGACTTTAATCGAAGAACACATAAGTGCAAATGTAATTTTTTATTTTCTTCTTCTTTTTCTTTAATATTTTTTTATACATATTTAAATATTTTTAAACCATAAAATAATAATTCACTAATATTCAATTCCTTAACCATTAACTAGCATTTTCCTTTCTAAAATGGGAAAAAAGTTATTCCTCGGATACAAATTTCATTATCTTAAATTAATTCCCTACTAAAGATAAACATATTATTAATGTAGAATGACAGAAATATATATAACAATAAACATATATAAAACTCACAGATGGCTTCAGGAAGATTATAACATGATAAAAGTGGTCATCATAATCATCCCTGGCCTCCCTTCATATCTCTGCCTTGATGTTCCTCATCTTAGCCCCAACATCTCCTGCAGCCTGCGAAGCTTTCTCCTTTGCAGCCTCGTAATTAGTCTTGGCATGTTCTGTCATGGTCTCCTTCGCTGTCATGTACGAATCCTCCACATGATGCTTTGCTTTGTCATACGCATTGGCTGCTTTCTCCTTTTCACATCCCATTGTTTCTTTCATCATCTCTCCCCCATCCTGGGCCTTATCCGTGGCCACATTTGAAGCTACATTCATTTTCTGCTTAGCTCCATCATAGGCATCTGCTGCTTTATCTTTTGCATACCCGATTGCATCTGACATCTTCTCTTGAACATCCCCAGCCCTATTGGAAGCCGTTTCAGTAGCCATGTTCAGTGTCGAACTAGCGCCATCGTAAGCATCAGCTCCTTTGTTTTTCCCATATGCCATCGCTCCTGCCATTGTCTCCTCCGCATCACCAACCTTGTCTGTAGCCATTCTTATAGTTTGATCGGCTTTCTCAGAGACGAAGTGTTTTGCATCACCCGCCGTCTTGGAAGCATACTTTGGTGCATCTGGGAGAGGACAAATTAAAAAAAGACTGAAAACATTAGTTTTTTTTTTTTTTTTTTTATTGCCACCGGTTGTCCGATAACAAAGTCCGGACTAATACCAGATCCTGCAGAACTTATTGTATCCGTGGCTCTCCATGCTGCATACCCAGCTTTATCCATCGCATTTTGAACATCCTCTTTTGCATTGTTCTGTCCAAGTCCAAATCCCCTATCATACCATTCCATCATATTAGTCAATAACCTTTCAAAGCATGCAGAAAAGAAAAAATATTCAGGCAAGTAAGATCTTATTCTAGTTCAAACATAGATGTATTAATCACACATCATTCTTCTCTTAATTTACCTTTTGTGCAGAATATGATTTCCCCCCTTAAGGCAGGTGGTCATGCAACCCTAGAACTATTCCAAGTCACCAGTTAATGTGTCTAGTGCGAGTACTCCAACCCTGATCTCTTCTTTGTGAAAGTGTAATAAGGTGTGCAGACACGACATGGATATATTGTCATGTTGGTCTTCAATATGACTGAAAAACATGTTGGAAACTTCCAAAATTCCTATACGGCATTATTTTGTGACATAAAAAGATTAATTACTATTGATCTTATCACGGATCGAATGAGAAATTCTCAGGAGAAGTGAAAGAAAAATATTACATCTTCAAGCTCTCTTTATTTTCCGGTTCCCCCCAAACGTTGATCATTGAACGTTAATTAATGCTACCTATTAGGTGACCTAACGACACATAAATGGCTATAGAATTTTGGCTTTTCGTTTTCTCTCCTTTTTTTTTTTTTAGAGAAATATTCTAGTAAGTTTGTGGAAATGTAACAGTACTCTCTTCCTACCTCATTACTTTTTTTATAATAATCAATAATAAATATAGACGATTCTTACATATATATATATATATATATATTGTCCTACAAAATATAGAAAAAAAAAGAAGAGAAATATGTATGACATGGATTAAGGAAAATGCGAAGGGAGAAGAATATATATATATACTCGTTGAACTTGTCATAAGCCCAATCGACCCAGGAATCCATCTTGTCTTTGGAATCGTGCATGGCTTCGGCAGCGCCTTGTTTGGCCTCCTCCGCTTTCACCCCGGCAGTCTCTGCCGCCGCATTCATCCTCTCCTTAGCATCATCCATGGCGTTCTCTCCCCAGCACCAACACATTCCCGGCCACAGCACCGCCACGCACAACAACAAAACTACCCATGCCCTTGTCTTCGCCATCTCTCTCAACGAACAGTAGTAAGTGTAAGAACTGAAGAGCCAAATTAAAAGCATCGGAACTGAAAGTTCCAAGATCCTGAATAAAAATTGGAGAGACCGTTGGTGTTCGGCCCGGTCTCTACGTGGCGCATTGGGGTAACGTGGCGGTTATTCGGGACGGTTAAGGAAGAGCGATTGCTGTCCTTGCGCCACGTGTGTTTGAGGTTGGGCACGTCCCGTGCGGTCTTTGTCGCCTTTTACGGGTCTCGTTCCGCCACCAAAAGTGGAGTCTTTGGAAAAAGGAAACTGCAGGTTCGGGGTTATGAAAATTTTGTATTTTATTTGAGTTTAAAATATTATGTTTTAATTTATTATTATTTTAAGATTTGAAAAATATGAATTAAGATTTGAAAAAATTGAATTGTTTATTATATTTTGTATGTGAATTTAAAAAAGATGTAATAATAAGATGAAATGAGAATTTTATGTCTCATCCCACCCCAAACCTGTCATAATCTCTCATTCAAAATTAGGAAATATTTTATAATAAAATGATTATACAAAAATAATTTTACAAACTGATATGACTTAATATGATTTGTCAGATTAAAATTTACTTTTATTATAAAATAGATCTAATAGATTAAATAAAACTACATCAATTTATACGATTATTTTTGTATAATTCTTTTGTAAATGTAACAATCCTCTTATTATTAAAAAATTAGATTTTCATATAAATCTCATATTTTTCTAAAACTATGCCATATGACATATCATCTAGCTTTCATCCATCTAATGGTCTGATATCAATTTTTTTTTTAAAAAATCACAATGTATGCTTCAACGTTCAACTTCATTTCATGTTCTTTGATATTTTTAGAAAAAGGCATCTCAATTAAAAAGAAAAAAAGAAAAAGAGAATATGCATACTTATAGGGAAATAAAACAGAAGAGAGTCTGCTTTCGAATGATTACAAGAAGTTTCCACCATCTCGTATTGTCGTCCAATAAGCACTATAGATGCTTAGGTAGTCTGGGTCACCAGGTACTGAGGGAGAAGTATTATGTAAGCCATGACAATTGCAGCTCATTCCCTCACACAAACATTCCCCACAGATACCACACGACTTCAACAAAAATCTCAGGAAATGAAAATGAGAGGGAAAAGGGAGATCGACTTATCGACCACTACAACAAAAAGAACCACAATATTCCAATATACAAAGAATGTTAAATAATCATCAAAACACTGCAAAAAACTCTCCAATTTTTGGGCTTTCAAAAATAAGCCATCTTCCCTACTCTTGCATCTGACGTCTTGAGATTGCACGTCCTTAGTCTAAGCTGGTACACCACCTTCAGCTGCTAGTTTTATTCGCTGATGATGCTCTGTGACCTTGTAATCAACAATTTCCATAAACAACTGGGTATCCAACACGCAGTCCGGGCGCCCATAAACAGCTGCTTGGATACTAGCCATTAGTTTTGCTATCTCTCGGCCGGAGAACCCTTCTGTCTTCCTGGCAGCTTCTCGGATCACATCATCCGATACATCTTTTATAGTTATCTTTTGTGGCTTTTTCTTGGTAAAAAGACCCCACTTAGCTGCGTTCTGATCACTTTCACCCGACAGGTACTTGTACAAGTAGAGCTTCAGTAGTTTATGACGTTCCTCCTCTCCCGGAAGTGGAAACTCGATGACCTCATCAATTCGGTCGGTAACAGCACTGTCAAGATCACCTGGTCTGTTTGTTGCGAGAACGAGAACTATGTCTCTAGACTGATCTCCAGTTCGGAAGAGCAATGCATTCAGAGCACTTCTTTGAGCTTCACTCATATGTGTACTGTTGCGCCTGCATTGGATCGATAACCATGATTACTAAATGGGTTTCCAGAAAAAATTATATTCTTGCAGAGAACAAAATCATTATTTGAATAAATACCATGAAAATAGAAGCCAAGAAAAGGTACCAAGTGGTTAGAATAACCAGGATGAACTTGAGTTTTAAATTAATTGCACATAAGAAAGCTACAGTAATCACAGAGCTTAGCATTTTTCACCAATGTTTTGAATACCGTACCGGACGCCGTACTGGTCAAGGCACTGGAACGAAATATTTCAATACTAGTACCGTATTGGGATAACATTTCGGGATAGTCGATATATAAATAAATTATATATACAAATTATATTCCAAAATAATAGTCTATATATAAATAAATTATATATAAATACATATATATATAAATTATAAATAGTCTAGTCTGAATTGGGAGTTAAAAAATAAGCTTGTAGATTGAAAAAACGAAAAAAAAAAAAAACACTGACCAAAATATCGGCCGGTATAGACCGAAATTGAGGCTGGTACAGGCCGAAATCAGTACCGGCCAGTATTTTGGCCGGTATGAAATAGATATAGTACCTATACCGGCTGGACGGCCGGTACAAAAAATTTTGGCCGTACCGGCCGGTACGGTACGAAATTCACAACACTGTTTTTCACACATAAGGGCACATAAAAGACTGAGGATATATATTCAGGTGCTGCCATATATACTCACAATCAAACTGACCATTTATGACATGAACATAGTATCATAACAATGGGAATCTCGAATACAACTACTTATTCTAACTGCATAATAAGCAGTGGTAACTTCATGAAACATAACAGTTAAACTTCTCAAAAACTTAGCAACAGCTTACAATAGAAAACTAGAGGATTAGAAACTAGAGAAAATTCTAACTCGCAGAGAGCAGCTTTAAGCTTCAAAAACGAAAAGAAAAGAAAAGAAAAACTTACTCGCATAGGAAAGCATCTGCCTCGTCAATAAAAAGCAATAAACCTTTATTTGATTTCTTAGCCCAATCAAATATCTGATGAATTTTGGTAACAGCCTGCGCACCCAGTGGCACAACATCTCCTCCAGTCATCATGGCATAATCCAAACCCTGTATGAGAAGATTCAAGTGTCAATGGGAGCACCAATAAAATAAATGTCCAACAAGGCACATATAAGACAGGCAGCAGTGATAAAAAGAAAGTGAGATGATGTCAAGATTTTAAAAGCATACTGATTTCTGAGCTATCTCCCTTGCAACCAAAGTTTTTCCAGTGCCAGGGGGCCCATAAAACATCATATTGCGAAAAGGTGCCTGATGAGTCTTGGTGTTTGATGTAGCTCGAGAAAGTTGCTGTATTCTCCTTTCCAACGAAGGATGGAGAACAATATTTCCAAGACCATTTTTACTTCCTGCAGCCCCAGCTGACGTACTGTATTTAAAAACTTTATTTTTAGCCTTAGAAATCAATTCCGACCCAGGAAATTTTGCAATGGAGGATTCTCGAATAAGTGATGGCTGCCCCAGAATCCGATTAACATATCCCCACATTACTCTAGCTCCTTCTCTGTAAACATATCAAAGATCGTCAAAGAGGATCAAATGGCTCATCCAATTAAAAGAATAACTCATCCAATTAAAAGAATAAATCATCATGACTTGTGAATCTACAACATCAATTGAGTTGTCACATGGACAAAAATACTCTGCTGGTCATTGTCTAATGAGGCCTTGATAAGAAAGATATCCATGATAGTCATCTCAGACTGAACCGATCAGTCTATCAAATTGCTGCTAGGGTACACTTTATTATTCCAATAACACAACGGTAGAGGTGAAACAAATGTTACAGAATGTCATAGTGAAGTAGTGGTGTTGTAGTGTTGGGGTGGGTAGTGATGGATGCCTGACGGAGGGGTGGGGCAGAGGGAGTGGCGTGAAAGATTGTGGACATGACAGATATACAATACTTTCCTTGTTTCGTACATGCCTTGTCATAAACATAGGTTGTTTAGGGAAGTCCAAGTTGTATCCACATTCAACATCTCTTCAGGACAAATTATGTCACTAGGACGTACACATCCAACACGCTAGATAAGCAGATACTTACAAATTTCTAACCAACCAGATTGTCAATCATGGATGGACCAAGCAATATACAACTCTCTCTCTCTCTCTCTCTCTCTCTCTCTCTCTCTCTCTTCAATTGATAGGTAAAAACAACTCAAGATAAACATATTGGATTTGAACCAAGCAACAGGCACATAAATCCCATTTTATATCTTTCTAAAGCTAATAACTGCCAAGAAAAAGATAGACATGACAGAGAAATACCACCCACATAAAAAAGAGAAATATACTTTAAACTGAAGTGACTAAAAAAGATGCAAGAAGAAAATCAACATACAAACCTAGTTGTATAAACTCCTGCAGCTAATGCAGTGGCTCCTCCAACCGTCATAAGCAACTTATTCCTATCAGTCAGTAGGATCCTAAAACCCCCTGCAGGTGAGAGTGGAGGAATGTTCATGTCATTAAGATATCCTCCTGCATGCCACCTAAATGGCAATTATAAAATTGACAATAATTTAAAAGTCCACTCCCCAATTAGATCCCAAACAAATGCTGAAGCATATGTATCTAAGACCAAAAATATTTTATGAAAAGGAAATAGCAGATGCCAAGGTTATCAATTCATGTAACATTAAGAACTAATTAGTGAAGCAGAAACATACATCAATAAGTTCAAAAGGGCTAAACAGAGCAAAATGGGTTTTCTATGAGACAGAAAATGAAATATAATATTCCCACATGACCTTTGTGAATAGGTCATTGTCTGATAATAAGCTAGGAATACCATCTTTCCTCTATACAGGAGGTATTAAATTCACATACTATTTACACCATGAGTCAAACTCAATACAATTCAATGAGTCTTTTTTTTCTCTCATTAAGGTCACTATAGGCTTGACAAACAATGAAAAGACATGCACAACAAAGATACCTAGCAACAAGAACAAAAAGAATTACATATACAGGAAGTCCTGAATATTTGGCAATCTGCTATACATTGATATCCATATTGACTAAACAATAAATGTAAAATAATCACAATGAAAGTTTCACTTTAAGACAAATTAAGTGTTGCACAAAAAACATTAATTTATTAAGTTCAAGGTAAGATGCTTTGAGTATAACACTTCAGGGCATTGGCTGTTTAATATCAGAAAGCTATGAAGTTATCATACTTTTACTGCATACAAGACAGAAATATAGGTTCTAGGCCTTGTTTGGATAGTGAGATGAGATAATCTGTGAATAGTAATGAAATGGTTTGTGAATAGTAGTGAAATGTTTGAGTTTATATGTTTTAATGGGTTTTGGGAAAGTGTTTTCTAAGTCCATTTGGATCTATTAGAATATAATTTTTGTTTTGAGATTTGAAAAAGTCGAATTATTTTTTGTATTTTGCTTAGAAGTTTAGGAAAGTTGTAATGATTAGGTAATGATTATATGAAAAAGTTGAAGATTTGAAATTGAAAAGTGTTTGTGCTTGTGGTGTTTGGATATTGAGATGAGATGGGATGAGATTGGATGACATGGGAGGACTTTGCTATCCAAACCAGACCTTTAAGTGCCCACTTAAGTATATTGAACTTTCCCTTATGCCGAAAATTATTCAAGAATTTAATATATGTTTTTATATGGGTACGAAACACTTAATAATTTTGAACCCTTATATCTTAAGAAGCAAAAGTAACTGTGAAGATAGAAAGTTTGCATCAAGATAGAGCATAACACTGAATTATTTTGCATAACATTGCTGCCTTTTCAACAATAAAATTCCGGAGATTTAAAAATAAAAACAATAAAATTACGGAAAGAATTAAGATGTTAGAACATAGAAGTGACAAAATGGCCATGAGCCCCAATTCATAGAGAAGTATGAAACACACAAAAGCAGCTAACCAGTCAGAGCACATGGCATAATTCTTCATCCAAGAAACCATTTATATGTGGACCAAATTAATCACCCTTGTGATCGAACAACACAATACAAATACATGTTTCTCAGTCGTGTATACCTTCAATGTGACTAAAAGTTGTATTGATTGCAGCAAGCCATTTCTCCCTTTCGCCATTAATACGTTCTATAAGCATTTTCCTGTTATGTTCCTCTGTCAGTTTTGCTTCATGGGCTCGGCCTTCAGCCTCTGCCATGGCCTTAACTCTTATTGTTTCCCTCTCTATTTCAGCCCTCTCTTTCTCAGTTTGGCGCTGCTGAGCTTGGATCTGTTCCTCAGTAGCTCGTCTAGCTTGTTCTTTCCGTGTAGAGGAATCCTCTTGCATCCTAACCAGTTCAACATTATGTTTCCTCTGAACTTCATGATCTGTCTGCAAACAATGAGAAAATAAAACATAACAAGCTGTTTGGCAGCGAAAATTTTATTAATTGTAGTTTGAAAAATGTATATAATTATTCACTATCTGCACCTGCATTCTTTTCCTAGCCAGCTCATCTTCATATCGCAGCATTTGTGCCTTTGCCTGTGCTTGTTGCTGTATCAGATCTCTTTGCTCTTCATGTAATTTACGCTGCTTTTCCTGCAAATGAAAAAAAAATGTATTAAGTAATAATTCACAATGGAAGGGTCATAACGCACTGACACTCTAACAAGATTGATCAGACATGCTGCTTTTTACAATTAAATGAGCATTTTGTATAACTGAAAAGTTCAATCCTAAAGGGTATAAGCTTGAGAGTATCTGCATCCACATGATGAAAAGTGTAAGGTGCAACAAAAATAACAACCATTCCTATCACCGCAAGGAACCACTCTATAATTATGCAAAGCAATAGGCAGGGATTGTTAGAGGTTGAGCCATCGCATATCATGGGCATATTTCGACACAGCAGTTTAAGAAAAAATAAATTTTTTGTTAAGTAAAACACAATAGTTTAAGAAAAATTAAATTAACACTGTCATTTGGTCTACTTCAAACATGCATACTCAAATGAGATTGGTTGAAAATATTTCTTAATTTGATAAGTGAGATTGGTTGAAAATATGCAGTGAAACCACATCATGCGACTAAAATAAGTGGTTTGACTGAAAGGCATAATCACTCACGATATCGGCATTAGCTTGAATTGCTTCAAAATGAGCCTTCTCGGCAGCCATCTCTGCAAGGCGAGTATCTTCTTGCTTTCTCATTACTTGGAAAACCTGGCACAACAGAACAAAGCCATGCAAGAAAACCTCTGGTTCACATTTTGGGTTGCTTATCAAACTGAGAAAGCAAATATAAAGGAAGAAAAAATTCTGCAATGTTATTTTGCTTTTCAAACTCTTAATCGCTATTTTGCTACTTGTTAAAAAAACGCAGTTCCATACCAGAAAAGAGCCGGACTTCGAGAATGAAAATTGGCTGATTGAATTTTTCATTTCATTGACTATTAGGCTGTATAAAGCAGCTTCTTTTTTTCTCGGCTCCCAAATTATGGGATGTTTCACAGACAAAAAGAGAAATCTTTCTTAGCATCATTTCCTCGGCACATACACGTAGTCCTAGGACTCAAAATCTTTATTAGTTAAAATTTCTCTTCTTCTCTTTTCCCATCATTTCTCAACTACCAAACAATTCACAAAGAGTAACGGAATGCAAAACAAAACCTGTTTAGCGTGCGGGGAGCTGTTGATTTCACGAAGAGCTTTGGCGCCTCTTTCTAACGACTCGGGATCGAAACCCGAGCCTTTGGACTCTTCGGCATCGGCCTTCGCCTCCGACCTCGAGTTAGAGTTCTGGTCCCCCTGAGGAGAAGAAGACGAAGAAGAATAGAAAGGAAAAAAACGAAAGGGACTGTCGGCGTACGCGCGGTCGGGGAGCGTGGACAAGGACGCAACCGCCGCTGCCATTGCTACGCAGGAGGATAATCTGGAAGCGGCCATAGGTATGTGAGAATTCGAGCTCTGATCAGATTTTCCTTATTGGTTTCTCGAAATCGAAAAATAAAATAAAATTTTAGGTCATTTGGCGGAAAGGGTTTAGTTCAGTTGCCGGTCTAGCCTTAAACCCTCTGGTTCCACATAGCTAGGGTTTAAACGGAAAATATATTGAAAGCGGGAGTCGCTAGACTAGGAAGGAGGGCCGAGGGCCTGCGTGGAGAACAATCCAAGTGGGGCCTAGCTTTATGGATTGTTTGGCCTCGTATGGATTCGTATTCCTGCTTTTTTTTTTTTTTTTTTCTCCAAACATTTTTTAAGTTCCTTTAAATATATATATTTTTTAAATTCATAAATTTATTAAAAAATACTTTCTTAATGATTAAATAAAATAAACACAATTCCGTAAAATTTATTAATAGATATACACGTGTAGTGGTTCACAAAGAGATTCATGTATAAATAGAGCTCACAAATTGATGTGCTTGTTATTAAATGTTTTTATTATAATGTAGGCATAAGTTCTCGTTTGGATATTAAGATAGTTTCATCTTATTTTAACAATTTTAATCATTATAATTTTCTCAAACTTTCAAATAAAATATAAAAAAAAAATTCAAATTTTTAAGTTTCAAAATAAAAATAAATTAAAAAATTATATTTTAAAAATATTTTTATTTTATAATATTTTTATTCAACATTTTCTCTTTCATTTTCTAAGATTTCATAAAAAATCTTAATTTAAACTATTTTACTGCTATTTACAAATTATTTAACTCATATTTACATATTTTTTATCTCATTTAATCTCATCTCAATATTCAAATTAGGCCTAATGTACAAAATAAAAATATTTTGTTAAAAAAGGAAAGTTCATAAAGCGATGATGGCTAGATATGATATGTTAAGTCTTCTTTACAGTAAATTTTTTTTACAATTTAATGTACAACAACAGACCGCATCAGTTTGTGATCTACATTTTTGTGAGGTCTCTCTGGAAGTCTAGCAATCTAGCACTGTTGTTTTCATCTTAGATTTTGTTTTTCATCTTACATTTTGTTGTATACTATTATTACACTTGTTATAAGTGGATATCATTTAAGTGGTTGACAAATAGCATCTTAAGTTATTTAAAATATAGCACATAATAAGAATAATTGAGAATAATAAAATCTATGATGGTCTCATTTGTTTTCGCAAATGAGATGAGATAAAATAAGATACGTTGAGATAAAAATTAAAAATTGAATAAAATATTGTTTTAATATATTTTTTTAATATTATTTTTGATTTGAAATTTAAAAGAGTTGAATTATTTATTTTATTTTATGTAAAAATTTAAAAAAATTATAATGATGAGAATAGTTGTAAAAATAAACGAAACTGAAGAATAACAATTTTATTTATATAAGATGAAGAGTCGCATTGCTCATTAATAATGTTGTATGAAATTATGAATTATTCGAGGGATATGGAGATATCCTAAGCTATCTTTGTCGAATGCTTCTGGGGATGCTAAGGTCAGCCATAGGATCTTCACACCCACCTTTTCAGGTTACATTAAGCTTTTTGGCCGGCATTCTTATTTTGTTTCTGAAATAGTACTCGTTTCCCCCTGGCATTATGGGGAAGAAATTCTCCATCTACACACAGCGAGAATGTTTCTTTTGGGTATTTTTAGTTCCTGCTTATCTTTATGCAGAACTCAACCTCTACAACAGGTACTATAGAAAAGATCAATCTTTACACCAATGTGTGGAAATCTCAAATGCTTAATAATGCTTGCTTCATACAGACTAAACAGGATTAGATGTGTCACTGTAGGACAAGACAGACACAAAAACAACTGTATACAAAAGGGGAAACAACATAATTACATAATCGGATGCTTCTTCGCAAATCTGGTATTTTTTTACAATCTGTTTATGATATGCAGTAAGATTGTCTTGATCTTCATTGGAAGTTTGGAACCCTGGATGCTTCAAGACCTGCCAAGCAGATAGTAATGAAAAGTAGTTTTAGCCTGAAGGAAAACAATTATTAATCTGGCAAAGGTTATGAATAGTATGGGAAAGTCAGAAAACATCCAAACTCTAGAAAAGCTGTCAATTAAAGCAGCAGTACTGCAACCAAAAGTTTCAGAGGGGTTCAGAAAGAACTGGTTCTGAATGACTGAGGACAGTGGACGGGGAAAATAACAAAAGTTTCCTGAAGAATGAAAAAGAGAGAGTATTAAAATATTGAGTTGTGTCTGCAGAAGAATCAATATCGTCCGAATCAGAAAAGAGAGGCCAAAGTATTGTATCTCACATGGCAGTTCTTTGAACTGATGAGCATTGGACTTTCATTGACATGTTATCCAGAATTGGTAGGATCATATCTCATGTGGGGTTTCTTCTGCTTAGTGACAGGATAAGAAGTTGCATGAATGTGGTCAGGCGTTGGCTTTTTTTCATTAAATAAAGTGAAAATAAGCAGTTTGGTGTATAGGATGTTAGACTTATCGTCAGTTGGAGAAATTGATGGACCACGTACGTAGAACTAGCTCTTCAGTGTTCATAGTATTATTGCCTTGCCCTACAGCAGGAATTGCTTAATTCTAAGGACAAGGCCATGATGTTGCAGGAATTAACTGGATCTTCTACGGTTAAGAGGACCTGGAAGAAGCTTAAAATGCATTGCTGCCGACATATCATTTTTTAAACGATGTCTCTATTGAATGAATAGCATCCTTCCAGTATAATTTTATGTTTAGATTGTTTCGAACCTTGGTTTTGGGATTTTCTTGTAACCCCAAACTTTTCACTCGTAAAAAGTATTCCCCGACAAAAGCGAAGGTTGATCAATAAAATCAGAAAAAAGAAAGCATAAGTGACATGAAGTTGTTGTCATTGATCACGATTTAGAAAAAGCCAGACTCAAGAGCAAAAGCATTATTCTTTATTCCCAAGCTACGTAGGGATGTACGTTTAACTGGGTTACTTAGAGCTGAAATGTAAAAGTGAGAGAGATACATGTGGAAGGCAGTTTTGAAAACTGAAGTGCAAAGCGAGTATTTGGCTCTGGTATTAAGTAGAAGGCAAGTAGTTACTAGTGAATTTACCTCTACTCTTCATACTCAAAGCCATAGCCTTACTTAACATTTTCTTTCACCTGTATTCGGGAATTGGGACTCTATCAGATTCAATGTCCCTGACATCCTCAATGAGAATCTCATATTGCCTCTTCACCTCCTCTACAGATTTTCCGCCCACAGCTCTGGCAACCTTCTGCCAGCGATCAGGGGTGTCCTTATCATAAACAGCCAGGGCCCTTTCAAACCTTTTGTTCTCCTCAGGGGTCCAAGAGGAGCTAGAGGTACGTGAAGAAGCAAGAGAGTTGGATGCCATTGGAGGATATATGTTTTAATACACTACCTGAAAATGGTGAAACTGCAGAAGGTAAAAGGGGTATTATTTTGACAGGCTCTGGAGGATAACAAAGTCAGGAAATAGGTTGGAAGTCGGAACCTTTAAATGTGAATGGTAAAGTACCGGCTGGCTGGCTAGAGTGAATCCCACAAAAGGGAAGGAGATAATAGAATGGTTTGTTTCAGTCAAGGAAGGTGACTGAATTGAACGTCAAGTGTGGTATGGGAAAGAGATGACCAAGGGAGCTCCTTATAAGCAGGATGAAAAGGGGTGGTGGGGTTCAGCCAGTTGGGCGAATATATCTCGGGAAAGGTTGAAAATAAAAAGTAACCACGCCCCCTCAGGAACCACAAGATGTAGCAGGACAAGGAACATCTAGTGAAAGAGGAGAGAATCAGTGATAAAGGATGGGCCCTTTATAAAATTTTACTAGACAATATTCCTTCATTACACTAGCAAGTTGAACTTCCTTTATTAGTTATACGTCAGCGGATAAAAGGATCCCAAAAGTAACCAATCTACTTTTGTTAGGGTTAAAGGGTCATTCGTCTAAGGCCAGCTCAAATCAAAAGGAAGTTTTATCTGGTAACAGAGTGTGCTCTCATCGTCTCACCTGTCAATTTGAGAGATTTTCCCTTTTACATATTAATTTCTGTAAATTCTATACACTTGCATATCCAATTTCTCAACCTTTATAGTATAAATTTCCTGTAAGCTTGAGTTTTTGGGGGCATTTGATAATTTATCTTTGTGTATAACTTTGATAATCAAATTCACATATTTCTATCATTTTGGGAAGTACTGAGTTTACAATCTGCATGGCATCATGGTTCCAGCTGGCCTAGTGGAATGTTGCGGCTTATAAAACATTGTCTGGTTGTGACTACTTGGGAAGACATTAGTAATTCCTCACACAGCAGGGCACAAAGCCCCTCGTGGTATTTCCGAGGGGTTAAAATTTGTTTGTGGACGGATTTCTTTCATTATTACAACCAAAAAAAAAAAAAGGGATCAGAACGCCAACAATGAAAAACGATCATGATGATAAAGAACAATAAGTGATAGCCGTTTTGTATAAGGGGCAATAGGTTTCACCTCCTTATCATTGATTCTTCTCTCCCTTTTGTCATTTTCTTCATTTTTGTGTTCTGTTTGGAGGGATTTTTGGAGACTACGTTTGGTATATTGGGAACCACTTATAGATAAATGCTCCATGGGACTCCATATAACATGTGAGACTTAATACCTTAGTCAACAATTTGGTTAATCTTTGAAAACCTTAGTGGAGGGATCACTCTAGGCTGTGAGAAACATGTTTAGAAGTGACTTATTTGATTCATGGTTAATACCGTTATAGATCATCTCTCACTACATCATCTGCTTTTCTAGTCCTCATACTTTGTTTGAACCATTGCTATCACAAAAATTGGAAAGATCATGATGCTGGGATAACATGGTGGCTGTTCTTCATAGCTAAAACCAGCGAAAGGTTCCAGTAAAAGAGTCCTGGAGGAGCCAGTAATGGTGAGTTGGGGGAAATTACTCCCAATTGAAGCTAGAAAAAGAAATAAAATTTGGATTGGTACACACATTGTGCACCTTGATTCTTCCACTTGCTATTATTCCAACGAAGATATGGACCATAATTTCTTGCCAAAAAGTAAGCAGCTGCTTGGAATATGAAGTATATTTCTCAACTTGAGATGATATCTCAGAAGATACCCAAATCCTCATTCGTCGACGGAGCAATTAGTCGGTTCCAAGGGCTGACCTTTTGAAAGCGGGATTCTTCATATCAGTCTTACTGCTAGAATCCAGAAATTGCTTTCTGCAGTATAGGAACACAGTAGGTACGGAAAAATGAACTTCCCCACTGAATAAACCCGGTTGTAATACATGATTAAGTGCTATGGGTTTGGGTTGTACCCAGGTGTAGCCTAAGCTGAAAGCATTCATAAACAGCATTCAAAGTGCAAGGTAAGAGTGAATTACATATTACATTTCTTCATTATATTGCTTATAGCTGTTGCCATAACAATCCAGTCATATGATAAAACTGCATCAAGTAATAACTTTTTTATTATCTCCAAGTTTCAAACAATTTGATGGGAGTTTTGGATGCGGTTGGTTCTATTAGTTCTGGATTGAGTGGTTTAGTTTGTGTAATCGGAAGAATATGAAGTGTTGGGGTTGGGAGACTCATCATTGGTTGAGAGGGACTTTTGAAAAAGAGAAAGGAATCTGTACTGGTAGTGGAATACAATCTTCGTGATATATGGAATCCTTATCACCTCATATGGCCCGCCCATCCACCTCTTGGAATAATGCCTGTGGATTCCAGTTCTTTTCCTCGTTTATGGACTTTTTTAATTCCCTGTTTTTACTACACATAATTTGATGGGAGTGATAACTGTGTCTGTCAATGGAAGATGCCTACTTAGATCCTATACAGAAACTCAACATACATACATGCCTGGCACCTGAGCTCGGCATATATGTGTATGTATGTATGAATGTATCCCTCCACAACTTTTACCTGGTCCACATCTAATAGCATAAGCATGAGAATCACTTTTCGAGGGAACCTCTGAAAACAAGAACAATTGATTGAATACAGATTTTTTTTTTCCCAAGACCCGAATCCTGAATCTGCATCTCCAAGTGGTTTGTTTCATAAACATCATGAGCAGATAGCTAAAAACACACATGAAGCTCATGTAACAGCAATCAATTGGTCTCAACAACTTGATCAGTTGAAACAAGGGATTGCTGATTGACTCGAGTTGGTTTTGTTTTTCCCTGTACCCTGTTGTCTCAATTGGTGATAATAACAACTGATTTTTTTTTTTAAATTAATTTTAAAGGGTTTAAGGGAGAGCTATTTTTTTCCATTGAGAGAGACGTCAAAAACATATGTTGCCCCTCACTTTGTACCTACCAATCATTCCATAAACTTTTCGCGCTCTCTCTCTCTTTCCTTGTTCGACGTGACAACACTGTTATCCCGAGAACAAAAAAGTTTTACCACGTTTATCAGCATGTTTTGCAGCCAATAACAATTATTGTACTAGCTTTTCTGGTAATCTAATGCTTGGAAGCCAAATTACTTGGACTGGTGCCTTTTCTTTCCCTGGTTTTTGCGAAACCAAACCTTGGTTTGATTATGTGATATGGTTTTCTCTCTGCTCTTATCGACGAAGGATTTTCGGTGTGTCATGAGCAAGAAGATTGTGTCTTTCAACTGTTCTTTTACAGAGCTTTTGAAGATACTCTGAAAACTTAGCTTTTTTAAATATGGAACAGTTCGAAGGAACTCCTATGGTTTAAGGGCCGGATCGTCACTAATTTCCAGAGTCAGCAGCTATTGTGGCTTGAGACACTGGGAAAGTTCTGACTTTTCTTTCTCTAAGGTGGGTATATTTGTGTGAAATCTTGTATTTAAGAATTGGGTTGCACTAATTTGGATCGTGTAGGGGTTTTGGTACTTCACCCGCTACCTGTGTAGATGGAGACAAATCTCAGAGTCTGATTGCTTGCTAGTAAACAGGCATAGAGCTTTTGTTCGTTGTTCTGGTTTCCACTGCACTTGGTAAGGCTTTTGTTATTTCTTTTTTTTTTGTTTATTTCAAATATATTTTTTCTAACGATATCTTAAATTCCACTTCTGGAAATTGTAACTGAAGGGCGTCCTTTGTCATGTTCCATTAAGATCCAACCATTCATCTATTTTCATCCATTTTAGTGGTCAAAATGGAACGATCAAAGTGCAAAGTGCAAAATTAATGATAATTTTGAGTTGCAAAGTGTACTTTCTCTGTAGTTAATATTCGACAGAAGCATTGTATCTTGTATTTGCAAATCCGATGTGTTATGTGCAAATCCGATGATATTGCTCAAATTATGTGTGGGGAATAGTCATATATGTCCTCATGCGATGCATTATGTTAGATACAATGGACAGATTTTTTTTTTTTGTAAGAAACACTTAAAGGTGATTCTTTTCATTGTTATTGAACATGCAGATCTAAGTCTACCCTCATTTTAATGGGGTCTGATATTGCTGAAGTAGTGGACAAACTGCCAGACCCTTATGCTTTTAAGGTACCTTTTCAATTTATCATGAAGGTCTTTTATTCCTCATTTGGAATTTGTTTGTTTGAATCTGCAGTCCTACTAAATTGGCAGCATAATTGTGTCTTGTTGAGTTCACTCATGATACAAGATGTTTACATAATTATCATAAATTGGTTGTAGATCTGCAGGATGCGCAAAAATAGCTAATTTATTAAATAAAAATATGATTTGTAACTAAGTTAGTATATCTTGAGCCATTATACAATAAACTAATTGAACTTTTGAAAAATTGTTAAGATTAACTTATATTGATCTTCAACATTTGATTGGTTACCTTTTATCTTTTTTCCTCTTATTCTCCTTTATTTCAATGTTTGCAGTGAGAAACCTCACAAAATTTAATTGAGTGAAGAGTGACCAGAAGCTCTTACAAAATGTGCAAAAATGGCTTGGTTCCTTCAAATTTAACTTTTAGTAGCTTCATGCTTCAAAATTACATATTGTCATAGATAATCGGATTACTCTCTGATTCTTGAGTGTGTATCTCGGTTAGTTTATTGGTAAGATCCTGTTCTTTATCACATCGATAAGTTTATATGTACAGGGTAAATATAATTTCTACTTCTTTTCAAAGAAGAATATTTTGTTTCCTTGATAGTGTCAAAGAGATTCTTGTCATGGAAGTGAAACTAGGAACTGGAAAACCAGCTTTCAGCATTCTTTGATCAATTTGTTAACTCACCCCAAAATGCTGATTCTTTGAAGGTCTACAACTCTATGTTCGATCAAGTTGAGAATGATATTATATCATGTTTTTTTCCTGTTGGAGAGGATGCTTTTTCTTGAGAAAATGACGAGCACTGTGTTTTCCATATGAAATCTTCTTTAATTGAGCTCATGTTGTGTCTTCAAAATTTGTCTTTGCTTGTACTCAACCGTTTTTTCATATGAAATCAAATTTCCACATTCTGTATATTATTTCATGATTGCAGCTGCCATTATTAAAGTACAAAGAACTGAAGAAATTGCTTGATAGAATATCAACAGTACTTCCACTTATAGAAGCGGCTCAGCCTCCAGGCTCTTCAGGAATAGAGGCACTAGGCTCGTTAAACGTTGCAATTGAGAAAGCCATGCAATTTTACAAGTCCTGCTCAAGATCCAGTAAACTTTACCTGGTTCGTAATTTTCTCAATAAATAAGAATGAAGGATATGAATTAACGTGAACTACTTGCTGTATTTCATAAAGTTGTAGTCGTTAAAACAAATTAAAACGAAGATGATAGAAACAAACTCTAGCCATTTGATCTTGAGGTTAGCAATTTCTGATCAGTCTGAGTGGTCTAGCAAAAGTTTATAAATACATTATAAGGACAAATGACTCAAGGAGTTTGTCTATGTTGGTAGACTGGAGATGAGAAGGAAAATTGCTGCTGTTAAAGAACAAAACTAATTATATATCTCTCTTTATTGGAGAAATAAAATAATAAGATTTGGATAACCTGCTTATGCTAATTGATTGTGTAGAGAGGGGTTTGCAAACAGAAATCCTTTGTAAAACCATGTGTTCCATTGTTTCCAACGGGAATTTTGCTGTGCTAAAGCATGTTAATATTGTTGTTCCTGATGACCACTTCAATTAGCTTGCCTCTCTCTCTCTCTCTCTCTCTCTCTCTCTCTCTCTCTCTCTCTATATATATATATATATATATTATGTTTCTTTTTAGGTGTTTGCATATCCGTATGTTTGACTGCTTGCTCCTCTTCTGTCACATCTAGTTGATGTGTCAAAACTGGTGGAAGTAACTAGTCTTTCTTCATCTACATTCTGTCTTGTTGTTAAGATATCGGTTTTTTGGAGTTATATCTCAGTCATAGCTGATAAGGCTTGCAAATTACATTCAGGCAGTAAGAGGGAAAACAATAGCCTCAATATGTCAAAGATCAAAGAATTTGTTGGAGGAAAGTTTAGGTCAAATTCAAACCATGGTTCCACATGAGTTGGCTGAAGAGGTTCGTCAATTACACACCTTCTTTTGCTTTATATTTTTGCCTTCCTTTTCAACCCCCCTAAACAAGAAAGAAAGAATGAAGATGTAATACAACTTCAAGAGGGCTATAATTAGTTGATAAAGCTATCAGAGCTGTTCCTCAGTTATATAAAGTTTGAAAATATATAAATCTATTTTCCTGGATTATAAAACATGCTAGTTATATGGCTGTAACTGATCCCATAAGCAATTCTCTGGTTTCTGACACTTGTATCCCAAATTGGAAAAATTTAAAGAGGATGTAGTCCCATTCTCGGTTTGCTTGCCTTTGGTCTATTTGTTAATTATTCTTCCCTCTGGCAACTTCACACAAATCCTTCTTTGCCCCACATTTTAATTCGCAGCAACATTCTGATGGAGGTTTTCATGATCCCAAACACTATGTTGGTATCAACTTGTCTATATTTATTCCGTAATTTCTTCCTTTTTTTCTACTCAAAAAAGAAAAAAAGGAACTTTTTCTGAGTTCAGTTACTTGGTGATGCCAATGATTAAATCTCATTTACAGATCTCTCACATCACGGATGATCTTACGGGTGCAAATTTTACCCTGAACTCATCTGAAGAAGAGGCTACCAAGGCTGTCAAAAGATTTCTCCTGCAGATCGCTTCTGCATCACACTTAATGGAAACCTCTGAAATTAAAGCTCTTCAACTGGCAGCTTCAACGCTTGATATCACATCCCCAGATGCTATCCGGAGAGAGAAAAAGTCCATCAATAAGAGGCTTGAAGATAAGTACAGTGACCCAACAGATAAAGATACTTTAAATTCACTTTTGCATCTACTAAAGAAGTATGGACACTTATTCCTGCAAGAGCCATCGGCAAATGGCGTTCAGCATGAAGAAGCGATTGCTTTTGAGAAGTGCGGACGTAGTTCAACCTATAGCCAATCTGTGGAAGTCGAATCCCAGATCAGATGCCAGCATCATGAAGTTCAAATTGACTTCTCAAGTAGAGGTATACCTCCTGAGGAATTTAAGTGTCCTATATCTTCAAGATTGATGCGTGATCCTGTTGTAATTGCTTCTGGACAAACATTTGAGAGGATGAACATACAGAAGTGGTTTGATGGAGGTAATGAAATATGCCCAAAGACTAAAATAAAACTGGCCCATTTGTCATTGACACCAAACACGGCCATGAAGGATTTAATAACAAAGTGGTGCATGGCGAATGCAGTCACCATTCCTGACCCAACTATGCCATCAGAAATTCTTAACTCTTGGGAAACTTCTTCCACTTCCATTGTTAGCTTTGGCAGTTCTATGAATGATCTACGTCTTCCAATGGATCTCAGCAATATGTCAGTCGGATCTTTAGATTCTAGTTACGCTTTGGATTCATCTCAAAGTTACATTGTGGATTCATCACAAAGTTATGCTTTGGATTCATCTCAAAGTTACGCTTTGGATTCATCACACACCATGTCGACAAAAGAGGTGCAAAAAAGCCACTCGTATGCAAAGATACATGAGATAGATATGAAATATCTATCTAAACTGGCTGAACTTCAGTGGCAGAGCCAGTGCAAAGTTGTTGAAGATGTCAAAAACCATCTGAATGAAAGTGACCAAGCATGTCATTCTATGTCATCTGACAATTTTGTTAGACCCCTTGTTAGATTTTTGAAGGATGCACTTCATCTGCATGATGTAAAAGCTCAGCAAGCTGGATCTCAGTTGTTGTCGGCATTTGTGCGCAAGAACAGGTATCTAGTCATTTTGATGGGTATTCGTCACGATGCCTCATGTTCAAATGCAACTTGCATCTCTTGATTTAAGGTTGTTATTATCATGTTAAACTGGTTGTGGCAAGTTAAATACATCACTCGATTCCACGTGAATTTCTATCAATTCTTTAGCCAGTTGACAAGGTGATTTGCCGTAAGAATTTTTGTTGGTTTAGGTCCCGACCTAGTTCCCTGCATGAGTTTTTTTTTTTTTTTGCACTACGTAATTTTAGTTTTCTTCTGTAAGTCCTTGTCCTGATTTCACATTGGATTTTAAATGCAGCTATGTTTCCTTTATGCATGAGCTCATATGCATACTATGATCACTTTGTGTTGCTTGATGCAGAAGTGGGATCTCATACTTATGCGAAGAAGCATTTAGTCTCTTGGCCACTTTTCTTATTTCAGAAGTAACAGAAGAAGCTCTAGACATACTGGAATTTTTGTCAAGCCACCCGCATTGCAAGGCTAAAATTGCAGCATCTGGTGCTTTAACTTCCATCCTAAAGATGCTCAACTCCGACAATAGAGATTGCCAGGAACGTGCTATCAAAATTCTATGCAATTTGTCCTCAGATTGTGATATCTGCTCTCACATTGTGTCTTTGGAATGCATCCCAAAACTGGTTCCTTTCTTAGTTGACAGCACTCTTGCAGGAAATTGTGTGATTATATTGAAGAATTTATGCTGTACAGATGAAGGTAGGGTTTCTATTGCTGAAACTAATGGTTGTGTTGCTTCTGTTGCTGCACTAGTTGCAGCTGGTAGTCTTGAGGAACAAGAAAATGCAGTCTCTGTTCTCCTTTCACTGTGCTCTCATCGTGTTCAGTATCGTCAGTTAGTCATGCGCACGCAGGAGGATGTCATTCCTGCACTTTTTGATATATCCGTCAATGGTAGTGACAATGGCAAGGTGAGTGCAAGGGGATTGCTGCGGTGCTTAAGAGATGTCAAGCATAATGATGATCGAGAGTGCTCTGGATCTGATATGGGTGCCTTTAGAGACTCTACGAATCTCTCTAAAGGAAGAAATTCATCAAAGGCATCCGGATTTCTTGGAAGGATATCAATCTTTTCAAAACCCAAAAAGAAATGAAACTTGTCTTCAACTCCTTTTAAACTTAAAGATTCCAGGAAAAATCGTGTGATTTGATGCCATGATTTTGATGCCTAAATGTACATGATTTTCTTTTTTCTATTTTAGCAACTAGATAGGTTTTATCTCTTGTATACCACCTTGTGTACCTGGACCTTGCATATTCTTATTTATAATAGCTTGGCAAGAATATACAGTTTTAACTAAATTAAAATTACAAATGGTGAGAGAAGTAGATTGTGACAAGTTAACCATATAGCAAACAATGTGGAATCAATAATTGTCGTTTTAAACTTTAGGCTGCGAAAACGAGTGTTCTTCAGCAGTTATTTGGCTGAGTTTTTCCAAGGCAAAATTTCCGGCATGGAAGTGGTAGCTTCGATTGTCAGTGGAGCATTCGTAGAAACTGGTCGGTTTCTCTGTGGCTCTATCTATTCTACGATCAAGAACATTGTCAAAGGCCAACAACAGCTTGATCTTTTGGAAAAGGATATGAAATCCCTTATGGCTCTTAGAGATGATGCAGCAAAAGAAATGGCATTAGCTAAGAGAGAAGGAAAAGTAATACAGGCTGAAGCCACTGTGTGGCTTGAGGAGCTTGCTGGCTTCTAGAAGAAGTTCCAGAACGGCTCAAAGCGATAGAAATGCTTCTAGAAGTGGGAAGTTCCCTTGCTGGCTCCGTGGCAATTGGAGGATATTCCCGGACCTGCAATTCAAGATCAAATAGCATCAAAACTATTAATTAGCTTGCAAAATATGAAAATATAAATTAAAAATATTTTTATTAAAAAATAATATTATATTATTATTTTGACTAATTCAATAACTAATCTAATGTTCGGTTATAGTTAGAGGAGAGATTTTAGATTTATGAAAAATATGTACTTTTCATCAAATTTTAGATATAACTTTGATGAAATCAGTGCCAATACTCAAAGAGAAGATGAGGGGATGGGTTAGACCGTTTGGATACACAGTTGGTCTATCTCATCTCAACATTTAAATACTATTTAAATATAAATATTTTTCAATTTATCTTTTATATTTTTTTATCTAATAATTATAATTTTTCTAAATTTTCGTATAAAACATAAAAAACAATTTAAGTATTTCAAATATGAAAATAAAAATAATATTAAAAAATTATATCTTAACAATATTTTAATTTTTTATATTTATATTTAATTTTTTCTCTTATTTTCTAAAATTTAATAAAAAATTTAACTCAAAATTACTTCATTATTATTCACAAATTATTTTATTATTATTTATAAAAACAATTTACCTTACAGCATCACTAACGAGATATTACTGATTTCAAAATAAAAATTTTCATATTTTCAAGGTGGTAGTGACAGACTTTAATACGAAGAAAATATGTGGAATTTTTTTTGTACAAGTCTTTTGTGGTCGCTTTAAAAGTAAAGAGAAATATTTTAACTATAAAAAAAATTATATAAAAATAAATTTATAAATTGATATGATTTGATGCAATATATCAAATTGTCAAATTATTTTTAATATAAAATAAATTTAACACATCAAGTGAAGTCAAATTAATTTATAAATTTATTTTTATATAATTTATTTATGTCTATAACAATTCTAAAAAATAAATAAAACGAAAGCAGGAAACAATTTCCCCGATGGTGCGCTTCTCCGGAGCCATTTTGTAACCCATTTTTTCCTTTTCGTATAACTATTTTAGCAATAGAAGATCTATTTTAGAAATTTTAACTTTTTACACGCTCATCACATTAGTTAATGTGAATTGGATTCCTACAACGCATTTTTTAGCCCGGTTTGATCTAGAAAGTGTTTTATCTCATTTAATTATTATAATTTTTTTAAATTTTTATATAAAATATAATAAATATTTTAACTTTTAAAAATTTTAAAATAATAATAATATTAAAATTAATATTTTAATAATTTTTAATTTAAATTTTAACTTTCATCTCAACATATATCAATTCATCTCAACTTCTTATTCAAACCAACGACTTTTAAGCCCTTAATTCAATTCAGAGATGAGATGGTTCAATCATCCCACTCTGTATGGAGAGATGCTCTCGATTTCAGAGGAGCTGGTGAGTTTGAATGTTGAAATGAATTGAGTTGAGTTGAGATGATAAAATATTGTTATAATATTATTTTTTAATATTATTATTATTTTGAGATTTGAAAAAGTTGAATTATTTATTATATTTTATGTTAAGATTTGAAAAAATTATAATGATAAATTGAGATAAGTTAAGAATAGTTTATGTTCCAAACGCACACACAACTGATGGCTGCTTTTCCAGCGAAAATGTATGGAAAACATTATGCCTACAGAATATGTTTACCGAAATTTTTAAAATTTTTTAAAATTTTTCTTATTTAATAATTAAAGAAGTATTTTTAAATAAATACGTGATTTTTTTATTTTGAAAAATATTTAAATAGTTTAAAAAATAGTGAAAGAAAAGATAAAATAAATAAATAAAAATTTTATAGTATTCGGTAAAGGATTTCGGTAAAAAAAGACATGTCTACTGAACATGTCTGCCATTCGACTGTTGCCTCTGTAGGCAATTTCAGAAGACCCTTTGCGGCATCAGCTTCCACCGTCTGAAAATTTTTCCGCTTGCACAATTTTTTCTTCTCTCGTGAGCCATCTTGATTATTTTTCTGATTATTTTTCAAGATGCGTGTTGTGATGGATTACTTATTTTTCTAATTCTATATGCAAATTTATTAGGTGTAATTATTGCTCGATATAATTTTTATAATAATAAAAACCAATAAAATAAACTAATTTTATAAATATTTCATAATTATTTAAGAATATTATAAATAAAATATATTTTTATTTGATATTTTTTTATAGAATTTGATTTTATAAAAATATTGCCATTTTATAATATTATTATGAATTATATTGTAAAAACAAAATGGTCATTTTCCATTACAAAATTATCCATTACAAAATTATTAATACTTATTAAACAAAATCATTACAAATATTATACAATCATATGTGGGACCCACATTTATCTCCTTTCCAACAACTTAAAACCATCTAATCTCACTTTCAATCCAAATACACAAAAATTTTAAAAATCATCTCAAACTCATCTCATCTCTAAATCCAAACTGGCAAACTCTGCACTATTGATATCATTGGCATTGCCAACAAGTGTTGTTGGGACAAAATGAATAATTTCAAAATTATCATCAGTCCATTTTATTTTTCTTATTCTTTTAAATGATTAAACATGTTACACTAGTGAATTTTTGTATTTAAAATAAATAAAAAAATACACGAAAAATTAATTTGAACTAACGGTAACTATGAGGTGGCTAATGAGGGGCTAAGTAGCAGCACCCGGAGAAAATTGATCAAATACTTTATAGTAAGATGCTTTTTTATTTTAGAGAAAATATGTTAGCTATTTTTATTATAAAGTAAATCGAACGTTTCA
Source organism: Juglans regia (assembly GCF_001411555.2). Lineage (NCBI taxonomy): Eukaryota > Viridiplantae > Streptophyta > Magnoliopsida > Fagales > Juglandaceae > Juglans > Juglans regia. Next base: position 4,637,184 of record NC_049907.1, read on the forward strand.
TATAAAATCATGTTAATTTATAGATTTATTTTTATAGAATTTTTTTGTGACTGTAGTACTACTCTTGATTTTATATGACAACAACTTTACAAGCTGCTTCGTGAAATGGAAAACGACTGGAAGATTAAGGTCTCGTTTGGACACTTAAAATATCTATCAATAGTTATAAAATTATTTGTGAATAGTAATGAAATTCTTTGAATAAAAATATTTTATTGGATTTCGATAAATGAGAGAAAAAAAAATTAAAAAATTTCACAATATAATTTTTGCTTAGAAATTTGAAAAAAAAATTATTTTTGATTTTTTTTAAGTTTGGTAAAGTTGTAATAATTAGGAGGTAATTATTAGATGAAAAAATTAAAAATTAAAATTAAAAAATATTTTGTATTTGAGTGATGTTTAAAAAAATATCTAAAAAATTTTGAAAATCTACGGGTCCCAAGTATAGATTAAAGCCAAGCACTGGTAGTAAACTAGGCATAGTTAAATTTTGGCTAACTTGAGCTAGTTTGCTTAAAAATATTTACATCAAACTAGCTAAATCTACAATAAATTTGTTCATCATCTTCTTGGCTGGCCAAATTATTTTTTGGCCTTAAAATAATATTTCAGCTTTGTGGGAGAAACGAAATCAGTAACTCATGAGTTTTGCTATTCCAAAATAAAGGAAAGTCGTATATGGTATGTGTTTAGCTATTCTAGAGTTTAGAATTTCAGTTTCCCAGTAAAAAATCTAAAATATCTTTTCCACATTTGCAAAATTCTCAAATCTTCAAAATGACCGTTAATTATATCAGTTGGAATAATACAAATATTAGGAAATTAATCTGTATTTTTTAATAATAAATAAATATTTCAATTACAATTAAAATTAAAATAAATGAAAATGTTAAAATTAATATTTTAATATAATAGTAATAGATTTGAAGAGTTTGTTACTTAGTGTTATTGAAAAGTAGTTAGCTAAATTTAGAAAAGTGAATTTCCTAATCAAAATTTAGTCAAATTTTAACTAGGCCCTTACTAGTGCCCTAAAGGAACTAAAAAATAAAAATGTCACTTTAGAGATAGGAAAATGATTTATACACAATATATTTTACAATAATGTGTTAAATGAAAGGTAATTTTATAAAACACTTTATAAAATTAACATTACTTTACAAAAATAATTTTATCTTACAATATTATTGTGAAATATATTGTGAAAATGTATTGCGTGTATTAATACTCCCGTTTGAATTGAAAAGTGATCTTGACTCATCTCATTTGATCTGATTTTATTATTACAATTTTTTTAAATTTATATACAAAATATAATAAATAATTTAATTTTTTCAAATTTTAAAATAATAATTATATTAAAAATTCTATTTTAATTATATTTTATTCCATTCATATAAAATTATTTCATTTTTTTATCTCTTATCTCATCTCTCACTGTTTTAGAAATAAGCTGGCACACTAGAAATAAATGAAATGAAAGCAGCAAACAACTTCCCCGTTGCCATTTCGCTGGTTTCTTCCATTTGAAAGGCGTGTTTGTTTGTCTGCCATTCTTTGAATTTGAGTTTTTTCAAATTTCGTTTTATTTAAAATATAATTTTATAAAATTTATAAAAATAATTGTACGTCTACAGTTTTCCTTTTCAAAAACGAAATTTTTGGGATGGTGTCAGTCCAGTATTTTCTCCCCTAAAAAAAGTGAAAGCAACAATTATCATAATTAACGAGCAAGTGGCCGACAACAAGCCAGTGGCCATCCTTTGGTAGGCCTGATCAGGACTGATGGCTGTCCAAGGCCACCAGTGAACGGAATCTATTTGAAAATTGAAAGAAAAAATTTAATTATAAGTGATTATATGTATTAATACATGTAGTTATTCAATATAATTGATTAAAAAATAAATTTTATTAAAAAGAATATTAATTTAAATTTAGAATATAATAACAATAATATTAATACATAAATTAATACGTAAACTTGTTTGTAAATAATAAAACTCAATTGAAAAATATTTAATAGATCGATAAAGTAGTGTTTTATAAAAGAGTTAAGTGCTAGTTTGTATGTCAAACCTTTCTTAACTCATTTCAATTTATTTTATCTAATTATTATAATTTTTTTAAATTTTAACACAAAATATAATAAACAATTCAATTTTTTTAAATCTTAAAATAATAATAATACTAAAAAATAATATTTTAATAATATTTTATTTAATTTTCAATTTTCATCTCAATTCATCTTAACTCAATTCAAAATCCAAACGCAACCTAATTCTACATACAACCGTAAAATACATAAAGGTCGCGTAATCGTTTTGAAAAAGAGTGGGGTCTACTATTAAAAAATTATTATTTTTCATGTGAGTCCTATATTTTATTCAATTTTTTCAAAGCGATTACGCAGCGGCTGTACAATTCACAGTTGCAAATATCTTTTCTCTTTATAAAATAGTGTTACCTTTTCAATTTATCTACTTGGTGTACTTTTAGTGTAAATTACATTTTCCTTTTTTTTCAAATATTTTTTAAATTTGTTTAAGCATTTTTAAAAAATAAAAAAATATCAATATACTAATAGTCACTTGCTTAACCATTAAGAAAAAAAAATTAAATGTATGAAGGACAAAATGAGAGAGCAAAATGAGACAATAAAGTAGCATTATTTTTTTGTAAAATACAAATATTAGTATTTTTTTTTTTGTATTTATTTAAAAAAATACAGGCACAAATAATTTATATATTAATAAATTATTTTGAATTATTAGTATGGTCGGCTGTTGGCAGTTGCAATCCAACTCTTCCCTTTACAAATCTATTAAGTACATTTTCTCCATTTAATTCATATCTTTCTATTACATTAACTTTGCATAAAGCAATGGTTTATTATGATATAAGACAGGTCTCGAATCCTAGCTCCACTTCAGTCTATTTAATATATAAAAATATATTGCAAATATAAAAAAATATATATATGGATATTTCAAATTTATTGGTGGAAAAGAAATATTTAAAAAGAATAAAAAAATTATTTAAATGATATAAAGACAAAATAGATAAGCTTATATATGATATATTGTAAAAATCATTATGTAAAATAGAAAAAGTAAAGTTTGGTGATGTATTTTAAGAGATAAGATAAAGAAACTATTGTGAATGCTCTTTGTACCATTTTATAATCCATTTTTCCTTTCGGTATACCTATTTAAAAACTTTATTGTTGTACACGTCAACATATTGTTAATTTAAAAACTTAACTATATTAAAAAATAATTAAGTTTTTAATTTTTTTAAAATTATAATAAGACTCCATTTAGATAGTGAAAGTCATTCATCTAATCTCATCTTATAATTATAACTTTTTCAAATTTTCATACAAAATATAATAAATAATTTAACTTTTTCAATTATCAAAAGAATGATAATATTAAAAAATAATATTTTAATAATATTTTATTCAACTTTTAACTTTTATCTTTATCTCACTTATCTCAACTCACTATTCAAACGACAAACTAATCTCACTAAAAATAATATAGTAAGGTATCACTTATGCATAGCAAAAGTCCTTTAGCAATATAACTATTCTTCAATTGGGTATGTTTGAGTAATGAGAATATATGAGAAGTGTAGAAAATGTTTGTGAATAGTAATCAAAAAGTAATAATAGAATATTGAATAGTAATGAATAGTAGTAGAAAATAGGTGAAAAGTAATAATAAAAGCCATTGGCACCCTCCCTAGGTCACACCCAGTTGGGCCATGTTGTTGTCCCGTGCGCACGGCAAGGCGCACACAGGGTGCACTGTTCATGGGGACGTAGTGGTGGAGCTAGAAATCGCTGGCAGTCCACGTGGTGACTGCCGACAAATCAATTAGGCTAGCATCGAGATGCCGGGAGCCTCTGGTTGCACGGCGATGTGCACCCATGGTGCACTATGCATGGCACCGTGGAAATAAGTGCGTAGTGTTATGCCTACCATGTGCAGGTGCATAATGCCAGTGACTCGGGATGCGCAATGTGCATTTAAGTGCAGAGTACTCGCCCATATATTCCCCTTCTTTTTGCGTAGTGCACTTTGCACTCAAAGTGCATCGAGCATTTGCAGCTTAAGTGACGACTAACTTGGGTTCTCGCCTAGGCGAGAAAAGGTTCACTCACCCATTTTTTACAACATTATTGTTCATAAAAATAAAAGTTGAAAAGCCAAGAAACTTATTTGGGCAACTTTTATCTACTTTTTTAGAAATTATTTAGCGCATCGGAAAATTGTCTCTCCTGCTCGGTGTAGAAAGTAACTCAGATCCCATAGACAGTGCCAATTGTTAATGTTGAAAAAATCTCATAATAGGTCGAAAGGGAAGAAAGAGTCATTTTCGGCCCCTAGTAGCGATTTAGGCCTCGATCGGTGTGGTCTGAATCCCCCGGTAATGGTTCGGTGGGGTTGTGCGGCATCCAACGTACATTCATGGTAGTGAATAAGTAGCAAATGCAGAGAAAATAAAAAAATTAAGACATAGATTTTCATGGTTCGGCATAATGTCTATGTCCACGGGGGTTTGGTAAAGAAAAATCCACTATAACATGAGTATTTTACAGTCTCTCATTTCTCACTGTACAATAAAAGTCGGAGATCTATTGCTGAGAGAGATATTCTCTCTAAAGCTCTCGTTGCTAGGTTGAAGTAGTTAAGCCATCCTCCTGGAGTCGTCTAGCCGTCCCCTTTTTATTCGAGGCCTTTTTCCACGTGCCCCTCCGTAGTGGTGAGAAATGATAGCCTTTTCCTTGCATGTCTGACCACCTCTATTTTCTCCACTTTCTCATTTTTTCTTTATGTGGCCACATTTCCTTTCTTCCGACACTTTATTTTCCCTTGTCCCTTTCTTATCCTCTCTATGTCTCTTCTACCTCTCTGTTCCTATTGTTTTCTAGTGGAGACCCTTTGATGAACTAGTTTTGGTTTATTTGGATTTGGGATATTTTATCTCCTACAGGTATCTTAAAAGTACATTTCTTAAGTGGAGGAAAAAATGGGTATCAAGAGAAGATGAGAAAGCCATGCATGGTGACGATGAGGGCGGAGCTACATATGGATGACAAGCGAGTGAAAAAATGGAGGAAAGAAATCTGGGGAAGAAACTGGTATAAAGAGAAGATGAGGGAAATGGGATGGGCTAGCTACTGTTTTCAAAATAAAATTTTGAGTCGTGCTACACCCACCAAGGGTGTAGTCCGAGGATGGGTCTTGATAAGACCATTTGAATTTTTTTTTCATTCATTTTTTACATTTTTAAACATTTTTGAAAAAAAATTAAGAACATCATTAAAAAGTACTTTTTTAATTACTAAGTTAAAAAAAAAAATTGTGTGTGGACCCACCCTTAGTGACTTTAGCTTTTTTCTAAAATTTTTCAATATTTTCAAAACATTTTCTAAGCATAATATAAATTAACTAATTGGTTACAAAGATACAAGATTCAATAGAATGGGAGACCCTAACAATCATCCCAAAATAAGCAAAAACGACATAAGAGAAAACAAAAAAGCAGGATCTAGTGGTAAAAGTTTGACTCCCACACATTTCTCACTATGGGTAAGCCATTTAAAGCGGTTTTAACATAGTCTGATAAACAGACTATAAAACTACGACTAAAAGCCGTAGTTGAAAGTTGTGTGCTGCATTTTGTTGATCTAGTCTAGTTGAATGAGACTTTCACGACCATTTTATCTTGATCCTTGGTTAGGGAAAGTAAGACCATAGGGAAACAACAACATGAAGATGAGCCTAGACGTCAGAGTAGGACTGTCACTAGCAATGGTGGCACGTGCGGCTCACGCGCCACTCTAGGGAAGAAGGTAGTACTTGGATCTAAGAGATCCGAAACTGTTAACCCCGATGGTACTGCACGTGGTGGCAGAAGATTCACCTTGGCACGGTGGAGCGTGGGTTTCACGCGCATTGTAAGCTGCGCGCGAGACACGCGCCGCATGTTTGGACTGTTTTCTCATTCCGTCCGACAGATTAACGGCTAGGGAGTCCGATGGTGGGGCACATGGCGGTCGTAGAAGGTCGGTAAGCAGCAAATCGAAATATCTTGATGCTATAGCCGAAAAACTAGAACAAAAAAAAAATCGAAAAAAAAATCGATATATATGGCTATCGATGGCTGGATAGTCGGAGGGAGGGAGGAGCCGAAACTCCACCCCCTAGGCGGAGAGGCTGAGATAGTTGGTTGCTTGGGTAGAGAAAAAAATTGTTTGGAGAGAAAGAAAAAGTGTTGATTTCTTCTAATTTCTCGTTCGTCTATATCATAATCTTTTCAAAACTTAATTAAGGCAGCAACGACTATATTAATTCCACGTCAATATGTGGAATTCTTTTGTACAATTCTTTTGTCTTTAAAAATAAATAAAGAGAAAACAGAAAATAATTGTCTCAATGGTGCCATTGTGGTTTGCCCCTTAGCATTGTCAATGACTTATGTATTATACAAAAAATATAAATTATTTGAAGAATTGTTTAGAAAATGAGTTCCATCCAATTATATAAAAAGAAATTTAAAATATAATTAACTAAAGTTACCTGCTACATGTGGCGGGTACTATTTATCATGTAAACATTTTTTTGTTATTTATATTTTATTTACTCATTTATTTTCTATTTTTATGATTTTTACCATGTAATCAAAGTCTTTTTTATTGTTTGTCATTTAAACACATCTATTTCATTTTCTTCAAAAAAAAATATTGGAAATATTTTTTAACTAATTTTTTCATATTTTAATTTTAATTTTAATTTTAATTTGGATTATATATTTTTATTTTGTATGTATAGAATAGAATTATATTACATTGTATATAAAAATATATTGCCAATATAAAAAATATATATATGGATATTGCAAATTTATTGGTAGAAATGAAATATTTAAAAAGAATAAAAAAATTATTTAAATGATATGAAGACAAAATAGATAAACTTATGTATGATAAATTGTAGAAGTCATTATGTAAAATAGAAAAAATGAAATTTGGTTATGTATTTTAAAAGATAAGATAAAGAAACTATTATGAATGCTCTTGTACAATTTTGTAATCCATTTTTCCTTTTCGTATACCTATTTAAAAATTTTATTGTTCTACACGTTCACCATATTGTTAATTTAAACACTTGACTATATTAAAAAATAATTAATTTTTTAATTTTTTTAAAAAATTATAATAAACCTCCGTTGAGATAGTGAAGTGCTTTATCTAATCTCATCTTATAATTACAATTTTTCTAAATTTTCATACAAATATAATATATAATTTAATTTTTTTAAATTTCAAAATAATAATAATATTAAAAAATAATATTTTAACAATATTTTATTCAACTTTCAAATTTCATATAAAATCGTCTCATCTTATCTCAATATTCAAACCCAACCTAATAGTCATTTCCCTTAATCAATAAGTAAAAAAAAAATTAAATATATAAACAGTCAAAATAAAAGAATAAAATGAAAAGATATACTAATATTATTCTTATACATATATGTGAATTAACACAAGTAGTGGGACTTTGATATTAATATTATTTAATACAAAAACAAATGGGGCTTTGATATTAATATTTTGTGTGAGCATCACGTGTGTGGGGGCTTTGTAAGCGTGTTTTTTCTTCAACAATTCTGCTAGGCACAGTCGGCATGTGCAAACGGCGCACAGTCGGCTGCAAAAAAAAAAAAATTTTTTTTGCCACGTTAATTAAAAAAAAAAAAAAAATCAAAATTTCAAAATGCGGGAAGATGAAAACAGCAGCTTCTTCTCCAAGCTATTCATGTCCGAATGTCCAGGAAACAAGTGCTGGGTTTTGGCCGTGCGGAAAAAGTTTCAGAACATTGGTTTGCTTGTTGAAAGAAAGTGAGAAAAATACTGGGAATCATCGTCGGTTTGATAAATCGACGGTTCCGAAATATTCTTGTACCGAAAATCACGGTGTGGGTCTGAAAGCATCGTCGTCTCACGGGGTCGTCGTCACGGGGTGGGTCTTCGTGCGCGCTGTTCACAGTACTCTACCGGTCTTCGCCTTCTTCTTCTTCACCGTGTGGTAAGAAATCATAAAACTTTGAGACTATGAGAAGCTTGCACATTAACAATCAGAGTACTCTACCGAAAATCCTCTGTTTTGAAGCTATATTTTGAAGCTCTGCACATTAACATGTGCGCCGTTCATATCTGTTGTTTTCCTCTAGGAGACTATGACAAGCCAGCATATTAACATCAGAAGAACATGAAGCGTCTTTAACAGGATCTGCACAATCAACGTGATTCAGTGAGAAACATATCTCTTTCAAGAAGGATTTTTTTAGTAGCTCTGCTTTCTCTGCTTTCCTTTATTCCACCGTATCACATCTGGTTTAACTACTTGTAATGGCAATCCATAAATATATGAGTTTTTTTCATCTTCATAATTAATAGATTTATACGATAAAAGATCATATTGATATTGTTTTTTTAATTTTTTTGTTTTTTTTTAGTAATGAATCTACTTCAAAAGAATTTTGTTTTTCATATTCAATGAATCGGTTTTTTTCATCTGAATCACATTTGTTTAAATCTTTATTTTTAGTCATACGACATTGATATTGATTGACTCTATTTCGCCATTTTTGTGATATTAATCTAGACCATCTAATCTGAGATAAATCATATTGATAATGAACCTTTAGCCAGTTTTTCCATTCATTAATTAAAGAATTTCGAAGGTTTTTATGTTGTCTTAATTCGGAATCAAATATTCCTTGCGTTCCAACTAAATACTCTTTTATTTCATTCTTAAGAAAAAAAGATGTTCCGTAATAGTTAAAGACAGATCTTAACTTATATAAGTTATATCATCATATGTACACCTTCACTATCATCATATGTACACCTTGACCTGGATCTGGAAGGAATCAGATTCACTTGCTATTGGCCCTCACAACACACAAATCTTAAGTCCCTATTATTATAGAAATTTGTGGATGCATGTTATGGTAGCAGAACATGCATACAATAATTATTAACTTTTTCCTGCTATGGTTATCGAGTTATCTACTACTTGTCTACATGAAATAATTAGTTGGGGAAGTAAATTAAATTAAATGTTTGAATTGTTGCAAAAATTTTAAAAAAGCTGCTTTTTTCAAAGATTTTGAATTCTTTGAACTTTTTTCCTCCTATAAAAATGGTTGTACAATTATTTTTAATGCAGCATGTCAGCATGGAAAAAGGAAAAGAAAACCCATCTCTCTCGATACCATGTAGCTCAAATCCCTCAACTGCGGTATGTTACATGATTCCTAATATTTGTTAGGAGTTTGAAAACCTCGTACTTGCTAATTATCATTATTATTGTTGTTATGTTAGAACATCCCAACAACTGCTCCAAAATTTTCAAATTACATGCACGGTTACGGAACAGGACCTGCATGGTCACCAGCTTTTATCACATATTCAAATGCATACCAATGTCCAAGCAACATTCAGATGGTGATGCTACTTGATTGTTGTTTATTTTTATTTTTATTTTTTTTCCTGTTTGTTGGAAGTTTAATTGCTTTCTTTTTTAGCAGAATACTGGTTATCCATTTCAATATGGGATGAGACCTCCGACTCCTCCCATGGCTACAAGCTCCGGAACAACCGAAAGATTTGAAGAGGATACACCCGGGTGTAGGGAAACTGAAGCGCCTTGTTTCTCCTCTAGGCTTGATGAACAAGGTGAAGAGGATAGGCCAGATTTAGGGGAAACTGGCGATGGCACTGCCGAGACACCTCCGTTAGACCGAATGGATGGTAGTGATATGATTGAGGAGCCAAAAGCGGGGATGGAGTTTGATTCTTTTGAGGAATTAATGAGCTATTATAAGATATATGCTAAGAAATGTGGGTTTGGATCCATGACACAAAGGAGTGAAAGGGATGACGAAGGGAGTGTCAGATATGTCACTCTTGGTTGTGCCCGTGGGGGGAAAGCTCGGAATAGGACAATGAATGTCGCCAAACCACGCCCGACAGGAAAGACTGACTGTAAGGTAAGGATTAATGTCTTAAAAGTTAAGGGGAAGATGCAGTTGACCACTGTTCATAATACCCACAATCACGGATTGAGTCCACAGAAATCTCGTTTCTTCCGATGTAATCGCGAAGTTAGTGAGACTGTAAAAAGGGTACTTGATACTAACGACATAGCTGGCATTCGAATGAACAAAAGTTTCGGATCTCTTGTTGTGGGTGCGGGAGGATTTGAGAATCTCCCATTTTTGAAAAAAGATTGTCGCAATTACATCGATAAGGCGAGACATCTACGACTTGGAGCAGGTGGTGCTGGAGCACTTCAAGACTATTTTTGTAGAATGCAGTATAAGAACCCCGGATTCTTTGCCTTGATGGATTTAGATGATGATGAGAGATTGAAGAATGTCTTTTGGGCAGATCCACGCAGTAGGGCAGCTTATCAAGATTTTGGTGATGTGGTAACATTTGACACCACGTATTTAACAAACAGATACGGGATGCCCTTTGCTCCCTTTGTTGGTGTAAACCATCATGGGCAATCCATTCTCTTGGGAGCAGGGTTAATTTCCAGTGAGGACACAGAGACTTTTACTTGGTTATTTCGGACTTGGCTGCAGTGTATGGATGGTATAGCCCCGCCAGCTATTATTACTGACCAAGACAGAGCAATGAAAAATGCTATTGCCATTGTATTTCCGAAAACCCGACATAGATTTTGCCTTTGGCATATATTAAAAAAAGTTCCCGAGAAGCTTGGCTCTCATCGTGCCTACAAAAGTGGCCTGAAAACTCAACTGATGAAATGTGTGTATGACACTCAAACTATTGAAGAATTTGAGATATCGTGGGAAGAGGTAATTAAGACGTACAACTTGGAAGAAAATGTTTGGTTGCAAAGTTTGTACGCTGAGCGCACACATTGGGTACCAGTATTTTTGAAGGAATATTTTTGGGCTGGCATGAGTACAACACAACAGAGCGAAAGCATGAATGCATTTTTCGACGGATATGTTCATGCGAATACAAACTTGAACGAGTTTGTCGACCAATACGACAATGCGTTGAGAAAGAAAATTGAGAATGAAATCAGTTCGGACTTCCACTCATTCAGCGTTACGATACCATGCATCTCTAGATCTCCAATCGAGAAGAGATTCCAAGAGTTGTACACGAATGCAAAATTCAGGAAAGTTCAGCAGCAAGTTATGGGTGTACTCGATATGGATTCTTCTCTACGTAGAAGGGATGGTGTGAAGAAGACCTACTTGGTAGAAGATGAAATTTCTGTTGAGGAGTTCACGAAACATGTTACATATTACGTGGACTTTAATGAGGAAGATTGCGATGTAAAGTGTTCATGTGGGTTGTTTCAAATGAAGGGGATACTTTGTAGGCATGTCTTGGCCATATTCAAATGCAACGGGATAAAGTACTTGCCAGATAGGTATATTTTAGATCGATGGAGGAAGGACATCAAACGGAGATATACGTTAGTCCATAGTACTTATGACACAGGAAATCAACGGGAAGATACTAACAGATATTCAAGTCTGCTGAATATTTGTTATCGGATGATTACTCATGCAGCGGGTTCAAAAGAGCATACTGAAGATGCAACTAAGAAGTTATATGCAATGATTGATTTATATCATGGCAACCAAGAACCCCCGTCGATGACCCAAACTCAGTCCAATGTTGGTTTAACTACAAATGACACACCTACCGTTGGTAGTTCGCAGCAAGTACTCAGTCCACGAGTTGTGCGCGGAAAAGGTAGACCCTCATCTCTGAGGAGAGCATCCAGGATGGAGCAAGAAATGCGGAAGGTTAAAGCGAGGACGAAGAAATCAACTGTAAAGGGAAAAAGTAAAGAGGTTCGATATCTATAATAACAAGTTTATTTGAGACAAATATTTATTTGGATTGATTTATTTATGCTAATGGAGTGCTGATATAGATTTTTTACTTGTTACTTGACTATTAGCGAGATGGAGGGGATATAGAATCTCAAAACACGTGTAGGAATTTATTTGGCCCATCTGAGATAGATCTTGATTCTGAAGGAAACGTGCAGGTATACATATTTTTGTTAGAAAATTTCTGCCTTATATTTGGACAAGTGTTTGCCACATACGTGCGATAGACTTATATTGGTTCATAATTTTTGTTTTGTTCTATATATCTTTAGACTATTCCAGTCAACTCAGCTTTTGACATTAGTGGATTCCAAAATATGGTTGAGAGTCAAGAAAGTGTAAGATTTCTAAACCTAAGGTATTTTTAATATTAATAAATTGATGTCACATTAATATTTACTATTTATTCTTTACAGATGCAACTTGGTTTGGACGGATCACAACATTTACCCAAATGATATGGTTCGGACTTCTTGCAACATTGAGCATACCTCTAACTTCAACTTCTTCTAATGCCATAATGTAGCATTTTTCACTACAAAATGTGATCTCTTGTTGAATATGCTTGCCTTGAATGTTGATAATTTTTTAAAAATTTTGGTAGAAAAAATACTTATTATGGAGCACTCCATTAAGCTCTTCTCATTTGGCATGTCTATAATGAAAACCCATCAATTGAAATCTGGGCATAGGATTGGCATTTGGAAAAAGATTAGCAACTTGTTGTAGAATGCTTATAGCTATTGTTATTTTCTATTTATACAATTTTCTATTTACAATTGTTTTATTGTCTAAATTTTTTTTTTTTTTTTTTTGGTTTCCCTACAGTTGCAAGTATCGGTTCACAGCCAAGATAACCAAAACTTCATGATTTCTAGGATTCCATAGCTGCCCCAATATATTTTCCATGTATATTTTTGGAAGAATTCTTGGATCTCTTGTAGTTTTTGTAAATATATTGGTGGGAAGAAAGAATGGAAGTCGTGGAAGTTGTAATTATTTTGGTGGCAAGGATAGCTTGGCAATGAATATTTTTTGTAAGTACAGTATTTTTGGAAGAAAACATTACAAGTTGAAAATTGTAATTGTTGTGTTTTTCTTGTGAATGAAGCTTGCAAGAGGACTATTTAAATTGTTGTAATTACTTTTATGGGAAGAAAGCATGACACACATATAAAATTGTAATTTATTTGTGTGGGAAGAAACATATGCTAGTTATAAGTTCATTTTGAGTTATTGTGATAATTAAGTTTTGTAAGTTTGTAAGCTCTTCATTTTCAGGATAGTTGTAATTATGTTGTGGGATATTGACGTGAGTTTGGAGTCCAGTTTTGGCTTTTGGTGTACGTGAGTCTATGCGGAAGGTTTTGGTGTACGTGACTTGTTACTTCCAGTTTTGGCTTTTGGCCCTTCATTTCAATTTGTTTTGAATGAAGGAAATGAATTTTGAACAGATGAGTAAACTGAGTCAAGCTTGGTTTTCAATTTGTTTATAGGCAGCGGGTTGCCCAGTAATCGTTTGGCATTTTGTGACTTTTACATTTTATTTGTTTTTAAGCTGAACCTGAACAGATGAGTATATCCATCATAATAACGACATAGCTGGCATTCTACAAGCATCTAAATTCACATCAAACTGGAATTTATACATTCTGTACATACAATATGGAAATCAGGTTGCAAAACTTATTTTACACTTCATCTACAAACTCAGTTTACAATCTAAAAGGACATCAAACTGAAATTTAGTCATTATGTACATAGAAACTGGACTCCAAATTTCCAAAAGGTATTTTACACTACAAATTCAGACCATGATTTATAACATAAACCACTACCAATTCAACAAGTAACAACAAACAATTATCACAAAACTCCAATATAGCCGGGGTAGCATGCGTGAACGCCTTAGGAGTGCTTCTCTCTCAAGAAGGACCAACTCCTTTTTTCGAACCTCCTCATTTTTACTGGATAGCACCATCTCTCTCTTCTCGATCTCATCTACTATTTTACGGAGCTGAATCTCCCTCCTTTCGACATCGATGAGTCTCTTCTCGAGCTCTTCCTCCTTTCTTAAGAGTTGAATTTCTTTTTCTTGTAGTTCCGAGTATGTGTGTTGATTACTATCAACCCACTTGAAATATTTGCAATATGGTAATCCCTAATATTTAACACATATATAAAAAATTGTTAGGTACGTAAAAATAATCAATATATTATTTCAACCTTACATTAGAAGAGTACTATTTACCTTTGTGTTGTACTTTGGACACCCTAAGAAGGGTCGTCCTGGATTTCTTTTAGTATTTGAATATCTCAATGTAGTTTCAATATTACAGAAGCACGATGGTTTCGCTGACGGTGAAGAAGACAGTGATGATGAGGACATTCTCATGCAGCAGTTTTTAGTTTCTTGTATCAAGAATGTGAAACAGTCTGCTGCTAAGAAACTCTCTTTGACTACTCACAAGAAGTTAATGAGGTTGACAGCTACAAGTTTTGATGCATTTGAAAACATATCAAGTATTCTTTTTCTTTCCAAGGATAAACATAACAGGGAAATCTAAGATTTTCAAGCACCTAAACAAGCACTTCCATAACGAGCACAAGCCTGAGCAGCTAGTGAACAAAATTGGCAGCTACTTTTATAGCTTACCAATTTATGAAAACAATCATAATAATAAGCTTATAAAAGTTTTTAGGCTTCCTGAAATATTTTTTTTTTATTGGCAGCAGTTTAACTACTTGAAGACTACGTCCATGCATGAGAGAGACACATAAAATAAGTCTTATTTCTATATCTTGATTTTCCAAACTATTACAATATTGGTCAATTATAAACATTTTCGCCTCACGGGTTGATGACTCAAGACATTTGATACAAAGAAAAATAGTAGAGATGTGATTACAATTTCAATGAATTATTTAGTTATTAGTCATGAAATACAGAAATATTGGTCGAAAGGTGGTCTTATTTCTGTATTGGTCTTCTACCAGATATTTGCAACCAACGAAATACAGATTCAATAACCTTATTAGAACCTAAAAAGATTATTGAAATCTCAAGCAACCGATACTTGTATTATACCAAATTAAATATCTGAAATCTGGCACAATATACTACTTGACAGAACTAAATCCACAAAATTAGGCCGAAAGGTGAACCGCCAAATGCCCCAAAGATCAATTCGAAGTTTCCCAATAATAAATTCTCTACCAAATATTTGCAACCAACGAAATACAGATTCAATAACCTTATTAGAACCTAAAAAGATTATTGAAATCTCAAGCAACCGATACTTGTATTATACCAAATTAAATATCTGAAATCTGGCACAATATACTACTTGACAGAACCTAAATCCACAAAATTAGGCCGAAAGGTGAACCGCCAAATGCCCCAAAGATCAATTCGAAGTTTCCCAAGAATAAATTCACTACCAAATATTTGCAACCAACGAAATACAGATTCAATAACCTTATTAGAACCTAAAAATATTATTGAAATCTCAAGCAACCGATACTTGTATTATACCAAATTAAATATCTGAAATCTGGCACAATACACTACTTGACAGAACCCAAACCCACAAAATTAGGCCGAAAGGTGAACCCCCAAAATTCTCAAAGATCAATTCGAAGTTTCCCAACAATAAATCTTCTTAAGGGGTGTACAAACTTCAACAAGAAATAAGCAAAAAAAAGAAAATAGCAATCAGTAATACAAAGACAAAGAACCTGAAAACCCTAACAGTTTGTAGATAAAAAAAATCACACATTTCGTAGATAAAAAAATCCTTCAGGAAAATTATGGAATGTTAAAAGGAAATATACCCATTTAAATAGGACCTTAGATTTGTGGTAGTAGACGTTAGGGTTTGAAGCTGCGTACCGGAAGTGGAGCTGTGTGCCAGAAGTGGAGCTGTGTTCCCGAACTAAACGAAGTTAGGGTTTTTCGCGATGAAGGGGAAGGAAAGTTAGGGTTTTTCGGGATAGGAAAGTTAGGGTTTTTCGGGATGAAGGAGAAGGAGGTATCGAAGGGAGGCCGTAACAGGCGGCTTTGAGTGGAGGGTCGTGGCTTCGAGGGGTCAAAGAAAGAGGCCTCGTGAGGAGCAGAGAGGGAGCAGAGAAGGAGGGAGGAAGAAGAATGGGTTTCATGTTTCGGCTAGATGAGGGTCACGAGGCTGAAAGAAGAGAAACGGCCAGTGCACGATAAATCTATGACCACTTCAAAACGCTGCGTTTCATTTAATGGCCACATCAGCAGCCGCTTGCGCGGCGCTTCCCCCAAGCGACTGCGTATAGCGTTTTTCTTTTCTTCAATGGTTCTGATATTAATATTATTTAATTCAGCTACGCGTTTTCGTGATCAAAACGTTGAGTGGCTCGAAAATTAGAAAGAAGTTGCTACTCTTTTCTTTATTTCTATTTTTATTTTTTGAAAGTAAATTCTTTTCTTTATCAATGCCTTCTTGTCCATATCATTAGCATTAATGTATACATATACATATACATATGTAAAATTATTTTTTTTGTATATTCATTTTATCATTTAAGTAAAATTTTCACATTGACTTATGTATATTTGAAATAAAATAATAATAAAATATTATTATTAATTTTTTGCTAAAATTAATTTTTTTATATATATTTTATAATTAACATCCACTATATATATTTGACATTAATAATATAAATGTAATAATAAAAAATATAATTTTTTTTATATATTATATTAAAAATATAATAAAATGAAAAAAAAATATATAATATATTATAATAATAAAATGAATGTGTAAATGAATGTTTGTTATGTTATTAAAGGAAAGAGAAAATGAAAGGATTAGAAGAGAGAGTAGAATGAGAGAAAAATATTGATTAAAATATGATTTGTATGATGAATAATAATTATTTAAATTTAAATAAATACTATTTATAAATAGTTAAATATTTAGATATACATAAATTAATATAAAGATTTTTTAAATCATATTATATAAATATAATTTTACATATATATATATATATGTATAGAGCAATGCTAATATCCTCAGATGACTGAAAAAATGACTTAGAATTCAGTTTTTTCTTTAATGGTTTTCGGAATTAAAGCGTTAGAGCATTGGCAATGGACTAGCCAAATGCCAATGCAAGTCTATAATTTAGCTAAATGTAAAAAAAAACATCTACATTGGACTAGCTAAAAATATAAAGTTAAAGACTTGAGCTACAGTAAAATTAAGTTCCTCTCCAAATATAGCGAGTTACTGTTCATGGTTTATACTAGTATTTTATTATTTCATCTACTTCCCACGTTATTTTCTCTTTCCTGGTCTATTTCCCTCGTTTTCATCTCGTTTTCATCTCTGCTTCCCGAAACAGAGATCTCCGTAGCCCGAGGCCTTCTTCAACCCGCGAGACGCCTTCTTCAACCCGCGAGACGCCTTCGTCTTCTTCAAGCGCGAGACGCCTTCTCTCCGTCGTCCTGCCGGCGTCTTCCAGCCCAAAAGGTAATTTCTCTTCCTCGCTCCTCCCTCCCTCTTCTCTGCGACGATTTCCTCTCCCTCTTCTCTTTCTATTTTCTCACATTTCATCAAATGATTGACACTGTGTTTAGGGTTTGCGCGGAACTCTGTCACAAGGTTGCATTGCCCGTGAATCCTCGTCCAAAGATTGCACATTTCCTCTACAAACTGAACTTCAAAATCGCGATTGGGGTATTTTCGTGTAACCCTCGTGAGATTTCGGTATTTTGGTTTGTGATTTGGGTATTTTTCTGTGGTCATGCGTAGTGTTTAGTGATTATAGTATTTTGCTTTGAGATTTCCGTATTTTGGTTTGTGATTTTGGTATTTTTGTGCTGGAATCTGATTTGAGATTTGGGTATTGTGGTTTCTGAATTGGTAGACATAACTTGCTGACCTCGTGGACTATTCTATAGACACATATCATCTATATTTAACATGCCACCAATTTTATGAAAGTATAGACACATATCAGTAGTGCATAAGATCATTGCTACTTATAAGACCATTAACTTAATACACCACAACAAATGAATTTGAGTCCCACATAAGAACTGAGTTTGAAAGATCCTTGAGGTGATGATGGTATCACATAGACTGTAAAGTGACAAGAAATTGAGAATTCTTTATGTATATTCCAAGCCATTTGTGGGGATCCATGATCATTTTTTTCCATCCAGACATTCGGTTTCATGGAAAGTGATTCATATGGATTGACCAAGCTGGGGATTGTTCATATTACTTTATAAAGCAATTCATGAGTAGAAAATGAATAGAAAATAGCAATATCTCTTTCACCTTTAGATATATATATATATATATATATATATATATACAAGTAGTTTCCCCAGGCTGGCCAAACAAAACATTTGTTGTACTAAGAATGCATAGAGTCAAATAATCAAATAGCAGAACATGTCTGAACTTATTTTTAATAAAACAGTATTCAATTACAATATGCTTTACAATATGTTTGATAAGTTATGAATGGAGAGGGTCAAACTATTATACATCAGTATGTAACACAAATATTGCAGAAATCAACTTAAACTACACAACATAACAAAGTAGACTTAAATAACTGATGACTTTATTACCGATCAAAAAAAAAAAATAACTGATGACTTTATCTTAATATCTTTTGTTCCTAACTAGAGTAACATTAAAAATGAGGAAAGATAGACATATAAGAGCAACAGAGAAAGACATTCCAAGGGCTCGAAGTATCTTCAGATCAAAATTTTCAGCTAGACTTTCATGGCCAATTACTTTTGCACGTTGGATGAGCATTATCTTTAAGCTTGGATGAGCATTATCCTGTGAAAATAAATACTTTCTATGGTGCCATACTTTCTAAATGGATTTCTTCTTGCACATCATTTTGGATGTAGAGGTACACTCATAAGAAAATGAGGCAAGACCAAATTAAAGTTTCTATGGTGCCATATTTAATCCAGAAAATTTGTCTTACAAGAGAATGCCTATTACCATTGCAAGCTGAATCAATTCCAGAAAATCTATAAATCTATAAATCTTTAATTCCAGAATTTTTTTGTTAATTGATATATGATAAGTTATCTTTGGAATATATACAAGAGATGCAATTTGAGGTTTGCTGGGCTGGACCTTGATGTTTGCTGGGCTGTACCATATTTGTTTGTGCTATACTTTTGGGACACCAGGTTATTCATGGCAGCCATAGTCCCCATGACAACATGAATTTATTTGTTTGTGCTATACTTTTTGGGCTAGACCTTGATGTTTGCTGGGCTATACCCTTCAGAAACAACATGAATTTTTTTGTTAATGTTTGCTGCTTGGATCAATAAACAGCATTGTAGAGCGCTACAAGCAACTAGGATCTCTATTATTTTAGATGGAAACAGAAAAATGTTTTTGTAGTAGCCAAAACATCTCAAACCTCAAGTCCATTTTACTTTCTTCACTGTTTACTCAGAAGTAACGCAACCTCACTAGCAACATCAACTCATAAGTAGGAAGAAAAAGAATCTACTAAACCATCTTCTAGGAAAGTAAAAGCTGCATATAATACATACTAGACCATCTTCTAGGAAAGTGAAAGCTGCATATAATACATACTAGATAATGCACGCCTCATGTCCCCAAAATTCTTCAGATTTCTCAAAATCTGAAGAATTTTGTAAACTGTAAGGACCAGAAGCATAATGTTTGTGCTGAACAAAAAATTAAAACTGAAATTGAAGCTCATTCACCACTCTATTACATGTGCGCCATTAAAACTGAAATTGAAGCTCATTCACTCAAAAAATTAAAACTGAAATTGAAGCTCATTCACTCAATTCACTCAATACATGTGCGCCAATAACCAATCCAGATTTGAAATCCATTCATCTTTACTTTCCAGTAAATAGAGGCATTAATCAAATAGAGTTAGCTTCAAATAAAACTGTGGACTGTTTTGTATAGAAGGTGAAGTGTTATAGACTGTTCTTCACTGTTTTGTACTGCTTCAAATAATATATATGTTGCATTTGTGGAGTTCTATAGTGTTGATACTGGCTGTTTCAGTCACTGTTCCAGAATATGCTGGAATCTTGTGAATTTGGACCTATATTGGGTCAATTTTCTGACTCCTTGAAAATTTCATCTTTTTCAAGGATGGACACACATTTTGAGGATGACCCCTTCTTCACCACTCTATTACAAAGTGGGGGAGGAGGTTGTAATAGCACCCCAACGCAACATTCTAATGTTGTAATCCAAGCAACCACAACTGACGGTGAAAAGAGGCATCATTCAAAAAAAGTTCAAAGAGGTGCATCTTTCACTGTAGAGGAGGATAATCTCCTCGTGTCAGCTTGGCTCAACATTAGTATCGATGCGATCAGGGGTACTGATCAAAAGTCAACTCAAATGTGAGAAAGAATTACCACATTTTACCATGAATATAAAAAACCAAACATTGTTGACCGTTCTGAGGGCTCATTGATGAATCGATGGTCCACGATTCAAAAATTGACAAATAAGTTCTGTGCATATATAGCACAGGTAGAGTCATTGCACCCGAGTGGTGCAACCGAGCAAGACAAGGTATGTAATTATTGGATTTTTAATCATGAATTTATGTTGGACTTATTTATGAACTAAAACATATTCCTTCACCTTTATAGATTGAGAAGGCCAAGATGTTGTATAAAGAGATGGTAGGGTCTAATTTTACAATGGAACATTGTTGGTGTCTTTTGAGACACCAACCAAAATGGCAGCAACACGTATCTACCTTTGGTAAGAAGAGAAAGCCATAAGAAAAATATGTTGGTGAAGTTGATGTTAATTTAGCCGAGGAGGGCCTGGAGGTTCTTACTGAGAGACCTCCAGGCAAAAAAGTAGAGAAAGAAAGGGAGAGGAAGCGGAAGTCGATGGAAGGCAAAGAGGTAGAGATCAAAAAAGCGTTAGCTAAAATGACCGAGGATAGAGCGACGACAATGGAAGAGCGGAGAAATGCTATGTTGAAAGCAGACGAAAAAAGTGACAAAATATTTGAACTAAAGAAGAAGAAGTTTGAACTAGAGCAGAAGAAATTTGAACTAGAGCAGAAGAATTTTGAACTAAAGATAATGATGCTAGATGTACGTGGCATGAATGCCATGCAACAAGAATATTTCAGTAATATTCAATTGGCAATTTTTAAGGATTCGAAATTCCATTCCGGATGTACATCTACATCTCCTTCGACACCTTATGGAGGTTTCTAACTTCTAATGTTGGTAGTACATTATTTTTTGAGCATTTAGTGGCTGCCCAGCCACATGTGGGATGTAATTAGTGGACTGTTTTGTAATTATTGGACTGTTTTGATGATTAGTGGACTGTTTTTGTATATTTAGTGGACTGTTTTGTAATTAGTGGACTGTTTTGATGGAATGGTGGACTGTTTTGTAATTATTGGACTGTTTTGATTGATTAGTGGACTGTTTTTGTAATGGCAATGAACTGTTTTGTAATTATTGGACTGCTTTGATGGATTAGTGGACTGTTTTGTAATTTTAGTAGACTGTTTTGTAATTAGTGGACTGTTTTGATGGATTAGTAGACTATTTTTATAATGGTTGTAGATTGTTTTATAATTTTAGTGGATTGTTTTTATGGGTAGAAGAAATGTTGGTATGTTTGTATATATGATTGTTGGGTGAATGGTTTACAAAATATATTTATTGAATAATTAGGTTGAGGGAAAAAATAATTGAAAAATAATAATTTTATTTTTTAATAAAGTTATTAATTAAATTTGTAAAATATTAAAAAAAAATTATTATTAAAATATTTAATATTTTATTATTATTTAGACTTCAAGATAGCTAGTCTAATGTGGACTAGTTTAGCTATAAATCCATGTTATAGTTAAAATACAACATTTTAACTAAAATTTAGACTAGGCCATTGCCAATACTCTTAGGTGGCGTGAGATTTCCACGAATCCAACTGGAACTTGTCAACAAGTTTGAACAGAGACAACGACTTCTGGTCCACGCTAACGACAAATCCCACCGAAAGGCATCTCAAAGGCTTGAAAAGAAGTTGCTCCTCCTTTTCGTTTCTTTTTTTTTTTTATTTATTTTTCCTTTTTCAATAATTGTGCAAAGCTGCGTCTGCTTCTCTACTTAAAAGGTTGAGATTGGATCCTTTAACTTCTTTCAATTCCTCTCGATTCATCTTATAATTTTTTTAAATTTTAAAATAAATATAATAAATAATTTAATTTTTTAAAATTTTAAAATAATAATAATATTAAAAAATAATATTTAATAATATTTTATCATCTTTTACTTACTTCAACATCCAAACACACTCTAAGACTAGTGAACGTCTTCTCTGTATCAGAATTGAATTGCATAAACTTGTTCCTCAATGGCATTCAATTTACCCTCTTCCTCGTCCGCCTCTTCTTCTTCCACTCGTAAATGGTCTCACGAATTCTTGACATATAGCTGTATAGTACTCTTGTTTATATAGGAATTGATGTAACCATGGGCTATTTTGATTAAAAAAACTGAGTTTTTTTTTTTTAACTGAATAAAAAGTATTTCACTCTCAAAGATCGGTAGAACAACCTACTGGTACTCTTGTGACTTGTCCCTACTTCTTAAAGCTGGACGTTGAAGTGGAATCCAATCTAACGCGTTTAATTGGATTCTTCGTAGAAGATAAAAAAACTTTTAAAACGCGTTTGATTGGATTCCACTCCGTAAAAGGACAAAAACAAGAAAACAACTTTTAAAACGCGTTTTCTTTTGCAGTCCTTTCGATTTTGAGTCTCTTCAAAGCGAAATTCTGGGATTGTGCCATTCCCGTACTAGTTTCTCCACTAAAAAAATTGAGTGCAATAATTGTCATTTTTAATCAGCAGCTGCGAAAACGAGTGTTCTTGATCAGCAGTTCTTTGGCTGTGAGTTTTTTCAAAGCAAAATGTCCGGCATGGAACTAGTCGCGGCTCCGATTGTCAGTGTAGCGGTCGAAGAAACTGGTCGGCCTCTCTGTCGCTGTATCTATTCTACGATCAAGAACATTGTCAAAAGCCCAGTACAACAGCTTGATCTATTGGAAAGCCATATGAAATCCCTTATGGTTCGTAGAAATGATGCAGCAAAAGAAATGGAATTTGCTAAGAGAGAAGGAAGGGTAATAAAAGGTCAAGCCAATGCGTGGGTTGGGGAGGTTGACGAGCTGAAGCGTAAGTGTGATCAGATTCAAAAAGCAAAGAGTTCCCGATGTTTCTTAAGTTGCATTCCTAAGCGGTATAGAATAAGCACGAAGGTGGCAGAACATCTCAAAGAGATAGAAAGGCTTTTAGAAGTGGGCAGTTCCCTTGCTGGTTCCGTGGCTTTTAATTATTCAGAGGTCAAAAAAGTGGAGCATATTCCTGGACCTTCAATTCAAGATCAAACAACATCAGTATCAGAAGATGTAGACAAAATTATGACTCTATTGTCTGAAGATAAAAACAGGATAATTGGTATATGGGGGATGGGAGGAGTCGGCAAAACTAATCTGGTGAGAAATTTGAACAATAAGCTGCTCGAAAATAATTCAAATCTGCGTTTTAGCTGTGTAATATGGGTTACAGTGTCCAAGAATTTGGACATAAAAGGGGTCCAGATGAGAATAGCTTCCAGACTGCGTTTGAAGCTGGAAGAAAGTTCGGGGTCGGATGGAATGGCTACACAACTTCATCAAAGCCTACTAAAGGAGGAACGTTTTCTTCTTATTCTCGATGATGTTTGGGAGAAAATTGATTTGGACAAATTGGGTGTCCCACGGCTTGAAGATCCTAGGGGTAGTAAGATCATATTGACATCTAGATCTTTGGATGTATGTAGGAACATGATGCTGACTGATGTTGACATTAAAGTGAGCGTTTTGAGGGATGAAGACGCTTGGCAACTATTTAGTCGATATGCGACGGATGTGGTTAGTTTAGAACATATCACACCACTTGCTGAGGCAATTTGTAAAGAGTGTAAGGGATTCCTTTGGCCATCATCACCATGGGAGCTGCAATGAGAGGAAAGACGAAGCTGGAGTTATGGAACCATGCTTTGAAACAATTGCGAAGATCAGTGCCTTATGCAACAGGCGTTGAGGAGGAGCTCTTTAAGCCTTTGAAGTGGAGTTACGACTCATTAGAAGGTAAAGACTTGAAAGCTTGTTTCCTTTACTGCTCTTTGTTTCCAGAGGACTTCTCAATTCAAATAGATGAACTAGTATGGTACTGGCTGGCGGAAGGTTTGATAGATGATCGAGAAAAGTATGAGGATTGCTACAGTAGAGGAATTAGTTTGATTGAAAATCTGAAGGACGCCTGTTTGTTGGAAGATGGTTCCTATTCTCGCGCAGTGAAGATGCATGACGTTGTTCGTGATGTTAGCATATGGATTGCATCAGGTACCTGCAGTGAGTATGGAATTGAATCCCAGCTTGTTCGTTCAGGGCATGGGTTGAAAGAGATTTAGCTACTGAGCTATCAAATTCTGATCTCAAAAGAGTTTCTTTCATGAACAACGATTTAGAAAGACTACCTGATGATGTGTCTGTGATACAATGTTCAGAGGCATCAACTTTGCTACTACAAAATAATCCTCGCCTTGACTTAATTCCTGAAAGATTTTTGGAAGGATTTGAAGCAGTGAGAGTCTTGAATATCAGTGGGACCGGCATCAAGTCATTGCCCGTTTCTCTACTTCAACTGGATGATCTCCGTGCTCTTCTTTTGAATAATTGCAGGGATCTCGAAGAATTGCCCCCGCTGGAAAGGCTCAGTAGACTTCAAATGCTTAATCTCTCTTTCAGTGGTATCAGAGAATTGCCAAGAGGGTTGGAGCAACTCAGCAACTTAAGGCATCTAATCTTATCGTGGACTATCAATTTGGCAGCGGTTCAAGGTGGAGTCATATCCAAGTTGTCTAGTTTAGAAGTTCTGGACATGTTAGGCAATAACTACATTTGGAAAGTGAAGGAAGGGGTAAATGAGGAACAAGCATGTATTGAAGAGCTCCAATGCCTTGAGCGGTTACAATTCTTATGCATCAGATTGGAATGGGTCCCGTGTCACAGTTACCGAAATACAATTATTTCCTTGACAAATAGATTAAAAAGATTCCAAATTGCCATCTTAGGGCCGGACCATTCTACTGATATAGGTATTTTCTAAGTTATTTTAATTTTAAATATCATTCAAATAAAATTATTTTTAAATTTGAAAATTTTATTTTATTTTATCTAATTATTATAATTTTTTTATAATGTTAAAATAAACATTATATTCAAAAATTATATTTAAATAATTTTTTTAAATTTTATAATATTTTTATACGATATTTTCTTACTACTCTTTCACAATTGAATAAAATATATTAATTCAAAAGTTTTCATTATTATTTACAAATTATTTTCTGCAGAAAAATTATATTCTCCAGATGCCCAAAGATGCGTCACAATGAATGGAATTGATCTCTCGGGAGGACAGATCGGGTGCTGGTTGAGTATTGCAAGTGTTGAACTACGAATAACTAATTGTCGGGGACTGAATGAGATGCTACATGACTTGGTCATTAACAGTGTTGGCAGCTTTACAAATTTAAAAAAGCTTGAGATTCGTTACGCTAATAGCAGTTTTCGAACTGGAGGACGAGCTGCACAGTATGACCTACTACCCAATTTGGAGCAACTTATTCTGATAGATATGAGAGGCATTGAAAGTATTTCAGAACTCGTCAACCATCTCGGGCTGAGATTTCAGAGACTGAAAACAATATTTGTGGCGGACTGTGGGAAGATGAAATATCTTCTCTCCCTTGGGAACTCCATTCGCACAATGCCAAACCTAGAAGTAATCCAGGTATGGACGTGTTCCAATTTAGAAGAGCTCTTCAATTATCGTCCATTGCATGAGATCAATATGGCTCCAGATCCTATATTAACCCCAAAGCTACATAAATTGATATTGAGGGACCTTCCCAACTTAAGGAATCTTTGTAGGGACGAAAAGACCTGGCCGGGTAATAAAGTGAAGGTTGACGTGGTCGACTGCTATGATCTTTTGAGTACTGAGCAATAATAAGATGGAAACTGAGTTGCATTGGAGTGACATGTGGTGAAAACTAAATAATATTTTACGTGTTTTTGTTGGAGTGAGGTGTGCAATATATGTATTTTTTTTTTTTTGGACCAAATGTATTATTTTCTGGAAGTTTATATTACGTGTGCCTATATATATTAAGATAAATTTTATGTATTTGGATGTATTTGGAGTGTCATTTTTTAAAAATAATGTTATTTTTACGACTATGTTTTATAAAAAAAATATCCTCATATTTTTACACCAATAAGACTCGTGACTGAAAGCACGTGGAAATGCAGAATCTAAGCAACCGACATCCAACCTTACTTTGACGTTACCATTTGCTATATCTAGATCATAATTGTGAATCAATATATATCGTGTCAAGTTTCAACTTGAATAATTTGAAAGCCGAAGTTAAAAAGACATGAAATTACTTATATAATAATTATACAGATGAGATGATGTTAAAAGTTAAAAATTGAATAAAATATTATTAGAATATATTTTTTTAATATCATTTATTATTTTAAAATTAAAAAAAATTTAATTATTTAATTATATTTTATATATAAATTTAAAAAATTACAATAATAATATAAGATAAAATGAGATAGATTATTTAATAAGTAAAACCAAACCAGACATCAATCATCATTTTTAAGAGCAATAGGCTAACTAGTCACTTCCAATGGGCCAGGAAAGTTTGATCCACCTTTTCCATCTTATCTATCTGGCAGCTAGCATACCATGCATTAATGTTTTCTCGAGCCTGGTCCAATATCTCCAAAATTAACCCATTGTTCACACGCCATCTCGGCCACAGATCACATGCTTTGCTTGCACGCAGAACATCTACGGCATCAAATCAATCTACACGATCCAATTCCCTCTTTAACTTTTTTTTTTTTATTAATACCGACCTTTGTTTTCTTCAATTTTGTTCTGCATGCACCTGTCAAAACCTATGATAAAGCATATAATTTGTTGATGGTTTCTGTTCAAACATAGCTGTTGAATGTCGCGGTCGTGTTCTTCCCTTGAAAGGATTTGAACCAATCAAAGAATATGAAAACTTTAAGTTGCTTAGAGAAAGAGTAAAGGATTGGAAGATTGAATTAGTAATTTGGCCGTTTTGGGACGTAAAGTATCAATATGTTAGAAATATATAGGATTGTCGACTACATACAGAGATCATTGAAGGCAACAAATTACAATATTATTGGTCCCCGAATGGTCAATAATCTAGTGGTTTGTGAAGAGCAATAATTGTGTTACATAAGTAAATGTAACAAATTATAAATCTTATCAAGAACAATGGACTATCGATCGACAGAATATTTCGAGAAATCCTTGACCTCCCAGGTGGTAGGGAAATTCTTGGAATTAATCCTACTTCCTCCATTTAAGAAATAAGAAATGAGAAATTATTTCTAGAATGCTCGGATGTTTGAATCTTGTGTACTCTTTTTGAAATAAATAAATAAATATGGAACTTATATGAAAAATTATTTTTTTTAACGGTAGTCTTCACTCTTTTTCAAATGAAATACATGAGACTTGCACCTATTAGGACTACTGTATCTAACATTACTCAAAATGAGATACAATTAGTACTTGATTTATAAATTAATAATAATTTCAAGCTCAACCTTATCAATAATGGTATCAAGCAAGCTAGCTTAAATAAACGTCTAACAACCAAGATCAGTCTGATGGCCTGACGGCATATGTTCTCTAAATGGAAAACTTGGTCTCGAAACCCCCCCACTCCCTTGTATATAAAAATAAAAAATAAAAAAGTTTATCACAAACAAACCAAACAAGGGAATTGAGTAGAGAATTTCTGCATATTACATTATGAAAAATTGATTTACTGATCATCATCCCACAACCACATATCTTTTAATTTTTTTTCTTTTTCCCATAACAAGTATGTAGTGTATAGATGATGAGTAGAACAACTCAAATAGTTTAACATAAATAAAATAAAATAAATTAAAATATGTATACTGTGTAATGTGGGATGATAAGTAGCATAACCGGCTTATCATTATATTCTATTTCGATGATATGACATGCCTTGCTCATCCCACTTTTGATTGCTCATCGATCCAAATATTTGATAAAAAAGTACCGCATTTATAAAATTTTGATAAAAGCAAGATGGTAGTGTTTAGTATATATATATATATTTTTTTTTACAGCAACTTGGTTTTTGAGTGATCTCTTGAATAAATGTAATTTTCACGATGTCCAAATACGATATTATATAGGTCTTACAACTATTTGCTTTTTAGATTTCTTGAATAATTATAATTACACTATAAGAAAAATGAGTAGTTCCGGCGATTTTTATAGCGTTGCAAGAAGAGTCGCCGCAGTAGATCACTTTTTGCGCCCTGTTTTTGATCGCCGCCTATTTTTGCTGAGACAGCCGATTCAATAGGAAGTGGGCCCCTTATTGACATTTGTTGCAGCGAATATAAGTATTTTTGCAACGATTTATTTCGCCAAAAAAGAAAAAATCTATTGCAGCGCTCGAAGTCGCCGAAGTAGGTCTAGGCGCCAAATCTTCTAAAAATCTTTATTTTTCCCACCGATTTCTTTCATTCTCCACTTCTCTCTGTTCTTCGCCGTTCCGTCTCCATTTGCCTTTCCAAGAGATCAGCTTAACTCCATCCACGTCCCTCGAACGATTTCATCTCCATTTTCGTGGCACCACCCAAAGGTTTCTCCTTTACCTCATTTTCCTCCCGTGGAAGCTACGGTCGAGACAGAATCTCTGAAATAATACTGTGCCGTGCGATTCGTCTCTTTGAATCTGTGGGATTCGGGTCAGTTGCTTCCAACTGAGGTTGGTCGAGATTCAGTCGAGGGATAGCGTGGGTCCTTCCGTCACCACAGGTATGGCTGCAACTTAGAAGTGGATTTTTAATGAATCGATTTTGCGCCCATGTTTCTTTACAAAATTACAAGCTTTTTGTTTGTAGACTAATATTGAGGTGTGCAGTTGTGAAATCTACCCCTTTTTTGCACAAAGTTTGCATGTATATCTGCATTTTGTAGTCCACGTGTAATGCCCGTGGCTCGAACATTTTTTGACCTAGCGGCTGGTAAAATACAGTCATCACCTTCAACAAATAAAATGTCTATGAGCATACTTCCCACCCAGTTTAGAATTTATTGTAAGAAATAGATATTTTGCCAATACATCTTATAGTAATTAGTTGTGACTAATTTATAGATAATCTCAAGTTTCTAGTCCTAATTGTTTTTGGAGTGTACCTGTTCTGATAACACAATATGAAAATTAATGTTCTGTGTTTCGATAACATGAATTTCATCCGTATTGGGACTATTCCTTGGTGCAGTCACCAAGAGATTCAAAGCCTTGAATTTCCAAAGTTCTGAAGACATCCAAGAAACAATTTTAGTTTTCTTGAAAAGTTGGCATATATATATATATATATATATGTGTGTGTATCTTTTTGTGGGGCTAACACAAAGAGACTTCTTTAAGGAAAACACTAAAGACTTGATGTAACACCCGGACTCAGAATTTTTATGGATCGAGTAGTGTTTTATTTATGAAAAAATATTTTTTTAACAGTAGTCCTCACTCTTTTTCAAATGAAATACATGAGACTTGCATCTCTTAGGACTACTATATCTAACATTACTCAAAATGAGATACAATTAGTACTTGATTGATAAATTAATAATAATTTCAAGCTCAATCTTATCAATAATGATATCAAGCAAGCTAGCTTAAATAAACGTCTAACAACCAAGATAAGTTTGATGGCCTGACGACATATGATCATGTTCTCCAAATGAAAAATTTGGGCTCAAAAACCCCTCACTCCCTTGTATATAAAAAAAAGTCTGTCATAAACAAACCAAACAAGAGAATTGAGTAGAGAAAATTCTGCATATTACATCATGAAAAATTGATTTACTGATTATCGTCCCACAACCACACATCTTTTAATTTCTTTTCTTTTTTCCATAATAAGTATGTGGTGTAAGAAAGATGAGTAGAACAACTCAAATAGTTTAACATAAATAAAATTTAAAAAATTAAAATATATATGGTGTGTGGTATGGGATGATGAGTAGCATAACCGGCCTATCATTATATTCTATTTCAATGAGATTACATGCATTGCTCATCCCACTTTTTATTTTTTATTAAAAAAAATGATCCAAATATTTGATAAAAAGGTACCGTATTTATAAAATTTTGATAAAAGCAAGATGGTAGTGTATAGTTTTTTTTTTTTTTTTACAGCAACTTGGTTGTTGAGTGATCTCTTGAATAAATGTAATTTCCACGATGTCCAAATACGATATTATATAGGTCTTACGACTATTTGCTTTTTAGATTTCTTGAATAATTATAACTACGGATCGAGGAGTCCAAAGATGTTCTTACCATATTGATAATATTGCATATACATAAAAAAAAAAAAAAAAAATTAGAGTACTGTCCTGTTTTTGAAGAAAATAGAAAAATAATAAAACAATATCCATGCATATGATCATTTGCCTTTATTTTTTGATTAAAAAAATGAATATAGTCGTCAATTTTTTTGATATTTTTTATTTTTTGACAGAAAGAAAATTGATAATATAACATTTTCTTACATTATAATTCATATCAGAAATAAAGAACTCTGGAGTACTCTATCCAAAACACTGACAGGTAATGTAATTTCCTTTTGAATTAAAATGGTACCTGATGATGACTATATATCAAATTAATTGTAATATTGACAAAAAGGCCTAAAAGATAAGAAAGCTCACCTTATCCATGCATGCTTGTAATTGACATGTTAAAAGCAAATACGCGTACGTGTATCTTTTAATTATTTTCTTTAACGCGTTGCCTTCCAATTGCTTGTTTTTAATTCCCAAAGGCATGCAATTTCTAGGTAGCTAGCTATAAGCTTAAATTCCGACTATTAGATAGAGCAAGGGGCTGCTGTCTTTCATTCAAACTTATAGATTTATACTTGATGATCTGTATGTAAAAATGACGAAACTGACGAGAGACTTAAATCCCGTGTTGAAAATATATCTCAATAAATTAAAGGGAGTTATTATTACAATAAATAATGTCTAATCAAATTCATCAATTTGAACTAAATTATATATAGATTGAATAAATTTTTCAAAGATTATCATATATTCTCTCGAAAAAAACACTTGCCGAGAAAATTCATCTAGTATGAGAAATGGTCAATTGATAAAAACAAAAAATAAAGATACACTTCTTTCACAATTATTATTCAAACTGATCATATCATTATTTTGAGTTAATAATGGTATCTAAACATTTCAATATTACACGATAATATCATTAGGGTGGCGTTTAGGTGGAAGAGTTCATTTGAGTTTAGATTTAGATTTGGATTATAATTTGTATCTAAAATTAATTATAATCACAAATCTAAAATCTTGGAAAACTTAAAAGCCTATTTGGGTTTGATACAAATCCAAATTTTAATATGAGTAATGTTATATACAGTTTTAGAGTATACAAGCCACACACACTATTTTTTAGAAGAAAATGGGATCAACTATATTTAAAAAAGTAAATTTTTTTTAATGCAGGTTTGATCAGATATATCCACTTTTTTTTTTTTTTTTAGAAAAAAGAAATATGCAAAACTTATATATGCAACCTTATATTGTAAATATAATTTTTCTTTTAATATATGATCATCCAAATAAGACATTTGGATTTCAAATCTCCAAATCCAAAAATCCTCATGCCGTCCGGGTTCATTCATCCAAACAATCCTGCATAGGCGAAGGTGTATAATAATTGTGTAAAAATTAATGTGTATGTATCATTGCTAACTAATAATAGTGCAACAGCTGCGACCAGTTCATGAGTGGTTAAATGCATTCTAAGCTGCTCAGTGGCCTGACGTTTCACGTTTGCAGTCAAAACTGGTTCAATGGTATATATGATGCAGTGCACGATTGAGAGCTAGCTCTATATAGCTCCATTGGCCTCAAGGAAAAGTAGTGGCCTCATCAACCCCTGGCCACTATCCTTTAGTTTTCTCTTGCTTTTATTACCACTCGATGTCATCATTCCTAGCATTTTAACCAAATATTCATATACAGGCTAGCTTCGATATTATATTAATATGCATTGAATGCTGGTCTGGCCTGGCCTTTTCTTCAAAGTTATAAATACAAAAAGTACATGAATAGAAATCAAGCCCACTTGTTGAAAATTTTAACTTTCCCAGATCCAACTTGCGGTTGCAGGGACACATTCTCACCCGGCCACTTAACATAAATATTATATGAATGCATGTGTCTTCTGCGCTCTTTCTGGGCGTAGGGTCCATTAATTGCACACATGATGTCCTTTTTGGTGTCCGACTCACTCAATATAGCCGGCTCTGCATGATGTGGCGTCGACTAAGCTCTATGGCTTTGAATTTTTATAACCTATATATGTATTTTGACCGAGGGAAGATCAAAAGTTACAAGTCAGCATAATGGGAGACAGCCATAGGGGCCGGCTTTTGAAACTTGTTTTGGCAAAAAAAAAAAAAAAGAGAGAAGAAAAAGGAAGAAGAAGAGTAGGTAAGTGTATTTAATTAATATATTTTGTTTTCGATATTTCGTCTTTTAGTAGTTAAGTCTTCATTAACACGTTTGATGAGATATTAGAGGTTAGACTATTAATGTGAAAAAAGGAAAAAATAACAAAACAAAGACTTGAAAGTCTCTGTTAATTCTTTAGCTCTATTAATTTGTGTCTCACTTGACATGATTTTAAAAAATTAGATAAAAACTCAGAGGTAGGAGATCTAATTGCAGCTGTCGTTTGCTAGAACAGTCCCAAAGTTACCACTTTACGTGAATATCCCACCTTCCTCTCATGTCACCCCCACAGTCCATGCTAGAGAGCCCCACTGATCCTGTTTTCTCAGACATCATTTTCAAGAACGATTGGCCACCATCTTGCACCAGCTAATTCGATCAATGATCTTATCTTACATTTAACACCATACCAGAAAAAAAGTACTACGTAAATTACCTATTAACTGAAGTACTTATACGTAAATGTTTTCTTAATAATGCAATATATATACACATGATCATGATATTACTCTCATGTACATGATCAATCTTCTGAATATAGCTAGC
The DNA here is from genome assembly GCF_001411555.2 of Juglans regia. Taxonomy (NCBI): domain Eukaryota; kingdom Viridiplantae; phylum Streptophyta; class Magnoliopsida; order Fagales; family Juglandaceae; genus Juglans; species Juglans regia. The sequence continues at coordinate 4,670,457 of NC_049907.1, forward strand.
TAGCCAGCCCTTCACTGTGACTCGGTTTTTAACTTAATATCTAATATTAAAGAGTTTTGCTATACAATTTCTGCCACATTCTACACTTTATATTTTTTAAAATTTTTAATATTTTAAAAAGAAATTAGTTTTTTTTAATTATTTCAAATTTTCTATTTATTATTCATATAATAAATATTTGATAAAAGAAAAAAATAATAAAAATTAGAAAAAAAAAATTGAAATGTGGAGTATGAGGAGGTTGTGAAGATTTATTCAACATTAAATGAGAATAGATCATATGGATATTAGAAGATACAGACATGTATAATTTCTTGCAATCAGAAGACAATGTTGCTGACTTCTTGTCCTCTGCTTGACAAATTCATACGTTAATTAGGACTTATAAATAATTGCATTCCAAGTACTGTCCAAGCATATATTGACTTGTTGTGCATGCTCGCTACATTAATTCAGATATTTGAAACCTCTCATTCATGTTTCACAAGGACATCATACATATTACATGGAATAAATCTTCCCAACCTCCTAACACTTTACATTATTTTTAAATTTTTTTTTTATCAAATATTTATTATATGAATAATGAATAGAAAATTTGAATTAATTTAAAAATAATAAACTCAAATTTTTTTTTTAAATATTAAAAATTTTAAAAAATGTGAAGTGTGAAGTGTGATGGTGGTTGTGTAAAAATACTCTATTATATGTGGGGCCATGCGTTAGCCCCAAGGTGTACCAGACATAATAATTTTAATAAAAAAAATAAAAAAGTCAGTAGCTTATTTATCTGGAAAAAAAAAATAAGGTTAAAGAAAAATAAAAATCTAGATTAAAAAAAATCTAAACTTTAGCAAAGTATAAATATTGGTCTGCATCCATATTGAATTCACTACAAGAAAACTGGGCTATTGCGGCGCCCAAAATCGCCACAATTGAGCCTCATAATCGCTGTTTTTGATCAGATGTGGCGATTAACAGATCGCCGCACAATCGCCACAATCCTAAAGCCATTTTCGCTCTATAGCGGCGAATTACAAAAATCGCCACAACTGCACCTATTTGCAGCGATTAATTATCGCCACAGATCATATGAAAAAGCGCCGAGATAAAGGTTCCCGGGTCCAATATAATCGCCACACTAGACTTATAGTGACGATATATACCGTCGCGATAACCCAATTAGTCGCCGCAAAATAATTTTTTTTCGTAGCGATATCATTCTGTCGCCACAATTAGATTTTTTCCGGCGAATTTATTTGGCCGGAAATGTTTACCTGTTCCCTGCAAAACTCGACTATCATTTGCTGCGAACCTTGTTTTCGTCGATAGAAGTATACTTTCAACGGAGATAAATTCGCCGTAATAGATAAATTATCGCCGCAAAAGGATCATTGTAACGATTTGAAAATTTCGCCGCTATAGATATCCTACCGTATTTCCGTCAATTACGGCGCATTGAATGTGGCCGCAATAAGAAGATCTTGCGGCGATCTGCTAAATTCGCCACTGACTTGGACATTCAGACCAGTTTTTGCGGCGCTGAAAATTCGCCGCAATTGCTCCCTTTTAATTTTTTTTTCCCCCTGCTCTTCGCCCAGATTCGTTGTTGCATTTTATTTTCCTAGTGCCAGTTTATGTATTTAACACTATTTTTCTTATTATTTCAGGTAAGTGAAACAATATTAATTAAAATTGATAATATTACTTAAAACATCAATTATAAGTAATTGATGTTTTAAGTAATATTATCAATTTTAATTAATATTGTTTCACCAACCTGAAATAATAAGAAAAATAGTATTGTAACCACATAAACTGCACTTAATGTTGACTTCTAAAATAATATTGTCATATTAAACCCATGCCTTATGATATTTAACCGTTAGAAACAGGAAACATAAATCAAAATATTGAACTTTCATTATATATGCCTTGAGAAGATGTAGGAACCTAATTTCCAAATCTTGAGTGCACTATTTCCATCTAAGATAATAAATTAGTGAGTATCAATTCATCCATTCAGGTTGGGAATGCACATTAATGTAATTATGGGCAATACACTAGGGTGGACCATTCGGAACCCAAAACTTACAATGTTAACTACTAAATATTGAGAATACATTGTTCAAATATATTTAGTGCCGTAAAGTAGCAAAATGGGACTTGGGCATGAGGGGTGGGCAGAATCATGGCTTACAAGATTGCATCAATGCGCCGCCACAAGCTGAAATATTTCCATCTCAACAAAAAAGAAAATCTGACAAGTGCAAATAAAATGCATCAATTCACACCATTACAACAGTTATATATAAAGGATTAGTTATAAATAACAAAACATTCTCTATTTGTTTAAACCAACATAATGCAATCTATGAAAGCATGTCACTAAGCAAATGAACAACAGATCAGTTTAACACTTCCAATATCCAACACCCATAGAATGGAGTTCGGTCTTATATAAAAAAGTACAACCATTCCTACCAAGGATCCCATGCCAAACCTTCCACCAGTCCCACTACCCCTCCACTTCTTTTGCCACTTTTATCAAAGCCAAATATATTGGTTGATGAGGCAAAAAAATGCAACAATGCTTCAGATTCATACACAAACTGATATGAAGAATTTACCTGCTTTCATGGACACAATGATTCGTGAATTTCCAGCATACAACTTAGTGAATGGTTGCAAGAATAAAAAACAATCATGACTCCCCTCAAATACTACCAACGAGTTCAACTCAATCATGATACATGCCCCAACAGTATCAGAAATTCCAGCTTTACTCCTACCATGGCATACGATTGGGTGAAGAGAAACCACCTAAATTTATGAACCTGATGGGTCCTAAAGGTAAAGGCAAAGTTGTTATGGAGGCCTTAACATATTTATGTAATATGTAGTATGCATCCAATGCAGCAGGCATAAGCTAAAGCTAGTTTCACTACATAGGCATTTTTTTTTTTTTGCCAATAGCATATGTATGTTTCAGCACACCTACACAGGCGTGCTGAAATTACTTATGCATATGAAACTTGGAGCTGGCAATTAATGATGAGGAAACTCAGAACATAAATATAAATCAGACTTAGAGATTGAACAATCGAATATATAGATAGTGTACTTCATATTATTAGACATAAACTTACATACCATAACTTGTATTGCAGCAAAAATGGCGATGGTCTTGTATCTCCCTAGGAAAGCCTCTCACAAACTTCAATAACTGCAAGTATAAACCCAAAAAACTCAAATTAACATACATGCAAACTTGACAAAGATCAGGACCACATGCAACTGATCATGCTGGCCTGGTTAAATATTATCTTTTTCATCTGAGTATGAATTGCCCCTTTTCTGATTAGAGTTCTCTTAATTCTTTTAGTACTTTCTTCATATTTAATTAACAATAGATATGCGGATGATGCAGATAGAAAATCAGTTTGAATATATATATATAGCCATCACAACTTGTTTTCTGTTTTCCATTTAACTTCTTCTTTTGTATTCCTAGATGTTTCATTTATCTATAATCATTTCACATGTTATTATAGAAGGATGCCATAGATACCATTGTCTCTCTTTTATTTTATCCTATTTTGGTGCTCCCATGTGAAATTATTTTTTCATTCATTGTTTCATTGTTTCAATATAATGGCATATTAACCTTCCGGAAATTCAGCATTACATGTAGCTGCATCTATCATCAAGGCCAGCATATAATACTGAGTTCTAAAATCTCTTAAAATGTTACACAGATCATTTTAAGAGGAAACATCTTATATATATATATATATATATATATATATATATATATGAAGTTTAAATTATGATACCAAGAAAAAACTGATGGCAAACTATCCAGAATTTGCACATCTTCTACTATGTGCGTGCTGGTCTACATGCAACATACAGGGTAAACGTTCTGCACCACATACCTCTTGCTTAGGCAGCATCTAATTAAAATAACATATATGATTGATATACACATGCAGTTAGAATAAAACATGTATATAGAGCTAGCCATTAGAGCTCTATATACGACCAAGGATCTTGATTTTGGCCCTTGAGGAGAACGAGAAAGCAGCTTTGAGTAGGCTGCTGGCAAAAGTTAATGGCAGAAAACCCACCCCCAGATTTGTTTGGTCTAATACCAAGGCAAGCATATATGCCAAGTGCATGCAAAAATAACTAGTAGAAAAAACTCTGGGACATAATAAGTGGGTGACCAACTTCCCTTTAAAATATCTTAGACCCTTTTTCATCCTTTTTGCATTATTACTTCAGTTATACATCTCTGAGCATTGTGACTGTATGACAAAGTTTGCCTATTACGAATAAATCTTAACCTTGTCATGAATTTTGCCTTAAGAGTTGTGAGAGAATTGGAAAGTTGATCATTCGTAGCATCTCTTGCATGGTAAGTTGTGGTGCTTCTTATCTCTGCCGTCCATGTGCATAAATCCTTTTTGTTGGGAGTGGGGAGGACTACCTTGGGAGAGCATGGGTCTTGTATGCATGGTGTTTAGTTCTAGCACTGTGTTAACCAAAAGGATACCTTAAAAGCTTAAGCATAGTGCTATATTTAATGTTAGTTATTCAAATGTTCCGACAATAACATCCAGGCCTGACTCTTAGTGCTTTTTTTCTCCTTGCAAACATACTGAAAAACTGGAGAAAGCAGATGTCATTTTGTTTATCTTGATATTTTGTGGTGGATAACGTGGTCAATTACAATGAATGCCAGAAAAAAATGATGACATGACTGTTCTTTTCTTTTCTTTTTTCTTTTTTGTTGTTCTCTCAAGAGAGAGTGTTTATGCAACATTTTCCTGCAAAGGGTGTCTATCTTTGCATTGATAGAAGCCTTGGAACGCGTTCTTACCACAGATAAATAGGCAAAAGGAAAAGCAATACCGATTAATTGGATATGGTGGTAAATGGTTTGGAGATATGATTGATCACTTGCTATGACATTGTTTGGTGGCTTAGTGCATTCGACATTGGTCTTCTCCTTCTTTGTGGGGTGTAATGGGCCATGCCAAAGTTATTGAAATTTTTGCAGCTTAAAGAGGCATTGTTGGAAGTGGGAGATTTATTATAGTTTTTTTTATAGGTATGCTGGGCAGGTATTGACAATGATCCTTCCGAATGATCAATTTTTTTATATAGTTTTTTTTTTTATCTGTTATAGTTAGAGAGTAGCAACCCCTTTGTCTAATTATTTGGTTTAATATTGAAGCTAGAAATAATAGGACATTTGAAGGCATGGGGTCACTCAGTTAAAGAACACTTAATTGATAATATAGGTGTTGAAGGTTACATGTTCAAAAATATATGGTTCTTATTTATTTGATGGTCCTAGCCATTTTTCTACCGTAAATTTAAGGTAAAAAACAAAAGAGTCACCTCAGAATTTTGTGGGAACTATCAACAAACTGGGTTAGGAAGACTTTGATAGAACAATGATAACCTTGACCATTCCTAGGTATTTTGTATTCTGCTTGTATAGATACTCTCTACATGTGCATTAATCATGAAATGAAGGGACCGACTATGATGGATGTACCTGACTTGTGCACAGCAGTAAACATCTTTTCCTCAAACCTGATGGCTATTTTCCTTTGGGACATGCATGACCTTCTTGACCAGAAATGGGTAGATGCCTCTTCAATGTATCCATTTCTACCAACATCAGATGGAAATTATGTGGAGCATGGTATCTGCAAAAGAGTTGGAATAAGGTTGTAAACACACCTGAACATGCATCCATATAATCAGTGATTAACATTGAAAAAAAAATGCTACATCTCTTTCACTATTCACTAAACCTGCGAAGAATATTCTTTCATCACCTGCTGCAATTCTTCCATGGCCACAACATCCCGATCCTTACCCAACACCCTCTAGCTAATTGGGACAACCCATTGAACATCTAACCATACATCCACACAGCAAATTGACCAAAAAATTCCCTCAACTACCCAATGAGGGAATCAATGCAAAAGTAGACAACCTTGAGGTAGGATATATACAACAAAATATCCTACCTCTTCTGAAAATATATATATATATATATGGTTATATATATATATATTGGCCACCCACTATCCCCCACCACCAAAAAGTTTCCAAAATACACAAAAAGCCCTTCCCATGCGTTTTGAAGGTACCTCACTGAGTCTCTCCACGAGAGTGGAGAGACTCAGTGTTATACGGGAAATTTTGCATGAATTCCCTCAACATCTTATCCGTTTCATATTGCCTCGCATGAAGTGCGCGCACTTCATCCCTCATGTCGTCAAGTTGCGTCTTGTAGTTCAACGCATCTTTCTTGTAGTTCTCGGCATCTTTCTTGTAGGTGTCGGCATCTTTCTTGTGTTGTTCAATTAAGGCTTGGTACTGTTTTTCTCGTTCACGGTCACGTTGTCGCGTCGACTCCGGGATGACCATCTCCCCTAACCCCCGGGCATATCCTGGTCTATGCCCAAGTACCTCCCTAAACACACTCGCTGCTGCGTCCTCGGTACGTCGTTCAGGCTCTAGATCATCCAGCTTGTCAACCATCTTTTTCTGCCATAATATAACAATTTACAGGAACATTGTTAAGTCCTTTAATGCCTCATTAATTTTTCATGCACAAATATAACCTAATTGAACCTTTACGCTTTTGTGTAGGAAATATTCTAACATAAAAGATCGTACTCACATAGTTCTCTTCGGTGGCTGAGGTGACAAATTTACCGTTCTTCTTCGACCAATGAGTCTCCTTATAAAACTCCACCAAAGTCGTATTCGTCGCCCGCTACAAGTTTGGAATTTGTATAGTTAGCTATGATCAATTGGAAACATTAGTAAAAGGAAATCAGCTCGTAGTGACCATATAGATTACGTCAACCATCATTAAATGACAGATTATACCTTCTCCTCCAGTATCCTAACAAAGGATTTGCGGCCTGCTGTGTGGTTATTAGTTTGCTTCTTTCTATTTTCCTGATTTTGTCTTGAGATTTTCTATCATTAAAACCCAATGTTAGCCAATACAAAATGCATAATAAGATAGCAAAATCTTGACTTATTGTTGATATATATTTTTTATGGTGCATATACAATATATACCTTGAAGTCTTCGCTTCCCCACCTCGCACACAGCTTCTCCCAAACGATCGGGTCGACCATGCCACCCCCAGAAGCCAATGCTTCTTCGTGAGTTTTGTATGATAAATATTTGCGGTGTAGTTCGTGATGGAATGCATTGAACCGCTTACGTAGATGTTTTGTGACCGTCAATCTATGATTTGCCAACTCCCAATCCAACACGAAGTCGCCCTACAAGAATGAACAAAATGTTTTGAAGCCCTGATGGTTATTCTACCCCCGCTTCCGTAGTTGAGAATTGAAAAAACAACTGTCTTACCCGAACACGTTCAATCAACTCGTCCTTTTGAGCCTGCGGCACGTCGGTCCATCTACCATAACTCATGTCACAATGTTGTTTAACTATTTGCGTTATCCGTGTCGTGAACATAGATGCGTTCTCACAACACGGTCCCGACTCGCCGTCATTAATCTTCAACGGCACTTTTCCATACTTTCTCAACTTCTCGAACTCAGTGCACTTAGCAGGCCCACGCCTACGTTTGGTCTGTTCCTGGGTAGCTGTAGGCACTGTGGGGGCGACTGTATCTGTATTTCAAGAAAACAAAAAATTGACTATTTTTTTCGGTCTTCATTACTCTTTGGTGTTTACAAATATATGGTTCAAACAACAATAATTAATGAACTAGAAGGGCAAACCCAAAACCATACCGATATCTTCTCTGTTCGGTTCAGGTTCTCGCACGGGTGAGGATTCTCTATTGGCATGGGGTGGGGGCTGAGGAATGGGACATGGAGGCTCCCAAGGCCGACTAGGAGGCTGCGTTGAGTCATCTGAGCCAGAGTGATCCGCATCTGAACTTGAACTATGGTAGGAATTGATACTAACTCCTCGGGGTCGATTGGCTCTGGTTAAGTATGGGACAAATCGTTTGGCCCGAATACCTCGTCCAACACCTTTTCCTCGGACGCTCTTAACACTTGCATCACCTACAAGTGCATCACATTTCATTAGTGCAGAATGTGTTGCCACAAATTAAGGATGCAATGAAATCAAAAATAAACCTACTATTGGGCAAAGTAGGTTGAGTCGAAATATCTACCTTGAACATTAAAACTCCTCATTTCCACCAGAATGACTATGGGAATGGTTAAACTTTTTCAATACCCGATTCTGGCCATAGAATGAAGAGAAAAATAGTCATGATAATTTGACAAATCAGGTAGGAAAGGACATCACATGTAATAATACATAAGTGGTTAAGCGATTAAGGATGATAATTATTAGTCACAGTTACGACATGTGATCCGAAAGAATAATTTATAAGGGTATAACATAAGCAATCAAACATGCATTTAATAAAACATTAGAAGGCCATTTGGCAAATGTTTCCATCCATTACTTTAATTCTTCGTACTTGAGTTGTTGGACACAACCCATTACAAAAATGCCATAAAAAAGTAAATCAACAAAAACTCAACTAATGATCTTGTTGTCTACTCTGAACCACAGTCGTCGTCTGTGTCTAACTCCTCCTCATCAGAATATTCGTCACTGGCATAAGCATCTCCTGAACTAGAAGCAACCATGCCATCATCAATAAAATCAAATGAATTGATGTCTTCTATGGCCGGAACAGTGACATCTTGTGCATCAATGCTAGTAGGTTCTATATCATTCCTATTAAGTGGAGTTGACACTGGACATGCATCACACTCCAATGGTGCATATGTCAGTGATGGATCATCTTCTTGATAGGCATCATCATCACCAAATTCTCCATCAATATCTTCTAACACCCTCGGCACCGGTGGAATGTCATATACATTCCTATTCGTGAACTTCTGCACCACAAACCATCTCCCTTGGGCCCTTACATCCCTGATGTAAAAACACTGGGACGCCTGACATGCCAATACAAATGGTTCATCCTTATACCAAATCCTGTCCATGTTGATACTAGTCATATGGTTATCAACTCGCACCCCACGTCTTTGATCCCCCACATCAAACCAGTCACACATGAATAAGTACACCCGACGCCGCCCCATGTAGTGTAACTCCACGATGTCATTAATAACACCGTAGAAGTCAACATTATTAGCACTTTCGTCACCAATTACCAATACCCCTGAATTTTGTGTACGCCGTTGAAGTTCACGTTGTTTCGTATGGAACCTTTTGCCATTTACAATGCAAGCAGCATAGGATGCAACATAACGTTCAGGACCACAAGCTAACGCATACATATCAGCAGTCACATCAAGTGGGTTGGTGATACGCTGCTCCTGAACCTACAACAATATTGAAGTTTAGTAATCACTTATAATTTCTTTAACTTAATCGGGAAGATTCAGGTTGAACTAACTAGGGAGGGAGCAAGCTAGCTTACACGTTGCTTGAACCAAGATGGAAACTCAGTTTGATGCTTTCGATCGGTATGGTTTGGACTATGCACATCACACTTCTCGTAGTGCTCCCTGCATTTGGAGAACACAAAATTGTTTAAGCAATACACGTAAGTGACGTGTTCGGCCTACAACAAATAAATGGGTTGTCCCCAGAAAGCCATAAGAAAATAATTAATCACTTTATACATAATGGATGCTTACTTTAGGTAGGATGCAATCTCATCGCAGTTGTTGAGGACGTACCAGGTGGCTTCCGTAAGGAGTTTATTTGATAATTGCAAGTTTAAAGCCATACCAATGGGTCGAACTTTTTGGTTGAAAATCTTGAATCCATCTATATTCTCTGCTTCTCCACCATCAACATTGCGATCCATTCGAGTAAACTTCGTCTCAATATCTTGGAGATACATTGAGCAAAAAGTCAAGCATTCGATGTGAATGTAGGCTTCGGCTATTGAGCCTTCTGGGCGGGCTTTATTCTTAACATACCTCTTGAACTTGCCGAGATACCTCTCAAATGGATACATCCACCTGTATTGTACTGGACCCCCAAGTATGGCCTCACGGGGTAAGTGGACAGCTAGGTGGACCATGATATCGAAAAAAGAAGGGGGAAATATCATCTCCAATTTACATAGGATTGTGATGATATCAGTTTGGAGCTGCTCTAGACGGTTAACATCTAGGGTTCGGGCACACAACTCCTTGAAGAAAGTGCTCAATTCAGTCAAGGCCAATGCAATATCACTTCGTAAATACCCCCCAACAGCAATAGGGAGTAGTCTTTGCATGAAAACATGACAGTCGTGACTTTTCAATCCCGAGATTTTGCATGAATGTTGTATAGAAACACAACGCGAGATATTGGAAGCGAAACCATCTGGGAATTTCACATCAGCCAACCATTCACAAAATTTATTCCTTTCATCACCGTGTAATGTGTACGATGCATGTGGCATTGCAACACGTTCACCTTCACACTTCAAGTGTAATTCTTTTCTGTAACCCAAAATCTCCAAGTCACGTCGAGAATTGATGTTATCCTTAGTTTTACCAGGAACATTCATTAAAGTCCACAAGATGTTATCAAAAATATTCTTCTCAATATGCATGACATCTAGATTGTGTCGAAGACGCAGGGTCGCCCAATACGGTAGTTTGAAGAATATGCTATACTTTGTCCAGTTCAACTCTTCAGCAGTACGTTTTCTCTTTCGACGTGATTTACCAAATTGCACGTCCCCAAGCATCTGTAGTTGAGCTAAAACATCAGCTCCATCTAAAACACTTGGTGGCATGCGATGATCTTCTTTACTATTGAACGAATGTTTTCTCCTTCTCCACATGTGATCTGGCGGCAAAAAGCGACGATGTCCCATATAACAATGTTTCCTACCATACTTCAACCAATTTGAGTCTGTGCCCTCATTACAGGATGGACATGCCAATTTTCCTTTTGTCGACCAGCCAGAAAGATTCCCGTACGCAGGGAAGTCATTAATTGTCCACATTAAAGCAGCATGCAATACAAAGGTTTCCTTTGTAGAGGCATCAAACGTAGGTACCCCATGTTCCCAGAATTCAATCAATTCATCTAGCAACGGTTGCAAGTAAACATCGATGTCATTACCTGGAGATTTTGGCCCAGGAATAATGAGGGATGTCATGAAGAACTGATCTTTCATGCACAACCAGGGCGGCAAGTTATACGGGACTAGGATTACTAGCCAAATGCTATACGGTTTAGCCATATTGTTGAAGGGATTGAAACCATCACTTGCCATCCCAAGCCTTACATTGCGAGCATCCCGAGCGAACCAACTATGTTCTTCATCAAATCTCTTCCAGGACTCTGAGTCTGCAGGATGTCTCATCATATCCTGATCAGGCAGCCGTTGTTCTTTATGCCATCTCATATCTTTTGCTATCTTTGCAGACATGAAGAGACGTTGCAATCTTGGCTTCAAAGGAAAATGCCGCAACACTTTTTGAGGGATAAGACATGCCTTATGAGTATTAGGCACCTACCTTGAAGCCTTACAGGTAGGACATTCATTAAGATCAGCATTTTCCTTCCAAAACAGGATGCAGTCATTGGGACATGCATGAATTTTGTGATAGTTGAAACCCAGACTCCGCTCCATTGACCTTGACTCCTCATATGACTGTGGAAGTTCAGCATCGGGAAAGGCAGCCCGCAACAAGTTAAGTAGCATATCAAACGACTTTATTGACCATCCACCCAGTGTCTTAATGTGCAACAACTTCACAATGAATGATAGTTTTGAGAACTTTGTACAGCCAGGAAGAAGTGGACGTCGAGCATCCTCTAGTAGCTGATCGAAAGATGAACTTGAGGAAGGATCATCTGGTATTGATCCACCAGTTGGCAATGGATCTGTATGATCTTGGGGCACATCATGCATTGTGCCTGACCGGATGTCATCTAACATATGGACCATGTCATCAATGTACTCGTCGGCTACATCTCTTTCACTATCTTCGTCGTCGGCATTGATACTTCGTGTATCCTCCTCCCCATGAAATATCCAATGGGTATAATTTGGATTGATCCCTTTAATGTACAAGTGACTCTCCACTTCAAATATAGGCAAGAAGAACATATTACGGCATTCACGGCATGGACACCGAATACGATCAATTCCTCGGGAGTGGTTTCTGGCTAGGGTCAGGAAAGTGTTAACCCCTTCGGCGTATGCAGGTGAACGAAGCCTATCGGGCAAGTTCATCCAACTTTTGTCCAACTAAAAAGGTGAAAAACAACATATTAGAAAGAAGGATAAGTTTTAGTTATATGGCGGATGGGTAACGAATTTGATAAAGTGCATTGATGAGGAAAACTACAACGGAAAAGCCGTGATTTGCATGTGAAAAACTGGAGAAAATGGAATAAACGATACTCACCGGATTTGTCATCAAGATCGTTGTGGAGTGGTAGTGGTGAATTGTTGATTATGTTTATTCTGGGAGTAGTGAAGTGCTGTAGAAAATATATGACATAATGTTAAACATAGTCATATATGTGAACATTGTTGGTATAGGACAGAAAGAAGGTGGACATAAAGATCAGAACTAGATGGTACAGATACAGAAGAGTTGGACATATTTTGAAGGTTAGGGCTGCTTGTAGATGGCATGGTTGAATATTATCGTTACTTGAAAGGAAAATCTTGGAGATACATGTTATGCTTGTTACAATGATGTGTTGTTTAATGACTACTGTAGGTATAATCAGGGTCCATGAACGTGTTTTCATGGTGGCCTCTTCCCCGCCTTTAAAGTAAATATAATGGGGGTTTGAGGTACCAGTCACATTAGACTAGTGTGAATAACTTTGGAGTTACCGCTTATACCAAGGAAAAAAAAGACGTGTAGAGTAAGATAGAAGCTAGACTATAGATTGCCATTGAGAGAAATAAAATTGGCCACACGTTCAATAATGCTACAGTAAGGTTAGGAAGACTTAATACTCAGTTCTTTTATTATTCATCATCCACTATTAAACTTCTAAAAACAACAATATGTCCAAAGTACTTGGAACTTCCTTCCAATTAATGCAAATGGACCTATAATTGGTTGAGAAGTTTAATGATACCCCGTCCAAATAACATTGACCCACCAAGCTAAACTATGTAATTATACCATAAATAGTGTTTGATTTAAAAATATGAGTATCACAAAACTAATTTCGGAAAACCCACCCATGTTGGTTCTTCATTTCTAACTTGCACACATACAACAAAGAGAATTATGCCACAACCAATGCTAGCAAACCGCATAGACCGAAACTGCACTTAATGATCTCCACTATCGATGAAACATATCAACATCCATGAACAGATTTACACGCCATAATACCACAAAGAAATACGCATTAACTTTAATCAAACCACAATTAAGTAAAAACGCTAGGAAATATTCGAATAGCTAATTATGACTCATTTGTTGCAAGAAAACCCTAATCCATTGTGTATTACAACTTAGAAATTGAAAGTAATTACCTCAAAAGGGCCCCCTGCCTCTTTAATAAGATCTTCTATTCAGCACATGCACAAAGGAAAGCTCCATTCACATAGTTGGCATGTGTTCAATTGTCCTAATTGAACACACATTAGCATTTGTTTAGGAAGCACTTAATGTTGTGAGAGCTAAAAAATACTGCATAAAGAACCATCACTCATATAATTAATTCCCTGAATCTAATATTAATATGCAAAACATATACATAGAGACCAATATTAAAGATAAGAGAGAGAACAATAATCAGTTAATATCTCGTCGTTATCGCAGGCAGCAGATTGTTAAGATTCTATCACCAAATTCTAGACATATATGTGGTTCTTTCACAAATGAGAAAGGGGAAAAAAAAAAAAAAAGTAATTCTGATGTTTTGAAAGGGAAATGAGATTCAGGATTTCTTGATACATTAGTGGAATTTGAATCTCATAAAGTCATATTAATCAGAAATTTCATGAGATGGATTGCTAGTTGGTGCCTAAAAAAGGGAAAAAAAAAAAAGGAATCGTAAATGGCTTCTAACCTAAAAGCATATACAACAAAGAGACAAAGAAATAACATCCGAGTTTCTTCGCCAACTTTAGTTTTTTCAAACAAATTTTGAACCATGACAAAGGCATGCAATTAATTAATTTAGTTTAGGGGATATTGGGGATCGTGATTCATGAGTGTGGCAAAATTGGATTTTGGTTCCTATTCATATATATATATATATATATATATGATGCAAATAGCAAGTTGAAAGAGTTGATCTGCTAGAATGCATGCAGTGCTCATCAAATAACTGTTTTCTTTTGCTTACTGATCTTGTACGTACTAATAGCATTAATTCGTACCCCATATATACCCATCAGGCAGTACTTCATGACTTTCTTTAGAGTCTATTCATGTATAAGATCAGTTTAGCAAGTGTTCATTCCTTTCACTGATCATTTCTTTAATTAAACATGTTTTAGGGGAACATCCTGATCTCAAACCCCCATCCGGCAAGTAAGCATGCAGCTTATACATGAGTCTTATGATCAAACAATTGCAAGCTAATATTATTATAACTAGTAATCCAATTATATGTACATTTTCCATATATATTCAATGATGAAAAGTGTTAGAACATCCATGCACCTGTTATAATTTCAATGACATACATTAATTTAGTGCAGTAGCTAGACATTATAATAGGACATTAGAGATAGAAGAATTTATATATATATATATAATGTCAATCGATTTGAACAAGCATGCACAAGTCTTATTATTGGTCCATATACTGAAAGCCTAAGTCTAACTTATATGAATATCCTACATGTTAATTTTACAGATTAAATATCAACGTCCACTTTGTGCAAATTAGGCTGGTTATATATACCATAACCATAGCTAAGATTGCAGATCGATTATAACTAATATAAAGGGAAAACTCTATTTTCTAGATGTTGCCAATAGATGAGCAGAGAGTTCCACTAAATTACAGTTAGATGTTGTTTACCTTTGCTTTTTTTATTTTAAGTTATTAGGTCTATTTTTATGTGTTAACAAGCAAATATATTCGTAGAAGTTATGACTCTTTCCCTTTTTTTATAATAATAACAGATTTGGGAAAATATCTGGATCAATGGAAATCTCTAGAGTTTGTCTAGAGATTTCCATTCATGTTCTCCTCAAGGGAATCAACATGTATTATAAGAAGTTTTTTATTTTTCTAATAATGAATCTTATGGTTTTCAGTGAGACTATGGCTGAGTTATACACTTAAATATATAACACAACTGAAATATAACTAGGAATTAACTATTATGATCTTATAAAAATAGACCAAATATGATTATAGACGTAAAAGTACCACTGAAACAGTTTTTAAGCTTCCTAAATGTGTCACTTATATGAGATAGCCTCACCTAAAGTTGGCGAAAATATTCGCTTTTAGATGTTTAAATTGCAGCGACTTAAAACTCACAGGTAAAGACCATTTTTCTTCTAGTGTTGCGTTCAACATCTGGGCTCAATCATCAACATTAGTGCTATGTTTGTGGTGTACGCACCACCCGTATTGGAAATATTGTTTGAGTATATAGATGTTTACATTCCTGGGCATGCAAAAACTGCATGTAGAGATTGGGTATTATATATTCCTAGGTATCAAACAGCAAGATCCCAATTCTTGCAAAAATGATATATGTGTGTGTTAATGGACAGCACCACTGCATCGTATTGAAAATTGGGTTAAAATGCTTTTTTATTTTATATTTCTTGAAAGAGACTCTAATAGGACATGAAACAAGGAAAGTGGTATTTTGCAAAGGATGAAGTGACATGGGAGTGAGGAAGATGACCCCGACAAAGGATGGGGATGGTCAATCATGCAAGACCTTGCATAAGGAAAGGCAAAATGTGGATAAGAACAAGATAAAGAGCGACAATTTGCACATAAATTCATATATATATATGACATGGTCAGCTGGCTACCTACGTACCTCATATATATGGCATAAATATCAAGGTATAAGGTCCTCGTAACAATGATAGGTGAAATATCAGTTACTAATCTAACTGTAAAATAAGTGTGCATGTGCTTGCACCTTGAGAAAATGCACCTAGATATACTCTTACTTAATAAAGTATGACCTCTTAACTTTTAAAAGGAAAACACCAAACAAACTTACATAACACGGGACAGAATTACTATATGCCTCTCATCTATGTTGTCAAATAGCTTGGTAGGTTCATGAGATACAATTTGACAGAAAATTATATTCACCTTCCAGCATTTCGCAATGCTTGTTCTCGTAGAACCAAATCTCAATGTATGGATGTTTGTGGAGCTAAGATCCATGTTCTTCAAAGGCTTTCGCCAACATTTATTGAAGAATAGGTTCTTAGCTATTGAAAAAATCACATAAAGGGGGGCATCTACATGAAAATGCCATTAGAATTTTTTTGACTTGAGACTTAAATTAACGTAATTAGCCCATGGATGGATGATCATTTATATATTATAATTCCTGTCACTTTGTTGTTCCCAGGATTTATCGCCGGGCTGGTTGTTGTTTCATTATATATAGGTTTGAGGAAGCAGCAATAATTAAAGTACTCATGATGAATTATTCATTGAAAGGAAAAAAAGGGAAATGGTATCTAATATTATCAAAATGCAATGAAATTTGCTTATATATGGATGTGATCCGTGACAACAAAAATATGAAAAATGCGTCATTAATTAATTAGAGATCTAGTGGTATAATGGTTTGTTGATCATAACGTACTATAATACACGTTGAATTAAAGATTGCAACATTAAAACATGTAGTAAAAAGAATGTTAGTACTTAATTGGAAAATTAATATATAGTACTCATAAATCTATTTTGCCTTAGATTTAATTAGTTTTGACAATTGTCTAGCTAGGTAATTAAGTTAAACCTTGATCACAACATGATGGGATAACCAAAAGAGAGGCGTGAGCAAAATAACACATACTTGTCCTGATTTTATCTCCTTAACTGAGCTTATGTTCAATTGCTTTTCCTTCTGCCCATTGTAACCAAATCAAATATTTCTCATCCTGAAAAACCAAAACAAATCAAAGTCTTGATCATCTAAGTCTAGAATAATCTGTCCTGAAGCAAAGGTAGATAAAAGTAAATAGATTAATAACAACAACAATATTTGCAGGGTGTTGCTTTAGATAAATAGCATAACAAAAACATTTGCATGGTTTTGTTTGGGCAAATAATGTTTTAATTTTGGCTAGAGTTCCACAATGCCCAATCGTATTTACTTTGAATATTGATTAACATGGTTCATAGAACCGTTGCAAACAAATTGTCTGACACAAACCACGCAAAATGTCTATAATATAGTTAACGAATTGCATTGTGCTATACATGTCATTGGATAATCAAATGTAAGAAGACAATACATAAACCCCAGATTATGTTTCCTAATCTACTTCAGGATTCTTATATTGGCCTACCCTATACTAAATCAGTATACAAGAACCCGTGTACAGCAAATATCATAAGCACTTTCTGATAAATCATAAATATTAAAGAACACAAAATAAGGAATATCAGTAATTTATCAACTTCACACAAAAGAAGCGGTGTAAGTCCACGTAAATAAATTAAAATATAACAGAGTAAATTACCTTGGGAAATCGACGGCAGCTGAGTGGATCAATACCGATGAATGGGACGCTGAATGTTCGACTCCAACCTACTTTGCCTCGGAAAAGGGTCGACGATGTTGCTGGAAACAGAGCCTCGGAGTGAAAAAAACGGGACCTTTTTTCTCTGCTCTCGACTCCGCACTAACTCAAGAAGATGCCGATTAGTGGGTTTTCGATGGGGCGGAGTCGCGTACAATGCTTACGCGAGAATCACTGGACTGTTTGGTGGTTCATGATTTAAGGTGTCAATTTCGTGTGGGCGGTGAGTAATCTGTAGCTAGAGAGAAAGGGAGAAGACGAAAGGGGTTGGGGACGACGAAAGGGGTTCGGGATTTGGGGGGGAAATGTAAAACTTTTTCTGGGGTGTTGGCGCCCACTTATTAAATCCCTATTACGGCGAAATTTTGCGACGGTATAAGGTTTTACAATTTTGCGGCTGTTAAATTCGCCACAACTATCATAAAACTCGCCGCGTGAAATCAAATAAATTTTGCGGCGACATTTATCCGCCGCAAAAAAGTTTAAAATCGCCGCAAAAGATAAAATTAAAACCGAACCCCTTTAAACCAGCGTCGAAGCACAAACTCGCCGTGAAAACTAGGCTATTGCGGCAATATTATTTCCCGCGACCAAAAACTCGCCGCAATAGCCCAGTTTTCTTGTAGTGATTATCTATTTACTCTCTTTATATAATAATAAAATATTATTAATTTAATAACTTTCTTAATTTTTATTTTTATCACATTTTATAGTTCTACTAATTAAAATATTAATAATAATTATATTATAATTAATATTATTTTAAGTATTTTATTTGTTAAATTTACTTAAAGTTGAATTTTATAATGAGAATGTTCTAAAGCGTTTCTGTTCTAAAGAGTAAAGTCATTTTAATTTTTTTTATTTTAAACAAATTGAAACAAAAAGAAAGAAAAATGAGCATACTGTCAGAACACAAAGGACATGAAAAAAGATGTCAATTCATGTGCGTTGCGAGCTATTAAGAGCTTTTTGGTAAAACATAATTATTCATTAAATTCTATAAGAGAGCTATACCTTAAATGGTCAAGGGTCTTAAGAATTTTTTGGTAAAATAAGATTTTTCATTAAATTTTACAAATAAGCTATACGTTAAATGATTAATGGTTTTAAGGGCTTTTTAGTAAAATAAGACTTAATGGATTCAACGGAAAAATAAAAAAATTAACGAAAAAAAATAAAAGTTACTATTCATAAACATATATAATAGAATAAATATATGTTGCCCGTTGGTGGATAGCATTAATTGTTAACAAAGTATTTGGAAAGGTTGAATAATTATGAGTGAGTTTGGATGTTGAAGTGAGTTGAGTTGAGTTAAGTTGAGATGATAAAATATTGATAAAATATTATTTTTTAATATTATTATTATTTTGAGATTTGAAAAAATTGAATTGTTTATTATATTTTATATTAAAATTTAAAAAAATTGTAATGATGAATTGAGATGAGTTGAAAGTAGTTTACTAACCAAACGCATTAGTGACTTTGAAACGTTCCAACTCACACATATCATAAGTAAGGAAGGATATATTTTGGATATAATATTAATACCATTAATAATACCGAGCTTAGAATATTCAACTTTAAAATAAAGAAAAGACGCGTTTGATTGGATTTTTCGAATCTTCATAGAAGGATAAAAAAAAAAAAAACTTTTAAAACGCGTTTTCTTCTGCAGTTCTTTGGATTTTGAGTTTCACCACTAAAAAAAATTGAAAGCAATAATTGTCATTTTTAATCAGAAGCTGCGAAAACGGTTCTTGATCAGCAGTTCTTCGCCTGAGAGTTTTTTCAGAGCAAAATTTCCGGCATGGAAGTCGTGGCTTCGATTGTCAGTGGAGCGGTCGTAGAAACTGGTCGGCCTCTCTGTGGCTCTATCTATTCTACGATCAAGAAAATTGTCAAAGGCCCAGTACAACAGCTTGATCTATTGGAAAGCCATATGAAATCCCTTATGGTTCGTAGAGATGATGCAGCAAAAGAAATGGAATTTGCTGAGAGAGAAGGAAGGGTAATAAAAGGTCAAGCCACTGCGTGGGTTGGGGAGGTTGACGAGCTGAAGCGTAAGTGTGATCAGATTCAAGAAGCAAAGAGTTCCCGATGTTTCTTAAGTTGCATTACTAAGCGGTATAGAATAAGCACGAAGGTGGCAGAACATCTCAAAGAGATAGAAAGGCTTTTAGAAGGGGGCAGTTCCCTTGCTGGTTCCGTGGCTTTTAATTATTCAGAGGTCAAAGAAGTGGAGCATATTCCTGGACCTTCAATTCAAGATCAAACAGCATCAGTATCAGAAGATGTAGACAAAATTATGACTCTATTGTCTGAAGATAAAAACAGGATAATTGGTATATGGGGGATGGGAGGCGTCGGCAAAACTAATCTGGTGAGAAATTTGAACAATGAGCTGCTCGAAAATAATTCAAATATGCCTTTTAGATGTGTACTATGGGTTACAGTGTCCAAAAATTTGGACATAAAAAAGCTCCAGATGGAAATAGCGTCCAGACTGGGTTTGAATGATCTGAAAGAAAGTTCGGGAGCGGATAGAATAGCTATTCAACTTCATCGAAGACTAAAGGAGGAAAGTTTTCTTCTCATTCTCGATGATGTTTGGAAGAAAATTGATTTGGACAAATTGGGTGTCCCACGGCCTGAAGATCATAGGGGTTGTAAGATCATATTGACATCTAGATCTTTGGATGTATGTAGGGATATGCTGACTGATGTTGAAGTTAAAATGAGCGTTTTGAGGGATGAAGACGCTTGGCAACTATTTAGTCGGTATGCGACGGATGTGGTTAGTTCAGATCATATCACACCATTTGCAAAGGCAATTTGTAGAGAGTGTGAGGGATTGCCTTTGGCCATCATCACCATGGGAGCTGCAATGAGAGGAAAGAAGAATCCTGAGGTATGGAAACATGCTTTGAATCAATTGCGAAGATCGGTGCCTTGTGCAGCAGGCGTTGAGGAGGAGCTCTATAAGCCTTTGAAGTGGAGTTACGACTCATTAGAAGGTAAAGACTTGAAAACTTGTTTCCTTTACTGCTCTTTGTTTCCAGAGGACTTCTCAATTAAAATAGATGAACTAGTATGGTACTGGCTGGCGGAAGGTTTGATAGATGATCGAGAAAAGTATGATGATTTCTACAGTAGAGGAATTAGTTTGATTGAAAATCTGAAGGACTCCTGTTTGTTGGAAGACGGTTCCTCAGAGGGCACCGTGAAGATGCATGACGTTGTTCGTGATGTTAGCATATGGATTGCATCAACCTGCAGTGAGGATGGAAGTAAATCCCTTGTTCGTTCAGGGAATGGGTTGAAAGAGATTTCAGCTACTGAGCTATCAAGTTCTCTCAAAAGAGTTTCTTTCATGAACAACGATTTAGAAAGACTACCTGATGACTCTGTGATACAATGTTCAGAGGCATCAACTTTGCTACTAGAAAATAATTCTCGCCTTGACTTAATTCCTGAAAGATTTTTGGAAGGATTTGAAGCACTGAGAGTCTTGAATATCAGTGGGATCCGCATCAAGTCATTGCCCGTTTCTCTACTTCAACTGGATGATCTCCGTGCTCTTCGTTTGAATAATTGCAAGTATCTCGAAAAATTGCCCTCGCTGGAAAGGCTCAGTAGACTTCTAGTGCTTGATCTCTCTGGGACTTGTATCAGAGAATTGCCAAGAGGGTTGGAGCAACTCTGCAACTTAAGGCATCTAAACTTATGTCGGACTGACGGACTGTTTCAAGCGGTTCAAGCTGGAATCATATCCAAGTTGTCTAGTTTAGAAGTTCTAGACATGTCAGAAAGTGGCTACATTTGGAAATTGAAGGGAGGGGTGAATGAGGAACAAGCATGCATTGAAGAGCTCCAATGCCTAGAGCGGTTACAAGTCTTATCCATCAGATTGAAATGGAACCCGTCTCACAGTTCCCAAGATACAATTATTTCCTTGACAAATAGATTAAAAGCTTTCCAAATTGCCATCGTATCTCCTCTACCAGGTATTTTTCAAGATATTTTAATTTTAAATATTATTCAAATAAAATTATTTTTTAATTTAAAATTTTATTTTTTCATCTAATCATTATAAAATATAATTTAAAAAAAATATTCAAAAATTATATTCAAATTTTTTTTTTAAATTTTATAATATTTTTATTCAATATTTTCTTATGACTCTACTTTCAAAATATAATAAAATATATTAATTTAAAATATTTCATTATTATTTACAAACTATTTTATACAGCACTACTTTAGAAAATTATAAGTTTATAATTAGTCTACAACCAGTGTACTCTTCTATTTAAAATGAAGAGTAATTAAGTAAAATTGAAATTATCCTCGAATAAAATGTCACAATTATATTGATTGATTTAAAATAAATTGTAAATTAATTATAAAATAATTGTAAAATAATTGTAGGTGGACCATTCCTTTCAATTCCGTATAGGGTATATACTAAGCAATTAAGGAGAAATCTACTCGTGCCACCTCTATCTCAACCATCGCGAGCCCAAAGATGCGTGCTTATGGATGGGATTGATCTCTCGGGAGGACAGATCAGGTGCTGGTTGAGTAATGCAAGTTATCTACGCTTAAAAAGTTGTCTAGGACTGGATGAGATGCTACAAGACTTGGTCATTAATAGTGTTGGCAGCTTTGCATGTTTAAAAAATCTTGTGATTTGTTGCTCTCACAGCAGTTTTTGGATTGAAGGACGTACAGCACAGTATGACCTACTACCCAATTTGGAGGAACTTCATCTGATAGAATTTGGAGGCGTTGAAAGCATTTCAGAACTAATCAAGCATCTCGGGCTGACATTTCAGAGACTGAAAACAATAATTGTGATCGACGGTGGGGAGATGAAATATCTTCTCTCCCTTGGAAACTCCATTCGCACAATGCCAAACTTAGAAGAAATCGTGGTAAGAAGTTGTTACAATTTAGAAGAGCTCTTCAATTATCTTCCATTGCATGAGATCAATATAGCTCCAGATCCTATTACCCCAAAACTACAGAAATTGAAATTGGAGAACCTTCCCAAATTAAGGAATCTTTGTTGGGACGAAAAGACCTGGCCGGGTAATAAAGTGGAGGTTGACGTGCGCAACTGCAATCTTTTGAGCACTGAGCAATAATGAGATGGAAACTAGTTGGAGGGAAATGCATTGGAGCCGAATGCATGCAGGCGACACTAAATAATATTTTACGTGTTTTTGTTGGAGTGAGGTGTGCAATATATGTATATATATATATATATATATATATTTTTTTTTTTACTTAATGTATAATTTTTTGGAAGTTTATATTACGTGTGCATGTCTATATATATAAGATAAATTTGATGTATTTTGTGAGTGACATTCGATGTAATGATGAGCTTTCTTATTTACATTAACTTTTGTTTTTAAAGTAGTTAGGAGAGATGGAAATGCACCTGAACATATAGACGTTATTGATCTTAAATAAATAACTAATAAATAAAAATTAGTTATTTTATGACACCTAAATAAATAAAACCATATCAGCTTTTGCCTTAAAAGTTGTTAAAGCGTTGTTAAATAAAAAAAAAATGTTGAAGCGCTGAGTTTGTGGTGTATTAATTATTAAATAATAAATATTTTACGACACTTTCCTATTTGTTTTGTATTTGCCCATCGATACCTTCTGCTGGGCTTGAAATAGGACCGTACATGAGCCTAAAAAAATACAACTCTTTTTTAAATATTTTACAATTATTTTTTTAAATAATGTTATTTTTGCGACTATGTTTATAAAAAAAAAAAATATCCTCATAATTGTAAAATAGCTTTACAAATTAATAGTTGCTTTTTATCATTATTTTATTTATACCAATAAGACACATGACTAAAAGCACGTTGCAATGCAGAATCTCATCGACCGACATCCAACCTCACTTTGAAGTTACCATTTGTTATATCTCAATAATTGTAAATCAATATATATCATGTCAAGTTTTAACTTGAATAATTTGAAAGCCAAAGTTAAAAAAGACATGAAATTACTTCTATAATATTTATTATTGTCCAAAAAATCTATAGGATATATAGATGATGTAATGCCATGCTCCATCTTTAATTGCAAGATCGAAGAGTCTCGAAGTTAATATTCAGATCGATATCCCACCTTCCTCATCCGTCAACCCAACTTGGAAATCGAGGCCAACTCTACTGAATTTTCAGATCTCGTTTGGTTACACAGATGAGATGATATTAGATGAAATAAAAATTAAAAATTAAATAAAATATTATTAAAATATAATTTTTTAATATTATTTATTATTTAAAATTTTAAAAAATTTAATTATTTATTATATTTTATGTGTAAATTAAAAAAAATTATAATAATAATATAAGATAACATAAAATTGACTATTTGAACTGTATAATCAAACCAGACATCAGTCATCATTTTTCAAAAGCAATAGGCTAACTAGTCATTTCGATATATCGGCCATCATCTAGCACTCAATTCCAATGGGTCGAGAGAGTTTGATCCACCTTTCATCTTATTGATCGGGCATTATCTACAAAATTAACCCATTGTTCTGCATGCCATCTCAGCCACAGATCACATGCTAAACTAATGTCGCGGTCAGCTGCTGCCTTCCCACAGCTAGCTCTTCCACCTTACAACATATCTAAAATAAACTGCGTGTCGTGTTCTTCCCCTACTTTTGATCGACATAATATTGTGGAAAGCAGTAACTATGTTACGTACATAAACGTAACAGATTATAAATCTTACCAAGAACAATGGACTATTGATCGACAGAATATTTCGAAGAATCCTTGACCTCCAGGTGGTAGGGAAATTCTTGAAATTAATCCTGCTTCTCCCAATTAAGAAATGAGAAATGATTTCTACAGTCATTAGATGTGTAAGTCTCGTACACTACTTTTGAAGTAAATAAATAAATATGAAATTCATATAAAAAAATATTATTTTTTTAATAGTAAAATCTATTTTTTTTTTAAAATGAAATACATGAGACTTACACCTCTTAGGACTACTGTATCTAACATTACTCAAAATGAGATACAATTAGTATTTGATTGGTAAATTAATAATTATTTCAAGCTCAATCTTAACAATAATGATATCAAGCAAGCTAGCTTAAATAAACGTCTAACATCCAAGTGCCTGATGGCATATGAGGCAGTTCTCTATATGAAAAATTTGGGTTCGAAACCCCCCTTGTATAAAAAAAAGAAAAGAAAAAAAGAACGTCTAACAAGTCATAAACAAATCAAACAAGAGAATTGAGTAAATAAAATTCTACATATTACATCATGAAAATTTGATCTACTAATTATCATTCCACATACCACATATCTTTTATTTTCTTTTCACTTTTCCTATAACAAGTATGTGGTGCATGGATGATGAGTAGAACAACAAAATTAGTTTAATATAAATAAAATAAAAAAAATTAAAATATGCATGATGTGTGGTGTAGGATGCAGAGTAGCATAACCCTATCATTATATTCTATTTCGATGAGGTGACACGCATTGCTCATCCCACTTTTGATTTGTTCAAAAAAATATGAGATGATCCAAATATTTGATAAAAAAGTGCCACATTTATAAAATTTTGATAAAGGAAAAGATGATATACGTGGAGGGGGTGAAGTTCCCCAACAAATACTTTAGTACAATAACTCTAGTGCAAAAATGATGAAAAGAAGGAAAATTAAACGGGTTTTGAGACCAATTTCTTGGTCCTCACCCATGCCCTACAAAGATGGCGCCATCTTAAAAGATGGTTTTTAAGTAAACCAACACTGGAGGCAGTGTAAGCTGTGGGAGCACTACAGTTTGTTGTCTTGAGATATTTTTTGGAGGGATCCGTAGTTTCTTTTTCAAGATCATTGGTTAGTGAAAGTGATAACATAGTAGAAAGACTGACATCAAATGGACAAATCTGTGACGAATCATCTATCTTCTCTCACCTTGGTGGTGGCGCGTGGTGGCCACATGTCGATGGTTGGGAGGTGAGGTGGGGAAGATTTGAAAGATTGTGAGGTGGGGATAGCCAACGAAGTCGTCGAGGTGCGGCGGCACGTGAATACCACGCGTAGAAGCAAGCCGCGTGTGAGGGTCACGTGCCGAGATTTTTGGCAAGGTTCCGCGTCATCCTAGTAGATCAACGGCAGTAGAGTTGCACGGTGGGGCGCGTGTCGTCTGATGGTGGCCAGAGTGCAATAATCTGAAGAAAACCGAACCGGTGGAGGGGATGAGAGACAAAAAAAACACTACTATAGAAGTATATTCATAGTGGTAGTGGAAAGGAAATGGAGATGGAGTGGAGGGTGGAAAACATATTCACACAACTCTCACACCTCTCCGACAGAGGCACTTGGAGTGATTTGGACTTTCTAGAGAGAATGAAGAGCTTCTCTTTCTAGAGAGATGGAGGTGAAGAACACGGTCCTTTAACAATAAACAAAAACTTTGTGTAGTCACTTGTGCATGCTTTTTGTGTACTCCATTAACATGTTTGACTTCGTCATTTTTTTAATATAAAATAAGTACTTTGGTCAATCACATCAGTGGAATGCGCAAGAAGTATACAAAAATGACTGTATGTGGTGTACGGATAATGAGTAGAATAATTCAAATAATTTAGTATAAATAAAATGAAAAAAATTAAAAAATGTATGGTTTGTGGTCTGGGATGCTGAATAGCATAATTCTATCATTATACTCTATTTTGATGAGGCGACATGCATTGATCATCCCACTTTTTATTTTATTTTTAAATAAGAGATGATCCAAATATTTGATAAAAAAAAAAAGTGCCGCATTTATAAAATTTTGATAAAACTAAGATGGTGGTGTAGTATTATTTTTTTAATAAAGGTTATTTTTTACAACAACTTGGTTTTTGAGTCTCTTGAGTAAATGTAATTTCCACTATGTCCAAATATGATATTATATAGGTCTTTCGACTATTTGCTTTATAGATTTCTTCAATAAATATAACAACTACCGATCGAGGAGTCCAAAGATGTTATTACGATATTGAGCTATTGATAATATTGCATATACATTAAACAAATTAAAGTACTGTCCTGTTTTTCAATAAAATAGAAAAACAATAAAAAAATCCATATATATGATTTGCCTTTAATTGTTTTTTTAAATGATTATCGTGGTCAATTTGTTTTACTACTTTTTTCTGTTTTGATGGAAAGAAAATTGGTAATATAACCTTTTCCTATATTATAATTCAAATCAGAAATAAAGAAATATGAAGTACACTATCCAAAACACTAACAGATAATATATATATATATATATATATATATATATAATGTAATTTCCTCGATCTTAAAACACTACAATAGATGAGGTCTTTTGGGACTAAAAGTTTTGTCCAAAAATATATTTTGGGATGAAAATAAAGGGTCTCAAGGAGGTCGACCCAATATCACTGTCCCAAAACGTATTTTGGGATAAAAATCACAATTTCGTCTAAAAAAATATCTTTTGGGATGAAATTTTACTGGACCGTTTGATCACATTCAAACGGAATTTTTATTCTGAGACGATTGAATTTTGTCTTTGGAAGTCGTTCGAACAGTATAAAAAAAAATTGTTCGAAAAATATGTACGTGAACAAGTACTTCATGGCTAGTCGATCGCTATCAATCTGTTCAACCAAATAGACATGAGGAAATGTTCAAACAAACAAATTGATGATCGAACGTAAATTATATTAATTTTTATAATTGAATAAGTCGTTCGAACATATTTGGGATGGAAAGAGTGAGTTGCATGTTCGAACTTGTTTGAACGGTTTGCAACGTTTGTCTACCATTCAAACTCTAATTTGTGATGTTCGAATGGTTGTGTCCAATGTATATATGTTCAAACGTTTGATGATCATTCGAGAATACTAATTTAAAACCAAATAGATATTTATATTTCAAAAATACATTACAAAATTTTCAATATAAATAAAACTAATATAATAAGTCAGAACTAAATAAATAAAATAGTAATAATAGTAATAATGTTATCAATACATAATTTTATAAATCTTAAAATTTATATAAAACACGAAAATCAATTGCTTGAAGGTCTGAATTGTTGCATAAACGTCTGCATTTAGAGTTGCATCTCAACCGTTCAAATGATTAAAACCCAAAAGACTTTCTTGGGAACGGTGTCTCAACCATTTGATTGTCTATATACAACACTGTTCGAATGATTTTATGTCGGTCGAATGAGTAGAACTCAAAAGACTTTCTTGGGAACGGTGTCTCAACCGTTCGACTGTTTATATATAACACTATTTGAACTCTTTGTCAGCGTTCGAACGGTTATAACCCAAAAGCAAAACCATTCGAACATATTTGTAGCGTTCCAACAAGTAAACACTCCAAACATATTTACATTGTTTCATTAATTATATAATTTTATGATTGTTTTGTATATTATATTTTGTAACTAATCTTTTTAATTTTATTATTTAAATTTTAGGTTGAAATGTCTGCTAGGGGAAGGTCAGAGTGTGCCAGACCAGGAAAACTAGGTTCTTCTAGTAGTACGGTCGATACATTGTTAGGCGTAAAGTTTTATTGGAGCATCAAGTGAAGACCGACGATTTTCAAGATCTTCTCTTAGAGGGCCTCTCCTTGACATCGGTATTCATGGAGCGCGGTTAGACTCTGATTTTGGACAATAGGGACGCGGGGTTCCAATTTGTGGCATATATTGATCTCATCACCGACTTTTATAAAGGGCTTAGTGCCTCCAGTCTGGATGCTGATGGTAAATATATTATCGACATATGAGGTATTTCATTCCCGTTCTCGGGAGACATACTTGCCGCTTTTATCGGTATTGCACGTTTGGAGACTGCATATCCAAACGTGGTGCCCATGGAGTCTACAGCTGGTGAAGAGACAGTTAAGGACGAGGGCACTGATCTTGATGAACTGGATGGCCTCTCGGATGCAAATGTGAGGCAGTTGGTTGTTGGTCCAGATGCTCCTCTTTATGATGGGATGAAGACCATCAAACATATTCATTTATTAGATTTTTTTCAAGATTTTGAACTTAATCATCGTCTACAACATTGACCCTTGGTAGCACAAGATGAAAGTTGGCATGGATAGGGCGAGATTTATGATACGTGTCACTTGTATAATGCCTATCGACCTAGTGGGTTATATATTTACTAGGATGTGACCAGAGGTTTCATACGTTATGATAGATATTTTGCCGTTCGATCTCCTGATCACACAATTCCTATTGTCAGTTGGGGTCTTACCTGATGTTGTTGAGGGTATTCTTGTCCCTGTCACGGAGCACAGGGTGCTCGAGACTTCGTCTTTGTACTCCTACTACAGAGCCGATCAATACTCAGACTAGAGATGCACACTTGACTGATCATAGAGTATCAGTTAATCAGACATCCACGCAGCCCGGGGCATCATGCATTGTAATTGCTGATCAGATTGCTAATATAGTGTGTACGGAGATCCAGATTGCCTTTGGAGGCTTACGTACAGATATGGGTGTAAACTCAAACCGGAAAACCGGACCGGACCGGACCGAACCAGACCGGTTTTACCGGTTTTGAACCGGTCCGGTCCGGAACCGGTTTTTAAAATGTAAAAACCGGCCGGTTCCGGTTCCAGAATTTTTTGGACCGGACCGGACCGGTTGATTAAAAAAAATAAAAAATAATATTTTTATATATAAGTTTTATACAAAATATTTTATATATATTAAATATTAATATATATAAGTTTTATATATAATGTATAATTATAAATTTTTATGTGAAATTTTATATATAACATATATATTCATATATAAAATAATTTCTTATTATAATTTATAAATTATTACATAAAATGTTAATACTAAATCACTAAAAGTTTATAACTAATACTAATATATAACTTATAACTATACCAATAGTCTAATATTAATACTATTATATAGTCTAATATATTAATAAAAGTATAAAACAGTTTTTTTTAAATCAAATTTTTTTTTTTTATAAACAAATTTTTAATGACAAATTGTGAAATTTATATTTTAAAAAAACCGGAAAACCGGACCGGACCGGACCGGAAACCGGTAAAACCGGAAGTACCGGTTTAGGAGGGTAACCGGTGCGTAATCGGTTTTGAAAAATATAAAACCGGTACATACCGGTTCGGTCCTAGATTTTATCCAAAATCGGACCGGACCGGACCGGTTACACCCCTACGTACAGAGTTCATGGGTGCTATTGATCGCGTGTCTCGGATTCAAAAAATGATATCTACTCGGTTGACACAGATAGAGGCAAAAATAGATTCAATCGAGGATGTCCTCAAAGAGTTGGGGACATAATATTTTATATCTTTTATTTTATTTTTGGTATGGAAAATATTTGATATTTTCTAAGTTTATTTAATTATGCATTATATCTTTCTTTTATAAATTAATTGTTGATTGATATTATTAATTATTTAATTGATTAAATGTTTTATTAAATTAGTGTTACCGTTCTAACATTAAGCTGTTCAAAAATAGTGATTTTAATGTTCGAATGGTTTTAATGGATGTTTGAATGGTAAATTAGTTTCTTACAAATGACCTGCCTATTTTTCCCCTAACTGCAAATGATTATTTTACTAGGGACAAAATTTATCATCCCTAAATATACCGTTCGAAAGTATGTTTCAAAAATTTTTTGGGACGAAATCAGAATTCCATCCTTAAATCTTACATTTTGGGATGACTTTCATTTCGTTTCAAAGAAAAATCATCCCAAAAGTTCAAAATTGTTGTAGTGAACCATATATAGACGTTGATCACGTACGGTGGTCACGAGTACTTGAGATGGCACTGTCAAATGGCAGTAGTGTGCATGAAATATTGGAGGGCTTTTTTCTATTTCCTTTTGAATTAAAGCGCGGTAACTGATCATGACTATGCATCAAGTTAATTGTAATATTGACAAAAAGGCCTAAAAGATAAGAAACCTCACCTTATCCATGCATGCTTGTAATTGACATGTTAAAAGCAAATACGCGTACGTGTTTCTTTTAATTATTCTCTTTAAAGTGTTTCCTTCCAATTGCATGTTTTTAGTTCGATCCCAAAGGCATGCAATTTCTAGGCAGCTAGCTAGCTATAAGCTTAAATTCCGACTATTACAAGAGCATTGGTATTGGTTTCATTAAAGTTATTTCTAAAATTTGATGAAAAGTACATAATTTCTATAAATCCAAAACTTTTCTAATCATAACTCTATATTGAATTAGCCATTGAATTCATCAAAATAATAATATAATATTATTTTTTTAATAAAAATATTTTTATTTTTTTTCATATTTTACAATTACACTAATCATATGTTGATTAATAATTTAATTTGATTTTTACATTATTATTACAACACGGTTGAAGATTAAACGTGAATAAAAAAAACCTTTAGAGATTAAAAGTAAATAAAAATTAGATTTGATAAATGAATAGTAGACTTTCATATGCAACCTTATATTGCAAATATCAATTTTCTTATCATATATGATCATCCAAATAAGACATTTGGATTTCAAATCTCCAAATCTAAAAATCCTCATGCCGTCCGGGTTCATTCATCCAAACAATCCTGCATAGGCGAAGGTGTATAATATTTGTGTAAAAATTAATGTGTATGTATCATTGCTAACTAATAATAGTGTAATTTACTAAGTCAGCTGCGACCAGTTCATGAGTGGTTAAATGCATTATAAGCTGAGTGGCCTGACGTTCCACGTTTGCAGTCGAAACTGGTTCAATGGTATATATAATCATGCAGTGCACGCTTGAGAGCTAGCTCTATATAGCTCCATTGGCCTCAAGGAAAAGTAGTGGCCCCATTAACCCCTGGCCACAATCCTTAAGTTTTCTCTTTCTCTTGCATTTATTACCACTCGATATCATCATTCCTAGCATTTTAACCATTACTCCGAGCATGCAATAATATTCATATACAGGCTAGCTTCGATATTATATTAATATGCATTGAATGCTGGCCTGGCCTGGCCTTTTCTTCAAAGTTATAAATACAAAAAGTACATGAATAGAAATCAAGCCCACTTTTTGAAAATTTTAACTTTCCCAGATCCAACTTGCGGTTGCAGGGACACATTCTCACCCGGCCCCTTAACATAAATATTATATGAGTGCATGTGTCTTCTAGCTAGCCCTTCACTGTGACTCAGTTTTTAACTTAATATCTAATCAAAAATTGTACACGGGAGGGGCACCCACCGCGTACCCGGGAGTCCACGTGGGATTATTAAAACGGTGCGGTTTCGTTTTAATAATCGTTCACGCTCGTTCAAATTGGCAAGACACTCGAAACGACGAAGCCGTTTCAAACCCGAAGACGACCTCCCCTAGTTTCAGTTCAGCCACGAAGACCATGGAATCCCGCACGGAACATGGGAACCTTCCCAAGCAAGCAATGAAGACGACGAAACACGGAGGGTGGTCATCTTCTTCAGCTCAGTTGAGCGACGTCCCCACCGACGTGCAGGAAGACGATACACAAAGGGAGGTACTCTCTTTGTCATCTTGATTGTATCTATCGATTCGCATGACCACAACCGAATCTCCCATTGGGTTTCTTTATTGAATAGATGATTTTGATTTTTCCAAAATCACCAAATCTGTGAGTACACATTCATCTTGAATAACTGAAAACCCTAACCCTAAAACTTTCCCTAACCCGAACCCTAACCCTAACCATAATGGGAGATCTCGAAATTCTTGTGGATTTTGAAATAGCACTTGATTTAGACTCGAAATTACAAATTATTTCGAAATACTTGTAGATTCGAAACCCTAGTCCTAATCGAGCAGAAAAATATAAATACTCTGTTTTTTTTTTTCGTTTATCATTTCTTGATTGTTCATTTACCATGGTTGTTTCTTTGTCTCCTTCAGTTTGAGTAGCAGTAGGCATGATTGATCTAAAAAAAAAAAAACTAAAATGAAGGCATTTTCACTTAGGTATGATCTTTATTTTGGTAGGAAAATCAAAAAGGAAAAAAATGTTTTGGATCCCAAAAACATAGAAAGCATTGGGGGATTGAAAAAGGAGTAGGTGAAGGATTGTGTGTGCTGTTTCTGGATATTGCCATGGATGTACGAGCATAATTTTTCTGTCTCCTTCATCTGTTCTTAGATTGAGACTTTTATCTTAACTAATCATTTCTTTATTTGTACATGTGTTACAATGTTACTAGGATTGTTTTTCTGGATGATAAGTAATAGATGTTATGTCATATCTTTATTATGGTTTTAAATTATACATTAACTTTTCAAACTTAGATTGAGGAGTATCAAGGAATAATTTAATTCCGTCATCTGTTCTTAGTTGTGTTTTATCTTGACTATATAATTTCTTTTGCAAGACGTGTTACAATGTTACTAGGATGGGTTTGTGTGCTGTTTTCATAAGCATTGTGTGATTGATATTCATGGAATATCATGTCTCAGATTTTGAACATGCCATCCTTTGTTTGTCTCGTCTCACATATAGGAGCAAATGATACAAAATTAAATCTAGGTTTTGGAGGTTAAGGAATCTAGGTTATGATGGGAAGCGGAAGACTTTAATTATTTGTAAGGTCCAACATGTAGAATATCTTATTAAATGTTTGGAGAGTAAGATTTGATTTGTTTAGTTTAAATGTGTGGAGACTTTAAAATAATTAGATAGTTGATAGTCTTTTAAAGAAGATGCTGAAAGTTTAGTTTTGTTCTTGATTGTCCATTTTCCTTTTGTTTCTTATTCGCCTTAAGTTTAAGAATATCTCATGATCCACAACGGACTCTTCTTCATCTTCTGGTAAACGAAGTCTAGGTCAACTATTATGCTTCTGTGAAATTGAAGCCCAACTAAGATACTTATCTACTACAAGAAATCCAGGATGACCCTTCTTAGGGTGTCCTAACTACAACACAAAGGTAACTACATTCATGTTTAATAAAAAATTCTCACTATTATGTGCATCTAACATGTTTCTAAAATATGTTTAAAATA
Organism: Juglans regia; assembly: GCF_001411555.2. Lineage (NCBI taxonomy): Eukaryota > Viridiplantae > Streptophyta > Magnoliopsida > Fagales > Juglandaceae > Juglans > Juglans regia. The sequence goes on from NC_049907.1 coordinate 4,704,294, forward strand.
ATTAGGGATTACCATATTGTAAGTATTTCAAGTGGGTAGAGGAGGATCAATACATCAAGTCCGATCTAAGAGAAACTCACAATGAACTGTTAAGAGCCAAGAAAGAGTTGGAGAAGATACTTGACGATATCGAAAAGAGCAAGATTGATATCCGTAGGAAAGCGGAGGACATCGAGATGAGAGAGATGGCGCTATCCAATAGAAATGAAGAGGTTGTGAAGAAGGAGTTGGCGCTTATTGTACGCGAAGCTGAAATCAGACGCTCACGCACACTACTCCGGGTGTATTGGGCTGCCGCATTTGTTGTAGCATGTTACTTGTCTTGTAAATAAGTGATACCATTACAAATAGTTGTTTATATGTTGGTTGGTGATGTTAAAACTTAGTCTGATTGTATAGTCTAATTGCATTTTTTTTATGTTAATGACTTGTGGAGTATTTTAGTCTGATTGTATATAGTGTATATTTAATTTGTTTTTATTTATTTTTTGGATAATTGGACAAAGTTGAAAGCTGCACACAAAAGGAATGAGCCAACCAAATAACACTCCAATCACAAAATTATTGCCCCGCAAACCGAGTGGTCCAATTGCAGCGTATAGTCACAATAATATGTCCAATTCCATATGTGACTAATACCCAAACTGAGTGGCCTCTTCAGAGTCATGCGCCCAAAATGAAATTCATAGGTTTTTCACTGTATCCATATTGAGTGGCCTCTTTGGCTTAGATAGGTACTAAAATAGCATACCAATAGGTACTAAAATCCATCAATCCAGTAAATAATTCAACCATGCGCATTCTTGGAAGAAAAACTATCATAACAAATCAAAATAATGTTATGATTTGTTCCAACTACACAAAAAACCATTGCCAAAAATCTTGTATCTTTCGTCAAGATTTCCAAAAAAATTACATTTACAACTAACAAAAAAACAACCAACATAAGATCTTACATGCCATATCACCACTAAGTAGAACATGATAAACTTACAAAAATCACTAATGTTTCTACCAATAAACAAAAAATGACTAATCCATCATATCGTTGCAGCTCTTGAAAATCCTTCACCAATGTTTCTACCAAAAAACCCCAATGTTTCCTGCATGTGAAGTAAGATAAAAATATTAATATAATTGATATAGAAGCCAATTCCCAATGTAAAACATTCCCAATGTAAACTTTTACATTCAAATTTAATGTACAAAGGAATTAATCATTTCTTATTCAAAGCAATAACATGCTCAAATTACAATATCAAATCCTGACTTGGGACAGTAAAAGATGCTCCAATAAAAATGATTTCTTAAGCACCTTTATATGTTAGCCTAGAGAGTCAAGTTATTAAACTTATTTCATTCATGCTATGAAATTCTATTGTGAGTAGTACTACAACTACCGCCACTAAAACTGCCACCAGTAGAATTCTTTGCATACGATAACAAAACAATCTATATCCTTAGCTCGTAGTACCTGGAATTAGTTCCTTGGGCTCGCCAACTATGGTTGAACCAATTGTGAATCATCCAATCCAAGTTGTTCAGGTTGTGATCCATCCAACCCATATAGCTTTTGTAAGGATTAATTTGCATATATTAGAATAATGTCAATATTACTATAGACATATGAAAAGTTAATAAATATTACACTTTCTTGAGTCCCACCCACTGTTTCTCCAATCTGGGTTCCATCACTGACAACAGCTGATTTGTCTTGAACAAGCTGGTGATAAAAAAAAAAAATATGAAAATCAAATAAAAACATAAATATAACATTTCAAGTATAAATTTAACAAAAGTAATATAATTGCACATAACCAACATTGGAAATATCTAACACTGATGGGCCAAATAAATTCCTGCACGTGTCTGGCACTGGTGTATCTCCTCCATCTCTCTAATAAACAAGTAGCATTGGCAAGAACGTAAGTTTTTGCATTAATAAAATAGCCCATTTACAAATATATTTTTAAAGCTAAAATAATGTTAACCTGTTTACGTTTCCGGTTTACTGGTGCTTTCTTTGTCTTTCCTTTAAGTTTTCGCATATCTTTCTCCATCCTGGATGCTCTCCGAAGAGACGGGGGTCTGCTCTTCCCTCTGACAACTAATGGACTGAGTACTTGTTTTGAACTACCCACAGTGATTGTGTCATTTTGAGTACAGCCAACATTAGAACCAGTGAGGGTAATTGATGGAGGTTCTTAATTCTCACTATATAATTCAATCATTGCATGTAACTTATGTGTGGCATCCTCAGTATGTTTTTTTGAACCCACTGCATAAGTAATCATTTGATAACAGACTTTTAATAGACTAGAATATCTGCAAGCATCTGGCCGCTGATCCCCTGCATCATAGCTGCTATCGATTAACGTGTATCTCCTTCTGATATCCTTCCTCCATCGGTCTAAAATGTACTTCTCGGGCAGAGATTTTCTCCCGTTACACTTAAATACAGCGAGAATGTGCCGACACAGTATACCCCTCATCTGAAATAAACCACATGAACACTTAACATCTGCATCTTCCTCATTGAAGTCCACAGAAAATGTAACCAACTTACTGAACTCTTCCACACGAACTTCATCCTCTACCAGATAGGTCTTTACTGCACCATCCCTCTTAAGTAATGCTGGATCCAAATCGATAATGCCGGTAAGTTGCATCTGAACTTTCCTAAATTTAGCATTTGTGTACAACTCTTGAAATCTCTTTTCGATAGGAGATCTAGATATGTAAGGGATGGTAACGCTAAATGAGTGGAAGTCCGCGTTATTTTCACTCTCAATTTTTTTTTTCAACGCACTATCAAACTGATCGACAAACTCTTTCAATTTTGTCTTAGCATGAACGTAACCATCGAAAAAAGCATTCATGCTCTCACTGCGCTGCGTTGTACTCATCCCAACCCAAAAACAGTCCTTCAAGAATGCCGGCACCCAATACTCACGCTCAGTGTATAAACTTTTCAGCCAGACATTATCATGCAAGTGGTAAGTATCGATTAACTCATCCCAAGATTTCTCAAACTCGTCAATGGTATGCGTGTCATACACACATTTCATCAATGCATTCTTCATCCCACTTTTGTACGAAGCATAGAAGGACAACTTCTCGGGCACTTTTTTCAGTATATGCCACAAACAAAGTCGATGTCGGCTTTCAGGAAAACCAATAGCTATTGCATTTTTCATTGCTCTGTCTTGATCGGTGATAATAGCTTTTGGAGCGATACCATCCATACACTTCAACCACGTCTGGAATAACCAGACAAAAGTCTCTGTATCCTCACTGGAAATCAACCCTGCTCCCAACAGAATTGATTGCCCATGGTGGTTTACACCAACAAATGGTGCAAAGGGCATCCCATACCTATTCGTCAGGTATGTAGTGTCGAATGTCACCACATCACTGAAGTATTGGTAGGCTACCCTACTACGAGGGTTTGCCCAGAAGACATTCTTTAACCTCCCCTCATCATCCAAATCCATCAGTGCAAAGAAACCAGGATTTTTGTACTGCATCCTACAAAAATACTCTTGAAGCGCTCCTGCACCACCTTTACCAAGCCTTAGATGTCTTGCCTTGTCGATATAATTACAACAATCCTTTTCTAAAAATGGGAGGTTCTCGAATCCACCAGCGCCAACGACGAGAGATCCGAAACTCTTATTCATTCGAATACCAGCCATATCGTTTATATTTAGGACTCTTTTTACAGAGTCACTCACTTCTCTATTACATCGAAAGAAGCGAGCCTTATTTGGACTAAGGTCATGGTTATGGGTATTATTCACTGTTGTCAACCGGAACTTTCCATCAACTTTTAAGGCATTAATCGTTGTCTTACATTCTGTCTTTCCTGTTGGACGTGGTCTAGCGACATTCAATGTCCTATTCCGAGCCTTCCCACCACGGGCACAACCAAGAGTAACATATCGGACAGTTCCATCATCTCCTTTATCAGTCCTTCTTATTATTACCCAAACCCGCTTTTCTTACCATACTGCTTATAATAGACCATTAATTCTTCAAAAGTATTAAACTCCATTCCCGAACTTGGCTGTTGAATCGGATCACCACCAACTTCATCCGACAAATGTGGTGTCCCGGCAATCCCATCCTCAGTTTCTTCTGAATTTAGTCTATCTTCTTTGCTTTCAGATGTACATGGAATATCAGTTTCTCTACATTTAGATGGTTCCTCTATATCAACTCTTTCACTCGTGGCGGAATATGTAGTCATGAGAGGAGTCGGGTCACTAACATTCTGCCATGTGAAATTGACAAATCAATGACATTAAACTAAAAAAAAGGGCCAACTTATACAAACAAAAAAACAATAAGCCAATTTAATCACCACTTGAATGTTTCTTGGATATTGCCCGCTATCAGGATATGGCGGAAAAGGCATTGCCGCAGGAAGTGGTCCGTAGTAATCGGGACTGGTGTAATCTACAAAGTACCGGTTACTTGATGGTATATCCTAACATAATTACACAAGTTATTTATGTATTTTGAAAATAAATATCAACACAGAAATAAAGCAACATTGTAAAAAATATAACATACAGTGGTTGGGGGATTTGAGCTAGATGGTATTTGAGGAGATGAGTATTCTTCCCCTTTTCCCATGCCGAGAAGAGATGAACTGCATAATTCCACAATCAATTACTTCATAAAAAAAATACTTAGCCACAAAACTTCAAAGTTTTATCTTCTCATTATCATTATGACTTGCATATATGCAGAACAGAACAAATAGTATTCAAATTTCCGCATGCTAAGCTGGACCATCTAGACAGGTGAGCTTGCCATTATTATTGTTAATATTACACCTTGGTAGTGATAAAGCCAAAGCTAGCATGTTGTTAATATTATTGCTTGGTTGCTTTTAACTGCTTTTTTTTTCAATCAACTCTCTATATAGCTGCTATAAATTTATAACTTTATAACATTGCTAAATTTGTTCCTACAGTTGGGTCCTCAGTATCGGCTTTATCAGGATTATATACCACAGCGATGAAAGCTGCAGGAGCAAGCAGGAGAGTTTTTCAGCTCCTGGATCGTGTATCAGCCATGCCCAAACCAGGAGATCAGTGCCCTGTTGGGTCAGTTAAATTACAACACCTCTTGTGTTCATCCTCTAATTGAGATTTAAGTTTTATTCTTCTCAATAATTTTGTGGCATTGATTGCAGAAATCCAGATGGAGATGTGGAATTAGATGATGTCTGGTTTGCTTACCCTTCTCACCCAAGTCATATGATACTCAAGGTAATATTTTTCTTTGATCGGATTACATTGTGAACTTAGAATATGAATTGCGTCCCTTGAAATTCTACAGCATTAAAGCTAAGGACCAATAATCATTAACCAGACAAAAGGAAGAAGTTAATGGCTGTGCGTCCATAAGCGTGGCATAACAACAAACACATCTACTACAAAAAAAATAATGAATATGAAAACCCATATCCAGGAATGTGACAAAAAAATTTATAACAAAAAAAACATTACATTCAATCTCCGTAGGTGTTCTATTTATTTATGATAAAGAAGAAAGAAGAAGATCGGCTGCTGTTCAGACTAGCATTTCTTGAGACAGAGCAAGCCCATATCCACTGTGCATCATTGGGTGTCGTTTCTTCAGACACCCAAGAGGAATACCAGTACTAGTTGACGGTGATGGAGCCGGTGATGCCAAAGATGAAGAAAAAAAAAACCATAAACCAGAGGTCCAACACGACGAAGAAGACGAACCTACTTTTCTTTTTCTCAGAGCAGAAGATGGTTTCTGGGTCCGACGGCACTCACTTGAACGCAATGAAGATCGACGAACGGATTTTCCCTTTCAGCGCAAAATGGTTTCGGAACAATCTGAAGAACGATGAACCCACAGCATTTGGCTCGCAAAAATGGTTTCTGAAATCAAAATGGCGCTCTGAAACGAGGCCTTTCCGCCCTTTTTTTTTTTAAATATAATAATCGCTGACGTGGCTAATGCCACGTCAGCGATTCCGCAACGGGTACCCGAAGACGGGTACCTGTAGCAGAACTGATATCTAATATTAAAGAGTTTGCTACACAACCTCCACCACACTCTACACTTCACATTTTTTTAAATTTTTTAATATTTTAAAAAAGATTACTTTATTTTTTTTTAAATTATTTCAAATTTTCTATTCATTATTCATATAATAAATATTTGATAAAAGAAAAAAAAATTAAAAAAAATATAGAGTGTAGAGTGTGAGGAGGTTGTGAAGATTTATTCAATATTAAATGGGAATAGATCATATGGATATTAGAAGATAGAGACATATATAATTTCTTGCGATCAGAAGATAATGTTGCTGACTTCTTGTCCACTGCTTGACAAATCATACGTTAATTAGGACTTATAAATAATTGCATTCCTTGTACTGTCCAAGCATATATTGACTTCTTGTGCATGCTCGCTACATTAATTCAGATATTTGAAACCTTCTCCTTCATGCTTCACAAGGACTTCATACATATTATATGTGGGGCCGTGCGTTAGCCCCGAGATATACCGGACATAATAATTTTAATAAAATAAAATAAAAATGTCTGTAATTTATTTTTCTAGAAAAAGAAAATATAATATTAAAGAAAAATAAAAATCTAGATTAAAAAAAATCTAAACTTCAACAAAGTATAAGTATTGTTCTGTATCTATATTATATTATCTATTTACTATCTCTATATAATAATAAAATATTATTAATTTAATAATTTTTTTAATTTTTATTTTATCACATTTTATAGTTCTATTAATTAAAATATTAATAATAATTATATTCTAATTAATATTATATATTGAGTGTTTTAAGTATTTTATTAGTTAAATTTACTTAAAGTTGAATTTTACAATGAGAATGCTCTAAAGTGTTTCTATTCTAAAGAGTAAAGTCATTTTATTTATTTTTTATTTTAAAAAAATTGAAACAAAAAGAAAGGAAAATGAATATACTGTAAGAATATAAAGGACATAAAAAAGAGATGTCAATTCATGTGCATCGCGGGCTATTAAGAGCTTTTTGGTAAAACATGATCATTCATTAAATTCTATAAGAAAGCTACACGTTAAATGATCAAGGGTTTTAAGGACCTTTTAGTAAAACAAGATTCTTCATTAAATTTTACAAAGGAGCTATACGTCAAATGATCAATAGTTTTAAGAGCCTTTTGATAAAATAAAACTTAATGGACTTAACGGAAAAATAAGAAAAATTAACGAAAAAAAAATAAAAATTATTATTCACAGTTAGATTGCCACTTATTATAATAGAATAGATATATGTTGCCCGTTGGTGGATAGCATTAATTGTTAACAAAGTATTTGAAAAGGTTGAATAATTAGTGACATTGAAACGTTCCAACTCACATAGATCATATGTAAGGAAGGATATATTTTGGATATAATATTAATACCATTAATAATACCGAGCTTAGAATATTCAACTTTAAAATAAAAGAAAAAGAAATTGTCCAATCCTCTCTCTCTCTATCAGTCAGACATGATGGTTAGCCGGGTACATACCATTTGACTCTATTTTAATTTTAAGTTTTGCTACACAACTTCTATCATAATTTATATTTTTATTTTTTTAATTTTTTAATATTTTTTTTGAGTTTATTTTTTTAAAATTATTTCAAAATTTCTATTCATATTTATATAATAAATATTTGATAAAAGAAAAAAATAATAAAAATTAAAAAAAAATATTGAGTATAGAGTGTTAGGAGATTGAAAAGATTTATTGTTTAATCACGCTTATTTTCAAATTTTTAACATTAACCCATGAAATTAATCTCGCTTATTATATGATATTTTCTTAAAAGGCAATATTATCTCTATGAATACTTTGAAATTCACTTTATATTTATAGCTATTTTTTAAGAAACGTTTAAATTATGAAAAAGTAAAATTTATAAATTGATATGACTTGTTGTCATTATATATTATATTATAAGATTTTAGTGTAAAGTAAATTTAATATATCTCATCTAACAATATTAGTTTATAAGTTTTACATGCCTAATATATTTTTATAAATCTTTAACACTTCTCTTGTATCTTACCATAGAGATGGGATAAAAACTTAAAAAAGAATAAATTTCAGTCAGTCTCGTTTGATTATACAGTTCAAATTAGATAGAATGAGAAGTTTGTTAAAAATTAAATAAAATATTATTATAATATAAATTTTATTTTAAAATTTTAAAATTTTAAATTATTTATTATATATAAAATAAAATGAAATGAGATAGTTTAATTTTGTATAACGTACCAATGCAACAAAAAGTAATAGGCACTGAAAAGTCACATAGCTAAACAAGTGGAAGCAACAAAAATAGAGGAATTGATTGGTGTGGGTATTGTGTGGTCAAACTTTTTATTATATTCGAATTAAGAATAATGGCGTTCAATAGAGCCTGCCGCGGCCTCTCATTGAGATGTCAGCAATTTTCTCCTCGTCACCGTCCACTCAAATCACGCTTAGACTGTGTAGTGGGATCCATCGAAACACAAGATCTCTGCGATCGACGGTGGAAAAATGGGCACAGCCATCACAGTGCTGTCACGGAGTTCCTTCACTTGTGAGATGCTGGTGTGGCTTCTTTCGTTTTACCTCTCTCTCTGAATGTGATTGTCTCTCTTGTCTCTGTCTCTAGCCGTGGACGAGGAAAAGTAGCCATGGTGAATTTCACGGCAAATTCAGCCCGTTGACGGGTCGTACTCTCTATTTCGTCCATTTTAGTGGTCAAAATGGAACGATCAAAGTGCAAAGTGCAAAATTCATGATAGCTTGAGTTGCATGTACTTTCTCAGTAGTTAATATTCGACAGAAGCATTGTATCTTGTATTTGCAAATCCGATGTGTTATGTGTCAAGTGTCAAGTGTGAAGTCTTTTTTTTTTTTTTTCCCACTTTTCCCGGACGTTATTATATTACTCGAATTATGCGTGGGGAATATTCATAGATGCAGTCCTCATGCGATGCATTATGTCGGAAGATTTTATTTTATTTTTATTTTTTTTAAGAAACACTTAGATGATCCTTTTCAGTGTTATAGAACATGCAGATCTAAGTCTACCCTCATTTTAATGGAGTCTGATATTGCTTGTTGATGAAAAAGTTTGTTGGCTAGGATTAGATGACTATGATCTATTTGAATTATTGGATGAATGTAATTTACTTTTATCTTTATCTATAAATATTTAAATTCAAGGATAAGTAGATTAATAGATAAATGTTTGTCTTTATCTTTATCTATGAATAATTGAATTCCAAGATAAATGGTTAAATAGATAAAGGTTCAAAAGACTTTTTGATTAAGATTGAAGGTTCGAAAAGATAGGAAATATCAAGTGATCTGGATAGAAGATTCAAAAAAAAGATATTGAGCATAAAGAATTTCGAACTATCTAAAAGTTATCTAAAATAATTATCTGATGAAGTTTCAGCACTTAATTTTGTTTTGTTTTGTAGTCTCCATGCACAGCGCAATTGCACCTGCCACCACCGTGAGCCCACCAGCTAGCACTGCCACGAGGATGCTGCATCACTTATTTTTCTCTTTATTTTCATTTTTTTATTTGTTATTTTGTTTGTTAAAAAAAAAAAAAAAAATGTTGTCAGCATCAGGATTTCCTAGCATGATGAAGTGATACCGACACGCGATAGCTCATCTTTATTTTTTTCAGTTATGATTACAAACAAAGAAGAGGTGCAAGAGGGATTGCGTACAAATGGGTGTTGGCCGACAATCGAGTTGGGATCTGGGGGAAGGGAGACGAAGGGGAGATGAAAATGGATCTGGGAAGTTGTTGGTCGTCTTCTTCTTCTTCTTCTTCTTCTTCTCCTTCTCATTTCTGTCTTTTTTTTTTTTAATAAAAATATTTCTGACAACAGCAGGTCACACCAACTTGTACAAAGATTCGTTTACCAAGTCTATACCTAGATCTTATAATTATATTGGGTACTGCTAGGTGCCGACCAGTAGTGACCTTGGGCATCCCTTTAGGCTAAATCTCACTTTTTTATTTTTATTTTTTTATATTTTTTTAAATATCTTTAAATATTTTTAAAAAATAATAAAAAATATCAATACACTAATAATAACTTCTTTAACAATTAAATAAATAAATAAATACATGAGCGATCTAAATGAGAGAACAAAATGAGGAGAAATACTATCATTTTCCATTTATATTATGTGTGTCGATGATATATTGTTGGTGAAATATACAATAATATAATAAAAATTACAATACAATAAAAATTAAAACGAAGCCAGTTTAGACTGAGGCACGGAAATATCGCACTCTTTAAAGAGATTCAAGCCCTCTGCTGTGTACAAAGTCTCAAATTAACCAGTGTAGCATAAATCTTCTTGACTTGACTCCTCCAGAATACAACAGTCCAACTGATCGTCGTATAGCCCGAACCAAGTCTGCACAAGTAGTTGAGCCCAAAACTCCACTCAAAGAACACATTTTTTTTTATTTGAAAAAACTCTCAAAATTATCTAGTTACAACCCTCTTTTTTAATCTCTCTAGAGATTTTTCTCTATAAAACAACACCTCACTCAAATGGAAAAACAGTACAAGATTAATCCCCACTTCTCTCAATAAGCTCAACCATTTAAATAAAAAAAAATAAACGATTTTCTACATCCGGCAACTGGGCAACCAATGAAAAGAAACTCTCAAACGTAAGAAAACCGTTGGCCATCAATGATACTTAATAGCAGCCAATTAACAAATAGTCGACCGCACTAACTTATTACACCATTAACAAAGAGCCGGTCAAAGAGAGTATTAAGCAATAAACACAAGAGCCCAGAACCGGTAAGAAATAAAGTGACAAAACTAAATGAAAAAAAAAAACGTTTCAAACCCGACAATGGTCAAACATAATTTTTTCTTTAAAAACCGTAGCTAACTCTGTAACGTATATTAACCCTTGAACCAATAAAACTATTAACGGATTAGGAATAAAACCACGTTAATGACCCTTCTCAAAAAAGACGTTAAAAACAAACTCTATTTATTATAAAACAATACCAACATATATTTTATGTGTTTTGGTGTATTTTGTGAGTTCCATTTGATGTAATGATCAGCTTTCATATTTACATTAAATTTTGTTTTTAAAATTAGGAGAGTTGGAAATGCACATGAATAATAGTTATATATCTTAAATAATAATGATAATAATATGTGCAACTAAATTAATATACATTGAATCATTATGGAATAAATTGCATCTTTAAGATCAACAGACACAAATCCGGCCGACGCAAAAGATCAAGTAAAATTGTAGATAGCAATTAACGGAGACCGATCCCAAATATGTACATGCATATTTTGTATAATATTATTTGTGTCAAATACATGTAAAAATATAATAGTACCACAGAATGAATTGTGTAAAAGTTGTGTACTTTTGAGTAAACTTGGACAAGCTTCAATGGTCAGACGAGTTATCCTACAACAGTAAGCAACGAATCTATGCCAGTGTGTGAATATGAGTTAGTTACAGAATACATAAACACGTAGTTCTCAAGAAAAATGACAATGATATTATCAGAATAATTTCATTACAATAATAATATATACAAAATACCTTAGGTAGAAGCATATTGAACATTAGAAGCAAAAAAAACAGAGGTCATGTTTACCCCTAGGGCAGGGTTGTACATGTCTATGGTTATCTAAACAGAACATAAATTACTATTTTGTTACCAACGTAATGCAATTAAAATAGAGGTCATGTTTACCTCGTGGCAGGGTTGTGCAATTTGTGGATCGTCAAATAGAATATAAATCACTATGTCACTAAAGTGATTACATTAAAAATGGGGGCCACTACTATAACTCGTAGCTAGGCCAGAGGCCACTTAGGGGTGATACCCGCATGTGCGCGCGTGCGGGGGGGGGGGGGGGGGGGGGGGGGGGGGGGGGGGGGGGGGGGGGGCGGGGGGGGGAGGCCCCATCCAGCTGCCGAGGGTTGAGGACAGACATCCCATCCCCCCCGCCCACTTCAATCCCATTCGACCTAAAAATTATTTTAAAGTCCAAAAATATCTTTTTTGACCCAAACCCAAATTATTATATAATTTAAATATTAAATTAAAATTAAAATATATAACAATAATTTAAAAACTGAGAACATAAAAACTAGTTATCAATTTTTAAATTTGTTAGACCTATTCACAAATATGTTAGACTTATTTACAATATTGCATTGGATTGACCTCCTAGGCCAACTTTTATATAGGAGGTCAAGGTAATATAAGAGTCTTACTCGAGCAATGTACATCTTGTGAACAAGTTTTACACTCTTGTGAACAAGTTTAACAAATTGTAATATATATATTTATATATATACAATTTGTAAAATATAAATATAAACATATATTTATATATATAAATATTAAATATATAAGTTGGGGCGGAGCGGAGCCCCGCTGGGGTCAGCCCGCTCCCTACCCCCATGGCAGAGCGTAGAGGCCATTAACTTAACCCATGGCAGGGGTGTAACCAAAGCAATATAGAATCTTATGCCTTAAGATTTTTCAGAAGCAATATCATATCATAACAAAGTACTAAGTAGATAAATATCATATAATTGGATCAAATATTTCAGACTTCATATTCAAATTTTATATAGTAGAGAAACAAACTACAAAAATTGCTTATATCTACAGCAGTCAGGATAAAATGTCATATTTCAAAGTTCAAAATAGAGACTAGAGTAAAAAATAACCGAGACTATTTTCAGAACAAAAATATTCAAGTTTTCACAAAATCAATCTCATCAATTTTAGGCAAAGTTTAGCATGGGAACATCACTTACTTGACTTTTGCAGTGTAATATCTAAGCCTTGAACCGCATTGTAGCAGTATCAATACCTAATTCAATTGGATATCGCTAACATATTAATAAATTGTGCCAATACGAAACCAACTAACAAAATTCTGTAACTCAAAACTATAGGTCATAGTGAACCCATAAACAACCCATAAATAACATAGTCCATCGTGGTGCCTCGGGTTTATAATGGTCCAAATACAATGTCCACGCCCTACTGCACTAATAGAATAGCTCAACCTCCTTAGATTTGCTTAAATTTCAACGCACATAACCATTTACAAACATATTTCCGACACATCAAAACACCAACCCACAATTTTACATCCATCCCCTCCTCCATCCATGACATTACAAACAGAGTCCCTCCAATATTAACCAACATGAAATCACTAAATCTACAAATTCCAATATGTAAATAAAGATTAACCCAAACTTTGAGTTGGCACCAATCATCAAAGTCACTAAAATTAAACTATCTCAGAGCGGTAATCCGTTAGATGCGAGAGCAAGGCGAGATGCTGCCTAGAGATGGTTCGTGGTGGTCTAAGCCACTTGGCGTGATGAGGCGATGTAGCTAGCTCCAGTGGCCTCCATGGTCAAATGGGTTATCCTACAACAGAGAGAGAACAAAATGAGAGAGAGATTGAGAGAAAATAGAGAAACTGTGAGATGATTTATGGGGTGAGAGAAAGTAAATAGAGAAAGCGAAGAGAGAGAGGGAGCAAGAATCAAAGAGAGATCGATGAGAGAGAGAGAGAGAGAGAGAGAGAGACGGTGGCTGAACGGGACGACTTGGGGAGGGGAGACCTATTCACAGAGGGAGAGAAAAGTGAGATAAAGCGAGAGACGGATGGAGTGAGAGACACCAAAATCTAATTGGTGAGGAGCAGTGGCGGCGTGGGGAGGGTTGTTGTTGCCCCGTGACAACACAACAAGAATGGAGGACAAGCTAGACAGCAAAAATTGTAGGAGCGAGATGCAAATGGGGGAGTGGTGTTCGATACAGAGGACCTAGGCGGCGTAAAGGCCTTGCGAAGGTGGCCACTGCGATGGGGCGGTGCAAAGAGAGAGAATGAGAGCACAAGAGAAATATGGGTGGAGGACTTACAGGCGTGACATGGTGTTGCAATTGACAATGGGAAAACCAGAGATGGCATGGGAAAAAGGAAAAGCAGATGGGGTGAAGTACTTACCGACGTTGGCTTAGTATGGAGGGCAGCGGCTTGGTGTAACACACCTGATGATTAGTGTTTAGGTGAATATAAAATATAAGAAAGTACAAGAAAATAGATCAAATTTGAGGTTGACCTTACCTCTGATAGAAGAACGGAAGAAGAGAGAAACTGGAAAATATGTTCTATTAAGCTTTTGAAGGATCAACCCATAGGAAGGATGACTCTTACATGAGCCCGAGCTACTAGAACTAACAGTTTAAAAAGAAAATAAAACTATGGATCAAGTCCACTTACTATACTATAGTCTAAATATGATATCGAATTAGAATAAAAGAAATTGCTAATGAAATTATCTGGCATATGGCCCATGACCCATGTACTTTGTTCTTGGACTGTGAAACATGGCAACATAGAAAGGGAGGGAGAGTCGTGACCAAGAAGGGAGCGTTTGATTGGGAGGGCGGTGTGGAGGTAGATTATGGGTAGCAAAAAATGAAAATAAAACAAATAATTTTAAGTAATTGGACCTGGGTTGATGGGCTGGGTCATTACATGTCAACGTAGAATTTGACAATTTGTAGACATTTCTTTTTTAGAAATGAGAATTTGTAGAAATTAATGCTATGTTATTACCGAACCTAGAACTAGTCACTTGTCTGAATCCGAGCAGCGATTAGTCAAATTCTGATTGGGGTTGTATGTATAAAAGGAAACTTCAAGGTAGGATTTTGATTGACCATTTTCTTTTCTAAGGAAATATATATTCAAATTTTTTCTCCCCAACTCATGAATAAATTCCTATTCTTGATATTATATTATGAGTTACTCAGTTTGGTGGCATTCTATCGATTATATGATTCTTCTTCTTTATCTTTCAATTTCGAGAAAAAAATAATTTTCATATTTTTAAATTTTTATATAAAATATAATAAATAATTTAATTTTTTTAATTATCAAATAAATAATTATATTTTATTCAACTTTTAACTTTTAATTTTGGTAGTGAGAATATTTGAGAAGTGTTAAAAATATTTGTAAATAATAAAAAAAAATAGAATATTAAATAATTATAAAAATTTATAAATAATAGTATAAAGTAATTTAAAAATAATAATAAAATATTCTAAAAACATTTGAGGGTTTATGAAAAGTACTTTTGGAAAAAAAATCTCACAGCTCCCGATAGGATCCCGGTAAATATTTTTTATTAATTAATTAATAAAATATTTGTTAATAATATTATAAAAACTGTATAAAATATTTTAAAAATGAATAAAAAAATAAAAAGTAAAAAATAAAAAATAAACTTTTTTATCTTATCGGGACCGTCGTGTACACCCTCGGTGGTGCAGCACTGCTTGCTCTGATTAGATTCTTCGTCAAAAAAAAAAAAAAAAACGCGTTTTATTAGAAGATTAAAAAACTTTTTGAACGCGTTTGATTGGATTCCACTGCGTAAAAGGACAAAAAAAGAAAAAAGAACTTTTAAAACACGTTTTTTTTTTGCAGTTCTTTGGATTTTGTTGTGCATGCACCTGTCAAAGCCTATGATAAAGCATATAATTTGTTGATGGTTTCTGTTCAAACATAGTTGTTGAATGTCGCGGTCAGTTGTTGCCAGTTGGTGCCTTCCTGCAGCTAGCTCTTCCAGCTTACAGCGTATCTAAAATAAACTACGTATCGTGTTCTTCCCTTGAAAGGATTTGGACCAATCAAGGAATATGAAAACTTTAAGTTGCTTAGAGAAATAGTAAAGGATTGGAAGATTGAATTAGTAATCTGGCCGTTTTGGGACGTAAAGAATCAATATGTTAGAAATCTATAGGATTGTCGATTACGTACAAAGAGTACTGAAGGCAACAAATTACAATATTATTGGTCCCCGAATGGTCATTAATCCAGTGGTTTGTGAAAAGCAGTAACTGTGTTATGTACGTAAACGTAACAAATTATAAATCTTACCAAGAACAATGGACTATCGATCGACAGAATATTTCGAGGAATCATTGACCTCCCAGGTGGTAGGGAAATTCTTGAAATTAATCTGCTTCTCCCATTTAAGAAATAAGAAATGATTTCTACAGCCCTCGGATGTTTGAATCTTGTGCACTCTTTTTGAAATAAATAAATAAATATGAAACTTATATGAAAAATTATTTTTTTAGCAGTAGTCCTCATTCTTTTTCAAATGAAATACACGAGACTTGCACCTCTTAGGACTACTGTATCTAACATTACTCAAAATGAGATACAATTAGTACTTGACTGATAAATTAATAATAATTTCATGCTCAATCTTATCAATAATGATATCAAGCAAGCTAGCTTAAATAAACGTCTAACAACCAAGATCAGTCTGATGGCTTGACGGCAGATGACCATGTTCTCCAAATGAAAAATTTGGGCTCAAAACCCCCTCACTCCTTTGTATATATAAAAAAAAGTCTGTCATAAACAAACCAAACAAGGGAATTGAGTAGAGAAAATTCTGCATATTACATCATGAAAAATTGATTTACAGATTATAATCCTACAACCACACCTCTTTTAATTTCTTTTCTTTTTTCCATATTAAGTATGTGGTGTAATGAAGATGAGTAGAACAACTCAAATAGTTTAACATAAATAAAATTAAAAAAATTAAAATATATATGGTGTTTGGTATGAGATGATGAGTAGCATAACCACCAGCCTATCATTATATTCTATTTCAATGAGATTACATGCATTGCTCATCCCATTTTTGATTTTTTTAAAAAAAAATGATCCAAATATTTGATAAAAAAGTACCGCATTTATAAAATTTTGATAAAAGCAAGAGGGTAGTGTATAGTATTTTTTTTTACAGCAACTTGGTTTTTGAGTGATCTCTTGAATAAATGTAATTTCCACGATGTCCAAATACGATATTATATAGGTCTTACGACTATTTGCTTTTTAGATTTCTTGAATAATTATAACTACGGATCGAGGAGTCCAAAGATGTTCTTACCATATTGATAATATTGCATATACATAAAAAAAAAAAAAAAAATTAGAGTACTGTCCTGTTTTTGAAGAAAATAGAAAAATAATAAAACAATATCCATGCATATGATCATTTGCCTTTATTTTTTGATTAAAAAAAATGAATATAGTCTGATATTTTTTATTTTTTGATGGAAAGAAAATTGATAATATAACATTTTCCTACATTATAATTCATATCTGAAATAAAGAATTTTGGAGTACTCTGTCCAAAACACTGACAGGCAATGTAATTGCCTTTTAAATTAAAACGGTACCTGATGATGACTATATATCAAATTAATTGTAATATTGACAAAAAGGCCTAAAAGATAAGAAACCTCACCTTATCCATGCATGCTTGTAATTGACATGTTAAAAGCAAATACGCGTACGTGTTTCTTTTAATTATTTTCTTTAACGCGTTGCCTTCCAATTGCTTGTTTTTAATTCCCAAAGGCATGCAATTTCTAGGTAGCTAGCTATAAGCTTAAATTCCGACTATTAGATAGAGCAAGGGGCTGCTGTCTTTCATCCAAACTTATAGATTTATACTTGATGATCTGTATGTAAAAATGACGAAACTGACGAGAGACTTAAATCCCGGGTTGAAAATTTATCTCAATAAATTAAAGGGAGTTATTATTACAATAAATATTAATGTCTAATCAAATTCATCAATTTGAACTAAATTATATATGGACTGAACAAATTTTTCAATGATTATAATATATTCTTTCGAGAAAAACACTTGCCGAGAAAATTCATCTAGTATGAGAAATGGTCAATTGATAAAAACAAAAAATAAAGATACACTTCTTTCACAATTATTATTCAAACTGATCATATCATTCTTTTGAGTTAATAATGGTATCTAAACATTTCAATATTACACGATAATATCATTAGGGTGGCGTTTAGGTGGAAGTGTTCATTTGAGTTTAGATTTAGATTTGGATTATAATTTGTATCTAAAAGTAACTATAATCACAAATCTAAAATCTTGGAAAGCGTAAAAGCCTATTTGAGTTTGATACAAATCTAAATTTTAATATGAGTAATGTTATATGCAATTTTAGAGTATACAAGCCACACACTTTTTTTTAGAAAAAAGTAGGCTCAACTATATTTAAAAAAGTTTACTTTTTTAATGCGGGTTTGATCCATTTATCCACTTTTTTTTTTTTAAAAGAGAATGCGCAGAACTTACACAACCTTATACTGCAAATATAATTTTTCTTTTAATATATGATCTTCCAAATAAGACATTTGGATTTCAAATCTCCAAATCCAAAAATCCTCCTACCGACCGGGTTCATTCATCCAAACAAACCTGCACAGGCGAGGTGTATGATATTTGTGTAAAAATTCATGTTCATGACTGGTTAAATGCATTATAAGCTCAGTGGCCTGACGTTCCACGCGGTTTGCAGTCGAAACTGGTTCAATGGTATATATGATGCAATGCACGATTGAGAGCTAGCTCTATATAGCTCCATTGGCCTCAAGGAAAAGTAGTGGCCTCATCAACCCCTGTCCACAATCCTTTAGTTTTCTCTTGCATTTACTACCACTCGATATCATCATTCCTAGCATTTTAACCAAATCTATGACTCCGATCGAGCATGGAATAATATTCATCATATACAGGTTAGCTTCGATATTATATTAATATCCATTTTTTCAAAGTTATAAATACAAAAAGTAGATGAATAGAAATCAAGCCCACTTGTTGAAAATTTTACATGCATTTAACTTTCCCAGATCCAACTTGCGCTTGAAGGGACACATTAATATATTAATGCATGTGTCTTCTGCGCTCTTTCTGGGCGTAGGGTCCATTAATTGCACACATGATGCCCTTTTTGGTGTCCGACTCACTCAATATAGCCGGCTCTGTATGATGTGGCGTCGACTAAGCTCTATGGCTTTGAATTTTTATAACCTATACTTATTTATAACCTATACAAAACAAAGACTTGAAAGTCTCTGTTAATTCTTTCACCTTAATTAGATGTAATATCCCTCTTTAGCCCTATTAATTTGTGTCTCACTTGACATGATTTTAAAAAATTTAGATAAAAACTCAGAGGTAGGAGATCTAGGGCTCGTTTGTTTTCAGAGATGAAATGAGATGAGATGAGATGAATTGATATTAAAGTTATAAAGTTGAATAAAATATTATTAGAATATATTTTTTAATTTTATTGTTGTTTTGGGATTTGAAAAAGTTGAATTGTTTATTTTATTTTGTGTGGGGATTTGAAAAAGTTGTAATGATGAGGTGAGATGAAATGAGATGAGATGAGATGTTTTTGAAAAATAACTTTACGTGAATATCCCACCTTCCTCTCATGTGCAAGATGGCTTTGACAACGTGGGAGGAACATTTGAAAAGGTCACACATGAAACCAGCTTGAGTATGGAGCCAGGGCCTGACTTTCCAAAAGAAGCACATGAGTATGGGGGCGGATATTGGCCTCCAGAAAATCCCGTAATTATGGAAACCCTTAAGTGTAATGAGTTGCCATCGTCTGGAAGTCAAGTCACCCATAGCTCACATAGTTCTGACAAGAAGATGATGAGAGACAGGTTAAACAGATCTGGAGATCACGTGATTTCAGGGAGGGTAGTCTTGGGCAGCACAGTAAGAAGATGGAAGAGGAAGGCACGAGAAAGAGCCAGCTAGGAGGATGGAACTGGTGCTAATTCACTGGCTGAGATCTCTAATAAACCAGGCAGAGTGATCTACCAGAGGCTGTAAAAGAAGGAAAACACATGTTAATGCAGTTTCAAAAAAATTTAAGGAACATGTTGTTCCAAAGGAAAATTCTCTTGTACAGGCAGAGGCTAGTTTCCAGCCTTGCCCAACATAATGAGTATCTTGGTGTGGAACTGCCGAGGGCTTGGGAACCCTCGGACAGTTAATGTCCTTAGAAACATATCTAAGGAGAAGTGCCCCTCATTAGTTTTCCTAATGGAAACTAAGAATAGAAATAGAAGGATGGAGGAGATCAGGAGGTCTCTGAAGATGGATGGTTGTTTTGCTGTAGAGGGAATGGGACTTAGTGGTGGGATAGCTCTCTTATGGAAAGAAAGATGGAAGGTCCAAGTTATTAACTTCACGAGATGGCATATTAGTGCACTAGTCCAGGAGGAGGAAAGTGGTCCAAGTTGGCAATTCACAGGCTTTTATGGCCACCCAGAGACTAGAAAGAGGAGCAGCAGCTGGCAGCTTTTGAAGATGTTAAAACAAGCCAGCACCATGGCCTGGCTGGTGGCTGGAGACTTTAATGAGATCCTTCACCAAAAGGAGAAAGTGGGTGGGGCAAGCAGACCTTACAAACAAATTGAGGATTTCAGGCAAGCTATAGAGTTCTGTGGTCTTAATGATATCCACTCACTGGGGTTGTATTTTACATGGTCTAATAACAGATTTGGAAGGGAGTTCACAAAAGAGAAACTGGATAGGGCCCTCGGGAACAAGGAGTGGTCTGACCTTTTCACTCATGGATCGAGTACTGCCCTGGCTGCAATTAAATCTGACCATTCACCCCTTGTCATTGATACATACAGTGTAAGACAGGAGATAAGGAGGAAAAGAAAGTGTTTTCGATATGAGATGGCTTGGGAACTAAAGGAAGAATGCCAAAAGGTAATAAGTGACGCTTGGAAGAAAGGCTATGGAATAGGCTGTGAGGCCAGCTTAATGAGAAACAAATTGAAAGCTTGCCAACAGGAGCTACTGGCCTGGAAGCATAAATCAAAACAGATGGAGGGAAGGGACATCATACAGGGTCTACAAAGAATTGGTCACCTCCAGGATACTAGCACAGGTGATCATGTTGCCACCTTGAGAAGAACACAGGAGCAAGTGGTGTCCTCAATGACAAAAATGGACTTAAAATGGCGCCAAAGGGCCAAGCAGCATTGGCTCAAGCTTGGTGACAAGAACACTCACTACTTCCATATGCAAGCAAGTCAAAGAAGGACAACCAATACCATTAAAAGTATTGAGGCATCTCATGGAAGAGCTGTAACTGAGCAGGCAGACATTGGAGGGGTATTCATAGGTTATTTCTCTTCACTTTTTACAACCACAAATCCCTCTAATTTTGATTCATGTTTGCATGCCCTGGAAACCAAACTGTATATGGAGATGAAGGAGTGGTTAATGACCCCTTTCACTAGAGAAAATATTATTGAAGCCATTTCCAAGATGAACCCTTTAGGCTCCCCTGGCCCGGATGGCTTCCCTGCTCAGTTTTATCAAAAACATTGGGAGGTGGTGGGTGAGCAAGTCTGCAATTATGCCCTCAAAGTCCTGAACCAAGGTGGCTCACTAAAAGAGGTTAATGATACTTATATCTCTCTCATACCCAAGATTAAAAACCCTAAAAGAGTGACTGATTTCAGACCAATTAGCCTGTGTAATGTTGTCTATAAAATTGTCTCAAAGACTATTGCTAACAGGCTAAAGATCATTCTGCCTAAGCTTATATCTCTCAACCAAAGTGCATTTGTACCCGGGAGACTTATTTTAGACAACACTATGGTAGCATATGAGATCCTACACTCCATGACATCAAGAATGAAGGGCAAAAGAGGGTTTATGGCCCTTAAACTAGACATGAGCAAGGCTTATGATAGGGTGGAATGGAATTTTGTGGAAGCCATTATGTCCAAGATGGGTTTCCCTATTCATTGGATTGACTTAGTTCAGACCTGCCTCAAGTCAGTTTCTTACTCAATTCTTGTGAATGGGGAGGCTCAAAAACCATTTTTACCTTTTAGAGGACTTAGGCAAGGGGATCCTTTGTCCCCTTACCTCTTCATTTTGTGTGCAGAAACCCTCACTGCACTTCTAAACAAAGCTGAATCTAGTGGAGTTCTGACTCCAGTCCCCATTGGAAGAGGCCCCATTTCTGTTAATCACCTTTTCTTTGCTGATGACAGCTTGCTTTTCTGCCAAGCTAAAGCTGAGGAACTTAGGTCCGTGCTCCATATATTGGATATTTATGAGAAGGCCTCGGGACAGGTTCTAAATAAAGACAAGTCATCTATATTTTTCAGCAACAATACTGGCCTGGGAACTCAACAGCAAATCTTGGAGCTAGCAGGGGTGAAGTCTTCTGGCACCTTTGAAAAATACTTGGGGCTTCCTGCATTGATGGGCAAAGCAAAGGTAGCTTCTTTTCACTCTCTAACTGATAGAACATGGAGTAGAGTTACAAACTGGAAAAACAAGTTCCTCTCGGCAGCTGGGAAAGAAGTGCTAAAAGCTGTCCTACAAGCCATCCCTACCTATGCCATGGGGATGTTTATGCTACCAGCCTCTATAACAAACAAGTTAAATCAACTACTCAGGAAGTTCTGGTGGGGATTCAATGAAGACTCTTCCAAAATCCAATGGGTCAATTGGAAACAAGTAAGCTGCAGCAAAGAATTGGGAGGACTGGGCTTTCGAGACTTGAGGGGTTTTAACTTAGCCTTGTTAGCTAAGCAAGGTTGGAGGATTTTACAAGATCCAAATTCTCTGGTGGGAAGGATTCTCAAGCAGAAGTATTTTAAATCAGGGGGGTTGCTGGAAGCTCAGCTAGGGACAGGTCCATCATTTGCCTGGAGAGGTATCCATATATGCTGGTCTAAGGCTGTTGAAAGAAGGGCTCGTATGGAGGGTATGGAATGGCAAACAAGTGAAGATCTGGACTGATAAATGGATACCCTTTACCCCCCATATAGAATTCAATCTACCCGAGAAGTGGACTGCTGGTGTGAGTATGTTTATGACCTTATAGACCCCCATCTGCAGCAGTGGAACAAACCTATTCTCCATGAGATGTTCTCCCAGAAGGAAGTGGCTGACATCACAGCCATCCCAATTAGTTTGGGGGGAAGAGAGGATAAGCTTGTATGGCAGTTTACACCAAATGGAATTTATACAGTTAAAAGTGGATATCACCTTAATATTGAATTGGAAGGTGAACTAGAAGGGGAGACCTCAGGCAAAGCTAAGGAAAAACAAGCTTGGAAATACATATGGAAGCTAAGAGTACCTCCTGCTACCAAGATGTTCCTATGGAGAGCTTGCAAAGAAGCCATTCCTACACTAGCTAATTTGAAGAGAAGGAAAGTGGTTGAAAACAGTTTATGTCCAGTTTGTAAGCAGGAGCAAGAAACCTCAGGTCATGTTTTATGGGGATGTATTGCTGCCAAAGATGTATGGGGCCAGGGAATGAGGAAAGTGCAAAAGTTATCTCTTCAAAGTGATCTGATTTTTGAAATTTGGTCAAGACTTGAAGAAATACTTAGCCTGAGGAACTAGAGGAGGTGGCAGCAACTATGAAGGGACTATGGTCCAGAAGGAACAACACCTACCATGGTAAGGAGTTCCAACATCCAACGGCTCTTCATCAACAGGCCAAGACAGATCTTGCAGTCTACCAGGAAGCTATTACAGAGGATAGAGCAGTTAAGTTTAATGCTCGTGCAGGGGTGCCAAAATGGAAAAAACCTGAGGTGGGTTCCTTAAAGGTGAACTGGGATGCGGCTGTCAACTTAGAGGAAGGGAGAATTGGAATTAGAGTGCTCATTAGAGATCATGATGGACTGGTCATGGGAAGCTTACGGGCAAGCAGAAACCTGAAAGGGACCCCTTTTGATGCGGAAGCTTATGGCCTACTTCTAGCAGCTGTTTTCTGCAAAGAAATTGGACTAACACAGGTCTGTCTAGAGGGGGACTCTAAGCAAGTGGTGGATTTATTGCAAAACTGCGCCAGGAACTGGAGTTTGGAAGGCTGTCTTGTGGAAGATGCACGGGAGATACTCAACTCGTATGCAGTATGGTCTGTGACTCATGCATATCGAGAGGCCAATATGGCATCACATCTCCTAGCCAACAATGCACTGGAAGCCACAGAGGATACCTATGATCTTGAAACTTGTCCTTCATGTATCTTTCCTATAGTCTCTAAGGAAATGTTGTAATTGTTATCTCCTGGTTTTAGCTTGAGTTGATGTAAATCATTCTTATGATTAATGAGATCAGTCCTATTATCAAAAAAAAAAAAAAAAGAAGCTTAAATTCCGACTATTAGATAGAGCAAGGGGCTGCTGTCTTTCATCCAAACTTATAGATTTATACTTGATGATCTGTATGTAAAAATGACGAAACTGACGAGAGACTTAAATCCCGGGTTGAAAATTTATCTCAATAAATTAAAGGGAGTTATTATTACAATAAATATTAATGTCTAATCAAATTCATCAATTTGAACTAAATTATATATGGACTGAACAAATTTTTCAATGATTATAATATATTCTTTCGAGAAAAACACTTGCCGAGAAAATTCATCTAGTATGAGAAATGGTCAATTGATAAAAACAAAAAATAAAGATACACTTCTTTCACAATTATTATTCAAACTGATCATATCATTATTTTGAGTTAATAATGGTATCTAAACATTTCAATATTACACGATAATATCATTAGGGTGGCGTTTAGGTGGAAGAGTTCATTTGAGTTTAGATTTAGATTTGGATTATAATTATTTGGATCTAAAATTAACTATAATCACAAATCTAAAATCTTGGAAAGTGTAAAAGCTTATTTGGGTTTGATACAAATCTAAATTTTAATATGTGTAATGTTATATACAATTTTAGAGCATACAAGCCCCACACACTATTTTTTTTAAAAAAATGGGATCAATTATATTTAAAAAAGTAATTTTTTTAATGCAGATTTGATAAGATATATCCACTTTTTAAAAAAAAAAAAAAAAAAAGAATATGCGGAACTTATATATGCAACCTTATATTGTAAATATAATTTTTCTTTTAATATATGATCATCCAAATAAGACATTTGGATTTCAAATCTCCAAATCCAAAAATCCTCATGCCGTCCGGGTTCATTCATCCAAACAATCCTGCATAGGCGAAGGTGTATAATAATTGTGTAAAAATTAATGTGTATGTATCATTGCTAACTAATAATAGTGCAATTTACTAAGTCAGCTGCGACCAGTTCATGAGTGGTTAAATGCATTATAAGCTGCTCAGTGGCCTGACGTTTCACGTTTGCAGTCAAAACTGGTTCAATGGTATATATGATGCAGTGCACGATTGAGAGCTAGCTCTATATAGCTCCATTGGCCTCAAGGAAAAGTAGTGGCCTCATCAACCCCTGGCCACTATCCTTTAGTTTTCTCTTGCTTTTATTACCACTCGATGTACAGGCTAGCTTCGATATTATATTAATATGCATTGAATGCTGGTCTGGCCTGGCCTTTTCTTCAAAGTTATAAATACAAAAAGTACATGAATAGAAATCAAGCCCACTTGTTGAAAATTTTAACTTTCCCAGATCCAACTTGCGGTTGCAGGGACGCATTCTCACCCGGCCCCTTAACATAAATATTATATGAATGCATGTGTCTTCTGCGCTCTTTCTGGGCGTAGGGTCCATTAATTGCACACATGATGCCCTTTTTGGTATCCGACTCACTCAATATAGCCGGCTCTGCATGATGTGGCATCGACTAAGCTCTATGGCTTTGAATTTTTATAACCTATATATATGTATTTTGACCGAGGGAAGATCAAAAGTTACAAGTCAGCATAATGGTAGTCAAAGAGAGCCAAAGGGGCCGGCTTGTGAAACTTGTTTTGGCAAAAAAAAAAGAGAGAAGAAAAAGGAAGAAGAAGAGTAGGTAAGTGTATTTAATTAATATATTTTGTTTTCGATATTTCGTCTTTTAGTAGTTAAGTCTTCGTTAACGCGTTTGATGAGATATTAGAGGTTAGACTATTAATGTGAAAAAAGGAAAAAATAACAAAACAAAGACTTGAAAGTCTCTGTTAATTCTTTCATCTTAATTAGATATATCCCTCTTTAGCTCTATTAATTTGTCTCACTTAACATGATTTTAAAAAGAATAGTGTTACATACAATCGTGAAATGTGTAAATACCGTGCAGTCGCTTTGAAAAAAAATAGAGTCAACTATTAAAACATTAATTTCTTTTTATGTGAGTCCCATATTTATTCACTTTTTTCAAAATGACTGTACGGTACTTGCACACTCACAACTGCAAGTATCATTTCTCTTTTAAAAAATTTAGATAAAAACTACCCAAAGTAATCACTTTACGTGAATATCCCACCTTCCTCTCATGTCACCCCCCAACTTGGAGATGATTCAGGTCCATGCTAGAGAGCCCCACTGATCCGGTTTTCTCAGACATCATTTTCAAGAACGATTGGCCACCATCTTGCACCAGCTAATTCGATCAATGATCTTATCTTACATTTAACACCATACCAGAAAAAAAGTACTACGTAAATTACCTATTAACTGAAATTATACGTAAATGTTTTCTTAATAATGCAATAAATATACACATGATGTCACACTAATTACGATGATCATGAAATTACTCTCATGTACATGATCAATCTTCTGAATATAGCTAGCTAAGCTAGCCCTTCACTGTGACTCGGTTTTTAACTTAATATGTAATATTAAAGAGTTTTGCTATACAACTTCCACCATACTCCACACTTCACATTTTTTAAAATTTTTAAAATTTTTAATATTCTTCAATTTTTTTTTTTAAATTATTTCAAATTTTCTATTCATTATTCATATAATAAATATTTGATAAAAGAAAAAAATAATAAAAATTAAAAAAAAATTGGAATGTGGAGTGTAAGGAGGTTGTGAAGATTTATTCAATATTAAATGGGAATAGATCATATGGATATTAGAAGATACAGACATGTATAATTTCTTGCGATCAGAAGACAATGTTGCTGACTTCTTGTCCTCTGCTTGACAAATTCATACGCTAATTAGGACTTATAAATAATTGCATTCCTAGTACTGTCCAAGCATATATTGACTTGTTGTGCATGCTCGCTACATTAATTCAGATATTTGAAACCTCTCATTCATGTTTCACAAGGACATCATACATATTATATGGAATAAATCTTCCCAACCTCTTAACACTTCACATTATTTTTAATTTTATTATTTTTTTATCAAATATTTATTATATGAATAATGAATAGAAAATTTGAAATAATTTAAAAAGAATAAACTCAAATTTTTTTTTTTAAAATATTAAAAATTTTAAAAAATGTGGAGTGTGGAGTGTAGTGGAGGTTGTGTAGAAAAACTTTATTATATGTGGGGCCATGCGTTAGCCCCAAGGTGTACCGGACATAATAATTTTAATAAAAAAATAAAAAAGTCAGTAGCTTATTTATTTGGAAAAAAAAATGCAAGATTAAAGAAAAATAAAAATCTAGATTAAAAAAAATCTAAACTTCAGCAAAGTATAAATATTGGTCTGCATCCATATTGAATTATCTATTTACTCTCTCTATATAATAATAAAATATTATTAATTTAATAACTTTCTTAATTTTTATTTTTATCACATTTTATAGTTCTACTAATTAAAATATTAATAATAATTATATTCTAATTAATATTATATATTGAGTTTTTTAAGTATTTTATTAGTTAAATTTACTTAAAGTTGAATTTTATAATGAGAATGTTCTAAAGCGTTTCTGTTCTAAAGAGTAAAGTCATTTTAATTTTTTTTTATTTTAAAAAAATTGAAACAAAAAAAAAGGAAAATGAGCATATTATCATAACACAAAGGACATGAAAAAGAGATATCAATTCATGTGTGTCACGAGCTATTAAGAGTTTTTTGGTAAAACATGATCATTCATTAAATTCTATAAGAAAGCTACACGTCAAATGGTCAAGGGTCTTAAGAACTTTTTGGTAAAACAAGATTCTTCATTAAATTTTACAAGAGAGTTACACGTTAGATGATTAATAGTTTTAAGGGCTTTTTAGTAAAACAAAACTTAATGGACTTAACGGAAAAATAAAAAAAGTTGACGAAAAAAAAATAAAAATTACTATTCACAATTAGATTGCCACTTATTATAATAGAATAAATATATGTTGCCCGTTGGTGGATAACATTAATTGTTAACAAAGTATTTGGAAAGGTTGAATAATTAGTGACTTTGAAACGTTCCAACTCACACATATCATAAGTAAGGAAGGATATATTTTGGATATAATATTAATACCATTAATAATACCGAGCTTAGAATATTCAACTTTAAAACAAAAGAAAATAAAAGAAAAGAAATTGTCCAATCCCCCCTCTCTCTGTATATATATATATATATATTGATCTAACCATATAAAAAAACGCATAAAATATATATATATATTCTATATATATAAAAAGTGCGAATCGCTCATGAACAGTGTTTTCGTCTAATATTTTCGTTTCCAATTTTGCCCTTGCTTTTATTCCAAAATTACGGTTTTGCCACTGATAATTTTTCCATTTTGCCCGTCTCTCCCTCGCGCGAGCCCCTCCTCCCCCGTTCGTTTCTTCATCTGCTATGGTGTGCCGCCGCACGCCGTCGTGCTCGACACCACCGCTCTCATTCTCTTCCCCTCTGACCGGCGTCCATTCCCTTCCAATCTCGGCCCCTCTCGTGCCGCCGTTGACCGCCACGAGCGAATCGAAGCCGCGGCCCGTCCGATTCTTTGTCGCCTCCAGTGCTCCGCCGCACGCCGGCGTGGCTAACACCGCCCCACCCATTCTCTTCCCCTCCGTCCGGCGTTCCTCCCCTTCCAATATCAGCTCCTATCGTGCCGCCGTTAACCGCCACGAGGAATCCAAGCCGCCGCGGCACCATTTTTTTTTTTAATTTTATTTTATTGATAGGAGCGTTGTGTCTTTATTGTGTTTTATTTCCTTTAATTTTGAATTATGTAAATATTGAATTGAATTGTTACAGTTTCAGTATAAATCTAATTTTTTTCTTTTATTAATGGTTTTTGTTTAATGATTTATTAAGAAATAAACTTAAATATTTTTTTTTTCATTTTCGGATAAATTGAATAGTTTATTAATTAACTTGAAATTAATTACACTATTTGAGGTAGATCTATAATTTTTAATGTACTATAGTTTGTTTAATTTTTTTTAAAGGAAAATGATAGGGTTACTACTCTCCTACTACTCATTTACTACTCTTTTTATATTTGATTTTTTTTAATTTTTTATTTTACTTAATGGTTAAGGAAGTGATTATTAATAAAATTATATATTTTTTTAATTTTTTCGATTAAGGATGTTAAAAAAATATTTCAAAGAAAATGATAAAAAAAATAAAAAACTTGAAATTAACTATGAGTAGTAATTGGGTAGTAATATGGTAGTAACCCTATCATTTCCTTTTTTTAAATGTAAAGGATGAGACTTTATAAAATATATAATTAAATTATTTAATACTTACCACTGTAGTTTTGAATTTTAAAACTGACACATTATATATTTATTTTGAAAATAACAAATATACAACATGCGCATCCAACTATAATTATTAAGAGTAATAATAGTAGATTGGTTAGTATAATTACAAATTTTCATAAGAAAATAAATTATAACTTCTTAATAATTTAAAAATATAATATGTCATTATTACTATTTTATTTAGCCAAATGTGAAAATGTTAAATAAATTAATGCTTTTTATTGTTATTATTTTTTTATAGTGTTTCTGTTTTAATAATATTAAAAAGAGTTATGAAAACTTTTGAAGTAAATTAAGATGATTTGGTTTGCATTTTTAAATTAAAAGCTAAAATGCCTTTGAACTAATGCAATAATTTAACATTATTTGTAGTGTTAAATAATATGGTCTAGAATATGTTAATATATATTAGAACATTTTTAATTTTTTCCTTCTCTGAAAATTTATATAATGTTGAAGAGAATTAGATGAGATGAAATTTTATAAAAAATAATTGAAAAAGAGAAAGAGTTAAATAAAAAATATTATAAAATTAAAATATTATCAGACACTTAGATTATAATTTTATAATATTATTTTTATTTTAAAATTTAAAAAGATAAATTATATTTTATTTGAAATTTGAAATTTTGAGAAAGTTGTAATGATTATTTTTAAAATTTTGTATTTCAGTTATGTTTAAAAAGGAGATAGGATATGATATGAAAATTTTGGAATAAAATATATTTTCAAATAGACTTTTATTTGAAAATAAGTAAGGGATGAACAGTGTTCTTATCAATTTCTCTCTCTCTCTTTTTTCCTTTTTTCTCATCAAATCCGGTTCTCTTATGTTTTTGCTCTTTTGCTGATTAGGTGAGTTTGGATACTGAGGTTTTTTTTTTTTTTTTTGATAGCTTAGATCCTAATTGAGATGGGATTAGTTGAAATGAAAATTAAAAGTTAAATAAAATATCGTTAGAATATTATTTTTTAATATTATAGAAACATTAGTCTTTTAAACAAGAGATTTTGGTAAGGTTAACCAAATAATATTTTATTTTTAGTAAAAGAAATAATCTTAATTTGCTTATGGATGCTACATTTCATTTAAATGCATTCAATTCTTGAGTTTGCTGCCTAACAAGATTCAAGATTCTCATTATACGTTATTTTATCTAGAACTCGTAAAAATACTATTGGATATAAGCATTGATATTAAGGTTTATAATATGAGATAAAAAGGAAAATGATTTAGTTAAAAATCCTTATTCATATGTTGCTTGTGATAATATGATGATTTGCTTTACACGATGATTCTATCTGGAATTAGTCATATTTTACTACCTATTATACATCTTACAATATTTAATAATAGACAACTGGGCATACGTGCAGCGCACGTTGCCCTTAACTAGTATATATATATATATATAGGTTCTAGAACAGTCAGACAGGATGGTTGGCCGAGTACATACCAGTTGCTACTCCATTTTAATTTTTAATATTAACCCATGAAATTAATCAAGCTTATTATATGATCTTTTCTTAAAAGGCAATATTATCTGTACGGATACTTTGAAATTTACTTTATATTAATAGCTATTTCTTTAAGAAATGTTTAATTTATGAAAAAGTAAAATTTATAAATTGATATGACTTGTTCTCATAATATATTATATTATAAGATTTTAGTATAAAGTAAATTTAATGTATCTCATCTAACAGTATTAGTTTATAAGTTTTACGCGCCTAATATATTTTTATAAATCTTTAACACTTCTCTTGTATCTTACCATAGAGATGGGATAAAAATTTAAAAAAGAATAAATTTCAGTCAGTCTCGTTTGGTTACGCAGTTCAAATGAAATGAAATAAAAAAATTTTGTTAAAAATTAAATAAAATATTATTATAATATAATTTTTTAATATAATTTTTATTTTAAAAATTAAAAATTTTGAATTATTTATTATATCTTATTTGAGAGTTTGAGAAAATTATAATAATTATATAAAATGAGATAAGATGATATAATTTAATTTTATCTAACCAAATCAGGAGATAGAAGCAACAAAAAGTAATACGCACTGAAAAGTGACATAGCTAAACAAGTGGAAGCAACAAAAATAGAGAAATTGATTGGTGTGGGTGTTGTGTGGTTCAAACTTTTTATTATATTCGAATTAAGAGTAATGTATTTGGGTTGACTTCACAATTACAGTGTTGCCCCTTTTGGTGGACGTTGTTGTTTTGACATGTTGCAATTAAGCATTTTCCCGTTGAGCAGTTCGTAGTGGCGTTCAATAGAGTCTGCCACGGCGGCGCATTGAGATGTCAGCAATTTTCTCCTCGTCACCGTCCACTCAAATCACGCTTAGACTGTGTAGTGGGATCCATCAAAACACAAGATCTCTTCGATCGACGGTGGAAAAATGGGCACAGCCATCACAGTGCTGTCACGGAATTCCTTGACTGTTTTATTGGTCTCGTGAGACGCTGGGGTGGCTTCTTTCGCTTTACCTCTCTCTCTGAATGTGATTGGCTCTCTTGTCTTTTGTCTCTAATCGTGGACGAGGAAAAGTAGCCATGGTGAATTTCACGGCAAATTCAGCCCGTTGACGGGTCGTGCTCTCTCTCTCTCTCTCTCTCTCGTCTTGGACCCATCCAATAAAGATGGACTTTCGCACTCATTCTCTCTCCTTCACTTTTTGTTGTGCAGCACAATTTTCCCGAAAATCAGATTATCTGCACGCTTTGCTGTGACTGATCTTTTGGGTGTTCAAGTATCATTTACCTTTTTCTTTCCCTCGCTATATCTTCCGGTTACCCATTTCTTTTCGGCTAAGAGACTTGGAGTCGTGCTCTTTCATGCTTCTTTCGAATAATCGATTCTTGGGTTTCTAATTTCTATTGATTCTTGGTCTCTATTTGTGTGGAATAGCCTTCTCTTGTATCTTTTTCCACCCTGAGTTCTCATCCACGAACGAACACCGGTTGTCATGAGCAAGGAGATCATGTGCTCTTTTTACCGTTTTCGTACAGATATTTTCTTTATTATCTATGGGAGAGACGCGGAAGATACTCTGAAAAGTTAAAAGTCTGTTTGGATTACGGAGGAATTTGAAGGAACTATTGTGGTTTAAGAGCCGGGCTGTGGCGATTTTCCATAGTCAAGAGTCTTTAGATTGAGTAGGGTCTCTTTCTTGTTCAACTGCTATCTGTTTCGCTGAGAATTCCTCGTAAACCCGGGACAGAGCTTTCGAATCATTGTTCTGGTTTCAACTCCACTGGGTAAGGCTTTGTTACTCTTGTGCTTCTCATCACTTAGAGGGCGTTTTAGTTTAATTTATTTACTGACTTCAGATTTATTAATTAATTTATTTTTCCAAGGGTAATTTACTAATTTCCACTTTCGGAGATTGGAACTGAAGTAGACCCTTTTATTATTTTTCACAGCCGCCAATTGTTCATCTCTCAAGCCAGTTGATCTAGGTTTCCCACCTAAGGATGATGAAGTAACTTATGACCATAGATTCAAAATTTGAAAATTGATACTTATTGTTGGGAAGTTATAAATAAAACTTCAGGTTAGAAAGAAAGGTGGGCAGAGCAGATCGCATCCGTGTGAAACCCTGGTGCTTATCAATCACTAATTTTGTTAAATGAATGAAAATCGTGAAGTAATGCCGTTTTGCTAGTTTTTTACTTTTTTACATCATCTTGCCATTTGTTGATAATAGTTGTTGTTTCCATGGGGAAATAAAAAAGAAGCAATTCTAGTAAATTGCATATGTGAGTTTGATGAATAACTCTGGTACACCATGCATTTATTGTACTTCATGTGGAAATGATTTCCTGTATATTTCATGTGCAAAACTAAGTAGTTATGTTTCAATTGAGAATCTCTGTTGGTTTTTATTTTGGATGTCATTGCTTAAATTGTCATCGTAGTTTTGGCATTTTTATGGATATCAGATATCTTAATTTGATATGTGATATCAAACATCTGCTTCTGTTATGTTAAAAGCTATGGATTGATTTATATGAGAGAACAAAACGTATGTAATGCTTCCTATTGTTGTTGAACATGCAGATCTAACATAGTCCTCTTTTAATGGGGTCTGATGTTGCTGAGGTGGTGGAAAATCAGTCCATTCCATATTCCTTCAAGGTACTGTTGACATGGTTTTTTGCTTTGGAATATGTTTTTTTGAATGTGGAGTCCTATTGTATTTGCAGCATAAATGCATTTTAATGGCGGCACCTATGCGTACAGAACGTTTAAATTTGTTATCATCAGTAATAGGGTTAATCACTTTTTTTCATCTGTTAATATATGTTTTGGTTTGTTTATTGGTAAAATTTCATACAATTAGCACATGGATAAGATTGTATGGACAAGGCACGCATAGTCTTTACTTTCTTTGAAAGAAGTATATTTTGTTTCCTTTATGGTGTCATGGAGATCCCAGTTGCTGAAGCAAAACTGGGAACTGTAAACTGTGCTTTTACTTTAAAGATTGTAACCTCACAATATGCTGTGCTTTTACTTTAAAGATTGTAACCTCACAATATGCTGTTCATCTTGAGGCCAAAGTTTACTTATACTGAGAATGGAGATTCTTTCCCTGATGGAGAGGGTTTTATATATCAATAATAACAAGCATTTTGGTTTCTGTGTGAATCTTATTGAATGAAGTTTAAATCTTAGCTCTATTATGTCCTTGAATAATTTTCTACTTTTACTCAAATGATCTCATTCTGTGTATTTATTCATGATTGTAGGTGCATTGTTTAATGTGCACTGAACTTCAGAATTTGGTTGATAGAATATCAAGAATATTTCCAGCTATAGAATTGGCTCGCCCTCGATGTTCATCAGGAATACAGGAACTATGCTCATTAAACCGTGCAATTGAGAGAGCCAATCTACTTCTTCAATACTGCAGCGAGTCTAGTAAACTTTATCTGGTTTGTAATTTTTTCAATAATGATAAAGAAAGTAGATTATTGCGAACGCTTTCTGCTGCACTTCACCGAAGCAAGAATCACCATAGAAAAACTAAAAGAAAAATGATAGAAATGTTTCAAGCTATTTGATCTTGAGGATATAGATTTTTTTATTGAATTTTTGCACCACTGATTATGTTCCATTGTTTCAAATGGAACTTTATTGGAGCAAATATGTTCTGGAATGTTCATGTTGTTGATGAGCACTTTAATAACACTTTAATAAGCTTGCTCCTCTATTTTCCCCCTTTTTTTCATTAAGAGTGTGTCCTCGCTCCTATGTTGTCACATCTAATAGCCGTCTCAAAACTGATGGAATTAACAATTTATTTTTTCATTTATATTTATATGCTTGTTCCAATATTGTTTTTATAGTCAAAGGTTGATCCATAGCTGACAAGGCTCACAATCGACTTTCAGGCAGTAACTGGGGATGTAATAGTCTCAAGATTTCAAAGATCAAGGAAACTGTTGGAGCAAAGTTTAGGCCAAGTTCAAACGATGGTTCCACTTGAGTTGGGTGAAGAGGTTCGTCAAACTACATGCCTTTTGAGCTCTCTCTTTTTTCTTTTTCTTTTCTAAACAAACCCCCCCCCCCACAAAAAAAAAAAAAAAAAATATATAAAAACCAATAATGAAAGAAAAATGAGGCAGTGTATGCATATACATTGATACAAGAAGAAATTGTTATCAGAGCAGCTTCTCAGTTATATTTTGTTTCCAAATTTCTGTGATCTTGTTTTCTCACGTGTAGAATATGCTAGTAATATAATTGTATATTAAGCCAGCCACTTAAACTATATTTTAAAAGCTAGTTATATGGGTGTAAGTACTGTGCCATAAAGCGATTTTCTGGTTTCTGATGCTTGTATCTAAACTGGAACCTGTTCAAAGAGGAAGTGGTCCCATTCCCAATGCTTTCAGCCTAATTTTTATTTATTATCTCCACCCTTCACATATACAAAAACCTAAAAAAATCTGACAGTGACTAATGAAGCCTGCTTAGTTCCAGAGTGTATTTTGCAGCAGGATTCTTCTAATGGGGTTTTCCTGGTCTAGAAACTATGTGGGTATCAACCTGTTGCAATCTTCTAGATTTGTTCCATAGTTTCTTTCTTTTCTTTATTCCAGAAAAACAAAAAGAAAAAAAGTTCTGAGCCTCTGTTACTAATGATGAGATGTCATTTACAGATCTCTCACATCATGGATGATCTTAGGCATGCAAAATTTATGCTGGATTCATCTGAAGAACGGGCTGGTAAGGCTGTGCGAGGATTGCTCCATCAGGATGCTTCTGCAACAGATTCAGTGGAAACTTCTGAAGTTAAAGCTCTTCAATTGGCAGCTTCAGCTCTTCATATTTCATCCCCAAAGGCTATCTTGATAGAGAAACGATCTATTAAGAAGCTGCTTGATAAAGTTGGTGATAGTGACCCAACTAAAAAGAAGATTTTAAAATATCTTTTGTATCTATTCAAGAAGTATGGAAACTTGATCCTACAAGAGCAATCAGCAAGTGGCTGTGTTCAGCATGAACGAGCGTCTGCATTTGAGAACTGCAGTAGGAGTTCTGCATATGGCCTGTCTACTGAAGTGGGATCGCGCATGGTATATCGGCATCATGAGGCTCAAATTGACTTCTTAAGTAGAGCTACACCTCCTGAAGAATTTAAATGTCCTATATCATCAAAGTTGATGTATGATCCTGTTGTCATTGCATCTGGACAAACATTTGAGAGGATGTGCATACAGAAGTGGTTTGATGAGGGTAATGATACATGTCCCAAGACTAAAATGAAGCTGGCCCATCAGTCAATGACTCCAAACAAGACCATGAAGGATTTAATATCGAAGTGGTGCATGAAGTATGAAGTCATCATTGCTGACCCAACCATGCTACCAGAATTCATTCACTCTTGGGAAGTTTCTTCCACTTCTATTGCTAGCTTTGGCAGTTCTATGAATGATCTACACTTACCGATTGATCTCAGCGATGTGTCACTTGGATCTATAGAGACTACTTACACTTTGGATTCATCACACGCTAAGACAGCAGATGGCTTAAACTTAAATTCTATGTGGACAAAAGGCGAGCTCAAATATCAATCTAATGCAGGTATACATGAGACAGATTTGGAATGTCTATCTAAATTAGCTGAACTTGAATGGGAATCCCAATGCAAAGCCATTGAAGATGTCAAAAAGCATCTGAATGACAGTGAAGAAGCTTTTCTATTTGTGTCATATGATGATTTTGCTGAACCAATAATTAGATTTTTGAAGGATGCACATGACCGGCATGATGTAAAAGCTCAAAAGGCTGGATGTCAGTTGTTGTTGGCATATGTGAACAAAAACAGGTAACTCACTCTTTTTATGGGTACTAGTTATTAAGCCTTGGATTTACTGGGTTTTGAATTAAATATTTAGCCTGATGACACAACATGATTAAATCCAATAGCTTGAGTTGGTTTAGGCTTCTAGCTTATTCGCTGCTCTAGATCTATTTTTACCCACCATGGAATTCCATAACATTTGAGCGTTCAAACCATATAATTGTTGTTTCTTGTTTCTTCTGCTTTCAATTTCATTTCTTTTCAACTATGATTATGTTTCCTTTATGCATGAGCTCAGGTATAATACTAAGATACTTTTTCTTGCCTCATGCAGAAGTGGGATCTCATACTTATGGGAAGGAGCATTTAGTCTCTTGACCACTTTTCTTAATTCAGCAGTAACAGAAGAAGCCCTATACATATTGGAAGTGTTGTCTGGCCACTCGTACTGCGGAGATAAAATTGCATCATTTGATGCTTTAATTGCCGTCTTAAAGATGCTTGACTCCAATAACAGAGATTTCCAGGAACAGGCCATCAAAATTCTGTGCAATTTGTCCTCCAATAGTGACGTTTGTTCCAACATTGTATCTTTGGAATGCATCCCAAAACTGGTTCCTTTCTTAGTTGATAGCCCTTTTGCGGGACGCTGTGTACTTCTATTGAAGAACTTATGCAGTACGGAGGAGGCTAGGATTTCTGTTGCTGAAACTAATGGATGCATTGCCTCTATTGCTGAACTACTTGTCTCTGACAGTCACGAGGATCAAGAAAATGCAGTGGCTGTTCTCCTTTCACTATGCTCTCAACGTGTTCAGCATTGTAAGTTGGTCATGGATGAGGGTGTCATTCCTGCTCTTGTTGATATATCTGTCAATGGTAATGACAAGGGCAGGGTGAGTGCATTGGAGTTGCTCCGGTGCTTAAGAGATATCAAGTATGTTGATGATCGAGACTACTCTGAACCTGATATCAACGCCTCTAGAGACCCTCCAAATCTCTCTAAAGAAAGGAAATCACCAAAGGCAACTCGATTTTTTGGAAAGATACCAATTTTCTCAAAACCCATTTCTTTCACTGCAAAGAAGAAGAAATGAAACTAGCGTATGGAGCTCATTTTCAAGCTAGTGGTGATTTGAAATATCTTGCTTTGTGAGATTCTTTTTTTTTTTTTTTTTTTCCTCTCCTAGACTGTAGATTCTTTTTTACTGTAGATATTTTTTGTTTAAATGTGAAAGGAGGAATGACTTCCCTATGTATATAGTTTGTGGGTAGATGGGTTTTTGGGATCTAATACCTGTTCTGAAGATGCAGCTTTTGTTAGCTTTAGTTATTAATTGTTCATGTATTTACTGCCATATTCCATGCAAATAACTTGACAAAAATGTACATTTTTTTTTTTTGGTTCTGTGTTATCTTTTCATCTTACACGCTGAGTTGATTATCTCTTCTGTAACATAAATGTCACTTGGTAATGCAAATCTTTGTAGTCTTTTCTCATACTGGTATTCTTACATGCTTGATAATATCATCATAAAATCCGAGAATTTGTGGGAGGCTGCTGTTATTGCTCATGGGGCTGGATTAGTACACAAAATTAATATGATCATAGCTTTAAATTGAAACCCTTCGATCTCTGAAGGTGCATTTGAAGTTCCCTCTGGGTTGTCCTCACCTCCTTATAACCTCTCAAACTGCATTACCCATATATCAGTAGTGCCGGCAAGAGGGGAGGGAGGCATTAGTGAAAAATTATATTTATAAGCCGGTATGAAAAACACCCTCCATAAAGCTGATATGGAATAGTTCGATTGGGTATAAAATAAAATCCTTCTATAAATTAAATTGTGATATATGAACGTTGAAAG
Source organism: Juglans regia (assembly GCF_001411555.2). NCBI lineage: Eukaryota > Viridiplantae > Streptophyta > Magnoliopsida > Fagales > Juglandaceae > Juglans > Juglans regia. The sequence continues at coordinate 4,742,953 of NC_049907.1, forward strand.
TAGCATTGTCATGGATGTCCAAAGCAAAGTAAACGAATCCTCCCACAACACTCCCTCCTTTTATCAGTATTTCTCCCAAATTTCTGCAATTTATTGGGCCTAAGCATTGGGCCTTTTATATTTACGCCATATTTGATTACGCAGTTGAGATGAGATGAGATATTTTGTTGAAAGTTGAATAAAATATTATTATAATATAAAATGTTAATATTATTTTTATTTTAAAATTTAAAAAAGTTGAATTATTTATCATATTTTATGTGAAAATTTAAAAAAATTATAATAATTATATGAGATGAGATGTGATGATTTGATTTTGTGTAACCAAACGAACCCTATCCTAAGGTCCCCATCCAATCCAATGTGGTCTCGTCCCTCCGAACATTGTTTCGGTCAAACAATGTTTATTTTATAATTTGCCTTGAAAATCAAGAAATTTGCACGATTCCTGGACATAGTACTCTCCCACATATATATGGGTCAAGGGAAATGCTTACAAAAAATCTTCACAATTTTTTAATACTTTACACTACACATTTTTTTTTAATTTTTATTATTTTTTTATCAAATATTATTATATGAATAATTAATAAAAAAATTGTAATAATTTAAAAAGAATAAACTCAAAAAAAAAAAAAATTTAAAAATATTAAAAATTTTAAAAATTAAAAAAAATGTGAAGTGTGGAATGTGGTGGAGGTTGTGTAGCAAAACTCTTAAAAAAAGTGAATATTATTTAAGTTATGTATTTTTTATAAAAAAAAAAAGTGTATTTAAAAATGTAAAAAAAATACTTGAAAGAAAAGGAAAAAAAAAAAAAAAAACTCCGAAAATGAACTGCATCGGTTTACCATCGGTTGGGACCATCGTCCCAGTAGCACTATCCATGGGTTAAATAGCGAAAATGGAGGGAAGAATTATTTAATTTGATATATTAACAGAGATGTACTTAAATATATATATATATATATATATATATATATATATATATATATATATATATTACTAATATTTTATCCCTAAGATAAGAGTAATACAACAGACTAAACAGTAATCATTACATGTTTTTTTTTTTCATTTATTCAATTTTCCAAAATTAGTTTTTTCTTTCCTTGTAGACAATGCCATAATAAATCTAACTTCTATTTAATCTTATATTTTCATTCTATTTTTCTAAAGAAAGAGAATTACAAAAAATAAACAACAATGTGAGACAATAACTTCACCATTTATTAAAAAAGTCCTGTCTTCACCATTTCTTTCCTGTGTTAACCTCGTTTCGTTAAATAGATAAAATAAGATAAAAATTGATCGTTAAATAAAATATTATTAAAATATTATTTTTATTTTAAAATTTAAAAAAATTAAATTATTTATTATATTTTTTGTGAAAGTTTAAAAAAATTATGAAGATTATATCTCATCTCATCTTAGTAAACAAAGCAGGCCCAAGGAAATTCAGAGATTACATCGTGGGGGCACAGTCACTCTAAAACCGGCTAACCATAATCTAGATCGATAAATTCGATATATCTCTCAACGTGGTCCGGTCAATGTCGTTCGTTACTTTGCCAAAATAATCCAAGGAAATGATGCTAACTTGCTAAGTGTGTGTTTCACTGTTTCTTACCTTGGTTACTGATTGGGGAAGATACCATAACAGATGGTTGAGACAAAAAAGATATTATCCTAGAGGTGAAACTAGATGCAGAACCCACGTGTTAAGATGATTCCAAAAGAGCAATAAATCAACCAGGATTGGAACCAGAAGTGACAATTTAATCAAACCACTAGACTATGGAGATATAATTCACTAACTTATTTTTTAAATTAATTTCAGCAGTTCTAAGTGATGGAACAACATAAAAGTCGAAAAGAAGAAAGGAAAACCACTGGCAGTACAAGATTCTCTCGGTTGTGAAAGGCCATGCATGATGAATTTCCAGGAAGATCATATTTATATATTCCCAAAATTTTGAGAAGAAATTCAGCAAATTGGAGAACACGATCTCCAATCAACATGGGTTTCATTCACAGGCCGGTTTAGTATCAAAGCTGCTCAAGCAGACAGCAAAGGCTTGGAAGGCAGAGAGTGGGTAGCGATAATCCATGGTGAAGATATCTTTTCCAATCTTTCCAAACTGTAAGATTACCTTTTCTTGCTCTGCAGCTGAAACATTGTGGGATGTACCAACAGATGCCACAAGCTGGAAATTCTTGACAGAAGCCACAGTAACACGCCCTCTGAAATTCAAGCACCAGCACTGCAGCTGTTCATGCCATCTAGGAGCCTTGTTTTTAAGAACAAGTGGCTCTCCTGAGCTCTGGATGGATACTGACGGCTCTGAGAGGCTAGTTGAGCTGAAATCTGTGACCATATCTTTTCCTTTTGGACCTGGTAGAGGAGAAAACTGCTGCAGATCAAAGGAGTTTGGGAATGATGTTGGTGTTGGAGCCTTTCCTCCCTCCTCAATAGAAGAGACAGGTATGGACTGCATGACGCAATGCATTCTCCTTGGCCCTCTTGTTCGAAGAACATTGAGCTCATAGGAGACCGTCCCTACACTGTAGTTACATGCTGGAACTCTCGGAGACACCTGCTTAGAATGAAATCTACGACTGGATCGACTATTTAGTTGAACTGTGGATTCACATGGAGGTTGGCTGTCATATATGGTGAACTTTGTACCCAAGAAATTAGACCTGAAAAAAACAATTGTCAATAAATTTTGGGGGAAATGAAGAAGGGAGGGAAAGGTGTAGGTAGCAAGTGTAATGGCTACGACTTGCCTCAGTTTACCAACATATGCACTGCTTGCACGAGAAAAGTCATCTGCGACCAAAGATACAACAAAATCCGTGCTTGTTGCCCTTCTAATCTTTTTGGCTGCTAACAACAATTTATCACTCTCATCTTCAGCTGTCCATTTAATAAAATCACAAGTGAGAACCATACATGAACTGATACATTTTTTATTCTACCAACTTATCCAACTAATCATTCTCAAACAAGCCGATATTTTTAGACTAATGAATTCTCAAAGAAGAAGAAAAAAACTCATAGATAGAGTGCGCTATATTAAGTTCCCCTACCGAATAATTCAAAAAAAGATTATACAATAACAATAACAATAACAATAATCATTTAATGTATACATCTCCTCCAGACATTGTAATCTAAAAATTCCAGATATCAAAACCAGAAAAAATTACATTTCAACATTCTCAAGCAATAATGCAAAGGTTCATAAGCTTAACTTTATCGAGAAATAAACAAAGAGAAATCTACTCACAAGGCACCAGACTGTAGTATAAACAATATGTAGAAGTGGCTCTGTCCCTCCTGATAAAGCACTGTATTGGAGACTCACGAGGCCCCGGCTATTCATAAGCACAGAAAGAGTCAACCGGAATAATAAAACGATAAACTTCAAATTTAAAAAAAAAAAAAAATAGAAAAGCAATATAGTGCTACCTGCTTCAATGAGATAGGAAATGTGAGCCTTCCGCATTGCTCGGGAGTTTGGACAATCTCCCTAGTAATCGTCCTCCATGACTTGCAAACAGAAGCACAAAAGACAACGACAGCCCGAGCAGGCCAGGATGTCTCACTCTCTTCTACCCTCCGGATTATGTCCAAGAGCAATTCAGGCGGTAAATTCGACCACCGGCCCTGCTGAATTACTTCAGATGAGGGTGGTGGTGCCTGATCAGGAGCAATATGTGACGTTCTCTTTCTATGCCAATGCTTCCTTTCCCCTCCCCGCCTTGACATGCTCCCCATTCCATCCTTTAACTCCCACAACTCACGTACAATGCTTTTAAGGGACATCTTAATGTATCATATCAATCCTCTCCTTCACTCTTCCACTGCAAACCGAAAAAAAACAATAGAAGATGTAGCAAAAACCTGTAAACCAGCTAAACCCATTTGAGAAACTTAGAAAAAGGTAAAAAAAAAAAAAAAAATCGTAGCTTTACAATGTTATCAGTTTTCTGTTGTTCATTTTTTTTTCCACTCTTTAATGTTCTGCGTATAAATTCAAGTATAGTTTAGTTTCAAAATCTGAGCTATAGCACATACATTTGTGTAGGTTTTTAAGTGCAATTAAACCGCTAAATTAGCTAAAATACAAAATATTAACAACGTTAGGTAAATTACTGAAGGAAAAAATATAAAAATGCGGGTTTTTTTCCAAACCCAAAATCAAAGCTTTTTTTGTTTTTTTCCCAATCTGCCATAGATTTCACAGATATCGCACAAGTTTCAGAAAACAATATAGGAATCCAATCGTAACGTCCCAAACCCATTAAAATTCTCAAAACTTGGTTAAAGAACAAAACAAGAAGAAAGAAGAAATATCAGTGAAATCCATCAACTCCTAAAGATTAAATTAAAAAACCTGAAAAACAAAATCGTTGATGAATAAAATGAACAAAGCTTTATAATCCCAGCGAATAACATAAAATGTAGATCCAAATAATCGCGGAACAACCAACCTATCCGTCCAGCTACTCCAAACAACAAAACACACGGATCGGACCCCAAACCAGCTCAAAAATCTAGAACCTTCATTTCACAAATATCATTCAGAGAAACCAGTTAGAAACCGGGATCAGAGAGAGAGAGAGAGAGAAATGGTGGGGGCTCCGTCAGGGTGAAGCTCGAAATCGCCACCACCCCAGCGTGGCACTTGTTGCGTCGTAGTCCCCGCCCACGCCACCACCACAAGAACCTCCGGCTCCGGCTCAAGCACCGACGCGAAGACGAACGCTACCACCAACACCGGAGGGCCTCAGTTTCTTCCTTTGGATTAAAGCAGAGGACCCTCCATAAGAATTTCTCTCCCCCTTAAAAACCGGATCCAAGGCCCCCTCCCTTTCTTCCTCTCTTTGCTTTTCTTTTTTAAATCGGATTAGATTAAGATCTAGTTTAGACAGTAACTATTTTAGAATATTTTATTATTATTTATAAAATATTTAAAATCAATTCAATATTCAAACACACTTTTAAATTCCATTAAATAGAAAAATAATTTCATCTTATTATTATAATTTTATTAATTTTTTACTTAAATTATAATCAATAATTTAATTTTTTTAAATTTAATAATAATAATAATAATATAATAATATTTTATTCTACTTTAAATTTTAATTATTTCATCTTCTCTTGCAATCAAATCAAAACTAATATCAAGGAATCAAGGGTCTGTTCTGCTCATACTGTTCCAAATAAGTTGATGCACGTGGCAATCATCATCTTTAATTTAGTTTTCTTTCGTGTATTTATTGAGTAATAAATACTAAAATTAACATGATATTAATTTCTTTTTTAGAAAAAAACACTTGTTAAATAATAAATCATAGAAGTAATATCCTGAATACTTATTTTGATACGCTGCACTATATTATTAAAGAGAAAACAAAAACCAAAAAATACAAAACCTTACACGACATAATGTTTATGTGATTTAATAATATGTTTACGTTTACGAAATTGTATAAAATTTTATTTCAGATGATAATAAAAAACATAGAGCCACGATCTTATAAGAATTTAATACAATATATATTAAGCAAATTCTAATAAGCGGGTTACAACTATCGGTCCAAGCTTCCATTACATGGCTCAATTCAAAATCCTACAACGAATCCTTCTGAAAGTCCAACACACTATACTATAAAAAAGAATAATTAAAAATACTAATAGTTTTTCATGATTTTTGGACTATTTCAATAAGGTGGTGAGTGTGTCAATATATATATATATATATAATTTTTTTTAATTTTTTCTGTTATCTTACTATATTTACTTATTTATTTATTTTTTATTTGAGCAGTTGATAGTTTTTAAAACTATTAAAAGGAAGAGACAATATTTAAAAAAGTCTTGAGAAATAGGAAGTTATAAGACTGAATTATCAATCCCTATCAGGAAAGGATTAAACTCAATGAACTTAACTCTGAAGAATGAAAAGATGAGTTGGTAAGATGTCTTTGATTAATAGATTTTGCAAATCGGGCTGATTGATTTCGGGAAGACACGTTCGTTTTTAAGGGACAAATAATAGACGACATATAAGGGTCATGTCTTCCCTCCTTTTTATCTTTTTATTTTTAATTTTTTTTATTTAATTCAATCTTAATTTCATATTTTAAATATAAAAAAAATATATTTATAATTATGAATTGTATAACTTTCGTGTAATCGTTTTGAAAAAAATAAATAAAATATGAGATTTATATTAAAAAAATTAATTTTTTAATAATAAACTTCATTTCTTTCTCAACTATTCGTGATATTTACACACTTTATAATTATACGTAAAATTACTTTTTATGCATTAATTTTATCTCTAAAAAAAACAGATATTTTCTTAAAACTAAATTCAAGCATCATTATATTTAATAGATGAATTAAAATTAATCGCAAAAACTAAAATAAAAAATAATAAAGAAAGAAAAAGAAGAGCTCTTGCCTCCAAGCGTGGGTCAAAGTAAGGCATGTGAGGGCAACATTTAATGGTGGAGAGTACCAATGTCAGATTGGACCCAGCAGGAGTCACACCTACACGTGCTTTAGCTCAAAAAAGTCTCTTTTTTTCTTTTTTCTATTTCTTTCTCTATCCACTCCCGAGTGGCATGGGAACATGCACTTATGAGTAATTATACCCTAACAGGTTGAACTACACTATTATTTATAAATTTGTTTTTTTTCTTGAGTTATTAATTGAATTTTAACGTCTAGAGATAAGATAGATAGATATATAGAGTATACTTTACAATATGTATAATTATCTAAGTAAATTATTTACGTTATATTTAATATTATACAGTCTACTTTATGTATCTACTAAAAAATTTTAGAATTCGACTAAAAACTCTAGAGAATTTTTATTTTTTATTTTTATTATATATATATATAAAGTAATGTGAGATACAAGTTTTAAATGTACAAATATTTTATAAAAATGTAGACCTTATTAAAATAAATAAAATTTATGCATTTAAAACTTGGATATATGATTTCTATGTATAAAATACTCATGCTGATTGCTGGTGCATGCATCCTCTTCTTATCTGTGAGTATTCTTGAGCTCAGGACTTCGATAACAGATTGTAAGCTTTAGTGCTTATTAATTTAGTAGTAGGAGTAGGAGTAATTTCAGGTTTCTGGTTCGTTTTCAAATGATCAACCCATGTGGAAGTGAGCCATTTCTTTATTAAGTGGACCACATTTGCCACCGATCTGTATCTTATCTAGGATCAATGAACATTTTGTTGTTCACTCTCCTAAAAGCCACTTTGCGCTTCAAGTTACGAAGTCCGATTAATAAATAATTGAATTAAAAAAATATATTTTGGGTGCAATGCACCATAATTTCTTAAAAGTATGTTTAGTTAGACTACATCACTATTATTTATTATTATTTATAAATAAATATTATTATATTTATAAAAAAATTACATAAAATAATCTCACAAATTAACGTGACTCAATCTGATTTGTTAGATAAACTTTATAATAAAAATAATTTTATAATTTGATAAATTACATCAATTTACATCAATTTGTAGAATTACTATTTATTTATTTATTTTTTTTTATAACCAATGATTCATTCATTCCAAATAAAAGAGTCCTTACAAGACATTGTTTCTATCAAGCCATACAACTTGTGATACAAAAGAAGGACAAGATCCCCACCACATTACAATATCCTCAACATTTCATGCATTTCTCGCTAATTGGTGAGCTGCTACATTACCCATCCGGTTGACATGTAAAATCTGAACCTCTTGAAAACCCCTCAGCATTCGTCGAATATCATGGATAAGAAATGCAAAATCTGTAAGAAATTTAGTTTGGGATTGCAAAGCATTTACAAGAAGCAAACAATCTGTTTCCAACACCAATTTTGGAACACCCCATTGAGTACAAAACTGTAAACCCCTCAGCAAAGCACTTGACTCAATAAACTCGGGAGAAACAACATCACCTTCTAACTTACTACAAGCATCAACCACACAGCCTTTTTCATCCCGAAGTATAATCACAATACCTGCCCTATGTTGATCAGAGAATATAGCACCATCCACATTTAATTTCAGGAAACCCGGTGGGGGAGGAGACCAACTGAGCACCTTTGTTTCTTTAATTCCACAATGATCAATGAAAGGTTGAGAGAGCTCCTCAAGTATTTCTACGTATCGATGTAATCCTTTTTGTCACTAAAGTATTTCCCTTCGTAAATTATTCACTATTTTTTACTTCACCTCTTAAGCTAAAAAAAAGTGGTCATATGCACTCGGAATTACAAAAAGCTGAATTGATAGGTTTTTTCTACGTATCGAATTTATTGGATTAGTAAACCTTCAGCATGCGTGTTGAGAAATAGGTGACAATTTGGGTCTGCAAATTGTAATTTCTTCCTAAATAAAAAATGTGCTATATTTGTATAAAACGTCCTATCATTTTCTTTCTTTTTGGCACGCAGAACAAGCTAACAATCTCATTTGGATAGCCAAAAGTTTGGTGATGCATTCTACATCAGCCAGTGGGATGCCATTAAGGATAGCCAACCAAGAATATCAACTATACCATTTAAGAGCATTAAACATCCTGAAAGTTCAATTGGAAGGTCTAAATTCTGGAGAATGATCATCACCCACTATGGCACTATTGCTGTGGTTTATTGTGAGAGTACTTGAGGAGCTCTCTTAACCTTTCATTGATCATCGTGGAATTAAGGAGATTTCCTACCTATTAACAGTGACATCCTTATTGTTGATATTCGGGAACAATATTTGTACGTCAACATTCACAAATGAAAAGTTTAATTTACATGGTTTGCTTGAATGTTTAAACATATATAGTAACACTTGAAAGATACCCGTCATCAGAAGTGAATGAATATCTATAAATTTTTTCAAGAATTACCGCTCAAACCCTCCATGATGTGCTTACAAATTAAAATATCAAGAAATATCTTCATCATAAACCTTAATAATACAAAATTGGATAGCATCAAAATATCCCAATTACATACCATGTCAAGTCACATCGAATACGGTCCGATTTTTGGTATACTATACCAAAAATGCTTAACATACATACTTCCCATTAAGCTATATGCATTTGAGATGAGATGTGACGTATCATGAAGGCTGTCTTGATTTAGGATTTCAGACAATTGTAAGAGTATATACAGTTAAACGACAGTATTTCATTCTAAAAATGGTTTGAACAATGAATGAGTTCCTACTTTGATATACATAAATATGCAAGGCAATGGCATACAACCTGATCAATATTCTCATGTAGACTCGTAGTACACGTGCGAGTCATTAGTAGGTGAAACTTGTCTTGGCATCCTTGGCTTTATTGTATACGGGTGTCAAAAGAAAAAAAAGACTCGAATGCCTTCCCCCAATATAGTTCCATGCATTTAGAACGTCGGAGACCAGGAAGATATATTACTACCGTGACATCAAACAGTTGGTGGGCGTGAAAAGCTATAAAAGGATCGAGTAGACAATTATTGTCCACGCTTAGTTGTTGTCTTGTTGGTTGATGTTGTGCGTGGAGCCCCACGTAGGTTGTTCCACTTTTAACGATCGACGTTGGGTGCTTTGATTTGTGTTCGAGTTTTGCTTGCAAGTGCCGGGCTGGTATCGGTTGGAGGTTGTGGACGACATTCATGAGAGTAGTCTCCATGGCATTCATGATCATTCTTTTACGTGTGAAAATTGACAGGGGCTGCAGCCACATTCTTTACCATTGGGTAGCCATATACATCAATCTAAATCCTTTCTGTCCTCTTGCCAGCTGACACAATTGACTTGCCCCACGAGCCTATGGGCTTTACCAAATCATCGTATTTTGCAAGAGGATTCGGGAATTGCTGCACACCAAAAGGGGGAGATATACGACTGTTTTCTTATTATATTTATTTGGTGTCATCAATTAATTACAATTAAATTTGTTATCTAAAAAATTTTACTCCTTTAATAATTTTCTTTGAAATTGTAGGCAATTGTGTGAATTTTAAAGAGTAATACTATATTCAGTCCTGAAGTGCATAAGTACCGTGCAGTCGTTTTGAAAAATATCGGGGTCTACTATTAAAAAATTAAATTTATTCATGTGAGTCCTTTAGTTATTCACTTTTTTCAAAGTGATTGAGCGGCGCTTGCGTACTCACTACTGCAACTATCATTTCTCAATTTTAAAAATCTAATTAGATACAAAATTCAGAATTTGATGAAGTGACACATTTGTTGTTATAAAATAAATTATTAAAATAATTAATATCTGATACAATTCTAGAGTCCTACACTTTAAAATAAAAGTAATGGCTAGTTGCCATTCCAACTTATTAATATATACTATTAATTTAATAGAAAGTGTTACTTGTATTTCTCCCTTTCACTAATTTTCTTTACAACATGATATGAATGGTAACTATGATCACATGCCCACCAATGGTCCAATAGTACACAACAAACCAAAAAACTTATTTACAAATGATTTAATATAACTTGATGCAATAAATTAAATTATCAACCTATTTTTTATTGTATAAAAAACCTGGTTAGTTTATAATTTCTATAATAATTTTCTTTGCAAGTCTAATATTTTATTTACAGGTTTAGAGCATCGGTGAGTCTTTTAATTGGCATCCTACACTCTATTTTTCTCTCAAGCTCATATATATCTGGCAAAGGTCTAGTGTAGGTAAAACGTATACTCTATTTTGGGCTTTTCATGAAAAGAGTATGGGTTTTATGAGCACTAGACCATAGTTGGCCCAACCCAAGTTGCAATCCAACAAGTTTATCTTTTTCATCATACACTTTAAATCTTTCTTTTTTTTTTTTTTTTTTTTAATTTTTAATTTTTTATGGCAGATAGGGAATATCAATATGGATACAAAGAGCATTCCCATCCGGATGCCTAAAATTCCTAATTTCTTAAGGTCCGATTTGGATATAAGAAGGCTCCAATCTCATTTTAATTCATTTTATCTAATCATTACAATTTTCATATAGGGAGTTACTATTCATCTCTAAATCATTTTTTTTATAAATATTTTATTCTAACAAATAAAATAAATTATTCTTTCAATCATCTACACTTTCTCTCATGCTCATATTTGTTATAGTTTTGAGTAATAATAAAAAAATAATTTAAATAATTACGAAAATGTAAAAAAATAATTTTAAAAATATTATCATACCCCCAACAAATTCCCAGCTTATTTTTTCAAAGAATTATCTGTTGGCAAAGAAACCGAACTGCTCTCAGGTGCAATTAATTGTTTGAACAATCTATTAATGTCATATAACTACTAGTCTACTTAAAATTCCGCAACCAACAGTGATTTGGAAACAGCACATTACATCAAGGATATGCAGTACTTGATGTTCTGAAATTTGATCTCCTAATCACATAATCCAGAGTTACTTTATATAGAGAGGGGAAAAGAGGTTGGATGCATCACTATAAGAAAAACATTTACTCATGTATTCTATAGCCCTTGCTTTAAGATTCCAATTCCTTCACCTTTAGAACATATATACTTAACTCCATGGTCGGAAGCAATATGAAATTCCTCGAACAAGCTGCTTAATATGAATTAGAGCCCTTTACCAAGCAAAAATAAATAGCCCACAACTACTTTATGTAAAAAGAAAGAAAACTCTTCTGAATTACAGTACTGAAAAATTAACCCTGATTCTGATATTGCCAAGGATTCCATGAGCAGAGCACAAAGATCAGAAACTCCTTTTCAATTGCTTTTCCTTGACGGTAAAGCTTAGATTGTATATTACATATGGGGTTTTGGTTGGCTTTATGTAGCTCTCATGATGCCCAAAATCTTCAAATATTTAAGTTTAAAAGTTAAAAAATAAATGAACTTTCATAACTATGATGTTTCTGAAATCCTCTTCTCCCTTCAGCAATCTCAGCCTCTACGTCAGTTAACAGCCTATGTAGTTGCTTTCAGTATTTTGCTTACAAGCTTTGATGTACAGATCTTTACAATTCCTACCTAATCCATGACCCCCTTCACCTTTAACAAACTGATCATAGACAATCATGAACCATTGATTACCTCTACACATTCATATTTATACCTCGAAGCTTTACGGTCTGATCCATGTCTCATCCATACAAACAGTACTACTACTCGAAAAGCTCTTTTTGACAGGCGAAATCATGGGTAGAGCTTTTTCTGGGTTCACCTTCGTTTTCTTTGCATTTCTTGGCTTTATCTTTTTTCCAGCTGAAGCTGCGATAAAGAAGTACCAATTTGATGTGAGTTTGTTACATGCATGAGCACTCATATTACATGGACAAGCATATATAGATAGCATCGGGCCGTTGTATTTATGAAGGTTTCGGTGTTTTCCATTTCTCAGATTCAAGTGAAGAATGTGAGTAGACTGTGCCATGCAAAACCCATTGTAACCGTTAATGGGAGGTTCCCAGGGCCGACTATATATGTGAGAGAGGGAGATAGAGTTCTCATCAACGTAACAAATCATGCACAATATAACATGTCAATTCATTGGTAGGGCAATTTGCCAATAACGAAAGCAGAGAACAACAAAAGATTATAAATTTTGCTGTTCTTTTTTCTTCATGTCATTAATTTGGTGATTCTTGTAGGCATGGACTGAAGCAATATCGAAATGGTTGGGCAGATGGACCAGCTTACATCACTCAGTGCCCAATCCAGACTGGGAATAGCTACATCTATGACTTCAATGTCACAGGCCAAAGGGGAACATTATGGTGGCATGCGCATATTCTTTGGCTAAGGGCCACAGTCTATGGCGCATTTGTCATCATGCCCAAACAAGGAAACCCATTTCCTTTCCCACAGCCGCACCAGGAAGTTGAAGTCCTATTAGGTGAGTTTGAAGTAAATATACCTTTCAAATGATAGACATGAAGTTCTGTAATTCTTGTATTTGTTCTGCAGGAGAATGGTGGCATGCAGATGTGGAAGAAGTTGTTAAGGAAGGGACAACCATGGGCACGCCTCCAAATATGTCCGATGCGCACACAATCAATGGAAAACCGGGGCCACTCTTTCCATGTTCTGAAAAACGTACGCAAGCATATATACTTGTCTGAAAAAAGGCTTTGAGGCATTCACATGCCATAAAATAAAAGTTACCAGTTTTTGGTCAAGGAGTAGTTCTTGGCACTAAATAAAACCAAAATTTTCAGAGTCCTTGAATCTGTACTTTATTTTTTTTTTTACTTGTGTTAGATACTTTTGTGATCGAGGTTGAGTTAGGCAAAACATATCTCCTGAGGATCGTCAACGCTGCCCTCAACGACGAGCTTTTCTTTGCTATTGCTGGACACAACATGACAGTAGTGGAGGTAGATGCTGTTTATGCAAAACCATTTACTACTCAAGCTATACTTATTGCGCCTGGCCAGACCACAAACGTCCTGGTCCAAGCTAACCAAGTCCCTGGAAGATATTTCATGGCATCCAGGGCTTTCATGGATGTTCCCCTTTCCATAGATAACAAAACCGCCACTGCAATTCTCCAGTACAAAGGCGTCCCAAACACTGTTCTCCCTTCTCTTCCCCAGTTGCCAGCACCCAATGACACAGAGTTTGCTTTGAGCTATGTCAAGAAGCTAAAGAGCTTGAACTCTCAGCAGTATCCAGCCAATGTTCCCCTCAAAATTGATAGAAACCTCTTTTACACTGTTGGTTTTGGCAAAAATTCTTGCCCAACATGCCTCAATGGAACCAAACTCCTTGCTTCATTGAATAATATCTCCTTTGCAATGCCTCAAATTGGGCTTCTCCAAGCTCACTACTTCAACATTAAAGGAGTGTATAGAGCTGATTTCCCTGACAAGCCACCAACTCCTTTCAACTATACCGGTGCACCACTTACAGTCAATCTTGGCACTGCCACAGGCACAAGGGTTAGCAAGATTGCTTTTAATTCTACAGTTGAGCTGGTTCTTCAAGACACCAATCTTCTAACGGTTGAGTCACATCCATTCCATCTCCATGGCTATAACTTCTTTGTTGTTGGAACGGGTATTGGGAATTTTGATCATGACAAAGATCCTAAAAATTACAACTTGGTTGATCCTATTGAAAGAAATACAGTTGGAGTTCCCACTGGTGGTTGGACTGCTATCCGGTTCAGGGCTGATAATCCTGGTAGTACTTACAATCCAAGATATTCAGTACCTGTGAAATTATTTAGCTCTTTTCTTTCACATGAATTTCGTACGCTGACAAACTTGATGGGATTTGTATTTGAAAATAAATGCACCCAAAAATTAGAAAGCTTGCCATTAGCATCATTGCATATATTAATGCTAATTCTGAATCGACTGTCCATGCAGGTGTTTGGTTCTTGCATTGCCATTTGGAGCTTCACACTGGTTGGGGATTGAAAACTGCATTTGTAGTTGAAGATGGACCAGGAACAGATCAATCTGTTCTGCCTCCGCCCAAGGATCTTCCACCATGTTAGCTGTTGTACGATTAATTTGTATGCGAAATCCTTTTATGTGGGACCTACAGTTTGCTTTCATCCTGCAAAAGTTGCGGATGTTTCTTGAGGATAAAATTTAGGGAAAAAAAAAAAAAAATGGTTTGCAGATTTGCTTGAAACTCAAAATGTAATAAATTCCACGAAGTGTATAATCAATATTACTTGATTGTTTGAGTGCAGTGTGACACTTTTAATTCTTACAAAAAACATATACATAAATATATATATATATATATTTATATAAAGTTAGCTCCTAGAGTAATGCTATAGGTACTACAAATGTAACACAATAAGGTTTGACAAACTTTTGTGAAGCCTAAAGCCTTGTTTGGTTACACATATGAGATTAGTTGAGATGAAAGTTAAAAATTGAATAAAATATTGTTAGAATATAATTTTTTAACATAATTTTTGTTATAGAATTTGAAAAAGTTAAATTAATTTTTATATTTTATTTAAAAATTTAAAAAAATTGTAATGATTAGATGATATTGCTCGTGAAAACAAACCAGGTCTAAATACAAATACCATTATTTCTACTTACATGTTCTTGCTCCCCACTTGTCGTAGTACCCTCTTTTCTTTTAATTTATACTTTTAAATCTGAATTTTTTAAAGTGATAATGTTTTTTTAAGATTTTGAATTTGAATTTTTTTTTTTTGTTTCTTTTGTCTTTATATTTTTACTTTAAACATGTTTTTTTAGTTTTAAATTTTTCTTTTTTCTTTTTTAAATTTCTTTCACTTGTGGCATACCACGTCAATATAGTTAATTATTTAATTTTTAGCTGAATGACTTACAAGATTATAAACCTTTTAATTTTATTATATTCTCTTAACTTTCTCGTAGTCATGAGAAATGAATCGTACGTCATCTTACCTTTCTCTATAAGGATATTGTTTCGTGTATGAGTGTAATTGAGAAATGAAGTGAGCAGAATATAATATGGATGGAAAGGAAGATGCAGACAAATTGTTAGATAAAAGGCACTGAGAAAATTAGTGAGCCATTAGGGTATTTCGAGGGATCCCTTAACCTCCAAAACAGACGACAATTCTTTCAAACGTTTTTCAGATGATTCCTTTTGCATCCCACTACGGGTTACATACTCTACAGCCTAACAAACTCATCACCTAAGCTGCTTACACGTGTCCCTTATTCTAATAGAAAGCAAATACAAAGCAAATGAAAACGATAATAAAAAAGCCATTAAACGGCACTGCTGTCTGATTACTAAACGACAAGTCTTCTTACTAAACGGTGCGCTCCAAGTCTCTTCCCAAACGGTGTGTTCTAGTCTTGTAGCAAATGGTGCGTATAGAGTTCCTCCTATTTCACTTCATTTTCACTTTCACTTTCACTTCAGTTCCCCTAAGTCCCGAAGCTTCTTCCCCTTACATAGAGTCATCCATTCGTCCTCTTTTATCCCTTCCTTAAGGAACCCTAACAATCCTCCCCCCTTAGAGCACCTTGCCCACAAAGTGTGGGTAAAGTCCCCTTAACTTCCACAAAGACTCCCAACTGTCATCCTCATGGCCAATTCCGAACCATTTAGCCAAGACCTCAGTGGTGGCGCGGTGGCCTGTTTTCTTCAATCGCCTATCAATCACTTCCTTAGGTTCTGGTAAGACTTCATCTTCGTTATTAGTTGGTGGAAGGTTTGGTAAGGGATAGATCTGAGCCCTTAGTTTTTGTTTCAGGCATGAAACGTGAAAAACCGGGTGGATCCGTGAGCTTGGGGGTAGATCCAGCTTGTAGGCCACTTGACTGAGCCGCTGGAGTACACAGAAAGGACTATAAAACCTTGGGGAGAGCTTCAAGTTCTGGCGAGCCATCACTGACTTCTAGCGATAAGGTTGTAAATAGAGGTAAACGTAGTTTCCTACTGAAAATACTCTCTCAGTGTATTTTTTATCAGCATAAAATTTACTCTTGACTGGGCTGCTGTGAGGTTGTTTTTGAGTAGTGTCTAGAGTTGTTCTCTGGTGCGTAGATGGGAATCCACAGAAACATTTGGGGTAGTGCTTGGAATGTAAGTAGCCAACTGAGGGGGAGGGTAGCCGTAGAGGGCTTCAAATGGCGTGACTTTAGTCGTTGTGTGGTAAGACATTTTATACCAGTATTGGGCCATAGAGAGCCACTGAGCCCACGCCTTAGGCTTAGTCCCTACATAACATCGCAGGTACCCTTCCAGGGTTTTGTTCAAGGCTTCAGTTTGCCCATTCGTCTCATGATGATACGCGGAACTGTAATTTAGTGTAGAGAGCCTTGCATTTGGAAGAGAGATTTCCAAAATGAGTTGAGAAATATAGGATCCTTGTCTGAGATTATAGTCTTGGGCATGCCATGATGTTTGAAAATTTCCTGAAAAAATTTCTCAGCCACCACTATTGCAGTATAAGGGTGGGAGAGAGTAGTAAAATGACCATACTTGGTTAAGCGATCTACCACCACTAGAATAACAGAAGCCCCTTGGGATTTAGGTAATCCCTCCACAAAGTCCAACGATATAGCTTCCCAAGCTTGCTTAGGTATAGGAATTGGTTGAAGAAGGCCAAGATAGGGAATAGTCTCATGTTTGTTGGCCTGACAAGTATCACACTCACGGACTGCCCGTTTAATATCATTGTTCATCCCTGTCCAAAAGAAATCCCTTTTGGCACGGTGATATATCTTAAGAAAACTCGAATGACTTGCATGGGGGTAATCATGTATGAATTTCAACACCTTACCCTTGAAAGCTGAGTTGGGATCCACTACTATTCTCCCTTTCTTTAATATTAAACCTTGCTGAACAGAATACCCTTTAGGAAGTTCTTGGCCTGAATTAAACTTGACCAATAACTCTTGCAGCTCCTGAGAGAATGCATAAGTACCCTTAAGTTCCTCAATCCCTAGTGGAGTAGGAAAAGTGAGAACTGCCAGGGAGCCCTCCATACAGTTGTCATTTTCATGCCTTCTAGACAAGGCATCAGCAATCTTGTTTTTCTTCCCTTGTTTGTACTCAATGGTGAAATCATACCCCAAGAGCTTAGTAATCCATTTTTGCTGAGACACGGTCCCCATCTTTTGCTCCAATAAGTACTTAAGAGCCTATTGATTCGTCTTGATCTTAAAGGCTTGGCCCAATAAGTAGGGGTGCCACTTATGTGCTGCTGTGATTAGAGGTAGGAGCTCTTTTTCATAAGTAGACAAGTTTAAAGCCCTGCCCTTTAATGCTTTGCTGAACAAAACTATTGGCTGCCCCTGCTGCATCAGTACAGCCCCAATGCCCCCTTCACTTGCATCACACTCCAAAGTGAAGGTTTGAGAAAAATATGAAAGTCTTAAAATAGGTGGTGAAGTGACAACCTGTTTAAGATCCCCAAAAGTCTTGGCAGCCCCTCTGACCATGATAATGAATTCTTTTTTAATAAGGCAGTGAGAGGGGCAGCAATCAGTTCATAGCCCTGAATAAATTTCTGATACTACCCCATCAATCCCAAAAAACCTTGTAAGGCCTTAATATTTTTAGGGGTTGGCCACTCAAGCATAGTAGCTAATTTCTTAGGGTCTACTTTGACACCCTTACCCGAAACAATGTGGCCCAAATATTCAACTTCAGGTGCTGCAAAGAGACACTTGGATCTCTTAGCAAACAAGCAATGTTCCTGAAGGGTCCTTAAGACGTGTTTTAAGTGGCCAAAATGATCTTCCATGCATCTGCTATATACCAATATATCGTCAAAAAACACCAATACAAATCTGCACAGAAATGGTCTGAAAATTGTGTTCATAAGCCTATGGAAGGTGGACGGGGCATTGGTAAGCCCAAAGGGCATTACCAAAAATTCATAGTGGCCTTCGTGTGTACGAAAGGCCGTCTTAGGCACATCCTCAGGAATCACCCAAATTGATGGTAGCCAGATCGTAACTCTAATTTAGAGAAAACCAAAGAACCATGGAGCTCATCTAGTAATTCATCAATTACTGGAATGAGAAATCTGTCCCTTACAGTCTACTGGTTAAGTTAAGTGCTCTATAATCAACATAGAGGTGCCAACTCCCATCCTACTTCCTGACCAATAAAACGGGTGAAGAAAAGGGACTATTGCTGGGCCTTATGACCCCTTAGGTGAGTAACTCATACACTATTTTCTCAATCTCGACCTTTTGGTAATGAGGATATTTGTATGGTCTAGTGGAAATGGGGTTAGTGCCTTCCTGTAGCACTATTTTGTGATCATGGGATTTGATGGGTGGGAGTCCTTTAGGTTCCTGAAAAACCTGATATAACTAATCCAGCAATTTGGTGATTACTGGACAACAATTTTCTATATGCCTTTGTACCTCCATTGCTATTAGTTGCAAAAGAGTCCCTTACCCTTGTGAAATGTACTCACCAAACACTTTGCATCCTCATTTGTAAAGGTAACCTCACTGGGCTAAATGCCCTGTAATTCCACCCACTTGTTTTCCCACTCGAACTTCATATTGAGGTTAGAAAAATTCCAAGTAATGGACCCCAACCCGTTTAGCCATTGTATGCCCAGCACAGCATCACAACCGGCAATGGGTAAAATAAAAAATGAAGGGCTAAAAGTAGTGCCCTGGATAGATGTAAAAACTTGGTTACAGCTTCCCGGGCTTTGCAAAATCTCCCTATTAGCTATCCTCACATTAAATTGACCAGACCCATCCATACACAGGTTATTTTTTGTCACAATGGAGGGGTCCAGGAAGTTATGTGTACTTCATGTATCCACCAAAATGATCACCAAAGATGAGCCAAATTTTCCCTTCAATCTCATAGTGGTAGGACCGGGTGTACTCGTGAGGGTATTAAGTGAAATTTCTGGGTTGATTTCAAGTTGTATTTTGGGTACATTATCCACCAAATAATGTGAATCATAAAAAACCTCTTCTATTTTCTCAGCAATAGTATCATCAACAACATGCATAAGGTAAATTTTAGGGGACTTACAAACATGTGAGGGATTTCACTTATCTCCACAGTGGTAACATAGCCCCTTGCGTCTCTTTTCATCCATTTGTGTGGAATAAACTCTTGTTGGCAGTGTTGCTAGTTTATTATATTTGTTGTAAATTGAACTTGCATAGGCCCCTTGACCCCCATTAAAAGTAGACGAACTACTTTTTTCTCCCCATTGTTTTATTGGTTTGCTGGAACTAACCAAATACTCTTCCTGAATTCGTGCGAGGCGATATGCTACATTCAAGTTAATGGGATTGAACATGCGAAGAGGGAGTCTGATCTCATCCTTGAGGCCACTGAGGAAGCAACTTAACTTATGAGAATCGAGTAAACCCTTTAGATGATTGGAGAGAGCTTCAAACCGACACTTATATTCTGTAAGAGAGGAGGTTTGCTTCAACCTTGTGATGGCCTCCATGGGGCCATCATAAGCTGTGGGGCCGAACCTCAGCTGGAGGGTCTCAATGAAGGATTGCCAACACTGAAATTGCCCCGTGTTTGCAGCATCTTGATACCAAACAAGAGCTTCACCATTCATGTGGTATGATGCCATAAGGAGTCGATGAGCAGGAGCTGTTTGATGGCATTCAAAATAATGAGAAGCCTTGAAGATCCAAGCTGCCGGATCCTGACCATCAAAGTGAGGAAACTCGAGCCTGACTCCACGCTACAATGGCCTTTTGTTTTCATTTTCCATCTTAGGTGGTGGCTCACGGAGAGCCAGCTGGGCTTGTAGTTGTGTTTTAGTTCCCATCATAGTTCTGAGCATATCATTCATTTGCTTCATCTGTTCTTGTAACTCATGTAAACGTTGGTCATGTTGATTAAGAGTCTCCTAGGTTTGCTTGCTGGAATGTGTATTTTCTGCCATTAGAATCGTAGGCTTTTGATACCAATTGTAAGGATATTGTTTCGTGTATGAGTGTAATGGAGAAATCTAGTGAGTAAAATGTAATATGGATGGAAAGGAAGATGCAAACAAACTGTTTGATAAAAGGCACTAAGAAAACCAGTGAGCCATTAGGGTACTTCGAGGCATCCCTTAACCTCCAAAACAAAGGACAATTCTTTCAAACGTTTTTCAGATGATTCCTTCAGCGTCCCACTACGGGTTACATACTCTGCAGCCTAACAAACCATCACCTAAGCTGCTTACACGTGTCCCTTATTCTAACAGAAAGCAAATAGAAAGCAAATGAAAACGATAATGAAAAAGCCATTAAACGGCACTGCTGCCTGCTTACTAAACGACAAGTCTTCTTACTAAACGGTGCGCTCCAAGTCTCTTCCCAAACGGTGCATTCCAGTCTTGGAGCAAATGATGTGTATAGAGTTCCTCCTATTTCACTTCACTTTCACTTTCACTTCAGTTCCCCTAAGTCCCGAAGCTTCTTCCCCTTACACAGAATCATCCTTTCATCCTCCTCTATCCCTTCCTCAAGGAACCCTAACATTCTCGTAGTCATGAGAAATGGACCATTATAGCTGATCCAAAGAACAACTTGAAAGTCAAAACCTTGAGAGATGTAAAGAAAGTAGGCACCAAGACGACAACTTCTGATTTTGCGCTAAGAGAAATGCTTAGGATCCCGAAAATCGGTCCCGAACATTTCTCCCGAATTTTTTTTTAACTTAATGATTAAGGAAGTGTTTTTTAATGACATTGTGAATTTTTTTTTATTTTTTTTAAATTTTTATGATGATTAAAAAAATATATGAAAAAAATGAAAAGAAAAATGAAAAAATAAAATACACTGTTCAGGACATCTTTCGGGACAAGATTCGGTGACTGTAGCATAAACACTAGAGTACGCGGTCTCAGACTCTCAGTTGTTATAGCTTTTAATACAGAAGAAATGGTCACCATAACCACCAACATTGCCGCAAAGAGTTTCCTCTGGAAACACGTTTTAGGACAATTTCACAACCATCCAATCTGATGGATTTTTTTAAAAAAAATTGAAGCGTTGATTGAAATATCATTAATTAATGACTTCAAATTGTTGTTCAGAGTAGGATCAATGACTTCAAAGATCACAATTGGTTATCCTTATTCAATAATAAGACCAAGATTTATATAGAAATAAGCGAAAATGTAAAAGAAATGAAAGCTGGAAATCAAGTGAGTTGGAGCTGAACAACCTTGAAACCGAACGACATTTATATATGGACAAAAATTAATACTAAGATGGCCGGTTATCTAATTGTCTTAATAACCTAAATATTGAGTATTTTTTATTACTTGAAAACCGAACAGATTTAAGCAAATATATATAAAGAGAAAACTGATAGGAAGTAAAAGAAATGAGTAAGTTCAAGAGATAGCTAATGAAGTTGTAATAAAGATAGATACAAGTTGATGGAAAGTACAAGAGAGAGGAGGTGCAAATTAAGACAAAGATGTGCAAGAAATGGATATGTAGAGTGATGTGATATTACATGATCAATTTTTAAGAATATCGTGAGCAGTTTTGCTACGTACAACCGCGGTGGGGAACCACCGGGTAATCGGCTTATATTAAAAAAAAAATCAAAATAAAAACTGGCAGGGGCTCTCGTTTGCAGGTTCTTTTCTCATCTTCTTCCTCAAGCTTAAGTCCTCCATCAAGCTCCTAACCCTTTTTCTCCATTCTTCATCTTTTTTTTTTTTTGTTTTTTTTTTGTTTTTTGCACTTAAAGAAGATAAGTATTCACAAAAAATCAAGGAACAGTCTCATGATCTGGGTGATAGACACCAGTGAAGTTTAGCCTAAAAACCAACCTTTTACAAATCTAACCCATATGTGAATTTGCAAATTTAAACCTCTAAAAGTTGCCCTTTTCATGAAATACCATGAGCAATCACCATCGAAGAGGTCTGGTTGCTTTCGTAGCCCCAGTCTCCAATAAAAAATGCTAAAAATAATTTCTTTTCTCCATTAAAATTAATTAGCAAACCACAAAACAAAACACACAAGAATATTTCTTGTGTAGAAACTGCAGAAAGGACTGCGGTGAGGGAGCTTGGTGGGTGACAGAACTTGTTTGAGAAGAAATCAAGGGTCTTGGGATAGAGAGGGTCTTGGAAATTTTTAGAATAGAAACTTAGTTTTGAGGATGTTCTTGGGCAAGGCCATGAGCATTTGCAAAGTGGAGGATCATGTGTTATGTGGTTCAGTATAAGTATCATGGGATAATGACATGACAACCATTTATTTGGGCTGTTTTTAAGACTTTAACGGAAGCATTGATTAGAAGATATTCTCTAATGATAAATAATAGTGTACATGTAATTGATGAGAGATTTTGTTTCGGGTTGACCTCGAAGTAAAAGCTACAAGTTGGGGACCTTGAGTAAAGACTCGTATATTATTAGGGATAAAATATGGATAATTTTATTAGACTTAATAAATGAGTTAAAACCCATAAAGAGCCTATCGAATAAGTCACTATGAAACCTGAACTAGCAAGCACAACACGCAGCACGCCCAGGCCCCCAAGTCCTCCACCGTGAGTCTTTCTTTCATGCATCAAACCATTGCATGCCACCGGGAACCCACTGCATAGAACTAGCCTGAAGGAAACTCCACATCACAATAGGTAGTCAAACCTATGCTTGCACCCCATTGCCGATGACGGAAGCTCCACAATTTGTCGAGACTACATGTCGACCATTGTCGCACGACATAATAGCCTCGTAAGAGACAAACAACTGTCTCGCAAGACACCTTCTTCACGATCGCAGCCAAGCTGTTCTGCGAGAACGTCCACCACACATGAAGTGTAGCAAACGACACAGATTAGTTACATTGGCCATGGCAGCCACCAGGCACGTCTCGCAGCCTCGCTACCCTGAAGCCAAGCCAATCACGTCGCAACTCCTCTCTTTGACCACCTCATTGCCCAGCTAGCGGAGACACTACGCAACTGCCCTTGGAGAGCCAACAAGCTGCTGCCATCCTCCCCTATTCTTGGCCCCTCAAAATGGAGCAAGTATGTCCCTAACAAGAGCCACTGCACACCACCCTCACGAGAGGCCAACTAGTTGGGACCCCATAAAAAAACTACCGCCAAGAGTTTTTCGGCACCCACTGTCCGTTGCAAGCCTCTCATGGTCACACGGTGAGTCCTCTCTCTCCCTCACACCATGCTTCCTTCTTCCATTATCTCTCTCTTTTTCTCTCTCTCATCACGTTGTCTCTCTCTTTCATCACTCTCTCTCTCTCTCTCTCTCTCTCTCTCTCTCTCTCTCTCTCTCTCTCAGAGTTGCATAGTCGCCCAACTCGCTAGATTTGCCATTGCACTTGCCACCGTCGAGTGCAACCCAGCCTCACGTTGCATTGCCTAGCTCTCGGTAAGCCTATGCTATCCCTTTACGTAGTTACATGGTTTCAAAAGAAAGAAGCTCCAGGCTCTGAAAATATTAGATTCTAGTTTGTAACAATATGACAATTTTGCCCTTTTAGTTTAGTTTGTAATGTAATGAACCTAAGCATGTGTATTAGGATCTTAATTATAGTCGGGTTTGTTTACATACTAGGCTTGTTTTCTTTGGAGCTTGGTTTTTTTTTTTTTTAAATTATCATGAAGATAAACATGATGTTATTAGGCTATATTTGGGTTCTGAATCATTTTGTGCTAGGTAATATTTTATTAGAGCAACGATTATATCACTTAAGTGGGATAGGCTTGTTTCTTAAATAGACTTGTATTGAACTAAAATTAGGGTAAGTAAATATCAGTTGGATGTCGTTGAATTTAGGGAAATGATGGTATTTTAGGGATTAGGAGAATTTTAAGTATTGAGGAATTAAAATATGTTAATTTTAGTATTTCAGGGTTAAATAGTTAAATACGTGTACAATTGAAAAATTTATAGAAATTACACGTTTATTGTATAGGTGACCGATTACGAGTCGGAAATAGTGGATTAGCGCTGCAAGGTAACTAACATGATCATATCTTTACATGTATGTATGGTAAACGACATGTCTTTTATAAACATATTATGCATGTATGCCCTCCATTGGAAGCCCATTTTTACTTACCCAAGTCATGATAAAATTATGAAAATCTATGATTTTATGTGAAGATTTATGCATTAAATTATTTATGAAAAATCATGATTTTATGAAAGGAGTTATGCATTCAAAGATTTATGAAAAGTCATGATTTTATATGAGAGTTATGTATTAAAATAATTTATAAAAAGCCATGCATGATTTTATGTGAAGATTTATGCATTAAAATATTTATGAAAAATCATGATTTTATGTGAGAAAATATGTATCACGGAATGTTATGAAGGAATGCGATTTCATTTGAAATATATGATATGACAAGTATGTAAGTATGATTATGATGACGTATGAATGATATGATATATAACGGTCTATGTTATGCTATGAAGACAGTACAATATGTTATGGACATATTACATTGCCAGGTTGTACATGCTGGTAGTGCACCCAATATGTATTCCTTATATATGGATTCTACAACCAGCGGCCACGGGCGCAATCAGAGTCTACTTAGATTTGCTAACTCTTACTCACGGGGGTCAACATTGGGTACCGACCTATGACAAGTGAAAGATAAGTTCATGTTCATGTTCATGTTATTTACGTATGTTTTTAAGAGTATGCATATTTTTAATAAACCTTATGTTTATTATGTTTACTGTATGATGTATTGCTTATTGAGTATTCGACTCATTTTTATATTTTTATGCTTTTAAACCACCTCAGGTGATGATCTTTATGAGGATGAGACTGCAGGACAAGACTTGACCCAAGGAGGCTAGGCAGAGGCCTAGACAGATTATGTTTTGCTTAATTATGATTTTTGTTTAGCAAATTATTTTGATAAGCACCCGAGACTTTAGTGATTTTAAATAAGTGCTTCCACAAAGTCTCATTTGGATTTTAAATATTTAATCAAGATTAATTTGTTTATTTATGGGATCTTTTGTACTTGGTGCGTTGTTACGAAGAAATTGTTTAGTAGAACTCCGGTTCCTGAAAATTCTAAAAATGTCTTTATTGGGTATCAGGGTGTTACATCTTGTGAATGAAATATGGTTTTGGTGATTCTCAAATGATTAATTGCTTTTTAAATGTTGTCCAAAGTGTAAAAGTATAAAACCAATAAAACATCTTTAAGTATGTTTGTCATCCTCACGTAAGTTTGTTATAAAAAAAGTAGATCCACAAAAACAAGTGAATTTTTCACGGTTAGAAAGTTGTAGATTCAAATGGATGCTTTTTGGTTAGATCGGTCCTCTCCTTCTGAAGGGTGAGGTTTGTCTTTGCTTCTTGCAAAGGGTGTCTCTCAGATTTGGTCTAGAGAGGCAAAGATGGCAACAAAATTGCAGGAACTATTGTAAGGCTTCAATCTTACTGCTCAGGAGAAGCAAGAAGTGGCAGTTACCAACATAGAAGTGGATAGGGATGTATTCCAAGGGAAGTTCTGTTTTCTGGCCTTGGTTATCTTTGACAAACTTATCAACAAAGAAGCACTTCAGGTAACCATGTCAAAGGTTTGGAAAACTATACGTTGGATACAATTCAAGAAGATGGGTTCTAACAAGTTTTTGGTAGAGTTCCAATATGAAAATGATAAATCTAAAGTTCTACAGGGATAGACCATGGACTTTTGATAGAATGCTGGTTTGTATGGAGGATCTTGATTGGTCTATTCCTCCAAAGGAGATGTCTTTTTCTGCAGAGTCCTTTTGGATACAAATCCATAACATGCCTTTGGGTTGTATGACAAGTGATGTTGGCATGCAACTTAGTTATGGAATTGGAGAAATTTTAGAGATTGATGCTGGTGCTGCAGGCAATGCTTGGGGATAGTTTCTACGTGTAAAAGTCATAATCAACATTACCAAGCCCCTTATCAGAGGTAGATTCCAGAAGATGGATAATAAACAATTATGACTTCCTGTTAAATATGAAAGGCTGTCATCTTTTTGTTTTAACTGTGGAGCCATAAAGCATAAGGAGGGTGGCTGTACCAAGGAGTCTCGAGGTAGTAGGGAGGCAAACAAAATGGAGTAGGTTCTTGGCTGAGAGCTACCCCACCCCCCCAAAAGCTGGTAGCACCACCACGAAGAGGTATGAGGGTGGTGGCCGAAGGGATGAGCAACCTGACCAGAAGAGGGCGCTGGCAATGGAGAAAAGTGTTTTTTTTGGTAATGCTAACAGGTTCCTGATTTTAAGGAAGCTTCTTCTATCAAGCCTACTGTCAAGGAGACAAAGGAGGAACTATTACAGGAAAGGAATTTTGACTTGGCTAGAAAGGAGCTAAGGGAGGAAATGATTGTTTAGGATCCTATTGTGGCTTAGTTTAAGGTAAAAGCCAATCTCAATGAGAATCTGACCAAAAAGGAATCCGTCAAGCCTGAATCTCAAAGTGGTCCTGAGTACATTGATGTGGAAAAGGAAAGTGGGACCTCGGGGGTGTATGCTGATGTGGACATGTTTTCTAATGTTCAAAAAGAGAGCCTTTATTCTGCTGTACTAGGCCCTTTGATTGCATCTCAGGTGAACTCCCTTAACCAATTCTTTTCAAACCAGATTAAGCAACTGACTGCTCCTAAAAACATGCTACATGGAAGAGGAGAGCTAGAGAGCAGCATCTTCTTTTATTGGACAGTGACAATGATGAAATAAGCAAGGGATGTGCTTCAACCCCTTTGAAAAGTTGAGGGGGATGTCATTTTGGTAGTTCAGTTCCACTGAAAAGACTTAAACATGAGGGTGGTCCTGAAATGGTTGTCAAGCAAGAATAATTGGTGGTGGCTGCTTTACAGCACCACTAACAGCCATGAATTACCTAAGTTGGAACTGTCGAGGGCTTGAGAACCCTCGGACAGTTCATGAACATCACCTTTTGGTGAATTCTAAGTTCCATAGTCTCATTTTCTTAATGGAGACTAAGTGTGGTAGATATAAGGTGGAGAAACTGAGGAATAAGTTAGGCATTCCTAACTGTTTTGTAGTTGACAGCAAAGGTGCTAGTGGTGGTTTGGCCTTTCTTTGGAATGATTTAGTGGAGGTGGGATTGGAGTCTTATTCCCATCATCACATCTCTCTCAAGATTAAATAGGGGGTGCTATGACTGAATGGTTTCTTACTGGTTTTTATGGCCATTCTATGGCCTTGAAAAGAAAGCAAAGCTGGGACTTATTACAAGCTGTTAAACCTGAGGACAGTAAAGCATGGCTTTGCTTAGGGGACTTCAATGAAATATTTCACAATGGTGAAACGTTTGGTGTGGTTCCAGGCCTTACCCTCAAATGGAAGATTTCAGATTGGCTCTTATTGATAGTGGCTTGAGTGACATGGGTTGCAAAGGTGATAAGTTTATGTGGTTCAATAATAGGGAAGGCTCTCACTTTACCAAGGAAAGATTGGACAGGGCTTGTGCTAATGTCAAATGGCTTGAGATGTTTTGTAGGGCAAATGTGACAACAGAAGTTGCCAGTAGCTCTGATCACAGATCCATTCTTGTGTCAATTGCTTTAGGTGGACAGGAGTTTGTGAGGGGTGAGAGGCCATTCAGATATGAGGCTTGTTGGGCTCAAAGAAAGGATTGCCACCAAGTAGTGGAGGAAGCTTGGAAAAGGCCTTGGTTGGTTAACAATAAACTGGAGATGGCGACAAAGGGTTTAAAGAGATTTAAAGAAAAGCTTAGAAGCTAGAACAAGGATGTAGTGGGTAATTCTAAAAAACTGATCCATGCTATGCTCAACCAGATTTCAACACTTCAAAAAGCTGACAAGGGGAAAAAGAAATACCATAAGGAAGGTAGCAGATGAGGCTGGTTCAATGGCTGTAACTCCTGAAGACATCAATGCAAAGTTCCAATCCTTTTTCAAAGACTTATTTACAACTACATGCCCTAATCAGATTTTAGATTGCCTGTAGCATTTAGATAGATAGGTATTAGAAGATATGAATGCTATTCTGTTAAGGAAATTCACAAAACAAGAGGTGGAAAAGCCATATTTAGTTCGAGTCCCCTCAGTTCTCCTGGGCCAGATGGTTCCCCACCTGCCTTCTATCAAAATCGTTGGAGCTCAGTGGAAAATGAGGTATGTAAGGTTGCCCTTTTCATTCTTAATTATGATGGCTTGCTAGATGACATTAATTCTACTAATATTGCCCTCATTCCTAAGTTAAAAAGCCCCTCCAAAGTATTTGATTTTTGACCCATAAGACTTTGTAATGTTATCTACAAGATTGTCCAACAGATTGAAGATTGTTCTACATGATATCATCTTTGAAACACAATCAGCTTTTCTACCAGAAAGGCTAATCTCAGATAACATTATTGTATCATTTGAGGCTTTGCATACCATGAATAGCAGGTTGAGTGGAAAAGAGGGCTACAGGGTATTAAAAATGGGCATGAGTAAGGCTTATGACAATTGGATGGGACTTTTTGTGGGAGGTGATAAGGAAGATGGGTTTTGCTCAAAAGTGGATAGTGTTGGTAATGAAATGTGTTGAAACAGTGTCCTACTCTATATTATTGAAAGGTGTCCCTCAAGAGCCTTTTAGGCCTTCTAGAGGTGCTAGACAGGGAGATCCTTTGTCTCTCTACCTCTTTATTCTTTGTGCTGAGGTCTTGAGCACCATGCTCAATAATGCTGAAAAGCCTAAAGTCATAGCTCGGAACCTTATTGTTAGAGGCAGTGTTCACATTAACCATCTGCTTTGTGCAGATGATTGCCTACTCTTTTGCAAGACTAATTCACTTGAATGTAGTAGATTGATTTTCTTGCTTAACTCATATGAAAGAGCCTCTGGCCAATGATTGAACAAAGAGAAGACAACCATCCAGTTTAGTAGGAACACCCCTAAGTAGAACAAGGAGACTATTCTAAGCATTGCAGGAGTGAGGTCCACCTAGCCTTATGAAAAATACCTAGGTCTCCCAACTTTTTTAGGGAGATCAAGAACCCATTCTTTCAAGGTTATATTGAATAGAATTAGATAAAAGCTCAGCAGCAATAGGATTAACCTGCTATCTCAAGCAGGCAAGGAAATTTTCCTCAAGACAGCGGTGCAATCAATGCCAACCTACAACATGGCTGTTTTTAAGCTTCCTTGGTCCCTTTTGAAAGAGATGAACAAGTAATGAAGAACTACTAGTGGGGACAGCTTGAAAATGAAAGAAAGGTTCATTTGATCTTTTGGAGTACTACGGGAAAGGCAAAAGCTGTTGGAGGTCTTGGATTTTGAGACTTACACAGTTTTAATCTAGCTATGTTGGCTAAACAAGGGCGGAGATTGCTTCAATATCCTCAAGCTTTAGCTTCCAAAGTGCTGAAAGCAAAATACTTTCCGAAGGTACTGATGTTTCAGGCCATGGTGGGATACAAACCTTCGTTTATTTGGAGGAGCATAATCATTTTGGAAAGAGGCACAAGATGGAGGGTAGGGAATGGTGTTGACATAAAAATCCTGGAGGACAGGTGGATCCCAAGGCCATATACTTACAGAGTTCCAATCTGCAGTGAGGCACTTGGATTCTAAGGCTACTGTTAGTGTGCTTATTGATCAAAATACAAAGCATTGGAAGAATGATGTGGTGGAGAGTTTGTTTTCACATGAACAAGCATAATTGATCAAGCATATTCCTATCAGTCTCAATACAGTGCTGACAAGATTATTTAGCTAGGGACTGCTAATGGATCCTTCTCTGTCAAAAGTGCATATCATTTGCACAAGGAGATAAAAGAGATTTTGACAAAGGGTAGGCATCGAGTAGTAACCAACAAGATTAGTTTTGGTCAAGCTTATGGAAATTGCAAATCACTCTTCCAGATAAAATTTTTCTTTGGAGAGCCTGTAATGATGATTTGCCTACTTATCAAAACCTACACAAGAGGAAAATAGTTGAGCAGTCTACTTGTCCTATCTGTTTGCAAGAGGAGGAATCATTAATTAATGCCTTGTGGACTTGCCCAGCTGCCCAAGATGTTTGGCATTAGTGTTCTAAACAGCAACAGAAAAGCTCTTCTGCAATAGAGTCTTTCAGGGACCTCATTACAGAACTGAACTCGATTGGTGGCAAGGTGTTAGTGGAGGAGTTAGTAGTGGTTGCTAAAAGAGTATGGATAAGAAGAAACAGTTATCTCTTTCAAAATGAGTTAAGTGCCCAAATTTAGTTGCTAAGCAGGCTAAGGTTATGTTGCAAGATTTGAGAGACTTGAACGCTAAGGCAACAGACGTGACTGAGACACAAGTGCAGGTGACACTACTTGGAACCCTCCCCTTGCTCATGTCTACAAGATAAATTGGGATGCTGCTATGGACAAATTTAGCTACAAGATTGTTATTGGTATCATAATCAGCGATTGGAATGGGATGGTTTTGGCAACCTCTAGAATTAATAGGTCTCTTTTCCCTAATGCACTTCTTGCCGAGGCAATGGGGGCTATGGAGGCAACCTGTTTTGGTATTCAACTGGATCTTAAACACATCATCCTAGAGGGTGACTCTCAGCTTGTTATTCAAGTTATCAACAAGAGGGGTGCTGATATGAATGCCACAGGAATGTTTATAGCAGATACACATGTTCAATTGACTCATTTTGAGACATGATCAGAAAGACATGTTAGAAGAGAGGGAAATAAGGCTGCTCATGCTCTTGCAAAAAGTGCTCTTTTGAGTTCTATTTCATCTGTTGAAGGTGGGATTATTCCCAATTATATTCACGATCGGATTTGAACTTATGATATATGGAAAAGTTTCCTTAAAAAAAAAAAAAACAAAAACAAAAGAGTAGGCTTGTCATCTTTTCTCTCTCCACAAGATTTATAAGATTTTAATGCTAAAAACAAACAAAGTTTGGAGATAAGGGACACAAGAGGTAATGCCATCAAGTGAAACAAGCCTGTTCCAAGAAGAGTTTCAACCATCTTACATAAAATTAAACCTCGAGATAAGGAAAACATATTATTTTTGACTTATCTATAAGAGGAATTTTGGGTAACGAAGTATTTTGAGGTATTTTATTTTTAAATATTATTTAAATATAAAATACAACTTTTGTTTTAGCGTTATTACCTTACAAGATTTATACGTTTAACTTCGAGGGAAGGCACGTGTCGTATTTTGTAAAAATCTCGTCATCCTTTGCTAAGTCTATCTTTGAATGAAGAGTACGCGCGTGCTTATGAATTCTAATTGAGTAACGTTATATTCTATACTATCATCTCATTTTTATTTCACTATACAAGATGTAGCACATTTATCACCGTTGGGTGATAAAGAATTATTCAATAAAGAATTATTTAATGATGATAAATATATTACATTTTATATAATAGAATGAAGATAAAATGATGGTGTGGTATATAAAATATTCCTTACTTAAAACTCATATCGATGGGTTCTTCAAAATGAAAACCATATGCAAACGAAAGATGAAATTTGTTTGGATAAATAAAAAACAAACGAAAAAAAAGAGTAGGCGAATAATAATGACTTGGCCTTTCAATTCCTACAGTTTATACATTAAAAATGCTTTAACAATTCCTTAACAAGTTGTAATCACTCTAGGACACTGAAAGTCCAACTAACCAACCACGGCCGAATGCCAACCTAATTAATTGAAAGAAAATATTTTTATTTTTCTAGTTTAAAAAATGTTAAAAAAATTGAGTCAAAATTCGACTAAAATAATAAAACTTTCACGATTCAAACATACTTTCCAATACGAACATATATAGTTTTCAGTAAAAGATGACTCTCTTCTCACAAATATATATATATATATATATATTTATATATATAGATATATATATATTCTCAAGCATAAAGTATCATAATTTACAACGACATCAAAGTTTAAAATAAATATAATTTTCAATTAAGCACCCACATGAAATGATATCATGATCATGTTAGAGATCAGCTACAAACCTCTTATTTAGATAGAATATATATATATATATATATATATATATTTATATTTATATTTATATATATAACTCGAGCATTTTTCATCTCATCGATCACCTGCAAATCTCAATTAATTAGAACATGAATACACTTCCAGCTGATCTGAAAGGACAAAAATAAAAGAGTTAGCTACAACACATTCAATAAAAATTGAATTTAATTATCACAAATCATCAATGCAACATCACAAGATATTGAGATTTTGCAACAAACTCATATAAGATAAGTATCAAATTATATCAATAAGGATTCATTTAATTTTCCCTTTAAATGAGGTACTTAAAAGCAAACGACCATTGCATCAACAAATCTTCAGGAAATGCAGACCCAAAATAGATCTTAAAATCTTCCTATTACGACCATATATAACCTATAACCTTTTTTATTAGAATAATGTTTCAATGCCTTTCGTACATTTAATTAATTACTTCTTTCTTAAGAGCATCTCTAATCTTGTCTTAATTTGGTATCTATATATCTGTAATGAAAATATATATCTTGATTTGATTATATATAAATACTTGCAAAATTTGAAATCAGTTTCATGGAACGAAAATCAGGTGGGACGTTGTCGTTTTGAGTTTAAATTCAGATATATATTTAAAAAAAAAAGAACTTCAAACATATTTTTTTATACAAGTACTCGTTATTACATTGGTTGAGGATTCCGATAAAGTTTTTGAAAAATTTAAGTACATGAAGTCTCCGCTATATAATATATATGTACACTGCTATATAGATTACTTGTTTTAGCATTATTATCTTTTGAGTAAAATCTGAAGGGAAGACACGTGTCGGATTTTGTAGAAATCTTGTCCTCCTTCGCCAAGTCTATCTGTGAATGACATGGGCATGCCTATGATTTCCAATTTTTGCAGGGTAGTGACCAACTGAAGTCCATTTGGAACCATCCTGAGTTGTGTGCAACTTCCAATCTTCAAATGGCAGAGGTTGGGCAAGGATCCTTCCTCCACCTCCCACTCCTCTAAGTTAATTAAATAAGCAAGGATGAGAGATTGAAGTTGAGGAAATCCTCTTACAGAACAAATCATCTTCTTCCCTTTGTAGGCATTTGATTATAGGAAGCACAAAATTCTCAAAATTTTGTGTATCTCAAAATTCTCTGGGAAATAGCCTCAATATAGGAAGCACAATTTCAAGTGTGAAGGGCAAATCATCATAACTTAAAGCTAGCACCGTGCTGATTTGAAGATCTTTTTGTTGATGGAGGTATGATTTAACATTTTGATACACTGTTCCCACTCTTCTAACGTTTGCTTTGTTGCCAAATGTGCTCCTCGTACGATGGCCAATGGAAAACCCTTACAATATCTAACCATCTCTATTCCTAAAAAAGCTCATATCTTCCTTGATTTTAGAATCTGCAAAGCCAACAACAATGTAAACAATATCATTCCGTCTTGCATATTGAGCCAACATATAAAAAAAGAAAAAGAAGAAATCGACCCTATTTTGAGACTCGGAAGCTTTCAATGTGTAATTATAAAGTGACTAAACCATTGAAAAATATGGACTAAAAGCAGAGTATGCATTGTTATTGAGAGATTATCCCTCCTGATCAATTCAATACTTCCGTTATTATATGGTTTTCACTATCAGCCAATGTAATGTTATCTTATATTAAAAACATTATCCCTTCAATTAGGAGAGATAGACATATGTAGTTAGCCCTTAAGTATTTATATAAACATTGTAGGACCTAATTCATATGAGTCTGTCTCTTCCACTTGAGGTCTTCAAAATCTTGACAAGAAGTTGATTCATGGGATATTCTTGAATCACCTCATAAAAAAAAAATCAATACGCATGTTTGTTCTCATACTTACAATAAATACAAGCGTAATTTTGAAAAACAAAATTTTCAACCCACCATAAACTAAAGGAAAACATGTGATGTCTGATTTTGAGGTCTCTCAAGGAAATAACGGCAAAGGGGGAGGAGCAAGGTTAAGGGGATCATCTTGGGTTATTAGCAGGCCCGTTAAACTTAATCTATGAAGACTCCATTTATGTATTGGAACATCAATGGACTTGGTACCTTGCGTAGGCGTCTAAAAAAGTTGATTGATAAGCGGAGTCCGAAAGTGCTGCCTATTGCTGAGCCGATGGTAAGTCAGTCCAGAATCTTATTGTGGCGATATAGATGTAGATTTGAGAATTGTTGTTCAAATGAAAATTTAGGTGGCAAGTTATGGATTTTTTGGTCTCAGGACACTGATGTTACAATTGAGGCTATGGGTGATCAGTTTGTGACTGTTCGGATAAAGGAAAATATGAAGGAATTTCGGGTCACTTTTGCGTATGCTAAATGCTATTATGTTGAGCGTTGGCGGCTTTGGGAGTCTTTACTGGTTGGTTATACTCAAAATTTCCCCTGGTTAGTTATGGGTGATTTCAATATAATTCGATCTGACCAGGGGTAGGCCAAGATCAGATATTGCTATAGAGGAATTTAACAGCTGGGTGGATGCTTGTGGCTTGTTTGACATGCAGGCGAGTGGACAGATTTTATTGTTTGATAAAATGACTGAAAGAAGGAATACTTCAATACAATATTATTCAGTCTTAACAGAGTCTATATATAGACTTCAGTACAAGCAAATCACAAGATACGGACGTAACTAATTACAGCAGAGATCAACAATTTACAGCAGAGAATAACCAACTACCGTACCTACAGTGAGCTTCTAGAATAAGTATGAAAACACTACTGTGATGTGTGTGTCTGCGGTGATGATGATATGGAATGGGTTACAGACTTATCAAGGCTAATACGCCCCCTCGAATCCAAGGGGGTGTCAACCACGTTGAGAGTCGATCTAAAGTGTAAGAACTTGTCTGCAACCAGAGGCTTGGTAAGAACATCTGCAATCTGGTCCTTAGAGCTGATGAAGGAGACATGGAGTGTTTTAGCAGCAACTCTATCTCGGACAAAGTGGTAATCGATGTCCATGTGTTTTGTCTTTGAATGGTAGACGGGATTGGCTGAGAGATAAGTTGCTCCAAGGTTGTCACACCAGAGAATGGGAGTGTGATGAAGATGAATTCCAAGCTCACGAGTAAGAGTTTGAATCCAGATGAGTTCGGCAGCTGAGGCAGCAATGGCCTTGTATTCCGCTTCTGTTGAAGACCTGGCCACAGTTTTCTGCTTCTTAGAGCTCCATGAAATTAGGTGCTTGCCGAGATAAATGCAATATCCTCCTGTAGAACGTCTGTCATCAGGACAGCCACCCCAGTCTGCATCAGAGTAGGCTTGAAGAGTGAAGCTGGATTGGGGATGAAAGATGAGTCCGTGATTAACAGTGGCCTTGAGATATCTGAGAATTCTTTTAACTGCACGCCAGTGTGACTCTTTTGGTGAGTGAAGGAATTTACATACTTTGTTAACGGCGAAGGAGATATCGGGTCTAGTTAAAGATAAATACTGTAAGCCCCCAACCAGACTTCTGTACAATGTAACATCATCGAAAGCTGGTGCATCAAACTTGGAAAGCTTGAGAGAAGCAGCCATGGGTGAAGATATCGGTTTAGCATGTAACATGTTACTGCGAGCAAGAAGGGACTTAATATATTTTCTTTGAGTTAACAGAATACCATTGGTGATGTAGTCTACCTCAAGACCAAGGAAGAAGGAGAGGGCGCCGAGATCCTTCACAGGAAATGCAGTGCCTAGAGCTTGTGTAAGAGAGGAAACAACTGTCGGGTTAGAGGCAGTGATGACAATGTCATCAACGTAAACCAACAAAAACATGGTAAGATCAGAATGATGAAGAAAGAACAAGGACGGGTCAGCCTTAGATGCAGTGAAGCCGTAATGTAGAAGCCATGAGCTGAGTTGAGCAAACCAGGCTCTTGGAGCTTGCTTGAGGCCATAAATGGCTTTGTGGAGCTTGCACACGTACGTAGGTCGAGCTGTGTCGATGAACCCTTGAGGTTGCTGCATGTAGACATTGTCAGTGAGGGTGCCATGCAAAAAGGCATTCTGGATGTCTAATTGTTGCAGTGGCCATTTGCGAGTAACAGCAATGGATAAAATGAGGCGTATAGTGGTGGGCTTGACTACGGGACTGAAGGTCTCATTGTAGTCAATTCCAGGCTGCTGATGAAATCCTTTGGCAACAAGCCGTGCTTTCCGTCTCTCAAATGACCCATCAGCGTTGGTTTTCGTCCGGAATACCCACCTGCATCCAAGCACATTAGAACCAGTGATAGGAGGAACTAGACTCCAGGTATTATTATGGAGAAGTGCAGCGTGCTCTTGAGCCATGGCATCTCGCCATTCTGAGAATT
Organism: Juglans regia; assembly: GCF_001411555.2. Taxonomy (NCBI): domain Eukaryota; kingdom Viridiplantae; phylum Streptophyta; class Magnoliopsida; order Fagales; family Juglandaceae; genus Juglans; species Juglans regia. Next base: position 4,779,752 of record NC_049907.1, read on the forward strand.
TCGAAGCAATGGAGTAGCTGGAAGGATCATCAGGAACAGAGGTAGTGGTGATGAAACACTGTCGAGTAGGATATGGAATGGTGCCGTCAGTGAAAACACGGGGTCGAGAGGAATTTGTTGTGGCACGAGTGATAATGGGCGACCGTGGAGGAACAAGAATAGGTGGAGAAGCAAGTGGAGCTTGAGTGGATTGAGCGAGTGCAGAGGATTCGGGATTTGGTGAAGTCGTAGTGGGTCTCGAGGTTGAAGATGATAAGAGTGGATGTGGGTGTTGGGTTGGAGCGGGTCCGAGTAAAGACGAAGAGGGAGAATGTGAAAGTTGATTTGGAGCGGGCCCAAGTAAAGAGGGAGGGTTAGATGGTTGAGTAGTTGGAAATGGGCCGAGTAAGGAAGAATTAAGAATGGGTAAGGAAGCTTGTGTTGAAGAGATGGGAGCAGATGTGGTATTGGGCCGAGTGTTGTGAAAGGGAAATGATGTTTCATTGAAAAGGACATCACGAGAAATGTAAAGACGCTTTGTTTTCAGATCTAGACACTTGTACCCTTTATGGGTGGTACTGTATCCTAGAAAGAGACATGAAGTTGACCGAAAATTGAGTTTATTTTGTATATATGGTCTTAAATTTGGCCAACACTCACAACCAAATATTTTTAAAGAATTATAATTGGGCTCTCGTTTGTGGACCATGAAATAGGGTGATTTATTTTTGAGAGTTGGAGTGGGAAGCAGATTAATTAAATAAACTGCAGTCTCAAAGGCTTCGGCCCAATAGGTAAAAGGAAGAGATGAGTGAGCCAATAAGGCTAGGCCAGTTTCCACAATGTGGCGGTGTTTTCTCTCGACAAGCCCATTTTGTTGATGGGTGTGAGGACATGAGAGACGATGTGTAATACCAAGTTTTTGACACATAGAGGTGATGGGTTTAAATTCACCACCTCCATCTGTTTGCAAGGTAATCAACTTGGTTTTAAACATGCGTTCAACAAGAGGTAAAAATATTGAGAATATATGAAGAGCATCAGATTTGAGTTTAAGAGGAAAGATCCATGTGAAACGAGTAAAATGATCAACGAAGGATATGTAATATTTAAAGCCAGAATGAGAAACATAAGGGGCTGGACCCCATAAGTCTGAACAAACTAACTCTAAGGGCCCATTATACATAGTCCGACTTGAAGTAAAAGGCAACTGATGTGATTTTGCTAGAGGACACTCGGGACATTGAAAAAGAGAATCAGTTGGACACACGGGCAAACGTCTGTTGTGCAAGATGCGAGACACTTGTGTAAGAGAAGGATGACCCATCCGCCTGTGCCATTGTGCAATGGATGTACGTTCACCAACATGCGCAGAAGGAGAGGAGGATTTGAAACAGGATCTGGTGACCGTGGTGGGGAATATGTAGAGGCCGTTACGTGTTGGTCCGGTGAGGAGGGTTTTCCCTGTCTGAGAGTCCTTTACAGAAAAGTGAGAGGAGTGAAATTCGAAGAAACAGCTATTATCAATGCAAAATTTAAGCACAGAGACAAGGTTCTTTGTTATAGAAGGGACATGTAATAGGTTGCGCAGAGAAAAAGAAGAAGTTGAGGTGGATAGGGAAGAGTTACCGAAACTATGAATGGGGAGACCCGTACCATCACCTACACGAATTGTTTCATCACCAGTATACTGTTCTGAGGATAGATTCAAGTTGGCCATGTCATTTGTTATATGGTGTGTTGCTGCAGAATCTGGATACCAAGATGTATTTGGAATGGAGCTCGGAGCAGTGTAGTTTGCTGAGAAGGTTGGAGCAGCTTCATATTGATACGAGAGGTTAAAACGATTTCTGCATTGAAGTGCTACATGGCCTGGTTTGTTGCACACTTGACAGATAGTTCGGGAGGAGTTCTGCTGTGGTGTTGAAGTGGTGGAAGGGCGACCTCTGCCATTGGAGGTGAAACGACCTCGGCTTCGTCCTTGACGACCACTTCTATAAGAGCCACGACCCCTCTGATCACGGGGTGTTGAGGAACTAAAATTTGCAGACATTTCAGCCGTAGAGATGGTATTGTGAGAAAGACGAGTCTCATGTATGAGAAGCAGTTGATAGAGTTCATGAGAAGACAGAGGGTCAGTTCTTGTAGTAATGGAAGTGACAAAATTCTCATAAGATGATCCTAACCCATTTAAGAGGTAGGTTACAAGTTCTTTATCGGAGATAATACTTCCAGTAGCAGCCAAGGTATCAACAAGTAGACGTACCTTGCCAAAGTATTCGGAGATTGATTGGTCTCCACGGGAGAGATTGGTGAGCTGAAATCTTACCTGAAACTCTTTTGCTTGTGAGTGAGATGAGAACATGGAGGAGAGTTTGGTCCAGAGATCGCAAGCTGTGATGGAAGAGAGAACATGACCCAGAATGGACTCTGATAAAGACGAGAAAAGGACACTGAGAACAAATTGATCAGTGCGACGCCAGGACAGAAATTGGGGATTGGGTTTGGGTATTGAATCGGTGCTAGTAGTGAGAAATTCTTGTGGAGGAGGAAGAAATTCTGGTGGAGGAGGGAGAGAACCATCTACATAGGAGTATAAGTCTTGACCCCGTAAATATGCAGATGTTTGAACCTTCCATAAAAGATAATTATCAGTGTTTAATTTGGTGGTGACTATGTGGGAGAAGGAGGAGTTGTTGGAAGAAGGAGAAGAAGGAGCCATGGATCAATATGGACAGTTTTGTCAAAAGGCTCTTGATACCATGTTTGATAAAATGACTAAAAGAAGGAATACTTCAATACAATATTATTCAGTCTTAACAGAGTCTATATATAGACTTCAGTACAAGCAAATCACAAGATACGGACGTAACTAATTACAGCAGAGATCAACAATTTACAGCAGAGAATAACCAACTACCGTACCTACAGTGAGCTTCTAGAATAAGTATGAAAACACTACTGTGATGTGTGTGTCTGCGGTGATGATGATATGGAATGGGTTACAGACTTATCAAGGCTAATATTTATCACGGTGTAATGGGCATGCTGCCCATGTTAGAAGCTGGGCACGTTTAGACCGATGTTTTCTTAATGTTGCTGCTCTTGATGTCTTTGCGGATGCTCATTTGATTTATCTACTGCGTACATCTTCAGATCACTCTCCAATGCAGGTTATGTTGGAAAAGGAGGTGGTTCTTTATGGGTACCCTTCTTTCAAATTTCAACAAATGTGGGTGTCCCATCCGACTTTCCTTGATTGTGTTTCACAAGCTTGCAATGGTGAGTTGCCGGGATCAAGGTTAAATAACCTTGTAGTGAAGCTTAAACGTTTAAAAGGGGCTCTTAGATTATGGAATAAACAAGTGTTTGGCTGGACTGAGACTAATATTGCTATGCTAGAAGATAGAATCAAAAGACTGGAGGAGAGTCTACAAGTTCAGTTCTCGGAGGAGGTGGAGTTGGATTTAACTACTTCTCAAATTGAACTTTCAATTTGGTAGGAAAGAGAAGAGCAACGTCTAGCAGAATAGGCGAAACACGGATGGATTAAAGTAGGGGAAGGAAGTAGTGCATTTTTTCATGAGTGAGTCGTCGAAATCATAAAATTGTGAAGGAAATGATTCTAGAAGACGGATCTAGACTCTCTACACCTAAGCAGATTCATGATGGGGCCATAAGTTTTTGTACTAATTTTTTGAAAGCTTTTGATAGGCAGGTGGAACTGATTCTTCATGGTTTGGTTCAAGAGGTGATAACGTAGGAGGAGAATGAGTTGTTGAGTCGAAGGCCAAGTTCGCAGGAAGTTTTCAAAGCATTTTGTTTCATTCCAATTGATAGTAGCCTGGGTCCTGACGGTTTTGGTTCGGGATTCTATCGAGCCTACTGGCAAATTGTGGGTGAAAAGGTTGTTGAAGCAGTGGCAGAATTTTTTACAGGTATGGAGCTTCCACATTTTTTCAATGCTACTTTTTTGGTTCTTATTCTGAAAGTAGAGAATCCGACAACTTTTGACAAATATCGACCTATAAGTTTATGGTCGATGTTCTATAAGGTGTGTTCTAAAATTTTGGTTAATAGGCTTTCTCCATTTTTAACCAAAATAATATCTCCGAAACAAGTGGCCTTTCTTCCGGGTAGAAGCATTTTGACATAAGCTTGACTCAAGAATTAATACATTCCATTAACAAGCCTACGTTTTGGGTGAATGTGGTTATAAAGATTAATATGGCGAAGGCATATGATAGTGTTGATTGGGGTTTTCTCTTGGATATTTTGAGAGTGTTTGCTTTTTTCGAATTTGTTTGCTCTCTTATTAGGCAATGCATCTCCTCTTCATGGTTCTATGTGGTTGTGAATGAGATTCCTAAGGGTTTCTTTAAAGGCAGGAGAGGGTTGAGACAAGGGGATCCCATCTCCCCGTACTTATTTATTCTAGTTGTTGGAATATAGAAAACCATATCAAGGAATTGGAAAGGAAATCCTAAGAAGCCAAACAAGGGACTTTATTAATTCCTAATCCAGTTTGACAGTTAAGTTAGTTAGCCTCAGAATAACCTACTTTATTGTACCTCAAGTTGTATAAATAGGTTACTTTGTATAGTTTAAAATGATCAAGTCATTTTTTCATTTGTCTAATGAGAAGAAGCAAAGTTCTCTCTTCCACATCTTCTGTTTTCCATTTCTTTTTCTATTTTTCAATTCACAATTCCTAGTAATTTTTCATGGTATCATCGTGTATAAAGTTTCCGTTGCAACTTTGATTCCTCTGTCTGCTTTTATGACAGAATCTAATTCTAATTCTGTTCCTCCTATCCAAAATTCTTCAAGTTCTTCTCCTCCAAGAATGAATCCTTTTGAGAATTCTTCAAGCTTTTATTTCTTGCATCCATCTGATAATCCAGGTGCTTTGTTGGTCTCTGAAATCTTCACTGGAGAGCATTATGTAGCATGGAGTTGCTCTGTTTCCATTGCACTTACAGTGAAGAACAAGATTGCATTTATTGATGGTAGCTTATCTCAACCATCTTTTGAGAATCAAACACTTCGAGTTGCTTGGCTTATGGCAAACAACCTGGTTTTGTCCTGGCTAATGAATTCAATCTCCAAAGAAATTCGTGGAAGCCTTCTTTACTTCACAAGTGCCTTCGAGATTTGGGAGGACCTCAAGATTCGATATCTTCGTAGTGATGGTCCTAGAGTTTTCACTTTGGAAAAATTGCTTAGCTCTATTTCTCAAATATCAAAGTCTGCCACTGAATATTTCAGTGAGTTCAAAACCCTATGGGATGAATACATCAACTACCGCCCAATTCCAGTTTGTCATTGTGGAAATCTTGAAAGATGTTCTTATGAAATTTTGAAGAATCTATCCGAGCGCCAGCAAGCTGATTATGTAATGAAATTCTTGGTTGGTCTGTATGATTCTTATTCAGCATTGCGTAGTCAACTGCTGCTTCAATCTCCATTACCTTCAATGAGCAAGGTCTTTTCTCTGTTACTGCAAGAAGAAAGCCAAAGATCATTATCAAATACTGTTGGTATTTCTCTTGACTCACATGCCATGTTTGCTACACAGCCTCAGAGGCAAAATTCATCAAATCTTACCAAGTTTCAGAAACCAAGAGGCAAAACAGATGCAATATGTTCCCACTGTTATGGTCACTTAGTAGATATAAGTGCTTCCAACTCATTGGCTATCCCCCTGGCTGGAAAGGTCCTCGAGGCAAAAGATCAATTTCTGCTCAATCTGGAAATGGAACTTCACAATTACCTATTGCAAACAATGTTTCATATTTGGAGCAAGATGCAAGTAATCCTAATACTATTTTCTCTCAAGAGCAAATTCAAAATTTAATTACTCTTGCCTATAGCTTGTCCAATTCAAACATCAACTCCACTCCAGTTCCTAATATTGCAACAATTTCAGGTATTTCTCCAATATGTAATACAACATATAATTCAAAGAACGCCTTTACTTGGATTTTAGATATCGAGGCAACAGATCATATGATCTGCTGTCCTAATCTTTTTACCTCTATAAAAATGTCCACTGAACCTTACAAAGTCCACCTTCCAAATGGCCAATTTGTTCCAGTTAATTTTACTGGAAATGTCATTTTTTTACCTGATATAACACTATATAATGCACTTTATGTTCTTGCATTCAATATCATTCTTATTTCTTCTTCAAGATTGACAAAAGATAACCCACTTGGTTTGTTCTTCTTTGAATCCAAATGTGTTTTGCAGGATCTCAACAAATGGAAGATGATTGGACTTGCTGAAGTCAAGTCAGGTTTATACCACTTACAACACGTACATGCTGCTACAAAAATTGAGAAGTCTAATCCAATCAGTTTACCTTATATTTCAAATTCTACTAAAGCTTGTAATGCCATTTCTGAGATATGGCATCTTAGGTTAGGACATCTTCTAAATTCTAGAATAAAAGTAATTCATTTAATTCTTCTGTAACATCTTCAAAGAATCATATATGTGAAGTATGTCCATTAGCCAAGCAAAAGAAACTTCCCTTTTCTATATCAACTACTCAATCAAATAAAGCCTTTCAGTTGGTGCACTTTGACATTTGGGGCCCCTTTCCCACAATATCTTATTCTGGATATTCCTATTTCCTTACTGTTGTAGATGATTATTCAAGATTTACTTGGTTATATCTTATGAAATCTAAATCAGATACTCGAGTTCTGATTAACAATTTCATTTCCTATGTTCAAAATCAATTCAATACACAAGTTCAAACCATTCGGACTGACAATGGTCAAGAGTTCAATATGCCAGATTTCTATTAAAAATATGGCATCATACACCAATCATCTTGTGTAGAAACTCCTCAATAGAATGGTAGAATTGAAAGAAAGCATCAACATCTACTCAATGTTGCAAGAGCTCTCTTATTTTAGTCAAAATTACCTTTAACATACTAGTCTGACTGTGTGTTAACTGCCACACATATAATCAATAGAACTCCTTCCTTGATTCTTAATAATCAAACACCATACTTTCTGCTGTTTTCAAAATTTACCAAACTACAATACTCACAAACATTCAGCTGCACAATCATCTCCTAGTTGTTCTTCTAGTAAGCCTTACTCAATCTTTCTTTCTAATTCCAAATTGTCTCATAAATACAAAATCTTTGTATCTGCTGTTTCCACCATATTTGAACCCAAAACCTTTAAACAGGCCATCTCTCAACCTGAGTGAAAACATGCTATGGCAGAAGAAATAAAAGCCATTGAAATTAACAAAACTTGGGATCTTGCTATCTTACCTCCAAACAAAATTGTCATAGGATGCAAATGGGTTTATCGTGTTAAGTTCAAAGCTGATGGTAGTGTTAAGAGATGTAAAACTAGATTAGTAGCTAAGGGATATACTCAACAAGAGGGATTATATTTTTTTGATACCTACTCTCCTGTAGCTAAAATGACAACAGTTAGAGTGCTGTTAGCTGTGGCAGCAATAAAAGGTTGGTATTTACATCAACTTGATGTAAATAATGCATTTTTGCATGGAGAATTAAATGAGGAAGTTTATATGTACTTACCACCTGGTTTTGCTTCTCCTAATGATCCACGAGTTTGCAAACTTAAAAAGAGTTTGTATTGATTAAAACAGGCTTCAAGACAGTGGTTCCCAAAACTGTCAGCCTCATTAATCCAGTTTGGTTTAATTCAAGGCAAATCAGACTCTTCACTCTTCACTAAGCAGACTTCAAACAGTTTCATGGTTCTATTAATCTATGTTGATGATGTGATCTTAGCATCCAATAACCTTGAGCAGATTGCTATTGTCAAAAAGTATTTGCATGATTCATTCACAATTAAAGATTTGGGTGAATTAAAATATTTTTTGGGCATTGAGGTAGCAAGATCAAAGAAAGGTATTGCCTTATGTCAAAGGAAGTATGCTCTCGATATACTAGAAGATAGTGGATTTCTGCTTCCAAACCAGTGGCATTCCCCATGGAATCAAACCTCAAATTGAGTGCACATGATTCCTCTCCACTCTTAACTGATGTTGCTGCCTACAGGAGGCTTGTAGGTCGACTTCTATATCTAACTATTACCAGACCTAATCTGGCATACTCAGTCCAAGCTTTGAGTCAATTCATGGCTAATCCTAGTACATTACATCTTCAAGCAGCTGAAAGAGTACTTAGGTACATTAAAGCCACACCTAGACAGGGTATTTTCTTGGCTGCAGCAGCACCATTGCATTTGAAGGCATACTCAGACAGTGATTGGGGGGTTGTCTCGACTCAAGGAAAAGTATCACAGGCTTTACAGTTTTTATTGGTGACTCACTCATCTCATGGAAATCAAAGAAACAACCTACAATAACTAGGTTGCTTTGTATAGTTTAAAATGATCAAGTTATGTTTTTCATTCGTCTAACGAGAAGAAGCAAAGTTCTCTCTTCCATATCTTCTGTTTTCCAATTCTTTTTCTGTTTTTCAATTCACAATTCCTAGCAATTTTACACTAGTTGAAGAAATATTTACTAGAATGATTAAAAAACAGGTGGAGTTGGGTATGATTGTGCCGTTTTACCATCCAAGAGGTACACTACGGATTGTTTTACACTCGCTTTTATGTGGATGATGTGGTGTTATTTTCTAATGGGGGAAAGAGATCCACACGTTACATTATGAAGGTGCTAAAGGTATATGATAGCTGGTCTGGCCAAGTGGTGAATAAATGAAAGTCTTCCATTTTCTTTTCCAAACACATCTCAACTATTCGATGGCGGTTATTGCTTCGCACTACTGGTTTCTCGGAAGGGTCTTTTCCCTTTATATACTTGGGTGTGCCAATTGTTTCTGGCAGATTGTTGACATCTCATTTTGAAGCTTTGATAAATAAAATCCGTGTTCGGCTAGAAGGTTGGCAGGCTAGACTCCTTTCCAGTGGGGCTTGGTTATTGCTAATAAAGCATGTCCTGCAAAGTATTCCAGTGCATTCTTTATCTATATTGAAGACTCCAAAGGCTGTTATTCAGAAAATTACAAGGCTTATGAGCACCTTTTTAGGGGGAGTAAAGGATGGCAAAGCTAAGAAAAAATGGTGTGCATGGTTAGAGCTTTGTAAACCAATTTTAGAAGGGGGTTTGGGGCTTCATGATCTGCATGAAGTACAAAGTTCACTCCACATGAAATTGGCTTGGAATATATTAAATGGTTCCTCTCTATGGTCTAAATTTTTTCTTGCTAAATATGTTGGAAATAACCATATTAGAGTGATCAATCCTCAAAAAGGCACAAATTTCTGGAAAATAATCCTGAAGCATATTCCTATTAGAAGAAACTCAGCTGACCAAGATCAAGGCTCAATTGACAAAGATAAAGGCTTGATCTCAGCCACTAATTCAGCCTCAGATGGAGGCCCGCATGCAGACCATGCTCAAGACAGCAAGATAGTTGATGCTTTCCTTGTATAGATATCAACTTTCCTTGTATAGATTTATTCTCTATTTAGTTTCCTTATCTAGATTTATTCTGATTGAATGTAATCTAATCACATTGTTTCTTTCTATGTCTCAATCCCTACAATTATGGGAACATGTGTATTTAAGCAGCTCTGCTGCATTGTAAAGAAAAACAGTTTGCATTTTATTTTCCTCTATAGTTTTTTTCATGGTATCAGAGCCCCTCGAGGGTTAATACCTTTTCTGATCCTTTTCCTTTTAACATCATGTCAAACTCTGGTAATTCCTCCTCCTCTTCTACTCTATCTCTACCAAGTATCACTCATTTTATTTCTATCAAACTAGATGGTAACAACTATCTAAATTGGGTATCACAGTTCCTACCTGTGTTGCGTAGTCATGATCTCATGGGTATTGTTGATGGCACTGAGCCATGCCCACCAAAGTTTCTCTCTGATAATTCAGGAAACTTGTCAACCGAGATCAACCCATTTTTTTTTATCTTGGCAAAAGAAGGATCAATACCTTCTCAGTTGGTTCAATACCACCTTGTCAGATAGTGTGTTGTCTTCAGTTTATGGCTTACACACTTCTAGGCAAGTTTGGACCTCTTTGGCAACTAGATTTGCCTCACAGTCTAGGTCCCGAATAGCCTACCTAAAAAGACAGCTTCAATCCTTGAGTCAGGGATCACAAACCTGTACTCAATACTTAGGACAAGCCAAAATCCTTGCTGATCAACTTACTGCAGCAGGAAAGGCAGTGGATGATGATGACCTTATTTCCTATGTCTTGGGTGGTCTCAATCCCACTTACACTGCCTTCATCACATCTTTTCACTTTGCTACTAGAGAGTCTGTTATGGCCTTTGAAGACTTTCAAGCTGAGCTATTAAACCATGAAATTCTTCTTGGGAATCAACAACAGCAGCAAACAAGTGACTCTGGTAATTTTGCCCTTTACTCACAAAAGCCCAAATCTTTTAACTACAAGGGAAAGAATCTTGGACAGCAGAGGCAACACTCTTATTCTAAGAAATCAGAAGGGCACAAGCCCAAGAATGAAACAAACCAGAGAGGACCTTGCCAAATCTGTGGAAAGATGGGACATCAAGCTCTAGACTGCTACCATAGGATGAACTATTCTTATCAAGGGAGGCATCCTCCTTCTCAGTTGGCTGCCATGGCTGCAAGAATGAATTCTGTTGAACCAAAAGAACAACCCTGGTTTGCTGACAGTGGAGCAAACAATCATGTCACAGCAGATTTAGAGAATCTCACTCTTCAAGAACAATTCAAGGGTGATGAAGAAGTTGCTGTAGGAAATGGTTCAGGTTTATCTATCCTAAACATTGGTTCCTCAACACTTTTTCATTCTCAAAAACCTTTCAAGTTCAAAAATATTCTTCATTGTCCTAATGCAGCAGCCAATTTGCTTTCTATTCAGAAATTTTGTGTTGATAATAACTGTTGGTTTAAACTGACTGATACTCATTTTTTTTGTGAAGGACAACATCACAGGGCAGACTCTCATGCAAGGACCAAGTAGAGATGGCCTCTATCCAATCAAACTTTCCAAGTCTATCAATAAAGTCAAGAAATTCACTAGTTTCCTTGGAGTCTCTGCAAATGCCAATATTTGGCATCGAAGACTAGGACATCCTGCTTCTCTAGTCTTAGATAAAATTAGAAAATTTGCTCACATTCCTGTCATTCAGTCTACTGAACATTCTGTCTTGTGTGAGGCCTGTCAATTAGCCAAGGCCAAAAATCTTCCTTTTCCTGCTTCCACAATTGTAACCAATGAACCTTTGGAAATAATACATTCTGATTTGTGGACTTCTCCTGTTCTTTCTACAACTGGGTTTAAATACTATGTTGTGTTCATTGACAACTACTCAAGGTTCACTTGGATTTATCCTCTCAAGACAAAATCTGAGACCTTTGACAGTTTTGTGAAATTTAAATGCCAAGCTGAAAATCTTTTGTCTAAGAAAATTAAAAATTTTCAATCTGATGGTGGAGGTGAATTTCTTTCTACTCAATTCAAAAAATTTCTCACTGCCAATGGGATCCACCATCGAATATCTTGTCCATATACTGCCCAACAAAATGGTCTTGCTGAAAGAAAGCATAGACACATAGTTGAGATGGGTCTTGCTCTCTTAGCTCAATCTAAATTGCCAAATACCTACTGGACAGATGCCTTCAACACCTCTGTTTACCTCATAAACAGATTGCCTAGCCTTGTGTTGAAAGATAACTGTCCATATACCAAACTGCTAAACAAAGTCCCTGATTATTCCTTTCTCAAAGTGTTTGGTTGCTGTTGCTATCCTCTTTTCAAACCTTATAACACCCACAAGCTTATGTACAGATCCAAAAAGTGCATATTCATAGGCTATTGCTCCAATTATCGAGGGTATAGATGTCTTGATCCCATGACAGGAAAAATTCTGACCAGCAGGAATGTCATCTTTGATGAGCAATCCTTTCCAGCACAGGATTGGAAACCATCTCTGCTCAAGTCTTCTGCACGAGACCTCCCCCAACAGGTTAGTACTTTACACTCAAATGATGTTATCTTACCTGTTTACCACACTACATCAACACAAAGTTCTGATGTCTCTGTCAATATTGCACCACCTGCTGAATCTGTTGATCCCTCTGTTGAACCACAAATGTCTCCCAACTTCAGTTCTCCTTTAGAACCACCTCAAGTTGAGGAACAAATGAGTTCTACTGCCTGCTCCATACCAGAAACACTTCAAGTAGAGGACACAGCAGTCCCTACTGCACCCCCAATTGAGACCATAGCTGCTTCTACACATCCTATGACTACCAGGTCCAAGGATGGTTCTAGGAAAACTAAAGCATTTCCTGATTACAAAGTCTTTTCAGTCATCAAACACCCTCTCATGGCTTTGCATACAGTGACTCCTAATACCACCTTACCAACTACACCACATCTTTATTCTCAAGCCATCAAGTCACCCCACTGGATTCAAGCCATGCAAGAAGAGTTTGATGCTCTCTTATGCAATCACACTTGGACTTTGTGTCCAAGACCTCCCACCAAGAATGTCATTCATAATAATTGGGTGTACAAAATAAAACAGAAAGCTGATGGATCTCTAGACAGATTTAAGGCTAGACTTGTAGCCAAAGGGTATGAGCAACAAGATGGGATTGACTACACTGAAACTTTCAGTCCAGTAGTCAAAGTGTCAACAATCAGAACAATCTTAGCAATCGCTGTTCATTACAATTGGCCATTGAGACAACTTGATGTCTCAAATGCTTTTCTCCATGGGACACTTGAAGAGGAGGTTTATATGGAACAGCCAGCTGGTTTTAAAAATAAAAAATATCCAAATCATGTTTGCAAGCTACACAAATCCATCTATGGCCTTAAACAGGCCCCTCGTGCCTGGTTCAACAAGCTTGCCACCACTTTAATTGCTTTTGGATTTCAAGAATCTAAAGTGGACTACTCTCTCTTTGTTTATCATTGTTCTGACATACACATATTTCTGCTAGTGTATGTAGATGACATAATTCTCACAGGAAATAATACTGCAGCAATGAGAGGTCTCATAAATTGTCTTAAGCAACATTTTGCAATGAAGGATCTTGGCTCTCTTAGCTTCTTTCTTGGGATACATGTTCAATATCTGACCAATGGGATGTTGTTATCACAGTCCAAGTATGCATTGGACCTTCTCTCTCGGTTCAAAATGACAGAAGCCAAACCAGCTAAAACCCCTATTCCAGCAGGCTCTCAGTTATCTAAGCATCATGGTGATCCATTGGAAAATGTCACTGAATATAGACAACTTGTTGGAGCTTTGCAATACCTCACTTTGACAAGACCAGACATAAGCTTCACTGTCAATCAGCTTTGTCAGTTTATGCACAATCCCTCCACAGTCCACTGGACAGCAGCCAAAAGAGTGCTACGGTATCTCAAAGGATCACTCAATCATGGACTGTTATTCACCAAGGGATCACTCACTCTTAATGCATACAGTGACTCAGATTGGGCTAGTAACCCAGATGACAGAAGGTCAACCACTGGCTATGCCATATATCTAGGACCATGTCTAATCAGCTGGAGTGCCAAGAAACAAACTGTGGTTTCTAAATCAAGTACAGAAGCTGAATATCGATCTTTAGCACTTACCACAGCTGAAGTTTATTGGCTCAGGATGCTTCTAAAAGAACTGCAAGTGCCTCTCGGTACAGCTCCTACCCTATGGTGTGATAACTTAGGGGCACTGTCCTTGGCAACAAATCCAGTGTATCATGCAAGGACTAAACATATAGAGGTGGACTATCACTTTATTCGAGAGAAAGTTGTTAATAAAGACATCACAACCAGGTATCTCTCTACCATTGATCAAGTGGCAGACATATTCACTAAGGGACTTACTTCAGCACGATTTCTACTACTTAGAGACAAGCTGAGAGTGACCACCTCACCCATCAGCTTGCAGGGAGATGTTAGAAGAAACTCAGCTGACCAAGATCAAGGCTCAATTGACAAAGATAAAGGCTTGATCTCAGCCACTAATTCAGCCTCAGATGGAGGCCCGCATGCAGACCATGCTCAAGACAGCAAGACAGTTGATGCTTTCCTTGTATAGATATCAACTTTCCTTGTATAGATTTATTCTCTATTTAGTTTCCTTATCTAGATTTATTCTGATTGAATGTAATCTAATCACATTGTTTCTTTCTATGTCTCAATCCCTACAATTATGGGAACATGTGTATTTAAGCAGCTCTGCTGCATTGTAAAGAAAAACAGTTAGCATTTTATTTTCCTCTATAGTTTTTTTCAATTCCTCGGGTGCATGAAAACTCAAAGCGGAAAGTAAGAGATGGTAAAGTCAATTTTTGGCAAGATCGATGGTTTGGTGATGCGCCTCTTTGTGATAATCAACAGGTCACAGATTTGCCGAATCTTAAATTGGAGGAGTGCAAGTCTGGAAGGTCATGGAATGTGGAGCTATTCATTGAGCTTGTGGGGTATGAAAAAACAAAGGAATTGCTTGAGCAGTTGGGAAGCATAAAAAGTGGTACTGATTTGTTAATATGGTTGCCGAATTCAGATGGAAGATTTACGACTCGTAGTGCTTGGAATTATATACGCACAAAAGACCCGAATTTTCCTTGGTAGAAATGGGTGTGGCATGCGGCTCTACCAAAGAAAATTTCAGTAACCATGTGGAAGGCAATGCATGCGTGCTTACCTCTGGATGATCGAATTCGACGGGTTGGTATACCTTTAGTGTCTCGGTGTGATTGCTGTGGATCTCGTGGCTATGAAGACCTTGATCATGTCTTTGCGCGTGGTGAGTTTGCGGAGAAAATTTGGCGTATAGTCTCTCTGTCCATTGGCATGCCGTGTTTGGAGGGTAGAACCTGGAGAGAAAGGGTTGAAAGTTGGCATAGACGTGCTCGTAATTCAGCGAAATTGGGCCAACTTAATGCTTAGTGCTTTTGCTGTATCAACTTAATGGGTTGGGCTGGCAGAGAGTTGAAATCGAGATGGACTCGCTTCTTGTTATCAACTGGTTGAAGATGCAGCGATGTGGTTTATGGTATATGGAGGACTATTAGGAAGAGATTCAGCACTGGTTAAATGGTATTAATTTTTCTCTAGCTCATGTTTACAAAGAGGTAAATGGAATTGCAGATGGTCTTGCAAAACGGGGTGCTAAAGGATACTCGGGGCTTTTGGTCCTCATTGTCAGATCTCCCTTCCATCGTTAGAGGGATCATTAGATTGGATAAGGGAGGTTATTCGTATATCAGGAAATGTAGGAGGTAGGTTTTTTTTTTTTTTTTTTTTCCTTTTGGGTTGGGTTGTTTTTGTTGGTTGGTTTATGTTCTCGTTCATAGTTTTGGTCCTTTTTCGAAAAATAAAAATAAAAAACTGGGCACGATGTGGACAAAATTTGTGGTGGCAATTTATCTATTTTCTTAAAGGAGTCGTAGTTGATATATGTGAGGACAACTCGTTACCATTGGTGTTATTAAATCCACTCTCTTATCCCAACTATTTCGACTGATCTTTTCTTTACCATTAGCCCAAAAGGCTCATCGAACCCGAATGAGGCACAATAGACGAGTCCAGTCCTAAAAAGTTTGGTCCATCCTACATAAAATTAAACCTCGAGACACTGAAAGTATTATATTACATAAAGTTTATTCCAAATTCCAACGCCTAGATTGTGATAACGACGTCCCAACTTATTTTAGTTCCATGAAAACTGATTTCAAGTTTTGCAAGTATTTATAATTAATCAAATCAAGATATTTTCATTACAGATATATAGAGCTGCAAAAGATACCAAATTAAGACAAGATTAGAGATGCTCTTAAGAAAGAAGGAATTAATTAAATGTACGAAAGACATTATATTAAAATATAGCATGCAGTAGGGCACACCGGATAAAGAAATTAGCTGATTCAGAAGTTATTAAATTGATTAAAAATTCTGAGAAAGCTACTGATTGGATCATCGAACCTATAGATAAAGACACAAGATTACTTCGATCTTTTGAGAGTTAGTGTATTAAATAAAAAACTTCATCGAGATCATAATCGATATGTGCATAATATAATGTAATGGGCGGCTTCAAAATGTCTATTTGGAAGTATACCGTCTTTTGAATTTTCATAGTGGAAAAGACCCTTAGGTTATATGTCTGTAACTAAGGTAGCTTTGTCTACCAAGAATTCTCTTTGTTTAGTTTAATACAATATAACTATCTTGCCTTAATAAAAATCAATAAATAAATAAAATTAACAATAACTTACGGAAAGTACAGGGGACGTAAATGAAGTGATAATAAGAGGTTGCTCAAACATCTGAAAGGACAAAAATAAAAAGAGTTAGCTACAACACATTCAATAAGTAGCAAAATTCATGACTTTAATAAAAAATCATCAATGCAACATCACAAGATCATATTGAGATTTTGCAACAAGCTCATATAAGATTATAAATATCAAATTATATCAATATATAAGGATTCATTTAATTTTCCCTTTAAATGAGGTATTTAAAACCAAACGACCATTGGATCAACAAATCATCAAGACATGCAGACCCAAATCACCATGAAAACTGATTTCAAATTTTGCAAGTATTTATATATAATCAAATCAAGATATTTTCATTACAGATATATCTATATATATAGAGCTGCAAAAGATACCAAATGAAGACAAGATTAGAGAAGCTCTTAAGAAATAAGTAATTAATTAAATGTACGAAAGACATTGAAATTAGAATATAGCATGCGTGCAGTTGCGCATTCCGTTCAAGTTTTTGAAAAATTTTAAGTACATGAAGTCTCCGCTATGTAATATATATTTAGCATTAATATTTCCTTTTGAGTAAAATCTTTAATCTTGAATTTGAAGGGAAGACACGTGTCGGATTTTGTAGAAATCCTGTCCACTTTCGCCAAGTCTATCTCTGAATGACACGGGCATGCCTATGATTTCTAATTTTTGCAGAGTAGTGACGAACTGAAGTCCTTCTGGAACCATCCTGAGATTGTCGCTACTTTCAATCTTCAAATGGCAGAGGCTGGGCAAGGATCCTTCCTCCACCAACCACTCCTCCAAGTTATCTAAATGAGAAAGAATGAGAGATTGAAGTTTAGGAAATCCTCTTACAGAACAGATCATCTTCTTCCCTGTGCAGGCAAGAGACCCAAGGTGGACAATCCTAATTTAACTTCTCCAAAGTCAGCATTGGGTCTTCTTCAAGACGAGTCTCAATTAACTTTAACTGGACAAGATATGGAGAGATTTTGTCATGTTCTGGCAATTTCTCTATTTACCCAAAGAGTAACTTATATAAGTTAGGACAACTTGTTACTATTGGTATAATATCCACTCTCCTGTCATATGAAGATTGAATGAGAGTTCTATGATGAACGATCTTAAGAACACGAAGAGAGTTGAATGTGAGATTTGAAGGCATTATGTTCTTTCCAAACTCGTCAAATCCAGCCGTCGGATCTTTAACATCACATATGAAAACAGGAGTATTCACAAGTGTTTGCAGCTTACTAGTATTAGGTAGTTGCAACTTCCCACTGACTTTGGATAACCGAGGTAGATACAGATGCCGCAAGTGCTCCATATTTCTGAATACATCATTTGGCACATTAACTTCCTCATGTGTCGATCGCAAATCTAGTGTTTGCAAGCACTTCAAATTTCTTAGAGATGGGATACTTCTTACACCAGTATTCCTCATAGATAAGAATCTCAAGTGTATGAGACTATTGATCTCAGGGGGGAAATCCATCACCGCAGAGCCTTCGCGATTCATTAATAAATTAAAGACTCTAAGATATTTGAAGTTCCTTAGCATAGACTTCTGATCTTTCAAAGGCACAGAGAATGTTAGAAGAGACCTTAGTTGAAAATATTTTTGGGATGTCGATTGAAGTATAAATCCAAGTCTCACGGGATCACTTGATCCACCAGTGATAGCAACTCTTCGAACTACACCAATGGGAGCTTCTATTTCTTCATTGGACTCGTGATTAATATTGATGGCGTTGAGAAAGTTTTCCAATTTAGCTTTTTCCACACAAAAGCCTCGCATAAGATCATGGAGACAACAAGTTTTGATCCTTGCAACTGAACTCTTTTTTCCTACTTGTACCATACACCTTTGAACTAGCTCCTGTAAATATCGTTCTCCAACATCCTCCAGTGTTTCCTTTCCAGTGTGTTGCATTTGAGGTATAAGACCTTCGGCCATCCACATATGAATTAACTCCTTAGTCCGTATCTCAAAATCCTCTGGGAAATGGGCTAAATATAGGAAGCATAATTTTAAGTGTGAAGGCAAATCATCATAACTTAGATCTAAAATCATGCTTATTCCAAGATCTTTCTGTTGATGAAGGTATGATTTAAAATTTCTCTGCACTTGTTCCCACTCTTCTAATGTCTGTTTTGTTGCCAAAAGTCCTCCTAATACAATGACCGCCAATGGTAAACCCTTACAATAGATAACCATCTCGTTTCCTAAAAATCTCATTTCTTCCTTGATTTCAGAATCTGCATAGCCAACAACAACGTAAACAATATCATTCCATCTTGCATATTGAGCCAACATAAAAAAAAAAAAAAAAGAAAAAAAAAATAATGGCCCTAGTTTAAGGCTCGAAAGCTTTCAATGTCTAATTATAAAGTGACTAAACCATTGAAAAATATGGACTAAAAGCAGAGTATGCATAGTTATTGAAAGATTGTCCCTCCTGATCAATCAAATACTTGCGTTATTAAATGGTTTTCACTTTCAGCCAATGTAATATTGTCTTGTATTAAAAAAAAATATCCCTTCAATTAAGAGAGATAGACATATGCAGTGTGAGCCCTACAGTATTTATATAAATATTGTTGTTCCTCACTCATATGACTATATCTCTTCCACTTACAAAGAGATAAGGTCTTCATATGTAGTGATTCATGGGATATTCTTGAATCCTCTCATCACAAAAATCAACATGTATGTTCTCATACTTATAAATACATGTGTAATTTTCAAAAAACAAATGTGTCAATTTTTCATTCAGACTAATAACATAAACTCATCATTGACCAACCTAATAGGTTTTTTCATTTTTCGTAGTGAAACCAACCAATTCTAGCCGCAAGACGGCAAAAATTCTTGATCATTAAGTTGCAAATTAATTATTGCCCAAAAGTAAAAATAGCCAAAAAGGAAACATGTTTCAAAACTATAATCCAAAACAAGATTATAGTCAAAAAGAATTTCGGCATAACTTAGCAAAATCAAAATGACTGCTATATATGGATGGTCCGATACTAAATAAACTAGCTAGTATCTTCTCTAGATGGAAGAAAGATTTCCATTGGAAAGGTAGTTTTGTCCAATCGGCAAAAGCAATGATATCTTGTATTTCCGTTGCATGCATAAATTATCATTTCAACAATCAACTTCTACGGTAATGA
Source organism: Juglans regia (assembly GCF_001411555.2). Taxonomy (NCBI): domain Eukaryota; kingdom Viridiplantae; phylum Streptophyta; class Magnoliopsida; order Fagales; family Juglandaceae; genus Juglans; species Juglans regia. Next base: position 4,799,200 of record NC_049907.1, read on the forward strand.
TAAATAAGCTACCTAGTATTGTCATAATATGGGCCAATTTCATTCTTTTAACAAACAAAGGTTAAAGCAAGTGTAAACCACCTTTTTTTCTGATCTCTCTCTTAAGTCCTATTCAATATGTTAGTCAAATAACGGGGAAAAAAATAATACCGTGACTAAACCAGCAATCATTACATATAAAAAATGCACTCTTAGAAAATCTAGCGAATGAGAATTAGATACTGTCTATATACCTTCTCTCCATGATATTGCTAAATTTTGAAGCAATTCCCGGCTGTTGTCATCGTTTAGAAACTTTAATCTGTGAAGGCGGCCCCTTGGATCTGCTTGCAAAGCCAAGTCTTCATTACGAGAGGTAAGTAATATTCTGCTGTCCGTATTATTCATTGGGAAGGCAGCACGTAAACTGTTCCAATCCCCAACTTTCCAGATATCATCTAGAACCACCAAACATTTCTTTTGCTGCTGAGTTTCACAAAGTTTCTGAGCAAGCTCTGCATCTGTCATGCTTCGAATTTCATCTATCTGCTCTTTAGATGGAGAGATCATAAGACCGGTCATAACTTCTTCCCAAACATCTCTTCTTTGACATCGTTGAGAGATACATGCCCAAGCTCGGCATTCGAAGTGACTCTTGACTTGTGGATGATGATAAGCCTTCCTAGCAAGAGTAGTCTTTCCAAGACCACCCATACCACATATAGAAACGACTCTGTACTTGTATTTGACCTCTTCTGTCAAACATGCCACCACTTCCTTCAGGTTATCCTCCAATCCAACAACAACATGATCATGTTCAACATGCGCATAAGTTTGCCTTTGCTCTCTTATCTTCTCGCTCAAAGAACTCGGGCCTCCACCTTCCATCGAATCAAATTTTATGCCATAATTTTGTAAACGTGAGTTCAATGTAGAAATTCTCTTTGTTATTTTACCAATCTCTGAGTTAGTTTGGAAAATAGCTTTTGCTTCTCCCAAGATGCAAGCAAACCTCTTGAGGAGGTTTTGTTTGCCTCCTCCCTTTCTGGAGCCAACTTCGAGGGCATGCCTCTCAATAATATCTTCGGCGTCATAAGCAACATCTCTGATATCTGCAACCCACTGGCGTACACTATTATTTCTTTCATTTTGCCTCGCATCTGCAACTTTTAGGAGACTTTGGATCAGTTTGAGCTCATCCTGTAGCAGTTTAACTCGGTCACTCACCCCGTGCAAGGATATTGTTTTTAGTACGAGCAAATCATCAAGCCTTTCCACCACAATAGCAATAGAGACGATAGCCTCTGCCATTTCTCTTCTGCTCGTCACAAAAAATAGGAATAATAGAAGAAGATATATTAGAGATTTGGATGAAACTCTCGGCTCAAGTTTTGCAAGAAAGTATAATGTTATTGATGTGCAACGCTTGGTATCACGCCAAGAGAGGATTCAACCAAAACTGCGTGCAAACAGATCGTCCAGCAAGGAGGGTCCTCGCGGTTTCAAAAATAAGAAAATCTCTTAAAGGCGGCCATTGGATACGTGCAATATTTGGCAATTCTAATGTTAAAACCAGTTAATAGTTCAGTAACTGAATCACTAGTAAATTAAGAAGAGAAAGGAACATGTTTGTGTCCATCATCTCATTAATCGGTACATACGAAATTGCAATGAAGAAAGAAGCCTGCAGGACAAATTCTTGCTGGTGGAGGCAAGGTCACCTTGGGCAAAGATGGGAAAATCAAACCAGAAAACCAAGAAAACCCACGACAGTGAGAAAATCAAACGACTGCTAACCCATAAATCAAACCCACGACAGCTAACTCATAAATCAAACGCACGACTGTAACCCATAAATCAAACCCTAAAATCTAAAAGAAAATGGCATGTGAAAAAATAAAAAATTTACCAACGACAGTGAGAAGATGTTCGCTGCAATCAGTGCTGCGTGCGAGGGAGGGGGTGGGGAAGGGAAAAGACGCTGCAATCGGTGAAGTTCGAGGGATGAGGACTCGCTTGAAGAATTCGTGAGAGGGAGGGAGGGGGATGGAAGGGAAGGAAGGGGGAAGGAAAAATTAAAATCTCTAAAAGGCGGCGATTGGATACGTACAATATTTTATATCGAGGTCTTGATCCAACTATCTATTAAGTAAATAAAATAAAATATATGAGCAATTAAAATTAAAATGAGAAAATAAATTTATAGAACGCACTAGCATTTTCTATAATTATTTGAAAACCTTGGAAACCGAATTCAAGTTGAATAATAATAGGTTATTATTCTGTTACTATCAATTTATTATTTTTTTATATTTAATTTTATATTTTATTTAATAATTAAAGAAGTAAGGTTTAATAAAATTATATATATTTTTTAATTTTTTCTTAATAATTAAAAATGTTAAAAAATATTTTTAAAAAATAATAAAAATTTTAAAATACATTTAAATAGTAGATAAATAATAATAGAATAAAAACCTATCTCTACCCATTCAAATTAAGAGAAAGGGCTGTGTTACAGTTATTGAGAAACTGTACGGAAAAAGGGTACCAATTGTGGTGGCATACCAACTTAACTGCATGGCTATTAATTAAAGAGTCACTGCTAAGCATGCCTATATGTCAAATTCTCTTTTTTAATTTTTATCATTTTTTCTTTTTATATTTTTTAATATTTTTAAATTTTTAAAAAAATTAAAAAATATATTAATATACTAATAATCACTTACATAATCCGTAAATAAAAGAAAAAAATTAAAAATAAATAAATAAATATATAAACGGTCAAAATAAAAAATTAAAATAGAAAGATAAAATAACATTATTTTTAATTAAAATATAAAAACTGGAGCCATATTCCTGAAAATAGTTCACAGAGGATAGATCCCGAAGAAAGAAAACTTTCTTTTCCGTGAAGCATATATTCTACTAAGATCTCATCTTTTTGCTACCTCTTGCAAAGTTCATACCAAACACGGTTGATTTATTTATTTAGTACAAATTAATAAAATAAAACTCAAACTAACTAACTAATTTATTAGTATATAACAAAGGTTAAAGACAAAAATTGCTACGAACTAATTGGAATCCAAGAAGAGGGCAAGAAAATAAATTGAAAAACAAAAGGTTTTCCATGGACGGAAAAGGGAGTTAAAGAAGCGCCAAATAGTAAGAAGCAAATGAGCTTTTCGAAGATGAGAGTGAGATCTTTAGGAGCGAAAGCTCAGCTTGATGAATTGTTGTTGCTTGCTATTCTTCTTCCTTGCACCTATAGTTCAAGTTCAAGCCCCTAAACTCCACTAAAATTCCTTAAATATTCTTGTATTGTAACGTAAATTCACTAAAAATAAATGAGTATTTGTGACGAATTATTTACGATAAAAATAACTAATTGCGACAAAAATAAATTCATTTTAACAAGAAATAGTCACATTTGCAGGAAACAACTGTCCACAACTAAGCAGTTTTCTTACAATGAAAGATCTACCAATTCACTCAAATAATTGGTTAGTTGACATTCATGCAATAATATAATAAGAAAATGCTTAACAAAAAATAAATTAATTACATAACACCAATATTAAAAACGAAAGGAAACCCTTTAAAAAACTATTTAAAGGTAAAACCCTACGAGATAGCCAAATTCAGAAAAATCAATTTTATTATTTAAAAATCAATTACAAGTAAGTTTCATTTATAAAATATTTGTCAATTGACTATCTTATTTGACACGACAAAACATTCGTTTGTCTCTACAGTAGTAGTAGCCAGAACCTCTGACGATATTCACATATTGACTTTTCTTCTGGAACTAATCCAATGGCTAAAACAAGATCACTCTATCTCCAACATGGAGCACAATCACACTTTATGAGAGAAACAACAGGAAAATTCTCAAGGGAATTTTTCCACCAAAATAAGCACTGTAAAGTGCTCTAAAAAATCTCCATAACTGAATCTCTACAGATCCTAATTCATAGGACAACTTAAATATCTTTTTGGAATAGTTTCCAAGTCACAATCAAACTCTACTGACAGTTTTGCTGACGCTTGAAACTTATCTTCTCAATAATGGCAGTTTCACATTTGAACTCTTCTCTAGATAAAATCAATATCTTGGAACTCGAATGTTACTGCTTTGACTTATCTAAAATACTTCCTAACAACCTCTAGATAAAATAAAAACAAACTTTAGATAAACTCAAATTGTTTTACATTCATCCAAAATACAAATTTCAACATAAGATGATGTCTATCATCTTAGTCACCTAGTTCTAGTCAAACTCTTGAACTTTGCATTTTCAATCTCTCCCTTTGACAGATTGGTAACAAAATCAACATTTGATGAATGTAACATACACCTGTCAAAACACAACCAGCAAACCAAGAAACTGAGTAGAAATCTCAAGTAAACAATCACAAATAAAAAATACTAACATAAAACAATGACTAAGATTAGTGTCATCGACATCCACAAGTTTAAATATTTAGATTTAAGTATGTTCTAGTGGACCATCAAAATAATGTCTAGAAAAATAAACTTAAATGAAATCGCGACAGATTAAAAAGTTTCTAAAGTAATTTTTGCAAACTAGCTCAAAAATGAACTAAAAAATTTAGTTTCCCTCTCAATATAAAATTATCTTAAACAGAACAACAACCGAAAGATATTCAGCTCCCCCTCAATAGCAAATTCATTCAACTCTCCCTAAGCAAATTCATTTATGACTACCCGTTTTTGTCACAAATCTGCCAAGGCTCAAACCTTCTCGTCATTAGAATTAGACTCGTGTTGACTATCGTGTGGGAATATGAGAGTAAAACTCTTGAGAAGACCTTCCCACAACCATGAAGAACCTCAATTCTACAATGCAATGGGAGTAAAATGATGAATGAGAATGAATGCATGTAAACAAATTGACAGAATGCCTAAAACTTTTAGTTGAGACAAAAGATCAAACACTTGGTGGGCAACCCATGAAAACTAAATTATATAACGCACTAACCCACAAAAATCCTTCCTAAATACATTAAGTTTGTATGACCAAATCACAATAGGCACAAAACATAGCCCAAACACAAAAATCGAAGACCTTCCCACAACCACAAATAACCTCAATTCTACAATGCAATGGGAGTAAAATGATGAATGAGCATGAATGCATGTAAAGAAATTGACAGCATGCCTAAAACTTTTAGTTGAGACAAAAGATCAAACACCTGGTGCGCAACCCATGAAAACCGAATTATATAATGCACTAACCCACAAAAATCCTTCCTAAATACATTAAGAATGTATGACCAAATCACAATAGGCATGAAACACAGCCCAAACACAAAACTCCAAGCTTCAAATCACACCAAAAGCTAACAATCCCAAATGGGTGTACGTCGTGGCTTAGAACTAGAAAGGAAGAGAAAAGATAATACAATAGAGCACTTATCATGACTAAGACTCAAGTAGAAGATGAGGTCTTCTCAATTTTGAACGCACAACCAACTCCAGAGCACAAGAGACGTGCAATATAGTGTTTAGCTAGGGCACGCAGAGATGTGAAGGGTGTGAAGCGTGGGGGTAATGTGAAGCTGTGGGGGATATGGGTCTTAGGAAGTATCAGGCATGAGTGTTTCAAAGTGGCTGGTGGTCCCTCTTAAGTGACTATGCCATTTACAACAGTAAGACTTTGAGTCCCAATGGGACTTAGACTTCCAAATAATAAGAAAAAAAAATTCAGTGAAAGCTCTCAGACACCATAAGCATGAGGGCCAAAAAAATATTTTATGCACATGTAGAAAATGTCCAAATGCTAAAAACATGAGAAGTAAAAAAAATCACAAAAATGAAAGATAAATAAAATAACATAAATGTTGACCGACACCCTCAAAAACAATTTTAAGAAACTTAACTGCCTTAAAGCCAAATCACTTGCCTAAATGCACCAAGTGTCCAAGCACAATGTACCAATCACACAACCAACCTTGAAAGATGTTCATACTTTCTTATTTGAAATAAAGAGCAAAAAAGTAAGTGTGGACACATCACAAATTCATCATGGCCAAAGTCTATGTGAGTGTGTGAGTGAGGAAACTTACTCCCAAATGAGTTATCATTGACCTCAAAAGTCAAACTTTATACTAGTGCCTAAATACTTGGAAATAGAATCTCCTTTGAACATAACATTGCTCAACTCTTTGTATGTCCATTTTATTACTTATCCTTTTTTATAATGAATAGAATAATGATTTTTTTCTATAAGAACTTAAGGAATAAGATCCATGTAGTTTGCTTGCCTGTTTTGGCAATAAAGAGACACTGAATCTCTCTATATTGATCAAACCTATATGTCTAGCAAGAAGAGACCTCTTTAGTTTTGGTTCAACTACTATTAGTCAATTTAAGGTGTAGACTCTCCCCATTTAGATAGGGGTGCTACCCGCATGGTGCGGGGCGGGGGCACCCCCTCCCGGCCTCCCGCCCCACACCATGCGGGTGGGGGGTTTATACCTCGCCCCCCGCCCCCGGTCGCTACCAGGGGGAGGGGTTGAAACCACACCCTACCCCGCCCCCTGCTCAACCCATTGTCTAAAAAATTTTAGTCTAAAAATATTTTTTAGACCTAAATTATAATATAATTTAAAGTATAAATTGAAATTTATACATTAAAAAAAATATAAACTCATTAGAGTTATATTTTGGATTGCCTTAGCCTCCTAGGCCAACCATTATATAGGAGGTCAATGCAATATAATAGTGATAGTTAAGCAACATGAGACTTGACGGTTAAGTCCCACATTGCTTAACTATCACTATTGTATTGCTTTGACCTCCTATATAATGATTGACCTAAGAGGCCAAGGCAATCCATTAACTTGAAATTGAATTCAAGTTTTTAACAAATTGCATATATCTATATACAATATATTTGTATAAATTATTTATATAAATATTATAAATTATAAATTTTTACATTAAAAATGGGAGGAGTGCGGGGCGGGGCCCCGTTGTGGTCAATCCACCCCTCGCCCATGCAAGGGCAGGGTAGCGGGGGGCGGGGCCCCGCTGCCCACCCCTACCTTTGGATAGCATTTATGAGACTTTATGGAACATACTTTATGAATAGAATGTGGAAAATAAGTTCTTCAAAATGCACTAGAATATAACTTTGTCAAAACGAGCCATGTGGTCTACAATTAGATTGTAGACTAAAAAGAATAGAGAGATGTTCCAACACCAAGTATGGGAAGTGTAAGGGACCAAGTACTTTAGACTTGGAAAGACAAACATGATATATTTATTTTTCATCTTTTTGGTGTGGTCTACACTTAGTTTTCATGACAAGTGGTAGAGGTCGTGGTTGGTTTGGGCAGGTTTTGAATAAGGAAGTCCCTCACCTCAATCATAACTTACAGGACATGATTATTGCATATTTGCAAAGGCATATAGCAGAATTAAAACAACATCTAGAAGCACAAAACCTAGAGGGTCAGAGGGATGATCATGAATCTAACTCTAATTTTGAGAACCCATATCACAATCGTGCTCTATTTCGGGAATATCGTGATAGGGTAGCGATGATAAAGCATTTGCACTGAAGAGAGTTGGAATTTGTTTCCTAACTCCTACACGTGTCAATACATGTACAAGTGAACATATATCGATTATATATTTATAGACTCCAAATTCTCATTGCCATAGAAAAATTATTGTTTCAAATCAACTACCTCAATATAATCAACCTCCCAAAATATCAAGTTATCAGAACACAACAAACTTACTTAATAAAATTCCTCAATACTCATATAAACCTTCAAGGCTTAATCCATTAGGCTTAAATCATCTCACCCATGCTCCGTAATCTTGATCCTCAGCTGAAATATTCAAATCATCTAAAGAAATATTGTGGAGATAAGGGGTGGGTTATCAACAAATTTCATTCTTTTAACAAACAAAGGTTAAAGCACTAGACTGTTAAAGAAAGTGCAAACCACTTTTTTCTCTCTCTCTCTCTTAAGTCCTGTTCAATATGTTAGTCAAATAACGGGGAAAAACATAATACCGTGACTAAACCAGCAATCATTTCATATAAAAAATGCACTGTCAGAAAATCTAGCGAATGAGAATTAGATATTGTTTATATACCTTCTGATCTCCATGATATTGCTAAATTCTGAAGCAATTCCCAACTGTTTTCATCGTTTAGAAACTTTAATTTGTGAAGGGGGCCCCTTGGAGCTACTTGCAAAGCCAAGTCTTCATTACAAAACGTAAGCAATATTCTGCTGTTTGCATCAATTGGGAAGGCAGCCCGTAAACTGTTCCAATCCTCAGCATTCCAGATATCATCTAGAACCACCAAACATTTCTTTTGCTGCTGAATTTCACAAAGTTTCTGAGCAAGCTCTTCATCTCTCAAGTTTCGAATTGTATCTCTCTCCTCTTTGATGGAGAGATAAGACTAATCAAAACTCCATCCCAAACATCTCTTCTTTGACATCGTTGAGAGATACATGCCCAAGCTCGGCATTCGAAGTGACTCTTGACTTGTGGATGATGATAAGCCTTCCTAGCAAGAGTAGTCTCTCCAAGACCACCCATACCACATGTGGAAACGACTCTGTACTTATATTTGACCTCTTCTGTCAAACATGCCACCACTTCCTTCAGGTTATCGTCCAATCCAATAACAACATGATCATGTTCAACATGCGCATAAGTTTGCCTTTGCTCTCTTATCTTCCACTCGAAGAACTCGGGCCTCCACCTTCCATCGAATTAAATTTTATGCCATAATTTTCTAAACATGAGTTCAATGTAGAAATTCTCTTTCTTATTTTGCCAATCTCTGAGCTAGTTTGGAAAATTTTTTTTGCTTCTCCCAAGATGCAAGCAAACCTCTTGAGGACATTTTGTATGCCTCCTTCCTTTCTGGAGCCAACTTTGAGGGCATACCTGTTGAGGATAAAGAGCAATTACTGAAGCACTACACTACACAAGCATGGAATGGCAGCAAGGAGCACTCACTGAAGCACTCCACTACACAAGCACGGAATGGCAACAATGCAGCAGTAGAATATTTGCATGACAGAGCAGCAACCGAGCACAGCAGTAGGACCACAAAGGCAAATAATTCTGGAAGTTCAATATTGAGCGAAAAGGAATATTTGTAACGCCCCGTCCCCGAGGGTCCGGAGAGTTAATTCATATAACCTGATAATCAACTCTAACAAGGCTAGAGTACTTCCAAATTCAATAATATATATTTCCCAAACTTCAAATCAAACGTAAATACTTCAATTAAATAAACCATATAAACTCATTTATCCAATTTTCAATCCAACAACCCAAATAAAATCAACTCTTCTTCATGTCTCAAATGACAAACTAGAAATAATGTAACATTAATATAAGTCTCCATAAACCGTCTAAATCCATTGAAGCAAACTTAAGAAAAATTTAAATAACTTCCATCATCAACACTAATACCACGAGATACCCAACAACCATTCACTGCTAATCTTCTCCATAAACTCTAATACTGATCCTCAGCTGAATCATCAATGTCATCTGAAATATTATGAAGATTAAATGGGTGAGTTATCAACAACTCAGCAAGCAGAGAGCATATATTATCATATAAACATTATCATTTATAACATTTGACAAGCAGAACAAAACATTTTATTCAGATTATAGACACAACCTGTTTTACTTCTGAAAAGCATTAACAAAACTTGGTACAAAAACTTTAGAGTTAATTTCCAGAAAAATAAACTTATTCCCAAAAAGAAAATCCGTTGGCATTTCCAAACTGAAACATTATAATCATATCATCGTTTAGCAATATCACATCGGGACAATACCATGTTTAACCCCCATGGTAGGGTTATAAACCACCATTATACCCGTGGCTGGGCCGTATTCCATGTTTCACCCCCGTGGTAGGGTTATAAACCACCATTATACCCGTGGCTGGGCCTTAATATAAACAAAACAGATATCATCGGAATCGGATCACAATCATATACAGAATCAGAACTTCATGCCAAGGTTTTCAGATGACACATCATATCAAAACAAAATCCTTAACAGCTTTAGATTACTTCACATGTTCGAGATGAACAGAAACAAAATATTCTCATTTGTTCATAACAAAACTTTTAGATTTTTATATTCGCTCTTTTACATAGTTCAGAAATAAAGTGCACAAAACTAGCTCATGTCTACACCAGTCATGACAGAAAAATATTTTCTCTTATATTGAATTTATGCATATGCAGAATAAACATCTGAGGTTGTTTTCAGATAATTTCTTTTCAAAAACAAACACGTTTATTCTCAAAGTCAACTTCATTTTAGTTCTTTTATGCAAAACTAGTATATGAACCCCGCTTACCTGACTTCTTTGTATTATCAACACCTTGAGTCAGAACTCTAGTAGTAACATCACCTAAACAAAACATATATCCAACATTTAATAACCAATCTAGTAAGCTGCTATTTATTGAGTAATAAATCAAAACAGTCCCTTCAATACTCAATAACTATCATAACAATTAAACCCGAATAACTCTCTCTTCAAACCATTCGCATTTAAAATCCAAAGCAGCCACCTTTTATTAACACCAAACCAACCATAATTATTTCCAAAAACCAACAACAGCAACTCCAATGATTAAAACATAACCCAAACCAAACTTCACTTCCAACCTTCGAATAAAAAAAATTTCAGTGCAAGCATCAATATTCTAGTTATTGAACAATTCAAGACTTGCATAAAAATTCAATACAACTAGCTTAAAACACCCATCAATTTACACTAAATAGTCTCAAATAATAGTCCAAAATAGTCTCACAAATCCATCCAAAATCATACTCCTCAACATCAAGAATTCCATCACACTCAACCACCATCAAATCGGTAACTCTATTACATTTCACAGTCCAAACCTATCATTCAAAAACTACCAAAAGCTTCGGGGAACTTACCCCAAAAGAAATTACAAAGCTTCAAACCACTTCGAATGGGTATAACCCACTGCAATGCACGTCCAAAAAAAATTCACAGCAATCTCTAGTGAAAGAGAAAGTGACCTGCACAAGGAAGGTTTGAGAAGCTGAGTGTGTGCGATGGCAGGCCAAAACAGAGTGGTTTGTGTGTGTGTGTGAGTAAAACCGAGCAGACCCAAAAAGAAGAGAGGCCGCGCGAGTAAAACCAGAAGAACAGGAAAAAGAAGGAAGAATAAAAATAAAAATAAAGAGAGAAATGCCGGATTGAAGGAAGAAGTTACTAATGATTGTTCAAGATGCCGAACAAAATTGCAGTGGAGTCGATAGTTGAAGCTCCAACACCCGCGTTGAATGCACGGTGAAGGGAGAGAAAAGTTGAGAGGAACCGAAGGAAAAAATCTGCTCAAAGGTGATGGTTTGCTTCTTGATCGCGAGAAGAGGTAGAGAAAAAAAAACTGCAAAGTTTGTGGGTGCACGGGTTGAGTAAGACGTGGAATTACAGGGCAGTGGAAAGAAACCGTGAAGACGAAGAACAGTGCAGCAGAAAAGGGGAATTAAACATTCACCCAAACGACGCCGCTCGAGTCTCACATCACACGCTTGTGGGCTGGGCTTCATGCAACCGGGCTGACTTCAAGAAGACTGGGCTTAGACGAGTATTACAATATTCGTGTAAAGGGACAGATGTCATAAAATTATAGGATAGGTTGTTGTAAACTTTGTCTATATATATATATATATATATTTTTAAATAAGAGGTTGGGGCCACATGTCCAAGAGTGACCCCTCTCCAATTTTATTAACAAAACTTCACGTAAAACCGTGGAACAAACAAACACTTGGAGGGTTACAAGGACACCCAAAACCCAGGTATAAAAAGGACCTTATACTCTATAAACAAACAGCCAACAAACAAGGCTTAAAACTCGTAAGAAAACCTTACACGAAAAAAACCTTTCTAAGCAGACCCAACGTAAAACAAGCTCTAAAACCTTAAATGAGGAAGTCCCAGCTTGTCTAGTTTAAGAATACCCTTGAGAGGACGTGGAGGCTTCAGTTTAAGAATACCCTTGAGAGGACGCGGAGTCATTCACATCACTTTGGCACAAGAAATGGTACATCAGTTGAATAAACGGGTTCGTGGAGGCAATGTGGTTATAAAAGTGGATATGAGCATCGATTGGTTTTTTTTGTTACATGTACTGAAGTGTTTTGGCTTCTCTCCGAGGGTCTGTGGCCTAGTCAAGCAGTGCATTACAACCTCTTGGTTTTCTATAGTCATGAATGGTACGTCAAAAGGTTTTTTTCCTAGTGGTCGGGGGTTACGGCAGGGAGACCCCTTGTCGCCTTATCTATTTATTTTAGGGGAAGAAATATTATCTAGATTGTTGAAAAAGTGTTTTGAAGCAGGGGAGATTAAGCCTTTTACTCACCCTCAAGGATCCCCTTTAATATCCCACTTGTTATATGCTGAACGATGTTGTGATCTTTGCCAATGGTGGCAAATCATCTATCATAAAAATCAGGGACACGTTTAAAATGTATGAAGAGTGGTCAGGCCAGGTGGTTAGCCAAGAGAAGTCATCGATCTTCTTCCCAAAAATATCACTGCTGCTCGACGGAGAGGGCTTCTACGTTTGATAGGCTTCTCGAAAGGGCTTTTCCCTGTGAAGTACCTGGGAGCTCCCTTGGTAGCTAGTCGGCTGAAGGTCAACCATTTTGATGAACTTGTGGCACGCGTTAGAGAAAGGTTTGGGGGATGGCAATGCAATTTGCTATCTAATGGCACGCGGTTAATTCTGCTAAGACAGGTGATTTCTAGCATGCCGATTCATTTACTGTTGGCTGTGCATGTGCCAAAAATGGTTTTGAAAACATTATGTCGATTAATGAGTAATTTCTTTTGGGGCTTCTTGGATGGTAAACCAAAGAGGAAGTGGGTTGCTTGGAAAAAAATTTGCAAGCCAACAAAAGAGGGAGGGATGGGTCTGCGCAGTTTTGAGGAAATCCAAGAATCACTTCATATGAAATTAGCATGGAGCTTAATGGTTGGAGGCTCCTTATGGGCATGATACTTTAGAGCCAAATACATAAAAGAAAATCACATTACACTGGTTGATGGCCATAAAGGTACAAGACTTTGGAAGAACATTATGTCCTGCATACCGAAAATTCTAAGCTGGTCAAAGTGGCGCATAAAGGATGGAAACATATCCTTTTGGCGTGACAATTGGCTGAACGCTGGCCCTTTAGTAGATGAGGTTCCTATAATCGATTGTCCTTCAACAAAAGTTCAGGAGTGTAGAATCAACAACGGCTGGAACGTGGATTTGCTAAGGACTCTTGTGGGGTAAAGCAATTTGGAAGAGATTTTAAATTGTGTTGGGGGATACAAAGAATGGGCAGATGTGTTAATATGGATGCCTAGTTTGAATGGCGTTTTCTCAACAAAGAGCGCTTGGGATTGTGTTCGAGTAAAAGCTCCGAAAATGGATTTGGTGGACTGGATTTGGAACCCGGCACTCCCAAAGAAATATTCGGTAACAATGTGGAAAGCCTTGAATAATTGCCTTAGTGTAGACGATAGAGTTTGTAAAGTGGGTATCCCCCTGGTATCTAAATGTGAGTGTTGTGGAAGAGGAAGCCTAGAGGATCAGGACCATGTTTTGGCTTCAGGTACGGTTGCAAAAGAGATTTGGCGAAGAGCTTTAGTTCAATTGGGAATGCCTTTCAACCCGAGAAAACCATGGAAGGAAAAAGTGGGGCTATGGTTCCGACGTGCAACCTCTTCCACCCAAAGAGGTAATTTACTTGGCCTTATACCTTCAATTATAACTTGGGCTCTTTGGCTATGGCGATGTAATGCGCGAATGGACGGAAAGGTGGATCCTGTGGGATCTCTCTGGTGCTCTATAAAAGCTGTGTTTGCTTGGGTGGGGGCAAGGCTAAAAGTTGAAAAAAAAATTTCAAACAGGGGATGAAAAGGTCCTGACTGATCTCTCAATACCAGTAAAGGCTCCAAAGCAGAAAATGGTGAGTATTGTTAAATGGCAAAAACAGGCGAAGGGATGGTGTAAATTGAATGTCGATGGCAGTTGCTGTGGAAATCCTGGAGGCATGGGTGCAGGAGGAGTTATAAGGGATGATGAAGGAACGCTGATCTTGACCTTCTCGGCAGATCTGGGACATGGAACAAATAATATGGCAAAGTTTATGGCTTTAATCCATGGTTTGCGACATTGCCGTGAGCTTGGAATTACAAATGTAGAAGTGGAGTTGGACTCTTTGTTAGTTGTTCGTTGGCTGGAGAAAATTTGATGTGGCATATGGTATCTTGAGGAATTTTGGGAAGAGAAGCAAGAAATTTCTCAAGCATGCAGTATGTGGTAAGACATATCTATGGGGAAGGAAATGCAGGGGCTGATTGGCCAGCTCGTATGGCGTCCACCAAAACTTGGTCGCACTACAGCTTACTACTCCTCCCTGGCAGGAAAGCACCCTGTTCTGGAGCAATAACTCTGGTCAGTATCGGGGATATTGACCAGAAGTTTTGAGCAAACCTTGTATACCACCGAGCACAAACTGATCGGCCTAAACTTCTCAAAACCGGAAGGATTTGGGACTTTCGGGATTAATCCTGTGTAGCATGCTGAATAAAACCTTGGTAAAGGGGATCCTTGGAAAAAATCCCTAACTGTAGCGACTACATCCCGCTCTGCAATATCCCAACACGATTGGTAAAAACCCGATCCAAACCCATCAGGGCCCAGGCTACTATCGATTCGGATCGAAAACATGGCCTCTTTTACCTCTTGGATTGAAGGGAGCTACATTAGCAGCTGATTTTCCTGCGGCAAAACATCAACATTCACCAAACAAGACAAATCCGGAAGATAGCGCCTTGGTCTAGCGCTAAGGAAATCCTGGAAAAAATCCACTGCTCCCAAGTGGATTTCATTCTCGGGGCGAAGCACTTGAAGAATTGTGCTGAAGCTTCCCCTTTTTCCATCCAATTTATTTTCGCCTGTTGTGCTACTTTAGTCTCTTCCCGCTAAACCCACACTGCCAATTTCGCCTTTGCACCCAACAGTTCTGCCTCTACCTCCTCGGAAAAATGTTGCTGAAGTTGGTGCTCTAACCTTTCTATGGTCAGCTCCCAACCTTGAATCTGTTGTTCCGTTCTTCCAAATACCTGTGCATTCCATTCCTTGAGAACCACTTTCAACTTTTTTAGTTTCCCAGCCAAGCACTACAAACCAACTTCTGTATGTTGTTCCTGCCAAACCTCTTTAACTAGGTCTCTAAAGCCATCATGGGACACCCACATATGGTGGAATTTAAAAGAGGGAGGGCCATACCGGGATTCATTCGGTTTTAGGTCAACGGCCATGGGCGTATGATCTGACGACGTTCTTGGCAAATAGTTTAATCAGCACTTGATAAATTCTCAACTGCTATCGAGTTCATAAGGTAATCTTGACCAACTTCTAGCCAAGCCCCCTTGTCCATTACACCAAGAGAAATTGCTACCAAACGACTTCATATCTCGCAGGCCATCACCTAGTCCTAGCCAAGGAGCATCGCTTGGAATATCCTGCTGCAAAGACGCCCACAGCTCCTGACATTCAAGATAGTTGCACCTCACATACACTATTGAAACAAACACCCTCTTGTTCTCATATAACATGGAAACTATGACATGTTGAGCGCTAGCATTCAGGACCACGACCTGTAAATCAACCCTCCAAAGTAGCCATACTTTCCCCCCTTACTCTGATTAGAAAAACCATCTTCAACTGCAGCAAGTTCTTAAGTACATGCAATTTGGACTCGTTAGCAAACGGCTCAGCCAACATGATAAAATTTGGCTTCTTATTTTTCGCTAGCTTTCTTAGTCTTCTTTTTTGACGTTCCCAACCCGCGTTTGTTCCAGAAGAGAAATTTACACATCATAAATTCAAACAAAAGGGCTTGTTAGGAACCCTGTTGGAACTTCTTATTGCTAGAACACACTTGCCTTTCTCCTTCAAACTTTGAATCTCGCTATCCGAAGGGCAATCCTTCAATTTCCCAAGGTGTTCCACAGCCACATGTTTAACATCTGACAAGAAAGCTCCCTGTATTTGCTCCTCCAAATCTTCCTCCCTAAGAAGTGTCCCCACCCCACACTCTGAATCACTCTCTGCCACATCCTCCACCAGACAAAAATTTTTCACATTAACATTACTCAAATCATCCTCTACAGGTTTTCCCCCATCAACGTCTTTAACAACGCCCTGTTCCACACCCATGTTACTCTCCTCTGCCACCAGGTCCTCCTCTGTTCCATGAACCCGACGAACTCCATCCCCCTCCTCTGTACCCACCTCTTCCAGTATCTCTACATTTCTTTCTTCATTGACATCTACCTCCCCCTCCTCTAAATTCACATCCTTTTGTGGTTGTACCTCCCTTTCTTCGGAATTCTTGCTTGGTCCTAGAAAATCAATAGTTAGCTTCCCATCTACTTCATATGTTTTTATACCCATATTTTCGTTGGTTTCTCTCCATCTTCCTTTTTTTTTTCAAAGCCTTATTTCTGGTGTCCCTCCATTTACAGGTTTTTGCATTGTGGCCTTGCATATTACATTTACCACAATATGCTGGTAAGGTTTTGTACACAATCTCAATATATAAACTCGTCGGTTTATGTTGGATTCCAATCCAGATCCCCTTAATAGGCTCTAAGGCTGCATCCATTTCAACACATATGCGAGCTCCATCCTTCCAGGTAGCACATTTTGTTGAGTTATCCCTGCGCAAAAATTTTCCTATAGGGGCTATGATACTCTTCAAGAAGGATTCATGGTAGAAGTTTGGGGGCAAACCCTGTTGAACTACCCACACTGGCACTCGAGATGGCTCCTAGTCTTCTTTAAAATCAGGATGCCAGTGGAAACCTCGGTAGGAAACTCCATCAATGTCTGTGACTTCTCTAGAAAGGGCCTTAAGAAAATTCATTGGCCTTCTCATGGACGAGACAACAGGTTGCGATGTCAGCCCCCATCGGCTATGTATAAATGAGCGAATGACATCAAGAGTTGGGCGCTACCTCAGGAATTTTAGGACCATCGAGTATTTAAATGGCAAAAAATCTACACAACCTCCACACACCACACTTTTTTTAATTTTTATTATTTTTTTCTTTTATCAAATATTTAATATTTGAATAATAAATAGAAAAATTGAATTATTTTAAAAAGAATAAATTCAAAAAAAATTTAAAAAAAATATTAAAAAATATTAAAATTTTAAAAAAATGTGGTGTGTGGAGGATGGGAGGTTGTGTAGCATTTCTCTTTAAACGGGGCTGCCGAACGATCGATTTCCTCCCGGGAAAAAATTACACACACTTCACCATCAATCAGTTTCGCAAGCCTCAGTGCAACATCAACCTCCGGGAGCGGTTGAGGGGTTTGAGCGACCATATCTACAAAAGATCGCAGACAACTAGCCGATGCTAGGGAGCCAACGGGGCCCATGGTGACAGCCATTGCGGCGCACGTCAAGGAAGAACCTACTTGCCCTCCACCATAGACATTCCGTATTACGCTCACACGAAAATGTCTTTTTATTTTCCTCTTTCTGCCCCCTTTTGGTATCCTTTACGACATAGGCCGTCTTTGGATGCCATAAGGCTTTACATTCACAATTGTTGGGGATTATCTTGTTTACTAGTGGTTTCAACAATGAGGCGTCCAAGAAATGTGTTTGTACGTATGTCAATTGAAGTAGATTTTCATAAAGCTCTCTCACGTGAAGTTTGTGAGGTGAATGGAATACATTATAGAGTGTTTCATTGGAAGCCAGACTTTAATGAAGATGAAGAACCATCTTTGGTTTCGGTGTGGATAGCTTTGTCTGGGCTCCTGCCCAATTTCTACCAAGAATCATTCTTGAAAATTTTCACGGCACCGATAGATAGGTATATTCATCGAGACAATCCAACAGTCAGTGCAACTCATACAGATGGGTCTCGGCTATGTCTGGAGATGGATGTGTCGAAGGAACCAATACCGTATTTTTGGATAGGGTTGCCGGGTAGTGGTCGAAAACAGGAGTGATCTATGAGACATTACCAGCATTATGTTCTTGGTGCAAGATTCAAGGACATAATGTGAGGATATGTAAAACGAAGAAGATACAGAAGGGAGAAAAAGTCTGGGAAAGGAAAAAGATTGTCGAGAATGAATTGAAGCCCAAGAGGAGAAGGTGGAGAATGATATTGATAAAGGTAAAGGGGTGATGGTTAATTTGGAACTCGAGAATATGAGTAACTCGTCGCAACTCCAGGTAGGGGACATGGGGATGATTCAATAAGGGAATGAGTTTAAAGGGGTGGAGGATAATAATAAGATTGAGATATTGAAGGGCAAAGGTGTATCAAAAAAGGGGGAAAGTTTTGTGGAAAGGGTTGTAAATACGCAGGAGGACATGGAACATGCTAGTTTGCCATCGGACGATGATGATGCTCTATGAGTGCCTAAAGAGGATTTATTGACATTGGAGGATTCAGTTTCTAAACTTGATCTAGAGTGAGAGGTCGAAATTTTAGATTCTCAGAAAGACTATGCCTTTGAGAATGATGAGGAGGAAACAAAAAGAAAAAAAGGTACACGAAAAATTTATGATAAAGTACGGAGATCGTCTCGAGTGTTAGCTAGACCTAATAAACTTTCTTTATGATCGGGCCAATATTGATATGGAATATTCGAGGTCTATGTACTTCGAAAGGGAGTTTAAAAAAGTTGGTTGGGAGGATGCGGAGAGGAGGGGTGGGAGGCCTCGCCCAAGAGCAGCAATGGAAGAATTTAATTCTTGGATTCATGAATGTGGATGACAGAGTTAGAAGGGTTGGGATTCCGTTAATTTCAAAATGTGATTGCTGTTGTCAAGGTCAGTATGAATACCAAAATCATGTATTATGCACTGGGGAGATTGCTGCTGTAGTATGGAAAAAATTTGGTACATTACTGGGTTTGCCGATTGGTAGATCTTGGGGTGAAACATCACTTAGATGGTTCCGACGTGCGTCAAATTCATCTCAAATGGGGATTATTTTAGGATTGTTGTCTTCTATAATTATTTGGAAACTATGGGAACGCAGGTGTCTAGCACGTATGGAAGGAAGAGTGGTCTCGGTTCAAGCTTTGTGCATTCAATCATACACTGGATTGGCATAATTGCTCATGATGTTACTCGGGTACAGAGGATGTCTCAAAATGTTAGATACATTTTACATAGGGTATCTACAAGAATACTGGGATGAGCTACAAAATTTGTTTCCAGATATTGATTACACAGTATCTCATATATATAAGGAAGGGAATGCGTCTGCGGATTGGTTAGCAAGAAGGAGTGCAATGGGAGGTGATTCGGAAAGGTCTCAGATGTCAGAAGTTCCTTCTTATCTGCAGGGTTTATTGAGGATTGATAAATGGGGTCTCCTCATGATTAGATGTAGAGGTTCAGGAAGATATGGCAAAAGATAACGTTTCTGGTGGTCTGGTTTGGTTTAAAGTTTGTGTTATTATATATATGGGTACTAACTTTTTGTGCAGGTGCTCGGTCTTTTTGCTCTCGTCGTTGGGTATGGGCTCTGGGATTATTTGGCTTTTAGGATGGTGCAGAAGATTTCTTGAAGATATGGTGATCGAAAATGTTTCTGGTGGTCAGTAGTATATTTTAATTGGATTAAAGTTAAGTTTTATTTTTATGTGTACTAACAGTTTTTTTCCAGGGCTATTTTGTTTTGATTTTTATTTGGGTATAGTCTTTGGGGTAGAATCAGATTGTTGTTTGGGATTTATTAGGACTCTGAATTTTTATACTTGGAATCTTTGAATGTAACCACGGTTTTCCTCCGCCACACATGAGGACTATAAATAAAATTGGGGAGGGGCTCCTCGTGGACAGGGGGCTCTAACTTTTACATAAAAATAAAAATAAAAATAAACACACATGTCTAGAAACTATGTCAAATTGAAAAGGAATCGAAATCAACACAAATCGAACAATAATCGAAAAATCCCAAAATTTTTAAAACCCTAAAAATTGAATTTGATGGAAATGTAACAATGCATCAACAAATCAAAGTAGGAATCCAACTTACAGTGTCATGATGGCTGACAAGAAGTAGTCTACAGTGGAGCTAGGCTCATAACGACGTAATGACAACAGAAAGAAGAGGGGCTGCGGGGCGGAGAGATATAGCGAGAGAGAGAGAGAGAGAGAGAGAGAGAGAGAGAGAGAGAAGACGATCTAGGGGGAAAGAAAAGAGTGAGGGGGAGAAAGGGGGAGTCAGTTTTGGACCTCAATTTGCAGAAAATGACATCGTTCCACCTGAAATGGAATGATGTCATGTCACATTCGATGGTTTCAAAATATTAGATGTTTTACATCTGATTTTTTTTTTTTAAAAAAAAGGTCGGAGTTCAGAGCCCATATGGGCTATGACTCCGACTCAGACATCAAAATTTGGAGTACCTTTAATGTCGATTCTGAATTTCGACTTCTCTGACTCAGTCGGCGTTGGAGCAGAAGCAAGCATCGGCTAGAGTTGGAGCCGACAAAGGATTGGCACAGTCCTACCTATCTTCACTAGGAAAATTAACCGCTCTAGAGCTCTTGCTTGGGCACACTGGGTCTTCATGATTACCAAAGCAAGGCCACCCTCAAGCCTCGCCTAGTTGCCTCTAGCTTTTATCGTACTCTAGCAAAAGAAGAGAGAACGGAAAATCCCAACAAGGGGTTGTATTTGAGCCAGGCTTCGACACTCCAATAAATCAAATACTCTCCAAACATTAGGCCAATAAGCTCAGGTTTGCAACTCTTAAACCCGTGGTTTGAATTATTGATAGTAACCAGTTTGGTTTTCTCTAAAAGTTTCTTAGGAACACTGGGTGGCCCTAGAGTCAAGAACACGGGCCCCTTGTACAACAGGCGACTAGGGCAGGTTTGGTAACCAAAACAAAACACAAAATTCTCATCTCATCTCATCTCATCATTACACATTTTTCAAATATCTATATAAAATATAATAAACAATTCAACTTTTTCAAATCCCAATACACATTTTTCAAATCCCAAAACAATAATTATATTAAAATATAATATTTTAAACTTCAAAACAAAACACAAAATTCTCATCTCACCCCCCAAACCTTCCATAAGGCTCATGCATGCCTTCACCACAATAATGTTGTTAAGCATGCCTCCCGCCATGGAAAATAAGGCACACATACGCCCTTGCCATAGCAACGCGGACGAGCATGCCTCCCACTATGTCAAAGAAGGCACACATGCCTTTGCCACAGCAATGCAAACAAGCACGGCTCCAGGCATGAAAACAAGGCACACATACACATTCGCCATAGCAGAGCGGTCAAGCACTCCTCCAACAAACTTGGGCCCTCTGCATAAGTAGCAATTGGGACTAACAAACGTACATACGATTGGGGTTGACACTCGCACAAAAGCTGAGTCCCCCTACAAACTTGAGGGCAAGGTTAAAGCACGCTCGTGCGACTAGTGTTAACACTTACGCCTCAGCAAAGCAGTTGAACAATTCTCTCATAACCTCAACAAAGCAGCCAAACAATCCTCCTACTACCTCATTGAGAAATGTTAGTGCACACGCATGTGATCAAGTCAAATACTCTTGCTATAACCGCCACCAGCAAGCTACCTCAAGGAACAAGCCTTTGAGTTCCATAACCGCCTCACACAAGTTGCCTTCAAAACAAGTCGACAGATTAGATAACTGCTTGAGGTGGACTGTAATACCTCACTCCCTACGATTAATAATAAAGATACTTTTAAAAATTCTCAGGACCCAGAATGCTACTACTGAACCTTGATTTAAAAATATTTTCTTTTATTCTAAAAGGAGCGCTAGGTACAAAAATTCTATAAATAAAATCATTCTTTATTAAAATACTGAGATTATAAACGGGGGAGTGCGCGAAAGTATTTATTAAAATTTCTCAAAACCCAAGGCATAAAAATCATAACTTAAAATATTTTTACATGATTTAGGTCACTGTCACGCCTCTCTGGACTAAGTCTCATCCTGCAGCTCTACCATCATAAATATTGTGGTGATTTAAAAATATAAAAACAAACTAAAATGAGTCGATGACTCAATAAAAAATCCTTAATAACATAAACATACTTAACATAAGATTTTTCATAAAATATTTCATGCTGAGAACTTAAAATCATGATGGTTCATACGTATGCTATAACATGCATGCATGACTTATATTGGCTTATCTGACTTATCTTACTTATCGTACTTGCCCACACACACTTAACCATGCATGCAAAGTTGTGCACTGGCCCCTCATCCCACGGCCGCGAGGATAGCCGCTAATAGTATTCTAGCATATTATGGTGATCAATTCTTAGGTTTGTGGCTTGCACGTTCACCCATAAATTTGCATTGGTACTATCCATCTGAATGGTCATCTGATTAACTGTTCTGAGCTTATCTTACACTTGATCTTATGAAAGCTTACGTGCTTTTTGCAACATGAAATGCATAAGATGAATAATACATGCATAAATATAATATGCAGAATGAAATATGATGAATCACGTGCTTGCAAATATTATGACATGCATGGTACGTAAACACTTGCTTCCAAAAAATTAGCTTTAATAGTAATATATATAACTAGCTAACGTATGATAATCCTAATTTATGATCAAACTACTTACTTTGCATCGTTAATCCAATATTTTCTGCATGAAATCAATCACGGTGTTGGACTGGGAGGTTTATGTTTTTTCTTTTTTCAAATAACATACGGAATGGAAATATTTATAAATAGATTTGGGAGAAGGTGACGACCAGTTTGAGTTCAACTCGGTTAATACATGTAGTGACACTAATATGCTGAACACTCAGTCGCGATCATCTAATAAGAAAGTTTGAATTTAAAAATATGATCTAGTTATTCATTCAATATAGAATTGGCAGTGACTGAAACTGCATAGAAGACCTCAATCAGTGATATCTTAAATTAAAATAAATTTCTAATGATTGGTTTTTAAATTCTAAAAGGAGTCTAACTCGTTCAATAAATAATAAATGAGATTTAAACTAGTTATTGAGTCTAATTAAAACACCTAATCAACCTCAATACTTTATCGCTCATTAGCTTATCCAAAATAGCCCATTAAATATAATTTAGGTCTAATAAAAATTATTAATATCTTGGCCTTAGAATTATTGGGTCGGGTCGTTACATGGACCCAGAGAACGACATGCTTCCTAACCACTTAGTGCAAGTTACAACAAACTAACTCAAGCCTTAAAGCCAACGTGAAATCACCTCAAGAGGGCAAGAAATCCACTAGCTCCTACCAAAACAAAAATGATCACCAAATATGGAATACATGATTTCTGTGCTTTTCCCTGACAAATGATAAACCATTAGACGAGAATATTAATCATACGCTCACACAACCAAACATCCTACAAGCCCACCCTTAGGGGCACTTACAAGGAATGTACAAGTCTCCTCGAGGTCCATCCTTAGAGATCTTCGTTGCATCACACAACAATGGAAAATTGCTGGCAAATCCCTAAATTTATTTTTCTACTATTTTTGTAAATTGTCTCGATCATGATTGACTCAAGGCCTTATTGTTGGAGACTAGTGGAAGTCCATTGTCAAGAATAAAAAGAAAAGATAAAGACAGGAAAGTTGACCGACGAAAGTGATATAAGACAAATAGAACTCAACTCCAGAGAAGGGATGAGACCTCTATAAAAGGAAGGGAGCACTATGAAGGTGAGTGGATTGGATAAGTCTACAAGAAAAGGCTTCTCTACCATCTCAAGGGACTCTCTCTCCAAAAGGGAGGCATCTTTATCTTCAAACTCCTAAGAACCTAATTTCCTCTATGAAGAGATATGAGAGGCTATGAGAAATTGTAAAATTATCCAATGTAATGGATTTCACCCTCAAATAACTTGTGGACATAAGTTTTTAAGAAAAATTGTGTAAATATTTGTATTTCTCATCATTTATAACTTATATGTCTTAATTACTATTCATTTTATGAGTAAGCATCCGAGTACCGTTTTAATGTCCATGACATCATCATGCATGGGCCATTCAACTGTATTATTGGGCTTTGACCCAATTGAAAAAATGCATCAACAGAAGCAATAAATAAAAGCTACCGGGGGAAAATCAAACCATAAATAGAAAAAAGAAGGAAGAAAAATGAGACGGGTGGAGTGTGATTACCTATATAAAATATACCCAAATAGGATAAAAGGAAAAAAAAGAAATTGTTAGTAAGGTCTGCACCATTTTTATAGGGATGATTTACCATAAATTAAATTAAGTGTCTTTTATTTTTATAAAAAATTTATCTTATCTTATCTAATATTTTTTAAATTTTTATATAAATAAAATAAACTGTTCAATTTTTTTAATCTTAAAATAAAAATAATATTAAAAAAATATTCTAATAATATTTTATTCAACTTATCTCATCTAGTGTGCTTTACACATTGGCACAAAAATATAATAATTCTTTTTATATTTATCAGAATTTAATTTAATTCTTGATGAATCCACCTGAATTTAGTTCCATGCAGAAAACTGATTTCAAATTTTGCAAGTATTTATAATAAAATCAAGGTATTTTCAATACAGATAGAGAGAGCTCATGCAAAAGATATCAAAAGACAAGATTGGAGATGCTCTTATGAAAGAAGTAACTAATTAAATGTACCAAAGACATTGAAATTAGAGTAATTAAAGCAGTATATAGCGCATCCCGATCAGATTTTTGAAAATTTCAAGTATGTGCACTGCTACTAGTGATTACTCTTATTTTAGCGTTATTACCTTAGAGTATTATCTTTAAATTTGAAGGGACGGCACCTGTCGGATTTTGTAGAAATCCTCTCCTCCTTTGCCAAGTCTATCTTTGAATGACTTGGACATGTCTACGATTTCCAGTTTTTGCAGGGTAGTGACAAACTGAATTCCATGTGGAACCATCCTCAAATTGTAGCACCCTGCAATCTCCAAATAGCAGAGGTTGGGCATGGATCCTTCCTCCACCTCCCACTCCTCAAAGTTATATAAATAAGCAAGGATGAGGGATTGAAGTTGAAGAAATCCTCCTACAGAACAAACCACCTTCTTCCCTTTGTAGGCATGCAAATCAAGGCGGAGAATCTTTAAGTTGGGAAACTTCTCCAAAGTTGGCATTGGGTCTTTCTCAAGACGAGTCTCAATTAAGTTTAACTGGGCAAGATATGGAGAAATTTTGTCTCGTTCTGGCAATTTCTCTATTTCCCCAACGAGTCGTAGCTTATATATGAAAGGACAACTTGTTACCATTGGTATTATATCCACTCGCTTATCCGTCCTATTTGAAATGAGCTTAAGAACACGAAGACAGTTGAATGTGAAATTTGAAGGCCTTAAGTTCTTTCCAAACTTGTCAAATCTTGTCGTCGGATCTTTAACACATGGAAACAGGAACATTCACAAGTGTTTGCAGCTTACTAGTATTAGCTAGTTTCAACTTCTCACTGACTTGGGAATACCGAGGTAGATACAGATGTCGCAAGTGCTCCATATTTCTAAACATATCGTTTGGAATACTCATTAGGGAATTTGTCGACCGCAAATCCAGTGTTAGCAAGCACTTTAAATTTCCTAGAGATGGGATGCTTCTTACACCAGTATTTCTTAGAGATAAGAATCTCAAGTGGATGAGACTTTCGATCTCACGGGGGAAACCTATTCTCCAATAGCGGTCGATAGAGTATGCAAAATTCAAGACTCTAAGATATTTGAAGTTCCTTAGCATAGATGGATCATACAAAGGCACAGATAATATTAGAAGAGACCTTAGGTAAAAATATTTTTGGGATGTTGATGGAAGTAGATCTCCAAGTATAATAGGTTTTGATCCACCACTGATAGCAACTCTTCGAACTTTACCAACGGGAGCTTCTATTTCTTCCATGAACTCATGACTAATATCGATGACATGGAGAAAGTTTTCCAATTTTGATTTTTCAACACAAAAGTCTCGCATAAGATCATGGAGACGACAGGTTTTGATCCTTGCAACTGAATTCTTTTGTCCTGCTTGTACCATACACCTCTGCACTAGCTCCAATAAATATCGTTCTCCAACATCCTCGAGCGTTTCCTTGTTACTCCCAATGTGCTGCATTTGATTTATAAGACCTTCGGCTTCCCACATTCGAATTAACTCCTTAGTCCGTATCTCAAAATCCTCAGGGAAATGGCCTAAATATAGGAAGCACAATTTCAAAATCGTCATAACTTAAAGCTAACACCGTATTGATCCGAAGATCTTGTTGATGGAGGTATGATTTAACATTTACATGGAGTTGCCTCCACTCTTCTATTGTCTGTTTTGTGGCCAAAAGTCCTCCAAGTACAGTGACGGCCAATGGTAATCCCTTGCAATATCTAACCATTTCCTTCCCTAAAATTCTCATATTTTCCTTGATTATACAATCTGCAAAGCCAACAACAATATAAACAATATCATTTCTTCTTAAATATTAAGGAAAATAAATGCATAAATAAAATGGATTATATTTCATTAGACAAATAACAAAAAATGATTGTTAACCCACTTCATGCGGCTGTTAATTTCTTCAATTGTCACTAACTTGCTGAAGGCAGTTTCAATACATATCAAATTTTGATAGTCATCTTCCAATTCATCTCAATTGAGAATTCTTGTTTAACACCATTTTCTCTCAATCACTTCATGTTGAACGCGTTAAGTTAAATATTGGGGGAAAATCTCAGTAACTTTCCTAAAACCAGCAATCATTTCATATCAAATACTATAAAGAATAAAGTGGATCATATACTGATTATACCTTCTCTCCAAGATATTGCTAACATTCGAAGCAATTCCCAACTCCTTTCAGCATCTAGACACTGCAATTCATAAAGGTGGCCTCTAGGATCTGCATGCAAAGCTACCCTTTTATTACGAGAGGTCATCAATACTTTGCTGTCGGTGTCATTCCTTGGGAAGGCAGCACGGATACTATCCCAAGCATCAATACTCCAGATATCATCTAAAACTATCAAACACTTCTTTTGCTGCTGAATTTCACAAAGTTTCTCAGCAAGCTCTTCATCTCTCAAGCTTCGAATTTCATCTCTCTGCTCTTTAGATGGAGAGATAAGACTAATCAAAACTCCTTCCCAAACATCTCTTCTTTGACATTTTTGAGAGATACATGCCCAGGCACGGAAGTCGAAGTGACTCCTGACTTGCTGATGATTATAAACCTTCCCAGCAAGAGTAGTCTTTCCAAGACCACCCATACCCCATATGGAAACGACTCTGTACTTGTATTTGATCTCTTCTGTCAAGCATGCCACCACTTCCTTCAGGCTATCCTCCAATCCAATAGCAACATCATGTTCAGCATGGGCATAAGTTTGCCTTTGCTCTCTTATCTTCTTACTCAAAGAACTCGGGCCACCACCTTCCCTTGAATCAAATTTTATGCCATAATTCTGTAAATGTGAGTTCAATGTAGAAATTCTCTTCGTTATTTTACCAATGTCTGAGTTAGTTTGGAAAATAGTTCCTGCTTCTCCTAATATGCAAGCAAACCTCTTGAGGACATTTTTTATGCCTCCTCCCTTTCTGGAGCCAACTTTGAGGGCATACCTCTCAATAATATCTTCGGCGTCATAAGCAACGTCTCTGATATCTGCAACCCACTGGCGTACACTATCTCTTTCATTTTGCCTCGCATCTGCATCTTTTAGGAGACTTTGGATCATTTTGAGCTCATCCTGTAGCAGTTCAACTTGGTCACTCACCCCGTGCAAGGATATTGCTTTTTGTATGAGCAAATCACCGAGCCTTTCCACCACAATAGAGACGATAGCCTCTGCCATTTCTCTTCTGCTTGTCACAAAAAATAAGAATAATAGAAGAAGATATGTTAAAGATTTGGATGTAACTCGGCTAAAGTTTTGCAAGAAAGTATCATGATGTTATTGATCTGCAACGCTTGGAATCACGACAAGAGAAGGTTCAACCAAAACTGCGCCAAACAAATCGTCCAGCAAGGTTTCACGCGGTTTTCTCTGAGACTTGAACTCGGTCCCCCAAGAATTTTTGAATTTTAATGCATGAAAGCTATCTTGATGCTTGGAAAATAAAGTCTTGGATTGATGGATTAGCGCAGGTGGGATGGCTCTTTCATTATTTGATGGATCAAGACCTCGATATAAAATATTGTAAGTACGTTTCCAATGGCCGCCTAAGATATTCTTTAGTATGTATTATTTTTCTAAGGACTTTAATATATATATATATATATATATATTGACTATATATATATATATATTTTTAAAAGAGTCAAAACCACATGTCCAAAAGTAGCCCCTCCCCAAATTTTATTAATAAAACTCTCACTTGTGGTGGAGGAATACCTTGGAAAACAACCAATAATCCATTATGCCATAATCCAAAAAAACCAAAACCTCCTACTACAAATACTAAACACAAAAAAACAAGCACTATCTTCGTCTCAGATACGGCAAATTATTTTTATCAAGTCTTAAAAGACCTCTAGTCTCCCTTGAAAAGTCAAATACGTATTATTGCACCCCGTTGCACCATGCTTCGCCAGGCTATCAGCAACAGCATTACATTCTCTGAAAATATGTCTACAGGTAAAAGTAATATTATCAAGATAACTCAAAATCTCCTCCCAGAAATCCTCAAAGTACCACAATCCACACTGTCTAGATTTTATCAACTCAATAATTACTTTTGAATCCATTTCAATCTCAAGATAATTGAGCCCCATCTGTCGAGCATTTCGCAAACCATACAACAAACCCATAGCCTCAGCATATGTATTAGTACTAGAACCAATAGAGGCACAAAAACCTATTATGAAACTACCACCATGATCCCTTATAACTCCCCCCACACCTGAAAGCCCCGGGTTACCCATCGAGCAACCATCCACATTAAGTTTACACCATCCACTTTTTGGTCTTACCCATCTCATAATTTTATCCTTTTGAACACCAACTCTTGGAGGAGGAATATTTAAAGATTGCAATAAAGCAGCATCACTTTTACTAATAACATTCTTTCCTTTAAATTTCAAAGCCACCCAAGACAACCAATATTTAATAAATATCCAAACCATGTCAATTGTTACACCTTCCATCCGGGCCTTGTAGCGTCTCCACCACAAACGCCATGTTATAATAATAGGGAGTAAACCAAGAATTTGTCCACGATAAGAAGATCTTTTAGCACGTCTAAACCAACATTCAACCTTCTCCTTCCAGGTACGACCATGCAATAAAGGCATACCTAGTTGTACACAGAATCTACTCCAAATTTGTGTTGCAAAATCTCCCATAGCAAGCACATGATTTTGGTAATAAAAAAAAAATGACACTGTACTAGCTATGACACAGGGAAAGTTCAATGAAACTCCCTCCCATTCCTCGTTATAAATTATTCTTTAGGGCCTTCATCTATGTGATGTAATTTTTTTTTTTTTTTTCATTTTCCTCAAAAAAGAATTAAAGTAGGTAAGAGAAATCACATGTTATTATTCCTACATGATGCATGTTCTGGGTTTTGAAGTAATCCTTCATGTGTTTTGTTCACAAAAACTTTCTAATAATATTGCATGTAAGAGGCAAAGAACCTTGGCTTGTATGGATGAATAATAATAGTCCATCATGATAACCATAGAATTGGTCTCATGAACATTTTTAGGCAAATTTATTATATCTACACGATAATAATTAATAAAGAATTAATATATTCATCTAATGATTCCTATATGTGTTGGATCATGTTAGCGCGCGTGGCTGAGAGATATTGGAAAGAAAAATGGAAAAGAAAGAAAGGGAAATGGGAGAATGAAAAGTAGATTCCTTTTATGACGTTTATTTTTGTCTCTGCTTGAATGTCTTCTTCCTTTATTTTTCTCTATACGCTGTGATTGTGTGATTCTTTGAGGACTCCAGTCCACGCACGTGATACGTACACATCTCCCAGTGTGGATATCTTCTTTCATTTTTATTATGGCGCATCCAATTTAGAGATATACACATAATTTAATACGTATAAGAGATTTAAACTATCTACATGAAACCCACTGCATAAATAATTCATAGAGTACATATATCACCACAAATTTAGAGAGAGAATTAGAAATCTTAATTCTAAATCGAATTGTTTTATTATTAGATTGGTGAGTAGAGTTTTATCATACATTTTAAATGGTAAGATTTGATTAATTACTAAGATTTAAATTTTAAAATTTATCTTTTAAGTAAAATTAGATCATATAAATATTTTATATTTATCATTTAAAATCTTGTCGTTATTAGCTTATGGTCCCCCCGCCCCCAAGAATAAAAACCGAAACCACATCGCAAGAAATGACCCAGCCTGAAAGGGAAGAAAGATCCATTTCTGGACGTGCTAAGGTGGGCTGAGCCTCAATCGGTATTGTTTGAAGCCCCCGACAGTGGTTCAGTGCGACTGTACATTGTCGATGCATACATCCATAGCGGTGAATAATATTTAAATGTAGAAAAAATAAGGAGAGATGGACACATAGATTTACATAGTTCGGCACTAGGCCAACGTCCACGCAGTTTGGGAGAGAGAAAATTTCACTATAATATGCTTGTTTACAGTCTCTCGTAATCTCTCATTTCTTATTGTACAATAGGAGCTGGAGATCTACATGTTGAAGAAGATGTTCTCTCTAGAGCTCTTTGTCCTGAGATTGAAGAAAAAGTCGAAACCAAAAGAAAAAGTCCTCCAGGAAAGAAGAAAAAAATCCCTGAAACCGTAGGCAGCCATCCCTTTTATCTAACCCTTTTCATGAGTGCGCCTCGGTAGTGGTGAGGAATGTTTGCGTTGCGTGTCTGACCATCCTTCTTTTTCCTACTTTCTTTTGACATTTTCCTACCTCTTGACACCCCCACCCGTTTGTCCCTTCTTGTCTCATCTCTAATGCAGGAGTCAGATGATACTAAGTTGTCAGATTACACGTTGACGACACTAAAATACCTTGAGGTAGTTTGATGATAGGAAATCGTGATCTTTCCTTGATTGGGGTAGTTTGATGCATGTTTCGGTATTTTGACCATAACTTTGACTTTGGGTAACAGAATCACACATATGATCTCAATTCGAAAAACTCTTTTCAGCGCGCACATGGCGGTCATCGAGCTATGCTCGATGCGCATCATTTTCGACGCCAAATTCTATTTTTTCCCATCTAAATCCATATTTTAAGTTACTTTTTTATTTTTTATAGTAATATTTCATTTATCGTTTAGGAAGTGATTTTAAACTCGATTTGGGCCAGATTTTTTACAGATTATTTCTTCTAAAACTTATTTATTTTTTGTGTGATTATTGAGATTTTGCTATTTTTGATAAAATTATGATATGGTTGATTTTCAGCTATTACAACCCAACTTGTAGGTTGATTTGGTCATTGTTGGATATTGACAATTTTGAATTGAATATCAGAGTCGTTTTCTCTATATTTTGGACGATTCTCGTCTTCCTTCCTTATGAATTATCTGTTGAAACTAGCTTGCAGAATAATTATTATTTTGTCCGGCGTCACTCTGCCTCTAACTAATTTTGTCTTCTAGTGATGACCCTTTTGATAGGCTGGGGCTTGAAAATTATTTTGGACCTGGTGTATTTTGCCCTCTCATAAAAATGATATCGACAAAAGAATAAATAAATAAATAAATAAAAAGGAGACATTCAATTTGTATGAGAAATTATATTTATAATCTCATATAATTTTTAAAAAAATAATATTCATGTAATTATTAATGTCACGGTCATAAACACTAAAGTACATTACTTCTAAATTAAATAGTTACTAATTGATAACATATAACTTTTGCTTCTATTATGATATAAATCATTAGAAGACTTAGGCCTGATTTCTTATCTCATTTTATCTAATCTCATTTAATTATTATAATTTTTTTAAATTTTTAAGTAAAATATAATAAAAGATTCAATTTTTTTAAAATTCTAAAATATAAATTATATTAAAAAGTTATATTTTAACAATATTTTAATCAACTTTTAACTTTCATCTCATCTCATCTCATTTCGTCTCGTTTGTATAAACAAACAAAGACTTACTATAATTGGTCGCGTACCTAGGATATTGTTAAAATTTTAATTTTATTCAGTTTTTTAATGACTAAATTTGTGTGAAGTTATTTAATATGTAATAAAAAAATCTATAAAATGAAATTAGACAAAATATTTTGGCAGAAAAAAGATGAAATAATCATCATAACAGACAAAACAATGTCTTACGGGAAGTTTAAGAGACTTTCAACCTATTTACAATTGGGTGGTGCCGCCGTAAGTGTTCACTTTGCAGCTTAATGCAAATTGTACTTTTTTTTTTTATTTCAAACACTTTTTAAATATGTTTAACCATTTTTAAAAAATAAAACTAACCATTAAAAAAAAATCAAATGCATAAGAGTCAAAATGAGGGGCAAATTGAGAAAGCACAATAGCATTATTCTTCACAATTTATAGACAACTTTAAATATAATAATATTTTTTATAAATTTAAACCCATCAAATCAAAAGTAAAAGTAAAACCAAAAATTAAAGTAATATTATTTTATTACATAATTATAAACAAGTTGTTGTTGTATAGAATTAAACAACAAATGGAAGCAGAAATTATAATGATATGGTGACACTCTCGTGAGGGTAATTGTCCCACAAGTTGGTGATGAGCAATGTGAATTGAGTGCATTTGTTTGTGCACCAATGACCTCTATTTA
Organism: Juglans regia; assembly: GCF_001411555.2. Lineage (NCBI taxonomy): Eukaryota > Viridiplantae > Streptophyta > Magnoliopsida > Fagales > Juglandaceae > Juglans > Juglans regia. The sequence goes on from NC_049907.1 coordinate 4,832,110, forward strand.
TAGGCCATCATGCACCGGTTGGTAAAGGGCACATCCATTGGTTAACCAATGATAACCCAAAGGTCACAACCTTAAGGAGTGACACATCCTATTGTGAAATGGCACAACCATTGGTAAACCAATGATAACCCAAAAATCAGATTTTTAAGAAGTGACACAACCTTTTGACTAAATCAAAAGGTTGTGTCTCTTGACACTTCCTTTAACATCACCCCTCATGGGAACCATCACCATGTTAGAGAATATCATTCCAAGGGATACACCGTTTGGTGATCACACCCCTTAGAATAACATCTCCTACTTGATCACACAAAACGGTGATGATCCAGTTGAGTATTTTACCTTGGTACCAATATAAGCTTTCCACTACTCAACTCTCATCTGCTACTCTTGCAGATCGGCGTCAGAGCATGACAAGCCTCTACGTGCACATGTTTTTTGTCATTACCTTATCTGACCGCACCTTTTACCATATGTGCTCCCACTAATCACATATTAGGGGTGACTTCATTTCACTAAAAAATTTGTAGTGAACGGCATCAATTCTCTGTGACTGGATCAACAATCCATACCCCTGTCACAATTGACGACTTCAGCCGAATACATAACATATGTATCGACCTGCGCTGAATTTTCGTTAAGTACTTCCTCTAGAAGTTATTCCTGAGGTTTTTCCCTAATCACCTTATCAACGACTTTGCAAATGATTAACTATTTACTTGGGTAATCAAATCACATTTCACTAAAACTTTAGTGAATGTCACTGAATTTTCGTTAAGTACTTACTCACCTGAGTATTTCCTTAATCATCTTATCAGCGACTTTACCATGATCAACATTTTACTTGGTTGATCAACCTACACTGAAATTTTATCAAGTACTCACCCTAAGGCCATTTCTGAGGTTTTTCTTGATCACCTTATCAGTGACTTTACAAATAACCAAAATTTTCATTTGGGTATCTCCATAACTCTAATTTTCTAGGCATCCCCAGAATTTGCTGAGTTATACATGCTGACCATGAGATTGGTTCACCTAGGTTTCTCTCAATCCCATTCTAGTCACATGTTCTCTGAATTTCTCCAGAGATAAACCTTTGGTCATTGGATCTGCTACCATCTCGGTCGAGGAAACGAAATTAACCTTGACCTCACCTCTTTCCACTATATCTAAAATATAGTGATAATGCACATCAATGTGCTTTCCTTTGGAACTCTGTGTTCCACTTTTTATCAAAGAAATGGTAGACTGATTATCACAAAACACATTGATTGGTTTTGTGGATGTACCCAAATTTAAGTTTTCAACAAAGCGTTTTATCCACACCACATTACTTACTGCAGTACTACAAGCAATATACTCTGCTTCCATAGTAGACTTAGCAACACAACATTGTTTCTTACTTAACCAAGAAACTGTTGTTCCACCAAATAGAAATATATATCCAGTTATAGATTTTCTATCATCTACATCACTTCCAAAATCAGCATCACTATAGCCGATTAATTCTAGATCATTATTTCCAAAGCACAATTTCAAATTTTTGGTACCTTGTAAATATCTTAGTATACATTTCACTGCTTGCCAATGTTCTTTACCTGGATTGGATTGAAATCTGCTTACCAATCCTACTGCATGACAAATATCTGGTCTGGTACTTGTCATTGCATACATGAGGCTTCCCACAGCTTGAGCATAGGGAACTTTAAGCATTTCACTTATTTCATCCTCATCTTTTGGGCACATACTTTTATTTAAAGTATGAGCTTTGCAAACAGGTGTACTTAAAAATTTACAATTTTCCATACCAAATCTTTTAAGTACTTTTTCTAGATATTTCTCTTGATTTAAATACAATAGATTTGAATTTCCATCTCTAGAAATTCTTATACCAAGAACATAGGCAGCTTCACCCATGTCTTTCATTTCAAATTTAGATTTCAAGAATTCTTTTGTTTTATGCATCATATCTAGACAATTACTTGCCAGTAATATATCATCAACATATAATGATAATAACGTTAATTTATCATCATTTTTTCATATGTATACACAATAATCTAGTGGACTCATTTCATATCCCATTTTCAAAATGGCTTGGTGAAATTTCAAGTACCACTGTCTTGAAGATTGCTTAAGTCCATACAGTGCCTTCCTCAACCTGTAGACTTTCTCTTCATATCTTTTAATTTGGAATCATTCTGGTTGAATCATAAAGATATCCTCTTTTAATTCACCATTGAGGAAAACTATTTTTACATTTAACTGACGTAATTCCAAATTCATTCTGGCAACAATGGATATGATGATCCTTACGGATGTGAATCTCGCCACAGGCGAATATGTATCCACAAAGTCTACACCTAGTTGTTGGTTATATCCCTTGGCGACTAACCTTGTTTTGTACATTTCCAAACTACCATCAACTTTAAATTTTCTTCTGACAGCCAATAGCTTTTTTATCTTTTGGAAGATCTGTTAACTCCCAAACGTTATTTTTGTTTATTGATTCTATTTCATCTTTCATGGCCTCAAGCCATTTATCTGAATCAATACTATTGATTGCCTCAGAAAAATTTTCAGGATCATTATCTAAATTTTTCAAACTGGTATTTAGTGCATAATGATCTTGAAATAATATTGATGGTCTTCTGGATCTTGTACTCCCACTATCTCCAACATCAATATCTGAAGATTGATTTCCATCTGACTTTCTTTTATTATTCTGGATTTGAATAATATTAGAATTTTCATTGTCAGATTCTGTGGAGATCTGTTGACTCTCTAAATCATTTAACAAATCTATTTGATCAACAGGAGTAATAAGGTTCGTATTTTCCAAGAAAACGGCATCCCTACTTTCTATCAATCCTTTTTCAGAATGATAAAATCTGTAGCCACTTCCATTTTCTACATATCCAATAAACCTGCATTCCCAGGTTTTACTTTTTGATTTATCCCTTAATGGCCTTGGGATAAGCACTTGTGCCTTACAACCCTACACTTTGAGCCTACTTAAGTCTGGTTTGTGTCTCGTCCATAACTCGTAAGGTGTAAGAGGTTTCGCTTTAGTTTCAACTCTATTCAATATATATATAGCAGTCGATAATGCTTCACCCCAAAAATGTATTGGTAGTTCAGCATATGCCATCATCGATCGCACCATATCCAATAGAGTTCTATTTCTTTTTTCTGCAATGCCATTTTGTTGGGGTTTATATGGCATAGTATAAATGTGTCTTATACCATTCAATTTGCAGAAATTATCTAAAGTTTCAAATTATCCTCCTCTATCACTATTCAAATTTTTAATGGGTCTACCCAACTGGGTTTCTACTTCTAATTTAAATTCTTTGAATTTCTCAATTGCTTCAGATTTATACTTGAGTAAGTAGATATACCCATATCTTGAATAGTCATCAGTGAAAGTAATAAAGTACTACATTCCTTTATGAGTTTTTGTTTTAAAAGGTCCACAAACATCATAATGTATAATTTCTAGTAAATCTGTGGATTTCCAACTTTTTGAAAAAGATTTACTACTCATTTTTCCTTTGATACATGGTTCACATATATCAAAATTATCTGAGTTTATTTGTGGTATTAATCCACTTTTATACATTCTGATCATTTTATTTTTATTTATATGGCCTAATCTTAAGTGTCATAAATATGCACAATCAGTAGACACATTCAAATACTCAGAAATAGGTATTTTATTAATATCAACATTCAGTACATACATATTGTGATCTCTCACGCCTTTTATCGACATATTACTCTTACTTATTACAACGGGTCCAGACTTAAACTCAACTGTGTTGCCTTTCTGATCTAGTACAGACATTGATACTAAATTCCTACGAATAGTAGGTACATATAGAAAATCATTAAGTAAAATAACGGAACCATTCACTTTGAATTTTCATGTACCTTGTCCCAAGACATCGCAATATGTATTGTTGCCCATATACACTTTGTGCTCTCCAGTTTGTTTATCTTCAAGTTTGACAAACATATCTTTGTTCCTGCATATATGTCTTGTTGCTCCAGAGTCAACCCACCATGAATCTGTCATTGGTTCTACTAGCATCACTTCTGAGATCGTCATCACAATTTCCTTGATTTCTTGTATTTTTCTTTTGTTAGGACATTGTGATTTGTAATGGCCCTTCTTTCCACACTTAAAACAGTTTCCAGAAAATGGTTTATTTTGTTTCCTTTTTAACCATTTCTTTTTCTTAAACTGTTTTGGCTTCATCTTATTCTGTGTAGAACGCTTGTCCTGAGCCATCAATAAATTGGACGATTCACTATCTTTATTCCTTCTTTTCATCATTTCTCCTTCAAGTACTAAAAGTACTAGAAGTGATATCATTGTTACTTCATTTCCACTGTGTGTTAAAGAAGTAATAATGTGATCCCAAGATGAAGGAAGACTATTTAGTATGGTTGTGACTTGCATTTTGTTAATGAGAGGATGACCAGCATCATGTAATTCTTTTGTCATTAACTCCATTTGAAGTACATGATCGCCAATATCATCACTCTCTTTCATACAAGTCCGGTTATACTTATCCAATAATAACTGTATATAAGTATCCGACCTTAAACCATACTTTGCTTCAACTGCATCCATAATTTCTTTAGCAGTTCCATAGTCTTCAAATAAAGGAATAATGTGATCACTCATGCAATGCAAAATTAAAGCTTTTGCCCATGCATTGTGTTCTATCCATTTATCTACATTTAAAACGCTGTTTACACTTTCACTTTCATCATCTTCTACAATTTCTTCCCATGGTTTTGGTGTTGTTAATGTATATAAGGTCTTTTCATGGGTTAGAAGAAAAGTTATATGCCTTTTCCAGGCCCGAAAATTTCTTCCATTCAATTTTTCTATCCCCGAGGGATCAATACTTTTCTTCGGTGCCATGAATAATAAACCTTAAAAATTAATCAATAAGAAGAATGTAGAAATAATAAATGTGTACTATTTAAATAGTTCAACTGTGAAAAATTAAAATTATTACAAACTTAATTAGTAATAATAACCCTTGGATTTAATCCAAGGTGGCAGCCTAGAAATTCTCCTATTATATTTTATATAAGGAGAATAATGAAAATGATGCCCCGATCGAGGATATCCACGACCTTTCCTTGATGTTTCACCTCTTTCAAAGAATTTCTGGCGATAATTTCAATCAACATGTGCTTTATAATGATTTGGCTTGAAATTTTGAGCACAATGGCTTTTGAACGGACCAAATCGGGCTTGAAATGATCTCGAACGGTCCGATTGTACAAATCTACCCTGAACCGGTTTAGGAAACTGGGTAAACCGGTTCAACTGATTCAAGCCGGGTCTGGGAGAAAATCGGGAGTTGGCAGCTCGGTCAACCGCTCGGTTCTCGGCTTGGTCAATGGCTCCGTTCTCAGCTCGGCTTGGTGGCTCGGCTCCAGAGGGTCAGAAACGGGCAAAACGACAATGTCGTTTTTGCCGGAATTGACCTCCGTTGGCTGAAAGACACTGTCGTTTAGCCCTGGGCAGATTTGAATGGGATGACCGTTGGACGAAACGGCATCGTTTCGTCCTGGGTTGTCTTCAACCTCACACTGGCGCACTACAGTGTCCCTACGTGCGGTTTCCTCAGTTCCGTCCGACCAAATAGTGGCCGGCGACGATGACTCCGACGTGCTCCCAAGGTCCACGAAGTCCGGCGGTGGTGAGAGGCTCCGGCGACCAGCCGAAACAGTTACTTTGTGTGCAAATGGGCTATTTAAATCACTATTTCTTTGTGTAAAATAATACCAATAATTTTCTTCAAAATAGTAACAATTTACTAAATTTTGAAGATTACCAGTATACTCTAAACCCTCCATCGTGATCTGAAAAAGTTTTTTTCTCTAATTTTCAAGCAAACGAAGATGATTAAAATATGCAAGTGTGGTTGCCAAACCAAGCACTTGCCTATTTATTGTCTTTGTAATGCACGATAAAATTCTCTCTGACATGACCAGACTCTTGATACCACTGCAGAGAATTAAACAACAAATGGAAGCGGAAATTATAATGATATGGTGACACTCCCGTGAGGGTATTTGTCCCATAAGTTGGTGATGAGCAAAGGGAATTGAGTGCATTTGTTTGTGCACCAATGACCCCTATTTATAGGTCATCATGCACCGGTTGGTAAAGGGCACATCCATTGGTTAACCAATGGTAACCCAAAGGTCACAACCTTAAGGAGTGACACATCCTATTGTGAAATGGCACAACCATTAGTAAACCAATGGTAACCCAAAAGTCACATACTTAAGAAGTGACAAAACCTTTTGACTAAATCAAAAGGTTGTGTCTCTTGACACTTTCTTTAACATCACCCCTCATGGGAACCATCATCATGTTAGAGAATATCATTCCAAGGGGTACACCGTTTGGTGATCACACCCCTTAGAATAACAGTTATATAGTAGTAAACCTATCATTTCTCAATAAAAAGTAGAAGTAATAATTGGTAAAGTGGCAACGAAGGGAAGGTGCAATACACAATTACATGTTAAGTGTACTAAGGGACAAAAAGTGTAAGAAACGAGTATGAAGTGGTAATAAACTAAACCCAAGCCAAGTCATACGTACGTGTAAAATAGCAAATCATTCTTCAAAGAAAAATGCTGAACATAATCGTCTCAAGTAAACGCTGCGCAACCGGCTCCACATTAGTAAATGAAATAATCGTGTTTCATTTAGGTAGCAGGTGGATATAATGTTTAATGAAAAGTCAAAACACACCATTTTTATTTTTCTCCTCCTTCTCCTTCTACCTCATTCTCCTTGATGACAAAATTGTTACTCCCATTCTCCTTCACCAAAACTGGCTTAAGTTAATATCGAACATAGAGTTCACTCAAGGCTCGCTTGACAGACCGCTTGAGCGAGTGTTGGATAGAAAACTCGCTCGAGGCACTCGACACTCTGCTCGCATGAGTAATCCAAAAGTTTGTCATGATCTTGTGAATGAAATATGGTTTTGGTGATTCCCTAAGGGTTTCCTTTTAAATGTCCAAAGCGTAAATGTATAAAACCAATATAACATGTTTAAGTAAGCTTGTCATCTTTTCTCTCTGCTCGCCCTACTCTCCTTCTCGCCCATCGACCCTGCAAGCTCGTCTCCCCTCCCCTCCATCTTAGACCCATCTCCTACAGTGGACATCATTTTCTTTTCCTCCCTAGCCCCATCGACTTCGCTCTCCCCAGACCCACCATTTCGCCGTCCGTAATCCCACCAATTCGTGGTCCCCTCTCGACCATCTTCGATAGAATCTCCAAAGTAATTTTTTTATTTTTTATTTTTTATATTTTATACCTCAGTTTCCCCTGCACTAGGGAGGCCGATCTCTACAATTTTTTTTTTGTTTGTTTGGAATTTTTTTTTTTTTGTTCTGAGCTATGTTGCAAATGTATTGTTATGATCCTTGCTATGAATCAATGTATTGTACTAAGGAAGAGAATGTAAATGGAATGATGGAAACATTTGTGAAAATAGGGATTGCAATTGAAATGTTAGTGAAAATGCTTATGAAAACTGAAATGTTTGTGAAAATGAAATGTTGTCCGAATGTTTCATAGCAGGCATTACAATTTTCATGCACAAATGCAAATGCCGACAAACATTGCAAATTAGTTGAAAATAGTGACCATTGACATCAAGAAGATGGTATATATCAATGTTTGTGGGCAGTGACCATTGCAATCTAGAGATGGTACCGAGAGACAATGACAATCGAGAGACCATGCACTAGTGTTTAGATTAGAGAGTTAACAAAATTGGAGGTGCATGAAAATTGTAATGCCTGCTGTTAAACATTCGGACAACATTTCATTTTCACAAATATTTCAGTTTTCACAAGCATTTTGACAAACATTTCAATTGCAATTCCTGTTTTCACAAATGTCTTAATCATTCCATTTACATTCTCTTCTTTAGTACAATACATTGATTCATAGCAAGGATCATAACAATACATTTGCAACATAGCTCAAAAAAAAAAAAAAAAAAAAAATTGTAAAGATCGGCCTCCCTAGTACAGGGGAAACTAAGATAAAAATAAAAAAATACCTTGGAGATTCTGTACGAGATAGTCGAGAGGGGACCATGAACTAGTGAGGCTCAAACTCGTGGGGCTGAGGATGGCGAAATGGTGAGTTTGGGAAGAGTAAAGTCGATGGAGTTGGGGAGAAAAAAAAATGATGTCCATAGTCGGAGATGAAGTCGGAGATAGAGGAGAGGGGAGACGAGCTCACGGGGTTGATGGGCAAGCGAAGTCGATGGGCGAGAAGGAGAGCAGGGCGATGCGCGGGAGAAGGAAAAAGAAATTTGTAGAGTACCGTTGTTTTGTGCTTTAAAATGAATAAAGTAGTCAAACGTGTAGGGTGACATCGAACAGGATATCAAAACGGAACATTAGAGCTGGGATAGTTGCATTATCCTAATAATAAAGTGGTAATAAATGCCAAGGGTGGAATTAAACCCAAGCAAAGCCATACGTGTAAAATAGAAAACCGGTTTTCAAAACTGAAAAGTAATCCCGTGCCAATCACATGCGAGTCGACGCCATACATTGCGTAATTTTTTATTTTTTAATTTCTCTCTCTTTACTATTTTTTCAGTATGACTGCTCTCTCTTTTTACTTCTTTCTTCCTTCATCATTTATCTCTCTTCATCTTTTAATTTCTCTTACTCAAAAAATAAAGAAGAAATTTGGGTAAACGGTTGGATTGTGATATTTTAAGATAATTAGTTAAAATAGAAAAAAAAGGGTTAGATATTTAAGCTATTGAGTAAGGGTGTGCAACCGTTTTTTTCCATGTCCGGTCTGAAAGCTGGAAACCCGGTTGCATCGGGACGGTTATCTGCCCGAAAAACATCCGAGCGGGTGAAATAAATCTGGATCAGGTTATGGATCTAACCGGATCGGTTCTGTACCGGGTTAATCCGGTTTTTTCATGACTAACTCAAATTCCCAAAAACGACGCCGCTGAGCTTCACTCTTCAGTCTTCACGAATAATCCAGGCCGAGACTAGGCTTCAGAGTTCAGTCTAAGGTCTTCATCGTTTTGAGTCACTTCTCTCTCGCGTTCTCACTCTTCACTCTTCAGAGTTCAGTCTTCGCTCGATCGAATCCTTCTCTCTCATGTCTCTCGATCTCACTGTCACGGTGTCACCATCTCATCGAAGGTTCGAAACACTTTGCCCTCTTTGTCTCTCAAGTCTCTCGATCATTCCGTTTCCGCCGGTGAGAGGTCGCCGCCCGTAAGTCTCTCAAATGTCGCTACTATCGGTTTGATCATATCTCTCTCTCTACTCTGTCTTAGACTTTGGATTTTGTTTGCAAACGAGGGTGTTTAGGGATTTTTGTGTTTTAGGGTTTGCTTGTGATTTTTGGGTGTTTTAGTGTTTTAGTACTCATATATTCATGAAATGTTTTCTACTGCTACATTTCCCAACACACGGATGGATGAAGTGTATGGGTCAAAAATCCAAGCTGAATTTGAGTGCTACAAAATGCATGATCGCAGTTGCTTAGAAAAAAAAAATGCCTGGTATCAATTGGCATCTTATCGGGAAAATTAATACAAAGCAAAATATAAACAGAAACATGACAGTGATTCAATCTTAAATAACATATACAACCATTTGTTTGCCTCTCGCTAGCCTGATTTTTGCTTCTGTTGCCTTTATCTGGTTTACTACATAAATAGAACTGCTAATAGGTAAAAAAACTAAGAAGCAATTAGTGACCATTTTTAAAGTTTTTGAACTCTTAGTGTTTGCCAATCAAATTATTCGCTTAAACCGCTCAAATATGACCAAAGATGCGAGTCTAAGAAAACTTAGTACTATATTTTAACTAGATGGTATATCAATAACAAAATGACATCGCTTTGGACAAGTGCTCATGACAAACGTGTGGTTGAAAGCTATTTACCCGAATGCAGCATTCTTTTAGGGCAAACAAATTATCTTGGCAATGATGGGATGAGCCAATCGAAACCTTGGTTCAAAAGTCAATAAAGCCTATTCTGTGCTAGAAACATAATATTAAGGTCACAGATGCAAGACTGAAAAGTAGAAGAAGAAGAACAATAACAAGTTAACAACTATGCTATCGAGTAGAATGCCTCATATTATTTTGCTCTAAGTTAGTTTTTTGAAGAGAAAGGTAGCTTTCTAGATTCTATTTTGCTCTGAAACCTGTCGCTATTTTCTGAAGTTATATATTTGGAAAACATGATTACTACTGTTAGGGTTGGGTTTCTCATATCTTTTTTAAAGGATATCGTGATTAAAAGTTTTGGTTGAAGCATTAGTGATGGCCATTTGAATACAGATTACAGGGGATTTAGCTTTTTTTGCATGACATGTAGCACACTGCTACCTAGAGATGATTGACTAGTGGCTGGGTAGGCTACTTTGCCATACCCCAGCCTGCCTGATATATAAACTCACCAGTTCTCACTGGCTGTTTAGATAATGATTGCAGAGTGCATGATTTAAAAAATCAACTTCGGCCTAGTTGCAGTGTGCCATGATTTGTTTTTGTAGCTTTGATGTGGGTTTCTCTTCCATATTAGCATGCCCCTGGTTATCAAGATTATTAAAATTAGCATTAATTTGTTTATGGGCTAGGGTCAAGGTGAGGGCAAAAGATTATTATTGGAGCTTCACCAATATACATACATGTGTGGGTAAAGAGTATTTTCAGATATTTTTTTCAAACTATCAATTTAATATAAAATATTTTTTAATTTTAAATATTCAACTTTTTCATTTAATCATTATCTAACATTATCCTAACACAAAAATCGATATAACTTTTTAAAACTACCAAGCAAAATAAAAAAATTAATACAAATTTTTCAAATTTTAAAATCAAAATATTATAATAAACACCCACGGGGTATCTGCAAACACCGCACCTCAAGAAGTCGATCCTACCATAAACACCCATGGGGTATTTCTATCACCACCACGGCTCCAAGAACACAGTCCTTCCAAGTATGTGAATCTAACTCATCTCAAATCATTTTTAGCTGTTATTTATGCAATGCACAAATATGAGTTGGCGTGACTCTAGTTGGGAGATGAATTTCACCTAAAAATTTTTATTGTAGTGGTTACTGATCAAGATAAATGTGTATCCATATTATGCAAGATGTGCTCATGAGCACAACAACGCTAAGTTTCATATTATTTTAATATGGATTTGTAATGTTCAGCTGTTTAGAAAATATTAAAGCTGTTTACCCATTTCATTTCTTTAGATGTTATGGTTTGAAATTGCATAATGATGATGCATAATGAGATTATTTAACAATGCATAATCCTATGATGTTTATGGTTTGCCGTGCATGTTTTTTTTTTTTTTTTTTTTTTGGTTTACATACTTGAATGTGGTAGTTTGCTTAGGGTCTTATTTCATTGTTTCAAAAATGAAATTCTTGTTCTGTGTTTTATTTTTGTTTTTGGTATGCATACTTGAATGTGGTAGTAGGGTGTTTTGATTGATTTTTGTTTTTTGTTCTGCTACTGTAGTGTATTTATATATAACAAAGTTTAATTTTGTTAATAAACTTCGTCTTCCCTGTTCTTCTAGCGGTACTCCTTACGTTCATCTGCTAGACAGCGTCCATATCAACAGTTATGGGTCATATTTTAATTCCAGGTCATTACTCATATTAAGGCATATTGCCTATAACGTTGCATATTTTACGAATAATATATTTTTCTGTGTTATATTACCAATTTCTTAGCTATTCCAAATGGATGATCCGGAGGTGAAAAGCACGCAGATCGCGCAGCGTAAGCGGTATGAGGATCGGGATGCTATGAATTCATCAAAGCACAGTAAAGGATCACAGTCTAGTGATGCCAGCAATGGCGGTTACGATCCGATTAGTCAGTGTGCGACATTGCTCACTGAGCTTTCCCTGAGGCTAGATCCTCAACAACTTGTTCGTGCAATTAAAGAATTACTAAACCCAGATATGCGGCAATTCTTCTTGTCATTGGATGCCGTCGGGAGGGATGATTGGGCCCGTAATTGTTAAAGTATGATGCATGAGTTGTATTTTATTCTTTATGGCATTGTGACTCTATTTATTTTCTCATACCTTTCATGAGATGAGTTTTTGGTTTGATGAGTTTATGTATTGTTACTTTTTCCACCATCGTTGTATAGACCATTAATTTAGATGAAGTAGATGAGGGTCTGATTTTAAGAGCTAAGGCCCTGTTTAGATTGTGCATGATTATTCACCTTAATGCGTAATAATGAGATGGTTATAATAATGTATGATTGTTTTGTTAACTTGTCAGATTACTTACAATTGTTATCAAGATAAAAGTGTGAATTAACCTATCATTCTTGTATCATTTTCTGGAACTTTGCTTTGGGCACTCGAAGTTTTAACAAATTGCCTAAATCTTATCCAACATCTTCCATTGACGGTATCTAGTGTGCAGCCGATCGACTTGGGTACGCTTTCTATAGCCGGAAAATAATAGAGTATCAGTTTATGTATTAAACTATTTCCTTGTTAATATATGAAAGTCTAATTCATAATTATCATGGTCGGATAACATAATAGAAAAAGGCTAAGAGCATGGATGATGCGAATTGGTCAGCAGGAATCTCCTAGATGGACGCGAACCTTGATCCATATGACATCTTCTCTGATGGGGTTCGACTGATAGTAGTGGAGATTAGGGGTGTAACCGGTCCGGTTTTGGACAAAATTTAGGACCAAATCGGTATGTACCGGTTTTGTATTTTTCAAAACCGATTACGCCCTGATTACCCTTCTAAATCGGTACCTTCGGTTTTACCGGTTTCCGGTCCGGTTTTCTCGTTTTTTTTAAATGTAAAAAATATATAATAAAGTATTAATTCTTATTATAAAATGTTATTAATAATTTAATATATATATTATGCTTAAAGCATATGATCAATTAAATTTTCATTTTTAAGATTAAACTTTTATTTTATAAATTATAACAACATTATCTTATATATAATTATATTAATAACATATGATCAAATAAATTACAAATATTCATATTTAAGATAAACATTTTATGTTATTATTTATAAATTATAATATGAAATTTTTTCATATATGATATATAATTATATATATTATATATAAAATTTTAACATATAATTATATATTATATATATAAATATTTTGTATAATATATAAAATTAATTTTTATATATTTTTTTCTAACCGGTCCGGTCCGGTCCGGTCCCGGAAACTACGGAACCGGAACCGGACCGGAACCGGCCGGTTTTCATAAAATAGGAACCGGTTCTGGACCGGACCGGTTCAAAACCGGACCAACCGGTCAGGTTCGGTCCGGTCCGGACCGGTTTTCCGGTTTTCCGGTTTAAATTTACACCTCTAGTGGAGATGAACTTGCAACTGATGATCTTGAGACACTCGCATTTCTTGAGAGGGCTAGTAGACAAGCGCAACAGAATCTTAGATGATCACAACATAATATCGACCTACGAGGGACATCAATATATTTTGAAAGTTTTGCTTGAGAAGTTTGGAAGTTTTGCATGGGCTAGTTGCCCAAAACATCTTGTGTGTATGTGACTTGGACATGAAGTTCACATTCTTGTACACTAGTTGGGAGGGAAGTTCGCATGATGCATGCGTATTCATCGATGCATTGAGTCAGGGCCGCAACCAATTTCTAATGCCTCTCGATAGTAAATATTTAATATTATATAATTATTTTTGTTTTCAAATTATTTCTCTTTATATGTATTTTGTTACATCTTTGGGAATGGTTGGTAAGGGCCTATTTTTTTCCTGCTAATGTGTAATAAGTCATTATTATCTAGTCGATTTGGCGTTCCCATGTACTTGGGGATTTATGCCCCCTATCTCAGAGAGAGATATCATAGAAGTGGCCGTCAAGGTCAGCGGGGATTTAGGGGGTATAAGGATTATTTTAATTATTGTCATTTATGCATTCGTAACGTAATAGAATGTACATTTGGGGTTTTGAAAATACGATTTATAATTTTAAGACTCATGCATGCATATAAAGTTGGGAGGCAAGGGGATCTGATCATTGCATGTTGTATATTACACAATTTTATTAGAATGACGATGCCAAACGACTAGTTGTTCGAGGACTGGAGAAATAGGGAGCTCAGTCCAAGCGGCCGTGCATATAGTGACGCCACAGCTTTAGCAAGTTATCCTGACATGACCGTCGAATCAGCCTGAGCTATGACTGCAATTAGAGATGACATTGTCATTCCTATGTGGGAAGTCAGGGCCGGTCATTGATATGTATATAATAAATATTGGAATTATAAGAGTGTAGCTAGAGATTCAAATGTATTACAAATTTGATTTTGGTGTGGCAATAGATTACTTATTTACATAGATGGGGAAGTTTGTAGTAAATTTCTTTAGAAAATATGGTTGCTAATTTTATGAGATCTATAGGAAAATTTAGTTTAATAAATGATTGGTCGATATGTAATTTTTATACTACTAAAATTATAAAATAAAGTGATTTTATAATTTAATGATGTTATTTTTCTAATTTATTATCATTGACCATAATCGAAACTAACAAGAGCTAGTCAAAATGACCATTAGTACTTGAATATGGAAAATCATTTTAAGCACAATTATTTATAAAAAATTATTATATATATATTAGTATTATTTAATGATTTTGGAAACAATTAAAAAATTATTTTTAAAACAATTTTTATTAATAATTTTTTATTTGATATTTTACAAAAAAATTCCGTTAGAAAAAAATATTGTAACCCTTAAAATATTATTATTCACTATATTAAAAAAAATAAAAATTAGGTAGGTAATTTATAAATTATTATTACTTAAGGAATAAATGTATTTATAAACAAAAAAAATTTATTAAAAATACTATGCAATAATTTGTGGGATCCACATCTATCTCAACTCACTCCCAATCCAAACACAACATTTTCAAAAACTATCTTATGTAAACTTATCTTACTACTATTCACAACTCATCTCAACTCATATTCGAATCCAAACAACTCTTTAATCATTACAACTTTTTTAAATTTTCACATAAAATAAAATAAACAATTCAAGTTTTTTCAAATTCTAAAAGAAAAATAAGATTAAAAAAATATATTTTAATAACGGAAAAAATCTATTCATCATTTTTCTCATCATCCTCTCATCATCCTATGATGTAACATTAGATGATAAGTTCACAAGTGAAATATAATAAATAGTCTCCAATTATCTAAAAAATCTATTCATCATTTTTCTCATTATCATCTCATGATGTGGTTAGATGAAAGGTTTATAAGTGAAATATAATAAATAGTCTCTAATCATCTAATGTCATATTATGGGATGATGGATGAATGATGAAAATTAAAATTATGAGTAGCATTACTCGCTGTCCTATCTTTGAAAGAAAAAGACTTTTATTTTTCTAGTTTAAAAAATGTTTGAATTGAAAAAAAAAAATAAAAAATTCATAGAACCTTTTAAAAAGATTAAGGAATATCAGTCAGTCAAAAGTTTGTAATACTCTTTGTATGATAAAACTTCGACTAAAAAGTTATCTTACTCCCCATTTACGAATAATAAAACCTCATGATTCCAACTCCATAATTTGAAATAAATTCAGTTCCCAACTCCAAGGGAACATATATAGTTTCTTGCAGTAGAAATTAATATTCACAATTTTAATATGTATAAATTTCGTCCATTACTTTTGAAAAAATGGATAAATATCTCAAAAATATTATTTTTTTTAATGGTGAACACATTTTTCAAATAAAGTGCACGCAATTTGTACATCATAAAATTTTATTCATGTTTTACTTTTCATCTCAACTAATTTCATCTCAACTTAGTGTCTAAACAGCACCTAACTCTAACATCATATATATAGAAGGAACGTTAAAATTTTTCAACAAGCTCATGGACAAGTATCAAATTATATCAATAAGGTTTCTTTAATTTTTCCTTTAATGAGGTACTTAAAAGTCAAACGAGGGAACCTTAATTTACTAAAGGTTGTTTATGCCTTAAATATGCCACAAATTAATTAGGACAAATTGAATTTTCCATTGGAACAAATCCTGATCAGGACAGACCGAAAATAGATTTTAAAACCTTCCTATTACGATCATGAAGATAAACCCAAAAATTTCTAAGTTATATAAATAAGCAAAGATGAGATATAGAAGTTGAGGAAATCCTCTTAATTCCAGAGATCAATACCTCCAAACTCGAGCATTTTTCATCTCATCGATCATCTGCAAATCTCAACAACGTGAATACACTTCCTGAAGATCGGAAAGGACAAAAATAAAAGAGTTAGCTACAACACATTCAAGAAGTAGCAAAATTGAATTTAATTATCACAAATCATCAATGCAACATCACAAGATATTGAGATTTTGCAAAAAGCTCATATAAGATAAGTATCAAATTATATCAATAACCTGGATTCATTTAATTTTCCCTGTAAATGAGGTACTTAAAACCAAACGACCATTGGATCAACAAATCATCAGGAAATGCAGACCCAAAATAGATCTTAAAACCTTTCTATTACGACCATAATCCATAAGTTTTTTTTATTTATTATTAGAATAATGATATATATACATACATATATTTTTATACATACCTCAACCAACTAATGTGATAACGAGTACTTGTAAAAAAAATGTTTGAAGTTCTTTTTTTTAAATATATATCTGAATTTAAACTCATGATGAAACGACGATGTCCCACCTGATTTTAGTTCCATGAAAACTGATTTCAAATTTTGCAAGCATTTATACATAATCAAATCAAGATATTTTCATTACGGATATATAGAGATGCAAAAGATACCAAATTAAGACAAGATTAGAGATGCTCTTAAGAAAGAAGTAATTAATTAAATGTACGAAAGACATTGAAATTAGAATATAGCATGCGCAATAAATATGTATAATAAATATGTACGCTGCTATATAGATTACTTTTGTTTTAGCATTAATATTACCTTTTGAGTAAAATCTTTAATCTTCAAAAATTTGAAGGGAAGACACGTGCCGGATTTTGTAGAAATCCTGTCCTCCTTCGCGAAGTCTATCTCTGAATGGCATGGGCATGTTTTTGATTTCCAATTTTTGCAGGGTAGTGACAAACTGAAGTCCATCTGGAACCATCCTGAGATTGTCGCAAGTTTCAATCTTCAAATGGCGGAGGTTGGGCAAGGATCCTTTCTCCACCTCCCACTCCTCTAAGTTATTTAAATCATCAAGGATGAGGGATTGAAGTTGAGGAAATCCTCTTAGAGAACAAATCATCTTCTTCCCTGTGTAGGCATGAACGTAAGGTGGAGAATCTTTAAGTTTGGTAACATCTCCAAAGTCGGCATTGGGTCTTCCTCAAGACCAGTCCGAACTAACATTAACTGGACAAGATGTGGAGAAATTTTGTCATGTTCTGGCAATTTCTCTATTTTCCCCCAAAGTCGTAGTCGATATATGTGAGGACAACTCGTTACCATTGGTGTTATATCCACTCTCTTATACCAACTATTTATGTGACTAATCTTAAGAACATGAAGACATTCAAATTTGAAGGCATTAAGTTCTTTCCAAACTCGTCAAATCCTGTCGTCAGATCTTTAACATCACATATGGAAACAGGAATATTCACAAGTGTTTGCAGCTTACTAGCATTAGGTAGTTGCAACTTACCACTGACTTCGGAATTCCGAGGTAGAAACAGATGCCGCAAGTGCTCCATATTTCTGAACACATCATTTGGCACATTAACTACTTCGTGACAATATTTCGACCGCAAATCTAGTGTATGCAAGCACTTTAAATTTCCTAGGGTTGGGATACTTGTTACACTAGTATACCTTAATGATAAGAATCTCAAGTGGATAAGACTATTGATCTCGGGGGGGAAATCCAATACTTTATGATCGAAATCCACCACCGCAGAGTCTTTGCGATTCATTACAAAATTCAAGACTAAGATATTTGAAGTTCCTTAGCATAGACTTCTGATCTTTCAAAGGCCCGGAGAATGTTCTAAGACATTTGAAGTTCCTTACCATAGATGTCTCTAACAAAGGCCCAGAGAATGTTAGAAGAGACCTTAGGTGAAAATATTTTTGAGATCTTGATATTGTAACGAGATTTGATCCACCATTGATAGCAACTCTTCGAACTTTACCAATGGGAGCTTCTATTTCTTCATTGGAATCATCATCGTTAATATTGATGACGTTGAGAAAGTTTTCCAATTTAGCTTTTTCCACACAAAAGTCTCGCATAAGATCATGGAGACGACAAGTTTTGATCCCTGCAACTGAACTCTTTTGTCCTACTTGTACCATACACCTTTGAACTAGCTCCTCTAAATATCGTTCTCCAACATCCTCCAGTGTTTCATTGTTACTTCCAGTTTGAAGTATAAGACCTTCGGCCATCCACATTTGAATTAACTCCTTAGTCCGTTATCTCAAAATCCTCTGGGAAATGGCCTAAATATAGGAAGCACAATTTCAAGTCTAAACGCAAATCATCATAACTTAAAGCTAACACCGCGCTTATTCCAAGATCTCTCTGTTGATGAAGGTATGATTTAACATTTCTCTGCACTTTTTCCCAGTCTTCAATCGTTTGCTTTGTTGCCAAAAGTCCTCCTAATACAATGACGGCCAATGGTAAACCCTTACCAATATCTAACCATCTCTTTTCCTAAAACACTCGTACGTTTCTTGATTTCAGAATCTGCATCGCCAACAACCATGTAAACAATATCATTCCGTCTTGCATATTGAGCCAACATATTAAACATAAAATAAAAAGAAGAAATCGACCCTATTTTGAGACTCGAAAGCTTTCAATGTGTAATTATAAAGTGACTAAACCATTGAAAAATACTAAAAGCAGAGCATGCATTGTTATTGAGAGATTGTCCCTCCTGATCAATTCAATACTTGCATTATTATATGGTTTTCACTATCAGCCAATGTAATGTTATCTTATATTAAAAAAAATACCTTTCAATTAGGAGAGATAGACATATATAGTGAGCCCTTAAGTACTTATATAAATATTGTAGGGCCTAATTCATATGTCTATATCTCTTCCACTTGAGGTCTTCAAAATCTTGACAAGAACTTGATTCATGGGATATTCTTGAATCCTCTCATCACAAAAATCAACATGTATGTTCTCATACTTATAAATATGTAATTTTCAAAAAAAAAAAAAATGTGTCAATTTTTCATTCAGACTTTCCATGATAAACTCATCATTGACCAACCTAATAAGTTTTTTCATTTTTTGGTCAAACTTTTAGAGGATTTAAGGTTTCGTAGTGATCGAGAAGTTTCGACTGCAAAACTTCTCGATCATCAAGTCAAGTAGCAAACTAATTAATACTGCCCTAAAGTGAAAATAGACGAGAAAGGCAACATGTTGAATTCAAAACTGTAATGCCCGTCAAAGTATGAACCTTAATGGGTTGGATTATAAAGAAAATCCAAAACAGGATTTCATAAGCTTTACGGCGCAAAATTGAATATAATTTTGAAAAAACTATATATAAATAAACTCAGTTCATCATGATTTGCCGTACCTCCCATTTGAGCAATTGTCATCATCTTTTGATTTAAGTTTCGAGTGATAATAGATATTGAGATCGGTAAAACAAGATCATAGTCAAAAAGAATTTCTGCATAACTTAGCAAAATCAAAATGACTGCTATGGATGGTCATATACTAGATGGACTAAAGATTCCATTGGAAAAGTAGTTTTGTCCAATCGGCAAAAGCTTGAAGAACTCCTAAATTACTTGGAAAACACTACTCCTACTTAAAAAATTCACTGACAAAACCAACCGATTGAGTTTTATTTATTTATTTATTTATTATTATTATTGTTTTTAATGACTTTGTGATTTTTTTTTTTTTAATGTTTAAGGGGTTTAAAAAAATGTTTGAAAAAAAACCAAAAAAAAAAAAATTGGCTGTGCGGTGAGGACGGCGAGAATCTCTCGTCAGCGTAGCATCACCCTAATTACTAATATGTCAATTGTGATTCGCAGTCAAAATAGGGAAAAGCCACCATATAATTCCTTAGACCCGTTTACATATACTACTTAAAAAGAAATGATATCTTGTATTTCCGTTCCAATAAATTATCATTTCAACAATCAACTTCTCCCTTGCCGAATTTCATTCTTTTAACAAACAGAGGTTAAAAGCAAGTGTAAACCACTTTTGTTTTTCTCACTCTCTCTCTCTTAAGTCCTGTTCAATATGTTAGTCAAATAACGGGGAAAAACAAGATACCGTGACTAAACCAGCAATCATTTCATATAAAAAATGCACTTCTAGAAAATCTACCGAATGAGAATTAATTAGATACTGTCTATATACCTTCTCTCCATGAAATTGCTAAATTTTGAAGCAATTCCCAGCTGTTTTCATCGTTTAGAAACTTTAATTTGTGAAGGGGGCCCCTTGGATCTACTTGCAAAGCCAAGCCTTCATTACGAGAGGTAAGCAATATTCTGCTGTTTGTATCATTCATTGGGAAGGCAGCACATAAACTGTTCCAATCCTCAACTTTCCAGATATCATCTAGAACCACCGAACATTTCTTTTGGCGCTGAACTTCACAAAGTTTCTCAGCAAGCTCTTCATCTCTCAGGCTTCGAATTTCATCTCTCTTCTCTTTAGATGGAGAGATAAGACCGATCATAACTCCTTCCCAAACATCTCTTCTTTGACATTGTTGGGAAATACATGCCCAGGCACGACAATTGAAGTGACTCTTGACTTCTTGGTGATGATAAACCTTCCTAGCAAGAGTAGTCTTTCCAAGACCACCCATACCACATATGGAAACGACTCTGTACTTGTATTTGACCTCTTCTGTCAAACATGCCACCACCTCCTTCAGTTTATCCTCCAATCCAACAACAACATGATCATGTTCAACATGCGCATAAGTTTGCCTTTGCTCTCTTATCTTCTCGCTCAAAGAACTCGGGCCTCCACCTTCCATCGAATCAAATTTTATGCCATAATTTTGTAAACGTGAGTTCAATGTAGAAATTCTCTTTGTTATTTTACCAATCTCTGAGCTAGTTTGGAAAATAGTTTTTGCTTCTCCCAAGATGAAAGCAAACCTCTTGAGGACATTTTGTATGCCTCCTTCCTTTCTGGAGCCAACTTTGAGGGCATACCTCTCAATAATATCTTCGGCGTCATAAGCAACATCTCTGATATCTGCAACCCACTGGCGTACACTCTCTCTTTCGTTTTGCCTCGCATCTGCATCTTTTAGGAGACTTTGTGTAACAACCGGGCTTTAAGCCCAGCCCGTTGGAGAAGCCCAACCCACGAGCAGCAGGTGTTAGTCGAACGGCGTCGTTTTGGGGAGGGATTTAATTCCCTTCATGCCTTGCACTGTTTCTCTTCTTCCTCCACTGCGTTCCTTCACTCTGCATTTCCGTGATTTCCTCCATTCCCGTGCAACTGCTTCTCACGCTCCCACGATTTTATTTTCGGTCCCACACAGACTTGCGGTTCATCCTTCCGGCTCCGTGGTTTTCGATTTTTCTGATTCTTCGAAGGTTAGCTATCGTCCTCTCTCTCGCCCTCAGTTTTCCTCTTCCTGTTTCACAGCAATTTATGAGTTTTCTCCTCTCTCCGTGGCTTCTTTGTGCTCTTAGACGACTTTGTAAAGTTTCTTCCTTTGGGTTTCGGATTAGTGCAGAGTTTTCGTGAGTCTCGCATACTGCCTCCATTGAAGCTCTTCACTGAAGGATTTTTCCTTCTATTTTCGGTAACTCCCGCCCACCATTAAATCCTTAGTCTCTCTTATTTTTTTTACTTCTTGTTACACATTCCTTAAATCATTTTATCTCTTCCTTCGGTTTGTCTATCGCGCACACACACACTGTTTGGTTGGCCGAGCATCACACTTAGATAGTATTTTTTCCTCTCTGCGAAGACCATTAGCACTTTCAGTAGAATAATTTTTGACATTTTATTTTTTTTGTTGATGTTTTAATTGTTGGAGCAGTAGAGTGTGTTGGAATTTTGGATGTTGAGGAGTAAAATTTTCGGGTGTTTTGTGAGTCGGTTTTGAAGTATTATTTGAGACTTTTTGGTGTAAAATGATGGGTGTTTTGGAATTAGTTGTATTGAACTTTTGTGCAAGTTTTGAATTGTTGAATGATTAGAGTATTGATGTGTGCACTGAAATTGTTTTATTCGAAAGGTGGAAGTGAAGTTTGGGTTGGATTATATTTTAATTATTGGAGTTTCTGTGGTGGGTTTTGGAAATGATTATAGACGGTTGGTATTAATAGAAGGTGGTGGCTGTTTTGGGTTTCAATTGCGAATGGTTTGAAGAGAGAGTTGTTCGGATTTAATTGTTAGATAGTTATGAAGTTGTGAAATGGACTGTTTTGATTTATTATTCAATAAATAGCAGTTTACTAGATTGGTTATTAAATGTTGAATTTATGTTCTTTTTGTTTAGATGGTGTTACTAATTCATTTTGAAGATGGACAATACATCTTTAAATTTGAAGAAAATTTTGTTGGTACTATAGCTCATATGTAGAACTTTTTCATTTTGACTACTGCAATACATATCGATACCTGGAGGAGTTGGTACTATAGCTCATGTTGGGGAACGCTGCCTGTTTCAGGAATGAAAAACTAGCTTGGAGGAGTTGGTTTCGATACCTGGCTTCGTCAAGGGCGCTCTTTTATTAGGGGTTTTACGCGTTCCCCAACATGAGAAGTGAGAACAAATGAAGAGCGCAATCCCACATTGATAAGAAGCAAAGACATTCAATACTTTATAATCTCACAACAGGATAAGAAAGCTCACCGGGCTCAGTAACGCGAGCCTATAACCTGAGTAGGGGCATCAAAGTGCTGGGACGCTGGCCTAATCCAACTGGTCGGATTCTAATGGCTAACTACTGGCCCGCCCGTTCCAAGCCAAGAGCTGGGCCATGTGATTTGGGCGAAAGCCTGGGTGACGTGGTTCCTAGAGTGGAGGGCACAGCGTGAGGCTGGTTCCACAGAGCAGCGACTACCTCCCGCTCCTGGCAGTGGAAGGATAACGGGCCGGTGCCATTCTGGATCCACCACGATCCGTTGGATTGACTCCAGCTGGACCATCATTTTTTTTCTTTATTAAAAATAAAGTTTTGACTTGTCGATAATTATCATATCAAAAAATTAGAATGATATTATTATTCTAAATTATTAAAAAACAATATTCTAATATGTCATAATTTAGAATAATATTATTTTTTTAATAATAATATAATTTTTTTTTTTTACAATTACATTAATTATATGTTAATATTTCTTCATTCACATATTTTAAAACTGAACATAAAAATGAAAGTCAATCGAAAAAAAAGTGAATAAGGAAATGCACCCACTTTCAAAAGAAATGTACAATTGCGCTATCGATGCGTCTCAAGGTTTTTTGCTACCAAAGGTTATTCAAAAGTTGAAATTTAGAGCTCGTTTACCAAACTTTAGAGATACACTGACATTTAGCTAAGCCAATATCATCAGTATTCTTAGATATTCTTTCATATGTACCCCGCACAGTGCATTATATATCCAAGAACTAATTTAAAATTGCCTTTATGGTTGTTCAATAACAAGAAAACAAATTTAAATTTTGTTAAGCATCAATATAAATAATAAAATCTATTTCTTCTCATCTTAAATTTTTAGGATAAATGATAATTTTAAATGGATCACAGTAGATGTTCTAAATTTGAACTCTAACTCTACACTCTATTATATTTAATTAAATATTTCACGTATTGAATCTCTCCCGCACATGATGAGGGGGAATGATTTCAAATTTTAGCATGCATGTGATCTTAAAAGCTCTGTACTATGATAGAGGGAAAGTAGTTCAATGAAACTTCCATTCGTCATTAATTATTCTTTATCCATGTGATGTACTCAAACATTGCTCAAATACAAACATTTTAAAATTAATTATTACAATTTTTTTAAACTAATCATTACAACTTTTCCAAACTTTTAAACAAAATAACAAAACAAATTCAATTTTTTTAAGTTTCAAAACAAATATAATATTAAAAAATTATATCTAACAATATTTTCATTTTATAATATTTTTACTATTTTTTCTCTCTATTTTCCAAAACCTCATAAAACATCATAACTCAAACTATTTTACTACTAGTCAAAAATTACTTCACTACTATTTACAAAATTATCATCTTATCTCATTCCTCAAGCATCTCACAAAGTTATTCAATCTACACGATAATAAAGAATTGATATATTCATCTGATGATTCCCAGAGCGGATGTTACCTCCCCTATTGGGTTAGGCCTAATTGGGAGGGATATTTATGCCCCTCCTGAGCTAGGCAAAGTTTATTCAAGGGCCCCCCAATGACCTATAGCACAGTCGACCCATGAGCTGAGTAAAAAGAGGCCCAAGGCCCGGTTAAGAGGGAAGTAGATGTGAGGTGACATGGCAACGACATTTCTAACACCGCCCTACACACACATGTAATGATAGGGCCACGTTGCCCTTATGTACGTACTATCACAGACGCAGACAAGGAACACGGCGAAGTGCCCTATCCTTGACAGTGCGTGTGGCACTACCTTTATCCTTGGCAAAGTGCGTGGAAGGTGGCCGTACTTATTGACATGCCACAAGGATGTGACTTGGGAAGGCCGAACCACAACAGCGACGACGGTGTGGAGGCCCACATGAAAGGCAGTTGTCTCTAACGCAGGGAACAGAAGGCCTCTTAACAGGCAGTATAAATATTGAGCACCTGGTTAGAATTAAGGTTCATGCCCTTTTACTTACTAAAAATTCAACCTAAAGAATCAGGAACTGACTTAGGTATCGAAGGTGTCCCTTCCACCTCGAGTCCATCACCTTCTCTATGTAAAATGAGCCTAGTACCTGACTTATGAAACACATTGTTAACAGTAGCGTCATTTGTGAGATCTTTATAAAAATAGCAAGTCCTTCGTATGTTGGCTACAACACTCTCTCAGAAAACTCGCAAATGGAGATGTACAACAGGTCCAAAGATACCCTTGAGCACTTGGAGACCATCAAGGTTCATATGGCCTTGCATTGGTTTCCTAGGGAGATAGCTTGTAAGCTTTCCCACTGGCCCAAAAGGGGGTCGTGAGATGTTGGTTAGGGGCCTCGCAGCCTGTCTCTATTGACAGTTTCAATGAGTTTGCTAGAGTATTTGAGGCACTTATAAGCGTTAGAATGAGAAACGTCTACACTATTAAACTTAGAGGGATATTTAGGATTTTATGGCATAATAAAAAAAATTTTAATTTCTGAATAACGCTTGTTCGAAAACGTGTTTTAATTATTTTGAGGCACTTCGGAATCGAATTTTGATAAATGATTTGCACTTAAAGGTTAGTATGATTATTTAGGAAGATAAGAATGCTATCATAATTTTGCGATATGTCGCGATGTCGCAATGTGCTCGTTGTTTCCTGCCATGTCGCTAATGTTCATGTTCTTTGTTGTAGTATTCAGATGGTCGAAGGACCTAGCCCGCTCTCCACCGGGAAGAGGTCAGAACACAATAGGCCGACTTGTCTCTTTAACCCCTGAAGAAGTTATTTCTTTGGGTGGCTAAGGGCCAACTTGTTCTTTATTATAATGGGAGTAGGGGTAACTATTCGTGCAACCTAGAGGCTCGCTCTCCTCCACGGAAGGGTCCGAGTGGCCTCTAGCTCAACTCGTCCATGTTACACAGCAGGGAGGTAATTTATTCAGGCAGTTCGAGTCTAAACTTACTCTCGCTATTCGACGTCATGTAGCCATTTGCTTTGACTTTTTCACTTTGGAGATTTTGTTCACATCGGGTAGTCAAAAGGCTAGGCCCGCACTCCATTAGGGAGAGGTCGGGATGCCTTAAGTCAAACCCACCCCTTTGATTCCCCAATGAGGTAACTTCTTCAGATGGTCGTGGGGCTGGTCCATTCATTCACCGCAACAAGAGTCAGGGTAAGTATTCGGGTAGCCTAAAGACTGGCCCCGCTCTCCTCCTTGGGAAGGTCCAAGCACCCTCTGGTTTGACTCATCCTTGTTACCCCTCTGGGAGGTAATTTGTTCGGGCAATTTGAGACTGAACCCTGTCCTGCTCATTGACATCGTAAGGAAATGTAGGATTTTGGCCAGCAGGCACCGAACCCACTCTTCGTTTGCAGCGGAGGTCAGTCGGACTACTGTGGGGGCTAGATCCCCACTCCTCCATGGGAGGGGTAAAGCAGCCTTAACCGTGACTCATCCCTTTAAGTCTCGCGGGGAGGTAAGTTTTCGGATAGTCTACAACTGGATCCGCTCCTGCCTGTTGACGCTTATGAGCAAGGTAAGTCTTTTGTCTTCGGGCAGCTGAGGACTGAACCACACTCTACTGCAGGAGGTATAAGGCAACCTTTGGGCCAACCTTTCCCTTTGGTATCCCACAAGGGAGGTAAGTTTGGATAGCAATATAGCTAGTCCTTTCTTCGCCGCGATAGGAGTCGGGATAAGTTGTTCAGGCCGTCGGGGGGGCGTGACCTGCTCTCCATCGTGGGAAAGGTAGAACGGCCTTTGGCCTAGTTCTCCCCTTCAGTCCTGTGGGAGGTACACTATTAGGGCAGTTTGAGATTAAACCCTTTCTCACTCGTTGATATTCATAGGGAATGTAAGTGTTGGGTCAGACCAACGTTGATCCCACTCGTCGTTGCAACAGAGGTCGGGGTAAGTTGTTCGAGTTAGCGGGGGGCATGACTTACTCTCCATCGCAGGTGGGGTAAAGCAGCCTTCGACCTAACTCTCTCCTTTGGTTCCGCGAGAGGTACGTTATTCAGGCAGTTTGAGATTGGACCCGCTCCCGCCTATTGAAGCTCGCAAGGAATGTAGGTCTTTGTCTTCGGACTGCCTAGGGCTAAGCCACACTCCACCACAAGAGGGATAAGGCAATGTTTTAGCCTATCTTTCCCTTCGGTATTTCGTAGTGGAGGTAACTTAGATAGCGATGTGGTTGGTCCACTTTTCGCTGCAATGTGGGTGGCGTAAGTTATTTTGGTCGTCGGAGGGAGGGGGGGGGGGGACAAAACTCGCTTTCCATCGCAGGTGGATAGAGTGGCCTTCGGCCTATCCCTTCCCTTTGACACTGCGGGAGGTACGTTGTTCGTGCAGTTTGTGACTGGATCCACTCCTACCCGCTGACATTGTAGGGAAAGTAAACATTAATTCGGTGATGATTTTGTCATTGCATATTTCTTTAATCGTAGATTGTCTTGTTGGTGTTTTGTTGATAACACAAAATTTTGAAGTAGACCTGTTGTATGGTCCTGGAAAATTACGCTTTTCATTAAATTAAAAAAATTTATAATAATTAAATGATACATTACAAAATAAAGGGAAATGGAGCCTTCGGTCGAGGAGCTTTCATTCGTTCTTCCCTTGCCTCTAAGGCTATGCACCCTCTCACTCCTCCTCGAGTCGTAAATTAGGGCTTGCCAGGACTCTCCAAGCAGTGCATGGCCTACTCATTCTCAGAGGTGTCGTCTAGGATAATCTCACCATCCTTCTGCTTTAGTTCTTAGACATACCATTCTCTCGCCAAAACCATTTCGCCTCAGATTCCTCCCACTCTATGAGGGGTCGCGAATTTCATTTTGAGATTGTAGGTCGATGTGACTGCTTGCAAGTTGTTGAGGGTGGGCCTCCGTATGATGGCATTGTAGGACGATAAGGTCCTCACTACTAGGAAGTCGACCATGATTGAAGCCATGCAAGGGGCGCTGCCTACGAGGACCGACAGCATGATGGTTCTCACAAGTTGAACCATACTCCTGGAGAAGCCCTTCAATGGCATAGGGGCTAGATGCAACCGGGCAACATCATTCCCATCCTGGTTAAGGTCTCCCAAAATTGGATGTTTGCAGAACTCCCATTATCAATGAGGATTCTGCAGGTGGTGAAGTTGGCGACCAGCATAATCACCACCAACGCATCGTCATGGGGGTACAGGGCCTCTTCTTCGTCAGCCTCCATGAAGGAGATGACCCTGGTAGGCTCACCCTTTCGATACTTGGCAGGATGGTACTCAGCCAAGTACACCTTGTGGTACCAGGGCTGCCTGGCATGCATTTTTCTACTTGAGGAGGAAGCATCCCCACCCATGAATCCTCCCACTATGGTTCAAATTTCCTCGAGTGGAGGTCCAACTCGTGGTGGCGAACTGGGACGATCTTGCTATGGCCCCTGTGTTGATGGTCATCGCCAGGGCCTTTTTTCAGTCCTGCGCCGGTCGACTTGATCCGTGCTCCTTTCCCTCTACCTTCCCTTCCTTTCCTGCTTCAATCTCCGGGCCAAGGGATAGCATTGCCTTGTCCGCTTCGCATGCTCCCTTCTCCCTTGTTGGGAGAAGCAATCATCGGTATTATGCGAGGTGGACTTGTGGTACATCTAGTAGCAACATGAAACACCCCGGTCATCAACTTTGCGAACGGCAGTGGTGTCAACCTCATTAATGGTGAATGTAGGCCGGTTGAACCGATGTCCCGTTCTCCTCATCGGAGCTTCCTCCTTTCTCTTGTCTTGGGAGTTCTTCTATGAATTTTCGTGGGCCAACAGGGACTCTCGCCTTCCTCTCTGCTCACTTTAGCTCCTTATTTGTTAACTGCATCTAGTCTCGAAGAGTGTCCTCAGCTTTGATGAAGTTTTTTGCTTGATCCATATTTTCACGTAGCGTCACGAGGGTCCTCCTCGCCAGTTCAGCCATAAACTGGGATCACATTCGGACCCCTCCTAGAAGCCCCGCCAAGGTTATTTTTCTCGTCTTGCTATTAGTTGTCATGCACTCCTTGTTGAATCAAGTCAGGTAAGACTTTAGGCTCTCTTTCACCCCCTATTTGATGGTGAG
Source organism: Juglans regia (assembly GCF_001411555.2). Lineage (NCBI taxonomy): Eukaryota > Viridiplantae > Streptophyta > Magnoliopsida > Fagales > Juglandaceae > Juglans > Juglans regia. The sequence continues at coordinate 4,861,176 of NC_049907.1, forward strand.
GAGGTACGCTGCTAGGCGCCACCTTCTCCAACTCGACAAAATAGTCTATGGATCCGGGTGCTACAAACTTGAACCATGCTCGTGCTGGCCTTTTCAGGGTCAACGGGAATTCTCTGTATTCGATCTCGCCCGAGAAGCCATGCAGAGTCATGTGAGCCTTAAAAGTTTCCAGGTGCTTAAGAGGGTCCCTTCCTCCGTCGTACGTTTACATGGCTGGGACCTGGAACTTTGGTGGTAAGGACATTGCCATCAGCTCCTCTGTGTAGGGTGGACCAGTGCTCATGAGCAATTGGTTCACCAACGACGACGTACCCACCTTCCTTGCGATCTTCTCATACTTTCCTTTGAGACTGCGGAGCTCATCCTGCATATTTTTTTGCTCTTCCTCCTTATTTGCTCTAGCATGTGTGTTCCAGGACCCCATGTGCTTGCCATCGCTGGGTTCTACTTCCTTATCCTACACCCATTCAGGTATTCTAAGTTCCTTTTCCTTGCGCTCCTCGTCGGTCGGCTTCATCACCCTCTCCTCCATGGTTTTAGCCTTGCTTCCATGGCTTCCTCTGTGTCTCTTCTAAGTTGATCAGAATGGGTTGTCCTAGGCATATGAAATACATGTGAGATATATAACGATCCCACAGACAGCACCACTGTTAGCATCGTGTTTCACATGCCTTTGGGTCAGGTTTTGACAACTCAATTCTTTGAACTTGGGTCTGCAAAAGATAGGAAAGAAGGCAATTGGGTGAAAGTGTTTTTGGGGTTAGGGAGTCTGCGAAGCCAAAGTCAGTAAATTCTCTTGGAAGTTTGTAAATAAGCGAGAGATTCTAGGGATCAGAGAGAGATTTATCGTACCTGAGAATTGCTATTTATACCATGAGTCTGGGGGGACAGATCGTGTCTGCCCCATGCAATCTGTGTCCTTCATATTGTTCCTTTTGTCATAATCCTTTAATGCGGTATAGCTCTGCAACGACGCCATTAATGTGGCGTGTCGCTTGAACAGTGATGCCATTAATGCGGCGTAGTTCCCCCATTTCTCTCACCCCGCTAACATCCTTGGTGATCTGTTGATACCCTCCTGTAAGAGGATTAAGGGTCCTTCGTGCTTTACGCCTACTGTACAAACAAACACTCAAGAGCTGGACACTATTCAAGGGGCCTCTAGGTCGGCGAGTCTCATCCCCTGTAGCACATTCCCTCATGTACGTTGCATCCAAAGGAGCCTACCCATGGACTGGCTTAGAGAATCTACTTGTTCTGAGCTGAGCCTTTTGGTTCTTGTTTCCTTAATTGCCATTCTCAGGCCTGCTGAGACAGAAGGGGGAAACCCTCTTACAATCTCAAATATAAAAACTCCTGGTTAAATCAGGATGCACATGATAGATTTCAAAACAACGAGAAAACAGAAGTTTTAAATAAAAATAAACTTCCCATTAAAGACGTACTTAGAGCAAACGAGCACATCATCAAAATATCTATCATAAGCTTAAAACTACTATCACGATTCCAAAACAAGGCAACCACCATCTTTATGCCTTAAATATGCCCTTAATAAGGACACATTAAATTTTCCATTGGAACAAATCATCAGGACAGACCCAAAACAAATTTTAAAACCTTCTTATTACAACTATTATAATAACTTTCCAACTAACTAATGTGATAATGAGATAATGAGTACTTATAAAAAAAAAATTGCTGAAGTTTTATATATATATATATAATTTTAACTCATGAAACACACTTGATCGAGCCATCATTGAGCTTCTTTGGTTGAAAAATGTTATATTGTAGGTAAGTGTATGTATGATGGGCCCTAATTAGAGGTGTTGGTGATGTTGTAGCTAGGGACGTCAAATTCAATCAAGGAAGGGGAGGAGAGAGGTGCAGTGGACACCTAGTGGGAAGGCAAGGCAGAAGAGGAAGATACTGTTTGAATTGGAGGTGATTGATGGAATTGTCAAAGGTATAGGACAGGGGATATACTAGAGTCAGACACATGTAAGGTTGAAGGCAATGGCGTATAAGAGACATGGGAGCCTAGGTTAGACAAGCGATGAGTTGCAAACGGAAAGTTAGACACATTGAAGATCACATTATGGGAGAGATAGACATGACCAGAATTAGACTTAGACACTTATAGCCACAACAATTAGGGTTGAAGCCAAGGAAGACACAATGTTGAGACCTAAGGTGCATTTTGCAAGAATGAAATGGGCGAAGATATGTCCAACACTCACACCCAAAATATGAAAATTGGTGTCGTTAGGGATGCAGTGGAGTATGGAGACGATTGATGAGAAAACAGACCATTTCAGAAGTAGTGCCCTAATATTTGTACAGAGGAGAAGATTGTGAGAAGAGTGAAAGGCCCATCTCAACAAGATGATTGTTGCTTGCGCTCTCAACAGACCCATTTTGTTGGGAGCGAAATTTGCCTAAAAAAAATTATGGATACCAAGTGTTTGAAAAAATTGACTCAATGAAGGATAGGACAAACAAGGGATAGGACCCCTAATATCATAAAATAAAATATCCAAGGGAGCCTTGGATTTAGACTCAGACAATAGAAATGATAGCTGATAGCATTTGCCTTGTTGACAAGAACCACATACTATATCAAACTTAGAACTATATACGAGTAACTTAAATTCATAGATGACTAGTTAGATTGTATGCACAAAGGGAGGATTGAGACGATGATGCCAAGTGTTGAGGGGAACATGGGTAGAAATGAACACTTGAGCCCGTAAAAAGGGGTGAACTTGGTTGGGATGGGGTAGAGACTATCGTTAGTCTTATCATGCAACAGCAGCCTCCCCGTGCTCTCAACTTTAATGCAAAAGTAATCACCATGAGATTCAATAAACACATGATTGTCATATGTAAGTTTACTAACATAAATAAGGTTCTTTTTAATAGTTGGAACATGAAGCAATTGTTTAAGGAGAATGCTTGCTTGGGAAAGAGATAAGTGAGAGGTAAAAATATTAGCAATTGAAAAGCCTATTCCATCTATGATTTATATCTGATCTTGGCCACGGTAAGGAACAGCTTGCGTGTTAAGGTTCTGAAAATCGTGAGTCAAATGATGAGTAGTTCCAGTATCTAGATACCAATTAATATCTTGTTGCTATGTGGGTGTCACAGCAAAGGCTATGGGCTATTGTTGTGCCACTTGGAAGGCATGAACAAAGTGGTGCCAACATTTGAGGGTTATGTGACCATGTAAACCACAGACGTGATAGAGTATAGGAGAAGAGGTAGTGGAGGAGCCTCGACCTCTACTCGTCCATTGCCACGTGAATTATTGTTAGAGGAACACCCATGTGAGTATCGGTTCCAACCACAGTTGGAATTAGGGCGGTTAGCAACGTTGGCATAGGCAACGACAACATTAGCTTGTTCTAGATGAGCTTCATGGTTGAGCAGATGCCCAAAAATATCATATAGATGCGTAAGATCAACCCTAGTAGTAATGGAATTAACCAATGATTTATAGGAAGAATGAAGTCTAGCTAAGAGGAAAGATAACACCATAGAATCCTCCAGAAGTTTGCCAATGGCAGCCAATGTAGTTTCTAGTGACTTCATCTTTTGAAATTACTCAGAAATTGATACACCATCCTTTTTTATTGTCACGAGTTGAAATCGAATCCGCGTCACACAAGCATGCGAATGTGAGGAAAACATACACTCTAAGGCAACCTAGATGACTCAAGATGTGTCTAATTTGGAATATTTAAGAGCTTCCAAAACTGAGGACACATGCATGCTGAGAATCACTTGATTCTATTGAAACCAACTAGCATAGTTAGGATTTGGTGCTTGGATGATAGGCTCACCGGGAGATGAAGTGCAAATATAAGAGCTAATATAAGGTGGAGGCAAAGATATACTACCATCAACGTAACTAAAGAGATGTTGAACACGTAAAGAGGGATTAATATGTACCGTCCACAGAAGATAAATATCTTTCGTAAGTTTAATGGACAAATAATGGGAGAAGGAAGAAGGAATAGAGATAATTGGAGGATATGGTATGGAAGACATGGTAGTAGAAGAGCTGGATGATGGAGAGGCCATACGATCACAGATGAAAGTCTTTATCTTGCTCTTAATAGCATTAAAGGTTTTTGAATTTAGGAATTCTCCACGTATTAATTAGTGAGGGGATACGTTTCGATTTATAGAATCACTTTACATAGCATCATTATCCTATTAGGATTACACATTAGTATCCTATTAAGATCACCTATAATAATAATAAAAAAAAGTGTATCACATTAGTATCCTATTAAGATCACCTATAATAATAATAAAAAAAAGTGTATCCTATTATTATTAATAAAAGACTTTGGAGTATTCTATTATAATTGTCTAACTCTGTAGTAGTCACAAGCCTTATCATGATTTTATTTTCTTGTGTTGAGAGTTTTGGTTCCACCTGAGTTCTCGTTCAAGGCAACCCCTTCTATACAAGTATCTGAGATATTTTCAAAATTTTAATTTGATTATATTCTTTATTTTTTTTAATTAGATTGTGTGAAGTTATTTAAATGTGATATTTTTTAGTTCTACTTTTGAAATACCTATATATGAAAGAAGACAAAATACTTTAGAGAAAAAAAAAAAAATTGAAATAATGATAATGAACAAATTAACAATAACTTACGGAAAGTACAGGGAGCGTAAATGAAGTGATAATAAAAGGTAGAAGTAATAATGCAAAAATAATTTTTTATTTTTTAATTTCTCTGTTTACTATTTTTTCAGTATTATTGCTCTCTCTTTTTACTTCTATCTTCCTTCATCATTTATCTCTCCTCATCTTTTCATTTCTCTTCTTCAAAAAATAAAGAAGAAATTTGGGTAAACGATCGGAAATAGATTTAAAACCTTCCTATTACGATCATGAAGATAAATTGGGAAACCTAAGGTGGAGAATTTTTAAGTTGGGAAACTTCTCCAAAATCAGTATTGGGTCTTCTTCAAGACAAGTCTCATTTAACTTTAAATGGGCAAGATGTTAGAGCGCTACAAACCTCTTATTTAGATAGAATATATATAGAGAAATGATAGTTACAGTCGTGAGTGCATAAGTATCGTACAATCACTTTGAAAAAGAAAAAAAGTACATAAATACAAGATTACAAAAATAAAAAATAAAAATCTAATAGTAGACTCACTCTTTTTCAAAGCGATTACACGATGCTTGCACACTCGACGACTGTATATAGCATTACTCATATATATAATACAAGTTTATTGAAGAAACAAGTCAGCCCAACAAACTTAATTCCAGAGATCAAACCTCCAAACTCGAGCATTTTTCATCTCATCGATCACCTGCAAATCTCAATTAGAAATCATGTGAAAGGACAAAAATAAAAAGAGTTAGCTACAACACATTCAATAAGTAGCAAAATTCATGACTTTAATCACAAATCATCAATGCAACATCAAAAGATATTGAGATTTTGCAACAAGCTCATATAAGATTATAAATATCAAATTATATCAATATATAAGGATTCATTTAATTTTCCCTTTAAATGAGGTATTTAAAACCAAACGACCATTGGATCAACAAATCATCAAGACATGCAGACCCAAAATAGATTTTAAAACCTTTCTATTACGACCATATATAAACCATAACCTTTTTTATTAGAATAATGATATATATATATATATATACACCTCAACCAACTAATGTGATAACGACGTCCCACCTGATTTTAGTTTCATGAAAACTACAAAAGATACCAAATTAAGACAAGATTAGAGATGCTCTTAAGAAAGAAGTAATTAATTACTTGTACGAAAGACATTGAAATTAGAATATAGTTGCAACTTTCCACTCACATTGAAACTCCGAGGTAGATACAGATGCGGCCCGCAAGTGCTCCATATTTTTTAACACATCATTTGGCACATTAACTTCCTCATGTGTCGACCACAAATCTAGTGTTTGCAAGCACTTCAAATTTCCTAGAGATGGGATACTTGTTACATCAATATACCTTAGAGATAAAAATCTCAAGTGGATGAGACTTTTGATCTCAGAGGAGAAATCAACCACCGCAGGGCCTTCATGATGAGTAGTCATTAATAACTTAAAGACTCTAAGATATTTGAAGTTTCTTAGCATAGACTTATTATCTTTCCAAGGCACAGAGAATGTTAGAAGAGACCTCAGGTGAAAATATTTTTGGGATGTCGATTGAAGTATAAATCCAAGTCTCACGGGATCACTTGATCCACCACTGATAGCAACTCTTTAAACTTCACCAATGGGAGCTTCTATTTCTTCATTGGACTCATCATTAATATTGATGACCTTGAGAAAGTTTTCCAATTTAGCTTTTTCCAAGATCTTTCTATTGATGAAGGCAAATCATCATAACTTAAAGCTAACATCGTGCTTATTCCAAGATCTTTCTATTGATGAAGGTATGATTTAACATTTCTATGCAGTTGTTTCCACTCTGCTAACGTTTGCTTTGCTGCCAAAAGTCCTCCTAGTACAATGACGACCAATGGTAAACCCTTACAATGTCTAACCTTCTCTTTTTCTAAAAATTTCATTTCTTCCTTGATTTTAGAATATGCATTACCAACAACAATGTAAACAATATCATTCCGTCTTGCATTAAAAAAAAAAAAAACAAAGAAAGAAAAGAAATCAACCCTATTTTGAGACTTAAAAGCTTTCAATGTCTAATTATAAAGTAACTAAACCATTGTAAAATATAGACTGAAAGCAGAGTAGGCATTGTTATTGAAAGATTGTCTCTTCCACTTGAGGTCTTCAAAATCTTGACAAGAACTTGATTCATAAGATATTCTTGAATCCTCTCATCAAAAAAATCAAGATAGATATATGTATGTTCTCATACTTATAATAAATACATGCGTAATTTTGGAAAAAAAGAATGTCAAATTTTCATTCAGATTAAAATTCTTTTTCATCTTTTTGTCATTTTTTCAGTGGATTTAAGGTTTTGTAGGGAAATCAACCAATTCTAGCAGCAAGACTGTAAAACTTCTCGATTATTAAGTAGCAAACTAATTTCATTCTTTTAAGAGAGGCTAAAGCTGTAAACGAATATTTTTTTCTCTCTTAATTCCTGTTCAAAACGTTAAGTTAAACGTGGGAAAAAATATTACCTGGACTACTAAACCAGCAATTTTCATATCAAACACTTTTAAAAAATCTAGCGGATGAGAATTAGATATTGTTTATATACCTTCTGGTCTCCATGATATTGCTAAATTTTGAACCAATTCCCAGCTGTTTTCATCATTTAGAAATGGTAATTTGTGATGGGGGCCCCTTGGATCTACTTGCAAAGCCAAGTCTTCATTACGAGAGGTAAGCAATATTCTGCTGTTTGTATCATTCATTGGGAAGGCAGCACATAAACTGTTCCAATCCTCAACTTTCCATATATCATCTAGAACCACCAAACATTTCTTTCAGCGTAGAGTTTCACAAAGTTCCTTAGCAAGCTCTGCATCTCTCATTTTTCGAATATTTTTTTCTCTCCGTCAGATGGAGAGCTAAGATCTATCACGACTCCTTCCCAAACATCTCTCTTTTTACATTGTTGAGAGATACTCCTTCCAAGCACCATCTCTCTTTTTACGACTCTGTGCTTGTATTTGACCTCCTGTCAAACATGCCACCACTTTTTTCAGGTTATCGTTAAATTGGAGGATAACTTGAAAAAAGTGGTGGCATATTTGACAGAAGAGGTGAAATACAAGTACAGAGTCAATTTTGAGGGCATACCTCTCAATAATATCTTCGGCATCATAAGCAACATTTCTGATATCTGCAACCCACTTGCGTACACTATCTCTTTCATTTTGCCTCCCATCTGCATCTTTTAGGAGACTTCGGATTAGTTTGAGCTCATCTTGTAGCTGTTCAACTTGGTCACTCACCCCATGCAAGGATATTGCTTTTTGTATGAGCAAATCACCAACTCTTCCCACCACAACAGAGACAATTTCCTCCGCCATTTCTCTTCACGTAAAAGAGGGGATGGATGGGATCGAACTTTGATTGTAACTTGGCTCAGATTTTGCAAGAAACTATTATGTTGGTGTTGGTGGTTTAATGGGAAAAGAAGCAGGAGAGAGTAGGTTCGACACCAAAACCGCGTGAAAGATTGGCCCGAAGCGAGTCAGCAGGTATGGGTCCCTCGAAAATTTGTAAAAAGTCAACATTTTTAAACTGCTTTGAACTGCGTGCACTTTATTTTTAAACTACTTTAAAGATTTAAATACAATCAGATAAAAATTTTATATTTTATTTTAATATTTAAAATATTATATTTTAATATTATTATTATTTTAAAATTTTAAAAAATTGAATTAAGATTTAAAAAAATTAAATTATTTATTATATTTTATATAAAAATTTAAAAAATATATAATAATAAAATAAAATGAGACAAAAATGTTGTATTTCATTCCACCCAAACCTGCAATTTTAAAGCAGAAACTGCTTTGAACATCAAAAGCAATCGGATCTCAGTGCAGTTCAAAGGTCAGATTATTGACCGAGTCCACACTGACAAAATTCAAATGTCAGCTGGGGCTTCAGATCTGAATCGGTCAAATTCAGATTCAGATTTGACCGAGTCCACACATACTACAGCTTCACTGGGGGGCCCCCGCTGCGAGCTGCCGCTTGAGCATGTGTTTTTTTATGTATTTTTTTTAAAGTTATTTTTTATATAGTTATTTTTAATATTTTTAAAAAATAAAATAAATTTAAAACAATATCAAAATTACTTTCTTAATTAAAAAAACCTATATAAAAAAAAATTAATAAAAACACATATTGAAGCTCCATCGGGAGCTCTAGTATTATTCAGAATATTACTGAACCCACAAACCCGCGTCTGTGGGTTTGTAATTGAGTATTATTCAGAATATTATTCCCTTATTTGCCTTTTGTCTTTTTTCTTTTGCTTCCAGGTTTGGCGCGGAAGTGGGACAAACGTTACAGATGAACAGTACTGTTTAATGGTAGGATTCAATTCTTTTATAACTTTTTATAAATATATTTAAAATTACGTTTAAATGTTAAATTGAGATCAATTGAATTAATTTTTTTATAAATAAAAATAAATTTAGTAGTAGAAAAAATTATGTAGAGTCCATCTAAACTAAATTAAAGTATATTTAAATGTTAATATGAGTTTAGTATATTTTATGAAAAATTGAAAAATAGTATATGTCTCATGTGTTAGAAGATTTTGAGTTGAGATGAATTTAATAATTTAATAATTGAGTATTTGGATGTTAGATCAGTTTAAAATTAGACTGAACTCAACTAAACTCAGTTGAATTTAGGAATCAAATGCAGCCTAAGACTCATCTTAACATCTAAACTTTTAAATGGATCCCACAAAACTCAATTAACTATCTCAATTCACTATTATTCATAAAAAAAAAAAAAAAAAAAAAAAAACTTAACTCAACACAACCTTCAAAACCAAATTTTTAAATATGTAACCCGCATTATGCATTATTTTTTCTAACTTAAAAATTGCTTATATTTTTTTAAAAAAAAAAAGCAAAATTGACTCTGTACTATGACGGAGGGGAAAGTTCAATGAAACTCCCTCTCATTCCTCATTAATTATTTTTTAGGGCCTTCATCCATGTGATGTAATTTTTTTTATTCATTTTCTTCGAAAAAAGAATTAAAGTACATAGCTAGTTAGGAGAAATCAGATGTTATTATTCCAACACGATGCATATATGTTCTACGTTTTGAAGTAATCGGCCTTCAAGAGTTTTGTTCACAAAAACTTTCTAGGCCGTTTGAATAATCAAAATATTTCATCTTATCTTATTTTATTTTATAATTATTATAATTTTTTTAAATTTTCACACAAAATATAATAAACAATTTAACTTTTTTAAATCTCAAAATAATAATAATATTTTATTTAACTTTTATATTTTGTTTCAACTCACTGTCCAAATGGTATCTTCATGTAAGGGGCAAAGAACCTTGGCATGTGTGGATAGCAAGTTTATGATTACATATCATAGTTAAAATTAAAGAGACTTGAGAATTAATTAAGATCGGTTAAAAGTTATGAATAATATTAGTCCATCATGATAACCATAGAATTATTATTCTCAATATGAATTCATAAACATTTATCTAGGCTTGTTTAAAAAAACACTATGGCCCGACCTTGCCTGATAAACCGTTATCCCACCCGTTAAATGCGGGTTAACTAAACAACAAGTTCCAACCTGCTATTTAACAGGCAAAAGAGCAGCTCATCGCTTATCTCCATTCCAAACCCTAGACGGCTCTCTCTCCCTACCTTCTCGATCATGCCTGTAGGAAATCAAGTTTCTCCCTCTCTTCTCTTGATCACTGCCACTCCTTTCAACTACAAAGACGACGTCGAGATAACCTCTCAAACGCAACAAAGCAATTGCGGCCTTGAAGCTTTCTTACAAGTGCACCATCTGCAATAGTCTTCCCTTCGTACCAAGCCCTTAGCGGCCATAAGGTCAGCCACCGTAAGTCCTCCGTAGCCGCCACAGCCACAATCACCGCCAACAAAAACAACCACCTGTCAACTTCCTTGTCCTCCAGAACCGCTGTCAGCACGAGTGGCAAGACCCACGAGTGCTCCATCTGCCACAAGCCCTTTCCCACGGGCCAGGCCTTGGGCGGCCATAAGTGCTGCCACTATGACTGTGGCAATAGCCATAGCAACACCAACACCAACGTCAACAACAGTGTAACCTTCTCTGAAGGAGGTGGCTCCAGCCTTTGCCAGAGCTACCATGGCTTCGACTTGAACCTATATTTATTCTCATTTATTTTCATAACTATTTTCATCTCATCTAATCATCATAATTTTTTTAAATTTTTACATAAAATAAAATAAATAATTTAATTTTTTTAAATTTTTAAATAAAAATAATATTAAAAAATATATTCTAATAATATTTTATTTAAATTTTTATTTTTATCTCAATTCATTTCATTTTATATGCAAAAATAAGCGATTCATCTAATGATTCCTATATGTGTTGGCTCATGTTAGCGTGGCTGAGAGATATTGGAAAGAAAAATGGAAAAGAAAGAAAGTGAAATGGGAGAAAGAAAAGTAGATTCCGTTTATGACGTTTATTTTTGTCTCGGCTTGAATGTCTTCTTCCTTTATTTTTCTCTATACCCTATGATTATTGTGATTCTTTGAGGACCCCAGTCCACGTACGTGATACGTACACATCAACCAGTGTGCATATCTTCTTTCGTTTTTATTATGGCCCATCCAATTTAGAGATATACATATAATTTAATACGTATATATAATAGATTTTTTTTATAACAATAATTCTATTAATCAGCAAAAAAAACATTACAAACTTTGTTTATCAACCCAAACAACAGAACTAATAAACTCAGAAAAAAATCTTTCCCACACATTTATATCATCAATATTCCAAGCAAACTTTGCCAGTTTTTCCTACTTTCTGTTGCTATGTTTATTTTTCTTTTACTCTGCTTCTCAACATGGTATCGAGAGCCATTCAACTCAGCTAGTCTTCCCAATCCATGCCAATTCCTCTCCCTCTCCCTCTCCCCCTCCTTCTCCCTCTCCCTCTCCCTCTCCCTCTCCATCTATTCCTTCCTCCTTCTCTCACATCATTTCAACAAAACTCACCACAGAGAATTACCTCCTTTAGAAAGTCCAAATCTCAGCGTATCTGTGTGGTCAAGATCTATACGGTTATGTTAATGGCACCTTACCAAAACCTCGAGCATTCCAAATCAATGACCCTAATCAACCCTACAAACCCAACCTTGCCTTCTCTCTTTGGAGACGCACAGACCAAATGGTCCTCAGTGTGCTATTCTCCTCCCTTTCAGACTCTATCTTGGGTCATGTCCTCTCCTCCGCTACTGCCCGAGATCTTTGGAACTCAGTAGCCTCAATGTTCTCCTCTCACTCTCAAGCTAAAGAATTCCAAATCAGGTTCTAACTTACAAATCTATCTAGAGGTGACCAATCCATTACGGATTAATTTTGCAAAGTGCGTTTACTTGTCGACTCTCTTGCTGCTACTGGCAATACCATATCTGAGAAGGAGCTTGTTTCCTACCTCAATGGTTTAGGCTCTGCCTATGAATCCTTTATCACTTCTATCACCACAAGAGCTGAACCATTGACCTCTCATGAACTATACCAACTCCTTCTAATACATGAAAGTCGACTCTCTCATAATGCCAAAAACAGCATAGCTTCACTTGATTTTTCTGCCAACTTCAGCACAGCAAATTCTTATCGTGGTCGTAGTCATTTCAGAAATGGTAGGCAAGGTCGTGGTCGAGGCAGAATATCAAACAATAGTCGTGGTGGACATATTTTTCAAACCAACAATGGCATCCAACAACACAACATGCAGAGGCCTACCTGTCAAGTCTGCAACAAGTATGGACATGTTGCTCTCCAATGCCAAAACAGGTTTAATCATTCCAATCAGTATGATTCTCCAAACAATTTCTCTACACATTCCTCTGCTCAAAATGATATTTCTGCTAATTACACAGCTCCGAGTTCAACATCAGACAACATTTGGTATCCTGATTCCGCGGCTACGCACCATATCACCAACGATTTGGCCAACTTAAACATGTCCTCAGAACCGTACACTAGTGGTGAAACAATTCGAGTTGGAAACGACACTGGTCTTCCTATTCATAACCATGGTGACACCTCTCTTTCCATTGACTCTTCTCCTTTTCTTCTTCGTAATCTACTGCACGTACCTTCCATAACCAAAAATCTCATATTTGTGCTTCGATTTTGTATTGACAATCATTGTTTATTCGAATTTCACTCACTCATCCCATTTTTCTGTGAAGGACTCAATGACCAAGAAAATCCTCCTCACCGGTCCAACCTGTGACGGACTCTACGTGTTTCCAGCTACCAGAGCTTCCTTTCCCACCGTCAATGTCAGCGAGAAAATCTCCCTTGCTCAATGGCACAGACGGATGGGCCACCCTTCCTTAGCTCTTGTCACTCGCATCCTGCAAAATCAATGCTTGTCCGTTTGTCCCACTAAAGATGTCTTCAAATGTCCCGTGTGTCTGTTGGCCAAATCTCATCAGCTGCCATTTTCTTCTAGTCAGGCCCTTTACAATAAGCCTTTAGCTTTGATTTGTTCTGATATTTGGGGCCTAGCCCCTTATGCATCTCGGTTGGGCTTCAAATACTACATCTCCTTTGTAGATCATTTTACTAGATACACATGGTTGTTTTCATCAAATTCAAATCGGATGCAGTTCATATAGTCTCTAAATTTTTTCCATTTGTTGAAAGATGATTTAATACCAAGTTAATTAATCCTCAAACTGATGGAGATGATGAATTCAAACCCATCACCTCTTTGTGTCAAAAACTTGGAATTAATCATCGTATTTCATGTCCTCACACTCATCAACAAAATGTACTTGTAGAAAGAAAACATCCTCATATAGTTGAAACTGGGCTTGCCCTTCTAGCCCAAGCATCACTTCCCTTCACATATTGGGCCGATGCTTTTGAAACTATTGTCTACCTTATAAACAGGCTTCCCACTTCAACTCTTCAAAATCAGTCTCCATTTTTCAAAATTTACAAAAATGACCCTGATTATAATTTCTTAAAAGTTTTTGGTTGTCAATGCTGGCCCAATCTAAGGCCATATCTCTCTCATAAATTCAACTTTCATTCCATATACTGTTTATTTCTGGGCTACAGTGCAACACACAAAGGCTACAAATGTTTAGATCTTGCCAACAATAGAATGTACATCTCACGAGATGTTACATTTCATGAGTCTTCATTCTCCTTTTCTCAGATAAAGCCCACCCACCCATCTCTCCCTTCCTCCCAATCTCACACTTCGCTTCCGTTTTTTAACACATCCATTTTAGGCCCACATCCAAATTCCTCCCAACCCAATCCAAACTACTTCCTCAATGTCTTCATCAACCTCCCACACGCCAGATTCATCAAACCCCTTACCCACATCCAGTCCTCCCACGTCGTCAACAATCCTCATCCCGCCCAGGTACCCCATCATCACTAGAGCTCAAACTCACTCTTCCCGTCCCAAAGTTTTCACTGATGGAACCGTGCTCTACCTTTCTCGACAATGTCTCACTACCAGTGCCTTGGTTCCCGATGACCCATCAAGCTATTTAGTAGCTTCCAAGTTCTCATATTGGCGTCAAGCAATGGAAACAGAGTATGCTGCCTTGCTCAAAAACAATACCTAGATTTTGGTTCCTCCCCCTCCAAATTCCAACATTCTTTGTTGTCGATGGGTTTTAGAACCAAAACAAATGCCGATGGCTCTTTTCAAAGGAGAAAAGCCAGATTAGTTGCCAAAGGCTTTCATCAACAGCCTGGCATAGACTATCAAGAGACCTTCAGCCCAATAGATAAGCCAACAATAATTCGGCTTATCCTTTCCATTGTTGTCTCTCATGGCTGTTCACTGCGTCAGCTAGACATTGAAAATGCTTTCCTACATGGTACACTCATTGATGAAGTTTTCAGGCAGCAGCCTCAAGGATTTGTAAGTTCAACTTATCCCAACTATGTGTGCAAACTCACAAAGGCTATCTACGGACTCAGAAAAGCACCAAGGGCTTGGTTTGCTCAGCTCAGCTCAGCTCGTGGTTAACTGAGTATGGTTTCTTGGCCTCTAAAGCCGATCCCTCTCTTTTTATTTTCAATCATGGTGCTATCTGTATGTTTTTACTTGTGTACGTAGATGACATAATCATCACTACCTCACAGTCCTCTGCCATCAATACTTTGATCCATGATATGAGTCTAGCCTTTCCAGTGCATGACCTCGGCAAACTCTCATTTTTCCTTGGACTCGAAATCGACTATACTCCTGGTGGTCTACTACTTTCTCAAAGGAAATATATCAAACAACTTCTCACACACAGCAACATGCTGCAATCCAAGCCCGTGACCTCTTCAATGGCTTCTTCTATCAAACTCTCAAAGTTTGACTCTCCTGATTTTGATGACCCGACCTTATATCGTAGCTTAGTTGGTGGCCTTCAATATTTGTTACTAACCAGACCTGATATAGCCTTTGCAGTGAATAAAATTTGTCAGTTCATACACACACCCAAACTCACTCATTGGACTGCTCTGAAAAGAATCCTGAGGTATCTCAAAGGTACCTTAAATCAAGGTCTCCTTTCTGCATCTCCCTCTAGCTTTACACTTCAAGCATACTCAGATGCAGATAGGGGAGGTTGCCCCGACGACAGGAGATCCACTGGAGGTTTCTGTATTTTTCTTGGCAAGCATCTCATATCTTAGAGCTCCAAGAAACAGAAGATTGTTGCAAGGTCTTCCACTGAAGCTGAGTACAAGTCCTTAGCATCCACCGCAACAGAGTTACTTTGGCTTCAGACCCTTATTCGAGAACTTGGGTTAACCTTGCATCAAGCACCAACACTTTAGTGCGATAACCTTGGAGCTACCTACTTATGTGCTTATCCTATTTATCATTCCAAAACAAAGCACATGGATATAGATTATCACTTTGTTTGTGATAGAGTTGCAATCAACACTCTCAAGATTGACTTTTGCAACTCAAAAGAGCAAATAGCCGATGTTTTGACCAAGCCAATTGTAGCAGAAAAATTCCACAGCTTTAAATCTCGTCTCAAACTGGTTGACACCCCCTTGGACTCGAGGGGGCATATTAACATATATACATCCAGTATAAATAATGTTACACGGCATAAAAGTACACACAGCACAACAGCTACTGCAGAGCCACAACGGATTGTAAACCATACACTGCAAAACAGATTCCCTCGCACTGCAGAATAGATGGTTGGTCTCTGTTGTGATATAACAAACTTTATTCTTTCATTCTTTTGTAAAAGTCTATATATAGACCACTGTGTACTGTTATCAATTATCAAAGGAAGTTTTTCCTACTTTTCGTTGCTGTGTTTATTTTTCTTTTACTCTGCTTCTCAACACAAGCAATTTTGCCTGCACATGGTCGATACAAGTTCATCTCAAAAAGACTGATGGCGCAGCAGGAGAGCTACGCAAATGAAGGAAATTTTCAGTTAATACTTTTACTGAGGATGCACGCCCGTCGATAGAAAATGTTTTTTCCACCAAATGTTCTAGTGGGAAATACTAATACCTACCAGAATCTCTTGCAGTAATTGATCCGATTTCCATGAGCATAAATGAAAGTAAGCGTGCTTTTGCAGCAAGCTTAATAGGCTTTTGCTGCATGATCTGTCGTGGGAACACCTATGTATTTCCCACGAATTAAACCTCTTGTGGGAAATAATACTTTCGACGTATATGCCACAAGCCATTCCCGAACGAAATTTGTGGGAATATGGTTTTTCCCACAAAAAGAATGATTTTTGCCACCAAACTCATTCTTGAGAAAACACGGTATTTCTTGTAGCGGCACCGTGCAAAGATTTGTGGGTTGGGTCAGGAGATTTGTGGATTTGTGAAGGAGAACAGAGACGAAAATTCTGTTGACTAGGCCTTTCAATTCCTACGGTTTATACATGAAAAATGCTTTTAACAATTCCTTCACAAAAAGTTGTAATCGCTCTCGGCCACTGAAACTCCAACTAACCAACCACGGCCAGATGCCAATCTTCATTGAAAGAAAAAAAATATTTTTATTTTTCTATTTTAAAAAATGTTAAAATAAAATTGAGTAAAAATTCGACTAAAAAAATAAAACTCACACGATTCAAACATCAGAATTTAAAATAAATTGAATTCCCAACTCCAACGAACATACCTAATTTCAGTACGAACATATATAGTTTTCAGTATAAGTTGACTCTCTTATTACAAATATATAAATATTCTCAAGCCTAAAGTATCATAATTTACACCATCAAAGTTTAAAATAAATGTAATTTTCAATTAAGCACCCACATGACATGATATCATGATCATGTTAGAGCGCTACAAACCTCTTATTTAGATAGAATATATATGATACGAGTTTATTGAAGAAAAAAGTCAGCCCAGCAAACTTAATTCCAGAGATCAAGACCTCCAAACTCGAGCATTTTTCATCTCATCCATCACCTGCAAATCTCAATTAGAACATGTAATTATATCAAATTATAATTTTCCCTATAAATGAGGTACTTAAAAGCAAACGACCATTGGATCAACAAATTATCAGGACATGCAGACCCAAAATAGATTTTAAAACCTTTCTATTACAACTCATGATGGAACGTCGTCCCAACAGATTTTAGTTCCATGAAAACTGATTTCAAATTTTGCAAGTATTTATACATAATCAAATCAAGATATTTTCATTACAGATATGTAGAGCTGCAAAAGATACCAAATTAAGACAAGGTTAGAGATGCTCTTAAGAAAGAAGTAATTAATTAAATGTACGAAAGAAATTGAAATTAGAATATAGCATGCTTTGCGATCAAGATTTTGAAAAATTTATGTACATGAAGTCTCCGCTATAATAATATATATGGAAAAATGCTAGGGAGCCCGTTTTGGGCTCCCTTTTTTTTGCCCGATTGGGTTTTTTTTTTTTTTTTGGTTTTTTTTTTTCACATCATTTTTTAATACTTTTAAATATTTTTAAAAAAAGAAAAAAATTAACAATATTATTAAACAATATTTTCTTAATCACTAAGTCAAAAAACTAAAAAACAAATAAAAAACCCAATGGGCAAAAAAAAAAAAAAAGGGGAGCCCAAAACGGGCTCCCTAGCATCACTCATATATATGTATACTGCTATATAGATTACTTTGGTTTTAGCATTAATATTACCTTTGAGTAAAATCTTTAATCCTGTCCTCCTTCGCCAACGTGTCGGATTTTGTAGAAATCCTGTCCTCCTTCGTCAAGTCTATTTGCGAATGACATGGGCATGTTTATGATTTCCAATTTTTGCAGAGTAGTGACAAACTGAAGTCCATCTGGAACCATCCTGAGAGAGTGGCAACGTTTAATCTTCAAATGGCAGAGGCTGGGCAAGGATCCTTCCTCCACCTCCCACTCCTCTAAGTTATTTAAATCATCAAGGATGAGGGATTGAAGTTGAGGAAATCCTCTTACAGAACAAATCATCTTCTTCCCTGTGTACGCATGAGACGCAAGGTGCAGAATCTTTAAGTTAGGTAACTTCTCCAAAGTTGACATTGGGTCTTCCTCAAGACCAGTCTCATTTAACTTTAACTCGACAAGATGTGGAGAAATTTTGTCACGTTCTGGCAATTTCTCTATTTTCTTAAGGATTCGTAGCTGATATATGTGAGGACAACTCATTACCACTGATGTTATATCCACTCTCTTATCCGTACTATTTTGACTGATCTTAAGAACATGAAGACAATTGAATGTGAAATTTGAAGGCATTAAGTTCTTTCCAAACTTGTCAAATCCAGTCGTTGGATCTTTAACATCACATATAAAAACAGGATTAATATTCACAAGTGTTTGCAGCTTACTAACATTAGGTAGTTGCAACTTCCCACTGACTTTGGATAACCGAGGTAGATACAGATGCCGCAAGTGCTCCATATTTCTGAACACTTTATTTGGCACATTAACTTCGTGATAATATAGCGACCGCAAATCTAGTGTTTCCAAGCACTTCAAATTTCCCAGAGATGGGATACTTGTTACACCAGTTTTCCTTAGAGATAAGAATCTCAAGTGGATGAGACTTTTGATCTCGGGGGCCGGGAAATCCACCATCACAGCGCCTTTGCGATTCATTAAAAAATTCAATACTCTAAGATATTTAATGTTCCTTAGCATAGACTTCTGATCTTCCAAATCCACAGGGAATGTTAGAAGAGACCTTAGGTGAAAATGTTTTTGGGATCTTGATACTGTAACGAGATTTGATCCACCACTGATAGCAACTCTTCTAACTTTACCAATGGGAGCTTCTATTTCTTCATTGGACTCATCATTAATATTGATGACATTGAGAAAGTTTTCCAATTTAGCTTTTTCCACACAAAAGTCTCGCATAAGATCATGGAGACGACAAGTTTTGATCCCTGCAACTGAACTCTTTTGTCCTACTTGTACCATACACCTTTGAACTAGCTCCTCTAAATATCGTTCTCCAACATCCTCCAGTGTTTCCTTGTTACTTCCAGTTTGAAGTATAAGACCTTCGGCCATCCACATTTGAATTAACTCCTTAGTCCGTATCTCAAAATCCTCTGGGAAATGGCCTAAATATAAGAAGCACAATTTCAGGTGTGAAGGCAAATCATCATAACTTAAAGCTAACACCGTGTTTATTCCAAGATCTTTCTGTTGATGAAGGTATGATTTAACATTTCTATGCACTTGTTTCCACTCTTTTAACGTCTGCTTTGTTGCCAAAAGTCCTCCTAATACAATGACGGCCAATGGTAAACCCTTACAATATGTAACCATCTCTTTTCCTAAACAGCTCATATCTTCCTTGATTTTAGAATCTGCATAGCCAACAACAATGTAAACAATATCATTCCGTCTTGCATTGAAAGCTTTCAATATCTAATTATAAAGTCACTAAACCATAGAAAAGCATGGACTAAAAGCAGAGTATGCATTGTTATTGAAAGATTGTCCGTCCTGATCCATTCAATACTTGCGTTGTTATATGGTTTTTACTTTCAGCCAATTTAATCTTGTCTTATATTGAAAACAATATCCCTTGAGTTTTTATATAAATATTGTAGGACCTAATTCATATTTATGTCTCTTCCACTTGAGGTCCTCAAAATCTTGACAAAAACTTGATTCATGGGATATTCTTGAATCCTCTCATATAGTCGTGGAATGCGCAAATGCTGTACAGTCATTTTGAAAAAAAGTGGGATTTACTATTAAAAAATTAATTTCTTTTTCTGTAGGTTTCATATTTATTCACTTTTTTCAAAGCGACTATACGGCGCTTGCACACTCACGACTACAAGTATATTTAAAAAAAAAAAAATGTCAAGTTTTCATTCAGACTAACGAATTTTTTCATCTTTTGGTCATTTTTTTAGAGGATTTAAGGTTCAGTAATGAAATCAACCAATTCTAACGGAAAGACTGCAAAACTTCTCGATCATTAAGTAGCAAACTAATTTCATTCTTTTAAGAGAGGCTAAAGCTGTAAACGAATATTTTTTTCTCTCTTAATTCCTGTTCAAAACGTTAAGTTAACTAACGTGGGAAAAAATATTACCTCAACTACTAAACCAGAAATCTTTTTATATCAAACACTTTTAAAAAATCTAGCGGATGAGAATTAGATATTGTTTATATACCTTCTGATCTCCATGATATTGCTAAATTTTGAAGCAATTCCCAGCTGTTTTCATAATTTAGAAATGGTAATTTGTGAAGGGGGCCCCTTGGATCTACTTGCAAAGCCAAGTCTTCATTACGAGAGGTAAGCAATATTCTGCTGTTTGTATCATTCATTGGGAAGGCAGCACATAAACTGTTCCAATCCTCAACTTTCCAGATATCATCTAGAACCACCAAACATTTCTTTTGGCGCTGAACTTCACAAAGTTTCTCAGCAAGCTCTTCATCTCTCAGGCTTCGAATTTCATCTCTCTGCTCTTTAGATGGAGAGATAAGACCGATCATAACTCCTTCCCAAACATCTCTTCTTTGACATTGTTGAGAGATACATGCCCAGGCTCGACAATTGAAGTGACTCTTGACTTCTTGGTGATGGTAAACCTTTCTAGCAAGAGTAGTCTTTCCAAGACCACCCATACCACATATAGAAACGACTCTGTACTTGTATTTGACCTCTCCTGTCAAACATGCCACCACTTCCTTGAGGTTATCCTCCAATCCAACAACAACATGATCATATTCAACATGTGCATAAGTTTGCCTTTGCTCTCTTATCTTCTCACTCAAAGAACTCGGGCCTCCACCTTCCATCGAATCAAATTTTATGCCATAATTTTGTAAACGTGAGTTCAATGTAGAAATTCTCTTTGTTATTTTACCAATCTCTGAGCTAGTTTGAGAAATAGCTTTTGCTTCTCCCAAGAAGCAGACAAACCTCTTGAGGACATTCTGTATACCTCTTCCCTTTCTGGAGCCAACTTCGAGGACATACCTCTCAATAATATCTTCGGCGTCATAAGCAACATCTCTGATATCTGCAACCCACCGGCGTACACTATCTCTTTCATTTTGCCTCGCATCTGCATCTTTTAGGAGACTTTGGATCAGTTTGAGCTCATCCTGTAGCAGTTCAACTTGGTTACTCACCCCGTGCAAGGATATTGCTTTTTGTATGAGCAAATCACCAAGCCTTTCCACCACAATAGAGACGATAGCATCTACCATTTTCCTTCACGTAAAAGAGGGGATGGATGGGATCGAACTTTGATTGTAACTTTGGCTCAGATTTTGCAAGAAAGAAGTGTGGAAAGAGTAGGGTCGACACCAAAACCGCGTGAAACGCGTAGTACCCTTTATAACATCTTCTCTAACTTTTATTGGCCCATGCTCGAAGCAATTCAGAAGAAAAAGGAGAGGGTATGGGTCCCTCGAAAATTTGCAAAAGGAGAGGGTATGAGTGCACTTTATTTTCAGGGCAGGTTTGGAGTAAAAGATAAAATATAAAATTTTTATCACATCTTATTTTATTATTATATATTTTTTAAATTTTTATATAAAATATAATAAATAATTTAACTTTTTTAAATCTCAATACATATTTTTTAAATCTCAAAATAATAATAATATTAAAATATAATATTTTAAATTTTAAAATAAAATACAAAATTTTAAAATAAAATAATTTATTTCCCTCGAGTCCCTCCTAAACCTGCCCTTAAACTGCTTTACATTCAAAAGCATATTTCGGTCTCGTTTGGATGCACAACTCGCCGAGTGCATTCATTTTTAAATTGCTTTAAAAGCATTCGGATCTGAGTGCAGTAGTGAGATTATTGGCTGGCCCTACATCTGACAAAGTTAAGTTTCGGAATAGAGCATTGCTACGCATCCTGATGAATAAACATCTCGTATTTCACTTTTTTATTTATTTTTATTTATTTTATATATTTTTTTTAAATGTTTATACCAAGACAGCGGAAATGGAGATTCTGTAAAAGAAAAGAAGGAAGGAGAATATGGAATAAAGCAAAGCAGATAAATATGCACAATTAAAGATAGGCGGTTGAACCGACCATATGCATGTATGCGATGCAAAATAGAGAAATGGAAACAGGTAATATGAAAATAAACATATTCATAAACTTTAATAAGATTACAAAATTTATGGTACAAGGTAGAGCAAGATTTGCTCTTGAGTATTAATGGGATTAGGCAGAGAGTAGTAGATAGCTTACAATATGGTTTTGCTAAAATTGCCTCTGCCTAGAAATGAAATGAGGTTCCCCTTTTATAGATGAAAGAGTCCTTATTTACAAGAGATCCGTGACTCACAGCTGTCAACTACTGTTGAAGCACGGGTAAGTAAAAGCAAAAAGTAAATCCGTGAGTGAACAGCGTTAGTACTGTTTAACCACGGGTGTCATTATTGTGTCTGGCGGCTGGTGCTGCTTTTGGCACAATTAGACAAAGCTCAGAAGAGACTAGTGGATCCGGTCTTCTTTGAACTCAAGTAGTAGTTGACAGAAGTGGGACCTTCTGTCAGGTAGTATTTAGTAATTATTCTTCATCTGTATCGATCCCGATGAATCCTGAATTACCAAAGAAATTGCTGTATGAAGCCTCTGATGCAGTGTCTGAGTCATCTCCAGATTTGCTTTGAGACTTTGACAATGATTCTTTTAATATGTTGATTAAATCCTTTTTGTTAAGTCTGTCGAAGAGTAAATATGTTGTCTTCTTGGACTTAGAGGATTTGCTGGATGAACTTTCTTTGTCCTTATCCTTTACCCCCCCGGATTTTGTTGGAGAAGCAGGGGCCTGAAGTAGTAGTGGGTATTCAGGTCCTTTGGATGGTCCAGCCATGATCTGTGGGAATTCCTTAATATTCTGCAGTTGGGAGCAGACTGGGGAAAATCCTTGATCAGTAAATCAACAATTTTTTGGTTATGGGCGAATTTATCCCACCATTTTGTGAAATAAACTCGTGTCATTACATCACCATTTCTTTCATAGTTCCATTTGAAGATCCACGGGAAGTGGTACTTCTTACAGAAAAGCAAAGTATGGTGAAATTTTTTGGAATGTTGATCCAGGGTTGGACCAATTTTAGTAGAAAAATGTTGATAAGCTTTTAAGAGCTCATCAGGAAGATTTTCAGGAATATATCCAAATTGGTTCCACCATTGGATGAACCAAAGAGGAAAATTTCCTTTAAAATGTTTATCAAAACAAAAGAACCATGAATGGTCCATAGCAGGAGTTTGGAAGAACATGAAGCGCTTCCAAGCATCAATATAATCAAAATAAGAAACAGGAGTGTCTATTAGGTCAAGTCGTTTAGTAGAAGATGGGGAGGGTCCCCATTCTGCTTGAGTAATGACTCGATGAAAATAGGCACTGTGGTAAATCAATTTATTGGCATCAACCTTGTCAGGAATAGGTTTGATAACCAAAGAATTTGTTTGAATTAAAATACTGGAATAAAACTGGAGATTTTTTGAGAAATCTTCAGGAATCCAGTGAAAAAGAGGAGGAAAATAGGAAGAAGAGATTTTGAAAGCATCTGTATATATTGTGCTATTGGGCTCAATATGAAACAGATACGAAGAAAAGGGCTTCTTCAAATACTCAGCTTTTCCTTTTGGGAGGAAAAATTGAGGAGTAATAGGGGTTGGTTTTGACTCAATTGCTTTCGCATATGGGTCAAAAGTAGTAGTGACCGCAGACGAGAAAGTCTGGGGTTGAATAGGTTTGCCAAGTGGCTGGAACCTGTTGGCAATATCGAGTGCTGTAGAAATAGCACTGGTAGTAGTAGATCCAGCCTCACTCTTGATGAGGTTTATACTGGGCATTGGTGGTGGTGGATTCACCTTTTTCTCTCTCTCTCGGGTTTTCTCTTTGCTGGCCATGGTGTGGTTTCTGCAAAAATTCACGGGTGAGAAAGTCAGGGATTGAATTTTGTGTGCCTTTGATATATTCAATATCAAAATAAAAAACACTTAAAATAGCTTGCCAACGTGCAAAAATATGTTTTGATGCAATGTTTTTAACATCTTTTTCTAGAACAAATTTTGCAGACATGCAATCAATTTTGACCAAAAACTTTTGATTTAAAAGGTCAGATTGAAATTTAGATATACATAGTACTATAGCCAAAATTTCTTTTTTAATAGTACTATATTTTTCTTGTGCAGGATTCCAGGTTCCAGAATGGAAACGAACAATTTGTTCAGATGAACCTGGTGAAACACATTGTTTCAGAATGCCACCATAACCAATGTCTGAGGCATCAGTCTGCACGATTTTGAAAGAATCAGAAGTAGGGATACCAAGGCACGGAAGAGTTTTGACATGTGCCTTAATTTTCCTTACTAAATTTGTATGGATTTCTGTCCAAGGAGGAGGATTGGAAAGGAGTCGTTTGAACAAAGGACGACATTGTTTCCTCATATCCTTGTAGAAATCAGCAACATAATTGAGAGATCCTAAGAATCTCTGCAATTGTTTTTTATCAAGAATGACATCAGGAAATTTGTCAGCAAATTCTATGGCCCTTTGGATTGGCCTGATTTTGCCTTCAGAGATGTCATAACCAAGGAATCTAATCTTGGTTTGGAACAATTTAATTTTTGTTGCCGAAACAACAAGACCATTGAATCTAATGATGTCATGAAACGTTTGCAAATGTTTCCAATGCTCATCAATAGATTTGGAAAAAATAAGAACATCGTCGATGTAGACGATGGTGAAAGTAGAGAACGAATTGAAAATATCGTTCATGATGTTTTGGAATTCACTGGGAGCGTTTTTAAGGCCGAAAGGCATGACGTTCCATTCGAAATGACCAAAAGGGGTAACAAAAGCAGTCTTATACCTATCTGACTCGGCTATTTGGATTTGCCAAAAACCGGACTTAAGGTCAAATTTAGAAAAGACTACAGCATCACTCAATCTATGAATTAAGTCTTGTTTATTGGGAATAGGATACCTAATCCATTCTAAGACTTTGTTCAAGGGTTTGTAATTGATAACTAGACGAGGGGTACCTCGTTCTAGTTCTGCATTTTTCTGGACATAAAAAGCAGGAC
Source organism: Juglans regia (assembly GCF_001411555.2). Classification (NCBI taxonomy): domain Eukaryota; kingdom Viridiplantae; phylum Streptophyta; class Magnoliopsida; order Fagales; family Juglandaceae; genus Juglans; species Juglans regia. The sequence goes on from NC_049907.1 coordinate 4,886,462, forward strand.
AAGACCAGGGTGACTTGCTATTCCTGATAATGCCTTTATTACGAAGATCATTTATCTCCTTTTGACAATATTCCAGCGTTTTGCTATTCATTTGAATAGAATTAGCTTTTGTTGGAATATTGGCTTCATTAAACCCTTTAATGTATGGGAGAGAAACTATGTGTTTCTTCCTATACCAAAAAGCATTGGGTAAATCAGAACAAACATCTGTTATTAAACGTTTGTTAAAAGCATCAATTTTGGAAATCAAAATGGAATTGGATAACTGTTCAGAAATCTTTCTGTACTTGATTTCCTGTTGGAGGAAATTCAAATGTTTTTGTTTTGCTAAAAACAGAGATTTCTTGCTTTTATCCGAATCGATTTCAAAACGAGAAGCAAAATGAAATTTTACTTTCTGACCAAAAGGGTCGGTAGTGATACCGTCTTTTTCAGTCATGAAAGGATATAAAGAAGAGATAAAAGGGATTCCCAAAATCACTTTATCAGACATGTTTTTGACTAAAACTGAGGGAATCCGAAAACAAATATTATCCTGGCAAACATGAGCATTATTGAGCTCATAATTAATGGTCATCTTTGAGCCATTTGCCGAGAATAATCTTTCAGTAGATTTTTCAAAATATTTACTAGGAATGAGTCCTTCTTGAATGCAATTCAAGTCTGATCCGGAATCAATCATAGCAACAACAGAAAATTGAAAATCATGGGCAACAATAATATTAACTCGTGAAAACCATTTAGGAGGAATAGTATGACGAATTAAACAAATCTGGTTGTCGGCAGGAGAATCCTGTTGACTAGAACCAGCCTCAGTTTGCTCATTATCAGAGGGAATATCTTGATCAAGTTGTTTGTCAATCTTGATTAGTAAAAATTCTTGTCTTAAAACTTCGTTCTCAGATTTGAGGTTATTTATTTCAGATCTGAGATCTAGAATTTCTTTTTTGACAGAATTTATTTCAAATTGTAAATCAAAAACAGAAATATCCTTGGGTTTTTTCTTTGAAAATCTTTCCAAGGTTTCTTGAAAATTAACCCTTTGATTAGAAGGTTTAGGATCTTTTCGAAGCATTACCTTCTTTAGCTTTAGAAGATAATCTTCTTTAAGCTCAGGGTTAGTAATTTGAGAAATCATGGTTAGCAAAAGATTTTCTTGTTCTTCATCCTTAGTTAAGACATTAATTGTCTTACTAGATGTCTTACAACAAGTGGAATTACAATTGCAACCTAGCTTTAAGTCAGAGGAATCAGGAATAGTAGCTTCAGAGTGATATTCTGAATCACTAGAGCTATATTCAAGAATCTCCGATGATGAAGACGAATCTGTCTCTAGGAGTCGAAACAGTTCTTCTCTATCATTGGGATTGATATCCATCTGGCTAAGCTTCTTTTTAAAAGCTTTGGCTCTCTTGGGACATTTGTCAGCAAAATGCCCAGTCTTGCCACATTTAAAACATTTTCCAGAAGAAGTTTCTTTGGAATCTTTAGAATTCCTTTTCTTTGGAGAAGATTTGGAAAATGGTTTTTTATAAGTTTTCTTATAAAATTCGTCAAGGGGTTTTCTCCTAAAACCACCATGAGGTTTAGTAATTTTATGCTTTCTTTTAGATGGAGCAATACTAGGAAGACCGAATTGTTCACAAAATGTGCCCATTTCGTATTTGGCCTTCTTACTATTTCTCATCTGTTCACGAAGCATTCTTTGATCATGACACATACTAATGTCAAGTTTCTTAACAACACTGAAGATGTCACCATAGGTGTAATCTTCGTAGTTAAGTAATCCATCAGCACCAGTAAGTTCTTCCTTGACTTTATAAGCAAATAGTCGAGGTAATCCATCAATGAATTTCTCCTTCCAGTAAGGCTTTTGACTATCGTCACGAACCATTACTCGAGAAATAAAAACATCTTGATACCATCTATAATCAGACATCTGATGACATCTGAGATTATTCAACTGATCGCTCACACGACTAGTTATATTGGATGGTGTTCCAATAAAATGTTTTAAAATAGTGAAAATCAAGGTGTTGATGCTATCAGGATGTGCCATCCCAATAGCCTCATCCAGGATAGGTAATCCTTCCTTATTGCATTTTACTGCATGTTGGATGGATTCCCTAGCATCACTGGTTAGATACTTATCCCACCAGTTTCTTAAAACACCAGTAAAACCTTGTGTTAAAATTATAACAATATCTGGTTGTCTAATGTTATTGTTGATATAAGCATTGGCAACCATTGACATTTTACTCATGGTATTGATGATTTCTTGTTCAGATAATCCATCAATATTCCATTCGTAAACCTTGTCAGCAGAGTAAGAAGATTGGTTTTGGAAAACTTTTTCTTCAAACTGTAAATCAGGAGGTGTGGGTCTGGAGTACCAATTCTTCGTCAGACTCATTGGCTTGGGTCCTTTTGAAGAGAATCTGGCAATTTCCAGGTTTTGAAAATTCTTTTCAATTAAATCAATATCCTTGTCTTCAGAGGATTCTTCGCAAGAAGATTCTTCTGAGGTTTCTTCAAGAACAAAACCATTACCATTACTGTTAAGAGTACTGGTAGAAGGCCGTTCTTTCTTTAAATCAGCTAGCAATTGATCAATTCTGTCTAAATTTGTGGCCTGTAAATTTTTAAAATCAATTTTTGGCCTTTCTTCAGGAAGACTGATCAAAGGTTTTTCAATCTTTTTCTTTGGCTGATCTTTAGGGAAGACCAAAGGATGATCATTTTTAAAAACAGGAGGAGAAGTAAAAACAGGCTTCTCAACTTTTTCTTCAATCCGATCCAATTGTTCTCCGATCGTATGAAGAGCAAGATTCGCAAAATTATTTTGAGAAATAATCTTTTTTGCTTCTTTTAGAATCTTGTCTTTTTCTGGATCTTTTGAAACAATAGTATCAGACAATTTGAAAGGTGAAGCGATTACTTCCGATCCTTTAAAAGGAATAACAACAGTCTCCAAAGGAGGGTGACTGGATTGAATCACAGTTCTACCTTCTTCTTTGACAAATTCATTTTTAACAACATTCAATGTGTTTTTTGAAATATAAGTATTTTCTGCAAAATCTAGAAGAGAAATATGCTGTTGAAGCCTATTCATCTCTTCCTTCCATTTGCGTTTAACACGTTGTTTTTCTAAATCTGAAAATTTTGCAACATAGGCTTTACGCCTTTGTTTGTTTTCAGAGGAGGCAAAGTCTTTTAATAAAGCAGGTAAATCAACTTCAAAAGATTTGTTCAAAACATTTAAACTGTGATGAACAGGTGCAAAAATAGGTGCAACAGGGGCTTGCATATCTGAAGCAGTTGGAGACATAGAAGACGTATCTTCTTTGTCTGCTTCTTCATTTATGTTTTGGTTTTGTGAAGAACCAGTTTCTCCTTTTGCAGTATAAAAAGCAGAGGTAACTTGAGAGGAAGTAGAAATTCCTTTCATTTTTAAAGCAGGTTTAACAACAGGTTGGGCTGTTCTTACAGAATCTTCAAGAAATTGATGGAAATTAATATCCTTTCTTGGATTGTTCTGAACAGGGCCAACAAAACTAGATCTGGAACCAGTAAAAGAATTTCTTCTTCTACTACTGGAGGTTTCAGATTTATCAAAAGAAATTTTAACATCTCCATTTAGAAATTGCTGGATGATGTCAACATCAGCACCCGGAGCAATATTTCTTGGAGGCAAGGGCATTTCTTGTTCCAAAATCCATTCATTAGGAAGAGAAATCTCATCCCAATAAATCCTTTTTGGAATTTTAATATCCACATCTGAAGAACTACTCTGGATCAGAAGAGTATGCTTTCCAGACGGTTTTGCAATGGCTTTTGGATCTAAATTCGTTTTCAAAAGACGATAATAAACCCTGAAAATCAAAGCAAGAGGTTTGCTTCCTTCAATCATATGATATCCAGAAGTTAAAATGTTTAAAATTAAGCATTTCAGAATATGTTTGTCAGTCAAAGCCAGCGTAATATTCGGAAAACAGTCAAAATGGACTGATCCTTCTGAAAGAGAAGACTGGACCATTCCGAGAATGCTATCCTCAAAACCGAGGAATCTGCCATCTCTTAGACAAAAAAGAACAGAGGCATTGATGCCTAACCTTGTTAAAGGTTTGGCAGCAATTTGCACAGAACCTATGTGAATATATTTAAATCCCTCATTTCTGTATTTTTTAATATATTCCTCATTAAGGAGGTAGCATTTTTCTTGGGATTTAGATATACTATAGGTTTGTTCGACTGTTCGAACATTTAAAGTATTCAAAAAAGTATTTTTTAACCAAGTGGTTTTGTAAATATCAGTTGGTTTAATATCTGGGATCTTCCATGATCCTAGATCAGGAGATAACTCTTCTCCATAAGAGCAATCCTCTTCATTCACAATATCAGGAGGCAAAGTCGTCCTGGAACTAATTGAGGAATTACTCCTCCTCATCCTAACAGGTTTTGATCCTAATCTACAGGGAAGGTTGCATCTCAAAGAGGCTGCGAACTTTACCTTGACTGGTTACTTGTTAACCCAGTATGCCCTAGACGCCTACCCCGGCTAAAAATGGGACTTATAAGGGTCTTAAAGCAACTCAAACAAGACACTGAACCACCTAGTGCAGAAACTCCCGCACCCGGTAGAAGATGATCAAAACAAGATGGGAAAAAGAAGAATAATGTGCAACAATTAGATACCAGTTGGCGAAACAACAACAAGACCATTGAATCTAATGATGTCATGAAACGTTTGCAAATGTTTCCAATGCTCATCAATAGATTTGGAAAAAATAAGAACATCGTCGATGTAGACGATGGTGAAAGTAGAGAATGAATTGAAAATATCGTTCATGATGTTTTGGAATTCACTGGGAGCGTTTTTAAGGCCGAAAGGCATGACGTTCCACTCGAAATGACCAAAAGGGGTAACAAAAGCAGTCTTATACCTATCTGACTCGGCTATTTGGATTTGCCAAAAACCGGACTTAAGGTCAAATTTAGAAAAGACTACAGCATCACTCAATCTATGAATTAAGTCTTGTTTATTGGGAATAGGATACCTAATCCATTCTAAGACTTTGTTCAAGGGTTTGTAATTGATAACTAGACGAGGGGTACCTCGTTCTAGTTCTGCATTTTTCTGGACATAAAAAGCAGGACAAGACCAGGGTGACTTGCTATTCCTGATAATGCCTTTATTACGAAGATCATTTATCTCCTTTTGACAATATTCCAGCGTTTTGCTATTCATTTGAATAGAATTAGCTTTTGTTGGAATATTGGCTTCATTAAACCCTTTAATGTATGGGAGAGAAACTATGTGTTTCTACCTATACCAAAAAGCATTGGGTAAATCAGAACAAACATCTGTTATTAAACGTTTGTTAAAAGCATCAATTTTGGAAATCAAAATGGAATTGGATAACTGTTCAGAAATCTTTCTGTACTTGATTTCCTGTTGGAGGAAATTCAAATGTTTTTGTTTTGCTAAAAACAGAGATTTCTTGCTTTTATCCTATATATTTTTTTTAATCATTATAAACATTTAAAAAAAATAAAAAATTCATTAAAAAACACTTTTTTTAATCACTAAATTAAAAAAAAAAAAAATCATTCGAAACACAAATTCAAACACATTTTCAGAACACAAATTCAAACACATTTTCGAGACAAAAAGTATTTCTCTTCGGGATATTACTCAACCCACCTACAAACCCATTTAGAGCATCCTTATTGGGTTGGCCCATTGAGGAGGTTGGCTAAAATTTGCATAATTGATGTCAAAAGCATCCCATATTAAATTGAAAAAATTTAAAATAATTTAGACTTTTACTACAGTGGTTGGCCAAAAATAGAGAACCATAATTGATTCACCAAATATTAAAATACTAATTTCTCACTCCAAGTAAACATTAAAATATTAATTTCTCACTCCAAACAAAAATACTATTTGGTTTTTAATTAAAAAATTTAGATAACTTTTTAAATGAGTTTAATCAAATATTTTTTATTATTAACATTAAATGATTTTTGAAGATATGATTTTTTTAATATTAATTTAATTAAAATATAATTATTATTAACATTTAATTGGTAAAGATACAAAATGTGATAAAAATAAATTAAATAAAAAAATTATTAAATTAATAATATTTTATTATTATATAGATAGTGAATGGATAATCTAATGTGGGGGTTGAATTTAAATAGAATAGATAAATGTAAAAAAGTGTGATATTGGTTAAATTTTGAAGATAAATTTGACCAAGCCAATGAGAATGCTCTTACAATGTTCCCTTATTTGCCTTTAAATTTTTTTCTTTTACTTGCAGGTTTGGCGCAGAAGTGGGACAAATGTGTCAGATGAAAAATAATGTTTAATAGTCATTCAATTGTTTTTATAAATTTTTATAAATATATCTAAATTTATAATATTTAAATATATTTTAAATATGTCTCATAAAACTCATTTAACCATTTTAATTTATTAGTATTCATAAAAACTTAACTCAACTCAATATCAAAAAATCTGTCCCACACATTTATATCATCAATATTCTAAGCAAATTTTGCCAATTTAAACTATCTAAAAACCCACTAAAAATTTAGAGAGAATTAGAAATCTTAATTCTAAAACGAGTTGTTTTATTATTAGATTGGTGTGTAGAATTTACCATACATCTTAAATGATAAGATTTGATTAATAAAATTTAAAATTTAAAATTTATTTTTTAAATAAAATTACATCAAGTAAACATTTTATATTTATGTATTTTTTTTTTTTAAAAAGAGAGAGTGATCACATGTTCAGGAGTGATGTCCACCCAAATTTATTCAAGGGTCCTTACTTATGGCTAAGGAATGCAATATACACAATTAATCCAAGTTGGGGACTTAGAAATAAACAAAAAGAATCAACCCAGCATTACACTTATTTCCCCAAACAGAACCAAAACCAACCAATAAAAGAATTACAAGAATCATTATGAACAAACACGAATATAAGAAACACTTCCTAAGTTAAGTCTAACTAATCCTCTAATTGAAATCGGAATATCTTTATTACCGATCCATACCTTATTCAATCCATTAGCACCCATTTTTGCTAAAACATTCGCAACGGCATTAGCTTCTCTAAAAATAGATTAATAGAAAACTGAATCGCCTCCAATCTTTGCATTATCTCATCCCAAAATTCCTCCAAAATACCATAAACCGCAATGATTTTTTTCAACCATTCCACCACCAGTTTTGAATCCATCTCTATTTCCACCTTTCTAAATCCCATCAAATTCACAGTTCAAAGGCCATGCAGGATATTTAGCACTTCTGCAACATTATTAGTCTTCTCACCAAGGAAATTCGCAAAACAACAAATTAGTTTACCATTAGAGCTTCATATAATCCCACCTGCACCAGCATGACCCGAGTTCCCCATCGAACAACCATCTATATTTAATTTCACAAAGTCAGCTGCCAGTCTCCTCCATTTCACCATTTGTACTCTATTAGAAGGAGATGTAAAAGGAATTTGCAAATTCCTCATCACAGTTTCATCCCAATCACTTATTCTTTTGGATTCCTTACTTTTCAAAGCCACCCAAACCAACCAAAATTTAATAGAAGCACATACTGAATGAAGAGAAATTCTTTTGTCATCCATTCTCTCTTGACATCTTCTCCACCACAATCTCCATGAAATGATAGTAGGCAAAATACCCACCAGTTGACCCCCCTTACTGACTAACTTAGCCCTTCTATGGAAAAGCTCCACTCTCTCCCTTCACGACCTTCCATGCACAGACAGAAGCCCTACCACTGAGACAAACCTTGCCCAAACCTGTTCAGCCAGCTCTCCTTTAGCTAATATATGATCAATATTTTCTTCCTGTGCACTTAAGCAGCAGTTGCATTTTGAAACCATAGGAATATTCAACCTGCGAACTCCTCATCAACAGGTAAACAGTTGTGCCAAGCTCTCCACATTGTAATTGATATTTTATTTGGTAAAGCCGGATGCCAAATCCACTTTGCCCATGCAAACACTGGAACTCGAGTATGTATGACCCCAGCGCACTACTAGTTGTAAATTTGCCATTACTATTTGGCAGCCAAATGAGGGTATCAACACCCTGTTTTACTCTGCCCAGCCTTTCAATCATCTCAACTGCTTGCTCATTGCCCAGCAATCTGGAAAATAGCTCCATATTCCAACCTCTTTCATCCTTACATGCCTCTAACTTCAACTCTGGCAGTTCAAAAATAGCTAGTGTAGAAGATAGCTGGCCCAAACATGAACAGCTATCCTTCCAAAATGAGATTTTGCCTTCTCTTACCTTCCATTTTGACTTTTCAATTACCAAAGGATTACATCTCACCATCATTCTCCAAAAATTTTTTCCTTTATTCGCCTCAAGCTCTGTTATATGCCTCCTTACTACATATTTTTTTGAGAAAAAATTTTCCCAAAGAGAATATTGGGACAACAAATTCCAAGCCAATTTCATGTGAAGTGACTGTTGAGCTTCATTTAGATCCTGGATGCCCAAGCCTCCTTCAGATATTGGTTTACACATCTCCCTCCATGCATACCACTTCCTCTTCGGCTTGCCATTATTGCTCCTCCAGAAAAAGGTACTCATTAGGGATTGTAGTTTAATAATGATTTGTTCCAAAGTGTTCAACACTGAAAGCAAGTGAATCAGCATACTTTGGACTACATGTTTAATAAGCAACAACCTAGCCCCCTTGATAATATTTTTTGACTCCCAAACTTCTAGCCTTACCCGGACCTTTTGAATAATAGCATCAAAAATACCTCACCAATTATCTCCCTAAAAAAATAGGAGCTCCTAGGTAGATGAAAGGAAAAATTCCTTCCGAGAATCCCATGATTCTAAGTAGACTTCTTTTTCGAGTTGCTGAAATATGTTTTGAGAAACAAATGGTGGACTTACTCTTACTTACAGCCTGACCCAACCACCCTTCACATATTTTTAACACATTCGAGATTGCCCTTAACGATGCCTTTCCTTTCCACCATTAGAAAACAAGACAATATCATCCGCGTAGAGGAGATGTGAAATAATCGAAGTACCTATTGGGTGAGAGAACGGAACAATCTTGCCTAATTCAACCTGCTTCTTTAGCAACCTTGTCAGGACCTCTTCCATCACAATGAATAGTTAAGGTGAAATTGGATCACCTTAGTGCAAGCCTCTTCCTCCTTTAAAAAATCCATTAGGGATTCCATTAAGAACAATAGAAAACCAAGATGGCGATATGCATTGCCGTATAATCAGACAAAAAAAAATTAGAAAACCCAAAGGCCTTCAACACATTCAGCAAGAAATCCCAAGACACACTATCATAGGCTTTCGCCATATCAATTTTCAACACTATATTCCCTCTGTGACATGGCTTACGGATACCATGAATTAACTCTTGGGTCAAGCTAATATTTTCAAAGATGCTTCGGCCAAGAATAAATGTACCTTGCTCAGGAAATATAATATTTTGGAGAATAGGCGAAAGACGATTCACCAAAAAGTTTTTAGCAAATCTTATAGAATACGGAGCATAAACTTATCGGCCTGAATTTCTCAAAGCTTGATGGATTGCTTACTTTAGGAATAAGCACAAAAAATGTAGCAGTATAAAACCGTGGTAAAGGAACCCCTCTAAAAAACTCCATAACTACCTCAATAACATCCAGACCCACAATAGACCAACATGATTTATAGAATCATGCACCAAACCCACTAGGGCTAGGGCTCATGCACCAAACCCACTAGGGCTAGGGCTGCTATCCACCGAAATGGACTCAAGAGCTTCAAAACTTTCCTGGGCTGAAGGGATGTTACACAATCCCTCATTTTCAAGATTTGAAACAATAGGTTGCACCAACCCAGAAAAATCAAGCAGTGCACGGCTACTTCTATTCTCAGAAAGAAAAGACTGAAAATATTGCACTGCTCCATCATGTATATCCTCGAGTGATAAAAGAACCAAGCCATCTTGTAAAACCATTGTTCGTATCTCTTGATTTTACCTTCTAGAAACAGCACGGAAAAACTCTGAAGAGACCTCCCCTTTAGTTATCCATTTTTGCTTAGCCATACTAGCCAAACGTATTTGCTTTCTTTCATTTCACATTGATAGCTCTATCATAGATGCAATAAGGTCATCCTCTATTTCCACCGATAGTTAATAACTATCCTGCAATGACATCTCTAATCCTTCAATATGAACCTCAAGATCCGCAATATGACGATCAGTTCTGCCAAACGTTCGCTTGTTCCAATCTCTCAATACAACTTTCATTCTCTTAAGTTTAATCATAAGCTTCAACAAACCACCAACCTCCTACACCAGATCCATTTGCCAGGATTTCACGACACAATCAAAGAACAACTCATGTGAGACCCACATTTGTTGAAATTTAAATAATGGAAAGCAATAACGAACATTATCCCTTGCCAACTTAATAACCATGGGAGAATGATCATAAGATGATCTAGCTAAGACACACTTGCCTTAGAAAACGCATTCAAGAAATTTATATTCATCAAGACCTGATCCAACCTTACCCATTGTCTAGACCTACCATAGTGTCCATTACACCAAGATAGCAAATTCCCAAAGAATGGCATTTCCAGCAAACCATTAGCGTCTACCCACTCATTAAACTCTTCCATAGCCAAAGCTAATCTTAGATGACCCCCCCTTCTTTCTTGATCCAAACGTATAATATTAAAATCCCCAACCACAATCCAAGGCAGCTAGGAGTACCTTGAATTAGCTAGAGAATCCCACAGTTTACGTCTTTCCAGATAAGAACATTTCGCATACACAAATGACAGTAAAAATTCTTGCAGATTATAATTAATCGTTGCGGTAATAAATTGATCCTCCATACACAAAATCGAGATATCCACAAGCTGGTTCCAAAAAATCCATAGCTTACCACCCATAACAAAATTTGAGAAACAACACTCGAATCCTAGTTTTTCCTTCCATAAAATCAAGCAGGACTCCTGCAGCATAGGTTCAGCAATTGCAACAACATTAGGCTTGAATTCCTTTATTAACAACTTTATTCTCCTTGTTGAGGTCCCTAAACCTCTAGTATTCCAATATATAATGGACATAATCAAAAATTCAGTTTAGAGGGCTTACGAACCACCCTCTTAGAACTTCTCTCCTTCATTGCTTTTCACTTGACTCTAGTTTCTTCCAAAACCTCATAATTAGAAGCCACCATTTTGTTTTTGGCCAAATGCTCCACTTCACGATCCATTTAATTTTCCAAGCAAGTTTCTACCTCCACCAACTGTTCAGCCTCTCCAGCCGGAAAAGAAAATCCACCTGCTTGACCATCAACACACTCATTCTAGATTGCCCTAATAACACCTGGACTATGAAACATGAACATACTTCCCTCAAATTTTTGGGGGGTGATCTCACCGTTTTCCAAAAAACTCACATCAGCTGGGGCCTCCACCATTACAGTTTCCATACCCTGCTTTCCCATCTGAACCTTTGTTTCCTGTCTCAAAACAGAAGACACTGCCTCCAATTCATTCCCACACGGCTCTGTGGCAACAAATTCAACATTGTCATTCGGGCCATGTTTCTTCGGAGGTACTGTGTCCACAGGTTCTATGACAATAGGCAGAGTCTGCGCCTCAATAACATTACCTTCTGGACCATGATCATTCACTGTGTGCAATTTACAAACAGCATCCTGAAGGCCCAAATTCCCCTGTTTACTATATTCTCTTAATTGAAAAACAGATGGCTTCTGTTTATTTTGCTTCTGTACCCAAGTTCCAACAATTCCCCCATCTATCTTCCCCTACTTAACACCTTCTTTCCTCTGCTTCAACTTCCATTTACACGTTAATTCATTATGGCCCTGCACTATACAATGCAGACAATAAGCAGGGAACGTCTCAAACTCCACTTCCTGATAAAAACTGAGAGGATGATGACGAGTACCAATCCATATTGCCTTAATCGGATCCTTTGATACATCCATCTCCACACACACATTGGCACCGTCCGTCCTAGTCGCATATCTGGTAGAATTATTTCTCTTAAGAAACCTTCCAATCGTCGACGTAATATTTCTCAGAAGATCTTCATGATAAAAATTTGGCGGCAAACCTGGCAAGTTTAACCACACAGGTATTGTAATTGGTTCATGATCCTCATGAAAATCAATAAACCAGTGAAAAGGCCTATAGGGGACGCCATCAATTTCATAACTTACCCTAGCAAATGCCTTCACAAAATCATCCTCATTTGTCATGCGCACAAAGATATTTCTCAGTTTCTGCATAGAAGAAACAATCGGTTGCTTACTCAGGCCTCATCTAGCACGAATAAATGACCGGATTGCATCCAATGAAGGCCTTTGTCGAAGAAATTTCAACACCAATGAGAACTGAAACGGCAAAGCAGATCTCTCAAGGTCTTCCTTTCAAAAAACAATACAGACTTCTCCCTCCACCATCTGGAGCGCCCGAAGAGGAACCTTCACCTCTGGAAGAGGTTGTGGAGGATCAAGACCCATATCTGCAAAGGATTGCTAGTGAGGACCCGACGCTGACGCAGCCCTAAGGCCAACGATGTTGGCCATGAAACCCTAGTTTGAATAAAAAGCTCTAGCGGCGACGCTAGGGCTTTTATTCATTTACATCTACTTAGTGAGAGAGATTGTAATATAAAAATGAGATCACACATACATACCTTCCACTAAACATTTTATATTTATTATTTAAAATCTTGTCGTTATTAGCTTTTGTTTTTCTCCCCATAGGAATCTTTAAAAACTGAAAGCACCTCGCAAGAGGCAGAAGTAAAATGAAAATGACAATAAATAAATAAATAAATAAAGAGAATGAGATATCCAATTTATTTAGAATGTCTCATACACTTTTATAAAAAGTAATGTTCATATAATTATTGATGTCACTGTCATGAACACTAAAATACATTACTTCTAAAACATACATTACTTCTAAAATTAAATAGTTAGTAATTGATAACATGATAACTTTTGTTTCTACTATGGATATAAATCATCAGAAGACATAGGACTGATTTGGTTACACAAAATCAAACTATCTCATCTTATGTATGTACCTCTACAAAGTCATCAAAATAATAATCTAACAAATAAATCAACTCCTTAAGACTTAATAAAAGTGTCAACTTTCCAAGAAACCAAATCGATAAAAATAAATCAATCTACTAGATAGTAGTCTCCAGAAATCTCAATACTTACGCCTACACACAACAATCTTGTTCCCGCTTTTTATTCTTAGTCCTCAATTAACACTTTCACGTCATCTGAAAATATTATGGAAATAAGGGCTGAGTTATCAATAACTCAGTAAGTAGAAAACATATAGTAGTATGTAAAAATGAGCATTTACAGATTTTAGAATACAGAACAAAAACCTTTAGATTTAGAATGCAAACAGTTAAAAGACATTCATATTCAAAATTATCATTTGGCATAGCATAATTGAACATCATCATCATGTCTATCATATTGGAGCACAATATCATATCAAAGGCCATGTTTAACCCCAGTGGTAGGATTGTGCATGTCTGCAATTAACTAAGCAGAACCTATCATTGTTCATCACCCAAAGTAATGTACTCAAAACAGAGACCATTATTTTATCCTGTAGCGAGGCTAGAGGCAACTATTATCTGTCATGGTAGGGCTAGAGGTCACTATTATATCTTGTGACAGAGCCAGAGGTCACTATTATATGACGTAACAGAGCCAGAGGCCATTGTTATATCCCATGGCAGAGACATATATCAGAGTAGAACAGAATCTTTGGTACCATCACAATCACAATATCAGAATCATCGGATCAAAACTAGAAACAGAATCAGATACAAAATCAGAAAGTTATGCCAGAAGTCTTCAGATGCCCAATCATATCAAAACAGAGTACTGAATATATTTAGATAATTTTCACATATTCAAGCAAATTCAGAACATTTTCACATAACATGTACAAATTTTCAACTTTTATATTTGCTCTATTTTTACAGAGTTTAGAAATAGCATACAAAAAATAGCTCATGCTTACACTAGTCATAACAAAAAATATTGTCTCTTTTATGCAAGTTTCATGAGTAATACAGAACGCATAACTGTGATTGTTTTCACATTTCTTATCAAAACATAACATGCACATTTTTCATAAAATCAACCTCAGTTCATTTTCTTTCTATCCAAAGTCTAACATAGGAACCACGCTTACCTGACTCTTGTATTGTATTATCTAAGACTGGAACCTGAACCATAGTAGAGTCGCAACCTAATCCAAAGATATCGCTAACATATTAATAACTTCGTGTTTAATTTCATTGTATTTCATACGGTCATAGTGAAGCCCCATTACGGGAGGGAATTTTGTATATCGTACTTTTGTGGCCTTTGTTGTGTATAACCTCAACCAACTAGTTGTGAACTTTCTTGTAAGTGACTTTGTCTTTGTGTTCATAAGTACTCTTGGTATTTATAAATGAGAGATTCAACTGCAAAAAGAGACAGATCATGGCAAATGGCATGGCAAAAAGAGACCATTCTATAATTACATGGAAAATTCCTCCACTCATTTCATATAATCAGAATGTTATTCAATTACCTGATTTAACTTTAACAAATATAGTTTAGGCTGTCCAAGCAGCACCTCATTCCAGTGCATATAAATAACATACTCCCTACTTCACAATTAATTAACACTTATAACTCAACATACAACCATGGAATGAAATACACCAGTTCAGTTTCCAAACTAAAACATAAACAATGCATTGTACATCTCTAACTTGAGTGTAAACAAATACACCAACAAAAGATAAAATCATCATTCGGAAGTATTTCCATAAATCTTCAAGCCTTTAAGTGTCCAAAGTGCTGTCCAATCCCATTTTGTACAAATATACATCATTATTTCTGCAGAAAAAAACAAAGAAACATATGTGAGGGACTTAATTAATTCTCCATTAAAGTTCCACTAAAAAAACTAAAACATGTCCTATCAAATACCTGTAACTCCATACTTGTGCTCAGCATGCTCTTTCCCTTTCCACATCCAGAAAATAATTTTTGGAAGCGGCGAAGAGAAAAAAAAACTATTGATTATAAATATACTGGCCAACACAAACAGTAGAAAATTAAGTTGAGCTCGTATGACATCGAAAACAGTAGGAAATTAATTGCCTGGTATGACATCGTATAATGCATCAACTCACGAGTAACTTGATCTCTGGATATGACTTTCAATAAAATTACATATAAACAAGACATTAGAGAACATACACATTTAAAACATGGACAATTCAGTAAGAGAAATGGGAAACTAAAATTGTAGAATGCATACAAAAATTTCCAACAATCTCAAATTATTTTTTTTATCCTTACTGCTAAATGTATGTACTGCTTTAGTTCAAATTTTCTGCAGTAATGTTAGTTCAATAGCCTTCTTTCCTGTTTCCTCCTGGCTTTATTTTACTTTAATGGAATTATTTATGCAACATCAGGTATGCGATGTACCCCGTCTCTGATAATGTCGTTGAAATCATTTTCCAAGTGTTTGAAACAAACAGTGATGAAAGTTTAAGCTACGATGAGTTTGTTAGAGTTTTATACAATAGCATAGGACTAACCTTGACAGAGATTTAGGAACTTCTTAACAATCACCGATCCAACAAATCCCAACGTTTTCGCCACAAATTGCAGGTCACTCTACTCATGTTTCAGCATTATGGGTCGCGCGCGGAGGAGACCGGCTGAAGGGGAGATGAAGGGATTTGGGGTACTAATATGGAATTTAGGGGAGTGGGGACAGACGAAGGGGATGTGAAGCGATGGCCTTTTTTTTTTTTTTTTTTTTTAAAGAAAAAAAGAGATTTGTTAGATACAAGCAGTTTGGTGTATCAAATTGTGTACCAACTCTCACATAATTTTTTTTATTATAAAAATAAATAAAAGAATATTTTATATTTAATATTAATGTACGATTGGTACGCAAAATTGTTTAGAATAAAAATATTTTACATTTAAATAGCTCTGACGGCAGTAGTCCACCACAACTTCGTCCGCCAATTCGTCCATCAACTCGTTTGTACCTAGACAAATTGCAGCCCGTCAAATTCCAAAGATCTTCGCTCGCTCTCCTTCCCAAGTCTGAGGGTGCGTTTGGATGTTGAAGTCAGTTGAATTGAATTGAGTTGAGATAATAAAATATTATTAGAATATTATTTATTATTATTATTATTATTATTATTTTGAGATTTAAAAAAGTTTAATTATTTATTATATTTTGTGTTGAGATTTGAAAAAATTGTAATGATAAGTTGAAATGAGTTGAGAGGAATTTTAGTTCCAAATGTACTATGAGTTTACATGATATGATACGACTTTTGGTGAGTAATTTGTTACCTATATAATTCTCAAAGCATTTTTTTTTTCCTATGAAGCCACGTCACCATATCTTGAATTAATTTGATCATTTAATATATATATATATACATTTTTTTTTTTTTACTTGCAAGCATTTTATTATTGACAAAAGACCAATGGTTTTCTATTATTATTAAAACATTGTTCGTGTTCCAACAACCAACTAATTAATTTATAAGACATCTCAGCAGCCCGCAGGCTACGTTGGAAAAATGCTGTCTTTGCTTTTAAAGCGGCGTGTAAAATTTTTTAATGAAATCCCTGTACATTTGGCAAGTCTACAGTATATTCAAGTTTTCTCGAAATGCTGTGATCATATACCAACATTATTACCGGTACTCTAATAAAAAAGAAACACGTTTAGCTGTTGTTTCCTGGACTTCTACGACCCAGGTTTCCTCTATGTTATTGAACTCAACCAGTGACAACCAGATTCTTCATGTCCCTAATTTACTCCGCCTGTTGTTTCTTGGCCTTCTCAGACTCGAGCTTCCTTAATGTTGTTGAACTAATTTTCTCTCCACTAGATTCTTCAGAAACCAGATCTACAACTTCAATCTGCAATAGATTTTATGATGCTAAGGCCTCTGTTTTGTGACAGTTTTATCGAAGAATATAGATTGATGACATATCGTTTTCAGATTTTTCTACAAGAATCAACACTGAAACTGCAAACTCAAACCTTTAGTTGTGATAGGCCTCTGTCAGCTCTCTTTCTATTAACCGAAAGTCCACCTGGTAATGTTTCCTTGCTGCCGGAAAACCAAATCAAGTAATCAAGAATTATCTGCTACAACTTTAATAGAAGATTAGAAGATTATTGAAACCCAGGTAGATCGATGTAACACTGACTGTTTCTTTTATTCTTCCTTTCCCACAATTGATGAATATCACAAAGGTCTCTAGAACAATGGACCAAAGAAATTTTCCCCACCAGAGATTTTGTAATCGTCCAAAGAGGCAATCATCTAGAACAAGGAAAGTGAGACTTAAGCAGCCCATTTGACAACCATATTCAACCGAAGCAAGCAATTTTCTTTTTTAATTCTTTTTTCAAAATCTAGATTTTTCTTAGATGAAATGACAGAATTCCAAATTTTGAAAAGAAAAATAATCTTGTGTCGATTTGGGCAAATATGGTTGTCAGATGAGGTGCTTCCAAACCTTTAGTTGTGATAGCCTTCAGATGGTTTTTCAAATAAAATATTAAGCTAAGGCCTTATTTTAGAACAATAGATGCAATATATATATATATATATTCATAAATAACAAACCTGACAACAATAGCCTCCAATTTTTCATCTACAATTGAAGGGCCATATGGGTCAGTGATAGGCTCAACTTGAACTACCAGCTCCGGCTTAATAGACTGCACACATATATGCATGAAAATGAGAATTGAAATTATCATTGTAAAAGAAAAGTACATAATTATCCTGTTAGAAACATTATGGGAAATTTTATGATACTTTGTGTTTGGGGTGGCGGGCCCGATGGCCCGTCCAATTACAGGGCTATTTTCAGTTCAATTACTTCCACCAGAATAAAATTCAAGCCCCATCTTTCCCTTTTATCCCCTTAATGACTAGCTAATACAGACATCCAGCTTTCAGACACTTGCCAGGTAGCCATCATGCTATGATGTATACAGGAGAACATGGTAACAGTTGAGGGAAACATGAACCTATTCAGTCCACCATCTTAGCTACAATATATATACATTCCTATATAGCCCATACGAACATGCATGTTGTATTAAATACCTTTATAAATTTTTTGACATTATGGATCCTTTCCTCGATGGACTGTATTAAATCTGAGAACTGCAAAACAGGGAAGTAAGATAATAAATCATATCATCTCTACTGTTCAGATGAAATGTCAGTGCGGAAAATATGGGCAAAGGTTGTCATCAACAAAGTCTATACTACAAAGTCGTTCCAAACAAGCAAATACTAGCTGCATGCTTCTTGAAAACAATAAATGCAATTTGCCATAAGAGAGGCCAGCTAATCTTCTGGGGTATACTCAGACACGCAACCTAACACCTATTTCTTTTTCTTGATGAATAAGAAAATTTTATTGTGACAAGTAACAAGGCAAAGCCAAGTACACAGGAAGTAACCTAACACCTATTTCTACACTTATATCTAGAAGAAATGGAAAAAAAAAAATGTTATGTAAAATTCAGGTAGACCTTGTGACATGTGCCTAATATCCTATTCTTTCAGAATGGCTATTGCAAGGAAAACAACTTTTGTTCCTGTGGATTGTGAGCTCACACTAATAGAGGCAGCTAATTACCACATATGGTTTTGAATACCAGTTTTGAATAACAAGTAGCTTAGACTTTGTAATACCTTGAACATGAATCACTAACAGATATTTTTAACACGAAAAAAATGACAGAATTTTTTTGTAAGTAAAAAAATCTTTGATTTGATTTGCGGTATAAATTTTCTGTTGGTTAATAAATAAAATAGAAAAACGGATATTCATCCAATAAATAAATATTATAACAAAAAGAAGTATTAAAAAGGTTAGAAATTGCAAATCTAGTTGACCCTTAAATATTCATTTCCAACAGAAAGCCTAGTCACCATGATAAAATTCAAGGGTGCATGCTGCCTGTTACCCTTTCTTTCTTTTGGGGCATCACATGATTCCTAAGTGCCACCAAGACACAAAACATGAGCTACCAAAAAATCATCAATTACCGAGAATGGGCATCTTTATAATCTTCAAAAACTATCAAATACTTTGGAAGCGATATTTCCACATCTCACAATAAAGGTAGCAACAGCATGCATGAGATCTAAATTATTTGAGAGATGAAAGCATTGCTCATTACATAGTGAGCTCCAATAGATTTACAAACTCTATGCAAATCTCAAAAAGCTGCTTATGGTACAATTGTTAAACGCAACATGAATGGGCACCTTTCAAATCCTTAAGAAATATCAAGTACTTGGAAGCAATATTTCCTCATCTCCCAATAACGGTGAAAGCATTGCTCATGACGGAGTGAACTCAAATAGATTTACAAACTCTATGCAAATTTTGTAAAGAATGTAGCTGGTTGAGGTAAAATTGCTAAATGCAACATGAACCAGAACTCAAACTGCCCCAGTAACCCAGTTACGTTGCTAGGTTAGCATAAATAACTATTTAGGCAATCCATAAAATATACACAGACACAAAGAAAAAAGGTCAGTTCGTACAAGCATATTAATGCACAACTCTGATAGAAGCATTAAAGCAAAATAAAATTACCTGTTTGTTAGACAACATAGGCCCATCACAAACTCCAACCACTATTCGTTCCCTTGCCAGCTCTGCTGCTGCCTAATTTACAAATTTCATCCTCTTCAACATCATCAAATGCAAAATAACAACATAGTTAAATTACTCTTATCACCTTAACTAACCCCCAATTTAAAATGTCCCCAACCGTCGATTTGCTTAATTGAGTCCAATTGAAAGAATGGTAGCAAGGCACTTTGACAGTGTGATTCAACGGAAAAATATAAAAATTTGACCAACAGTGCTGTTTGTGTCTACTAGTGCCTAAGCAACTGAATCTCATATCCAACCTTTAAAATGTCCAAATTACCCTCACAAAATAGAAAAACCTCGTTCCATCTCCACGGATTAGGAACCAGAAAGTGGTCCAGACATCTCTTCAAGGAATAATTAGGTATTGGTTGTACACTAGTGTGGTGCTAAATGAATACTATACCATACAAGATGGATGTAATTCATAATGCTGATTGCGGAAGCAATTAATGATTAGCACCGTCAGAAACTCTATGCAGATTCACATAGGCAATTCGTCGCAATGCTTCTCGCAGACGTTCATAATTTGATAATTACCCAGAAACCAATATAAAATTTTAGACTAAAAAAACAAACAAACAAACAACAAATTTCGCAAAAAAAGAAAAAGAAAAATTGAAGTATTTTACTTTAAATAACTATTGATGTTAACTCCCTACCAATAAAAATTTGATAATAATAGCAAAAATAAGAACCGCCTGGTCTGTTTGAGAAAAAATGTCCCTGAGGTGTTCGATTAAGTGCCGCCGCGAGAGATTGCACAAGAGAAGGGGGGTTGCGGGGGAAAGAAGAATAGCTAGGCCTAGAAGGAGAGAAGCGTACGGTATAGGAAGAGAAGCAGCGGGTTTTTGGGGAATTAGATGGCAGGTTGCACTCGAATATGTAGGATCTTTTCAGACACACTATAGCGGACGAGAGTGGGGTTTGACCCACGAGTGTTGTCGCCGGCATGCGACGTGGGCAATGGATTTCTTGTTAATCGAGCAACGTCGGAGGAAGGTACGTTGCTATATAGTTTTTGAAAAGGTACATATAACACAAACAAAATAGCGTAACAGCCAAAACATGAATTAATCGACGATGGTAACTATAGAGACTAGAGAGAGATTTGGGACCTTGAGAAAGAGACGGTGGCCTTCATGTAAACGGTCAAAGGTACCGCCCAGAACCAAAGCTGCATATGAATTCGCCGGAGAAATCTCAGACTTCGCCACCGGCTCCTGTGTAAACGACATTGCTTTAACAGCTCTGTCTTCGGCTCAGGCAGGAGGCCTAAAAAAGCTCGAAGCTGTTGTCGTTTGCGGGTCCGGCCCATGGAAACCTAACTACTTTCTAGGAATATTAATAATTTATTACATATTTTTTGAGCATTTGTTTGGTGCGACGGATATGTTAAGATTCAAAGAATCTGGACATTTTGAATCAATTTTATAATTCTTTTAGTTAATTTTTTTTTTTTAAATTTCGGTCATAAAAAATTATATTCATCATCTATAAATCACACACCACACATAATTTTTTATTTTTTTAATTTTTTCTCTTACTAAGCATGTGGTGTAGAGATAATGTACAGAAAAAGTCAATTAATTTAACATAAATAAAATAAATAATGTGTGATGTGTAAAATGATGAATAGAAAAATTCGACTTGATTGATACATCTTAAAAAGTTTGAGATTCTATAAATTTATTACTCAATGAAATAAATAAGTGAATTTTACCAAAAAAAAAAAAGACCTATTTAGATTAACTATTTTAATATTAGAGCCTAGAGGTCTTAAAGCTAAGAGTAATGTTTGGTACACAAAATGATATATTAGTAACGAGAAGAGAATGTGAGAGGAAAGGAGAGGAGACTTAAGATAGAACGGAGGCATCGTTGTGCCAACGAGAGAGAGAAAGAGAGACAATGAAAGAAGACAGACTAAGAGAGGAGAGAGAAGGGTGGGGGGGAAAGTGGGAGGATGGTTAGGTGTACAAACCTAATCATAAAACGACACCAAACGACATCATTTTATTAAAAAAATTTATTTTTTAATATATATGTTTCTATATATATGGGCTGGGAAGGGCATGTGGGATAAATTCTGAGTAGGCTTGGACTAGCTAGAGCCCCACCCCGACCAGGCGGATGTCGGACGGGGTGAGGTGGGGTGGCAGTGCCACCCAACCCTATACAAAAGAATCAAATAAAAAATAAATTTACAAACTGATATAATACATCAAATTGTATAATTTTTTTTACTATAAAATAAATATAATGAATTACATCAAATAATTCTCGTTAATGATATATACATATATTTTTAATTTATCACTTCTCTAAAGCTAACTTGATATGTTTGTACCTTCCCAACTTTATATTCTAAAATTTGGAGAAACTTTAAAAAATCAAAGAACAAAAAGGGTAATGTGAATCATAACTTTTTATCATGTCATCATATACATTCACAATAAAGATCCAATTAATAGGATCTGAGTCTAAAGATGATAGAATCATAGCCGGTAGATATTAAATAGAGGATAGAGCAAAACTTAGTAATAAAAAGAGGTCGCAATTTTTAATTTTCGCAACATTTGTATATAAAATTAAGTACTTTCATTAATTTTCCGGTTAGAAAACTAACAAGAAGACTGCCACGTGGCACTTGTCAGCCAATCAAAGACTAGCTTGAGGGTTTAAAATTAGCTCTAACAGCTGGGAATCAAAAAAATTATGGTCGAATGGTGGTGGGATGGTTTCTTACCGGTATTTGTAATTTTCGGTATATGTGAAACTTTTGAGAAGAATTTAAAGCCTTGTTTCAGTCTATTCATTGCAGAATGTGTCATATTTTTATAGAAGTGTATATGATAGCTGATTTTTTAGGAATCGTTTGGATTTAAAAATAAGTTGAGATAGTTCGCAAATAGTAAAATAAAAATTGAATTATTTATTATATTTTATGTAGAAATTTAAAAAAGTTATTTTGAAATTTAAAAAAGTTGAATTATTTATTATATTTTGTGTAAAAATTTAAGAAAGTTATAATGATGAGATGAGATGAGATGAGGTGGGTTGAGATGAGTTACGAATATAAACAAGACCTTAGTTAAGAGGGAGCGAAAAGTAATATTCTAGCATTTACTAGATAATAGTTAGGGACATCATTATTTATATAAATAATTTATTGCTTATTTATTTGGCTGAAAATGATAGTTCATACGCCTTAGTGAGGGCGATTCAATAAAATTATTGCTATATATAAAAAGAAAATGCTATGCCACTGCTATAATCGAAGCAAAAAAAAAAAAAAACACAAAAATAAAAATTAATTTACTTAAAGCAAATTCCTTTAAGAAGTAAACCCACTCTAAAATCTTGATTCATATATAGTTAAATTGTACACTTTAGCAACTAGCTAGGATCAAACGATTTTTTGCATCCCTTGTTTTTATACAAGTTCAACCTGGCTATAATTGTTTGTAAAGGTAACAACATATATTTATACTGTTAATAAAAGGATCTTAGTACATGGTTTATGAAAATCGTGACGATTCTTGAGAATTTTCAGTCAGTCTTCACAGATTTGGCTATTTTTTTAATAAAATTAAAACATATTGCTTATTTAAATTGGACAAAAAGATTAAGATAAAAGGGTTTGTTAACCAAAAATTCCTAAATCAAAATTAAAAACAATTCATATTGGATTTGAGAAAAAAAAAAAAAAAAAAGTAGAAAAAAACATAAATCAATCCCAGATTGGCTTGGACTGGAGTCGGCCACAACGCCCAAAGGCCGAACGTCCGCCAGCCACAAAAATGGCGGGCTGAGAGCGTATCTCCACTCCAAGAATCATTAATCTCTGTACCCTTCTCTGCTAAGTTTCAACCATCTTCCATTCATTTCCAGGGTTTACAAGAGGTTTCTCCACTATTATTATAGTCTTTAAAGCTTCAATGTCTTCTACTTCCCATGCTTTATGCCCTTCCCTCAGAACACGACTGTTCAACCCCTTCCCCAACAGATTAATCGCCCCCGCCCCAATATATCAGCACCGTAAGCCCACCACTCTCTCTGTCTCTTTTACTTCTTCAATTCACTAACTAAAAACTTGTTTGATTACCTTTCTGTATTTCAAGGAAGCAAATGTGAGCTGAACAGGAGGGACTTCGCTTTTAAAGGAATCGTGGCTTCGGGAGTTTCGGTCATGGGCTCGTCTTTGATTACCGAACCCGTTCAAGGTATTTTTTTTTTCTTTTGTTTTTGTCATATAGATTTGATTTGAAAATTCTGGGTGCTTAATTAGATTGGACATCTTTAAGTCGAATTTCTGTACAGGGGTTGAGAGATTGCCATTCAAGCCAGAAGGGTACAATTTTTGGACCTGGCGGGGTCACAGAATACATTATGTTGTGCAAGGAGAAGGGTCTCCGGTTGTTCTTATTCATGGGTTTGGTGCTTCTGCATTTCACTGGAGGTGTGTTCTCTGTACGCTCACATTTCCACATTTCATTGTTTCAATTGTACTGATGCTTTGAAAGGCATGTCATTGCATACATCTCTTTCGACTCTGCTTTGGAATATACATATACATGTGTCTGTGCGTGCGCCCATGTTTGTGAGGTGGAAGATAGAGAATAATATTGCTGTAACGTGAGATCATGATGTGATTAAACCACATTTCGTTGTGAAGTTGCAATCTTTTTACGATTGGTTGGGAGTTGGAGTCATAGGTTCTCTCTTCTGTCACTTTTATGGATGATAACAAGTTTCATCGGCCCCAGATGTATGATGAAAATTCTTCCTCTTATCCATGTGTGCAGGTACAACATACCCGAGTTGGCCAAAAAGTACAAGGTTTATGCTATAGACTTGTTAGGGTTTGGGTGGAGTGACAAAGCCATTATTGAGTATGATGCCTTGGTATGGAGGGATCAATTAGTGGACTTCTTGAAGGAGATAGTGAAGGAGCCTGCAGTTTTAGTTGGAAACAGGTAACGACCAAGAATAAGTGCAACTTCTTGCCTCTTATTTTCATTTCTATGTGATAGAAACTTCCATACCTTCATCTTGAGGTTTGGGATCACAGTTGTTTTTTTATGACTGGTTCTATGTGAAGAACCAGTCATAAAAAATTGTCTAACCACATGAAATTTATGGCTGGTTCAACGATTTTGCTCTTTTATTGGAAAACTTGTGACTGCCCTACTCTTATTTTATGTTGGTCTTGTAAGTTAAGCTTGCGCAATTTTGAACAAGGGAAGGGAGGATATCTACATGGTAAACAAAAAATTATGCATCCAAATCACCTCTAATCTCTATCTTGCAATTACTAAAAATAGTTTTGATCATTTTACTTAGGTAAAACTACATTTTACATCCCCAAACTACCACTCATTTTTTAATGTGTACGATTAATTACGAGTGTGCACCCTCAACTACCAATAGGTTTAATGTGCCCCCTAAAGTACGAAAAGTTGCAATGTGCACCCTAAACTACAACTAGGTTTTAATATGCACTTTCTTGAATATAAGTAATTAATTCAGAGTTTAGAGTGCACATTAAAACCTATTAATCATTTGCGGTATACACAACAACTTTTGTAGTTTGAAATTCACATTGAATCCTATTATTAGCTTATGGTGCACATTAAAGAATAGGTGGTAGGTGGTGGCACCAAATGTAATTTCCTCAACATAGAGAAATGATAATCGGGGCGATAGTTTGTTGGTTAGAATTAGAAATTTTCCTTTTAATAATAGGTGCCATTGAGATTGATAAATTTTTTAAATCATGGTAATTTTTCAGCCTTGGAGGCTTTACTGCTTTGGTTGCAGCAACGGGGTTGCCTGAGCAAGTTGTCGGAGTTGCACTACTGAATTCTGCAGGACAGTTTGGAAATGCTAATAGCAAAACTGATGAGTCTGAAGAAACAGTCTTACAGAAGTTTATTGTAAAGCCACTGAAGGAAATAATCCAGCGTGTAGTTCTTGGATTCTTATTCTGGCAGTCAAAGCAACCAGCTCGCATTGAATCCGTCTTGAAGAGTGTATGTCACCTGCTCCCTAATTTAACTACTGCTTTTCATTTCAAAGCTGTGTATCTCAGCAGCTTCTGTATCATCTGTGTCACTATAAGCAGAATATCTATTGATCCGCAATTAAATTCCGACTTTATTTGCTGATTTCGGGCATGACTAGTTAAACCTATATCATTTTGATTGTATATGATTTCAAAGCATCATACATAGCTTCTTCACATCTCCTAATTTGTTGTTGAAAATTCAGTCTGTTGTGCTTCCTGAAATTTTGATTTACAACACGGCCTTATGTTCGTAATTATTTTGTGAATTGTTGCCATTATTTGGGGACCTATTAGTCATATTTACACAACAAACCCAAAAGAGTTATGATTGAGGCACCTTTTAATCTATTATATAGCCAAAATTGGTCAATCACACACAATGTAGAACTTAGCACAAGCCCACATAATGCCTTTACATTCGAAATCCTAGACATGGGGTACCGCAATAATCTCCTTCTCATGAGTTCTTAACATTACCACATTGATTCTGGTTAGAATTGCTATGATCCAAGGACATCTTCGTCACATTGCGCAATGGTCACAATTACAGTTCCTTGTAATTGTTTATTTATCCCAAAACAATCCATTTCCATATCCAATTTGGAACTCAACCCAGAATCCAAGCTACTGCAATATGTAGTGCGTGTGGGTATGTGACGCCCATGTCATAAGTCAATCTTGGCTATATGAGTGACTGATTATGATTGGATGGTGAGCAAATGTGATTAGCACGTCTCTGGGTTGTGACAATAGGTACTGAAACTAATGTGATTACACAATATGACTTGCGATAGTATTGACATAGGTTGTTTGACAAGGACATCAAAGGCTTGACAGGGGATAGAACCTCAAGGATTTGGATTGTGATGAAGTCATCATGTGCCATGTTCCCTATCAAGGGTATGCCAAATCATTCTAGACTATGTAAGGGATTGAAGGGTGGTCCAATAATGAATTATCCTTGGGGAAATTATATAGACGTGGCTAGCACGTCTTCAAGTTATGGCATATCCCAAGTTGTATGGTGTGAGAAAGCTGTGTGAATGTACATTGATTCTCATATCTGACGTGTATTAGGTTAATCTGGACTGTATAAGTGATTGCAGGAAGCCTAATGTGATACCCCATATGATATGATATGGATAAGGGTAGGTGCTGTATGGGATCCCACATTGCTTGGGAAGGAGAAGTTCTTGTTCTTTATAAGGTTCCAATGGGCCTCCAATTGTATCATTGACTAGTCCTTTTGGAGTATAGGCCATGTGGTTTGGGTCTTCCATTGGGGTGTTACACCTAATATATATGATTAAAATTTAAAAGCATGTGATTAGTGTGTTCCTAAGTTGTAGGATTTGTACATTATGCTGAATACATCATTTTTCTGACACAGGTGTATATAAATCCCTCCAATGTGGACGACTATCTTGTGGAATCAATATCAAGGCCAGCAGCTGACCCCAATGCTGGTGAAGTATATTACAGGTACTTGTGTAGATATGTGATTTTACCTGTTTATATTTAAGAACTTTTAAGGTATTTTCCAAGTGGTCCTAGAGAGTTGTAGTAAATAATAAATAGAAGGAAAATTATACTTTGCGCCCCATAAACTAACGTCATATATTCATTTTTTGCACCATAAAGTACCAAAACTGATAATTGGTATCCTAGCCTACCAAATTTTGGTAATTTGTATCCCCGGTTAAAGTCTCGATGTTAAGATCATAATTAGAAACTTGCCTGATGAATAAGATGATGTCCATTTTCTCTCTTTACAGTGAAAGTGAATAGTTAGGTATGTTTATAAAGCAATGCCAATGATAAGAAGACTTGCTTGGCATTCGACATGGTCTACACAAAGGTTTCCTTATTTGTTCTCCCTTGAATTCTTTCTCTGCATTTTATTAATGCTGTCCTATTAATTTTTGTCCACAGGTTAATGACGAGGTTCATGATGAATCAAAGCAAATACACATTGGACAGTGTGTTGAGTGAACTCTCTTGCCCATTGTTGTTGGTGTGGGGTGACTTAGACCCATGGGTTGGTCCTGCCAAGGCTAACCGAATCAAGGAATTTTATACCAAAACATCTCTTGTTAATTTACAAGCCGGGCACTGTCCACATGATGAAGTTCCTGAGCTTGTGAACAGGGCTTTATTGGATTGGTTGTCAAGTCTATCATCTGAAGCCTCCCCCCAGTCACTGTAACCTCTACAAATTTCATATATAGCTTTATACTTCCAATACTGTCCCTTGAGGTTTTACTTGTAATTTGGTTGTCAAGTCTAGCTAGCCATCAGCTGAAGCCTCTCTCTAGTCACTGTAACCTCTACAAATTTCATGGCTTTATACTTCCAATGTCCCCTGAGATTTTACTTGTAGCTTGGTTGCAAATTCATCAATCAAGCCTTGATTAACCTTGATTAAATATATATTTTTCCGTTGCGGTTGATCATGTACTGCGCGCCCTTATTAATTTGTCATCATTCCCTCGTTAAGACAAAAGGAAAGGTTTATGCCTCGTTTGTTTTCGCATATGAGATGGAATAAGATGAGATGAGATTAAAGTTAAAAGTTAAATAAAATATTGTTATAATATATTGTTTTGATATTATTTTTGCTTTGGTATTTGAAAAAGTTGAATTGTTTATTTTATTTTGTGTGAGAATTTGAAAAAGTTGTAATGATTAGATGAGATGAGTTGAGAAGAGTTGTAAAAATAAACGAAAATTTAGTATCATTATTTTATGGTCCCTTAACTACTGCACCTTGCCGGCCAGTATTTTTAATCAGATACAAACTACTTTTTTGTGTCTTTCCATAGCCTGATGATTGTCACTTGCATATAAAGTAGTCCAGTACTATGCTAAATAGTTGCCAAAAAGTTTCTGAAGCATTAAGAGGATGAAGAAATTTATGTATAATAAGCATGCGTACTGACACACCAAGCATATATACCATTAATATGGAGGTTCTATATAACCAAACAAATATCATGGGAGGTTCTAATTAATATAATCGTTTAGATGAGAAAGGTTCCTGCAGGCTTGAACACTAGGAGCAACATGACACCAGGAGATCATGATCTTTTCATGTTATAAGAGGAGGGAAGACACGAGGATCGAGATGGTATAACTCATTCCCAAAAGGATTAATATTCGATCCTCATCTAAATTTAAGAAATCTAATTTTGTATATCCTCCAAGCAAAAAGCTGGACTTGATCAAGAAGAGGTGGTGATCTAGATATATCCTTCTTCACATTAGTTAGCATTACACTAGGTACTGCATTGGGCATGATGCACCAGATCTTATTAATTCCAATCAACTAATTTTGTTGGGTATTAATTAATTTCCCTGATCGCAATCCAAATGATGATTTTTTGCAAGAAAATTTTATACACCATACTACCATCTCACTTTCATCCCATTAAATAAGATGTGACACATTTATCACCATTAAATGATTATTTTTATTTTTATTTTTTTTTTAAGAAGAAGACGATACCCCAATTTTATTGATAGTCCTTACTTATGACGGATGAAAACCGTGGTTACAACTATAGATACCTAGAGAGTACAAACATTCAAAAAATTCCAAAACCAGGTATCAAAAATTCTAAGATTCCCAACCAAAATACAATATACCCAAAAGGAAAATGCTTAACAAAAAATATATAAAGCCAATCTAAGAACCTGCAAGAAAAAAAGAACAAAGAATCTACATGCATATAAAGAAAATAAAATAGATAAAGTAAATGCATCTTACCAAGAAACACCTTACGAGATCCGTAAATAAGGAAGACCGATTTTATATGCTTCTTTATCATCTAATAGTGATCGATGAATGTGCCACATACTACTTAGTATGATTAAAATAGAATGAGAGTGTAGTGTATAGTAGTACTTATGACCTATAAAGTTTCCCATGCATGCAATTCTAATAGAGAAAGTGCCACCATTAAGCCACGTTCCTGCATGCATGCATCATGCAGTGTCTCTCTTAAAAGAAATAAGCTTGAAATTTCATAAATGCTGAAGTAGTACTGATCATCATAAGTACTATGTCATTTCCAATCTAACCGATCAACAACATACGACCCATAAAATAAGGATCCGTGGCCAAACTAGCAAGAAAATTCATTATGACCGGCTGGTCCTGTTAATTATCACGAGGGGAAATATTATAGTTGTCAATCATCGATCCCACCAGTAAAAAGCTTCCCTAGCTACCATCTTCTTCTTCTTTTTTTAAATGTACGTGTACATATGCAATGATGCAAGATGATTTACTTGTACGTTTGCAATGATGCAAGATGATTTACAAGTTGTAATGTTTTGTGTAATATTCATGTGGCTTAATCATTTAAGCCCAAATATTTAATTAATTAATTTGTGTCTTATTCAACATGAGAAGTTTGTATATCTATGTGTGTGTGTGTGTACGTTGATATGCAAAGAACCATTTGTATAGAAAAATTGGTACTTCTATCATGTTTATTAGTTTATGATATCCTATTAGTGCTTGTTTGCATGGAATGATGATGTTGTTTCCGCTATCTGAAACAAAAGAAATTGTAAATGGTTGCTACAATATAGCAAGTCAAATTGCCTAAAAAAATTGATTGCGACTCAAATAATTAAAAATAAAAGGGTTTGTTGAAAAGATTTGTCATGTTACAATTTAAAATCTCAACCAGTTGGACAAACATTGTCCAATACAAATTAAAATACCTAAAGTTAGTGGGGTTTGAATTCAAACCTTGGAAAACATCCATGCATCAAGGATCTTGGGCTTGGACAAGAGAGATTTCCACGTTCCTTTATGGCAACTCATGTCTAGATCGATTAACATAGGAAACCAAAACAATAAAAGTGGCTAGAAAGCCAAACAAAGCCGATTTAAAACTCGAAATACTTTATTCGTTCGGTCCATGTTTAGTTAAGTATTTAATGAACTCTGGTTTGCTTCATTTGAAACTGTGAACTCCACCCAAGATAGTCACTGCTTCTGTCCCTTCATTTCATTTGAAGTACTACTCAGCAAATGGCTCAAAAAAGCAAAATTTTGATAATCGGAGCGACCGGATATCTAGGAAAATTCATGGTGGAGGCAAGTATGAAATCTGGGCACCCGACTTTTGCATTGGTTAGAGAAAGCGGAGGTTCTAATCCTGAAAGGTTGGAACTCATTGAGAGCTTCAAGAGCTCTGGGGTGGCACTTGTCTACGTATGTCTTCAACTTAATTCTTGCGTACGTGTGCTTTTATTTTGATCTTGCTTAATTAGCGGCCTATTGATCTTCAAATTCATGGAGATTTCTCGCAGGGAGACATCTATCATCATGAGAGCTTGGTGAAGGCAATCAAGCAAGTCGATGTCGTGATCTCCACAGTTGGGGTTCAACAAATGAGTGATCAGGCGAAAATCATTGCTGCCATTAAAGAAGCTGGAAATATCAAGGCAAGGCATCAAACACCTTTTCGATATATATTTTCCTGGCAAGCTAGCTAGAACCTAAGTTCACTTCCTTTCTCGATTCCAAATCTTTGACTGAACGAGTAATGCTCTAGAGAAACTTTTACAATAAAATTATCGGTGGGTTTCAGAGATTTCTCCCATCAGAGTTTGGAGTGGATGTGGATCATGTCAATGCAGTTGAGCCAGCCTCCGGTCTTTTCGCTCTCAAGGCTAACTTCCGGAGATCAATTGAGGCTGAAGGAATCCCATATACCTACATCGTGTCCAATGCCTTTCTTGAGTACTTTTTGAGTAACCTTGGACAGATGGATGCCACAGCTCCTCCAAGAGACAAAGTAGTAGTATTAGGAGATGGAAATACCAAAGGTACTACAATTATTAGCTTAAAATCCAATCATCTTTTACTTACCAGCTTGAACGACCTTCTTAAAGTGTACGTGCATATGCGGCCTGTGCTTTATATTTTCTACTAGGAGATGAAATACTTGTTACAGAGATTAAGTACTTGTTAATATTGTGTATGCATGGTAGCAGTAACTTTTGCCAAGGAAAAAGATATAGCGACTTATACCATCAAAGCAGTGGATGATCCAAGAACCTTGAACAAGATCCTCTATCTGAGCCTCCCTGCCAACATTTTTTCATTCCATGAGATAGTATCTCTGTGGGAGAAGAAGATCGGAAAGACCCTCGAGAAGACTTATGTTCTAGAGGATGAACTTCTTAAGAAGATCCAGGGTGAGTAAGAACAGTTTTTAGCTGAAAGATGACGTTTGCTTCTAGATCTAACTCACTGACATGGGATTCTAATTACCTAGTTTCAATTACTTATTTACTAGGCTGGCTGGTAGTTGGAATATTACGATCTTCTATATTTATATAACTATTACTCCAACCAGCTATCTGTTATATATGATTGCAATATTAATCAAATTATAATACTAAAAACTTTTTAATCAAAAGTTCCTACTTACCTATAAGATGAAACTTGAAACCAAGAATCTTCATTAATTGCACGAGGAGATCATGGTTAAAGGAAGGTTGGGCTAGCTCATGTACTTCTGATACTTATCTAATTTTGATCTTCTGCAGAATCTTCATTTCCCACAAACCTCACTCTATCCGTCTGTCACTCAGCGTTTGTGAAGGGAGATGGTGCAAATTTTGAGATTGATGCTTCTTCTGGCGTGGAGGCTTCTGAGATTTACCCAGATGTGAAATACACGACTGTGGACGAGTACCTGGATCAGCTTGTCTAAAACTTGGGATATTTGTTTGTGGCAATATATACTGTTTACCATGTACAGTAAAGAAAAAAAAAAACGGAGCTCGTGAAATCTCCATGGTCTGTTTGTGATTTGCTAGTTTTCATTTGTTCCCTTGTTTATCTGTCATATATATAAACCGGCCTAGGACTGGGGGGATCTTTGCATGTAGTGTTGTTAATTTCCATGCTAATAAAGGTGGCAGATCGGTAATTTATGTTGTGTTTGTAATAATGGAAATTAAAAAACTCCTTAATTATTCTCAAAAGTTTCTTATATATCATAACTTGTGATCGTACATGATGCTAATTAATGATCATTTAGCGCTTCGAATGAGATTTTCTTTTGCCCTTGCTTATAGATCAGGGCCATGGAAATTTTCGTCTAAACCAGACTTGGAACTAGCTGTTAGTCCAACGATTGAATTTTTTAAATAAAAAATAATATATATAATTGTTTACTTATTGGTAGTTAGAACTTTATTACAAAAGTTGTTAAACTGTAGGTGAGATTTTAATTTGCTTTACTCATGATACAGTTCACTTTCACAACAAAATGTCTAACTGCATGCATGTTTGACATTGTGAAATATATAACTTAGAGCTTTGGTGCTTATAATTTACAACTTAAAAAATTATTTACTTTTTTGTAACCATATTTTGTTACATTTGTTTGGAAATAAATTAAAAAAATACTTTTTGAAGTAAAAATGATGATCATTTGGTTCTTTAAAGATTATGACTATATTTTAAAAATTTTTAAAGTTAGAATTATTTGAAAGTTTTATGGATATTTTCGCCTATTAACAGTCTATTTAAAATTTGAACTATATTTTGAATAATTTGGAAAACCACATTTGAGATAAGCTTTTCCTCAAACGTACTTTTTAGTTTATTTGAAATTAAAAATTATTTTAATATATAACACCAAAACAACCTATTTTTTTTTTTATAGAAAATGATTTACATATAACATTTTTTATAACATTTTATATAACTATGTTTTAAATTATGGGTAATTTTGTAAAATATCTTATAAAAAAAATAATATCATTTTATAAAAATATTCTTATTTTATAATATTATTGTGTAATATATTATGAAATATGTTATGTGTATATCAATTTTTTATTGCAGATCTTTTAAACTATTTAAGTACTTTTAAGGCACCTAACGCAATTCCACAAAGGCCTAAGTATTAATGATGTGATCTTATGCAAGCCTTGCTAGTATCCTTTATTGTACAACCTGATTAGAGGTACTTTGTGTATTGAAATGCACGGACACTGATCTTCCCTCCCCATTTCCCAACAACCGGCCTATCTTGTATTTATCAATTTATGATGTTCTCTTGCTTGTTTGCATCGAGCGATGATGTTACATGTACTTCATTTTTTGTAACGTCCCGTTCTCGGAAGTCTGGAGAGTTAACTCTTAATATTTAAAATTAACTTAAATAACACAACTATAAAATTCAAAAAATCCCATAAAATATTAATCCACTTAATCAATCCAAAAATCTAAGTTCATTTACGGTGACAATAAAGAAATCCCTAATAACATAAATTAGAAATTCTCCAAAACTCGAAAACATCCTCAACTCATCAAATCAAATACCCAAAAAAAATAAATCAGTTTACTAACTACGACCCTCAAATAAGCATTTGTACCCTCAAACACTTATTCCACTACGATCATCACACATTGCTAAACTTTCTACTCTTGTTCTCTAGCTGAACCATCAAAATTATCTGAAAAATATATGGAGATAAGGGGTGAGTTATCAACAACTCAGTAAGCAGAGGACATATACCAGTGTATAAACATGAGCATTTACAGAAATCAGAATGCAGAACAAAACATTTTCATTTTCAGAGTGCGGAAACAGAACATGTTATCAAAATATCATAGCGAAGATTTAGAAATAATTTCATTCAAAATATTCTTTAGCATAGCATAAAAGATCATCATCATCATCAGAACATCATATCAGAACGGAGGCCATGTATAATCCCCGTGGTAGGGTTACGCATCTACGGATAACCAAGCAGAACATGAAACACTCTGTCACCAAGGTGTGCACTCAAAACTAGGGCTGCAAACGGGCCGGTCCGGCTCGGCGATGGACCGAAAATTTTCGGTCCATTATTTTTCCGGACCGGACTGGACCGATAGCTATCGGTCCGGTCCGGTCTAGTCGGTCCGCCCTTTTTTTTTTTAAATAATTAATAAAAAAATTTATTTAAAATACTAAATTAAATTAAGTGACTTATTAATGTGGATTATGTAACAAACTCAATAAAAAAATATTTTATATGGTCAATGATAATAAATTAGATGAAAATTATATTATTAATTTATATAATTACTATATAATTAACTAATTGATATTATATATTTATTAATTCATAGAATATTAACAAGTGTTAATAGTATATTTAAAATTTTATATTGTTAATAGTGATAGGTTAAATGAAGATATATATAAAATATTGTTAATTTATAGAATATTAACAAGTATTAATAATATATTTAAAAATTTATATTGTTAATTGTACAATTATTATATATAAAATATATATAAAAAATATTTTTTTTTTTAATTTTTCATTCGGTCCGGTCCGGTCTGAAAAAACTGTGGACCGTGGACCGGACCGAATGATTTCGGTCCTCTAAAATATGGACCGGACCGGACCGGTCTAAGTCTCGGTCCGGTCCGGTCCAGACCGAAACACCCCTACTCAAAACAGAGACCACTACTATAACCCGTGGCAGGGCCGTATCCACTATTATTACCCGTGGTTGGGCCGTATCCACTATTATTACCCGTGGTTGGGCCGTATCCACTATTATAACTCGTGGTTGGGCCGTATCCACTATTATAACCCGTGGTTGGGCCGTATGCCACTATTATCACCCGTGGCAGGGCCGTAACTGAACAGAACGGAAACAAAATCAAATTCAGAATCAGAGAGTCTTGCTAAAGGTTTTTAGAAAATCACGTCTTATCTAAACAGAGTACTGAACAAAAATCTTCGGAACAGAATAAAATCATATCACAACATAATTTATGCACAAATTTCATATTCGCTCTCATTTTCAAAGTTCAGAAACAGAATGTCAGAAATAGGCTTATGTCTACACCAGTTATGACAGAAAATACGTTCTTCTTAAACAGAATCTCATGAGTAATGCATAACAAATATCTGAGGTTGTTTTCAAATTTCTTTTCATAGCAGAACATGCACATTTTCCAAAAAGGACCACAGTTCATTTTATTTTAAAATGCAAAGTCTAGCATAGGAACCCCGCTTACCTGAACTTCTTAGCTTTTTCAGAATTCCTCAAAAACGTCGAACAATAATCGTCACCTATAAAATAATCATGTAATTCTCATAAATTTCCAATTAATCATGTATTTTGATATTTAATCCTCAGCTTATAAAATAACCTATTTAATTCCTCAAAACCTAAAATTACAAATAATCACTTTCTAAAATCGCCAATGCTAACTTAATACTAATAACATATTCTTACTTTAAAAAAAAATAATTTAGTATAATACTCGAGCTATTTTTAAAATAATTCATAAAACTTAAATTCTTAAACTAAGTTTCATTTTTTTAACATAGTAATTTTATTAAATTCTACTAAATAGATAAAAGAATATTAACAAAATATTAGTCCAGTTAAAGATCATTTAAAAATACAGAGTTACAACCTAGCCCATAAAAACATAAGCCCATTGGAAACATTAAAACACTGCATAAGTAAGGCCCACTGGCCCGTTGTGAAACAAGAATCCTTCAAAACTAAAACACACGGGTAAAAAGCCATGGCCATTCGAGAGAAACAGAGGGCTCACCGAGCGGGGGTATGCGACGGAGATGGGCTGGGTGGCTAGCGGGGTCACGGCGGCGCAACAGGAGGCTCCTCTGTGGTGGTGCGACGCCGAAGGATGAACTATGGGGCGGTGCAACCGTGGTGTTGCTTGGGCTGGGGAGTTCTGTTACGTCGAAAAAACAACCGAGAGCGAGAACAGGGGCGACGGTCGTGGGCTATCGGAAAGGAGTAGGTGCCATGGGGGAGAGCTGGTCTGCGGTTTCTGGCACCGTGGGGGTGGTGCTCCGACGTCCTTTAGTGGTCGGTGACATGGCTGTGTTCTCTGGCAAGGTGCAACGCTGAGAGAGGGAGAGAGAAGGGTGGCGACGCTACTGGTTTCTGGGATGGAGTGGTGCGACGGGTTGGAGGTGGGCGTGTTCTGGGCGTGGTGGTTGTGGTTTCTCTATTTCCGGTGGCTGCTATGGAAGAGGTGACTGCATGCTCTGTTTCGGACGTGCAAAAACAGAGGTGCTTCCGTGAGGGTGTTGGACGGCCACGGGGATGGCTGAAAGGTGCAGAGATCGGGTTGCCGTTTGCATGGGGAGGAGATTCTAGCGGCGGCAGTGTTGGGTAAAATCTTAGTGCTTGGGAAAAACATAATCATCTATATATATATATATGTGAGGTGAAACCCTAGAGAGTCGAGAGAGACGTGTGTGTGCATGCATGCCGTGAACGAATGCATGTGTGTAGGCATGTTGTGCGACGAAAAAAAAATATATGCCGTGCGAAAAAAAATACTATAAACGGAAAGAGAAGGAAACGAAAAAAAAAATAAAACAAGCGGGGAGAATAAAAAAAATAATAAAAATAAATAAATAAATAAACGGCATAGATCTCCAAATAAATAAATAAATAATCACAGTCCAACTATACTAATCTTGGATCCGGGTGTTACATTTTCATTTTTTTTTTTTTTTTTTTGTCATGGGTTGGCAAAGCATGAGCAGTACACCACATGTAACACCACGTACTTGGAGGGTTAGGGAGTTACTTCTGATTACCTGAAAATCACATCCCAACAATATAGATACAACTTCAAATAAAAGCACAAGCAGCTCTACAACACGAAAAACTCCTTCACTATTCAAAGTATACGTTCCTCTAGAAAGCCTTAATAAAAGTTAAAACATCCAAAAATAACCATCAATGGAAAAGAGACAAATATCGACTTTTCGATAACCACTTGTACTCTTCGGGATTTATTCCACTACACTTAACAAATCTCACCTATGCTTTCTATTCTTGATCCTCAATCGAAACATTCAAATTATCTGAAAAATAATGGAGATAATTGGATAAGTTATCAACAACTTAGTAAGCAGCAGACTTATACCAGTATGTAAACATTATCCAGTTACAATATGTAGAAATAGACAGTTCTAAAGAAAATATGGTAGTGATATTTTCATAAGCATTTCATTATAATAATAATATATACAAAAAATCTTAGGCATAAAGAACTGAAAAATATCAGAAACAGAG
Source organism: Juglans regia (assembly GCF_001411555.2). Classification (NCBI taxonomy): domain Eukaryota; kingdom Viridiplantae; phylum Streptophyta; class Magnoliopsida; order Fagales; family Juglandaceae; genus Juglans; species Juglans regia. Next base: position 4,924,469 of record NC_049907.1, read on the forward strand.
ACGAAGACCATGTTTACCCTCGTGGTAGAGTTGTGCATGCCTGCGAATAACCAAGCAAAACATAAATCACTGTTTTGTCACCAAGGTGATGAACTCAAACTAGAAGCCATATTTACACTCGTGAGTAGGGTTGTGTAATCTGCGAATAGCCAAGCAGAATGTAAATCATTCTTCTAATTCACCATTTAAAAATGCTAACTTAACATCAAGTTGAAACACTTGCAACTCTACTGTGCAGCTAAGGCCTAAACCGGTCTAATTGTTTCCATGCAAACTACTAGTGCAAAAGTCTCATGAAAATCCACTTCAAGCTGCTGCGTAAAGAGACAAATCCCATATATCATGCTTGTGATTATACGTTGCAATATGTTTCCATTATTCTCTCAATTTGTACAAGTCATTCTTATGTTAGCTTACATTCCTTTGTAGTAGCTGTACATTCTTATTTTTTTTTCTACACAGCTGTACAATGTAATTGCTCATCATCTATAAATTTGTATATATGGCAATACACAATCCTTGTATCCTTGCGGGCTTTTTCACATTTACATGCATGGTATTAAGAGCCACAAAAAAAAAAAAAAAAAAACTTGAACAATGTTGTCCTCTTCAACCTCTAAAATCCCCTTTAGTGGATGAAATCTCGTCACTTGAGTTCTTTTCACCTAAAATTCATTTATCCGACATCCTTACCAAGCTTGTCTCATCAAATTACTTACTTTGGAAAGCACAAGTGCTTCCTATTCTCCGAGGTCATGGACTGCTAGGCTATCTCACAAATGAATTACCCTGCCCACCCACCACAATTCTCGATGTAACAATCAATTGATCACAAATCCAGTAGTAACAAAATCATGGTTGCACCTTGACCCATTGATCCTTGGTTGGATCAATAGTTCTCTCTCAGATGCCCCTCTCTCACAGGTCACTAATTGTGAGACATCGCATGATGCATGAAAAGTTCTTGAAACCTAGTATGGTCGACATACAAGAGATCGTGTTCAGCAGATGCGTGGAGAGCTTTAAGCTCTCACCAAAGGCTCTTCATCCATGGAAGAGCATCTACACAAGGCCAAGTCATTGGCCCTTTCTCTCCATGGTGCCACAAAGCCTATGGATGATGATGAATTCATCAACTGCATTCTTCGTAGTTTGGGGTCAAAGTTTGATCCCATCGTGGTAGCTATTAATGCAAGAGACAATTTTCCTTCGCTGGAAATGTAATCAGTATGCTCAGAGATTTTGAGTTACGTATTTCCATTGTTTCTTACAACAATTCTTCTGTTGTTGCTTTGTTACTAGTCGTGCCACTAGATCGAAATCAATTGGAAATAAATACAATCGTGGCAAAGGCTTCATTTCTTACGCAAGAGGTTATCGTGGAAGTCCAAGATTTCAGGATTGCATGTCTATGGGCCGTGCTCACCAACCCGCTAATCGTGGCAACAATGACAGAAATCCAGTATGTGGTGGTCGAACCTCTCGCATTACCTGCTTCTGGTGTAATGGCCCAAACCACAAAGTTGATGCATGTTGTGCCTCGGATGAAGAGGCAGATTAGTACCAAGCCTTCCTTATTGTCTAAGCTGGTGACACCGTAGATGAACCTTGGTTCCCAAATACCGGTGCAAATCATCACATGGCTCCAACAACTACTAAAGCTCAAGGTATTAAATCCTACAAAGGCACTAATATGGTAATGGTTGGGAATGGGTCTAATCTTCCCATTTCTGAAACTGAAACTGTAACATTTACAATTCCTAATACATCCATGAAATTGAAAAATACTTTGATTGTGCCATCTCTACAGATAAAGCTTCTTTCGGTTTCAAAGTTCAGAACTGACCATCACTGTTGTTTCATGTTTTATCCTTGGGGTTTTTTAATCAAGGACCTGCAGACGAGACAAGTGTTGTTTAAAGGGCCCGTGCATGATGCTTTATACCATTTGCCTTCCCCTAGATCTACTGCATCTTCGATGGCTCTTCTCACTAATAAAGTGTCTCGCAATACATAGCATGCTCGGTTCGGCTACCCCAATATTAGAATTCTTCATATTTTGTTCTCTTGTCTATCTATTTTAAAAAAAACAAGTGAATTTTTGTGAAAGTTGTGTTTTAGGGAAATCTTCCAAATTGCCCTTTCAAAATTGCAGTACCCATGTTCCAATATTTCTTCACACACTTCACACTGATGTGTGGAGCCATGCTCCTCAACCTCATATAATGGTTATCGATTTTAACTTGTCATTATTGATGAATTTTCACGATATATCTGGTTCTTTCCTTTAGCATGAAAATCTGATGTTATTTCCAATTTTTGAACTTTTCTTAAGATAGTTGAAACTCAATTTAATACTTGTATCAAAGTCATTCAAAGTGATGGTGGTGGAGAATTTGTCAATCATAAATTAAGAATTATTTTGCATCTTATGGTATTGTCCATAAATTTCCTTGTCCTGACACTCTCGAACAAAATGGTCTAGCTGAACGGCGTCATCGCCATATAGTTGAGACCGCTCTTGCTCTCATGGCTCATTCTTCTTTTCCGACAAAATTTTGGACTGCTGCTTTTCAAACTACAGTTTTTTTTTTCATTTATCAATTCTCCACTCTAGTTCTTAAGGGTAACACTCCATATAAACTGGTCTTTCACTCTCCTCCACCTTACAACTCCTTACAAATGTTTGGATGCACATGTTACCCACTTCTCACTCTTTTTGGTCGGTCCAAACTTCAGTTTAAATTCACTCCATGTGTCTTCCTCGATTACACATCACAATACAAGGGGTATAGGTGCATGAATTTAGTCACGGGCTATATTTATATTTCAAGACATGTGTTATTTAATGAGGATCAATTTCCATTTTCTAAGCAGGTGATGCTAGATAGAATTTAGATTAATTCTGGTGGTTAGTTTCAACAGATGATCAATACAGAGAAGACAAGAGATTCACCCAAAAAATACAGAGAAAACTCTGAAAATTTATTGATTAATAGTAAAATTCAAAATTATTTTATGATGTCCACAAGCCGGACTTAAATAGCTGCAAAATTCGAAATTATGAAGATTTTTCTAAAAATGAAAAAATCTCTAAAAATAGAAAAATCTAAATTATTGTATGAGAAGTAAATACATAAATAAACAAGAATCCTACCAAAAATTTGGTCAAAATTGAAACCATAATCACTTCCAGACTTAAAACTAAATATTTACTAACAAGGTAAGGATGAGCATAAATATATAATTTAGAAAAAAAAATAATTAATAAAATATATATGATTTGGATGAAAATAACTATATTATTCTGAAGTGATTTGGGATAAAATAATTCAAGTTCAAGAAACTTGAACTTGGACAAGTTATCCATGTTCCTTTGAAATGACTGTCTACAAATAGACATGGGAAACCAAACCAATCAGTGGTTGTTCTGAAGAAAGACTAAAGAAAATTCCAACCAAATTAGGTGTCATTTATCAAACCTTATTGATTGGGGGAGGTAGAAACTGTCCATATATAAGCTGACGGAAGCACCGTTTTATGTATTTAAGTAACTCTGGTTTCGTTTCTTCACTAACCCAAGATAGTGGCAACACTCTAATTTGATCCAAAACACCGCCCCCATCCATTTCACTTGAAACTCCGAATGGCTCAAAAAAGTAAGATTTTGATAATCGGAGCCACCTGATACATCGGAAAATTCCTAGTGGAGGCAAGCGTGAAAGATGGGCACTCAACTTTTGCATTAGTCAGAGAAAGCACAGCTTCGAGTCCTGATAAGTTCGAACTCATTGAGAGCTTCAAGAGCTCTGGAGTGACACTCCTCTATGTATGTTTTCTTCATGCGTGTGATTTTCTTACTTTGGTTTGGTATGTTAATCATGTAGGTTAATACATGTAGGTTACAATACCTTGCGCACTTAGATGATCACGAGTAAGTGTTCAGCAGATTAGTGTCACTACATGTATTAACCGAGTCCAACTCCAACTCGTCGACACCCTCTCCTAAATCTCTCTATAAATATCTCACTTCCGTATGTTATTTGAAAAAAATTATAAACTTCCATAAGTGTAGCGGTTGAACCCAAGATACCCAGTCTAGCACCGTTATCGATTTTGTGTCGAAAATTTTAGAAAGCAATACTACAAAGTAAGTAACTTGATCATAAATTAGGATTAGTATTCTTTAGCTAATTATATATAATATTATTAAAGCCAGTTCTTTTGAAGCCAGTATTTATGTACCACGCATGTATTTGCAAGCACGTCATTCATCATGTTTTATTTTGCATATTATAGTTATATATGTATTATGCATCTCACGTTGCATAAAACACGTAAGCTTTCATAAGATCAAGTATAAGATAAGCTCAGAACAGTTAATCATATGGCCATTCAAATTCATGGTACCAATACAGTTTCAAGGTGGATGTGCAAGTTACGGACTCGAGCGTTGTAACGCCCTGGTCCCGCAAGGGTTGGAGAGTAACTTTCTATCACTTAAAACTCACATTTCAACCATATAATAATAGACTCCAAATTTCCAATATCATATAGAAATTTCGATTCAAACTAATTCCCTCAATATAACTAATTTTTCAAAATGCCAAGTCATCATAACACAATAAAATTTCTTAATAAAAAACAACGAGGCTCATAAAAACTTTCTATGCTTAATCCACTATACTTAAATGATCTCACCCAATGCCTCATAATCTTGGTCCTCAGCTGTACCATCAAAATATCTGAAAAATATTGTGGAGATAAGAGATGAGTTATCAACAACTCAGTAAGCAGAGAGCATATACTAACATATAAACATGAGCATTTATAAAGTTTGGTTTGCAGAACAAAAAATTTACGTTCAGAATGCAGAAGCAATAAATTTACTTTCAGAATGCATAAACAAAACTTGGTACAAAATATCAGAGCGAAATTTTCAGAAAAACAAACTTGTTCCCAAAAAGAAAATCCTTTGGCATATCCAAACTGAAACATTATATTCATATTATCTCATAGCATCACATTGGGACAAATATCATGTTTAGCCCCCGTGGTAGGGTTGGTAGGGTTATAAACCACCATTATACCCATGGCTGGGCCTTAACAAAAACCAAACGGAACATCATCGGAACCAGATCACATTCAAATACAAAATCATAACTTCATGCCAAGGTTTTCAGATGACACATTATATCAAAATAAAATACTGAATCACTTTAGATCATTTCACATGTTCGAAATAAACAGAATTAAAGCATCTTCATTTATTCATAGCAAAAACTTTTAGATTTTTATATTCACTCTTTTTGCATAGTTCAGAAACAGAATGCACAAAATTAGCTCATGTCTACACCAATCATGACAGAAAATACTTTCTTTTATATAGAATTTATGCATGTGCAGAATAAACATATGAGGTCGTTTTCAGATTTCTTTTAAAAAACAAACATGCTTATTTTCAAAATCAACCTCATTTCATTTCTTTTATGTAAAACTAGTATATAAACCCAGCTTATCTAGACTTTTTAGCTTCTCTGAATTTCCACAACACTGCCAAAGAGATATCGATCATCACCTAGAATAATCACGTAACTAGGGTAAATCTCCAATTATATGTAACTATGTATGAAGGAAATGTAGTAATGAGAAACTGAGAATGTTTTTGAGTTTGTCTTGAGTTGCGCATTTCTTCAAACATCTCTCCTTCAACAACTCTTTTCTTTGTTTCAATATGGTATCTAGAGCATCCTGTCATGTGTCACCAACTGAACTGAGCTTCCTCCCACTCACCAACTGAACTCCATCTAGCACATCCTCTCATCCTATGACCACCCGCTCGAAATCTCAAATCAATTGCCCTAGAAAACGCAACGACGGGAACATACCGTGGCCTCCTATCAAACCATCCGTCTCTCTCACCACAACAACTTTCTCTTCCTCACCCGAATCATCCATTCCTGAGGAACCTTCCTCATTTGCTGAAGCTTCTAAATATCATGAATGGAGATCTGCCATAAATGATGAATTCCAAGCTCTACTGCAAAATCAGACATGGGACTTGGTTCCCTCCTCTCCCTCCTTAAATATTTTGGGTTCAAAATGGGTCTTAAAGATCAAAAGACGTGCTGATGGATCTGTGGAACGTCGTAAGGCATGACTTGTGGCCAAAGGATTCCATTAGCAGCCAGGTCTGGACTTTACCGAGACCTTTAGCCCTGTGATAAAGCTAGTCACAGTACATCTTCTCATCTCCATTGCAGTCAACTCTAAGTGGTCTCTTCACCAACTAGATGTCCAAAACGCCTTCCTGCACGGGGACCTTGAAGGAGACATATTCATGAGACAGCCACCTCGGATCGTTAATCAAGACTACCCGTCACATTTTGTAAGTTAAAGAAGTCCATCTATGGTTTGAAACAAGCTCCTTTGGTTTGTTAAACTAACTGATAAATTACTTGCTTTTGGATTTCATGCTTCCCAATTGGATCCTTCTTTGTTTATATTTAATAATTCATCTGATTGCATTTATATTTTAGTATATATTGATTACATCATTGTCACAGGATCCAACTCCGCTCTTATTTCAGATTTTATCTCTACCTTGGGTCAATTTTTTCCAGTTAAAGATTTAGGGTCCTTACATTTTTTTTCTTGGCATTGAGGTCACAAGGTCACCTATGGGTATTTTTCTCTCACAGTCCAAATACATTTCTGACCTACTGCATCATATGCACAATTGTAAACCTGTTTCCACCCCAATGTCATCCTCTGTAACTCACAGCTCTTGATGGTTGTACTTTTGAGGACCCTCAGTTATATCAGAGTGTTGTAGGCTCCTTGCAAAATCTAGCTTTTACTAGGCCTGATATCTCCTTTGCAGTTACCAAAGTCTGCCAATACATGCACTGTCCCAGATTACCTCACTGGCAGGCTGTAAAGAGGATTCTTAGGTATCTGAAAAATACCTCAAATTTTGGTCTCTTTTTCTCTTCCTCTTCCTCCCTTAAACTTTCTACCTACTCCGATGCTGACTGGGCTGGGTGCCCGGATGATCGCAAATCCACTGGTGGTTTTTGTGTATACTTTGATAATCACTTAATTTCATGGGGTTCAAAACAATAAGCTACTATTGCTCGTTCTTCAACAGAAGCAGAGTACAAATCAGTAGTTAATGCCACATGTGAGCTTATTTGGTTACAATCTTCGTTAAAAGAACTCTGTGTTTTTCTAACTGAGTCTCCTATCTTATGGTGTGATAACTTAGGAGCAACATATTTATCTGTAAATCTAGTTTTACTGCTCGCACTAAGCATGTAGAACTGGATTATCACTTTGTTCGTGAGCATGTGGCAGCTAAGACGTTACAAGTTTCCTTCATTTCAAGTTGGGATCAAATTGTAGACATATTAACGAAGCCTCTTTCTTTAGCTCGTTTCCATCTATTACGTTCAAGCCTCACACTTTTCACTGTGCCGCTTGAAGCGCGGGAGGATATTAAGGCAATGCAGCACGTACCTCTACCACAGCACATACCTCTGCCGCATCACAACATCATAAAGAATGTTCAAAGAAAATGATGCAGCACATTCCTTTGCCACAGCGCAACATCACAGAGAATTTTCAGAGAAAATAATCTATGACCTCCTTCTAGAACATAGACCTCTAACAAAAAAATATTCTTGTACAACTGTCCATATTTGATTAGCACTGTTGTGTATGAAGGAAATGTAGTAATGAGAAATTGAGAACGTTTTTGAGTTTGTCCTGAGTTGCGCATTTCTTCAAACATCTCTCCTTCAACAACTCTTTTCTTTGTTTCAATACGTGTGGGGAGAGAGAGTCTCACCGAGGGGGCTCACGTCGTGCGACCCGGACGAGTAGCGACAGTAACTGGGCGACGTGGGGGAGCATTTCTTCCCGACAAGTAATAGCGGCCTGAGTTAGTGGTGGCAGTGGTTTAATAGTGCAATGCTTGTGGTGGTTGGGTAGCTCGCCAAAAAGGCTTACGCGGTGGAGGTGTTGCTCTATTTCCGTGTAGTGAAACAAGGGCTTCCGTGTGGTTGAATGTGAGGTTATGTGGTGGTTACCAACCAGTAGGAGTACTAGGCACAGTGGTGGTGAAACATAAAGTGTGGGGCTAGCTTTCACCGGTGTGGTGGTGTAAGAATGATGGACGGCGTACGCGGCATGGGTGTAGTAGATAGAGCGCCATGCTCTGCTTTTCCTTGATTAAAACAGGGCTTCCGAGCATGTGTTGGGCCGAGTGCCGTGGTTTCTGTTTGGTGTTGGGGGGTAGCCCTCATTCTATGCTCTGGTGGTCCAGTGCAGCGGATTGGTTACAGTGCACGTTGGCTTCCAGCATGATTTGATCACGGTGTTGCCGAGTGAACAAGGCTGCTCTGGTTTGCGAGACTTAGAGGGCTTTGCATGGTCTTGGTGGTGCAAGGTGAGTATCGCGGTGGCTTTGTGGTGGTCGAACGAAGAAGGCTGGCCGCGGCTTGTGGCTCACATGGTGCGCGACTATAAGAAATGAGTAAGATCTTGAGGTTTGTGACTTAGCGGTTGGGTGGTTTGTGAGTTTTCCGTTGGGTGATTGGTGGAGGTGGTCGTACGCTTGGGCTGCTTTAATGGTGGCAGTGGTTGAGGGGAGGGCTACGGTGGTTGGGCGATGGTGTTCACAGCGTGGATAAGTCTGTTGGCAGTGGTTGCTGTACTTGTCGTCCTGTTTTGGCTTCGTCTGAGAGAGGCCTCGGCAGCCTTAGGTGTACCGATCATAACTACAAAATCGAGAGAGATGGAAGGATTAGGGAAACGGGGGCATGTGGGAGACAGTTAGGCTCGAAGAGAGGGTGACTGTGAGAAAAGAAAAGGGGCAAGAAATTGTAAAAAATGTGGGAAGATGGGATACGGGAAGGAGGGGATTTCGGGATCAAATAAACTGAGTGAGAGAGGAAAACCGTCGGAGAGGGAAAGAAACAGAAGGGAGGAGAAACTAAACAAAATAAATAAATAAATATTCTTACCTAAACGACATCGTATCATTCTAGGGATTCATCTAGTTTGGAGGCTAAGGACTTGGGCTTTACAAGCGTGGTCCACCATAGTATGCCAGAATACTATCAGTGGCTCCCCTTGTGGCCGCGGAACGTGGGGTCGGTACACAACCTCACACACAGGGTTAGTTGGTCAGTCAAACCAGTCAGATAAATCAGATCAATCGGTTAATTCAGATAAATCAGTCAAGCATCAATATGATCAGTCATGATTTTAAGCTAAGCATGAAATATTTTATGAAAACATTATGTTAATTATTTTTTACATTATAATGGATTTCTTACTGAGTCATCGATTTATTTTAATTTATTTTTATGTTTTTAAACCATTCCAAGTCAGAATATTTTTGAAGGTAATGCTGCAGGGTGAGACTTAGTCTAGGATGGCGTGACAGTGGCCTAAATCATGTATAGAGATTTTAAGTTATGATTTTTATGACACGAAATTTAAGAAATTTTAATAAATACTTCCGCGCACTCTCTCTTTTATGATCTCAATATTTTAATACAAAATGATTTTATACCGGGCGCTTCCTTCATAATAAAAGAAAATATTTTAAGTCAAATTCAATAGTAGCTTTCTGGTTCCCGAAAATTTTTAAAAATGACTTTATTCTTGACATGTGGGGAGTTGGATGTTACAATACCCCTTTCTTTAGATTTACAATTTTTCCATGGTGATGATTCACGTGAGGGAATTGGTTGAGAAAGTGTCAAAAAAACATAACCGAGTCAAACAATTGTACCCCTTGTCAATGGTTGCATCATTTTTCAACGAGTGCCTTGTCGTCTATAAATAGAGATCATATCCACAATTCAATCAACTTGCAATTTCTCTATCTATCACTAACTTATGGGATAACTTATGGGATAAATGCAATATAACCATATTGTAAAAACAATCTGTTTTTCGTTCATATTTTTTCTTTTAACACGTACTTTTCTGTCATGGGCTGGCAAATCATGAGCAGCAGTTCAGAGTTCTAGGCAACTCTTGTTGTAAAATCCTGGTGCAATTGGAATTTTATATTTATTTCACTAGCTAGAGTTTCAGTCCCTAGGAGTTTGCCGCGCGCTTAAGAATCCATACAGGGAGCATTGTCTTTGTATGTCCAGTTCTTTTGCAATTGAGTTGCCGACTTCCCACGTTTTTATGTCCAGGTCATATACTGTCTGAAAGCTGCTCTAGGAGTTCAATACAAGTTTTATTCCTTCCTTGCGTCTCTCGGACGTTGTTTCCCTTTGTAAAAAATTGTTGTAACTATGCCATTTTCCATTATGTTTGTAATCATAGTCCGGGTCCCGTCAATTCACTCAAGACTAGACCCATCGGATGGAGTTCTAATTTAGGCTGACCAAAGAAAATAAAGAACAATTGTAAAATGACTGTTAGATAACCAGGCAAACACAACAATTGCTACTCAAATAGAATCTCAAATTGTTGAAAAAGAAAGGTTAGATGAAAAGAAATGTCATTTCTGACAGGTCAACAGATAAGTTCTGACTATTTGAAAATCTTATCATTTTGGACAAACCACTGGACTTTAGAAACGTCAAACCTTACGTTGCGTTTGGATCTTGAAGTGAGTTGAGTTGAGATAATAAATAAATAAAATATTATTAAAATATTATTTATTATTATTATTATTATTTTGAGATTTGAAAAAGTTGAATTGTTTATTATATTTTATATTGAGATTTGAAAAAATTATAATGATGAGTTGAGATGAATTGAAAGGATTTTTAGTTCCAAACGAAGCCTTAGAAACGTCAGAAATATAGAAAGAGAGCTGATGCGTCCACCTTCCCAGTTCTCGCCGGTAGTTACCGTTAAATAAAAATATATTTTTTTTCTTTTAGTATTTTTATATATATTTTTTAACACTTTTAAATATTTTAAAAAAAATAAAAAAATTATAATATTATTAAAAAATATTTTTTTAATTACTAAATAAAAAAAATAAAAAAAAAATAAAAAATTATAATAGTAAAATAAAACGATAAAAATAAATGATAAAAATAACATTTTTCATATAGAAATGTCAAGGAACTTGAACTTGGACACCAAGATGTCCATGTTCATTTGTAATGACTTTCCACAACTAGGCTTTGGAAACCAAAACAATCAGTAGTTGTTTTTTTAAAGAAAATTCAAACCAAATTAGGTGTCATATCAGGTCTTATTGATTGGGGGAGGCTGAAACTGTCCATGAGCTGAAGGAAGCCCGGTTTTTTATGTATTTAAGTAACTCTGGTTTGGTCTATTCACTAACCCAACATAGTGGCAACACTCTGATTTGATCATAAACACTGCAGCCCCCATCAATTTCATTCGAAATTCCCTCGGAATGGCTCAAAAAAGCAAGATTTTGATCATCGGAGCCACTGGATACATCGGGAAATTCCTAGTGGAGGCAAGCGTGAAAGATGGACACTCAACTTTTGCATTGGTCAGAGAAAGCACAGCTTCTAGTCCTGATAAGTCCGAACTCATTGAGATCTTCAAGAGCTCTGGAGTGACACTCCTTTATGTATGTTTCCTTCATGCGTGGGATTTTCTTACGTTGGTTTGGTATATTGATCATGAAAACTCATGAAAACTTTTCACAGGGAGACATCTATAATCATGAAAGCTTGGTGAAGGCAATCAAGCAAGTTGATGCAGTGATCTCTGCAGTTGGGTTTCAACAACTGGGTGATCAGGTGAAGATTATTGCTGCCATCAAAGAAGCTGGAAATATCAAGGCAAGCCATCTTGCTAATCAACCTTTCAATATATTCGTTAAAAGTTATTTTCCCTTTTTGGATGCAATTTGGAACTAAACGAGTAAAGGAAAGAAAAATTGTGGGTGGGTTTCAGAGATTCCTCCCATCGGAGTTTGGAACGGATGTGGATCGTTTCCATGCAGTGGAGCCAGCTGCAAACCTCTTTGCTCTTAAGGCTAGCATCCGGCGATCAATCGAGGCCGCAGGAATTCCATATACCTACATCGTGTCCAATGGCTTTGCTGGGTCTTTCTTGACAAAACTTGGACAGGTAGGTGCTACAGCTCCTCCAAGAGACAAAGTTTTAGTACTTGGCGATGGAAATATTAAAGGTATTGGCATGAAATTAATCCACTTTTTTTTTTTTACCTTTGATGACGTATCTATATGTAAATGTAAGTGAGTTTAGATCAGCTATTTTGGTTTATTAAAAATATTTTCTTTGTTACAGCAATTTTTGTCAAGGAAGAAGATATTGCTATATACACCATAAAAGCAGTGGATGATCCGAGAACCTTGAACAAGATCCTCTATATGAGACCCCCTGCTAACATTTTGTCCTTCAATGAGATTGTCGCCCTGTGGGAGAAGAAGATCAGCAAGACCCTGGAGAAGATTTATATTCTAGAAGACCAACTTCTTGAGAAAATCCGGGGTGAGTTAATACCAAAGTTTCAATAGGGATACTTTCTTGTTGCTTCGTTTTGATTAGTAAGGAAAGTGGATTATCTTGTTTATCGCTAGCAACTATTTTTCCAACCAGTAACTGTATGATCGCAAGATTCAAAGTAATATAACACTATAGCGCCTTTAATTCAAAGTGCTAGTTACCTATTAGTTGATGAAACTAAGCCTTTAATCCACTCGGAGTTTCCTCTTGAATTGAGCAGTTCCTTGTATTTCTGGAGAATGCTAAGATAGTTTAATTTTTGGTTTTCTGCAGAATCTCCAGCCCCCACAAACATCATTCTATCCATCGGACAATCTGTGTTAGTGAAGGGAGATTGTACAAATTATGAGATTGATGCTTCTTTTGGAGTGGAGGCTTCTGAGATTTATCCAGAGGTGAAATACACAACTGTGGAGGAATACCTCGATCGGCTTGTCTAAACTTGGACATTTGTTTGTGGCAATATGTTCTGTTTACAGCGTACAATAAATATAAGAACTTGTGAAGTCTCCGTGGTCTCTGTACTGTGCATGGCGCTTGCTACTTTTCATTTGTGGCCTTGTTTATATATTTGTCATATAAACCCTTGTGCTGGAACCTTTGTACTGTTGTATCAATCTTAAGATAGTATTTATGTTGTTAATCTCTTGGTGCTTCAAATGAATCTTTTGCTTTCTCTGATGGAGGGACATGGAGACTTTCCTCTAAACCCAGTTTTTAAACCGATGGTTTGTTCATTGAGGGACTTACTGATTAACCTTGTGTTATGAATGATTTCTTTTTCTATGCCATGTAAACTTGAAAAGTGAAAGGAGTGAATGAGATCCAACAAACAATCAAAGCATCCTCCCCATGACCTCTTTAGCTATCAAATACCTACTCCATCTGTCATGGCCAACCAAACCATCCCCTCGCCCCCAAAAAGAAATATTGAATAAATAAATTGGGTGGGGTGGGTCGTTGTCTTGGATAACAACCAATGAGTTGAAGGAGTCCATGTTTTTTTATGTATTTAAAGAACTCTGGTTTTCTTCATTTGAAACTTCAACAATCCCAAAGATAGTCACAACTCTCTGCTTTGCATAAACCCACTGCTCACCCATTTATGTGCAATCGTCGCGGAATGGTGGAAAAAAGCAAGATTTTGATAGTTGGAGCGACCGGATGCTTCGGAAAATACATAGTGGAGGCAAGCGTGAAAGGTGGACACTCAACTTTTGCATTGGTCAGAGAGAGCACAGCTTCTAGTTCTGAAAAGTCCAAAGTCCTTGAGATCTTCAAGAGCTCGGGAGTGACACTTCTCTACATATGTTTTCAACTTCTTCCGTTGTGTTTTTATTTATTTGGTTTAGTATTTTGGGATCAACGTACGTCACCTCAAGTTCTTCTCAAGAACTTGAAGTCCTCAAGTGGACCCACTTTTGTTTATTTCTCTCTACTTGAACCAACTCAAATTCAGGCAAAACCTTCAGAGAATCTTTTTGCAGTATTTTAAGTAAAATATTCATAGATAAACTAGCAGATTTCAGGATACAAGTTCTAAAGGTGTGGGAGTCCCCTACAGTTCTAAAGGAGAAGCCGTTTGAAGCGGTTTTAATATAGTCTGATAAACAGACTATAATACTGCAGCTAGAAGTTGCAGTGAATGGTTGTGTGCAGAATGGTTGTTGGTCTTGACTGGCTGGAAGAGACTTTCACATCCACTCTATCATGATCCTTGGTTAAGGAAAGCGAGAACATAGGAACGTAGCAACCAGAGGATGTGTCGATATGCCGGCATAAGACCTTTACTGTCTGTGGTTGCGCGTGTGGTTCTCACACCACTCTAGGAAATAAGGCGGTGGTCGGATCTGAGAGATCTGAAGCCATTGATCCCAATGGTGCCTCGCGTGATGGTGGCAGGCTTTCTCTGGCGCGGTGACGCATGAAACTCACGCGCGATATGAGCCGTGCTTGAGACTCACTCGCCGCTCTTTTGAGCAGTTTTCTTCAACCGTCTTACATATCGGTGGCTGGAGAGTCTGCTGGTGAGGCATGTGGTGGTTGTAGGTGGCTAGTAGGCAGTAGATTGGTGCATCTTGGTGCTACAGGCTGAAAACGACGAAAAAAGAGAAAAAAAAAACTCTATGGACAGCTCCGGCATTAGCCGGACAAAAGGAGGGAGGGAGGAGCCGAAGCTCCAACCCCCCCTCTAGGTGGAGGAAATGGAAGGATGTCGATGGTTGGGTAGAGAGAAAAGGAACTCTGGGTAGAGAGAAAAAGAACAATACAATCTCCCTTCTCCTTTTTGCAGTATTTTGATGTTAAAAGTTATGGTGATTTTTCATAGGGAGACATCTATCATCATGCGAGCTTGGTGAAGACAACCAAGCATGCAATTCGATATAGTGATCTCTGTAGTTGGGAAACAACAGCTAGCTGATTAAGTAAAGATAATTGCTGCCATCAAAGAAGCTGGGAATATCAAGGCAAACCATCTTCTGAAACAAATTCTCAATATTCTCCTTTGGTTTTTTTATTGTAATTCTTGAAATCAAATGAATGATGATAAGAACTTAGAGAATGAAATATGGGCGGGTTTTAGAGATTCCTCCCATCAGAGTTTGGAACGGATGTGGATCGTGTCCTTGCAGTTGAGCCAGTTGCAAGCCTTTACAAGTCCAAGGCTAACATGTCTTGATCAACTTTGGGTTCTCCTCTAATGTTTGTGACCTGCTTAATTCTTGTATATCCTCGCCATGGTATTCGGTAATGATGAATGGGACTCCTATGGGCTTCTTTAAAAGAGAGCGGGGTCTAAGGTAAGGTGATCCCTTATCTCTTTACCTAATCATCATCATGTAAGAGGTGCTCTCTCGTTTCATTACGAAATCCTTTGAGGCAAGTAAAATGGGTCAATTTGCTTAAGCTAGGGGGACCCCCCTTATCTCTCACCTTATGTATGCCGATGATATAGTTATCTTTGCTAATGGTGGGAAGAGAACTATCAGAGGTTTGATGGAGGTTTTGAACAAATATGAGACTTGGACTGGTCAAGTGCTTAGTAAAGAGAAGAGTGTTATTTTCTTCTCTAAGAGATTTTCGATCTCCAGGAAACATTCTCTCCTTTGCTTTATTGGGTTTACTAAGGGTTCGTTTTCTTTTAAGTACTTGGGGGTGCCAATAGTGGATGACAGGCTGAAGGCTTGTGACTTTGGTGAATTGCTGGGCAAAGTGAATACGAAGATCACGGGCTGGAAGATGAAAATACTCTCTGCTAGTGGTAGAACTATTCTTTTGCGTCATTGTTTTATCTAGTATGGCCACCCATCTTCTTGCTGTTTTAGATGTCCCCAAAGTGGTGATTCTAAGCTTGAATAATCTTTTGAACTCCTTCTTTTGGGGTGAATCTAGAGGCAAGAGTCGTAGGAAATGGATCTCCTGGAAGCATATATGTACTCCCACGGTTGAAGGCGGATTGGGTATTAGGGACTTTGGAGATGTACAGAGAGCTTTACACATGAAACTTGCCTGAAATCTTATTAAGGGCAACTCTTTTTGGACGGATTTCTTCAAAGGTAAATATGTTAAAGAAAATCATTTATCCCTCCTGAAGCCTACAAAAGGGACTCGCTTTTAGAAATCGATTGTCCACAGTATCCCGGAGGTGTTAAATAGTTCCAAATGGGTTGTGAAAGAGGGCAATATCTCCTTCTGTTATAACAATAGGGATGAGGGAGGTCCTCTCAATGATCAATTTTCTGTGTCTACTCTCCCTTTGATTAAGATAAATGAGTGTCGCATTGAGAATGAGTGAGATATCTCTCTTATGAATAGAATAGTAAGACATCAGAAAGCCAAGGATCTGTATGATTTTTTGGCTAGACGGAAAGAGGGTCAAGATGTGCTTGTTTAGTTGAAAGACAAGGAGGGCAATTTCACTACTAAGAGTGCCTGGGACTGTATTAGGGTCTGGGCGCCCCCTTTACCTTGGGCTCAGTGGATATGACATACTAATCTCCCTAAAAAAATTACCATCCTGATGTGGAAGGCTGCCAATAATTGCCTCAGTGTTGATAAAAATATTGAGAGAATGGGTGTCCTTAGGGCTTCCAAATGTAATTGTTGTCAAAATGGTCATATTGAGGACTTGAACCATGTGCTCTGCACGGGAGATTTTGGTTGACACATTTGGCGTCTAGTGGCCACTCAATTAGGGGTTCATATGGCCTCTTCCCACACTTGGAAGGAACAAACCAATTTTTGGTTTCGCCGCACGGGTAGGTCTTCACAGGTTAGAATTATTTTTGGCATTCTCCCTTATATTATAACCTAGAAACTTTGGGAGAGGTGTTGTAAAGCCAGGTATGAGGATAAGGTTCATACGGTGGAGTTGGTTTGGCACGCTATTAAATTATGGTTTCGTCGCATCATGGACCAGATAATGAAAGTGTTTTCTGTTTCTACCCACGATATTGATATTTTGAATAGACTGGATATCCCAGTTTTGTTTCCTAAGCCTAAGAGGGTTCGGGCGGTGAGATAGCATTGGCCTCAACAGGGCTGGGTTAAGCTCAATATTGATGGTAGTAGTTTTAGGAACCAGGCACTTCTAGTGCTGGGGGTGTTATTCGAGATGATAATGGTAGGTTACTTCTGGCTTACTCTGTTTCCCTGGGTCTGGGCACTACTAATTTTGCCGAAATCAGTAGCTTATTGGAAGGAGTTCAAAGGTGTCACGCTCTCGGGTTTTATCATGTTCAAATAGAGACTGAGTCTCAGCTGGTGGTTAATTGGATTACTAAGGATAATTGTCCTATC
This sequence comes from Juglans regia, assembly GCF_001411555.2. Classification (NCBI taxonomy): domain Eukaryota; kingdom Viridiplantae; phylum Streptophyta; class Magnoliopsida; order Fagales; family Juglandaceae; genus Juglans; species Juglans regia. The sequence goes on from NC_049907.1 coordinate 4,941,761, forward strand.
TGGTATTTAGAAGATTTCTGGAATGACTTACATGAATATCTTAACAGCCTGGAATATACCATGAATCATATTTTCGTGAATGAAATGTTGTGTCTAATTTTCTAGCTAAATGTGGGCTAAGGGCTTGAACTCCGACTGGTCTGAAAATCATACTATGTAACACCCGGACCCAATATTGGTATAGTTGGACTTTAGATTTTTACTTATTTATTTATTTTTTTATATAACTTGATTGTTTATTTAAGTTCTTAATTTACGATTTTGAGTAGTGATTTTGTTTTCTTTTAATTTGGAGTTCTTGGCCGTTTATTTTATTTTTCCCGCATGTTTCATTTTTTTTAATTCTTTCTCTTTCCGTCTATTTTAATTTTTTTTCGCACGGTTTTTTTGTCCGTCGCACAGCATGCATACACGCACGCTTTCGTTCACGGCATGCTTGCACACACACGTCCCTCATGCACGTCCCGCGTCCGTTTGGTTTTCATCTAGGGTTTTCTTTTCATGTTCAATCGTCTATTTTTATTCATACGAAGAAGGCTCGCGCCGCAGCTTTCCCACGCGGAACCATAGCCCAGTTTTTCCTCCTCAGCCTCCATCCCCTCGGTTCCTCGCACCCCGAGTCGTGCAGCACCCCAAAGCTTATCCGCGTACCGCGACGCCACCCCAGCATCACCGCAGCCTATCCTCACCCTTTCGGAAAGCACCACGCCAGTTAACAGAAAAGCCTCTGCCTTCAGCCTACCGTGCACCGAGTTGCATACCGCGGGAAGCCACCGCAGCCGCCTTCCCGACGAACCTAGTCCATACCTCCTTAAGCCGCCGTGAACCCACACGAAACCACCGTGCCCACTGCCCAATCACGCGAAGCTGTCGCCTAGCGTTCCCGCAGCCTCTTCAGCAAGCATCGGACTGCTCTGTTTTGTTATCCAAAAACAGAGCATTTCCAGCCACCTTGAGCTGCTGAAAGCATCCTCCACCGAAAGCCCCTCCGCGCTGTGCCCACACAGAAACTGCCGAGGAGGACGTCTCATCACCCCTGTCCGCCACACGCAGCCTCTGTTTCCCCGGTAAGCTCACGCCATTTCTTGTTGATGTCTCCATTCTCTCGGTCTCTCCCTCTTTCTCTCACCATCTCTCTCTCTCTCGGTTTCAGCTCTCTCTCTCTCTCTTCCAGTGCACCGCCGCAGTACCCACCACCACTAGCGCACCCGCCCAGCTCCGTCGCAGTTCCACTTCCCTCGGTAGGTCCTCCGTTACCCTTCAACTGCGCGGCGTTGTCACGTTGCTTGTGTGTTGTGTTGTTGTTCCGTAGACTTTCCGTAGTTTAGGAAATATTTTGTCTTATAATTACATTTTTACCCTGTGTCGGATGTATTAGATATTGTACTGAGTTTATATAGTATTTTTAAAATTTTACTATGTGCAACGATTATTTTATTGAAAGTGTATTTTGAACATTTTATTTATGATTAAAGAAAATCACTTAAGTATTTTTTTTATGTTATTAAGTAAATGTTTATTTTAAGAGAAAACAACATTGGTGTTTTTAGATAATGGTGGTATCATAGGAATTTTTTTAGAATTCTAGGTTTTGAGGATTTAAATAGGTTCTTAGGTTCAAATACGAAATACGTGATTGATTGAGAATTTACGGGAATTACTTGATTATTTTATAGGTGACGATTAATTATTGTCCGACGTTTTGAGGAATTTTCGAAAAAGCTAAGAAGTTCAGGTAAGCGGGGTTCCTATGCTAGAATTTGCATTAAAAAAAATGAACTGAGGTATTTTTTGAAAAATATGCATGTTTTGTTATGAAAAGAAATTTGAACTACCTCAGTTATTTATTCTACATTACTCATGAGATTCTGTTTAAGAATAAAGTATTTTCTGTCATGACTGGTGTAGACATGAGCTTATTTTTGATATTTTATTTCTGAACTTTGAAAATGAGAGCGAATATGAAATTTGTGCATAAATTATGTGGTGATATGATTTTGTTCTGTTCCAAAAAAATTTTGTTCAGTACACTGTTTGGAAAAGACGTGATTTCTGAAAACCTTTGGCATGACTCTCTGATTCTGAATTTGATTCTGTTTCTGTTCTGTTCAGTTACGGCCCTGCCACGGGTGATAATAGTGGCATACGGCCCAACCACGGGTAATAATAGTGGATACGGCCCAACCACGGGTTATAATAGTGGATACGGCCCAACCACGGGTAATAATAGTGGATACGGCCCTGCCACGGGTTATAGTAGTGGTCTCTGTTTTGAGTGCACACCTTGGTGACAGAGTGTTTTATGTTCTGCTTGGCTATCCGCAGATGCACAACCCTACCACGGGGATTATACATGGCCTCTGTTCTGATATGATGTTCTGATGATGATGATGATCTTTTATGTTATGCCAAAGAATATTTTGAATGAAATTATTTCTAAATCTTCGCTATGATATTTTGATAACAGGTTCTGCTTCCGCACTCTGAAAATGAAAATGTTTTGTTCTGCATTTTGATTTCTATAAATGCTCATGTTTATACACTGGTATATGTTCTCTGCTTACTGAGTTGTTGATAACTCACCCCCCTTATCTCCATAATATTTCAGATGACATTGATGGTTCAGCTGATGATCAATATTAGAGTTTATGGAGAAGATTAACAGTGAATGGGTGTTGGGTATTTCGTGGTATTAATGTTAATGTTGGAAGTTATTTATGTTTCTTAAGTTGCTTCAGTGGATTTAGACGGTTTATGGAGACTTATGTTAATGTTTCATTATTTCTGGTTTGTTATTTGAGACATGAAGAAGAGTTGATTTTATTTGAGTTGTTGGATTGAAAATTTGATAGATGAGTCTATATGGTTTATTTAATGGAAGTATTTACGTTTAATTTGAGGTTTGAGAATATATATATATATCCTTGAGTTTGGAAGTACTCTAGCCTTGTTAGAGTTAATTATCAGATTATATGAGTTAACTCTTCGGACCCTCGGGGACGGGGCGTTACACTTTGCCTAGTCCGTTGAGGGGTCTTCTCCGCATGGATAAATTAGGTATGCCCAACCTGAGGGTCTCGTAAGGTATTATGCCTGGAAAGTTTCGCTTGATTTGCTTGTCTTTTTCTTGTGAGCGTGTTTTTTCTTGCAGGTTACCACATCTTTGGTGTGTTCTGACTTAGATTAAATGTCTTTCTTTTGGCGTGTACTTGGACTATATGAATATAATGGTTTTGATGCTTGGGTTCTGAATTTCATAGATTATATGTACCTCCCAAGTGTCGTGTTTGTAACTACGGTTTTTCTCCACCACAAGTGAGGGCAATCAATAAAATTTGGGGTACCGTTCTCTTTTTTGAAAAAAAAAAATCCAAGGCTAACATCCGGAGTTCAATTGAGGCTGAAGGAGTTCCATATACATACATGGTATCCAATGGCTTTGCTGGGTATTTTTTGCCTAACTTTGGACAGAAAGGTGCAACAGTTCCTCCTAGAGACAAGGTAGTAATAACTGGAGATGGAAATCCCAAAGGTATCAGCATAAAATTCAATAATCTTTACCACCAAAATTACTTTCTTTATTGGTAAATGTATGTAAGTAGGCTAGCTAGATCAGCTACTTCAGTTGCTGAAGATCAAGTGATTGATATTTTGAACCATGTTACAGCAATTTTTGTCGAGGAAGAAGATATTGTAACCTACACTATAAAAGCAGTGGATGATCCGAGAACCTTGAACAAGATCCTGTACATGAGACACCCTGCCAATATTTTGTCCTTCAATGAGATTGTCTCCCTGTGGGAGAAGATTCATGTTCTGGAGGATCAGCTTCTTGAGAAAATCAAGGGTGAGTTATAGCAAATTTGACTGGTTGTTGTACTTGTATACTGTGTGCTTCTGGATCGTTTTTAAAATTTTTCCCATGAGTAGAGCAGTTCCCATTCCTCTGCTGAAGAATGCAAAGATAATTTCAGTGAAGTGTCCGTGTTGTTTTGATTGATACTTGGTTTTGGTTTTCCTGCAGAATCTCCCATCCCCTTGAACTTAATTCTATCCCTCAGTGACGCAGCGTTTGTGAAAGGAGATGCTACAAACTTTGAGATTGACGCATCTTTTGGTGTTGAGGCTTCCGAGCTTTATCCAGATAAGGTGAAATACACTACTGTGGACGAATACCTTGATCAGTTTGTCTGAAATACAACCCTCAGCGAAGTCTCCCTGGTCGGTGTGGCATTTGCTACTTGTCATTTGTGTCATTTTTTATTTGGCATAATTCGAATTTTACAAGCAATTTTAATAATACGAAGCTGTATGATAAGATAAGAATACCATATTATCCAAACTATCGGAGGAGTAATAACACTCTTTTTTTATATATAAATCATTCATTAACTGGATGTTTGGTACATTATACCCATGTCAATATGGTACAATTTACTCTCTGCAAATGTGTTTCGCGTGTACAAATAAGGTTTGGCAGCTAACTGAAATCTGATGGAGAAATTCAAACATAGACCAATGGCCTCCAGCTTTTCAAAACATCTAGTTAACCACCACAATAGAGTTGGGACCCTACTTTTATTGCATTAAAACGAAGCTTGGTCTGTAATTTCAGTCCACACAGGATAGCGCGCACTGCAGTCTGCAATCATATAGTTTTGACTTTAAACAGAGGACAAGCATTTTTTATGTTTATGAGTGTGTGCGTAGTGCATGCATTGAAAGTTGCAGCACCGATATGGAATTATATTTTTCATTTTAATAGCAAGCTCTAGTTGAGAAGTGAGGCCAATGCAGCATAACAATGACGACTATACAATTTAATTCCCAACAAATAAAAGAAAAAGAGTAGTATTGCACTTACCACATTTCTAGGCACAATGTTATACATACAAAGGATAGCTTTATTTTATCAATGTTTTCCTTTTTAATTTGAATTTCAAATTTCAAATTTTAAAATCTTTACAACTTTTAGGAGTTCACATATGAGCACGTATGATTGTGAAAGTAAAATTATAAGGCCTTAGCCAGTTGGCTTCATCTTATATTTTCTCATCTCATTTGAACATTTAAATACTATTCAAAATTTCTTTCTCATATTTTTCATTTAATTATTACTAATCATTACAAATTTCTCAAACTTCTATATAAAACATATAAACAATTTAACTTTTTTAAATCTCAAAATAAAAATTATATTAAAAAATTATACTTTTACAATATTTTAACTTTATAAGATCTCTATTCAACTTTTTCTCTCTCATTTCTCAAAAACTAATAAAACTTTTAACTCAAACTATTTCACTATTATTCACAAACTATCCCATTACTATTTACAGATTCTTCCATCTTATCTCATCTCATCTCATCTAATCTCATCTAACTATCCGAACGAGATGTAAGAATAAAGGGTAATGCTACATACAGTCGTGAAGTGTACAAGCGTTGCACAATCATTTTTGTAACACTCCGGTCCCGAATGTCCGGAGAGTTAGCTCCAGTAATCTAAAATTATCTCCTATAACACAATTATATATATTCCAAAGACATCATAAAATATAAATTTATATGTTCAACATAAATATATATCTTCCTCTACAATGACACCAAAGAAATACCTCAACATAACAACTTAAAATCTCCTTAAAGCCTCATACATATCCATGTCTCATGATATCCAAAATAACATAAGATAATAAATCTATTAAATAAGACTCTCCAATAATTATTTGTGCCATTTAACACTAATTCATCTATGATTGTCAAATCTTGCTAATGCTTTCTACTAATGATTTTCAATTGAACCATCAAAATTATCTAAAAAATATTGTGGAGATAAGGCGTGAGTTATTAACAACTCAATAAGCAGATAATATATATTAGTATGTAAATATAAGCATTTACAAAATTCAGAATACAGAATTAGAACATGTTATCAAAATATCAAAACGAAAATTCAAAAATATTCTTATTCAAAAGCATCATTTGTCATAGTATAGCTGAGCATCACATCATAACATAATTTCATATTTAACCCCATAATTTAATATTTAACCCTCATGGTAGGGTTGTGCAAACCCCAGCAGCCAACCGAGAAAAAACAAAATGTGAAATCTTCCCCTTATTCATTCTCAGAGTCTCAAATGTCCACATAAGAAAGACTACGCAGAAAACCACATTGCTTCTAAAGTGAGTGAACCGGAAACAGAAAAATTGGTACCAACCCGAACAGGGGCCACAATTTTACACTCGTGGTAAGGTCAAGATGGAACAGAAACAAAATGTCATTCTAGAGGTTTTCAGAGGTCACATCATATCATATCAAAGTACAGAACACAACATAATCAGATCATAGTCATATAATTATGCACAAATTTTCATATTCGTACTTTTTTGCACAGTTCAGAAACATAATGCAAAAAATGCTCATGTTTACACTGGTCATGACAGAAAATACTCTATCTTCTTAAACAGAATTTCATGCAAATGTAGATAAAATGACCAAGGTTTTTTTCAAGTTTTTCTTTTCATAACGAAAGCTACATGTTTTTCATAAAATCAACCTCAGTCCAATTGTTTTATGCAAAGTCTAGTATAAGAATCCCGCTTACCTAGATATTTTAGCATTTTAGAATTTTTTTCACAACAGTGCTGAACGAATATCAATCTTCACCTATCAAATAGATACATAACTTACTTAAATATCTAATTAAACACTATTATGATATTTAAGTCTAAAATACTAAAATAACCTTTTTTTTTAATCTAAAATTCTCATAACCTTATAATAACATCACTTCCCACTTTAATCTATATCTAATTAATAATGTCAACTAATACGTTAATCTTTAACTTATTCTTGTTAAAAGAAACTTTTTTTTTTTTTTGGACTAACATAAAGTTAGAACCCAACTTAAAATAGCGCATCGTACAATCAAGTCCAACAAAATATAAGTTAATAACACATTAGCTTAGGCTTATAGCTCAAAGGGCATAAATGTAATATCATCTCAAACATGTTACTCCACTTTATGCTTAACAAGCTTTCTGAGGGAAAGAACAATCACTTACTATTTTTCAAACCAAAGTAGGCTTCTTGCGTGTAGCAGGGGTTGCGCAACAGAAGCTTATCGAGAGAGGAGGGAGATGCAGCGGATCTGGATGGTGAGACGAAGATGCCATTGAGTTGGGTGGTTGAGCGCTGAGAGAGAGAGAGGTAATGTGAGAGAAAGAGAGATGGAGAGAGTGTGAGAACGCGAGAGAAAGAGACAAAGGCTTACGGTGTAACAATGAGCAGTCGGGGTAGTGGGTGGCAGCTTCTGTCGCTGGCAGTGGTTGGCTTTATTCTAAGAAGCACAAACAGGGGTCCGTGTGGTTAATATGTGGAGGAACTGGGGCAATTGGCATGGACGCGGGTTGCACTATTTTTTGTTGTGAAAAACAGTACTTGCCATGCTGTGCAAACCTGATGGCTTAGGGTGGTTCCTACAACAGTGTGGCTTAGGGCAGTTCCTACAGCAGCGTGGCTTTCAGTCTTCTCGTGGCACTACTGTGCAGTGGGTGATCTGGTGCAGCGACACCACAAGACGTGACACAAGGTTGCATCTTGGGCTGGGCTGGTTAGTGGCAGTGGCTGGGGGGGTTGTGCAGCTGTTCCATGGTGGTCTCGTGGTTGATGCTGGGATGTGAGAAAAGAAGAAAAACAAAAACAAACTTGCAGATTGAGTGGTGGTAACTATGAAGAGCTGTAGAGAGGTTGTCTTGCGAGGCAGCTGCTTGTCCCTTGTGAGGCTGTTGTTCCTTGCAATGAAGACTGAGTGAAGGAGACAGCAGCTACGTGGAGGAGGGGTTTTACGGAAACTCAAGGCTATGGCAACCCTAGCTTGAAAAACTATGAACATGTAGGTTGTGTGTGTATGTGTGTACACGTCTTGTCATGAACCCTAGTGGGTGGAGATGTGCATGGTGTGGGTTCTAATCTTTGATTCTTAGGGGCTTGGGTTTTTAGGACCACTTGAGAATAATTAAGCTCACAACTTGGTAGTGTATGGAATTAACAAAAGGACTGGTTGGCCAATTAGAGCAGTTCGAAAATCTCTTTGGCTTGTCCGTAATTTTCTCATGGGTCGACTATTTTATCGATACTAATGGGTCTTGACTTAATTTTTACAATAATCCAACTTGTCCCACAAATTTCTAGGCCCATAAAAAGATTCCACCTAATCCAAAAATATTTAATAATTTTAACTTAATAAGCAAGTCCAATAAAAACTCCAAAATAAAATTTGGCCTGTATTTTATTCCAAAATTACTCGTTTATCTCAAGTGGACTTTTCATACGTATAAACCAAAAAAAAAACTTTACAATGCGAGCTTAGTGCTGGGCTCGGATGTTACAATTTTTAAAAAAATGAGAATTTACTATTAAAAAAATTACTTTTTTTCATCTGGGTCTTGTATTTACTTGTTTTTTTCAGAAGAATTGTGTGACACTTGTACATTCCACAATTATAAATATTATTTCTCAAGAATAAATAACATAAAAAGAATTCAAATAGAAGTAGCAAAGGCACCATGCCAGAGCACACAGTAATAAAGAATTTTGTTCTACCATACCCAAGTACTCCAAACTGCAGGCTAACCATAAACTCAAGAATGCAACTAGGCCCAATAGAGTACTAAGTAGTATTCATTGAAGCCACCCAAACTATATATCACGCAACCTGATATCTAGCAAAGAGTCTTGGCAATATGCTATCCAGCTAATTCAACACCAACCAAATTGCATGCATGTTCAGCCCAAACTACCCAATTCTTGTTAGACTTGTTAGAAGATTCACCCCCAATAAAATAAAGAGTAATACTACTGTATTTTATAATTTATACTATTCATTTTGTCTCTTTAACTATAATATAGTGACAAGTCTTCTCTCTTTTTTTCTCTCTCGGGAAAAACTGAGATGAAGGGTGGGCTCCACACAGATTCTAACTGAATCGAGAGGTGGTTAGGGGAGTGGGGAGGGACATCAGGAAGGACTGCAAAAGAATAACGGCAGCAGAGTAGAGTAGTGAAGGTGGTTTGAGGTGGTTAGTAGAAGATTCAGCGGTGTTGGTGGCAGGGAACGATGAATGAGATAGAGGAGAGGTGGAAGAATCTGAAGCTTACGGTGGAAGAAACTTTAAACATTGAAGTAGGGGAGGAGCTCTCAAAGGAACTAAAATTTAAAGAAGAATGTAGTTTGGTGGGGAAGGTTTGGGTGGAGTGGAAGTTGAACTCAGTGGTAATAGAGGATACTATGGCAAAGATATGGAGAATAAGCCAGAGAGCAAGGTTTAAGGAGGTGGGAATGAGCATTTTCGCAATCCAATTTGCGAATCATGCTGACAAAATGAAGGTTCAAGAAGGAAGGTTGTGGCTATTTGATAATAACATGCTTGTTTTATTGCCATACAAAGGATATTTACCTCCACAGAAGCTGGATTTTATGAAGGAAAGGGTGTGGGTTCAGTTATATGAGTTACCATTATCGTGCATGAACAAAGAACGGGGGAAAATGATTGGAGCCACAACAGGTGAAGTGATCAAGGTCGATACACAGATAGATGGAGTGGGTGGGGGAATTTCTTAAAAGTTCTGGTATTGTTAGATCTATCGAAGCCTCTTGCTAGGGGAAGAACAATATCGATGATGGGGATGAAATTCTAGATCCCACTAAGGTATGAAAAGCTCCCCTACTTCTGCTTTACTTGTGGATGTATAGTACATGGGAAGGGTAAATGTGAGAAAAAAGAGATTGATGGTGGGGAACAATTTGGTGTGTGGCTCAGAGTAGTGGGGAGAGGGAAGATGAGGGAGGTATATTCAAAATAGAATGGGGAAAGGGGGAGGAATGTAAGGTGGAAAGATCCCATTATGGTGAGGGAGTGGGGAGAGGAGATCATTGATGCTGAAGAAGGAAATGTGAGGGAGGTGTCTAGTGGGGAAAATGGAAAGGAAAGGAAAGGGGATGATGATTCTAAGAGATCTGATGAGCCAGTCAATTTTGGAGTGAAAGTTGAGAAAAATGAAAAGGAAGATAATCCTATCAAGGGCATTGATGTTGTGGTTGTGGTGGACAATGTTGAGGAGTGCTTAGTGGAGGAGAAGAACATATCGGATACAGTGATAGTGAAAGAGGTGGAGAAGAGAATGGGTCTTTGGAAGAGGAGAGCTAGGGAAGTGGGGAGCAAGGTGGAGAAGAGTGAACTAAGTACTGAAGGGAAAAAAAGAAAAGGGATCACAGAGGAAGGGAGAAGGAAAATGAAAAGGGGAAACAAGGGAAAAACCATTGTTATGGGAGTGGAGATGAGTCAACAAATGGGAGGGTGGTGGCTGTTGAATAGCCCCACCTGCTACAATGAAAACACTTAGTTGGAACTGCCAAGGGCTTGGGAACCCTTGGATAGTTCAAGACCTTTACCATATGGTGAAGGATAAGAAGCCCAACATAGTTTTCTTAATGGAAACTAAGATGAATAAAAAAAAAAGTGAAAGAATGAAAAAAAGGCTGAAGTGTGATGGTTTTTTTGTGGTGGAACCTCTTGGTAGAAAGGGGGATTGATAATGTTTTGGGATCATAATGTAATTGCTGAAGTGGCCAACTATTCCCAAAGGCACATTAGCATGTGGGTCACATATGAGGGTGGGAAGGAAAGATGGATGTTGACAAGTTATTATGGGGAACCAAATGCTAGTAAGAGAGTTGCTTCATGGAATTTTTTTCTCATCTCTCAAACCTGATGGGAATGTGGGATGGTGTGTAATTGGTGATTTTAATGAAATTGTGTCACATGGTGAGAAAGTAGGAGGGAGGCAGAGACAAGAGAGCCAAATGGAAGCTTTCAGAGCTATTCTGGAATATGGAGGACTTTATGATTTGGGGTGGAAATGTGATAAGTATACATGGAGTAATAAGCATGTAGATGAAACTTTCACCAAAGAAAGGCTTGATAGGGCAGTTGTGAACTCAAGGTGGACGAGTTTATTCCAAGAAGGTAGGGTGGAGGTTATGGCAGCTAGATGCTCTAACCATAGGCCATTGTTGTTGTGCATGAGTTAGTTCTTTGAAAAGGAAGAAAGAATGAGAGTTTTCAGATATGAGGCCAGTTGGGCTTTAGAGGAGGAGTGTGCTGAGGTTCTAAAAAGGGTATGGCATAAGGGTGATGTAAGGGTAGAGGGTCTCCAACCTGAAAAGCAACCTTGAAGATAGTAAGAAGGAATTACTCAAATGGTGCAAATAGAATGGAGCAGGGAAGGGAAGGGATTTGGAAGAAAAAACTAAACTGTTGAAGAGATTACAGGAGGGTGAAAATAGTAACAATATGGAAGAAATAAAAATGATTCAAAGAGAGGTGGGGAGTTTTTTAGAAAAGGAAGACTTAATGTGGAGACAAAGGGCAAAGCAGAATTGGTACTAGCTAGGGGATAAAAACACTAAATTCTTCCATAGCTATGCCAACCAAAGGAGAGCCAAAAATAAGATATGTGAGGTAAGGGATGAAGAAGGCAGAAGCTGGTTGAAAAAAGAAGATGTGGAATGAGCTTTTAATGCCTATTTTGGAAAGGTTTTTACCTCTACCAAGCTAGGGTAGGCAAAAAATGATCATTGTTTGCTAAAAATGGAGCCTCGTGTCACTATGGAGATGAATGAAGGGCTTTCCAAGCCTTTCAACAGAGTGGAGATTGAAGAAGCCATCAACCAGATGACGCCATTAAAGTCCCCTAGACCAGATGGATTTGGTGCATGTTTCTACTAAAAGCATTGGAATATTATTGGTGATGAAGTCTGCAAGGCTATGCTTTCTTGGCTAAATGGTATTCCCTTTGATCCCTCTATTAATCATACTTTCATTGTCTTCATTCCTAAAGTAGAAAGTCCTGCTAGGGTCAGTGAATATAGGCCCATTAGCTTGTGTAATGTGGCCTACAAGATCATGTCTCAAGTGTGTTGGCCAATAGAATGAAAAAAATTTTAGATGTTATCATTTCTCCCAACCAGAGTGCTTTCATTCATGGGAGATTGATAACTGATAACATTATGGTTGCTTATGATTTGTTACACTCGATGAAGGCAAGAAGAAGGGGAAGAGTAGCTAGTCTGGCTATAAAACTTGATATGTCAAAAGCTTATGACAAGATCGAATTATTTTTTCTTGAGTCTGCCATGAAAAGGTTGGGCTTCTGTTCTTGATGGGTTATGATTTTGAGGTGTGTGAGCTCAGTAACCAACTCAGTTCTTGTCAATGGTCAGCCTGGCCTTGTATTTTTTCCTTCAAGAGGATTAAGACAAGGAGACCCACTGTCTCCCTATCTTTGTATTCTCTATGCTGAAAGTTTATCTACTCTCCTCAATTTTTTGACATGCAAGGGAATAAAAGGGGGTGAATGTGGCCAAGGGGGGTTATAGAGTGAATCATTTGCTATTTGCAGATGATTGTGTGCTATTTGGGAGGGCCAAAGTGGAGGAATGGAAGAAGATTCAATCAATGTTGTAGGTTTATGAGGCTGCTTCTGGGCAAGTCCTAAATCAAGAAAAATATATTATTTTCTATAGCTCAAATAACACTACGATTGACAAGAATAAGATAAGGGATGTGGTGGGGCAGTGATGGTTGGATCTTATGAAAAGTATTTGGGGTTGCCACTTATGGTGGGAAGATCCAAGTATCAAACATTCAGAAGGTTAAAGGAAAGAGTATGGAGGAAGGTCAACAATTAGAAGAATTCCTTTCTGTCAACAGCAGGGAAGGAGGTGCTAATTAAAGCAGTGTTACAAGCTGTTCCAACCTATGCAATGAGTGTCTTTTTGCTCCCAAAAAAACTTTGCAAGGACCTGAACAGTATACTAGCTAAGTTTTGGTGGGGTAATCAAAATACCAACAAAAGGGTTCACTAGTGTAGCTAGGAGAAACTGGGGCAACAGAAGCAAAAATGAGGTCTTGGTTTCAAGAATGTGGAGTGTTTTAATCTGGCTTTGCTTGCAAAGTAGGGGTGGAGGTTAGTGCATAATCACGACAGCTTAGTAGCTCGAATCTTTAAACAGAAGTATTTTAGAGATTCTTCCTTTTTTACATGCTAAGATGGGTGGTAGACCCTCTTTGATTTGGAAGAGTGTGTGGAGGCATCAAAATTGTTAAAAGAAGGGATGAGATGGAGGGTGGGGGATGGAAAAAATATAAAAATATGGGGGGACAAATGGCTTACAACCCCATCTTCCTTTTGTGTACAAGCTCCTGTTTCAAGATTGAATCAAAATACAAGAGTGGAGGAACTAATTGTGCAAGATATCAGGGAATGAAATGAGACATTAATAAGGGAGATACTTGGGTTGGAGGAAGTGGAACAAATCTTGAGTTTGCCTCTGAGTAAACTGAACTCTGGTGATAAAATAGTGTGGGGACCTTCTAAGAAGGGTCTATTTTCGGTGAGAAGTCCATATTACCTAGAGATGGAGAGAAAGAAGAGATTAAGAGGGAAAACTTCGAAGGAGTATGATGATGATCAAATGTGGGTCAGGATTTGGGAGTTGCATATACCAGAGAAAACAAAACTGTTTTTATGGAAAGCCGGAAACAATTTCCTTGCCACAAGAAGCAATTTGATGTCTAAGAAACTAGTGGACAGTGACTTATGCCCTCTTTGTAAACATGAGGTGGAATCTACCATGCATGTACTTTGGCAGTGTTCTACTGCCAATGATGTGTGGATAGAGTCTTTGTTTAGAATCCAAAAATGGAGCACTGCAGAAGACAACTTGCTGACTTTGATTGAAAAAATGATATAGAAGCTAACCAAGAAGGAAATAGAGGAGGTGACTATGAATGAGGGGATTATGGCTAAGAAGAAATCAGTTTGTTTTTTAAAACAATTTCAAAAACCATGGATAGGTGGTCAGGACAGCAAGGGATGAAATAAGGGATTTTCAAGCAGCTCAGAATATGGATTTAAACAAGGCATCAAGCAACCCTGTAGATAAGCAACGAAGGTGGAAGACTCCAAGTGGGGGCTAATTAAGATGCAGCTATCAACCTGAAACAAAGAAAGATGGGGATAGGAGTAGTTATAAGGGATGAATGGGGAGAAGTTCTAACAGCCTGTTGTGATTAGAAGAAGTATGTGCAACAACCAGATATAGCAGAATGTATGGCCCTCTGGAAAGCTATGGAACTGGGCAGAGATCTTGGTTTCAATAGAGTGGTCTTCGAAGGTGATGCATATACTATTGTAAAGGTTGTAAATGAGAAGAGTGAGGACTACCTTGCTTATGGAAGCATAGTTTAAGATGCAAAACAAATGTTGCAACAATACAGAAACTAGAAGGTGCAATTTGTCAATAGAAACTCGAATGAAGTGGCTCACATTTTAGCAAAGATGGCTATTAGTTTAAAGTCTGAGAAAGTTTGGATGGAAGATATACCAAGTTGTATTTCAGAAAGTATAAAAAAGGATAAGGAATGTATGAACAATGTTGATTACAGATAAATACAAATTGATTTTGATTAAAAAAAAAAATATAATATAGTGCCACATAACTTATTAAAAAAACTTAAAAGTTATATATTCAAAACAAAATAGAGCTCGAAAACATAAAAAGAGGAAGACTAAAATTCTAGATTTCATCCACTTTTTTATATTTGTGTTTTTAATTTTTTTAATAAACCATGTGACAATACATTGTGGTGCCACATTAAGGAAGCAAAGTGAGTAATATAAATTATGGAGCATAGTAGCATTACTCTAAAATAAAATTAGATGAAAACTTACAAATACCATATACCTTATTTATGAATGTCAAAAACAGTTAATAGCCTTATTGACTAGTTGTCGTGACATTTTTTCATGATAATTAACATCAGATGCAGGTTTAGGTTATGCAAGTTTCATATACATCTTTTAAAAAAATGAGTTACATTATAAAAAAAAGTAAAATTTTTCATAACAGATCCTACTCTTTGCAAAGAGTCTATGCAAAACTTACATACTTGAATTCTATATAAATCATTTTTCTTAAATTTTTCTTAAAAAATCATTAAAGATGACATGGATAGTTGTAGGCCTGGGGGCTAAGTATCTGTACCCAGCCCCTACTTGGGGCGAGCCAAATTGCCTGCCCACATCAGGCGCGCGGGTGCCCATGCACAAAGGTGGGGTTAGGCTAGGCCTTGGCCCTACCTGATTTTCATCCGTCTGCCAGGCCCATATAAATATAAATATATATATTAAAAAACAAAACAACTCTAACTATAAATACGTAATCTTTCTCTCTCCTCTCCTTCCTCTCCTATCTCTCTTCTTCTCCTATTCTTTTCTCCCCCTTCCTCTCTTCTTCTTTGGGATCTACTTTGCCTGTGTTTTGTGATTCTGCCTCGTTTCGCTTGGCGTGGCTTAGAGCTGCATTTTCTATGCTATTTTGCCTTAGAGCGTCATTGTCCTGCTAGAGGTTCTCCATCTCCAAGGCCATTCTCTTCAACTTTTCCTCCATCTCAGCAAATCTTCCTTCCATCCTACTATCTGCTTAATTACTTGTAGTTGTTGTTTCTTGATCACGGATTACATGGGAGCGTGTTGTCGTAGGTATACAAAAAGCATGTTAAGATATAGGATAAAGGGATCCCATAGGCGACGCGAAATGTTGATGACGTGTTTTGTACACCTCAACTCGTCTTCCTTCTTCTTTGCATGGGACCTGTCAAGAAAGAGGTTAGGAAGCAATTGGCCCCCTGCTTGGTCGATCGAAGCCTCCAATGCTTAAGTTAGTTCGTTTTTAGAGAAATTCAAGACTATCCTTGTCTCTTACCTAGGGTCCTGTCTTATATCCTCCTCCTAATATTGAATCATCGCTTCTTCCCATGCCTAGGGTCTCTCCTATACATGGCGCCATGCTGCCACATTAAATTCGACAACTCTCACTAGTGCCCTCGATCAGCCCCCCCCCCTGCGGGACATTTGTTGAGCTATCCCGGCAAGGACAAGTCTTTTAGTTGGGTTCTCCTACCTTTGATTCCTTGTATCAAGTCATTTAATGGGGTTGGACTCTTTGCAGTCGTCCCAATTAGGGACACTTCTACTGTGGTATGTGTCGAACTGACCCTGAATCTGGTCATTTAATGCAGCGTGGCTCCCGACAGACTTTCTAAGCAGGGACACATCCATTGGTGTGTCGTCCCACATTCCTATGTTGATCTGGATCTCTGACACACCTGCCTTGTTGGAGCTAAAAGATTCGTGTTAGGCCTTCCTTGCCTTCCCATTTCTGAGCTAGGCTCGAGGTCCTGGTGGACTCTTTTAGGATGTTTTATTCCCATCCGACGCCTTTTGACCTTTATTTATATGGGTTGCTTGACTAATTGTTGGAGCTTAACTTTGGTGTGATCTCTTTTGTTTGAACTCTGGATTGGCACGTGATGACTATTAACCTATGACCCATCTCCAACGGGCTTCAGTCCTATAACTCATGGGCTCTTGTAGGTGTGGGCTCATCCCTACCTTTGTGAGGGCACAGTCCAAGACCATTCACAAAAATAAACCACCCAAATAATTAAAATATGATAGAATATTACGACTCAGTTAAAGGGAGATTGGCATATCCCACCCAGGTTGAATGTGAAGGTTTTATACTTACGATTAGAATTTAGAAATGCAAGACGCTTGGATCGACACAACAGTATGACTTTGACCAATTTTTTTACGAGTGATCTCTTCATACAATTGTAGAGTAATAATACATACAATTACAAAATATCTAAGTATTACACAATCATTTTAAAAAAGAATAAAATTTATTATTAAAAAAATTAATTTTTTATTTTTATATAAATCTTATATTTTTTCTAAATTAAATATTAATATATTTCACGATTATAAATATCATTTCTTTGTATCATATCATGTGAGAGTGATTTTGATTTTTGACTTACCGATGATTTTTGCTCGAGCGAAATGATTGTTTCCTTCCCATCCACGATGGTAAGCTTTCAACCTTTAATAATGCTTGAAATAATTTTAGGGCGGACAAGTATTCCATACTATATTTTAAAAAAGTAAAATTTACTGTTAAAAGCTAATTTATTTTATGTGGATGTAAAATTTAACTAATTTTTTTTTTAAATAATAAAAAAAAGGGACAAAACTTACCCAATATCATTTCTTGCTTTCAAATCGACACACAAAAGCCGAAGCTTTACTATATTTTCAACGGCACTATAGTTGCTTGCTTTATCTCTTTCTCAATTCCGTAACCCAATAATATAATAAAAAATATAATAGAAAAAGAGATGGATAAGTAAGGAGAGATACACTTTGAAGGTCACATCTTTGACTATTTTTAACTGTGAATCTGTGATTGAATATAAAATATTGATCCATATTTATATAAAAAGAAAATTATATAGGAAAAAAAATAGGATAATAATCAAATCGAATCGAATCAAGTTTGAATTGACAACATTATCTCCAACATATTGAAGGAACTCCTGTGTTGGTTTTCATGACTAACCCAAGATAAGTGGCAACACTCTGATTTGATCATAAACACTGTCCTCGCCCATTTCATTTGAAATTCCTCGGAATGGCTCAAAAAAGCAAGATTTTGATAATCGGAGCCACCGGATACATCGGAAAATTCCTAGTGGAGGCAAGCGTGAAAGATGGACGCTCAACTTTTGCATTGGTCAGAGAAAGCACAGCTTCGAGTCCTGACAAGTCCGAACTGATTGAGAGCTTCAAGAGCTCTGGAATTACAGTTCTCTATGTATGTTTTCTTCATGCGTGTGATTTTCTTACGTTGGTTTGATATATTGATCTTGAAAACTCATGAAGATTTTTCACAGGGTGACATCTATAATCATGAGAGCTTGGTGAAGGCAATCAAGCAAGTTGATGCAGTCATCTCTGCAGTTGGGTTTCAACAACTTGGTGATCAGGTGAAGATTATTGCTGCCATCAAAGAAGCTGGAAATATCAAGGCAAGCCATCTTGCTAATCAACCTTTCAATATATTCGTTCAAATTCTGTTTCCTTTTTGGATTGTAATTTTGAACAAAATGAGTAAAGTAAAGAAAAATTGGGTGGGTAACAGAGATTCCTCCCATCAGAGTTTGGAATGGATGTGGATCGTTTCAATGCAGTGGAGCCAGCTGCAAGCCTTTTTGCTCTTAAGGCGAGCATCCGGAGATCAATCGAGGAAGCAGGAATTCCATATACCTACATCGTGTCCAATTGCTTTGCTGAGTACTTCTTGAGAAACTTTGGACAGTCAGGTGCCACAGTTCCTCCAAGAGACAAAGTAGTTGTACTTGGCGATGGAAATATCAAAGGTATTGGCATAGAATTAATCCATTTATTTACCTTTAATGACTTGTCTATATGTAATTGGGTTTAGACCAGCTATTTTGGTTATAAAAATCCTGTAATTGCCATTTTCTTTGTTACAGTAATTTTTAACAAGGAAGGAGATATTGCCACTTATACAATAAAAGCAGTTGATGATCCAAAAACGTTGAACAAGATCCTTTATATGAGACCCCCTGCTAACATTTTGTCCTTCAATGAGATTCTCTCCCTGTGGGAGAAGAAGATCAGCAAGACCCTGGAGAAGATTTATATTCTAGAAGACCAACTTCTTGAGAAAATCCGGGGTGAGTTGATACCAAATTTCAATAAGGATACTTTCTTGTTGCTTTGTTTCGATTAAGTGATAGGTGGATTATCTTCTTTATCTTTAGAAACTATCTTTCCAACCAGTAACTGTATGATCGCAAGATTATCACAAGATTCAAAGTATGACACTATAGCCTTTAATTCAAAGTGGTAGTTACCTATTAGTTGATGAAACCAAGCTATCTTTTTATCTTCGTCAACGTCTGCAGCATATATGTTTTCTATATGATATTTATTGGCATGTAATTGTATCTGCTTTAAAGGTAATCCTCTTGGAGTTTCCTCTTGAATTTAGCAGTTCCATGTATTTCTGGAGAATGCTAAGATAGTTCAATGAAGGTTGGGCTGTTCTGATAGTTTTTTGCTTTTCTGCAGAATCTCCAACCCCCTCAAACATCATTTTATCCATCTTATACTCTGTGTTTGTGAAGGGAGATTGTACAAATTATGAGATTGAGGCTTCTTTTGGAGTGGAGGCTTCTGAGATTTATCCAGAGGTGAAATACACAACTGTGGAGGAATACCTCGATCAGCTTGTCTAAACTTGGACAATTGTTTGTAACAATATGTTCTGTTTGCTGTGTACAATAAATATAGGAACTTGTGAAGTCTCCATGGTCTGTGTACTGTGGCACTTGCTACCTTTCATTTGTGCCCTTGTTTATATTTGTCATAAAAACCCTTGTACTGGAACCTTTGTACTGTTGTTTCAATCTTAAAATAGTATTTGTGTTGTGATTCAATAATGGAAATGATAAAAAATAAAAAGAAAATAAAAAAAGAAAACCTTATTCTGAAGTTCTTGTTAATCTCTTGGTGCTTCAAATGAATCTTTTGCTTTTTCTGATGGAGGGACATGGAGATTTTCCTCTAAAGCTGATTTTTAAACCAATGGTTTGTTGATTGAGGGACTTACACTGTTGAACCTTGTGTTATGAATGAAAACGAATAGTAAAATTAGTGTATTGTGAGTTCTACCAAGTTTCTGAATTCGGAATAAAAGATGATTTAAGCACAACCTATTTAGTTTTAATAATGTGCAACTTTTAGATATTCTTGGGCATTATCTTTAGTAGTCCAAAATTGTTTCTTATGAGAGAAAATAACTTGTGAGATATTGAGCCTCAAAGCAAAAGAGTTTTCTCTCTTATATACAGACCATTGAGCTGTTGATCCTTGATCATTCTTGTTTTTGGAGGGTCAAAAAGTTCATTGGCGTCTTGTGCGTTCATCAGTGATACTAGTGGCGTTTCAGTAGATCTAATAAGGTTTGTTTATGGGGGAAGCTGTAGAAGAATACCAGTGTTCTGAAACTACTGGGAGTGGAGATCAAATAGGTCGCTTGCAGGGATTACAATATGGTTTTTGAGTCTGCATCTGTTTTCTAAGGTCTTAAACAAATTGGAATATCTTTCTTTCATGGTGGATATAGGCACCAGTTGAGCAACTGGAATGATGCCTTTTTTTTTTTTTTTTTTATGAAGAATTCTTCAAAAGCTTTTCCTTCATGATCAAAATCTTTAAGATCATTTTTTTTTACAACTATCTTAGATTTTGATATTGATATATTAATCTATTGATTATTTACTGTTTATTATTCCGCTATATTTTGTTCAAACACCTCTTCACCCTGTTAGGTGTATTCGGGATCAGTGCCATAAAAAATATCTATGTTTATTCCTCTTTTGTGAAGGGCAAATATGGCTAACTATTCTGGGGATGCAAGTGGGTAAAGCCTTTCTTGGACTGTAAAATTATGCTGGATTATTAAATCTATGCTGGACGGGTGCTCCATCGGTTTTCAACCGTGTAAGATTGTTTTCTTAAATCTTCATTGTTGCTAACTTTCAAGAGAAACTTTATTTTTTAGAAACTTTAGTATCTTTTTCTTATTTGGGGTCTATGAGCAATCTGGCTTAACATATGTATCGCATATCTAGTTGCTTTCACTCAAAGCCATCGAACATTCACATCAATGTCTACATTAAGGAGAACTGGTTGAGAGTTTGTGTTTGTACATCTGCTATGTTGTTAAGAAAGTGAGCCAAATAGAAGAGGATTCTTTCACCAGTAGGGACCCTGCTTTTTAACAAGAGATTCTTAACAGAATGCAATGATGACTTTGCTTGAATTAATCACTTAATGATTTCCCTAAATACAGTTTGTTATACTAATTAAGTCTAGCGCAATGTATGTTCTACTCAGATTTTAAGAAACTTATGTTCCATCTACAACAATATTTCTTCTCTCAAATCCAAATGTGAATTTCTGTGGCAGGTTGTTGACATTGGAAAAGGCAGCAAGGTTAAGTACGAGTTTGACAAGAAAAGTGCCTTTAAGAGAGTGAATTTTCTTCCACTTTTAACTTTTCCTTTAGCTTTCTAATACTTATCCAATTTGTTCCCACTTAGGTGCATTGTTTGCTTTTGTCATGTTTGATTTAGGTTACACTCGAAGTACTTGTATGGCCTAACACCTTTAACTAAATCTTCATGGCCATGAAAGTTTTACTTAACCTAAAACTTTACTTGGATTCTTGTCCGTGATATACTTCATGTGTCAATTAAAGATACCTCTCTAGCTAGGTTATCAAATCCTATAATTCATGCATGTAAATAGATTTCAGTGAAAATAGCATTATCATAGTCCCAAACAAAATCACAGAAAACATTTAGATTCATGAATAAAGAAATTGACGGATCAAAACTCATACGAAAATAAGTAATGCCAAAACGTGCCCTTTTCCGTACACATTATGTACTGCTGTTGAACAGGTGTAATTGGATATCATAATATGACGACCATATTAGCACTCTTGACTACATATACTTTTATATTGCCATAAGTGTTCTTAGGATGTTACCGGGAAAGGAAAAAAAAAAGAAAAAAGTAAGAAAGTGTTCTTAGGATGTTGTTCTTAATATAAAAGGCATTGTTAGGATGTTGGCATGCTATTGTAAATATTAATAAACGTTCTACATGAAGAAGGTAACTAAAGAGTTCTTAAAATCGGTTGATTGTGTTCTCTACTCATCGGTTGTTTACCCACACAACTATATATGGTTTCCTTCCACGAACCATTTGTGAAGACAGTGATCCTATGGATGTCCTGATACTGATGCAGGTAGCTTCCTTTACATGCATGTGACATTTTCTACAATGAAAATAATGTCAGATCATTGAATTTCTGAACTTAAACTTGTTTTTCTCTTCTTGCCTAGGAGCCTGTGCTTCCTGGTTCTTTCCTTTGTGCTTGTGCTATTGGGTTGATGACTATGATAGTCCAGGTAAAACTGAAGGTTTATCTTTCCCTGCCTACCTTTGTGGTTGAAGGACACATAATCACACATTAAGAGCTCCGTTAGGGAGATATAGGAGTTACCCACCCAAGGATATTATTGGACAAAGTTCCTTCTTTTTGCATTCCATTACAGAACTCTATCCCCCCCACCACCCCAAACATTGTTTTATTTAGCACGAGTTACTTGGGTTATCTGATTTGGGATTAAAGTGAGGTCTAAATGGGTCCGTCCTACCCTGTGCCTTGCATTGAAGGTTGAACGAATTCCCCTTGTATTGATATGGCATCAATAACCCCCATAAAAAAATCTGTTGCTATTTAGATTTTTCAGCAGTATGCTCTAGATCATCTAATCAGGAATAATAAGGTCAATTTAATTGCTTCTTGTTGGAAATAAGGAAATTATTGAGAAGAATCTGTTATATCGAGGTCACTTGTTAAGGGAGGTTGCTGATATTTAAAATATTATGAGTTTACAAGGTGGTCTTTCATGTATATACAATAACTTAATAGCAAAGGAAGTTCCTCTGTTTCTGTAGCGCCCCGGTCCCGTAGGGATCAAAGAGTTACTCCCTATAACTTAAAACTCACAATTCATCAATATCACAAGTCTAAACCTCCAGTTCCTAATCAAAACTCGTTCCACGATGTCAACCTAAAATCTAGACCTTAAAACCTGTCAGAATTATTTCCTACAGTCCACAGAATATGCCTACCGAAATTAAAATCTCAAATGTCATAAGAATTGTTTCCTTAAATTCTGCAAAATCTAAAATCTCAGATTCTGTGGAACTCATTCCATAGGTCTGCAAGTGCTAAAACCTTACATATCATCAAAAATCATATCCTGAAACCCGCAGAATTCTACGACCTTAAATCTCCTCAAAATCATTTTTAAAGTATCTACCATTTCTAAACCTCAAACCTCCTATTCAGTCCATAAAATCTGAAGAATCTCAAATCTCCAAAGTTTCGAACTCGACGACGAGCAGCCATCCTGGAAGACTCATCCTTGGTTAAACGTTTCAAAGGAAGAAAAAATAATAAAGTAATAACTGCGCAAAAAAAAATTATAACTGCCAATTAATCTATAAATCACGAATCGGTAATCTATTTCTTGGATTTGGTGCATGTTTCTACCAAAAGCATTGGAATATTATTGGTGATGAATTCTGCAAGGCTGTGCTTTCTTGGCTAAATGGTATTCCCTTTGATCCCTCTATTAATCATACTTTTATTGTCTTCATTCCTAAAGTAGAAAGTCCTGCTAGGGTCAGTGAATATAGGCCCATTAGCTTGTGTAATGTGGCATACAAGATCATGTCTAAAGTGTTGGCCAATAGAATGAAAAAAAATTTAGATGTTATCATTTCTCCCAACCAGAGTGCTTTCATTCATGGGAGATTGATAACTGATAACATTATGGTTGCTTATGATTTGTTACACTCGATGAAGGCAAGAAGAAGGGGAAGAGTAGCTAGTATGGCTATTAACCTTGATATGTCAAAAGCTTATTTCAAGATAGAATTATTTTTTCTTGAGTCTGCCATGAAAAAGTTGGGCTTCTGTTCTCAATGGGTTGAGATGATTTTGAGGTGCGTTAGCTCAATAACTAATTCAGTTCTTGTCAATGGTCAGCCTGGCCTTGTATTTTTTCCTTCAAGAGAATTAAGACAAGGAGACCCACTGTCTCCCTATCTTTAATTCTCTGTGCTGAAAGTTTATCTACTCTCCTCAATTTTTTGACATGCAAGGGAATAAAAGGGGGTGAATATGGCCAAGGGAGGTTATAGAGTGAATCATTTGCTATTTGCAGATGATTGTGTGATATTTGGGAAGGCCAAAGTGGAGGAATGGAAGAAGATTCAATCAATGTTGTAGGTTTATGAGGCTGCTTTTGGGCAAGTCCTGAATCAAGAAAAATCTACTATTTTCTATAGCTCAAATACCAGCACGATTGACAAGAATAAGGTAAGGGATGTGGTGGGGCAGTGATGGTTGGATCTTATGAAAAGTATTTGGGGTTGCCACTCTGGTGGGAAGATCCAAGTATCAAACATTCAGAAGGTTAAAGGAAAGAGTATGGAGGAAGGTCAACAATTAGAAGAATTCCTTTCTGTCAACAGCAGGGAAGGAGGTACTAATTAAAGAAGTGTTACAAGCTATTCCAACCTATGCAATGAGTGTCTTTTTGCTCCCAAAAAAAACTTTGCAAGGACCTGAACAGTATACTAGCTAAGCTTTGGTGGGGTAATCAAACTACCAACAAAAGGGCTCACTAGTGTAGCTGGGAGAAATTGGGGCAACAGAAGCAGAAATGAGGTCTTGGTTTCAAGAATGTGGAGTGTTTTAATCTGGCTTTGCTTGCAAAGTAGGGGTGGAGGTTAGTGCATAATCATGACAGCTTAGTAGCTCGAATCTTTAAACAGAAGTATTTTAGAGATTCTTCCTTTTTTACATGCTAAGTTGGGTGGCAGACCCTCTTTGATTTGGAAGTGTGTGGAAGGCATCAGAATTGTTAAAAGAAGGGATGAGATGGAGGGTGGGGGATGGAAAAAATATAAAAATATGGGGGGACAAATGGCTTACAATCCCATCTTCCTTTTGTGTACAGGCTCTTGTTTCAAGACTGAATGAATATACAAGAGTGGAGGAACTAATTGTGCAGGATAGCAGGGAATGAAATGAGACATTAATAAGGGAGATATTTGGGTTGGAGGAAGTGGAACAAATCCTGAGTTTACCTCTGAGTAAACTGAACTCTAGTGATAAAATGGTGTGGGGACCTTCTAAGAAGGGTCTATTTTCGATGAGAAGTCCATATTACCTGGAGATGGAGAGAAATAAGAGATTAAGAGGGGAAACTTCGAAGGAGTATGATGATGATCAAATGTGGGTCAGGATTTGGGAGTTGCATATACCAGAGAAAACAAAACTGTTTTTATGGAAAACTGGAAACAATTTCCTTGCCACAAGGAGCAATTTGATGTCTAAGAAACTAGTGGACAGTGACTTATGCCCTATTTGTAAACATGAGGTGGAATCTACCATGCATGTGCTTTGGTAGTGTTATACTGCCAATGATGTGTGGATAGAGTCTTTGTTCAGAATTCAAAAATGGAGCGTTGCAGAAGACAACTTGCTGACTTTGATTGAAAAAAATGATGTAGAAGCTGACCAAGAAGGAAATGGAGGAGATGGCTATGATTATGAGGGGATTATGGCTAAGAAGAAATCAGTTTGTTTTTTAAAACAATTTCAAAAACCATGGACAGATGGTCAGGACAGCAAGGGATGAAATAAGGGATTTTCAGGCAACTCAGAATATGGATTTAAACAAGGCATCAAGCAACCCTGTAGATAAGCAACGAAGGTGGAAGACTCCAAGTGGGGGCTAATTGGGATGCAGCTATCAACCTGAAACAAAGAAAGATGGGGATAAGAGTAGTTATAAGGGATGAATGGGGAGAAGTTCTAACAGCCTGTTGTGATCAGAAGAAGTATGCGCAACAACCAGCTATAGCAGAATGTATGGCCCTCTGGAAAGCTATGGAACTTAGTAGAGATCTTGGTTTCAATAGAGTGGTCTTCGAAGGTGATGCATATACTATTGTGAAGGTTGTAAATGAGGAGAGTGAGTGAGGACTACCTTGCTTATGGAAGCATAGTTTAAGATGCAAAACAAATGCTGCAACAATACAGAAACTAGAAGGTGCAATTTGTCAATAGAAACTCGAATGAAGTGGCTCACATTTTAGCAAAGATGGCTATTAGTTTAGAGTCTGAGAAAGTTTGGATGGAAGATATACCAAGTTGTATTTCAGAAAGTATAGAAAAGGATAAGGAATGTATGAACAATGTTGATTACAGATAAATACAAATTGATTTTGATTAAAAAAAACTATAATATAGTGCCACATAACTTATTAAAAAAACTTAAAAGTTATATATTCAAAACAAAATAGAGCTCGAAAACATAAAAAAAGGAAGACTAAAATTCTAGATTTCATCCACTTTTTTATATTTTTATGTTTTTAATTTTTTTAATAAACCATGTGACAATACATTGTGGTGCCACATTAAGGAAGCAAAGTGAGTAATATACATTATGGAGCATAGTAGCATTACTCTAAAATAAAATTAGATGAAAACTTACAAATATCATATACCTTATTTATGAATGTCAAAAACAGTTAATAGCCTTATTCACTAGCTGCCGTGACATTTTTTCGTGATAATTAACATCAGATGCAGGTTTAGATTATGCAAGTTTCATATACATCTTTTAAAAAAATGAGTTACATTATCAAAAAAAAAAAAACAGATCCTACTCTTTGCAAAGAGTCTATGCAAAACTTACACACTTGAATTCTATATAAATCATTTTTCTTAAATTTTTCTTAAAAAATCATTAAAGATGACATGGATAGTTGTAGGCCTGAGGGTTAAGTATCTGTACCCAGCCCCTACTTGGGGTGAGCTGGATTGCCTGCCCACATCAGGCGAGCAGGTGCCCATGCACAAAGGTGGGGGCGGGTGTTAGGCTAGGCCTTGGCCTTGCCTGATTTTCATCCGACTACCAGGCCCATATAAATATAAATATATATATTAAAAAACAAAACAACTCTAACTATAAATATGTAATCTTTCTCTCTCCACTCCTTCCTCTCCTATCTCTCTTCTTCTCCTCTCAAGGCATCAAGCAACCCTATAGATAAGCAACGAAGGTGGAAGACTCCAAGTGGGGGCTAATTCGGATGCAGCTATCAACCTGAAACAAAGAAAGATGGGGATAGGAGTAGTTATAAGGGATGAATAGGGAGAAGTTCTAACAGCCTGTTGTGATCAGAAGAAGTATGCGCAACAACCAGCTATAGCAGAATGTATGGCCCTCTGGAAAGCTATGGAACTTGGTAGAGATCTTGGTTTCAATAGAGTGGTCTTCGAAGGTGATGCATATACTATTGTGAAGGTTGTAAATGAGGAGAGTGAGTGAGGACTACCTTGCTTATGGAAGCATAGTTTAAGATGCAAAACAAATGCTGCAACAATACAGAAATTAGAAGGTGCAATTTGTCAATAGAAACTCGAATGAAGTGGCTCACATTTTAGCAAAGATGGCTATTACTTTAGAGTCTGAGAAAGTTTGGATGGAAGATATACCAAGTTGTATTTCAGAAAGTATAGAAAAGGATAAGGAATGTATGAACAATGTTGATTACAGATAAATACAAATTGATTTTGATTAAAAAAAACTATAATATAGTGCCACATAACTTATTAAAAAAACTTAAAAGTTATATATTCAAAACAAAATAGAGCTCAAAAACATAAAAAAAGGAAGACTAAAATTCTAGATTTCATCCACTTTTTTATATTTTATGTTTTTAATTTTTTTTAATAAACCATGTGACAATACATTGTGGTGCCACATTAAGGAAGCAAAGTGAGTAATATACATTATGGAGCATAGTAGCATTACTCTAAAATAAAATTAGATGAAAACTTACAAATATCATATACCTTATTTATGAATGTCAAAAACAGTTAATAGCCTTATTGACTAGCTGCCGTGACATTTTTTCGTGATAATTAACATCAGATGCAGGTTTAGGTTATGCAAGTTTCATATACATCTTTTAAAAAAATGAGTTACATTATAAAAAAAAAAAAAAAAAACAGATCCTACTCTTTGCAAATTGTCTATGCAAAACTTACACACTTGAATTCTATATAAATCATTTTTCTTAAATTTTTCTTAAAAAATCATTAAAGATGACATGGATAGTTGTAGGCCTGGGGGTTAAGTATCTGTACCCAGCCCCTACTTGGGGTGAGCCGGATTGCCTGCCCACATCAGGCGAGCGGGTGCCCATGCACAAAGGTGGGGGCGGGTGTTAAGCTAGGCCTTGGCCCTGCCTTATTTTCATCCGACTGCCAGGCCCATATAAATATAAATATATATATTAAAAAACAAAACAACTCTAACTATAAATATGTAATCTTTCTTTCTCCACTCCTTCCTCTCCTATCTCTCTTCTTCTCCTCTTCTTTTCTCCCCCTTCCTCTCTTCTTCTTTGGGATCTACTTTGCCCGTGTTTTGTTATTCTGCTTCGTTTCGCTCGGCGTGGCTTGGAGCTACATTTTCTATGCTATTTTGCCTCAGAGCGTCATTGTCCTGCTAGAGGTTCTCCATCTCCAAGGCCATTCTCTTCAACTTTTCCTCCATCTCAGCAAATCTTCCTTCCATCCTACTATCTGCTTAATTACTTGCTGTTGTTGTTTCTTGATCACGGATTACATGGGAGCGTGTTGTCGTAGGTATACAAAAAGCATGTTAAGATATAGGATAAAGGGATCCCATAGACGACGTGAAATGTTGCTGACGTGTTTTGTACACCTCAACCCATCTTCCTTCTTCTTTGCATGAGACCTATCAAGAAAGAGGTTAGGAAGCAATTGGCCCCTTGCTTGGTCGATCGAAGCCTCCAATGCTTAAGTTAGTTCGTTTTTCAGAGAAATTCAAGACTATCCTTGTCTCTTACCTAGGGTCCTGTCTTATATCCTCCTCCTAATATTGAATCATCGCTTCTTCCCATGCCTAGGGTCTCTCCTATACATAGCGCCATGCTGCCACATTAAATTCGACAGCTGTCACTAGTGCCCTTGATCAGTCCCCCCCCCCCCCCTCGGCCGCCCCGCGGGGACATTTGTTGAGCTATCCCGGCAAGGACAAGTCTTTTAGTTGGGTTCTCCTACCTTTGATTCCTCGTATCAAGTCATTTAATGGGCTGGACTCTTTGCAGTCGTCCCAATCAGGGACACTTCTGCTGTGGTATGTGTTGAACTGACCCTGAATCTGGTCATTTAATGCAGCGTGGTTCCCTACAGACTTTCCAAGTAGGGACACGTTCGTTGGTGCGTCGTCCCACATTCCTATGTTGATCTGGATCTTTGACACACCTGCCTTGTTGGAGCTAAAAGATTCGTGTTAGGCTTTCCTTGCCTTCCCATTTTTGAGCTAGGCTCGAGGTCCTGGTGGACTCTTTTAGGATGTTTTATTCCCATCCGACTCCTTTTGACCTTTATTTATATGGGTTGCTTGACTGATTGTTGGAGTTTGGTGTGATCTCTTTTGTTTGAACTCTGGATTGGCACGCGATGACTATTAACCTATGACCCATCTCCAACGGGCTTCAGTCCTATAACTCATGGGCTCTTGTAGGTGTGGGCTCATCCCTGCCTTTGTGAGGGCACAGTCCAAGACCATTCACAAAAATAAACCACCCAAATAATTAAAATATGATAGAATATTACGACTCAGTTAAAGGGAGATTGGCATATCCCACCCAGGTTGAATGTGAAGGTTTTATACTTACGATTAGAATTTAGAAATGCAGGATGCTTGGATCGACATAACAGTATGACTTTGACCACTTTTTCTACGAGTGATCTCTTCGTCAATTGTAGAGTAATGATACATATAATTGTAAAGTATATATGTATACACAATTATTTTTAAAAAAATAAGATTTATTATTAAAAAAATTAATTTTTTATTTTTATATAAATTTCATATTTACTTATTTTTTTTTAATAAAATAAAATATTAATATATTTCACGATTACATTATATCATGAGACTGATTTTGATTTTTGACTGACCGATGATTTTTGCTCGAGCGAAATGATTGTTTCCTTCCCGTCCACGATGGTTCAACCTTTAATAATGCTTGAAATAATTTTAGGGCGGACAAGTATTCCATACTATATTTTAAAAAAGTAAAATTTACTGTTAAAAGCTAATTTATTTTATGTGGATGTAAAATTTAACTAATTTTTTTTAAAATAATAAAAAAAAGGACAAAACTTACCCAATATCATTTCTTGCTTTCAAATCGACACACAAAAGCCGAAGCTTTACTATATTCTCAATGCACTATAGTTGCTTCCTTATCTCTTTCTCAATTCCGTAACCCAATAAAAAGGCTTATAACTAATAAATATATTTGGACTGATAATTGAGTCTGTCATTAGTCAAGAGTTTTGATTTCGTGAATCCATGATAGAAAATATAATATAAGGTTGGCTCTACAGCTACAGTTGGGCTGCTGGAGCTACCCTTAATTATATTGGCATTTTTTTTACATATATATTTTAAAAAAATATATATATAATATTATTAAAAAATACTTATTTAATTATTAAATAAAATAATTAAAAATAAAATAAAATAATTTCAACAGGAGCCACCAGTAATAATCCAAACAGGAAGAGTAATCTTTTCTATAATATAATAAAAAATATAGTAATTTTTTCTATAATATAATAAAAAATATAATAGAAAGAGAGATGGATAAGTAAGGAGAGATGCACTTTGAAGGTCACATCTTTGCCTATTTTTAACTGTGAATATGTGATTGAATATAAAATATTGATCCATATTTATATAAAAAGAAAATTATATAGAAAAAATAAATAGGATAATAATCAAATCGAATCGAATCAAATTTAAATGGATAACATTATCTCCAACATATTTAAGGAACGAATAATATTAGAGGGAAATCATTATAGTAGTGCATATTTTATATTTACTGTGTGACTGCTTCTAGTTAATTATTCTCAACACTCACTTGAAAAGATGTGTGATTTAAATAATGTCACATCATATATATAAAATAGATGCTCTCAATAGTAATTTCTATCTATATCTATTTTAAGTAACTCCTGAGTTGGTTTTCATGACTAACCCAAGATAAGTGGCAACGCTCTGATTTGATCATAAACACTGTCCTCGCCCATTTCATTTGAAATTCCTCGGAATGGCTCAAAAAAGCAAGATTTTGATAATCGGAGCCACCGGATACATCGGAAAATTCCTAGTGGAGGCAAGCGTGAAAGATGGACGCTCAACTTTTGCATTGGTCAGAGAAAGCACAGCTTCGAGTCCTGACAAGTCCGAACTGATTGAGAGCTTCAAGAGCTCTGGAGTTACAGTTCTCTATGTATGTTTTCTTCATGCGTGTGATTTTCTTACGTTGGTTTGATATATTGATCTTGAAAACTCATGAAAATTTTTGACAGGGTGACATCTATAATCATGAAAGCTTGGTGAAGGCAATCAAGCAAGTTGATGCAGTCATCTCTGCAGTTGGGTTTCAACAACTTGGTGATCAGGTGAAGATTATTGCTGCCATCAAAGAAGCTGGAAATATCAAGGCAAGCCATCTTGCTAATCAACCTTTCAATATATTCGTTCAAGTTCTGTTTCCTTTTTGGATTGTAATTTTGAACAAAATGAGTAAAGTAAAGAAAAATTGGGTGGGTAACAGAGATTCCTCCCATCAGAGTTTGGAATGGATGTGGATCGTTTCAATGCAGTGGAGCCAGCTGCAAGCCTTTTTGCTCTTAAGGCGAGCATCCGGAGATCAATCGAGGAAGCAGGAATTCCATATACCTACGTCGTGTCCAATTGCTTTGCTGAGTACTTCTTGAGAAACTTTGGACAGTCAGGTGCCACAGTTCCTCCAAGAGACAAAGTAGTAGTACTTGGTGATGGAAATATCAAAGGTATTAGCATAGAATTAATCCATTTATTTACCTTTAATGACTTGTCTATATGTAATTGGGTTTAGACCAGCTATTTTGGTTATAAAAATCCTGTAATTGCCATTTTTTTTGTTACAGTAATTTTTAACAAGGAAGGAGATATTGCCACTTATACGATAAAAGCAGTTGATGATCCAAAAACGTTGAACAAGATCCTTTATATGAGACCCCCTGCTAACATTTTGTCCTTCAATGAGATTCTCTCCCTGTGGGAGAAGAAGATCAGCAAGACCCTGGAGAAGATTTATATTCTAGAAGACCAACTTCTTGAGAAAATCCGGGGTGAGTTGATACCAAATTTCAATAAGGATACTTTCTTGTTGCTTTGTTTCGACTAAGTGATAGGTGGATTATCTTCTTTATCTTTAGAAACTATCTTTCCAACTAGTAACTGTATGATCGCAAGATTATCACAAGATTAAAAGTAAGTATAACACTATAGCCTTTAATTCAAAGTGGTAGTCACCTATTAGTTGATGAAACCAAGCTATCTTTTTATCTTCGTCCACGTCTGCAGCATATATGTTTTCTATATGATATTTATTGGCATGTAATTGTATCTGCTTTAAAGGTAATCCTCTTGGAGTTTCCTCTTGAATTAACAGTTCCATGTATTTCTGGAGAATGCTAAGATAGTTCAATGAAGGTTGGGCTGTTCTGATAGTTTTTTGCTTTTCTGCAGAATCTCCAGCCCCCTCAAACATCATTTTATCCATCTTATACTCTGTGTTTGTGAAGGGAGATTGTACAAATTATGAGATTGAGGCTTCTTTTGGAGTGGAGGCTTCTGAGATTTATCCAGAGGTGAAATACACAACTGTGGAGGAATACCTCGATCAGCTTGTCTAAACTTTGCAATATGTTCTGTTTGCTGTGTACAATTAATATAGGAACTTGTGAAGTCTCCATGGTCTGTCTACTGTGGCACTTGCTACCTTTCATTTGGCCCTTGTTTATATTTGTCATAAAAACCCTTGTACTGGAACCTTTGTACTGTTGTTTCAATCTTAAAATAGTATTTGTGTTGTGGTACAATAATGGAAATGATATATTAAAAAAAAAGAAAACCTTATTCTGAAGTTCTTGTTAATCTCTTGGTGCTTCAAATGAATCTTTTGCTTTTTCTGATGGGGGGACATGGAGATTCTCCTCTAAAGCTGATTTTTAAACCAATGGCTTGCTGATTGAGGGACTTACACTGATGAACCTTGTGTTATGGATGAAAACGAATAGTAAAATTAGTGTATTGTGAGTTCTACCAAGTTTCTGAATTCGGAATAAAAGATGATTTAAGCACAGAGAAAAGATATTTGCAATCGTGAATTGTACAACTGCCGCATAATTGTTTTGAAAAAAGTGAATAAAACATAAGACTCATATGAAAAAATTAATTTTTAATAGTGTATCCCACTCTTTTTCAAAACGATTATGTGGCGTTTATGCACTTTACGGTTATATGTAGAATTACTCTTAAGCACAACCTATTTAGTTTTAATAATATGCAACTTTAAGATATTCTTGGGCATTATCTTAGTAGTCCAAAATTGTTTCTTATGAGAGAAAATAACTTGTGAGATATTGAGCCTCAAAGCAAAACAGTTTTCTCTCTTATATACAGACCATTGCGCTGTTGATCCTTGATCATTCTTGTTTTTGGAGGGTCAAAAAAGTTCATTGGCGTCTTGTGAGTTCATCAGTGATACTAGTGGAGTTTCAGTAGATCTAATAAGGTTTGTTTATGGGGGAAGCTGTAGAAGAATACCAGAGTTCTGAAACTATTGGGAGTGGAGATCAAATAGGTCGCTTGCAGGGATTACAATATGGTTTTTGAGTCTGCACCAGTTTTCTAAGGTCTTAAACTGTAACACCCCCTTCCCGTAGGCTAGGAGCGTCACGTATTTTTCATAAAGATAAATCCGGCAAGAGATCCAAATTTCATAATTGAAAACGTGAAATTTATTAAGTAGAAAAAGGTCTAATAAAAATGTCTTCCAAAAACATTAAATGAAATAAACTGAATAAATTCATGTCATAAAAACATGTTTTATTTTAGAAAGTCTGAACTAAAAATAAAATGTTCATTCTACTCCTGGTCTGCCTGCTCGTAATCATCATCTTCACCTGGGTGGTTAAAAACATGAAAACAAACTAAAATGAGTCGATGACTCAGTAAGAAATTTATCACAACGTAAATGTAATAAACATAAGATTTTCATAACTTTCATGCTGAGCTTAAAAATTCATGACTGTTTATACCGATGCTTATGCTATGTATGACTGTTTTAACTGAATTAACTGACTGATCTGACTGATTTAACTGATTTATCTGACTGACCAACGCACTTAACCTTGTATGCAAGGTTGTGCACCGGCCCCACATCCCGCTACAGCAAGGGGAACTGCTGATAGTATTCTAGCATACTATGGTGGACCACGACTGAGTTCGTGGCTTGCACATCCACCCTGAACTGAACTGCATTGGTACCATGCATCTGAATGTCCATCTTATTAACTGATCTCATCTTATCTTTCACTTGAATTTAAGATGGCTTAGATGTCTTATACACATGAGATGCATGACATAATATATACATAATTATAATTTCTGAATTTGAACATGATGTGGAATGACATGATCGTATGCTATGATGGATGACATGAGTGGTTCATAAATAATGGCTGTCAATGACCTGGCCTGAATAATACTTATATATAAACTGAACTGTGATGATCTTAATTTATGATCAAATTACTTATCTCGTTGCGCTTCTTCCTGAATATCACCTCGTAACTCGTCACATATACACAATAATAACTATCACTAAATCTGTTTGGAAACAACATGTACTAATATCCTACTTAATTAAATTCACAATCTAAAAGATAGTCAAACAAATCTTTTGTTTAACACTATAATCAATAAATCCTAGTATTTAAATTACTTAAAATACTATTTTATAATTTAGTAGAATACTTAAGCTATTTTAAAATAATTCATGAAACTTAAATTCTTAAACTAAGTTTCATTTCTTAACATAATTATTAAATCAGAAATCTAATAAATACTAATATTGTTTAAAAAAATCTTAACATATTCTTTATTAAAATTCTACTAAATAGACAAATGAATATTAACAAAATATTAGGCTCAATAATATACTTTAAAATATATTTCAAATTCTTTAAACACTTCATTAAAATGGTCTTTGACTAATATATATATTTAATTAAAAACTAACCTTTAAAAATATTAAACTCAATAAAAATCGCTAAAACAATTATTGAAATAAAATAAGATCAAGCCCAACTTAAAATTACAAATTCATTTAAACATCATTATAATTTTGTAAGAGTCAAAACCTGGCCCATAATAATAATACTACATGAAACTATCTACATAAGCCCATCGTACGCACAAAAGGGCCTAGGGCCCAATGGCCCATCAAGAACCTAAGGGCAGAACCGAATACACGGCCAAAACAAAACACAGAGAGTTTGAGATAGAGAGAGGGTTTGCGATGGAGAAACTCACCGAGAGAGGGCTGAGGGCGACGGCGACGGCGACGCTGGGGTGGCTGGGAGTGACCAGCGATGCGACGGGGTCTCTGGGAAGGGTGGTGCGATGCCGTGACACAGAGAGAGAGAGAGAGAGAGAGAGAGAGAGAGAGAGAGAGAGAGAGAGAGAGAGAGAGAGAGGACTGCCTAGCCGAGAATAACGGAGGGAGATCACCGCGAGGCAATCGAGGCTGAGGTGGCGTGCGACGTCCCTGGGGTGACGGAAAGTCTTCACCGGCGGTTTCTGTAATCCCCGAGAGGTGCTCCGACGTCCTTAAGGTGGCTGGCGAAACCACTTGGATAGGCTGCACCGAGGTGCTCGTCTACGGGTGCAAGAGGCCGCAACGTGGTTGAGTTGGTTTCTCGGCAGTGGCGGTCCATGAACTGGCACCGGCGTGATCTGAAAGTGGTGGCGGCGTCGGCATGTTCTGGGCGGTGGTGGAGTCGCCGTGGAGGAACGTGGGTGATGGTGGTTTCGGACGATCGGGATGCTCTGTTTTTGGGAGTGCTAGACAGAGGTGCGTCCGTGTGGTCGCTACCGTGGAAGAGAAGCAGAGGCTTCTCCACGTCCGTGGTTGTTGCGGCGTGCCTTGGCCGCTGAGGATGGTCTACTGTCTTCTGTGGTGGCTGGTGGTGGCGTGGAGTTGCCGCTGCTGGTTTCTGGACAGGGAGGCGTGGAGGCGTGGTGGTTGCCCTGTGGGTGGCCAGGTTTATGGAAGGAGGCCATTGCTGTCGTGCAGATGGTTTCTGTGCAGTGGCTGCGGCAACCCTAGCTCTAGTTCTGGGCGGTGGTGGAGTCGTCGTGGAGGAACGTGGGTGATGGTGGTTTCAGACGATCGGGATGCTCTGTTTTTGGGAGTGCTAGACAGAGGTGCGTCCGTGTGGTCGCTACCGTGGAAGAGAAGCAGAGGCTTCTCCACGTCCGTGGTTGTTGCGGCGTGCCTTGGCCGCTGAGGATGGTCTACTGTCTTCTGTGGTGGCTGGTGGTGGCGTGGAGTTGCCGCTGCTGGTTTCTGGACAGGGAGGCGTGGTGGTTGCCCTGTGGGTGGCCAGGTTTATGGAAGGAGGCCATTGCTGTCGTGCAGATGGTTTCCGTGCAGTGGCTGCGGCAACCCTAGCTCTAGTTCTGGGCGGTGGTGGAGTCGCCGTGGAGGAACGTTGGTGATGGTGGTTTCGGACGATCGGGATGCTCTGTTTTTGGGAGTGCTAGACAGAGGTGCGTCCTTGTGGTCGCTACCGTGGAAGAGAAGCAGAGGCTTCTCCACGTCCGTGGTTGTTGCGGCGTGCCTTGGCCGCTGAGGATGGTCTACTGTCTTCTGTGGTGGCTGGTGGTGGCGTGGAGTTGCCGCTGCTGGTTTCTGGACAGGGAGGCGTGGTGGTTTCCCTGTGGGTGGCCAGGTTTATGGAAGGAGGCCATTGCTGTCGTGCAGATGGTTTCCGTGCAGTGGCTGCGGCAACCCTAGCTCTAGGTTGAAGACATTTACGTCTATCATGTATGAGTTCTACATATAGACCCATGGAAACCCTAGTGAAGAAGAAGAAAAGACGTACGTGCATGGGAGTTTTTATCATTAAAAAGAAATAAGAATTTTAATAGTGTTTAGACTCATGAGCTCAGAGAAAAATTAAAAATAAATAATAATAATAATAATAATAATAATAATAATAATAATAGTAATAGAATATTTATAGTTATATATAAAAAATACATAAAACTTATCTTATATCATAATTTTATGGTAGGTTGTTACATAAACAAATTGGAATATCTTTCTTTCATGGTGGATATAGGCACTAGTTGAGCAACTGGAATGATTTTTGTTTTTTGTTTTTTGTTTTTTTTTTGAAGAATTCTTCAAAAGCTTTTCCTTCATGATCAAAATCTTTCAGATCATTTTTTTTACAAATTTCTTAGATTTTGATGTTGATATATTAATCTATTGGTTATTTATTGTTTATTATTCTGCTATAATTTGTTCAAACACCTCTTCACCCTGTTAGGTGTATTCGGGATCAGTGCCATCTAAAAATATATATGTTTAATCCTCTTTTGTGAATGGCAAATATGGCTAACCATTCTGGGGATGCAAGTGGGTAAAGTTTGGGATTCCCACTAGTGGTAGCAATAGATCTTCAATGTCTCAAAGATCGATTGCTGCTTGGCCTTGGCATGACTTGGGAATTGGTAAAGTTTGGTTAAGTATACTTTTTCATTTTTGTGGATGTTAATGAATCACTGAATTTAACATAATTGTAGTAAAGCCTTTTCTGGACTGTAAAATTATGCTGGATTATTAAATCTATGCCGGACGAGGTGCTCCATCGGTTTTCAACTGTGTAAGATTGTTTTCTTAAATCTTCATTGTTGCTAACTTTCAAGAGAAACTTTATTTTTTAGAAACTTTAGTATCTTTTTCTTATTTGGGGGTCTATGAGCAATCTGGCTTGACATATGTATCGCATATCTAGTTGCTTTCACTCAAAGCCATCGAACATTCACATCATTGTCTACATTAAGGAGAACTGGTTAATTTAGAGTTTGTGTTTGTACATCTGCTATGTTGTTAAGAAAGTGAGCCAAATAGAATAGGATTCTTTCACCAGTAGGGACCCTGCTTTTTAACTAGAGATTCTTAACAGAATGCAATGATGACTTTTCATGAATTAATTGTCAATTGGTCTGAATGCCCTTTCCATAGGGTTTGCTTTCATTATATAGAAGAGATTTACATATTGATTGCCAGAATTCTAGCGCCTAAAAAGCTATACAAGGTAAATATTTTCAATCTTATTTACATGCTAATTATCCACTAAATACAATCTAGATATGAAGGACAAACATTCCTAAAATAATACAAATCAAATCCCGTAACATCCCCCCTCAAATTGATGTTGGTAGATCAAGAAGCATCAATTTGTCAATCAAGAACTGATGCCGGTGCCGAGAAAGAGCTTTGGTGAATATGTCTGCAGTTTGATGTTCAGTTGAAATGTGAGGAAGAGTAATCACATGTTTGTCAAAGGATTCACGTATGGAATGACAATCAACTTCGATATGTTTCGTACGCTCATGGAAGACAGGATTAGCGGCAATCTGAATAGCACTGGTGTTATCAGTATGAAGAGGAGTAGAATGAAGCTGAGAAAAACCAAGTTCACCCAATAACCCACGAATCCATGTGATCTCCGAGCATGCAAAAGACATAGCATGATACTCAGACTCAGTGGAGGACTTGGAAACTCTGTCTTGTTTCTTACTCTTCCAAGAAATGAGTGCATTGCCTAAAAACATGCACCAACCAGTAACAGAGCAACAAGTATCCACACATCCGGCCTAATCAGCATCACTATACCCCACCAACTGTAAGGAAGATTCCTTAGGAAAGAACAACCCGCGTGTAGAGGTACCCTTCAGATATCGGATAATACGGCGGACAGCGGCCAAGTGAAGATGTCTGGGGGCCTGCATAAATTGACTGACTTGCTGCATAGTAAAAGAAATGTCAGGACGAGTAATCGTCAAGTAGTTCAAACTCCCAACAAGTTGCCGATACAATGATGGATCTGATAGAAGCTCACCTTTCTCCTGACGAAGCTTAAGATTTACCTCCAAAGGAGTAAGAACGGAATTACCCGATTGGAGACCAGCCAATGAAATCACTTCCTGTGTGTATTTTTACTGGTGTAATAATGTACCGGTCGAAGTAATCTGCACCTCAAGGCCAAGAAAGTATTGCAGGGGACTAAGATCTTTCATGTGAAAATAAGCCTTGAGATGCTGTTGTAATTGCTTAATTAACTCAATATCAGAGCCAGTAATCTCAATGTCATCAACATATACTAGAAGCAATACAATTCCTGCAGAAGTCTTGTGAAGAAATAGAGAGGAATCAAACTAACTCTGAGTAAAGTAAAAAGCAAGTAGAGTAGAGCGAAATTTATCAAACCATGCACGTGGAGCCTGTTTCAGTCCATACAAGGATCAGGGTAGCCGACAAACCTCTGAGGAAGGTGTAGCAAACATGCCGGGTGGTGGGGACATATAGATTTCTTCTTTCAAATCCCCATGTAGAAAAGCATTATTCACGTCCATCTGCCGGAGAGACCACCCTTGCAACGCAGCAATGGCCAAGATAGTCCATACAGTAGTCATTTTGGCAACAGGGGCAAATGTCTCTTCAAAATCAATATCATACTGCTATCGGTTCCCAAGTGCCACGAGACGGGCCTTATATCTATCCAGTGAGCCATCAGACCGAAACTTAACTGAGTATACCCATTTACAACCAATAAGTTTGACACCAGAGGGACAAGTCACAAGATCCCAAGTGTGATTGTCTTGAAGAGCTTGGATTTCTTCTTGCATGGCCTGCTACCAACATGCTTGGGTGGATGCCTGAGTATAAGAGTGAGAAACAGAAACAGTGTCGAGAGTGGCAGTAAGCGAGGTATGAAAAAAATCATACCTATCTGGTGGATGTATAACCCAGGTGGAGCGCCGAAGTATAGGAACCGCAGAATCAGATGACGGAGCAGTGTCTGGAAGAGGCGTTGAAGGAGGACGTCTATGATATACCAAACCTGGTTTAAATCGCTCAATAGAAGAAGACACATCATCAAAAGCTGGTAGAAGAGTAATAGAAGAATCAGAAATAACCTGAGACTGAAAGAAATATTGATTTTCGAAGAAAATCACATTTCGGGAGATCCAAAATTTGTTTGCATGAGCATCATAACAAACAAATCCTTTCTGAGTATGG
The DNA here is from genome assembly GCF_001411555.2 of Juglans regia. Lineage (NCBI taxonomy): Eukaryota > Viridiplantae > Streptophyta > Magnoliopsida > Fagales > Juglandaceae > Juglans > Juglans regia. The sequence continues at coordinate 4,981,686 of NC_049907.1, forward strand.
CTATATCCCATAAAAGCACATGTGACAGACTGGGCACCAAGCTTGTGATGATCAACATGTGGCAGACGAACAAAACAAACACACCCAAAAGTATGAAAGGATTGATATTGAGGAGATATGCCAAATAATCGAAAATATGGAGAATCATAATTTAGAGTGGCAGTAGGCAAACGATTGATCAAATAAACAGCAGTAGATAAAGCTTCTACCCAAAACTTAGACGGTACAAAAGAATCAATCAATAATGTACAAACAACATCTAAGAGATGACGATTCTTACGCTCAGCGACTCCATTTTGTTGAGGGGTATAAGGACAAGAACGCTGGGAAACGATTCCTTTTTGCTGAAGATAAGTCTGAAAGGAATGAGACATATATTCCCCCCCCCCTGAGTCGGAGCGTAAGATTTTGATACAAGTACTTAATTGTGTCTCGACAAATGCAACAAATTTTTGAAAGATGGAAAACACATCAGCTTTAGAACGGAGAAAATAAATCCAAGTAAATCGACTATAATCATCGATAAACGTCACAAAATAACGATATTGACCATGAGAAATAACAGGACTAATACCCCAAACATCAGTATGCACAATCTCAAAGCAGTGAGAAGCACGACTACCATGCGTAGGAAAATGTAAAGTTTTACTTTTACCAAGACGATAAGTAGCACAATCGAAAGATACATGAGAAGAAGAAAATAAATCTTTATTGCTCAAAAACCATGTTTCAAAATATGAGTCAAGACAACAGAATTAGGATGACCCAATTTCTTATCCCAGACTTCATTATTATTGGCAGTAGCCGTACAAGCAAAAGAAACAATATTAGGAATAGAAAACTGTAAAGGAAATAGACGTCCCACTTTAGGCCCATTCGCGATCACCGTCCCCGACACCTGATCCTGCACAAGACAACCACCACGAGAGAAGTGAACATCACAGTTATTATCCACTAATTGTCCAACAGAAATCAAATTGGTAGATAATTCAGGAGAGACAAAAACATTTCGAAATGAAGAGCCCAAAGCACCAACAGCAGTAATAGGAAGTGTACTACTATCAGCAATCTGAATAGTCTGCATGCCTCCATACTTACGAACACCATGGAGACCCGTTGTACTACCAGTCATATGATTTGACACACCCGAATCAACAATCCAATAAGAAATGAAGTTAGGATCTGTACCTTGCAGGCCTAAAACCGTAAAAGCAGACAGAATCATCTGTTGGACCATGGCAGGTGTGAGAACAGATGAATCAGAGCTTACAATGGGGGGCGTAGAAGAAGACGAGGGCTGAACAGCAGCTTGAAAGGCTTGGGATTGGCGATTTTGAGGCCGCACTCGACAGTCTTTGATGATATGGCCCTCCTTCTTGCAGTAGTTACAAACTTTCTTTGGACAGTTGCGAGCAATATGACTGAACTCCTTGCAATTGAAACACTGCAACTTGTTCCTCCCTCTCCCTTGAGCTGCATAGGCTACATTCACAGCCTCAGAAAAGACCTTCTCAAAAGTCATACCCATCTGAGTGGATAATCGTTGTTCTTCACGCAACAAATCTCTCAAGCAAATATTCAAGGAAGGAACTGGATTACGGTTCAATAAACCGGCTCGAACAAGCTCAAATTCAGGTCGAAGCTTCATCAAAAATTGATCACGTTGACTCTTAGCATGAACCGCATGAAGAGCCGCAAGTGCCGCAGTGGGAACCTTAGTATGAACAATAGCAGAATACTCGCTCCAAAGATTAATAAAACCAGAATAAAATTGCTCAATGGTCCAATTACCTTGGGTGTAATTGCTAATTTCCAACTCTAATTGGAATTTCCGAGCACTGTGGTCTTGGTGATAAATACGATGCAGGTAGTCCCACATAGCCTGAGCTGTAATAAAACAGCGAAGATTAGTGACAAGATGGGGCTCCATCGTTCCCAATAGATAGGAGATCACCTTAGCATCCTTGACCTTCCATTGGGCAAATTCATTTTCATCAGTGGGAACTCGAACAGGGCGATCAATATGATTGGATAATTCTTTCCCTTTCAAGAACATTTTAAATTGAAATGCCCACGTAGAAAAATTCTTTCCAATAAATCGTACTATAGTGTTTTCAATAGACATGATGAAAGCCCACTAAAAAAAAATTAGCCCAAGCAGTTAAACAAAATAACAGCAAGCCCAAATCAATTCAGTTCCAATTCCGAAAGAAGAAGAGGCCCAAGCACGCAAGACAAATAATAGAAAAGCCCTCGGACAGAGTACGTAGGTCTACAAAAGAGGAAAAGAAAAGGTAAACAGCCTAGCACAAAGACTCGGCAGACTGATACCTGCCCAGCACCCAGCGCAGATGGCAACAAACGTCGCCGATCACCTTGCCACCACCACTAAGAGAGCCAACGTGCCCACAGCAACCCAGCCACCAAAAAGCGATCACCGAGAGAGAAAAGACAGCCCAGAACCAGAACAACGGCCACCAAGAGAAGGTTAAACACCACTCAACTACCACAAAAAACGTCGAACACCACCCCAGAAAGCGTTGAACACCACCACAAAGGAGGTCGACTGCCACAGAACAGTAAACCCACAGAAAGGATCAACACACAGAGCAAGATGGAACTTGCCGAAACAGAGAAAAAAAATTTTTCCCGTCGCACACGAAGGATTCAGACCACAGAGATGAATATCAGAGTAGGGGCTCTGGTACCATGTCAATTGGTTTGAATGCCCTTTCCATAGGGTTTGCTTTCATTATATAGAAGAGATTTACATATTGATTGCCAAAATTCTAGCGCCTAAAAAGCTATACAAGGTAAATATTTCCAATCTTATTTACATGCTAATTATCCGCTAAATACAATCTAGATATGAAGGACATACATTCCTAAAATAATACAAAGCAAATCCTGTAACATTAATCACTTAATAATTTCCCTAAATACAGTTTGTCATACTAATTAAGCCTAGCGCAATGTATGTTCTTCTCAGATTTTAAGAAACTTATGTTCCATCTACAACAATATTTCTTCTTTCAAATCCAAATGTGAATTTCTGTGTCAGGTTGTCGACATTAGAAAAGGCAGCAAGGTTAAGTACAAGTTTGACAAGACAAGTGGCTTTAAGAGTATGAATTTTCTTCCACTTTTAACTTTTCCTTTAGCTTTCTTATATTTATCCAATATGTTCCCACTTAGGTGCATTGTTTGCTTTTGTCATGTTTGATTTAGGTTACACTCGAAGTACTTGTATGCCCTAACACCTTTAACTAAATCTTCATGGCCATGAAATTTTCACTTAACCTAAAACTTTACTTGGATTCTTGTCCATGATATACTTCATGTGTCAATTAAAGATACCTCTCTAGCTAGGTTATCAAATCCTATAATTCATGCATGTAAATAGATTTCAGTGAAAATAGCATTATCATAGTCCAAAACAAAATCACAGAAAACATTGAAATTCATGAATAAAGAAATTGACGGATCAAAACTCATACGAAAATAAGTAATGCCAAAACGTGCCCTTTTGCCTACACATTATGTAATGTTGTTGAACGGGTGTAATTGGATATCATAATATGAGGACCATATTAGTACTCTTGACTACATATACTTTTATATTGCCATAAGTGTTCTTAGGATGTTGTTGTTCTTAATTAATATAAAAGGCATTGTTAGGATGTTGGCATGCTATTGTAAATATTAATAAATGTTCTACATGAAGAAGGTAACTAAAGATACGAGTTCTTAAAATACGTTGATCGTGTTCTCTACTCATCGGTTGTTTACCCACACAACTATATATGGTTTCATTCCACGAACCATTTGTGAAGACAGTGATCCTATGGATGTCCTGATACTGATGCAGGTAGCTTCCTTTACATGCATGTGACATTTTCTACAATGAAAATAATGTCAGATCATTGAATTTCTGAACTTAAACTTGTTTTTCTTTTCTTGCCTAGGAGCCTGTATTTCCTGGTTCTTTCCTTTGTGCTTGTGCTATTGGGTTGATTCCTATGGTAGTCCAGGTAAAACTGAAGGTTTATCTTTCCCTGCCTACCTTTGTGGTTGAAGGACACATAATCACACATTAAGAGCTCCGTTAGGGAGATATAGGAGTTACCCACCCAAGGATATTATTGGACAAAGTTCCTTCTTTTTGCATTCCATTACAGAACTCTATCCCCCCCACCACCCCAAACATTGTTTTATTTAGCACGAGTTACTTGGGTTATCTGATTTGGGATTAAAGTGAGGTCTAAATGGGTCCGTCCTACCCTGTGCCTTGCATTGAAGGTTGAACGAATTCCCCTTGTATTGATATGGCATCAATAACCCCCATAAAAAAATCTGTTGCTATTTAGATTTTTCAGCAGTATGCTCTAGATCATCTAATCAGGAATAACAAGGTCAGTTTAATTGCTTATTGTTGGAAATAAGGAAATTATTGAGAAGAATCTGTTATATCGATGTCACTTGTTAAGGGAGGTTGCTGATATTTAAAATATTATAAGTTTACAAGGTGGTCTTTCATGTATATACAATAACTTAATAGCGAAGGAAGTTCCTCTGTTTCCCTTAATGTTATGTTGGTTGATTTTGAAAGTATCTTATGTTTTCTAGTTTTTATGAGCATCTGGTTTAAGACTAACTTGTGCAAGGAATTAGCATTTGGGAAAATCCCAATGCATGGTGAAAAGGATGACAAAATCATTGCAGTTTGTGCTCATGACCCCGAGTTCCGCCATTATACAGACATTAAGAAGCTTCCTCCACATCGACTTGCTGAAATCCGCCGATTCTTAGAGGACTGTATCCTCTTGCTCATTTAACATTCAACTTTATCTTACACTTTCTTTCTCTTCTTTTCTTTTCTCTCTTTTTTTTTTTTTTTTTTGGGGGGGGGAGTGAAGCCATTGTGAGTTTCTTGAATCTTTTCTTGTGAAGAAATCAAATCTCTACAAATTTCTTGCTTGATATTTTGTTTATTAATGATATATACTTCGTGCTATTAAAGATCATAGTTTCTGGAGCTTATGATCCACCATTGTTCTGCTTTGATGAATGCTTTCTGGTGCAGGGACCTGTATGCATCCTACATTGTTGAAAGCTTGAGGCAGTAACTTATCTGGAAACTGTGTAGAGTGAATGCAACCACTAAGCTATCATAGGCTGGTAGACTTCTTGCTGCATGCCTGTCTGCTCAAGTTTTTTGTCACTCAAAAGTATCCGTTAGTCAGCTTAGTATGAATGGTACTTGTGCCTAGTTTTGACTATTATAAACTTCTCTATATGAACGGTAGTGCTTATTGGTCAAAAACTGAGCATGCTGAGTATAAAAATAGGGAAATTTGAACAAGAAACCTACAAACCAATGTGATAAAAAGAAGAGCAATGCTACACAACCTCCCCAACCTCCCTAACCTCCACACACCAAATTTTTTAATATTTTTTTTAATTTTGTTTTGAGTTTATTTTTTTAAAACTAATTCAATTCTTCTATTTATTATTCATATATTAAATATTTGGTAAAAGAAAAAAATAATAAAAATTAAAAAAAGTGAGATGTGAAGGTTGTGTGAATAGTAGGAAGTTATGTAGATTTTTTCTTTAATGAATAGGCGAAACAGTCTTGAAAGAAAATGATATAGATACAATTATTTTATAATTTTTACAAAATTCTTCAATAATTTTTTTAATAGAATTTGAAAAAAAATCATTATTCAATATGAATAATTGTATAAAATTATGAAATAATTTACTATATCCATTCCCTTAAAAAAACTTCTATAAAACAAAAGGTCTCGGTAAAAACTAAAGCGTTAAATATTAAAATAGTCTATATGGACTGTTCTTCTTCATTCAGACAGTTTGGGAGGACTTAAAGCACTCTTAACACGATATCAAATAATTGAAAATTTATTTATTATATTTTTTTAATGATTTAAGTGACATCTAGGAATCATATAGAGACGATTGGTAAAATATCATGAACATCAATTTTAGTGAATGTAATTTAACCATCATTAAAATATGATTGATATAAATTTGGGCAATATATCATTAATTTGGGCAATATTGTCCTCCATACCATAAACGTCAAACGAATTGAAAAAAAGTGTGGCTAAAGCCCATTGATCGCCCGAATAGGCTTAATGATTTGCTCATACAGAAAGCAATATCCTTACATCAGGAGAACGTTTAGAGTTGAACAGCTTGTCAGCTACACAATGAGCTTATAAGGACCCCAATATCTCTTAAAAGATGTTGACGCAAGACAAAATGAAGGAGCAAGTGTAAGTCAATGGGTCGCAGAAATTTGAGATGTTGCTTATGATGTCGAATATATTATTGAGGGCTGTGCCCTCAAAGTAGCTTCGAGAAGAGGAAGAAGCATATTAATTGTCCTCAATTGTCCAGAATAGTGGTACACAATGTTAGTCACGACGGATTTCATAAAGGCTTTGTCAGGTATGTATGAAAAACCGTCAGTGAATAATAAAGTATACCTGATAAAGAAATTGTTCAATCTCAAGATGTCAGAAAGTATGTTTGTGGCCCAGCACTTGAATGAATTCAATACGATCACAAATCAATTATATTCTATAGAAATTGAATTTGATTATGAGATCAGAGCATTGATTCTGTTAGCATCGCTACCAAATAGTTGGGAGGCTATGATGATGGCTGAGTAGTTTAGCCGGCAAGATGAAACCGAACTACGATGACGCACGTGACATGATCCTTACTGAAGAGGTATGTAGAAAAGACTCGGGTGAGTTTTCTAGTTCGAGATTGGCCATGAATGTTGACAATCGAGGCAAAGGATATGATAAGTCAAGCTCTAAGAGTAGGGGAAGAGCAAAACAAGATATGGGCAACAGATTACGTGCTGAAGTTGTGGCAAGCTGGGCCACATCAAGAGAAACTGTAGGAATCAAGAAAGTGTTGAGGATGATGTTGTGAATGTAGTGGCAGAAGAAATACATGATGCCCTAACTCTTACAGTGCACAGTCTGATTGATGATGATTGAGTGTTGGACTCAAGGGCTTCCTTCCATAGTACCTTACATCGAGAAATTATGCAAAACTATGCTACTGGTGATCTTGGGAAGATGTACGCAGCTAGTGAAGAGGCACTAGATGTAGTGGGAGTGGATGGTGTGCACATCACACTTCTAAACAGGGGCATGTGGACTTTACAACAAGTCAGACACATTCTAAATCTGAAAAAAAATTTGATCACTGTGGGATAGCTTAATGATAGTGGTTATGCAGTAACATTCTCTGTAGGAGCTTGGAAGGTCACTAAGGGTGCGATGGTCTTAGCGCATGGTAAGAGATCTAACTCTTTGTATTTAATATTAGGGTTCAGTGATGTGCAGAGAAATAAAAGAGTGCAAAAGGGCAGGCTTGATCGCGAAAAACATACAAGGAAGGCAAAGGGAATCAACTTTGTCGTTCCTCAAGTAAGCCTGGGAAGTTGGTTGAGATTGCCAAGATTGATTCGAGACCGAATACTCCTAATGTAGTGGGAGTCATGAATTGCCTAGTGGATGTGCTGACTAAGGGTGATGTATGCTGGAGACTGAAGTCAGGCTCAACTTCAGTTCATTTTTTGACTTGAAGTCGGGAGTTATGAGCTGCAGAGATGATAGAGCTTGGGCTAGAAACAGTGAATGACATGTGGAGAACCAGTCTCTAAGTGAGAGATTATTGAGTTGTATGTGGAGCCTGGTTGTGAGTAGAAAATTGATAAACAAAAAGTTCGATCGATTGTCGCTCAACGTCGCTCGACCTGACGCTCGAGCAAATCTGAACCCGTGAGTTCGCTCGAGGTGCTCGATAGTGGGTTTGAGCTACGCTCAAACCGTGAGTTCGCTCAAGTCTCGCGCCACAATAGGCTCGAGCGAGACACAATGGGCTCGAGTTGCGCTCGACATGCCACTTGAGTGAATGACCGAATTTTTGCCAGATTAGTGTTTTCAAAGCCGTTTGAATAAATATGTTACATTTTGACTTGTTGTGTATGATTTTCAGCATATTTTAGAGAGAACAATAGTCAAGCTAGTGCATATAGTATGATAGAGCAAAAGTCCTAAAGAGAGTGAGTTGAGATTGAGTGATTGTAATATCTTCTGATAATAAGATTTCTGCAGCTCTGTAGACATAAACAAGTTGCCGAACCACATAAATTGTGTGTCATGTGTTCTTCATCATGTGTTTGCTTTTATTTTGGTTGTCATCGTTGGTGTGTGCATTATGCACAACAGTGTATGACTCAATGCTTGGTGTTGTTCATGAAACACCTCCAGAGCTTATCATTCTGGTTAATATTCTGCTAGATAGAGTACAAAAGGCTAGTTAAAAGTGTGATATACTGAGGAAGTTTACTTCTCATCATATTTGTTGTTGGTGTGTGTTTTTGTTATATTCTGAAAGGAAGTGTTGAGGTAAAAGATAATGGTTAACGGTTTTGACAGGGCTCTGCTCATGCGACTCTAGTTGATCAGAAAGACAAACTTCAGTGAGAAAACATGCTGCCATGGAACATGTATCTTGATGATCAAGTCATCCATGAAGCTTGCACAGATGACAGATCTATATGTGTAGAGTTCAATTCCTTTGCACATGTTTACTGGAATAAATAAAATGGAATCTGATATCCTTTTGCATGCTATGATTTTTATGAGACATTTTATAATAAGTTTTGTTACTCATCATCCGGTCCACGCACCACACACTATATTTTTTTATTTATTTTTATTTAATTTATTATCTTTTTTAATTATTAAATTTTTCTACTCATCATCCATGTACCACATATTTAATAAAAGAAAAAAAAGTATAGTGTATGATATGGGAATAGATGATGAATATAATTTTTCTTTTATAATATCACCCTCGATTTTTTATGTGGGCTTGTTTAAGAAGGTCAGATTCAAGTCCAATGGACAGGCCTCGATTGAAGAAAGCGATTTAAGCCCGACCTGAACCGATATATCCGACCCGGTCATCACGGGTCGGGGAGAACAGTACAAGTGAAATCGGTATAGGTAGAGAGCTATGATTGGTTCGCCCAAAACACCAACAGAGCCTGCAATTTCTCTCCTATGGCTATTATTGATGATCATATCAATGATTCCAACATTCTGATTAAGTTAATGATGACCCATTTTCTCAATAGTGTCCATTTATGTCTGTCGGCTAAAAAATGGATTCCAAATTAATTTAATAAATGCTCACAAATAAAGCCCAACCTGTTACATTTGTCTGCGTACCTCAGAAATGAATATGTGCAACCTTAGGTTTGTATTGCTATAATTGCTATTAATATTGTGTTTATTATCATTAATATTGTTATTGTTGTTGATCTGCAAATAATTCTTAAGAAAATGATGTAGAATAAAGGTAAGCTGGCCTATAAGAGGCTGAAAGGCAATGGGACTGAACTGCTGGTGAGAATAGCCTGAAGAGTTCAATACAAGAGATTTAACAAGTGTATAGCCAAGATCTGTGCTCATCTGAATTAAAAAGAAAATGAAAAAGAAAAAGACAAATGACTGGTGATTCTTCCTAGTTATTACTTATTAGAGTTGCATGAACTTATGTTTTAAATTGGTGGATAAATGATAGTAATGATGAAGATTCACAGCATCATTTCAAAAATTGAACGACTAAATAGATAGTCTTTATAATTTAAAAAAGAGTTAGAAGAGGGGAGGGACCAGAGATAGCTTCCCTATCAAGACATGACTATAGTAGCACCAAACCCACTGGACAGCCAGACACAAGGGGTTTAGATGGTGAGAACTGTATGTGCTCCCTACAAGTCGAACTTGAGCCATAACTTGATCACAGCCCGACGAGGGCATCAATGGTCCATGAGTGAATGGGTCATCAATAATCCTCATCGCTTTCCATTGCGAAATTCGACCCCAAGACCTACGTCAAACTCATAGTCCTTGTGATTTCTATTATACTCAATCAGAATTTATTTTCCAACATAATATTCTAAATTGTAAAATTTTTTGCATTATTAGGTGGATGCATTAGCTGAATCAGGATTTCGTTTCATATGGGCCAAGAACATAATTAATGAAAGTGCTAATAATTCGACAAAATAAAATTATTGTTTGAAACATATATATATATATATATATATATATTTCAGAATGAGTAGTACTCTTTTTCATCTTAAATTTTATCATCTTCAATTAGATTGTCATATTTTAAATGATTGTCATTTAACTAACTACTTGAAATGGGCCATATCAACATGCTGGGTGATTGGAGATGATAAGATATAGGAGAAAAGTCGCATTTCTCTTTTAGAAGAGTAGCATTTGGCTAATCATCATTCCTCAAAATCTCAAGCAATTATAATTATGTATTTCATAGAATTTAAAATATTTATATAAATCTAATTATTAATATATTAATTTGAAAAAACAAAAACCTTCAAAAATTGGATCAACATCTTTCTGGTAATCCACGAGGTGAATCATCATTTCCAAATTCAAAGTTAGGCACTGAGACAAATCAGCATTACTACTTTAAAATTCATATACTTATCAACTCATGAATAATCATCACATTTGACACACTTGAAGTTGAAGTTTAAAGTGACAAAATTGTCGATTAGGGAAAATTGTACCATCAAATTTGTGAATTATTCTTGAGATTGTGAAATCCACCTCATGAAACATCCTAGGACGTACGCTGGAGAATTATCATTACAAAAAATAAAAAATAAAAGTATGCTTCTCTAGCAAGACTAGACGAGGGAGGGGATCATTTTTCAAAAGATTTGAGTTCTTCTAACTTAAAGGAGCTGTTCATATGCTGAGATAAGATAATTTTAGATAAAATATTAAAGTTGAAAGTTAAATAAAATATTATTAGAATATTATTTTTTAATATTATTATTATTTTTAGATTTAAAAATTGAATTGTTTATTATATTTTATATAAAAATTTGATAAATTTATAATAATAAGATGTGATGAAATGAGTTAAGAGTGTTTCTCAATCCAAACGACTCTTAAGTCAGTGTGTAAAGTACACTCTCCATGTTATTGACATTGTAATACTTAATTAAAATTTGTAAGATATTTAGATTTTAAATTTCTCTTACAAATCAAATCTTACCGTATTAACGACATGTAAGGTGTGCTTTACGCAGTGAGTTACAAATAGAATTTTTCTAATTCTATTATTTTAAAGGCGAAGAATAAAAACATTGTGAAGTGTAAACGTGTGCATGTACAATATCTCGTATAAGCACTTTTAATTTTGAGGATGTCCTTTAAGGTATAGCATAGGTATGATGTGAGTAGCTTTTCTTGACACTCACTCAATATGTACAACGTGGATTTGTATAATTCAGTGTGCCTCTGTATTCAACTATATATGTCTTGTCCACTAAGCATGCCAACTAACATTCATAATACGATCCATAATTTACATCATCCACAACACCAATCCTATGCTCTACCGTACCATACTATCATATTTCATACCTTCGACATAAGATAATTTTTTATAAAAATTAAAAAAAATATTATTATTATTTTAAGATTTAAAAAAAAATTAAATTATTTATTATATTTTACATAAAAATTTAATAAAATTGTAATAATATAATAAGATGAAATGAGACACTTTTTGAATCTAAACGAAACGAGACTTTAATACGTTTTATACTCTAAACGAGACTTTGAATTGTTTATTATATTTTACGTAAAAATATATGAAAGTTATAATGACACTTCGCGTCTCGAGACATATTTTTAATTCTATCTAATTTGTCATAGTTGAGGATGCATAGTTGGTACTAGAAGTCAGTATTTTTAATAATTTTGGTATAAAATGCAAAATCTGTAATGATTTAAAGATGCAAAAGTGTATCTATCCTTTGGTATTTTGTATCTTACACAAACAGATGGATCATTATATGTGGGGATGATGACTTTTCATGCTTTGCAATATTGCAAGACTGTGACCCATGCAACGTGGCCAACACAAGGGCCCCATATAAGGAGGAGTCCCCTGTTTTAGGGTATTGACAATTTGTATGAGGCAGCTTGATCTACTCGCTAAATTACAAAAGCACTCATCCAAAAAGCAATGCTGGCATGCACAACTTTGTGACTGGCTTCTTATAAAAGCAGGACGTAGTACGTACCCCAAGGGAGGATGTATCAGTTTGAAAAGCCCTTCCATCTACTATCACTTTTTAATGTTCAGTTTCAAATTACGAAGGTCTTGTTTATTTTCATAATTATTTTTGTTTTATTTTATTTTATTTTATTATTATAATTTTTTTAAAATTTTTATATAAAATAAATAAATAATTTAATTTTTTTAAATTTTAAAATAAAAATTTTATTTAAAAATTTTATTCTAATAATATAATAAATTAAAAAACTGAAAGGTATTACTTTTTAAAGTGGGGATAAAAACTCAAAATTCCTTTGAATCTTTGGACCTGAAAAGGAATTGGTTTTCGTCTGAAAGGAAGAAAAACAGTACTGTTTTATTCTTTCTTTTTATTGTTTGGTCCTTTTGAGGGAGAAAGATCATAGCAACAGGGAGACTCTTTTTCCTGGAATTTTATTTATTTATTTTTCTACTATTACGTAAGTGTGTGTTTGTGATTGTTATCAGAAATATAACTTATAGCTAATTGTTTTATTTATTATTAAAAATTTATTTACTATTTAGTAACTATATGTTTAAAACACTTTCAAAACTTTATATTTGTTTAGAAATAAATTTAAAAAATATTTTCTAAGGTAAAAATGATCATTATTTAAATTTTTAAAGATTATAACCATATTTACGAAAGTTTAAAAGTTGTAATTATCTAAGAATTGTATATGTATTTTCATCCATTAACGATTTTTTTACAATTCGAATTATGTTTCTCATTATTTGAAAAAGTACGTTTGAGAAAAAATATCAAACGTATTTTTTAACTTATTTGAAATTAAAAATACTTTCATATGTAATATCCAAATAACATAATTTTTTTATTAAATAACTTTTAAGACTATTTAAACACTTCTTAATACTCCAATCACAACTTCAAACAAGTCGTAAATAAATGTTTAAGCAAATTTTTTAAACAGTAAGATGGATTTTATAATAATATTTTTCATTGTAGGCATGCAAGCATGTTTTCAATTCATGATGGCTGTCCAGCAATTCAGATTTTAAGTATTCTCAATGACATATATTCATATCTCACTCGAGTTTTCGACAATCTTTCACTATAAAGCTACAACTTTTCTGTGTTGCTATATATATATATATGTAACGTCATTTGATTATCCACATAGATTACAAAAATAAAATAATGGTCTTTCTTCATCTTTTCTCCATGACTAATTACATGGAGTCGATCCTAAATCTGAAGTTTTATTATAACTAAAAGAGTAACATTTCAAATTTTATCATTTTCAATCACATCAGCTATTAATTATTTCAAGTGACTTTTTTATTTGAAAACAACTGAAACTGCAATACATAAACTGAATTCGGCATATTTTATCTACTAATATTTAGGGAAAGAGATGTCCTGATTTTAACCACTTTTTTTTTTTTTGGCTTCCTCAATTTCTTGTTGGGAGTTCGACTTTATTATCTGCTGTGATGATCTTAAAAAAGACAAGTACGAGACAAATGACACAACCATGTGGTGGTCAGGTTCAACTTGAAGACAAAATGACACAACCAATTTGAATAAATGCATGGAATGGGATGCCGCCCTAAACCTGGAACATGCAGGTCCATGGAAATCTGTCACCATGTTATAAAATCTTATGTCTCTTTCAAAACCTTCCCAATGTGGGCACCCTCTGCATGCCGAATGTCATCCACGTTATAAATTTGTTCCATCTACCCACTTTTTTTTTTTATGGCTTGGCTTCCATTTTATTCTTCAATGCCTTCACCTAATTTTTGTTTCTGGTTGCAAGTGGTACCCATTCTTCATCTTTGCTCCTCCTTCTTCTTTTTCCTTTTTTTTTTAATTATTATCTCAAAATGATATATTAATAATAAAAAAGAGAGATGAAACTTGTGAGGGGAATAATCCCCCAAGGCCAAGGATATGGCCTGGGCTCGGCCCAACCCAGCCCAGGAAGCCCAAGAAGAGAAGTAGTCGGGTAAAGAACACTGACGAGAGGACATAAGGCAGGATATTCTGACACCATTACTGGCCGACAATAAGGGACATCCCCTAACCCCAAATCCTGGCACACAGACTGACCAGAGAGATGGACGTGCCTGGCCGAGACCACGCCACATTAATGGAACAAAGGAAACCATGCTAGGAAGGGAAGCCACGCCACATTTAATGTGTCTCAGGGTTCAGCACGCCACGATGTGCCTCCCTGGGATGTTAAAGATTGTCGTAATCAAGTCTAACTGGTCTTAGGAGCGACATGTAAGTGGCAGGGATACCCGACCCTGGACGGAACGACACGCCCACTGCCCCCACCATGAGGGCAACCCAGCCAGGTATAAATACCTCACTCCCACGACCATGGAGGGGGTTCACACTCTTGAATACTTCTACTCTTATTCTCCTTAAGCAATTATTTTCTCTCTTCATCTCCTACCTTGAAACTAACTTGAGTGTTGGAGGTACCACGACCCTTGAGCCCTCCATTCTCCATTTTAGCAGGAACCAGATCCAAGCCCAACATCATGGAGTTGCCCAAGCTGCGAAACATGACATCAACAGTGACACCTTCTATGAGATTCTATTTCCTATAGTAGCGTATCTTTCGTATGCCGGCAATAATGCGCTCCCAAACCTCACGATGTGAAGAAGAACAATTTGAAGCAATGGAATGAAGAACCAACGAACAAGCTGAAATGATATGAAAACTCATGGAGGAAGTGACAGCTCTCCGCCAAGAAAATGTCTCCTTGCAAAGGGCTAGCGAGGAGTTGGAGGGAAATGAGCAGAGCCACCAATATGAGTCTCGTCACCCCGCTAAGGTAGTAGGAGTTGAAGAAGAGAGACGCAAAATGCGCCATGAGCTACGGGAGCTCAGGGACAAGTACGCGAAAATGGTTAAGCAAGTAGGTACGACGTCTAAGGTGGACGAGCTGCTCACCAACACGGAGCTGCCATACAATGCTGAAGTCATGGCAATCCCTTTTCCTCCGTGATTTAAAGTCTCACAGATTGACGCGTATGACGGGTCAAAGGACCCTTGGAGCATCTGGAGACCTTCAAGGTCCACATTACCCTACACGGGTTCCCGGGAAAGGTTGCATGCAGGGCGTTCCCTCTCACTCTGAAGGGAACAACAAGAGCATGGTTCAGGTCCCTACCATCCAGGACCATCGACAACTTCGCCAAGGTGGCCCGGCTTTTCCTAATGCAGTTCATGACAAGTCTAAAAAAGTGGTGACCTACAGCCTACCTTCTAACTGTGAAACAAAGAGACAATGAAAGCCTGAAGGCATACCTCTCTTGGTTCAACAGGGAGCGCATGACGACAGATGACTAGGATGAAAAAATCACCCTGATGGCACTATTGGGAGGGATCTGGCCTCGCAATCCCTTTATGATGGAGATCACACAGAAGACCCCAACTTCATTAAGGGAATTAATGGGCCGAGCGGATAGTTTTATCAATGCCGAAAACACGCTTCGGGCACTGACAGCCCCTTGGAAGACTGAGTTGGAGAGGGTAGACAAGAAAGCGGATGGCTAGGAAAGTGGGGTGAGCCAGGAAGGCAACAAGAATAAGACACGCAAGATCAAACGCATGGAGGAGCAGCCCACGCACGAGCGGGTTTGACACCGCACCCACTCCAACCTGGCAGTGGAGGCCGAAAGAGATCCAAGCCCGCAGAGTGAGCTGCGACAGGGCTCGACTTTCTCTAAGTATTATACCTATCACAAAATCGACAGCCATCGAACGGAGGATTGCTTCACCAAAAAACGAAAGATGGAGAAGTTGGAGGCCCTACTAGACCAGCGGGGTGACGAAAGGCACGGGCAACGACCCAACAACCGCGCTCGATCGCAGAGGAGTGAAAGTCCAGCAAGAAGAAGAGCTGGAGGGCGGCCCAAAGCGAGCCCGGTCCGGAGAAGCCTGACCAAAGGAGACGGCCCAGTGGGCGAAATTCGTACGATAGTAGGAGGGTGTGCCGGAAAAGGGACCACCTCATTGGCAAGGAGGGCCCATGCAAGAAGTACCCCATACGAGGAAGTGTTCACCACTTACAAGGTAGCCCCTAGAGCCAAGATCCATTCAAAGGAGCCTGTCATAACCTTCAGCGAGAAGGATGAGGAAGGCGTGTTGCACCCCTATGATGATGCCCTAGTCGTGACCATGCAGATCGCGAACTACTTGACAAGGAGAGTCCTGATTGACAACGGCAGCTCTGCCGATATCATGTTCTGGGAAGCCTTCATTCAGATGGGGATCACGCTCGATCGTTTGCGCTCAGCCTCGACACCTCTCAAGGGCTTCACCGAAGACGTAATCAGGCGATAGGAATAATCACCTTATCCATCCTGGCAGGAAAAGCTCCCAGAACGGCAGCTACCATGATGGATTTTCTCGTGGGAAAGGCTCTCTTCTCCTACAACGCAATCCTAGGGCATCCAACCCTGAACCACCTACGGGCGGTGACGTCCACCTTTCACCTGAAGATGAAGTTCCTAACTCCCTTTGGGGTGGGTGAGATTCGAGGTAAGCAGAAACTGGCACGAGAGTGCTACGCTTGGGAGCTGAACCCCAAGGCTATCGAGGTCCGAGCTCTTGAAGGAGTGCGAGAAGAAGCAAGCCCCCCTCCTGCTCCGACTCTGATGGAGCTAGATGAGGAAGTAAGGGACGAGAGGCCCTACGACAAGCAGAACCCAAAGAACCTTTGGAGTTTGTGTTGGTGAATTCGCAGATACTCGAATGCACTATCCGGGTAGGAACCAAGATGGCCCCTGAACTGAGCCAGCCCATGAAGCAGCTCCTCACTGAGCACCAAGACGTGTTCGACTGGAGTCACAAAGAAATGTCCAGACTCGACACGTCTGTCATCAAGCATCGCCTCAATGTAGACCCTAAGGTAAAGAAAATCAAGTAAAAACGTTGCATTTTCAGTGCAAATAAATATGCGGCCATCGCCGATAAGGTAGACCGAATCCTGGCTGCGGGGTTCATCAGGGAAGCCCACTACCACGAGTGGCTTTCCAACATAGTCTTAGTGAAGAAGGCAAGTAGAAAGTAGAGGATGTGCATAGATTTCACCGACCTAAACAAGGCTTGCCCAAAAGACAAATTCTCACTCCCACGTATAGATCTGATAGTGGATTCGACGGCCGAACACCCCTTGCTCAGTTTCATGGATGTGTATTCTGGGTACAATTAGATTAGGATAAACTTGGACAATGAAGGGAAGGCAACTTTCATCATCGACGGGGACTTTACTGCTACAAAGCCATGTCATTCGATCTTAAGAATGCAGACGCAAGTTATCAATGTCTAGTCAATCGGATGATCAGATCGGGCGAAACATAAAGGTCTACGTGGATGACTTGTTGGTCTAAAGCAAGAGCAGCATCTCGATGATCTTCGGGAAGCCTTTGCAGTGCTGAGAAAGTATAAGATGAACCTCAATCCACTAAAGTGTGTCTTCGGTGTTGAGTTGGGGAAGTTCTTGAGCTTCATGGTCTCGGAACGTGGAATCGAGGCCAACACCAAGAAGGACAAGGCCATCGTGGATATGCCGCCGCCACGAACAATGAACGAGGTTCAGAGGTTGGCAGGGAGAGTGGCCGCTTCGAGCCGCTTCATCGCAAGGTCGACCGATCGCTGCCTTCCCTTTTTCAAAGTCCTCATAAAGGCACATGAGTGGGACAACGAGTGCAACCAGGCCTTTGGTGAACTAAATGAATATTTAGCCCACCCAACACTTCTCAGCCAGACCAATCTGGGGGAAGACTTGACTGTATACCTGGCGATGACCTCGCCGTGTCTGCTGTCCTGGTTCACAATGAGGGAGAAGACCAGCAACCCGTCTACTACATGAGCTGCGCTTTTCTAGGAGCCGAGGCTAGGTACCCTCGAACGGAGATGTTGGCATTCGGGTTAGTCATTGCTGCAAGACGACTGAGGCCATATTTCCAAGCTCACCCAATGAAGGTACTCACAAATGTCCCCTTAAGGAAAATATTGCAGAAGCCCGACGCATCAGGCCGGATGACGAATTGAGCAATCGAATTGAGTGAATTAGACATCGAGTACCTCCCCCGCACAGCGATTAAAGGACAAGTGCTGACAGGCTTTGTAGTTGAATTCTCAGACTTCTCTGAATAGATAACCGTTGCACCCCAAGGCAAACCCTGCTAGGTCTACGTAGACGGCTCGTTTTGCAGGGCTAGGGGGTGTAGGGCTGCACATAGTTACAGAGTTCGAAAAAGAACATAACTACGCGATCAAGTTCGGTTTCAAAACCACCAATAATGAGGCCGAGTACAAGGCACTACTAGTAGGAATGACGGTGGCCAGATCGTTGGGAGCTACCGAGGTAGAAGTAAGGGCAGACTCGTAGGTGGTGGTTGGTCAGGTAACAGACAGTTTGTCACTAAAGGAGAAAAACTAAAGAAGTATCTCTAGCAGGTAGGAGAGGCGAGCGACCTCTTCAAGTATTTCACATCCAGCAAATCGAGAGGGGAGAAAACCACAAGGCAAACCGATTGGCAAAGGCCACCTCAAGCAAGAAGAGGCTCCCCTTCCAGATCACACCATAGCTCGAATAGTTGACACGCTGGCCATCGGGATCAACGTGTCCATGGTCCAATTGTCGCAACCAGAATAGGCCAACGACATCATAAAGTTCCTCGACGGGGGCCTGGTCCCGAACGAATGGGTGGAATCACGGAAGATTAGGAACAGAGCAGCACGCTTCACGTTGGTGAAAGGAGTCTTGTACAAGAGAAGTTTTTCCGAGCCTCCCATTCTCCATCTTAGCAGGAACTAAATCCAAGCCCAATATCATGGAGTTGCCCAGGCCACGAAACACGACCTCAACAAAACTAAATGGATTGTCTAGTTAATTCCTTGTTTTCTTAGCTGATTAGGTACAATAAACATAGTCAATTACTTTAACAATTCAAAATCTTATCGATTGCTTTGATTTAGCTAATTTAAAAGGGTACAATAGCAAAGGGGTGTGCTTTTATTGATTATTGTGGGGAATTTGCGGTAGAACTATTTGTTAAAGATAGAGGAGAATGCCAACTTTAATCTACAAAGAAAGCAAGAAGGTAGATAAATGAATCGGATGAATCGAGCCTTGAGCAAGACTCGAGACTCATGATATACACTCAATGTAACAAGTCTATTGACATGTGGGGCTCACACGCTTATATAATAAAGTGAGGATGATTAGATATCGAAGATTTAAGATGGGATAATCCATTTAGATGTGTGTAACAACAGTAAGCACAATGATGTGACAACTAGCTGAAACTCGCATGCAAGGTGACAACCAATGAGTTCGACGATGGGCCACATGTGACTTGGAGACGGCCAAAACAAGATGAATCAGACTTATCAAAGTAAAGAGTGGTGAGTGCAAGCAAATGCTTGACAAATGTTGCTTCTAAGCAAGCATTGGGGGTGAGTGAGACTAGGAGAGGTGGAGAATCTGATGGACAGGTTAATTATGCAGGCACTTTTCTCACACACACACACACACACACACACACACAGAGAGAGAGAGAGAGAGAGAGAGAGAGAGAGAGAGAGAGAGAGAGAGAGAGAGAGAGAGAGAGACTTTGTTATCCAACTAACTTCTAATCTTGATTAGATGCATCAAATATGAGGTTGGAATGAATGAATGGAGGGAGACCACTGAACCAAACGTCCTTCTTGCACCCACCCGCATGGGCCGCATCAATCGACCACCAAGCATGCATGCATGCATGCATCCTCAACCCTCGACTCAACAACCATTCTCAACGCTTCTTTTTTAACTCTTACTCTAAGTTGTTGTATTATTTCCTTTACACTCCACCCCGAAATGCTTCCAAGATTCCAAATGCAACCCTCTCCACTTTTTCATGCACTTTCACCTGCTACACTTGTACCTGTCCTGATTTCAACTTTTGCAGAAATTGAAGTTCCTTCACCAAGTTTTGCGTTTGCCAATTTATTTCATTAAAGAATAACAATTCTCTTCCAATTTACAACCTTTCTTCTCATATCATATTAACTAGTGTTTTGTGACTCTTCTCATCTTAATTTAAAAGAACTTGTTACCAAAATTTATTAATTTTTTTGAGATAACCTATATTATAATTTATTTTCTTTAAGAAGGAAAAAATAATTGTCTTTTTTATCATTAAGCTTGCGTTTGGATGTTGAACTGAATTGAGTTAAGTTGAGTTAAATTAAGTTAAGTTGAGATGATAAAATATTGTTAAAATATTAATTTTTAATATTATTATTATTTTAAGATTTGAGAAAATTGAATTGTTTATTATATTTTGTGTTAAAATTTAAAAAATTGTAATGATGAGTTGAGATGGATTGATGATCCAAACGCATATCTTATGTAAAAAAAAAATGTTAAATGTATTTTAGAAAAATTTATAAAAAAAATTACCTTTTTATATATCATTTATTGATATGTTGAGAAAAAATTAAAATTTAAAATTTGAATGTCAAAAGAAAAATAATAAAATAAATTTTGTCAAAAAAAATTATAAGTAAAAATATAAGCTATAATTCGATTATTTTTATTTTTAAAAAACAGCTAGAAGACGAAGGGTAGGTTTGGGGGTGAGACGAGAATTTTGTGTTTTATTTTGAAGTTTAAAATATTAAGTTTTAATATTATTATTATTTTGTGATTTGAAAAATGTGTATTGGGATTTGAAAAAGTTGAATTGTTTATTATATTTTTTATGAAAATTTAAAAAATATGTAATGATAAGATGAGATGAGATGAAAATTTTATGTTTTAGTTTTAGCTCAAACCTGCCCGAAAACAAATTATTTTTAATACAAGAACCCATGTCCTTAAGGGTCATTTTGAGACGTCCTTTTCCATTTTCGTTCCCTGTCGTCCTTTCTTTCGCCGTCCGGCTGATGACTCTGCACTCTCTGTAGCGCAGAGAGAGAGAGAGAGAGAGAGGGAGACAGAGAGAGAAAGGAAACCGAAACAGAGCCTGAGAAAGACGTTTTATTAATAATAAGAACATAATAATACGGCATAAGAATTAGGGAAAGGAAAAAGCTTGAAGCTCCATTCTCATGGAGAATGCGAGAGCTTCTCGGCAACCCAACAGGCTCCCCGCCGCCCCTACACATGCCAACAAGACCGTTAACTATGGAGGGTTCGAAGCCAAGGCCTTGTTCGACGACGTTTATGGTGGGCCACCCAAGTTCGGCGTCTCGACACTGTCGCCGCGAGCCGAGGACTACAGCGAGATTTTCGAGAGCTTCCACTCGTCACGGGCCTCGTCCATTCCGGTGCTGGATCTTCCGGCGGTCGACGAGTCCGAGGTCTTCTTCGATGTCCGGAGTTCCAGCTTGGACTACGCCGAAGTCTTCAGGGATTTTGACGGCCTAGATTGCGCGGTCTCGTACGAGGACTTGCTGTTTGACCAGTACAAGGGTGGGGACCGAGATTCCTCTGATGACGAAGCTTGGTATGTATGATCATGCTGTTAAGTTCTCAGCTTTTTGTACTATTGTTTAGTAAAGTTTGAATCGGAGTGCGTGAAATATTGTTAAATAAATGTGATGCTCTTGTCTTATTTTTGTTGGTTATGTTACGGATATAACGGTCATAAGATTCTTGTAGCTTCTGCTCTGTCTTTAGGTTTGTGGGTTTTAATAGAAAGTGTGAGACCAGTTTTGTAGATTGTTGGATGGTGTTGATCTGGTTATTTTGTTCAAACTTCTAATTTGAGAGAAATTTTGGATCTCTATTTGTAGAATGTAGGAACGTTAATGTGAGTGACTCTGGGTAACGAAGTATAGGGGGCTTGGAAGATTGACTTTTCTGCAGGGAATCTCGGTTGTTTTGGTTATAGCCGGGGTTTTGGTTGGATTGAATGCTTTTTCTTTTCTTTTTTTCCCTAATTTGAAGGGGAATCCAGAGTGTGGTTAGCTTATCTAGTAAAGTGAATTGAAGGCTATAATCACTACTTAAAAAATGGCCGTATCTAATAACTAGTTGTAAAAGAACAGCTTAATCTAATACCTGGCCTTCAATGCTTCCGCTGTGCTTGAAAATTTTGTTCACCAGTGTCCACACCAAAACTGGGATGTGCGCTTGGGCCCATTCTAATGCTTGAATGAATGTGCTAATGCTTCTCTGCATTGGTCTCAAGGATAGTTCAAGACGATATGATTTTGATGCTTTGATTGCAGCATGATACCATTAGCTCTGTGTAGGCTGTTTATTTTTCTGCATTTTTTAATCTTGTGATCCTTTTTTTTTCCCTGCATCAATTCTTGAATTTTAATTGTGGGATATACTTTTCTATTTCCTCATTCATAGGACTCCAGCAGGAAGTGGATATCTTTCAGAAGATTCAGATCACTCTGAAAAGAACCATTGCTTCTCAAATGGAGATTTTTGCCAGCCATTTGATAGTGATGCGGAGATGTCGTATCATAAGGCTAATCAGACAAGCAGCAAAGATATGTGCAGTGGGGCTACACACGTAACTGAGCTAGATGCTGTTCCTGGATGCACTTTTGTATTGGAGGAAATTGATCGCTTGCAAAAGACAGATGAGAATCCAATCTTGCAGATGACTGATGATGACAATCTCAGTATGGATTTTAGCGAGGGAATGATGAAGGGAAAGCATCGGAAGAAAACCATGTCACAACCCTTTAATGATTCTACTTGCAGACAGACATTCAGAAATGATCTAAAGCCTGAAAAAGCATATGCTAGAAGTGGTTCTCTTTCTAATGAGATGTTTGTTACAGTATCTGATATCAGCCTTAGAACTCAGCCTTCTCAATTGCCACCCCCCTCTCGACCACCACCTTCAACAGATGTCACGAAGGAAGTTTCTAGGAGATTGACTTCAAATAGTAAATCTATTGCTTCTGAAGGGTCTGATGGTGATAGTTCACCACCTTTCTTTGATGTAGAGGTTGATGCAAGTTCATCTGCTGCTGCTATGAAGGAAGCAATGATGAAGGCTCAAGTAAAACTCAGAAGTGCAAAAGAGTTTATGGAGAGGAAGGAGGGCTTTCAAGGCAGTGCAAAAATGGGTTCAAAGAATCATATAACAGATAAGGAAGGAAAGGTGAGCAAGATTGTTGATGAATGTGACAATTTGAGAAATGATAGAGTGCAGAGCACTTGTAACAGAGAAGATAATTCAATGAAATTTTCTGTCAGAGAAGAAATACAAAAGGTTAGAAAGGTGGCTCAGGATGTTCCGGACTCGATGGAAGGAGAGAAACTTCTACAAGCAGCCAAAAAGTCTGCAGAGAAAAAGCATAGCAAGGAATACTGGTCATCTCTGGGTCCTGTTAAAATAGAGGGAAGTAGTGATTGGAAAGAAGCATTTCAGTCTATTGAATTGGTGAGAACAGTTAAGTCTGGTAATGCTCTTGAGCAGTCAAGCCATATAGAGATTTCAGTGCATAATGCTAAAACTCATGAGCAAGGGTGTGAGAAAGATGCAGACCTGGGACTATTTGAGCTGCAAGAAGAAGAGAACAAGAAAGTGATGTCAGCTATAGGAAAACATGACCTGGAGTATGAGAAGAAATCTAAAGTGGAAAATGAGGTTTGGGAAGGGGAGGAAAAAGGGGAAGAGGAGTACTCATTTGAAGTGTTAGGAGAGAATGAGAGATCCAAAGCAGCAAAAGAGGCACAGCATAAGAAGAAGGTAAAAGAGGCTCAGGTGGTTTTTGAGAAGTTAAAGAATGAGAAGAAGGTTAGAATAGCTCAGAAGCATACAGAAACTGAAAATAAATCAACTGGAGCTGGTGTATCAGAAAACTGCAATGACCTGTTAGAGGTCCAGAAGGAAAAGTATAAATCTGAAGTTGAGCAGGCCATGAACCACAAGGAGAATGAACAGAAACTGAAAGAGGCTAATAAAAGAATGGAAAGAGAGGAATTAATTAGGGGGCTGTGTGGAAAGGAAGACAATGAAAAGAGAAAAAACAAGACTTTTGAGGTGGATGAAAATGTAAGAGGGCATGAAGAGCTTCTTGATGGAGCTGAAGATGCGAAAAATGTAAAGGAAGCTCTTGAGCATAAAGGAAGTGAAAAGAGATTAAAGCAGGAGGCAAACGAGAGGGATGAAAATCAGAAAAATAAAAAAGAGGCTTGCAAAACACAAGAACGTGAAAGTATTTTAAAGGAGGCTCTTGAGCAGGAAGAGAAAACCAAGCTTCTACAGAACATAGTTGAGCAGGAAGAGAAAACAAAGCTACTACAGAATATAGTTGAGCGGGAAGTGCATGAGAAGAGACTAAAAGAAGGTCTCGAGGAAAAGGATGATGAGAAACAAAGAGAATTTCACAAAGGAGAAAAAAAGGAGAAGAAACAACAAGAGACTTATCAAATAACAGAAAATGAAAAGAGACTCAAAGATGCTTGTGCAAAAGAAGAGAAGAATCTATATGGAGCTTCCGAGCAAGAAGATAAGAGTGAAAAACTGAAAGGTGCTCAGGAAGGAAGTGACTGTGGTAGGAGATCAAAAGAAGGATTTGAGTTGGAAGAAATTGAGAAGGAATCAACAGAGGCTAGTATTTGGAAAGAGAGTGAGAAGAGACTCAAAGATGCTGGTGGGAAAGAACTGAAGGGGCTAAGCGAAGTACAAGAGCAATCTGAGAGGGATGAAAATGGGAAGACTCTGAACCTGGCTGAAGGAACCTGTGTGCGCAAGGAGTTGGAGGATCTTGGGGTATCTGATGGAGCATGGAATCTGGATGATAGTGAAAACCTTCAAGCACCAAAGTTGGCATCCAAAGATAATGAAAACGGTGGAAAGCTGGAAGAAACTCAAGAGTCACTTGCTCATGAACAAAAGGAGAAGACAGAGTCTGAGCAAAAAGATAAAGAAAAGGACACAGAAGTGGTTGAAAATGCAGATGCACCGGCTGCTGACAAATTCGAAGCATCTGACATTGCTCAAGGAGATTTAGGGCTTAAAGAGGATCAGTCTAGAATGGAAGATGCTACAAAGTCGCCTCCTTTAGATGGTAATGCGAAGAAGGTAGGTGAACCTGGCTTTGGTGTTAGACAGACTCACATATATAAGAGTGTCTTCCAGGTGGACTCTTTTCCCATAAATCAAGAGAGAAAAATTGTTCATGAATTGGGAGAAAGAGGAAATAATGTCAAGCAGGCCCAGCCTGTTCTAAACCAGGAGGAAAGCAAGGACAGATCCTTGCCAACTCAGGTGAGGAAAGACTGGGTAGAAAATGGAAAGAAAATAGAAGCTGCCCGACCAGCTGTGTTGGAAGTGAAAGGAAACATTCAGAAAGCCGCTCCACATGTTAATGCAAGACAGACTAGAGAAAGACAAGAGAAGAAACTTAACGAGACATCAACATCAGAAGACAAAGAAATGGAAAGGGTGAAGAGAGAACGGGAGCTGGAGATGGATCGCCTTAGAAAGATGGAAGAAGAGAGGGAGAGGGAGAGGGAAAGAGAAAAGGATAGAATGGCTGTTGACAGAAAAACGCTTGAAACTCGTGAAAGGGCATATACTGAAGCCCGCGATAAGGCAGAAAGGGCTGCTGTAGAAAGAGCAATGGCAGAGGCTCGTGAAAGACTAGAGAAGGCATGTGCTGAGGCTCGGGAGAAGACATTTTCTGAGAAGGCAACTGTGGAAGCCAGGCTCAGAGCAGAACGTGCTGCAGTAGAAAGAGCAACTACTGAGGCACGAGAGCGTGCTGTGGAAAGAACAATGGCTGAGAAGGCTGCTTTTGGGATGAGAGAACGAGTAGAGAGATCTGTTTCTGATAAATTTCCGGCTTCTGTCCGAAATAATGAATTAAAACAGAGCTCTTCTTTCTCATGTTATGGAGGTATGTGATCCTGGAAGCACCTGTTGTGAATCACTGTTGACTGTAGGATTTTTCTTTAACTTCTCATCTTCTTCTTCCTTCTGCATATTTTATTTTAAATTGTTTTTATTTTCTACAAAAGCTGCCTATCCTACTGAGCAATCTGAAGGAGTTGAAGGTGAATCACCTCAGAGGTGTAAAGCTAGATTAGAGAGGTATCAACGGACCACTGAACGTGCGGTATGATTCTCATCTTTTTTCATAACATGTGAATTGTTATTTAATATCTAACCAAACTAACCCAAGTTTTCTGGTCTTGTTTCAGGCAAAAGCTCTTGCAGAAAAAAATATGCGCGATCTCCTTGCTCAGAGAGAGCAAGCTGAAAGAAATGTAAAAATCTTTTTAAACGGCAAAGAAAGTTCTAGAATTTAAAGTGTCATGTATTTTATTGATAATTTTGGATCTAATGTTGTTTTCAGAGATTAGCAGAAACTTTGGATGCTGATGTAAGGAGGTGGTCAAGTGGGAAAGAAGGGAATCTACGTGCATTGCTTTCAACATTGCAATACGTATGTGTGCTAATAACCAGAGTAGTACTTATCAAAAATTAAAAAAGCCTCAATATGGATTGGGGTCAACGTACATTATGCTTGTCTCCTGTTTTCTGTGAGTGTTGCTGTGATCCGTGGTGAGGAAAATGTATTTTAAAAAGAAGACTAAAAAATGATCAGAATATATATCATTCTCTAGTGAGTTGAATGTGTAATTATAGGATAATGAATCGAATACTGCAGATTATCTGGGCATTGAACTAGTTTGCTGTTTATTTCAGGTCATATAAGAAGAATGCAGTTACTTAAAAAAAAACAAAATATGAGAAGATTGCTGTTTGTTGTTTGTGGTGGCAAAAGCATTACTAGTGATTAAATTTTCCTGATAATGAATCGTATACTTATTAGTATCATGTTGGGCTTCGACCAATACAATATGCATTTAAAACTTGTCCTTGTATATAAATTTTGAGTACTTGGTAGTATGCTACAAGTATTTCCAGCCGCTCCTAAACTTTGATGTGTGAAATCTTTTACGCCTCTCCTGGTTAACTTTGGCACCGTTCTTGGAGATGTACATGAAAAAGGATTTGATACTATTAAGAATCTGATATTATTCCCAAGGACTTCTGTTCATTAATCGGCTTATGTTTGCGTTGTGCAAGCATATGATTTTACATAGAAATAAAGGATTGAGATGCTTGAACTTGGCTGGCAAATGATTAACCAAATGTCAGAACCTACTCTCTTCAGTTCTTCCAAGATTTGTATAATTAATTCCTCTCCATTGGCAGATCCTTGGGCCTGAGAGTGGTTGGCAGCCCATTCCTCTGACAGAAGTCATAACTGCTGCATCTGTAAAGAAAGCTTACAGGAAAGCGACTCTTTGTGTTCATCCTGATAAATTACAACAGCGGGGAGCAAGCATTCAGCAGAAGTACATATGCGAAAAGGTCTTTGATCTTCTAAAGGTGTGTTCTTTGCATGCTCCACGAGTTCCAAGTATTTTACAGAAAATTTCTTCTTTTTGGGCAACTTACTTCCTACTGTTGAGCATAAGGTAACCTGATGGTGAAATGGTCGTTCTGTAGCCTAATTATGAATGGAAATCACCTGATTTTTCCTTTGTAGTAGTCCTAGCCCTGTTTTTTTCTTTTATCGATATATCTAAGTTGAGTCTTTTCTACACTGGCTTCCTCGTATGAAAGGAAGTTATCAGATCTAGTTGCATCCCTAGTCAGCATGATGAAAAATAACTACTAAACATTGTAGTTAAATAAGCAGCAAGCCTTGCTTATGCCTAGCAACCATATCTTTCTGTACTTACCTATCTGTCGATCTTCTAATCTCCAGGAAGCATGGAACAAATTCAACTCAGAAGAGCGGTAGCCGGTATAGTCCAGCCATCAGAATTGTACAATGAATACAGATAGCATCCCACTGCACATTTTGTAATTTTATACCGCAAGTGTACATCTGTATGTCCATCAGATAACCATTTTGTCCATGCTTTCCCTGAATGTAAGCGTAAGCTCCTAAGTTTATAATTAAGAAGAGAATATAGGTAAAATCTGATATACTGTGCGTGTGATCCTGCCTGCTGTGTCAATCAAGTGCTCTTGTTGCTTTAGTTGGTGTCTCTCCAAGCAGTCCATCTGTTAGGCTGCTTGAAAAACTGCCGTTTCAAGCAGCCAGTATTTTGGCCTATGAACCAAGAAACTACTGGATCGGACGAAATTTTAGGTCCATTTTCCAGTTCCTGTTTATATAATTTTTTGGTTATTGCATTCATTGTACATTGGGTAATTAGTGGGGTTCCCCTCACTCCTTTTGTACTTAGATTGTATCAAATGAAATATCTTATTGCACGGCAAAAAGAAACAAATATTAATGAATGAAGTATAGATAGAAAAGCAGAATCATTTCGTTTTGACGTTGGATGTTACACTCGTGTATTATATACTGAGGTTGTTTACTCGACTGACAAGTAGATGCGACTTTGAAGCTTGAGATGCATATCTTAAAACATCACACGACTCGGTTGGTATCTAAGACATGCATAAGTTACAATGAAAACTTCATGTAATTGTAGGATGAAGAGATCAATGTTTGAAAGCTCCGGATGAAAAGGGTTAATGGAAAAAGGATGATAGGTGTCATCTTTGTTTACATTAAGATGGGAGTCAATATTTGTTACACTCTTGGTGAAGCCTTTGGCAAGATTTCTTCGCGGTGGTTGGGGTAACTCCGTTAAGTCAGCAAAGATCCAATAAGAATAAAACAAATTACCAAGTAAACATGATTAATATATCAACAGGGCATTCATTTATATAAATATATATATATATATATATATATACACATATATATATTTCAAACAAGCTTCATTCTTAATAAAGAAAACTCACTTGTTACGACAGTACATTTAAATATTATAGACAAGCAGGTGGATTTTTACCACTATGAAATTATAACATCCAAGGGGGAATTAAAATAAGGGGTATGCTTCCATAGAGATTATTGGAAGCTACCCATTGCGCAATAGAATGCGTGCATCGATTAAGTTCTCGATGAGTTTTCTAATTTGCCAGCTTTGGAATGATTGCAATGCATTCATGATATCATGAATTATAGGCTGGACAGTTCAATCTAGGATGTTATCTGGTTCATTCACTACTAGTATTGTTCCTAGTGAATCACCTGCAATCATAATCTTCTCAATTTATTTTTCCTTAGCTTTCATTACTCCTATGAGCATTGTTGTAGCTTCTCCTTGGTTTGAGGTTAGACTTTGGATGAATCTAGTGTGGATAAATATTGGAGAGCCATCCTTTGATCTGCATATGGCTATTGTTGTGCTACCTGAGCTTCTTACCGCCACATCAAATGTTAAAATGTAGTGATCTCTGGGTGTAGCACTCCAAGTATAGCTTATATTAATCTGTTTATTGCTCCAAGCATTACAGTGTTCTTTATAAATTTTTAGAGTTGTAAAGGTAAAATTATCAAGATTGGGTATGAAGGCCTGATGAGCAATCTTATTTCTAAGGAACAAAATATTGTCTATAGCAATAATGGCAAATATTTGAAAGTGATGTTCATCTCTGCTTGGAATATTGAGGCTCCTTGAAGGGCTGATAATGCAATCCATCCACTGGCTAATATTGTTATTAGCAAAGCAGGAGATACTCAGAGGCCAAGGATAATGCCTCTATAGAATTCTTGTTAAAGTGCAGATGAAGAAGAGATGATTCTGAGTTTCTTCCTCAGTATTAAAAATCGGGCACTGGGTTTCTTTGTTGTTTAATTGAAGAAATCTTTTTAAAAGAGTTCTTGTAGGAATGATATTGTTGAGGATTTTCCAGCAAAGAAATTTCAGTCTACCTTGGATGTTGATTTTCCAGAATTTTCTCCAATTACTAGATTGAACAGGGGTGTTGTGATTATGATTGATTGAGATAGCAGTATAAGCCGATTTAATAGTGAATTTCCCTTAAGTGTGATGAGCCCAAATGCGTTTATCATCCAAGTTACGATAATTTGTCTGAGCAAGGGGGATTTTCATGATTTCATTCACTAAATCTTGATGGAAAAATGCATGTAACAGGATTGTATTCAATCTTCTGGGTTCTTCCATGGTTAATCCAGAAAGTTAGTGAAGGGTTCTTCTAAATGGAGGCAGTTTTTGGAACGGGCTAGAAAGAAGGAAGAGTGGGTTCCAAGGATCAGACCATACCCTTGTGCAAACCCCATTGTTAATCTGGTAACTCAGTATTTTTTAGGAACTCCTTTTGTTTTAAAATACCTTTCCATATCCATGAATCAATGGGCTTTGGGCTAGTTGCAAGGAATGAGGTGTTTCTCAAGTATTTTCCAGTAAGCACTTTTTTTCAGATAGCATTGCTACCATTAATCATCTGCCAGTTTGCAAAGTAAAGCTTTGTTAAAATCAGAGGTTAACCTTAGGCCAAGGCCACCAACAGATTTGGGTTTGCAAATAGATTTCCAAGATTTAGGAGTGAAATTAAGTTTTTTCAGAAGGGAACTCCTACCAAAATTTCATGAATTTTCTATCCATGTTGTTGGTCACAGTTTTGGAATAGAGATGGTGGATATTAGATAAGAGTATATGGAGCTAGCCACTGATCTTATTAAAGTGGTTCTATCAGCTTATGAAAGAAGCTTATCTTTCCACCCTGCTAATCTCTAAGTAATTTTCTCTTGTACCTCTTCAAAATGATTTTTTTTTAGGTATTGAAAGAGAGGGGGAGGCCCAGATATTTGATTTTGAAAGAAGCACTTTTGAAGTCGAAAGATTTCTTTCATTTCCCTTTCGAACCGTGGCAAAGTGCTACCACTAAATTGAATAGATGATTTGCCAGAATGTAATTTTTTACCAGACCATTAAGAATATTTATCCAAACAATTCTTGAAGCTTTAAGCATTTTGACTAGAAGCTTTATAAAAAAGAATGAGATAATCAGCAAAGAGCAAATGAGAAAGGAGAGAGTGTCATTCCTACTGATAGAGATGCCCTAAGGTGACCCAGATTCTCTTCTTTTGTTATGAGTCTTGTGAGAACTTCAGTTCCAAGAATGAAAAGGAAGGGGGACTAGGGATCTCATTGTCTAAGACCTCTGGATGGATGGAAAAAGACGCAAGGGTTGTCATTGATGAGCACTAAATAGGAAATTGTTGTGATGCATTCTTGGATCCAGTTGATCCAATTGTTGTGAAAACCAAGGCTTGACATTATTTTAAAGAGAAAATTTCACTCCATAATACAAAAACCTTTTCCATATCTATTTTAATAGCCATAAGTCCATTTCTTCCCCCTTTTTTTTTTCTTAAGATGATAAAAAACCTCTTGAGTCAAAATTGTGTTTTTCTGAACGATTCGACCAAGGACAAAGGTTTTTTGATGGGGTGAGATGATTTTGGGAAGAATCTTCTTGAGTCTGTTTGCAAGAATTTTGGCTATGATTTTATAACAGACATTAGAAAGACTAATTGGCCTAAATTAATGAACAATGTTTGGGTTGTTTTTTTTATTATTTATTAAAACTATGTGCGTATGATTTATTTCTTTGAGAAGCTTCCCATTTCTGGAAAATTTTTTTATGGCAGCATTGAAATATGTTTTAGTGATCTCCAAATAGTGTTTATAGAACAGTCCTGTAAAACCATCAGGGCCAGTAGCTTTTTTTAAGGGAGTTTGTTTCAAAGTGGAGAGAAATTCCTTTTCAGTGGGAATCTCACAGAGGAAGTGATTGTCATGGTCAAAAACTTTTTCAGGAAAGAGTTCCTCCAACTCAGAGTGGATCAAGGAATTTGATGAATGAAATATCTCTTTAAAATGTTCCAGAAATTTATTCTGAATCACTGATTGATCAACAGTCCAATTGTTAGAACTGATCTTAAGACTCCCAATAGAACTCATGCGCCTCCTCATAGCGGTTGACATATGAAAGAATTTAGTGTTAAAATCAATAGTGGTCAATCATTGCAATCTAGATTTTTGCCTCAAAAGGATTTCCTCTCTTCTGAGTTGTTCATTGAGATTTTCTTTCAAATCAGCTTCCTTAATCATGGATTGGATGTTTGGATCATTAGTCTAGATTTGTGATAGAGCTTTGGTCAAGATTTTTATGAAAGATTGAATGTGACCAAAATGGTTTTTGTTTTTCAAGTTTTTAGAGCTTTTTTTACTTCTTTCAATTTTTTTGAGAGAATGTAACTAGGAAGATGTTGAAGATTGGCATTAGGGAAAAGTGCCATCCAAGAATGGTTAGCAATTCCTCTGTCCAGAATTTCTCTAATGTTACCTAAGCCTTGCCTATTATTAGACCAGGTATACTTAGGACCATGAAATCCTAAGTCAATCATACAATTCCTATCCATGTAAGCTCTAAGATCATTGGTGTGTGAGGAACAAGTGAAAGGCATCCCTCCTATTTTCTCTGTTTGACTCAATATCGAATTGAAATCTCCAATGTCTAACCTGGGGCCCTCATAAGTATTAGCAACCTTGTTCATTATGTCCGAAAACTGCCATCTTTTGTTGTTCTGTGCAGGGCAATAGACCAGATTAATAAGTCAAGGATTGTGGGAAGGATCAGAATACACAAGCATAGATATTACATTTATATTTACAAACACGGGGTTCTATATACAATCCATTCACCCACATAAATAAAAGGCCACCCAATTTATCAATTGGGGGGCATTTATATACAAAGAGAAGCCTAGCCTATTCACAATGGCTGAAATATTCACATTTATCAAAATTGTCTCCGAGAGGAAGACTGCATTAGGTTTATGCTTCCTAATAATTGCCCTCAAAATTCTAATTGCACGAGATCGGTCAAGGCCCCTGCAATTCCATGATAGTAGTTTCATTTCTGACTTGGTGGCAGTTTTGGCCCTAACACTTCAGCCTCATCATCAAAAGATAAAATATTTAGAGTGTGGGTATGAGTCAGATTACCCGAGTATTGATCATCTTTTTGGTATGGAGAAAATATGATTTCCTTCGCTTTCCTGTTGGTTGTGACGTTCCTCTTGCTCTTTGTTGTATGAAGGTATTTTGCAATCGGGATATCTCTTCTCCACACCCCGCAAGTTTGCCTTAGTGCGATTTGTTGGGCCATATTCGTACGGGCTTCTCAAGGCATGCGATCGGGCCCCTTGACCCCCAGCCCACTTGGTGTTGCCCATTTTTCCCCTAACAGTTATCTTGTAAATTCTTGTCTCACTCGTGTTGGAGGAGTTTAAACCGTTCAAACTCCATCGCCTTGATTGCTCATCGTGCTCCTAGCATGTCGTTAGTAGGCATCACGCTCGCTTTTTCTAACAACGACGATCACATCACACCAATTTCACCCTCACGTCATTTCTTGTCAGCAAGACTGGCTTTGGTATATCTTTCATGGGTTGCGCATGGCACCTTCCCTTTTGCTCTACGCCTTCTATCATTTCGTTGTTCTCTCTTTTGATAACCATGGCATTACCCCTTCTCCCCCTACACCTCTTTCTTTCTCTTTCCTATTCCCTTCTCTTTCATTTTCTTGCTTCCGCTTCCAATATTTGATTTTCTCGCATTCCCATTTCTATGGCTCTAGATCAGACAAATCCTCTCCACCTCCACCCCTCAGGCAAATCTTCACTCCGTGAGAGTTCGCTATGGGATCCCTAACATAATGGATTTGATCCTCCTCGGACCCTCCGATCGGATCATGAACCAGTAGGGGTCGTCGAACGAATTGGGTTGTACATAGGCATGTCTCTTATCAGGCTCTGTCTCCCATTTTTTCAGTTGGTTTGCAGCATCCTAGACTTCCTAGAGGTGGCTTTAGCCCAAGTGCTCCCCAATGCCTGAAGGATCATGTTGTTCTACTGTGTTGTTTGGGAGTGAGTCCTGGAGGCAATGGGGGAGGGGGATCTGGACCTCACCCCTTGCGAGTTCTTTTATACACACGACCTCACCGGTTCATTAGGGAATCGGTGCAACTTCCATTCGTGAGTAGGTTTTAGAGTCTCCCAGTTGGAGCCATGTTTCTCCAAGGTAAAGAATTGAGATCGAAAGTTTTTGTTCTAGAATTGGTTGGGAGTTTTTCGCTGAAGAGATTAATGGTCAGGAGTTTCTTATGAGGGCTTCTTGGAAAACCATTCACGACAATCGTATCTTCTCAGTGACCCTTACCTAGAGGGAGCAAGCTCATGTGGATGTTATCTATGCATGGGTCAGGGAAAACCAAGGGTTTTGGAGTCCAAGCAGGATCTTACCAAGCTGAGCATAGATTGATTCTTGGTGTCTTCGAGTCACTTGAATGCAACAGGTTAAACAATGCTTTGCTTGAAGGGCTGGAGAACTGTCCGCGAATGGAAGAGGTAGGCGTTAGTTGCATTGGGGCCCAAAGGGACGAAGCCGCTAGGGGAGAATCTCAATCTCCAAGGTTCTCAAGTGGCTTGGGGGGTAGGACAGGCTTACGGCGGTCCCTCCAGTCCAAGAGGGGGATTCTACCCGCCTGTACTAGGCTCTAACCTTCCACCCTGGCCTCAACCGACGTGGCAACTTTGACCTAATCTCCTGTTTAGTCCTATCTCTTTCCCATCATTAACTGGTTGTACCTTGTTATAAGAGATTTGTTCTTTGGTTGGCTGGATCGCGTGCTGTTAGTCCTCTTTCATTGAACATGCATGTTCGCCTCTTCCTACTACGGTAAAAATTTACCAAGCCGTCCTTGAGGACAAAAAGAGGTAGGAAGTCAAGCACTCCTAGTTGAGCTCTCACTGCCAAGCTCTAGAGCATGTGCTTTAAGGGCAGAAGTCTCGATCCTTTGCCACGATTTCATAGGAACTGGTCATATCACAGTGGTGCGAGTAAGGTACAATAATCATGGGAAAGTTGTTGACTTGGAACAATATCCCACCGATCGACAGGAGGGCAAGTTGGCAGTGGGGAGGGATAGTTGTCTTGAGTACGCCAAAAGGCTTACCGAGATTGAGCAGTCCTGGTCCCACCTCAGGAACGACCTTGACATCGTGCACTAGGAGTGATCCCGCACCGAGGCAGATTACAGGTTCGTTTGTGACTAGTTGGGGGGTAGGTGATTCCTTTGGCTCAACTGGGCATCCGACAAGATTAAATAACTCTTGACCAAGTCCTAGAGGCAAGTTGCCATGTTGCAAGCCAAACTTGATTCCACTAGGAAAGAGGTTGTTAGGCTTTCTCCATAAATTGTAGCTACCCTTGTTGTGTTAGACAAGACGTTTGTGTATGGATTCCAACTTGGGTTGTGTATGTTGATGAAGCTTATACTGGCTAGGCCTAAGACGAATATGAGAACCCTAGCTCTAATGTCTCTCTGCCCCAACGAGTTTACAATTGCCTACGTAGAATCTCTTGGAGCGGACTTGATCCAGGACGCTTTCCTAAACCAGCCACCTCGTCCCCCATTTGGTGCTCCACCCTCATTATATAGTTTGTATGGTTCCTTTTTTTTCTTTGTAAACAGTGTACTGTTTTAATGAATTCGATGTTTCCTTCACCTTTGTGGGTTTCTTTCTTTATTGATGCTCTTTAGTCTTTGCATAGCAATTACTCGCCTTAGACTTTCTTCGTGCCTGCATGGGCGAGGTTGGTCGACTTCCTCGGGAGTGTTCTCAACCAAGGGTGTGGCTTGGAGGCCACATCAGGCAAGTGTCAGCTACGAGCACTCATCCATCTTCATCGAAACTGTTCTCAACCAGTGGTTTTGTCCTTGGTCACATTGAAAGCTGCACGTAGATTTTATGAGTTTTTTTTGGGCAAAATACATCTTTCCTATTACCTGTCTATGGAGACTTTTACACAAAGTATTTTTTTCAAATGCTCGAAATTCCATGGCCTTGGGAGTTTCATTTCACCCATGTCCTCTAAACAATAAGAGCATGTCTTTCCTAGTTTGGCCCAAGCTTGTTCTCCTCTTGCTGCTTGGATGTTGTCTCTGCCTTCCTCATTAGGAGTTCACCTACTTTGAACGATTAGGGTATAAACTTTTTGTTAAAATACCGCTCCTTCATCTCCATGTAAGCCACTGCTCTCGTGCTTACTTCCTCCCTCATTTCTTCCATTAGATCAAGGCTTCCTTCCAAACCCCTGCCATTAGCATCCTGGTCATAGTGTTGTACACGATAGTTAGGTATGCTAACTTCCATGGGTATCACGGCCTCACACTCGTAGCTCATCGCGAATGGGGTTTCTCCAATCAGGGCCCGTGCAGTAATACGATATGCCTACAACGCTCCAGGTGATTCTTCTGCCCACACTCCTGGTCAACCTCTTTTTTGCCATGCGAAATACCATTTTATTAGTTGCCTCTACCTGTCTATTGGCTTAGGGGTGTCTAGGCGAGGAGTATCTTACTTTGATGCCTACTATGGCACACCAATCCCTATAATGGTCGTAGTTGAATTGCTGGCCATTATCTGAGATTATGGCTCACAGTATGTCAAAAGACATTCGATGGAATTCCACAAGAACTTGATTATACTCTCAGTCGTGATCGTCTCCAAGGTTTTGGCTTCCACCCACTTTGTTAACTTAACCCCGCCCTTGCCCATTGGCAGCGGCCCCACTATATTGACCCCTGCAAGGAAAAGAGGCATGGCATTGTCACCATCTTCAACTCCTCGGGTGGGTGGTGAGGTATGTTGTTGTATTGCTGGAATCGTTTATAGCTTCAAACGAACTCATTTGCCATGACTAACAGGTATAGGTATATGGCCTCTCTTGGCTTAGTTTGGCTTAGAAGGGGGGTTGGTCAAGTATGCTTTCAGTTGTCCAAGTGCTTCATCGCACTGAATGTTCCAGTCATGTGCCTTCTGTAGCACCTTGAAGAATAGTAAGCATTTGCCCGTTGACTGGGACACAAACTGGTTCAACACTGTTATTCTCCAGTCAATTCAATTTATGGACCTCGTTTAGTTTCTTTGCAGCTTCACTTCCATGATTTCTTTGATATCTTTTGGGTTAGCCTCAATCCCTTATCCAAACACCATGAAACCGAAGAACTTCCCATATTCGACGTTGAAGGCACACTTGATTGGGTTAAGCTTCATCTTATGTCGACACAACACTTCAAATGCCTCCCTCAAGTCTACTATGCGGTGACGAGGTTTTGTACTTATGACCAGGAGGTAATTTATATAAATTTCCATGTTTCGTCTTATTTGATCCTTGAACATTCGGTTGACTAGTATTTGGTATATTGCTCCTGCATTCTTTAGCTCAAACTTGATAGCAATACAGGCCTCAGTCAATTATGAAAGAATTCTTATCCTAGTCTTTCGAACTCATTCGAACCTAATTGTACCTTAAGTAGATGTCCATGAAGTTATGCATGTGGTGGCTAGCGGTCGAGTCAACTATCTGGTCAATGAGTGGTAGGGAAAAGTTTTCCTTTGGACACACTTTGTTTAGGTCAATGGAATCTATACACATTCATCATTTACCATTTGCCCTCTTTACGAGCACTAGGTTCGAGTAATGGACCTCGCGTACGGAGCTTGTCTCCTGGAGACGCTCCACTTCTTTAACTTTGGCGGCATATTTTTCCCTGTGGAAACCCCTGGGCCTTTTCTGTATCTTTTTGGGCTTTGGGTCAATGTAAAGGTGATGCTCTATAATCTCCAGGCCAATTATGAGCATATCCTCATGACTTCACATGAACACCCCTATACTTGACCAAGAGCAACCTTAGTTACTCTCGGAGGCTTGTGCCAGCTCGGTGTTGCGTTGGGCCTATCTGAGTAAAGTGTTACTAGCTCAAAGGCCTTGACAGGCTCCACATGCTACAAGTTGCATTTGTCACGCATCTTCATGCCCTGCTCAATGAGCTCTAGGGGTGGGGGAAAGGCCTCAGCTATGTGTCGCTACCTTGTGCTTCTATCAGATGGCTTGACTTTCATCACTCCACTCCTTTTATAGCACAGACATCCAGGCCTCTGTTCCTAAGTTCTTACACATAGCACTCATGTGTTAGGGCTTGTTCTCCTCGAGTCCTCGCACTTTGCCTACTCCACCGCATGCTGGGAACTTCATTTTCAGGTGGTACGTGGAGGTGATCGTCTTCATCTTGTTTAGCGTTGGCCTGCCCAAGATAGTAATGTAGGAGTTCTGGGCTTTAACGACCAAGAAATCCATCATAATCGTTACCACGTAAGGGGTCGAGCCCGCAATGACCAGCAGCTCAATGGTCCCTTCTAGTTGTATCGGTTCTCCCAAAGATCCCTTGAGCGAAAATTGGGGTCTGGTGTAGTCTATCCTGCCCCAAGTTCATTTTCTAGAATGTGTCCCAAAATATTATGTCGGTCGAGCTTCCATTATCGACTAGAATTTAGTGGGTGGTAAAGTTTGGGATCAATAGGGCAACCACTAAAGCATCATTATGCGGGTAGGACACCCCTATACCGTATTCCTCGGTGAAGGTTATAGGGGAATCCGCTCAGCCTTCAGTCTCTTTATCTGTCGGTTGACTGCGAACACTTCTCTGTATCACATCCTTCTAGCGTAAGCCTTTCTGGCCAATGATGTTTTGTTGCCTCTGGCTACCCCCCGACTATGGATGTGATCTCCTCGATTGGGGAGTCTAACCTACAAAGACCGTATTGAGGCGAGGAGCCTCCCTTCAGGATTTCCTTCAATTCGGGTTTTCGCTCCCACAACTCCTCGATCGCCTTCGGGCAGCTCTTTGGTTAGTTGTTGGGTTTGGGGCTTGTCCCTATCTGCGGTGCATTTCATCCTCTTGTTCCACTGTGGTGGCTCATTTTAATTTTTGTCGTGCAGTTATATTTGGTCAACTTTCTTGGTTCACCATAATAGGTTCAATGAAGGTTGGCTCTACGGTCATCTGGCCTACTATTGTGGTCTCATTGTGGTGGAACTTCATAATCTTGTTTCAATGGCACATTCGTATGAACTTCTTCAAAACCACGATCTCGAAACTGAGGCCCATTAATTTTCTTTCTTTCCCCTCGTCCACTAGCCATCTTGTTGGGCTTTGCTCGCGTCTTTACCGTTGCAGTCCTCCTTTTCTCTCTGGTTCACTTCTTCCAACTCGACATGCCTTAAATTAATACATGCTTTGAGTGTGTCCTTTGCATTGACGAAGTCTTCTACCCTGTCCATGAACTTCCTCAGTGTTGTTGTCTACCTTGCTAACTCGGCCATAAACGAGCTTCTAGGCCATACCCCTCCCAAGATCATGATCAACATTATCTTCTCATCTTGATCATCTGCTACCAGATGTTGCTTTTTGAACTACGCTACGTACACCTTCAGGCTCTTGTCTTCCATTTGCCTCACCATGAGCAGAAATATTACAAGCTGCCTATGACGCCAACTAGCCATAAACTAGATCAGGAAATGTCTATCCAGTTCTTTGAAGTTGGTGATAGGCCCTGGCCTCAAGTTCTTGAACTGGATCACCATTAGTAGATTGTCTACAAATGATGATGACCCACGCATTTTGCCATTTCCTCATTTGTCCATGAGGTTACGCAAACTATCGTTCATCATTTTCTTCTCTTCCTCATGGCTTGGGGCGGCCTCAACCTCCCCTTGTGACTCTTCGTTGATGTGCTTGAGTTTGTAAGGAGACGTTTGGATTCGAAGATGATTTGAGATGGATTGTGAATAGTAATGAGATGAGTTGTGAATAGTAGTGAGATTTATGAGTTAAAATTGCTGAATAGTAGTGAGATGAGTTGAGATGAGCTGAGATGAGTTGAGATGAGCTGAGATCACTTACGAATCCAAACGAATCCTTAATCAGTTTCTTTCTTGATCCCTTCACTCCTCCGTCTCAAGGCCTCATTCTCCTTCTATAGGGCCTCCATCTTTGTCACCATACATCCTCACTTCTTGTCCATTTTTTTGAATCTTCTTTCCTTCTTGTTACTGGGCAACTCCTCCTCTTTCACTTGGGCATAATTTATCGCATGGCAGCAAGCATAACACGATAAATTACCTCGAACACACAGGGGACGTCAACTGTTGAAGTAAATTTCGATATGCCCACT
Source organism: Juglans regia (assembly GCF_001411555.2). Taxonomy (NCBI): domain Eukaryota; kingdom Viridiplantae; phylum Streptophyta; class Magnoliopsida; order Fagales; family Juglandaceae; genus Juglans; species Juglans regia. Next base: position 5,021,837 of record NC_049907.1, read on the forward strand.
ACCTTAATTGCCACCTACAAATAGGCTGACCACTGGTGATTCAGAGGAAAGCTTCATATGCCAAAGTTAGTTCCTTTGCCACCTCCTATGGGGGAGGTATATAGAAAATGAAAAGGGGATAGTTAGACAGATGATCTTGCCTTTCGACTTACGTCCCGCTTGCTATATATTGTTTAGAGCATAGTAGTTGCCTCTCCTTTTCCCTAGGTGATCTGACGTCTCTCCATGCTCTGATGGGGACATCATTGTGTTTACTATGACGTCATTTTTTGGACCTTATGTCATTTGGGGTCTGACACAAGCATGTCCCTTAAGGGGGCACTTCACGACATTTAATGCAGTAACCCTATTTGCATTGTGACAATGAGGGGGTGGGTGATTCCAACTTGCATTGTGCTAACTGAATCCGCAACTCTTTCTACTAGCACAAGTCTCCTCATTTACACCCTGCGAGTTTGCCTTAGTGCAATTTGTTGGGCCATATGCTAGAGGCATGCGATTAGGCCCTTAGCCCCCTAGCCCGCTTGGTGTTGCCTATTTTTCCCCTAAGAGGATGATCCAATGATACTAAGATTTCAGATTTGTAGGTAAAAGGCATTGAAATTTCTTAATAATGACGATTAGCAAAGAAAGATAAGCATAAGTAGATTTTGATTTAATTAGGATATTACAGCATTGATGACAATAATTTTGTCATAATTTTAGCTACTAGTATAAGAATCACATATAAATCCCAATTCAAAATATTTTTTTTAGGGTGTATGTCGGTCACTAGCTATGATTGTAGACTTTTCCTCGATTTTCTCTTCCAAATCTAATAAATAAGATTTTTTTTTTTTTGCATTTTTAAGAAAACCTTTTGTTTTTTTAATTTGGCGCCCTTAGTGGCCATGACCCTTCCCTTCAATTTTAGGTAATAATGCCTGGCAATTAATTGTTGGCTGTATAATGAATTAGCCAAGTCATTACCATTAATAAGTAGACTAAATGCACAGCCAGGAGTTACACTGGTGAGGCTATATATATGCCGAGTCTCTCCCTCGAGCTATCATCTATATGAAAAGCATTTAGGTTGTGGGTTGTTTGGATGTTGCTCTAGTCCTTCTTGCATAGTGCATTCAATGAAAATCATTGTGTGAAGACTTGAAGACTTACAGAACTTGCTAAACTTATTCGTGTAGCAGAGTCGAGAGAACCCTCAGAGAAACTCATGGGAGAATTTCTAAAATTGCGTTCGAGATATTTATGAAGTTTATTTCTTCTACCGTGTGCTCTAATAGAAGTGATTTAGATTCTGATTTTGGCTAGATTTTATGTTGGAGAATTGTTTTTTGAAATGTATTTTTTATTGGGTTTTGAAAGAGGTTTGAGAAAATCTTGAATAAAAAGAATAAGTTTTGTATTAAATTTTGTCTAAAGTGGATAAATAGAATTGAAAAGATGTTTAAATATAATTTTTTAAATAATGATTTTTATTTTAGTATTTGTAAAGGTAATTTTGGTTTTTATGTTTAATATGATTAAAAAATGATCAGACGAAAAGCCATAAAAATTGAAATAACTTATTTTTTTAATGATTTGAAGATATTTAACTTAAAATTTATTAAAAGCCAAAAAAAAATTTTGAAAGTTTTTCAAAACAAACATGGCCTATAGATGTTTGGTTTAATATTAAAAAAATGTTGAAAAAATTATAAAAGCTTCTCTCAACTCAAACATGGCCATGTTCTTTAAGAAAAGATCATGCCGAAAATGATTTCTCAGATATTCCAAGATCGATCAAACTCCTTTCCCAAGGCAGAATATTTGTAACTTGGGTTTCAATGAAAACAGTACATGCTATTATTGTCGTTTCGGACCACTTGTCTGGAGCTGCCAATCCTTCACTAATCCTCCATTGAATTATCAAAACTTCTCTTTTGATGCAGCAGTGAAGGATCATTTCTCAGTAGGCTCGGTAATACAAAGAAATCATAGAGAAGATATTCTGGGTATCAAAACGAAAAAATTCCATACCACTAATCCTCTAGTCGCAGAAGCCTTGGCAGCTTTTTTAGCTTTTAAAATGGCCTCCAATCAGAATAGTGTAATTATAGAAGGAGATGCCCAGTCAATATTTACATCTATTGCAAATCCAGTTTGTCTCCTTTCTGGAACATTTCAACTATTATTGGCGACATCCTTCACATCTCCCAATTTCATCAAGACTGAAAATTTACTAAGATACATCGATTTCAAAATCGATGTGCGCACTCGGTGGCGCAATGGACAGCTACAAATCTTGTATTTGGAAGCATACCTTTAGATATTATTCCTAGCTGTTTTTTGTATCTTGACAGTGGAAAAGATCCACCTTAAACTTTTGTAATTTATTATTTATAATATGCTTGTTTAGAAAAAAAAAAAAAAAAAAAAAAAGCATGTTGATTGATTGGAGCTACTCCTACGTGGTTATTATTTGAAATAAATACCTTAATTTCTCGACTTATGATAAGGTAGTTTATGAAGATTTCCTCTCTCATATCCTTAAATAAACGAGTATATTCCAAGGTATTGTCCCCAAAAGAAAGATAGTTCTCAATGGAAGATAAAGGGAACTTAAATTATACATGTCGATGAAATGAAGATTGTGCGAGAAAAACAAAATAGATTAGAGAGAAAACGAGAGGAGGAGATTCGAGAAAGCTTCAACCATGACATTATGTTTGGATACAAACATGAAATGAAACATATCATCTCATCTTATCTTATCTAATTTTAACTAATTAATAATCTCACTACTATTCACAAACCATGTCAACTCATCTCATCTCACTATTCGAACAGATTTAGGTCTCGTTTGGATAGAGAAATAGTTTTATCTCAACTCATTTTATCATTATAACATTCTCAAATTTTGATATAAAATATATTAAACAGCTCAAATTTTCAAATTCTAAAATAATAATAATATTACAAAATAATATTCTAATAATATTTTATTCAACTTTCAACTTTCATATAAAATTATATCATCTCATTATCCAAACATGCCTTATTCTTTGGCATGCTTAGCATACTACTCCTTTTTGTCTTTGTTACGTTCTTCTACATGTTTTCATTATTGGTTTAACTTTGTTTTGAGTGTGTTTGAATCTAACACGTTGATTAATTAATACACGTAAATGTTATTCGAGATTATGACCACCTGCAAAAGTGGTGTCCCCTAGATACTTGGAAGTAAAGAATCAAAGCACTTTTCCAACGATTTCCCCGCCTCATATATATACGTTATCTTCCTATGCTGCCTTTCAATTTCATTTGAAAAAACAGAAAACAAAAAACAAATGCTCCATTCTACATGGTTGCTTTCTCAAGTTTTCAATACTTTCTTCCAAATTCTCCCACAAATTCTTTCTTTTTTCTCCGATTTACACTTTTCTCTATAAGTTATGTCAATTCATATTACTATTGCATCAATCTTATCATGGATTGTTGTTATGATCTACGTTTATATGCTAGTGATAATCCTTATCATTAACTGGAACTTTAATAGAGTAATAAGCCTTACTTATCAACTACTATATTATCTTCGTGCTTTGTAGGATTTGTATTTGAATCTTTGTGTCTAATGTTATTGACGTGATAGATATCGATATGTTGTCAATAATCATAAAAATACGAATAATTTAATTGATTATCGTGTCAAATTTTCATGTACTCTTTTTTTTTGTTTTTTAGGAAGACATGAAATGTTATTTTCGAAGATCAAACATGAAAGTTGAGAAGAAAGGGTCAAGAGAATGAAAGAAAATTAAAAAAGATGATGTTATGCATACAAATAACTTGTCAACCCGACAAGGACCACAAAATCTGACTTTTCAATTATATTGCATGGCATGCATTGACTTTTAAATGTAGGTTAAATTTAAATACAGAAAAAGATTAAATATTTAATTTAAACTATTTAATTTAATTTAATTTAATATTCCATCATATATTTATTTAATTATATATATAAAAAAAAAGAAATGTAAAGAAGCATTCGTGTTTCCCAAGGAGACCGCCACCTCGATGACCTCACCAAACACCTCATCATCCCATTACACTTTTTGTTGGTGTCTCTGACAAGCCAAAATTCAAACGCTTGTGGAAAAGACGATACCATTCTTGGTATAAACCACGCCCACGGCCCATCCCAACCTAGTTATAAGGTTATTCTGGACACTTCACACTGGGTAAAGGGCTTGGGCGAAACTTCTTATTCCGTTTCAAACATTTGCGGAGCGAAGCGTCAAGCGATCTCTCAGAGAGAGAGAGAGAGAGAGAGAGAGAGTCATTGCTACCTATAACCAACAAAGATAACAGCAAAATCGAAATATAAACATCAAACACTGGCCAATTTGGGGCCGCCGAGGAAAGAGCACTCCTCTTCCACTCATCTCCTCTTCCTCCTCAGCTCCTCTTCTTCTTTCCTGCCACGCTTTTTCTCTTCCCTGTTATTCTTTCGCACTCTTTCATTTCGCTTTCCTGGTAAATATCTCTCAATTTCTAACGGATTTGTATCTTACCTATTCTATATATATTCCTTTTGTTTTCTTAATTTTTGAGATATTTTCTGTTCTTCTTGGTTGTATGCTTTTGGTTTCTGTTTGAACACAGAGGAAGGCGAAGTGAGGGTTTATGTTGTTTTGGGTTGTCCGAACAGTTAGGATGAATTGCCATTTTAAGGCTGATTTTCCTGGATGTTTCCGTTTTTTCTTTCTAAAATTTTTCTGGGCTTCCAATTCTAGCGTTTAGGGATCTTTTGAGATTTTATTTGGGGATGCCTTGTTTGAACGCGACAATTCAGCTTTTTGGTTTAGCCCGTCGTAAAAGCAAGATTATTGACCATGTTTGTCAGCATAGGTTGTGGAGTTTTTGAATTGGACGTTGAGGATTTTGGGGCATAGGGTTTTAACTCTGCTCTCTTGCTCTTACATGGAGCACCCTTTAAGGTTTTTGTCTAGTTTTTTAGCTTTGCCTTCTCCTTGGATTTTGAGATTGGGTTTGTTGGTACAATATTGTCGAATTTTATTTGGTTTAATCCTCAGTCCTCTGTTGTCCTCGTGTTTGTATAGAGAGAGTAATTGACTGTATTAGGTTAACTTATATAGAGGTTTAGTTTTGTCCTATGGATTATACCTGGCAACCACGAGGCGCTGTTGGATTCTTTAAGATTCGGTTTGGTGAGAGTTTTTGTTCTCTCTCTGCGGCTCTCCTGTTTATATATATATATATATATATATATATATTAACTGAATAGTTTAACGTGTATCTCTTTATAGGCAATAGGTTTTGGAGTTCATGTTGCAAAAAACATTATATAGATAGTGTATCCTTATCTTAGATTTGTTGCTCGTAGTACTAGAGTCCTGATTGGTACCTGATGGATGAAAATGCATTCAGAACATCCAATCTTTGATTTTCCTATTTCTGGTACCTTAGCAAAGAAAATCCCAAGTACAACATCATTTGCTCCATCACTGTTACAATTAATTGGCTCTGGTGAGTTGGAGATTCCATAAATTTTTGGATAGCAACATACTACTTTCTTTCTTTGCGACTGATTGTTAGATTTCTTTTCCCTCTGTTCCCATTTAAGCGAATCTTCTTCTAAGTTTATTTGAATACTTATAAAAAAAAAGTTTATTTGAATTTTTTCCGTCTCATTGGAAGGGAATATTATTTTAAGTTAATTTTACTGTTTGGTGGTGCAGAATCATGCCAACATTTACTGCTATAACTTTAGATCGATTCTTAGAACCTAGAGCTTCAAAATCGGTTGATAGGCCTATTCCTAATTCAAAGCCTCCTAATTCAAGACCTATTCCAAGTTCAAATCTGGAGAGGAGAAACAGTACGCCAGCCACTGAAAGGAGAGTGAAACGCCCTCAGATACGGCCAGCACTCTATGCTACTCCTAAGGCAACGCCACTTCCAGATTCACCTACTTCATTCACGCCCTCCCCATATATCATCAACCATAAGCGGCGTGGGCCACGTCTCGTGAAGAGCTTTTCCGAGGACAATGTATCCCTTCGCCAAAAACCTGATGAGAAGGTCAATGAGAATGCTGGAAATGTAGAAACTGAGGTTGTCCCTTCAGCTGATGATGTTTCTGTTACTTTCACTATTCCTGGTGCTAATCAGGACCATGTGAATGGTGGCCATGATGGTCATGTTGGGAACCACTGCAGTGAATCTGGGTGCAATAATGGAGAACTTGTGAGCAGTCATGTGGAACTTGGAAACAGTAGTAAAAGTGATAGTGTGACAGGGGAAGATGATTTGTTGAAGCTTGAACGAGATGGCGAGTCAGAAAATTTCTTTGATCCACATGAATCTCTTAGTGTTACCAGCAATACTGATGGAGAGGATAATTCTGCGGTAGATCGATCTATTACTCTCACCACACAAATGGGGGAGTTTTTTGACGCTTGGGAAGGTAATTGTCCTTGTTCTTGTTAGTGATTATTTCCTCTGTCAAGTTGGTCTTGTATTCCATTCTAAGAAGTCCAAAAGATAGTTGTATTTGAAAATTTAATAACTTTCTTTACTTATCCTTGACTTTATTTGAAAAAGTGAACTCCTTTTCTTTTTTATTGCTTTATTTGAGTTTAAAGGGAGCAGAGGCATTCTTGGAACTTGGAACTTTCTATCTTAGAGACAATACATTAACTTATGCTCCTTCAAAACTTTGGTTTTCTAAATGGTACCACCAATATGAAAAGCTGGGAGCCAAATGACTTAGTGAAGTGTTCTTTTTATTGGATTTTACTCTTACCCTTTTAGAAAGTTTGGTTCTTAGAATAAGCTACCTTGTTTGCCATGCTCTTCCATCTTGCTATAAAATATGATTGCTTGAATATTGTAAAACTTGAGCACCTCTGTCTGTAAATCACTGTCCTAAGTATGAAAGACAGTTATGAGCCTACAGCAGTATGGGCATATAGCAGGATTTTATCTCATGCAATTTTCTATCTTCCTACAGAATTATCCTCTGAGAGTGGGTCACAGCCTTCTTTTCAAGACGTTGAAACTGAATTGCGTGAAATGAGATCGAGTGTATTGATGGAAATAGAGAAGCGGAAACAAGCAGAAGAATCCTTGAATAACATGCAAAGCCTGTGGCAGAGGCATAGGCAACTGTTGTCTGTTGTGGGATTGACACTTCCTTCTTATCCCACTGCTTTGGCAGAGGGTGAGCAGCTGGAATGTAATCAGGGGGAAGAGTTGTTACAACAGGTACATGTTGCTAGGTTTGTATCAGAATCTGTTGGAAGGGCTGTTGCAAGGGCTGAGGTGGAGATGGAGATGGAAGCCCAGCTCGAGTCAAAGAACTTTGAGATTGCTCGATTATATGACAGGCTCCATTTTTATGAGGTCATGAATCAGGAAATGTATCAGAGGAACCAAGATGCTTTAGGTCAGATATCGATACCTTTCATTAATTATTTTTCAACCTTCAACTATACAATTGTTTGTTGTTTTATATACTTACAGAGGAAGAGGGGGCTTAAGGCCCTATTTGGATAGTTAAAGTGTTTCATCTCATCTCATCTCATCATTACAACTTTTTCAAATTTCCATACAATATAATAAACAATTCAACTTTTTCAAATCCCAAAACAATAATAATATTAAAAAATAATATTTTTTCAACTTTCATCTAAAACCATCTCATCTCAATATCTAAACCGCACTTTAGTTTCTTAGTCAGTATACATTGAACAAAATTAAGTAGGTTACAACTACTAAATGGATATTCCTCATTGTCATTAAGAACATTACATATAGTAATTGAGGTTCATAAAGAGAATTAATGCATTGTATACCACCAAGGTTTGAACAAGAAGAATGAGACAATTACTACAACTACATGATTATTCATCATTTTCATTAAGAAAAATATATATAGTAATTGAGGCTCATAAATAGATAAAGAGAATTTATGTATTGTATACCATTGATGTTTTGGGTTGTAAGATTTCATTCTTCCTATCTCAATGTTGCATTTTTGTTTTGGCATCAGTTTATATGTTGGAAGCTAGAAGTCTATTAGGAACAATCTAAGGTTATTCAAGAACCTGCCAACTTCTCTTAGTGAAGGTAATGTAAGGCTTTTTCCTTACCACCCTCAGGATTCAACTTTATTGACAGGGGTGGTCATGTCTAGGGTTCCATGCTCTTTCCTAGAGAATAGGTTGCTTCATTCCTCCATGGAAAGCAATCTGTCCAAATTTCCTGGAGCAGTACCAATTTGGGGGCTTCTATTCCTATCAGTCAAACAATTAGCTGGCCTTCTAGTGTAGTGAAAATTATTTATCTTAGAATTTTATGAATCTTTCATATCGAGGTTCCAACATCCACCCCCCCCCCCCCATCTCTCTCTCTCTCTCTCTCTCTCTCACACACACACACACACACACACACACACACACTCCCAGAGACACAGACACAGATGAGTGTGTGGGTTTGAACCTTTTAATATGATAGAAGGTGTTGCAACGTTAGCTTGTGTGGCTTGAGATCCAGAAACTAGAGGGGACCAGATGAAGTACTCTCTTTATGCACAAACCCACACCATGTGTTTGTGTGCATACATGCACGTCCAAACTAGAATATGCAAATGGCAAATTGTGGTAGTTCATGCTTGTACAAGTGTTCAGCTTTCCTATAGGTCCTGTTGGATGTGATCACCATGATTTGCTCCTCTAACTTCGGCAGTTTCCTGTTTTTGTAGAGGTGGCACGACATGAAAGGCAAATGAAGAAAAGAAGGCAGAGGTGGATTTGGGGTTCATGTGCTGCTGTGATCACCCTTGGCACTGCAGCCTTAGCATGGTCATATCTACCAAATGGAAGAGGATCATCTTCCTCCAATCATTTGCAGAATCCTGAGGGTAGTGATGCAGTTGAGTAAGCGGTGGTCAATCAATTAGTAACTTGGATAACATGTCATGGAAGGAAAGAAAAAGGTCACATAATACACCTTGTGGGCATTGTCTCTTTTATCATTTGATTTTCCTGCACACAGTGGTTTTATACCTACAAAGATAATCTAATTTGGTGCCCTTTGCTACTGATATGAAAGGTGATAGATCATGAAATGGATTAGGTTTTTTTTATCGAAATCATGATTTCGAGCACAAGGTTGCCTATTTAATAATATTTTTGACAAAAGCAATGCGTAGAAGGGAATTGACTGAATCCCCTTGTATATATGAATGTGTCCGGTGTACGACTCCGCGCAACCTCGATTACTTCATTCTTACTTGTCATCATTGTGGTATTTTTGGTCATAAAAGATCATATTGCTTTAACTTGAATAAAGTGAAGAAAAATAGAAGTGAAAGAAAACTAAAAAAGAAGGAAAAGATTCTAGAAAATCAAGTTGATGAGATGAGTCAACAAATCACCTTCATAACTCTAAAGTTTGGTGAACTAGCAGAATTTTGACTTCACAATAAAGAAAAGTTCATACAAATTGGTGTTGATGAAAATAATAGGCCAAAATTTAAAGCATAGTGGATGGTCAAAGAAGATGTTCTATCACATTAATTGATAGGACACTTGCATGTTCTTGCATTCCTTGCATTTCATTTTAGTAGTTTAGGACAAACATTTTATTTTTCTGTTTTATAATTCTGTTTTGCTTCATGTTTCTGTTTTTTTCAGTTTTATATAAGAAAAAATAAAATATAAAAATTAGTTTGATTGGTTTAAGTTTTTTTTTTTTTTTTTTTTTTAAATGCATGTTTGATATGACAAAGTTTGAACACTTGTGTTCTCACATGGTAAATTTTTGAACTTATGCATCTTTTTACTTTGAGCAGTTCACTTTGTGCATACTAACCCTATGAGTCATCTTGACAAAGTTCATTTACAAAACACTGTAAGAAGCTTATGTGTATGCACCTCATAATTAAATATTGAGATGCTCACCATAGAGGGAGTTCATGCCTTGAATTGACTAATACTAGTTGAACCTAGTACAATAATAAAGAGATCTCCACTTGCCAAACACAAAGAGTTGATCCATATAGAAAAAGTTGGTGTTTAATCATTGCAAAAAAATACAAACACCGTACACGGATCTACCCCCTTAAGTTCTTATAGAAATAATCGTTGCTCTAATCATTATAGAAAAAGATGAGCAACAAACATAAACACAAAAAGGGGATTGTGCAAACTAGTGTTTGGAGGAAATGTTCATATATCTAGGCCCTAGTATAAAGTTTAACTTTTAAGGTGAGTAAAAACTCTTGTGAGCATTTATAAGAAGTAAAACATTCATAAATAAAGGTTTCAAAAATATATTGAAGAAAAAAGATATAAAAGTGATATGATGTAAGGTTACTCACTCACACACTCGCACATTGATGATCTTAAGAGGAGTGGACATCTATAGTGATTGTTGCAAATAAGAGGATGTACTCTATTGAATTTATTTTGTGAGTGACATTATGCTTGAACTAAGATGTATTTAGACATGTTACTTACTTCACTATTTATGTATAAAAAACTAAAATTCTTTTTTTTTCTATTTTTTTACTTCATTTTTTTTTATGAACAAAGTGATAAAAATATAAAATATAATTTTTGATTGGGTAAGTGTTGGATGTTGGTTTAAGTCTGGGACTTGGTTTCTGATATATTGGCATAAGTTCCAGTGGTGGGTCTCTGTTTTGTTTCTAAGTCCCAATGGGACTCTAAGGCACAGAGCACGTGCACAATCCTTAGTCACTTAAGTGACTTAAGTCACATGCCCAGCCCCCGAGTTGATTTATCTAAATCTTCCGATACACATCTCACGGCACTCTATATACACAAGCTGTATCATTCCTCATCTCTTCCATATCTTCTACGATTTACTTGGGAGAAATACTTGGGTCTGAGTTTCTTGACTAAAGGCTCTCCATCACGGATTCATGGTAAAATTTTGAGTTTATTCAAATCACTCTCTCCTTACAATTCTAGGTTTCGGCACATCAATATTTGAAAATTGAGATTTTGATTGTTAATTTTTTATGTTGAGGCTACGATTTTGATTGGACATAGTGGGCATTGACATAGTTGATCATATGAGAGTATTTTATTCATGTATTGAGGACGATTTTTTGTGAGTTATGTGATTATACATTTCAGTTTTATCTCAGTACATACCAAGTGTTTGTTTTTATGTCGCAACCAAGCTACTTCATTCATTTGTTATGATTTTACTTGCATTCATGCTCATACATCAAATGCATTTAATTCATAAAAAGTTTAGACACGTGGGAGTTATGAGTCTTGTCAGATTAATGACAAAAAGGGAGAGAGATATATTGGAATATTGATTTACTTCGGATATTATGAAATTCGTATTGTGAGTTTTAAGGGGAGTTTGAGTAAGTGTATTGTTGAGGGGGAGTTGAATGAATTTTTATTATTCTGATTAATAAAGTTTAATATTGAGGGGGAGAACTAATATATGAATATAATTCAACTCCAAGACTAGAACATGCTTAGATTTTAAATCTTGTGAAATTTAATCTTAGTCATTGTTCTATGTCATTATTTTTTGCCTGAAATCTCTACTCGGTCTCTTGGTCTACTGTTTGTGATGTTGATAGGTTTTTATTACATTCATTAAGTTGGTTTTATCACCAATCCGCCAAAGGGGGAGATTGTTGATGTAAAAGTTTGTTGGTTAGGATTATATGACTATGGCCTATTTGAATTATTAGATGAATGTAATTTTTCTTTATTTTTATCTATAAATATTTAAATTCAAAGATAAATAGATTAATAGATAAAGGTTTGCCTTTATATTTATCTATGAATATTTGAATTTTAAGAGAAGTAGTTAAATAGATAAAGGTTCAAATGACTTTTGATCAAGATTGAATATTCGAAAAGATAGAAGATATCAAGTGATCTGGATAGAAGATTCAAAAAGAAGATATCAAGTAGAAATAATTTCGAACTATCAAGAAGTTATTCAGAACAAAAACTGAACAGAAATCAGTTACTGCAGAGAATAGTTATCGCGACATGTCAGCAATCTATCAGGAAACGTCTTTGCGACAGATTTTATCCATCAGCAGAATCCTACTGAAACTAGAACTCTTTCCAGATAGTTTATTTAAGGGATTCTACTGGTTAAGATTTTGATTGTTTTAGATCGACATATGTTGTAGAGCACTTTCTAGTGCATTGTTTGGTGAGAAAATTCCTTCGTGAATTTTCATATGTGTGATCTCTCTTTGAGTGTGATCATACTTCGAGCGTTGCTGATCGTGTGATTGAACTTCAACCCCTAGAGTTCTAGGAAGAAAGGTAATATTTGAAGATCGCCAGAGGTTCTGATTGCTACTGCAGTAGAAGACAAACGGGTCGTTTGTCTGGGCAAGTAAGAGAGTCAAATTTTAAAGGTTTTGTAATTAATAAGTACTTGTAATTGATTTTCAAATAATAAGATTGACTTTCCTGAGTTTGGCTGCCCCATAGGATTTTACCTTTAAAGAGTTTTTTAAAGAGTTTCCATTCGATGCCAATCTAAGTGTTATGCAATTTATTTTATGTTATTGTTTAATTATTAAATTAATTGCATGCTTGAATACTAACCAATTTGTTGAGTGAATTGGTAGATATTTCCGCTGCATTACAGAGGTACTTGAGTAATTTCATATTTGTTTTGCAGTTGTTTTTATTTTTATAAATAAGAATTATCATAAGAGGTGATATAGCATGCAAATACTTCTTACAATGCAAATATTTCTGCAATTGTCTCGTTTGTTTTTACAATCATTCACATTTCATCTCATCTTATCTAATCATTACAATTTTATTAAATTCTTATACAAAATAAAATAAACAATTCAATTTTTTTAAATCTCAAAAGAAAAATAATATTAAAAAAATATATTCTAACAATATTTTATTTAACTTTTAATTTTTATATTAACTCATCTTATCTCATATCATCTGTGAAAACAAACGAGTTGTTCAAAAAGAAAATCCCATCAAATTACAATAGTGGCATTTACTCTTGTAGTAGTTCCACTCTTGATGCTATAACAGAGGAGAAAAAAGACTGAAATATGGATGTGCTTCAATTTGAATTACTCGCGTTTTACAGAAAAACTTTGGTATGTGTCTGCCATTGGTTAAAAGTGATTTATTTATCTTTTCTATTTTATGATTTTGGTAATTGAATAATATTACTTGTAACTCCATCAATTTAACCTTCACGTAGCACTAATTCAGCAGACATGCATCGGTATGAAAAAAATAAAAGAATAGGAAGAAACCAGAAGCGTAGAAAAAGATACATGAAGACTGGTGTAGAGTTGAGTTCTAATAAGTTGAGACGAAAGTTAAAAAGTTGAAAATAAAATATTATTAAAATATTATTTTTTAATATTATTATTATTTTAAGATTTGAAAAAATTTAATTGTTTATTATATTTTATATGAAAATTTAAAAAAATTACACTAATAAAATGAGATGAAATAAAAAAAAAATTATGTATCCAAATCGACAAATCTCATAACAAATCGATATTAGCAACAAGAAATACCGTAAGGTTCACTTTATGCATGATCTCAATCACCATATGAACAAAATACCATAGTCTATAATTTGGCCTAGCCCACTGGGCCATCATTAGGCATTAGGCATTAGGCATTAGGGACAAGAAGATAAACAAGAAATAGACAATGAGGGACATGAGAGCATACAAGTGTTAGAAGGGTCAGAGGGAAAGTAGGAAGAGAAGAGAAGCTGGTACACGCAAAAGGGTCAGGTCCCATCACTGCAGGCTGACACACGCAACAAGGAGATATATAAAAAGCCTTCTACCAGATGACAAAATCACTCTCTCTCTCTATTAGATCTTTTTCTTATTCTTTAGCAACCTCTTGAGGAAGACAACATCTCCAACAGAAAGAGCTACAACCTTCTTTGTATAATGAGATATGAGGGACCATTAGACTGTAAGCAAATATATTATAGTGGAAACTCTCATTCCTAAACTCTGGTGGACGTAAGCCAGGTGCCGAACTACGTAAATTTTGGTGTTCATCTCTATTTATTTTCTATGCACTTATTTTTTATTCATCGCCATGGACGTATACATCGACACCGTATAGCTGCACAGGAATACTGTCGAGGGCTCCAAATAACATCGATCAAAGTCTAGTGAGTCGAGAATAACTATTTCTCTCATTTTGGCCTGTTGTGCGATATATATAGCATCAATACTACCGCTGGAAACATTCAAGCAACTTTGCCTGTTAGGAAACTATATATATATATATATATATAATAACTTGAAGGCAACCCATGTCTGAATTGGTTGAAGTGAAAGTGAAAGGAGCATCTGCAGCTAGATGGTGGCCTGCTGAAGTACCACAGGTATGGAAGGGCAAATTCGAGCACTGTGAGTTCAAGACCTACCAATACCATCTTCAATTGAAGATAAATCGGTGTAAAGTATGCACTCTCTATAGCTTTGATGAAATTTTCGAGCCCATTGCCAATGTTCCTCATCCGTAACCCATTAAGCTACTTGGAAATGGAAAGAGTTGAAGCCCAGTTTTCGGAGCTGATTTGTGAACTGTTGCAGAGCCTGCCAAAGGGTTTGGTAGAGTTCATGGGCCTGTCATATTATATATAGAGTACAGAAGCAGGCATTGCAAGACATCTTTGTTTGTTTTCATTGAGGGGTCGGAGCCATCTACAAACGTAAGGGGCATGCATGGTTAATTGCCTCGTGAGGTTATTCATTTGCAGTGAACTGACCAGACATCCCATGTCACATGTCGGAAGAGATTCAGATCCTCAAATCTCTCTCTCTCTCACTTTTTTTTTTTTTTTTTTAAGCCAGCAAGTGAACTTCATTAATATTAGAAAAGATGATACATGATGAGAAGGTGAAGATCCTCAACAAATACTCAATTACAATAACCACATTGCAATGATGAAAAAAAGGATGAAAAAAAAAGGTTATGGTACCAATTTCTTAATCCTTACCCTTACCTTACAAAGATAGTTCTGTCTTAAAAAACAGTTTGTTGATAAGCCACAACTAGAGGTGGTGTAAGCGGGTGCGTTGCAGTCAGCTGCCTTGAGATGTTTTTTGAAAAGACCTGTAGTCATTTTTCAAGATCATTAGCTAAGAAAAATGATAACATAATAGGAAAATCGATATTAAAATGAAAAATCTGTGATGGAACAAAAGTCTTCTCGTGCCTCTGTATTGGCACTTGTGGGCCACACACCGGTGGTTTGGAGGTGAGGTGGGTCCAATTAAAAGATTGGGAGGTGGGGGATCCACTGGTACCGCACGTGTTGCCGGCAGAGGTGTCAGGATGAGGCGGCGTGTGAAGCCCATGCGCGGAAAGAAGCCGTCGCATGTGTCGGCATGTGGGCAACGCACGATCTTTTTGGCACAATTCCGCGTTGTCCCGGTAGATGAACGACTAAGGAGTAACGTGGTGGGATGCGTGTCGACTGATGGTAGCCAAAGTGTGATAGACTAAGAAAAATTGAAACAGTAGAAAGAAGAGGAAAAAAAACTAGCATATTAACATCTAGGTAGCAAAAATGAAAAGGAACAATAGAAGGAAATGAGGGCCAAAGGCTATCACGAAGATCAGCATGAGTTTTTTTTTTTCTAGGGAGAAGTCATACCTTCTCTTTCTAAAAAATATTTGAATGACCAAGTCAGCTCAAATCTGCAAATCTCTACTTATGTTAGTACAAAGTAATAATATCGAGGCCAAAATAATAAAAATAATAATACTCACATAATATATTTTATAATATATATTATAAAATAAAATTATTTTGATAAAATAAAATTATTTTGATAAATTAATTTATAAAAATAATATTCTTTTTAAAATATTATTATGTAAAATATTATAAAAAATACGTGCATTTATTATTTTTTT
Source organism: Juglans regia (assembly GCF_001411555.2). Lineage (NCBI taxonomy): Eukaryota > Viridiplantae > Streptophyta > Magnoliopsida > Fagales > Juglandaceae > Juglans > Juglans regia. The sequence goes on from NC_049907.1 coordinate 5,037,799, forward strand.
AATAATAATATATAACAATAATAATTCTTGGTGTTGATGATGATTTACCAAGAAAAGAAAAAGAAAAAAGAAGTAGGGGGGTTGGTGAAAGTGGAGGAAGATGAGTACCTAAACTATTTATTGATTCTTTAATAAATCATCAGTGTCAAGGAATCTGAATGAATCGAAATTAAGGATTGTCGGCAATGTCTATTTTCGTAGGTTTTCAAATTCTATGGTGTCTATTTAATTTCCTCTTGATCTTATTTCCCGTACGGAGTGGTTTTGTCTATTTCTTCCTCCCTGTGATCTAACCAAACAGATGCCACGAAAGCTCCATTCGAACATACTATTTTTGTTTCATTCAGGTTCAGATTAATACTTAGGGTCCGTGGATAGTGATATGAGATAAATTGAGATGACTTGTAAATAATGGTGAAAGTATTAATCAAAATTAAATGAAATGGGTCTGTACCAGATGGGCTCTTAGTTCTTTGATGACATTATATTACAGAAAAGATGGATCCAATAGTTATATATATTATTCAAAGCATTTTACGACAAAAAGAAAATCAAAGAATTACATAGATTTTTTTTAATAAAATATCATAAACCAGAGACTGCAAATTGCCATACGTTGTGACAAGTTTTAATAGTTTAACGTTTATTTTCCAAGTAAAGAAAGAAAAACACCCCACCAAATAAGAAGCATAAAGCTATAAAATGCAGCACCTGCACAGATTCAGCAAAGCACTAAAAATCAAAAAGAGAGAAGGAACAGACATAGCGATAGCGTCTGAGATTTGTGGAACCCCATCACAGATTCACAGAAAAGAGACCATGTGTAAGAGCATTAGAAGCTGCTCCTCACATGGCTTTAACTATCACATGCCCCACGAAGTTCTGACGCGTAGTAGAATAGACAGAGACATCAAATACTCAAAGCAATACAAGTCACTCAAAACTCGTGAGCGTGCAAGCCATGTATAATTTGCACAACAAATAAACACTTTTTTTTTTTTTTTTTGGTTTCTGTTCCTATGCAATAAATGAGTTTATTTAAAAGATTTCACCAGCTCGACTACAATGTTGGGAGAAAAGTTAAAGATAATAATGTTTTTAACTTTGCATGGGAGGCCAGGGGCCATCTTTTCTCGGCTTTTTCTGTTGCTTTTTCACAGGTTTGGTTCTTGGAATAGAATACCTAAAGTGATATTGGAATCCAACGACTGTAAAACAATGAGCTTTTGACCTTCGAGCCTGTTCTAGAGTAGTTGGGTATGTTAGAAGAAGAAGAATTCATGAAAAACTTCTCTGATTCTCATTCAAGGAATTAAGGTGTATTTATACACGAATGTGAGAAATAAAAAATAGAATTATTTACATTAACTTGGGACAAATTCCTAACAATTTTTTCTATTGTTATCTTCTAGAAGATGCTTTGCTGTTGGTTGTAACGACACTAATGAGTGGCCTCACTGACCTGCTTTGGTTGTACTACACGTCCTGCCTTCCAGCTGTTTGTCTAAAGTTGAAATTGGGTTTGTTATTCTGATATGCCCCCTCGAGTCCAATGGAGTTTCTACTACATTGAGACTCATTCAAAGATGCTGAAAGTTATCCGCAACTAGCGGTTTTGTCAAAACGTCTGCTATTTGATCATGAAAGTTGCAAAAAGAGACTTGTAACTTGTAAGGACTTGGCTGCTACACGGTCCCTAACGAAATGGAAATTGATGTCCATATGCTTCGTCTTGGAATGAAAAACTAGGTTGACTTAGAGGTATGTGGCTCCCAAGTTGTGGCACCATAGAGTAGGAGCTTGTGAAAGAGAAAAACCAAGGTCTCGAAGCATGGTCTGAAGCCAGATAGTTTCGGCAGCCGCAGAAGCAAGGGACTTGCACTTGGCTTCAGTAGAGGATCGTGCAACCGTGCTCTGCTTCTTGGAGCTCCAAGAGATCAAATGAGAACCCAGATAAATAAAAAAGCCACCAATTGATCTCATGTTCTCAGGACAACCTCCCCAGTCAGCATCACTATAAGTTTGAAGATGTAGGCCACGTTGAGGTTTGAATAGCAACCTGAAATTGATAGCTCCTTTGACATATAGAAGCACCCTTTTGACAGCACTCCAGAGAGAAGTTTTTGGTGAGTGTATGAATTGACAAATCTTATTCACTGCAAAGAAGATATATGGTCTTGTTAGAGATAAATACTGGAGGCCACCAACTATATTGCGGTATAGAGTTGCATCTTCAAATTCAGGAGAATCGTGTTTTGGCAACTTAAGGGAGGCAGCCATTGGAGATGAAATAGGTTTAGCAAAGAGCATGTGACTTCTGGAGAGTAAAGCTTTGATGTATTGCTGTTGTGACAGAATTAACCCAGTCTAAGTATAATCAACTTCAACACCAAGGAAATAGGAAAGATGTCCTAAATCCTTCACGAGAAAAGCATGGCCCAAGTCATGGATGAGGTTGTCAAGGGCAGATTGTTGAGAGACGTTGTGATGACTATGTCATCTACATACAAAAGAAAATAAATGTGTATTTAGAATGCTATAAAATAAAAAGTGAAGGGTCTGCTTTTGATGAGTTGAAGCCATAGTCCAATAGCCATGAAGAGAAGACAGTTGAGCAAACCATGCCCTTGGGGCTTGTTTGAGCCCATGGATTGCTTTGTGTAATTTACAAATGTAGTTCGGATGCACCAGATCCACAAAACCCTGAGGTTGCTGCATATAAACTTCATTAGACAAATTACCATGTAAAAAGACATTTTGAATATCAAGTTGTCTTGATGGCCAAGCATGAATAACAGCAATGGAGATTATTAATCTGATAGTAGAGGGCTTTACAACTGAGTGTAATCCAACCCATGTTGCTGATGATAACCCTTTGCGACTAATCTTGCTTTCCTTCGTTCAAATGACCCATCAACTTGAGTTTTGGTTCTATACACCCAACGACAGCCAAGAATGTTGGCCGTGGGTGTAGGAGGAACTAGACTCCAAGTTTGATTTTGTTGCAAAGCCGTAAATTCATGATGTATAGCTTCCCACCATTCAGGAAATTTGGTAGCTGCAGAAAAATTAGAAGGCTCATCAAGAAATATAAGAGAAGCAGTGAAACAATACCGAGAGGAGTATGGTACAGTCCCATCTATAAATATTCGGGACCTTGTGGAATTTGTTTGTGCACCTATTATAATGGGAGAGCGAGGAGGAATAAGCGATGAAGGAGGATCTGGGTTCGTAGAAGGAGTATTTGACGGGAGAGAAGTTGCAGAAGAAGAAAACAGGGGCGAGGTAGACAACAGTATGGAAGGAAAATGAGCTGAAGGAGAATGAGTGGAAGGAGTTGGGCTCGGTCCAGGGCCAAGCCCAAGAAGAGAGGGTTGAAAAATAGGCAACAAAACTGTTGGATTTATGAGAGGGTGAGAAGATGAAGTGGGCCGTGATTTAGAAAATGGAAAAGAAGACTCGTTAAAAACCACATCCCGTGAAATGTAGAGTCTATTTGTTGTCAAGTCAAGGCACTTGTAGCCTTTGTGAGATGAGTTGTAGCCCAGAAACAAGCATGAAACGGATTTGAAAGCAAATTTGGGTAAAAGATAAGATCTAATATTTGGCCAGCATTCACAACCAAACACTTTTAGGAATTTATAATCAGTTTCACAATTGTGAACAAGAAAATGTGGTGTTTGATTGTTGATGGTAGGAGATGGTAAAATATTAATCAGGTAAACGACAGTTTCAAAGGCTTCAGCCCAATAAGTGAATGGTAAGGATGAGTGTGCCAACAAGGCAAGGCCCGTCTCAACAATGTAACGATGTTTTCTTTCAATAAGCCTATTTTGTTGATGAGTGTGAGGGCATGAAAGCCGATGTGTGATTCCAAATTTTTTACATATTTGAGTTAGAGGTTTAAACTCACCTCCACCATCAGTTTGAAGAATAAGAAGTTCTGAGTTAAAAAGGTGTTCAATATATGGCAAAAAAGTGCTAAAACCGAAACAACATCTTATTTGAGTTTCAATGGGAATAGCCAAGTATAGCTTGTGTATTGATCCATAAAATAGAGATAGTATTTAAAACCCAACCGAGAAACATAAGGGGCTGGCCCCTAAATATCAGCACAAACTAGTTGAAGAGGACGAGAATAAGTAGTTTGACTATTACAAAATGGTAATTGATGGGCCTTAGCTAGAGGACATTCTGGACAAAAAAAACTTTGAATCAAAAGAAGAAACAGGTAGTCACTTTTCTTGTAGAACCCGTGAGACAAGATTTAGTGAGGGATGACCAAGCCTTCGGTGCCATTGAGTCGTTGTTGTTCTTTCACCAAGATGAATGGTTGGACTTTGTGGTTGTGTTGGCTTGAAAGGAAAAATATAGAGGCCATTACATGTTGGCCCTGTGAAGAGTACCTTTTTTGTCTTGTTGTCCTTCACAATAAAATGAGAGGAGTGAAATTTAAAATAACATGAATTGTCAATGCAAAAACATAGAACAGAGACAAGGTTATTGGTAATATCTGGAACATGTAATAAATTACGAAGATAAAAGGAAGAGGAGAGACAAGAGTCACCGAAATTTTGAATGGGTATCCCAGAACCATCTCCAATGTGAATTGATTCACTGCCACTATATTGCTCAGATGATACATTCAAGTTATTAAAGTCATTTGTAATATGGTGAGTAGCAGCAGAATCAGAATATCGAGATGAATCAGACAGAGAATCTTGAGCTGTGTAATTTGCTGAGAAGGATCATGGAGTCTCGAATTGATAAGCATGATCAAATCGATAACGGCATTGCAGAGCCACATGTCCTGACTTGTTACACACTTGACAGGTAGGGCGATTAGAGATTAGAGATGTAATACTACTGTGGAGAGTCATTTTGAGAGGAGTAACGACCGCTACAATTGTTATAGAAGGGACGACCCTGACCACATCCTTAACGTCGAGCACGGTAAGAACCACGTCAAAGATGATCTCGGTTGGCAGCAACGCTGAGATTAATAGATGGCTCAAGAGAGGATACCTAGCTGTTGATGAGTTGCGTAGCTTTCATGAATTAATAGTAATTGGTATAATTCATGAGAGTAGATGGGCTCTGCTCGTGTGGTTACAGAAGTTATAAAGGCTTCATAAGAGGAGCCTAGACCATTGAGAAGATGAGTAACTACTTCTTTACCAGGAAGAGAGTTACATGTAGCAGCCAAGGAGTCTACAAGTGAACGCACCTTGCCGAAATAGTCAATGATGCTCTAATCTCCTTTTGACAGTTGGTGAGTTAGAATCGTATTTGAAATTCCTTAGCCTGAGAGTGAAAGGCGAACATAGATGCCAAGGAGACCCAGAGGGCACGAGCAGTTTTTGAGGATAGTACATGGCCAAGCAGAGAGTCTGAAAGAGATGAGAAAAGAACACTTAAGACTAATTCACCAGTGCATTGCCATGAGGTAAAAGCTGGGTTGGGTTTGGGCGGTGAGGTTGAGGATTCAGTTAGGAATTGGGAGGGAGGGACACTAGTGCCATCAACATAGGAGTAGAGGTCTTGACCTCATAAATAAGCAAAGATTTACACTTTCCATAGGAGATAATTGCCATTGGTTAATTTGGTGGTGATGATATGAGAGAAGGAAGAGAGGGAGGGACAAGATGAGGCAGCCATGGTGAATGATGATTAGTTGAAGGCTCTTGATACCATGTTAGAAGAAGAAGAATTTATGAAAAATTTCTCTAATTCTCATTGAAGGAATTGAGGTGTATTTATACACGAATGTGAGAAATAAAAAATAGAATTAATTTACAATAACTTGAGACAAATTCCTAACAATTTCTTCTGTTGTTATCTTCTAGAAGATGCTCTGCTGTTGGTTGTAACGATGCTAGTGAGTGCCCTCCCTGACCTGCTTTGGTTGTACTATACGTCTTGCCTTCCAGCTATTTGTCTAAAGGTGAAATTGGGTCTATTATTCTGATAGGGCACGTGGGTACTACCATTGTCGACATTCATATAATATCCAATAAGTTCAGGCTACGATGAGCAAACGATGCCTTTGCCATAAAACCTTCTAAGCTAAGATGTTTTGTCAATTTAGACTGGAGATTAATTGCAGTTCTCAGTACTCAGAATTGAGTTTCTTGTACATTCAAGTACAATTATTTAAAAGGAACAAATACAATTGACAAAATGAAATACTTTAGACACTAATGAATTATACAAAAGTAAATTTATAAACTAATGCGATTTGATGTGGTATGTCAGATGACAAAATTATTTTTATTGTAAAGTAGATCTAACGAATTTTATGAAACCATATCAGCTTGTAAGTTTATATTTGTATAATCTCTTTGCAAATGTAGAAATTATCTTACCAAAACCTTGTTGAAAAAATGAAATTGAAATTTGATCTCAAGAAAGTTGATAGCAATCATTTGATAAAATTAAGGTAAAAACCTCATGTGAGCTATAATCAGTGAAGTTCATCTGACAAATTATGACAACTTTTTTTTTAGTGACTCCGTCCCAAATTTTATTAATAAACCTTCATTTATAACGGAAGAAAACCGTAGTTACAAACTGGCACCAGCGGTTACAATTGCAATAATGAAATAAAAGGGCTATTTTATTATTATTATTATTATTATTATTATTATTGAGTTTCAATTGCAGCTCAACAAGTCAATGCATACACTTTTTCATGAGGAAATAAACGGGGGAAAGGAACAGAAATGCAATAATGAATTTAGATCTAACATGATAATTATAACATCCACCTCTTCCTTCACTATTTCGTTTTCATGGAACCCCTCATGTACGTTTGCCAGGTCTTGAAATATAGATAATTTCTTTAGGGGTCAAAACATGACACTCCTAGCATGTCCATCACATTATGTTCATACCAATTTCATGGTTTGAAAATATCAAGATTAAGGATGCCCCACATTTACAATCAAATCTGTATTCTTCTTCTTCTTCTTCATCAATACAGATCAAGTGATATTATGCCCAAATACAGTAACTTAAAACCTTAGAAATGGCACCCTATACAGGTTGATAATTGTTAGTTACCGAAGCTAGCTTTAGGGTAGAAGGGAGGATAAATAGTTGAGAAATGGTTTGTATAAATCCTAAATAGACAAGAGCCTCATATAAGTCATTGTAAAAAAGTGGATCATACTTATAAAAAGTGTAAAAAGGATTATTCTTTATTAGTGAAACCTATATTTTTATAAAGGACTTGTATGAAACTTATCTATTTTAGGCTTTTACTAGCATTACTTTAAGGTCTCGTTTGTTTTCACAAATTAGATTAGATGAAATGAGATTAGTTGAGATAAAAATTGAAAGTTGAACAAAATATTGTTAGAATATATTTTTTTAATATTATTTTTGTTTAGTGATTTGAAAAAGTTGAATTGTTTATTTTATTTTGTGTGAAAATTTAAAAAAATTGTAATAATTAGATGAGATAAGATGTGATTAGTTGTGAAAATAAATAAAGACTTTTGCTACTTATCATCCCCACACACCATATTTTTTTTATTTTTTTAAATTTTTTTAAAATTGTTTTTGGTTTTATTCTTATTTAATTTATTGAATTCTTCTACTCATCATATATATATATATCACATATTTGATAAGAGAAAAAAAATATGTATAATGTGCACAGATGATGAATATAATTTTTCATAAATAAACAGTTTCATTTTCGAGTACCGGTTTTATCCTTGTCGGTTTCTCTGCCTCGACAGTTACTATTGTTTTTTCCCTAAATTTTGCGGTTGTAAAAAGACAAACTTTGATCGTCAGGCTACAGACAAGTGCCTAAACAGCCGCATCTTTCTTCCATGCTCTGCTTATAAAAAAACTAGAAAAGATTTCTTCATCCACATTCACGGGGAGTGAGAAAGAGAGATGAAGCATCTGGCTTTGGCACTTGTTTTGGCCATTTTGATCCACCGACAGTGCTTTCACATTGGAGTTGAAGCAGGAGATGGTTTCATCAGAACCAGAGGAATTCATTTTCTATTAAATGGAAATCCTTACTATGCGAATGGCTTCAATGCATACTGGTTGATGTATGTGGCTTCTGACCCATCTCAGAGACCCAAAGTTTCTGCTGCCTTTCGTGAGGCCTCAAGCCATGGCCTCACTGTAGCTAGAACTTGGGCTTTCAGTGATGGTGGCTACAGACCCCTGCAGTACTCTCCTGGCTCCTACAATGAGCAAATGTTTAAGGTCTCTCTCTCTCACACTTTCACATTATTCTCTACCATTTTGTACAATTCTTTAAATCTGCAAAGTTCAGAATGTTGATCTTGGTTTTCTGGGTCCTCTCTTTTCGGTGGTTTGAACTTTGAAGGGCTTAGATTTTGTTATAGCTGAGGCCAGGAGGTATGGGATTAAGCTCATATTGAGCTTGGCGAACAACTACGACAGCTTTGGAGGGAAAAAACAGTATGTGAACTGGGCAAGAAATCAGGGGCAGTACCTGTCATCTGAAGATGATTTTTTTAGGAATCCTGTCGTTAAGGGTTACTACAAGAACCATATAAAGGTAAGGCAATCCACCATTTTTTTATTTCTCTTCTACGATTTTAAGATGTAATGATTTTACCGCCAAAAACTAGAAGGCAAAATAAAAAATAGTATTCAGATTTAGTTTCTGTAAAGCAGAGTTTCTGAGCTTTTCTTTTGTGAGATCTAGATATATGATGTCCAACACTAATTTTGCTTTACCTTTTCAGACTGTTCTGTCCAGGTATAACAGCTATACTGGAATTCATTACAAAGATGACCCAACAATCATGGCTTGGGAGCTTATGAATGAACCTAGATGCACATCGGATCCTTCAGGGAGGACTATTCAGGTTAGAATGATCTCTCCTATTTTTGTGCTTTCCCCAGCTAAGATCTAAGTTAAGTTTTAAGTTATATGTGTCTCACTCCAGAAATTTTTTCCACACATTGTGTATTGTTTATTTTACAAGCCATGGTTTTTACGGTTATTGCTAATAATTCGAGCTAAACTTAAATCCTTTGGTTCTTGTCCGACAGGCTTGGATAACTGAAATGGCTTCCTATGTAAAGTCTATTGATAGAAATCACCTGCTGGAAGCTGGTTTAGAAGGGTTTTATGGGCAATCCACGCCTCAGAGGAAGGGACTTAATCCTAGTCTCGAAATCGGAACAGATTTCATTGCAAATAATCAAATCCCTGGCATCGATTTTGCAACGACACACTCATACCCTGATCAATGGTAACTATTACTTTCAAGTGTTGAAAATACAAAAAGAATAATCACGAGTATAGCATTCTTTGGACTGTTCAACAGAACAATAAAAGCTGTAAAATGAAATCTTGGCCTAAAACTGGCTCAGTGAATTGAGATTAATCGAATTTTACATGATATGGGCAGGTTACCCAGCTCAAATGATCAATTTCAGCTTTCGTTCTTGAACAATTGGCTCAACGCCCACATCCAAGATGCACAGTACATTCTTAGGAAGCCAATACTTCTTACAGAATTTGGGAAATCCTGGAAAGTTGCTGGTTTCAGCACATACCAAAGAGACCTGCTGTTTAATACTGTGTACTACAAGATATACTCCTCAGCTAAAAGAGGAGGTGCAGCTGCTGGAGGTCTGTTCTGGCAACTTCTAAGTGAAGGCATGGACTCTTTCCGTGATGGGTATGAGATAGTTCTGAGCCAAAGCCCCTCAACTGCAAACATCATTGCCCAACAGTCTCACAAACTTCACCAGATTCGGAAGTTTTTTGAAAGAATGAGAAACATTGAGAGGTGGAAGAGGGCAATGGCCACCAGAAGGGCTCAATGGTTGGCTAGAAACAGAGGAAGGCGTATCGGCAACTAAGATAATAATCGTGTGGACTATGTTCTATGTCTAAGTAAACATATCTAATTGTGTGGCCTTTAAGGTTTCCAAAACTGGTTTGGTTTCCCTCTTAGAGACTGAGTGTTTTTTGTCCAGGAGGGTAGCTTCTAGTACTAAACAACGTAACTTTTCTATAATTCTGTACTTTGTGTGTGTTGTCGGCTAAGTTGTTCAGCCAACTCTGTTTGTAACAAACTGCAGAGCCTGGAACTTGTTTGTTCCACCATATTATGACTTTTACATCAAATGAAACTGTTGTAGCTTGTTTACTAGATTGAACTGTACACTACAATGGATTGCTAAGTTCCATCATTTGTAAAATCTGAGTGTAACAGAAGTATGGCTGGAAATGCAATAACACAGTTGTAGTATGGCTGGAAATGCAATAACACAGGGTCAAGCTTAATACTGATGGTAGTAGTATGGGTAATGCTGGTCCAGCTGGGGCTGGTACAGCTGGGGCTGGAGGTGTCATTCGTGATGTTAGTGGTAAGATGTGTACAGCTTTTGCTATTTTCTTAGGTCAGGGCTCTAAAAATTTTGTTGAAATGAGAAGTTTGCTTGAAGGTGTCAGGAGATGTTGCCAACTTGGCTTTTTTCGGGTGGATATAGAGATAGACTCTCAAATTCTGGTTAATTGGATTAAAAAGGGAAATCGTGATCTTTGGTATCTTGAGGATTATTGGGACGAGCTTCAAGTTTGTCTTGAATGTCTGGATTATAGAGTGAGTCATGTATTTCGTGAAGGTAATGTCGTTGTTGATTTCCTTGCTAAACTTAGAGCTGAGGGTTTGAATATGGATTGTTTTGAGGATCGAGGTACTTTGCCTGATAAGTTAAGAGGTTTTCTGTGCATGGATAGAATTGGCCTTCCCTACTTGCGTATATCGTAGTGAGGTATTTTCTTGTTACAGCTGTTCTTTTCTTTACCATTCTATTATCCATTTGAGCTGACTTTTTCTTGTAGGTGGTTTTTTAGGTTGGTTGTCTTGAGTCTTATGTATTTTGTTTTTAGCTTGAATTTTAGTTTGATGTCGAGGGATTTTTTGAGGCCTAGGTTTTGGTCTTTTTGAATATGTGTAACCCACAGGCTTCTGGCTTGTAACCACGGTTTTCCTCCACTATAAGTGAGAATTTTTTAATAAAATAACAAATGAACAATAACTTTAACTTAAGATTATATCACTAGCCAAATTTGTTGAGCAAAAGGGGCTGGCCAAATATTATTTTTGGACTAAAATATTATGTTTCCGCTACTTGCTTCTTCCCCAGGCCACCTTGATGACTCTTTGAATATGAACTTTCAAGATAATTTATATATATATATATATTAAAATCTTAACTACGATTTCCAGTTTTGCAACACGTGCTAGCTCAACGAATACAATAGAATATATGCCAGAGGTAAAATTCCTATTAGTTTTCCAACTAACAAAATTTAGAAGTAAAATAAATAAAGAATATCCACTAGAATTAAAATAAAGAATTTATAAGAATATATTACAATTAGAATTAAAATATATAAATAGTTCAAAATCAATATTTTAATAGAATAGAGAAAAATTTGTTGAGTATGTTATTCGATTTTATTGAAAAGTAGCTAGTTAAATTTGTAAAAGTGAATTTCTTAATCAAATTTTAGCTAAAGTTTATTGAGTCTATTACTAGTACTCTAAGAGAAATATATATTTTTCATCCTTAATTTTATTATCCAGTCAATAAATCATATATATAGGGGCTTTTCATTTATAGGATTTGCCAATAAAAGCATGTCAATCGATGTGACTCAATTTTTGGGATAGGCTTTCCCCCATTGGGCCGAGCCAGAGATGATATTGGCCTTCAGGTCCATTTAGAAGACATTGTGCAAACATAGGCCGAAAAGGGCCATAGTGCAAGTGTAGGCTGCTTGCATACAACATTTCGGCAACGAGGTTTAGAAGACATTTCATACTACTTTTGGGTAAGCGATTTGCATGGCGGCTCAATAGTAGCCAATCCGTAGAAACATGGTTTTACCCATGAGGAGTCCTTTCAGGAGATTTTTTACGGCATCAGCCCTTGCTTATACTGTGTATGGAGATCTCTTGGTTTCAGAGCTAAGACCTACATGCATTATTGGAAAAACCCATTCTGCTAATGATGTAGATATGCTTGAAGTCAATGCTCAACTTAAGCAGCTAGTGAAAACCGGTCATTTGAGTGATGCTCGCGCAATGTTCGATAAAATGCCATGCCGAGATGAGATTACATGGACCAATATGATTTCTGGCTATGTCAATGCCTCGGATTCCTCTGAAGCGTTAGATTTGTTCTCAAATATGTGCGTTCAGCCAGGACTTCGAATGGACCACTACACGCTTAGTCTTGCACTCAAGGCTTGTGCACTCATTATGAACTTGTATTATGGGGAACTGTTACATGGGTATTCAGTGAAATCTGGTTTTGTTAATTCGGTTTTTGTTGGGAGTTCCCTTCTTGACATGTATGCCAAGATTGGTAAAATTGAGCAAGGTTGTAAAGTTTTCGATGAGATGCCAATAAGAAATGTAGTCTCTTGGACAGCCATTATAACCGGGCTTGTTCGAGCAGGTTATAATATGGAGGGTTTGGTTTACTTTTGTGAAATGCAGAGGTCAAAGGTGGAGTATGATGCGTATTCATTTGCTATTGCATTGAAGGCATGTGCCGATTCTGGTGCTCTGAACTACGGGAGGGTGATTCATGCAAAAACAATGAAAAAAGGGTTCAATGAGAGCTCATTTGTGGCTAACACTCTTGCTACCATGTACTACAAATGTGGAAAATTCGACTATGGTATGCGCTTGTTTGAGAAGATGAGGACACAGGACGTGGTTTCATGGACAACAATTGTAACAACCTATGTTCAGATGGGTCAGGAGGAGCATGCAATTGAAGCATTTATGAAAATGAAGGAATCAGATGTGAGTCCTAATGAGTACACTTTTGCAGCTATTATCTGTGGTGTTGCCAATCTTGCAAGAATTGAATGGGGTGAACAATTACATGCACATGTTTTACGTGTAGGTTTTGTTGATTTTCTATCAGTGGCAAATTCTGTCATGACCATGTATTCAAAATGTGGGCAGTTGCCTTCAGCTTCACTGGTCTTTTGTGGCATGACCAGGAAAGATGTTGTTTCATGGAGTACTATAATTGCCGCGTATTCTCAAGGAGGTTATGCGGAAGAAGCCTTTGAGTATTTATCGTGGATGAGAAAGGAAGGACCAAAACCAAATGAGTTTGCTTTTTCCAGCGTGCTAAGTGTATGTGGAAGTATGGCAATTCTTGAGCAAGGGAAGCAACTGCATGCTCTTGTCTTGTCTGTTGGGTTAGAAAGCACAGCTCTGATACGAAGTGCTCTAATCAATATGTATTCTAAATGTGGGAGTATAAAAGAAGCTTCGAAAATTTTTGATGTGACGGAAAATGATGACATTGTCTCATGGACTGCCATGATCGTTGGTTATGCTGAACATGGGTTCAGCCACGAAGCCATTGATTTGTTTGAGAAGATTCCCAAAGTTGGTTTAAGACCAGATGCCGTGAGCTTCATTGGCATTCTTACTGCTTGTAGCCATGCTGGACTTGTTGATCTTGGCTTCCACTACTACAACTTGATGACTAATAAATATCAGATAAATCCTTCAAAAGAACATTATGGCTGCATGATTGATCTCCTTTGCCGAGCTGGACGATTAAGTGATGCAGAGAACATGATAAAACACATGCCATTTCAACGGGATGACGTCGTTTGGTCTACACTGCTTAGAGCTTGTAGAGTACAAGGAGACGTTGACTGTGGAATACGTACTGCAGAGGAGATTCTTAAATTAGATCCAAGTAGTGCTGGAGCTCATATTACTCTTGCTAACATTTATGCCACAAGAGGGAGATGGAGGGAAGCAGCAAATCTAAGGAAGATGATGAAATCAAAAGGGGTGATCAAGGAGCCAGGATGGTCTTGGATTAAGGTCAATGACCAGGTTTCTGCATTTGTTGCTGGGGATCGATCTCATCCCCAAGGTGAATATATATACAGTATGTTGGACTTACTAGCTTCAAGGACAGAAACTGCAATTCAGGAAGTGGGTTCTATTTCAAATCATGTGGAAGGTTAGCAGAAGTTTTCTTAATCTAGGGCTGTAGGTCACAAACAATGGAACAGCCATTTTTCACTCTGAAGGCTATCTTTCTGTCAACAAACATATTGTGGACAGAGAAGAAGATCAGGGATGAGCTACCCAGCTGCATTGGCTATGAATGAGTGGACAACAAAGCAGGTTGTTCCTTGAAAAAATCTACAAAATGAAATGAGATGGCAGATTTGGCTGTAGCTCAAAGATTGCGACTAGACCTCATGCCACATGGAATTGTCAGTACCAGGGATAGTCGCATGGGATTCGTGAATATGGATGTTCTCCACCAAAGGTATGCCCTGCAATACGGAGCATGGAATTATTCAGTTGCTTAGCTCCAGAGGCCTTACAATTTCATCCTGAATTTCCTACATGAATAAATTGCCTTGAATTCTAGCAGTCTTTTCACAAGCCATTGTGATGCAGAGTTCAAGTTGGTTCGTAAAGGCTAAACTCTTTTCTTTTTTTTTTTTTGGCTTTACGGGTAATAGACTTGATACAGATATTTTAGAATTGTTGACACTGCATCCCTAAATAACACTGATGACAAGTTGGAAGAGGTCCAAGAAGAGATAGCAGTTCAAGAGTATGAGGTCCACCAAGATACTGGAGCTGGACAAACAATGTTCATGGAATAGGGTTTGTAAGCGATGGTCTTCACCCTGGCTCTCTTGTTATAATAATTCACTCTAAAGAAAGAAAAACCAGTCTTGGATTTTGTAACGAGGAGATGCAGATTAATTATAAGGCTGAGTTCTTGGAGAAGATTCAGCAGTTCAATATGATGTATCCGAATAATTACCCCAAGCTTTGATAGGTCATTATGTCATGGACAGATTGGAGATTCCAAGCTTAGGACATTAGTAGGTTTTTAGCTGAGTTTTTTCTTCCTGCTTTGTTTTTATATTATAATTTCCCTTGGAACTTTGATGCAAAAAGCTTTAGGGGTTTCACTTTCCCCCAATATAATGGCTCCTCTACTCCACAGGGTCAACATTAGTGTAATCGACTATTTTTCTAAGATCAAGCCAATTTCGAGTTCAGTACTCAATCCTAGGTATTCAATATATGAATTTAGCCTGGATGACAATACAATGGCGTAATGGCTTTGGTTATCATGGAATATCAATCAATAAAAAATAAGGGGGTGGCGCAGCCACAACTCGAGTGCTTTTGGTACTAAAAAATAATGGTATGCGCCTTATTGCATGCTGTGTGTATTTGTGCGCACATGCATGCACACATCTGGTGTTTCATTACTTGAGCTACTTATGGTATATTACAAAAGTTGTAGTAAGCTTAAGGCATCACATTACAAAGTTATGTCCATCTATTTCGAGAACTCAGCATACTTTTTCTCTGTATTTTGACTAAGATTGAGTGAAGTTTGGTTTTCACGAGTTTATCTAAGAAATTCCTCCTCATCCCTAAGCGAAAAACGAACCGCACGTACAAGAAAATCCAGGCAAACCCAGCAGCTCCCAGAACAACAACTATTCGAACCCATAAAGTGGAAATAAATGCTTTTAGAACATAAGCATTCCACGACCATGACCACAAAATACAGAAGATGGATCCCAAGACAGCACCCACAACGACTTGGCTTACAGTATGAAACCGTTGTGAGACCCGTAGCCATGACTGCAAACACCAAGGAAAAGATAAAAATAAGCATTACTTTTATATCCATGCAACAGACAGGTCACTTATCCTACAGCAGCTACACTACTTAAAAGAAATTCCGTTCCTTTTTCTCATTTATTTTGTTGATTTCCAATCCTTTCGGGATCTATAAGCCTGGGCAAAAATCTAGTTTCTACTTAATTGTGAGCCAATCAATACTTTTAGGAGAAGATTGTGCCCCGGCCCTGTCACGTTTTTTTCTTTTTTTTTAATCTATTTTGATGGGTAGAATTGAATGAATGAGCTATTTATCAATTTTTGGTAGCTAGAGGATACAATGTATCAGTCTTGGTAGTTTAGCGTGCAAAGTGCAGAACCCTTGTTAGTTTGAGAGTGCAAAGTGTATTTTTCCATACCCATAATAATATTGACTTATTCAGTATATGCGTACAAGGTGTCATGATGCAAATTTATTCTTTATATAAAGCTATTGTCAATTGACTTATAGCTGGGAAAAAAAATCAATCTTCTGGCACAATAAATCTACTAGCACATGCCGTTAGATGCATACTCAGCTTGAAAGTGTTCTGAAATAAGTATAAACAATGGACAACACTGGCCAATAAGTTACAGGCTACTAGAACATACCATATTCTATGGTTTTTATTCTACCCTTTATTCTTTCTTCCCTATACTCCACATACATAGAGATGAGTTCATATCTTGATTCACAAACAGCGTTAATGTCTAATTCTGGTTCACCATATAAAAGAAAGGGCTATCGGTATTCCGCCAGGAGCATTCTATGAAAGCATTAAGTTTTTCCTCAACAAAGATTTTCATAAAACTGATATTGGTTCATCAGTAAATTTATTTTTAGAAAAGACAGAAATCAATTGGTCTTATTTGGGGCCCCATGAGTTAGATTTTGACCTTCTTATCCTATAAAATATCAAGATAAAGCTGCATCTGATCCCAAATAAGGATGATTGCAATTGCCACTATGGTATGAACAAGAGAGTTTTAGCAAGGATAACTGCAATATGGTCTCTATATTGTTCAATAGGTTAACAGTAACAGAGGAGAGAAATGTACCAGATTAGTATTCAACCTGTTCTTATTTTTAAGAATTACAACCTCATCTATGAAACCTAAGCTAAAAGCATATATTATGTGCGGCATATGACTAATATGAGCCGTGTGAGGATACTTACAAGATATGAACCAAATGCCAAGGCAAGACCACTGATGGTTACTGTAAATATATTTGTTCCTAGCCATTCCATAACTGCAACAGTATGCAGAAAAACAAGCATTAAATTTCTGCAATTGAGCCAACACATTGAAATTATGTTCATAAAAACAAGCAAACTTCATATCAATCAATTCTAAGCTTAACAATGCAACTGCTCTCTCTCTCTCTCTCTCTCTCTCTCTCATTCATAAGTGATCATAAAGTAGGTAGAGAACAGGAGAAATTACTTGAATGATTGGTAAACACAACAGTGAAGAAGATAGATTGTGCATGTGATGATGGCATCCCAGGGTCAGATCTCAAAGTGGAAACAGGCCGCTCTTGGTTTAGTATCCTTTTGAGTACAATAGAGAGTATACAATTTAGAAGAGACCCCATAGAAGCCCACAAGACTTCTGAATCATGCCTCCAAAGAATGATACCACCAAAAACAGCAACTACAAGCCACTTGCTCTGTAAACAACAGCAATTAAGATGTCAAGTCAATATTTTGTTGCCAAGATATGCAAAACCATCTCCTCAAAAGTTACAAGAGAGAAAAATGTGGTATCTACATATCCATAATAAGATTCATTTATCAAAAAAAAAAAAAAAAACATATCCATAATAATATTCACATATGTTCTAGGGTTTGAGGAAAACTATGTTTAATCTCTCTTTTATCAGCTCACCATACCAGTCTCCATTCAAGGAATCTCGTGCTATTATTAAGAATTTTTGAAATCCTTATTTTATCAATTTACTCTTTCTTTTATTGGTACCAGATGGCCGAGAACAAAGTCCCGACTAATCCCAGGGGTGTATAGGCTCTCGGCTATGAGTTTCCCGCAAGTGCACTTGGGTAACTCAAGGGAAAATTCTCCCAATCCAATGACCCTTACAAACTGTTTGCATCCAAGAAGATTTTAACCTTGGACCTAAAGGGAGCATACCACTAAAACCAAGGCCCTTACCACTGAGCAAAACCCTATGGTTTGTATCAATTTACATTTGAGTTATGTAGAGACAAGGCCATGAAATAAAAGAGTGAGATATGGTCATCGTGTTCATGGTTAAAGAAGAAAATGGTCACTAGACGAGATTTGAATATGTATGGTT
This sequence comes from Juglans regia, assembly GCF_001411555.2. Taxonomy (NCBI): domain Eukaryota; kingdom Viridiplantae; phylum Streptophyta; class Magnoliopsida; order Fagales; family Juglandaceae; genus Juglans; species Juglans regia. The sequence continues at coordinate 5,055,826 of NC_049907.1, forward strand.
AGCAATATCCAGAAAATATCATGTGCAAAAGAGCTTCGCAACAGGATCACCTCTATGTGATGAGAAGTTTGGTTACTATCCTAGCATCTAACTATCTAATGCATACCTCAGATTAAGGCAAATGCTAGTAAGAGTGCTTAATAGGAGCAGAAAATAAGTTCTATGGCTACTGATTGATTCATAATTGCTTAAACGGGTACATATTCTTGCTAATGTTCTTCCATCCATTTTCACCCAAGTTCTTTTAGTTACCAACCATATAAGGGATGCTCTACAGTCAACTGTAATTTTTAGCAAATGCAAGGACTGCGACCTCAAAGATTTGTATAAGAAGTGTAATATGATCTCATGAGAAGCAAGTAAACTGCAAGATGAATCATATTAACCACTAGGAAGTAGAAAATTCTACTACCATACCCCGACATATTTCTTAAAAGACATCTCAGTCTAAAAGTACAACGAGACTTTTATCTTTCAGGTAGAGAACAGCCACTAAGGAAGCTTTTAGTTCTCCAACACAAATTCAAAAGCGAAAGGAAGAAAGAACATAGAATATGTATTTACTCACACAGAATGTATTAAGCGACCTTAAACTACTGAAATTAGAGATATTTTCAGCTCTAAACTGGCCAAATAAAATAATGTGAGAACGTTGTTTTAATTGAACTGTCAGAAATAATTTCATGATCAATCAGACCAAATCAAAAGGAAACAGAACCGTCATACTGGCACCGCCGCACCATTCACATGCAATAACAACAACAATAAAAGGAAATCAAAAGCGAGAAGAAAAACCATGATATTTGAGATGATCCAAAAATACCAACCATTCGATTGAGAGTAGATTCCAGTCCATCAGCCATAAACTCTCGAAGAAACTTGGATGACCCATTAACGAAAGCTTCGTTTTGAACTCTAATACCTTCATCATTATCACCACCATTGAAATCAGAAACTTTAATCAACTCAGCCATGGTGTTCAGACCTTTATTTTATTTCTATCACAAACACCTTTACTCAAGAAAAAAACCCACCACCAGAAGTCGGTTTTGATACGGACATGGACCATAGAATTTATAGAATTGAGCTTCGGAAGATCACTAGGAAGGACTTTGAACTTTGAAGGCTGGCGGATACAATACGTAGCAGGGTTGGCGACATTTTTGTTGAGTGGGAACAGAGGACTGAGGAAAAGAGCACGCGGGGGAGGCAAAGAAAGTGGGTATAACCGTGTAAACGGCCATTTAGCAAGGGTCTTCGACTGCGAGAAACCAACGTGTGGGGGCAACCTCAAATGGGTTTTATGGTGATTGGCTGGGAAGATTCCTAATAAGGTATCTGATTGAGAACTCTGATTTTTCTTTTGGATTCCCTCGTGTTTTTTTTCTTTTGTTCTTGAATCTTGACTTCTTGAGTCCTTATAAGAAGCACCCCTGATAAACATATTTGATAATGATACATAATTTTTTTTTTTTTTTTTTTTTGTCTTTTCTTCAAATTTTTTACAATCTAAATTTTTGAAGTTTTCATTTAAGTTAAGAAAATAAAAGTAAAAATAAAAACTCTTGAAGATTGTCAAATATAATTGTCAGATGAAGTGCTGACTATTATTTATTTTGTTCTATTCTATGGAATTGAGTTGGAAATTTGTGATAAAAATTAGAAATTATTAGAGTTTTTGAATTTTTTATTACCACATGATTAAGATCTCCTACTTTATTTTTAGAGAAGTAGTGATAGAAATATATTAATTGTTGGGTATAAATATGCTTTTAAGTGGCGAGAAGAGAGCCGCAGGGATGAATAAAGGAACATGTTGGCATAGTCGGCGAGGAATGAATAACTGGCGACTAACAGCTAGTTTGTTTTCAAGAAACATCTCATCTCATCTCACCTTATCATTACAATTTTTTTAAATTCTCATATAAAATAAAATGAACAATTCAACTTTTTCAAATTCTAAAATAAAAATAATATTAAAAAATATATTCTAATAATATTTTATTCAACTTTTTAATTTTAATTTTAACTCATCTCATCTCATCTCTAAAAACAAACGAGCCTTTAATGAGCCAATGGCTCGTAAAATATAAAGAAAATTGATCATAAGGCCCTTTCAATGGATTTTGTATTTTGATCTTTATTTTATATTTTACTACAATAATTCTCTAGATGTAGAGAATACTGCTCACAACTCTAAAATATTTTAAATTATTTTCTCTCTCCTTTAGACAGTTTTCTTTGCTACTTTTTTCTACTGCAACTTTTGTTTACACATTTTCTCACCCTAGTTTCATATTGGGAAGAATCCACCCTTTCATCCCTTCTCTCTTATCTCTCCAGCATATGCTTATCAAAAATACATATATGAAATATGACATAATTATATAATTAAATTTGAATTAATCTGAAATATGACAAAATTATATAACATTATTGTATATGAAAAGATATTATAAATTTATTAGTAGTTAGAAGAAATATTTGAAATGAATAAAAAATATTAAAAAATAATATTTAAAGGATATATAGAAAAAATAGATAAACTGATGTATGACCATCGATGGGTTCAGCGTTGGTTTCGACGCCAAACCAAGACATCACTGATGTCTGCCATAAGTCTATTGAACCGGCTGAAACCGTAGATTTGGGGAGAGAAAACCGATCATATCGGTCTCGATATGCGTCGGTACGGTCTTCAATCTACCGTCAATGTCTTTTGTGAAGGAGGAGGAACTAAAGAAGAAGGAAAAAGCATCGCACCGTCGTCAACCATGGAAGAAGAAAAAAGTTACAGAAATGAAGAAGATGATGCGGGGAAGAAGAAACAGTTCTATTATATATATATATATATATTTTTTTAACTTTCAAGCCCTAAAACGACGTCGTTTTATATACATATATTTAAAAAAAAAAAAAAAAAGATTGGCCTATTCAGTAGTTTTCTAGGAGTTCAAACCATCCCCGAACTATCGATATCGGTTTTCTCTCAATTCCTCTTGCCCGCCGACCGGTTCCTTGCCGGTTCCGTGCTCCAGCAGTCGGTCTGATCGGTTCTTAACGTTCTGGTGGTTCCTATACACCCCTAGTATGACCTATTGTAAAAATCAGTATGTAAAATAGAAAAAGTAGATTTTGGTGATGTATTTTAAAAGATAGGATAAATGAACCATTATGAATGCTCTAGCCCATTTGAATATTTAAAATATCTTTAAAAGTTTATAAATAATAGTGAAATAGTTTCGATTAAGATGTTTTATTGAATTTTGAAAAAAAATAATTTGAATAAAAATATTATAAAATTTAAAAATTGTTAGAATATAATTTTTATTTAAAAATTTTGTATTATTTTTTGTATTTTCTTTATAAGTTTGAGAAAATTATAATGATTAAATAAAAAAGTTGAAAATTTGAAATTAAAAATATTTTATATTTGAGTGATATTTGAAAAGAAAATATCTTAAAATACTTGAATATCCAAACAAGATCTATAGAGAATTCCAGATCTAAAGAGAGGAATTCACTTAATAAGTAGCGATTAAAAGATAAAAACACATCAAAGGCACTATATGAGTTCGTGGATAAAGTCAACTATTTGTATTCTTCTGATGAAAAATTATACTCATCATTCCTGCTGCAAAAGGCAGCATACCAAACTGCACGCCGATAATCATGCATATGAAGAGGTTTTGCTATTGCAGAATACATCAACCTCTATATAGTCTACCAAGTATTTATTATTGATTCATATAATTCTTTAGTCATTGAAAGAGTTTAGCTCCTCGCCGACGCATCGGAGGTATTTCTTTAGGTCTTGTTTGGATTCGAAAAGTATTTCATCTCATTATTATAATTTTTTTAAATTCTTACACAAAATATAATGAACAATTTAAATTTTTTAAATCTCAATTCAACTTTTTCAAATCTTAAAATAATAATAATATTAAAAAATAATATTCTAATAATATTTTTTTTAACTTTCATCTTTCATTTAAAATCGTCTTATCTCATCTCTAAATCCAAGTCAGCCCTCTAAATTTTCCTTTTTGATTGTGGGTCGTTGCAAATTTGAAAATTGCGACAACATGAATGATTAATAATTTAAATCTTTAGAATTTGACCAAGAGTTTTATACCATATTCTACGCCCCTTCGTTGTATGGTTCTTTCATTCTAAATTTCTAATCTTTAGAGTTGACCGCTACTTTAGTTTGGTTAGGAAACATATACTACCTTTGAATTTGGGGTTTTTTTTTTTTTTTTTTTTCCTTTTCTTGCATTCTTAATTTTCCGAAACTTTCTCGACAAATTTTTTTCCGTGTTTACCACGTAGATTTCCATCTCATTACTCTTACAAAAATTAAAATATATATTAATTTCTTTTACAAACAAAACAAATGCATCTCATAAAACTGATCACTTTTGGTTGCGTAAAATAAAAGAAAAACAAATGAAACATTCTTTTCTTTACATACATGAATGGCGGTGGCAGAGGCATAAGGTCTAAAATAAATTTGACTGCTCATTATTTTTTTAACTTCTCATAAAAAGATTATATTCATATATTTTAACCTAAAAAATTAAACACATTTTAACTTAAAAAAATTAAACACAGCTCAATGAGACTCATAAAATATTATTATTTATAATTCAACTCAACTTATCTCAACATCTAAATATAACCTTTTAAATAACAAACAGGCAGTTCACACAAGTTTTGAGTTTATAACGTTTTTACAAATAATTAAAAATACAAGTAATATTATGTACTATACTATTATTTTTCTTTCAATGCTTTTAAAAATTTGACACTTTTTATCATGCTGATAATTTTTTATTTATTTTTTAAAAAAAGAAATTGTTAATGGACAATACCAACTCATTGTAGTGAGATGATCATCAAAGTAATTAAGATAATGGTATAGTTTGCAGAATTTCTATTTAAAAAAATATATATTTTCTTGAAAAGTAGAAAATTGGAAAATTTTGTCCCACCCACACTTGCTTTGAGGAGTCGTTTAATGTGGGTCTGTCTGTTACTTTCCAATGGAATATTGTGGAGAGTGGAGACTAGACCTGTCGCTTTGATCTGGTCAAATACTTGGCCCTCAAGTTGTTAATTACTTTAGTAAGTGCATGTATTATCTATCTTCCCAAAAAAGCTTGACCCATGTTTCACAACATTCTCTTTTTCGTTAGTTGGAAACGTCATCCAAAATCATTTAGCTGTGAATTCATCTTGACTGGCTTGATCTTCTTGTTGGTTTTTCATCTTAAAAATAATTAAAATATTTGATATAAAGTGAAAATAATGTGAACTATAATTATTGTTCAATATATCGATTCGGTTATCTAGATTTTGTATCTTAGTACTTGAACCAATGTATGCCTTTTAGGGATATGAGCCTTAACCGCTTCCCAACCAAACAAAAGGTTGTGTCTTTTGGTGAATTAGAAACATTTTCAATGTATTCTCTAATATTTGAGAAGTTGTGACTTCTCAAAAGTGTTCATTCATTTAAGTTATGATTTTTCACAAACACCATTTCATTTATGTGATGTGACTTTTCACATGTACCATTTCATTTAAATAAGTTATGACTTTTCACATGTGACCTTTCATTTTCTATAAATAGGGAACCCCACCCACAAATTCATTAACTTTAAATTCTCTACAAAACTTAGAGAAACACCTCATCCTTCTCTTTGTCTTTCTTTCTTTGGGCTTTGGCTATTTTATATCGGGTTCGAGGATATCTTTTTGTGTGCACCGACGAGGAGATTAACGGGAACCGACGTTGTTGTATCTTGGGAGTAGAGTGTCAAGAAGCCTAGTGCATGTTTAATATTGGAGGCGGCAGAATCTACTCTAAGGAAAGCGTCTATCACAACGTGCCTCAACACCGGATTCTCTCTTTCAAATTTGTTCTTGTTATTTTACATATTCTCTAGTTTACAAAGCATTTCAGAATATTTTCCAACAATCTTAGAGTAGATTTCTCTTTGTTAAACTAGATGTGTGTTTTAATTGATTGGTTGCCACCATGACTTCAAACGAATCTATTGCATCCGAGAAATTTGGAGGAATCAATTTTAAGCATTGGCAAGAAAAGATGAAAATCTTTCTTACAATGCTTGGATTATATTTTGTTATTGAAAATGATCATCCTTCTGATGATTTACATGAGCCCGCACGTACTATTGAATTGCAAACATATGCAGAAAAAGATAATTTGTGTAGATGTAGGATTTTAAATCATTTAAGTGACACACTTTTTGATGTTTATCTACACATTAAATCTGCCAAAGATATTTGGAATGCTCTTGATAAGAAATATGGTGTACAAGATGTCGAAATGGATAAGTACACTGCAAGCCAATTTCTTGGTTTCAAGATGGATGATTCCAAATCTGTGGTAGAGCAAGCCCATGAGTTAACTATTTTTTACCATGAATTAGGCCAACGGGAAATGAGTATTACCGAGCGTCTCTAAGTTGCTTGTACAACAGACAAATTGCCTCCTTCATGGAAGAATTTTGGCCTATCTCTTAAACATAAGACTGAAGATATGACCATGGAAACCTTGATCTCTGCCATTAGGATCCAAGAACAACACTTGGAAAATGATCTCATCCCACCATTGGTTTCTGATTTTCAGTCTAAAGCAAATATTGTAGAAGGCCATAAAACTCATAAGAACCCACTACATCAGAAGTCCAAATTCAATAAGGGTAAAACTAATTATGGGAATAATTTGAAACCAAAATCCTATATTAACAAAGATGATAAAAAATCTATTTGTTTTAATTGTAACAAACCGGGTCATTTGGCAAAAAATTGTCGCTATAAGAAGAGGAAATATCAAGGCAATGAACAACCAAAATCGCCTAACCCACAGGCTCATATGGTGCTTTTCACGACCGACTCTGTTGGAACTGATGAACGGTATGTAACCATAAGTCCCCAAGTTTATCTGGCTTATAGTGCTACTAATTGGATAGTAGACACAGGAGCCAATGTACATGTCACTTCTAACCGCAAAATATTTTCAACATATCAGGATACAAGCGGCATGAAAGTGACAATAGGTAACTCCACCTCTGCACAAGTATTTGGAGTAGGAAAAATTGTACTCAAATTAACATCTGGAAATACTCTTCCTTTAGAAGAAGTATTTTACGTACCAGAGGCGAGGAGAAACCTAATTAGTGGATCTTTACTGAATGGGGCAGGCTACACATTATTATTTCAATCCAATAAAGTTATTGTAACTAAATATGGGTCATTTGTGGAGAAAGGCACGCTATGTGAGTGGTGGTTTGTTTGTAATAAATATTCAAAATAATGTACTAGACAAATTTGATTCTGATAATAAATTTGTATTTTCTATATGTTCCTCTTCAATATGGCATGCTAGATTAGGCCATATTAATTATCATAATGTCAAAAGAATGATGGATTTAGAGATTATTCCAAAATTTCCTGTTGATTTGAATGAAAAATGTTTAATTTGCATTCAATCAAAATAGCCTAGAAAGCCATTTAAATCTATTATAAGAAACTCATCGCTACTTGAATTAATTCATAGTGATGGTTGTTATTTAAATGGTGTCTCATCTAAAGGTGGTAATAAACACTTCATTACTTTTATAGATAATATGTCCAAATTTTGTTATGTTTACTTGATGAAAACAAAAGATGAATCATTTAGTAAATTTGTCATCTATAAAACTGAAGTTGAAAACCAATTGGAGAGAAAAATTAAAATTATCAGGTCTGATAGAGGAGGTGAATACTCCTCTAATCAATTGGCTCAATACTGTGAGGAGAATGGTATTATACATGAGGAAACTGCTCCATATTCTCCTCAATCCAATAGTGTTTCTGAAAGAAAAAATAAAACCTTGATGGATATGGTCAAATGCATGCTCTCTAGTTCTGGTCTACCTGAGCAATGGTGGAGGGAAGCAATACTTGCATATTGTTTTATCTTGAATATGGTATCATTTAAGGGATCTGATAAGACACCGTATGAACTCTGAAATGGTAAAATACCCAATATTAATTTCTTTAGAGTTTGGGGTTGTCTTGCAAAGGTTATTGTTCCAAAAATTAAGAAAAGGAAATTAGGTCCCAACACAGTAGATGCAGTATTCATTGAGTATGCTAGACATAGTTCTACATATAGATTTTTTATTATCAAATCAGAAGTCCAAGGTATTGATCCCAACACCATCATGGAGTCTAGAGATGCAACATTTTTTGAATATCTATTTCCTTTCAAAAATAAATTAGAAAGATATTTACCTACAGTAAGTTTTCCTTCCACCAGTAGTCAACCTACCATTATATATAATCCTGATAGTGTATCTGGATTAGAAAATGAACTTCGAAGAGGAAAACGAGTTAGAAAGGAAAAGGATTTTGGACATAACTTTTATACTTATTCTATGGAGGAAGACCCATTGACTTTCAAGGAAGCCATGCTTTCTATTGATTTTACTTTTTGGAAAGAAGCAGTAAATAATGAGATAGAATCTCTTAAGATTAATGGTACTTGGAATTTATGTGATCTTCCACCTGGATGTAAGTGAATTTTTAAAAAGAAATTGAGACCTAATGGTACTATTGATAAATTTAAAGTTAGGCTGATTGCAAAAGGCTTTACACAAAGAGATGATATCGATTATTTTGATACATATTCTCCTGTTACTTATTTAACCACAATTCGTGTTCTAATTGTTCTAGCAGCGATCCATAAACTTGAAATCCACCAAATAGACGTAAAGACCGCATTTCTAAATGGCGATCTAGACGAAGAGATATACATGGATCAACCAAAGGGGTTTGTGGTTTCAGGACAGGAAAGAAAAGTTTGTAAACTTATTAAATCACTCTATGATTTGAAGCAAGCTCCTAAACAATGACACCAAAAGTTTGATGAAATAATTTTATCTTATGATTTTAAGATAAATGAATCTGATAAGTGTTTATACACTAAAATAGTTGATGGTGTATGCGTAATGCTATGTCTTTACGTTGATGATATTCTCATCTTTGGTACCAATATAGATATTGTTCTTGATGTTAAAAATTTTTTATCTAAGAATTTTGACATGAAAGACATGGGAGAGGCACAGGTAATTCTAGGTATTAAATTAATAAGATCTCGTAATGGTATTAATATAAATCAATCTCATTATATTGAAAAGATTCTTGAGAAGTTTGAGATATTCGAATGCAAACCTGTTAGTATTTCTCTTGATCCTTGTTTGTATTTAAGTAAAAATCTTGGAGATTCTATGTCACAACTGAGATATTCTCAAATTATTGGTACGTTACTGTATATTGCTAATTCTACTAGACCTGATATTTCATATGCTGTGAGTAGACTTAGCAGATATACTAGTAGGCCTGATGATTCTCATTGGAAGGCATTGGAAAGAATTCTTAAATATTTGAAAGGAACCATGACATATGGTATCCATTATTCTGGGTATCCCACTGTATTAGAAGTATACAATGATGCTAGTTGGATAACTGACACAGTAGATCATAAGGGAACGAGTGGATATATTTTCACTCTCGGTGGAGCAGTTGTGGCTTGGAGATCTTCTAAGCAAACTGTGATTTCACGATCTACTATGGAAGCTGAATTAATAGCCTTAGATACTACCGGACATGAGGTAGAGTGGCTTAAGAATTTATTATCAGAAATTCCACTAGTTAAAAAACCAATGCCAGCTATTTCTGTTTTTTGTGACAATCAGGCTATGATAAGTGTTTGTAATAATAAACACTTTAATCATAAGAGGAGATATTTAAGTATCAGGCATTCTACGATAAGATACCTGATAAAGAATGGATACCTGACTTTGAAATATGTAAAGTCAGAGATAACCTAGCGGATCCTTTGACGAAAAGACTGGCAAAGTCGAAGGTTATATGTACATCAAGGGAGATGGGACTAAAGTCCATTAATTAGGTCACCAATAGTGGCAACCCAACCTTCCTGACTAGAGATCCCAAGAAGAAGGTTCAATGGGAAGAACAAACTATTTGAGTGACTGGATAGCACTATTAAGATATTATTATAGGTTCATCCCAAAGATGTGAGTGCTACAAATGCAATGGCAAAGGAAAAGCGAAATGCTTTGAATGAGTCCAAGACTAAGGTGAGGTATTGAATTGCAGGTACTCTTGGAGGACTCACCTATATGAGTGTGACTGTGGGGCCGCAGTCTATGGCAATTGGGCTATTTCCTAGAGCGCTCATTAATCCAAGATACGGTGCATGGCTTTTATGCACCACCTTGAAATGAACCTGATATATGACGTACTATGTGTGTGGTGTGGAGAAGCCTGAGTTAAAGATTCTAGTTCAAGACTTGGTTCACCATGGATCTTTCAGATGGAAACACACTAACACTAGGTAGACGTTCAAAGCCGCAAGCTACCTCTATTGATGCATAGTACTTAGTCCAAAGAAAGAAAATTGTATTCTATTCTGTTTTTTAAAATATTTTAATCAGGTGGGGGATTTTTAGTTTTTCATCTTAAAAATGATTAAAATATTTGATGTAAAGTGAAAATAATGTGAACCATTATCATGTTCAATGTATCGGTTCAGTTATCTAGATTTTGTGTCTTGATACTTGAACCAATGTATGCCTCTTAGAGATATGAGCCTTAACCGCTTCCCAACCAAACAAAGGGTTGTGTCCTTTGGTGAATTAGAAACATTTTCAATGTATTCTCTAATATTTGAGAAGTTGTGACTTCTCAAAAGTGCTCATTCATTTAAGTTATGATTTTTCACAAACACCATTTCATTTATGTGATGTGACTTTTCACATGTACCATTTTATTTAAATAAGTTATGACTTTTCACATGCGACCTTTCATTCTCTATAAATAGGGAACCCCACCCACAAATTCATTAACTCCAAATTCTCTACAAAACTTAGAGAAACACCTTCTCATTCTCTTTGTCTTTCTTTCTTTGGGCTTTGGCTATTTTATATCGGGTTCGAGGATCTCCTTTTGTGTGCACCGACGAGGAGATTAACGGGAACCGACGTTGTTGTATCTTGGGAATAGACTGTCAAAAAGCCTAGTGCATGTTTAATATTGGAGGCGGCGGAATCTACTCTAAGGAAAGCATCTATCACAACGTGCCTCAACACCGGGTTCTCTCTTTCAAATTTGTTCTTGTTATTTTACATGTTCTCTAGTTTACAAAGCATTTCAGAATATTTCCCAACACTTCTTTGATCTTCTTGGTTTTTTGGGGTTCATTACTTGGCTGCAGCCTTCTGCTGGCATGGAAGGATACAGGCAATTATCACATGATATAGCTAGTTGCACAATTAGCAACTTGTTTAATTCTATGGAAACTATATAAGCAAGGTTGGCTTGTAACTCAGCCAGAGATCATGACGGCCGTGTTCTTTCAAACCTGACAATCAAGCTAACCAAATGATGTTATAACCATGCATGGAAATATTGCATGTTCCCATACTGCAAGTAAAAATGAAGAAGGCTTAAATTTGTCGAGTGGTTAACTCCCCGGCCAATTGGGAGGGGAAAAAAAATGAAGCCTAGCATTATTGGAGTCTCTAAAGGGAACCTAAGCCGATTTGAACGTGTCGGGATATCTCAGTTAGTTCATCCATGGTTTCTCACTTTCTTTGGGATTGACACTAGTGTTCATTTAGAGCTTTCTAAAGTTAAAGTTGGGTTGCTCTTCATGTATTATCAGTTGGGAATTTCTCCTCCTCTTTTCATCTAACTCATCATCTTTATTGTAATTTGGCAGTTGAAAAAACAGGTTTGTCAAATTTGAGATGACGTTAATTAATTTTTTTCCGTGTCTTTAATATGTTGTAATTGTGTAAATATAGACCTTGTCTTTTTTTTTTTTTTTTTGGTTAATAGTTTGGTTATAAATTTGATAGAAAAAGGTTTTTATAATGCCTTGTGTTAGCAGTAGGCATTATAATTTGCAATCAACGTTTGCAAATTGATTGCAGTGTAATGGCTAGACTATAAATAGTCCCTCTCAATTTGGTTTTGGGACCATTCGAAATACGCAAAAGCTCTCTTTTTATTTTCTCTTGATAAAATATTTAGGTTGTGAATTTGTTAAGTATTACTCTAATTTTATGCTACGTAGTACACTTCACTACTAAGAAAAAACGCTTGGCATTTGTCAAATTGGAGAAATTTGTAGAGGAATATTATAAACTGAGCTTGAGGTATTTTTCTGTTGTGTTTTCTAACATTGGTATCATAGCTTTTATAATTACTTTTAGTTTAAAATATTTTATTTTCTCGCATATATATGCTTGAGGTTTGTCTAACTGTCATTTTTATCCTTTTTTTTTTTTATCTGGATATTAAAAAAAAAACTCTATTGGAGGTTCTGCGCGCACTTGAGGGGTGCTGCGCGCACCACAGGAGTCCCGCGAGCACCACAAGGGTGCAACGACTACTCCGAGCTTCGTTCTTCCGGTGATGGGCAGTTGATTGAGCACCTGCAAGTTGTTAATGAAGAATAGGCACTATTCACGTGAACAGTGCCTTAGCTGGAGGTAGAAGATGACCTTAGGTCATTTGTTTTTCACTGGGCTTGGACCTCACAGCTCATTTTTTTTAATCAGGAATGGGCTAGGCGTTTTAGCCCAACACTTTTTTTTTCTTGAAAAAAAAGAAGGGCCTCGGCCTTTTTTTTTTGCTGCCCAGATAAGTTTGAGTCCATTTTTTTTTATTTTTGTACGAAGGAAAAAAAATGTCTAAGCGGTCTTTTTTTTTTTTACTACACAAATAAGTTTGAGCCCATTTTTCGTATAAAGGAAATAAAAGTGAAAAAAGTGACACTTACGGGACTCAAACACATGACCACCTAGTGAAATTAAGGTGATAGGCACACCACTAGGCTGCAACTTCCTTTTAATTTAGATGAGGGTTTTAAATGTATTTGTTGTGCATTTATTTCGTTTCTATTAAAAAATATATGTTTTTTTTGTTGCATGATTTAATATATACTTAGATATATTTCCTGTAATATTACATGTGATCTTTTATTTATTTTTTTAGATTAAATGTGATTACATGTGAATATATGATGATATTCATGCTTTTTTTTTATAATGTTATATTACATGTGATCATTTTTTTTTTTTATTAAATGTGATTACATGTATATGTGTATTGAACATGTGGATATATGATTATTTTATCATGTATGAATGTTAGGCTTGAATGTTTAGACATTAGTCTTCATTTATTTTAGTGATAAAATAGATAATCCCCACTAAGTAGTCTTAGTTAGAGTTGTCAGTATAAATTGATAGGCTGAAAGAATTGCAGTGACTCCATTAAGAACTGTAAATGCACTATATAGTGATAACACCATGGTAGCCCCGGTAAGAATTGTAAATGCACTGATGGAACAAGAAAAATGGACTGTAATGATCTTATATGAACCATCTTTGTAGACTGGCCCAATATGCTGTTGTGGTTGGTGTAGCTGTCCTTGTAAACTGGCCTAACATGTTACAGTGATTTTAGTAGGATCTGTATTTACGCGTGACTAGGACTAGGTGACTACTTTAGATAGTGGGAGTATGATTGAGATTTATGATGATTAAATCTCCCATATTTGTTTTAAATTTGCGTAGGAATTAGGTTAGAAATTTAATAATTGGATATTGTGGCTCAATAGATGACTATGAAACCTAGCGATTTTTCAATCTTGCGACATGTCTAAATTATTCTTTTCCTAGCTTGGATGGACGCATCAAATTTCTTAGTTGTGTGTGTGTAATATCTCTTCTTTGCGTGTTGTAGTGAAATGGCATCCAAAAGTATATTTGTCAATTTAAACAAATGAGAGAAATTGCATGGGGAGAACTATGACATATGGCATCGCAAGATCTAGTATGTCTTAGATGAACAAGAGGTCGTAGATGCCTTATCTCACTCCCTGACTAAGCCCAAGGAAAGGGGCTCAGAACAACACAAGTTAGATGAATTAGCCTAAACTGAATGGGCTAAGAAAAATGGTGCGCGCGTATAATAATGTTAAGTATCATGCACAATGATCTAATGTGTGAGTTCGAGACCTATGACACTGCCCAAAGCATGTGGGAGGCTTTAAAGCTAAAGTTTGGTGGAACTTCAGCCACTAGGTTGCGTGGATTACCCATGAGGTTTGATTCTTATAAGATGCGCTCTGACCACATGATGAAGTAGCATTTTAGGGCTATGTCAACTATGATCCACTAACTTAAATCAGTAAGAAACAACCTGACTGATGAACAACAAGTCCAGGCAGTGATAAGATCACTATTGAATTCTTGAGAGAATATGAGCCAGAAACTTACGCATAATGAGAATATCAAAGACTTTAATGATGTCTCGTGTCACTTGGAATTGGAGGCTAAGCGCCTAAAGGCTGCTAAGCCCTATTATATAGCCTATGTGGTTGATTTTGGTTCACGTAAGGTAGGGGTAAAAACCGACATCGTTGGCGCGATTTTTGGGCAAAATCGACGCCGATCGACATCTAAAAAAATGGGGGAGGCGGAGGAGGACACCGATCGAGGCAGTTCTCTGGCAGTTCTCGGTCGGCGTCAGTTCTCTGGTGTTTTTACTGAGAGAATAATGAGAGAGAGAGAGAGAGAGAGAGAGAGAGAGAGAGAGAGAGAGTTGCAGAGATGAGATTCAAGAAGAAGAAGACTCGTCTCAAAACGACGCCGTTCCACTTAAACTTAAGTGGAACGGCGTCGTTTCAGACTTATTTATTTTTTCTTACATCCTTAATAAAATGACGCCGTTTGGTTTAATGTAAAACGGCGTCATTTCCATTATTTGTTGTAATGCTTATTAACTAAAACGACGTTGTTCCACTTAAACTTAAGTGGAACGGCATCGTTTCGATAAGGGTATATTAAAAAAATAAAGGTTTTATTATATCGGTCGGTACAACAGTCCGTTCCTGCTTCAAACCGGGACCGAAACCGCTAAACGTTGGTTTCTTTAAATTTCCACTCCACGCCGATCGGTTCTCCACCGGTTCCTGACGCGGCCAATCGGTTCGCGACGATGGCGGCCTGTGGCTTCGATTTTTGTACAGCCCTAGTGCAAGGCATTAAGGTGATGCCTTAGCGCAAGAAGTTCAAAATGGGGTAGCTGCTAGATAAGTTAAAAACGTGTCAGGAACTTCTCAGCACAGCAAGATGGGCAAGCGAGAGAAGAACAAGTCAAAATTAGAGTGTTTCAACTTTCAACTGCGAAATGAAATGCCACTTCGCTTGTGACTGCACTGAGCCGAAGAAGGTACACTCTGAGTTTTCTCGCATTATTTTTGTAACTAGCCATGTGATGGTTGCTCACTTCTATCATGTGTGGATTGTTGATTTAAGAGCGACCGAACACATAGCACGAGACAGAGTCAGATTTGTAGAGTATCGCCGAATTCCAGCTGGGAGTCGTGATATCAAGCTATGGAATAGAGCTCGCGTTGAGGTGCTGAGACTTGGTACCTATAAGCTAGACTTACAGTGTGGCCGCACTCTTTTCCTCCACAATGTGCCATACGCTTCCGAGATCTATCAAAATTTACTTTTTGTATTTACTCTATTAAGACTTGGTTTTCAAATTATATTTTAAAACAATTATGTTTCATTTTATTTGGGTCATGTGTTTTATGGCAATGCTAGGCTTGGCCATATAGGGCAAGATAGAATGTGTTGGTTAACTAGAGAAGGCCTAATAGACAATCTCACTAAGGTCATATTGCCTACATGTGAATATTGTCTTATGAGAAAAGTCAAGAGAAAATCATTTAGAAAAGCCACTAGGGCATCTTTTCCACTGCAATTAGTCCATTCAGACATCTGTGATCCAATGAGTGTGAGGGCAAGCCACAGATGTGTCTACCTCATCATATTTATAGATGATTTTTTACGTTATGGTCATGTCTACTTAATCTCCCATAAATCTGAATTAGTTGAGTGCTTTAGGCGATATCTTAGAATGATTAAGAATCAGGTAGACAAGAGCTTAAAATCTCTAAGAACTGACGGAGGACGAGAATATCTCTCTAAGCAATTTAAAAGACTCTGTGATGAAAAATGAATCAAAAAATAATTGACGATGCCAAGTACGCCGCAACAAAATGGCGTGGCGGATATGAAAAATCGAACACTGCTTGAGATGGTTAGGTCAATGATAGGGATGCACTTTTGACTGCTTCTTACATTTTTAACCGAGTGCCCTTCAAATCAGTAACTTCCGCCCATATGAGCTATGGACCGGCGAGAAACCCAATTTAAGTAATTTACGGCCATGTGGTTCAACGGGTTTTGTTCATAATCTTTCTCATACGTATGAGAAGTTAGGTCCTAGAGGGAAGAAGTGTATCTTTATAAGATACTCAGAACACTCTAAAGGGTATGTGTTAATAGGTGAACAATCTAATGGAAGTGTGACTAAGATTGAGTCACGACATGTGGATTTCATTGAAGATGAGTTTTCAAGTAGATATGAAGTTGATAGGAGTTTAGAACTTCATGAGATTGTGGAATAAGAGGAAAGTGCTCCAAAGAATTTAGTTGAGAATAAGGAAGAAATTTTTCAAACTCCTACAAATTATAAAATGGACTTGAATCCGAGTGGGAGCACACCACTTATCAATCAATCATAACAACTTCAGCCACGTAGAAGTACACGTGAAAGTATTCCCTATCATTGTTTTGAAATTGAAAAGGAATCTTTTATAGTAGCTCTGCATGATAACGACGAGCCTAGGACAATTCATAAGGCTTTCTTATCTTCTATTAAAGATGAATGGATGAAAGTACTTAATGATGAAATTGAGTCTATGAAGACTAACCAGGTTTAGGATCTGGTTGATCTATAGACAGGGCGTAAGGTTATTGTGAACAAATGGATTCTAAAGGTCAAACACAAGTCGGATGGATCAATAGAAAGGTACAAATCTCGCTTGGTGACGAAAGGATTTACCCAATAGAAAGGTATAGACTATAATAAAACTTTTTCACCAAGGGTGAGGTTTGCTCAATTCGTTTGATTCTAGCTATAGTAGCATACATGGATTTGAAACTCTACCAGATGGACACTAAGACAACATTTCTCAAAGGAGAACTAGATGAGGAGATCTATATGGATCAACCCACGGGCTTTGTGGTCAAAGGTCAAAGGTCAAGAGCGCAAAGTGTGCAAGCTCAAACGATCTATATATGGCGTAAAGCAATTATCTAGACAATGGTATCTCGGATTCCATCAAGCCATTCTCTCGAATGGGCTTACAATGATCATGGAGGACCATTATGTCTATGCCAAAAGGTCCAAGAAGAGTTTTATTATGTTGTCATTGTATGTTGACAACATACTACTGGCTGGAAATGATAAAGATAGTCGCCACAAAATAATGGTTATCCTTCAATTTTGAGATGAAAGATATGGGTGAGGCATAATACATTCTGAGAGTTAAGATCTATAGAGATCGCTCAAAGAAATTTCTGTGTTTGTTCCAAAAAACTTACATAAAGAAAGTTCTCGAACACTTCTAAATGAGTGGATGTAAACCCATTGACACCTTTGTTGCAAGAAGCAAAAACTTTTCCAAAGAGTTGTATCCTAAGACTCAAAGATAAAAGGAAAAGATGGCTTGTGTCCCTTATGCTAATGCTGTAGGTAGTCTGATGTACGCAATGATGTGTACTCGGCCTGACATATACTATGCAGTTGTCTTAGTGAGTAGATTCCGATCTAACCTTGGATTGGCTCACTGGAAAGAAGTTAAGAAGATTATGCGATATCTCAATAGAACTGCGGACTATGTGTTGTGCTATCAAGGTTTAGATTTGCAACTAAGAGGTGACAGTGATGCTGATTGAGACAGTGACCTAGATGAGTGCAAATCAACCACTAGGTATGTCTTTCTGCTTAACAAAAGTGTCATTACATGGACCAGCAAGAAACAACCCTATATAGTTTTATCCACCATGGAAGCAGAATACATACCTTGTTCTGCAGTAGTTCAAGAAGCAGTTTGGTTACGGAGGTTCCTTAAGCATTTAGACATTGGCACGGATACTTCAGATCCATTGACTATATTCTACGATAGCATGGCAGCTCTTGCATATGCTAAGGACTCAAAGTATCATAGAAGAACCAAACACATAGATTTCAGATATTACTACATCAGAGACATGGTAGCACAAAAGGAAGTGGTTCTGAAACACCTTTGTATGAGTCGCATGGTTGTTGATCCCTTAACGAAGCCTATAGCAAGAGATGTCTTTGAGGCTCATGTTAGGAATCTAAGACTGCGTAGACTGTAAATGTAATTTGTGTTTCAAATGACATTGAGATGTAACCTTTCATTTGGGATATTAATACAATATGATTCAATTCTTATCTTTATCGTATTGTTTTTCTAATACACACACACAAGATATGTTAACAGGCTTAGATTAGCTTAATCACACGAGCGATCGCCTCTAGTGCTTGAGTAGTGAGTAGAGATAAGACATTGTGTCCTTAAGTACTTGTCCAAATGGATAAGTTAGTTGATACAAAGATATGTCGCCTTAGTGGGAGCTTAGATGAGGTCTATTGAGAAGACTATGCGTGGGTTACCCCGCCATCCATGTAGTCTATGGTTAGTCAGATGCAAGGTTCTCTTTGAAGCCTTGGAGGCATGCAAATAGAGGAACTCGGGTTAAACGCTTAAGGAGCAGTTAGACTAAGATCTGTACGGTGTTGATATGGACATATGCTCTTTAAGAAAGAGAAATTCACTGTAGCATGTGTTTCTTTTACATGTGCTTATTCGACCATATGAGTAAGTGAAAAGGTTTCCCTCTTTCTCATTGTGTGTCTCATTTTTAAAGTGTCATTTACCTTTGACTATGTCACGAGATGGAGGTTGTGATATCTGCTACTTTGACATGTTATCTATGACCATAATTGATACAGTCTAAAGAGACATTACTGGGAAAGCAGTTCGACCAAAATTGAGTGATGTGAGTGCAAAGGGAAGACTCTTTGATATCGTATGTTCGATAGTATTTGCTGACGTCAAACTATGATGCTACATCTTGGTAGTGACTAAGGTTGTGAACAAATTGAAATGATTTGGATGTAGTCAAGCATTATTCTGAGGGATTTTTTTTTTTAACTCAAGATGGTTCGAAAATACTTGATCTTGATGAGATCAAATGAGTCTAGGAAATGACCATACACTTTAGGGATATTACTATGTTGGTCTTCTCTAGGAGAGATTTGGTGTATGTACTTCCACCATTCTATAAATATGCTTAGTGGTCGTACGACCTATTTACTTATATGAACAAGATTGAGAATATTAGAGAGATACAGACTTGTGATCATGCCCACTGTGTATGAGTGAGAGATGTTAGCAGGAGGCAGGAGGGGCGCCCACGTGGGCTGACCCCCTCCCTTCATACTTACAAGTAATGTAATGCCATACATTACTTGACTTGTAACAGATGGCTTAATGCCATATGTTACATTTTGCTTTAATTGCAGCTTGTAACGTCTGCAAATTGATTGTAGTATAATGGCTGGCCTTCAGTGTGTAGGTGGACTATAAATAGTCCCCCTCAATTTGGTTTTGGGACCATCTGAAATATACAAGAGCTCTCTCTCTTTTTGTTCTCTCTTGATAAAATATTTAGGTTGTGCATTTGTTAAGTGTTACTCTAGTTTTATACTACATAATACACTTCGCCACTAATAGGAAACGCTTGGGATTTGTCAGTTTGGAGAAATTTGTTGAGCTATTTTATAAACTGAGCTTGAGGTATTTTTTCGCTGTATTTTCTAACACCTTAGTTTAGGAATCTTTCTTTGTAATATGGCAGTTTTTTTGCCATAATTATCATTATTAACATGGCATTTCTAGTGGTTTATTTGAGGAAGCAGTGATAAACGGACTAAATTGATAGGTGGAGTTAAAAAGCCCAAAGTGTAAATATTCAATGTTAGAGTTCACGAGTCATTCCCATGACAAAAAATTAAAAAAAAAAAAAAAACGAATAAAAGAAAGAGCTTTTGAACCAATTTGTCTCCTAGTGCAAAATCATATGGACTATGTTAGTCATGCTTATAATCATTATAAAGAATAGGAAATGTCAAGAGCATAAAACTCACTAAAAACATGGTAGATTAAAAGCTTAATATGTATGAAATCACCATTTATTTTAAAAGTTTAAATTGATAGAAAAATATAAATTTTATTATTTATTTATATTTTAACACCCCTCATGTGTGAGCCAGACTCTCCTCAATGAGTGGTCCAATACGTGGAATATTTAATTAAAGTTACGTTTGGGTAGTGAAATGATTTCAGATGATTTGTAAATAATAGTAAAAAAGTAATGATAAAATATTGAATAGTAAAATGTAATGAAAAGTATGTGAAAATTAATGATAAACTATTAAATACTCCACTATCCAAACACAACCTAAATGATGTAGAGTGTAGAGTCAAAGTTTAAACTCAAGACATCTGCTTTGATATTATATGAAATCATCAATTGTTTCAAAAGTTTAAACTGATGAGAAGAAATAGATTTTATTATTTATTTGATATCTTAACAATATCCAATAGTATAAAAGAGATTGAGAGAAAGTCATAAATGACCATTTCAAATACACTACCACTAGAATCAACATGTGAGAGGAGAGAGTCATCTCACTATACCGTTGATATTCACCCATGACCAAAAAATTAATAGAAAGATTGTATGTGCTTTCCATCTAAAAATGGCTAACCATATTGTAATAGCATACATAAGCTACCAATTTTGAAATATTTAATTTATAATCGAACTATTACTATTTGAAGTCATAGAGTAATCTATCTAATTAAAATGGTTGAGATAGGTGAAAAATATATACTGCAACACAATCTTTAATTACGTGTGTATTCGAGGAAAAACTTTCCTTACGTGAACGTCTGCTGCATGCTCTGCTAGGGTTTTGTGCGCGGCGCTTGTCTTCGTGGGCTATGATGAACGGCCCTCCGGTGGCCTCTGGGACCGGTGGGCTGGACAAGATTCCGGTAGGGCCCCCTCTGGTGGGGTTGGAGATTACAGTCGGCAATGAGAACGGCGAGAGGCGTACGTTTGCGGAGGCGTTGCAGCGGCCTATTCCTCCCCCAAAATTCAAACTTCCAGTCCGGCGTCCTGAGGTAATTAATGGTGAGCTTGGTTTCATCTTCTCGGATCTTGAGATGGAAAAGGCAGCCGAAGATTTAAAATTTGCTTTGGTCCTTAAGTTTTTATCCACCAGACCTTCCATTGATGTTTTACGGAAGAATATTATCAAAACTTGAGGGTTTAGTGAGGTGCCGATGATCAGTTTTATGGATGATTTCCATGTTTTATTACACCTTGCTAATGAAAAAGACTACTTACATGCATGGGCACGTGAAGGCAGGGTGGTGGCAGGCGTTCCGTTCCGGTTGTTCAACTGGTCCGTGGGTTTTGATCTGAAACGAGAACCAACCATTGCTCCTCAATGGATTTTTTTGCCTGGTTTACCTTTGCATTTGTATCGGTTGGATTGTCTTCAAAGCTTTGCCACACGTTTTGGGAAGTTTTTGGGAACGGACAATGCTACGGTTTATAGAACCCGGGCCACCGGGGCACGGTTGTGTGTTGCTGTTGATCTCAGAGACGAGCAGATTAAAGGATTTCCTGTGATGTTTGGTTCGCAGCAGATTTGGCAGTCGGTGGTCTATGAGAAGCCAGGGTTTTATTGTAATAAATGTTATAGGCAAGGCCATACGGAGGTGGCTTGTAGAACGGGACAGCGTGCAAGCCGTGTGCATGTCGGGAAACAGACCAGAAATGGGGAAGGAAATAAGGATGATGGAAAAATATGGAGGGAAGTGGGTCGGAAGAATTCTGCCGTGGTGATATCCAAAGAAGATGACCATGCGAAAATGAATCTTGAGCAAAAACCTGAGAAACCCGAATCAAGTAATGCAGGGGAAAAAACAGAGGAGGGTGCAGAGTTTTCTGTTAAGCTTATCAACTCTCTTGTGACGGGCAGCAAAGAAGGGACGTGTGTTAGTAGGCTGAGGGCATCATCTCCTCTTTGCTCTGATGAGAATATCCACCCATCGGATTTGTTGGAAAATAATCTTGTCGTGTGCGTCGCCTAGCAGGAACCTGGTATCAACCGTGCCGTGTGCGTCGTCCAGCAGGAACCTGGTATTACTCTTTCGTTGGAGGACGTTGCGGCTGTGGAGCTATGCGAGCATGCTACTGCTGTTACTAATTTGGATGCTGGCCAGCAATTGAATGATATTAGCGCCAAAGATAGTGAAGATGATTGTGAGGAAGTTTGGTGTGATAGTGTTCCGCAGGTGCAAGCTGATGGTGAAAAGGTGCAGGAAGTCTCGCCGAGTTCGCGTACGCTGGTTTTCCATGGGGAGAGGGCGCGGTTTTATGATTCTGAAAATGAGGAGGGTGCTCTACCTGCTGTGATGGGCAAAGAAAAGTGTTATGCCTCGGATGCGGATCATATTTCGGCCAATGAGAATTTAAATATGAAGGAGGATAAGGCGTTGAGAAAATCACAACGGGTTCATACCCGCTCCCAAAAATTGAATTTATGACTGATAAGATTTTTTTCTGGAATATTAGAGGGCTGGGCAGTTCTAGAGGTATTTTGAAGAAGTTACTTATTAAATTCAAGGTTTCTTTATTTGCTATCTCGGAACCTTTTGTTGATGATTCTCGTATGGCTTCTCTTGGGTGTTATTTGGATTTTAATTATTATGCTTCTAATGCTAATCAGGGTGGTAAGTTATGGGTTTTCTGGAATATTCCTAACATTTTTGAGATTGTGCTTTGTACGACCCAATCCGTGTCTGGTTGGTTCAAGTGGGATGCTCATCGTGTTTTTGTTACTTTTGTCTATGCTAAGTGTTCATATGTTGAGAGAAGAGAACTTTGGCATGATTTAGAGGAGTGGACTGTTTTGGATCAGCCTTGGTTAGTTTTGGGTGATTTTAATGTTATTCTCAGGGACTCGGAAAGAGTTGGTGGGAATCCTCGGCCTTTTATCTCGATGCTTGAATTCAACGATTGTATTGATCGTTGTGGTCTGTTAGAGGTTTCTAGTTCTGGCCAGCGCATGTCGTGGTGTAATGGACATGGGGGAGTGTCCAGAAGTTGGGCTAAATTAGACAGAGTGCTCATGAATAATTTTTTTGCCAGTATCTTTCCTTCTGTTCATTTCAATTATTTGAGCCGAAAATCTTCTGATCATTGCCCGATGGTTGTTTGCTCGGATCATACAGCTTTGTCCTATGGCCCCTCTCCTTTTCGTTTTTTGAATATGTGGTGCTCACATGATGGTTTTCTTATGTGTGTGAAGGAAGCTTGGAACCAGCAAGATACGGCGTCTGGCCTTCTTAAGCTCTCTATTCGTCTGAAAAGAACCAAGATAGCGCTTCGTGCCTGGAATAAAAATGTTTTTGGTAGGGTGGATGTGAATATTCGTGCGTTGGAAGAGAGGTTAGAATTTTTAGATACCCAACTTCAATCTGGTTTTTCTGAGGAGATTGAGGATGATTTTGTGGCTACTAAGACCGAAATTGAAATATGGGAGAAAAGGGAAGCTTCTCGTCTTGCCCAAATTGCTAAAAAGAAATGGTTGACTAAGGGAGATCAAAATTCAAAGTTTTTTCATTCAGTTATTAACCAGAGGCATAACAAGGGGCATATTAGTAAAATGGTCCTTGCTGATGGGAGAGTTTTGTGTACTGCTGAAGAGGTTCATGAGGAGGCCGTGATTTATTTTCGTAACTTCCTTTCTGATGTCTCTACGGTGGATCACTGTGACTTGTCGAGGATTATTGAGAAGAAAATTTCAGATGAAGAAAATCTTTGGTTATGCGCGGTTCCTTCTGAGTTGGAAGTGAAACAAGCTGTTTTTTCTATTCCGAAGAATAGTAGCCCGGGGCCTGATGGTTTTGGTTCGGGCTTTTATATGTCTTGCTGGGATATTATCAAAGAGGATGTGGTAGCGGCTGCTGGAGGTTTCTTCAGGGGTGTTCCCCTATCCAGGTTTTATTCTTCCTCTTTTATTGTTCTTATCCCTAAAGTGCCTGAGCCTTCTGGTTTTGATAAATTCCGTCCTATTAGTTTGTGCTCTGTGGCTTATAAAAATTTTTCTAAGATTTTTGTGAATCGTCTTAATTCTGTTCTTGATGTTTTGGTCTCTCATGAACAAGGTGCGTTTATTCCCGGGCGTAGTATTTTTGAAAATATTACCCTTGCTCAGGAGATGGTTCAGTCGATTCATAAAAAATCTGTTGGTGGTAATGTTTTGATTAAACTTGATATGGCTAAGGCTTATGATAGGGTGAATTGGGATTTTTTATTGAATGTGATCCGGGCTTTTGGTTTTTCTGATTCTGTTTGTCAGATTATTGCTAACTGTGTGCAATCTCAATGGTTTTCTGTCATGATGAATGGTACCTTAAAAGGTTTTTTCCAGTCTGCCAGGGGTCTTCGTCAAGGGGATCCTCTTTCTCCCTACCTTTTCATCCTCATGGAAGAAGTTTTGTCTCGGTTGCTCAGGAGTAATTTTCAGAATGGTCGGATTGGCAAATTTAGCCATCCTATTGGTGCCCCTTTGGTTTCTCATTTACTTTATGCTGATGATATCCTTATTTTTACTAATGGGGGTAAGAGGTCTATTACTAATTTGCTGCATACGCTTGATACTTATGAGAGGTGGTCCGGTCAAAAAATCAACAGGGATAAATCTGCTCTTTTTCTTTCTAAGCTTATTTCTAATTTACGTAAGAGGAGTTTGCTGAGTCTTACGAGCTTTAAGGAAGGTAAGTTTCCTACTACTTATTTGGGTGTGCCGTTGGTTTCTGGTAGATTGTCTACCCGGGTTTTTGAGCCGTTAATTGATAAAATCAGAAAAAAAGTTGCCGGTTGGAAGTTTAAATTGTTATCCTCGGGTGGGAGATTGATTTTAATTAAACATGTTTTAAATAGTATGCCTATCCACTTATTATCTGTTATGTGTGTGCCTTCCATATCTTTGTCTCGTATTCATGCTTTGTTAGCTAATTTTTTTTGGGGTGAGAATGATGGTAAAAGGAAATATCATTGGAGGTCGTGGAGGCGTATTTGTGTGCCTACCAAAGATGGTGGTTTGGGCATGAAAGATCTTAAAGAGGTTCAAAAATCTCTCCATATGAAGTTTGCTTTCCGTATTTTGTCTTCTAACAATCTTTGGTCTGATTTTTTTCGTGCTAAATATATTCGTCATAGCCATTTTTCTACTTACAAGGTGAAGCCAACTGATTCTAGATTCTGGAGATCGCTTGTAAAGGTGCTTCCGGAAGTTATGGACAATGTGAAGGTCCTTGTGCGTGGTGGTAATGCTTCTTTTTGGTTTGATAGATGGTTGGCTTCAGGCCCCCTTTCCATTCGGGTGGATGAGATTACTAATAACAGGCTGCGTCTTCAAGATTGTTGGTCCAATAATTCCTGGGATGAGGACTTACTTAGGGAACTGGTTAGTGAGGAGGTTGTTGAGGAAATTATTCAGATGCCTATTAATGTTACTCCTGGTCCGGATTTATTTGTGTGGAAGCCTTCTACTGATGGCCGGTTTTCTACTCGTACAGCTTGGGAGGTGGTGAGAAAGAGAGGACAGGAATTACCTTGGCATGATTGGTTTTGGCACCAGCTTCTTCCTAAGCGTATTTCTATATGTTTGTGGAAAATTTGGTTCAATTGTCTGCCTGTGGACGTTCAAGTTCAAAGTAAAGGTGTGTCTCTTGCCTCTGCGTGTGACTGTTGTGAGAGGAGGTGTATGGAAGATATTGACCATATTTTTTCTATGGGGGCAGTGGCTTTTGAGGTCTGGTTGAAAGCCAGTACTGTTCTGGGTATCCCTTGTAGTTGCAATCTTCCTTGGAAAAATAGAGTAGCTAGCTGGTTTTCTTATGCTAAAAAATCCTCTTTTAAAGGTACTCTTGTTGGCTTAATTCCTTGTATCATCACGTGGTGCCTTTGGAAGAGACGTTGTAAGGCTAGAATGGATGGCAAATATGATTCGGCAGTGATTGTTTGGAGAAGTGTTCGGGTGTGGATTCAATCTTTGGCGAATAATATTAATTCTGTTAGTCCTTTATCCATGCACGACTTGAAGATTTTGGAAGATTTTAATTTAGAGAGGCCTCACATTTCTATGCGTCCTAGTAAAATTGTTAAATGGTCCAGGCCCCCTTTGGGCTGGGTGAAGCTTAATTGCGATGGGAGTTGTAGAGGTAATCCGGGTAATTCGGGAGGGGGTGGCATTATTAGAGATTGGAATGGTCTGGTTAAAGGGGCTTTTTCTGCCCATTATGGGGTGTGAACGAATAATGGCGCTGAAATGAAAGCTATTCTGGATGGTATTAGATTGTGTAAACGGCTCCATTTGATTAATGTGATTATTGAAAGTGACTCTCATATTGTTGTTGATTGGCTTTGTAAGGATAAATGCTTTGTGTGGTATCTTTGGGATTTTTGGGAGGCTTTGCGCAAGGAACTCGAGGGGCTTAATTTTGTTGTGGTTCATCAATTGCGGGAAGGTAATAGTGCAGCGGATTTTCTTGCTAGAGAAGGTGAAATGGGTTTGAATGTCACGTATAACGGCAATCAAGATTTTCCCAGGTATTTAAAAGGTATTGTGCGGCTGGATTTTCTTGGCATTCCGTACTTGCGTTGTTAGTCTGAGGTCCAGGTTTGTTTTTGTTGTTTCTGGTTATTTAGTTTTTATTTGTTAAGCTTGTTTAGATGCTTTTTTGTTTTGTTATAGGCCTGTTTAGTTTTATTTTCGTATTTTTTTAGGCCTGTTAGTTTCTGTTTTGTTGTTTTTCCGTCTTGCCGTTTTTGGTTCTTAGGTTGGTTTGTATTTGGGAGGTTTTTGTTTTCTTTTCTGTAAACTCCCTCATACTTGGCTTGTAACCATGGTATTCTTCCGCCATAAGTGAGGGCTTATTAATAAACTTGGGACGGGGCCACTTCCATATGGCTACCGGCTTTTTTTAAAAAAAAAAAAAAAAAAAAAAAAAAGACACAATCTTTAACTATTAGATATATATTAAAGGATGGAGCATATTCCAATTATTTTAAGAACTCGAAAGTTGTAGCCTCGGGTTACCACTTGACAAAATTAGGCTTATTAGTTTGAAGTTCGAATTCATATTTTGCTAATACATATATATATATATATATATATATTATATTTGTATTCAAATATTCCAGCTAGAATATAACCTCATCTCGTAATGAAACATGAAAAGGCATAAAATCTCAGAATGAAGCTGCATGAAAAGGCATGCTTATATGGGAGATTTGATGCTTTATGCTTTTGGGTAAAGCAAATTATAATTAACACGGAGAAGAATAATTTGGGATGAAACACCATACATGCATGCAAAAATCCAATGCATGTTCAAACCGCGTACGCAAATACACGTAAGCTATGACAGAGCATATTACCAATGTCCCAAAAATATAGAGCAATATGAACTCAGATTAACGTGGATTTGGACATAAACTAACTCAAAAGATAGGGGTCAATATCATCACGCGGAGCTTACCCAGAAGGAAAAAGATAGTGCTACGAACGAGAGGAAAGACAGACATATAAGGTCTAGTTTATATAGTGAGATAAGATAAGATAATCTGTAAATAATAGTAAAATAATTTGTGAATAATAGAGAAATTATTTGGGTTAATATGTTTTATATGATTTTGAGAAAGAATAAAGAGTAAGTTGAATAAGAATATTATTTTTATTTTGAGATTTGAAAAAATTAAATTATTTTTTATATTTTGTTTGTAAGTTTAAAAAAATTGTAATAATTAGATAATGATTATATGAAAAAGTTAAAAGTTTAAAATTGAAAAGTGTCAATATTTTTTATGTTTTGATATTGAAATAAGATTGATATGAGATGAGTTAGGGGAACTTTACTATCCAAACTAGGCCGAAATCTTACGATATTTTATATTGTCATTGTAGGTTTTTCATACAATATTAAATGTTTAATATATGTTGTACAACTTGTTTCATGTGTCTAAAGTCGTCATGAGATCATTTGGATAACTACCTAAAAAAAAAAAAATCTCATTCCACCAACACCACATGATATATACAACACAACCATCATTTAGAGCCAAACTCATAGCTGATTATCTCTACCAAGCTTTAAATAAATATATATAAATATATATATATTATATATATTCTCCAATGTCTTTACAGGCAAGAAAGCAGTACAAGTATCTGACAAAAAGTTTACATTTGGAATCAAAATGTCTTTCAATATGATAATGTTGTTGAAAATTATATATAAGCTTTCCACCACGAATGGGAGAACCGTATGCAATATTGCAGAGCTTTATTTTACCTTGATAATATTTATTATATACTCTTGTATATATATATATAAGATAAAAGGAATAAAGCCCAAGTGCAGATCAATTTATGAACCAATTTCTATCCCGTCTTGAAATTATGTAAGGCCCTACGTACTCTAGTGGAATGTGATCAAGTAATAGGGCATCATGCATGTCTGCTAAGTATATAGACGATGCTAATTTGTACATGGATTGCTTTAAGTTCCTTCGCTCTTTATGGGCTAATAATATTACAACTTCTTTGAAAATAATTTTGGAATATTCGTTAATATATAAATTTTCAAATTCCAAATATTATATTATATTAAATAATTGAGATTTTGCAACAGCAGCATCTATATATCACTTTTTAAATGCTTTAAATATGCATATAAATATGAGAGATAAATACTATACATCAGTGTTCTCTCTTCAATAAGATGTGTGGTGTTTTTTATAAGATATGTGATTGTAATTAATAGGAATTGATGATTTTTTTTTTAATATAATAGATATTGAATCAATAAAAATAATTAATAGAGACTGATGTAATAAATCTAAAAAAATTTCTTCATACCAGTGGCAGTGATATTAATCATGGTGAAAGTAAGCACAAATCAGTCGCTAGATTAAATTAAAAGATAAAAAAAAAAAGAAAAAAATACATTAATATATTTAAAATTATTTATTTAATTATTAAATAAAAATTTCTTTTGACCAATAGTTAAATGAAGGTGTCAAAAAGGATAGACATAGTAGTGTTTTTCATTTAAAAAAAAAAAAAAGTTTTTGAGAAATTAAGCAAGGAAGTTAATAGGATGCATGGTGGTAAGGGAAAATTACTCGTGTGTCAGTCAATGGAAGAAAAGAGGCTGGAGGCGTCCATCAAGCTGTCAACTCAATCTAATAAGCTTAAAAAAAAGAAAAACACATATATACACAAACCCAAACCACACGCAGCAGTCTGATAAATGCATGTAGATGTACGTACGTAGGAGGTCACGGGAAGGAAGCCGCGCGCGGGCAGCAGCAGCAGCTAGCATTTCTGTTCACGTAGAAGCTCCAACGTCTTTCACCTACACCCAACAAAACACAACACATGAGCACGTACAAAAACCATGCCCTTTCTGCTGTTGTTCATTATTTCATGTGTTGTGGGGACTATTCTGATGGACGTAGACTAACTAATTATTAAACTACATGGGATTCAAGTGGGCGTAGTCAATGAGTCTGCATCTCCCCCCACCAGTCAACAAGCCTCTGCCTTTAAAGTTTAAACAACCCCTGTCCGCCGGCCCTGCCCTGCTCGGTCAGGCTCTCTTCATAATCAATGTTTGCTTGTATACATCTTTTCAATTTCCTACAAATTCAGTTCGTCTCATTTTTATTTGTCAATAAAAAAATTCTTCTCATCAATCATTATTTTTTATTATTTCATATTTTATATTTTATAAAAAATATTTTTATATTCTATAAAAAAAAATTATAGATATAGAGTATGAGAATGAATAATAATTAATAAATAGAATTTATTTTGTCAATATCACGTCCACAACTTCACAATTATAGGTATTTTTTTTTTAAAAAAAAAAAGATATTTATAAGTGTCACGTTAATGTGTAATTTACTTTTATAAATGTTGTGTTGAATGACTCTTGTCTTTTTCTTAAAAAATTAATAATAATAATAATACTTTGTTTAATATTATTAATATTTATAATAATAGTTTGTATAAACTTTTAAGTTTTAACAACCAAAAAGGGCCTATTTAAGTCGGAAAACAAGTGGACGTACTATAGACTTCAGGGACACGTGAACACAGAAGATGTACGCGTATGGTTAACCGATGCTCCGTACTTGGTAGACGTTGCCTTTGGTCCCGACGCCCCCCCATGCTGATTTGCTTTGAATGTTTCCAACGCCTGCCTTTCCAGCAAAACCTAGCTACCTAACCAACCCTTTTCTTTCTTTTTATTTTTGTAACCAATTGCTAATTAATAATATATATATATATATATAATACTTACAAAAATATATTACAAGCCGACGTAAATTATTGTAGATGTCAAACTTATTTTACGATAAAAATAAAAAAAAAATTACAATTTTTATATTTATTTTTACAAATTTTATTTATAGATGAAGGGTTTGCGGAGGATCCAATCATGAAACAGTAAAAGCTAGCCAAAGCAGGTTAATTGGCAAGGATCCATGCAGCTTATTATATATGCAAGCAAACTAGCTTCTCTGTTTCAGTCATAACACTGATATGACTGAAGAATGGGTCAGAGAGAAAGCCAGCCCTGTTCAAACTTCAAACTTCATTTCTACAAACAACTCCAAAGGATGGCACATACGGTCTGGGCACAAGGGAACATCGCATTTTAGGTTCGAAAGCCTAGTGTATGATGATGAGTGAGGAAGCCTATCTTGCTTGCCCTTTCATCTCAATTTGGAAACATTTATTACTCACATGGCACCAGTAGGTTCTGGTACCTTGCCAAATCAAAGTGATCACCTTCACGCTTGGATTTGACCAGTAATACCAAGCACTTGGACTGAGATTTAGCAATGGAGCTGCCATTGTTTTCTCCTAGATCTGTATTTCATGTTTTTTGTTGCTGCAAATTAAAATGTGTTCCACATGTAAGAGCATTAGTATTGGATTGATCATTCTATTCTTCAAATTTTGACTAATAAATAACTTTTTCATCTTAGCTAATCATTCAAAACTTGAAGTTTACATTGGATTGGTCATCACACTCTTTCTAATGATAAAATATTATTATTTTTTATTATTTATATTTTTTAATTAATTTTTATTTTATTTTCATAATCTTCAATAACCTCCAACAAATCATATTCATTTTTATTTTCACAATCTAACAATTTATAATATAATAATTACATATGTATATAAATGGTAAAATCTCATATGAATAAAAATATTATATCTATAATATAATAATCTCAAAAAATACTTTTAGACTTGCTATAGTTCTTTTCATATTTGAAAAGAAGAATAGATTTACTGTAACTTATAATTTGGATGAAAACAATTTAACTAATTCAATGTAGAGCAAATATGGATGCTATTTGCTAAATTTAAAAATAAAAAAATATTTGGCTAATCCAATGCCAATGCTCTAAGAGCATCCTCATTAATTTGGCCAAAGTTGAAAGATGGCTAAAATTTAGATAATCTGTACCAAAAAGACCCCACATTGAATTGAGTATCTCTAAAACAATTTGGACTTCTACTACAGTAGTTGGCCAAAGATGGAGAATCATAATTGATTCATCAAATATTAAAATATTAATTTCTCACTCCAACCACTTATAGGTGTTTATGTAGGTAAAGATTTTTTATTGACATTAAAATTGATATGTTGCTAGATATTTGGTTAGTGAATAAGAAATTTAGATAAGTTTAATCTCAATTTTTGGTTATTACATTAAATGACCTTTGAAAATATGATTTTTAAATATTAATTTAATTAGAATATAATTATTATTAAAATTAAATTGGTAGAATTATAAAATGTAATACAAATAAATTTAATAAAAAATTATTAATTTAATAATATTTTATTATTATATAAAGAGTGAATGACTAATTCATTGTGAGGATTGAATTTAAATGGAATGAGTAAATGTAAAAAAGTGTGATATTGACTAAATTTTAAAGATGCATTTGGCCAAATCAATGAGGATGCTCTAACTAATGCAATTTTAATAAACGAACTTAAAACTTGTCCAAAGTTGATGTCTCTGATCTTATAATGATGGGTGCATTCTGTTCATTTGGGTAATTAAATTTGAAAACCACATATTTCCATTACCCAAAACCGTTTTGCAATCTCTCTCATAAATTGTCTAGGTCTCAATGCCTCTCAACTAAGGGTATCACCCGCTCTTTCTTTTGACTCCATCCTTATTGGATTTGTAGAGTTTGGTTTTGTTGATGACCTGACCTGACCTGACCCGACCCGGATGAGTTATGATTTTTTTTTTTAAATAGATTTTCAAGGAGGCTTGGGCTGAAGCGAACATGGCCAAGTCTCGTGGGGGTCCAGGGACAACGCCCCCAGAGAAATTTTTTGGCACTATTTTCCATCAGAAAAAGCGATAGGCAGAAAGTTCGCACAACAAGTGGCCCGAGTGAAACTCATGTAGAGAGTTCGCTCGAGTCTTACTCGAGCGGTAGCTCGAGCAAGAAACGAATAGAGATCTCACTCGAGCGAAGAACGCAGAAAAGTGAAAATCAGGATTTTTGACACTATAAATATGTACTTAATGAATAGTTTAGTACGTCCTAAGTGTTCTAAACAGTGAGATTTTACCTCAAAGTATATTTTGTGATTTTTCAGTATAATAAAATCCTATGCAGCTTTGTTGACGTAGACATGTTGTCGACCCACATTAACTTTGTATTGTATGTTTTGCTTATGTTTGTTTTTGCTTGTTTGTCAATGTTGTGTTTCCCAACGGTCTTCGCTTGAGTGAGGTGGCTATTTTGCCCCTAGCATCAATGATCGGGCATGCAGATTCTTGAAGCCACCATGCAAAAATTCGCAAATAAAAAAGCAACCATCAAAATACAGTTTAACAAACAAAATACAACGCAAAACACAATTGTCAAAAGTATTTGAAAGCTTGTGATTCATGGCAGCATAGCGAGCGTGACATTAGAGACTCACGGCGTTGCCATGGATCTCGAGATGAAAGGATCTATAGATATGGTTGTGGGTTTTGACCAGTTGTTGGAGGTGATGAGACCTATGGTCGTAGCCATGGATCCTTGCATTGAAGGCTACAAGATAGAAATTGGAGGCGATAGGATGAAGAAGAAGAAGAGTAGACAAAGAATAACAAAGAGTGGAGTAGAAGAAGAAAAAATAGATGGGGTGTTAGGTGGGTGAGAGAATTGGAGAGAGAGAGAGAGAGAGAGGTTTTAGGAAGGATATATACTTAGACTAATTTTACATATAACTGTGAAGTACGTAAAACTTGCGTAATCGTTTTGAAAAGAGTGGAGTCCACTATTAAAAAATTAATTTTTTTCATGTGGATCTTATATTTTATTCAATGTTTTCAAAATAATTATACGACGGTTACACAATTTATGATTGTAAATATCTATTCTCATATACTTAAGATGAGCGGATGAGTAAAAAGTTGGATGGGTGGGTATCCTACTCGTACGTGCTCGACTTTTGTAAAAAAATAAGTGTCTACCTGTCCGCCTACCTATTATGCCCGATGAATTGCCCGCCCAATATTCTACGGAGATTGGATGGGTAGATAATATTTTAACTTTTATAATATTTTTATTCTACATTTTATCTCACATTTCTATTTTTTTTTTCTCACTATTTTTTATGGTTACGTAGTAAAAGAGATGGACTAGTTTCGTAGGTTTTTTGTTTCTTTTAAGATATCATGGATAACAGTTCAAAACAAATATTATGGATAAGAGAATTTAAAATAATATAATCAATTTAAAGAGTTTAAATTGTCGAGACGAGTGTATAAAAGGGGCAAAATCTGTCCACATAAAGGGTTCAGTTCTACGAGGCGTAAGAAAATTGTTCTTTAACAGAAACAGGGAAAGGGAAAGCCAGTCTTCAGACACAGACTCCTCACTGCCCTCACTGTACAGTCGAGCTTTGTGTGTGAGCGAGCCTCTCTATACTCTCCACAACCCTTTCTCGCACTTTCTGTCACTCTCCCAAGATTTTCTCCTATTGATTTTCGTTTCAACTTTTCTGGAAAATCGGTTCCCCTCAGACTTCTAATGCCATAAAACTATTTCAGCTCCGGCCATCGCTTTTGCTAATCCGTGTGTGCGAGTGATGTGATAAATTTGTTCCATTTTGATGACCTGATAGCTCTGAGCAAGTTTCGTGTGAAAGCTATCGACGAAGAACGAAGCTGAGAAAACGAGCGCCATGTTTCGCATCGCTAAGCTCTTTCGCTATGCGGAGCTGTGTCTGGCTCTTGTTCTCATCTCTTGGGCCTTCACACGGGTCCCTTTCGCCGTGAAAACCTCCACCGAATACTTCTGGAAGCTCTCCGGCTTTGTCGCCAGCCATGTCTTCATTTTCATGCTCTGCAATGTCATCATCGTCACTCTCATCGCCAAGTCCGGCAGGTTCTCAGGCCAAAACCCGACCGGCCACAGTGACGAGTCCGAACTCTTCGATGAATTCATAAAAATCGTCAGCGGTGGATCCACGGAGCCGCAGCCCGAAACCAGAACTCCGGCTCACGATCAGGACGTAATCGTGTACCATGACAAGCAGATCATCTGCGAGGTAAACCGGACCGCTCGTGAAAACGAAGTTAAAACGGACACGGACTCGGATACGGACATAGTGCGTGTGCATCCGAAAGCGTACCGGAGGACTCAGTCAGAGAAGATAAAGCGGGAGACTCAGGAGAAGTCACCCGGAGAGCTACGGAGATCGGACACGGAGAAATGCGGGAAAGTCACGAGCTCCGATGAGAAGCCACCGGAGAGTCAATACCCAGAGGATGAGCTGAGCAACGAGGAGTTCCAACGCACCATAGATGCCTTCATTGCGAAGCACTGGAAGTCTCATCGCGAAGAGTCTCTTCCCATCGTTCTTCACAACCAGATCCAAGTACCCGTTAGCAATTAGCAGCTCAAATTTTAAATCATAAAAAAAAAAAAAAAAAAACTGTTTTTACAGTTTTACTTACCCCTTCTAAAAATGTCATGTACAGAGTTAATTTCTAGGCTCTGTTTTTCTTTTTCTTGGTGCGTTTATAATTTCTAGCCGAGAAATCATGATAAAGAAACTGTTTCTGCTTGTTTCTGGTTAAATTAATGTTATAATTTGGTTTCCTTAATGTTCTTGTTGCATGTTCCATGAAATTACACTTCAAATCTTCAAACTATCATAAAACATTTTCGAATTACCAATAGCAAAACATTATAACATGAATCCTCAATTGAAATGTTAAACGTTAACACAGAATACTTGACATATTCCTCAACTTAAAAGTGCTAATTAATTTAAATTTTATCAGAAAAGATTAATATTAAATCTTTGTCCGAATTGGTTTAACTGAATCATTCAATTTCAATATACAATTAAAAAGAGTAAACATCTTAAAACGTAGAAATCATCTCTACCGCATAAAAAAACATTAGGCATAGAGACATTATTGTGATAACATGGATCGATCAGATGTGCTGGAACACCCAAAATTAGTTGAAAGGCATGATTGAGGGCGGGATGTCCCACTGGTTAGAAAGAAATAATAGAGTTGTAAAGTAATTGATGGAGTGGGATATTAGCACCAATCATCAAAGAATTATAAGAGAATCATTTTCTAAGTGTACTTTACTTTCACTATCCCCTGAAATCTCTCGTGGGAAAAAGTCGCTTTTAACGCTTCCATATATTGATCATAGATCAGATTCTTAATTAATAATAACTGGGTGTTATGCTGTTCATCTTCCTTTCCCTCTGCCTAACCCTTTTTCTTTCTTCTTTCTTCTTTCTTCCTCTTTTATTTGTTTATTTTTTGTATGTCCTTTTTCGCGTTATCTTTTTGAGGCAGTCATGATTACTTCCTCAATAAATGACAATTTGTAGTGGGCTTTGCATTCTTTTATTTCTATCATCAGAACCCCAAAAACACCCTTTTGCTTTCACTGACCTATGAATGTTCTCCCATGGGACGTAAAATTAACAGAACTGATAACTGCATAGATTATATAAAATAAATTTATAAATTTATATAATTTTATAAAATTTATTTTATATTAAAAATAATTTTACAATTTGATATACTACATTAAACTATATCAATTTGTAGATTTATTTTTATGTCTAAAATATTTTCTTAAAATTATATGCTCTCTCTTATTTGTTTTTTTCTTAATTTCTTGTAAGTAATTTCATTAATTAAATTATAGCCATGTGATGACATAATTTACAATTAATAGGTAGATATTAGAATCAATGATCTCACCTTCCACTTTCTTTACAAGGAGAATCAATACCGGATGAACCAAAATCGATTCATTATCTCATCTACTCGTATCAAATAAGAGAGCCAGTTTATTTATCTATTAATTAAAAGAGAGCCCATTTATTTATTTATTTGTTTTATTCTAGTGTTGGACTTGGAATAGAGCCTAGCTAGGCATGTTTGGAATGAATGTTTAGTGGTGGGTGCCAACAGCCAATGCCTTTTTGTGAAGGGAGTGTATTCTTAAATCTTAGGGTATTCATTGCAGTTTAATGGTTTGCTCTTATTCATAAATACAAGTTTTTAAATATTATGTATTGGGTTGGATAACTTTTCAGCAAAAAATACGCATAATTAATCCCCCTCAAACTTAGCAATTTTGACAATTGCCTCCCACAGCTACAAAATATTAATTGCAAAGTACCCCATTTCCTTCTTAAAAAGCCAAATTATCACTAAGATTTTGAGTCAATTTTCTAAGGAGGT
Source organism: Juglans regia (assembly GCF_001411555.2). NCBI lineage: Eukaryota > Viridiplantae > Streptophyta > Magnoliopsida > Fagales > Juglandaceae > Juglans > Juglans regia. The sequence goes on from NC_049907.1 coordinate 5,092,809, forward strand.
GCATTAATGCAATTTTTGGGTAGTTCATGGGGGTGATTCTCCAAATGGATAGTTTAGGGGAGTGATTACAAACTTGTTAATGAATTTGACATGTCATTGTGGCTTTGTTGCATGAAATCAAATATATAGGAGCCAGCAAAATCAAGTGTGTAATAGAATCTGTGGGCATGTTTCTAGGACTTAGCATGTCTCTTCCCATGGTTTTTTTTGTAGCTTATAAACAATCCATATTAAACAAAAGATTAATGTAACATCAGGTGCTGGCCTGTAGTTTTGATTGAGACAGACTGTGGGTATTAGTCACTATCTCTATCAGTGTTCCTATAATAGCTGTAAATGGAAATTAGAATAAGAAACTCTTTTCACAAACTTTCTGTTATTCCCACCCTTCTAATTATTTTTTGTTCTAAGCTCCTTATATATCCTTCTTATTAACTTTAATATGCCTGTGTTTTATATTATAAGGTCAAATTGAAGTACTAAACTATATCTCCTCCAAATCAATCCCATTAAACTATAGATTAATAAAAAATATCCACCAAAATTTAGGTAAGAACTTTAGAAACTTCATCTACAATTAAGCATATATACCATACATAATACGTATATATAATTGATTTTGATGAACTAATATGCGGTTCTCCATGTTTCAGCTTTTCAGGACATGAATACAGGACCTAAAAAAGGGGGCATCTATTCCTTTAACACAACTCATTTGGATGGAGGGATTTCGCCAGCTTTCAGGATGAATGGACAGAGAATGAATGGTGAAAGCTCACCATTCGCTTGTTTCCCTTTTCTCAAAGGAAATTAAGATCCATCCTAGCTAGCTAGCTCGTACCATTCGATAGAAACTACAGATGAAACCAGTTTTCCTTGTGCCTGAAACTGTGAACATGCATGCGTATCCATTCAATTTGGTATTTGGTGCATGCTCTTATAACCAACAGGCACCAATCATGCAACAAGATAGAGCAAATGGATAAATGAGCTGTGAGCTGACAATTACAGGGTGTGGATACTCATCCACAGCAACATTACAGATCATATTGTTGTGGAGTTTCTGGGAACGGATCATATATAAATTCGAACATAAACATCTTTGCAGTCAAACTCGGTTCAATTCTCGATGTATATTTGATTGACAGGAGAACATTGCCCATTTAATGAAGACCCATTTATATATATATATCGTAGCAATACATAAACCACGTGTCTAGCAGAAAACTCTGGTAGACATTAGGTAATATACGGGCCCCCAGAAGTACAAGAAGGGAAGGCAAAAAAGGAAAAAACACTAGGGTGCTTGGAATGAGCGCAAAGTTCAAAACTTGTTATGAAGGTTTCAGGACAAAACCAGGATACGAGTCATTGGGGGTGTATATATACAGCTTTGTCATCCACTTTAGCATGCTCCCCGTGCATGATTTAGCTTGGATATGCTGCATCTTCAATAGGGTTGCCCCTTGCAGCTTTGCAAACAGTTAAATTAGACCCTGTCAATTTTCCACAATTAGGCTTTGGTGTCATTAATTTCCCTAGTTCCCAGGCCCCAGCACAAGAGTCAACACCGAAGTTGAAGGTTTGTATGGATTCGCAATTATTGATATAGCAAGACATCATGAACTATTTTGGCAAGTTCGAATAGGGAGATAAAGCTATTTTGATATACAGTTATCATACACTTTGATTGAAAAGCAAAGTGGTGGTTGGGGGCATGTCTAGGGGAAGACACTGCGGGTCTGTAGAGGGGATCGAGTTGTCTTGGAAAAGATCATGTGCAGCAATATAGGGGGCTTTATTGGCTTCTCTAGCTGCAATATAGAGCGCCCTTCTCTGTTTTGGCTTTGAGGCCCCTCGCTCTGCAAACTTGCGGGGGCTGGCTGGCTGGCTGGCCATGATCTATTTGGTTCATCCAAATATGTACTAAAATGGCTCTATTATTAGATACACAAAACATCTAATTCCATCTCATCATTATAACTTTTTTAAACTCCCACATAAAATATAATAAACAATTCAACTTTTTCAAATTTAAAAAAAAATATAAAAAAAAATATTTTAATAATATTTTATTCAATTTTCAAAAAAATATTTCATCTTATTTTATCTAAACTGCATAATCAAATGAAGTCTGTTCATACAATAGAGGCTTTTACATCAGAGAAAATTATCGTTCTTTCCTATATACGTTCAGCCAAATAATGATCGAGTAGCTCTAACAAAAGGTCACCAACATAAGGTTTCACAAATTACTAGTTGCCCAATATCACACATTTGTTGTAAAAGAGATGAGCAGCATGAGTTCGCATGGCCTGCCTAACCCTAGTTTGGGTTTACATTATGGTGATGTTTATTCATCAGTTCTTTCATCAGAAGTAAATCGTTTTGCCTCTGATGGGATATTAAGAGTATATCAAATGATCTATAAATACAATAAAATAGTCTATAACTAAACAAATATGATCTGAAAACAATTATATTTACAAATAAACAAGACTTCAACACCAATCAAGTGATCAAGTCAGTGAATGTCTCTAGACTCTAATAAGTTGGTTTATTAGTTTAAGGGGCCCCCAGCTAAGGAGAGGGTAGCTATCAATTACCTTGGGTACGTAGCATGCAACTATGCATGCGGCATCCCTACTTTAATCCCTATTTCTGCAAATAGAATGCTCCTGTTTTAGCTCGGCTTTTGATCATAACGTGTTGAAAATGACAGAACCAGCAATAATAGTGCAGAGCCTAGACACACCAAGTCCAACCATTCGAGCATGTGGGGGGCCACTTCCACTCGTCGACCCTAGAATACAAGTGTTTTTTTTTTTTCCTAATCAGGGTTTCCATTAAAAATAAGAAAACATCTACTTTTATTATAAATAAAATATAATAAATAATTTTTAATTATTTAATATCACATTATAGAATAATTAAAAAATAATAAAAATTAAGATAACAAATAAAATTACTCTCAAAATAAACAGGAATATGGAAAAGGAGATAACCCAACAAAAACTTTACTATAGAAATCGTAACGTGTACAATCAGAATAAATAAAAATAAACGGTTAATGAGTCCGACTCCAGCTCACGTCTCATGATCCTTAACCAAGTCAAGGAAGCTATTGTTAAGGTGGATTTAGATGTTAAATTGAGTTAAATTAAGAAAATAAAATATTATTAGAATATTTATTATTATTATTATTATTTTAAGATTTAAAAAAATTAAATTATTTATTATATTTTGTATTAAAATTTTAAAAATTTAAAATAATAAATTAAAATAAGTTGAGATGAATTTATTTTCTAAAGAAGCCAAAGTTGTAGTTTCGTAATCAACCAATAAATCCGTCGGATGCAGTACTTGTGGTTTTGCATATGAGGAGACATTGTAGTACACTGTTTAGGGAAAAGAATAAATCTTCTTCACACACTACTATGTGAAGAAGCCCCAGCACATCTAACGTGTTGGGGTGAAAAAAAAAAAAATTATGAAGGGTGTGCTGTAGCTTCCGGCTGATGCGTAGCACAGCTCGGCTGGAATGGGGCTCGATGATGACCCAGATCTGAAATTGTAACACTATTCAAGTATTTGATAAAAGAGAAATAATAGTTTTAGTTGAGTGTACATTTAATTATTTAAAAAATAATAATAAATATGAAATTTATATAAAAAATAATAATTTTTTAATAATACATTTTATTATTTTTTTAAATGATTGTATATCATTTGTATACCCTAAAATTATAAATAGCATTAATATTAATATTGATAAAAACACATTAAATTGAGTTGAGATGAGTTAAATTTGTTATGATTAATAGTGAGTTGAGATGATAGAGTGAGTTTTGTGAGGTCACCTAAGATAAGTTTAGATGTATTTGGAAGTTAAGATAAATTTAGATATATTGATAGAAAGTTGAAAAATATTGTAGATCCCATGTGTAAAATGGTTTTGAGTTGAGATGAGTTTAGTGATTTGATAATTAGTGTTTAGATATTAGACTCAACTTAAAATTAGACAGAATTGAATTGACCTTATTTTAGTCTAAGTTCCAAACGGAGCCTAAATGGATCATCAGGTCAATTTTACTATTTAGGCCTCATTTGGATAGTGAGATAAAATAATTTTAGATAAAAGTTAAAACTTAAATAAAATATTATTAGAATATTATTTTTAATATTATTATTATTTTAAATTTTAAAAAAATTGAATTATTTATTATATTTTGTATAAAAAATTAAAAAAAATATAATAATAAAATGAAATGATATAAAATCGAGATTTCTTGGACTAGCGGAGAGGGTGGGCTTAATGGAGTTTATGGACAATACCTATTTCTCTCCAAATTGAAAAAAAAAGAAAAGAAATAGACCTTAATTAATCCAAGTAAGCTATAGTAATTATGAAACAAGCTTAAGTACCCTCCATATTTACGATTTGGAGTAGAGACCAAAACCTTTGGGAGCTATTTCATCAGTCATGGATTCAAATCCGGCCCATATGTAAAATAAGGCCTGGCTCGTTTTACATTCTTAAAATGGATGGCATGAGGCTGGCCCAATCACACTTCGGAACTAACCTTATGATCCGACATGTACTATAAGTCTATATATATGCACCATAATATTAGGACCATAGTTTTAACGAAGCGTCACTTCTATTAGTATTAGAATTTAATTTGTTGTTAATAAGACCCTTTTGCTTCTATAACAAAGCATCACTTTTATTAATCTCTAATTATTTAAAAATAATAATTATTTATCTCTTGAAAACTGTCATATTTTCAAAATTTATCATTTTTAATGATAATATTTTTTTTCCCAAAAATCATATTTTTTTCAAAGTCTAAGATTTTATATTTATAAAAAAAGGTTTGATTATTATAAATAATAGAGAAGAGCACGAGAGTGGATATGAGCAAGAGAGAATAGAAATGCAAGAGGAAATCCCAAATAGAGTATATATATACACATTGAATTTTTATAAAGGGAAATATTCTAGTTACAAAAAGGATTACACAAAAGCAATTCTATAAAGTGACGTGGCTTGTTGTGGTTCGTATGATTATAAAGTTACTTTTATTGTAAAGTAGATCTAATAGATCAGATGAAATTACGACAATTTATAAAATTATTTTTATATAATTTATTTGTAGATGTTGCAGTACTCTTTCATATATAGTTCCATCTATTTTCAAAATACGATTGTGATAATAAAAGTGGGAAATGAAAATCTCAAACATTTCATTGGTGTCCCTATTGTGTTGAATGTGAAAGTAACATCGTTATATTCAATAATCACTTCAATATTACTATATATATCTTTTTATGACTTCTTTATCCATTTATAATATTTTTCAAATGGCAAACCATCTCTTCAAACAATAATAATGCTTAACATACAAAACATCTGTATAAAAAAAAAAATTCTATTTGCAAACCCATATTTTGACGCGCCAACACATGTCAATGATGTGGAGGATATAGAAACATTTGATCAATTAATGAATAGAATTTTGACTTTTTTATAATTAAAAGAGATTTTATTTTACAACAAATGTTATATTGACACATCAAACTTTCAAGTAGCATAAATCAGGAGATCATAAGAGATTAAGTTCACATGAAAATAGGGATAAGCACTCAAAATCAGAGATCATAAGAGATTAAGGTGCATCAACGATTCAATTCCAAAATCCACACCTAAAATCCAAATAAATATGGCAACTTTTTTTTTTTTTTTTGGAAATAAAATATGGAAACATTTCAGAATTCAAAATTCAACAAAGTTTTCAAATATGCGACCTTATCAATTCCACGCGACGAAAAGACGTAAAACCCCTCCTAACTTAACCCCAACCCGTATCCACGATGGTACTCTCAGTACCGATCACAACTGCCCACGTATTGTGCCTGGCTGCATCGCAAGGCCCAGATATGAGATATAGCTCATTGTACAAATCCGTCATTTCCGGAAAACCTTATGCCCATTTCGTCCATCTTGTAATCTGTATAAAAGTCTATTCCTTCCCTCTAATTTTCCAGTTTTTCCGACGGTTCCCATTACCCCCTGCTCTGTTCTCCATTCTCCGGAGCGCAAAAATCCCGAACAGAGAAAATGGAGCGAGCACGAACCAGACCCGAGTCCGAGTATCTTCTCGGCCTATCGGCACACTCCCTGAGCCTCCGAGACCTAGCCATCTCCCGACTCTACGCCCTACGAGCCCGCAAATCCGACCCGAGATTAACCCCCTTCGCTAACCAGATTCTAGCCGTTGCTGAGGTTCTACATGCCGCAGACAGCCGGCTCCACAACCGCCATCTCGACTACTTTTCTATCCTCCAAACCCGCCGTTCAGGCTCCGCTGACCTCAACCGCATTCGGAGCCAGTTCGAGAAGCTCGTGGCCGTCCTTAATCCGGGGGTAAACAAGTTACCCTTCTCCGACGTGGCCTTCGGCCTCGTCCGGGAAGCATGGGCCGTGCTCTCCGACCCGGAAAAGAGAACCCTGTACGAGAACGAAATCGGTGAGCTGGAAAATAGCGTCGAGAACAAGGAGAAGAACGGGAACGAGAGCCAGAGTACGGACACATTCTGGACCGTCTGTCCGTATTGTTACTACCTGTACGAGTACGGCAAGGTTTTCGAGGAATTTTGCCTTAGGTGCCAGAACTGTAGGAGGGCGTTTCATGGGGTGGCAGTAAATGCGCCACCAAAGAGTGAGTTAGTGGAAGGGACGAGGAAAGATGGATACTACTTTTGCTGGGCCTGTTTTCCTCTGGGGTATAACAAAGGAGCAGAGAGCAGTACCACTGGGGTGGAAGTGAAGAATGTGGGTCAGGGGAGGGCGGGAATTGGTGACGGAAGAGTAACGAGGAAGGTGAAGACTAAGGCGGGGCGGATTCGGATTCGGATGAACACCAAGACTGTGGCGAGGAACACCAAGAAGATTATGGGGAGTGGGATGAGGTGTAGGAGGAATGGAATGGGAGGAATGGATTGGACTTCGGAGAGTGGAGAGGCAAGTGAGGGTGGAACTGGTGAGGGTGGATTGGAGTTCTTTGAAGGGAAAGATGATGTCTTTGTTAGTATAGTGGGTACTCCGTGATGATTGATGAAGGGAATCGGAAAGTCTGAGGGTCTCAATAGGGTTGGGGTAAAGGAAGTTCCTTTTTGTGTATCTAATATTGCATGGCTCTGCCAGTAGTGCAGAACAGGGGATTTTGTGTTTGGGGTTGCCTCTTTAGTCGAAAAATGAAGGTCAACTGTACAGGTGCTTTTTTTGACAAAGTTTGCTTTGGTCTTATCCTTCTAAACTTTGGTATAGTCTTCAAAATGAAAAAGTTGGAGGAATTTCTGTTTGGACTAAGATTTCTGAAGACTGTAGTAGTTCTCAGTGATCAACTTCTTTGTATGTTTACCTTTATTATTTGTTTGTTTGCTTTTCTTTCTTTTGCGAGCTTGTTGCCTTGATCAACTACATGCCTTTATATGCCCGTTTGCAGCTGGGATGAGTGAATGTAATAATAGGTTGCTAGTTTCAGCCATGTAGAGGAATGTAATTGTTGGGAATGTTGTCTTATGACTGATGAGTACTGAAGCTCGAATTCATGTGGTTTTACATATGGGTTGCTTTTGTGAATAGGTCCAACCCTGTTGTTGAGCAACCTTTGTGGTGAATGTTGTCGAACAATCTACTCAAGAGGTTCTGCAAAAACAAAATAGATATCAGTCTGACTCTCCTCGTGAACATTGCAGTTAAATTCCAAGAGATTTACTTCTATAAATTTAGTTGAAGGGGAACCTATATAATCTGATGCAAGAACGAACGCATCCAAGGACTGATCGCTGCACTTGGAAAAAGTTGAGACTCTGATTTAGTCACAGAAATTTCTCCTACACCTTTTCAAGAAAAGCAGCATAGACACGGCCAACCTGGGTATATATTATAACGTTTTTCTCATGTTCCTATTCCCGAAGGCACTTGCTTCCACTCTATTCCGTTGTTGGTTGTTGTGTTGGGATTCTTTTTGTAGAGCTTGGTTTTGTTTGTACGCGGCCGTGTTTAATAACCCGATCAGACACAACTCGTTATGGTTTTTGGTGGATTTCTAATAAAGATTGGACCATCAAATGCAGGGTTGGGCCTCGCCCCGGAGAAAAGATCTTGACCCCGTTTTAGCTCTTGAATTGATCCGACCCAACCCGTTAATTAGGCTTTACCTCCTAATTAGGGTTTATTATATATATGGTATTATTTCCGTACGGCTGCCTTGCCGCACTGTTTATTTGACTGTCATCTCAAATAAAATCTTTTGTATCTTCATAGATGTAAGTATATTGTCGAATCACGTAAAACTTTATGTTATGTGTGATTTCGTTTTTATTTACTTTTTTTTCCTATCGATCCTAATATGTTAAGCTTGTCAAATATGATGAGGAGGGTTTAAAGTATTTAATAGTATCCATATAAGATTTTCGAGCGCTGTGGACCCCACATGAGTGTTAAATATGGATGATGCTACATACTAATGTGTATTTTTTTATTTTTTGTTTTTTTTTCAAACATTTTCCTTAACCGTTAAATGAGAAAAAAAAAAACCCAAATCGGGACAAACACTCGGTGAACTTCATTTGTGGGAGTAGTGTTTTCCGTTAAATATAGTATCTATCTCTCTGCATTGGATAATCCAATTGGAATAATTGGTATCTGGAAGGTGCAGTCTAGTCTAGTCGGATACCCTTCCTCCATGCCAAAAAGGTATGTAGACTACCAGCCAGCCTGATTTCATCATGTAAAACTTTCGAGTTGCTTCTGTTGTTTTTCTATTCAGCACAGAATCAGTTTGCTGAATACATGGGATTTCAAATGAACTTTAGAAGCCTGTCGAAGGGGATGATTTCATTCCATGACACTATCTCTATCTGTGGAATTTCACTTTACATCTTTTGAAAGAAACGTATTCTGCTTTTGCAGAGCATTAATATCAGTCATTAGATTCTCTTGGCACTCCAAATCTCGAGAAAATAGAACAATAAAGGGGGGATGTTTCGGTTTTCACTTGGCCACTTTCATGAAAAATGGGATCACAAGTTAAAGCATACAATCAACCTGCGTGTTAAATCATTATGTTTGTCTTTGGTACTCAAATCTCCCCTGCTTAATTGCAAATATATACCACGCGGTATCCCTTATTTAATTTGCTTTTAATGCGACCGCATATATTTCGATTAGCATATCATCCTCCCTCAATCTCTCTTCCTCTACACAACATTTTAATCAAAGCCAAGATCTGATCCTTCTCACACCATGGCTTTACTGCGACAGGTAGCTTTCACTCCTTGTCTGTTTATGTGTGCATCATGTCTTGTTTGGTTTCTCTATTCTGTCAGCTAATGATCTTATATTTGTTTGCTCGTGTAGTTAGAACATGAAATGCAACAATTTCGAAGTAATTACGTGTCGGGGACATATACAATACAAAATAGCTTCTCTCGAGGAGGAATCACCACCGATACCACCAACCTTAGATCATTATTCAAACCCAAATCAAAAGCTGAGACCAAACAACTTAATGCCAAGAAACACAGCGAGGCAGAGAGAAGACGTAGGAAACGAATCAATGATCAATATCGCACTCTTCGCAGTGTCCTCCCAAACTTGATCAAAGTAAGTAATGCAGATCAATAGAAATGGTACCATCTGTGTGTGTTCATGAACTTGTTTTCTTCGTTGAAAAACATGTAATGAAATCGATATCTCTTATCTTAATTAACAATGAATCCCACAAATAGATGGACAAGGCAACGGTGCTTGCCGAGACGGTCAGGCAGGTGAGGGAGCTGAGGAAGACAGTTTCGGATTTGGAAGCAGTATGTCATGGTAGCAACAAGGATTGCGTGTTTCCAAGTGGGGTTGACAAGCTGAGTTTAGAACGCTGCGAGGATGACAAGGGGGTGGTAAAGGTCACGTTCAGCTGCGAGGATAGGACGGGATTAATGTCAGCAGTGGCGAGGCAACTGAGGGCAGTGAAAGGGAGGTTGGTGAGGTCTAAGATGGTGACAGTGGGAGGAAGGACCAAGGTTGTGCTGTGGTTGCAAGGGCTGGAAGGTGGAAATGAAGGGATGGTAATGGTAAGGAGAGCTTTGAACGAGGTGATAGACAAGCCAATTTTGCCAGGGATCATGAAGATGCGATGGCGGACTCGACGATGGTAATAAATTTGTGGTCTTTATGAGACGGGATATCATTGTAATTATGTTGAATCTATTGTACAAATTATAGAATTGAGAAAATAATGATGGTTAAGAATATAGGTTTGGCGACATGGAAATATTTCTTGGTTTATCGTAAACACTATACACTTTCTTTTTGTAGTATGAACAATATTACCTTCAATTTATGCATGAATTTGAAGACTTGGCTAACCAAAGAGACAACAAAGATGGTCCGTCACTCGAAATTGATGGGAAATTCAAACCCAAAGGAGTTCTGCTACATACAATCACTTTTGTGTATTCCTTATACATTCCATTGATGTGATTCGTCAAACCAGTTATTTTATATTAAAAAAAAGTAATGCGGCCAATGACATTATTGAATTGTACAAAGAATATGTAAAAGTGACTGCACATAAAATTTTCGAACTCAAAAAGGCCGTACCGTACATGCAATACCGTAATAGATGATTGTTCAGGGATTGCAAGGTGGGAAGGATTGGGCTTTTAGCGACGATTCTTGAGAAAAATAGTTCAAGGATGGAAACTGGACAATGTAGATTGGCTTCATGCTAGTTTACTTCTATAAAGGGAAATTAATATATTGTGCCACATCATTTATTTTTATCCGCCTTAATAGTTAGAATTGAACGGGATATTATTTGTTAGAAAAAAGAAAAAAGAAAAATCAACCGAATATTCAATTGTGATAAGGTGAAATGTGCATGCCTGAGCCTGCTTATAACAATCCCTGATGCCATATAGATTTCATTTACTATGTACTATTAATTGGAGGCATTATATCGACCACCACAGTTAGATAGAAACATTATTAAATTGATTTGGTCAAATTTTAAGAGGCGACAACTCTCAAAACTTGTTTCATAACTATTAAGGCCTCTGTCATCATTCCCTCAACTTAGCATTCATGGTCCAGCACACATGGAAATATTCAGCACGTACAAGGAGGAATATTCGAGAGTCTGTCCATAACAGATTGTTAGCTAGGTGTTACAATATGATTGGCCAAAGGCCTGCAGTTTGTTATTGTATTACGCCTATATAAGAGGCAAATAGTCTGTATAAGGAATACAACAATAAGAAATATTTCTATCCTTTCTCTGTGGCATTTATACAAACAGTTATAGTACCTCTCTGTTTCACTTGATTCAACATGGTATCAAGAGCCATTTCGACTCAAGTCTGAATCCATGGCAGAGTCTGACAAAACCAACCCTCCCACCACCATCTCCTCCTCCTCCATTATCACTTCCGCCTCTCATTTGGTCACAGTCAAGCTTACCATAGAAAACTATCTTTTATGGAAAGCACAAACTGTTCCATTTCTTAAGGGTCATAAACTCTTTGGCCATGTTGATGGATCCTTACTGATCCCCCCTACCACCATTTGTGGCGAAATTAATCCCGCTCATTCTCAGTGGGTGCTACAAGATCAATTGATCATTTCAGCTATAAACTCCTCCCTATTTGAGTCTGTTTTAGCGCAGGTCTTGGATTGTAAGACCTCGCGTGATGTCTGGACCACTCTAGAAAATTTATTTAGTGCTCAGTCCACTGCTCATGCTATGCACACTCGATTTCAACTTGCGACTCTACGGAAGGGCTCTGAGTCCATCTCCAAGTATTTCACTAAGGCTAAAAACCTCTCTTCATCTCTTGGAGCGGCTGGTCATCCCTTAACTGACCAAGAATTTTCTATTTATCTCTTGGCGGGACTAGGGACTGACTATGAGTCTCTTGTTACCTCTCTCACCACCAGACCCGATCCTCTTTCCCCTCACCAACTATACAGTTTTCTCTTAAATCATGAATCTCGTCTCTCTCATCAAACTAAGTCTATACTTTCTGGCACCAATCTTGCAGCTCATAATACTACTGTTCGTCCCCCTTCCACATCCCCTTCAACCAGTGGCCGAAATCCCTTTCGTGGAGGACAACGTGGTCACGACAGAGGTAGATCTCGCCCTCCTTTGAACTACTTCACCAATCGGTCCCCCACGGTGTGTCAAGTTTGCCGTAAATCAGGTCATTCAGCTGATTCCTGCTACCATCGATTTGACTATTCGTATCAAACTCCAGCCCCGTCTTCCATGGCTGCTAACTTCACGGCGATACCAGCTACTTCACCACCTACCTCGACTTGGTTTCCAGATATAGCAGCCACACACCATTTCACCTCTGAATTTTCTAATCTCAATCTTGGTTCTCTGCCTTATCAGGGATCTGACACAGTTAGTATTGGAGATGGCAGTTCTCTTCCTATTCAACATCAAGGCTCGGCTCAGCTCAACACTTCCTCTAGCAATTTTCTTTTACACAATTTACTTCATGTTCCTTGAATCTGTCGTAACCTTCTCTCCGGTCGGCAATTTTGTCATGATAATCTTGTCTTTTTTGAATTTTACCATAATTGTTTATTTGTGAAGGATTCTCGTTCCCGGGCTGTTCTTCTTCAGGGAGCTGTTGAAGACGGTTTGTATGTCCTTCCTGCTGCTGCCAAGGCCAACGTTTCATCCATTCCCTCTCCTTAGGCTCACATTGGTGTTCGGACCTCCCCTTATCTTTGGCATCTTCACATGGGACACCCGTCTTCTCGACTCACTGCCTTTACTCTTCGGCACTTCAATCTGCCATCTACAGGTCATCGGTTCTCTAATTGTTCAGCCTGTCATCAGGCCAAGGCCCATACCTTACCTTATCCTAGTTCCCCTTCCTGATCCAAGAAACCATGTAGTTTTGCTATTTCTTGATGTATGGGGTCTGGCCCTGATATTATCCACCAATGGCAGTCGTTATTATCTTTAAGTTTTAGATGATTTTTCCAAGTACCTCTGGCTTTTTCAATGCAATCTAAATCTAATGTGGCTACTTTAATTCTGGCATTTTTACGCTTTGTTCATAATACTTTCTCTACAAATATCATTTCCGTTCAATCCGATTAGGGTGGGGAATTCCGCCCTCTTCGTTCCATATTTCAACAATTTGGCATCACACATCGCATTACTTGTCCTCACTCTCATCCTCAAAATGGGAGCATTGAACGCCGTCATTGACATATAGTTGAGACGGGTCTTTCACTTTTGGCCCATGCCTCCATGCCTCAAAAATATTGGGCCGAAGCCTTTCAAACGGCTACTTTTTTAATTAATCGAATGCCCACTCCCATTCTTAATCACAAATTTCCTTATGAAACTTTGATGGGCTGTACACCCGATTACAAATTTCTTCGTGTCTTTGGGTCCACTTGTTGGCCTAATCTTCGTCCATACAATAAACACAAACTAGACTTTAGGTCTTTACCTTGTGTCTTCATGGGCTACAGCCCAGATCATAAAGGGTATCTTTGTCTTCATTTACCAACGGGCCGGACCTACATCTCAAGGGATGTAACTTTCAATGAAACTCTTTTTCCCTTTGAAAAACAACCCAGCTCTACTTCTCAATCTCATTCTTCCTCTACTGGCATCGTTCCTCTCTCCTTGGTCTCACCCACTACTCCTTTAGGCCCATTACCTCCAAGCTCAAGCCCACAATCACCTTTAAGCTCGTCCATTCCGTCCACTATTTTGCCTAGGGCTACATCTGATACTTCATCCTCATCCTCCAGCCGTCTCACTCCCCTGCACGCCGAGACCTCCACATCTCATGAATCTCCTCCTAATCCACCTCCTCCACTTCCTACTCATCCCATGAAAACACGATCCCAAGCCAACATACATCGCCCTCGCGTCTTCCATGATGGAACCGTCCCTTGGCCTCCCCCAAAACCCACGGCCTCTCTCTCCACCGTGTCTTCTACTTCCATACCAGAGGAGCCATCCTCATTTTCTGAAGCTGCGAAACATTCCGAATGGCGCTCAGCCATGAACCAAGAGTTTCATGCCCTTCTCTCCAACCATACCTGGGATTTGGTTCCACCCTCGCCTCAGTTCAATATTCTGGGATCCAAATGGATCCTCAAAACCAAACGTCGGGCCGATGGGTCCCTTGAACGCCGGAAGGCACGTCTTGTGGCCAAGGGGTACCATCAACAGCCAGGCGTGGACTTCTCTGAAACCTTTAGCTCGGTCATAAAACCAGTAACCATTTGTCTACTCCTTTCCATTGTAGTTACTTCCCGGTGGTCTCTCAGGCAGTTGGACATCCAAAATGCCTTCCTACACGGCAACCTCAAAGAGACGGTTTACATGCGTCAACCACCCGGGTTCGTCAATCCGGATCATCCCTCCTATGTCTGCAAACTGCGTAAGTCCATTTACGGTTTGAAACAAGCTCCTCGAACCTGGTTTGCAAAGTTGTCTGACTGTCTTCTTACCTTGGGTTTTCAATGTTCTCGATCTGATGCATCTTTGTTTATTCATAAAACTACTTCTGCATGTATTTATGTGTTGATTTATGTGGACGATATAATCGTCACTGGTTCTAACTCCAGTTTGATTTATGAGTTTATTTCCACTTTAAGCAATCATTTTCCAGTTAAGGATTTAGGCACTTTACATTATTTCCTAGGTATTGAAGTCACTCATTCATCCTCTGGTTTGCACTTATCTCAGTCAAAATACGTCACCGATCTCTTGGTTCGCACTAATATGCACCAGTCCAAACCAGTGTCCACTCCTATGTCCTCCTCCACTAAACTTTCAGCTGTTGAGGGGTGCTCGTTTGAAGATCCTCATCTCTATCGGAGTGTGGTTGGAAGCTTACAATATTTAGCTTTTACCAGACCCGATATCTCGTTTGCTGTAAACCGAGTCTGTCAATATATTCACTATCCTCGGCTGCCTCACTGGCAAGCCGTAAAACGCATACTGCGTTACTTAAACAACACCAAGTCTTTAGGCCTCACCTTCTCCCCATCCTCTTCCTTTACACTCTCTGCCTTCTCTGATCCCGACTGGGCTGGATGCCCTGATAATCGTAGATCAACAGTAGGATTTTGTGTTTATTTTGGTAAGCATCTCATTTCATGGGGATCAAAGAAGCAAGCCACCATTGCTCGGTCCTCAACCGAGGCTGAGTATAAAACAGTGGCTAATACCACTTGTGAGCTTCTGTGGATTCAATTTTTGTTAAAAGAACTTGGAATTTCTCTTCTTCATCCCCCCACTCTTTGGTGTGACAATATGGGGGCAACTTATCTTACTATAAATCCTGTTTTCCACTCACGAATGAAATATGTTGAACTTGATTATTACTTTGTCCGTGATAGAGTGGCAGCAAAGTCATTGCAGGTGTCTTTCATCTCCAGCAAAGACCAAATAGCAGATATACTCACCAAGCCCTTATCATCAGCACGGTTTCTTCTACTTCGATCAAGCCTCACTGTTGACTCAGTGCCGCTTGACTCGCGGGAGGATATTAAGGCCTCTATCATCACTCCCTCAACTTAGCATTCATGGTCCAGCACACATGGAAATATTCAGCACGTACAAGGAGGAATATTCGAGAGTCTGTCCATAACAGATTGTTAGCTAGGTGTTACAATATGATTGGCCAATGGCCTGCAGTTTGTTATTGTATTACGCCTATATAAGAGGCAAATAGTCTGTATAAGGAATACAACAATAAGAAATATTTCTGTCCTTTCTCTATGGCATTTATACAAACAGTTATAGTACCTCTCTGTTTCACTTGATTCAACAATAACACATTGATTTCCACGACAGATTGGTTCTGTCAAGATATCCTCTTGAGTTGGGTAGGTAGGTTGGAATTTTACAGGGTTCCGAGTCTTGTTGAGAAGGTGAACTAACCAGAATTTCTGCTACACGTCCCCAACTACATCTCATCAAACATTTGGAACCCTTCAACACACCCACACTATAAATACCAATTAAGATTTGCATCCGTTTCAACTCAAACACACATACACAAGTTCCCAATACATTGAGGAAGAACTCTCTCTCATCTCTAGAAATGGCTGGTTCCAGGCATGTTTTCATGTTGTCTTTGATTGTCACATTGTCGTTGTCAAGCATTGATATGAGCTTGGCAGCTCGTCATCTTTTGGTCACACCTCCGGCAGCTGCACCCCCAGCGCTGCCTACAATCCCATCTCTTCCCAAGGCTACACTGCCTCCTCTGCCCTCTGTGCCAACACTGCCTAAAACCACGTTGCCACCGCTGCCATCTTCCCCTTTGCCAACACTTCCAACCCAACCCTCATTGCCACCATTGCCTTCAAACCCAATGCCAACTCTACCAAATCCAACTATGCCAACCACTCCCAAGATGACTCTACCTCCTCTTCCTTCCAGTACTCCATTGCCCACCATCCCAACTACAATCCCATCGATTCCTACCATTCCAATAACGATTCCAACAATTCCTTTCTTCTCCCCACCACCATCAAAGTGAAGTACCCGTAGTCTTTGAAACGCCATGGGAGCATTCTCTTTCTCCTACTGATCCAGTTTTTGGAGATTTCTGTGTCTGCCCCACTATATGAAGCGTTTCTGGATCAGTGTGTTGGAGCCTGCCTTGGCTCTCTCTCTATATATATACTGCTGTTTTACGTGTTTGAATATTGCGTTGTTGTACGTGTCATATGAGAGACATTATTATTTAGTCATTTTAGAGTCAGATTTTTATTGTCATTGATGTATTTGTCCTTACGAATAAGATTTCTTATTTTCTTATTTAACGATCGATGAGGCTATGTGTTTTATACTAACCACTGACGCTTTTCCTATAGCAAATGAAAGAGAGGTTAAGGACCGCATATAAACCACAAAAGATAAAAAATGTATAATCTAATCGGTGTAAGGCCATATTAACAGTCCATCCATATGAAACCGATCATGATGAAGCAAAGATAATGTTAGCAGTTCAGATTCTGAAGGTAACAACATGACAAATTAAAGATACCACTGCGATATTGCTAAAACTAGCTACTTTTTGGAAAATGAAAATATCTTTAAGATGATCAGGTCATGAAGACTTCACTGGGCTTCATCGCTTGGAAAATAACTCATTAATGGCGAAGCGAATGCTCATGTGTATCATTTCCATATCCCCTCTCGTTTTGATTTTTTTCTTTGGTCCAAATAATTAACTGATGTCAAAGAGAGATGTAGTATTAACTTTTCTAGAAAGTAAGCAAGTTAATTATGATAATATCCTCACCTAATCGCTGCACTTCCGCTTGAGTACCCTACCTATTAATTATGCATGCATGTATATTTGTAATTGTATATAGACATACACTGGTGGATATGTTAAAAAAAAGGCATCAATTTATCAAAAGACTGGTGGCTTTTCAGGGCTGTAGATGAATCATCCGCTTGATACTCGCTTGATTAAATTCGAATTGAACTCAACTTGTGAGTGAAAAAAAAGCTCGTTTGTAAAAGTAGAAATCTGTTCGATTAATAAATGACACATATCCGACAAAACTCGACTTAACTAAAGCTCGTTAAGGCCCATGCATGCACTCATTTATGTCCGACTCGATTTGTTAGCTCAACTAGATTAAAGCTTGTTTATACATCGATAAATGTGTGTGCATGTGTGTCTATATATATATATATATTAGTTATAAATAATATAAGTATCACACATTTTATAACTAAATACTATGTAGTCAATTGCGTAATGTTTTTGAATGGTATGTAAGCACCTTTGTAAATTGTAATCCACGTGGAAAAGATCAAGAATAAAATAATATGAAAATATTTTTAAAAATACAAATCATATAAAGAAATAAAATCATTAAAAAAATAAAAAATAATTCAAACCTACTAATTCATTTTTTAAAAATTATATTTACAAATTAAGAAAAAAAAGCAAAGTTCTTAGATTTTTAAAATAGAAAAATCTAAAGAAAAAAGTGACCAGGTTTGATAATACAACTATTCTCAGATATTTTCAAACTGCTTTACTAACTATTTATTATTAATTTTACAGATGATCTGAATTACTCTTAATATTCAAATGCACCATTAGTAGTCATTTAACAGCCCAGACTCTACTTGATGAACAATCCAAGCATCGGTACGGGCAACGCAAGTATGGCTGGTGGTTCCATTTTGGGCGGCCGCTCAATCAACTTATATAAGCTATTTATCAACCATTTTAAATCATATATATTTGATATGTGGAATGCCACGTGGATGTTAGATTTTCATTAAATTATTTAACAAAAATATGATAAATGTTCTTTTTTTTAAGAAAAAAAAATATGTCGGGAACCTCTCCAAGGCAGGGCTGTTCAGACCCACCCTGCAGAGAAAATTCTGGTCCCGTGCACTGTACCATCAAAATTTTTCCTACACGAAATTAGTTAAATCGCTGGCTTTTCACGAGAGTGTATAGCCCCAAAGGAGGATTGTTTGCACCTACGAAGTAATGAACTTTTGTGATACCCCATATGATATGGATAATGATTGGTGGTGTATGAGATCCCACATTATTTGGGAAGAAAAAATTCTTACTCTTCATAAGATTCTAATGAGACTCCAATTGTATAATTGACTAGTCTTTTTAGAATATAGACCATGTAGTTTGGGCCTTCCATTGAGGTGTTACAACTTTGGACATTGAAGGAAGTGATACTCCAAGACCAAGGCTTTCACCATTTGGACCAACCCCTGGGGTTAAAAAAAAAGAGATAAATGTTCTTATTGACAATATATAATTATAAACTTCAGGAGCTATATGTAATTGAGTTTTGCTACATAACTTTCACCACACTCCATACTTCACATTTTTTTTAAATTTTTAATTTTTTTTTTGAATTTACTCTTTTTAAATTATTTCAAATTTTATATTCATATTCATATAATAAATATTTAATAAAATAAAAAAATAATATGAATTGTAGAGTGTTAGGAGGTTGGAAAGATTTTTTGTATGTAATTAGGACATTTGGGTCAACCTTAAGTACACTTCTAATATCTAAATAAAATAAGTTAAACGGGCAATAATATCACGTAGTTCTATCTAAAAGTTTGACTAATATGCATTTGGGCTTGTACCTAATTCCAGCTAACATGATGTAATTAATTAATTTGTTATGTAACTTAACGTTTTAATCAAGTAAGATTGCATCAGAATAAAGCAAATTGGTTTGTGACGTTACTTCTCGACGCTGCTGTTTTGCATGCAGTCTTGGCCACCCAATTCAGGCCACCATATATGTGTTTTGTTGGTAATGAACCAACTGTATTCTATTCAACCACATAAAAAAATTGGATAGCCTGCTTTATGTTATAGGCGACTTCAACTACATTACAACCTACATTAATAAGAGTACTCTGTCCCAAGCCAACAAGTAATTGTCAAATCATAGGTTGCACAACTGAGCTATCTTCTCGACCCCAATACGCGTACTTTTCTAGCAAAATTGCAATGTTTCGATGAGTCGTAACCATGTCGGCCTGTTTTTCTTGAGGCTTCTAAGTGGGTGACAAGACTTGTCAGCTTTCTAGTTAGCAGTTTTTTTATATAACCTACAATTGGTCTCGGTTTGGAAGGTGAGCGAACGATTCTTTCCGGCCACTTCCTACAACCACATCCCATCAAACTCACATTATTTTATTTCTTTTCTATTCCTCAAGACCCCTCACAATTTGAACTCTATAAATACTACCGGGTGCATGTTCTCTTCAATCAACACAACTAGCCGGCCAATACCAGAAGCGAAAAAAAAAAAAAAAACCCGCTCCAAAAACATTCTTCTCCTAGCGTTTAAACCATGGCTTTTTCTCAGTCTTGTTTCATTCTGTCTATGATCATGGCATTGCTATTCTCAAGCGCCGAAATGAGTCTTGCAGCTCGTCATCTTTTGGATACACCAGCTGCTCCACCCCCAGCGTTGACACTGCCTCCAATCCCATCTCTGCCAAAGGCGACCTTGCCTCCACTGCCCTCTGTGCCATCGCTGCCTAAAGCCACGTTGCCACCACTACCTAGCATGCCATTGCCTACTTTGCCGACTCAACCTACTCTTCCAAAGCCCACATTGCCACCATTGCCCACAAACCCATTGCCAACCCAACCAACTCTTCCAAAGTCCACATTGCCACCGCTCCCAAGCACCCAACTCCCAACACTGCCAACAATGCCTACCGTCCCCAAGGTTGCACTACCTCCGTTGCCAACTATTCCACTGCCCACCATTCCAACCACAATCCCTTCCAACATTCCAACGACAATCCCAACAATTCCTTTCCTTTCCCCACCACCATCAAACTAGACTCTGGACCTTGAGATGCCACACTGTCATTCTTCGTTCGTATGTTTCTTTGCTCGGCCAGTTGTTATGCTATTCTCGATAATGTTAGAACCTACCCCTTGTTCTTGTGTTGAGAGTACTTTTCACAATCTTGAGGGGTTCAGTTGTATTTGTGTGTATAAGAGAATATGATGTTTAATTTCTGTAGCTTTCAAGTTATTCTTTGGTTATCTCAGAAGCACTTGTGAGTGCTATTATATTGTAATCGTCCTTATGACTATTGATTAATACACGATATCTTTTTTGTTTTGTTAGTCTCAGATCTCACTAGCATCTCGTGGAATTTATGCTCTCCTCTCCTTCCTCTAATAATCGATTCCCTAACTTACCTTAGAAGTTGAGTGGGCTTGGGAGTTTTATTTGGCCTTATGTACTCTCTTTTTTATAACTATATGAAAATGAAAAATCGTTATAATCAATTTAGAAACACTTATAAGATTTTTAAAGTAACTGGCTTGCAACACCATGAGTAAGCTTCTCAATTTATGCACTTTGGCAGCTCTAAATCACCGAACCTCTGGCCCTTCTATAGTTTCTCCATGAACATTAAGTTGAACTCTGCAACCATGGCAGCTCCAAATTAAAATCCTTTTGGCCAATGAACACACCAATAGACTCAACAAACTTGAAGTGATGGAGGTTTATTTATCAGAAGAGATTGCGGCTTGAATAGTTAGCCCCATGTGGTTACGTAATTCAGATGAGATGAGATGAGATGTTTTGCTAAAAGTTGAATAAATATTGTTATAATATAATTTTTTAATATAATTTTTATTTTAAAATTTGAAAAAGTTGAATTATTTATTACATTTTGCATGTGAGTTTGGAAAAGTTGTAATAATTATATGAGATGAGATGAGATGTGATAGTTTTGTGTAACCAAACCAAGCCTTAGAGGATCTCCTCATAGTTTTTCTCAAGAATACCATGATAAATCAGCAGCTTTGGCCTCTCACTTAATCCTAAAATTCATGTATAAATAGTGTATATAATGTATATGTAGGTAGTACTGTTAATTAATTAGGGCACTTAAAAGAGTCCAAATCAGACTTAATTTGTTGAACCCACTAATTTTTTATTCAAGCCATTGTCGTTCACACATCAAGTGCTTTGACTACTTAGATTTTGCGCTATTACTAGAACAACAGAGTAAACTCTCTATATGAAGCTTGCTCAAGCACATATTGAGCAGGATGTTGAGTAAACTCTCTGGTCGAGTTCCACTCGAGCCATTAACGAGCTGAAGCCGAGCCAACTATGTATGATACTCACTCAAGCGGTTGTTGAGAATAGTCCTTCTTGTGATTTTTCTTCGTATTTTATTCATGTAATTTTCTAATTTTTCTTGTGACTAAAAGTACAACTCACATCTATGATCATGACATTGTTACTCTCAAGCATTACTCTAACATAAAACACTTGTTCATGGCATTACTCTAACAAAACTTAGACATCAGCTTTTGTTCGGTTGCTTATAAGATTTTTTCGAAGATCGTTATGAAGCCTATGTCTTCGTTTCTCTCTTGGATAGTCTCTCCCGAGCAGGGAGTGTTTATTCGTTGTAGAAGTATCTTTGAGAAAATTTCTTTGGCTCAAGAAATGGTGCAGTCCATTAATAAAAAAAGTGAGTGGGGGAAATGTAATGCTGAAAATAGATATGGCCAAAGCGTATGATAGGGTGGATTGGAATTTTCGTCTAAGAGTTTTGGATGCGTTTGGTTTTTCAAAAAAAATTTGTGGATTGATTGAGAGGTGTATTAAGTCGCCTTGGTTTTCTATTATGATGCATTAGATGTATAAGGGATTTTTTCAACCTTCGAAAAGTTTGCGACAAGGTGATCCTATGTCGTCATATTTATTTATTATTATAGAGGAGGTGTTATCTAGATTGCTGAAGACTAATTTTGAGGAGGGGAGGATTGGGCGTTTTGCACATCCACGTGGTGCGCCTTTAGTTTCATATTTGTTATATGTGGATGATATATATTCTCATTTTTACCAACGACGATAGTGAGTTGATGAAGTCACTCATGAAGACATTGGATTTATATGCTAGTTAGTCTAGCCAACTTATTAATAGAAATCTGCTATGTTTTTCTCTAATTAAATCAGTTCTGTGAGGAAGTCTATCTTGCTGAGTATTTGGGAGCTCCCATTCTTGTGAAGTGTTTTACTTCTCGAGTTTTGAAACCATTGGTGGTGAAATTTCAGAGGAAAGTGGCAGGGTGGAAGCTTAAACTCATGTTGTCGCAAGGGGGTAAATTAATTTTGTTAAAGCATATTCTTTCTATAGCATGGCAACCCATTTATTGGCTGTTTTTGATATTCCAAAATTGGTGGTATCCAAGTTGAATTCTATTCTTTCTACATTTTTTTGGGGTGAAGGTCATGGTAAAGCCAAGAGAAAATGGTTGGCTTTGTCAAAATTATGTAAGCCTCTATGGAAGGAGGTATTGGTGTAAGGGATTTTTCTGAGGTTCAAAAGGAAATGCATATGAAGTTTGCTTGGAGATTATTGTCGATGGATAATTTATGGACAAGATTTTTTAAGGCAAAATACTTTCGTAAAAAGCATGTTATGGAGGTTTATGCAAAAGCTTCGAATTTGCGATTTTGGAAATCCATGGTACGTGTAATGCCAGAGGTTTTAGAGAATATGCACGTTTGGGTGAGGGCGGGAAATGCATCCTTTGGGTTTGATAAATGGCTATCACGGGGTCCACTTGCAGCTGATATGTCTGATATTTACTTTCCACAATTGCAAGTGCAGGATGGTTGGGTGGATAGTTCATGGGATATGGGGTTTCTTGAGGAGTTGGTTGGTGCGACTAAGATGAGGGAAATTATTTCTGAATTGCCAGCTCTCAGAGAAGGGCATGATGTAATGATCTGGCGGCCGAACAGTGATGGTTGTTTCACTACGGCGTCGGCTTGGTAGGCTACTAGAGTGAAAGCTCAAAAGCTGGAAGGGATGGAGTGGATATGGCATAATAAGCTCCAAAAAAAAACAAAAACGTCTGTTTGCATGTGGAAGCTGGCTCGATTTAATTGTTTATCAATGGAAGGAAGGTTGCAGTCGGTTGGTATTCCATTGGCTTCTCGTTGTGATTGTTGTATGCGGGGCAAGATTGAAACGCATGATCATGTCTTGTGTTCAAGAGATTTTGCTCAAGCCGTGTGGAGGAAGGCATCTTAGATTTTTGGTGTCCGTTGCATGCATGTTGAAAGTTGGTGGGCTCGTGTATGTTGTTGGTTGCGCTGTGCCAAAATATAAAATATTAAGGGGGTGCTGATTGGATTACTTCCTTGTGCGATTTCTTGGAAGTTATGGTAGCGCCGGTGTAGTGCTAGAATGGAAGGAAAACTGGAATCGGTTGAGGCCGTGTGGTGCTCGATTGCTTAGTGTCTAAGGCACTTATTTCCACTACAAGAAATTAGGCATTTTCTAGCGATTTTAAAATCGTTGAAAAAAAATCGTTGAAATATATCTTATTTCCGGCGATTTTTTAAGTAGAATTTGGACTATACTTTTTGTGGCAACTTTTCTACCTTTAGTGGCGATTTTTGTCGCCGGAACAAAGATTTGTTAACTGTAGCGACGTTATAGTTTCGTTGATTAGAAACATCGCTGCAATTGAATCTATTTGCGACGACCATTATCGCCGTAAAAAGCATATGCGGCAATTAAATCTGATTAGCGGCGAATGAAAGGCGTCGCAAAAGCTAATTAAATTTAAAACCCGCGCCCTGCCATTTCCCCTCATTTATTTCCCTCCAGCCTAGCCTCTCTGTCGCCCCCCTCCCCCCTCTCTCTCCCCAATCCCTCTTCTCCCTCAAGCCTCCGCTGCCCAAAGCCCGACCCCACCACGCAGCCGCCACCTCACCTCGACGGCTACCCCCTCCTCCCCCAGCCCCACGCCGATCTCTTTCCTTTTCCCCGAATCTGGCCTCACCCCTCTCTCTCTCTCTCTCTCTCTCTCTCTCTCTCTCTCTCTCTCTCTCTCTCTCTCTCTCTCTCTCTCGGATTTCTCTATATCGCCGCTGTTGGGGGTGCCGTTCGCCACCACCCACACCTCGACGCCTTCGCCGTTCCTCCCTTGGAGCCCCCTTCTCCTCCATGCCTAGCCCAGCAGCCCGAGGCCGTCCCTCTCTTCCTTGCTCTGTTCGCAACCCACTGCCACCAAATGAGGAGGAGGCACGGAGAGTAAGGCAGATGAGTTAACCTCAGAAGGAAAGTGATATGTAGTTAAAGTTGATTTTGGAAATGTATAGACGTGAATTTACTGATTCAAGGTTAGAGAATTTGCACATTTTGTTTTTCCTTGTCCATATTTCTAATGATATTGGTATCTTTAGAAATGATATTGGTATCTTTACTTTTAAAAAAACAATACTAATTTGATATACTTTGTTAAAGGCCCATTGGGTATTGTCCAAAGTTGTTAAATGCACCGAGAGGAATCTTTCTACAATCATCACATTTGAATGGATAAGTGTGTGTGCTTTTTTGTCGGAATTAAACGTAAATAAACCACCAAACTCTTAGATGGGTAAATGGTGTTCCACAAATTGCAAGATGCTGTTATCTTTTTTTATAACACCTACATAATGTTGGTTCTGGTTCTGTAGTGTCAATATGATGCTACAACTGAATTTTGCATTAAAATAAATAAGTTTTGCACATTCAATTCCACTATTTTTACAGGTTGCTCAAATGATGTAATATATATTAGTTTGTTTAGTGTTATGATGTCACTGTGAAGTTTATAAGATCGGCAGGGATGTCATGGAAGCCAGAGACTCAGAATATAAGGCTTGGGCCATATATTCTCGAGGCACTTAAGTATTGGTGAGGATATTTGTTTTCTGTGCATGTAATACTTTACCCTGCAGCATTGATGAGTTCACCACTTGATGGCTATTTCACTTTTATTGTCTTTAGGCCAATGAAAATGAAGTAGGAGGTTGATTATCCATACTTCTGATGGTTAAGTTTCTTGTATTATCTCTAATTTTTTTACCTTATTTTTTAGAAGACTTGGTTTTATTTTTTGTTGAACTTTTGTTTTTCTCTTGACAATATATTCTTGAACTATACAAAGATAATTTATATAACAATAGATTTATCTATTTTATCCGTTATGTATAATCATCTTTTAAACTAGAGGTTGTGGTTTTGGAAATTGAGGTTTTCTTCTTTTCCTAGCTCCCTGTTGATGCTAGTTTTGAAAGCTAATGTAACTTTGAGGATCTGTAGTCTGGGTCACATTATATATTTTTTATGCAACTCACGTCGTTACTTCTCTGCTATATGTGAATGTTGGTCTTGAAACCTGGTTTTCATGACTTGTAGATGTGGACAAAGCCTCGTGAATAGATGGTGGGCATCGTCAAAGGATGTTTGACTCTTTAAAAACTCTGTTTTGCATTTGCCCCTCTCTCGCTCCTTTATATATCTATGAAGGTTGGAATGGATGACAAATGAACTCTTGTTTATTTTTAGGTATTTAAATATGATAGGCTGCACTATTTTCCTGCCATGTAAAATTGTTTGTGGAGTCCTTTTTCTTTGGTCTGCAACCTCATGCTTTGGTTTTATAACATCAAGAAGAGGATATAAATTGGATATATGCCTATCATTATAAAATGCTTATTTTTTATTTTATTTAAAAAAGGTTGAGAATTCCTTCTGTTAACAAATGATGCAATTTCACGAAATAATAGTTTCTTATAGCTGTTTTTTTTATAAGTAAAGAAAGCACAAGGGAGCATGTTTCTCCAAGGAGCTAAAAGAGTTCATGATTTAATTTTACACCTTAAAATTTTAGAAGCCATATGTGAGCCTACAACAATGCACAATATTCATTTTGAAAGTTCCATCTGAAAAATTAATTTTTAGCTGCTTATTGACATACTAAACACATTAACCTGATGTGGAAGCCGTATTTTTACACATTGACTTTGTAAGTATAAGAACTCTTGTGAGATTGCTTCAGTAGCCTATGTTTCCACCTTTCATATGTTGAAGCTGAATCTAAACTCTTTTCACACTCCATGCTAGCTATTACCAAGCCACAGTATATTCTCATGATGACATCTTTATTCAATAAGAGATCAAATGCTAGGTTTAGATAGACTTTATAAAAAATAAATTTACAAACTGATATGACTTGCTATAAATAATGTCGAAATTGTCCTGTTGATTTTTTATTGTTCTTTGCTCTTCTTTGGTTTGGTTGGGCTTTGTTAGGAGCCTAGAGAAAGAACATGTAAATGTTAGTGGCAGGAGTTTCCCACTATAATCAACTGAGGCCTACCTCCAAAAAGTTTGAAAAGTAAAGCATAATAGAAAACAATACAGAGAAGAAATCTTTTCTAATTTTTTTTAATGATTTTCAGGTTAGCCTGTGTTGGTCAGACTTGACCAGATGTTCAACACTTCAACTGCAAACCTTGATTATCTTAATCATAGTAGTTTATTTATATATAGTTTTCAAACGGAACTATGCAACTAAGATGTTTTATACACCTTAAAATATCATTCTCCAAACAAGCTTATATTTTTCTATGCTTCATTAAGACTACTTTCTAGATCGTTTTTCTCTTTAAAAAAAATTTAAAGCATTATTAACATGAGAATTATGTATGTTAACAACGTTACTAACATTTTTTATTTTTGTTCACAAGAAGGATAAGGATCCATTGAAACCTAAGCATCCAATGTCAGCATTCTTCTTGTTCACAAACAATAGCCAAGTTGCATTGCTTGTGGAGAAGAAGAGTGTTTTAGAGGTATTTTATTATCACAACTTTTACTGCTGCTAATATAGTTCTCCAATGTGCATAAAACGAAAGAAAATCGACAGAAGGAGCAGCAGCAGAAGTAAGACAAGAAGTCTAACTCTTGATTATATTTAATGAAATTTTCTCCAATGTTTTACAGTTTTTAGATTTATGCACCTGCTCTGCTCTCACTTGAGCCTTTCAGTTTTTAGATTTTCTCCAATGTTTTGCAGTTTTTAGATTTAGTCACCTACTCTGCTCTCACTTGAGTCTTTCAGTCTTTCAGATTTTCTCCAATGTTTTGCAGTTTTTAGATTTAATTAGTTAATTGGTTGCTTGTACATTAGACTTTAACTTAAATTACTAGCTTGTGTTTGGCAGCTCACAGGCTGAAAGTTCTTGCTTTTGCTTGATCTCAGTGCTTTTCTCTAAAGGTAAGATTTACAGCTTTCAAGAATGTTGTAAGAATGTTACTTTTTTCCGTGGAGTTGTAAGAAGTTGCCTAACTCTAATTGAGGGTAATACTACAGGCACATTGCAGGCTTGCAACGGCAAAGCAGTGCTATGGATGTTAAATCAAGATACTTTTTATTCTCCCATTCACTCTTTTTCTTGTTTGGAGTTTTTTTTTTTATTTAGTACGTAGTTCTTAATTATTGTTTAATATAAATGTTAACTTGCAATTAGCTTGAGCTTTGTGTGGCCATCTAGAAATTTCATACTGAATATAATTTGGATGTGTATTATATTTTTTATGTATTCAGTTTTGTGCATTTTTTTTAAATTTTCTGAAACAACATTTTCGGCGAATAAAGGTTGCCACAAATAATTTTTTGTCGAATAAACTTATTTGCGGCAACATTTACTCGCAGGAAATGCTGTTTTTGGGCGACAATTACCTAGTTGGAAATGAATTATGGCGACGATAACTGAAATCATTGGGAAAAATAATGACTATTGCGGTGATTTTAACATTTTTTGCGACAATATATATCGTCGCAATTAACTTTTTTCAACAATTTAATGATAAACGGAAAGGCCATTGTCGTCAATTTTTGGCACAATTGTGGCGGACAAAATTCGCTAGAAATAGGAATTTTTTATGACAATTTTTTCCTATCGTTAAAATTAATAAAAAAATGCACTTTAATTTCGTTGAAAATACAGTAAATTAAAAATTGCTGAAAATACTCAAATGCAGCGATTAATATGGATATTTGTGACGATTTTGAGCGCTGGAAAAGACCTGATTTCTTGTAGTGTTCCTTCGGCGAAAAGCAACGAAGACGCTACATGTTTAGACAGATTAATTCTAGTTGAGTTGAATATCCCCATGTGGAACATAGTAGTACGACGACCACAAATTGTAAAATGGAATCGACCAAGACAAGGGTGGGTTAGGCTCAATGTTGATGGCTCTTGTAAATTAAGGTAACCCAGGGAGTTGTGCGTTCCAATAATTTACCCCTACGCATTACAGGTTTGTTTAGATTGGATTATCTCGGTTTGCCTAGATTACGTGTTTAAGTTTAATTGTACTTGTTTGGGGTTGGTTTTTATGTTGGTATTTTGTTTTATTTGTTATGGGTTTTCCTCTCCACCGTAAGTGAGGATTTCATTCAATAAAGAATAGATGTGCCATCCTCCTTTTTTTTTAAAAGAAAAAGAAAAGAAACATTTAAAAATACTTGAGAACAGTTGCATTTCCAAATGGATCTTACACTTCTTTGTTTTTGTTTTTTTATAGTTTTACAAGCAATGATAGTATCTTAAGCTAACGTTGAGCCTTCTGGTATCAGTTTTAATACTTCGGGGAACTCAATACAAGCTTCAAGGAGTTGATGTCTAACACTCACACCCTAGTAGATATGAAAATACTGTAGTTTTTTTAGGATTGTCAAAGGAAAATGAGTTTTACTCGATCTTTGAGTGTTTACGAAAGAAAGGTATGTACTATTAATGGAATCTACGGAAAAAGAAAGAAAGAATTTCACTTTCTTCCCTCAAATAACTATTACTTCTCGTTTGCAATACCATCACAAATTTACAAATTACTGAAGTGCATGGCAACATGGTCATTTCTTAATTAAGTTTCAACTATATATTAACATTATATAATTTCATTTATTTTTTTAATTAATTTTAACAAGATGTCATGAGATCTTAACAAGGGATCATAAATTTCAACTAATATTTCAAGTTAGTAGAATAAAGAGTTCCAATAATGTGATATGGCTTAATATAAATTTCAACTAATACTTTAACATGATGGTTGAAGAGCTAAAGAATTTTCTCAAAAGACTGCCATACAAAGGCATAAAGGTCTAGAGTTGGTCTCCATATCAAGATTGCATTAAAATTAAACGCATTGCTTTGTGTTATTACTTCTCACCGCGCGCGCGCTGCTGTCATGCACAGAGCAGATGATGTATTATTCTCTCTGACCTTGGCCTGCAGGCCCTGCACCCAATTGATCGGGCGATCATATGTGATTTGTTGGGAATTAATTAACCAACTAAATTATGTTCTTTAAACCCATTAGAAACCACACACAAATTTCTTAGACTCCAACTAAATTACAACATTATTAATAAAACTGTCCCAAGAAGTACTAGAAGTCAAATCATAGGTTGGACAAGTGAGCTACCTTTTCTTTTCAACCCCACTACGTGTCTTTTGTTTCCAAATTCATTAAAAAATAAGTCATTGACGTATCTCAAGGAGTCGTGACCATTTAGTAAGCAGTTCTATTGGAACATCCTATTTGTACGTCTAGTTTGGAAGGTGAGCGAACAAATTAATGACGTTTCTTCACACTTCCTCTAACAACATCTCATCAAACTCATATTAGTTCCTTCTATTCCTCAAGCAAAATTAGGGCTCTATAAATACCACCGGATACATGTTATCATCAATCAACACAACTAGCCAATATCCGAAGTGAAACAGCTCCCAAAACATTCTTCTCCAAGTACTGTTTAAACCATGGCTTTTTCCAAGTACTGTTTCCTTCTGTCTATGATCATGGCATTGTTATTCTCAAGCACTGAGATGAGTTTAGCAGCTCGCCACCTCTTGGATACACCAGCAGCTCCGCCCCCAGCATTGACACTGCCTACAATCCCGTCCCTGCCCAAGGCAACCTTGCCTCCACTGCCCTCTGTGCCAACGCTGCCTAAAGCCACATTGCCACCACTGCCTAGCACGCCATTACCTACTTTACCGACTCAACCAACTCTTCCTAAGCCTACATTGCCACCATTGCCTTCAAACCCCTTGCCAACACTGCCAACTCAACCAACTCTTCCAAAGTCCACCTTGCCACCGCTGCCAAGCACCCAACTCCCAACACTGCCAACAATGCCCACGATCCCCAAGGTGGCACTCCCTCCGATGCCAGCATTTCCGTTGCCCACCATTCCAACCTCAATCCCTTCAATCCCCTCCATTCCAACTACAATCCCAACAATTCCTTTACTCTCCCCACCACCATCAAATTAAAAACCAGATCTTGAGATGCCTCATATTCGTTCTTCACGCGTTCTCCCACTTTAGTTTGGATGTTTCTTTCCGCAGTACTTGTGCCATTTTGGATTATGTTAGAACCTGTTTCTCTTCTTATATATATTGAGAGTTTTCAGAGTCTTGAGAGGTTCATTTGCATTTGTCTGTATAAGAGAATATGATGCTTAATTTCTATAGTTTTCGAGCCATTCTTAATTGGTTATGTCAGCGACGCTTGTGCATGCGTGTTATTATATTGTAACAGACCTTATGAGTATTCAATATACGATATCTTTTTTGTTTTTTACTCTCAACTCTCCTTCCTTTGATATGGAGTCCCTATATTACCTTCATTAAGAGTTAAGTGCATGCGCTTGGGACTTCTATTAGACCTTATATATCATGCGCTGTCTTTTCTATAATCATTTGGGAAAAAATGCGCTCACTGCTTATGGCACTACAACATATAAGATTTTTTGGGACGATAATTTTTGTCCTAAAAAATTGGGATTTCATCCCAAAATACTTCTTAGAATGAAAAAAAAACATCCCAAGGTTGTTCCAATAACAGTGTCCCAAAAGGTATTTTGGGACGAAAATATTAATTTCGTCTCAAAAAATATCTTTTGGAATAAAATTGAGTAAAACCATTCGATCACGATCGAACATAATATTTTTTTCTGGAAGCTTGCATTTCATCCAAGAATCATGTTCGAACGTTACAAAATTGATGTTCGAACGTATTGTATGTTCAAACGTGTCATTCGTGAGTGGTCGATCAATACATTTCGTTTGACCAAATAGGCATGAGGAAATGTTCGAACAAACAATTTGATAGTCAAACAATACGACTTTTGAACAGACCATGATAGCATCGAACGATTTCAAATTAGTAGATGTTTGAACGTTTAGTTCACGTTCGATGATTCGTTCGAATGGTTTCACGTACTGTTCAAATGTTTAATTCTGATTATATTCGAATGTTCTGCATCAATGTTCGAATGGTTTTACTCATCTTGTTCGAATGTTTTTTTTTCGTTTGAATTGTAATTATTTTATTTTACCCAATAATTAAAAACCAAATAGACATACATAATATTTAAAAAAATACATTATAATTTGTTCAATACTCATAAAACTAGTCTAATAAGTGCGAACTAAAAAAATAAAACAGTAGTAGTACTAGCGTTCTCCGTACAGAAATAGATCCCAAAATCTGTACATATAATGTAAATCAATTGCTTAGAGGCCCGAACTATTACAAAAGCATCTGCATTTAGAGTTGCACATCTTTCCTAAACTCTTCTTGTTGTTTCATGCGCACCTCAATGTCTGCCTATTTTGCCAATTGAGTTTCTAACTCATGCTACATTGTAGTCAATTCTTCGATCTTGAAATTCACTTTGTCCAATGCTATAGAGGTATTAAAGGCAAGCCTGGATGATGGGGAAGATTATAGGTATTAACATGGATCACAAAAACTAATATCGATAAGGGGGCAAAAACGTAGATTAGAAAAGGTGATATCGCACATTCTTGACGGTTGGATATTCTTAATGAAGGGTACCATTATTAATTTTGTGGTTAATTTGATGGCGATTTGCTTTAGTTTTGATTGTTTGAGATGTAAAATGCAAATGATTTGATATTGTATTCATAACAAAAAGAAATGTTATTTATGAGTTTCTATCATAAATAACATTTCAAGCGTAGATTAGGGCTACGTTTGGAAACACAACTGTTTTCAAATATTCTCATACTATTTCATTACCATTCACTTTATTCTCATACAATTTTTTTACTATTAGCAAATTATTTCATTACTATCCCTAAATATTCTAATATATTTTTAGTATCCCTTATCCATTATTGTAGTTTAATTCACCTAAAAAAAATGATGCATATATATATATATATAATGTATTATATAACTATGCAAAAAGTTGGAAAACCTATTGAAAGATTACATATATATTGACGGAAAAAATAAGGATGATGATCATAACAAGGGAAAATTTTCAAGGGAGAAATTTCTCGTGTTACGTACTACGAATAATTTTGGGTTAGGCGCAAAAGCTAGCAGTACTTATCGAGTACTACGAATAATTTTTTTCTCCTAGAATTTATAATCTTATTATTTCACTTATTGGACTTTTAATTTCGGTTAATAAGACCATCTGCCATATTTATTTTAGTTAAATAGTATAACAGAATTTGACTTGGCACGTAACAATATGGCAAAGAACATTAATAACCAAAATCTGAAGATCTACAAATTAATAAAATAATATAAAAGTACCTAAAATAATTTAAAAATACAAATAAAAAATAAATTGAAACCTGAAAATATAACATTTATATAACTAAAATTAAAAACCAATGAAAAATAAAAAAATAATCGAAAAATTTTAAAATGAAAAAAAAAAAAGTGGCCAGGGTTGCTTGTATTGATAGCAAGGGATTTGATGAAAAATGAAGTCTTCATGCATTGTTATTAGATAAAAAAATAATAACAAAAAAATATTAATATTTTATTATTATATAGAGAGTGTTTGACTAATCCAATGTGAGAATTTAAATTAGTTTTGAATGGAATAAACAAAAGACAAAGCATGTGATATTTACCAAATAATGACTTTGCCTTTACCTATTCTCATTTCGAGCATCCTCAATGAATTAGTTAAATGTAAAATAAATTTACTTTTTAACTATTAGGACAACAAAACTGTCCACATTGGATTAGGCAAAGTGTAGCTACAATAACTTTTAGCTACAGTAATTATAAAACTAAAATAAAATTTGATGTATACTGTAGCGCCACTAAATCTTTATTTTATTATTTCTTTTATAACTCTCCCTTTTCTTTTCTGGGTACCTCCATTTGCCGTTGCTTTTGTGCATGCTTTGATTCCTTTTTACTTTTGTGTTTTGAGTAGTTTTTCTTATATCTAATATGGCGAATATTTATGTAATGTTATCTGCTCTCTATATGCACCTATTGTAAATTTGCTAGTTGAATTT
The DNA here is from genome assembly GCF_001411555.2 of Juglans regia. Lineage (NCBI taxonomy): Eukaryota > Viridiplantae > Streptophyta > Magnoliopsida > Fagales > Juglandaceae > Juglans > Juglans regia. Next base: position 5,126,593 of record NC_049907.1, read on the forward strand.
GCCTTCCAGAATTTTCTCGATTTATACAGAGCATGCTATCCTGCATCAAGTGCCCATATTTTGATTAACTATGCAGTACATGTCCATTAACCAATTAAATAAATTAGAATATGACTACTAATTAACATATAATAGATAGAATGGTAAAATATGATAAAATTAAATAAATTAATCATTAAAAAATTAAATATTTTTTAAATTAATATTATTTTATTACTATATAATGAATAAATAAATAATTCAATGTAGGATTTGATGTGAATAGAATAGCCCAAGTCAAATTCATCTCATATTATGTTATTGTTATATAATGAAAAAATGAATAATTCAATATGAAAATTTGATGTGAATAGAATAGCTAAAGCCAAATTCATCTCCTATTAGCTAAAAGTGAGGTTTGGCTTTAGCTAATCTATTGAGAGTGCTCTAAATGTTGCTTAAGCAACCTAGGCACTACTAGGGAAAATGTCATGCCTAGGTGGAGAACCCCACAAGCAACCTTTAGGCTAGGCCTGCAACCTGATACCATTTAACCGGGTCTAGACCAGGTCCGGCTCAGCTAGACACTATTTGTGCGCCAACCCAGCGTGACCCAACCCCTACAAGCTAAATTCTTCTAATTTTCCTGCACAACGTGCCCATCTTGACAACCTTGTCATTGGGTATGATCTTCAGGGTTTTCTCATTGGATCTAGCCCGTGTCCTATACTTGGGATTAACCCAACTGCTGAAGCTCTTGCTGCTCGTAGTCGCTAGATCCGTCAAGACAAACTTCTGCTTAATGGTATTTTTGCTTCCGTGTCTGAAAGCATTATGCATTTGATCACTACCTAAGGCACTTCAAGAGAAGCTTGACTCAAATTGACTCGTTTCTATGCAAACTACTCTCGCACGAGAGTGATGCAACTCAAGGATACTCTCACTTCCCTGACTCGTGGCTCCAAAAGTGTCACCGACTAGCTCTAGCAAGTCAAAACCACTGCTGATGAACTTGCATTGGTTGATTCTCCTCTCACGAATGATGATCTCACACTCTACATTCTCAATGGCCTTGGATCTAACTTTCGTGATATTGCAGGTCCCATTCGCACTTGCAAAACTCCTCTCACGTTTGAAGAACTTCATTACTTGCTTGTTAGTCATGAGACCTATCTCAAGCGTCTTGAGACGCTGCAACAAACAACTATTACCACTGCAAACTATCACCAGGAGAAGCCTTCTTCTTCTCCTTCACATAGAGGCAAGTGCAACCACACCAGTAATCACTCTTGACCTAACCAACGGTCCTCTTAGCCAAAGAATCCTCCTCACGTCTCCAACAAACACTCTGTGGTTTGTTGGTTCTGTGCTATCTCTGGTTACACGGCTCGCCAATGCAAAACATTTTGGACTCCATCTTCGCCAAATGCCAATTATGCAGCCACTGGTTCTTCAACGGATAAATCTTGGGTAGTTGACTTAGGAGCCTCGCATCATATCACCTCTGATATGTCAAAGCTCTCTATCCACTTTGAATATGATGGAACCGACGAGGTCATCATAGGCAACGGATCAAGTTTGAAAATTTCTCATGTTGGCACTGTGAACTTTCGGTTACCAACTAGAAATGTTACTCTCACCAACACTCTTTGTGTACCTACCATTCATAAAAACCTGATCTATGTTCATCAATTCACAAAGACCAATAACCTTGCTCCTGAATTTCACCCTTATCATTTTTGTGTGAAGGATCTGACGTCGGGGGCGACACTAATGCAAGGTCAATGTGACAATGACATCTATAAATCTCCCTTCAAGGTCTTGTTTAAATCCTATCCAAATTACCATAAACTTCTAATTTTCGACTGTCAGTGCTTTTGTGATACCTCGTATTTACATGTATTTTGACTAAGGAATTTTTGCATTTCATAAGGTTATGGGCTTTCTTGCTTTAAATTTTAGATGATTTACGCAGTATTATTTTAAGATTTTTAACTAGTAATTTAATGTGTTTTCTTGTTATTAATTATTGTTCATTATTTAAATTTCTCTTTATTTTAAATTAGTTTATTTAAATTGTCGTTTTGAAATCATTTTTGTTGGATCAGTTTCGAGACCCCGAGTTGGAAGATTAGATCTCATTTATTTTCATTCATTTTTCTTTTTCCTCTTTTATTTTTCCCTTTTCTCTATTTCTTCGTTCTTTTTCTTCATTTTCTTTCTTCCTCCCCTGCTTTTCCTCCCGCGCGTGACACCTCTCCCCTCTCCCCAGTCCATTTGTGTCGTCCTCCCATAGCGCCGCCCATTTCCGTCACCGCCCCTCCCAATCATTTCCCCACAGGTTGGCAACCTCACCCCTCCGTTTCCAGCCCGTCTTGCGCCGCAGCACCCATTGATCTCGAGCGCCGCTGTTGCCCCGCCATTGGCCACCACATTTTCACCACATCATCGGCGACCTCCCAGCTACCTAACCCACCCATCCTCAACCCCGATCCGCTACACTTGAAGCTCCTCTAGCTCATTTTCCGATTTGGGTATTTTGGCCAACAACCGCCGCCCACGCCGCCACCCATGGCCAACTACCACTACTATTAGCTTCACCAACATCCCTAAGTCTTTCCCTAGTAATCTCAAGTTTTCGTTTGTCTCCGTTCAAAAGTTGGGTTTTTGAGACCCACGATCTTAGGGTTTTTGAGACCCACGATCTTAGTCCATTTTTCACTGTTACATTGTTGTGTCTCCACTTCTAGCACCTCCATGATCCTTTGAAAATTATATTATAGCACTGTAAGTATTTTTCCCAAAGAACTTTTGAGATTTAAATGTATTTTTGTGCTAACTCATATTTACTGTAAATTAGTTGGTTGTGCCGAACTGAGTTCGATGAGTAAAGGGGTCGATTGGATTAGATGATGAAATTGTTTGTGTGATTGGTTTATGCTGTGAGATTTGTTGGCAGTTTCGGATTTAAATATATGTGTTTTGAGTTTGACATTGATTATGGTGGATATTGATGATTTTAGAAAGTGATGATATATTTTGGGATTATAAGGGTTTTAAATTTTGAGGAATTAAAATATGTTATTTTAGAAGCTTAGGCTTAAATATCGAAATACGTGATTGATTGAAAACTTACGAAAATTAGATGATTATTTTTATAGGTGACGATTTATAGTTGACAGGACATTTTTGAGAAAAATTCTAAAAAACTAAGAAGTCCAGGTAAGCGAGGTTCCTATGCTATATTTGCATGAAAGGAAATGAATTGGGGTTGATTTGTAAAATTGTGCATGTTATTTTAAAAAGAAAAGGTAAAAAATAATCTCAGTATATGTTTTGCATTCACTCATGAAATATGTATGAAAGATTAAAGAAATGTTTTTGACATGAAAAGTGTAGACATGAGCAATATTTGACATGTTTTTAAAATATGAAAAAGAGTTAATATGAAAATTGAGATTTTTATACATGTGATATGAAATATTTTGGATTTGTTATTGATCATCTAAAAATGATATGAATGTGTTTAGCACGTGGTTTAATATGATATGGATATGAAAACCTTTGGCATACTTATCTGTTTTGATTCTGATTCTGAATATGGTTTTGATATGATGATATTGGTTCATGTGATATGGTTGGTACCAACATGATATGATATGATATGAGTACACCCACTTTGGAAACAAAGTGGTATTTTACTTGTTCTTTCCTGTGTACACACTCGGAACTCCGAGATTGAAAAAAGAGAAGTTTCACGACATGATACTGCTTGGTTTGGCCATCGGAGATAGCACAATCCTACCACGGGGGTTAAACATGGTATATGACATGATACGATACGATATGATATAATAAGATGAAGATGTGCAGTTATGTTATACCAAAGCGATTTTTGAATATGAAAATGGTTTATGAATATGAAAAGATTGAAAAGTCGCTCTGATTTTTCTGATAACACGTTTCATGATGTGCATATGAAAATAAAATGTTTTATTTCTGCATTCCAAACTTTCTAAAAATGGCTCATGTTTACATACTAGTATATGTTTTCTGCTTACTGAGTTGTGGATAACTCACTCCTTATCTTCATATATTTTCAGATGACATTGATTACCCAGCTGGGGGTCAGGGATAAAAATTGAAGTTTGGCTAGATATGGATGGAAGGTAGAGTACCATTAGTAGCATGATTTAACTTAAGTATTTGACGTACTTTATGTTGTTCGGACCTATTGAGACCTAAAGATGTATCGTTTTATTTCGTTAAGATTATTGAGAGATTATGGACCCTCATTTGGTTTATGTTATTTTGTAATGATGACTTATGGAGTTTGTATTATGGTTATTTGGAAAATATGAGATTGTACTATTTATGAAGTCGTTAGAGTTTTAAATGCTATGGAGAGACATGTTTGTAAGTGACAGGTAGTAATTCTCCGACCTTTCTGGGTACAGGGCGTTACAGCTTTTCATGGCTCAAACCATATTCTCAACATAAACTAATCCAAAGTCCCAACCATGTATTTTTGTTGGCTACTCCACCTCACAGAGTACGTACAAGTGCCTCGATCCTGACACTAATCGGATCTTTTTATTTGGTCATGTTCCATTTGATGAAACTACTTTTCCTTACACTCACAAATCTCCAACTACTCCACTCTCTCAAAATGAGTCCTCCTCTTCTAAGCTTCTGAGCCTTGATGCTTGTAACGCCCTAGTGGAAGGCCCAAACCACATGGCTTATACTCTAAAAGGACTAGTCAATGATACAATTGGAGCCTCATTAAAACCTTATAAAGAGCAAGAACTTCTCATTCCCAAGCAATGTGGGATCCCATACACCACCTACCCTTATCCATATCATATGGGGTATCACAATCCACCCCTCTTAAATTCCCGACGACCTCGTCGGGCCTGTCAATTGTAGGTGGCACGGCTCAAGTCCCACATTTCTGGTTGGGATAAGCTCTGATATCATTTGTAACACCCCAATGGAAGGCCCAAACCATATGGCTTATACTCCAAAAGGACTAGTCAATGATACAATTGGAGCCCCATTAGAACCTTATAAAGAGCAAGAACTTCTCATTCCCAAGCAATGTGGGATCCCATACACCACCTACTCTTATCCATATCATATGGGGTATCACAATGCTTCTATGCTAACTCCGTCCAAGAAACCATCTAGTAGTTAAGCTGCCTCAGGACCCTTGTTGGAAGTTGCTGGTCACCAGACCCCATCACCACCTTGTGTTAGTGTCTCTCCTGTGCTAACTTTATCTGATCAGGTCCCTCCAACCATGGCTTCTCCTAATTTAGTCACTGAGCAGGAAGACAACCCAAGACCTCCTTAGCCTTCTCGCATGGTCACATGCTCTATGAATAATATCCACAAACCCAAGCGGCTCTTCATGGCTACAAAAGATCCACAACCTCCAACTTTGGAGTCCACTGGTATTTAGCTAGTTCTCAAAGATCCTCACTGACGTCAAGCTATGAGCAGTGGCGGACCTACCTTATGTCTAAGGGGGGCCATGGCCCCCCCAAAGTTTTCAAAATATTCAAAATATACCTTATATTTTATTTATAATTAATATAGCAAATCCCCGCCCCCGGCCCAAAAAAAAAATTTACAATCCCCATATGTTCTTAAAAGTTTTTGAAAATTTCAATATACCTAAAATTGTATTTCTTCAATTTTTTTCCTGTAGTTCCAAAATTTTGTATAACTTTTATATATTATTTATTTTCAAGGATGTGGCCTCACCAAAATTAAATTAAAATTAAGTTTAGGAAAAATAATAAACATTTTAATATGGATCTCCAAGTTTTTTTTGTTATACAATATTAGGCTTCTTAATATGAAATCTAAAGTTAAAATACAAGAAAAATCATTTAAGATTGAAGATTTACATGAAAAATAGTTGAGAGGTTTTATCCTGATCTAGACTTCGTTGAGTGAAAAAGAATATTTAAGGTCTCAATTATAGTATTATATGCTTAATGTGACACGAAAATATTTAGATTTTGCATGAAACTTGATAAACTAGCTTACATACTAGAATGAAAGATGATCTTTTAAAATAACACTTGATAGTTTTATGAAGAAAATAAATTCTAAATATTTCATTATAAAAATAATAATGGATTAATATTATTTCATAAAACATTAACGTCAGAAATTTGAAACATATATTAAGTTTTGTTTTTTAGAATTTTATTTCTATGTCTATGTAACAAATTATTGAGATCTAATTTTATATATAGTTATATTTTTATGATTTTTTAGTTTTTATTTTATTTTATATAAATGTGTAACACAATAAAAAAGTTGGCCCCCTTATAAAAGTTCTTGGTTCCGCCACTAGCTATGAGCAATGAGTTCACAACCCTTGTTCTACATGGCACCAGGAAGTTGGTTCCTGTTCATCCTAGAAAGAACTTATTTGGCTCAAAATGGGTCGCATCAAACGGAAATCTGATGGCTCCATTGACCGCTACAAAGCATGTCTCGTCACTAAGAGGTTTCATCAAAGATCGGGAATTGATTAGACCGATACATTCTCCCCGATTGTGAAGCCTGCCACCATACGCATCATACTCTCACTTGCTGTGATGAATGGCTGATCCATTTGCCAACTCGACGTAAATAACGTCTTTCGTCATGGTACCCTCACTGAGGATGTGTTCATGGCGCAACCCTCAGGTTTTATTGATGCCTCCTATCCTCAACATGTTTGCCATCTTTAGAAGTCCATCTATGGACTGAAACAAGCGCCACGAGCTTGGTACCGGGCTCTTCGTGATTGTCTTTGCAGCATTGGCTTTGTGAAGTCTTCCTCTGACCAATCCTTGTTCATCTACAATCATACAAAAATTGTGGCGTATTTTCTCGTTTATGTCGATGACATGGTTCTCACTGGAAATGACCCTAAGTTCATCTCTAAAGTCATCCACCAACTTGACATTAAATTTTCCTTGAAAGATCTTGGGTCCCTCTTTTTTTTTTTTTTTTTGGGCATTGAAGTCATCCCTACATCTGATGGTTTATTTCTCACACAACACAAATACATGCGCAAGGTTCTCCTCAAAACAAGAATTGATTGTGCCAAAGATGTCACCACTTCTCTGGCCACTTCAAGTCTTCTCCAGCTTGCTAATGGTTCTAGTGTAGCAATTAGCACCACATACAAAAGTGTTATAGGTGCTCTTCAGTACCTATCCCTAACTCGATCTGGCGTTTCCTTCTCAGTAAACAAGCTTGCTCAGTTCATGCACTCACCCTCTAAAATTCACTAGGCTGTAGTCAAGAGGTTACTCCAGTATCTAAAAAATACTCTCTACCATGGCATCCACATTCGTCGTTCATCTACTCCTCAACTACTCGCCTACTCTGATGCCGACTAGGGAGGGAACCTTGATGATCACACATCTACCTTAGCATACATCGTTTTCCTTGGTGTAAATCCCATCTCTTGGTGCACTAGAAAACAGTGAGTTGTTGCTCGCTCTTCCACCGAAGCGGAGTACATGGCACTTGCGAGTGCCACATCTGAAATTGCATGGCTTCAATCCCTTTTCTGTGAGCTTGGTGTCATCATTCCATCTACACCCAAAATTCGATGAGACAACATCGGTGCTACATAGTTAAGTCTCAATCCAATGCTTGATTCTTGGATGAAAAATATTGCCATCGATTTCCATTTTGTGCAGGACTATGTCACAAAGGTATACTTCAAGTTGCACATGTATCTACTTAGGACCAACTTGTTGACTTAATGACTAAGGCCTTATCTAGTCCACGATTTCAGCTTCTACGTTCCAAGATTGGTGTCGCTGAAGGGAGCACCATCTTGCTGGGGCGTAATAGATGATCCCAGAAAATCAGTCTTCCTTGATCTCCGTCGAGCAAACCTTGCACAGTCAACTCTGTTTATTGTCCATAATTCTAGCTCATGTATCAATCTGTATTAATATGTACAACAGAGCAACTTAATTGCTCTTTCCTTTTATTAATATAATTAGATGTGTATAAATAGGAATTTCTTCTGTAATACATATGTGACAGTTTTTCAATACAAAACACCAAAGTGTTCAAATTCTTTATACTGTTCATCTTTAAAAGTAATGTTTTATTGTAAAAATTATCCCAATTGCTTTGTTTTTCAATTTTAATTTCCCATAATTTTCACTTCCCTCAAACGCCATTTCACTTTCATTTTGTGTTTAGTTTTGAAATATGTAAAGGAAGAAATATTATTATTAATTACCATATATGTAGTGTAATTGTAAAATATAAAAATATTATTATTAAAAAAATAATATATATTATTATTTTGGTTAATCCGGGGTTATGGCTAAATAGGTTTTGGATTTAAAGAAAATAAGTATTTTTCATCAAATTTTAAATATTACTTTTAACGAATTCAATGCTAATGCTCAAAGTGAACAATCCAAGCATCGGTATGGACAACCCAAGTATGGCTGGTTCCATGCATTTTGGGTGGCCGCACAATCAACTTAGATATTTATCAACCATTTTAAATCTTATAGATTTGATATGTGGAATGCCACGTGGATGTTAGATTTTCATTAAATTATTTCAAAAAAATATGATAAATGTTTTTTTTTAATTTTTAAATATGTCGGAAACCTCTCCAAAACAAGACCATTCGGATCTACCATATAGAGTAAATCTTGGTCCTATGCACTGTACTATCGAAAGTTTTTCTATATGAAATTGGTTAAATCACTGGTTTTTCATGATGGAGTATAGCCCCAAAGGAGGATTGTTTGCACCCATGAGGATATTGAACTTTGGACCTTGAAGGAAGTGATACCCTAAAATCAATGCTTTCACCACTTGGGCAACCCTTTGGGGTTAAAAAAACATGATAAATGTTCTTATTGACAATATATAATTATAAACTCCAGGAGGTATATCATGTAATTAGGACATTTGGATCAACCTTAAGTACACTTATAATATCTAAATAAAATAAGTTAAACGGGCAATAATATCATGTAGTTCTATCTAAAAGTTTGACTAATATGCATATGGGCTTGTACCTAATTCCAGCTAACATGATGTAATTAATTAATTTGTTATGTAACTTAACGTTTTAATCAAGTAAGATTGCATCAAAATAAAGCAAATTGGCCGTTTGTGACGTTACTTTTCGACGCTGCTGTTATGCAGTCTTGGCCACCCAATTCAGGCCACCATATATGCGTTTTGTTGGTAATGATCCAACTTTATTCTATTCAACCACATAAAAAAATTGGATAGGCTGCTTTATGTTATAGGCGACTTCAACTACATTACAACCTACATTAATAAGAGTACTCTGTCCCAAGCCAACAAGTAATTGTCAAATCATAGGTTGCACAACTGAGCTATCTTCTCGACCCCGATACCCGTCCTTTGCTCCCAAAATTTCAATGTTTCAATGAGTCGTAACCATGTCGGTCTGTTTTTCCTGAGGCTTCTAAGTGGGTGTCAAGACTTATCAGCTTTCTAGTTAGCAGTTTTTAATTATATAACCTACAATTGGTCTCGGTTTGGAAGGTGAGCGAACTAATGTTTCTTTCCGGCCATTTCCTACAACCACATCTCATCAAACTCACAATATTTTAGTTCCTTTCTATTCCTCAAGATCCTTCACAATTTGGACCCTATAAATACTACCGGCTACATGTTAGTCTTCAATCAACACAACTAGCAGGACAATACCAGAAGTGAATAAAAACCAGCACCAAAAACATTCTTCTCCTAGCGTTTAAACCATGGCTTTTTCCAAGTACTGTTTCATTCTGTCTATGATCATGGCATTGCTATTCTCAAGCGCAGAAATGAGTCTTGCAGCTCGTCACCTTTTGGATACACCAGCTGCTCCACCCCCAGCGTCGACACTGCCTCCAATCCCATCTCTGCCAAAGGCGACCTTGCCTCCACTGCCCTTTGTGCCATCGCTGCCTAAAGCCACGTTGCCACCACTACCTAGCATGCCATTGCCTACTTTGCCGACTCAAACTACTCTTCCAAAGCCCACATTGCCACCATTGCCCACAAACCCATTGCCAACCCAACCAACTCTTCCAAAGTCCACATTGCCGCCGCTCCCAAGCACCCAACTCCCAACACTGCCAACAATGCCTACCGTCCCCAAGGCTGCACTACCTCCGTTGCCAACTATTCCACTGCCCACCATTCCAACTACAATCCCTTCCAACATTCCAACGACAATCCCAACAATTCCTTTCCTCTCCCCACCACCATCAAACTAGACTCTGGACCTTGAGATGCCACACTGTCATTCTTCGTTCGTATGTTTCTTTGCTCGGCCACTTGTTATGCTATTCTCGATAATGTTAGAACCTACCCCTTGTTCTTGTATTGAGAGTACTTTTCACAATCTTGAGGGGTTCAGTTGTATTTGTGTACGTGTATAAGAGAATATGGTGTTTGATTTCTATAGCTTTCAAGTTATTCTTTGGTTATCTTAGCAGCACTTGTGAGTGTTATTATATTGTAATCGTCCTTATGACTATTGAATGCACGATATCTTTTTTGTTTTCTTAGTCTCAGATCTCACTAGCTTCTCGTGAAATTTATGCACTCCTCTCCTTCCCCTTATAATCGATTCCTTAAATTACCTTAGAAGTTGAGTGGGCTTGGGTTTTTTATTTGGCCTCATGTACTCTCTTTTTTATAACTATTTGAAAATGAAAAATCGTTATAATCAATTTAGAAACAGTTATAAAATTTTTAAAGTAACTGGCTTGCAACACTACAAGCCAGCCACTTAATTTATGCACTTTGGCAGCTCATCACCGAACCTCCGGCCCTTATATAGTTTCTCCATGAACATTTATAACTTGATCTCTGCAACCATGGCAGCTCCAAAAATCCTTTTGGCCAATGAACACACCTGCAACAACAGATTCAACAAACTTGAAGTGATGAAGGTTTGTTTATCAGAAGAGATTGTGGCTTGAATACTTAGAGGATCTCCTCCTTATAGTTTTTCTCAAGAATACCATGAGAAATCAGCAGCTTTGGCCTCTCACTTAACCCTAAAATTCATGTATAATAATGTATATATAGGTAGTGTTAATTTAGGGTACTTAAAGATTCCAAATCAAACTTAATTTGTTGAACGCGCTAATTTTTTATTCAAGCCATTGTCGCTCACACATTGAGTGCTTTGACTACTCAGATTTTGCTCGCTATCACTAGAACAACCGAGTTATAAACTCTCTATATGAAGTTCGCTCAAGCGCATATCGATCGACCAAGATGTTGAGTAAACTCTCTGGTCAGTTCCCTCGAGCCATTAACGAGCTGAAGCCAAGCCAACTCTGTATGATATTCACTGCAAGCGGTTGTTGAGAACAGTCCTTGTGATCTTTTTCTTATTTTATTCATGTAATTTTCTAATTTTTTCTTGTGACTTAAATTAGAAAAGTACAACTAAAATAAAATTAGGTTTTGTCACACGGATGCACCATTAATGTATATTCTACATCAACAATTTCAAAGCAATTATGATATTACCGGAGGGTTAAATGAAAGGAAAAAGTGGTATAACAGTTGCAACAAATAGAAGTAATAACTTGATAGATTAAGGCCCCGTTTGTTTTCATTTCAACTTATCCTACCTTATTTCATCTCAACATCCAAATATCATTTAAATACAAACACTTTTTAAGTTCAAATTTTTAACTTTTTCATCTAATCATTATAATTTTTCTAAACTTCCAAACAAAATACAAAAAAAATAATTAACTTTTTCAAATTTCAAAATAAAAATAATATTAAAAACTAATATTCTAAAAATATTTTAATTGTATAATATTTTTATTTAACTTTTTTCTCTTTCATTTCCCAAAACCTTATAAAACATCTTAACTCAAACTATTTCACTACTATTCACAAATTTTTCATCTCATCTCATATCATATATATGTGTAATCAAACGAGTACTAATAGTTTGATATTTATTCGCATTCCTACGTTTATTATACCATTTTGGGTCTATTAAAAAATATAAAGAGTTAGACTGTGTTTGGTTAGTGAAATAGTCTCACTACTATTCACAGATCATTTAAGATTACCTTAACATCCAAACATATGGGCTCATTTAGATGCTAAGAATATCTCAAAATATCTGTAACTAATAATGAAATAGTTTGTGAATAGTAGTAAATGAGAGAAAAAAATTTAAATAATAATATTATATATAAAGTTAAAAAATTGTTTGAATATAATTTTTTAATATAACTTTTGTTTGGAAGTTTGAAATTGAAATTTTTTTTATGTACAATAATGTTTGGAAATGAAATATCTGAAAAGACCTGAGAATAGTTCTATTTCCAAATAGACTGAGAATAGTTCTATTTCCAAATAGACCTACACTTTGTTTTTTTTTTTTTTTTAATTTTTTTTTTTATATATATATGTATATAGTTTTAGAAGCAATGATAGCATCTTAAGCTAACGTTGAGCCTTTTGGTATCTGTTTTAATACTTTGGGGACTCAATACAAGCTTCAAGGAGTTGATGTTTTATACTCACACCCTAGTAGCTAGCTAGATATGATAATACTGTCAAGTTTTTTAAGGATTTTTTTTTTCTCTAAAAAGTACTTCATTCCATCAAACAGTCTTGCAAATTGAAGTGTAGGAAAAATTAAAAAGATAATAATTACAACATTAAAGATAGGTCTTTTCTACTATAAAAATTTAGCAGCCAATGAGGAATTGAAAGGGGTATGCTTCCATATAAGCTATTGGAAGCTGCCCATTGCGCAATGAAATGTGTGCATCGATTTAAATCTCATTGTATTTTCCTGGTTTCCCAGCTTTCTGAAGGACTGCACTATGTTTCTGATATCTTGAATGATTGGTTGTATGGTCCAATCTGCTGCATTGTTAGCTTCCTTCACAGCTTGTAGCGTCACTAAAGAGTCTCCAGCAATTGAAATTTTTGCCGTTCTTTTGCTTCCTTGACACCAATGTACATTGCCATGGCTTGTCCCAGGTTTGGATTTTGACTTTGAATGTGTCTGGTCACTACAAATATTATTGAACCTTCCTCTAATTTGTATATGGATGCTGCTGTATTGCCATTGCTTCTTACCGCCACATCAAATGTTAAGGTGTGATGATCTTTGGGTGTGGCTCTATCTTGGTTACTTTCATTGACCTATTTATTATCCCATGCATCACAGTGTTCTTTACAAGTCTGTGTGCCAAAGACGAAGATTTTAATGTTGGGAATGAAGGCCTCCTGAATGATCTTATTTCTAAGGAACCAAATACTGTCCATAGCTATAATGGAAAATATTTGAAAATGGTGCTCATCCCTATTATGAATGTTGAGGTTCCTAGTAGGGTTGAAAAAGCATTCCATCCAATGGTTGATGTCTTGATTGTCAAAGCAGGAGATGTTGAGAGGCCAAGGAGAAAGTCTCCAGAGGATTCTAGTGAAAGAACATTGTAAAAAAAGGTGGTTCAAAGTTTGATCCTCATTGTTACAAATAAGACACTTTCTTTCCTCATCAGTCATTGGAACAAATCTGTTAACAAGAGTTTTTGTTTGAAGGATGTTATTAAGAATTTTCCAACAAAAGAATTTCAATCTATCCTAGATTTTGAGCTTCCAGAGTTGTTTCCATGTGTTAGAATGATCTGAGGACATGTTATGGTTCTGGTTCATAGTGATGGCAGCATGAGCAAATTTCACAGAGAAATTTCCAGATTTATGATGGGTCCGTATGAGTTTATCACTCAGGTTGTGGAAGTTCGTCTGAGCAAGAGGAATTTTCATTATCTCATTCACAGAATCCTGATGGAAAAGAGCTTGTAAAAGAATTAGATTTCATCTTCTGGGTTCTTCCATGGTTAGTTCAAAAACAGTTAAGGAAAGATCTTTTTGTATGGAAGCAGATTTTAGAATGGGTTGGAATGATGGTAGGGTAGGTATCCAGGGTCTGTCAAGAGTTTTACTCGATCTTTGATTTTTGATGAAAGAAAGGTATGTACTAGTACTATTGGAATCTACGGAAAAAGAGAGAAAGAATTGCACTTTCTTCCCTCAAATAAATATTACTTCTCGTTTGTAATACCATCACAAATTTACAAATTACTAAAGTGGCTGCATGGTCATTTCTTAATTAAGTTTCAACTATATATTAACATTATATAATTTCATTTATTTTTTTAATTAATTTTAACAAGATGTCATGAGATCTTAACATTTCAACTAATATTTCAAGTTAGTAGAATAAGAGTTTCAATAATGTGATATGGCTTATTATAGTGATGGTTTGAAGAACTAAGGAATTTTCTCAAAAGACTGCCATACAAAGGCATAAAGGTCTAGAGTTGGTCTCCATATCAAGATTGAATTAAAATTAAACGCATTGCTTTGTGTTATTACTTCTCACCGCGCGCGCGCTGCTGTCATGCACAGAGCAGATGATGTATTCTCTCTGGTCTTGGCCTGCACCCAATTCGGGCGATCAATGTGATTTGTTGGGAATTAATTAACCAACTAAATTATGTTCTTTAAACCCATTAGAAACCACACACAAATTTCTTAGACTCCAACTAAATTACAACATCATTAATAAAACTGTCCCAAGAAGTACTAGAAGTCAAATCATAGGTTGGACAAGTGAGCTACCTTTTCAACCCCTTTTGTTTCCAAAGTCATTAACAAATAAGTCATTGCCTAGTTAGGAAGGTGAGCGAACAAATTAATGATGTTTCTTCACACTTCCTCTAACAACATCTCATCAAACTCAGATTAGTTCCTTCTATTCCTCAAGCAAAATTAGGGCTCTATAAATACCAGCGGATACATGTTTTCTTCAATCAACAAAACTAGCCAATACCCGAAGTGAAACAGCTCCCAAAACACTCTTCTCCAAGTGTTTGAACCATGGCTTTTTCCAAGTACTGTTTCCTTCTGTCTATGATCATGGCATTGTTATTCTCAAGCACTGAGATGAGTTTAGCAGCTCGCCACCTCTTGGATACACCAGCAGCTCCGCCCCCAGCATTGACACTGCCTACGATCCCGTCCCTGCCCAAGGCAACCTTGCCTCCACTGCCCTCTGTGCCAACGCTGCCTAAAGCCACATTGCCACCACTGCCTAGCACGCCATTACCTACTTTACCGACTCAACCAACTCTTCCTAAGCCTACATTGCCACCATTGCCTACAAACCCCTTGCCAACACTGCCAACAACGCCCACGATCCCCAAGGTGGCACTACCTCCGATGCCAGCTTTTCCGTTGCCCACCATTCCAACCACAATCCCTTCAATCCCCTTCATTCCAACTACAATCCCAACAATTCCTTTCCTCTCCCCACCACCATCAAATTAAACACCGGCTCTTGAGATGCCTCATGTTCGTTCTTCATACGTTCTCCTACTTCAGTTTGGATGTTTCTTTGCGCAGTACTTGTGCTATTCTGGATTATGTTAGAACCTGTTTCTCTTATTATATTGAGAGTTTTCACACTCTTGAGGGGTTCATTTCATTTGTCTGTATAAGAGAATATGATGCTTAATTTCTATAGTTTTCGAGCCATTCTTAATTGGTTATGTCAGCGACGCTTGTGCATGCGTGTTATTATAATATTGTAACCGATCTTATGAGTATTCAATATACGATATCTTTTTGTGTTTTACTCTCAACTCTCCTTCCTTTGATATGGAGTCCCTATATTACCTTCATTAAGAGTTGAGTGCATGTACTAGGGACTTCTATTAGACCTTATCATGCGCGCGCTGTCTTTTCTATAATCATTTGGAAAAAAAAAAAAAAAAAAAAACAATGCACTCATTGCTGATGGATCACAAAAACTAATGTGGATGAGGGGGCAAAATCCTCTGTAATAATGATTTGAGGATAACACTACTGTGACTAGCTATAAACCAAAGTGGCATATATAGAGTCAAGTCATATTTATATAAGCATGAAATCCATAGCTACTAACAAGCTTGGGTAAAAGTTATTTCAGAATATAAATACTCTCGATATCCATACTAATAGGTATTTTACACATTGAACTCCAAACTACCAAAACTAATTATACATTGTACTTTGATATTATAAAAAGCTTACAAAAACATTATTATCTATTTTGACCGTTAAAATGAATGAAACGTAGATAAAAAAAAAGTGATATCGCAAACATTATTATCTATTTCGTACCATTATTAATTTTTTGTTGGTTTGATGGCGGTTTGCTTTACTTTGATTGTTTGAGATGTAAAATGCAAATATTGATTTGATCTTGTATATGAACAAAAAGAAATGTTGTTTATGAGTTTTTATCATCTATTAGGTTACGTTTGGAAACACAACTGTTTTTAAATATTCTCAGACTATTTTATTACTATTCACTGTTATTCTCATACTATTTTTTTACTATACACAAATTATTTCACTACTAAATAAATGTAATATATATATGATTATGCAAAAAGTTGGAAAACCTAATGAAATATTACATATATATTGAGGAAAAAAAATAAGGATGATGATCTTAAAAGGGAAAATTTTCAAGGGAGAAATTTCTCGTGTTACTACGTACGAATAATTTTGGGTTAGGTGCAAAAGCTTGTATGAGTACTTATTGTGTTTCGCACAGTAGTTTTTTTCTCCTAGAATTTATAATCTTATTATTTCACTTATTGGATTTTTAATTTTGTTTAATAAGATGACCATCTGCCATATTTTAGTTAAATAATATAACAGAATTTGACTTGGCATGTTACGTACATGGCAAAGAACAATAACAAAAAAATGAAGAGCTACAGATTAGAAAAAATATATATATATGAAGAGCTACAAATAAAATAATATAAAAACCTAAAATAATTTTTAAATACAAATAAAAAAATAAATTGAAACTTGAAAATCTAACATCTATATAGCTAAAATTAAAAACCAATGAAAAATAAAAAAATAATCGAAAACTTTTAAAATATGGCAGATGATCTTATTAAACATGCATGCATTGTTATTTGATAAAAAAAATAATAAAATTTTATTATTATATAGAGAGTTTTTGGCTAATCAAATGTAGGAATTGGTTTTGAATGAAATAAACAAAAGGCAAAACATGTGATATTAGCCAAATAATGACTAATTTGCCTTTACCTATTCCAGTGTGAGTGCTCTTGGTTGTTACTTAGCATCCTAGGCGCTACTTGGGAAAAAGTCATGCCTAGGTGGACAACCCCACAAGCAACATAGGCTACGTTTGGATGTTGAGCTGATTAGTTGAGCTGAGTTAAGTTCTTTATAAATTGTAGTAAGTTGTGATGGTAGAGTGGGTTTTATGGGATCTACCTAAAATGAGTTTAAATTTGTTTGGATGTTAAGATGAATTTAGATATATTTATGGAAAGTTGAAAAAGATTATAAGTCTCGCATGTAAAGAAGTGTTGAATTGAAAATGGTTGTGGGTCTGTAAAGAGGTTTTGAGTTGAGATGAGTTTAATAATTTGAGAGTTGAGTATTTGAATATTAGATTTAACTTAAAATTAGACTGAACTGAGTTAATTTCAGTTGAGTCTATCAACCAAACAGAGTCTTAGACTATGTTTGAAACATAAATTCATTTTAATCCATCTCAAATTAATTATTGATAGAATCTACTACTTTTTCAAATTTTCGTAAAAAAAATTTAAATTCATCTCAACCTATTTTATGCATTCAAACACATATGATCTCAACCTATTTAAAGCTATATCTGTAGATTTATTTTTATATAATATATTTACCTTTGAAGTAGTTCCTTAAATTTAAACACTTTGCTTTGTGTTACATCTCACCACTGCTTTTATGCAGAGTATGTGCTTTCTTTCCGGTCTTGGGCACCCGATTCAGGCGATCAAGCCTGTTTTTTGGAAGATTAACCAACTACATTCTGTAAACCACATAAAACATTTGACTACACTACAACATTAATACGACTCTGTCCCAACGAGTAATTGTCAAATCATAGGTTGGACAAGTGAACTACCTCTCCACCCCAATACGTGTCTTTTGCTCCCAAATTGGTTCAATAACTCATGGACATATTTTAATGAGTTATAACCCTTGTAGGTCTGATTTCCTTGAGGCTTCTTGGTGGGATGTCAAGAGTCATCTTTCTGGTTTAGTTAGCCGCTTTATTTTTACCTCCAATCTATCACAGTTTGGAAGGTGAGCGAATTAATGTTTCCTTCCACTTCCTACAACCACATCTCATCAAACTCAAATTAGTTCCTTCTATTCCTCAATATCCCTCAAAATCAGGCCTTTATAAATACCACCTGGTATACGTTGTCTTCAATCAACACCACAAGCCAATACCAGAAGTGAACCAACTCCAAAAACGTTCTTCTTTTAGCATTTAAACCATGGATTTTTCCAAGTATTGCTTCCTTCTGTCTATGATCATGGCATTGTTATTCTCAAGCACCGAGATGAGTCTCGCTGCTCGTCACCTCTTGGATACACCAACTGCTCCGCCCCCAGCATTGACACTGCCTACAATACCATCTCTGCCAAAGGCGACCTTGCCTCCACTGCCCACTGTGCCAACACTGCCTAAAGCCACATTACCACCACTGCCTAGTACGCCATTGCCTACTTTGCCGACTCAAACTACTCTTCCAAAGCCCACATTGCCACCATTGCCAACACAGCCAACTCTTCCAAAGTCCATGTTGCCGCCGCTGCCAAGCTCCCAATTCCCAACACTGCCAACAATGCCCACCGTCCCCAAGGTGGCACTACCTCCATTACCAGCTATTCCAATGCCCACCATTCCAAACACAATACCTTCAATTCCCTCCATTCCAACTACTATCCCGACAATTCCTTTCCTCTCCCCACCACCTTCAAATTAAACCCTAGTTCTTGAGATTCCACATTTCCATTCTTCATTCTTCTACTTTGTTTGGGCTAGTACTTATGTTGTTCTAGATTATGTTAGAACCCGATTCTCTTCTTATATTGAGAGCTTTCACAGTCTTGAGGGGTTCATTTGCATTTATCTGTACAATAGACTTTGAGGTTTTATTTCTATAATTTTCATGTCAGTATTCTTTGATCATGTCAGCAACATTTGTGAGTGTTATTGTATTGTAATCGTCCATATGACTAATTATGAAAATATTATATCTTTTGCGTTTTATTAGTCTCAACTCTCACTACCTTCCCATCTAATTTATGCACTCCTATCCTTTCTCTATAATGGTGCATGTCTATGAATTGCCTTAAGAGTTCAGTGGGCTTGGGATTTTTGTAGTACTACTTCATGTAGTACTATCTTTTCTATAACAATTTGGGAAAAAAGGGACTCACTGCCGAGTGCAGACGGATCACAAAAACCAAAGTCGATGTGGGTGCAAAACCTAGATTTTATCCTCGATCTTCATTGCCAATCCATGAGATGTTGATTTGAGGTCAGCACTACTATGACAATATACAAAAGACACAGAGACAGAATCGAGCTATATAGAAGCATGGAATCCATATCTAGCGAGTAAAAACTAAAAATGTATGCTAATCTTTATTGAAAATTTTTTCAGAAAATACTCTCCACTTCTCAACTAATAATTATTTTACACTTTACACTCTAAATGAATCAAATGTAATATACTACGAACACCCTCCAATTATAAGAAAATGAGAAAAAACATCATTATTTATTTTGAACATCGAGATGGATGAAAAATATATAGGTAAGAAAAAGTGATGTTGTGTACTCTTGGCTGTCGGATCTTAAAGGAGGGTGTACATTATTATTTGTTTAGTGTGACGTACATTGTGTTATACTAGTTTTGGTGTTTGGGATCGACGCAAATTGCAAAACGCATGTTAATTGAAGGATGGAAAGTTTTTCTTTTTTCTTGTTGCTATTATTTGTTGATAATGTACATGAAGAGAAATGTTGTTTCTGAGTTCCTATCATGATCTACTAATCTTATCCATCATTAATGTATTTTAACTCACCTGAAAACAAACAACATATATATGATTATGCAAAAAGTTGGAAAATCCAATGAAAAATTACATTCTGAGGTGAAAAAAGAAAAAAGAAAATGAACATTTCAGCTAACTGCGAGCTTAATTCTAATTATTTTATTTTAAAGCAAAGATATCTATGGATAATTACTTTTTTGGTTCAAGATAATTTCATCACTAAATAAAAAGGAATATATAAAAAGTGGGCGAGGATCCCAAAAAACAACTACGTGTATTTAGATACAACACAGAAATTAAAACCTAATCCAGAAAGAAAAATACTATTAAGCTTACTCCATTTGACACCTCTATTTGACCGCTTGTCTTTTTTTTTTTTTTACTTTGTAATTAAAGAAGTGATTTTAAATATATTAGTGTATTTTTTTTTATTTTTTAAATGTATTTAAATATGTTAAAAAAATGTGAAAAGAAAAAAAAAAAAAAACTTTTTTACGCTAGGCGGTAAGCCCAGCGGTCAAGATGGGGGCGGCATAGTAGCCGCACCCATCCAGAAATGGAATTAACTAATTGGTCCAGACTTATAATTAACTGTCACGAAAATAGTTTTTAAAGAAATTCGTTGATCGGAATGCTTGAAACATCTTTGCAAAAAGACCCCACAATAGAAAAGTGTGTGCGGATCAGTGCGATTTAGATAGTGAGATGAGATGAATTTAAATGAAAATTAAAAGTTGAATAAAATATTATTAGAATTTTATTTTTTTAATATTATTATTGTTTTGAAATTTGAAATAGTTAAATTGTTTATTATATTTTGTGTGAGAATTTTAGAGAAAGTTGTAATGATGAGATGAGATAATCAAATATGATTAAACACTTTCACTTATATACAAACGGAGATGATATGAGATGAGATGAAACAACTCCAAAAACTTTCTTCTTCGAGTATTAATTTAAACCATGGCTTTTTCCAAGTATTTTTCCTTGTGTTTATGATCATGGCATTTTTACTCTCAAGTAGCAAGATGGGTCTAGCTGCTCGTCACCTCTTCGATACACCAGCTGCTCTGCCGCCAGCATTGACATTGCCTACAATCCCATACTTGCTCTAGGACACCGTGCCTCCCCTACCATCTGTGCCAATGCTGCCTAAAGCCACATTGCCACCATTGCCTTCAAACCCATTGCTAACAATGCCAACAGTACTCCCCAAGTTGGCATGCACAACCTTTGTTCCCAGCCATCTCATTGCCCACCATTCCAAGGACAATCCCCTCCATCCCAACGAAAATCCCTTTCCTCTTCCCACCACCTTGAAATTAAACACTAGTCCTTGAGATACCCCATTCATTTCTTCATTCTTCTACTTTGAATTTCTTTGCGCTAGGTGTTGTTGTCCATTGTGGTAGACCCTGTTTCTTTTTCTTATATTGGGAATTTATACTAGAGTCTTGAGTGGGTCATTTGCATTTGTCTGTATAAGAGATTTTGATGTTTCTGAGTTATTATTTGGTTATGTCAGCGACACTTGTGAGTGTTATAATGTTGTAATCATCCTTATGATTATAGAATATATGATATATTTTCATTGTTTGTTAGTCTCAAGCACTCTCACTAGCTTCCCGTTGAATTTATGAACTCCTCTCCTTCCTATAACAATATGAGTGCCTAAATTACCTTTCAGGGGTAAATGGGCTTGGGAAAAATAATCATTCACTCAGTGCAGATAGTCTTGGGAGAAATCTTAACAGGGACTTAGAATAACCAAATCAATTACCAAACAGTGAAAATAATTCTCTCCCACTTTATGTGAATCTGTTACGAAGTAATTTAATAAAGAATAATCTAAAACAAAATCTTACACACACAAAGAGCCAAGAATTTCTTACATGGAAAACCCTTCAATGCAAAGGGAAAGAACCACGGGACTTAGTCCAGTTAAACCCTCCACTGTCAACAATGATGTGTATACAAATGTTCTCTCTAGATAACACTAGAGGCATACAATCAACAATAATCTCAAGAAAATACTTTCTTGGCAACCAAAATGTGTGATAGAAGAGATATCACCAAAGAGATGCATTACTGTTCATGATCTCAAACACCATAAATACTATTCCAAATCCAATCTCCACCGTTCAGATTATATAGCCTTGAGTTTTGAACATGCCTGCAAAAGTTCAACTCAATCAGACCACAGACGGCTCTGATCAAATCATCTAATTGAAACTGGATGAACTTCCCTTTTTTGGCTATCTCTTCCTCTCCCTAATCTCTCACATGTTTTTTCCTTCTTTTTTTTCTTCACTATTTTCTGCTAATAAAAGCGACAACACTTAGGTTTTAATAAACCTAATTAAACTGGGCCGAAACCCTCTCTCCATGTGGGCTTAATGGACCCACATGGGCCATCCTCCATATAGGAGGGAACCCAGACAACAAATCTCCCCCTTCCCGACTATGTGGGGGGACTCACCATACATGCTTTTGCTCTGCATACTTCAAGTTTTTGCATAGGTAATGATTTTGTCATCATATCTAACTCATTCTCATCAATATGGATTTTTTCAATCTGTAATAACTTCATATCCAATGCATTACGAATCCAGTGATACCTCACATCAATATACTTGGATCTTGAATGAATGGTTGAGTTCTTACTAAGATAGATGACACTTTGACTGTCACAATAGAGAGTATACTTCTCTGGTTTTTGACCCAGCTTTTCTAAGAACTTCATATAAACTATTTTCTTGCTTCAGTTATGGCAATATACTCAGCTTCTGTGGTAGACAAAGCAATATATTTCTATAGTTTGGATTGCCATGACACAACTCTCCCTGAATAAGTAATCAAATACCCTGAAGTGGACCTTCTGGAATCAATGTCACCAGCCATATCTGCATCTATAAACCCTTCAAGTATAGTTTACCATTTCCAAAGCACAAACATACCTTAGAAGTACCACTAGATAGCTTAAAATCCACCTAACTGCATTCCAATGCTCTTTTCCTGAATTTGAGAGAAAACGACTGACTACACAAACTGCATGAGCTATATCCGGCCTTGTGCATACCATTGCGTACATTAAACTACCCACTGTTAAGGCATTGGGGACTTTTTCCATATCTTCCTTCTCTCTATTTGTGGAAGGACTTTGCTTCGTGCTCAACTTAAAATGAGTAGCAAGAGGAGAACTAATTGTCTTAGCTTTATTCATATTGAATCTATCGAGTACTTTTTCAATATATCACTCTTGTGACATACACAACTTATTCTTTTTTCTATCTTGGTAAATTCGAATACCAAGAATTTGCCTTGTTCGCCCCAAGTCCTTCATGGCGAAGGATCAATTTAACTACTTCTTCAAATTTTCAATTCTTGAAGATTTCCTACCAACAATCAACATGTCATCAACATAAAGCAATAATATTATGAAGTCATCATCACAAAATTTATGCACAAATACTCAATAGTCAGAGGTGGTCTTCTTGTAGCCTTGTTCTTCCATAACTGACTCAAATTTCTTATACCATTGTTTGGGCGCCTGTTTTAGATCATATAAACTTTTCTTTAGTCGACACACACAATCTTCTTTGCCTTTCACCCTGAAACCCTCTGGTTGCTCCATATAAATCTCTTCCTATAAATCACCATGTAGGAAGGCAGTTTTCACATCCATCTGTTCAATTTCTAAGTCTGTCTAGCTGCTAAACTAAGAACCACACAGATGGAGGACATCTTCACAACTGGAGAGAAGATCTCATGAAAGTCGATACCTTTTCGTTGACTTAATCCCTTAACAACAAGTCTAGCTTTGTATCGTGGTCAGGAAGTGTGTTCATCTTGCTTCAATCTATAAATCCACTTATTCTTCAAAACTCTTTTGCCTTTGAGCAACTCAACTAGTTCAAAAGTGTGATTGCCATGCAATGACTGCATCTCATCTTGCATGGCATCAACCCACTATGCCTTATGTTCGTCTTCCATGGCTTTTGCATCACACTTGGACTCTCCCCTGTCAATCATTAACACATACTCGTTTGTAAAATGCGAAGTGGAATGATGTCGATCTCTAATAGACCTCCTGAGTGGAACATTTGGTAGCATCTTTGGTTCTAGCGACTGACCAAGGGTCTCATTCTGTAAGGGAGCATTTGCATCACTTGGACTCTGTTGGTCATCTTCAATAGCATGTTTAACCTGTGCTAGCAAATCTGTCAATGGTACCGGATCCAAATTAATTGAACTATCATTGCACCAGATCACTACTTTATCTGTCTTCTCAATATCTTGTATGGTTTGATCTTCAATAAACACAACGTCTCAGCTTCTCACTAGTTTTTTATCAACTGGATTATATAATATGTACTCAAACTCATCTAGACCATAACCTAGAAAGATGCACTATCGGGTCTTCACATCGAGCTTAGACCTCTAATCCTTTGGAATATGCACAAATGCTTTTCAACCAAAGACACGTAAGTGATCATAAGTAACATCCTTACCAGTCAAAACTCTGTCTGGTACATCAAACTGAAGTGGAACACATGGTGTCATATTAAGAACATGTACAACTGTACTCAAAGCCTCACCCCAAAACGATCTAGGCAATTGTGTCTATGAAAGCAAACATCCCACTCTGTCAATCAACGTTCTATTCATCCTCTCAGCTAAACCATTCAACTGAGAAGTCTTCAGAGGTGTCTCTTGATGCCGAATACCTTGTTGTCTGCAATAATCATCAAATAGGCCTGAATACTCTCCCCCGTTATCAATTCGGATACACTTCAGCTTCTTTCCAGTCTGCCTCTCAACTAAGGCATGAAACTGTTTAAACATTTCCAATACTAGATCCTTTCTTTTCAAAGTATAAATCCAAGACTTCCTTGAATGATCATCTATGAAGGTCACAAAATACAAAGAACCGCCAAGTGTTCTTATCTTCATAGGACCACAAACATCTTAATGAACTAGATCAAGTATACCTGACTTTCTTGAAGAAGGAAACTCTATTTTGCTTCCCTGCCAAACAATGAGTACACTTTTTCAAAGATACACTCTTCATTCCAGACAGAAAGTTCTTTTTAGCTAATATTGCTAAGCCTTTCTCACTCATGTGGGCATGTCTCTTATGCCACAATTGTGCTGTGAACTCATTCTCCATAACATTAATAATGTTACTGGAGAGTCTTGCTTGTAGCATGTACAAATTTGAAACATTCTTACCTCGAGCTATAACCAAAGCACCCCTTGTAAGTTTTCATTGCTCATTACAAAAGGTGTTGCAATACCCTTCCTCATCAAGTTTACTTGTAGAAATCAAGTTCAAATAGATATCAGGAATGTGCTTCACATTTCTAAGAACAAGCATTGTGTCGTTATTAGTTTCCAAGCACACATCTCCAATGCCAATAATCTTAGCCAAGCCACCATTGCCCATCTTTACTGTGCCAGAATCACTAGGTACATATTTGTAAGGAAATCATTTATGGACGTAGCATGAATTGAGCCACCACTATCAATCACCCAGCTAGTTTCATGAGAAACAATGTTTACAACATCATTATCATCATAAACAATGAAGAAGTCTCCAGTAGTAGTGGTGGCAACTTGATCATCATTCTTTTCAATCATCGTTCTTCTTCTCATTCCCTTTCTCCTTATATTCTCTCTTCAATTTTTTGCAATATTTCTTAATATGCCCTTTCATGCCATATTGATAGCACTCAATATTAACAAACTTGTTTGACTTGCTTATGCCTTTATCTCTATTCTTCGGACCTCTACTTTTACTCCTCCCCATCTTTTATGTAACCAAGACCCCTGACTACGAAGAAGAATGTAACGCCCGTCCTTGTGGTGGGATTTTTTTTCTAAAATATTTTTATAAAAAGGACGACGGGAATTACCGTCCTGTTTAAAACTTTTCACTTGCATCCCCAGGGTGCGAGACTCCACGTTTATAAATAAAATGTACTTTGATAATAAAAGAGGGTTACAGCGGAAAACATAAATCTTATAATAAAAAGGCATCTCGTACGTTTAAAACTCATGCCTAGACTTCCGTGCTCTTCCCCATGGGCCGTGTCCGTCCCGATCGTGCAGTTCCTGTGGGGGAGGGACATGCATAAAAAAAAAATGAGTCGAAGACTCGTAAGCATTACTTCATACGGTTAAAATATAACAACATAGGTTTTCATTCATGCATTCATCATTCGTACAAACTATTACGTGCGTGCCTACGTGTCTTGTGTGCGTTCGTTTGAAAACGTCACTGGACGGGGCTTTTCTTTTAAAAGACTTTCCTTTATTTAAAACGTGTCCCCCGTCAGTGCCTTCATTTCTTCAAGAGTCGCTGTACGGGGTTTTACTTTAAAAAAAGGCTTTCTCGTCGTAAAACGTTTCCCCCGTCAGTGCCTTCATTTCTTAAAGAGCTTGTGCTCTTGTGCTCTTGTGCATACATGTGCGTTCGTGCGTGCGTACATCCATTCTTTCTTATCGCTTTCATAGGCCAGTACACACAATTACGCCCCGTGTGTTTGGGGTTAACAGTCTTCCTTTGGACCCGGATTCTGCCCGTGGCCACGGGTTGGGAACCCATTTTCATAGAGGGCAGCACTGGGTGCACTTCCAGCACTACTTACCAGGCATTGCAATCTGCCCATTCATCGGTACCCTTTCATTCATGTCATGTGGCCGTTACGTGTCTTCATACATTCATGCTTTCATTTCTTTCTTTCTTGCTTTTCATTCATTCGTTCATGTCAGCTTGAAGGAGCTGAAGCTTTCATTCAGTTCGTTCTTTCATTTAATAGTCCTTTCTTTTCATGGGAAAACATTTCTTTTCGTGAGAAAATATCGTTTGGGGCGTAAGCCCGAAAGTGGTCTTTCCGTTTTCTTTTTCAATTTCATTTCAGCTCTATCCTCTCTTTAACAAAGAACATACATGAGCTTAAGCGTCAGCTTCCGTGGCATCCTATAAGCGTCACCTTGAACGTCGTCAATCATGGCATCCACGAGTATCATCTCGTGGTGCACATGAGAGCGTCGGTTCGTAGGATTCACAAAAGCATCTGCTTTCATGCCTTTCATGCATCTTCATCAGTTTATGGGTTTTTCTTAGAAAATACATACAATAGATACAGCGTATAGTCATCCGTTCACATGCGTACAATTAATACTTTGGGGTGCGTAAAAAGGGGCTGCCAATGAGGGGCCGTACATATTTATACTTTTGAATATTTAGCATTTTCTTTCTTAAAACGTCTTTAGTCTTTTCTTGAGCATTAAAGGAAAAGTGTTTCTTGTATCTTTGATAACTCTAGAAGAGTATGAACGTAACACTTACTTGGACTCCATGCTACTTGCATGTCATTCAGTCCATTCACGTGCTTGTCAGATGACAACCTACATGCATACACATAACCTTAGCATCATTCTCTATCTAATGCATAAGTAACTTAAACTATAAATAGAACTACGCTATACTTAGAACACTCTTCTTCTATCCCGTGCATTTACGTGCCCTTCACTATGTTAAACCCTTCGAGGACCACTTACGGTCACCACAACTTCCAACTCACAGCCTTGTCTCAAGTGCTCATCCACTAAAGTGAACCCCTTATTCACCTTAGGATTAAGACACTAGGACATTCGTCTTACTCTTCTTACAACCACATTCGACGCATGATTCCGACCAATGGAATCACACATCTCAATCCTAACGATGCACCCGTCACTACCTTCATGCATCTTGGCCCACACTAAATCCCCAATCCCATCCATACAAGACACATGGCTCTAAGCCAACTCTGAGACTTAAGCACCGTGCAACTATGCTCATGACAGATTACCCATTACATATGGTGAATCCGTCCGGCACGTGTCTCTCACCATGTTACACAGGTACCTTACCCCTTTTTCACCTAAGATCAACGTATATAACACGTTGATCACCTGCTCGTAGGGACAAGGGCCATACTCCGATACCAATCGTCTCTTAACCCGGCTAGCATGACTCTTCACGCTCCCCATCCCTTTTGACAGTTCATCCCAACACTTAACACGACAAGACTCCATTCATAACTACGTTTCATGTCACGTTATATAGCCCGAGATTGCTCCAGTGCTACACTGTGACCTTGTCGTGTTACCTAACATTCTACTACATCACTCCTGACTCATCACGAGTACAGTTCCTCACGTACTCCCATCACATCGTGACATCTCGTCACGTTCCCGTTACGCCATTTCTACACTTTAACACTTCACCCATCATAAGCACGACTTCCAATAACCACGTCACTTCGTGACGTTGCCTAGTCATGCTTCTGCTACGTACTCTTACACTTATTCCACTACTTCACCCATCACAAGCACGACTGTCAGTAGTCAATGTCACTTCGTGACATTCCTCAGTCATGCTTCCGCTGCGCACTCTTATACTTGCTCTGATACTTCACGCATACTTTTAGCCATAAGTGCATCGCAGTGACACTTGTCACCTCAGACTACAGGCTATGCCATAACTACTTCGGGACACTGTTCCACAGTTCCCGACACTATCCATCACGTTCCACGCCCATCAATCACATAATCATCCTTATCTCTACGACACGCCACACGGAGTGTCGCTGCTACATGGAGTACACTCCACGTATACTCCCTTCATACACACCATATCACTACTATGGCATACCTGCCATATGGTACATCACTCCATCACATGAGGTACGTTCCACTCGTACTCCCTTTACATACGCTCCATCACCACTATGGCATACACGCCATATGGTACATCACTATCTCACATGGAGTACACTCCTCGTATACTCCCTTCATACACACTACGACACATCACCACTATGGCATACACACCATATGGTGTATCTCACCATCTCATGGAGTACATTCCATTTGTACTCCCCACATATACAACACGCCACGTGACCACTATGGCATATTCGTCACATGGTGCGTCACTATGTCACATGGAGTACACTCCTCGTATACTCCCTTCATACACACTACGACACATCACCACTATGGCATACTCGCCATATAGTACGTCGTTCCACTACATAGAATACACTCTGCATATACTCCATGCATGTTACGCCACATCACCACTATGGCATACACGCCATATGGTGCATCGTCCACCACATTGAGTACATTCCATATGTACTCCTCTTACACGCACTACGCCACTGAGTACACTCCACTTGTACTCATCCCGTTCCACAATACGCCAGGAGGGTATATTTCACATATACTCTCCTTGTCTCACATTACGCCACACATAAAGTACACACAGCGTGTACTATTCCCATTCCACACACCACATCACCATTATGGCATATCTGCCACATGGTGCATTACTCCACCACATAGAGTACACTCCACGTGTACTCCTCACATATACTATACCCCACACAGAGTACACCCATCGTATACTCCCTTCATACACATCACGACATGTCACCATTATGGCGTACCCGCCATATGGTGCATCTCACCATCACATGGAGTACATTCCATTTGTACTCCCTACATATACAACACGCCACATGCACACAGAGTACACTCAGTGTGCATTGTATCCATTCCACATACACCGTGCCACCATTACAGCACATATTCCCCGATCACACTACATGGCACGGTCCACAACACTTCCCATCTACACCCAACACATCACAGTACACTACACGGCACAATGCACCTCCATACAACACAGATAAGCCCAACACTTCACTACACAGAATGCCCAACACTTCATCACAATCCCACAACTCCACAAATACTAACAGCACAGTCCACAACCTAGTCAACTAATCAATATCTAACATAATTAACAAAAGATAGAGGGTTATACCATCGACGGGATAACTCGTGCGTTGCTCGTTGACCGTCATAGCCGATGATGTCGGAAGAGTCGTACGTGGCGGCTAACTCACGTACGGTGACTGTTTAGGTGTTTGGATAGCTAGGTGTGGTCTTGGAAATGCTCGTGATGGCCTTGTGATGATGGCAAGGGGCATAACATGGCGGATCTAGCCATGTACAGTGGCGGTCAATCACACGCAGTGACTGTCCATCACGTGCAGTGGTTACCCACCACATAAAGTGATGGTTTAGGCCTAGGGCTTAGCTAAGGGAGGTGCGGTGAATCTCATGGTGGCGTCGAGGCGGCGCCACGGTGGCTCACGGTGGCGGATCTGGCCATACCGTGGAGGAGAAGCCATGCGAGAGTGAGAGAGAGAGTGTGCTCTCGTGGGTGGCAGATCGGGGTCGTGGAAGGTTGGCTTGGCTTGGTGGCGGCCTGAGGAGGCTGGAGGTGGTGGTTACCAGTCGTGGGTGGCGATGCACGGCGTGCAACCCGTTCGTGCATGAGAGGGGAACCGTGAGGTAGAGGAGGAGGTTTCTGGCCATGGGTCATGTGGAGGAGCTCGGGGAAAGGGAGAGGAGGTCCATGGCGTCGCATGGCGGTCGTGGGTGGCCGCGTACGGCGGCGCATGGTGGGAAATGGGCTAGATACCCATTTCGGGTATTTGCTGTGGAAGGAGGGGGAGGACTGCTTCATAGGGGCTGGCTTCGGTGGAGAATGATGGCCGGTGGGAGAGGAGCTCGCCGTGGGAGCGGTGGATCCATTGGGTCGCGCACGGCGGTGCTACGCGCACCAAGCCCGTTTGGGCTTCACACTTCGAAGGGAGAGGAAGATGGAGCGTGAGGGGGAGGGGTTGGCATGGCTGAGCTCGCCGGCGTGAGGAGCAGCTAGTGGTGTCGGCGGTGTGGCCTGGCGACGCACGGCGACGCCGGGCTGTGCGTTGGAAGGCTTCGGCGTGGGTGGTCTGCGTACTGCGTACGCCGAAGGAGAGAAGGAGGAGAGAGAGAGAGTTATGAGGAAAATGAGAGGGAAAAGAGAGGGTTTGGATATTTAACCCAGTCCTTTCGTCTGGGGATCTATACGACGATCTAACGACGAAGAATTAAAACATTGATTTGAAGATGCGTAAAACATTACTTAATTAAAAGCACTTAGAGGAATTAAGGTAAATATTATTTTAAACTAACTTTAGTTTATAAAATAATATTCTTCATCATTAATAGAATGATGAAGTCTCACTTAATATATTTAAAAGGGTTAAACCATTTATTTAATAAAAGTTCTCAACATCATTTAAATCTCATAATATCTTAAATAATTGAAATCATTTTAATAATAATATTAAAATGATTTCCGGCAATTATAATATTTTTGGAGCTCTTCAATAATATTATGATTGTCGTATTTAAGATCAAATCTTAATTCAACAATGATAGAAATACTCCTTATAAATATTTTCAGCATATTTAAAACACTGGGCGTGCCCTAGAAGTCACGCGATATCTTTCGAGACACGCCATCATGGTTCGGCACGCATGACGCGGCTCACAGTCGCTAGTGAGAAAGGCAAATGATCACATAATCTCTGTCTTCAGGATTTGCTTACGTCATCAAGACGAAACATACATTAGAAAGAGAGAAGCGTACGTAAGAAGAAGGAGCTGGGTATTACAAAGAACCTTGTGATTTCTTCTCATCTCTTCATTCAAAACACTGCTTTTATCTAGATCCATATTGATTACACCATCTGGGGTTGAGTTAGATAATGACATTATGAATGGCTCCTAAGAGTTTGACAATGTACCAAGCAAATATAAACCCTGTACCTCATCGTCGAACTTGATACCCATTCCAGCCAACTGATTAATTATTCTTTGGAATGTGTTCAAGTGATTTGTCAACGGAGTTCCATCTTGGTATCTCAAAGACATCAAATGCTTGATCAAATATATTTTATTGTTTCCAGTCTTTTGAGCATATAACTATTCAAGTTTATTCCAGAATGTATGTGCATGTGTCTCCCCACTAATATGGTTCAAAACATTAGCATATACCCACTGCCTGATGTACCCACAAACTTGTCAATGTTGTAAAGTCCATTCTTCATCAGATTTATTTTCAGGCTTCTCAGAAGCAAACACTAGTAGATGAAATTGCTTCACAAATAAAAGGTCTTCCATTTTTCCTTTCCAAGTGTGATAATTAGAACCATTCAAAGTAACCATTCTACTCAAATTAGCTTCCATTATTCAACACAAAGTATTGAATGGCTATAACCCCGCCCTAATACCATTTTGTTGGGAGAAATCTTAACAGCGACTTGGAATAACCAAATAATTACCAAACAACAAAAATAATTCTCTCCCACTTTGTGTGAATCTATTAGGAAGTAATTTAATAGAGAATAATCTAAAACAAAATCACACACACATAAAGAGCCAAAAAAATTTTACGTGGAAAACCCTTCAATGCAAAGGGAAAAAACCATGGGACCTAGTCCAGTTAAACCTTCCACTATCAACAATGATGTGTACACAAATGTTCTCTCTAGATAACACCAGAGGCATACAATCAATAATGATCTCAAGAAAACACTTTCTTGGCAATCAAATAGTGTGATAGAAGAGATTTCACCAAAGAGATTCATTACTGTTCACGATCTCAAACACCATAAATACTACTTCAAATCCAATCTCGACCATTTGATTATAGAGCCTTGAGTTTTGAACGTGCCTGCAAAATTTCAGCTCAATCGGACCACAAACATCTCTGATCAAAGCGTCTGATTGAAACAGAATGAACTTCCCTGTTTTTTGCTCTCTTCCTCTCCCCAATCTCTCACACGTTTTTCTCCTTTTTTTTCACACTCTCTTTTATGCTAATAGAAGCAGCATCACTTAAATTTTAATAAACAATTAAACTGGGCCTAAACCCTTTCTCCATGTGGGCTTAATGGACCCACATGGGCCATCCTCCATATAGGAGAGAACCCACACAACAAATAGATCACAAAAACCAAGGAAAAATTTGTATAATAATAACAATTGAACTAAATAAGTTTGAGCTATGCTAGATTTATATGTCAATCCACGACTTGAGTGATGAACTTTTTGTATTCCTCGGATAGAAAGCCAAGAAAAACATGATTAAAATGGCCATCTGATCGAGTACTTGCCACATCTATAACATGAGATAGTCACCCTCTAAGACTGATTTTGGGTCCCATTTTGGTTCATGTACACATTTGATGCCTAATAGCCGGACCCCAAAAAATTAAGTGTGATGAATCATAGTCCATATATAAACAGATATGTTTGCTGCTTTCCTATAGGCTTCCTAGCTTGAGTTGAACATGAGTCTTCGCTTGAAGGGTGAACAGTGAACTAACCAAAGCTAACGACTTCACAATTTTTCCGGACATGTTATGGGTTATGGGTCCAAGTAATTAATTATAGAATGTTATTGCTATCTTTTGATTTCTTGTAGTGGTCCGCAACTGTGCCAAGAGAGAGATTGCATATATAGGTAAGGGAGTATGTCAAATTTTGTTTTTAAGGAAAGTAGTAAGATTAATAAATATAGATGATCAGACCGATAAGATCTTTGTTGCTGTTCGAGAAGTCGTAGGAGTCTTGAATTAACAAATACACTGAAATTATCCAAGTACCATGTATCGCAACACAAATATCTATAAATTCACTCAATAAATTAGTTAGTTGTCAAACATGCAATTAATTTAATAATTAAGAAATAACGTAGAATAAATAAATTGCGTAACACCAATTTTGGTTACGAAGAGAAACCCTTTGAAGAACTCATCAAAAGTAAAACCCTACAGGGTAGCCAAACCTAGGAAAGTCAATCTTATTATTTGAAAATCAATTACAAGTAATTCTCAATTATAAAACCTTTGTAACTTGACTTCTTACTTGACCAGGCAAACGATCCGTTTGTCTTCTACCACAGTAGCAACCAGAACCTCAAGCGATCTTTAAACTATTGACTTCCTTCATTAGAACTCTAGTGGTTGAATCACGATCACTCAATATCCAACATGGTGCACGTTCACACTTTTTTAGAGAAACAATATGAAAATTCTCCAATGAACTTTCTCATCAAAATATGCACTGAAAAGTACTCTAAAACATATCTAGCACTGAATCTCTGCAGATCCTAACCAGCAAGATCTCTTAAATAAAAAATCTAACAGGAATTTGATCTGCAGTATGTATGACTCTGCTGACGGAATGAGTCTAGTAGGAATTTAATCTGGGGTAGGATTAAAACTGATTGCCCAAAACAAATTCTGAAAATTTTAAAATCAATTGAATCAAGGCACCACATGTCTAAGCATATTGTCATTCACGCAACCAAAAACAATAAAATGCACTCTCTCATCTATAACAAACCACAATGGTTGTACACACCTCATAAGTTCATCATTATCAAAGTCCATGTGAGTGTGTGAGTAAGGCTACTTACTTCAATAGAAAAAATCCACATTCATGTATGTATATTTTGTTCCTTTTTTTTTCCCCATAGATACTCCCAAAAGGTTTATCTCTCGTCTTAAAAGCCAAACTTTATGTTAGGCCTAGATACTTTGATAGAGTATCTCTTCCAAACATAAGGTTCTCACCCCTTGGTATGTCCATTTCATTGTTCACTTTTTCCACAATGAATAGACCAATGATTTTTTTTTATAAGGGCTTAAGGAACAAATCTGTGTAGGGTATTTATCTTTTTTTCACAATGAAGAAATACTGATTTTTTCTATATGAAAACAACTAAAAGAATGTGAAATGCATGTCCTAAATTAATGATATGCAAATAATGAACTAACATGCAAGTGGTCCTATCAATTAATGTGACACATCATCTTTTTTGACCACCCACTTCACTTTAAATTTTGAGGCCATCTTTACATCATCATAACTTTTTGTGGTCTTATCCTTGTTGCCAAGATAAAATTCAAACAATTCCCCATAGATACTTCCAAAAGGTTTATCTCTCATCTTAAAAGTCAAACTTTATGTTAGGCCTTGTAACACCCCGGTCCCACACGGCTTTGAGAGTTACTTCCTAACACTTAAACTCACATTTCAACAATATAAAAAATAGACTCCAAATTCCCAATATCATATAGAAAATTCGATTCAATCTAATTTCCTCAATATAACTAATTTTTCAAAATGCCAAGTCATCATAACACAATAAAATTTTTTAATAAAAATCGACAATACTAAAAGAAAACTTCCTATGCTTAAATCACTATACTTAAATCATCTCACCAAATGCCTCATAATCTTGATCCTCAGCTGAACCATCAAAATATCTGAAAAATATTGTGGAGATAAGGGGTGAGTTATCAACAACTCAGTAAGCAGAGAGCATATACTAGCATGTAAACATGAGCATTTATAAAGTTCAGTATGCAAAACAAATAATTTACTTTCAGAATACAGAAACAAATATTTACTTTCGAAATGCATAAACAAAACTTGGTACAAAACATCAGAGCGAAATTTTCAGAAAAACAAACTTGTTCTCAAAAAGAAAATCATTTGGCATTTCCAAACTGAAACATTATATTTATATCATCTCATAGTATCACATCGGGACAAATACCATGTTTAACCCCCGTGGTAAGGTTATAAACCACCATTATACCCATGGCTGGGCTGTATACCATGTTTCACCTTCGTGGTATGGTCATAAACCACCATTATACACGTGACTAGGCCGTATTCCATGTTTCACCCCCGTAGTAGGGTTATAAACCACCATTATACCCGTGGCTGGACCTTAACAAAAACAGAACGGAACATCACTGGAATCAGATCACATTCAGATATAGAATTAGAACTTCATGCCAAGGTTTTCAAATGATACATCATATCAAAACAAAATACTGAATAGTTTCAGATCATTTCCCATGTTCGAAATAAATAGAATCAAAATATTTTCATTTATTCATAACCAAAAACTTTTAGATTTTCATATTAGCCCTTTTGCGTAGTTCAGAATAAAATGCACAAAATTAGCTCATGTCTACACCAGTCATGACAGAAAATAATATAAAAATTATACATATGCAGAATAAACATCTGATGTCGTTTTCATATTTCTTTTCAAGAATAAACATGTTTAATTTCAAAGTCAACTTCATTTCATTTCTTTTATGCAAATCTAGTATATGAACCCGCTTACCTAGACTTCTTAGCTTTTCAAAAATTCTCCACAATAGTACTAAACAATTGTCAATCGTCACCTATAAAAATTCATGTAACATAAATGAATCTCCAATGAATAGATAATCTCATATTACACTTGAAGTTTCTATTTTAATTCCTCAAAAACCTAAAATTCTCATAACTCTAAAATCTCATCACTTCCCAAATTTCATCAATATCCAATTAACTTCTACGACTAAAACATTAAAATC
Organism: Juglans regia; assembly: GCF_001411555.2. Classification (NCBI taxonomy): domain Eukaryota; kingdom Viridiplantae; phylum Streptophyta; class Magnoliopsida; order Fagales; family Juglandaceae; genus Juglans; species Juglans regia. Next base: position 5,162,913 of record NC_049907.1, read on the forward strand.
TAACTTATTTATTAATGAGATCCAACTATACAATATAAAATTGGATAACATAATTATATCAAAATCTATTAGAGTAGATGAAGCAAAAAAAATATCATTTAATTAAAATAGACTTAATTAGTATTAAAGTATTTAAATAAAATTAAAATCTTATTATTCTCATCTGAAATTGGTTCTAAAATATTTAAACTAGTTGTTTTTAAAACATAAATATTTTCTATATATATTCTTATACCTCAAATAAAACTATGCAAGCGAGTTTTAAAAAGCAAACTTATGCCCACTGAACTATCCTGATAAGGGGGCATTTTGGGAAATAAAGTCATAATTATGTGCTATTTGGCAAACGAACACAAAGAGGATAGAAGAACTGAGACCAAACACATGCAACGGAGACGTACTCATCGAGAGTGGAGGAGCAACTCGATGACTAGGAGGTGGCGGACATTACGACAGCAAGGTGGCGGCTGAACACTGAGAGAGAGAGAGAGAGAGAGAGAGAGAGAGAGAGATCAACCGTGAGGGAGAGAGGGACAGAGAGAAACTTGGGCCTACCGAGAGAGAATAGTGCGGTGGATATGGGTTGGTGGGGGCTTCTAGCATCGCTTCTTGTTGTTGATTCCGGCAAGGTGGTGCAACTGGGTGGCTCATGGCTGAGGCGAGGAGGAGTGAGGGTGGCTTGGTGGCTCACGGTGGGCAAAACAATCACTCTGTTTTGGTGTATAAAAACAAAGTGCTTCACGTCCAACCTTATCGGTGGTTGGTCATGGAGGTGCAGGGCAGCGTGGTGGCAGTTCTAGACTTTTCACGATGGCTTTATGGCTAGGGAAAGCGGCGACCCCGATGCTGCACCTACTCTCGTTGGGGATCAGGACCTGGAGGCACTGGTTGTGAAACCGTGCTTCTCCTTGGCATGGCCTCGGTTGGGCTGTAGCAGTAGTGGGACTATGTCACGGTGGTGCAGGTTAGTGGAGTGAAGCAGAAGAGGTTAACGGTGATGGTGGTTTGCATGGGACGAAAAACACTTCTGTGTTTCATGGCAGTGAGATCAATCGAGAAAGGCTTCAGCAGTGACTGGTTCGTGGGGGGGTTATCTCGGGTTCACGTCGGCATCAACTGGTTCATGGTGGGTTTCCAGGTGCCTTGCGACTTGGTGTGGAGAAGATAAAATAAAAAAATGTAGAGAGCATTGATCTACAAGGTGAAGTGTATTCCTGGCATCGAAGGAGCGCACGGGAAAGGGTGTTTACGTGCATGGAGGCAACGGTTACCATGCAGTTGTCGTGCTTGATGCGGGTAACTTATTGTATGTGGGCAGGAATGGATGAGTGAGAAGAGAATTGGTTGGGAGAAAAAAAAATAAAAAAATAAAAAATTCAATGCGATCTTCGTGCTAGACCCGGGTGTTACAGGCCTAGATACTTTGATAGAGTATCTCTTCCAAACATAAGGTTCTCACCCCTTGGTATGTCCATTTCATTGTTCATCTTTTTCCACAATGAATAGACCAATGATTTTTTCTATAAGGACTTAAGGAACAAATCTGTATAGGGTGTTTATCTTTTTTCGCAATGAAGAAACACCGATTTTTTCTATATGCAAACAAATAAAATAATGTGAAATGCATGTTCTAAACTAATGACATGCAAAGAATGAAATAACATGCAAGTGGTCCTATCAATTATTGTGACACATCATCTTTTTTGACCACCCACTTCGCTTTAAATTTTGTGGCCATCTTTACATTATCACAACTTTTTGTGGTCTTATCCTTGTTGCCAAGATAAGATTCAGACAATTCACATGCCTTGGCACTTATGGTGGTTATTTGTTGGCTTAACTCTTGGACTTGGTTTCCAAGGCTCTTTACCTTTTGTTTTTTTTTTTTTTTAAGCTCTATTTTTATGCATTTTACTCAAATTAAAGTAATGTGGCCTTATATGGCAAGAAATACCATAATGATAGCAAATAGGTACAATCTTACCTCCAATCTTACCTCGGTTTAGCTTCTTTGAGGTTGATTTTCCAATAGGAGTTTTTGAGTGAGTTGACTTTGACACAGCTTCATTTGGGACAACCACATCTTGACTTCCTTTAACAAAAACAATAACTTTAGAAGTAGTGGCAACGGATGATGAGGCTAGAGATTCTTTGCCTTGGGAAGTCGTGTACCCCAAACCTATACGATCACAGCTGGACTTTTGAACGCCTAGCTCATGGTCAGCATCAACAATACTGACCATACTTTTCATAAATTAAGAAACTTTTTTTTTTAAGAAGAGTTAGGGCCACATGTCCAAGAGTGACCCCTATCCAATTTTATTAAACAAATCCATCACTTATGATGGAGGAATACCGTGTAACAAGAAAATCAAAGTCACTCAAGCTTACAAAGAAAACTTCTCAAAAAACAAAAACCAAACCAAACAAAAAGCACAAAAAAACCAAAACCACTCTCAACATCTAAGATTGCGACCATGAGCACCCTCACAATCGTACAACAAGTGTGAAATCATCAGAGTCCCTCTTGGATGGTAGAATTTTCCAATACATCCACTCTCAAATTTCTGTCGAATAAGACGAGATAAAACCTCCTGCATCCAAATCAATAGATAAGGCGATAGAGTATCACCTGTCGAAACCCTCTGTTTGACTTAAAAAATCATTTATAAGAGTCATTCATCATCACCGAATACCAAAGAGAGATAACACATGAACGAACCAGCTAACAAAAATTTTGAAAAAAACCAAGACCCTCGAGCACTTGGAATAAAAAATTCCAGTGTACTCGATCATATGTTTTCATCATGTCAATCTTGACCATAACATTCCCTCCCCGGGTAATTATCAGAATTCAGAGCAATATTTTTTTACAGAGCCCCTTTGATCCCAACACTCTTTGATTGACTGTTTATACATGTTTCATGACAGCCAAAGCACCCTCTCCTTTCAATTTAAATATTTTCAGGATATCCAAATCAATGCATAACAGCGAAACAAGTTACCCAAATTCAGTGGACTTTTTCTTTTCGGATCTAAAGAGATAATCTTAATTAGTAGTACAGCCAACACTCGACGGCGGTTTGGTCGAAATGAATAATGGATCGGAGTCCTATTTTTAACGTATTTTACTTTACCTATTCTTTTCCCATAGATCCGCCACGTCACTACTGAGACTAATCAACATTCCACAGTGATAGCATATATATATATATCAACAAAATCCAATTATCATTTTTGCTTAGATTCTACATGATTATCCAATTAGTGGGTCCATTTCCTTCAATATCGTGGCTGACACGTATTTATCAAAAAAAAAAAAAAAGGCAAAGAATTCTCTAAAGTGATCATGATGCCGTGAGTCCGTGACAGAAAATGGTCCCGCGTTGCTTAATATTAGATCAGATTAGGGTAGTAATGCAAGAATAAGTAAGTTTTGCATATAATTTTCTAAACAAAAAATTGCATTCGTCGTTAAAAAGTAAGGTTTTTTTTTTCTTTTTTTATAAGAATTTTAGATTTATTATTTTTTGAAGAGAATATAGATCTTCACACCCTAAAACTTTACAAATAATTTTTTACTATTAAAGATAAATAGCGAGATTTCAAATTATTTTGTAATTCATGATATGAGAATTCAAAGCAATATTTTTACTGAGCCCTTTCATCCTAGCACTAGTACTCTTTAATTGACTTTTGTGTGTATGTTTCAGGACAAGAGAGCCGATGCATACTCTCACTATATAAAAAAAAAAACGAGTTTTTGTAACGAATTATTTATAATAATAATGATAATTTATGATGAAAATAGAATTTTTTTTAATAACAAATAATTATTTTTACAAAAAATAATTGATAATAAATAAATAGTTTTCTTTTAATATATCCTTTGAATTTAAATATTTGTAGGAGAGTACTAATGCTACTTATAAGTTTTAAGTAGATTTTTTCTAAGATCTTTATAAAAGAAAAAACCTGTAATTTTTTTTTATAAAAAGACTGTAAAAAACTTATATATTTATAATTTATACAAATGATTAGTACTCCAAATGAATGCATAATGGTCAAAACAAGCTACTAAAACTTGGAGACTTTTCCTTCTCGGATTTAAAGAGGATATCTTAGTACAACAGCAAGCCCCACAATTGATGAGGGATTGTAAAAGACAAAAGATCAACTCGAAATGAATATTAATGTTGTCCTATTTTTAACGTATTATATAGTCGATCTTTTCCCATAAGTCCGCCACGTCATTGATATACTATCAACATTCCACAGTGATAGCTATATATATATATATATATATATATATATATATATATATATATATACTAGTAAGAGTTCAACGTGCAATGTTTGCCCAATTAAAAGAAGAAAAACGCTATACGCAGTCGCTTGGGAGAAGCGCCGCGCAAGCGGCTGCTGATGTGGCCATTAAATGAAACGCCGCGTTTTGAAGTAGTCATAGATTTATCGTTTCGCTCGTTTCTCTTCTTTCAGCCTCGTTTCCCTCATCCAACCGAAACATAAAACCCATTCTTCTTCCTCCCTCCTTCTCTGCTCCCTCTCTGCTCCTCACGAGGCCTCTTTCTTTGACCCCTCGAAGCCACGTCCCTCTACTCAAAGCCGCCTATTACGGCCTCCCTTCGATACCTCCTTCCCCTTCATCCCGAAAAACCCTAACTTTCCTTCCCCTTCATCGCGAAAAACCCTAACTTTCGTTTAGTTCGGGAACACAGCTCCACTTCCGATACGCAGCTTCAAACCCTAACGTCTACTACCACAAATCTAAGGTCCTATTTAAATGGGTATATTTCCTTTTAACATTCCATAATTTTCCTGAAGGACTATTTAAATTGTTGTAATTACTTTTATGGGAAGAAAGCATGACACACATATAAAATTGTAATTTATTTGTGTGGGAAGAAACATATTGCTAGTTATAGGTTCATTTTGAGTTACTGTGATAATTAAGTTTTGTAAGTTTGTAAGCTCTTCATTTTCAGGATAGTTGTAATTATTTTGTGGGATATTGACGTGAGTTAGTCTTCCAGTTTTGGCTTTTGGTGTACGTGAGTCTATTTGGCCCAGTTTTGGTGTACGTGACTTGTTACTTCCAGTTTTGGCTTTTGGCCCGTCATTTCAATTTGTTTTGAAGGAAATGAATTTTGAACAGATGAGTAAACTGAGTCAAGCTTGGTTTTCAATTTGTTTATAGGCAGCGGGTTGCCCAGTATTCGTTTGGCATGTTTTGACTTTTACATTTTATTTGTTTTTAACCTGAACCTGAACAGATGAGTATATCCATCATAATGACCAAAAACTAGACATTCTACAAGCATCTAAATTCACATCAAACTGGAATTTATACATTCTGTACATACAATATGGAAATTAGGTTCCAAAACTTATTTTACACTTCATCTACAAACTCAGTTTACAATCTAAATTCACAGCAAACTGAAATTTAATCATTATGTACATAAAAACTAGACTCCAAATTTCCAAAATGTATTTTACACTTCAACTATAAATTCAGTTTACAAGTATCTAAATTCACAGCAAACGTGAATTTATACATTTTGTACATAGAAACTGGAAATCAGGTTCCAAAAGCTATTTTAAACTTCAACTACAAATTCAGTTCTCTAAGCTTTTTATAACACTTACACTACAAATTCAGACTATGATTTATAACATAAACCACTACCAATTCAACAAGTAACAACAAACAATTATCACAAAACTCCAATATAGCCAGGGTAGCATGCGTGAACGCCTTAGGAGTGCTTCTCTCTCAAGAAGGACCAACTCTTTTTTTCGAACCTCCTCATTTTTACTGGATAGCACCATCTCTCTCTTCTCGATCTCATCTACTATTTTACGGAGCTTAATCTCCCTCCTTTCGACATCGATGAGTCTCTTCTCGAGCTCTTCCTCCTTTCTTAAGAGTTGAATTTCTTTTTCTTGTAGCTCCGAGTATGTGTGTTGATTACTATCAACCCACTTGAAATATTTGCAATATGGTAATCCCTAATATTTAACACATATATAAAAAATTGTTAGGTACGTAATATTAATCAATATATTATTTCAACCTTACATTAGAAGAGTACTATTTACCTTTGTGTTGTACTTTGGACACCCTAAGAAGGGTCGTCCTGGATTTCTTTTAGTATTTGAATATCTCAATGTAGTTTCAATATTACAGAAGCACGATGGTTTCGCTGACGGTGAAGAAGACAGTGATGATGAGGACATTCTCATGCAGCAGTTTTTAGATTCTTGTATCAAGAATGTGAAACAGTCTGCTGCTAAGAAACTCTCTTTGACTACTCACAAGAAGTTAATGAGGTTGACAGCTACAAGTTTTGATGTATTTGAAAACATATCAAGTATTCTTTTTCTTTCCAAGGATAAACATAACAGGAAAATCTAAGATTTTCAAGCACCTAAACAAGCACTTCCATAACGAGCACAAGCCTGAGCAGCTAGTGAACAAAATTAGCAGCTACTTTTATAGCTTACCAATTTATGAAAACAATCATAATAATAAGCTTATAAAAGTTTTTAGGCTTCCTGAAAGATTTTTTTTTATTGGCAGAAGTTTTGCTTGAAATCTACGTCCATGCATGAAAGAGACACATAAAATAAGTCTTATTTCTATATCTTGATTTTCCAAACTATTACAATATTGGTCAATTATAAACATTTTCGCCTCACGGGTTGATGACTCAAGACATTTGATACAAAGAAAAACAGTAGAGATGTGATTACAATTTCAATGAATTATTTAGTTATTAGTCATGAAATAGAGAAATATTGGTCGAAAGGTGGTCTTATTTCTGTATTGGTCTTCTACCAGATATTTGCAACCAACGAAATACAGATTCAATAACCTTATTAGAACCTAAAAAGATTATTCAAATCTCAAGCAACCGATACTTGTATTATACCAAATTAAATATCTGAAATCTGGCACAATATACTACTTGACAGAAACTAAATCCACAAAATTAGGCCGAAAGGTGAACCGCCAAATGCCCCAAAGATCAATTCGAAGTTTCCCAACAATAAATTCTCTACCAGATATTTGCAACCAACGAAATACAGATTCAATAACCTTATTAGAACCTAAAAAGATTATTCAAATCTCAAGCAATCGATACTTGTATTATACCAAATTAAATATCTGAAATCTGGCACAATATACTACTTGACAGAACCTAAACCCACAAAATTAGGCCGAAAGGTGAACCGCCAAATGCCCCAAAGATCAATTCGAAGTTTCCCAACAATAAATTCTCTATCAGATATTTGCAACCAACGAAATACAGATTCAATAACCTTATTAGAACCTAAAAATATTATTCAAATCTCAAGCAACCGATACTTGTATTATACCAAATTAAATATCTGAAATCTGGCACAATACACTACTTGACAGAACCCAAACCCACAAAATTAGGCCGAAAGGTGAACCGCCAAAATTCTCAAAGATCAATTCGAAGTTTCCCAACAATAAATCTTCTTAAGGGGTGTACAAACTTCAACAAGAAATAAGCAAAAAAAAGAAAATAGCAATCAGTAATACAAAGACAAAGAACCTGAAAACCCTAACAGTTTGTAGATAAAAAAAATCACACATTTCATAGATAAAAATATCCTTCAGGAAAATTATGGAATGTTAAAAGGAAATATACCCATTTAAATAGGACCTTAGATTTGTGGTAGTAGACGTTAGGGTTTGAAGCTGTGTACCGGAAGTGGAGCTATGTGCCAGAAGTGGAGCTGTGTTCCCGAACTAAACGAAAGTTAGGGTTTTTCGAGATGAAGGGGAAGGAAAGTTAGGGTTTTTCGGGATAGAAAAGTTAGGGTTTTTCGGAATGAAGGGGAAGGAGGTATCGAAGGGAGGCCGTAACAAGCGGCTTTGAGTGGAGGGACGTGGCTTCGAGGGGTCAAAGAAAGAGGCCTCGTGAGGAGCAGAGAGGGAGCAGAGAAGGAGGGAGGAAGAAGAATGGGTTTCATGTTTCGGCTGGATGAGGGAAACGAGGCTGAAAGAAGAGAAACGAGCGAAATGATAAATCTATGACTACTTCAAAACGCGGCGTTTCATTTAATGGCCACATCAGCAGCCGCTTGCGCAGCGCTTCCCCCAAGCGACTGCGTATAGCGTTTTTCTTCTTCAAAAGTGCTCTTCCATAAACGCACCGTTTCATTTGATTAATTTTCACCCTGCCCATGTTTTCTTTTTCTCTTCCGTCTAGACGCGTTGTTCCATTTCATTTTTGAGCTGGCATGCTAGGATGAGTTCGTCCGTAAAGTGTCCGCAAAATGTACTGAGCACATAGTTTTGAAAAAATAAACTTCTACGTAAATATACATATATCTTTCGAGTTAATAAATGTGAGGCGATATCACTTGTACAGACTGGAAGCCGATGAGTGTTCAATAGAGCAAGTACTGATTCCAAACCCTTTAGGCTAATCAATTAAAGAACTACAGAATCAGGCAGTGATCACTCACGGCTAAAGAGACAAGGCGAGAGAGATATAATGGTAGCACAGTGTTCCTAAAAATTGGAAAGTACTTGATCTGTCTGTATTAATTTAATGGAATTACCGATATGGGGTATCTTTTAAAAAAATCTTTAGGAAGCTTATATATGCAAGACTTTGATATTAAGCAATATTGTGTGATTATTTTCTGCCACGGAATCGCTTCAGAGAATTATTTGCATGCCTTTTTTGTTTTTTTTAATAAACGTGTCATGATATATCTATTCCAATGGACCCACGAATTGAATAATGTTGAATCTAAACAAAAAATAATTGGATTTTGTTAACATATAAATATATCTCCTTATACTTAAAAGCGCATATCGCCCAATGAACAGTAATGAACAGTGACATCAACAGTAATCACACGGCAAAATCACAAATCCGCAAATCTCGTCCCTCTCTTCTCTGCATCCTCCAATCCAAGCAAAATCAAAGAGGCAAAACCGAAGCAAAACCACAGCAAATCCTCCATAAAATCATCACAAAAATACACGGTAAAATCACAAAATCATCATAAAATTTTCACAAAAATACCACAAATTAACAAAATCACCACAAGGCAAAATCACAAATCCGCAAATCTCGTCCCTCTCTTCTCTGCATCCTCCAATCCAAGCAAAATCAAAGAGGCAAAACCGAAGCAAAACCACAGCAAATCCTCCATAAAATAATCACAAAAATACACGGTAAAATCACAAAATCATCATAAAATTTTCACAAAAATACCACAAATTAACAAAATCACCACAAGGCAAAATCACAAATCCGCAAATCTCGTCCCTCTCTTCTCTGCATCCTCCAATCCAAGCAAAATCAAAGAGTCAAAACCGAAGCAAAACCACAGCAAATCCTCCATAAAATCATCACAAAAATACACGGTAAAATCACAAAATCATCATAAAATTTTCACAAAAATACCACAAATTAACAAAATCACCACAAGGCAAAATCACAAAACCGCAAATCTCGTCCCTCTCTGCATCCTCGAACGAAAACCACAGAGGCAAAACAAAAATACCATAAGGAGATATCGGCGTCCGTGAGGGAAGGTGAGCATCCATGGTGGCTCGGCTGGGCGTGAGGACGGCTACGAGAGGTGGTCGGTGGCGAAAGGAGGTCCCGGTGGTGGTGCGGTGGCCAGAGGAGGTGGAGCTCCGCCGTGGGTGTGGAGAACCCGTGCAAGAGAGAGGTAGATTTCGTGGGAGCAAACGGCACGGAGATGGAGGCCGAGCTCGCTGCAGGGGGATGGCCGGTGGGAGAGGAGACTACCGTGGAGGTGGTGGCGTCGGAGGATGGCGTACGGCGGCGCAGCAGTATCAAATCCATTCGGGCTGTGCACAGCTGAGAGAGAGGAAGAGAGAGCGTGAGAGAGGGAGACCAGTGTGGGGGGACTCGCCGGTGGAAGAGGCGGTGAGGCTCACCGACGCACGGCGGCGTCAGGCTGGGCAGAGGAAGATTCGGCTGGGAGGAGGGGCAGCGTACCGCGTACGCGTGAGCCGAGGGAGGAGAGAGAGAGGGGAGGGAAAGTGAGGGAGAAAGGAAAAAATATAGGAGTTTATTCACTTCTTTCATTTTGGGATCTTCAAAATAATTTAACAATAAAAGATTAAAATACTGATTTAAATATACATAAATATTAATTTAATTAAAAATATTGAAATAAATTAAATAAATAATAAAATTTTATTAAATATTTTTAAGAAATTAATCTCAATTCTTTATTTTAAATTTTTAGATTTGATCTAACAATAGAAATTTAAACATTAATTTAAACTAATTTAAAATTTAAATAATTAATATATAAATATCATATTATACATAAACTATCAAATTTAATTTATTAAATATTAATCTTCTATCATTAAATAAATGATAAAATTTTACTAAATATTTTTAAGAAATTAAAATTATATAAATAATTAGAATTTTAACATAATTTAAATATGATAATATTCTTAATTAATTAAATTAGGCAAACGTGCGTGGGGGAAAATGTTAGTTTTTAGGTTTTAAATTGCAACCCTTAATTTTTAATCTTCAGATTTAATCTAACGATAGAAATTTAAATATTGATTTAAACTAACATAAAACAAATAACTAAAATATAAATATTCTACCATACACTTAAAATTAACTTTAATTTATAAAATATTAATTTTTTATCATTAAGTAAATGATAAAGTTTTACTGAATATTTTTAATAGAAAATATTTTTAATAGAAAGTTTTATTGAATATTTTTAATAGAAAAAAACTATATAATTAATTTAAATTTTTAATATAATTTAAATTCCATAATAAATTATGAATATAAATAAATAATAATTTTATTCATATATATTAAATTATTTTAATATTAAGAATTATTATTTATTTATTTTTTTAATTAACCAGACATGGCAAACGTGCTTTGCACGTTAGCCACCACTAGTGTATAATATATATATATATATATATATATATATATATATTCTATAAGGAAGACGTCCTGATCCTTGTCCTGTAGTGGTGATGAGGAAAATCACGAAGAAGAAAGAAGACCACGAGCGGTACTGTTTCTTTAATGCTAGCGGACAACTAAAACTGGTCCGGTTTCATATACAAAGTCATCTCATTTCATTTTAACTCATCTTATCTTATTATTATAATTTTTTTAAATTTTTATATAAAATATAATAAATAATTTAAAATTTTTAAAAATAATTTAATTTTTTCAAATTTTTAAATAAAAATAATATTAAAAATATATTCTAATAATATTTTATTTAATTTTTAACAAAATATTTAATTTTAATAATTAAATTAGGCTTAAAATAATCTGTGAAAGGAGGCTTAATACTAGCACCTTTAATGGGTGTAGAAGGTGGGGCGCAAACTAGTATCAAAAATTCAAAATCAGATTATGTACAGGTAAAGAAGTAGCCCGAGGAAGACGCCATCTTAGCTTCCTGTGCAAATTCATGCGCCGAAAGTAACTGTACAGTATTATTATTTGGATGGGTCTACGCTACAGCTGAGAGCTCCCGTTGGGTCACCCGCTGATGCATTTTTTTTTTTGCTTTTTTTATATGATTTTTATAACATCTTTAAATATTTTTTGAGAAAAAAATCATGATATTATTAAAAAATATTTACTTGATAACCAAATAAAAGAAAACTAAAGAAACAAAATTACCAGCAGAGCCCCTAGTGATTAGCTTTTTCCTTAATATTTTTTCTACATGCACTACAACAAAAAACACTGTTTTAGAAAGAAAATTTTCATTCCCAAAAATATATTGTTATTTGTTAGTTCCAAAACATACTTTTTTGTCTTAAAAAATATTTTTTGTGAAGAAATTTGTCCATTTAAACCATCCGAACAGGTATTACATTACAGGATGAAATTATTTCGTCCCTCAATCCTGTTCAAACGTTCAGGTCGCATTCGAGCATAGAAACAACTTCGAGTAGTTCCAATATGAATTGTTGATACGGTAAAAATCACATAACAGGTTAGAAGAAGAGAAATATTCATTCTCAATCCATTAGGGTGACTTGGCCTCTAGCGGTGTTGTTTTGAGCCCGCGATAGTATTCCGATACGGCTGTACGGTGGCGATGCGTAGGTCTATGACAGTGGATGGAAAACATAAGTGTCGAGAAAATAAAGAGATGAACACATGGGTTTACGTGGTTCGACATAATACTTACGTCCACGGGCGTTTGGGGAGGATAAATCTACTATAATATTCTTGTTTACAATCTCTCATAGCCTCTCATATCTCTCTATACAATGGTGATCATGAATATAAATTTACTGGAGAGAAAGCCTTCAATGGGCTCTCTATTCCAAGGTTGAAGGAGGAAAACTGAAGAAAAAGAAGAAGATGATCCCCCTAGTGTCATCCGGACCGCTCCCCCCAAATTATTTGATTGCTTTTCCCGTGTGTGCCCATGCAGTGATAAGGCCAAGTTGTCTTGCGTGTCTGACATGCCCCCCTGACATCCCTCCTGCACCCACATGATCTCCTGACCCCTGACAGCCTCATGCCTCCTAACCCTTCTAGTCATTTCTTATCCTCTAGCTCCTAATTAGATGGGATGGGCCTGATCTTCGTGGCCTGGTGTTTTACCCCCCTCACATGAATAGTATCGTATGGCCTCTTATATCTCTCTATATAATGAAGGAAATAGGGGTGATGAGAGATTTAAGAAGATGCATTCTTTCTTGGAGAGAAACCTTCATGATAGTTGGGAAGTCTTTCCTTGTAAAGTTGTCTGATCCCCATCATGAGTTGAGGTTTTTCTTCACTTATAAACTGACCAGCAATTCCTTCTACGATGGAAGACAACTCTAACAATCTCCTTCTCACACATCAAGCCTTGAGTCGGAGTAGCGACAACCTATGTTGGGCCTGAGACTGTTGGTAAACATGCGCTCTGATACTAGTGTTGGGTAATCTTGGACCCTTACAACCTCAAAAGCTCAAGAGATGAGGCTTTCTCTTACACTTATAAACTGACCACCTACCCCTTCCACAAACGACGTAGGACAACCCTAACAATATATACGTTAAACTCTCGAGATATAAATTGGTGAGTTCACCTCAAAAGCTCAAGAGATGAGGCTTTCTCTTACACTTATAAACTGACCACCTACCCCTTCCACAAACGACGTAGGACAACCCTAACAATATATACGTTAAACTCTCGAGATATAAATTGGTGAGTTCTCCTTTTGTTTTTTTATGCCGGAAGTTGCCTTAATTAATTAACTCAGGATAAATAGAGACTATCATATAATTGGTCGGTACTACACATAAAAAAAAAAATCCCCGGAAATCGCAAACAATCCACAAAATTTAATTATTATTTATTCTTATACAAGCCGCAACATTAAAACTATCTATCTACTTGCGTTTCGACTATGATCATTGCTTTTAGTGTATGACATGCACGTTTATTTTTGCAATTTTTTTTTTTTAAGTTACTTCATTGCATAATATAGCATGAAACACTTGATTTCAAGTTATTTCATTATCCATGATGATGGTAGCATAATCCTATCTACAATTCATGAAAATAAACTTCGGACAACTATTTCCAATATATTATGGGAGTAAGCGTAGATTCCCCTATATGAAAAGATTCGGACGAAAAGCTTAGCAAAAGGCCAACTCAAACTTGTCTACTTCTGCATATTAAAATACTTTAGTCATAAGCGTTTACTTAAAAAAAAATTATAAATTAATATAATTTGATGCGAAATATTATAAAATTAATATTATTATAACATAAATCTAATAAATCATATTAAACAATATTTACTATTATATATAATCTGTTTGTATATATAATACTTTTCTAAACTACTACACTCAAAATTAAACTGTTCAAATCTGTTTAGGGATGGCAGTTGGGTACAGCTTCTCTCTCTCTCTCTCTCTCTGAGCTCATATCGTAGGTCACGATGATCGGCTTATTTGAAAAAAGTTTTTATACCAAAATCTTTATCTTATATCATATTATCTCATTTTCTTTTTAAATATCATTTAAATATAAATATTTTTAAATTAAATACAACAATTTTTTCAAACTAATCATTAAAACTTTTTCAAATTTTTAATTTAAAAATAAAAAATAATTCAACTTTTTTAAATCTCTAAATAAAAATTATATTAAACCATAATATTCTATCAATATTTTAATTTTATTTAATTTTTTATTCATTTTTTTTTTCTTTTTTCAAAACTCCATAAAATATTAATAAAATATCTCGCAATCATTTACAAAATTATCATTTCATCCGATCCAAGCATACCATAATTATCACTTGTTATAATATTATCACAAAGATCTCTCTGTCTCTCTGGTCTCTTCCCTTGGATCCCCTGCTACACCATCCATGGAGATCTCAAAGCCCCATGCAGCACTGCTCTCTAGTCCCGGCATAGGCCACCTCATCCCCGTCCTGGAGCTCGGAAAGCGCCTCGTGACCCGCCATGATTTCACCGTCACAGTCTTCGTCGTCAGTTGCCACATGTCGCAGGTAGAGTCCCAAGTTATCCAGTCTTCCATGAGCCCTAAGCTCTTCGACATTGTCCAACTCCCACCGGTTGACATCTCTCATCTAGTTGATGCCAACGCCACGGTTGTTACACAGATCGCCGTTATGATGAGGGAAGCCCGTCCAGCCCTCCGTTCCGCGATATCTTCCATGAATCCCCGCCCGACAGCGCTGATCGTCGACCTTTTTGGAACTGAGTCACTTCCCATAGCTGAGGAACTTGGTCTGCTCAAATATGTTTACGTCGCTTCGAATGCATGGTTCCTCGCTTTGACTGTACATGTGCCATTCCTAGACAGAGAGGTGGAAGGAGAGTATGTTGACCAAACAGAGCCGCTGAGAATCCCGGGTTGCAGGGCTATCCGGCCTGAAGACGTGGTTGACCCAATGCTGGACCGGACCAGCCAGCAGTATATTGAATACGTGCGGATGGGGAAAGAGATACCAACGAGTGATGGGGTTTTGTTGAATACATGGGAGGAGCTGCAGCCCCTAACACTTGCAGCGTTTAGAGATGAGAATCTCTTGGGTCTGCTCAGTAAGACTCCGGTTTATCCCATCGGTCCATTAACCAGACCGTTGCCCGGTTCGAGGAGCGAGTTGTTCGACTGGCTCGACAAGCAACCGAGCGAGTCGGTGATTTTCGTGTCGTTTGGAAGCGGGGGGAGGCTTTCATACGAGCAAATGACTGAGCTGGCTTGGGGGTTGGAGCTGAGCCAGCATAGATTTATTTGGGTGGTGCGTCCTCCCACGATAACAGCTGCAGATGACTCCTTTTTCACGGCCGGGACCGCGTCGAGTGACGACGACCCATCAACCTACTTGCCGGACGGATTCCTGACACGAACGAAGAACAAGGGGCTTTTGGTCTCCATTTGGGCCCCGCAAGTGGAAGTCTTGAGCCACCCATCTGTCGGTGGGTTCTTATCGCACTGTGGTTGGAACTCGACGCTCGAGAGCGTTGCCAACGGAGTGCCGATGATCGTGTGGCCACTCTATTCGGAGCAGAGGATGAACGCCACGCTGCTGGCAGAGGAGCTTGGGGTTGCCGTGCGTCCGAAGGTGTTGCCGTCGAAGAAAGTGGTTGGAAGGGAAGAGATAGAGAAGATGGTGAGACAGATCATTGAGGACAAAGAAGGGAAGAATGCGATAAGGGCTAGGATGAGGGAGCTAAAGTACAGTGCAGAGAAAGCTCTGTCTAAGGGTGGTTCGTCCGATAATGCACTCTCTCGGCTGGCACAGCAGATAACAGATTAGCATGCAACGACAGAAAGTGAGGGCTATGTGAGTTTAGCAATAAAGTCCAACTGATCGTACTCCACCACTTCAATTTGTTGTGTTTCTTTGCCAGTTTTGTTGGTTTATACATGGAATATTGTGTTCTTTCTTTATCACTATTTTACTGTAATGAATAACTCTGGAGAACAAAGAATTTTACTGTAATGAATAACTCCGGAGAACTGTTCGGTTGCATTAGCCCAGGGGTGCAGCTTTAAAAATGTCAAAGTTTGAAGTAAAAGAAGACGTCCTTGTTGGTATAAACTCAAGGCCTTTCGGAAGAAAGAGCAAAAGATTTTGTTTTGGTGCAACGAGGCAATTCTCTGACTTGTTACGCTTGAACTTGGATAATGGAATAAGATTTTGTTTTGTCATTAACTTGTGTAATTGGCACTTTTAGATAATTCTATAAATTTTTCTAAAATTTGATTAAAATATACACTTTTTAAAATTTTTTCCAAAATCTTATTCATCTTTCAAAAATCTCTTACATCTCATTCTCTATCATTTCTCTATTACATTAAAATAATTTTTTTCTATTATTTCTTTATTTTTTTTTCTCACTTTCATTTATAAACTTAACTACTTACTATTTAATTTTTTTTTATGTATTAAACTATTACTCTCTAACGAATATTTTAAACAAAAATTTAACTTATTTTTAAAATTATTACTTAAAACTATAATAAATACGAGCATGAGATCAATATCTAAAAACATGATAGTTAAAAGTCTAGGTAAAAGCCGTGAGTTTATAACAAATACTATATCACTCAAACTATTTAGCAGAAGGGTTGTACACCGATGGGTTTGGCATCGATTTCGGTGCAAAACTGAGACACCACCGACGTCTGTCATGGGTCTGTTGAACTGGCCGAAACCGAGGGTTTGGGGAGAGAAAACTGATCATTTCGGTCGCGACATGCGTCAGCGCAGTCTTCGATCTACCGTCGGCGTCTTCTGTGAAGGAGGAGAAACTGAGGAAGAGTGAAGAAGTGTCTCGCCGTCACTACCATGGAAGAAGAAGAGAGTTGCAAAGGTTAGAGAGGAAGAAGACGACGCGGGAAAAAAGAAGAGGGGCATGGGGGGTTATAAATTCATCTTGAAACGGTGTCGTTTGTCTTTTAAGCCAAACGGTACTATTTTATTATAATTTTTTTCAATTTTCAAGCTCTAAAATGACGCTATTTCACTCATTATAAGTAAAACGACGCCGTTTTATATACATATATTAAAAAATATATATAAATAAACCGGATCGGCCAATTCAACGGTTTTCCAGGGGTTCAAATCAGCGCCGAACCGCCATATCAGTTTTCCTTCAATTCCTCTCAACTGCCGACCGGTTCCGTGCTCCGGCAGTCGGTCTAATCTGTTCACGGCCAGTTCCGACAGTTCTTGTATAGCCCTATTTAGCAGTACTGTCAGCCGTGTCAAGAGAGTAGCTCAAATAGCCTCCTTTGAAAATTTTCAACAAATTTTTTAACTCATTTCATCTCATTTTATTTAATTATTATAATTTTCTTAAATTCTTATACAAAATAAAATAAATAATTTATCTTTTTTAAATTTTAAAATAAAAATAATATTAAAAATATTTTCTAATATTACTTTATTTACCCTTTTAACTATAGGTGTAAACTCAAACCAGAAAATCGAACCGGACCGAACCGGTTTTACCGGTTTTGAACCGGTCCGATCCGAAACCGGTTTTTAAAACGTAAAAACCGGTCGGTTCCGGTTCCAGAATTTTTTGAACCTGGCCGAATCGGACCGGACCGGTTGATTAAAAAAATAAAAAATAATATTTTTATATATAAGTTTTATACAAAATATTTTTTATATATTAAATATTAATATATATAAGTTTTATATATAATGTATAATTATAAATTTTTATGTGAAATTTTATATATAACATATATATTCATATATGAAATAATTTCTTATTATAATTTATAAATTATTACATAAAAAGTTAATACTAAATCACTAAAAGTTTATAACTAATACTAATATATAACTTATAACTATACCAATAGTCTAATATTAATACTATTATATAGTCTAATATATTAATAAAAGTATAAAACAGATTTTTTAAATCAAATTCTTTTTTTTTATAAATAAATTTTTAATGACAAATTGTGAAATTTATATTTTAACAAAACCGGAAAATCGGACCGGACCGGACCGGAAATCGATAAAACCGGAAGTACCGGTTTAGGAGGGTAACTGGTGCGTAATCGGTTTTGAAAAATACAAAACCGGTACTGACGTAGCGGAAACGTGCAAAGAAAGGAAAAGAGATAAAGTGCAAGAAGAGCTGTGTCTTCTCCAACAAAGAGTCACAAGTTTATTTAATACTCTGTAATATTTTTCTCCAAATGTCAACATAACATGCCCTCCCATATTCGATTCCCTTATACCAGAAAACCAACTAAGGAAACTTGTTTTTAAATGGGAAAGATATCACTAACGTACCAACACGAAGGGAAACTTATTAAAAATGGGAAACTTATTAAAATGGAAACATGGAAATATTAAAAACGAAATCTGGAATAAAGTGACGAGCTGTTGAAGACTTCCTCTGTTTACGGCATTTCCTAATGCAATCCTCGCAGCTCACATGCTGCGTTAGTCTTGCATGCAGAATCTGCTGCATCAGATTCTTCCTCACTCGGAAAGAAGCTCGACCTCGAGCTATGGTTAGGATAGAGTGCTTCATCCGGAGGATGGTACTCATAAATGTCTGCTACGTTGAAGGTAGACGAAATTGACATGTGATCAGGGAGGTCGACGACATATGCATTATCGTTTATCTTTTTCACAATTCGGCATGGTCCGAACTTCTTCATCTGCAACTTATTGTAAGTGCCAGCTGGAAAACGCTGCTTACGAAGGTGCACCATGACCAAGTCCCCTTCTTGGAAAATCTTAACTCGCCTGTGCTTGTCTGCTCCTTGTTTGTAACGTAAGTTGGCCCTTTCTAAGTTGATGCGCACATCTGAATGGACTTGCTGTATCCTCTCCGCCATATTTTCTGCAGCAGTACTAATTCCCGGGAGTTTTGGAAGGGGAATTAAATCAAGGGTGTGCTTCGGGGGTCGCGTGTAGACAACCTCAAATGGTGTTTTCCCAGTGGATCGATTGACCATATTGTTAAAAGCAAATTCTACTTGCGGAAGGCAGACATCCCACTGTTTTGGCTTATCACCACAGATGCAACGAACCATATTTCCCAATGTGCGGTTTGTCACTTCCGTTTGTCCATCTGTTTGTGGATGGCAGGTGCTACTATACTTGAGGTTGGTTTCAAATTTTTTCCAAAGGGTGATCCAAAAATGGCTGAGAAATTTCACATCTCTGTCGGATGTAATTGACTTCGGAATCCCATGAAGCCGCACGATTTCTCTGAAGAAGAGGTGGGCAATATTGGATGCATCAGCTGTCTTCTTGCATGGTATAAAATGCGCCATTTTAGAGAACTGATCAACCACGACAAACACAGAATCCACTCCGCGTTGGGTTCGCGGAAGACCGAGTACGAAGTCCATACTCACGTCCTCCCAGATGTTTTCTGGCACTGGCAGAGGGGTGTAGAGGCCTGTGTTTTGAGCTTGTCCCTTCCCTACTTGGCAGATGGGGCATTTTTGAACAAACCTGCCAACATCCCTCTTCAATTGAGGCCAATAGTAACGTTCGGCAACTAGAGCAATAGTTTTGTCGCGCCCCACATGACCCCCAAGGCCCCCACCGTGCAATTCACGGATTAAATGTTCACGTAGGGAAATTCTGGGTATACACAACTGGTTGCCACGAAACAAATAATCGTCTTGGATATGGAAATCTGCCATGGGTTGCTTGAGTCTACATTTCTTCCATGTTTCTGCAAAATCATCATCATCCACATATAGTTCTTTGAGCTGTTCGAATCCAGTGATTTCAGCACGTAAGGTGAGCAGGAGTTCCCCCCGACGGCTGAGGGCATCCGCCACTTTGTTGTGGTGACCCGATTTGTGTTTGAGGACCATGGTGAATTTTTGAATGTAAGTAATCCACCTGGCATGCATTCGGTTCAGGTGGGATTGAGTGTTGATGAACTTCAACGCATGATGGTCACTATACAGCACGAATTCGCGTTGAACCAGGTAATGCTCCCAATGCTTTAAGGCCCTGACTATTGCGTAGAATTCCAACTCATAGACAGTCCACTTGCGCCTCGCTTCATTTAATTTCTCACTAAAGAATTCGACAGGCCTGCCTTCTTGTGAGAGAACGGCACCAATGCCCACAATGGATGCATCGCACTCCACTTCGAATAATTTCTCAAAACTGGGCAGTGCAAGCACTGGGGCGGTGGACAGTTTTTCTTTAATCACAGCGAAGCTTATATCTTGGTCATCACCCCATTGGAATCGACCCTTCTTCATACATTCGGTAATGGGTGCTGCAAGTGTGCTGAAGTTGCGGATGAATCTTCGATAAAAAGTTGCTAACCCGTGGAAGCTACGGACTTGAGTAATGGAAGAGGGGCGGGGCCATTCTCGGATTGCTCGAACCTTTGCTTCATCGACCCGTACTCCTTCTGAACCAACGACAAAGCCAAGGAAAAGCAAGCTGTTGGTGAGAAAATTGCACTTCTTCAAGTTGATATACAGCTTGTTATCTCTCAAGACAGACAACACTTCTTTCAAGTGTAAAAGGTGCTGCTGCTCATCTTGGCTGTATAGGAGGATATCGTCGAAATATACAACGACGAACTTGCCAATGAACTGTTTGAGAGTTTGGTGCATCACTCTCATAAAAGTGCTAGGTGCGTTTGACAAGCCGAAAGGCATGACCAGCCACTCGTAGAGCCCCTCCTTTGTTTTGAAAGCTGTTTTCCATTCATCGCTGAATCGAACTCTTATTTGATGATAGCCGCTCCTCAAGTCTAGCTTGGAGAAAACGTTTGAGCCTGCAAGCATGTCTAGCATATCATTTAGTCGAGGTATGGGGAATCTATATTTTACCGTGATTTTGTTGATGGCGCGGCTGTCCACGCACATTCGCCAGCTCCCGTCCTTCTTGGGGGTGAGTAAGGCTGGGACAGCGCAAGGGCTCATGCTTTCTCGAAGCAGTCCCTTGCGGAGGAGGTCCTCAACTTGGTCTTGTAATATTTTGTGCTCGTTGGGCTCATTCGGTAGTGTGGCAAGTTTGGGAGACTAGCACCCGGCATCAAGTCAATGCAATGTTGTATTTCACGCATAGGAGGAAGTCCCGCTGGTAGCTCTTGCGGAATGATGTCCGAAAATTCTTCTAGCAAAGTCTGCACGGCTGGTGACAATTCAGACGTGTATTCCTCTGTTCTGCTGCGGGCAGTAGTGTCACCTTTCGTTCGTGCCGCCAGAACGTATACGTGTTGTCGCGCCCCCTATATGTGGCATCCACATCAAACTGCCATGGCCTTCCTAGCAGTACGTGACAGGCGTCCATTTCCACCACATCGCAGTCCACTACATCATTGTAAATTTTACCAATTGAAAACGGGATTCGGCAAGTGGCAGTTACCTTAGTCTCGGCCCCTTTTTTTATCCAACTGATCTTATAAGGTTTGGAATGTTGCTCCGTGGGCAGCTTCAACGTAGCAACCAGTGCCCTTGATACAATGTTTTCACAACTCCCGCTATCAATAATCAAGTTGCAAACCTTCTGATTAATGGTGCAGCGAGTCTTGAAAATAACATGCCTCTGGGAGTGATCCTCATGTTTCGGTGTCAGAAGGAGCCGCTGTATGATGCAGTTCACTAAGTCACCCTCGTCACCTTCAACTAACTCGCTTTCCTCCTCTGACTCCTCTTCATCCTCTTTAGTCGACTCCTTGCCATCTACCATGTTAACGGATCTTCGATTGGGGCATTCTTTGGAGCGATGTCCCGGTTGGTTGCAACGAAAACACTTACCGGTGATCGGCCTTCTGTAAGGATTATTTCCAGTGCTCCCCCTATTCCCTGTCGTGGTGGTGTTGAGCTTAGGGGCTTGGTAATTGCCTTGCGTCTTTGGATCATGACTGGAGGAAGGTGCATGAGGTAGACTCGGCCGAGTTGGTGGTTCAGTCCCTTTGCTTGTTGGGGAGAAGCTTGGTGTCCTGGTGGGTGGTCGGGAGAGTTGTAATTCAATCTTCATTGCCAAATTGACTGCTTCCGAGAGAGTCCAAACGGTGTGTAATGTCACTTTGTCTTGTATGGTGATGCGTAATCCTCCAATATACCTGGCTACTTGTTGCCCTTCTGTTTCCGAGAGATTGTTCCTAGAGTTTAGCCGATAGAACTCTTCAGTGTATTCATTAATAGACCTTATGCCTTGTCTGCAGTTTTGGTATTGTTGATACAGAAGCTGCTCATAATCTGGGGGAAGAAATCGAGCTCTCATTAGCCTCTTCATCTTGTGCCACACACGGACAGGTTGCTTGCCTTGTCGTCTTCGGTTATTTTGAGTTTGTTCCCACCAAGCGGATGCGCCACCACGTAATTTATAGGCCACCAACTTCACTTGTTGATTCTCGGGTATCTGCATATAATCAAAAAAATTATCCACTTCCAGGAGCCAATCGAGGAAACTTTCAACGTGGAGATGTCCATTGAAACATGGTAGGTCAATCTTTATTTTGAAGTTAGAATGACCGTTGCGACCCCTCTAATTTTCTCCTACCTCTACATTCTCAAGTTCATCGTCACTGGAGGAAACGTCTCCAGCGTTGCCTATTGGTGGTTGTCTAAACCTCCTCTCTCCTCTGGGGTGAGTTTGATCCCGTTGGGCCTCATTATGGTCTCTATTGTCTTCCACACGGACGTTGGTTATGGACCTTTGGATCTCCAGCAAAACACGTTCAATCCTCTCAAACCGTTGCTGGTTTTGTTGGTTTTGTGTTTGGATGGATTCCAAAAGAGCCTCATCTCGGTTTTGGTTGTTATCGTTTCTTGCCATAGAGCCAGGCGAAACCTTGCTCCGATACCAATTGACGTAGCGGAAACGTGCAAAGAAAGGAAAAGAGATAAAGTGCAAGAAGAGCCGTGTCTTCTCCAACAAAGAGTCACAAGTTTATTCAATACTCTGTAATATTTTTCTCCAAATGTCAACATAACATGCCCTCCCATATTCGGTTCCATTATACCAGAAAACCAACTAAGGAAACTTGTTTTTAAATGGGAAAGATATCACTAACGTACCAACACGAAGGGAAACTTATTAAAAATGGGAAACTTATTAAAATGGAAACATGGAAATATTAAAAACGAAATCTGCAATAAAGTGACGAGCTGTTGAAGACTTCCTCTGTTTACGGCATTTCCTAATGCAATCCTCGCAGCTCACATGCTGCGTTAGTCTTGCATGCAGAATCTGCTGCATCAGGTACATACTGGTTCGGTCCTAAATTTTATCCAAAACAGGACCGGACCGGAAACCGATAAAACCGGAAGTACCGGTTTAGGAGGGTAACTGGTGCGTAATCAGTTTTGAAAAATACAAAACCGGTACATACCGGTTCGGTCCTAAATTTTATCCAAAACCGGACCGGACCGGACTGGTTACACCCCTACTTTTAACTTTAATTTCAACTATTATCCTCTTCTCCTCTCATTTTTTCGTAGCTAAAAAATATGAAAAAAGCTACTATATTGCCCCAAACTAACCGCTTAAATGTACCGCTTAGTGAAAAAAAAATTTATTGGGGTAGATTTGGGGGGTGAGATGAGAATTTTGTGTTTTGTTTTGAAATTTAAAATATTAAATTTTAATATTATTATTGTTTTGGGATTTGAAAAATGTGTATTGGAATTTTAAAAAGTTGAATTGTTTATTATATTTTGTATGGAAATTTGAAAAAGGTGTAATGATGAGATGAGATGAGATGAAAATTTTATGTTTTGTTTGATGTCTCAAACCTGCCCTTAGTGATTAAGGAAGATTTTAAGTATATTAGTATATTTTTTATTTAAAAAAAAATTACACCTAATAAAAAATGAAAATAAAAAAATAAAGTTGAAACTAGCGGTAAAGTGGGAGTAGCCCGACTCAAAAATCATTGCACTACTTCTTGTTTTGATTATTTCTCTCTCTCGTCTCTTTGATCCCCTATACATGGAGATCTCAAAGCCACATGCAGCACTGCTCTCTAGTCCCGGCATGGGCCACCTCATCCCCGTCCTGGAGCTCGGGAAACGACTCGTGACCCACCACGATTTCACCGTCACAGTCTTCGTCGTCAGCTGCCACATGTCGCAGGCAGAGTCCCAAGCTATCCAGTCTTCCATGAGCCCTAAGCTCTTCGACATTGTCCAACTCCCACCGGTTGACATCTCTCATCTAGTTGATGCCAACGCCACGGTTGTTACACAGATCGCCGTTATGATGCGGGAAGCCCGTCCAGCCCTCCGTTCCGCGATATCTTCCATGAATCCCCGCCCGAAGGCGCTGATTGTCGACCTTTTTGGAACTGAGTCACTTCCCATAGCTGAGGAACTTGGTCTGCTCAAATATGTTTTCGTCCCTTCGAATGCATGGTTCCTTGCTTTGACTGTACGTGTGCCATTCCTAGACAGAGAGGTGGAAGGAGAGTATGTTGACCAAACAGAGCCGCTGAGAATCCCGGGTTGCAGGGCTGTCCGGCCTGAAGACGTGGTTGACCCAATGCTGGACCGGACCAACCAGCAGTATATTGAATACGTGCGGGTGGGGAAAGAGATCCCTACGAGTGATGGGGTTTTGTTGAATACATGGGAGGAGCTGCAGTCCCTAACACTTGCAGCGTTTAGAGATGAGACTCTCTTGGGTCGGTTCAGTAAGACTCCGGTTTACCCCATCGGTCCATTAACCAGACCGTTGTCCGGTTCGAGGAGCGAGGTGTTCGACTGGCTCGATAAGCAACCGAGCGAGTCGGTGATTTTCGTGTCGTTTGGAAGCGGGGGGACGCTTTCATACGAGCAAATGACTGAGCTGGCTTGGGGATTGGAGATGAGCCAGCATAGATTTATTTGGGTTGTGCGTCCTCCCACGAGAACAGCTGCAGATGACGCTTTTTTCACGGCCGGGACCGTGTCGAGTGGCGACGACCCATCAACCTACTTACCGGCCGGATTCCTGACACGAACGAAGAACAAGGGGCTTTTGGTCCCCATTTGGGCCCCGCAAGTGGAAGTCTTGAGCCACCCATCTGTCGGCGGGTTCTTATCGCACTGTGGTTGGAACTCGACGCTCGAGAGCATCGCCAACGGAGTGCCGATGATCGTGTGGCCACTCTATTCGGAGCAGAGGATGAACGCCACTCTGCTGGCGGAGGAGCTCGGGGTAGCCGTGCGTCCGAAGGTGTTGCCGTCAAAGAAAGTGGTGGGAAGGGAAGAGATAGAGGAGACGGTGAGACAGATCATGGAGGACAAAGAAGGGAAGAATGCGATAAGGGCGAGGGTGAAGGAGCTGAAGTACAGTGCAGAGAAAGCTGTGTCTAAGGGTGGTTCGTCCTATACTGCACTTTCCCGGCTGGCACAGCAGATTAATGAGATTAGCATGCAACGACCGACCGAAACTGAGGGTTATGCGAGTTTAGCACTAAAGCCCAACTGATCGTACGTACGCCGATCCCGTTATTCCCACCACTTAAATTTCTTGTGTTTCTTTACCATATGGAATGTTTTCTTTCTTTATCATAAACTGTAATAATTTCCGAATCACAGTAATCATGATAGGAGTCCTCTAATTAATTGAGTGGTTGATCCAGATTTAATTTGTGTCTTTATAGTGACTTGAGTTTTAAGAATATACTTTAGATGCCGGCACCTAAATTTGGATGAGTACTACACAAAGTAATAGACTCCAGAAAGCTCTGTAGAAATGGCTTTGACATGATGAGCAAGATAAGGATTATACTGAAGACTATTTGCCATACGGGTTTTTTAGTTTGTGAAAAGCATGGCGGATGCATATTATTGTTGGCAATTAATGTGGAGAGGTATGGCAGATGCAATCTGTCATG
This sequence comes from Juglans regia, assembly GCF_001411555.2. Classification (NCBI taxonomy): domain Eukaryota; kingdom Viridiplantae; phylum Streptophyta; class Magnoliopsida; order Fagales; family Juglandaceae; genus Juglans; species Juglans regia. The sequence goes on from NC_049907.1 coordinate 5,188,811, forward strand.
TCCACCCACACCTCTCTGGAAATGCCACACGTATCCCACAACTTTTAACACAAGCCGTATTTAGTATGGAGATAGGAAGAAATCGTGAGCACTCAATTGGGAGAAAACAATGGAGTGGGCCGGGACATGGGCAATGGTTGGTGTTATTAGGTTCGAATTTTTTATTTTATATGAAAATTTAAAATATTATTTTTTTTAATATTATTCTTATTTTAAAATTTAAAAAAATTAAATTATTTATTATATTTTATATAAAATTTTAAAAAAACTTCTAATGATGATATGAAAATCGAGTCAGTTGCTCTTGTTTAGTTTGCATCGAGTCAAATCAAATTTGAAGTAGGATATTCGAGCTATTTGAACAATAAGGCTATTAATTTGTCTCATTTTGACCGCATTTAATCTTATTTAATTTTTTTCTTTTATTTACTGATAAGTTATTATTAGTGTATTAGTATATTTTTTTATTTTTTTATTTTTTAAATATATTAAAAAAATAAAAAATTCTACTAGTTCCCCACCGACACGCTATCAATTTCTCTTTTGAATTTATCGTTTCAGCTTCATCATCTCTGATTGGACGGACAAGGAACATGAAACGTTTAGACGTGGGACACGTTGTAGGATATGAGTAAAAGCAGTTGCAAAATCTTTCTTTGCAATCGAGTTCACGCATTAAAATCGCACATGGCTACTTACACGTAAGGTATTCATTTAATAAAATGATATAAATTAAATATAAAAATAATTTTTATGAGATATATGATTTTTTTTTTTAATGTTTCTTTTTTTTATTTTTAATAAAAAAATAATGTCAATATTGATATACAATTTGATATGCTAAACCACTTGTATCTAACAAAGCTCAATTTCTATTTTGATGTTGTAATTTATAACTATTTTTTATTGCACTTAATTAAAAATAATTTTGCCAAATATATGTAGCATGATTGGCATAATCTTAACCTCTAAAATAAAAATCTGGAGTTCAAAACCTCCCTTCCCTACTCAACAAAAAAAAATCAAAAGAAGTTTCACGACAGTTATGGCCATAGAATTGTTTATAACTATTGTTGTTTCAAAATTCTACCATTTTAACAACTAGTAATTATTTAAAAATTCTGGGTCTGCCCCCTGCTCACCTTATTCGTGCTATCAATTTTGTAATTTATTCAAGTTTAGGTATCGATTTTATAAAAATCAAAAAATTTTGTCTAAATCAATAAAAATGTAAAATATTCCAATAATGATTCTAGAATGAGTGCAGCTAGGGTGCCGCCCAGCAGTAACTGTTGAGGTGCTCTAGATAAAATTCTTTTTTTTATTTTTTTTTTTATTCATATTTTTTTAATATTTTTAAACAGATAATTTGGCACCATGAGACCATTACATAGTGACCACAAATCTAGTCTCCCACACCCACCCATCGAAATGAACAACAAGCCCACTTTACAACTAGACTTTTTCGGGTGAGTCTCAATTTTTTTTTTGAAGGGGTTGCATGAAACTTGATCGTCCTAGGCTAGGCATGCACAAATTATTTTACAGATTATATATTTCTCAAGTCATATCAGCAAATGAAGGCACTCTGACTCTTAAAAAACAAACAAGAACTTCTCATATACAGCGAAGTTTAGACTAGAATTTATAATTTATAAAGATCAATAACACAAAGTTTGTCCAAAAAAGTACTCGAAGTTTTTTATTAAACAAGCTGAGAATGCATGGCTCTACGGTTTGCATTTTTAGTGATCTTTCTCAACCCTCTTTTCTTCTTTGCTAACCTTACTACATAAGCTCCACACACTTGAGCATTGGCAATGGTTTAGTCATTGTCAAAGTCCAAATTTTGACTAAAACTTGAGATTTTGGCTTTACTTTGACGAGGTTAATCCATATTGAACTAGTCATTTCAAAAAAAATAATAATATAATTTTTTGTATTTTAATAATTTTTTATATTAATTAATTAATAATTTAATTTTTACTGTCCAAACAAATTATTTAACACGATAACTACCTCACACTCTCATGTCTTGCTTTCTTTCTTTCGAGAATGAAATTTTGTTTGTTCTGTTCTGCTGATGAGGGGCCATGGAAGAATTGGGCTTTTTTTACTATTTTCAAACAGTTTTCATGCTGCCATTGTTACCATGCGAATTCTTATGACTTGATTAAGAGAACATACTGATTACCCATTTTGACAGGAAGAAAGAAAGAGAGAAGGAAGGAAATGAAAGAAGAGATGCGGGAGTGAGTGAGAAAAGTGTGAATATATTTTAATAAAATATTCTTTTTGTTGGTAAACAGTAATTCACCAAATATGTCTTTGGTTTTCCATTTGTTGTAGCTCATAACTTGACTTGAAGTGATTTAACTAGTCTAATACAGCTGATTTTAGGAAAATATAGTCAAAATTTAGACTTGGCTGGTATTTAGCTAGTCCAATATCCGTGCTCTTACATATTGAACCAACCTCCAGACTGGGGGTTTGGGAAATGCTAATAGCCTATCAAGTCTAGTACAGGGAGATGCCAACGTGTAACAGCTGTAGAGTAAATAAAATCTACAAGAGAGTCCATGAAATATGAAATGGGTTATAAGGACATCTTTATTAACTGAAGATTTTATGTACAACTCTCAACATCGGATCACAAGCACCTTTCAGGCATAATCCTTTAATAATCTTATACGGCTGCCTGTAATTTTTTTGTATAGGACGGCTACCTGTAATTTTTCAAACAGTATATAAACCAATGAAGGGTTTATCTGCAGATCTTATGACTTACGTAGCACATTGTGGGGCAAAACAGGAGAAAAAGGATTGTACATTCCCGGTCCTGAAAGCGCCACTTTCATGATCGTTCAATAGCCATTCAAAATGTCTTCACATGTCTGAAATACGGCCAAGTCTGTCTCAATGTTTAAAAAACTCCAGTTCTCGGCTACAGTTGGCTTTGACAGCCTCCTCCAATTTCTCAGCCTGGTCAAAATCAACCTTGAAAGTTACCATACTGATGCCATCTTTACCAGTATCATAATCTTGCTTGATGTCTTCAACTTGAAAAGGTTGTAACTGTAAACACCAAGCAAGAGATCAGTACCCAAACATTAAGTTTAACTTGTCAAAGATAGGATGTCTCCACTTATTCCATACATGTCCATACAAAGACATCACATACTTAACCTGAAAAAGAAACATACATTTAGCAGATTTAAGATGCATTGTTCTTATGAACAGCTTATCTGAGGATCAGAGAGATTTTAATGGAATAAACTACTCAATTTAAACATACCAGAAATAGGCTGAAGTCAGAATTTAAAGTATAAAGAACTGACTAGAGTGTAGAAAGATATCCAACACAATTACTTACTCTCTGCAAAACAAACTTGAAAGAAAAGTTTGATCATAGTGTTGGGGCATATTACAGAAGGTAATCTAGCAAAACACCCATTCTAAGAGATAAAGTAAAATGAGAGGAGACAGACAAAAGAAAACAATCGAAAGAACTCGGAGTAATAGAAATTTATTCATTTTTTATTTAGTTAAAGAGTAACAGAAATTTATCGGAATGTTCTGCTAACAGTTACTGACTGTATAACAATGCATTGACAGGGACCAATAGCAACCACAAAAGATGCACAAAAACTAATTAATGCGACTTCAGATCACCTGATGGTACAGAATACCCAAAAGATCAAATGGAACCTCCACACCCATTGGGACCTGCAATCATAATCAACCCTATCAAAGATGCCAAAAGAAAAGTGAAATATAACTAACAAACATTCTTAATAAAAGTGGATTAGCATGCAGAGGCAATCGTAAGTAATGCACATAACAACAACAGGAAGAAACCTAATACCTTAGATTTCACAAGACAAGTTGGGGCATTTCTCAAGCATTCTGATGCAACTCCTCCATAAGCCCTGACCAGTCCACCAGTTCCAAGTTTAATTCCTCCAAAATACCTGGAATTTAAGTGATGTAAACAGTAGGAGAACTGCAACAATATACTAACCAACTAAAGCTCATCAGATAACACAGCTAATTGAAAGCAGAGTTCAAGACATGAACTCAATGAAACAATTAACAAGATGTACTGTCAGACAAAAGTAAATAGGTTTCTTTCTCCTTTCTTTTCTTCTAGTAATTCCAATGGAAGCAAAAGCATATGACACCATTGATATCCATCACTCATATCACTGCTGTATGGAGGATAATCTCTCTATGTCATATGTGGTATATTTGGCATGAAATTGAAAGGAACGGTCGTTGCTTTGAAGATAGAGAACGCTCAATGGGAGGGACTAGAGGCTTTTTCTTTCAAACTTTATTCATTTGGGCTTCTACCATTGTTCTAGATGGGACTAGTTTTCATGATTTCCTTGTTGCTTTTTCTAGTTCCTAGCTTGTGGTGTTCTCTCTTGTATACTTCTTGTGTACTTGGACTATCAGGGGTGATAAACGGTCCGGTCGGACCGACCGTTTCAGTCCGGTCCACATTTTAAAGGACCGAAAAGTTTCGGTCCAGTCCACGGTCCAGGATTTTTTCGGACTAGACCGGACCGAATGAAAAATAAATATATATATATATTATATATAATAATTATACAATTAACAATATAAATTTTTAAATATATTATTAATACTTGTTAATATTCTATAAATTAACAATATTTTATATAATCTTCATCTAACCTATCACTATTAACAACATAAAATTTTAAATATGTTATTAACACTTGTTAATATTCTATGAATTAACTAATATATAATATCATTTAGTTAATTATATAGTAATTATATAAATTAATAATATAATTTTCATCTAATTTATTATCATTGACCATATAAAATATTCTTTTATTGAGTTTGTTACATAATCCACATTAATAAGTCACTTAGTTTAATTTAGTATTTTAAATAAATTTTTTTTATTAATTATTTAAAAAAAAAAATTAGGCCGGACTGACTGGACCCGATCCGGTCCGGTCCCTTTGGGTGTTCGGTCCAGAAAAATGATAGACCGAAAATATTCGGTCAATCACCAGACCGGACCATTTGCAGCCCTATGGGCTATAACTCCTTGGTTTAATAAAATTTCATTTTCTTAGCAAAGAAAAAATCTGTCACTCATAGGAGGGCTGTGAAAAAATTTTACCTGATCACTACTACCATAACTCTATCTATTCCTGAAGAAACAATAGCAGAATGTATTGGCTTGCCAGCTGTACCCGAGGGTTCACCATCATCATTAGACCGATACTGGTCTCCAACCTGAGAAGCAGAAGATGACCACATTGGACTTAATTGAGGAAACTGTCACCACAAACAGGACCCCTTATATATGCTTCTCATGATTTAGCCCCTAATGGAGTCCAGTCCTCTTTTACATGGCTGTGAAGGCTTGTATCCAGAAAAATCAGAGGCAGAATGATGTATATGGATCTGAACAGAGAAATGTTAGATTCAACCCCCGTGTAAAGTGGCCATTCAAATATCAAACAAAGTCTTAACTTATTCCTCAATCTTTTTTTTTTTTTTTTTATTGGCACCAGGTGTCCGGAAGCAACGTCCTGACTAATCCGGGTAGTGCACAGGCCCTCAGAAATGAGTTTCCCACAAGTGAACCTCAGGTAATTCAAGAGAAAATCCCACAATCCGATGCCCTAGAGATTGTTTGCACCCAATGGGACTTGAACCTTAGACCTAGAAGGAGCATATCCCCAAGCCTAAGGCCTTCACCACTTGAGCCAATCAGGTCCCATCTAGTACACAAAGTTTAAACTTATTCCTCAATCTTTAACTTCGAAATGCTCTTGTAGTCATTCTGAGGCCGTTAAGGCTAGCTCTAAGGTTGACTCATTCAGAGCTGAAGCCCTCATTCAGGTCCCACAAGTAGTCATACAGTTTGAATTAGTGATAAAAATATAAAAAAAAATGTTTCCAAACCACAGGGATGCGAAGCATAAAAGGACCGCCTAATGAATTGCCTTCCTCCAAAATCACTTTAAGGGGACAAAGTAAACTGAATTTCCTTTTCAGAAGCTAAAACAATTAGGGTCATTGATATAGGAAATTATAAATTAGTGTACCTTATAAGCCCAGCAATTGTGAGTAGCACGGGGATCTCGGACCTAAAAATCAACAAAGAAATTAGGCCTGGTTTGGTTATGAGACGAATGTTAAATAAAATATTTTTAAAATATTATTTTTACTTTAAAATTTAAAAAAGTTAAATTATTTATTATATTTTATATAAAAATTTGTAATAATTAGATCTCATCCCCTAACCAAATCAGGCTAAGTCATAGAAGCTTTGTTTTTCGAAAAGAGAATAATTATATCATTCAAAACCACTGTCCTGACCTGACTGAATGTAACATGAAAGTGGAAAATCAAATGCACATAACCTAAAAGGGGAAACATGCAAAAAGATGACAGAGCATCACCAGAACTAATGGAACGGCAGCAAAGTATGAGTTCAGGAAATTTCGAAGGTTCAATGAAAGAATTGCCGAATTAACAACGTTATTTTTAGCTCCAGGAAATTATCCGAAATTCTGCATACAGGTGAAAGAGGAAGAGACAATACAGAATGACAGAAGAACCTGGGAGAGGAAGGAGAGAGCGGATCGCTCGTCGGAGATGGAGCCAGCAATGGCGATGAATTTGCTCTTCTTGATTTCTCTCTCGAATGTCACTCTCTCTTTGACAGTCGTGTACGCAGCCGCGTTGCCGCCGCTGCTGCTGTTTCCAGTAAACATGGCTCTCTTGGCTCCGGCGGCGAGAACGAAGAGTGAGGTGGAGATGCGGTGGTGTAGCTTCTGGTAGCGGAGGTAACTTGGTGCCGCCGGCGTTATTGCTGTTGGCATTTGCTCCGTAAACGCCACTGTCATAATATTAATCGAATCCCACCAGTTTCACAGGTTTTCTTGGCAAGTTATCACGCAGGCAAACCCACCCCGGACGCTGTCGTTTTAAAACAGCTTTTATAATATTTATTTATAATATTAAGAAATATGTAAATAATGACCTCTCTTTTTAACAAATTGTAAGATTAGTTTTCCTCCTCATCAACGATTAGCAAATTAAGAAATATGTAAATAATGACCTCCGCACGTCGAGCTACGATCTTATGTCGGAGCTCTAATAGAAGGTCAGAGCTCCGACCTCCGATCGGAGTCGGACTCCAACTCCAGTTCAAAGTCAGAGTCGGAGCTCTAGTTTGGCTCCGACTCTTGTAGGAGTTGGAGTCGGAGGTTGGAAACGAGCACTCAGACTCCGTCGGAGTCGGAGCCCAACCCTATTACACACCACACCATACTTTTTTTTTTTTTTATTCTTCCCAAACTAATTAAATTCTTCTACACATTTGATAAGAGAAAAAAATTAAAAATTAAAAAAAAAATTATATATAGTGTGTAGAGATGATGAGTAAAATTTTTGTAAAGATAAAAACCCAGAACACAGATCGATGGAGAAAAGAATCGATGATTGATTTTTTTTTTTTTTCCTTATAGCATAAATAACAATGCTTTCTTTCAACTCAAACCTCAAGAAAACGTTTGAGCTGATCTATCACCACTTACTCTTCTTAATGTTACACCAGAATTTACAACAAAAGGGTTAGCTAAGCCATATTGCTCCAATTCAGAGTCCCTACAACCACTGCTACTAGACTTTCTACATTGTCTACTAGTCTCAGTATACAAAATCCCTGAGTTTCCATTCCCATCCAAATGCTCCCTCCAGCCATTGCCTCCGGACCCTACCCTCCAGATGTCATTGTCCATTTCTGAATCTCCATCTAAGTTTCCATAGGAGGAAGATGAAACCGGGTCCGATGAAAGCCCGTAATGGCTGTACCAACTGGGTCCTACTTCTCCAAATATGTAATCAGACAAGTCTCCCGTGCTCGACGAGTCCTTGATGCTTGCAGTGCTGCAAGAACTTGCATCTGAGCTGCTGAAAAGGGAAGAACTCTCACTGGATGAATCCACTGATGGAATTCTTTGCATTGAATGGAATCTCCAATCCTCCGGATGGAACAATTGATTATAGTGCTTTCCAAGCTTATGCTGTGCTGCCATAGTATTAGACTCTGTTTTGGATGTAGTCAGGCTGGAAGGAACAGCTTCCAAGCTCCTTTTCTTTAACCGTCCCCCATGAGACACCACATTGTTCCTTATAAAAGCTGGGGCTCTTGGAGAGTTCCTAGTAATAAAAGGTGGTAACATTAAGAAAAGCATATTCCTAAAGAAAGGTTAAAATTCGCAATATCCAGGTTGAGTTACAAGATAATATACCTAGCATAAAGGAGCATGTACGCCCCTTCCAACAAGACCCTCTCCAATTCCACAGGTTCTACCTACACACAAAAAACGACACCAATCAGCTCTAAAATCAGATAATACAACTCAAGCCTAATATTCTTGATATACAAGTAAAAGCAAACTTCTATTATTTCAGGTATTATAGTATATTCTAATTTGGCAATACATCTGTCTCAACTACTCATCTACAAACACATTACAAAGAATGATATGCAAGATGGCAAACAAAGTATATTATCGAATAAACACCAGAAACAATGGATTTAGTTAACAGCATAGTACAAGTTTTCCTTTTACATCTAAGACGCAAGAAGCTTTGGTAGTCATGTGCAAAGGTCTGATAACTTGTTAAAGTTTCAATAGAACTTGGAAAGTCCTGTTTTGCGAGTCAAAAACGAGAGGAAGATTTGGCACATCATAATTTCAAATCAACATGGCCTAACTCGGCAGTGCATTTATAGACTAAAAAGAAAACAAACTTACTGTGCTATCATCTATCCTGAACCACTCCCCATTGAAATTCTTCACATAACACACGTAGTGACCAGAAAACGCAGCATTCATGATATCCAAGTGAACCACCACCGCATAAAGATTGTACAAAGAAGACTTATCACACACTCCATTCATATACGGGGCCATGTCGAGGACCTCAGGAAATTGAATTGATTTGTTTAACTTCTCAAAGTTACCAGACTACAAGGGATTGAAACAATTGGCATTAGATTTATAAGTGAAAAAGTAAAAATATTGCATCAAAGCAAGTTAATAGTCACGAACTTACCCGAAATCGCTTCAAAACTATTGTCAAAATATTTGGCACCTCCAATATTGTCAACTTCTTTCTTGCCTTCTCATAAGATTTACACCTAGATAAAACAAGTAAGAAGAGGTGCAGAATGAGAATTATTGAGAAAATAACCCACATGATCAGAGCATTTCAACCAGAAAATAGATGAAAGCTAAACAAAATTCAAAAAAATAAAATAGAGATGGTTCAAATAAAATGACAACTCTAAGCTTCATTGCACACAACTCATTATCCAAAGCTAAAAGTTTGGCAGGAGAATACAGAAACAATAACCAGTGAGTTAGGCTCTCGTTTGATTGAGCTGTTATTGGTCTCAAGTTATTTTTTTTTATAAGCGCTTATTGGTCTCAAGCTCAAACCTTTCTAAGATGTACTCACAATGCATAGAAAATATATTAAAAGAATTTCTATGTTACAAAAAAAAACAAAAGAATTAAAAATTTTTTTGATAAGTAATAATTTTTATTGATGTGAATGAAATTAGGCAATGCCCAAGTACACAGGAAATATACTAAGAGAGGCACCTAATTACATTCTAATAGACTAGAAAGAAGATAAGAACTCATGAACTCATGAACATTCCCTCCCTCACAAACAATTCTGGTAAAATCTCCATTATCTACATCTAAGTAACATACACAGTGCACCATCCGAGTTACTAGGCCTTCACAAAAACTCAAACAAAAGTAGTGAACACATCCACACAGTAATGTGTCTATTTTGCACAAAAGTAACTTCCTCGCACCTACACCTTCAAGCCCCACCCAAAGAAGCAACAGAAGGGAGGAAAAAAGTGGGGCAGGGAAGGGTACAAAACCGCAAATCCAATCTTGGTTTGGGCATGTAGATAAGATGACCAACAAGGCAAAGAAGGCAATACAAGATTTCATTGACAAAAAAAATGAGTACTGAGTATGTGTTTGTTTGAGCATGATCAGTAAACGAGCTATATTGAGTGGAAGGCAATACCAAATTTTTCATCTTCGGACCTCCACTTAGTTTCACCCAAGCTTCATCCGATAGAAAAAAGGGTGTACTTGTTATATATGATACAAATGAGCAAATGAAGCCAACCTGCTGCAATAGTACTTGTTATCTCTGTCCAAAATTTCAGTAGCTGTGAATTGCGCAAGAGCCTCTTCAAGAGTTCCAATGTCCCCATCTATCTCAACGGTGAGATCCATCATTTGCTCACACCGCTCAGATTTGCCAAGACACTTCATGCACTTTATCTGAGAATCCCGGTTATGGCAGTCCATATGCACAAAATTATTGCCACCACCAGATGTACTTTATTAAGGAGAAAACAATTATTAAAGTATCATCAAATAAGGAACAACCTTAGATCGAAGGTAACCCCCGAAAGTCAGGCCTACTAGAGTTGTTTCTTCAGCCACTGGACCCATACTCCCAGCTTCCTTCAGGCAAACGGATTGCATTGTATCAACAGCATACCTGCCATCTTACTAACTGATCACGTGATGCACATTTAAGACAGCAAAAGAGGAAAGTAGACAGAAATATGAAAATTTACAGATCCAACTGGGAAAGTTTTCAGATAGCTCACCTCAAAAATTCATGCGCATCTTCTTCCTTCCCATGACCAAGATTACTTCCAATTTTATGTATTTTGGATAAAATCCCAATGGGAGACAAAGGGGAATAGCCTTCCTTTGCCTTCTGAATTAGGCATTCAAACTCACAGATAAAACACCATCCCTTCCTTCGGCCTGGGACAAAAGATGAACATTGTAAAATGTGAGAAAGAAATCAAGCACAAAGGCCAAATAATTGAGTAAGTCATAATCCCACAGGGGAATCACAAAGAGAAACTTGCATGATTTAGAATGAAGCCCATGAAGAAGATACGAAGTAAGAGGTCGAGTAAATGCCAAGCACTGGAGAACAGCATTAGCATAACAGCTGCAGAAATTCCAAGGAGAAGTTCATTACGTTAGCAGAAATCTAGAACTATTCTTTCTGTTTTTAACTTATTGAAAAAAATATATAGAATTAATTTTGACAAGGAAAAACATGCTATTAGACCAGCAAAGATATTGTGGGGAGGGGATGTTGCTAGTTCTTACTACACATTACATGAAGTAGAAAAAAATGAGAGCATCAAATTCCAGCAATCAGATGTAACACACCGACCAACAGCAACAGAAGCAAAAGAAACCGTGTATGGAAATTAAATGGCAACTCTTCTTCACAATAGCTTTTGTTTTAGCAAGAAGAAATAATTTTACCTTGACATAGCTGTCATTTAACTGTAAACAGAATATAATTGCAACCTACAGTTTTGAGCAAAATTACAATACTTAATACATTAGGTGTAACCTCTAGTTAGGTGTTTCTCATGTATACTACCTATGTACCTGGGATTAGCCGGTTTCTATGAATATAACTTATTGATTACTGATAAAAAAAAAAAAAACAATACTTATACATTAGGCTTAAACCCTATGCCCAACCTCATAAAAAGACATAATTGTTCTCCTCTGCCTCACACCCTTTTTCACTCTAGTTCCAGTAAATAACAGCATGGCTGCTTACAATTCATAGAACTCATTAAATGTCAGTTTATATGCCAATAAATTAGAAGCTGATAGAAATCGGCATCACCTGTTCCCACAATTTGTAAGGCCAAATGGGCATAGTTCCACCTTATCATAACAGTAAAGTTGCACAAAAAGTTCATATGGAAAGACTATCTGTAAAATCAGAAGCAAATTTTGGGGCAAAAATCAATAAAAAGATTATCGCAATGAAAACAAAGAGGTTACCAAAAATAAACTATAATATTTTGTCAAAAACCTTGCAATTGTGCTTTCCAGCAATATCATTTCCAAGACCTGACAATTTGTGTTTTGACTCTTTTGAGGCCCTAAACTGCTGTACAACTTTCCGCACTGATGTTTTCAAGCCATTACGAATATCTTGTGGCAAGCTTTGGCTGCTACCAACTTTTGCAGGTAAGGTATGAAAACCATCAGTCTTTGCAGACTTGGGATGGGAGAAGGCATGTCCCGCGGTGGCTGAAGATGGATGATCACTAGAAGCTTTAAAAGGCAAAGACCTAACTTCTTTACACTTAAATAATTCAGAATCATCTTCCCCATCATCAGCTACAGAATCTGACACTGAACAGTTCAGGGATGGCAAACACCTAAAATTAGAGGCATCTGCAACTGACTTTCCTGGTAAAGCAGATCCTCTGGTGGGCTTACAATTGCGAGGACTTTTTAGCTTCACATCATTGGTTATAAGTGGCTTGGGTTTAGAAAAATGTGACTTGTCCACCCCTTCATCAATATGACCAGATTTCATCTTAGTTGACTTGCTTGCACAAGAAATACCATCTATAAAACTTACTGAATTAGGAGACTGTGTGGGCAGAGATGTAGTTAGTTCCATCTCATTAAAGCTAGCAGTTCTACAGAGCATATCAGGGGCATCATCATCAGATAGAGGTTTCTCTGATCTGTCGATTGTGCCAAACCTGATTCCCTGATTGGAACAAATATCAACAGAGGATTTACTTCCAGCATGAGACAGAGAGAAACCAGCAGACGGTGAGGAACCAGAAGATGCAAAAGCAGTATGTAGTCCTTTCGTATCTGCACAAGGCCAGACAATATTAGCATCATCCATCATCAGTGAAAGTTTAGAAAAAAGTGCAAATTCTCTCCTATGCTTATTATTACCAAAAATTTCAGACTGTTTTTCCAATACTGCTTTCCCACCAAAGTCACTTTTATCTTGAAATTCCATGGCACCAAGTTGACGACAACATTCATCTCTATGACCTCGTCTCCAGTGCATAATTTGGCACTTTCCAGAACTACAAACAAAAGATACAACTTTCAAACAATAAACAAACAAAAAAAGAACCATAAAAGAAAGGAAATGACTACCAGTTGGTACATCCAAAATCATATATGTGCAGATATTAAATAAGGAATCAATGAATATGGCTATATTTAAAAATAAGTAAATTTCGGTAACTACTTTTTTGATGAGTAAATTTTTCTTTTTTTATGATTAATAGGTAAATTTTATTGATACGAATGAAATAGGCATAGCCTATGTACACAGGAAAATTTAGGTAATGTATTCTTAATAAAGAAATGGATCACGGGTGAACAAGCTCCAGCCTTCTTCAAACAACAGAGCTCCTCCTTCATGCCAACAAGCTCCAGCTTCAGTCCAGAAAGAACCTTCTGCCCCTCACTTTCCCCTGTACAGGCATCGGACAGACCACCTCCAACTATATCAGGTACAGAGTTTCGACCAACCCTCCCTGCCAAAGAACACTCCCCTGCTACCCATTTCCTTGTCTTTTTCTCCATTTTGTGATGCCAAAGCCTTGCCCGTACCACCATGCACCGCCACCCTACTACCTACTCTACCACCCATCGCAGTCTCAGCATACGTCCTAGCTTGCCTAGCCACCTCTTTCCCCTTCCCATCACCCTGGACCACCGTTGGAACCTTGGAGAGGCGTGATAGAGCTTGCTTCATCTCCATGGACAGACTTTTCCACCCCCTTCCTTCCGTCCCTTCCAGGACCACAAGCAGGCCTCGACGCCCATTTCCAAGTAGTCCAAAGGCATTGGAACACCGATGAACACCTATTGCCACAGACCCAACACGATAAGTCTTGAAAAACTCCTTTCTTCCCTCCGACAGGTAGCATTCTTCCACCATGTTTGCCAGCCAACGAGTGCTGGAATGGCTGAGTACCATCTCCTTTGTGACCTTCCTGCTTCTTTCAGTGATACGAAGTGGCTTCCCTGCTCTAATGATAATACAAAAACCTCGGTTTCTATTAATAAATGTTTTAAGAAGCCTACACCAGAAAGATTACAGACCCAGGAAAAGCTAACAGAATGATGACTCCAGTGTGGATCACCAGAAAGAATCACCCATGGTAGAACTGTACGGAGAGAAAATGTACCTAGGCACAATTTAACAACACTGCTTTTTTTTTTTATAAGTAATTTAACAACACTGCTAAAGGTGCCAACAGTACAAGTAGTGAGAATAGCATTCAAATAAACTTTTAATCTGAGCATCTTCAAATAGTCAAAAGAGTGTACGCCATACTAGACCTAGTGGCTTCTTTGACCTAGCTACTTTCTGTAAAAATAAAATAAAATAAAATAAAAAAATTGTGGCATATGGTGTGTGGGTATGATGAATAGAATTTTTCTTTTTTGATAAGTAACTGTAAGCTTTATCGATAATAAAAATAGGCAGAGCCCAATAACACAAGTTGTACACGAGAACTTTTTTTATTGATAATGAAACCTATATACTTTCATGCAAGGAAACCACCTAAATTGACATACGTTTTGAGTCTCACACTCCTTAATGAGATAGGCCTTGCAGAGTTCACTAAATCTCATTTCAAGTCAATGCTATATCCTAAAAACAGAATAATCTCCCTGGTCATACTCATTCCTAATTCTTGTAAATGCCACCACTTAAGATGTCATACTGGGGAATTGAAGACAGGTGTTACACTTTTAGTAAATTAGCCCCGTAAAGACTTTTTATTTAGCTGATTTACCCGTATATCAATGTTGCTCTGTCATTGGAAGTACTTGAAGCATTTAAAAAATAAGTTTCAACAAATAAAATTCAAGTCCGATAGAAGAGAGAAAGGTTTCTTACCAAACAACAATGTACTCAAGGGAGGGGCTGTAAATGAGTTTTTGTCTTCGCTTTTCTAGTATTAGAATGTAACTAGGTGTTTCTTTTATATACTTCATGTATACTTGGGCTTCACCTATTACATTGTTTTTTATAAAAATTGTAACTTATCAAAAAAAAAACAATGTAACACCCCAAAGAAGGCCCAAGCCACCTCTGAGCCATACTCCAAAAGGTCGAGTCAAGGGTACAATTGAAGCTCCATTGGAATCATTACAAAAACAAGAACTTCTCCTCCCAAGCAATGTAGGATCTCATACACCACCTATCCTCATCACTCAGTATGGAGTATCACAATCTCCCCCTATTTAAATTCCCGACATCCTCGTCGAGCAATTCCATCATAAGTAGCATGGGTCAAGTCCCACACTTCTGGTTGGGATAGGCTCTAATATCATTGGTAACGCCCCAAATGATGCCAAAGCCACATGTGGATTATACTCCAAAAAGGGTATTCAATAATAAAATTGGAGCCTCATTGGGACGATTATAAAGAGCAAGAACTTCTCCCTCCTTAGCAATATGGGATCCCATACACCACTTATCCCCATCCCTCAATATGAGGTATCACAAACAACGTGCAACTTCTATCTTAACAATACAATCAAGAACAAACTTCACCCAAAAATACACACACCGTATGGATTCCTTTCTTTTCTAAAATCTAAAATTCCTCAAATCCCATGAGCCCCTCACATCTTCACACATGCTTCCATCTATATAATACGAATGTGAGCAACTATGAGGCAAGACAACTACAAAAGAAAATTGTGTTGGAAACAAGGAAAAGCATCAACCGAGCTAAATTACACCTCCTTGGCCCCCTTCAGATGATTTGTGAATCATTACCAAGTATTTTTCTTATTTAGCTCAGCTTTAGTTCATATATTTCTATTTTTCAAAATCATATAATACACTTTATTTCTTTTAATAGTCTTTTTATTAATTTTTAAACCGTGTTATTCTAGTAACGGCTGACCTCTAGACATTTCTATGAATATTCAGGTTTTTCCTATTACAAATTGTTCGTATTTCACAGGTGCTCCATGGAAATATGTTGATCAGGCAGAAACTAATAACGACCATCTGAAAGTCAAAGTCAACATTGTGCTAAGTAAGAGCAAGAGATGAATGGATGAAAAATAAGTATGAGCAACTCCTGCCAACTCAATCTGGTAATATCTTCTACGATTCCAAATAAAGAAACACTAGGTCAAATAATACATCAAGTCAGATTCTGACGTTGCTAATAAGTTTCCTAATTCTAAGCTTCCATTTGCTTTATCCTTTTGTTTATTGGACATAAAAAAAAAAAAAATCCTACAGTCAAACTAATCGCTTTGACAACCAAATATGACATATAAACATCACAATCTCAAGCCAACAATTTGGAAGCATAGTGATTTCTCGCCTACAAGCAACCCGTAAAAGTTAATTAATTCAACGTATGGATTCTAAGGCCCCAAGAAACCATTGCAATTACCAACACACAATTGCAAGCAAATACACGCACATGCACAAATACTACAGTTTAAGATATCAGAAAATCAACTTGAACGAGAGAGATTTTGGAAGGACAGACCAGTATCTGACTGTCTTGCACTGAGAGCAGCGCATAGTTGTAGGGCTATAACAGACGGCACACTGGTAGCGCCGCACTACCGGCATCGAAGTGTACTCAACTGTAGCTTCGACCTCGGCCAAGGCGGCCTCCTCGGAGGCCATGGCGACCAGCCTCATGATCTCCTCCTTCTTCGCCGCCGCATCCCTCCACTTGAGGCGAATCAGAAGAGAAACAAAAAAAATCGAAGGCAAGAGGAAGGTCAGAAACCCTAGGATTCCGGGAAACAGCATTGGCTTAACCGGCGCCGAGGATCAGTCCAGAACAGAGAAACCCTAGGATCGTGATTTTGCTATACATAGATGTGGCGGTGGTGGCAGTGGCGTCGGTGATTCGGATGCGCCGGGCGGTGTAGCGTAGGGTGGTGCGTGGAGGGGCAGAAACAAAAATTCAGGTGACGGTGGTGGTCGTGACGATAAGCATCTCTGGATTGGTTTTGGGAGATTTCGGACAAGACACTCGGAGTCGTATAGAAAAGAGAGGGAATGTAATTCTGTTTTGTCGTGCAATTTACTTTTTCCTTTTTCCCTTTTTTTTTTTTTTTTGTTGTGTCTGAAACACATGCAGGTACACACGTCTTCGGTCTTTAATTTTGTCCTCTCATTCAGTAGTATTTCACTACTTTTATACTATAATTTTCGTTTATTATACATTCATTTAATATAAACTTAATATTTATATTAATAAAAAAATTTATAATGACGGGTTTCACTTTTTCAAGATGAGTATACAAGGTTGGCACACGAACTATATTTTGATTTATTCTTTAGTTATTTTAAATTTTTAATTAGATAATTGATATGTTATATTCGAAGTAACTATTTATTTAAGTAAATTTTCTATAAGAATATTTAAAAAATTTACTGTATCAACAAACCAACGTTTGAAATGACAAAGAAGAGGTCTCCCCCTCAACAACCCAATTTTAATTAATTATGATACCTCTTGTTCCAAAGAAGATGTATCGCGTCAAAGTCTTTGAATTTAGACCAATCTTAAGGTTTTAGCAAATAGATTGAAGAAAGTGTTGCCCATTATTATTTTCCAAACTCAATCAACTTTTGTACCAAGCAGACTTATATTAGATAACACTATTGTAGTATTTGAAGCCATGCATATTATGAATTGTAAATTTCAGGAAAAGTTTGTTATATGGCCTTGAAACTATACATGAGCAAGGATTATGATCGAGTTGAATGGAGTTTTCTCAGAGCTATGATGTAGAAGCTAGGCTTTAAACAAAAATGGATTGATTTAGTTATGAAGTGTGTATAATCTTTCTCTTATGCTATCTTGATAAATGGTATTCCACAATGCCCTTTCAAGCCATCTAGGGGTATTAGTTAAGGTGATCCTCTTTATCATATGTGAAGAAGCTTTGAGCTCATTACTCAGGAAGGCAAAAAAGATGGACTCACTACTGGAGTGCCTATATTGCTATAGAGAAGATTCTCATTAATCACCTATTCTTTATTGATGACAGCCTATTGTTTTGCAAAGCTATTTCGATTGAATTGAGCAAATTGATAAGTATCTTTAGCATCTATGAAAAGGCTTTTGGGCAACGATTAAATATGGAAAAGACTTCAATTCAATTCAACAAGAATACTCCTCGAGAAGTGCAAGAAAATATATTGAGCATAGCTGGAATCAGATCAACATTGCCTTATGAAACATATCTTGGTTTGCCTACTTTGGTTGGAAGATTTCAAGCAAAATCTTTCATGAATATACTAGATAGAGTCAAGCTAAGTCTCGGCAATAAAAAAGTAAAAACTCTCCTAGGCTGGAGAGGAAATATATCTCAAGGCTGTTGTGTAAGCTTTCCCTACTTACAATATAAGTGTATTCAAGCTCTCAAGTAGTCTTCTTAGAAATATCAACAAAGTTATGCAAAACTTTTGGTGGGGATAGCAAGATAATGAAAAGAAGATGCACTAGGTTGCATAGAAAACAATGGGAAAAGCTAAGTCAGCAACAAGTATGGGGTTAATACACTTTGAGAGATTCAACCTTGATATACTTGCTAAACAAGGTTGGAGATTAATTCACAACCCTTCCTCTTTAGCAGCTCAAGTCTTAAAGGCCAAGTACTTTGAGGAGGTCTTCTTCTTTCAAGCCAAATTGGAAAATAAACATTCATTTATTTAGAGAAGTATTGTTGCATCTAAGCCTTTAATAAAAGAAGTATTGACTAAGAATTTGTTAAATGTTTCATATGTGATTATTGATACGTAGGAATTTCCTTCATGTATTTCTTCGTTGCTTTAAAAGAATGATTAATAAAATTGCCTTTTCTTTAAAAAAAAAAAAAAGAAATGACAAATTTAAATTAAGAATAATCTAAACTTTAATCAAGAAACAATGTTAAGAGTATAATTTGCCAATGGTCTAAACCAAAGGGGCAAAGTCTTGCTATAAAGAGAGCAACGCAGACTTACCGTAAGGGGAATATTTCTCACAAAATAATGTATGTTGTCTAATAGCATTAAAAAAAAAAAATTAATGATCATGGCAAATCAAAACATTAAAAGGCCATGCACGAATACACAATCTACATTATGACGACAGATCAGAATAATTTGTAAAGTTCAACATTGAATGCCACGAAATAAAACACTAGTAGCACTTTTTGATCAAATTTTATTGTTCTTTTAAGGGCTAGTTCGGTTACATAAATTAAATCATCTTATTTCATATAATCATTAAAAAAAAATTTTTAAATTTTACATAAAATATAATAAATAATTCAATTTTTTTAAATTATAAAATAAAAATTATATTATAATAATATTTTATTTAGTTTATAACTTTTATCTCTTCTGATCTGTGTAACCAAACGTGTAGATAAGACAACAAAAGACGGACAAAAGCTGCAATTATTTTGTGTTTTCAAATTGAGATCAACTCGTGTTTTATAAAGAGACGTAGTTTGGCTTTGACCGCTAAGTAGTTTCTTCTTTATAACGTAAGCAAGAAAATGAAGATGGTGGAATGATTGTGTCCTTGTTATTTTCTTTGTGCCAACAAAAGGAGGATCCAAGAAAGGAATAATTATATAACTTTGAGTCGTACACAACAAGTTCTCGTGGGAAAAAAAAAAAAGTAAGCTATAAGAAAATAGTATAGTATAAGAAAAACATGGCATATTAGCTAACGTAAAATATTCTATGTATTTTAATATTTTATAACTGCATTAGGTCCCATAATATGGTATGTTTACACATTTAAATATAGTGAGACCTAATTTTAAGTAATCTAAAAAATCAACAACTATCTCTTGAATTTCAAATATCACTTTATATGTTTGGTAAATATGAGAATTTTCAAAATTCTCAACACTTCTTATTATTTCATTCTCAAATGACTCATTTGTTTTCCGAAAACATCTCATCTAATTATTATAACTTTTCAACTTCTAATATAAAATAAAATAAATAATTCAATTTTTTCAAATCTCAAAATAAAAATAATATTAAAAAATATATTCTAACAATATTTTATTTAACTTTTTAACTTTAATCTCAACTTATCTTAACTGCGAAAGCAAACGTAGAAAATACTTTTCAATTCCAAATTTACAATAGTTTCATATAATTATTATTTAAATACAAAAATCAATACAACTTTTACAAATTTTAAAATAAAAATTATATTCAAATAAAAATAATTTTTAACTATATAATATTAAAAAATTATAATACAAATTTTTAATATAACTTTTTTTTTTAAATTAGTAAAAGTTGTATTAATTTTTGTGTTTGAATAATGTCTAGGTAATAATCAGATAAAAATTTTGAAATGTTCAAAACCGTGAAGTATTTTGTGTTTGAAAATGAAGTTATAAGAAATCTTAAGAATTTTAAAAGAAAAATTATTTAACCATAAAGAGATTTCACAAAAGATAAACTCACAAACTAACATGATTTGATGTAATAAAGTTAATTTCATTATAAAAAAAAAAAGCTAACATATTATGTAAAACTATATAATGTGTTAATTTATTTTTGGGAGATTTCTTTAAAACTATAATAATTTTCATTTACCCTAAAAGTTTATAACAAAATTTTGGAAGAATAGCATTTATTTGACAAATAATAAACAAAATGCTGCTCACAGCTAACAGAACCGTCGCTTTGGCCGAGTGGTTAAGGCGTGTGCCTGCTAAGTACATGGGGTTTCCCCGCGAGAGTTCGAATCTCTCAGGCGACGACTGTCTTTTTTTTATTATTATTATTATTATTTAATTTAATTAATTAATTGAAATTAAAGGCTTGGGAGTGGGACCCGTATCAGAGAGACTGATCAAGGCCTGCATTGCCTTCCCCAAATCCACCCTCCACTTTTGCTGTCTGACCTGTAATTCGGTCAGGGTCAGCCACTGGCCTGACCCTTTTGGAATTCCAAAAAAATCAGCTTTAGGACAGGTGGACTGCATTAATAGGGCATCCGTCCATAAAATCCCAAATATCAAGGATTTCCCACAAATTGGTATCCCACCAAGTCAAAAAATAATGGCGTTTGGTACCCACGATTGGACGCTTTCCCCCATTTAATTACTATTCATATAATTCCAACTTCTTCTTAAGGCCCCGTTTGTTTTGAAAAAACTTCTCATCTCATTTCATCTAATCTAATCATTATAATTTTTTCAATTTTTAATATAAAATAAAATAAACAATTCAACTTTTTCAAATCCCAAAACAAAATTAATATTAAAAAATATATTTTAACAATATTTTATTTAACTTTTTAACTTTAATCTCATCTCATCTCATCTCATTTCTGAAAACAAACTAGGTAAGTTGATCTCATCTTTCCCACTAATAAATTTTAAAGACAATATTTCGATTTTAATGTTTTTATTTTAGAGCTCGTTTGAAAAGTGAAATAAAATAAAAATTTTATGAATAATAATAAATTAATAATAAAATAATTTATTTTTAAAATTTTAAAAAATAAAAGAAAAGAATTATATTAGAATATAATTTTATAATATTATTTTTATTTATAATTTGAAAATTTTAACTTATTTTTTATTTAAAAGTTTAAAAAAATTATAATAATTAGTTTGAAAATTTTATAATAATTAATTTAAAATTTTTGTATTTAAATTATATTTTAAAAAGAGATAGAATTAAAATTTTAAGATGAGATTTATTTTCAAACAAGCACATAAATGTTATAGACATTATTTTAATATATAAGAGTAAAAATTAAAGATCAAAGCGTGACAATATCATGCTATGCCACAATTCTCTTGATAATTTTTTAATAAAGAATTGACTAATATAAATAACACGAGACTAATAGAATTACTTAATTATGAAATTTTATAATTTTAAATATCAATATTGTAAAAATTTAAAAAGATGATCTCATCGTAAAAACTAGAAAACACGAGTACTAATTTTGTATTTGACTTT
The DNA here is from genome assembly GCF_001411555.2 of Juglans regia. NCBI lineage: Eukaryota > Viridiplantae > Streptophyta > Magnoliopsida > Fagales > Juglandaceae > Juglans > Juglans regia. The sequence continues at coordinate 5,210,726 of NC_049907.1, forward strand.
TTTATGAACTCTGCCACCACATTTTGAATTAGAAAAATGCTAGGGAGCGGGACTCCAGTTTGATTTGTCCGAATGATTTTTTTTTAATTTTTTTTCTAATTTTTTTATTTAATAATTAAAAAAATACTTTTTAATAATATTATAACTTTTTTAATTTTTTTAAAAAAATTAAAAAAATAATTTGAAAAAAAAAATCCAGAGATTTCCCACAAGTTGGTGTCCCAAGTCAAATAATGGCGTTTGGTACCCACGATAGGACGCTTTCCCCCATTTAATTACTATTTTTTCTTCTTTTAATTCAAACTTATTCTTAAATTGATCTCGATTGTAAAAACTAGAAAACACGAGTACTAATTTTATATTTGACCTTTTTATGAACTCTGCCACCACATTTTGAATTATTCAACGCTTTGGCTATCATGTCATGATATTAATTAGCATTATGAGAAATGATACTTTTTATTTCTATATTATATATTAATACGTGATTTATAATTTTTATTTTTTTATTTAAAAATATATATTTATATGTCAATATATGTATATTTAAATAAAAAAATAAAAATAATAAATTACATTTTTCTAATAAATTAATTTATATAATAAAATAAATTATTTTGTAAACATTGATGTGATTTTATTCCGTATATTAGATTTGCAGACTTATTTTTATCATTTTAAAATATATATGACGTAGAATATCAATTCCCGTGAGATTGATCTCTTTGTAATTATCTTTTTTAATTCTATTACTTTTCTTGAATTAATCATCTTAAACATGGATGAATATATATGGTACCTAAATTTTATCGTATTTAATAGTGTCCGTATAAAACCTCTAGATACACTATTATATATATATATATATTATTTATTTCTTTAGCAATTATACTCTTAATCCTAAATATTGTCATCATTGGTCACACACGTTGATCTGTAATATTTTAAATAGTTTATTGTATCAACTAAAATCTGTCGTGTTGAGACAATTCTCGTGAGCGCTTGCAATGTCCATGACAGCTTCACGTGAAACAAAGAAACAACTTCAGGTGATCCGGTGGTAAGATCTCTTATATGGTTAAGTAAAAAAAAAATAGTTTCTGAATGAATCTAAATAGATGCAATACATACATGTAAGTATATTTATAGGGTTTGAGGAGCACAGCATAGACGAATTGCTCTCCTTGAGCACGACATTGGAGATGCCAACGGCGATATCCTTCAGGGAAGTGATATGTAAGACTTATGTTGTCAGCTCGAGTCTCTCACGAGATAAGCCCTATCGAGTTGAGCTATCATTTACGATTCACGACAACTCATGTTGCAATCATATGAGTTTTTTATAAAAGTAAATTGTTTTCATTAATAACGGATATTACAATTTTGATCTGAAACATTCATTACAAGCCAACTACAACATTAATGGCTCCTCATACACAATTGTGACTGATATGATCTAATCCATACTGTAAACCTCTCTCAGACCACCTGAGAGACAACACAACTTTGTCTAAGCAAAGTTGAACTATACAATTTAGACCTAAGATTAGATAATATTATGATATTTTTTGTGTACTAGACAGTTGGTAAATTTCTTAATTTTAGTTAGTGATCAAGTGGTCTGAGTGTAGTGCCATAATTTGGTTCTGTTCCATATATCCATTCATATTCCTTATCAGCAAATTTGTTTGCCAACGTTTTGTACGTGACATAAATATCTCAAGATCGAATTTGATGAGGAACATATATATTTCGGCCCTCACGTGAAATATATGAGCAGCTGTTTTGAGTTGTTTCTTATGTATTCATCCACAAACAAGTTTATGACCTTTTTGAAAAGACCTATCCACAATATCTATCTATATATAAAGCTACGTGAAACGCTGAAATGACACCCCAATTGCTATCATTTCTTTGTTTTGTTAGTTTGGATGAAGAACAATGATAGCTATTCTAATTCCTACTACTCATTTACTATTTATTTTATTTATTTAATAATTATAGAAGTGATTATTAATAAAATTATTTTTTTAAAATTTTTTCTTAATAATTAAGAATGTTAAAAACAATTTTAAAAATAATAAAAATTCAAATATACTATAGAGTAGTAAAAGAGTAATAGGAAAGTAGTAAACCAATCATTATCCTTGTAGGAATAACAAATATAAACAATAAATGTTATAACTAAGAGTAATGCTACATACAGTCGTGAAATGTACAAACGCCGTACAATCGCTTTTAAAAAAAATGAGATCCACTATTAAAAAATTAATTTCTTTTCATGTGGGTCCCATATTTATTCACTTTTTTTAAAAAAACTGCACGACGCTTACACACTCACGACTGCAAGTATCATTTTTCTATAACCAATATTAAAACAAAATATAACTCATCATGTTTTTAAATATCACCATTATATATATATATATATTTATGAAACAATGAAACATCAAATGATTGAAAAATAATTATTATTTTTTTACTTTTATGTCAGTCATTTGATTTAAAAAAAATGATAATAAAAAAAATCAAAATTAATATTTTCAATTAAAAAAAAAAAATTGTGAAGCACCTAAATTACATGAATTAAAATCAATTTGATCCGGGCCCATCCAATTGCTAGGACTAATTGTAGATTATAATTTCATTATTTATTAAAATTAAAATTAATATTATTTTGTTACAAACTTGGCATCACCAATTAATAGGAAATTAAAAATAATTTTAACAATAAAAAATGGAACAGTCAATCAGAAGAAGAGTTGATCTTAATAGTTTATTGTACACATGTAAGTGACGCCAATTGCATAGAGACAGTGAAACGCCTCCAAATTAGTTGGACCAGGCAAAACATAGTTAGATTGGCTCGTGGCAAGCCCAGGCCAACTTTGCCGACTTCAAAGTCAAGCCTAAAAAGCTCTAGAATTAGATTTAATACTGAATTATATTATTTTTTAAAATAATACACGATATTTGTATAATTTATAATTTTATCTAGTATTGATCTATCGAAAAATTATTAAATATTTTAACAAAATGATATGTTATTTTCAGTATTATAGCATGTCACGTAGTTAAAACTATTTATGTAAATAAGACTTAATTGGATTATTCAAATATAATAAATCTTATAGCATTTAACGTTGCACTTTCAAATATAATAAGTCTTACATATTATCAATCTCTCTATTTGGATTATTTAATAACTGAGGCAGTAAAAATCAATTCTCATTAGAACATATAAAATCTTTCCGTATGTTAAATAAGAATAATTATATTTGAAAAGCAAAATTTAATTTAAAATAAATTTTAAAATCTTATAAATTACATTTTAATTAATGTAAACTTTTCAAATAGCACTGCTCGTTGAACACATAAAGAGCAAAAAAGTAACTAATAAAAAAAGAAAAGAAAAAAAAGGTCAAAAGAAAAGTCGTAGGAAGGACCCCACGACCGCGTAATTATAACAAGAGACTTGTTCCTGTTTCTAGTGTTCTCACGGAGGAGTTCGCGTAAGAACCTCATTTCCATCACCTTTCCCCGAACCAACCACCACTTTAATTCCTTCCTATAAATTGTCATTGTCCACCATGTCTTCCTCAAACAATCGATTCATTCCTTTCCGTTTTCTCAACCAAACAAACCCTTTTCTCTGATAGCATATGTCTCAGAGGCCCAGCGTTCCTCACTCTTCCACCATAGCCTTCGGCCTCCATTCCCAGCTCCTTGTGTCCAGTGATATGAACCCCAACTCCAACTGGTGTTGCAATTTTCATTAGTTCAAATCTCTTTATTCCCATTTCTCAAGTTTTTCACACTCTGAAATTAATTCCCCTTTTATTCTATTCTTCGTATTTGTTTCTCGGGGAAAAAATAGAAATTTTTTTTTAGTTTCCAAATCATGGGTCTGAAAGGTTTTGTTGAAGGAGGCATAGCTTCAATTGTTGCAGGCTGTAGCACCCACCCTCTGGACCTGCTCAAGGTCCGAATGCAGCTCCAAGGTGAAGCCAACGCCTCAAAACCGACCGCGAATGCTGCGGTAAAAAATCTCCGCCCGGCTCTCGCCTTCCACACCACCTCGCTCTCTGCTCCGGGATCGATCAACGTGCCTCTCCCGCCTCCCCCGGCGGCGCGTGCGGGTCTTATATCAGTTGGTGCCCGCATCGTCCAACAGGAAGGTGTCGGTGCGTTGTTCTCGGGCGTCTCAGCGACCGTCCTCCGACAGAGTCTCTACTCGACGACTCGAATGGGCCTCTACGACATCCTGAAAAAGAAGTGGGCCGACCCCAAATCCGGAAACCTGCCTCTCGGAAGCAAGATAGGGGCGGGGCTGATAGCCGGCGCGGTCGGTGCTGCGGTGGGCAACCCGGCCGACGTGGCCATGGTCCGCATGCAAGCCGACGGGCGGCTACCCCCGGCTCAGCGCCGCAACTACACGAGCGTGGTCGACGCCATAACCCGCATGGCCCGCCAGGAAGGGATCCCCAGCCTGTGGCGCGGCTCGTCCCTGACGATAAACCGCGCGATGCTGGTGACCGCCTCGCAGCTGGCATCGTACGACCAGATCAAGGAGATGATATTGGAGAAGAGAGTGATGAAGGACGGGCTAGGAACCCACGTGACGGCCAGCTTCGCAGCGGGGTTCGTGGCGGCGGTGGCGTCTAATCCGGTGGACGTGATCAAGACGAGGGTGATGAACATGAAGGTGGAGCCAGGAGCGGAGCCTCCGTACTCGGGTCCTCTGGATTGCGCGTTGAAGACGGTGCGAGCCGAGGGCCCAATGGCTCTGTACAAGGGGTTCGTGCCAACCATTTCGAGACAGGGACCTTTCACTGTCGTGCTGTTCGTGACGCTCGAGCAGGTTCGCAAACTGCTCAAGGATTTCTGATGATCCCATGAATATGATATCTTATGATGACGACGAAGATTTTTAGAATAAACTTGATTTTTAATTTTCTGTTCCTTGAGATTTCGAGTACCCAAAAACAGCTATGTATCGACAAATTGGTATTTTTATATAATTTAATAAGCGATTTTATTTTCCTTCACGGAATGTTTCTCGTCGGAGTAGATGTAGAACTGCTTGCTTAAGGTGATGACAAGTTCAATTTGATTACAAATTAAGTGATGGCTTCATTTGTGATATTAATTTTGAAAGGGAAAATACCGAGAAACTTGCATCCTAGACGATCCTCTATGCCGGGAAGATTAATTGATGGAAATTGTTTGATCTGAGTTAATCTGTAAATGGCAGGTTTGGAGGTAAAGATAAGATAAGATTTCTCATCTGATTATTATAATTTTTTTAAATTTTTATATAAAATATAATAAATAATTTAAATTTTAATTCAAAATTTTTAAAATTTTTAAATAATAATAATATTAAAAAATAATATTTTAAACTAAGACTAAAATATGAAAATAAACAAAGAGTAATGTGATGTGGCAAAAGTGATGTCCAACTTGTTTTAGTTGTAGCAAAGCAACAGGGGGGAGGTCATAAATGTTGAACAATGAATGATATGCAAGAAGAACGCGGTTTTGTAATTGACCGAATCAAATGTGATCATTTATCTAAATCTTAAGAATTATTTTCAACTCAATGTCTTAAATGTTAATAATATTTAGGACATTGAATTCAAAACTAATAATGATCGGTATTAAGACAAATCCCATCTCTAAAGTATCTTAGGAAAATTAGAAAATATGAATCCACTGTAAGGTTGTGTAATGTGGCCTGAGCTAAAAAAGTGAAGTAGAAAGCGCCTTATGGATTATGATTGAACAGAATTGAGGGACAGATTGTAACCACTAACCACCTCAATTAATATTTCTAGTGGAGACAGTCGATATGGTCCAAAGTTGCTTTCTACATTATACATAATTATGTCCACTCTGGGACCATACATTATTGAAAGAAATGAAGGGTTGTCTATGCTTTAGGGCTCATTTAGATAGTGAGAACAAAAAATTGAATTGTTTATTATATTTTATGTAAAAATTTGAGAAAGTTGTAATGATGAGATGATTTCATGAATTATTGTCAGCCATTTAAATTGATATGAATTATTATAATACTGATATACGTATAACTCTTTTCTTGAAAATTGAGTATTAATAATTAACTTGTAGAATAAGATCGAGCACTTTGAAACTCTATTTGCAAATTCGATCGGTGCCACCTTAGTATCTTACATAATTCATGAATTATTTGTGGGACAAGAGGATTGCATGTATTTGAGAAATTAATAGAAAACTTGGTATTTCTATTTTCTAATGAGAAGTAGCCAATGTTAGCATGAAAATTTTCATTTCTTGGCATATGGACAAACACAAATCCAGCACGTTTGGGAACATTGCGTTGGGCGTGGGGTGCAATCCAAGTTGTATTTATATATATTTTGCTGGTGGAATGCAACATGTAAATATCACTTGCCAAAATGCTCTCTTGGCTGAGTCAGATCGTTCACGGATGCTATAATTTTGGAGACTGTTTGGGGGGACCCCAGAAAAGCTCGTCCATGCATTACTCGTCTGAAGAAAAGCATAATTCCTATCTTGTATTGTCCTATGGTTGAGAGCTTGAGCAGCCACCGCAGTAGATGATGGAGCAAATTGCTTGCTCCGTGATAGGCTCTCCTTTGATTATGAGGCTCTGAGACTGAATTTCCACCATCCACGTGGACAACTCCTGTGGGTGGGACCCAATGAATATATGCATTCAGTGAATATGGGTGAAACTAGATTGGAACTTTCCACGAAAGTTGCTGAACATATTCTTCTCTGATGACACAAGTCTATTGGTACATGCATTATCTTGTTCTGGAATGTCCAGTCAGAAATAATTTGTTTTGCCCACCTTTTTCTTTCCTTGAAGAGACTTTAAGTCGTGGTAATTTAATTAGTTTAGTTCCTCAGATACATCAAATCACAAAGAATTCGAGAACAGACTAATTCCTATGAACACTAATCACAAAGACGTTTTCATACTACGAGTACAATTCTTCCATTTGAAAGTATATACTCAGGATATCGTTGAACTAGAAGATAGGTAATAATTTTCTAACAGATCTCAATCAAATAAATATTAACTTCTGTAATATAGTCAACACCATCAGTATGTAATTGAGTTCTCATAATAATTTCTAGTCTCCTAGTCAGGTGATGGGTCGGTATTTAGTAAGGAAAGGAAAAATGAGGCGACATTAACTTAATTTAATTTAAAGGTATGTAGTTGGAAAGATGAATATAATCAAAATTTACTCTCCTTAATAACTGACAAAATGACCAAAACACTCATTGGTTACGCTAATTAAATTATATGTCCACTTCACTTAAATCCTTGTCCAGATAATTCTGGGTTTGAGATCAAAGATTGCATAACAATAAAGACATCCGGATATCTCCAGCAATTCCACATTCCGGGCGGTCTAGTATATGCCCAATGAATGCTTACCCTCAGAACCCTTTACCATGATCACACAAGAAATCGTGTGTATTTTAATTTTTACCCGAACACTTGTCCCTCCCCGTTCAACCAAGTGAACACACCTAACTCAATGCAGGTAAAAAAGAACTAAACAAATTTATACTCGTTATCTACATATCTTCAGTGGAAAAAGAAAAAAAGTAACAAACATATCGCCTTAACTAATAATTATCGATTACTCCCTACTTATACCTAAACAAAGCAATCAATGACTCCATGCCAATCACCATTTGGAGCAAGAATCTCTCGCTCAAGCTCTTCAATTTTAGCAAACCAACTCTTCCCCATTTTTCAGCAAGATGAATTTATTAGCATGCCGCTTCATAAGCAGGCAATTAATTCAATCAGTAGATACCTCACAGATCAGATAGCGATATCTGAACCAGAATGTGCAGCCGAGACCCACAACTTCCATCAACTTGGGGGAAACTGATTTCATTACATTTGACACTATCAATTTATCAGATTACAAGGAATACCTTGTTTATAATTCCAAGGAACAACAGATCTAACACAAATAACATACAAAATACACCAGTGGAATTGAATCAATGGAGCTGACAACAGTTGATGCTAACCATGGGGCAACAAGGCACTGCCACCATATAAAAGAATAGTATATGCATTGTCTGAGTCAAACTGCATGTTACTAACCAATGCATCAATATAACAAAGACCAAATGACTATCATATATGGTAATTAAATTAGAAAACCACTCAGCTAAGCAGAGCTGTAATTTGTGTGCTAGTATTAACATTGACCCATTACATGCCTTTATTTTTTTGTGAAGAAACATTTGGCACATTATATGTGCAATTTAAGCAAAAAAACTCTGGTCATTTTTATGTATATTACAACATATGAATGTACTTGGTTTTCTCCAAAGTAGGAAAATACCAGAGCAACCAGCCACAAAGATTAGCAATGTTGTTTAGTTTCTTTTTTTGTGTGTGGTGGGAGCTGATAATCTCTGTCACAAACTAAGAATAATTTCTTAAATTTACATTTTACCCACAGAAGGGAGTCAATAATTGCATGTTGTGGACCAAATGCTCACCTAATCAAACAAACACTCCCTTAATGATATGAGTAGTGGAGGGTTAGGCATACATAATCAAAATGGCACAACATTACCCTGCAAGATTTCCAGACCAGAGAGAGAGAGAGAGAGAGAGAGAGAGAGAGAAAATAAAAACAAAAGTTACTAGAAGCAGTTACATAGCCATACGGTATGTCAGGAAAGAGACTCAAACCCCCTACACCCACAGGGAAAACGGAGGGGCTGGGAGGAAGAAATTTTAAATATAATGTTTAAATTAGAATCACATACTGATTGAAAAAGTCTAAACATAAAATGAGATTGAAAGAAGTATGAAAATAAGTCACTGTCATTATGAGCAGGCCATGATCTTGGGGAGATCTACAAAACTTTTTAAATAAATACATAATGAATAAGATACATAATAAAAAACACATGCACATTTGTAGCATGCAGAGGGATTGAACATTAAGATAAGTTTGAGCGCCAACAAAAGGTCATAGAAGTCCAAATATAAAGGGGGAAAAACAGATAAATTAATGGAGGGGAAGCTTTTTTTTTTTTCCAAAGAATCACATGTTGCTCAGGTAACCGCTCAGGATTGACATTCATCAACCAACTATAATAGAAAGCTTCATAATGTTTTGTCCATCATCATAGCAACTAATTCCTGTTATAATCATAAGCTGTGAAGTAAAAATTTTTTTTTTAAAGAAATATCAAAAGTTGGTCTATCAGGACAGAGAAGTAAATAATCAAATTGAAGTCCCAATTACATATACTCAACTTTTACATATAAGTAAATAAAAAACCATTAAAAAGTATAAAGCCAGGTGGACAAGGAACAAAATGATGGGATGATGAAATATACAGAACAAGGGAGAAGGAAAAGAGCAAAAACTGAGAGGTAACAATTTATTTTTAAACTACTAATAGATGAGGTGCTCAGGTAACCGCTCAGGATCGACATTGTTGTCGACGTTTCATACAGTATTCCACGAACACTGTCAACCACTGAAAGCATCATCATAGCACCACCCTCTTTCTCTAAAACTCATGTAAAAAGATTGTTGAAAGATAAAGTTTCATGAATGTATTTGTTAAGAATAATAAAATATAAGAAAAGGAATACAGTGTTACCAATGCAAAATTAACATATACGTAAATGTGTAGGAACATAATAATCATTATTGTTCATAAAAATGATAAAATCATCCAACAAAAGAGAATAGCTACTAGATTATGTACACCTGAACAATCACCAACCACTTTGGCTCTCTCTCTCTCTCTCTCTCTCTCTCTCTCTCTCTCTCTCTATATATATATATATATCATACTATCAAGTACCTCAAGAAATATATACATACATTTACATAACATATATTTTAAAGTTGCTAAGTCACGTAAATATGTCCCCATAAATAAATATATATAAAAGAACATTATTAGTACATAAAAAATACTTGTTAATTAAAGATTGTCAAAAGATAATCTACCCTGCATAGCCTACAACCATTTAATACAAAAAGATGTAACATAGACCACTGTGAAGGAGTCACCGACTCACCACAACACTTTATTAAGATCTGAGTTTAATTGTAAATGTTAACATCATAGAAACATTTTTTTTATTGGCACCGGGTATCTGGGAACAGTGTCCAGACTAATTCCGGGGTGCATAGCTCTTGGCAAGGAGTTTCCCATAAGTGTATCTTGAATAATTCAAGGGGGAAATCCCCTAGTCCAATGGCCCCTACAGATTGTTTGCAGCCAGTGAAATTCAAACCTTGGACCTTGGAGGGAGCATACCGCCAAGACCAATGCCTCTACCACTTGAGCCAACCCTAGGGGTTGTTAACATCACATAAATATGAACAAGGTTGATTGGTTGTTTCTCATTAACTTAACTTCAAATATTTATTTGGTTACATAAGAGAGATACTTTCCTGGAAAAGACTAGAAAATGCTGAATTATTATTAATATCCATTTAAGCACACAATCGATTATTTTTTCAATTTAGAAACCAAGCATTCCCTTCTTTTAGATGAGACCACCAATGTCTACTAAAATAGTTCATTTAAAGAATGATGCACAATGAAACTATATTGAGACCGATTCTGCAGCCTAGTCAAGTTGATCCATTTTGAGAGCACTTGGGTTGACTCAATCACAACCCACTCTCCCAACTTAAAAACATTATACTAGAAGACAAACTGATCAGGCCCCAAAAAAATAATTGTACCACAGAATCGTGCATCCATGAAGCATGTCCTTGAATAATATAATGAAATATCTAGAACCATATAAAATACAGGACGCAGAAAGTTTGTGATGTGCAAGCAATTGAGCTGTTAAACCACGAGTAGGAATTAAATGTATTTATTAATTTAAAATGAATAATAGATATCGAGAAAGAGAATGTTTTATCACAATCGATCTGCAGTTTGACAGAAAACTCTAATAAAGCTGGAATTCTGAGATTTGAAGGTACCTTATTATGAAAATTATCAAAAAACTCAAACCAATGTGTTTGCTCATCTCTGGAAGAGACGTCTATATGCACTTCTGCTGCCATATTTTCAATGAATGTATTATTCTATGTTGACGGAACATCTTCCAGGGTTCTAACACCATCACGCTCTTCATCAACATACTGATTTGCTCCACTTGATGATGCTTCAGACATTGTTGCCCTTTGCATTGGTTTAGTAAAAAACACGCCCTAAGTAATAGAAATTTGGTTAAAAAAATTGTTTCTATTCGGCATCCAAGAGAGTTACAACAATAGCAATGCCATCAGCCTCGTGGGCATCACTTTACATATCAGAATGAAACATAAACACACAAGGTCAACTACGTTACCAACCTTCATAAAATGTTCATACAATCAAACACTCTGTATTCAAATACCATAAAACCTCAAAAGTTATAGTCTTGATTCTATCCAGGACGCCAAAACGTGTCTCAAGTACGTTCTACAGTTTCTTACCTCCAATTCAAAACTTGTACAATGGTATCTATCTTTTAGGTTAAAAGCTCAGCAAAAGAAACTCTTGAGCCTTCGAAAGCAAATGAAATCATGAGTGATTCGAATGAATCATGAGTGATTCGAATGTATACAAGCAAGCATATTATAATGCCTGTGTACTGGGGCTATAACTCCTATGATTCAACAAAACTTGAGTTTTACTTCTCAAAAAGGAGAAAAAAAAATCTAAAGCAAGCTTTGCATGGTGAATATATAATGCCAGTTGATAAAGCTACGTTAATGCTTCAATATAGATTGAAAGCTTTAATAGTATAGTCTACGCCACAATGTAAGGACTTAAACAGAATACAAGGGCGCCAAACAAAAAGGTAAAAATAAATAATCGAGAATAAATTAGTAGACAATGAAACGAAGTAGGAACGCACAGTGAAGCTAGTTAATAAAACAAACACAAACGCACTCCATAAATAAAGGAAACGGAACAAAAATGAAAACCTAGGGTTTCTTCGGAAATCCGAAATGTAAAGGATGGAGAACGTACGGTAGTAGAGGCCCCGGCCAGTGCGATGGAGAATGGTCGGTCTCAGAAGGATAGAGGGTTTGGAGCGGAGGATGTAGGTAGGGTTTGGAGCGGAGCGTCTGCGGTACGGAGCTCCATATCTGGGGCGCGGAGGCTGGACTGTGCTGCTGGAGAGCACGGCTCCCCTTTTAAAGAGTCCACCACGCTAGGGTTTCTTAACTTTTTTTTTTTTTTTTTTTTTACGTTGATCATTCCGTTGTATTGGGCCAGACAACACGATTCAGACGTGGGTGGTTGGGCTAAAAAGGAATTTTTTTTTTTAAAGCGAGTTAGTGTACCAAATTACGTATTAACGTTAACATGTAAGATATTTATTTAATAAAATAATATAAATTAAAAATAAAATTAATTTTTATAAGATAAATAGTTTTCTTTTTCTTTCAAAATTTTTTTCTTTTATTTTTATTTTCAAAAAAAAAGGCAAGTCAATATCGATACTCTGTTTGATGCGTTAAACCATTTGTACCTAACAAAACTCAACTAAAAATAAGAAGGAAAACAAAAAGTTACGTAGTTAGAAGCTAGAGTACTATTTTTAAAAAATAAAAAATTTTAAAAATTTATTTTTTTAATAATAGATCATATTATTTTTTAAAGAAAGTGAGCTAAATTTATATATTTTAGAATTTTATTTAACATTACTTAAATAAAAAAACACTAATCTAATTCGTAGAGTGAATATATTTAAATTAAGATTGCAACGTCATTTTTGCAAATGAAAGATTATGGATTTAAATTTTTATTGGTACACTATTAAGGGTAGGAGATGCACGCCAATCATCCCTACATATCGACGGCCTAACTTGAGAGTATTCTTATAAGCCTTTTAATTCTAATCGTTTCATTGTCCTTTAGATGCTATCAAATAATTGGTTAAAAATAAAAAAATAGTTTTATTATCTTTAATTCCATACTAAAAACGATCAAATGTTCATGATTAAGCAACTTACTAATAGCATGTAGATCCCTATCTACACCTTATATGAATGATAGGAGTGCACAATAAAATCGCGTGACCAACCGAACTTGAAATAATCGACCTGATATAAAACGGGTTGAAAATGAAACTAAACGATTTTATTTTGAAATGTATTGAATTCGGTCGAGTTATTACCCGATACCTGATTAGTTACCCAAATTATCCAAACCATATGTTAAACCGCATCATTTTTATTTACCCCATACATATCCCATTACATACTTTCAGTTTTGATTCTCGTCGATTTCTCAATTCACATTAAGAATTTTCAGGCTTCTAGTATGTCTCTCTCCCTCTTTGTAGTTGTGTCTTGTTCTCTCTCTCTCTTTCACCATTCTCTTGTGGCTAGTTCTTGTGTGCTTTTTCTCAGTCTCCGTAACTGCAAGGCTCGATAATCATTGATCAAAGGTAAGAAATGTCTTAAGCTAATTTCAGCATGCTCTAAAATAGATGCATCAATGCCCCATGCAAACTATTTTTGGATTGATTTTGGTTTTAAGTGATTTGGTGCATTGATTTTGTGAGGTGTTAAGGTTGGGGTTTGTATGGTGGTTGTTGGATTTGGAAATCTCGTGGTTTGTGCAATATGCCTAGGGCATGGTCTTGAGAGTTATTTACTAGGGCTATGTATTTATTGGAATTTATCAGTTTGTTTAGGGTAATATCGTTTATTTTAGTTTATATATTTAGCCGTTATCATTTTGGGTTGTAGTTATCAGTTGAACAGGTCTTGGACCACTGAGGCACGTGGGTCTAGTTAAGGGGCACTTGTTAGTCCATTTAGTTCATGCTTTCTGTTTGTTTAGCTTAGAAGTTATTTTATGTCTCTATTTAATGTACTAATGCATGGAATGAATTTATAACATTTTGCCCAGAAACTTGAATTGTGTTGGGGGATTTTGACTCCTTGAATTGTTAGTACATTTTCTGTCTTTTTATTATTAAGTCCATAATGAGGTGGTCACAGAGTCGCATTCCTGCGACATGGCTGAAGCTTGAAGGTACCCGCAATGCTTAGTTGGTGGAAGTAGTAGCCATTTTAAGAGGGGAGACATATTCATTGAAGGAGGAGCAGAGGAAGCAGAGGGCCTTGATGTAGACGGCTCTTCATCAAATTAGCAATTTAGCTGCTAGTTATGAGAATTTGGCCAACTCTCTTTCAAAACTCTCTTGGGAGAAGGCTTATCAATAGAGGACAATCTGAAGTTGAGTGTCAATCCATTGGTTGAGAGCGAAGGTGAAATCCAAGCTTGTACTCTTTACCTGGGCTTTTCCCATTTTGTTGGAATAAACCCTACTGACTGGATTCTGAAGGTACTACAATTCTTTTCATATTGTCAAACAATAGAAAGTTGCAAATTGCATCTTTTCATATAGAGGGAAATGTGTTGTCTTGGCATAGTTGGTTAATGAAATCAAGCCCAGTAGCTAGTTGGGAGGAGTTTGTGATTGCACTGAGAGTTCATTTTGGGTCATCGACCCTGTGGAGGCTTTTACCAAATTACAGCAAACCAGTAGTGTGGAGGATTATCATATCAACTTTGAGATATTATCTAACAAGATTACAAGTCTTATTAAGGAATTCCGCATTAGTAATTTTTTGAGTGGGCTATTTGATGATTTGCAAATCAAAGTTTTGAATTTCGTTCCAGTGACCGTTCCAGTTAAAGCACTGGAATGAAATATTTCGGTACCAGTACATTTCGGTGTACCGTTTCGGAATAGACGTTATATGAATAAATTATATATCTCTTTTAACTTTAAAGTGGCTATAAACGACGTGAACAGTAATGAACAGTGCACAATGCTACAGTAATGAATAGTGTGAACAATATGAACATGCTACAATAATCAACAGTGCTGAACAGTGCTACAGTATGTGCTACAGTAATGAACAGTGCTCGTAAACAGTAATAAACTGTGCTAAACAGTCAAATAAATGATAGAGTTTTGTTAAATATTTTTAAGAGAGTAAAATCATATAAATAATTAGAGTTTTTAATATAATTTAAATCTCATAATATTCTTAATTAACTAAAATTATTTAGATAAAATGATTTTTTACTATTATAATATTTTTGGAGTTTTCAAAATAGAAAAAACTTACTTTAATGATGAAAAAATGTGAAAGCAATATAGAAATAAAAGATTATATATATTTTCAGTGCTCCTTGGGTCATTGAGTATTGTGGTTGAATTCTACACAATTTATATATTTTGCTAAGAAAACTATTATTAAAATATCCAAAATCTTTTAATTTTCATATTACTCATATTACTGTAACATTTTGTTATCATTATTATGCTTGTTGAAACTTATTTTCCTGCTCCTGTACATTAAATTATTAACTAATTAATTTTTTTTAAAAATTATATTATTTTTACACATCATATTCTTTTTTTGGACACATCATTTTTAATTAGACAAATAGGCAAACGTGATTTGCACGTTATATAACTGCTAGTATAATAACTCTATTCCAAAATAAAATCAATACAAATCTTAAAAGCATACATACCTGATAAACTTAATAATACTTCTCAATAGTCAATACAAGTCTTAAAGTCTTAAACACACATATTTATAAAACTCAATAAAATATCATAAGTTCTCAATCCAGTTGTTAAAAGAAATAATCATTCATCTTCATTAATAAGACAATAAGAATCAACATTCGAAATGCTACTCAAAATATTTTATTGAATGTCACCACCATCATCATCAACATCAAGACCAATATTATCACTATCTTCCAAATTTAGTGAGGGTAATCGCTCCTCAATGCTTCCCAATTTTACGCCATCAATAAGCTCAATTCTTCACCTACCCATTCCTCTATCAAGTCAATATTTTTAAGATTGATTAGATCCAGAGCATCTCTTCCTCTTTTTACGTTTCTACCAAAATAAAAGTCACATGTTAGTGAAAATGTTACATATTTTTCAACAGTAAAAAACATTATTTTTCAAAAATTTTACTTCTCTTACAATTTCAAGTTATATGAATAAATACTAAATCATTCAAATGTTTATGCTCTAATTTATTCCTCTTCTTCGAATGAATAAACTCAAATCTGCTCCAATTTCTTTCACAGCTTGTTGCACTACAACATTGACTTAGTATGCGAACAACAAACTTTTGAAGAGTTGGAACCTCATTTTCAAAATTAGTCCACCATGCAACTATAGCAAAAATACAATTATAAATTATTACTTAAACTAAATAAAAAATAAAAATATATATTCACAATATTTAACAAAGGATATTGAGGTTACCTAGACTAATTTTTTCACATTGACGAATTGCTAAAGATTGTCCAAAATCACCATTTGCAGTCTTATACAATTCAAGTTCTTGAATGATCTCGTTTTGCTTATCAAAATCAAGTTCCAACTTTATAATGCAATTCATAAACCCTCTTAAAACATTATTTTTATTTTTAAAGCAAGGGTTAAGGTGAATTTCAGGGTTAAGAAAATAACTTGCCATATGTAATGGACTATGAAGCTGTTTATCCCACATAGCATCAATGATCTTGATGAATGGTATATATGCAGTAACTTTGTTCTTCAATCTTGCTTTTATATTCTCTTTGGCTTTGTCCATTGCATAATACAAGTATCTCATTTTAGGCTTCTCTTCCCCATCAACAAGTCGTAGTACTCAAACCAAAGGTTCGCTGATTTTTACAATAAACTGACATTAAGTCCAAAACGCTCTATCTTCTAAAACAATCTTGGTTATCTCATTCCATATGTTGCTTTTATAATAACTTGATACAACCCACTTATCACAAGTAAACATTTGTCTAAACTCTTTCTTAAACAAAAGTAAGCATTGGATACTTAAAAAATTTGTAGAAAACCTTGTGACTGCAGGGCAACATAAATCATGACCTTTGATGAAATATTTTCTCATCAAAACCAAAACCCAAATATGTTTATTAATGAATTTTAGTACCTTTCTTGCATTCTTTATAGTTTTATCAATAATAGGAAAATGCCTGGGATCAAAAAAATTCTCTAACATCAAATCTAGACAATGAGTTGCACAAGGGGACCAAAAGAAAGAGTCATACTTCTATTGTAACTTTTTTTCTGCAGTCTTATAACTTACATCATTGTCCGTTATGAACTACACAATATTTTCAACCCCAACTTCTTGAACAACTTCATAAAAAATGTTAAATAATGTCTCATAATCTTTTCTAAAGCTCGATGTATCAATATACTTAAAAAATATTGTAGCTTTTGACAATAAACTATAAAGTTAATTATTGGTTGTTGCCTCTGGTTTGTCCAACCATCTGTCAGTAGTGAACAACCACTCTCCCTCCAACATGTTTTAATATCTAAGAGATAATTCTGAATCTCAGTCACATAATTTTTCAACAGATTTCCTCTCAACTCATGTAAAGAATGGCTATTGAATCCTAGCCCAATGGCAACTATGGCATCTCTAGCTGGTTAATAAAATTTGGATTGAGATGCATTGAAATGTAAATTAGCATCATACCACCAATTTGCTATAGTCATCTTTGTTTTGTCAATCATCTTCTTTGAACACATAACACTCTTAATAAAAGGTTGAGACCTATGAGTTATTCTTGGAGCGAAAAATCTATTAAATGTTGTCCATGACTTTTCACCTACTTTCTCCTTCCCCTTCCTTTTTGAACCATGAATGTGAACCTCATCATCATCATCATCATCATCATCAACATTAACATCAACATCATCATATGATAAATCTACAGGGCTTCCAATATCTAAGTTTATTTTTCTTTTATTCTCTTTGTTTTTTTTTTTTTTTCCATTTCATTGACCAACTCTTTCATTTGCCATTTTATATCATCAATGATCTTTTTATATGCTTCTACATCACCTAAAATCCCACCTAGATGATACTTCAACCTTGTGACTCTACCACCTCTAATTGTTTTGCTACAATAGACACATTGAGTACTATTCTTGCCCCTGGCACTACGTGTGCATGAGCCCATGCTAGATCCTTTAATCTAGCAGGAATAAATGCCTTAGATGTAGCACTATTTGATTGACAATTAAACATTTATATACTCCTACATAATGATAAAAAAAAAAAGGATAAAGTCAAGAACCAACAATGAATATATCTTTTATCTTTTCTGTGCTTAAAATTTTAAGGTATACTAAGTTTTCGAAATTGACTTTTGATATTATTGATTTTCCTAGATTTTGAGTATTCAGGTGAATCATAATCAAATACCATAAAAAATATGAGTATATTTTTCCGAACAACAATTAATTTTAACTACGAGGCAACATTTCAAGCGTCTAAAATTCTAAATCGATCAAGGGTACATTAAAAAGCATTTAGACAGCTCCTAGTGGAGTTTAGAACTTCAGAGCAATCAATTGTGAGGACCACCATGAAAACCAGCAAGTGCTTTCCCAAATCCCAACACCAACATATTTCCAAGATCTTTATTTTCCCAAACATATTTCCCCAACCCACTACTCAATCATTCGTGCCCACCCATTACATCACATTTGGGAACCACTTTCCATATATTTTAATAATTGTTTGA
Source organism: Juglans regia (assembly GCF_001411555.2). Lineage (NCBI taxonomy): Eukaryota > Viridiplantae > Streptophyta > Magnoliopsida > Fagales > Juglandaceae > Juglans > Juglans regia. Next base: position 5,229,374 of record NC_049907.1, read on the forward strand.
CTTTGATCCATTATGGATTGTTAGTTGGATTGGATTCTCTTAAAGTATTTGATGGGGTTGTAGAACTATAAAGCATATACCTATACGAGTTTTGGATTTGGAATGAAATCTTCACGTAGAGGACGGAGCAACATGAGCTGCGACTTGATGGAGCTACAACATGATGGAGTTGTGACTTGCAACACTGTGGAGGTGGCGTCGTCGAAGTGTGGACAATGGTGATCGGTGAAGGGTTTTCCATTTTTTCTTGCTGAGACTCTGATGAATTCGTAAGGGGAAATGAGATAGTCAGAAAAGAAATAGTGAAAAATGAGAAAAATAGCTAAATTACTAATATACCATGGGATTCAACATATTTACAAAAAAACCATCTTATATACAATTTTGGACCGAAACCCTCATTCTAGCTAGAATTACAAAATGTGGCCGGAATGTACCGAAACGAGCCAAAACCAATGAAATTTAACTCGATACGGAATATATAATTGCACAATTTCAATTACTGTTCCGGAACGAAAAATTCCGGTTGTTCCGACCAGAACGGAACGATTTTCAAAACTTTGCTGCGAATAGTGGTGACTATGTTCAAGTCAACCCTATTGCTGATTTTGGGCTTGCTAGGATACAAGTGGAAGAAATTTGGAGAAGGAATCAAAGTCATAAAGCCCCTACCCCCCTTCTTATACCTTACATAGCACCCACTAAACCTCACATACCCCTCCTTCCTGGCCCTAACCCTGTTATAAGGTTACCAGCACCGGTATCACTTCAACCCATAAATTGATCATACCAATATTGAAACCCAACTTATCTCATCAAAATAACTACAACCAACCAAATGCAAGAAATGAGGGAGAATAGATTGTGCTCTTATGGTGATGAGAAATACCAACTTGGGCATAGATGTAACAACCCTAAGTTTTACCTGTTGGAAGGTATGGAACTAAAAGTTGAGGAAGAGGAAGAGGAGGAAGGAGACAAACCACCACCAGAAGTTGGTTTTGGACCAGTAACTCAACAAGTTAAATTATTGTACATATCAATACATGCAATTGTAGGTGCTTCATCTCCCAAAACCATAAGATTGGAGGGGAAGTTGAACTAGCAAATTATAATTATACTTATTGATATAGGAAATACACACAACTTTATTTATTTGAATGTAGCTAGAAGTGCACGATTACCAATGGAAAAGAGTCACATAGTAGTCAAAGGGGAAACCCTCCCTTGCCAAGGTTACTATAAGACAATTTTACTCAAATTAGATAACTATGCTTTCTTGGTTAACCTTTATCTATTAATATTGGGAGGTTGTGACATTGTGTTGATAGTAGATTGGTTGAGGAGTTTGGATACCATTCAGTGGAATTTGACATATCTCAGCATGAAGTTCTCTCTTAGTGGACAGACATTACTGCTATAAGGATTAAAGTCACTAGTGAGCAACTTTGATAAGGACTAGAAAATCAGTCAGTAAGGCAACCATGATAAAAGGAAAAAGAGTTTGGTTTCAACTCATGGAAGCAATCAATCCCAAGATAACTTCCAGGCAGTGTTTACTAAAGCCACTGGGTTACCCCTACCAAGGAGCCATGATCACCATATCGAGCTTCAAGAGGCAGCTAAACCCACTTTTGTGAGACCTTACTGGTACCCTTATTGCTAGAAAGAGGAGACTGTAAAGCTAGTCCAAGAAATGTTGCAAGTAGGAATCATCCAACCCAGTCAAAGCTCTTATTTCTCACCTGCCTTCATCGTAAGGAAGGATGATGGTAGCTAGCGCATGTGTGTGGACTACTAGGTTCTCAACATGGATACTATTAAAGATAAGTACCTCATTTCTAACATAGATTAGCTATTAGATGAATTATATGTTGCTAAAATATTCTTTAATCTCGACTTACGCTCGGGTTACCATCAAATCAAGATGAAATTTAAAAATGTACTCAAAATTGCATTTTATACACACGAGGGTCACCTTGAGTTTTTGGTAATGCCTTATGGGCTTACCAATGAACCATCAACTTTTCAAGAGCTGATGAATAAGATTTTTAGACCTCCTATTAGAACATTTGTTATTTGATGATATTCTTGTGTATAGCTAAACATTAAGGCCCCGTTTAGATTCAGAAATGAGTTGAGATGATTTTCAATTAGTTGAATAAAATATTTTTAGAATATTATTTTTAATATTATTATTGTTTTGAGATTTGAAAAAATTAAATTGTTTATTATATTTTGTGTAGAAATTTGAGAAAGTTGTAATGATGAGATGTGATGAGTTGATGTGAGTTTAGAGTTCAAACGGGGCCTAAGTGATCACTTGGGACATTTAAGGGTAGTTTTGAGGACCTTACAGAATCATCACTCATCAGCTCATTCGGATCATGTACCTATCATTTTACACATACATGGTGACCAATACTATAGTAGAGGCAAGAAGTTATTTAGGTTGGAAGCTATATGGGTGAACCATGAAGATTGTTAAAGAATAATTGCAGAATCTTGGCGTAGAGGTCCTGTTAGTATAGATATGGAGAGGGTGATAGACAAAATTTCAGCTAGGGCTATAAAAATAAACCGGAGAACTAGAAAATCGGCCCGAACTAGCCTAAACCGGTTGGTTCGATCTGGGACCGGTTCCTCCATTTAAAAAATCAGTCATAATCGGTTCGGTCTTGCTTTTATGTTTTCTAGGACCGGACTGGACCGGACTAGATCAGATTGATTTGCATATTTATATATTTTTAATTAATTTTTAATATTATATATAATTTTTATAAATTATAATTATATATGAAATAATGTTATATTATAATTTATAACATAAAATTTTAATCTTAAACATGAATATTTATTTTATCATATGTTTTAAATATAAAATATATATTAATTACATTTTATGGCTTAATAAATTCTCAACATGTTTCTTTTGAGTAGAAGACCCTGACACCTGATCATGTAATTAGCCTCGCTCTTGCTTTACAAAAGAATTATAAAGATCTAAGAGGAAGGCCTAACAAGATGAACAAAAGATACTCCAGATGGGAGCCTTCACCTCAAGGGACTATGGAGCTTAATGTGGATGAAGCAATGTTTGCTGAGCAACACAATGCTTGTGGAGGGATTATTATTATATATGATAGATGATCATTAATAATGACAACTAGCAAAATGGAGATTGAGATTAATGATCCTATTGAAGTTGAACTAATAGGAATACTTCGAGGCTTACAACTAAGTGTTCACTCAGCAATAAAAGATATGATAGTAGAAAGTAATTCTCTAATGTTAGTGAAAGAGCTTCAACTCACAACAGATTCTATGTCTCTATTGGGCAACATTATAATTTATTAAAGATGTTAGAGAATTGATACAGAGATTCATTAATTGTACTATTCAACATGTTGGAAGAATGAGAAATGAAGCTGCTCATAGGTTTGTAAAATTTTCTTGGAATGTAACTAACATTAGTGTTTGGTGAGAATCTTTCCTTGGTATTATTGCACAGGTCATCCGGGTTGATAATTAGTTGTAAGCTATTTTTTGCAATAAACCTTTATTTTGCTATATATAAAGAAAACAAACTTAGGGAGTAGAATGAAAATTTCTCACACAAACTCCAAACTCGACATTTACCTATTATAAAATTTATTTACAGGAGTCAAGTTAGGATTTTTGACAGGACTAGAACTTTGTACACGACATTTAGAATTGATAATTTTCACTATATTTGTGATCTCGTTACAAATCAACATGAAATTAATAAGTTTGGATTGAGAAATTTGCCCAATTGAGTTCGATTAGGATTGACTTCTATATCACACAAACTAACTTAACATGATCAGACCGAATAAAACGTCATGAATTGACAATCTTATACTAGTGCAAAACATAGGGCGTGGAAATTGAGCAGCCCAATCAATATTGAGATTTTGGGCCTTTATAAAAATCCCCCGAAAGGTCATTCGGAGTACTAAAAAAATTCGACTTTGGACCGTCCAAGTGGAATCTGACGCTCATCCATCTCAGCTTCTATCCGTTTCTCATAATCATCGACCAATAAGACGGCCTGAATGATTACTCCACGCGCGCTGGTGCACTGACACCATGACACTCGCCTATATCAAAATCCCACGCCGGCATTCCGCCACAGGCCAATTGATCTCCGTAATATCCAATGTGATGAGGGAAAACGACAGCGTACCACACACCTGAAAGGACAATATATCCTATCCCTTTTCCACGCGTTTCCATACAAGAGCGAGTAAGGTCTTGTTAATCTCCCCACGATTGTGCTAATGCTCCTCATAGTCTCACAAAATTCCGAAGCCAACCCATACAGCCACCTCTATAACCTTCCGTCCAAAGCTGTTCAAACTGAATCTCTCTCTCTCTCTCTCTCTCTCTCGTTACTCCTATGGCTTCTTTACTGACTAGGGAGCAGTACGTGTACATGGCCAAGCTGGCGGAGCAAGCCGAGCGCTACGAGGAAATGGTCCAGTTCATGGAAAACCTTGTGACTGGCTCCAACCAGGTCTCCGAGCTCACTGTGGAGGAGCGCAACCTCCTCTCCGTCGCCTACAAGAACGTGATCGGCTCACTCCGGGCAGCTTGGCGCATCGTGTCCTCGATCGAGCAGAAGGAAGAGGGCCGCAAGAACGAGGAGCACGTCGTCCTCGTCAAGGACTATCGGTCCAAGGTCGAGTCGGAGCTCTCGACCGTCTGCGCTGGGATTCTGAGGCTGCTCGACTCGCATCTGGTGCCGTCGGCTTCCACAGGGGAGTCCAAGGTGTTTTATCTGAAGATGAAGGGCGATTATCATCGCTATATGGCTGAGTTCAAGGTCGGGGATGAGAGGAAAACCGCGGCCGAGGAGACTATGCTGGCTTACAAAGCGGCTCAGGTTTTAATTAATTAACTTATATATCTTATTGAGCTTAAATTGTTTATCGTTGTGTCGCATAGAGCCATAGTAGTGGTTGATTAGATGAACTTATTATTTAGCATATAGAATTTCATATGGTTTTTGAGTTTTTCCTCAACAAATTTTCAAAACAGTATCCATTTTTTTTAAGAAATGTCGAGGTAATTCCGGTTCTGTTCTGAAGATGTCCGGGTAGTTGTGCATTGAGATTTCAGTATGAGCTTTGCTGTTTTGTTACGTCGGGGTCTCAAGTCCTTGAAATGGTTATGGGGCCCTTTTTCTTTCCAATTAATGACATGTGAGAAGATTTGTAGGATTTGTTTCTCCATTTGCAAAATTAATAATGAAGATCCCGTTATTAAATTTCTATATATTTCTAAATGAGTCCCAAATTTTTAGATTTTACAAATGCCAAATAAATATTGAACCCAGAACCCTTATAATTGTAAACTTTTTCAGCTAAACATATAAGGGATTTTGTTTATTGAAGGTGAAATAAGACAACTCATCCTACTTCTGTAGTTAGATATGTCACGGTGGTAGTCCAGTTTTATGAAACAGCAGCTTATCATGTCCATGGCATTATCTACTAGAAGTGTAAGTGTTAATCCACTTTCCATCAAGTAATGACCAGCATTTCAAGCTTAGTGTTGTAAATTAATCAACTGACTTCCTGCATCAATTACTTGACGGATCTACGTTTTCATTCAGTTGATATTCCGCATAGATCAAGGCCTCTGCGTATCTCCATTGATAAGCCAGTTCCTTACTTTCACTTTGTTGAGTGTTCCTCAATTTCTCTCTGGTTGGTTGTTCTGTAGGGTGCTGCCTATGCTAGTTAGTTTTTGCTCACAAGGGAAAGTCTACTTTATATTTGGAAAAAAAAAGATTTGTCTTTGTACTTCATCTTTTGATTGAAAATATTTCATTGAAGACTTCTCTCATTTATGTGCTTATATGGTTATTTATTGGTTTGAAGGATATAGCACTTGCAGATCTTGCTCCGACACACCCTATAAGGCTGGGGCTGGCACTTAACTTCTCTGTCTTTTACTATGAGATCCTAAACTCATCAGAGAAAGCTTGTGGCATGGCAAAGCAGGTTTGCTTCTCTCTTCTGTACTACATGTATATGTTTTGAAAAGTAGAAGAAAATTATAAGCTATGGATGGACCAGAATGTATATAAGAATTTTGTAGACATGATTAGGATTGGAAAGCTCGAGCTTGTGAATTTCTTATGCTCCGCTTCACAATCATGATTATGCCTTTGAGCCATTTTACTAGTTGTCTCTTTTGTTTCCTATCCAACTTAATAAATTCATCCATGTGCTTGGCTGCCTTAGCAACTTCATTTCCACTTTAGTAATTTGCTGATGGTAATATGTGCATTGGTTTTTTTAGTCAGTAAACAAGATTTTTATTCATGATATAGATAGACATAGTCCAAGTACACATGACATATACAAGAGTGACATCTAAGCATGAGCATCCATTGATACAAGAAAATCATGGATATTTAATCCATTAAAATTTATTACAAACGGCCAATGGAGTACGGTATTACAAAAAAAGTTTAATTAAGGGCTAGTTTGGGTAGTGGAATTCTGCTGTTCATTATTTTATTATTACTTTTCACCTACTTTTTACTACTATTTATTACTATTCAATATTCTATCATTACTTCTTCACTACTATTCACAGAATATCTGAAATTATTTCAATACCCAAACGCAACCAAAGTGTGACTAGAAGTGCGAAATTAATATTCGGAGAGAGAGGACTATTTGAATGAGATTTATTGATAAAATTATTAACAAAAAAAAAAAAAATCATTGAGATTTAGGATTGATGGGATTAATGTGACTTCAGGTCTGGACCACCTTTCCTAAGTAAATCTGTATCCATGTTTCATTCAGTCCTAACGATATGGCCCACTTGTGGATCAGTTTCAGGTATCTGTCCACAATTCCAAAGTGTGATCGAGATGAATTCAGGAAATGGGATCATCATGGCCACCATAGGATCTTTTGTTTTTGTCAGTTCCATTTTATTGAATTTGGGTTCAAATTAGGATTGGGTTTTATTCAAATTGAGCCTTGGAATAACTTCAAGCACATGAGATGTTCCATGCGTAGGAGACATTGAACCAGATCAAATGGGATATCAGCTTAGAATTGCTACGTTAAAAGGCATAGGGAAACACTAGTGGAGTTTCAATCTCAAGCAGAGGTGGGTCACGAATTACTGGAACAAGATACACTCGTTTTCTGGTGGATGTATGTGCTAAGGTTGGTTGGTCAGTAAGGAATTGGAATGAGGGTTATGCTGGTAAAGAAGGGTTGTGGGCTATCATTCTTTTTTAATTAGGGATGTGGGTTATATCAACAAGGATTTTGGGAGACTTAACATCTTGTGGCAGATCGCATGATATCACTGGTTTTATCTGTTTGAGGTGTTTCTGGCAGTAAGAAATTAATTGAAGATATAATTTTGGTAACATAAGGATAAAAAATATATCATTCCGGTTTGATATAGAACTTATGAAAGATCACTTGTTGACTGGCCCCTTTAGTGGTCTAGTTCAACTTATGGAATGTAAGTCGATTTTCTATAATGTCATTTATTATTGTATTGGGGTGTCTCTGCGTTCTATTTAACATGGATGATTAAAATCAGTAAAGGAAAAACCCATAACAGTAAATGTATTGATTCTGTGTTGTCGGGTTCTGGCACATTTAGTATAAGTTTTTGAACTGGCCTACTTTTATCTAGAACTCCTTAGAAGGGAAGCTGAAGTCTATAATGAGTCCCTCAGTTGCTCTGGAAACAGCAACCAAGTGAAGGTGCAAGTAAATTTACGATCTGATTATTCAACCCCCCCACACCCCCCCCCCTCCCCCACAAAAAAAAAAAAAAAAAACCAAAAAGAGTATAAAAAAATAGCTGCATTATGTTGGTCTACGGAAGATATGGATGCACTGTCGTTCTTAGATACTTCCATATGTTACTAAGTTGAAAGTTATACTACAGGCTGATGTGGTGATTATCTGTTTTAGTTGACCTTTTTGTACTGATTGGATTTTTGAACCTCTTCTTTGTCCATAGGCCTTTGAGGAAGCTATTGCTGAGCTGGACACATTAGGCGAGGAGTCCTACAAGGATAGCACTCTCATCATGCAATTGCTGAGGGACAACCTTACGCTTTGGACTTCAGATATGCAGGTGAGCACAACTTGAAGTTAGACAAGACTTTGGTCATTCTGACAAAACCCTTGAACATTTTTTTTATAGCATTTAGAAGCACAAATCAGGCCTGTGAAGAGATACAGAATAAATAATTATGGAGCATCACCAGAATATGGCTCTGGAAATTTAGAAAAAAAATCCTGATCATGTTTGCAAAATATTGTTTAAATGCAATGGAAAAACGTGATAGTCTTACTAAAGGTCCTTTGTACAGCAAAACTGAATGGCTTCAATCTCCAGTGTACTTGGGATATCCTTTTGAGTTTGCAGTAACAGTAATTTCAAATTTGGTGTGGTGCTGTTTGCCCAAAATTGCTAGTCAGTCAGAGCATTGATGTGCCAGAGCCAATGGTGGCTCAAATTCAATTGGGTTAATCCAGGTTCCTTAGTGCGTGTGAAGGATGATCAATCAGGCAGTTTGGAGAAGAGGAAAAGAAACTTCTCCGTTGGATTCCACCTGCCCATATTCAGATCCTTGTTATGGAAACTACTGCTAGAAAATTTCAATGACATTGCTTTCATTGTAAATATGTGTGAATTAAACATGCTGGAAAAAAATAACAACTGATAGTAAAATACATTGAGTGAGCCAATTCTGAAACTGGAAGTGCTGAATCAAAAAAGAAGTTAAGCAGCCAGGCCAACTGGAGAAGTCAAGGAGTAAATTCACCGAGTATAGATCTTTTTTATTCTCCCATCAGTATGGCCTTCTTGCTGTTATGCAGCTTCAGGCTTTAGTTGTCAGACGTGCACCTTCTCGCTTGGTTGTACTCATATAGGCCCATGCTCTTTTCCCCTTCTTTCTCAACTCCTGTTCTACATTTTTCATATATCTCCTTTACCTCGTGACCCAATTTCATCCTGTCTAGCTAATATTTCACACTGTACTGGCCATGTTTCGCTATTGGCTTCATGGTGTCTTCAGCCAAGGCAGGGGGATTACCTTGCTTTTGAATCCAAAGCTTTTAATTGGTCTGACTGGTGAATCCCTCTGATCCTTGATTGTTCTTTCAAGTTAGGATGGTTACTGTGTCTAAACCAATATAGTGCAAAACAGCATTTACTTCATTTTAACATCCTAGCTCACGAAGCTAAATAATCTTCCTCATGGTGGACTCCAAGATATGAATTTTGCTAAACTGCTACACTTTTGGGGTTCATGCAGGAGCAGATCGATGAAGCATAAGCAGTGGAATATTGTGCTCCTCAAGGGAGGTGGGCTTGAATGTCATAAATTATCTGTAATCTGTGTAATGCTGATCAAATGCGTCTTCAAATGCACACCATGTACTAATGATAAGTTGTTGTCTATCCCGTTTATTTTTTTTTTTTTTGTAATTTTATGGCTTAAACTGACTCATGATAGTTATTTTACTCTTGTTCTACTTTCATTTTCTTAATGATAGCAAATGTCTCTAGTTGTATCAACTTGAGGTGTGTGATTGACTTTATGGAAGTTAACTTCTGATACCCAGTTAAAGGATTTCCATTTCCCATACTAAAATTGTCTGTAAGAGGGTAGTTCTAAAATATGTTTCTTTACTCAAATGGTGATACTTGTTTTCTGTAAAGCTGGTGTATCCTACCTAAAAACAGCTTAAGAGGTTTTATTGGGCTGGGCGTCACTGGGTTAAAGTTTATTTCTAGGATCCAAGACCTCATGCTGAGTATTGCAAATTCAGGTAATCATCCTGAAGTCTCTGTGCCGTATTGTAGTATTGAGGTATTGAGGTACCTGACACAAGTTTGGAAGTCAAAATGCAAGAGGCCTAGTTTAACTTCATTCTTTTGAAGATTCTTTCTGGATCTTACTGTATTTTTTTAGAACATTTTGGATTATTGCTAGAGGCATTGCTGACACTTTTGTTAGCACTGTTCCTACATGTTTTGCTATGACAGGGACATGTTTTGCTGTGAAATTTGAACCAAATATGATTCAAATTTCCCAGCAAAACATTGCCGTTATATTTCCCTACAGAATAGGTGCATATGGGAACAGTGCTAACAAAAGCTACCAAAAGTGTCAGCAATGCATCCACATTAACCCAAAATACCCGTTTTATGCAAATTGGTAACTTACAAAGAGGTCTTTAAAATCCCAAGGAGCGAGTCTTTTTGACTAGTGCTAAGATTTATGCTTGGATTAAATGGTTTAATTTGAGTTTTTAATCTAGTTTTTCTAACCCATTCAGTATCCTTGTTCCCTTTTTGTTTTATTTTGTCACACCCCCTTCCAAATTGCTAGATCTTAAAAAGACTGGTTCTGCACTAGGGTGCAACCTTGAGTTATTGCTGCCCGGGCACCGGCCAGATGGCCTGAAGTGTTGGTGGCATTTGTTCTCTTCATTTGACAAGTAGTATGTATGATATACACTTTAGAACTGTTATTCTCATAATTGCATTAATCCCATTTTTACAACTGCTTTCTGTGAGAAAAACTTCCTTTTCGAGGCAGTGGGGTCGCTTTGAAAGGCAAACAGCGAGGCTGACCGTTCATTATTTTCACTAGGAACTTGAAGCAGTTCAATTATCAAGAATGTGTAGATTATATATATGTGGTCTACTGAAATCCACTCGATTATTGATGTTATATATAAAAAGATTCCTACAATGGTCATCTATAGTCTTCCGAACACTCAACTACTACATTCATTTTCCCTGTGAAGGCCCAGAACATTCTTTACAACCTGCAGTATGTCAAGGTGGTATAGACATTAACAGCCCCTGCAATAAAAAACTCTTTCACAACTTTATGTGAATCGAACTTAGTTTTGTAAAATTAAAATAAAATCTTCAATGAAATGACGTGATTTCATTGGTTTGATTGTAAAATTAGTTGTAAAAAAGTTGTAGGTATATCTTGCATACTAAAAAACCCGTAGGAGCAAAACCAACCAAGAAGGCTCGGGAGAGGTGTTGACGGGGCTGGTGCAAGGTCGATCTATATGTAGGGAGTTGTCTGCATGAGTGAGACTGGGATCAGGACACGATGCATATTGAAGGATCATCTGACAAGAAACAAAACAACAGGCTGTACAAGAGACATCACTCGCTAACGTAGGCACCCAGCAGGAGTTGGTGCAGACTAGACTAACTCCATTCCCACAAGCAGAGCCTTAAACTCATCCAATCACTCTACATCTTGATTATGATACACCATAGGGAAATGACTCTTGATGTCCATTTCAGTGCAAGCCGGAAACGAAGAAGGAGACATCTTTGAGATTGACAAACCCACGAGAGTGGCTTGGGTGACGATACAGTGTCCTTGCATTCATCTATGAAAGTAAATAATAAATAAAATATAAATGAGAGCAACATACAAATTTGTGGTTTGGATAAAGCCTATGTTCATAGGGTGTTTGGAGAGCAAATTCACTATGCTTGATGATTTGTACGGTCTCTTGTGCTTTCACGTATCTCTCTGTACAATAGAGGTTGGGGATCCTCTTGCCTAGAGGAAAAAGATGATGTATCTAGAGCCTCCATGATGAAGATAAAAGAGGCCTCGAGAAGTTTGTGGTGTCTTGTAGGGAAATCCCCTTTTATTGAGGTCTCCTGAGAGTGGTTAATCTCTTGTCAGTCTTATGTCCATATCACATTTTCCCTTTGAGTGTTTGACTTAACTTCCCTTACCTTTCACCTCTTTCAACTTTTGTCTCTTCCTTCTCTCCCTTTTATTTTTGATGATGGTCACAGAGTAAGCTGGGTCTAGTTTATTTTATTCCCAACAATCACAAATCTTCTAGAAGAGAAATGCTTGGTCTACATAAAGATATTACGAAATAAATTTAAGAACTAACATAATTTGATATTGTAGGTCAAAATGTAAAATTTTATTGTAAAATTGATTCATTATTTTATTTTATAAGTTTGCTTTGATTCTCTAGTTAGAATATTGGGCGAACATTGAATAGTTGACAATTCCATGCAATGACCAGTTTGTGATTTTATTAAATTTATTTTACCCCTTGAACCTCATTCATGGGGTCCCCAATCACAAAGGTTGGGAGTCCATCAAGAGTATCATAGCATGGGTATCAGCCCGGATCCCCCTTCATTTGTGAACGCACTTCTAATTTCTATAGACGAAAGTTGAGATGAACATGCAACCCTTCAATCGTAGCACCTTACCCCGGTGGAAACTAGATAAAAAGGGCATGGGTTGAGTTGACATGTACCCGGTTCTGACCACAATTTGCTACTTTTCTTCTTAATTTTATAATATCCAATTTCTTTAGATGTTGAGTTGAGTTCAGATGAATTGAATTCTTTATGAATAGTAGTGAGTTAAGATAATAAAGTAAATTTTGTGAGATCCACTTAAGATGAATTTAGATGCATTTAGATGTTAACATGAGTGGCTTCGTTTGGTTTTTAAACCCATCTCAACCACCATTATAACTTTTTAAAATTTCAATATAAAATATAATAAACAATTCAATTTTTTCAAATCTTAAAATAATAATAATATTAAAAAATAATATTTTATTAATATTTTATCATTTCAACTCAATTCAACATTTAAACGTAGCCTAAATATATTTATAAGAAGTTGAAAAAGATTATGAGTCTTGCGTATAAAGAGGTGTTGAGTTGAAATTTGAAAAAAGTTGTGGGTCCGACGTGTAAAGAGATTTTGAGTTGAGATGAATTTAGTGATTTAAGAATTGTGTATTTAGATATTAAACTCAACTAAAAATTAGACTAAAATGAGTCCAAGTTCCAAGCATAGCTAAGTGTTCAACAGCATTTGCCTCAATCAGAAATATAGACAGCACACTAGTAGCAATCCATCACTGGATTAAATTAAAATCACCCAGTGGTGAGAGATCTTTTGGCTTCTCATTTGTTTTTTTTTTCGCACTATATTAACTTGTTTGTTTGGTGTATTTGTTGGGGCTACTCATCCTCACTACTTGTACTTCATTTTAATTTAATAAAACTTAAAATGTGTCTCCTGAAGGAAGGTGAGGCAACTCGTTCCTAACCATTAACACGGGACCAAGAAAATAAACACACGCTAACATATTTTATGCATGCATGTTTGTATGTGCGCAGTGGTTATCGTGGAGTCGCGCAAGGAATGGCCGATGTGCTGGATGCTTTTGATAGCTGGACACAAACCATGAGAAAGAGAGAGAGAGAGAGGAACCATTCTCGAGAGCTCGAATCTCAAACACAAAAAAGATTAAAAAGAAAGGTCTTTGGACCACCATGCCTGCATGCAGGTCCAAGCTGGGAGACTTTGCCAATTGGTAATTAGAATTAGCTCTTAACACTGTTAAGGTAGAAAGTAAGTAAGGCTGCCATTAGAATTTCTAATTACACGTGATTTGGGATGTGCATTAAAAAAAACGCATATCATATTTGGTCTAACCAGAATTTTTTGGACGAAACCCCCACCCCCCATTACAGATGTGCTGCTGGAAAAGGTCAACAGTCTCTACAATGAGAAAGACAGAGCATCTCTAGGACAACAAAAAAGGGTTTGGAATTTGTGTTGTTAAAGTCTTAATAAAGAGTAAAAGCATGCGTCTTTTAGATCTCAATATGTAGATTTCTTTTTATGAATGCACAAGTACTGTAGATTAGTTCTCTTGGCTACACACTTCTTCTCAATTCTTGTCACTTTACTCCATCAGAAGCTGGGATTGGCCTACTTGATCTTACTTGTTTGAACCCAGAATGGCAGAATGTATAACAGAATATATATATATATATATATATATATATATATATATATATATATATATATATACTAGCGGTGAAGTCACGTGCGAGGCATGTTTGTCCTGTATTTAATTGTTCTAAAATATAAACATATAGTATAGAAGAAGAGAATTTAATGATAAGGTCTATGCGAATAATATAGATTATTCTAATTAGAAACTACTAATTTAAATAGTAATAAGTTTAAACAAACTATAAGTTCAAGTAAATTTGGAAGACAAACTAATTCAAATTACAGTTTGTTTTTTAAACGACTAAATATTACATAATTGTTTTTTTTATATTATTTATATTAAATATGCAATAGCTTATAATTATTAATTTTTGACACCATGGAGTAATTCTACCAATCATTGCACATATACTGATGGTTAAATACATTGGGTTTGAAGTCATTAAATTTTTTTATTTTATTTTATTTTATTTTTTTATTTTTTTATTTTTTATATTCTGTTTGATTCCTAGCTATTGGAAATGAATCCATTTAAGATGAGAATGCTGGAAATTTTATTTGTTTCAAAATAGTTGACATGCAGATAATTTTTTTATATTTATTTGTCTACTATGATATTGATGTTATTAGGGACATTACTGAATTTTCCATCTAGATTTATTTTCTATCTAAACATTATGTATTAATAATAAATAATGAGATGTTTTTCAACATATATTATTTGTTTGTAGTGAATTTATAATGATTTTTAATATTGATGTTATTAGAGACATTACTGATTTTTTCATCTAGAGCTATTTTTTATCTAAATATTCCTACTTACATTATATTATATATTCAGTTTTATGGAAAGAAAAAAAAATTGACTATTATTTATTAATAACAAATAATTAGATATTTTTTAACTTGTATTATTTTTTTGTATTGAATTTATAATGATTTTTACTATGATACTGATCTTATCTATAACCTCGGTGATGGGTTCATTGCATCAAGCAAATTACCTGACTCATTCCTCATTTAAATACGATGATATAATTGGTGTGGCTCATATATAATTAAAATGCAGTTATATATATATATATATATATATATATATATATTCAAGATTCAAACAATTGAGTCCATATTTTCTATGTAAAATATATTTATGGATTAATTGTGTTGTTGGTGATATATTTCTTCTGCATCATGATATTAAGAGTTATTTTATTATTAAATATGTGTATAGAGGATATCATCTGCAGAATTTAAATGATAAGATTTACTCTCTTGGGCCAACATCTGTTTGATGTGTCACATTAAACTGAAAGATTTTTTTGTCTTGACCTATATATAATTAGCATTTCATTTGCAATTATTCAACTTAGGATTCTCAAGTTAAAATTCAAGATCTCGACTTTGATATCATTTCCATTTATTTGTTAAATAAGAAGTTTTATTACATAAAACATCATAGGTATAATAAAGTCCTATACATGCTTGAATTAAACCTCTAAAGTTATTTTCTATCTAAACATTCCTACGTACATTATATTATATATATTCAGTTTTATGCAAAAAAATAAAAAATAAAAAGAAAAAGAAAGAATTGACTATGTTATTAGGAACATTACTGATTTTTTCATCTAAAATTATTTTCTATCTAAACATTCTTATGAAAAAGAAAGAATTGACTATTATTTATTAATAACAAATAATTAAATATTTTTCAACATATATTATTTTTTTTTATTGAATTTATAATGATTTTTTTTTTTCCTCAGGTTCTCTCTCGGTGGCCCGAATCTTCCTCACCGTCAGTTTTGCTTCAGCCCAGCATGGCGCCGCCGTGCGCCGGCCAGTCTCACTGCCACCACCGGAGAGTCCCTCTCACGCCGACGACCACCCGAGGCACCATGGATGTCCCCCACGCGCAGCCGTAGGTCTCCCCCGCGGAAACCCATCTGAAATGGGTTTTTCCCATTTCTATTAACCGGCGCCGCCGTACGCGGCCACCTACCGTCACGACCACCACAGCCGACTCCCCCTCACTCCGGCGACCAACCCAGCCACCAACGATGTCCCCCACGCGCAGCCCTAGGTCTCTCCCGTGGAAACACATCCGAAATGGGTTTCTCCCATTTCTCTCAACCAGCGCCGCCGTAGCGGCCACCCAGGCCACCAGACCTCCACCACTTCACACCGGCGACAATCTCTACCAGACCCGGCGACCACGAACTTCCCTTTTCCTCTCCGTCGCACACTACCATTAACACGCAGACGGCAACTCTCTCTTCCTCTCGTCAAACCAAAAACAAACACAGATGAAACAAATATGCGAGAAAGATGAAAAACAACATGCAGAAGTGAAATTAGGAATTTTTGCATACCAAACGGTGAGAAGAAAACTCTCAAACAGCACTGGAAAAAATATTTCTTCCTCAACTCGAAACGTCTGTAGATTGTAGAAAGTATCTTGTATTCCATCTCTTTTATGAAGGCTAGATATTTTGGACTGTCGAAGAAAAGCTAACCAGACGTTTAACATTCAATTAAGATGTAAAAATGTGACTGAAATGAAAGGAAATGAATGATAGAAGAGGACGATGCCGTTGAATCCATTGAACTACTGTTCATTACTGTAGATCTTATAGGTACTTTTAAGATATAAGGGGATATATATATATATATTTCTTTGGTGGTCCAATTGCTTTCTGCTCTGTGAAGCCAATGGACCACACTACTAAAAAGAAGTAATTTCAGAATTGAATGGTATATTGGACAGATCTATGATATATAATTCTATGCATGCAATGAGACTCTTGAGAGTGAGAAAAGTCAAGAACCATAATGATGAGAATTTCTGAAAGGAAACGGTTTTAGTTTTGGTCGTATAATGAGATAGCAGGGCAGTAACATGCATACTTCTCACTTGAGAGGAAAATGACAGTCTTCTTTTTTTTCCTCAGAACAAATACAACTCACAAATGAAGAAAGATGAGTTACAACATTGGGTGGTGGTGGTGATGGAAAATGCCTCTGATGTAGGTAGCTGGGTTTGTAGCAGTGCATGTGTTTTGAATGATGTGGCCATGGGTTTTGTACTCTGGAAAAAAATCTATTTACAGGCCTGATTATTTACACACTCAACACATCAGCTGACATATTAAAGTACTGTTGTTTTGATTTTTTTGTATACTTATAATAAGGAGTATAACATAAAGTGATGTATTAATGCACTGACTAATTATAAGTAGCAGAACTTGAAATAAAAAAAAACTATTGTCCAAACTATAGGATGTAGCTTTAGACATAGCTAACTGGGGCTCCTCCTGTGGGCATTTCTTTGTGCAGGCATGAAGGAGATTCCCATGAGGATGATCACGACCATCTGCCTCTGCAATTGAGAGGGGATGGATATATATGAGTAATTTTATATATAACTGTGAAGCGTGTAACGCCACGTAATCGTTTTGAAAAAGAGTGGGGTTTATTATTAAAAAATTAATTTTTTTATATAAGTTTCATGTTTTATTTACTTTTTTTAAAACGATTATGCGTTTTCTCATATATATATATATATATACACACGTGTCTGTATGTATATGTATGACAGTTAATTCACAACTTTTATCATTTGGAACATCCGACTAATTGTTGGAATTTATACGCATTAATTATTCTTACCATCAAACCATTAACTAGTTCAATCTCACAATCTCCTCATCATCACATTAGTCCAAATTCGAACAATTTTAAAGATCTGAATCTTTTAGATCCGGTTTAAGAGCTTGGAACTCCCAATTTTAAGTGCAATATATTAATGAATGCTTATCCTCCCACATCCCCATTTTCCCTTTTGGTTTTAAATCTCTATAGACAAAAGAAAAAAGTTTCTTTATTAGACTTCAATTACTTATTCTTTCAACATTTTAACTTTTGAAGGGATATTGCACAGTTTTCGGCTCATTAACCATTGTACGTAAAGATGAGTTGAGTTATGCAATGTAGAGGGAGGTAAAGATGGAATCTTGTTTGGATGAGAAAAGGCAAGAACACTAGGTTTGGATATAAAGATGGTTTCAACTCATCTTATCTAATCATTACAATTTTTTTTAAATTTTTATATAAAATATAATAAATAATTTAATTTTTTAAAATTTTAAAATAATAATAATATTAAAAAATAATATTCTTAATAATATTTTATTTAAATTTTAACTTTCATCTCAATTTACTATTCAAACTTCACCTCAATCTATTCCTAATCTGCATGGATTGGAATGATAAGAAGGCACAATAATAAAGCAAAAAAAAAAAGGAAAGAAAGAAAAAGAGGACTGCCAAGTTTTCTTATCACGTAATTTCTAAGCAAAAAATTGGAACCCCAAAATTTAATCTACATGCCAAATGAGAGGATGGGATGGTTTTATTTAGAGCAATTGAGATCACATTAAATCTATTAAATACAAATATTGTATATAATTGAATTTTCCAATTCTCATACTACCTTTTTTGTGAGTGATTGATGGGAGATGCTTATTTGTCGTGATTTGTCAAAGAAATTAATTTCAAGTTTTTGTACATGGCATAGTTGAGTGAGAGAACTCATTGTCTACACGCAAGGACAATTAGAAAACTTTGAATATTGCTATTCACACTCCTATTTCTTCTGTACTTCTATCTTTATGTTCTCAGAGAAACAACCCCCAATTTTCTCTGCCTCCAAACACATTATTAAAAAACACTTTTACTTATGTTTTAAATGCTCCCAATACACCTTCAAAAGGATTATTTTTGCACTCCCGTTACCTTAAAATCGTTTTCTTCCTTCGTATCGTTCATTAACTACCAAATGAAAAGTTAGAGACACAATTATTTAATATATAAATTATATAAATTTTTTATTTTTCCTTTACTATACCATATATTTTATGTAAAATTATTTTCTAATATAGTTTAAATTTCTTATTTGGAATTCTAGTTTCTTTTCCTTTTTTATGTTCTGGGCTATGTATTCACAGCCTTCTCTCCGCCAGCACCTTGGTTAGCCCTAAAAGCAAATTGTCTCATTCCTACATAAAGCTCCTCTCTTTGCCAAACCACTCTTCTGAACAGCAGTCCTCCTACTCTCCCTTTTATTTTCACCGAGTATCTTTATATATACTATTTCTCCTTTTGGGTTTATTGTAAAAATTTAAGAAGAAAATGTTCATCCTTGCAAGCTATTGTGTTTGACTATCCCTTGTTCCATACTCTTATTTCATGAGCTTTTCTCGGGTCTTCGGAGGGTTTTTGAGGTCCTTTCAATGGCGGAAAGTTTTGACTGTGTCACCTCAAACCTTCTATGTTCAGAGAACAGTAATACTTGTTTTGATGGCTTTGATTGCAATGCCACTAATGGGATTGGGATTTCCCCCTCTCGGAACAAGCAAAACAATCACACACACAGTCAAGACCCGATTTTTGATATAATTAGATCCGAATCCTCGGTGGGTTTTCCACTGCAAAGCGAAGAGAGGGTCAGAGAAATGGTTGAGAGGGAGAGAGAGCATTTGCCTAGGGATGATTACCTCAAGAGATTGCGCAGTGGGGATTTAGACTTGAGTATTAGGAGAGAGGCCCTTGATTGGATTTGTAAGGTTGGTCTAATCGGTTCTCTCTCTCACATGGCGTTGTGTTCTGTTTGTTTGATCCCTGATCATAAGTTTAACTCATAATGGCTCTGACTCTTGTGGATTTTTCTTTTTCTTGGGTTTATAATGTGTTCTTAACTGGTGTTTGACTGCAACACCATTTTTGTGGCTTGCACAAAAGCTTTTTATTTTTATTTTTTGTTGGGTAAATAATGTGTAAAGGTTCTGATTGGTGTTGATCTTTTAATCGGGTTTCATTTCATTTAGTTTATGGAATCGATGTCCTGTGCTTTACTTGGTTTCATCATTTCTTCCAAAATGTTGGTGGCTTACTGTTATTAATGTTTATTCATTAACAAGTTCTTCTGGCAACTCGATCGGATTCGTATCTTGGATTTGAGTTTTCCTTCCATATTTGCCCCTTTGATCTTCTTATTCGTTTCAATGAGATATTGCTCTGTTTTCTTCGTTTCTGATTAATAGTTTGATGAACAAGTGTAGTCTCTTTCTGATCTCTTTCTTGATTATCGAGAGGGTCACTTCTCAAGATGACAGAGTTTGGTGCATTGTGATCAACAGGCTCATGCCCACTACAGTTTTGGACCACTAAGTGTTTGTCTATCAATGAACTACTTGGATCGCTTCCTATCAATTTATGAATTGCCAGTAAGTTCCGATTTTGAAACCAAGTATACTTCCTTTTTCTATATTAATTTTCTTATTGTCTTTGCTTATTAATTGTCTGTATCATCCATATTTGTTTGTCAATTTTCTTGGGTGTTAGAGAGGTAAAAGTTGGGCTGTGCAATTGTTAGCTGTAGCTTGTTTGTCACTAGCAGCCAAAATGGAGGAGACTAGAGTGCCTCAGTCGGTAGATTTACAGGTATGAAATCAATGCACAATGATTTAAAATTCCGACATATTCTGACTTTGGTATTGATTCGATGCCGTTGTCTTTGTGATGTTTGTTTGTGGGAAGGTGGGAGAACCAAAGGTTGTGTTTGAAGCTAATACAATACAAAGAATGGAGCTTCTGGTGCTGAGCACACTGGGTTGGAGAATGCAAGCTTTTACCCCTTTCTCTTTCATTGACTACTTCCTCAGCAAGACCAACATTGTTAAGCATCAATTAAGATTGTCCCTCTCTAGATCTGTACAAATAATATTAAGTACGGTCAAAGGTCTGTCCCTAACTGTGTTTGCATTATATTTCGTACTCGGATGTTCTTGAGGATTAATGGGGTTGATGCAGAGCTTGGTGGGAATTGAATGCAGGTATTGACTTCTTGGAATTCAGGCCTTCTGAAGTTGCTGCAGCAGTGGCTATTTCTGTTTCAAGGCAAATGCAAGCAATGGACATTGACAGGGCCATGACTTGTTTCATATATGTTGAAAAGGTAAAAAAAAAAAAAAAAAATGGTGGTGCCCACAGAAATAAACCATGGGCAGGAGAAATCTACTTTTGCTCTTCAAAAAAGATATGCCTTTTCACCGTGTTTTCAATTTGATGAGTTTTGGTATTTTTTTTTTTTACGACTGTGGGATTTGCAGGGACGAGTGTTGAAGTGTCTTGAACTGATCAAAGATCTTTCATTGATTCATGGGTCAGCTAATGTGGCAAATGCCTCAGCTCCATCTGTGCCCCAAAGCCCCATTGGGGTTTTAGATGCTGCATGCTTGAGCTATAAAAGTGATGAATTAACAGTTGGTTCATGTGCAAACTCTTCACACAATAGTCCAGATGCAAGGGGAAGTAACCAGGCAAAACCATCCGAAGTGGAGTTCAAGTCATGAGATGTGAATTTTTCTCCTTCACAATCACACCCCAAGTCCCAATCAGTTTGGTTGAATGGGAGTTTTGGTGTGTGGTTTTGGAGGGGCCCCTCAGTTACAAAGGAAGATAGAAATAGTTTTGAATAAATAAATTAAGATGGAAAGCAATTCTCAAGTTTTGGTGTTTTGTTGTCATGCTTGCAGCATGAGAGAGAGAAAGAGGAAACATTTGGGTAGCCTGTTTATAATCAGGAATTCTCAAGCTATCCATATAAAAAATATATATTAAAAATGGTGGCTGTCAAGGTGGATTAGTCTGTTGCTGCTTGAGAAAACACAGCTATTTTTTTGGTTGTTGTTGTAGCTTCCATTTCAAATGAGAGAAGAGGAAGTGAGGAAAAAATACAGAGAGAGAGAGAGAGGGGGGGGTTAGAAATGTCATTATATTTCTATAGATATTGTCGATTCCTTTCTTCCGAAGAGATCTTGACAATGTCCACTAAAATTTTGAAAACACAAAACTAGTTTTGTCCCTTTACCATGGTGGAAGGTGGAAGACTCGTATGATGTGATTGGCTTAATGAAACGATGTCGTGTTTGCTTATTGTAACTTAAGTGCTATCTAGTGTTTTCTTTTGTTTATTATAAGGGGGGTTTTGGAAAGGGCTGGATCCTCCAGGCTCACAATCCTTTTGTCTCGACTCTCGACCCTACGACCGGTCAACATCTGGGCTCTGCCCTGCAACCCGAAATAATGGTGAAAAGACGTTCTGAGAATGTGCTGTGCTTCGGAGATTGATTGTTGCACAGAAACGTCATTTGGGTTTTCGAATGAGGCCTGATGACAATTTTTTTTTTTTTTGGTTTTTTTTAAAAGATGAATTTATGGGATTTTATATGCAATTATTTTTATATCATTTTTTAATATAAAATTATTATTTTGATCAAAGTTAAATGTATAAAAAATATACAAAAATTACTTATTATATATATTTTTTACACGTGTCTTGCTTAATTAGTCTTGACAGCTAGGTGTTATTTCAAAAATTTTCACAAATGACTTAAATGGAGAATGGATGGAGGGGCTCAATTTATTAGAAAATCAACTACTTTCGAATAGAGATGATGTACTATTCTTATCTTACATATAACATGTATTAAAAATTAAATATGTACTCCATTATTATCTAATAATTACTCAATTTATTATGTTGTACTTGCTAATAGGATCGGTTTCTCGATACTTTAACCCTATCAAGAAGATTTTCCTAAATGTTTATCTTAAATTATTTTCTTGCTCGTTTGCTCATTTAAACAAAATGAATCATGAATCATGAATGTTTGTACAAGAAATGAACTTTCCCCTCCTAAAACTTGCACGATAAATGCACACTCGGTTCTCTCTCTCTCTCTCTCTCTCTCACACACACACAAAACACTAATTTTCATAGATCTAAGCATCAATCCACTGAATATGGTCTTTTACCATGGTTGCAGCTATGAGCAAGTAATGCCCAAGCATGCAATTGAAATCAGCAGTAAAAAAACTTAGTTGATTAATTAGAGTAAATCATGAGCAATTATGTTTCTAAAAACAAGTCAATTAGAACAGATTTAAAGTACTATTAAGGATCCCAATGGCATATTCACATACATGCATGGCAGGCATATGAGAGGAACCAACAGAGAAAGTAACACAAGACAATTGCCTTGAAACTGTAAAAGAAAGCTACTCCATATATTAAAACCAATATCACCAGATTAGCCTCGTTTGTGTGCCCCATTTTATATTTGCATTTTTGTCAGCTTATTATTCAGTCTCTGTCTCTCTTTCCATGTGTATTTATGTAGAGAAACCCAGGAGGCACGAATAAAGTTATTTAAATCTGGTTCCTAGATATTGTTACCATATAATTATATATATGTATATCATATTTACAAAGTTAATGAACAAAAATTAAAAGAATTCAAATTAGCAAAACAAACTTGACATAAAAAGGTCTTAATATTTCATCACATCTCAAAAGTAAAATTAGAATATAAAAAACATATTTTTTCAGTTTTTCAAAATTTAAATTTAAAATAGTATAACTATCTCAGATTGAAAATTTAGATAGAACGAAATAGACCAAAGAAAAATACTTGGTCTACAAACATTATATTGTAAAATCCTTTCAGTTTTTCAAAATTTAAATTTAAAGTCTCGTATCGAGTCAAATCAGTTTATAAATTAATTTTTTGTAAGATCTCTTTGTAGATACATGACTTCTCGAATTCACCCTATGTACACCTATTCAATTAAATTTTGAAGCTATTCTATTACATGGATCGTGCTAAAAATCATAGCAATTCAATTTATTTATGTATAGATTATTGTTGTAACTTGTAGTAACTCAAAATCAGAAGTCTCTAATTATGAAGTTCTTGCTATGGCATAAGTTGTTTCTTCTAGCCTATAAGAATCCATCCATTTCAACTCTGAAAAATTATTAAGTACTCTCACAGTAATAATGACTTACTATTCCAATTATATCAGATAATGCAATGGCATTATAATTGCTAACAAAAGAGTTAATTTTAAGGATAAGAATGAGGGTATCATATATTCTTATTACAATATAATTCACTTCCACACTGTTAAATAGTACAGAGAGAAAAGTGGGGAGGCCTGTTGCAAAGAAATTGAATGTTGACAAGGACTAGGAATCCAAAATATATATATGCTCTGTCGCAAAAACAAACGGACTAGAAATTAAATTACAACAGGCCAGCACGAGACCCAAGAGGGTGCTTTTTTAATCTCAACAAGATAGCTTTTTTCTAAGTGTGCGTGTTGGGGTATAAGAAATCCTAAAAAAGAAGTGTGCGTGGTGGTGAAAGAGAGAGCACCATTGAAAGAAATGGAAAATGGGCGAAAAAGGGGTGGTTATGGTTAGTCAGAATCTTTAGCAGAATGCAGAATCAGATCCCTTTCATTTGTCTACACCTTTGGATAATAGAAAACTACTGAATAGCAACCACAGTGGGATGTTAATGGTAGGAAAATGATTCAGTCACCAAAACAAATTGACTCATGGGGAAGCCAAAAAGAAAAGTACAAGTATGCAAGTTTTTCTGGAGCCATGACAGCCTTGGTCGCTCATTTCCTGTTGCCAATTTTAGTATATATCATGGGGCTCAGTGGGAGAGAAATACTAGGAAAGAGATGTACGTGTCTTGTTTGTGTATGGGTCTGATCTTCTCACTGGCTAAAGAGCAATATTAGGAATACTCATTTTTAGGTCTAATCTAATGAAAAGAATTATCGGATATAACATGTTAAGAAAGAAAGAAAACCTACCCATTCATTCACCTCAATTGATTTAACCCGTTTATTTGCATTATTCAGTGACTTGTTTACTTGATGTAAACCAAATGCTTTCAAAATAAGCCTTGAAATACCTTTCGCCAGTATGGATGAATAAATCCGAATGATTCGAACCCCACATGGGTGAATGAATCCTTCTACAAGGAGAGACCTGTCCTAGATGTCTAGATACTTTGTGTTCAAGGTGATAAATATGATTATCATTATCAACTTCAGATCATCCCACCTCCCCCTTTTTGTCATCAACACTCTTTCTAGAACCGGTTTAGAAGTAATGCTAATGAATCTGAATCATAAAAAGTAACCCACTCAAATGATCTAATGTGTATATGAAAAGAATCCTCACCTCGAGTGATTGAAAAAGGAGTACACAGATGTGTACTGGCATCACATCACATCACATCACATCCATATAAGACAGTAGTGGCTGTAAGGAATTCGCACTTATTAATTATTTGACCAGTTGGAGTTGTTATTATTCATTGAACCTAGTTTAACGAGTTACTCATGTTTGACATGTGCATTAGGCTGCTTCAGGACATAAGAAAACACAGCTATTTTATTGAGAATAACGCAGTCATCGCTTTGCACGAACACATAGAGCATATCTAGTAAAGAAAGGAACAGAACAAAGTATTCATTGTCATGCTCAAGATTACTGCTATCTTATTGTCACAAACATAGTGATTGCCTACTGCTAATTTTTACACAAAACCCCACCCAGGGAGAAAAAAGAAAGAAAAACGTTAAAGAAAAGGGAGGCACGAGCATAATCAGACAGAGCTATAATTAACAGCATGTGGGCGTCAATGCTTATACAAAATATGATCGATGTTTGATGGGGTCGATCAACAAATAATATAAGTTGTACGCTACAGAACGATAGAAAGCTGGCAGAGACCAAGACATACCTCGGTGGATTAAATGATCCTGTTGTTGAATTTTGAATCCTCATTGTACATGTGTTTCTGGACTTCTGATTAGACGTGCTGTGGCCTAATATGAATCCCAGATTTTCTCCAGGAAGTATTCTTACAATTTAGAAGTTCTTAAAATTCAGAACTCTGCACGATTAGTATTATGAACAATCATGTAAACTCTTGTAAATACAATTGCATATCCAAAAATTGCAAGTAAATTTTATTGCTAGACCATTATGGTTATAGTACAATTGGTCTAGTTTGTATCATCGTTAATTATGGTCGACATATTTCACAGTTACAATAAATGTTATACACAACATCAAAACTAAGCACATAATGCTTGGTGGTTCTTTTTGAAACTTTATTATGAAAGCAATCAGAGAAGAGTAATGCCCTATGCTCAACAAATATTCAACGTTGCCGGGAACCCCATCCTTCGGTATTATTGCATCTAAAGCAAGTGGTTGAAGGCAGCTACTGTCCTTGATTATTCTACTCTTTGGGAGCTTATATTTTTCTAGCCTATAAGCATTATTTAATAAGAGCTTAATTTTATCAGATAAAGTCAGGCTGGCCTGTCGAAGTCAAGCAACGATGCCACATTCTACTGTTGGGGTCCACCAGTCTGGGATGAGAAATGACTTCAGGAATTGGAAGGTAGACATAGTGAGTGTTGCATATGCCTACTGTAATGCCGCTATATCCAGCAAATGCACCATGAACCTGCCAAAGCCACACATCCATATTGAACAGATATTAGAACGACTGAACTGTTGAGGGAAAAAATACTAAGAGAAAAGAAAAAGGACAATTGCAAACAAGTTGAAACCTGCTTCAGTGAGGGGTACTTGGAGAACAACCTAATATATGCCAGTACCATAACTTGCAAACCCTAAGCAGTTTGAACAAGGTTTGCTTGGACCTAGGCCAAGCTCAAAATTATCCAAGTTTGACCAATAATTGAAATTGTCACGCCTGAGCTTGCTAGCTCGCCTACTGAAAAATGAGGCAAGTTTGACATCAACTCAAATAGACCTATGATCAAGCTGGTTCACAGGCAATCTTAAATAACTCAGTCAGTTGATCAGCCTAACCAAATATATTCACGAGCCTAACCCTATTGAAGGCAATTTTTTTATCCACACTGGAATCAACTGATTTGCTGAACCAAAACCAACTGCAATTTCAGGGACGGGTCAAGGTTTGCAAGTGGATCCAGCTAGGTCAGTAGACATCATTAAGGGACAAAATGTCCTAATAGGAAACTAGGAAGTCTCAATTCTTTTCTGAAGGGACCATCTGTAGGCTTCGATACAAATCTTGTGAAACCAGCCCTTTTAAATATGGAGAAGTTATATAAGCATAATATTACATTTCTGACCATATCACTCTTCAACATACTATATAGTCACTAAACCCTTACGTGATAATCCATATCAAAGTTAGAAGGAAAAACATGTGCCATAACTTGCTTTAAACAAGCATATTAAATATCACTCTTCTAGTGCCTCCAACTATCATTAAACCAAACCCAACAAAACCATTCCCATCCTGTTTTTTGATAAATTATTCCATTTAGTGATCAAAGCCTCTGACCTTGGCTCATCACATGGTAAATAACCTGAGCATAGATGTTTATTTTTGCTTAGCTGATCTACTGTCCCTGTTTCAATGCCATAGCAGTCCAAGCCAATGGGTCGGTTGATAGTAAGGATGTTGAGAAATGAAATCCGGTTTAATGACATACAAGCTTGATATATTATGTCAGAAAAAATCCATACTGCTTCTTGCTCATTAGCAATCATTTTGAAATCCCTACTTACGAAATGCAGCATACTGAGGTAGCAGATAGACTCTATTGCTCTACGTGGGGCTGTGCTTTTTTTTTTTGGGGGTGGGGGCGAGAGAGAGAGAGAGAGAGAGAGAGAGAGAGAGAGAGAGAGGAGAGAGTCTCACAGCGTTTTGTCCTAGTACAGCGCATAGAATTCCATCTGATGCATTTGCACGGCAAGCACGGATCATGTACGTGGGATCAATATACTTCACATCAACTGGAACACCAATCTCCTTAAAATGTTTTTTTGTCTGAAAAGCAATGGTTATTAGATTTCGGTATCATATGGGATAGGTAAACAGGAGATTTACAAATGAAAACATTTTTTTTATTGACACCAGGCGTCCGAAAACAAAGTCCCGACTGGTGCACAGGCCCTCGGCAATGAGGCACAAATAAAAAAATTAAGTGTGATACCCCATATGATATAAATAAGGGTAAGTGGTGTATGAGATCCCACATTGCTTGGAAAGGAGAAGTTCTTGCTCTTTATAAGGTTCTAATGGGGCTCCAATTGTATCATTGACTAGTCCTTTTGGAGTATAGACCATGTAATTTAGGTCTTCCATTGGGGCGTTACAAATGGTATCAGAGCCTATCACAACAAAAAATGTGGGACTTAAGCCGTGCCACCAACAATGGACAGGCCCGACGAGGACGTCGGGAATTTAAGGAGGGTAGATTGTGATATGCCATATGATATAGATAAGGGTAGGTGGTGTATGAGATCTCACATTGCTTAGGAAGGAGAAGTTCTTGCTCTTTATAAGGTTCTAATGGGGCTCCAATTGTATCATTGACTAGTCCTTTTGGAGTATAAACCATGTGGTTTAGGTCTTCCATTGGGGCATTACATTAAGATTAGGCAAAGAAGGATTCACCAAAAATAGAAAATAAAAAATCAATAACTTATAAGTTACTTTAAATAGAATGCTAGCCTTTCTTTAGTATCAAGATAATTCACAATATCAAAATAAAATATTGCGTTAAGATTCAAGAGCACCTGTCCTTGTTGAAATTTTGTTAAATATGACATAAAAAAAAAAAAAACAAAACTGGTTAACATGAAGCTCAATATAAAATGAACGAATATGCCATTGAGATTATTGGAAGTATACACATAATACATCATAGCTCTGTTATTGTTGAAATTTTTCCCAATGTTTGATGATGCACCGAGTAATAAAAACCCTGAAGTAAATATGAGAAAAATGGGAAATAATGATGCAGTAAGCTTTACACATTCAAGGCATGCCAAATTTTTAAAGAAAAATAATAAGTATTAAAATCAATTCCAATTCTGACTCCCAACCAGAAAAGAAAAAAGAAGAAAGCATAGCCCATGATTTCCAGTTCAAGAGCAGAACCACTTGGTTTTGTTCACTGCACATTACATTTTTTTTTTATAAGTATTCACTGCACATTACATCACAGCAGCAACTGACAAAATCTAGTCTTAGCAGAAGAACCACCAACTGCGGTTAGATCTTGACGGCTTAATTTTTTGTCACTCCGACAAGTGAGAGCTACAAGGCCAAACAGCAGTTCATTTTTATCTATGCAACATATCAACTTAAAAAAATATCCATCTTTTAATCAAGTCGTCATTTCTTAAACCGATGTAGGTTGTCTCAAGTGTCATGGAGATCAAGACCATGTGAAATTACTCAAAACTCAACCACCAACCTCTTGTTGAATGTGTACACCGATATCTCCAAATACAGTGTTTCCAGATGCATCTTTAGCATTAGTTTTCTGAAGAAAATCCTGCATCAGAGAACAACAGCACACATCATTTCTGTCTCTTGGTGGAAAAAACACCAGAGAGAAATTATAAGATCTATGTAATGTAGTGTAATGAAAAGAAACAGTCATTAATTGTATCCGATGAAGCCAAAAAAGGAGTGCACTACATTAATCACCTAGTCAGTTAATAGTATTCAAACTTCAAGCGGAAGTATAAACTGTAAATTCCTTGTGTAACTGACCTGCCCAGCTCCCTCTGCAACACATACAACAGCTGAGCCCTTTGTCTCAATCAGGTATTTCAGATGTTGTAGAATGCCATGAGGCCCATGCAAATTAAAGCGTACCTTAGATGTGTATATCAGGAGTATCAGTAAGGTTTCACAAAAATAACTATCTAATTCATTTCAGTAAATATGTACCTCAGGGATCAAGCATATGTCAATTTGACCGCTAGCTAGGGATGCATGCATAGCTATAAATCCACTGCTACGACCCATCAATTTCACAATGCCAACACCATGATAAGCACTGTGCGCCTATAACAAGATTGAGGCAAAAATAAATAAATAAATATATGAAAAGTCAGCACACCATGAAGGAACAAACAGCATGTAATAATTCTTCAGAGACCTTATGTTAGAAATATAAAACCAATGCGTGGGAAACTAAAATGCACATAATGTACCTCTATGTATGCAGAGTTTATTGCTCTTTGTGCTTCTTCAACAGCGGTATCAAAACCAAAAGTTTTGTCCATCAGCAAAATATCGTTGTCTATAGTTTTTGGCACGCCAACTACAGCCACCCTTATCTGTCTTTTACGGCACTGAAAGCAGAAAATTTATGAAACTAGACCTCAGTACGGAAAAAGGCAGACCCATGAAAGAAATGGAGCATGCATTAGCAATATGCAAAAACAAAGTTAGAATAGAGCAACAAGTGTAGACGCTGTAAGATTCTTGATGTTATTATCATTATCTCAGTTTCATTACCTTGAAAATGAGGACGACACTAGTCTTTATAGCATTGGGAATTCAAATGCATGTCTGCCATTATTTATATGTTTGTTTATTCATTCATTCATTTAGTTTACTTTCATTGCATAAATTATAAATGCAATCAGATAAACAACTTCAGAAACAAATTTCATTATTTAAAATATATCTCTGTTTAAACCTCATTGTGTATTGCCTCAGCCCCAGCATGTGTGCCGTTCCCACCCAACACAAAGAGCATGTTGATTCCTCTTTCCTGACATCAACACGCAATGAATAAATAAATAAATCAGATAACTCTTATTGCCTGGAATCAGGTTGCATTTTCGGAATAGTTGACTAATCGGTCAACAAGAAAGATGAACTGGGCACCTCCATACTGTCCACAATTTCACTAACGTCAGGTCCCCCACGTGAAACTCCTAACAAGCTTCCACCAGAAAGGTGGACATTCTGAACCACTTTTCTAGACAGCTGAAATCAAAGTCGAAACCTAAACAAAGTTAATCTACAACTCTTACCATACAAAAGATAGAAACATGCATTTATACTGAGTACAATTCAACATTGTTTGATGAATCAATTAATTTTAAAATAATTGTAAAGGCATAGGAATGTACCGGCATTTCACTTAATTCTACGTCAGAAAATCCACGATAACCAAAGGGAATACCCACAATCTTTTTCACACCATATATCTCAAGCGTGATGACAATCTGCAGAAGGTGGATGAAATAATTATAATGATAAAAGAGGCATTGTTGCTAGATATGGGGCTTTAAACAAAGTACATTTTAAAATTTCTATACTCAAATCAAATTTTAAATTGAGATTTTTTCTCGTCCTGTGACTCCATAGTGAAATGTCACACACATATTACTTGAAGGTCACAAAATACATAGACTTCAAACAATGTGTGGTAAAAAGATAGGTATATTTAAGAAGATTCTAAGAATGCAGAATTATGAACTTATCTCAACTTGAGTTTACTTTCAGTAGAATGTTATGACCAAGGGAATTTTGTGCTTAATATGTAGTAGTGTAATTATGTAAGAAATATTATTTACTAACATAATTATCACAGGTTGGGTTCTGTGTTGTTCAACATATTGAGTCATGACACTGACCTGTCTGATAACGTCATTGAGACCAGGGCAGAGCCCTCCACAAGTTACAATTGCTGCTTTCACTTCTTCTGGTCTGAAGTATATTTTCTCCCGTGGCCCAGCACGATGAACCCTGAAAGTCCCAATTACACACCACCATATCATGAGCTAATAGTCAAATTGACATCTATTATTACAAAAACCACGGAAAAATTCATCCATAGGGGCAGTTCTCCTCCAAATTGAGTTAAAGAAAGTGCCTCCAACCTACTCTATAAAGTTCACAAGTGTCCACTGTGCATGTGAAAAGCACTTTTTTTTAAGTATAATTTAAAAATTGCCACATGTCCCTTGAGCATATGAGAAGTACGAGTTTTTTTAATGATCAAGGAACGGGTTGTTAATGATTGTAAAAAAAACATGTGCTTCTCACATGCTCAAGGAACATGTGGTAAATTTATAGACTGGGTTTCCTCCTTCCTTGTTTGGAGAAAAACTCTGTTCTAGACATACATACGTATATGATTAATGGAAAATTTTTTTACTGTTAAGATATGGAAAAATGTGAAGTTGCACTTCTTTCAAACATGATAAAGCTGAATCGCAGAACCAATTGTTTCAAGAATATGTATACTGAGGAATTTAGTTGGAGGCCTACTGTGGATGGTCTTTCTTTTGAGTCCAGTAGGTCGAGGCATCTTGGTTGGAGAGACTTTGGTGAAAGTGAGGTTTACGAGGTGGTAAAAGCATTGAATGGTGACGAGGCCCCGGGGACTAACGGTTCTCCCTGGCTCTTTTCCAGGTTTGTTGGGAAGTTGCTAGAGATGTTAAGGTGTTTCAGGATTTCCACGCTAAAGGAAAATTTGTGAGAAGCCTCAAAGCAAACCTCTTGGGTATCATTTCAAAAAAACGGACAGTTGAAATTGAGGATTTCCAGCCTAGTAGCATAAAACAATTTGGGGCAAGTCCATATGTTGAAGCTCCGTCAAAGACCAACTCTAAAATTATAAAGGTAATAACCATTCATCAGGAGATACTTATGGATTCTACATATCTCCACGTGTCAGAGTAAAATTCCTTGTGCAAATAACCAGAGCCAGTTGGTAAAACAAAATCAACTAGTTAAGAAACTTCTCTTTTTTCTTTTCTTGAAAATCCTCATGGAACTCTACATCCCAAATCCTAGAATATTCTCGGAAAATTTGTACTTTTTGCACACCTTTCCAGCACATGTTAGTCCTTCACAATTGCCTCTTGAGGGCAATGACATGTAACTACTGCACGAGTCAAGGAAAATAAAAAGAACCCTCATGAAATTCTACCCTAAACCCGATACCACCCAAAACCTCCCTATCGCAAGATCACTCTCATCATGGCTTTGCATTTTGCAAATACCTAAACCGTACAGGCATAAACCCACCAGCATCAACCACCATCACTACTTCCATATTTCCACACCATAATATCTCATTTATCTCTAACCCCTATGGATCTCCATCCACTTTAGGCTCTACCATTATAACAAAAATATCCCCCACTTTTTCTGAATGCAACATTAATTGTGCTTAATTTTTTTTATCAGTAAACAAAATTTTATTGATCATGAGAATAAGCAAGAGCCCAAATATACGGGACATATATAAGAGCATCACCTATGCATGCTAGTTTAGTGATACATGCTTAAAATTTTTTTACTCCTTTCAGACAGTTGCATACTCTAGGATTGCTTATAAGAGAGTAAAAGATCAATATTTACCATTGTTCTACCCATGTACAATCAGGATCAATGCACTCAGCACCAGCAGATGTAGGTGACGAGTAGTTTATGACCTGGAATATTGAATAAAAATGAAGATTGTATTGGAAATGACAGTTAATAGCCTGAAAAAAATATATTACAAGGCATCAAACTGGATTTCATACAAATCATGTTCAAGGCAATTAAAATACTCATGCCTAAGGAAAAGATAGACCTCATGTATCTCAACAACAAAGCCAATATAAAACACACACACACACACACACACAAGTTTCTCATCTCACATGAAGCAAATCCGAATAGATAACAAGCCATTTCTATAAATTTCATCCAAAAAAGCCAGTTTATGAGTTTATATTCAGAAGAAAAGTTCTTAATTTTTCACAATCAAAATGGGTAGGCGTTCCTAACTAAAAATTAACTAGCTAATCAGCAAACAAACAAACAAAAAAATGAATTATTTTGTGGATTCCACGGACTGCAAGCTATAGGCTATCACAAATCATTCAAGTTCTTACCACTCCCTGGAGAAATAGAATAAAAAATAAAATCAACCATCTGAAAGAAGCTTCTTTCTTCCATAAGAACACGAGATAAATTAATTTAGGAACGGATATAACGATATTCAACTGAAACTTTTATACCAGAACACAATCTTCGTTTGCTGATAGCTAGTTAATTTTTAGTTAGGAAAAATTACCCATTTTGATTGTGAAAAATTAAGAACTTTTCTTCTTGTATGGCAGCTATTAGTCTCATCTTCACTTCCACGACATTGTTCCTATGCCTCTTTGAAGTTAACACCTTATATCGAATGAGTCAAGTCATCTGATTTTTTAATAGAAATAAGACAATCTTGGGACAGCCAAGTTAAATAAAATAAAAATATAAGCATAATATACGAAGTCACACGACATCATAGCATCTTTCTACCAACAATGTCTCATGGATGATTACTTGAAACAATTCAAGCTTTTATGGGTATCTTGAAGCTAATGGGAAAAACAAAAAGCCAAAAAACCAAAAACAAAGACTTTCTAGTCGTAGACCATCTTACACAATTACAACTTCGGCGTCATACATACTTAAACAGAGACAACCTTATACAGGCGAAATGAAAAGAAACACACCCAAATGAGCCAAAAGACAAAAAAGAAAATGAAAAGTAGCACTTCTAATGTGGTTGGCAGGTTTGTATATGTTTTACGAGAAAGCTAATCAAATTTAAATCACTAGAAGTTCTAAAACAACATAACTATTTCATCGAAAGGTAATGTACCTTAAGAAGCACCCTGTCGTTATTGTTTATGTAGCCATGCCACTCCTCGTCGGATGGGTAACCTGCCGCAAATTCTTCTGATACTGGTGTCCTGCACCCATAAAAGACAAATAAAAATTAAATAACAAGATTCAAGCAGATTAAAAAATACAAAATGCATATGGAGTATGTGGTATTTCTAATTTTCTAGTTGAGTTAATAACACAGTGCGCCAAAAATTCGCGGGAAAAAATAGTCTTGAGCAATTGCTTTGATAAGCGAGATCACACAAAATTCTTCAATGTATGAAGTAAAAACAATCGTAAAGTACGAAATGGGAGAAAAAATAAAAACAAAATTAAATATGCAATTCACAACTTTCTTCCGAAAATGCACGGAGAGAGACGTGGAGGCAAACGGAGGCGGACCTCATTTTGAGGCAAAAAGTAGAGGGAATAGGAACGGCATCGTCGAAAATCTCAGTAAGGTGAGGGATGTTGAAGCGCCTCTCGAAGTCCTTCTGGAACTTGGACTTCCAATCAGGATCATTGAAATCGACGGCGGGGCTCCGCTTCCTGGTCTCTGCAGACGCGCACAGCTTCTTGGCCACCCTGCTCGACTTCAGTTGGCAGAAACGAGAATTCAAGTGCTGAAGTCCATAAGAGCGGTTAGAATCGATGCGAGGGAGAGTCACTTTGGAGGTGGTGATCGCATGCGAGATAGTGCCCATGAAACGGAATCTCGGAGATTACGAGGCAACGGGACTATCAGCCCCTCGAAGAACGTGTATCTTCGGCTCGCAGGGTAGCTGATCGAACAGTAGAGAATGTGAGAAAAAGCTTCGGGGATAGAATTTGACTATTTGAGGGAGCGAGGAAGACGCGAGAGAGAGAGTTTGCGTCTGCGTGAGCTGTGAGGGAACGCAGTGAGAGACGGGTGAACGGCAATGGCGAGGGACTTGTTTTTTTTCAAACTTTTTGTGACCAAAGTGCCGTGCTTTTTTCCAATTTAAAATAAATTTTAGAAGATATTTCATATTTGTGACATTATTCATTTAGAGAAATAGTTTCCTCACAAATATTCTATAAAAATTAATTCGTATGTAAAATTATTTTTATTTTAGATTAGATTTAATATACCATATAAAATTATATTAATTTATAAATTTAATTTATAACTACAATACTTCTATTTTTGATATGATAATTTATTAATATTATTACTATTTAAATTCTTTTATTATATATTTGAAATTGGTTTGAGAAGATAATACGAATTTAACATCTAATTTATTATATATTCCTATCTCAATTGGCCTATATGGGGCGAGTGTAACATCTAATTTATAGCGGATAAATGCTTTGAAACAAAATAATTTTATAAAAATAAAATTATAAATTAATATGTCTTAATATAATTAAACAGATTGTAAAATTATTTTTATTTTAAAATATATCTAATATATGACTTGAAGTTATGTCAATTTGTGAATTTATTTTTGTAAAATTTATTTGATTATAACAATTCTTTTTATAATATAACTTCAATTAAAAAAACTTGAAAATAAAATTAAGATCTATTTTAAAAATTAAATTTTGTTTAAAACGGCTTTCACGTTCTAAATTTCTATTTATTATTATTTTTTATTCAATTATGTAGCTAAGGATTTATACATAAATATGTGAACCTTCCATGCAGAAAATAACCCAAAAAAAAAAAAAAAAGTTATTGCCAGAGATTCTGATTAATCATTTTTCAAAAATCGAGAGGGTAGCCTGACATATTCGTTGAAAAGGTTAAATATTTTTTTTTTCATAATTTTTTTACATCCTTAAATATTTTTTTTAAAATTTCACAACATCATTAAATGATTTATTTAATTACTAAAAAAAAAAAAAAGGAAGAGAAGAAGAAGAAGGAGGAAGAAGAAGAAGACAGTCTCGGGACCCAAGCATTTCTGTTTCTCAAACACAAGCGGTAACAGCAGCAGCTGACTAATAAAGTTGGAACTTGGAAGGAAAGATTTGACGCTTATACCTACTACGGATTCACAACCACCGTATTCGCATTTACAATTCAAAGTCTTTTTTCCTTGGGAGAAAGAAAGTAGTTTCATTCCAAAAGTCTCTCTCTCTCACACACACTCGACCGAAACTATTAAAATCACAGCACTGGCGACAAAAACATGTCTGGTTGTGTGGTCCAATTTCCACAGTCCACAACTGTCGAGCGAGTCCCCACTCAAAATAAGAATGTATGGTTGAGTAATGTTGAGGTACTTCCGGTGAAAACTGGGCACAATATTTTATTTTAAATTTTTGTTGTTTTAACGAAGTGAGAAAGAAGCAAAAATGTTTTATCATTCAGAAAATTCATTTTAAATCAATCAATGTAATTATAATATTTAGGTAATACGTTGAATTGTAAAATTATTTTTTATTATAAAATAAATCTAATAAATCTAATGAAATTAATGCAGTTTATAATTTTATTTTTATATAATTTTTTATATATGTCACAATTCTCTTAAAAAAAATAATTTCAATTACCCTTCATTCTGAAAAAAAATCAAATAATTATATAATTGAAGGGACAAGTCAGTAACAGTGTGACTAGAAGACAAGTTTAAAAGGAAGGGACAAAAGTGATGTCATGAGAGAGTATTAAAATAGTAATTGAAAGTCAAACAATAATTGGGTAACTATATTAAAAGAAATGAATGAAGTGGCATCAGGCACACAATAGACAAGACATGAACATGGGATAAAAACGATGCTCGTGGGTGCACGCTTTGAATCAGCGAAAGTGAGAATTATTTATTTTAAAAGTAATATTATATATAATCGTAAAATATCTAAATATTATATAATTATTTAAAATAAATAAATAAATATAAAATTTATATAAAAAAAATTAATTTTTTAATAATAAATGATATTCTTTTTAAAATAAATATACGTATTCTAAAATTATATAAGTGATTACTCTTATTTTAATCCTTTGACCTTTGTAAGAGTTCGACAAAAGTTGAAATCATCGCCTCGCCTGCTTATCATTTTTGCATGGAAATAATGATTAGATTATTATTTATCTATTATCTAATTTATATTAATTTTTTTTAATTTTTTAATTTAATAATTAAGAAAGTAATTATTAATAAAATTATATATATTTTTAATTTTTTTAATAATTAAGAATATTAAAAAAATATTTAAAAAATAAAGATAAAAAAATAAAAAACTTAAAATATACTTGAGTAGTAATAGGGTCCTATCACTACCCGCCTGCATACATAATATATAAGGACGAATGATGATAAGGTTACTATTCTATTATTATCTATTTATTATTTTTTTGTATTTAATTTTATTTAATGATTAAGGAAGTGTATATTAATAAAATTATATATATTTTTTAATTTTTTCTTAAAGGTTAAAGATATTAAAAACAATACTTGAAAAATGATAAAAAAAAATGAAATGTACTTGGATAGTAGATAGGTAATAATAGAGTAGTAACCCTATGACTACCATTCTCTCTACTGAATACACAATATATTTCAAGACAATTCGTTCGGTTATTAGTCAAGAGAAAACAATGGCCCTGAATACTCTTTCTTATTTCATTTTGTTAGCTTATGTAAAGTGTTTTGGGACGTGGTTAGGTTACAATATCGACTTATTCGCTAGAAATCAGATATGAGGAGCTAATTACTAGGGCTGTGCATATAATCCGATAACCCGTTGAGTCCGATTAAAATAACTCAACCCGACTCGACTTTTATCGGGTTCCTTCTTTTCGGATCTCCAACCCGACATGTAGCGAGTCTATGTTTTGGGTGTCAACCCGTCCGACTATAAAGCATGCTTATCTTCACTCTTAAGTTCTCAAATCCTAGCCACCCAAATCCGAATGAGAACCCTACCTCCCATCTCCAACTCACTGATCAATTCATACGCACCTGCCTTCATTGGATAGAAGATTGGGTTGCTGGAGGAATATTTCCTTGGAAAAAGTGCAGAGCTGGCGGATTTTGGTCTCCATGAGCTGGACTTGCCTCCCTGCCCGCACCTACTTATACCCCAACAACCTGTTGATAATGTCGTCTAGTACCACTAGGTCCATTGTTGCAAGAAATTTCACAAAAAGCCAAAGACTTAGGAATACATAGAGCTATCGGGTGGTTCTTCTTCTTCTTCTTTTGAGGGAGTGGACTCTTTCTAAAAATGGTGACTGTTTTCATGATGAACAACCGCATAAGAAGGAGAAGCAACGAGTTTTGGAGAAGATATGAATTTTCTAAATATCAAAAGCCATTTTGCTGACCAAGTTGAAGCTCTTCGTCTTCGTTCTCCACAAGGATGGGTAGAGGTGCATGTGCTTAGATTCAATTCCCAGCTAGCTTCCACTCAGTAACAGCTAGCACAGAGAGAGAGAGAGAGAGAGAGAGAGAGAGAGAGAGATAGAGGTTACTGAGTTTGTTTGACGTTTGTTATGGCCACTTGAGGAATGGGAGATGGGAGTGGATCACTGGACATTGCAGAGAAGAGTGGGGAGAGGTTCTTTTGAAGCTACGAAGTGAAGGTTATGGTTGAGTTTTGAGAAACTACAGACACAACACGTTGATGATGGCGATGGTGATGTTTTTGTTTCCCTTTTTCTCTCTTTATTTTTATTTTTTCTTTCGTTTTTCTTCTACAAGTTGCTCTTCCATTTTGCAATTATTTTTTGGGTCTTTTCTTGAATTTGAGGATGATTGTAGATTTGAGATTCGTTTTTCTTCTGCTCTTCCATTCATTTTTTTGGGTCTGTACTTGAGTTTGAGGATGATTGTAGATCTGAGATTCAGATCATAGATATTTTGTAAATCGATGTAAGAAAGCATATTATTATTATTATTTTGGTTGGGTAGTACGGGTTCGACCCAATTTTATTGTATTCGGGTCTGGTCGGTTTGGTGCCACAAACAAGATACCTCGGGTTGGGTCGGGTACAAACCCAGTTGTACTAGGTCGGGTTGCAGGCCTACTAATTACATCCTGTTTAGATATAAGAAGCATTTTATCTCATCTCATTATTATAACTTTCCTAAATTTTCATACAAAATATAATAAATAATTTAACTTTTTCAAATTCCAAAACAATAGTAATATTAAAAAATAAGATTATAATAATATTTTATTCAATTCTCAACATCTCAACTCATCTTATTTCAACTCACTATCCAAACTGCACCTAAATGACGCAAAGTCATATCAAGTTGGGTTTGATTCACTAGGACGACTTAATACAAATTAGAGTATAAGGCAAAATTTAAATAAGTCATTCATAATAATAATATAATAAAATATAAGTTATTATATTGAATATTTTTCAAAAATCTCAATAAAATTAGGTTTTATTTAAAATTCTTAAATAAAAGTTTTTGAATTTATATATAATACACAATTTAAGATGAAGCTCATTATAAATATTGTACATCAATTAATTAGCAAGA
The DNA here is from genome assembly GCF_001411555.2 of Juglans regia. Taxonomy (NCBI): domain Eukaryota; kingdom Viridiplantae; phylum Streptophyta; class Magnoliopsida; order Fagales; family Juglandaceae; genus Juglans; species Juglans regia. The sequence continues at coordinate 5,269,114 of NC_049907.1, forward strand.
TCTTAAAAAAAATTATTTAAAAATATAAATTATTCATTGTATTAAATATAAAATTTAGTTCAGGGGCATGACACACATTAAAATTTAAAATAAAAGCATCCTACTTTTATTTTTGGGCGTCTGGTATAGGGTGGAACTTTAGGCAATGACTCAACTTTGGGTCAGCCTTGTGTAAGCCATAACTTAGACCTCAGTTCTACTTTTAAGTGAATCCATATTCAAATTTGAATCAAAGATTTAGTATTCATATGTAGGTGAAGAGAGTGTGTGGAAAAGATGAAGAACAGGATAACAAATCACCTTAAAAATAATAGCCTTCAAGCTATCAACCAAGAAACTAAAAGAAATCAAGAAGCAGGAAACAAGAATCGGGAGAAAGTTTTGTATTTCACGATAGAATGAATTAAAATGTACAGACTAATACCTATCCTTTATATACAAAGAATATTGCTAATATATACGTGTTGTAATAATAACTAATCTTGCGAGCTAACTTGTTGACTCATATGTACAGATGTCAACACTCCCCCTAAGATGGAGTGTGTATATTAATCACACCCATCTTGAAAAGGAGATATGTAAACTGTGGTGAAGACAAAGCCTTTGTAAAGAAATCTGCAAACTAATGTTTTGAGTTAACATGGAGAGTACGCAGGATGTTAGATTGAATTCTCTCCCTAACTAAATGACAATCAATTTCAATGTGTTTTATTTTCTCACAAAACATTGGGTTAGTTGCTGTGTGTAGAGTTGCTTTGCTATCACATAAAATCAAGGCTGGTGAAGTGTGATTAATACCAAAATCCTTAAGCAATGCAATCAACCAAGTTGATTTATAAGTTGTAGAACCAAGAGCTCTGTACTCAGTTTTAGTTGATGATCTCGACACATTGTTTTGTTTCTTGGACTTCCAGAATATAAGAGATTCATCCAAGAAGACACAAAAGTCAGTAACCGATTTTCTTGTTTCAAGACATGTTGCCCAATCAGAATTTGTAAATGCTTTCCGCTGTAAAGAGTAAGAGGTAGGAAAAAATATACCCTATCCTGGAGTGCCTTTATATATCTTAATACTTGATGTTTAGCATCCAAATGAGCTTGAGCAGGTTTATCCATAAACTGAGTTAGAACATGAACAAAGAATGCCAGATCTGGTCTTGTAATAGTTAGGTAAAGTAACATTCCTATTAATCTTCGATAAGCAATTGGATCATCTAATACACCAGAATCTATCTTAGTGAGAAGCAAGTTGGAATTTATAGGAATTTTAGTTGGTTTACAGTCAATAAAACCATAATCTGTTAGTACTTCAAGAGCATAATACCTTTGACAAATAGAAATGCCTTTAGATGTTCGAGCTCCTTCCAATCCAAGGAAGTATTTCAATTCTCCAAGATCTTTAATCTTGAACTCAGTGTGAAGAACATTCTTGATGTCTTGTAACCATTGATGAGAGACTTTCTTGAGTCCATATAAGGACTTAGACAGTCTACATACCCCATGTCTTTCCCTCACTGCCATAACCTTGAGAAAATGTCATATGTATTCTTCATGTAAATCTCTATTTAAGAAGGTGTTATTTACATCTAATTGATATAGATACCATCTTTTTGCAGCAACAATAGCAAGCAAACAACGTACACTAGTGAGATTAGCAATTGGAAAAAATGTGTCAATAAAATCCAACCCTTCTTGTTGTGTGTACCCTTTAGCTACAAGCCTAGTTTTATATATTTCAATAGTATCATTTGACTTATGTTTAATTTTGTACACCCATTTACAACCAATGTGATGCATATCAAGAAGTAAATGAGTGAGAACCCATGTATGACTTTCTTCAAGAGCAACGAACTCAACTGACATGGCATCATGCCAGTGTGGGAATTTGATAGCTTGATGATAAGATTTTGTTTCAAAATCTGAGAATAAAGCAACTGTATAGGCTCGATATGAAGGAGATAATTTGGAATAAGAAAGATAAGTAGACAAAGGGTAAGAAGTACTTGCCTTGGAAGAAGCTGCAGCAAGAGGACTATGATCTGATGAAGAACTTTTGAGGTTGCAGTGATATTGCTGCAAATAATTTGGTGGATGTTAGTGTCTAGTGGATCTTCGAAGAGGTTGAACAGTATCATTTGTAGAAACAATATCTAGGGAATTATGATCGTGTTGTGTATTTGTAGAAGATGGTGAAGCAAAATCTGTTGTATGATCTGAAATTGGAATTGGAAGAACAAAAGATTCCAAAGGAACAACAAGTGAGGATGAGGAAGTGAGAGGAGTACTTTTGTAGGGAAACACCTGTTCATGAAAAATGACATCTCGAGAAAGAAAAATAGTATGAAATTGTAAATCATAAATTTTGTATCCTTTTACACCAAAAGGATAACCAAGAAACAAGCACTTTCGTGCTCAGGAATCAAATTTTCTTCTATGAGCAGAAAGTGTATTAGCGAAGCAAAGACATCCAAAGACTTTGAAATGAGAATAGGAAAGCCTTTTAGAGAAAAGTAATTCAAAAGGAGACTTATTACAAAGAAGAGGAGTGGGCTATCTATTGATAATATAAGTTGTTGTTAAGATACAATCATCCCGAAAACATAAAGGCATGTTTGCTTGAAATCTAAGGGCTCTAGCTACTTTTAATAAATGTCTACCACAATTTCATTTTGCTGAGGAGTTGCATTACAACTCCTTTGATGGATAATTCCTTTAGAAGCATAATAACTGGGTTATATTGAATTCTAGACCATTATCACTTCAAAGGGTTTTAATTTTATGATTGAATTGTGTTTTAACAAGAGCAAAAAATGAGAGTAACTTAGGTCGAGTTTCATATTTATTCTTCATCATATAGACCCAAGATGCTCATGTAAAATTATCTACAATTGTAAGGAAGTAATGAAAATCTCCCAAAGTGAAAGTAGAGAAGGAACCCTATATATCATAATGAATGATTTCAAAAGGTTCAATAATAGAGAATTACTTATAGGAAAAGATAAACAAGTTTGCTTTGCATAATGACATATATCACAAACATTTAGACAATGAGAATTGATAACAGAGTCTTGTTTATTCAACAAACATTGTCTAGCAAGTTATGGATGTCCTAGGCGATAATGCCATATGTCTAAGATTATAGAATTTGAAACAACTATATTAAGAATATTGGAAGCAGAAAATACACTTTTGGAAGTAGAAGAAACACTAGAAATAGTAGCATCAATTACATCAGATGTTGATGTCTTATATGTCAGCAAGTAATAAAGTCTATTTCATTCTTCACCCAGACCAATCGGTCTCCATACACATAGGTCCTGAATGAAGCAAGATTTATTTAGAAAAATGATAACACAATTAGTAGAATGAACAAGTTTACTAATTGATAATAGATTGAATGGAAAAGATGGAACATATAGAACATTAGTCAAAATTAAAGAATCAAAATTTTTAACCATGCCTATGTGTATAACGCTTACTAAGTGACTATTAGAAAGTGTCACAAAGGTAGAATGAACAGTTGAAAAAGAGTTTAAGAAAGAAACAAGATTGACCATATGATTAGTTGCACCAGTATCAATGATCCAATGTACATTGAAATGTTTTGTATCAACTTTATTGACTGATGACAAAAATTGATCAAAATTGATAGCAGTAAAAATGCTATGCTGAGAAGAGAAGAATATACCTGATTGGTTAAGAAATGATTGGGAATTTGATTAAGGATTTTGCTGGATACCTACTTGGTGAACCATAACATGTTTATTCTAAGATTTATGTAATTCAAGCATTGAAAGAAGTTGTTGACACTATTTTTGAGTAAATGGTAATGAGGGTCCTTCACAAGTTTGTGACTCATGTGAAATAATGTCAGAAAAATTTTTATTGACAAAATTAAGTCTAGATCTTGTAGGCATGTAACCTGGAGGATGCTCATGAAACTTATAGCATCTCTCCTTGGTATGCCCTGTCATACCACAGTGACTACACATTGGCTTTGGTTTTGAAGAAAATTTTATTTTTTGGAATAATTTTCTAAAAACTTTGTTATTGAGCAGTAGAAATCAAAGCAGTAGATTCAAGACTCGTAATTTTTCCATTAAGATGAATACCACATTGTCTTTCTTCTTGCAAGATTAAAGAAAATATCTTATTTATATCAGGAAATGGATCTATCAACATAATCTGATCTCGAACATGTGTAAATGTGTCATTAAGTCCCATAAAAAAATGCATCACCTACTCTCATTGTCGGTGTTCAAGAACTGCTTTTAAGACTTCACAAGTACAATTTGTTGCACAACCACAACAAGGCTAAGTCATATAGTTCATCGATTCATCCCTAAGAGTCTTTAATCGAATGAAATAGGCACTTATAGTGAGATCTTCTTGTACCAAATCTCCAATTTCCTTCTGAATATGAAAAATTCGTGGGGCATTAGTTTGTAAGTAACGTTGCTGCAAATCACACCAAAGCTCTCTTGTTGTCTCTATATAGATGCAACTGGCCGTTATTTCTTTCGATACTGAGTTAAGTATCCATGAGAAAACCATATCGTTGCACTGTAACCAAGCATTATATGCAAGATCAGCAATACAGATGGTAAAGCCAGACTTCCATCAATGCAACAGAGTTTATTCTTAGATCTTAAAGAAATTCGCATCAATCGGCACTAAGCGTGGTAATTATCTCAAGTTATTGATTGCATAACCAACACAATTCCAGGATTATCCGCATTGTTGAGATGATATGGACTCAATGAATCATCGTGGGACTAAGAAAAGACGCAGGGAGGAAAACACCATCAATGGTGATCAGATTGCTCTGATACCATATGAAAAAGATAAAGAACAGTTGAACAAATCACCTTAAAGATGATAGCTCCAAGCTATCAACCAAGATACTAAAAGAAATCAAGAAGCTAAATAAGAATTGGGAGAAAGTTTTGTATTTCTCGATAGAATGAATTAAAATGTACAGACTGATACCTATCATTTATATACAAAGAATATCTGACTCATATGCACATGAGATGTAAACGGAGTGGTAGTACTGCTAATTAACTCCTTATAACTCAATTTCATCTTAACATGTGAAGTAGAACTGCATTCAACTCATCCACTTTATTCCTTTTATTTAGCTAAAAAAAGGTTCTCAGGACAAAAAAAAAACGAATAATTTTAGGCCAATGAAAATAACAATACACTGTCAATATTATCATTGACATCGCCAAAGTGATCCAGCTTATATATATCATGTTTGAAAGAAATTAATTAATAACGTCTGTTTTAAAATAGAAGAAATTAATAAGTCCATTATTAATCATGTTTTAATCAATATTATCATTAATTAATAAGTCCATTATGTTATTAAAATAGAAGAAATTATTTAAAATATGTCATATATATTAATTGATGTGGTTAAAGATAATAATAAAAAAAATTCATGATGAAGAATAATATATAATATCGCTCTACTAATTAACAATTAAAAGTTTCTAACTTTTTCCTCAGTATTTTCAATTATGGTTGCTATAATCACACATTGCAAATTGAAAATTTAATAATCAAATCAATTTGATCTATCCATCAGTTGAAGGGTGAGTTTTTCTCTCGATCTTTACATTTTATATATACACCTTCTTAAAAGGATCAAGATCTAAGATCAAGATCTAAAATTAGGATAGATATATAAACACATGAAGTGTGCAGTACTATAATATTTATAGCCTTGTGAATATCTTGAACAATATTAATAATCAATAAATATTGTAAGAATTATTTGATATATTTATCTCTTTCCTACTTTAAACCTTAAAATTCGATAGATTTTAATGGGTTTTGATCCACCTTAAAGTTTAAACCACTTTGTTATGTAAATCATATGAAAGTGAATGTTCATCAGTTGAACCAATTTATTCATTGATTTAATTGAAGGTTACTAAACAATGTAAATTAAATTTTATATGTTAGACTTTTTCGAAAAATGATTTGTATAGTTTTAATGTGTGCAAGCTCCGCACGGTCTATTTGAAAAAGAAAAATAGGCATACCTAGGACCACCATGAAAAACTCCACATTTAAATGATGGGTCTCAAAGTTTAATCATTTTAAAACTATATCTAAACATGACATTCTATTTAAAGCATGACATTCTCAAAACAAGTTTGATGTTCTAAAGTTCTAAACATTAGCTGAGCATGGGCCAAGAAAAGCCCAAAAGAATAGAAACCTTCAACAAATTACCTTGTTAGCCCATTAATGGAAGTGTAACTATCCATACACACACATCAAACATGTGGGTATGGTACCCTATTTTGATTGTGCTTTAAGGGCAACCCAAACGTACCCCTGTTTCCTTCCACGTAAAGCACTATTTATTTATTTATTTATAAATAATAATATCAAAATTAATTAACTCCTATGTCGGGCAGAGACATTTAGCTCCTAAATTTGAATAAGCCAACTGAAATAACGTCTCTAACGGTCATTGTTTCCCTAAAACATCCTCTTATGTCCCCTTCGTTCCAACCCTGCCACAGGTGCCATTCCCAGCAGTCCAAATCATTCTACTAGGATTTAAGGGAGTTGCATTTCCTTCACAGCTGAAAGCATATGCAAGAACATGGCCGAGTACAACAAAGCAGATATACTTGGTTTTATAAGTTTATTTTCATGGCTATTTATCAGTTTATTTTCCTTCTAAATTCTTAATTAATTTTAGTTTCAGCTCTGTTCAAGATTTTTACTGGCAACAATAATTTCCTTTATGGGTTTTGCAGATTTGTCTGTTCTGTCATTAGGGGAGGAATCAGATTTGACTTCTCATAGCAATGCATGGCATGATGAACCATTGGTAAATTAAAGATTAGTTTTTTTTGTCTTAAATTACTGATTGATATATGATAACTTTAACATTCCTAGTGTTGACTGAGGTATACAGATTGATGTTAAAGGAAATAGCCATTCAAGGACGATTAATGTCCTGAAAGGCCTGAGGGCTGCCATGTCAGAAGAGGAGCTAAAGATTCGCAGTGAACTAGAGATGGAGATAGAAAGAGATTTGGAAGAAGAAATCAAAGATGGAATATACCGTCATGCTCTCAGATTGCACCGACTGTATCAGCAGCAAAATGAAAGAATTGCAAAAGAAGGACCTGGATTTGAAACCTTTCAAGCTGGTCAACAAAGAAAGAATAATCAAACACTTCTTGAAGTGAACATAAGCATAAGAATGGAAGGAGGGACCAAAATTGAAATAAAAGAGACCAAGAAAGAAGCTCATGATCATCATCAGGAGAAGGGTCGGCCTCGGACTTCTAGATCAGAAAACATGCAACCATTTCTGCGGCCGGTTTCTAATGGGAAGAAGCTCGATTGGGTGAGGAGTCTCCGATTCAATAATGCAGGTCCGGTTGCCATTGATAGATCATCAAAACATGGCAGCTTACATCAGCCTAAAACACCAAGCAAAAACCGTTGCTGCTATGATCTCATGAATCTTGACCTTAAAAATGGCAGGAGAATTTGCGCTACTTCTGCCTTGGGGCCGCCCAAGGTCCGTGGAAGTGTTGATAACAAAATACTTGAATTGGGATGGAAAAATTGACATATTTTTTGCTTTTCTGATTTGAAAATTATAATAACAAAATACAAATATTGTTACGTGTGATTGTAAGGCATGATGTTGTTATTCTGGTATTAATTGTAATAAGCATATTGGTGATTAACAAAAAATGTTCTTTTGGGCGTTCCAGCTGAGTTTTATTTATCATGATACATTGTTAAGAAGTGGGGCCATATAAATATATATATATATATATATATATATATATATATATAATTTCATGTGATCTTAGCACATTAGGCAGAAGAGCTCTAGCTCCTTAAGATATAAAAGTAACGGCGGCCTTGAAGATGGGAGAAAATATTAAAAGAACATTGAAAATACATGGGGTCTGAGAATTTCAATCATGAAGCATGGCAATCCCCATGGAATTTATAAATAACCCAACTTTGTATTGTTTTCCCAACACTAATTGATTATAACCTGCAAGTTGGCGTGAAGGAATTTCTAGAAGTTTGAAGAAAACAAAAGGCTGCTTGAGGGGAAACCAAAAAAACAGACAAGAATGAGAGATTGCAGTTGTTGGAGTCTGACCAACATGATCTAATAATCATGTGAGGGGGTGAATACAAAGTTTGGGAGACAAAAAGATGAGCTGGAGAAGCTATTATTGGCCGGCCATTGCTGGCTCACCATTGCCTGGGCGCTCGATCGGGGAAACATTTGAAACTAGTGGACCTACGCCTGGGTATTTTTGCTTTGGATCTAACCTTGTCTGCCAAAGAGCTTGAGGATCTCGTGCCTTATATATACGGTCTTTGGTCCATACTTATGATGGGTGGGAATTAAACGTCCCGGCCACTTCGACCACTGACAAATTCATATGGGAAAATGGAGGTTTTCATGATGCTGATCAGGTTTATAAGGTTTTGCATGTTCAACGTATTCTACAACTGATCATCAGTGATGATCACCCGGCCTACATGAAGAGAATTGTTGGGTTTAACTTTAACAGTACGCAAAATATTTATGTAAAATTAATTTAATGATTAATTTTAGAAGATTAATCATGTCCATTAATGCAAAAATTAAACTCAAGGCAGAAGCAGTACGTGGTCTTATATAAATGTTTTATTTATATAGATATCCACCAACTTTTGCCACAAAACACACCAGGCGCACAGTAGTACTTTCCGAGATATCTACGTTTAGGTATGCTGGAATTTAGAACGACCAAGGGGGGGATTCAAAACATATGGGGATCAGTTTGGTCACCAAACAAATTAAAACATGTCGAATTGTTAGACAAGAATTGATGTTGATGATGAGTAGAGGCAGCATGAAGGCGCCATGTGTACGTGGGCCTGTGCGTGGCATCATGCACACAGCCTGCCATGCATTGCAAATATATATTGGAATCACACAAAAAGCTCACTAGCTAATTGCATCGCTCCCCCCTCCCCTTTAGACCTTAAATTGAGTAGGGACGACAACGATGTCTGTTATAGTCAGCTCCATCCGGCCGGATTCACAAAATATTGGCGTGCCATTGAAGAGTCATAGTCTTTCAACTCTCAAAAAGGGTATAATCTCTCTATGGTGCCCAAAGCCATCTCCTTTTCCAACTTTTTCCTTCCAATCCTCAAATTTTTGCTTTCAAAAAGGAGGATAATCCAAACGAATCTCATCATCGGGCCCCCCACCCCACCCCACCCTTCCTCTTTCGGCTTCTCCCACATATTGTCATATACATGTGTGCTCCCTGACTCATCTAGGAATATTGCCAGTTTATGAGACTTTTTTAGTATTTGAGACAATTATACAGCAAGATATTAAGAATTTGCATATAATTAATGATCGAGAAATGAAAAATCTTCTGTATTTTGATACATCTATAGGCCGTATGCTTATGTATATATCATGTTATTAAGAAGGATACCAGCTTGGAGAAGATTGATCAGCCGCAAAAAGAAAAGCTCATTTTCATGTCCGAAATAAGCAATATTTGCTATTTTGCGGAAAATATTGATTGCAGGATTAATTGGAATCCAGTCGACTAAAATCTAGCCATGGTTTTGTGAAGCAGCCATGGTGACTGGTCGTACAAGCATGTCGTTTTTCTTGTCTATCATGAGCTAGAAACATCATGACCAGCTAAGTTTTCATTTCAGTTTCAGCATATTATATATATATAGTATTAATGGTAATAAACAGTGCTATCTCCAAGTGTTTGGGATTTGGCGTACAGCCAGCATTCAGTGTCCAAATCAGGAATCCATGCATACATGATCATGATGAGTAGACCGAAAGTGAGACACTCAAATATCACTCATGCTCAACAATGGAAAATGCGTCCAGTCACTGAAATTGACGCATTTCATAAATCATGATGATCTCATGTTTTTGTTTTTGTTATGATGAGGGGCTATCAGAGACATTGATTCAAGTTGATTAATGTTAATCAAATGTCCCTAGACATATTATATGCAGTGGTTTCCCAGAAACCAAACGAATTAATTTTACAGAGCTTTTCGCGGAGAAGAATGGAATTAGTTATTAAGATCAATAAATAGATCAGATCGGAAATTAAGAAGAAAATATCTATCCCATATATACATATAGATCGATCGGCCGTGTATAGCCATGGGATCATGATGCTTAGAGGATTATGCATCGAATTAGTATTAAACCCTAGAATTATTCAACTCTTTATTCTCTCTCTCTCCCTGGTATTTGATCCTCTCCTTTCACTGATCATTGGTCATTTTGGATTACTTTTCAACTTCAAACCTTACTCTGAACTCTTTTCAAATGGCCAAATTAAGTATGGAAGTCAGTCTATCAGGTTAAGCATATAGATGCTAGAAACAGGATGGGTTTATACAAATTAGCTGTCTGATGCAGCAAGCTGCCGCCTTTGACCAAGATTTAAAAATCTGGAGTACCCTATATATCTCTTATTGGCAGCTTTAACTCATGATACCGCATGGGATTCCCGGCCCCCAAAGAAGCAAAGCAACTTCTGAAGAGCGTTCCTTGCAGATGAGCTTGGACTCCGGAAGCAAACAATCAATAAAAAAGTATATCTTGCTATGAGAATGAAATATCAGAACCCATGCATATAGAACTAGCTAGTAAGAGAACCCAAGCCAGGCACAATATCTCTCTCTATTGTACCGCAAATAAGGAAGCAGGCTGCAGGTGAATCCTTCAATATCAAGTTGAACCGTGACTCTCGAGGAGAGTGACCTTGGTTACCCCCCCTTAATCAGTACAATTGTTGAATAAATAACTTAATTAGAAAAACTTAGTTCTGAGTGAAGGAAAAAGTTGGGGAAACCGAATTACCAAAATGATCAAATTAATTAAATGGGTGCTGATGAGCATGAAATAAACCCATGCCTTATGGAAGAAGATAAACTAGATTAGTAAGAGAATCTTGGGATTTTAGTGGATCCTACACCAAACGTACGCTGAACCTTCGAGTATGGTAGTGTTTGAAGAGTTACAGATCATAAAAGCTGTGTCTGCATGTGTGCCCCTCTGGTATTTTTTTATAAGAACTTTTCCTGCTGCTGAAGTGCCCACATGTTCCCTTTGAAACAGACTATATTGAAAAAGAAAAAGAAGAGTAAATTTGAGAAGCTTTGGATGATTAGATCTATCGAATTTCTCGATCATGAACTTGGAGTTGAGTCTCCTTGAGAGCTAGATGATATAATATTAAAAGTTGCTAATACCATGATTTTCTTTCCCAAGATGAAAAAAGAAGAACAAGTAATATTAACCATTAAAAAATAAATAAAATAAAATAACATAAAATAAAACAAACCTATCAGCTCTTCCTTCCCAAGGTGACCCCATCAATGATCAAACATCTGGGTTCGACCATCACCACATGCAGGAAGGGCAGATCATATGATGAAGCAGATGTAAAATATTAAAAATTTATAAAAACTACACGATTCCATGTAATATGTTTAAAGACTTAAATGGAAAACAGGAAAATGAATGATCAGTGTGTGCAGTGACGACTGCAAAAGTTAATGCATTATTTGCAAGAAAGAGTGGAGACTTGGGCAACAGGGACAGACCAGGTAGGGAGGTCTCTGAGAGACAGTGATCAACCTTTGCTTCTTCCATGATCATTTAAAGTTGGCCAAAGTACCTTCAGAAGAAAAGATGCATAAAAGGAGAAGAAAGAGAAGACGAAATGAAAGGAAGCAAAGGTTCTGGAAACTCATCGATGTAAAAAGCCCAAAGCATATGCATCCACATTGAATGGAAGTCGAAGCTGGATCTATGTTGAAAAGCATAAGAAAAAGGAAAAGGCCAGACACTCATTCAATACCATCAATAATGCTTCTAACAAACATCCCCATACCCTTTATTTCTCTCTTTCCCTCTCTCCCTCTTCCAGAACTGAAACGAAAAGTTGGGTTAGTAAATGCTACGCACATACTCGAGTACACGTAGAACGGAATGTGTAACGGAAAATGCAGGTTGGCACACGTTTGTGGCAGAGAGAGAGCTGGCTTCCAACTGTCTGAGATCACACAAACTTACAAATGAAAGTTCAACTTCAAAGATAAACGAAACAGACATTAGCTCCAATGCAAGTCCTCATTCCTCAAGATGAACAAAACCTTACAGTCTCATGTACAGATGCATGGAAATAAAAGAAACTTGAATTGAAACCAAATGTATCTTACTATAACATCCGTAGCTCATACCACTAGCGCCATTACAGCGTGTAGCAGATCATGTAGATAAACCAAAGATTTTTCATTCACTCATGAAATGAAAAAGAAATTAGCTAGCCATCAATAATAGTCTACTCTGATCGAAGTTGACGACATCCATTCAAACACCAGCACCGCCATAATCGATAATCACCCCACAAAAGTAACCACGAAAAGAGAGGAAACATGACAAGGAGAACCGAAACCCTAAGAACCAACTAAAATCCCGAGAAAGTAGCAGAATTTCTCAGCAAAGCCAGCAACACAATTTCCCACTTCCGTTTCCTTCAAATCATCCCGTACCACCATTCTTTCTTTCAGTGCACAGCTAGAGAGAGAGAGAGAGAGAGAAAGAGATTAATAATAGACAGAAGAACAAAACGAGGCCCTTCTTTGTAAAAATCCTTCAATGCTAGGCTTAGCTACAAAAGAGATTTTTTTTTCCTTTGGTTTTTTTTTTCGGTTCTTGCTAGGGCTTCTTACCAAGTGTGTGCTTGTTATTGTGCATCCACACCTTGAGAACGTGACGCTTGACCCCGGTCTCGTTACAGAACTGCTGCACCACGGCCTCGTCGTGCTTCTGAATCCTCCACCCCAGACTCTCCGCCAGCCCCAGCATCTTGTCCTTTTGCTCCTGTGTGAACTTGGTCCTAAACCTCTTCTTCGACAACGACCCACCTAATCCCCCACTTGGATTTGACACGTCCTCCTCCTGTTCTTCCCTGCTATGACCCCCTGAAGTCGACGGCAGCGCCAGCGGCCTGTGCTGCTGCGGAGCTACGTGGAGGTACCCCGACGGGGTCCGATAGAATGGAGAGAATTGAGGGTGGTGTGGTAGCTGCAGGTACGGGTCAGCAGAACCGATAGCGGCACCGGGGTGTCCATCGGTCTCCTTGCGGTGGAAGTTGCGGTGGCAGTTGCAGGCGGCGCATTTGAGGGCATCGAGCGTTCCTTCCACTCCGGCGGGCATAAATTCGCCGCAGCCGTCGAGCGCGTGCCCTCCTATGCCAACGGCATGATTCTTCAGGCACTCCCGGTACCTCGGCCTCCCCTTCTGCTGCTGTGCAACGGCTAATTCGGGTCCGCCTACTCCTCCACCGCCCGAACTCTGCATTTTTACGCGACCCGAGTTTCCCAGCGAGTCGTAGCTCGCGCCGGCCAGCTCCATCTCTTCCTCGTGCTCCTCTTGATCCTCGAACTCCATCCCACTAAAATAATTGATGTGTTGTTTATATAACAGGTAAAAACAAGAAGAAAGCAGAATCACCACCACCGCCACCAAAGACGAGAACTTTCTTTTTTTTCTTTCCGGGTTTTGACTATATTCTTAAACCCCCAGAGGAAAGGCGAAGCTGTAGAGAGAAGATAAGAGGAGGCGAGAGAATGTGGCCATGAATTTCCCACTCTGCAGAAAGAGCTGTCTCCCTTCAAAGTCGCTCATATACTTTTCCGGTTTCTGAAACCCAGCTAATTGGGGTCTCTTTCCCACCCCACCTCCCTTTTCCACCCGCTATTCCCGGTAAACCGGTGAGTTTCACCTTCTTGGTGATGGAAGTAAATCTGTCATTCTATCTTTTAATTTTCAACTAAGGTAAAAAAAAGTGAAGAATCAGATAATTGGGTGTGGGGAGGTGGCAGGGACGGTAAAATTGTGGTTTGTGGTACAGTCTGCAGCATAAGGGACTGGACTCGACTGGAGGGCAAAAGAGAATCCGAAATATATATATCGTCTCTTCCTTCTTTTTCTTTCTGTAACCCCACGCGCTGCTCAGCGCCCATGGACCAGGATCAGGACCAGGACCAGACAGTAAAACTAAACAAAAACCCACACCTCTCTGCTTTTTAGCTGAATCGTTTTTATGTATATGGTAGCTGAAACCATCTCTGGGTCATATGTGTGCTCCCGCGCATTTCTATACTGGACGGAACGAACTGATCAAGGTGGGACCGGCGGAGAATGTGGGAAAGAGGTTGCGCGTGGGGTTGCGCGTGGAGATATTTGTTGTGTGTTTTGAGGATGGTGGGGGTCAGGGTACGGTGGGGGACATGGACATGGAGGTGGACGATGGGACACGGACACGGAATTACTTACGAAAAAATAAATTGTCGGCATTTAAGGCTGCGACTGCATACGTGCGCTCGTCTCAGACATGGCTGACGCGCTCTTGGCGTCAACATGCATTTAATATTGCTCTGTCTTTCTTTATAAAGAGCGTAAGTAACGCGCTTGGAAAACATCGTCGTACTTGGCTTCTTTTTTCCTCTGTTCTGTACGCGGGAGATCGAAATTAATGTATTCAACATTATAATTCTATAATTTTTAATTTACACGTTATATTTTTATTGTGATTTTTTTATTTATTTATAATTAGAATATGCTTTAATGTCCATAGGCTTTCTTCAAATTCTTCAAAGTACTCGAAAACCATCTTATAAATGTTTTTTTAATAGATCTTTACAAGACGACTAACTTATAAGATTAGTCCAAGTGACAAAGTATCTTAGGCCCTGTCTGTAAGTTGAATTGAATTGAGATCAATTTAATTTAATTTAATTTTAAGTTAAGTCTAACATCTAAACACCTAACTCTCAAATCATTAAATTCATTTCAGTTCAAAACATCTTTTTACATGTGAGACCTACAATTAGAGGTGATAAACGGTCCGATCGAGATTTAGACCGGTCCGGTCTGATCCACATTTTAGAGGATCGAAAACATTCGGTCCGGTCCACGGTCCATGATTTTTTCGGACCAGACCGGACAGGAGCAGACCGAATGAAAAATCAAAAAAATATATTTTTTATATATAATAATTGTACAATTAACAATATAAATTTTTAAATATATTATTAATACTTGTTAATATTCTATAAATTAACAATATTTTATATATATCTTCATCTAACCTATCACTATTAATAATATAAAATTTTAAATATGCTATTAACACTTGTTAATATTCTATGAATTAATAAATATATAATATCAATTAGTTAATTATATAGTACTTATATAAATTAATAATATAATTTTCATTTAATTTATTATCATTGACCATATAAAATATTTTTTTATTGAGTTTGTTACATAATCCAAATTAATAAGTCACTTAATTTAATTTAGTATTTTAAATAATTTTTTTATTAATTATTTAAAAAAATATAAAAAATAGGCCGAACCGACTGGACCAGACTGAACCGATAACTATCGGTCCGGTCCAGAAAAATGATGGACCGAAAATATTCGGTCCATCGCCGGACCGGACCATTTGTAGCCCTACCTACAACTTTTTTCAACTCAACATCTCTTTACATACGGGACCTACAATTTTTTTCAACTTCCCATAAATACATTTAAACTAGTCATCTTAACATCCAAACACATTTAAACTCATTTTAAGTGAGCCCCACAAAACTCACTTCATCATCTCAACTTACTATTATTCATAAAGAATTCAATTCATCTTAACTCAATTCAACATTTAAATAAAACCTGCTACGTTTGGGTAGTGAGAATATTTGAGAAGTGTTGAGAATGTTTGTGAATAGTTATGAATACAGATTGTAATGATTTTGTGGGTCCCATTGAGAGTATTTTGAGTTGTTTGGATGTGTGAACTATGTTGAGTCGTTGACTTTTGGATAGGTAGTTAAAAAATGTGTGGATCCCATAAATATTATATTATAGTGATTTTATTTTTAGTAATAAATATTATAGTGATTTTATTATAGTGATTTTTTAATATTAATAAATATTGTAGTGATTTTATTTTATTTTTAATTTATATATAATAGTGATTTTATTTTTTATTTATATATAATAGTGATAAATATTATAGTGATTTTATTTTTTATTTATATATAATAGTGATAAATATTATATTGATTTTATTTTTTATTTATATTTAATAATGATAAATATTATAGTGATTTTTGAAAAGACTTTGATATGAAAATGGATCATTACGTTTGGTATGTGGAATATTTTCAATAGTACGAGAATACTTAAAAAGTGTTGAGGTATGTCGGTTACCGAAACTTAACTTAATCTTGGAGGTATACTTACTTACTTATTCTAAGATTCGGGTTTTCAACACAAATTTTTTTATTTTTTTATTTTTTTTAACTTGGGATGTAAATAATTTTTAGTTTAGGAGCTACTTTCCATTGATGAAAAAGTTAGATCATTCATCTTATTTGTGTGACGTGGGCGCATTACATATGTTTTAATTAAGTTCAAATATTAGATAAAAGACGTACTGCGTTTATATATATAGTTAATCTAAATTTCTCGGCATCAAAAAATCTTACACGACAGGCATCTAATGATGCATTAAATATATGTCAGAGATTTTTATTTATTTATTTATTTACTTACAGGACGAGAGATTCGAACCTGATTCTCTCATTTGAAGATTATGTCTTATGCCATATAGTCTAAAAAATCTTGAAAAATATTTGTCAGGTGATAACTCAATATATAGGTTATTATATATATGCACATTAGACAATAAACATTAGCTAGAGTATGACAATGTATTTTTATTTTTAGTTATGAACAGTGATAAAATTATATTTTAATCCATTTAGATTGTTAAGAGGAAGAATATATATAATACAAAAGGGAATGATTAGGATTCAATCTTTCCATAGAAAATGAAAAAGGAAACCGAACTTTACGTCTGAGTGGGAGTAGAGTTGGGTTTACAAGGCTCATAAATATATCTTTCAGCAATTAATTACTACAAGTTAGGTATTAGGTTAATTATGAGTAGATCATTCCCTAACCTTTAATCACGACGTACATGATCATCTTCTGATCTTTTGATCTTTTCAATTCAAGTACTCTGCTCGATCGATTTGCACATATGTTAATTAGATTCAGCTAATCTTTAATACTTTCAAGAAAAAAAAAGTAGTCATATATATAATTAATTAAAGTAAGACCCAATAGCCTGAATTAAGTACTTGATGGACCTAGCTAGCCATTAATTGATATATAGTCATGCATGAATTGATTGAACAAATCAACTTAAAATCAGGCTTTTTTTCTTTGTCCATATTTGAAAACCAAGATGATGTTCAAATTAATAGGCGGCTCAGCTTCGAGAAGTTGCCGTTATTTGAAAAATCATGGTTATTATACAAATCTTAAGCCTTGTATAATGACCTTTGACCTATATATCCGGCCACTTTAATAAGCAATAATCAAGCAGGGATCAACTTGACTCTGCTAGTTTCCATTTCCAACGTCTTTAATACGAATAAAGATGTATAAATTTCATACACTTCTTTATATTTTAGATAATTTAGCTAGAGATATGCAAGTCTCATGCACGTACTTTAAAAAAAAGTATGATTCATTATTAAGAAGTAAATTTTTTCACGTAATTTTCAAATTTGTCATTTTTTTTAAAAGCAACGTATTGTACAAATTATTATTCTTTCACTTAAACAATTCAATTTTAGAAGTGATTTGGATATATCATTGGAACTGAATTTTTATTTTATGAGAAGAAAATCATCATTAATTTATACTAAACTTAAAAAATATGATGTGGTATTTAATGATTAAAGATTATTTATTATATTTTACTTGTGAACTAATTATTTGATGTCGCATTAAGAGATATTAAAAGAATAATAATAAAATGATGATAAAATTTATATTTATCATGAGCAGCCTAGGGACCGAGCTGGCTTTTTTCGTTTAGATCATAATCAAAACCTGCAACCCCTTTTATATTAATATATATAGCTTTCTTAATTGGAATCATTATGAATTATAATATCTCCTCCCCTAATAACCACCATCCAATAGATGCATGCATGTGAGGTCATGTTGCAAGAATTACACATTTTAAAATTTGAATATTGATTTAAATATATATATGCAAAGAACAACGTTAATTGTCGCTAAATATATGTTTTTTCTAGGATGAAATTAGTTTCATTGTAAATCATTTTCGAGATCAGTAATGTAGTTCAAACTAATGATGTTCTTGGTTCGAACAATTACCAACAACAAATTAGAATATTGTTTCATCGTCATGAAAATCAAGTACCGTTCAAACTTTTTATCAACGACAAATTCATCATGTCGACACAATCTTAATTCTTATATTTGTGACGATCGAACCATTTCGTCATGAGTTAATTCCAATTGGAAGTACATTGATCAGCTCATGTTAATGAGCAAAGTTCTTACTGATCTAGGAGCACGTACGATATCTTTTTGGAACCCCAAGTGGCATTTTCATATGTAGTTCAATCTATCAAACATTATAATTAATATTTATATAAAGATTGTCACATTGTTTAATTAAAAGTTCCAGTCATATATAAGCATAATTGTCAACTATTCTTAAACATAAAAGACAACATAAGGGCTATTACAAGTTGCATGCGCTATCATATGACTTTTGGTACCTTAATTCATCTTACAATTACATTTCAAGATAAACTTCTGGCCGGTCAGTCTGTTTTCTTTTAAATAACAGCCCTCCAATGAGTGAGAGCTAGGCTTCCCATCTCATTTCCAATATGAGCACACCACATGTGTGATGAGTCTTATGATATTTGTGTAGAATTGCTAACGAGGTGGATTTTTATTGGGGGCTGTTAAAGCCTAAGTAACAGACAGACCGTTCCAAAGCGGTTTTGTTACATCACTTGTTACCTCTCATTCTATCTCATGGTTTCTTTCTTACAAGTAGTACTACTCTTAAAGCCTCATCTCTAAACAATCATCCTCTCCATCCATTCAAGTATTAATTTTTGGATACTGCTACTGATTTCCAAACCAATGCGTCCAACCGATCACTGCAATTGCAGTTTTTTTTTATTAAACATTTTTTTTAAAAAAATACATAAACTCAATAATATATATTTCCTTAACCAAAAAGAAAAAAAAAATAAAGAAAAAAAAATGGGGCAGTCCAATTCATCGGTTCAAAAAGCAATTTCACTTAAATTTTAAGTGAAATAGAAAGGATCATATTCTCTCTATGAGACATCGATCCCTTCTATCTCCTTTCCTGACTCCTGTAACTTGCTTACAATATTCTTGTTATTGGATGCCAAAAAAGACAAGGAATCAGCATGTCTATGCCCTTGACCCAAGACATAGTACCCCAGATAATTGGTTTCCATGCAAGACCACCAAGAGTATAATGTGCACTAGGACTAGTGTAATTTCTTCATCATCTTGTCCTCCTACAAGTACTGTAAAAATAAAAATAAAAATAAAAATAAAGAATCATTTTCCTTCTTATAAATCAACACAAACATTATAAAAGTTCAATTTATAAGTAGTCCTCGTAAACAAAGGTACTAGACAAAACTCCACTAGACTCATTCCCCTATGTACACAGGTTTGTTTGTGGCAGTCTAATCAAAATCAGAAATGCCCTAATAATTGCAGTAGACTTTAAACCCAACCTCTCCCACTCCTGACAACCTCTGGGGTTCTCTCACGTGTTAACTAATTCCCACAGGACAAGACACAATTTGTTATATATGGATTGAGCTTTTTCTTACCTAAGTAATTGATCATCAATTAATGAAATCAGTTGCAAACTACTCATAAATTAATAAGAAATTAATGGATTCATGATCTTGGGGAAGGAATAGGCCAAGAAGTTTACAGCCTTGACGGGGGAGCATCGTCATTTCAATAAAGTGTCGATTGTCTTTCATATAGTTCCAAAAAAATGGATGTGTTCTAATGGCAAACGGTACTACTAAAGACTTAGACATGCATTAAACATCTTAATCGTTGTGTTTTTATTACTAATTAACATATATATATATACACACACTTACGTCTTGTCATGAATAGAAGACATTGACTTGGACATATATGCTGATGAGTTGTGTTGCTTTGTGCTTATCCATTTTAAAGATCTTAATCTGGCTCCTCTGCTTTCAAGAGTTCCATTTCTCTCCCCACAATGCCCCCATTGCTTTGGAATTTTCCGCTTTCACCTCGCCAATATTTTGTTATGTTTGTATATTCATTATAAATCCGATTTATTAGAAGCTAGACTCGCAGAAAACTCACATAATTCAATTCACAAATTTATATAAGAGGAATGATAGTCGTGAATATGTAAGTGTCGTATAATTATTTAAAAATAAATAAATAAATACGAGATTCACATAAAAATAAATAAATTTTTTAATAATAGACTTTACTTATTTTTTAAAATAATTATATGACACGTACTCTACGATTATATATAACATTATTCTTGATATAATTAGACGTTAAAAATTTATTTTATATTAAAAGATAATTTGTAATAGATGCATCGTAATAAATTATGTTAGTTTATGAATTCATTTTAATAAACCAAATTATTCTTTTTTTTTTATTTACAAATTATTAAGTAAATGAAAGGAACATGAACTAATATTCTAAAAAGTTGTACGCAGAATAGTATAGAAAGGAAAAGATTACATGGTTAGAATAGGAGTTATCGTGGTCAAGGTGTACAGTGTTTGACAGTTTGTTGCAAAATAAACTACAAGCTAGAACCATTAAAAGAAAGCTTGAAGAAAAGTGGACAATAAAGATGTAAAGATTGTAATTATCCTGGCCCTTTTTCTGCAACAAATGACGAGTACTGCCGGTATAGATTGCATGACTATGGAGTAAGTGTACAATTTATTTTGCTGGAATGGTTTAGATAATTGAAAAGAAAAGAAAAAGATTTTTAAACCCAAGTTCCGTGCGTGATGAAGGGTTACATGTGATTGCAGAAGACAACCATCCGGGTAGAGCTGAGACGTCTGACGGGACATGCTGACATGCATTCAGAGAGAGAGAGAGAGAGATGCTGAATTTCTTGGCTGTCAGTTGGCGGGAAACCGCTGTTACAAGAAGACAGAACGAGAAACGACACTGCCATTGTGCATGTCATCCCCTCTGCTATGTATATAAATATAAAAAAAATCTATAAATATATATATATATATATGTTATATCTTCCTCCTGTCTCACACGCGTCTCTTGACCACTACCTGAATGCCACTTTTGTTCAACAGTAAACTGTAAAAGTGCTTCTCCATAACGGAACGGGGTTGATATATAAATCGAGTGCAAGAACGGAACGGCGACCTAAAGATGATCAGTACTAAAAGGTCTCCGTTCAGGCTGCACCGTGCAGTATTACTATCTAACACAGAGAGAGAATTGCGGAGAAAAGGGAAGTGGATGGTGACAGGACGAGAAAAAGAGTGGGACGACCGTGATTTCCATTTCGATATTCCTTGGCAGCCTTTCTTTGCTCTCTCTCTCTCTCTCTCTCATACATGCACAGGTACTAGCTAGAACAGTACTGGCCATCAGCATGCTTCTCGCAACACCATCATCCACCAACAGATGAACAAAACCCATCTCCTTTGTTTTCTTTTGCTTGTTATATCCCCCAGTATTACATGTTCGTAATTCCTCTTCTGTCATTCATTCATGCTTCGGGTTTTACATAGTGCAGCAAAATAAAAAAGGAAAAGCAGTACTATATATTCTCGTTGTTTAAAGTAGTACTGATTAATTTATACTTCCATTCATGTTATACTTTTCTTTTCTCTGAAATGAGATTTCTTGTTCTTCTCTTCTTGGACTGAGTTAGGATTTCAAGTAACCTGCCTGCAGTGAAAGAGCTAGATAAATGTAAAACTACTGTGCTAAACCCAGAATCATTATGGTTCTGAAGGAAAATATCCGGCAGTTATAATGAGGACCACTGGGATGGGATAATAAAAGATTACATGGGTGTTTTTCACACAGTTGTATGGTACATATCCACTGGCAGAGAGATAGTGTGTGTGCCTGACATCTCCACCCCCCACAACCACTGGTTTGGTTGACATTTGCTGTGAAAGGATAAAGGTGACTCTCTTTTATCTCTCTCAGCCTTTTCTAATACTGATAATTGGTTTTTAACACTCATAATAATGCAACAACGTACAATGACAGACAGTAACTTAAATCTCCATTGAAGACATTTTCAGATCGAGGATAGGGCAATTGATGTCAATATGCATACAATGTTTGCAGATGCATGCGACTTTGATGGTGGATGCAAAAAAGATTGATGTCTTAAATGGAATGATTTGGATCAAAGCATGGTCCTGTTTTTTGTTTGGAGTGTAAAAGCCTAAAGGAATCAAAGAGCTACCATATTTGGCTGACAATGTCAACTCAACTGCATGCTTCCTCCACTAGCATCCCAGCTTGTATCTAAATGGGAAGTTTTTCTTTTTCAGTGACCATTCACTAATTCTTGCGTGCAATGAAAACCCTACCCATTCCTCACTGATCAATCATGATAATGAGTAAAAAAAAAAACTTATGACATTTGCAGGAACGTGTCATTCAAGTCTCTGATATTTTGCTTTTGTGTTCATTGTCATGGCTTTCTACAACAAGTTATCATGAAATTATTTCTTTTACAAGGGCTTCTTGAAAAATATGAGCTACACCTCTTTAACACATGGGATAGATTATAGAGCACCAAAGCCAATATGTGAGGAGATCTGGCATCATGAAAACAAGGAAGATCTTTTGGATAAAATAAAAGTGCAAAGCAAAAGCCAGTAGTACTGTACAGAAACATATATGATAGTTATGTACTGAGATAGGTTAGATACAATTAATACCAACTGGAGTGGAGTTTAATGCAGGTAATTAACTAAAATTCAAGGCCGCAAGGTTTGATGGATTTGGGGGTTTTGAGTTCTGAGTCTAGTAGATAAACTAAAAAAAGATTCTTTCTCGTCTCATCGGTTACTATTTATAATTTTATATTTTATAAAAAATACTTCATATCTTATGAAAAATACATTTATATTTTATAAAAAAAATTATAAATATAAAGTGTAAGAGTGATAGTGACTGATGTACAGTAAATTTCATAAGCTAAACACATAAGATTCTTGCCCATATCTATTATTATATCCTTGAAAAGACTGGAGTTAAAAGTCTGATGACTCTTAATTATTAAGAAGTACCATCAGATCCATATCTTGCCTAAGATTAGGAGTAACTTTCTCACGATCTATTCTTATTTTTCATTTTATCAAATATTGTAATTATAGATAATTATAAAAATTAAAGAGGAAAGAGTGTTTTTGAAATTCTAGCCAATAATTCCATGCATGTCTTAGACAATTGAGGGTTGATTTTCAAATTGGCAAAGAGTACTGAAAAAGTGGTGTGATTAGAAAATATGGGATGGGGCCAGATCAAATGAGTATGCTTTAGAACACAAAGGAAGACGTTAAAGCTAATATATATGAGAAGCATGATAGCCTAGCTACCCTCTATATATGTATATTTATATATATATATATATATATATATGAGGAACGACTGTAGGCCACCGACATATATGACTGTGGGTGTGAGTTGTTAAGAGTCATGGAGAAGTAAACTAGCTAGCTAGATACATTAGATTCTGAAGACATGAGTACGACAAGAGTTTTGATCAAAGGTAATGATTTAATGGAACAGTAGAATCGCATACTTTGATCGATCAATGTTAATATATATGTCTGTAAAAGCCTATGGCTTCGGCTTTAGATATTGTTGTGTTGGAATGTTAACATGATGATAATTGCCTTTAATCAAAACTACTCTCTCCTTCGTTTCCCATTATACGCACTTGGAGATTTCTGGTTTTTACTTCTGTTTTTGTTGGATGGATGGAGGGGAAGATTCATATATGAACGGCTAGCTTCTACGAGCATTTGATCATTGGTCAGGAAGATACATCCAAGTAAAAGATACTAACTTCAAAATTAATTCAATTTTAGCCACCAAACCAGCTAATTAGCATGCAGTAGTACTGCATTAAACTTCATAAATTAACGCACGACGCCATGCCATTTAATACATCAGTCAAACATCGTCGTTATTCTTAATTACCTTCACGTTTCTAATTATTTTAAGGACTGACCTCAGGTACTTACAATATCCAATATATATAGATGTTAAGTATTTTCATAATACTACTATTTATTTTTTATTATTATTTTTTATTTATTATTTATTATTATTTAATATTCTATATATATATATAATTGATTTTTAAAGGAGTAGTAGTTTCGATGATAACTTGGACTTTGTCTTTTGACGCATAGGACGAATATGTAGTTAGTGCTTCCTGATGGTAATAAAAGTAAACATTCCACCCTAAAATTCCCCTTAACAATGATGGTAACTTTTACAGCCCAGCTAAAAGGGCTATTTTGAAATTATAGGAACCTAAGCTTAGCTAGCTACCTTTCTTGCCAGACTATATATATATATATAATATTTTATATAATTATATTTTAAATAAAGGATATTTTTATAAAATAATTTATAAAAATAAATAATAATTATATAAAAAATTATAAAAAGAATTATACATATATATATACATGTATTGGTCATAGCTCTAACGTACGTAGCAAGGAAACCCAGCCCCCCTCTATAATTAATTTGTTGGTATGAGATTCCCTGCACGACCACGTTTGCCTTGGACGATTGAGATCAGATGGATGGAGTGCAGAAGGGGGTCGATCTCTGAATTCATGATGTAGTGATTTGAGAGAATAATTGAGGTGTGGCTTTAATTGATCAATTCAATGTAATTAAGATGGGGATTAGATATTAAAGTGTAATCTAAAAGACATGACATTTGCGCGTGCACATAGAACATGTAAGAGAGGTGGGTCATTTAAGCATGCTTTAGAAACAGTTTAGTGATGATATCTTTGATTCAGACATTATAGGCAAATGACTAATACAATCTGACTAGGATAATTATAAGTCTAAATCTTAATCACATGCATGCCGAAAGGAACAATTTGTATGGCCCGCTTCAATTATGCCAATGTATAAAAAGTAAAACCATGTTGTCTAAGCCTACCATAGCATGCAGTTCTATCTACTAGTACTCTTCATTACCAAAGAGATTATATATCTATATATATATATATATATATGCATGGTCCACAACCTCAGCTTGAACATGATAGGGCGCCATGACAAAAACATTTCATCCCAATTTCCAAAGCATATATATATATATATATATATATATCACATTTATTGGGATATAAAGCTGTGCTATAATTTGCACCGTCCTAGATGCATTTTTCTTCCTACATTTAAGTGTGGATCAAGTGTCGGTGCCAGACACATTTTCAAACGTCCTTTAAACCAGCGTAAGAGAGTAATTCTCGCACTAAATTCCCAATCAAATGACTGCAAAATCCGCTTAAAAGATCGAAGGAAACAGGAAAAAGGTATGAAAAGAGTCTAATCCATTTCTGAAATAGACATCAACATTCAGTCTTAACCATTAATTTTAGTGGCAGTAAGAGGGTCAACCCGACGTGGGTCGACTCATCATCTGGACTTGGATCATTATAAGCTCAGTACTGAACATATGGACTACTGCCATCATTTCCAAATTGAGCAGAAACTGATCATCCCAACAAATTAAAGAGAATACTTAAAGACACAAAATCATCCATGAAATTTCTTTGCGGGTTAAGTGTTTTCTCTGAAATTTCAAGCATTAATTCTTGGAGTAAATTGGGCAAAAGACATTTCAAGATAACCTTTAGTGCACTAAAGACTATTGTTTTGCACAATGACAGAAAATAAACACATTAATCAGAGATTAGGAATGGACAAGATTTTTATGGATACCACACAATCAAAAAGATTTTGGTAAACAGTCATTTGACCTAGCTTTGGTGGAGCCGATTGTTTTCAATTGCCGGCTCACATCAAGGTACGTATGTGGGGCTTAATGAACAAGTGGGGGGGGAGGGGGGGATGATAAAATAATTTTGCAACGTGCAATATTACAAAGTACAAGCATCTGGACTCAAAAACAATAAATATATCTTCGTGGCTTTCCTCCCAAAATCCAACTCTACAATTACTTCGTTCCAATTCAAACGATTATCACGAGTTCTCAAACAAATTTGACCAGCACATGATAAAGCTGTCTAATCTGTTAACTTCTCGGAGTTAAATGGAGCATATTGTACAATAAAGTGTGACTATGAGCCACAACAACAGGTATCATGCAGATTGTGAATTGCTCATGGCTTCCGAAGATTCCTTTAGGCATCTCACAGCACCATCGTAGTTCAAGAAGCCCATAAACCAAAATTCATGGTTATCAACAGAGATGACCTGAATGTACTTTTCAGCATGATTGTTTCTGCTTGTTGAAGGATTAACAGCTTTGAGTTGATGTAACGGGATAACCACCTATTAACATCACACAGAAAATAAGTATAAAAACCAGAAGAAAACTCAAAAGTCAAATGTGGAGGCAACTTCAAGCATCATTACAAACTACGTACTATTTTAAGCACTACAAAGAAGTCTGATCAAAATTCATATTATATACCAAAAAGGGTTCTATGATTCCATCACTTTTACTCTCGAGAAGAATCAATCATCTCCATTATTTCTCAAAGAGTAATAACCTCAGAAAAAGGTAGTTTGATAACACAAGTATAGGGCAGCATTGCTAAAAATCAGCAAGTCATCATTTACCTATAGGGGCCATGTAAACGAAAAGGGCTACTCACCAGGCAGTTTGAGCTCGCCTTGATTCGATTATTAATTAGACCATCCGTGAACACAAAACTCGACTCGATTACTAAATGATACAAACTCATATAAAACTCGTCCGACTTGGTTGATGTTTGCAAAAGCTTGTACAAATCAACTCGTATATACTACTATATATACACATTAATCTATTAAAAGTATATATATTGATGTTGTGCGCTGCAGTTTGCTACTTCAATCTAAACCCACTACTTTAATAACATAAATATTACTGACACGAAGTTACGAGCATGAAGTTGTTAGTAAAACATTTATTTGTAATTAATTAGTTACTATTAGTATATAATATATTATTATCTATAACAAACTAAATAGTATAGTTAATTAGTTACAACATGCGTGTATACTTTGGTGTCAATTCGTTAGTTTATATGTTTTTGTTTTTCTGGATGAGTAAAAAGATTTTATTCATACTAATAGAATATGTCAGCATATATGTAACAAACACTTTCAGTGTATACACGTTTTTATTTTTCCCCTTCGATGATAAGTGTATACAGTTTCTCTTTCATTTTTATTCCCCAGTTATTTCAGAACTGAATCAGTTTTTAAAAGACCTAAAGTTCTAAGGATTTATCAATAGGTAATGTTGCTCCAATATTCAGAAATAGAAGTTTTGTGTATGAAGTATTTCAGCTGATTAGAGTTGATGTATACTGCCAACATGATAAAGTCTATTTTATTATATTTTTATATCATACTTCTGACTTGAAAAAAATGTATACTTGATCGTCAAGGGTGAATCTTGGAAAGTCTGGGATGGTACCAGTGGGTGCGCAAAATTAATAGCTTGGCAAGTTTTTTGGGTTGTAAAGTTGCTTCCTTGCCTATGAAATATTTGGGCCTTCCATTGGGGGCGCCTTTTAAGGCTAAAGCTATTTAAGATGGGGTTGTTGAGAAAATTTAGAAAAGGTTGGCTGGGTGGAAACCTATAGATTTATCGAAAGGGAGTAGAATTACCTTAATCAAGAGCACTCTCTCTAATCTTCCCAATTTCAATCTTTATTTCCTTTGCCTACACGGGTGGCTAACCAGATTGAGAAGTTATTTCGTACTTTCTTATGGGGTGAAATGAGAGAGGAAGTTAAGTTCCATTTGATTAGTTGCAATAAAGTTTGCTCTCTCACTTCTAATGAAGGCTTGGGGGTTCGTAATTTGAGGATATTTAATAACGTCTTGTTGGGGAAATGGTTATGGAAATATCGATTGGAAAGGGAGTTGCTTTGGAGGGAGGTTATTGATCGCAAATATGGGTGCTTGGAGGGGTTGGTGTTCAAATGAGGTAAGGGAGGCATATGGTGTGGGTCTATGGAAATTCATTAGAAAGGGCTGGGAGAGTTTTGCAAGCCATGTTAGTTATGCAGTTGGAGAGGGTTCTAGGATCCGATTTTGGCTTGACATTTGGTGTGGTGAACACGCTCTCAATAGGGTTGATTCTGGTCATTTATTGTCTGGTTTCTGATCGGCATGCATCTGTATCAGATATGTTAGTCCTTTCTAATGGTTCTTTCCAGTGGGATGTTTATTTTACTAGAACTGTACATGATTGGGAAATTGATGAAGTTTTAGATTTTTTCAGTTTTTTATACCCTTTGAGGCTTGGTAGAAATGATGAGGATAGGATGTTGTGGAGGCCCAAGGGGAGCAATAAGTTTACAGTTTGATCATATTATAAGCTTTTGACATCTCGGAACTGTTTTTCTTTTCCTTCAAAGTGTATTTGGAGGTTTCATGTGCCTTCCAAAGTTGCTTTCTTATATGGACTGCCTCTCTTGGGAAAACTTGACGACGGACAATTTGAGGAAGTGCAGTCTCATGGTTATGGACTGGTGTTACATGTGTAAGAAGTAAGGGGAATCATGATCATTTACTTTTGCATTGCGAGGTGGCAAGGGCACTGTGGGATGAAATTTTTTTGTAGAACTGATATGGCTTGGGTGATGCCTTTGAGGGTGCTAGACCTTCTAGCTAGTTGGAACGGTCTTCACAGTTGTTCTCAGGTGGCTGTAGTTTGGAGGATGGTCCCTTTGTGCCTTATGTGGTGTATCTGGATTGAAAGGAATGATAGGTGTTTTAATGACAAGGAGCACACTTTGATTCGTATTAATAAAACTCTCTTTCTTACTTTTTCTTACTTATAAAAAAAAAAAGAATATGAATGCTGATTCAAAAGCTCAAGTACAAGCTACTGTCAGAGAACCTGGTGGTAGTCCAGGGGAATAATGACCCCCTCCCAACAAATGCCCCATAAATTTTGGGTATTCATATTGGATAACATATGCTAGTCAGACTCTGGCCCGTTACTCCCTGGCACCTTTAGTAAATTGTATATAACCCTGTCCGACTAAATAGTCTAGTAACTTGTCTCGTCTCTTGCTTCACCTACCCTTCCCCTGGCTACTTATTCAATCACACATATATAATGTTGCCTGGGAAAAATAAATAGAAGTCCAACCAGACTCAAATACGGTGACAGATGAGATAATAGGCTATTATCAAGATAAAACATTTTTTGATAAGCAAGCTATTAATCGAGATGGAATATTCTTCTCTATCAGTTTTGATAGAAGTTAGATCAAAAAAACTTTTTCTCTCTGTACATTTTCTGTTTTTTTGCTTGGTTTTTCTTTCTGTTGGTGGTGATTCGTTAATGGCTTTCTGTGGAGATCAGAGTATCATGGCAGCTTTGGTTTATTGTTGTGGGTTGGATAAGATGGGGCTGTGCAACGAGGTTCTTATTGATTAGAAGTTATTCGAGTTTAGGAAGGTGAACAATAGATGGTGGAATATCATAGAAAGTAATCGCCGTGTCGTGAAATATATCCTTAGATCATGAAGCCCTGGGTTGGCTGGATTCCACGGTGAAGGATTGTGCAGTGTCAAGGGGTGCCGCCTATGAGTTTCTGAGAACTCGTAGAAAAGGAGACACGGTGTTAATGGTGCGGAAGGGGCATAACCGCAACGACAATTTTATCACCCTCTCGGAGTTTGGTCATGATAAGAGGAAAGGTTTGATAGTGGTGCCGGAAAGGAGGAAGAGGGAGGGGTGGAGGAATTTCGGAGATGCATTAATGGAGCTCCATTCATCCTCTGTTTCGAGCATGAGAAACAGAGTCATTCATGAGGCTCAGGCAGGTTACTCGAAGATGACCAGAGGAATTGGTGGTGCTCCATCGTCGATGGTAGGAGGTGCAAGGTCATACAGTGAGGTGCTGAAGGTACTGCCTCGAGCCGTGAGTGCCATACTGCCAGACGTGCCCATCGTGCAGAGGCATGAGGGAGAAGGGAGCGGGCTGTTGGGGTCAAATGAGGAAATTTTTCTGAGGATACTTGTCGGTTTGGAGGATCAAGTGGGAGTCGTTTTAGAGGAAATTGGTTACTTGAAACACTGCATCAAGGGCAAGGCTGTGTTGAAGACTGAAGTGGGCCGAGTAATGGGCCATAAGTGCAGGCTAGTTTCTTTGGGTGAGATGGGCCTTGGGATGAGCTAGGCCGCAAGCCCAAAGAAGACATGGAGGGCAGCATATTGCCAATATTTCAGGTCAGGATTCGATAAGTACTTCGCCGACATCCCCACTAGTACAGAAAAAACTGCCGGTCTCTGTTGACCATCCTCACGAGCCGGTAGAGTTACTCCAACGGGAAGAGCTGGAGGATGGAGAGATAGTGCTGGAGCCGATTGCGGTGGAGACCTTGAGAGACGATTTCCTGTTGTTGCCACCTGGTTTAGTGTTGGAGATTGGGCAGCCTGAGTCGTGCATGGTGGTCGGAGGTGCGGATGTTGCTCTTGATGTCGTTCCTGTGGGTTTAGTCTTGTCGGCAGAGGATGGGTTTTCGGTTTTCCCGTCGGCGGCTCATGGGTTGTCTTTGGAGGAGGCACAGACCCAGCCGTGCGTGGTGGACGGAGGTCCAGTGGTGATCCCAGTGCAGTCAGATGTGTTGGAGCAGGACCTCTCGGTACTGGGCTATTTGATAGACTCTATTTCTCTGGAAATGGTTTCTTTTGAGGAGAATAAGTGTGGAGATGGGGTTGAAGAATTAAAATTTCTTGCTCCTGTCAGTGGGGAACCAAATTCAGTGTGTGGCTCGGAATTGGCTGTTTTTACTCCTGCTCGTACTGGTAAGGAGGGGGACTTTCTAACTCCTTTGTGTACACTCCCTCCCAGCGCTAATTATGGGAGCTGTTCGTCAAAGTGGGTTTTCAAGAAAGTAGAAAAGATTCAAGCTGTCATTGGGATTTCGTTTGGAGGTTATGAAGAACAATTTAAGGCTCTACTCGTAGCACTTGAGGCTAGCCATTCGAAGTCGGCCTCAAAGTGGGATATGGAACTTAAAAAGTTAACTTGTTCCATTAATTATGATGTGAAAGAAGGGAGTGGCGGAAGGGATAGATTGATAGGGAGGGGGTAATATAGTTTTATTATAAAGCCTAAGATTTTATCATCGAATGTACGGGGACTCAATGATCGCAATAAACGCCTTCATATTAAATTATTATTGCAGATGTGGAAGGGTGATGTGGTGTGTTTTCAAGAAACAAAGCTGCAACTTATTGATAGGAAAATTGTGTGAAGTTTATAGGGGTGCTCGTATGTGGATTGGACTTATTTGGCCTCTTTGGGAGCCTTAGGTAGAGTGTTACTTATGTGGGATAAAAGAGTGGTTGAGTTGATTGAGGAGTGTATTGGAGAATTTTCGGTTGTAACCCTTTTAAAAAATGTGGTTGATAGATGGGAATGGGCATTTGCAAGCTCTTATGGTCCTAACATGGATAGGGATAGGAGAAGATTGTGGTAGGCCTGCCTTATGGGAGATGCCGTGATGCATAGGGGGTGATTTTAACACTATTCGCTTTCCTAGTGAGCGATCAAGGCTGTCGACATTCTATGGCCATGGAAGAATATAGCGAGTTCATCTTTGATATGCACCTCATGGATCTCCCTTTGGTAGGGGATGAGTACACTTGGTCAAATGGGCGGGTTTGGTCGAGATTGGATAGATTCCTTGTATCTCCTTCATGGGAAGCTAAATATCCGAAAGTAAGTAAAAAATGACTAGTTTGAGTCAATTCAGATCATTTTCCTATCCTTTTGGATTGTGGAGGTATGCACAGGGGGCACCGGTATTTCAAGTTTGAAAACATGTGGCAAACAGCGGATGGGTTAGTAGAGATGGTGCGTGCTTGGTAGTCTTCATATCAGTTTATTGGTACTCCAAGTTACATTCTTGCAGGCAAATTGAAGGCACTGAAACAAGACTTGAAGAAGTGGAATTTGGAGATTTTTGGTCACATTGACAATTAGAAGACTACTGTTGGAGGAATTGCAAGACTTAGAGGATAAAGAGTTACTAAGTGATAATTCGGAGGTGTTATTAAGGAAGAGCACGGTTATGACAAACTTGGAGAGGGTTTTGTTGTCAAAAGAGAT
The DNA here is from genome assembly GCF_001411555.2 of Juglans regia. Lineage (NCBI taxonomy): Eukaryota > Viridiplantae > Streptophyta > Magnoliopsida > Fagales > Juglandaceae > Juglans > Juglans regia. The sequence continues at coordinate 5,301,502 of NC_049907.1, forward strand.
TTTATGGCGTAAAAAATCCTGGGCCCTTTGGTTGAAAGAAGGTGAAAGGTATACGAAATTCTTTCACAAAGTGGCTAATTCACATCGCCGTAATAATGCGATCGAGTCACTGCAATCACGTTTTTAGGTGCTATCTTCTACTCTCGAGCTAGAAAATCATATAGTACAATACTATGAGACCATTCCCACATAATCAGTTCCTTGGAGACCGAAGCTTGATGCCTTGCATTTTGAGGCAATTGACTCTCAGAGTGTGAGTGTTTTGAAGAGACTTTTTGTTGAAGAAGAGATATATAAGGTCATATCTGGCATGACAAAGGATAAAGCGCCAGGGCCTGATGATTTTTCAATAGGTTTCTTTCAAACTTGTTGGGACATTGTGAAAGGTGACGTTATGCAGGTTTTTAGTGAATTTCACTCTTTTCAAAAGTTTCAAAAATACTTAATGCGACCTTTATTGCTCTCATTTCCAAGAAACACGGGCTTTGATTATTGAAGACTTTCGGCCTATAAGTCTAGTTAGTAGTGTTTATAAGATTATCTCGAAGGTTCTTGCTAACCGGCTTAGCCCGGTGTTGGAACAGATTATTTCCAAGTCCCAAAATGCATTTATTCATGGGAGACAAATTATTGATTTAGTACTCATTGCAAATGAGTGTTGGATTACAAAGTACGGGAGGGAGGTTCAGGTGTTCTGTGCAAGCATGAAATAGAATAGGCATATGATCATGTGAATTGAGAATTTCTTTTATAATTGCTTGAGAGATGTGGTTTTGAGGATAGGTGGATTGCATGGATTCGTCATTGTATTTCAACAACCCAGTTTTCAATTCTGGTTAATGGCACACCTGCTTGTTTCTTTTATAGTTTCCGTGGATTGCGGCAGGGAGATCCTTTATCTCTCCTCTTCTATTTGTTACAATTATGGAGGCTTTAAGTAGGATGGTGCAGGCTGCTGTTGGGGGAGGTTTCTTATCGGGCTTTCAGGTGGGCAATGGTTTTGGTAGCCCTATTATCATTTCACACCTTTTTGCAGATGATACATTATTTTTTTGTGAAGCGAATAGTAGCCAGATCCAAACTTTACGAGCATTGTTACTTTGCTTTGAAGCTGTGCCAGGGTTAAAGGTGAATCTGGGCAAGTCTGAGATGGTTCCTGTAGGTGTCGTCTCTAATATTCTCAGCTTAGCAAGCCTTTTGGATTGTAAGGTGTCATCTTCCCCAATGAAATATCTGGGTCTTCTGCTGGGAGCAACCTTCAAGAATAGAGCTATATAGGATGGGGTAGTGGAGAAGATAGAGAAAATGTTGGCTGGCTGGAAACGGATGTATTTATCAAAAGGGGGTCGCCTCACTCTTATCAAGAGTACCCTTACTAATCTTCCCAATTATTTTTTATTTTTATTTCCTATGCCTGTAGGGGTGGTGAACAGAATGAAGAAACTCTTTAGGGCGTTCTTATGGGGAGATATGGGGGAGGAGAAGAAATTCCATTTGATTAGATGGAAGACGATATGTGCATCAGTTGTGAATGGGGGGTTGGGTGTGTGTAACTTGAGAATTTTTAATAAAGCATTATTAGGAAAATGGTTTTGGAGATATCATTTGGATGGGGGATCATTGTGGAAGGATATTATTGACGCTAGATATGGTGTCGCTTGGGGTGGTTGGTGCTCTAAGGAAGTGAGAGGGAGGTATGGTGTGGATTTATGGAAGTATATAAGGAAGGAATGGCCATGTTTTGCAAATCAAGTTCACTTTGTAGTTGGTGAGGGCATTCAATTCAGATTTTGAAGGGATGTGTAGTGTGGAGAACACGCATTGGAAATGGCTTTTCCAACCTTATACCATATCGCAGTGAATAGGGAGGCTTCAGTGGCGGACATGCGTTTATTTTCTCATGGTGTGCATCAGTGGAATATTCTTTTTAATAGGAATTTACATGATTGGTAATTACCTATTATTTCAAAATTTTTCAACTTACTATATTCCACGTAGATTCCTATGGCACAACGAGATAGTTTGAAGCGGAGGTCTAATAACCACAAGATATGTACAGTTAAGGCGTATTATAGCATCCTAACAACACAACTTGATATTACGCTGTTCCCTTGGAAGAATATTTGGAGGTCTCGTGTGCCTTCTAAAGTAACTCTTTTTGTTTGGAGTGCTGCTCTTGGAAATATATTGACCACGGACAACTTGAGGAAGAGAGGATGTGTAGTGTTGGATTGGTGTTACATGTGCAAGAAGAATAGAGAATCGTGGATCATCTCTTATTACACTATGAGGTAACAAGGGTGTTGTGGGATGAGATCTTTCTAAAGGTTGATGTTGCTTGGGTTATGCCTATGAGGGTGGTGGAATTGTTGTGTTGTTGGTCAAAGATGAAAGGTTGTCATCAAGTGACAGCAGTGTGGAAGATGATTCTGTTGTGTATTATATGGTGCATTTGGACGGAAAGGAATGCGCATTGCTTTGAAGATAAGGAACGCACAATGACCGAGCTGAAGAATTTTTTTCTCCACACTCTAATGTGTTGGTTTTCCACAATTGTATTACATGGGGTTAACGTCTAGGATTTCTTGTCTTTAATTTATCGTTCTTAGAATGTAATTAGGAGTTCTTTTGTATACTTCCTATGTATAAGGGCTATGCCTATTTCATTCATATATATAATATCTATCTTTTACTAATAAAAAAAAAGAAAAAAAGAAGCTATTAATCGAGATGAAACATACAATTAAAAATTTAAAGACTAAAAAGAAAAGAAACCTCCCCAATTCCTCCCCTACTGTATACAGGCTAATAGGATTTGCGCAAAAGTACCTTATAATAGCTCCATTCGGTTTGGCCATTAACTTTATACGAAAGAGGATTATCACTACAAAAAGCAAGCTTTGCTGTAGACAGATATAGAACTCCCATGACTGGACCAGCTGATGTAGATAGGTAACATGCATATGAATCTTGAAGTTGCTCTTCAGGAACTGTCTCAAATGTTTGTCGGAAAATTTTCTCATATCCACCTTCTGCTAGGACCTTTGTTCCCTGTGCAATTCTTCCCATAGCAGCATCAGCAAAACTAGGGCTGGTTTTCACTATTTTAATGCAAAAGGAGGTGACTTTAATACTCAAAACAAAAATAAAAGATAAGCTTTTACTAATAATTGCATGCATGAAAAATGGGAAACGGTTTTGAAAATTTGATGAAAATAATAACAAAATACCATAAACAATCAATATAAAAAGAAAAAACAATCAATATAAAAATAAAAAGAGGGAGACAAGAATCGTCACTTTCTTTCAATAACAAGATCATGTTAACAATTCCACATTCCATCCTTATAATGAAACAAAAAAGAAGATACTTCGATTTGGCAGAAAAAATGCGTATAGATGGCTGGGTCACATTCAAACGGAACCAGTACATGGACCAATGTTACACTTACTAGTACGGCTGAAGTAGATGGACCAAGATTTTAAGATGCATAGTGGTCTAAAATCCCAACTACAGATGTCTGCCCAAATCGAACATTGACCAAAACCATTGATCTACATAGGGGTGATAAATGGTCCGGTCGGACCAATCGGACCGACCGTTTCGGTCCGGACCAGACCGGACCGGACAGAGACTGAGACAGGTCGGTCTCGGTCCACATTTTAGAGGATCAAAAAGTTTCGGTCCGGTCCATGATCCAGGATTTTTCCGGACCGGACCTAATGAAAAATAAAAATATATATATTTTTATATAATAATTGTACAATTAACAATATAAAATTTTAAATATGTTATTAATAGTTGTTAATATTCTATAAATTAACAATATTTTATATATTTCTTCATCTAACCTATCACTATTAACAATATAAAATTTTAAATATGTTATTAACACTTGTTAATATTCTATGAATTAACTAATAATAATATCAATTAGTTAATTATATAGTAATTATATAAATTAATAATATAATTTTCATCTAATTTATTATCATTGACCATATAAAATATTTTTTTATTGAGTTTGTTACATAATCCACATTAATAAGTCACTTAATTTAATTTAGTATTTTAAATAAATTTTTTTTATTAATTATTTAAAAAAAGAAAAAAAAATTAGGTCAGATGGACCGACCGAACCAATAACTATTGGTCTAGTCCGGTCCCTTTGGATGTTCGGTCCTGAAAAATGATGGACCATCGCCGGACCGGACCATTTGCACCCCTAGATCTACATGAAGTTATTAAAAATTTATTAACATAAAAAAGTTACAAATAGAAGGCAAGGATTTCCACGGCTAGTGTACAAAAGTGCAAGACAACATGAGCAGTGACTGCATGGTAGAAAGATTTAACCTTTTTTGGGAAGAATCCAATGTATTTCATCCTCCCCCCACCTCTCACAGTTACGGAATATACTCAATGAAATAATGAACAGATATCTTTCACCTCCTAATCATTTGCTAATAGGATAAAAATAATATTCTACAGTGGTCTGTTGTCAGAAACCTATATAAGTTCTGCACTTCCGCTACATAAGCTCCTGAAGCTTGAAATACAAGACCAAACAGAGAATAATACCTTCCAAATCTGGTTTCTGCATCAATTATTTGTAACGCCCCAAAGGAAGACCCAAACCACATGATCTATACTCCAAAAAGACTAGTCAATGATACAATTAGAGTCCCATTGGAACTTTATAAAGAGCAAAATCTTCTCATTCCCAAGCAATGTGAGATCTCATACACTACCTACCCTTATCCTCTCATATAGGGTATCATAATATCATAACAAAATTTAATCTCCAACCCATATCCCACCTCAAAACCGACACAAGAAGAAAAATCCTCCTAACCCTTCTAATGTTTTTTTTTTTTTTTTTTTCTCTAACAAGTAAAGTTGAATAAGGTGAGCATTAATCAGCATCACCTTGACTCAAACCAGAGACCTCCAATGTGTTAGCCCTTTCTCATCTATGCTCCCAACACCAAAAAGCCTACCAACCACATTGAAGACCATCAACCCCACATACTACCAAATTTAGCATCCACCACCATTCACCACAGAGCCTCCCATATCTGAACCAAGTGTTACCTATTTCAACAACATCAAGTAAGAAATCCTGCTTACTTCAATATTTATAATGCTAGAGGGGAGGGAATTGATGGGAGACACCTCAAAGGAGGTATTATTGAGAAAGAGTTCGGTTGTGACTAAACTGGAGAGGGTGTTGTTGATGGAGGAGACTTCGTGGCAACAAAAATCCAGGGCCCTTTGGCTAAAAGAAGGTGATAAATGCACAAAGTTCTTCCATAAAGTGGCTAATTCACATAAGCACAACAATGCTATTGAGACACTTCACTCAAATACTCAAGTGCTCTCTTCCCCCTCTGAAATATAAAAATCTTGTGCATTATTATGAGAACCTTCTCACATAACCGGCCTGTTGGAGGCCAAAGCTTGAGAATTTGTTATTTGAGTCTATTGATTCGCATAGTGTAAGTTGGTTGGAAAGACCTTTTGACAAAGAAGAGATTTATTAGGTCATTCATGGTATGGCCAAGGACAATGGTACTTTGCAAGCTTATCATAGGTATGGCCAAGAACCAAATAAGAGACGTGAGATTATCATAAGTTGTGGGAGGGAGTTCTAGGTATTCTTTGCAAGCTTGACAAGGAAAAGACATATGATAATGTGAATTGGGAATTTCTTTTATACTTGCTCGGGAGGTGTGGCTTTGGTGAGAGGTGGATTTCATGGATTCGACATTGTGTTTCTACCGCTCACTTCTCAATGCTAGTTAATGGCACCTCTGCTGGATTTTTTAACAGTTCTTGTGGATTGCGGGCAAGGGGATCCATTATCTCCTCTTCTTTTTGTTATTGTCATGGAGGCACTTGGCCGGATGGTGAAGGCTATTGTTAGAGGAGGTTTTCTATCCAGATTTTCGGTGGGTAATGGTACTAATGGCTCTATCATAATCTCACATCTCTTATTTGCAGATGATACTCTCTTTTTTTGTGAAGCGGATCATGGCCAGATTCAAATTTTACGAGCACTTTTGTTATGATTTGAAGCTGTGTCAAGGCCTAAGGTGAACCTTGGTAAGTCCAAGATGGTTGCGGTGGGTGTGGTGCCCAGTATCAACAGCCTGGCGAGCCTTCTGGATTGCAAAGTATCTTCTTTGCCTATGAAATATTTAGGCCTCCCGTTGGGGGTGACTTTTATCTTGCCCCTGGACTCCAGATAAAGACAAAGCCAATCAAGAACACACCTTTATTTTCTCACCCACACAGTCTCCAGTTCCTTCTCTTTTTGAAACACTATCACTCTCTCTCTGTTTTCATTCAATGTCTCCCTCTCATGCTCCTCTCATGAATCTCTCTCCCTCCCGCTTTCTCCTCACAAGAGAGGTGAACCGATAGAACAACTTTATCCCTCGGTACCAAAAACAACTCCCGAGCTAACACCTATATTGCTGCACCAAAAACAGCTCTCAAGCTAACACCTATATTGCTGCACCAAAAACAGCTCTCAAGCTCACACCTATATGCCGCTGAAGACCAGTCACTTTTCAACCTCACACTATCTCTCGCCCGCCTCTACACCTAAAGCATGTAAGCTTCCTTCCTCAAAATCTCTCCCTCTCTCACTGTCTCACACACACTCTCCCCCTGCTCTTCTTCACACACTCTCTCTCTTTCGCCCTTTATAACTCACTGTTTTCATCTCCTTGACCACTCGCTGACACCCAATTGTAACCCAGCTACACATCAACCACCATTGCACATAGACATTGCTTTAAGGCGAAAAAGTCTTCTTTTCATACTTTGGACAGACACCAGCAGAAGCCCACACCTTAACACCAGATAAAACCAATCACTAGCATTTTTTTTTTTGATAACCGATCACTAGCTACAGCATCTTCATCTTGTTGCCATATATCTCTCAGGACACACCCTCTCTCCCTCAGTATGACACACTCACTCACTCTATCTACGTCTCTTTGTTTGTGTACATGCGTTAAAGCCTCTCTCTTATAAATAGTCTAAGGCTTGATAGAAGTCACTTGGCATGTTTAGGGCTGTAATTGAGCCGAGCAGAGCCGGTCTTTGGCTTGCCGAGCTCGGCTTGACTAAAAATACCCAAGCCCGAGCTATTTAACACTTGTTCGAGTTCGACTCGGTAAGCTAAACTCTCAACTCGAGCTCGATTCAAGTTGTTTATTTTTTTTATTTTTTGAATAAGATTTAATAATTAATAAATTAGATAAATAAAAAATCTAAGATTGAATTTATACAACTAACAAGTAGAATATCTCTTGAATTATAAGATTTTATAAATAATTAATATGTAGCTAGTTGATATTTATCCATAATAACAATATATTATATGCCGTACATAAATCATTAGTACAGTTCCCAAATACTAGTATATGAAATTATTAAATTTTATCGACTAAATATTGTACAAATTATAAACTATAGCTATAAAGCATATTCAATATATAGGTATAAGTAATTAGGTTACATATTATATATTTAATTATAAAATTTCTATGCTTATATTATTAGCTAATACATATATATATGTATATATACATAGGTGTATATATATATTTATCAATATATGAATGAACTTTAATCGAGTTGAACTAACGAGTTGACTCGGGCATAAACGAGCGGGCCCTAAAGAGCCCGAGTTGAGTCGAGTCAAGTATGTGTCATTTACTAATCGAGTGGATATTTGCTTTCACAGTTGAGTTTTTTTTTTCACAAGTCGAATTCGATTCGAGTTTAACCTGGCGAGTACCGAGCGGGTTATCGAACAAACTGGTTCATTTACAGCCCTAGGCATGTTGGTAATATGAGTCACGAGCTGATGTTCAAATAAGGGGTGTTACGTTTTGATGATAAGATGTGAGAAGGAAATCTGCTTTTAAGCGTCACGGGTGGCTCTAATGGGAGGATAAATTATTTGGGTATTTTGGATGTTGCAGGTACTCAGTTTTAATGGAAAAATTGCTCAAGTTATGGGTAGCCCATAAAGTGAAATTTCAGTATTTTTTAAATGGATAGTTTGTGCTTATCAATAAATAAATAAATTGATAGTATGCAACTAATTAGAAACTGTTGCTAGAGCTAAGAGGTAAGTAGAATGATCATACCCTTATGTGTGTGGTAAACATTATGGAGACGTTTGGATTTGAAGATGACTTGAGATGAGTTGAGATGAATTGTAAATAGTAATGAGATGAGTTGTGAATGATAATAAGATTTGTGAGTTAAAGTTGCTGAATAGTAATAAATAGTAGTGAGATGAGTTAAGATGAGTTGAGATGAGCTGTGAATACAAACGTCTCCTATGTCTTGCTTGAAAAGTGTTGTTTAATTATTATGCTATGTAAAGCCCTTCATTGGAAGTCCCTTTTTATGTACCTATGTTGTGATGAAAGTAATTTATGGATGCCATGACATGAGGAATTGTATTTGCTATGATGCTATGCCTACTATGCCATGTTGTCACTTATGAATGTTATGCATACAAATATATGTCATATCATGATTGATGTGATGTCATGCCATGCCATGCATTTAAGGTACGAATTATAAAAGCCCTAGGAGTTGGCTCAAGTGGTAAGAGCCTTGATCGTGGTGGTATGCTCCCTCCAGGTCTAAGGTACGAACCCTTGGCTGCAAAACATTTCTAGGGGCCATCAGATTGGGCAAATTTTTTCTTGAATTACCCAAGGGCTAAGATGCACCTACGGGGGAAACTCCTTGATGCGGGCCTGTGCACCCCGGGATTAGTCGGGACTTTGTTTTGGGCACCTGGTGCCAATAAAAAAGATACGAATTATGGCATAACATGTTGTATATACTTAAGTCTTACATGTATATTACAATGCATTTTGTCTTCACATGTATTGTGGAAGACTTAGAAGATGAGATAAAAGAGGCTTCATGTGGACAATGCATGAAGCTTTAAAGAATGGGCATAAGACATGCATAACACAAATGCAAAGTTATAGGTGGATGTGCAAGCCGCACTGAATGACGTTTTCATGATGATGAGATCCACCAGAGTAAGTTAAGGGCAATGAAGCCATCTCCCTTGTTCGCACAAGAAATAGGAACAAAGATGAAAGTTATGAACAAGTAAAGCGGTCCCCCCCGTAATCACATGGGGTGGGACCGAAAATGAACAAGTTAAGCAGTTCCCCTTCTGGTCATAGGCAATGGGACTAGTGCACAAAGAAAAGTATGTTTCCACTATGTGAGTGGAAGAACAAGTTTAATTAGTCATGCATATAACATGCTGATTTCTTAGTCTGATTGTTTATTTCAGTGATCCTGAAAATTTAAATAAATGAGGTAATTTTTAGTATGTTGGATCTCTTATTTGACACAAGTTTCATGTTTTAGTAGCATTCCTATACCTATGGGAAGGGAGGTGTTATATTTTGGGTCAATAATTTCAACAATTTTGTAAAGGGGTGGTATACTTTTTATCAGTAGAAAGGGATGTTATATTGGACCAACCTGTAAGTAACACTTCAAATGATCTCATTGACAAAGAATTACTATTTGCATTCAGGTAATGAACAGTTGAAAAGTTACTTTTAGACTTGCTGCATATAAACACAAAGTTTAGTATCGATGTTTATATATTTGGAACCACAGAAGAGAGAATTTGGCAATGTAAAGGCCGTAATTAATCATATTGGACTCCCCAAATGACCACCATTATTCAGAACTCCAAAGTTTGACAACCATTTCCCAAAAAAGTCATAGGTTGATTAACCCTTCTTCATTCTTGGACCTCATTTCTTAATATCAACTCTTCCACTGAAATCTGTTCTCCAAAAACTTTAAGACAGCACCAGACATGCATCTGGAAACATATTACATCTCACTGTGTACACCTAATAGATATGAGAATTTATTATTTCTTTTGATTGCAGATATTTTTCATGCTTCTTGAAACATATCAAAACTAACTGTGTATACCTAAAAAAATAAAAAATTATTATTTCTTATGATTGCAGATATATTTCGTGATTGGTACGATCCACAGTTCTAATGCATCCAAAGAGATAAACATATATGCATAACCAATAACCATGTGCAACACCTTCTATCGCTTTCAAAAAACTCGTTTCTTTTTTCACAAGACTATTTCTTTCTTCAATGACGAAAACATAAGGAAAAGGCTTCCTCTTCACTTTCAACTTCCTGTTCATTTATGTGGATAACATTTGCCAGCCACTTTTGTGAGTGATCTTCCACATAACTCCAATGACTAGCATTTTCATTATTTTCCTGTATTTTCCTTTCACAACGGAAATAAAATACCCAATATTCTGAATCATTTTCTATACCATATTACAATCTTTGTAACAAGCCCCCAAATCCCATTATCATGAAACAAGCAAACCAATTCCAATAAAGTTCACTCACTTAAGGAACCCAGACACATCAACGAATAGAACAGAATTCAAAGTTTCTGGCCCTTCAGTTCATACACAGATTCAAATTTCCAATGAACGAAAATCTTAGGGCACAACATCTACACGCAGGGAAAGAAACAGAAAGTTACAAAATAAAAGACGAAACCAGATATCCAACCGAAACTAAATAATCAAACAACTTAACCATGCAGCTAATTCAACACAGAATCAAAGAGAACATCTTCATAATAGATAGAAATTATTCAAATCCCACATAGAATTGAACAAAACCCTTAAAAACTTACAGTGTTGCCAAGTGTTTCCAGCGAGATCCTCAGCTTTCTTAGTGGCTTCCCCAACCTTCTTTCCCCATCTTCCCAGCACGTTCCGTACAGAGTCCATCGAATCTGCCCAAAAAAAAAATAAAAGATATCAAATGATTCACGTAGATGAATCCAGTAACTATACGCAAAGAAGAGAGAATAGTTTACCCTTGAACGAAAATGACGACGAGGATGCAGGGGAAGGAGAAACGTAGGGGTTGTTGGATCCGCGGGGGGACGACATAGCGGACGATTCCGTCACCAATTCGGGGCTCCAATGCACCGATTTCCTGGAAGCCGTAGGGGTCGTCGATGGCTCGGTCTGAGTCTGAATCTCATTTTGAGACTCCGATGCCATAACGAAACTCGTCCACTTGCCGTCCCCATTCGGGGAGTGAGACGTCTCTTTCGGATCAGACTTTGGATTCGGGTCCTGTATCGGAGTTTGCGAAGATTGCTCAGTCTCCGACTTGGGCTGCTCCATTCTCTGGGAGGCGCGTGGCGAGGGATCGTGGTTTTGGGTGCTGTCCTAATCTGGCTTTTTCGATAATGCAAGTTTACGCCTCGTTCGGGTTTGAGATTGTGAAAATTTGGACTAATAACAGCTGTGAGTGAGGACGATAATGCCCTTTTGCCTCGCTATTATTATCATTATTTCAGTTTAGGAATAAAGCCAACCACTCCTATAAAAAAGAGCATAACTGTATTTGGAATCTTTTATGCCGGTTTGGTTTGATAGATTATGTCATTTAATATCGTATAATCATTATAATATTTTTAAATTTTTATATAAAATATAATAAATAATTTAATTTTTTTAATTTTAAAATAAAAATTATATTAAAAAATTATATTTTAACAATATTTTATTTAACTTTTAAATTTTATCTCATTTCATTTATATAACCAAACGAGATAAGTATCCAAGTTATCTCCGCTAGATTTTTTGAGATTTCCATTTTAGTTATAGTCGTTAGAGCAGGCCGCAAACATGCTTAAAAATTATAGTAACAAATATATTAGTCCGAGAGTCTAAATTTTTTGACAAATTAAAAATTATGAAATCAAATTAAAAAAAAAAAAGAAATGTAAAAGCGTGGTAATAAGATTTTTCTTTTTCTCTCTGGTCATTTCGCTCTCAACCAAAACTCAACCAAAGATCCCATCTTTTCCACTATCCGCGCGCTGGGGTTGGGCTTTGGCTTCTCCTATATGGCTTGTCCAGAAACTGTGCAACTCCTTTCTTTTCGATTTTTATTTTATTTGCTGTTCATAACAAGGAGAATTGTCGATCTATTGCTTTTCTAGAGTCCAGTGATCACCACACGCCCCACTACAAGACTCTCCAGTTGTCGATCTTTCAGACGATCGAAGTAAAATGTCGAATAGAGCAGTGCATGCTTCACACGCGCGGACCGTCCACACGCCGCCACACTGAGGAGTTCCTATTGTTGCCACGTGCAGCATTTTTGGGACCAGCAACCTTGGATTCTTTAGATCCGACCGACCTCGACTCCTAGAGTGGCGCGTGGCCTCCACATGTTGCCACAGTCCTTGACCATTGTCCTCCGGCGATTCGACGCATCTCCTGTTTGATATCTACCTATATTTTCGCTTCTCCTAACCAATGATCATGGGAAAGAGGTAGTAGAAGTCTCTTGTAGCTAGTCCAGACTAGCAAAATGTAGCACAAATCTCTTCACTAAGACATTCAGTCGTAGTATTAGAGTTCGTTTATCGAACTGTATCAAAATCATTTTAAGCGGCTTCCCCTTGTAAGAAATGGGTGACTATTCTAATAATAAATGGTGTGATCATTGAAGTGGCATAATAATAAACGGTGCGGTCATTGAAAGTTTGGAAAAATTATAACGATTAGGTAATGATTAGATAAAAAAATTGAAAAATTAAAAATCTGAAATTAGTGCTTAGATGTTGAGATGAGATGATTTCAAAAGTTTGTAAAACCAAACTAGACCTAAAGAATTCGATGATTAGGGACGGCTCAATATATTTTGTTGCCTAAGGCGACGATTAAGTACATGACGCTTTAAGTTAAAAATAATAATAATATTTAAATATTAAATATTAAACTTTTTTGAAATGCTAAACAAATATTAATATTATTTTGATTAATAATATCTATAAGTACTATAACAATTTGAAAGAGAATCTAATTTTTCTGTAAATAGAGTATTATCCCTTATCCATATATATACTTCTTTTAGTACTTCATTATGAAAACAAATAAGGTCATCGATATGAAAATAAACATTATATTTTATAAAATATTCAAGAGTAATATATCATCATTTTACTACTTTTATTCCAATTTCACTATTGTCCAAAAATTTTGTACATTTTGAGTAAGATTGTTTTTAATAAAACTTCTATATTTACTGGTTTTTTTAACCAAAATTTACCATTTAAGATTGATTTTATTTTAGAAAAAAAAAAATTCCATCTTTTATGCTAGTCAATATTTTTTCTATAATTTATTTTTTAGGGTCATAATATATATTTTTTTCTATTGGGAGCCTACTCAAGGGGGGGGGGGGCCTTAGTTGCCTACCCCTTGAGCCGGCCTGTCGATGATGTATCCTTAAATTTCTCTATTTCTCATGAACATAAGCACGTACATACGTTTAATTCTCTCCAATTCTCATGCAATAAAAAGAAAAAAAGGTACTCTCAACTCATAAATCCAATCTAAAAAAGAAAATTTTGAAACTCTAAATAATATTATTCTAGACGCGGGAGATGCTCTCAAAGTTATTAATGCTATCAAAGGTTCTGAAGCTCGCTAGAACAGCACAGGGATGCTGATCATAGACATCATACAAGTGCACAAAAAAAATAATTATTAGTGGGTTAAACATATGAAGAGGGATGCAAATATAGTTGCTCATGTTCTAGAAATAAATGCACTATACATTTCTGATGGGATTATTGATAAGGAAGAAATTCCTCGTTTTAAAACTTGATCTGTTTAAAAATAAAAACCTGGAAAGAAAATTTTGAACAGATTAGAATTAGGAACAGATTAGAATTAGCTTAAACTCATCTGAAGTGATTAAACAAATTGGGTTGATACTTGTTTATTTATTAGTAATAAATAATAAATGAGAAAGTGAGGAAAAAAATTCAAATAAATTTAAAATAGGAAGTTAAAGTGAACCTAATAAAAAATTAATATAAGTAATAGATTCAACTTATTTAGTTATACTACGTTTGGATATTGAGATAAATTTAGATGAGTTGTAAATAATAATATTTTATAAATCTCATTGATATATGTTTAACTTTTTTAAATGAAAAAGTATTGGTATCAGCCTATTGTTTGGGATTATCCAAAACACACTATAGTAAAATGACCAAAAACATCCCCAACAAAACCCATTTCCCTCTCATTTCAAATTTCACTTTTACTTTCTCTCCCCACCACCCGTGTCGCCCAAGGCCTCCCGCCCCTCGACCATCCTCGAGCGTCGACTGTCAAGGTGGCGGCGATTGCCGAGGTGTTGTCTACTGTCGATATGGTGGCTAATGTTGCAGATTTGACCATGAGGGAGAGAGAACCCGTGAGGGAGAGGGCATGTGAGGGAGAGAGAAACGGTCGGTGTGGGCTGGGGAAGGAGGGTATGGCTGAGGGGTGGACGTCCGGCGACACGCGGCTGTAGGTGGCTGAATGTGAGCCGCGATGTGGGTGTGTGGGGTTGGGCTACGGGCGTGCGTGCAGAGGAGCTCGTGTCTTGGGCTAGGGGAGGAGGACCTGCTCAGTGGTGGTGGTCGGTGGCAGCAATGGGAGGCCGAATCGGCAGCGATGGCAGATCTGGGCTGCGATGGGGACACAGGTGAGAAGAGAGAAACGGGAAGGAGAGGGAGAAACGGGTGAGAAGAGAGAAAAGGGTTTTCAGAGAAAAAAAAATGTGGTTAAATCGTGACACGTAAGGTGTGCTACGGATCAGCCGTGAACAGGGGCTGATCCGTAGCATTACTCTTTTTAAATTGAGATGAACTTAACTTTTTAGATTGAAATGTATGAAGTAAGTTGAGATGAGTTTAACTTTTTAGCAAAAATTGAAAAGTAGTATGTTCCATTAATGATTGGTTTAAAATGAATTGAGATGAGTTTATTTTCCAAACACAGGGAGACAACAACAAAATGAATGTATGAAATAGAAATATCAATTTGATGCAAAATAAATTAATAGTAAGAGAAATAAATGGTCCAAAACATATTGGTTAAAAATACAACAGTGCTACAGGCAACCGCTGCCCGCAACCGTTGGGGAATTGCACGTCAGCCAATATATTTATAATAATAAAAAAAAAACAAAAGAGAAAACATCACAGAACAAATGAAACGGGAATGAGGGAGGGAAATTAATATTTCAGATTGAAGAACTGCGTTCACGTTCGCGTCTGGGTCTGGTACAGAGGAACTAGGTTCGGCATTTTTCTTTACTCAAACACAGGACACAAAGAGAGAGACCTCAGCGGCACCCCGCATCAACCATGCTTTTGGATTTTTCTCTGCTCTCTTTTCTTTTTTGCTTTTTGTCTTTTGTTTTTTTCTTTGGAGAGAGAGAGAGAGAGAGAGAGGAATGTTGGAGTGAGAGCTATTTTGGGCTTAGTTGCTGGTTTTTGTAGTCTTTTTCTCATGCATTCTTCTTGTTGTTCTGCTACCATTCATCTTCATCTCTGAGAAGTCCATCCATTTCATTTGAAACTACGAATGGCACAAAAAAGCAAAATTTTGATAATCGGAGCCACTGGATACATTGGAAAATTCCTAGTGGAGGCAAGCGTGAAAGATGGGCACTCAACTTTTGCATTAGTCAGAGAAAGCACAACTTCGAGTCCTCGATATTTGATAAGTCCAAACTCATTAAGCCGCCACGTAGGACACAGTTATGCATCGATTCCCTAAGTCAATTGCATTCAGCATTTTTCTTAAAAATATGTAGATTTCTATCGTTGTGAAAGAAATGGTTTTGTTTCAATGACTTTTTTCAACTGAAACAAATACAGATTGATCTTACTTTTTTTGAAAGGAAAATGATAGAGTTACCAAGAGTTAGGTCCTGACATAAGTCCCGACACCTTTTTTTTTGTTTTTTTTTTTACTTAGTGATTAATGATGTGTTTTTTTAATGATGTTGTGAATTTTTTTTTAAAAAAATATTTAAGGATAAAAAAAAATCTATGAAAAAAAAAATAATTTGGCTTTCTCGGAATCCATCCTCAGACTACACCCTCGGTGGGTGTAACACTACTCTTTTTGAAAAAAAAATTATGAATAGTTAGTATGAATTTGAGCTGATTTGTGAGAATTTTTTTACATGAGTTTCTTCTAAAGTCACATGAATACCAAAAGCCCAGTGTCGTCCCCCTTTAAAACCTCCAAGCCCTAAATTTCCTCATTTTCTTTTTCTCTATTTTCCCTTCTTCCTCTTCAGCACCGACACCCTTACCCATTTCTCACAAACCTCTCTCTCTCTCTCTCTCTCTCTCTCTCTCTCTCTCTCTCTCCCCCTCCCTAAAACCGTTCCTTACTTGTCTCCCTCTCTCCTAATACTCTCTCTTCCATCTATGTGTGTGTGTATGCGCGCGCGCTCATGCGGTTTGAAGACAAGCAAGGAAAACGACAGCCCTGAGGTCTAGATTCAAATATTTCTCAGATTTACTTGTTTGTAGATTCGTTTGGATTTTTTTTTACATATGAAAACATAGTTTGTAGATTGTTTTTCATTTTGTTTTAATTTAATTTATATGGGTATGTTTCAGGTCTACCTTTTATGTCTCTCAAGTCCTCCAAAAAATTTTTTTTTCCTTAGATCTAAACAATTTCATATTTGCCCTATTTGTTTCTCGACTCCTTTGAACGATTTTTATTTTTTAGATTGGAACATATCTCAGTCTCTTAAGTCCTCCAAAGGATTTTTTTTTTCCTTAGATATAAACAATTTCGTATCCTTTTTGTTTTTTGACTCTACGAACGATTTTTAGATCTGTAAATATTTTCTTGAAGATTGTTTTTGAGTTTGGTTTAATTTAATGTATGTGTGTATTTTGAGATCTACCCTCTCTGTCTCTCAAATCTTCTGGATGAGAATTTCTTTTTAGATTCGAAGATATATTTTATATAGTGGAATGTTACAGATTTAAGAAAATATTACAGATTTGCTTTCGTTTGGTTTCATTTCATACATGTGTGTATTCATCCCTTTTTTCAATCAAAGATAAGCCAAAGAGTATTAGTCAGCTTGTGGAAATGAAAAACATATTGAATTGAGAGGAGAAACCAAGAAAAATCGTACCCAACTGATGTTAAGATTCACAAGGAAAAAGCTTAATGCCAATGCCAACGCCACCGCCACCGCCACCGAGAGGTTTCTTGAGAAAGTGGGAAGGGAAATTTTTCTGGGGGAAGGTGCGAGGGAAGTAATTACAAAATCGATAAATTCAATAAAAGTACTGCAAATAAACAGTAAGACAGTCGGCAACAAATGAAAAGGACAAAAGAAATTGCAATTTTGTGATGAAAGTAGGGGCAAAAGTGGAAATAAATTAGTGAACGAAAAAATACTGTTCAAAGCATTCAAGGGCATAATCGTAATAATAGCCAATTATACAAGGGCATAAGTGGAACAAAAAATGTCAAATAAAAGCATTATTCATTCATGTTCATATGTCGATAGCGGCTTTTATATATTATATATATATAATTATGAGTTATACAAGGTTATGCACCTTTTTGAAAAAGAGTAAAATTTATTATTAAAAAAATATTTTTTTATATGAGTTTCTTATTTATTTAAAAAAAGAAAAAAGCTACTTGCACTCGGGGTTGGGGAACCCGGCGTACACGGCTATCCACGTCTACAAAAGGAAACGGGGCGTTTCGTTTTTTTTCCTTGTTCCTGTAGCCTCATGTATCGCTCATGTGCTTTTTGTTTTTCTATCTCTTGTCTTTCACGCCTTGAGAGTTCAGTCGTTTTCTCCAGATCAACATTTACAGCCTTCACATTCTTTGCTTTCACCTAATTGGGATTTCAATCTCAATTAGACTTGGGTGCCTTTCCGCTTCTCAAGTTCTTCATCTTCTTCTTCTACTTTCTCTTCAGACTCTTCTTCGACTTCTTCCTTCTTAAAAGTTCATGGGCGAGGAGCTACCAGCAATCATTTCTCTGCGAGTCAAGAAGTTCTGGTGACCGGTGGGTTTGCCTTGGACTTTCCTCTGCCCGTCTTTGAAGTAGAAAACGGAGAGCGAGATAGGGCGAGGCGGTTTAGTTTGCCCTGTGTTTGGGTGTAACTCTTCAACTTGTCCATGGCTCTTTGTGGTTTCAAATACTAGGCCATAGAAGATAATAAAAAAAAAAAAAAATGAAAAAGGCAGCCACTTTGCAGAATTGTGAGTTGGAAGATTTTCTTTTGAGACTTTACCCAAATAATATGACTTGGGATGGAGGATTTGCTTGTGAGACGGTCTCACTAAGACCCATTTTGGAGCTGGCTGGGATGGTAGGTTTCCTTTGCTTCTGAAATCGTGTTTTTTTTTAATAATATCAGCTAATGTGGTACTAACCACGTCAACCGATTCTCCTACAGGTACCCAACGCCGGTACCTATAGCAGAATTGTTAAAAAAATGCATTATTATAAATATCATTTCTCTTATTATAAACCATTGCACGTGGGGAACAAGTCTAGAGCGAGCTACAATCCAAAGAAAAAATAATCAGTATTGATATAATATTAATTATCGCTCATTAAATTTATTATTTTAAAATATAAATATTAATTGAATAGAAAATATCACATTAACATAATATAATAAAAATGAGATAAAATTATATCATATAATATATAACTTAAAAGGAAAAAGAATCTTGTCTAGGTGCCAACTTTTGTCATGGAGAGAACTTTGGTAATCTTCCTACCTGCCCAACAACCATACTTCAATTTCATAGAGTCCTTGTTCAGGTAGAGCAATATCTTAATTGGTCTATGTAAACTGAGGGGGGCAGTCTATACTTTCTAGATAGGACGGCCACTTCACTATGACATTATAACATTTTGATTAGGCCATGGAATAATGATACATACACAATCTTTTTTATCTAGCCTCATAAAATAGTTGTATCAAGTTTGTGGTATTGGGGTGTATGTAGAGACTAATTTTAGAGTTGAAAAATGTGTTTGTTGGATGTTCGCTTGACGTGCGCTCGAGCGAAGCTTAACCCGTGAGGTCGCTTGATGTGTGCTCGACAGTGGACTCAAGTACCGCTTGACAGTGAGCTCAAGCGAGACACAAACCCTAGTGTTTGCTCGACATCCCGCTCGAGCCAATGTTGATTTGGCTGTTCACTCGATGCGCGCTCAACATGCAGCTCGAGCGAAGAACGTAGATTTTTTCAATTAGAGTTTTCAGCGCCGTTTGCTATATATTTGTCATATTTGATTTGTGTTGGATGACTTTCAACATATTTTGAAAGAAAACAATTGTCAAGTGAATGCATATTGTGTGAGAAAACAAAAAATTTTAGAGATTGTGAGTTGAGATTGAGTGATTGTAATCTCCTCTAGTTAATAAGATTACCGCAGCTCTGTGTATGTAGGCAATTTGCCGAACCACGTATATTGTGTGCTGTGTGTTTGATTGTGATTACTTTTACTTTATTTGCCATCATTGGTGTGTGTGTTTTGCACAACATTTCACAACAAGTGGAACAATCGATCGCATACAATGCTTGAGAGCTAAATATTCTTACGAAGTTTTATCTCTTGAGCTTTAACCTCCAATATCATCTTTTAAGCCATTAATAAAGTTAACAAGTGGTTAATATCATCATAAAATATAAGATTATTGAAAGATTATTGACCGTCCATCAACGGCACTTTTCATTACATGATTATAAGAAAAAGACAATGAGTATGGTTCAGTGAGAGTATGAGGCAATAAAGCAGCCTTCAAATCCTAAACCAGATCTATTCTTCGTTTTATGGGATCATCTGAATCTTCTCAATGAAGCTGAGCATTGTTTCCAGCGGTTTACCATCTGCACAGAAAGAGAGGGAATTGAAAAGTTAATAGATCTTACATTTATTCCATCCCCAAGTACTCCATATTTTTGTAAAATGAAAATGCAACGCCCCAAGGAAGGTCCTAGCTACGTATAAATCTACAGAAAAGACTGAAGTTCTTATAATCAATCCAGGATATATCTGCAATATGTCAAACACTTCTCTTCAAATTCACGGTCTTCTTCTCTCGCTCTGTGGTCTTGCGTAAAGCCTTTCGGCTAGTCGGGTTCGGTTTTGTTAGGATAGACTAGAAAATATAGAACATATGTATGTGGCAAAAACCAAAATTTGGTACTAACCAAGTCTAGGAACGGTGTGCCCTTTGGAGTGATTGATGACAACAGGGTCCACAAATGAATCCAGCAGAGCAGTCCCATCTGGCTTCAGGAAGTCTGTCTCACCTACAGCACAAGACATGGTAATTAAGCAAAGAGAAGTGATGTCTGCTGGTGGAATTATCCGAGTCCACATAAAATTGGGATCAAATCATGGATTCAATACTGCGCGTGACTACTGATTTCAACTAGTAGAAATGCAGGAAGACAATCTGCATTGAGGATCCTTTTCTAATTAACAGCAGTACCCAAAGTAGGAGTGAATAACTTGCTTGACTTGCAGCAAACTTGTACCTAAGAATAATAAAACAGATATATATAGGACACATTCAATCTTCAACTTACCTATTAAGTGGAGAGATGGGCAGTTAATGGGGGATGAAAAAGCGTTAGCAGCCAGCTTAGGTGCCCCAAACTTGGATCCTCCAAGCTTAGCCCCAGATATAATTATCAGAAACTTTATCTTTGGTACCTTCGTAAGAGTCACCCCCTGCAAATTAATACAGGATGGTTTAACTTTGCACCTATGAAATGGCTACATGAAGGATGCCTGAGAGAAATTAAATTGAAGATACCAATGCAAGTTTATTATACCTCGGCTTGCATTCCAGGCATTGCAGCTGCTAACATCGCCCCCTGAAATCCATTAACCAATTTGGAAATAATTAAAGAACAGAGGTGGTGAAAAACATTTTCTGGTTTCAGGAACAATATCGTAGTTAAAAGTTGAGCGTTTTTCAGAACCGCACCATGGAGAAGCCCAGTACTCCATCAAAAGGACCATTCTTGATCATGTAATCTTCTACGTATGCAAGACACTCTTCAAAATTCGTATACTCTGTATAATCCTATGATGAAACAACCATTGCAAATCAATAAAACGTACGAACATGTTCAAACTGGAGAAAGATGAAACACTAATCTTTTTGGAAAAAGATGTAAAACCTTGTTGGATTGCCACCACTCGTAGTAAGGAGGGTCAAAAATGCCTTCTACATCGGACTTTCCTCCAGCAGGAAAAGGTGCGTCGAGGAAGACAAGGTCCAGCTTTTCGAGCACGGTTTCAGGCAATCTTCCTACCAATTTCTTGAGGATTTCACCGCTTGTTCTGAACCCATGAAGGCACAAAATTCTGGGTTTTTTCTGGGTTTGGTTCTCCATCAAGTGCCAGAGATTAGAGAATTTTGTGTCTTCGATTAGAGGCAAGCTCTCTAGTAGATTAGAAGCTATAGATAAGAAACCAACCGAAGACTTTCTTTACCATTCATCCACACCTAACATAGACTTTAAACTTTTAAGGTCTCCTTATGCCGATCGATCTAGCTCAATCAAATCCACTTTTGTGCCCATAAATATGACATCAATGATCTGTCTGTGGCTTTGTCCAAGCATTTGAGTAGGGTCCAGTTCTCCTACCTCGCTTCGCATATAAAATTGTGGGGAGTTTCGTCATCACAGTGGAAAAAAGTACTCAAACCTAACGCTTCAGAGGGCGGCTCTTGGTCTCTATTGACAGCTGAAAGCAGGTCTCTCAGTGGGGGATTCTTTGAATTTCTTGTTTTTTTTCTCCCTCACCAACCCCCTTTTTTTCTTTTGACCATGACATAAACAGTGTCCTTCACCAACCCCTCGATTCTTTGAATCCTTCACCTTTACCTCTTCAGATCTTCGTAGAGTTGACTTCAGGTGTGTGAAATCAGGCCCTGGCGTTACCGCATCTAGCGTTACATACTTGAGATACTGTATCATTACGTAAATCATTGATATTTTGCTTTTACATTTTAAATCTTTAACTTTTATTGGAAATTACATTATAATTATTATTAACATTTGATAATACTTTTTAAATATTAATTTAATTAGAATATAATTATTATTAACATTTAATAATACTTTTTTAATATTAATTTAATTAAAATATAATTATTATTAACATTTAATAAAACTTTTTTAATATTAATTTAACTAGAATATAATTATTATTAACATTTAATAATAATTTTTTTTTAATATTAATTTAACTAGAATATAATTATTATTAATATTTAATTGGTAGAACTATAAAATGTGATAAAAATAAATTTAATTAATTAATTATTAAAATAATAATATTTTAGTATTATATAGAATTTGAATGGCTAATCCAATGTGGGGATTGAATTTAAATAGAATAGACAAATATAAAAAAGTGTGATATTGACTAAATTTTAAAGATACATTTATCCAAATTAATCAAAATGCTCTAAGTAGGTCATATGTGACGTTAACCCTTTTTTCTATAGTGTCAACTGCACCCTTTTTTCTATTCAAGTCAATTCAATTTGAACCAGTGAAAAAAGGAAACAATTTTAATACAGTTTAGCTTATTTTAGCCTATTTTAAATCCATTTGAACTAATTCGAGCTGATTTGAAACTTTATTTGGGAAATGAGTTTAAGACCTAGTTTGGGTATCAGGTATTTATTAAAATATTACATTTTATCTATTTTTCATTATTATTTAATATTCTATCATTACTTTTTCACTATTATTTACAGAATATCTGAGAATACCTCACTACTCAAACACAATCTTAATTTTCATTCTCTTTTAAGAAAATATCATAAAATCAAACGTATATTAATTTTTTTTTATTATTGTGTTACTAAGTAGAGTAGGAAAATTGAAAGATAACCTATACAGTTTTTATTTTTATTTTTTAATGGATTAGAGAAAAATGGGAGAGGGATGAATATTTTGTATTAGATTTGTGAATATGAACAAAATACCACCATTACTATATCAGTCTTTTTCATAAACGAGAATATCTTAAGCAAGAAAATAAGATGCTTGGGGTCAAATAGATGAATTGCATGTTTATTGATAATATTAAGATTCTTATCATATATATATATATATATATATATATATATATTCATTAAGGATAGTCAATGAATTTAAATTTTAAACTCTTCTTTAATGGTTTTTAAGAGAACTTTAGTGATTAATCGAAGCCCGTGGGAGAGTCCAAGTTGCGAAAGCTGTTCCAACAAAATCACTCTATATTTGCACAGCTAGCTAGCCCCACGTCCGCTAAAGAAAGCGAAGCTAAGATGTTTGATGAAAGTCCTCAATGACCATGAGAGTACTGAAAGTCTTCTTATTAGTATTTATAGAGTGGGGTACAATAATACAATATGTATATTGCCGTTAGAGAGAATACTCTATACATGGTAATTGCTAGAATTAAGATATATACAATCGATTCATAAAGGAAAGTGCTAACCGTTGCATGTGATGGTGTTTCCATTTGAGTGCTCGGGCTGGTCTTCTGCTCGTGCTATTGTTGTAGTTGTTGGGTGAAAAGTTTCCATGGCAGGGGAGGCTTCATTTGGTAAAGTGCTCTAATTTTGTGAATTTAGCCGTTGGTGTTTGAGTATTGTTAATATGCCCCCACCAACTGTCTCATGGGACGAGACCAAGTTTGATGCGAAGATAAAAAAGTGCAAGACGACCAAGTGGTTTGGTAAAAAGATCAACAAGTTGCAAAGATGCTGGGACATGACAAGTATGAAGTAGACTAAAAGCGACATGTTCACCTACGTAGTGGTAGTCAATCTCGATATATTTGCTTCGAGCATGAAAAGCAGGGTTAACTGTCATGTAAACAGCATCGAGATTATTGCAAAGTAGTAGCGGGGAGTTCAGTAGCTTGACATCCAAGTCACGAAGAAGAAAAGAGATTCAAGTGAGCTCAATGGTAGTTTGAGTCATAGCTCTATCTTCAGCTTCAAAGCTCGAGCATGAGACAATAAGTTGCTTTTTGCCAGACCAAGAAATGCAGCTGCTACTATGAAATACGTAGTACCTAGTGGTGGAATGCCAGGTGGGAGAGCATCCTGCCCAACATGCATATGAAAGGGTATAAATATCAAGTGTAGAATTGGAGTTAGAATGAATACCAAGTTCAATAGTACCTTTTAAATATCTAAGAATGTGTTTGACCATTTTAAAATGGGCTTCTATTTCTATAGGACATTGCATAGATTGGGAAACAAATTTAACACTATAGGATAGGTCAATGAGGGTAAGAGTAAGATATTGGAGGGCACCGACTATATTACGATAATGAGCTTGGTCAGGAAAATGTGTTGCAGAGGTAAGACATTTGGTCTTGGTCATCATGGGAGTACCCATGGGCTTATAGTTTTCATTTGAGCACGTTCTAAAATTTTGAGGGCATATTTGGTTTGAGACAAGGTAAGGCCATCAGGGGTTGATGTGATTTGAATACCCAGAAAATAGTAGAGGGGCCAAGATCTTTCATGGAAAATTGACTTCAAAGAGTCGAAATAAACTCATGAAGATAATCAAAAGAGGAACCAATGAGTAAAATATCATAAACATACAATAGTAACATAAGACATCCATTAGACGAATGATAAATAAATAGAGAGGAATTAACACTGTTATAAGTAAAGCCACAAGTAAGGAGGAAATTGCTGAACTTGTCAAACTGTGCTCGTGTGCTTGTTTTAAAACATAGAGAGCTTTATTTAACTTGCGAATATGAGAAGAGTGAGTTGAGAGGATAAAACCTAGAGGTTGTTCCTTGTACACAAACATGTGGAGATCATCATGAAGGAAGACATTCTTGATGTCCTACTGGAAAATTTCCAATCGGTTGATCAGGACAAGAGTAGTGACCATCTGAATCGTACTCGGTCAGATACCGGAGGAAAAGTTTTCACAGTAGTTAATACCATCAATCTGGTGAAAGCTTTTAGCAACTAAACGAGCCATCAAACGATCAAGACTACCATCAGTGTTGAGTTTGGCTTTAAAAACCCATTTGCAACCAATAACAAACAATGAAAGATCACGAGAACAAGGGTCCATGTATTGTTCTCATACAAGGCTTGGGATTCATCAAGCATGGCTTGGGACCAACCAAGATGATTAAGGGTAGAGTGGATGATTTTGGGCTATTTATTCTTGAGCCCATGATATAAATGTCTTTGTGACATGTTTGACGCCCCTCGTGGCGTGATGTCTTCATGGTATATTGATGTCCTTCGTGATATGATGTCTTCGTGGCATAATATCTTTGTGGTATATTGGTGATTTTCCTATTGTCATGTGGTTTTGAATATGATATTTGGCCAAACATGTTGTTTAAATTGTATTGCTCGCATTATTTTTATTGGAAACTTATTCACTCTTTTATAGTCAAGAAAATTGTCAACTCCCACACCTTCGTTAAATTGCTACTTACTGTGCACGTGGCAGCTCACCATTACATTTCACATCTTTGTCAGAGTTGTAGAAAGTTCCTTCTTTTTAGGTGATAGCTTTTGAGCCTAAGACTCCAGAGTGGACTTGATTTTAGTTAATTGAGGTTGGAAGTTTTGGGATTTGATGGTTTTGTTGCCTAAAGATGGTTTTGGGTGTACGGATAGTTTTTTTTATTGTCATATCTTAGGTACTTTTAGAGTTTTTGTTGGATTATCTATATTATAATTATTTAGAATTTAATAGCTCTAGCTGAATTTGTGAATGACTTTTTGAGAATTATTATATTTTAGTTGTGAATAGTTTGGAAGTTGTGTATTTGATAGATATTTGTAGACATGGAGAAAGTTTTAAAAATATAGGCGGGACTTTATCTGTTTATAGTTTTGGGTTTAAGTTGTTACAAAGGTGGTATCAAAGCTTAGGTCTATGATTCAGTAGATACTTATAAAATGATAATGATTAAAATTGGAGCATAAGTTAAAGACATCTTAGAATTAGGACTTAATCAACATTATGTTTTGGTTTGGATGTGAATCAATAGTGGTAGTTTTGTTGATTATAGTCTAAAGTTGGTTTGAGATTTATTGATTTTGATAAATTAATTTTGGAATAGTATTGTTTGCTGGACCTATTATTGTGCTCTTATTTATATAACTCATTTTGGTGATAAAATAGGTTAAATATGCCGCCAAGGCAAAAGAAGAAGTTTGTTGTTGAAATTTTGGCCACGAAATGTAATTTAGATGAAGAAATGTTTGTTGCAGTTGAGAAAGATGAAATTGATGAAGTGACTGATATAATATATTCTAGAATTGCTTGGAGTACTAAGAGACATGAAAATCTAAGAGAGAGTTATTCTTTTGGAGAGTTTAAAGGAAATAACCCCTATGTTCTTTGGGGGAGCTGGATCCTGTGGTAGCAGAAAAATGGTTATTGAGAATAGAGAAACTGTTAAGAGTGTTGAATTGCACTGATATACAGAAGGTTTAATATGTTACTTTCATCTTAGAGGATGCTTCTGAGAGTTGGTGGGCTAGTACATAATTGCTATTAAAAGAATAACTTGGCAAGGCACCGCCATTACTTGAGATAAATTCAAAAAAACTTTCAATAATAACTACTATCCTAAAGTGGTAAATGATCGAAAGGAAAGTGAGTTTGCAAACTTAGTTCAAGGGCTCATGACTATAGAGGAATATGCTGTTAGGTTTACCGAACTCTCCCGTTTCGCCCCTCACTTAATTCCGGATGAAGAGAAAAGAGTTTAGAAATTTTAGAAGGGTTTGAGTGATAGAATATGTCATATCATACTGGCTTTAGGTGTTAGCACATATATTGAAACAATTAAGAGGGCCATGGCATTAAAGGAAGATTTTAGACTGAGAGATGCTTAGTGGAGGGGATTATGTGGTACCCATCTAAACTGAGTTTAAAGTGTTTTGGATGTTAAGATGAGTTTAATACTTTTTATTTGAAGTTGAAAAAGGTTGTGAGTCACACATATAAAGATGCGTTAAGTTGACATAGGTTGTAGGTCCCATACGTAAGGAGATTTTGAGTTGAGATGAGTTTAGTAATTTGAGAGTTTGATATTTAGATGTTAGACTCAGCTTAAAATTAGATTGAACTCAGCTGAATTTTACAACCAAAAGTAGCCTTCAAGTCTCCATTATGAATAATATTGGTTTTAAAGGCCAACCGGTTGCTTAGGAAGGGGTGCTATGGGTTATTGACTAGCATAGTAAATGTCCAAAAGGAAGAGTTGAAACTTGTGGATATACTTATAGTTGAAGTATTTCTTGAGAATTTACCTGTATTACCCTCGGATCGAGAGATAGACTTTTCTATTGATCTTACCCCTGGTACCAACCCTATTTCTAGGACACCTTATAGAATGACACCAATGGAGTTAAAGGAATTTAAGGAACAATTGTAAAAATTATTAGATAAGGGGCTCATTCATCCGAGTATATCACATTGGGGAGCTTCAGTATTATTTGTGAAGAAAAAGGATGAGAGTATAAGATTATGCATAGAGTACCGTGAGTTAAATAAGGTTGCTGTAAGGAATATATTCCCCCTTCCCCACATTGATGACTTAGGCTTGGATTGTTTTCACAATCCATCTCATCTTATCTAATTATTACAACTTTTTCAAACTCTCAAACAAAATACAAAAAAAAAATTTAACTTTTTCAAATCTCAAAATAAAAATTATATTAAAAAATTATATTCTAATAATACTTTATTTAACTTTCAATTTTTATCTCATCTCATCTGTGTAACCAAACTAGACCTTATTTGATCAACTACAAGGAGCAAAGTATTTTCTAAGATTGACCTTTGTTCTAGATATCATCAATTGAAGATGAAAAAAGAAGATGTGCCAATGACGACTTTAGGACTAGATATGAGCACTTCGAATTTTTAGTCATATCATTTGGATTGACCAATGCCCCAGCTGCCTTCATGGATTTAATGAAGAGATCTTTTTTAGAGTATCTAGATCAATTTGTAATTCTAGGAGTCAGGAAGAACATGAAGGGAATTTAAGATTGGTACTACAAATTTTGAAGGAAAGACATATACCAAATTAAAGAAATGTTAGTTTTGGCTTAGCCAAGTTGCTTTCCTAGGACAAGTGGTAACCAAAGATGGAATTATGGTAGACCCTGGTAAGATTGAGGTTGTGACTACATGGACTAGGCCAATTAATGTGAGTGAAGTTTGCAGTTTCTTAGGTCTTGTGGGGTATTATAGGAGGTTTGTAGAGGGCTTTTCTCGTATAGCACTGCCATTGACGCAACTAATTAGGAAAGATGTTAAGTTCAAGTGAACTGATAAATGCGAGAGTAGTTTCCAAGAGCTTAAGCATAAGTTAGTTGATGTCCCGGTGTTAACCATACCCTCTCATTCTAGTAATTTTTGTCATTTATAGTGATGTCTCATGTGAGGGATTAGGTTGTGTGTTGATGCAACAAGGAAAAGTGATTGCATACGCTTCTAGTCAATTGAAAGGCTATGAACTAAATTATCCTACTCATGACTTGGAGTTGGCTGCTGTAGTATTTGCATTAAAAATTTAGAGGCACTATTTATATAGTGAGAAGTACGAAATTTACACCGATCACAAAAGTTTGAAGTATATTTTTACTAAAAAAAAAAAAAATTAAATATAGGGTGACGGAAGTGGTTAGAATTAATTAAGGATTATGATTGTATGATCAACTACCACTCTGGTAAGGCCAATGTAGAGACATAAGCACTTACCAGGAAATCCTTTGATGCTACAACTACTTTAGTGACCATTCAGAGGCAAGTTGAAGTTGGAGCATTTTACTATAAAATTCATAGTTATAGGAATAATCATTAGTAAGTTGCCCAATAGATAAAAGATGATTTTTTTTTTCAGGGCAGGTACTAAAAGCACATCACACAATTTAATTCTAATAGTGACATTATCAATATACGTGTCACCAACATGTATAATAGCATGAGAACTACTACCGCCTATAACGACAACATCATTACCAAAACATAAGATTTTCAAACATACCTGGATTACTTGTCATATGAGCATATGCTTTAGTGTATACAATCCATTCAGTATCATGAGAAAAGTTCTCAAGCGTTAGAGTAGCGAGTACTTGAGGAATATCATTAGGTTGATACGCATGATTAAATATGTTCCAACACTTAAGTGCCACGTGGCAACCACAATCTGACAGGTATCAACACGTGATGGGTCACAAGATTTAGTTATGGAATTAGGTTGGCCTTGGGTGTTCAGTCGTGGACAAGCGGCTTGTAGGTTGAACCCATGCTCTCTCGACGAGACGGACTATGGCTGGGAGTGGTTGTTGCCGCGGTGGTCCTTGGAGGCTAGAGTTTGATTTCTGTCCATAAAATGCAAAAGATGAATTAGAAGAGGAATCATGAAGAGAGGTTCAAATTTCAAACCCTTGGAGGTGAGGAATGAGCTTGGCGTAGGATGACATGGGTGGCTTGAACATTGACATGGTGAATGGTTCATATTTGGCATAAGGTTGTTTAGTAATGAAAAAACCTTCATCTTGTCTTGCACAGGGCATCCGATGGAAGCCAAGCTATCACACAGCCCCTTGAACGCCCGTAAGTGATCGGCCATCGGTGTGGTGGGTTCCTTCCTTAGGTAAGTCAACTGCTGGGTGAGATGAAACTCTCCTCCTGAGAGTTGTTGGTGTACACTGCCTTGAGTGCAACCTAGACTTGGTGGGTTGAGTCTTGTCCGACGAAGAGACCAAGGGTTTCTTCCAAAAGGGTCCTAATAATCCATCCCCATAGCAATCGGTTTGATTTATGCCACAGAAAGAAGGCTGTGGTGGGTTTTGATTTCCCCAAACCAGAGGCATCGTCGATGGTGGTTTCAAGATCTAGGGTTGCTGAAGGTTCACTTAGGAGATGTTCCACAAGGTCTTGGCTCTCAGCCAAGGCCATCATTTGCTCAAGTCAAAGTGGGTAATTATTGTTATTGAGGCGCAAGGTATCAAAATTACCAACGTTCATAGCTATGGTGGCCATGGGAGGAAGAGACTCTCACTCACACGGGCTCTAGTGCCATAAAGAAAGTGAAGCTAAGATGTTTGGTGAAAGTTTTCAATGACCGTGAGAGTACTAAGAGTCTTCGAATTAGTATTTATAGAGTGGTGTACAATAATACAAGGTGTATATTGTCGTTAAAGAGAATAACTATAAATGGTAATTACTAGAACTAAGATATACACAATCGGCTCATAAAGGAAAATGCTAGTCATTGCATGTGATGGGATTTCCATTTTAGTGCCTAGATTGGTCTTTTGCAGGTGATATTGTTGTTGTTGTTTGGGTGAAAAGTTTTCATTACAGGTAATGCTTCATTTGGTAACTACTCTAAATTTGTGAATTTAGCCATTGGTGCTTGAGTAATATTAATACACCATACTCGGGAATGTCTTGAAAATAGGCTCCTCCTCAATTGAAAGAAATTGGCTCTAGTTTTTATTCTCTTGAGTAGGTCATGCTGATTAGAGGTGTAACTGGTTCGATTTTGTTCGATTTTGGATAAATTTATGAACCGAACCGGTATACACTAGTTTTAAAAATTTAAGAACCGATACAGATAGGCTCATTACCAAAATCAGAGCTTTCGGTTTTTCCCAGTTTTGGTTCAGTCTGGTCTAGTTTTTTCAGTTTACCGTTTATACGTGTGGCACTACATAAATTTAATATTATAATTTTTTCAATACTAAATTTAATTGTTAGAATTTATATTTATTATTAACAATTACTAAGTTTTTAGTGTCTAATTATATTAACATAGTATTAGTAGTGTCTAATTTATTACTGAGATTAATTTATCAAAAGTTTATTTTAATAACTAAATATTAATATTCATGTTTAAGATTAAAATTTTATGTTATATTAATGATTAATTTAGTATATAATATATTTATATTTATAATTTACCAATTAAATTTGATTCAAACCGATTTTTAAAATACGAATACAAAACTAGTTTAAAACCAATTTTGGTTCGATACCGGCCCGGATCAATTAGGATCGAAGATTTTTGCCATTTTTTTGATACACGTCGACGCATGCCCTCCCTGCCGCTTCTCTTTATTTTTTCAAACCAGAGAGGTTGAAATGATTACAGAGAAAAATAACTGTATAAAACATTGAGGAATTCTCCTCTCCGGCGAAGACAAGTCCCGGATCTCCCAAGCTTCCCTTCTAGGGTTAGCGGTTCCCACTCTCTTCCGATGGCAAATCCTTACCGATCAAGGTACCCAATTTATCTCTTGATTCTATTTTCCACAACTTCCCTTTTGGAGACCGATCATTCTGTATCTCAGTCTCTCCTACACGCCTTATAGTATTTGAATTTGGGGGTAATGTGTTGTGCAGCGATGGTCTTAGTGCGAGACAGGGCTCTAATTCTGATGAGATCCAACTGAGGATTGATCCTGTCCATGGGGACCTCGATGAGGAAATCTCGGGTCTTCATTCCCAAGTTAGACGCCTTAAAAGCGTACGTTTTCCAATTTCCTTCGCTACTGGGATGCTAACTGTTGGTTTGGAATTCATTATCTTACTTCAAAGCGAAAACTTTCCAATCTGAGTAATGGATTCATTTTAGTTTGGTCGCATAATTCATCGAATGGTACCTGAAATTTGTAGAAGAGCTTATAATTTTCAAGGCATTTTTGGACTTAGTAATGCAAGTATGAAATTGAAAACAGAAGGAGTAGTTTGTTCTTAGTTTGTGAAGGTGTTTTCAGTTGAGTTAGAAAATAAATCATCTGCATCTTTAGCTAGTTCTTTTTAATATAACAATAATATGTGGATATTTGATCATTTGTGTAATTTATAAGCATTTGAGCTCATATTGATAACTACACTGTAGCATAGTCATCCAAGCTTAAGTGTTGCTGATGGTCACTTAATCAGTGGAAACGAATTCAAAGGTTGCGTTGGTATGGTCATCCATGTTTGCCTTTAAAAGGAGGAAATATTTTTTTAATGCTGATTAGTAGAAGCTGTTGATACACTGTAGCATAGTCATCCAAGCTTAAGTGTTGCTGATGGTCACTTAATCAGTGGAAACGAATTTGAAGGTTGCTTTGGTATGGTCATCCATGTTTGCCTTTAAAAGGAGGAAATATTTTTTTAATGCTGATTAGTAGAAGCGGTTGATACTAGCACTAAAAAGTTCTTGTTTTATTGCTTAGACTTAGTTAAGCTTGTAAATTGTTTCCTTCAAGATACATGTTTGTGGAATTGGTAACTTAAAATACTGTGCTTGGATATGGGTAGTCCAGTGCTGAATGTACAAAACTTGTCATTCTGTTGAATCTTGAATTTCCATAGCTTGATTCTACTTCTCAGCTACATTTTCTGTTTCTTGATGGTGGAGATCCTAGTTCACCATTCTTCTAGTTGCTTTCAGAACTTTTGTTAGAGTGTTATGCCAAACAATGTGGCCATGCCCGAAGTACAGTTTTAGAGGGTCTAACCAAGCATTCGTAGCAGCGTATTATGATAAATATTTTCCATAGTTCTGCTTTTTGGTTTGGCTTACTCTGAAACTCAAACACTTCACAAAACACCATTACCACTTACAGGCTTTAAACGATGCAGTGGCCTACAATTCTGCAGTACCTTTGAATTTTACAAATTTCACTGCATCTCAAAATCTGATGTTTTTTTTATCTTCTCCCAAGGACACCCTAAAGGAAAGTAATACCATAGCCTTAGTCTTGTAGGTATCTCGGTGCTTGGTACAATGGTCTTTTTTTTTTTTATTGGAACAAACTCTCGTCTAATCCCAGCGGGGCACATGCCCTTAGCAAGGAGTTTCTCGCAAGTGCATCTCGGCCCCTTGGGTAATTCAAGAGGATATTCCCCTAGTCTGATGACCCCTAGAAATTGTTTGCACCCAAGCATTCAAACCTTAACACTTAGAGAGAGCATACCACCAAGACCAAGGATCTTATCACTTGAGCCAACCCCTAGTGGTTAGGTACAATGGTCTTTTAACAACAGCATTATTGGTTGATCAGATGAAAGAAAAAGAAGTTAATTAATCTTATACATCAATCGTGATTATTATCTGCATGTCACCTCCTGCTGTACCCATTTTTTGAACTGAATGTCCATAAATATTTTGAGAACAAAAAGCATCTTTTTCTACTCTCTCTCTCTCTCTCTCTTTTTTATAAGTAACAAGAAGCATCTTTTTCTACTATTAAGTTGGTATTCAACTACCATCTCTCCTCATTATTTAATCTCGTCTGTTAAATCACAACTGTGTCATTAGTCAAGGCTGTTGCATTATGGCTCATCAATGTTGCTATTTCTTTTAGTGGTTATTTCTTTTAGCACTAGAACTTTGCCCTGATAATTTAATGATAGGTATTGTTTTGTCTTGCATTTGGCTTACATAAATTCCGTAATTGTATGTCCCGAAGAATTCATATTCTTGTTACTTCTGGTCAAGTGGTTTTGTTCTAGAATGGCTATTTGGGAAACTGCAATTGGTTTCTTAAGTCACTTGTTCTCCATCCGCTGACTCACATATTGCCCTGTTGCTGATTGATTAAGCCACCTCCCTATTATGGGGAGTTCAAGAGACTCACTCCTGTCAACCCAGTAGGGTCAAACCTTGTGTTCATAGAATATAAAAATATATATTCCTACCTTTTTGTTTAGGGATTTTACTAAAATTTCAGATTTTACTAAAATTTCAAATTTCCTTCCTTATTTTACAAAATTCCAATTCATGCAGGTGGCTCAAGAGATTGAAGCAGAAACGAGAATTCAGAATGACATCCTCTCTGATTTGGTAAATTTAAAGCTTGAACCTTATATTTTCTTAAAATCTAATGTCCTGAGGATACCTAATGTCTTAGTGTGCCGTGATTGAGATCATTGTTTGATGCTTCTTTTCTGATTTGCCTTGTGGATGCATGACCCTTCTTCTTTGCATTAATACTTAATTGTTGTTAATGAAACACACACAGACACACACCTGCATGCATGCGCGTGCGTGCGCACACACAAAAACCATCTCAAGTCCTGGCATTCTACTTAAAAGTATCTACCTTTTTGGTGAAGGGATGAACGTATTGCATCATGACAAATTGCTGCTTCTGATTTTCAACAGCAATTGGCAATGAGTCAAGCTGGGGCAGGGGTGAGAAATGGCATGCGGAGGTTGAATAGAACGATTACCCAGCAGCGCTCAAATCATATCTTGCAAGTGATTATTTTTGGACTAGTTTGTTTCAGTGTAGTCTACTTCTGGTCCAAGCTAGTAAGAAGATGAGGACCTAATTTACTCCGAAAGAAAGGCTCAGCTACTCGAGAATAAAAAATTGTCGATCTGTGGCCATCATGTGTGTGCAGGTGCTATGAAACAGGTTGCATGGTAATAACTGCAGTTGTGAAGCTTGCCCATGTATGAAAGGTTTTATATTCAACACCCCAAATGTTGCAGTTCATGCTTGCTTACCTGATTTTTCCAACATGCGCGAATTAACAATGTTATTGCTATGAGACGTATCAACTTAAAATGGTTAGCCTCGTCTCTGTTCACCTTTCGTAGAATTCGATTCACTAGAGCAATCAACGCCTATCTTTGTATGAAAGAGTTTCATATAAGGAGGACCACATTTCGTGATTAGCAGATCTGAATAGTGGGATGGGTGTGAGTGATCTCAAGCAACCATTATAGCATTTGAACCCTAGTTTCAGAAGATCATTTTCTCAATGAGAGCAGTTTTTTGTACTGTTGCCAGAAGTTGCAGTTAGCTATCTGAAATGAGCAAGGAATAAGTCCACTGCGTTAAAGTCCCTTTGTGTTATTTCCCAAATTTGGGTGCCTGTATTGGCAGAGCAGAAGGGTATGATTCATGGATTGGGTCTGGATGGCTGACTCTTTAAATTACACTCTAAACTAATATGCATCCAACTTCCTGCATAGCTTCGTTTCTGACTGCTGCCTGCATGATTAATTAGCATTGGTTTCTCGCAAAATTACATTTTTTGGAGATTAATTTACATATCAAGAAAAATTTTCACATTAGATTATGTATTTTTGAGTCAAATAATTATTTAATTTTTTCCTAAAATTATTATTATTATTTTTATATTTTACAATTAGCACTACTGCAAATTTAATCATTTAGCATCCAGTAGAATTTTTTTCTCTTAAAATTCTATTCGTGGATGGAGAGAGAGAGACAGGGGGGAGGAGAGAGAAAAAAGTAATAAAATAAATTTTGAATAGTAAACAGTACATCTTTAAATTTGTAGAAATACTGTTTATAAATATATAAATTTTAAATATGCATAATTTAATGTAATCTAATATAAAATCATATTATGGAAATATACAGATGCTGATGTATAATCCAATAGTCTCAGGCTTGACCGACTCAGATTATCAGATTACTCCCACAGAGAAATGCTGTCGGGCTTCGGCTCCTTTTATGGACAGGGATAACATTTACAACATATTGGAATATTGCAAACGTTACATAGCAGGAATGATATCTACATAACATATTTTACAACATATTTTATCATGCATACATATTATAAAATGATATTTTTATAAAATAATTTATATTTATATTTGTATTACACAGAGTGCAAATTCGCTCAAGATTTGATGAATTGGGCCTCTACATTTGTAGAAGGAAACATTCCAACCTTTTTGTCCTCACCCTTCTCACATTTCAACTGTGCAAAAATAAAAAATAAATATTAAATATTTCACAATGTAATGATGTACTCTTTGCCTTAAAAAAGTATAAAGTTCTTTTGTTTTTTAATCAGGAAAAGGTTCCTAATTTAGGGTTTTAGCAAAACCTGGGTGGTGGAAAGACTGTACCACTACCGTAGACATTTATCTTTGGATTCCAGTACAAAGGAAGGGTATTTTATTACATTAATGGTTACATCAATTAGTGTAGTTTTCCAAGCAAATTAGTTAGATAGAAACACAAATTTTCCTTTTGACTTTCGTGCAATTAGCGACAAAAGCAGTAGCTCAAAGAAAAAACTTTGATGACATGTTCAGACATTCAGAAAAACAATTAGTACTAATGACATGTTGTCCAATGTAGTCATCAACAGCCATTCACACCAGCTCACCATTACCTAATCAATAGGAAAAGGTATTCTAAGCAAAAAAACACTTTGACAAAAATGGCTTTTACCCACGTTACTACAAAACCTTATATTTCAAGACTCCATCCACCCAACGTTGGCCGAGACAATTATCAATCTCACTTCCTTCAAGGATTACTTCTTTTTATAATTTCACCGTATCCAAAAATAATGTAAGAGCAAAGTTCTTGAAAGAAAGACAACTTACCTCGTGCAATTTGCTTGTTTCTTGTCTGTCTCCCAAAAGTCACCCCATTCTAAGGACTATTATGATTTTATATAAATGTCATATTGTAATTTTTTTTATTTTTTTTTAATATAACATAGATGTAACGTCGTAGTATTAATCAGATCGGTTTTGAAGGAGCGATCACTTTTACTTTGTCCATTTGTATTTTTGTACCATTGTGGGTTTGGCTTCGTGCATGCTCCTTGTTGACCACCGTATCACGGAATTCTAGAGACCATGTAGGAACCCAGCTGGAATTTATGATGGATCTATAGCAAACAGCAAATTATGATTAAAAAAAGCTTTTAAAAGAATTCTTCACCACACCCTTCAAAACCTTCCAAAATAACAACTTAACAATGAATCAAAACACATGATAATTGAAATTTAAAGAAGCAAACAGACACATAAAATAAACCCTACATATATATATATATAGTTAAATGTTGTAAGTTCATTTTATATGTATATCTATTTCTTTTTTATTTGATGACTTTAAATTGAATAGTAAGGCCTCGTTTGGTTCCTTGACTGCATTTAGTTCAGTTGAGTTTGGTTTAGATTTAGATCTCTTCTAATATTCAAATACTCAATTCACAAATCAATAAATTCATCTCAATTTAAAATATATTTACAGGTGAGACTTACAATATTTTTCAACTCAACACTTCTTTACACGCAGGACTCGCAATATTTTTTAACTTCTTATAAATACATTTAAATTCATCTTAATATCTAAATACATCTAAACTCATTTTTGATGAGTCTCACATAACTCACTCCACTATCTCAACTTATTACTATTTATAAAAAAACTCAAGTTAATTCAATTCAGTTCAATTCAATTCAATTCAACATCTAAATGCAATAAATCAGTGACAGCATGTCATATCGAGTTGAATTTAATACTGCTGTTGGAGGATCATTTTCTATGTTATTTGGATCGTATAGAAAGGACCTCATATGAGTCATTTCCTGCGCAATAATCATAGGCCCCAATTTTTAAACAACTATATATATATAATATATGATGCCCCCCATGTTCTCAACCTTTCACAACAGCCTATTTTTTCCCAATGCCAGCTGTTGCCAGCTCCTACTCCTATTCTTATAATTCAGACAAACATATAATAACATGACTACCATCACATACTACCAAAGTATCCCACTCCTCCTTGCCCCCATTATCCTACTCTCTTACCCAGTCTTGCCAAAGATTTATACCCCCACCATTCCACACCTGCCACCTGTACACCAAAAAAACCTCCCCTAACACGTCTTCCAAGCAAAGCAATTGTTTTGGTGCAACATGTATTTTTGGGTGAAAATGAGCATTTTTTTTTATTGTCGTCCAACGGTCACATTTTACATTATTATTATTCTTCTTCTCCTCCTTTCTCTCTCCCCAATTATCTTATGCACCAAACGGCTATGCCACAGCTAATTTCATCAATAAACTAATGAACTAATCCCCATACCAAACGGCTATTATTTCTATTGCCGTATGTACAACTAAAATGTTCTTCATCAAAGCTACAGTATACTCGACACGTGGCAAGACCTTCCATTGACTTGGCCCGTGGTGCCACGTGGTTGGACTCCATTTAAGACAAAATGACTGTTTAATTTTAAAGATTAGATAAAATGAATTGATATGATTTATGAATAATAATGAAATTTATGAATTAAAATTTATGAATAATAATGCGATGATCTCAACTTATT
Organism: Juglans regia; assembly: GCF_001411555.2. NCBI lineage: Eukaryota > Viridiplantae > Streptophyta > Magnoliopsida > Fagales > Juglandaceae > Juglans > Juglans regia. The sequence goes on from NC_049907.1 coordinate 5,339,621, forward strand.
TTTCAATCTAAACCGACTCTAAACGAATACGTAGTTTTCGAAAGTTCCCTACCAATTCAACTCACGCGGGATTGATCGAGAAAAATTATTCTCGAGGGGCATTTCAGTAATACGAACCGAGCACGCCACGAGTTTATGTTGGTCTCCTCATGTTCTGTTGAAATGGCTATAACGCGGAAGCCAGATTGTGAAAACCCCAATTTTATATTCGAAACCAAACACTATGCACGAAGGTGGTCGGACAGAGACGTCCTACTCACCCCCCCACCCCCAGCCACCGACACACGTCCAGTTTCAATGGCACCCTGGTAATTAAACTATTTTTACAAAAATTAAGTTCCTAATATAACCCTCATCTTGACCTTGTCGCGTTTGGGAAAACTTGATTACGTGCACCATCTGTACCTGATAATCCTCGAAGAAAGTTCAACGAAACAGAACATGAGAGAGAGAGAGAGGGAGAGAGAGAGAGAGAGAGAGAGAACCGCCACCCCCCAAAGCTCATCATGTTGTTGTTATTATAAATATTAAGTACATGCACACATGATTTTAAAACGATTCCAGAAAAGAATCTTTACGCATTATTATTGATTAGGTTAATCGCTGTCTCTGCTCAGCTCTCAACCCACCCACTTTTTCCTCTCCTTTTTATACTCTTCCCCATACTTTTCAGGCCCCCTCATCCAGAACCTCTTAACTCTCTCATCTAGCTACCTTAGTTTCTCTCCTGAACATACTCCATCTCACAAGTTTTTTCTCAGTTTTGAAGGTGAAGATGAAGATGGGTGTTTCTGGGCTCCAACTCTTTCTCATCTTGGGTCTCTTGGCCTCCTCCTGCTTAGCACAGGGTCCAGCGTCTTCACCAAGGGCAACGCCGCCAACTGCCACCCCGCCCACCGCCACACCTCCCACACCAGTCCCATCCCCGCCAGCACCAGTGCCGTCCCCTAAAACATCTCCATCTCCAGCCCCAGCTCCGACCACGCCCGCCCCAACTCCGACCACGCCCGCCCCAGCTCCTTCCACAACTGCACCAACCCCGGCCCCGACCAAGGCTCCCACTCCCTCGCCGGCATCTCCTGCTCCCACCATCTCTTCACCCCCTTCACCCTCTGCTCTTACTCCCGGCCCCGGAGCTTCCGCACCCGAGCCACCGGCTTCTGCTGAGCCACCGAGTGCTGCATTCTCTACTAGCAAAGCCATTGTTGCTGGGACCGCTCTTGTTGGAGCTTTCTTCGCCGTGGTTCTGGCTTAGACCGTGTTCGGGTCTGTCCACGTGGAGGCTTTCCAGTTTTAACTAGATCTTTCTTTTCGATTGACGGCTGGGATCTATTTATTTCTCCTTCTATGTTTTTTTTTTCCTTTTAATTTCCTTTTTTTGATATATTTTTTTTCTGTGTTTGTTTCATTCAAAATTGGGTTTGACAGAGGATGCATTTGGACGGTGATGATGAGAATGATTATTTGGAGATTCATTTCTTCTGTGTTGACACGTGTATCCATTTGTAGATGAGTCCCGTGTACATCAGTTAATAGTTGAATAAAACTGTTTGTTATTCTTTTCGTCTCTGATCTGTTACAAAGTTTGCCCATTTCGCTGCTTCTTGTTGGGAAGATACCATTTGGATATTCTAAAGATCAATAGCTTTATTTTTTTTATTTTATTATTATTTTATATTTTAAAAAATGATATTTATAATTTTTGTTAAGGAAAATCGTCATCATTTATCAAAAGAAACTCATATTTATGACTGGTACATTTTAAGATGCCCCATATCAAATATGACATCATGATAAACCAAAATAATATATTTAAAATTCCATCAGTACGATATTTCCTTTTGTGAATGATATGGTATTCACTATTACTGATACTCTCTATAGACGTCAAAGAGATAACACTCTGTCTAAATAGAGATTCAATCTCACTTTTTATAAAAAGAGAGAACTCAATATCTATAGATAAACATTTGAGAGATAAATTTTTTTTTTTTTTTTTAATTAATAATGAGAAACTAAAAAGGAAAACAGTAAGATATATGCGAAAAAAGACGGATTACAATTTGGACCAATTCCAGAAGATTTCGGAATCTGTGACGACCAGTGAAGAAAACACACTTGTCTCTTTTCAACCATAAAAGTTAGATACAAAAGATTTGGTAGTGGCAACTCCGGTGATATGTCGTATGTGTCGAGAAGAGTTGCCAGAAAGAGTGGTGCGTGAGGACCACACGTAGATGTGGGCGGCGCGTGAGAACCATGCATGGTGATTTTTGCAAAACCACTACTTTTCTCTGAATGATTTTTGACTTGTAAATCTGCTTGTGCCGCGTGTGTCTCTCGAAAGTTGTCGGAAATCTATAGATCTATAGTTTTTGGGCTTGAAGAAAGCAAAATAAAACTAAGCAAAAGAAATCTTGATAAACAAGATGGGTGAACAGAAAAAAGAGGGAAGGAGGAGGAGGAGGAGGAGGAGGAAGCCGATGCCTCCTTCCCCTCCAGTGAAATTAGATTTGAAACCCTTGATTTTTTCCTTGGTTTTTTTCCGAGAGAGAGAGAGGGGAAGGAAGTGCCTAAGGTTTTTTCTATGATATTTACCGTTTTTAAGTTGAAAGTTTAATGCACTCATCTTGAAAAAAAAGAAAAAATTTGAGACTTATATGAAATTATTTTTTAATAATATACCTCATTTTTTCAATGACACAGCCTAAAACTATTTCTAACATTATTTTTATACTTGTCATGAATTATATTTTAAGTGGCTATCCGATTATTATTACATGAAAAAATGTGATTATATATAATAAAATTAAAATAAAGAATAATACTACTCTTTTCCAAATCATTAACGTGAATTAATTTTGAGACACGATGAATCCCGAACAACTTCTAAATAGCATTATGTCGTCAAATGCAAAAGAGAGAGTGAATTTAGTGAAATTTTGAGGGATTCCCTCATATTCAAGTTAAATTATAAAAGGGAATAAGTATAATATTTCCTCATAAACTTAAACAAAGAAATATAGGAATGAGTAAATTATGATTTTGTGTTGTTGCACATATATTACTTTCTTTAGGTCCGTGAGGGCGACCGGATCATATGTCACTATCGATTTGGTGGACTCTCGACAATGATAATAATGTACTTTGTCATATACCTTAATACTACTTTCCATCGGATTCTCCCATTTTGATTTGAATAATGTTATATATAAATGTATAAGTTTTGTATAAGTATTTTTTTTTATAAAAATGTAGATTTTATTACGAAAAAAATGTAATTTTTTATTTTATTTTATGGAATCCACAATTTTACAAAATGCACAATATTTATGCATTTAAAGTTTCTCGTAACATTACTCTTTTAACTTAGCGTGGGGAATCTTATATTTAATATGAGAAATGATATTTGTAATCGTAGAGTGATACAAGATCCAAATAAAAAAAAAAAATTTTAATAATAAATTTTATTTTTTTTAAATAATTAAGTAATACTTACGCATTTCATTTCATGACTCTATATAAGATTACTTTTTCTATATATTTAAGGTGGCTGGTGGCTTTATCAAGTGAATGAGAAGTTACCATCTCGATTGTCGTTTCTGTCTTGAACGAGTTTACAATTTACATAGTTGGATTTGTGTTCAAATTAAACCTAAATATTATTATTGGGTATCTCTGATAGAGTTCCAAACTTTCAATTTTTTTTATTCGATAGTTTAATCCAAAACTTGAGTAGTCTTGAAATATAAATTCACGACCTACTTGTTTGCATATTATAATTACTGTTTTCAATTCCCTTTTGACGAGGCTTATTAGTTATTTTATATGGTAATGAATATAGAATTCTGTGCAGTATTCTTCTTAAAAAAAGTTGATAAATCTAAAATTTATAAGAAAAAAAAATTAATTTTTTAAAAATAAACTCCACATTTTTCTTTAAAGAAATTACGTAGACTTGCATTGTATTCTAAAATTATAACTTGCATTACTCTTATAAATAAAGGTAGAAGGTGCTGAAATTGGTAGTTCGGACCTCAAACTCTAATAAAGATATTTGTTCAGAAGTTCAAATATATGATATTTATTGCAGCAAGAAATTATAATAAGTCATTAATTCCCAACACCACCAAAATGCCTCTGCATCACATATGAGTCATTTTAATCAAATTAATTTAATTAAATAGGTCAAATTCTCTGAGCCTTTAACAAGTTAATTTCGCATCAAATGTCTGCTTAATTGTGTATCGAATTCGGGTCATATCAAATTCACTAAAAAAAAAAAAAAAAGGAGCATTTATGAAGAGTTATTTGCAAAGAAAATTATTGTTTATGACGAGAATAGACTTATTTTAATAAGAAATAATAATTTTGACAAGAAATAAGTAATAACAAATAAACAATTTTCTTGTATTGAAATTGAGTTCAACTTATTCCTGAGCCAATCAATTCTAATCCATTATATTTATTTATTTTTTGGACGAAACTCCAACTTTATTAATTACCCTCTTTTCTAGTGAAGGAAAATCGTGGTTACAACTGAATACTTGGGATTACATATCATCCTAAATTCTAAACCCAGTTATCAAAATGATATGCAAGAACACAAAGGAAAACCGCTAACCTTAATCCAATAGGGATACCTAACAAATCAAAATAAGAAAGTGCGTGGTAACAAAACTTGCAATCAAAACAAGACAAAATAAAGCATAAATTGTACAACAAACTATACAACAATAACATTGCTCCCATAATATCTTTTGAAAGGCTGTCACTGGTATTAAAAAAAGACTCTGTACCTCTAATCCATTCTACTCAATTAAGGCTCCGTTTAGATTTAGAGATGAGATGAATTGAGATGGTTTGTGAATAGTAGTGAGATTTGTGAGTTGAAATTTATGAATAATAGTGAGATGAGTTGAGATCTCTCAATCCAAACCGGCTGCAAATGAGTCGAACCCTTCATCCCTAACCCACAAGTTTTATCTCAGTTCGCAGGTCATATTAAAAAGCCAGTAGTAATTTTAGTTAGTAAATCCTTATCGATCCTAGGTTTCATATCCAAATGTATATCCCATCAATGATATCCGGAAGTTTTTCTCATTAATAAGCTGAAGAAGTCTGAATCAAGTTTGTTTATTAATTTACAAGATCCCCAGGATAATTTTGGGCAATTAAGAAGTAAGAACTTGATTAATTAAAAGATAATTAAGTAGAAGTACAGATATTATGTTGGGTCTAATACAGTCCGAAGTTGTTTGAATTTATACAAACTTATATGAATCTAAACGAGTTTTATACAAGTTATATTATTTAATAATCGATTATGATTTTGTGTTAACAAACGAACTTGTTGAGTATTGTTTATTTACAATCCCATGTTTGTTCAATAGACCCAAATATTGAAGAAAGCCTTATCTCGTGTGGATTGTTTATTGGGACCCTTTGTCCACAAAAGGGTTCACATCTGATCAAAACTATGGGCATATAGAATCGTATATTTTCCAACTTTCAGCTTATGATTATAATTTCAAGTTCATACAATTAAAAATCATATTTTTTATAGTACTGTTCTTGTCCAAAAATCATAACATTAGAAAATTGGCACAATGATCGATTAATCGATTATCATACTCAAATGTAATACTCAAGTAGACTATATAATAAAGCAACATCTGGCAAACATCTGACAAACAATTATTATATGATTCTACTTTAATGGAATTCGTACCATATATTACTTTAGAGTGGTGCTACTCCCAGAGCTTCCGCCTGTTAAGCGTTATTTGTTTTCAAGTTTTTTTTTTTTTTCTCTTTTTTTAATGTGTATTTGTAACACTTTTAAAAACTTTAAAAATATATATATATAATATTATTAAAAAAACTTATTTAATAAAAATAATAATAAAAAAATCCTAACAGTAACTTCCACGGGAAGAATAGCATTTTCCATTACTTTAGCATCTGCCTTTTCCTTTTCTATATATTACTGCTATGTATAATTGGTTAGTGAAAAATAATAAATACAAAAAAAAATAAAATAAAATTATGCCTCCAAAATATTTCTTTGCTCGAATGATTAGTACTCGAGTTAAAGTTGCTACCATGCACACGAGAGGTACTGTTATATTTTCCATGATCTATATTATCATTTGAAATTTGAAACGAGAGGTGTGCAAAGTAGGTGATCATGATGAGTAAGGGGAATGTTCACAGAAGACAATTAAGTATTTGAGCAATCAATTCGAGAACCGGTTCGCACCACCATAAATCAACCTATATCGAAACGTTCGTCCAAATGGTAACTCTTCGAATAAGTTCACTTTGAACTCTTTCAATTTTAAAAAAATGCTCGAGGACACCCTCAACTGATTTCTTTATATTTTTATTTTTTTTGTTTTGTTTTGAAATGATTACTTATATTCCATAACTCAATTATAGAAGGTTGTGAATATAATGAGAATATTCCTCTGCAAGAATGCTCTCCTCAGAGAGATCAAATGCATTCGTTGCCAGGCAGTGAGCCACTGCATTAGCCTTCCTAAAAACATGAACAAGAGACTAGCATTGAAATTGTGCTAACAACTTTTTAGTGTCACGAATAAGCAAGCCAACTAAGCTCCAACTGTCTTCACTGCTTCTGATAGCCTGAACTACCTGCATAGAGTCTCCTACTAGGATAATTCTGGAGGACATTCCTAGCTCGAGACAGAAGGTAACAGCTCTTAAGGTTGCTACTGCTTCACCCAGTAATGGATTAGGAAAAAGGGCACGGGTGGCCCTCAAAGTGGCCATGACACATCCCTGCTAATCTCTAATTACCACTCTGATACCTATCCTGCAATGAACTTTGTCGATGGCTGCATCCCAGTTAACTTTATAACTGTTGGGGGGAGGTTTGCACCATTGAGGTGGGATGGAAGCTGTAGGGGTCTTCTTTTGTTGGGCACCCTTGAACAAGTGAAGGCTTGAAATACTTGAGGCAACTAAATTGGTGACTTGCTGGGGAGGAATGAATTGAGACTCAAACACCCACTTATTCCTCCTCTGCCATATATGTTTTGCTGCATAAGCTGCTTCAGATAAGTCATTCACTGACAGAGTTGAGAAAAGGTGATTGAGGATCTCATTAAAAGGGGCCTCAGCAATGGAACACTTTTGAAGCTTTCTCGAGCTGCAGCTCCACACAGCTTGGGCAGCCTTACAAGACTAGAGTGCATGAGAGACTGTCTCAGGGTATAAAAGACATATTGGACACTCAGAGGATTTTAGCACCTTTCTCTTGTATAAATTGACCTTAATGGGGAGGATGTCTTTTGCTACTCTCCATAGGAACATCTTGACTGAATGAGGGAGTTTTAACTTTCAAATGTTGTCCCATAGTACAGGAGAACTCTTTGGCATTGAGGCTTGCCCCAAACTATCTACATTAAGGGTCCCTTGGAGATGGTATGCAGTCTTCACCGAGAATTTACCATTGGCAGTACATCTCCATGCCAGTTGGTCAGGACTTTTTCAAGGACTGATAGGGAGTTTTGTAATTGCTGTAGCCTCAAAATCACTGAAGATATCATGGATCAGGTTGGCATTCCATTGGATAGTATCCTGATCAATAAAAGAAGAGACTGTGGCATCAGGAGCAAGTATTTTAGGGAGGGATTGCACCCTGAATGAGGGGGGTGGGGGGATGGGGATCCATTTGTCATACCAGATCCTGACCGTCTCTCCATTCTCTACTTTCCATAAAAGCCCATCGAGCAAAAAAGGTTTAGCAGCTGTTTTACTTTGCCAAACAAAGGAGTCACCGCTTTTGACTTTTACATTAGGTAAATCAGTATAAGAGTAGTACTTGGCATGTAAGACTTGAGCAGCCAAGGAAGAAGGGTTTTGAAGAAGTCTCCACCCTTACTTTACAAGTGAGGCTAAATTGAAGTCCTCAAAGTCCCTAAATTTGAGGCCCTCTTCCTGTTTTGACCTGCCTAGGCCCTTCCAGCTCATCCAATGCAATTTAGATTTTTGTTCTCTTTGTCCCCACCAAATGGATTCCATGAGTTTGTTGATATTTTTGAGAATGCCCTTAGGAATCTTGAATATCCCCATAATATAAGTGGGAAGAGCTTGTATGACAAACTTTAGAAGGATATCTTTGCTTGCCTATGAAAGTAAGTTAGTTTTCCAGCTCCCCATCTAAGATTTGATTATGTCCAGGATAGGGTTAAAGGTCCTTAATCTGTGCCTTCCAACAAAGGAGGGTAAACCAAGGTACTTATCAAAGGCACCTGAAACTCGAATACAAGTTGTGGCTAGGATAGAGTGCTGAATTTCCTGCTTGGTATTCTTGCTAAAGAAGATGAAAGTCTTCTCTAGGTCGAGTCTCTGAACAGAGGCTAATTCGTCGGCACTTAGGATGCTATGTAGCCTACTCCACTCAATGGGTTGTGCCTTGCAAAAAATAAGACTGTCATCTGCAAATAATAGATGATTAACTTTCAAAGTGCCATGAGCTATAGGAAAACCAGAAATGATCCCCTGTTGCTCATGTTGGTTTAAAGAGTTGCTTAGCATTTCTGAACAAAGAATAAAGCGATAGGGAGAGAGGGGATCTCCTTATCTTATACCCCTCGAGGGTTTAAAGGTATCTAGAGGTGTGCCATTTAACAGTAGGGAATAAGAAACCATGCCAATACAATGCATAATGAGGTCAATCCATTAATTGCCAAAGCCCATTTTTTGCATCACAACCTGTAGGAAACTCCATAGAACCTTATCATATGCCTTACTCATGTTGAGTTTAAGGGCCATGAGAACTTCCTTTTGTCTTCTCAGCCTATTTTGCATAGAATGAAGTAATTAATAGGCCACTATGATATTATCAGAAATAGTTTTTCTCGGGACAAATGCACTTTGAGTGGGTGAGATCAGTCGAGGCAGAATGGATTTAAGTCTTTGATATGACCTTTGCAATGATTTTATAGAGTACATTGTAAAAGTTGATTGGTCTGTAATCCGTGACTAAAAAAGGGGTTCTTTTCTTGGGAATGAGGGTTATGAATGTCTTGTTTATGGCATGGAATCCAGTCCTTGAATTAAGCAGTTTAGTAACAGCAGCTACCACATCATCCCCCACAATTGACCAATGATTTTGACAGAAGAATGCTGGGACACTATCATATTCAATTCAATTCTCATTCATCTCACAAAATACGTAGGTATTTTTTGTAATTAAGAAATTTGGTTCGATTTCTTATTATATAATATAAAATGTGATAAAAATAAATTAATTAGTTAATATTAATTAGAATATTAATTAGAATATTAATTATTAAGTTAATTATAATATAATAATAATTATTATTATTAATATTTAATTTAATTAGAATATAATTATTATTAATTTAATATTTAATGTTAATTTAATATTTAATAAATGTAATAAATAATAAATTAATTTAATTAGAATATAATTATTAATAATATTAACTTGGTAGAAATATTATAAAATGTGATACAAATAAATTAAATAAAAAATTATTAAATTAATAATCTTTTATTATTTTATAGAGAGTAAATGGCTAATCTAATGTGGAGATTGAATTTAAATGGAATAGACAAATGTAAAAAAATGTGATATTGGCTAAATTTTGAAGATGAATTTGGCCAAGCCAATGAGAATGCTCTAAGAGCATGCCTAAATTTGGAAAGCAGTACCTCTTCCACTGAAAGACTAGTCTCCTGTTGTTCATCCTTAGTTAACTTGAGGCCCTCGCATAGATTTGCTAACTCTTCCTCCGTTGTCTACAACTCAAACAGATATCGGACTAAAGCTCTACAGACCAAAGATCTAAGAGACTAAACTCTATATTCCACAAGGAGTCATAGAGAGAAACCCAACTTCTTCAATTGATTTCAAAGTTGGCACAACACCCTTTGGAACATTGCTGTAAAATTGGTGTTAGAGAGAGATAAAAACAAGGCAACTTCTTTAATTATGCTTGTCAGATGTGGTTACCATGAAGTTCAAAATTGAATTGCACTCAGTGAAGGTTAAAACGTGTGTTTGGATGTTGAACGAAGTCTAAAAGTGAAGAGTTCATATGCTTCCAACATCCAAACGAGCCATAATACTAATATTAATACTAATACTATACTACACTATGCAAATACTATACTATACTATACTATACAATACTAATACTATAATATACTATATAATACTATACTATACGATGCTAATACTATACTATACTAAACTACTATACTATTCTATATTATACTAATACTAATATTAATATTAATATTATACTACACTATACTATACTAAGACTAATATAATACTATACTATATATAAATAAGTTAATAATTATTAACTTATTTATGTATAGTAGATTGGTAATAGCATTATTAGGATATATATATATCTCTGTGTGTATAATAGTACCATATAATGATATAGTATTTGATTATAATTTATGTATGTCAGTGATAATATGTTAGTGTCTAACTTATTTATATATTTGATTATATGTATGTTAGCATATTATATATTGTATATAGTATATAGTATTATATATAATATATAATATATATGATATGATATCACTATATATATGAAATATACCACTATATATATATATATATATATGACAGCCGTTCGAAGGTGATGATATCACATTTAAATGTAACATTCATGTTTGAACATTTTTTTCAATGAAACGTTTTGTTCGGACGTTTCCTTTTAGTGATTGGCACCTTTAGAAATCGTGATAGATAATTTTGCCCACCAATCCTTGGCAATGAGCCATGTTCGAAGGGTAATTTTCAGTGTTCAAATGGGATTCTAAAAATTTTGTCAACAAGAAAAATTCAATGCTGAAAAATTTTCATGTTCGAACATGAATTATGATCAGTAACATTCGAATGGTAACTGATTTAAGAGGACATGCATTTTTTCACCATATAAAGTACATTTTAAAATGGAATGACCACGTTTTGTGTCAGGGAACTTATTACAATGACTGTAGTCACCATAATAAGTATAAAAAAAATTTGAACCCCGCTTAAGTACCCCAGAACACTCACCAAGGCATGAGACTTCTTCATTCCGAGGGGGGTCTTTTTCAATTTCCTGCCGAGAAAGAACGATTTTGAGCCCCTTTCTTAAAAAATCAAGAGAGAGAGAGAGTCACATTTGAGTTTAGAGAGAGACAAAGAGTGAGAGAGAGAGAGAGATAGAGTGGGTAAGATCAAATGAGAGTTGCATGGAGAGGGCTGCACACGAATTTAGAAAATGTATGTTCTTTGTTAAATCTCTATATATGTTTTAACTTATGTTAATCTTCATTTTCAAATTTTGTTATTACTAATTTTATTGTATTTATTAAATGTGGTGTAGGTGTTTTGTGGTTTATTGGGACGTTGTTTGGAGTTGCATTGAAAGTAAATATTATAAATTCTACTAGTTTGTGTGTTTCTCTGTATTGTGCATATATGATTTGTGTGCGTGTGTTCGTGGATACTCATTGTATTTTGGATTGTACATTTCTTGATGATGTTTTGTGTTTGCATTTGGAAACTGGGTTGAAACTGTTTGAACGATATATGTTACCATTCGAATGGTTGTGTTGCGTTCGAACATATAGTACATACAATTATCATTACAGATTACACATAGCAGAACGACTGTATATGTAATTATTAAAAAATTATACTTAAAATGGCAGATGCACTTTTTATTTATAACAATATTAAGGTAATCATATAACACAATTAACATCATAATTCATTAGGTATATAGAATGTATAATTTAATACTTAGAAACCCCCAAATTAAATTATAAAAAATATGTAAAATAATTTACAATTGAATTAATTACTAAAAAAAATATACTTAAAAAAATCTTTAATACACTTAGAAACACCCAATTAAATTATAAATAATATGCCAAAATAATTGACACCTTCATTAAGTACTAAGAAAATACAGTTCAAAAAAATTATGCACTTTTATACTATTTATAACCATAATTAAATCTAAAAGTTAGAAACAATCCAATTAGATTTAAATAGATCATATAACACAATTAACATCATAGTTAATTAGGTGGTATTATATTAAACTAGAAACAAGCAATTAAAGACTTATAAAAACATGCCAAAATAATTGACACCTTCATTAATTACTAAAAAATACACTTTAAAAAAACGATGCACTTTTATATTATTTATAACCATAATTAAATTTAAAATTTAGAATCAGTCCAATTAGACTTAAGGAAATAATATAACACAATTAGATTATACAATAATGATACACCTTTATTTATATTTGTTGTTTGATTTATTCTCGTGTCTTCACTACAACAGAAAGGGTCTTTTGGGACGAAAATTTTCGTCCCAAAAGACCCCAATTTCGTCCCGTAAAAATTTTTGGGACGAAAAAAATTCGTCCCAAAGTCGTTCCAATATCACTGTGCCAAAAGGTATTTTGGGAAGAAAATCACCATTTCGTCCCAAAAAATTTCTTTTGGGACGAAATTGAAGGAAACCGTTCGAACACGTTCGAACGAAAAATTTTTTTCGTCACGGTTTAAATTCGTCCCAGAAAATAGTTCGAACGGAAAAAATTTTAAGTTCGAACAGTAGTAACGTGTTTGAACGATTTCGAAATATGTTCGAACACACATGAATTCGTTCGAACGTTATGAATTGTCTTTGTGTTCGAACGTTAAATGGTCAGGTCGAACGCGCTATATGGATTCAAACGGTATAGGATATGTTCGAACAGGACTGAAATTATTTACGTTCGAACGTTGTGTGATCGTTCGAACACGATGAACATGAATTTCGTTCGAACATATTGTCTACGTTCGAACGCTATTGTCGTTACATAGAGTTCGAACGTTTTACGTTCGTTCGAACGATATCTCTTTAATTTAAATCAATAATAGAAAACCAAATAGACATTCATACTATTTGCCACAATACATTAGAAACTGTTTAACACTCACAAAAGTGTGAAAATAAGCGCAAAGTAAATAAATAACAGTCGAGACAGGTATTGTTCGTACATAAATAGATAATCCCAAAATCCATCAGTTGTTTGGAGGCCTGTACTGTTGCATAAGCTGCTGCATTTGGAGTTGCATCTGTCTTCTGAACTCTTCTTGTTGTTCTTCATGTTGTTTGAGGCGCATCTCCATATCTGCTTGTTTTGCCAATTGAGCCTCTAACTCATGCTGTCTTGCAGTCAATTCTTCGATTCTGGAATTCGCATTCTCTAGCGCTATAGAAGTCATAGATGCATTCCCAGAAGAAGAGGAAGAGGGACCAGGCTTTACACAACGACCCAAACCCCTCAAATATCTTGAACGTTGACCTAGGACTTGTGTAAAAATCTCAATATCACTTGTTGAGGAATTTTGATCTGACGCAGATTCAGCACGTAGGGCAACCATTTTATCCTAGCCATATATAAGATAAAGAATTAATATCGTCATAAATATTCTAATATATTTAATTCAAACAGGTTATAAAACTTACATAATTTTCACGGGCATCAGGATGAGTCCACTCTCCATTACGATCAGTGTGCGATGCAGCATATAATTTTGTCAGATCATAATTAGTATCTGAATCTTGCTACAATAAATGTGTTAAAGATATAAAGTCATTATGATGAGTCCAAATAATTAACTATATCCAATAAAAAAAATAGCAATACCAATTTCTGAGAAAGACGATGGAAAGATCTTGAGCCTGCATGATGATTAATCTTCAATTTTGATCTATTTGTTTTGTTTATAGAACTTCGCTCCTGCAAAGAAATTGAAAATATTATGAAGCGAAATGACAGATATGACAAGTAAAATAATTAAATTTCATTATACCTGATATGATGGATCCTCAAACATGTCACAAAGTTTTTCCCACTCAGAAGGTCGGACATCCTGGAAAGGATGTTGGCGTGCATCTTCCTTCTTCTCAAACTTATTATAATGCTCATGACACCTCGCCTTATATTTGCGGAATGCATTACCCATAAGCTCTTCCACAGTCTTACGCTCCTCTCTCCGACCAAAATTTAATTCGAAATCATCCTTAAAAAAATAGTCACAAACACATTATCATTTATAATATTCTAAATTTAAGTAAAGTATAGGAATTTATTCTACTAAATCAATATTTTAAACATTACCAAACAACGCTTCTTGATAAGCTCTTTAACATCTTGGAGGACTTTCTTCCATGAAGTCGTTGCCAAAGGTGTGTAAGTTCGTGTAAGAGCACCCACATGTGATGCAAGCCAAGCTGCTGGTTGTCCTTCGCCCCCTGTATGTTCGTCAGGAATATTAACCTTGATCTTACCCACCTTCCGATATTTTTCCAACGTCACCCCTCTAGTGGTGCCTCGACCTTGACGAGATTGTACTGTAGATTCTATAAAATATAACATTGTAATCAATTGCATAAAATTTCTATTACAGGACCTTAATTAATAACTTTTATGAGTATTAAATTTTTACCTTGTTCTGTAGAATCAATCTCTAATGGTGAGTCTGAAGGAGAGCTAGGAACATGTGGAGATGGGTTGCGAACTTCCTTCCTCTTTGGCGGCATAATTTCAAACTACTGATACATTCAATAAGTAAAATATTTGTCATCAAGTGTAATGTTAACACTTAATTGGTCAATCAGAATCTGTATCAGTTTCATTTGACAATTCGCTCTCATCATCTGTAGATACTTCAGATGATTCAACATTTTCCTCAACTGTCGCATCAACAATTTCAGCCTCAATATCTTCTCTATTTAATGGAATCATCTCATACTGGCTCAAATCCACAAACAAATTTAAGGCGGGTTGACTCTCTTGGTATGCTTCTTGAGTAGAAGAGTCATCTTCTTCTTCATCTTGTCCTTCCACCTGAGGGATAACATCATATATATTTCTTGGAGAATATTTTTGAACTACTCGCCATTGATTTCCTAACTTCGGGTCATCTAAGTAGAATATTTGAGATGCTTGAGAAGCCAAAATAAAAGGATCATCTTCATACCATTTTTTTGATGTATTAACACTCAAAAAATATTCATCATCACGGACTCCAGTACGAGGATTGCTTAAATCCCACCAATCACACTTAAACAGATACACCGCAAGCTCTCCCAAATATTTCATTCCAATTATATCGACAATAACCCCATAGAAATCAATATTTTCTCCATCATGACTTCCTTCGACTAGGACACCACTATTTTGAGTTTTCCTATAACAATCTCGATCCAGTGTGTGATACCTACTTCCCCGAGAAATACATGCAGAATATCGAGCAGCGCGTCTCGATGGGCCACGCGCCAATGCATACAGTTCATCAGATATATCATTTGGATTATTCGCATGCAATTGTACAACCTACATTCCCGCGTAAAACATATACTATATCAAAGTTGAAATTAATATTTTTTCATTTGTTATTGAGTAACGCATATGTAATTTCATTACCCGTTCTTCAAACCATCTCGGGAACTCCTCTTCATGTTTCTGGTTTATATCATTTACTCATAGTTCCTTGAGCACGTTAATATGATCACTGAAATTGATGATTACCACAAATATATTATATTTTGTATTTTTTTAAAAGTAATGAGGCAATTTAAATTAAGAAAAAGTTATAACTTACTTCAAGTAGTTCTCTATCTCAGGGCAATTGTTCAGCACGTACCACTGAGCTTTTTCGAACTCTCTTCCACACAAGTCATAACCACGCACTGCACCAATTGGACGAACTTGTTGGGAAAACACAGAATATATAGTCCGTTGTCTTGCTCGGTCAACGTCAAAGTTTCTTTCTGGCCGATCAAACCGAGTGTCAACTCCGTGGAAATATTTGGAATAGAAGGTATGCCACTCATCGTCAATATATGCTTCTGCAATTGATCCTTCTGGACGGGCCTTGTTACCCACTGTACGTTTCAACTTTCCAAGAAATCGTTCAATGGGATACATCCATCTATATTCAACTGGTCCTGCAAGTCGAGCCTCACGTGGCAAATGAACGGCTAGGTGAACCATGATCTTACAATCCCAAACTGTCCACTTTGGACAATTCAAGAGTTATCAATCAAGCATTCATCCGAATTGATAACTCTCGAACGGGTCTAAGGTTTATTTTGATGAACAAAAAATACAAAATATGCTAATATATGTCAAACAATAACAACATATTATTTACACAACAATACAACAAAAACATAATTAGTAGATATTATTTCAATATTTATTCCAGATTTTAATTTAAATATTAGTTTTACATGTTTATAATTAAGTATTTTAATTTAAAGATTTAGTAGTATTTTAATTTGAATATTAATTTTATTAATATATCTTGAAGTATTTAAGTATTATTAAATCTTAACTATTTCTATTTTAATTTAAAGATTTAGTAGTATTTTAATTTGAATATTAATTTTATTAATATATCTTGAAGTATTTAAGTATTATTAAATCTTAACTATTTCTATTTTAATTTAAAGATTTAGTAGTATTTTAATTTGAATATTAATTTTATTAATTTATCTTGAAGTATTTAAGTATTATTAAATCTTAACTATTTCTATTTTAATTTAAAGATTTAGTAGTATTTTAATTTGAATATTAATTTATCTTGAAGTATTTAAGTATTATTAAATCTTAACTATTTCTATTTTAATTTAAAGATTTAGTAGTATTTTAATTTGAATATTAATTTTATTAATATATCTTGAAGTATTTAAGTATTATTAAATCTTAACTATTTCTATTTTAATTTAAAGATTTAGTAGTATTTTAATTTGAATATTAATTTTATTAATTTATCTTGAAGTATTTAAGTATTATTAAATCTTAACTATTTAAGTATTATTAAATCTACCAAAATTTATATTTTATTTTAAAATTTTAGTAGTATTTTAATTTGAATAATAATTTTATTTATCTCGAATTAACAATATTAAATGGTAGTAGTACATATAATTTACACAACTATCCCAAACTATTTGTATTATGTATATGAAATGTCATTACCCGTTCGAACGATGATGCCCTATGTTCGAACAAAATTAATACGTTCGAACGGTAATCCTAATCCGTTCGAACGTATTCGTTCCAGATTCCAGTCGTCTTCAACAACGCCGAAAACTCCATTAATTACAAACTCTAACAAACACAAACACCAATTTCAAAGCATACAACTTTCTAACATTGCAAAATATTAAGTTCAAATCATACATTTCTATTTTAAAAGAAATACCTGACAAATTGAAGATAAAAAGGAAATAACCCAAGAATAATCTGAAAATAATCACAAACTATCCTACAAGTATTAATCCGAGAATAATGGAGTGAGATGAACAATTTTTTTGATGTTAAGAGCTAGTTTGAGAAAAAATACCTCCGATATGCGAAGGGTAATCTTCAGAGCACACGAAGCGACGACAGCGCGGAGAGAAACAGAATTGTGAGGTTCTGTCGTGTTTTTGAAGAACATTTCATGTTCGAACGGTTATTTACTAACCGTTCGAATGTGAAAATATTAAGCGGGAGAAAATTCCCTCCTAATTTTCACGTTCGAATGTATAAAAAGTATGTTCGAACGTTAATGAATTATTCCCGCTCGAAAATTTATCGTTCGAACGTTAATTTCTAACTGTTCAAACGGTATTACAAAGTTTTATTTATTTATTTTTTCATTATAATGTTGAATAAAAGAACAACATTAATATATGTAGACATATTAGATGATACTATATTTTAATTGGCGGGATATTTTCCCACCACTGCAATAATCCGTTCGAACTATAACAAATTACGTTCGAACGGTAATCCAGCTGTCTTTAAATGGCGGGATGTTTTCCCGCCATTTGCCTTGTCTGTTCGAATGTTTTATTTTACGTTCCAACGTTAACATATGTGTTCAAACTGTTTATGAGTACCGTTCGAACACATATCCTTTATGATTAAATATAATTTTTTTCATCATTAAATGAAAAGTACTATAACATCATATGTATTACTTATATATACTATCATATATAATGTAATATATACTATCATATATATGGTAATCTATACTAATTATATAGTATATATAGTAATATATATTATTAATATATATAGTGACCTATACTATCATATATATTATTAAGATCATATGTATTAGTAATATATACTCACATATATATAGCCCCAAATATACTAAGGTCACATAATAAAGTTAGAGAAATTTATAAGATGATAGTATATTATAAGTAATCTATACTCTATGTATATATGTTGTATAATATCATATATAACTTTAGTAGGTAAAGTATAATGGAATATGTAATATGACATATATTAGTTAAGTATAAACTCATACCATATAGTACTACATGCTATTATATGGTACTATATATATCTTAATATCTCATATATAACACTTTGATAGTAAAGTATTATGATATATTACTATTATACTATAAGAAAATATTTTATAAGATATTATGCTTTCAATTAAAGTATTCTACTATTATAATATATATTATAATATTACATAGTAGATTACAGTATATATAATCTACTATAATAGTATATATATTATAATAATTTATATGAATATAAATATAGTATACATTTAATATATTTTTTAATAAACTTATAAAACTTCCGTTCGAACGTGAAATAGTAACGGGCGAACGGTTTTATATTAACGTTCGAACGTTTAATATTAACGTTCAAACGGTTCTGCAGGTATAAGTTTATCGCGGGCTTCCTTCCTCTCACGCCGCCGTCTCCACCGTTTGAAAAAGCGAGAAAACGTTTGAACGCACGCTCTTCACCGCCGTCTGCCGTCGTGATCAACACATACGTACAACATTTTTCCTCCCAACTAAAGGTATGTACTTTCAAACTCATTTTACCGTTTATTTTCCGATTTATGGTTTTATTTGGTTTTTTTTCTTAAAATTACATTTTTTCATTAATAATTACCGTAGAACATCATAAATCTATCGTATGATGTTTAGAAATGAAGAGTACTTTGTTTTTGAGTCGAAGAAACCACGGAATCGAAACATTTTTGAGTATTTTCATGGCTGCTGAGTTGACTCAGCCATGGCCGAGTTAGATCTGTTTTACGTTCGAACGGTATTAACCAGTACGTTCGAACGGTAAACCTGTACGTTCGAACTTGATAGACACGTTCGAACGTTATTAATTTTCCGTTCGAACATATATTTAGACGTTCGAACGGTAATTATTAAATTAAATCCATTAACATTTTATTAGCTTATTAAATTGTTTTCATCGTTTAATTGATTATATGTTCTATCAATTAATTTATTAAATTGCTATTAGTATATAATTTTGAAAATCTTTTAGTCGTAATTAGATTTTATCACTAATCTTGAATGTATATTTTATTTTTTAAATTGCAGGATCATAATAATGTCTTCTCGGAGCCGTAAACGTGGTAGATCAGGAGAACCTTCCATCCAAACAGTTCGAGAGCGGACCGTTTTACTTGAGTGACAGGTAAAACTGTCTGATTTTGTCGCTCTTATATGGGAGGGTCATTCCCTCCCATCAGTATTCAATGATCGTGGTTGGGCACCAATCTTAGATCAGCGAGAAGAAGGAATGGAGCTCGTTTCCTTCATTGAGATCGTTACTGAGTTCTATAAAGAGCTCGGTGCTGCTAGCCCAGACGATGGAGGGGCATATAGGATCTGTGTCCGAGGAGCTTCTGTTATATTTTCAGCGGATGGACTCGCTGCATATCTGGGTATTCCTAGGCTTCTTGATGCCTACCCAAACCTCCCACCTAGAGAGTCTGGTCCTTCAGGTGATGCAGCTCAGTCTCAGAACGAGGGACTAGATTACACAGATGAGATATATACACTTGCTGATCACGAGGTCAGAGACTTGATTGTTGGTCCAGATGCTCCAGTGTATGATGGCTCCAAGAGTATTAGGCAGGCAGATTTATCTTCTTTCTTCAAGATTATGAATTTGATCATTGCCAACAATATTGACCCACGGCAGCACAAGACCGAGGTCGGCATGGATCGAGCGAGATTTATGATACGGGTCGCTCGTGGCATCCCGATCGACCTCGTTGGTTATATATTTGAGAGGATCCGATCAGAGGCACGGTTTATTACGACAGATATACTGCCGTTTGGGATCCTCATCACTCGATTTTTGCTACATGCCGGGGTTGTGCCCGAACCTGCCGAGCGTTCTCGATTTCCGATGGCACCGATCAACAGCACCACCCTATCACGGAGCACGGGACACTCTAGATTTCGTTTTCGTGGAGCTGTTCCAGATAGGGCTGAGATTCAGAGAGATGGGCAGCCAGGAGATACTGGAGTATCGGCTGGTGAGACATCTACACAGCCTGAGACATCACGCACATATATTCGCGAGGAGCTGGCTGACATATTGCGTGCTGAGATCGGTGTACACACATCAGCAGTGATTGATGCAGTGCATACTGCCATGTCTGAGTTGCGTACAGAGATTATGGCTACCGTCTCTGGGTTACGTACAGAGGTTGATGAGTTACGTACAGCGATTAATGCCAATAATGCAACTCAGGTCACAGTTAGTACTCGACTGACACAAGTAGAGACACAATTAGCTGCAGTCGAGGATGTGTGTAGA
Source organism: Juglans regia (assembly GCF_001411555.2). NCBI lineage: Eukaryota > Viridiplantae > Streptophyta > Magnoliopsida > Fagales > Juglandaceae > Juglans > Juglans regia. The sequence goes on from NC_049907.1 coordinate 5,360,305, forward strand.
GACCTCGCATCATAGTTTTTATCTTTTATTTATATTTTCTTTTGTTGTAATTATGAACAATATATATGGCATTTTGATAATTTGCTTTATTTGGTTGATTAATATGTATGTGATTGATAATATTTATTTACTAAATATCTTATTTAACGTAAAAGAAATCATTAAAATATTTTAAAATTAATTACATAAAATTAATTAATGAATTTGTATATATGATAGATATTTTTTATATTTTGAATTTCGTACCGAGATTAATATTATACCTTCGAATGTATAAATGTGGTGCTTGAATATGTTCTAACTAAATATATTCCGTTCGAAAGGTTTAGAAAGCTTCCTGCCAGGAGTTGCCACCAAATATGTTCCGTTCGAACACAACAAATTCTCGTTCGAACGTTTTTGAACTTTTCCCGCCATAATAAAGTAATTATCCGCCAAATTTTACTGTTCGAACGTATTTTTTCACGTTCGAACGGTAAAAATTTGTTGGGACGATTTAATTCGTCGCAGAAAAAACTGTTCGATCGGTTATTTTGACGTTCAAACGGTTTTCTAAAAATGACTTTTAGAGATGAAAAAAATTTCGTCCCAAAAAATGACTTTTAGAGATGAAAAAAATTTCGTCCCTAAATAATTTCGTCCCAAAATCTCAAATTTGTTGTAGTGCTTGTATGTTGCATCGAAATAAACTTTAGACCCGTTTAAGAGTTATAAATCTACTTCAAGAGTTATAAATTTACGTTGATTGATAACTCTTGAATTGTCCAAAGTGGACATTTGGAATTATAAGATCATAGTCGCAAACTTACCAATTGTATCTGTTCTCTTCTGACATCATGATTTTGGTAGAGTCATCCTGTGTTGTTCACTGGATATGCAGTTGAGGTGATGGTGTATCAACGTGTTAATTGTCGATGCTCCCGACCAAAAGAGCATATTTGGAGAACTATAAGGAGATGCTGTCGAAATCTCATTGGACGAGATAGAAAATAATTGATATGTTAGCGACTATGATCTTACAATTCCAAATGAGATTGGACTGACTACCTGGTGAGAGGAAGAAATTACAGAATTGATAAATACATGCTTGTTTGTTAATGCCCATGTAACTGTTTGTAGTATGGTATTAAGCATGGATAAAAGTTGAATGCGACTTAGAGATCACTTGGGTGAGGATTACGATATATATGTTGAAGGTGTTAAAAAATTCTTGGAGTTCGCATGCTATCAAGTTGATAGTGACAGACAAATTAGATGCACATGCCGAAAATATAAGAATTTGAGTTCATAAAAGATTAGGGGTGCTACCTGTTCCCTACGGGATGGGGTCGCCCCCTCCCTGCCCCCCGCCCCTGCATGTGAGGGGGTGGGATACCCCGTTTGGGTATCAAGGTGCGGGGGCGGACACCTCAGCCGTCCACCCCCCACCCGTATGAATGGGACATGGGCCCAATAAGGATTCTGGGCCCAAAATGGCCCAGAAACTGTTTTTGATCAATTTTGGGACCAGAATTTAAGTAAAAAAAAAATTAAAAATGAAAAAAAATTAATAATAAAAATAACAAAAAATAATTTACAATAATAGAAATTATTAATTATATACTACTAAGTTGCAACTATTAACTGATAATCATAACTAAGCTATTAGTATATTACAATGATAATTAAGAGAAAACTACTACAGAATTATAAATTTATCTAAAAATATTATAAATTTTACTATTGTAGCAACATTACAATTGATTAAATTAACAAAAGAATAACATTTCATTCTTCAATGGAATTTGGGGTGGCCATGGTGGTAGAAAACTGATTTGTGCTGACTGCTGTGAAACTGTGAGAATCAAGATCATAAAACATGAAATATTAATAATTTAAAAGGAAAACAAATTAGATTCATAAACATGAATCAAAAAGTAAAAATAAAAACATATATTAGAAATATAAAATTACAAACATTAAAAGTACTAACCAAGATGAGATTGAGATCAAGATGAGAGTAATCATTGGGTCCTTAGGAAGTTAGGATTAAGATTTGGCATATGACATTGAGATTATAAAAACTAAAAAAAATATAAGCGAAATAATTAGATACAAAAATTATATAAAATATAAATACAAAAAATAATTAAGGGACAAATTGTGCAAACCAATGGCGGATGGCAATGGTGGGTCCAATACACACGAAGTCATACTGCAGCAAAGCTAGTCGTAGACGCCATCTCATGTATCTCTACAATAATTAAATTTGAAATTAATATCGATTAAATGAATATAAAAAAATTAAAATAATAAAATTGAATTCACGATTACCAGATGATCTAGATCCAGGTTGATCACAACCATCCTATTCGCCGGCCTCCTGAAAGTCAAGAACATCCAGAGTATGAATTGGGGTCCCTTGATCCAATTCTGCGCGTAAATCAATGCCTACACAGTGGTAGTAGATAATGAACTTCGGAATGGATCCAATATGCGCAATCCGATGCTAAAGGCTGACTCTGAGGCTACGATGCTAATAGGAATGGCCAAAATACTGCCGGCTATCTCTCCGAGGACGGGATACTTCATAACACGACTCTTCCACTAAACTAATATATCAAAGTCTCATGCAAATGGTTGAAGATCCATTGCCAAGTATTTGTCTATCTCCGACTGAGCCTCTGTGAGATGACGGACTATGAGGTTGTGCTTCAACCTCTCACCCTAGCCCAACCTATGCTTTTTCTCAACCCCTGTTTCTGGAGGAGGGGGGGTGTATGTGTCGAAATATGACCACCCCTGAAGACGGTAAATTCATCAAACAATCTAACAAGTGCTTTCACCCATGTATTCCTGTGCGTAATTTCCAATCCGTATACCATGCCATCAATCTTAAATTGGTGGTCAAGAGCAACAACCACATATAACAAAATATTAGACCTATTGAAATCTCTCTAATGCTTATCATATTTCACCCTCATCATCAATGTCATATCTCGTATCCTAATATGGTCACTCACGCACATGTCATCCAATTCTTTTCTTACCCTACATATTTACAGACATAAATGAGGAGATGTAGGGTACAAAGAATTAGATAGCTTCATTGTGACCTCATAGAAAAGCCTAAAAAAATATATAAAAGTAGCAACCACCTGCCAATCATCATTAATAGGCTTCCCCAATCTCCTGTACTCATCAAAATATTTGACATATTGAGTGTGCTCATCACTCAATAATGTAAAGGCCGACTGATATTCTTGGGCCGCCTCCAATATCAAGAAGGTTGAGTTCCATCTTGTAGGAACATTAGTACGGAGGCCCTTCTTCGATGTTATGCCAGCAGACTTCACAACAACCTTGAATTTATCTAATCTAGTAGGAGAATATCTCACAAATCTTATAGCAGATTTGACTCGGGCAATCGAGTCATTAAGATCTTTCAAACCATCAGTTACAATTAGATTCAGAATATGTGCATCACATCTGACCCTCAAACACTCACCATTCATGACTGTCTTATTTACCTTTCTAGGATAGGTCTTAAGATGTCCTAATGCGACACCATTAGACGAGATATTATCAACTGCAACGGTTACCACTCATGCCAACCCACACTCCTATATTGCGGCCTTCAAGGCCCTCCAAATCATCTCACACTTGTGATCAGAATTTGACAAAACTTTTAAAATTTTTTATGTAATGTTCAATCACAATCAACAAAATGCGTAGTTAAAAACATATAATTAAGATTTTGAATCTATGTCCAAGTATCGGTGGTGAGGCAAACCATTTGACCTACCAATTGGCCCTTCAACAACTCTTTCTTTGACATATATTATTTCTTTATATCCTTTGCCACTATGTAGTGAGAAGGAAGATTAAATCTAGGTTCAAAGTACTTAGAATATACTTGGAACACTTTCCCCTCCACAAACTGAAAATGTAGCTTGTCCATGATGATCATACGAGTTAGGTGTCTCCTTTACTTCTCGAGATCATACTTAGTATACCCCTTCAACGTTGCACCCCACTACTCCCATCCGCTATTTTTTTAAGTCCAATCTCTAGTTTAGATTGACTTTTCTTTTATAAAGATTTTAATATTGGACTTTTCTTGCATTGTTCTTCTATGTGTACCTTTAATTGGGATGTACTTTATCTCCTATAGTGACATCTATACACTTTACCACAATAGTTACACTTAGCTTGGGGGTTATTGGGATCACCACCCTCTAATTTAGTAAAGTGGGTCCATACTATATAAATAGGTTTTTTGCTTTGTGGGGGGCAAGGGGGCAGGCTCGGTAACCGTAGGGCAAGGGTCCGTAGGGATAAGTGTTGGGGTAGAGATAGGTGTAGGGGTATGAGAGCTAGCATTACAACCTAACAGATTTTCCATTCCCCAAAACTGACAAAAATTTGAAATGAAGCAACATCACACCAAGTTCAAACAATTAAAACCATGCAACAATTAAGTAAAGAATAAAAGTTTTTTTTTTTTTTTTCTGCATGCTATCTACTCATGTTCTAGTTTTGATTTTGTTACTGATAATGCAATTCCTTAACTTTTTTGCATCATTTAACTCATGGATACAAACATACATACTTGTCCATAATCATACCCATCAATGGTTATCTTTGCATAGCCATAATAAAAAAATAGATTTTATTTATACATTACAAATGGTTCTTGAATTGTCCAACAAGGGCTGTAGTTATTTAGTTGCATTGTTTTGTTGAGGAGATGTTCCTTATGATATTCTCTTTGTTCTCTACAAATATCTAACTGTAAATGAATAGAGCTGTTAATGAACAACTAAAGGTCTACTCGTATAAATTCAATTATGAGTTTGGTTCATTTAATAAAATGGACCAAACTTAACAAATATTAGACTCGTTTATAATATTATCCAAACTCGTATAAACTTCACTCAATGTGTATATGATTGTGAAAACTCACTGAATTTCATATTTATTATTTTTACATAATGTATTTACAAGAGGGAATCATGTGAGGGTGTTTAAATCCTTACGAATCTAAGTCTGGATATAGATATTGTATGAATGTATATAACCTTCATAAAGAAATTAATATAAATACAAAATTTGTTAGTCAAAATTTTTAGATGGAGTCATGATTTTTAATATTGAATATCTATTTTTGTGACAAACAGTTATTTATATTGATTACAAATTCAAGATTTGTCAATTTAAATTTCATAAGTTCATATATATAGTTTACGTTATAACTTAGATTATGTAATCTTAACATAATTAAGAAACTAATATTGAATGCAAAATTATGAAAAATGTATAAGATTTCAAAGATTGAAGCCCCTAAATTAATTTAAGCCTTGTTTGTTTTCCAAAAACATCTCATCTCATCTCATCTCATCTCACATCATCATTACAACTTTCTCAAATCTCCACACAAAATAAAATAAACAATTCAACTTTTTCAAATCCCAAAACAACAATAATATTAAAAAATATATTTTAATGATATTTTATTCAACTTTTTAACTTTAATCTCAACTCATCTCATCTTATCTCATCTCATCTCTGAAAACAAACGGGCCCTTAGGGTTTCGGATTGGAACCCTAAACTAATTTAGGGTTCCAATCTGAAACCCATGCACAAAATTACAGATTCATTGTTCACGAATCACAACAGTTCACATTCACAAATCACATGCAAATCAAGATTTTGCATAGCACACAGTTCACAAATTCTATCATCCATCTCCATAACTCAACAAAAAATAAAATAAAATAAAATCATAGATATTAAGAGGTATGGATTTAGGGCTTACCTTTGGTGACGATGATGACAGACACAGAATGACGGCGATGAAGACGACGACTGCAACGATAATGGCGACAACCACAGAGAGTGACAGAGATGAGCGGAGAGAGACTGAGAGAGAACTGAGAGTCGTGAGAATTTTCGAGAAGGTGAGGGGTTGGGGGGAGGGGAGTAGTGGGAGGGCGAATTAATTAACACAGAGGAAACGACGTTGTTTTGTCTATAATGACAAACCACGTTGTTTCGTTTGGGGTGTTGAAAAAAAATCTCATAGACAAAACGACGTTGTTTTTCTCTAGGTTTTTCTTTAATATATATATAGCGGGGTTAGGCCTCTTTCATCTCCCACCTTCACTAGGGGCTGCAGATGCGGGCGGGGCCATTCGCCCCCGCATCTGCAGCACAGGATCGCTAGGTGAACTGGGCGGTGTAGTCGCCGGGGGAGGGGGGGGATGGGGGCTCCGCCCACCCCTACATAAGATAGACTTGGTGGGAGAGCTTTTGTTTGTAATTGGTATTGACCAGGGTTACATTGATTGGGTCTTATATGGCGAACCATATCCAACATTTGAGTCTCCACATGAAGAAGAAGATATCGATGAAGATGTACAGACAGAGGTTGGTGGTAATGATTACAATGAGGATATAGAGCAAATGCTAGGTGACATTGGTACTGGAATGTTTATGGATGAATGTGGTACGAACTCATCAAATTCAAATAATGCAGATCATAACACTTATACGCTTGTGGAATGATTCACAGCGTGAGTTATATCCAGAATGCAGTAGACATAGTAAGTTGTCATTTACAGTCAGATTACTTCACATAAAATTCGTATGTCGATTATCAATTAAGGCTGTCAATATGTAACTCAAGCTGTTTAAAGAGGAATTTCCATCAGTTAATGTTTTACCTCGCAACTTCTATAAAGCAAAGTAGTTGAAGCGAGGACTCAAATTTGATTACAACATAATACATGCATGTAAGAATGATTGTATCTTATTTTGGCGAGAGAATGAGTAATTGAACGAGTGTCCCATTTGCCATGAATCAATATGGACATCTGAGAAGCAGAATGTGCCGTAAATGGTCGTAAGCCACTTTCCATTGACACCTAAATTACAACGGTTAATTATGTCACGTGCAACGACTATAGACATGATATGGCATTCATCATCCAGAGTCAGGTATGATGGTGTCTTTTCACATCTTTCTAACTTTCAAGTTTGGAAGGAATTTGATTTGGAGCACCCATAGTTTGATGAAGAACCTCGTAGTGTGCGATTTGGGTTGGCAACATATGGATTTAATCAATTTGGGAACATGAGTACTATTCATAGTATTTGAATAATTGTACTTATGCCGTATAATTTACCACCTTGGAAGTGTATGTGAGATCCATATTTTATGATGAGTTTGCTCATTCCTTATTCGAGATCACTGGAAAATGATATAGACGTACATTTAGAGCCATTGATTACAGAATTGAAAGATTTGTGAGAGATTGAGGTCCACTAATTTGATTCATCAACAGACAAGTCGTTCAAAATGCATGCTACCTTGTTATGAAAAATAAATAATTTTTTTCACTTTTAGAAACTTGTCAGGTTGGAGTAATAGGGAACAAATGGCATGTCCAAATTGTAACAAACACACCCAATCTGAATGGCTTACGTATCGAAAAAAACTATATTTCATGAGTCATCGTCAATTTTTACTTGGTGACCATGGATGGCCAAGAAATTCTAGAATATTTAGTGGCACTGTTGAATGAGGACACCCTTCACCACATTTTTTTAACCAGGAGTACTTGCACAATTGCTAGATGTCGATAGTAATGAATTTAGTAAAATCTAACGGAAGAGAAAACAAACTGTGAATGAGTTGAATTAGACAAAGAAGAGTATATTTTTCCAACTCCCGTACTGATCGATGTTAAAATTGTGGCATAGTCTCGATATTATGCATACTGAGAAAAATATACGCAAGACCGTGTTGGGAACTTTGATGTCAATAGAAAGCAAAATGAATGATACATTAAACTCACGGAAGGATTTGAAACAATTGTGAATAAGACAGAAATTGCACTTGCAACAAAGTGGTTCGTCTATCTACATGCCAATTTGGTAGTATACATTTTCAAGAAATGAAAGGATTAGATTTTATGAGTGGATAATGAAGATTAAATTATAGGACTGGTGTAACGACCCGATCCAATATTATTAAGAATAATTTATGGATAATGTCATTGGGCCTAAATTAGGTTGATGGACCAATTATTATATAAGCCCAATTGAGTGTTTAAATATATTTTTTTTAATAGACTACGGGCCTAAGATTTTTTTTTTTTTTTTTTTTTTTTTTTTTTTTTTTTTTTTTATATATTTGGCAGATATCGAATTTTATTGGACTTGCCATGTTAGTTAATATATATTTATATTGTTGGATTAGGTGAAATATTTTTTTTATGGCCCCCAAGCCCATGAAGCCAGGAACAATTTTCCACGTCAGGCTCGTTCCATGTTTCATGCCTTGCACGTCTCTCATGCACGGTTATCCTGTTTTTGTTCTCATCTAGGGTTTTTTTCAATCAAACTCAATAAATACACGTTTTTCCCTCATGCATGAAGAAGACCCAAGCAGCCGCAGCTTCCTCCTGTGCCAAAACTCTTTCACTTCGCAGGACCACGAGTCACTACAAACCGCTGCCACCTTTGAGAGCCAAACAGAAGCCAACTGCCACACAGTTGCCAAGAACAACCGTTGCCCAGCCATTTAAAACCAGCATTGGTAACACTCTGTTTTGTTTCACCAAAAATAGAGAAATCCCACAATCTATTGCGCCGCAAACCACCATCACCCATATTCCTCCACAACGACTCCACCACCACATAGAACATGCTGACGCTACCACCACTTTCGGATCATGCTGATGCCAGCTCATGGACCGCCACTGCCCGAAAAACCAGCTCAACCACTCTGCGGCCTCTTTGCACTGTAGACGAGCACCTCATCGCAGCCAGTCCAAGTGGTTTCGCCAGCCACCTTAAGGATGTTGGAGCACCTCTCGGGAATCACAGAAACCACCGGTGAAGACTTCACGTCACCCCAAGTACGCCGCGCGCCACCTCAGCCTTGACTGATTCACAGTGATCTCCATATGTTATTCTCAGCTAGGCAGTGCTCTCTCTCTCTCTCTCTCTCTCTCTCTCTCTCTCTCTATCATGGCGTCGCACCACCCTGCCAGAGACCCAGTCGCGTCGCCAGTCTTTCCCCATCCACCCAGAGCTATCGTCGTCGCACTCAGCCCTCTTTCGGTGAGCATCGCACAGCCTCCTTTCCCGTAAGCATGCCTTCCCACTTTCTGTTTCTTTTATTTCAGCCTCTTAAAACACCATGCATTACTATTAATTTTACACAAATACCCCTCCATCTAGTTTTGCCGTAATATGTGTTTTCTTTTATGCGTTTTGTTTTCAGCCTTTCCCAAAAAGGCCCTCCACTAATTCTATAATTACTTATTTGTCTTTTGACCCTTGATCGTGTAACCTCCTGAGCCTCTACTTCTTTGGGCCTTAAGCCCATTCAGCTAGTGCTTCCTTGAGTTGGTACTGGGCTTTGTTTTTAAATGAACTTGTTGGACTTATTTCAAAAACTATGATAATTTAAATGGGTGAACTTTGGGTTGACAAACTGTTTTATGATTTTTAAAGTGGGCTGGTGGCACTCTACAAAAACAGTTTTAGTAATTTTATTTGGCTTAACATTTTAAAAGTCAGTTTATCTTAAATAAATATATTAGTCAAAGGCTATTTTATAAGGATATTTTGCTAATATTTTGTTAATATTCCTTTGTCTATTTAGTAGAATTTAATAAAATTATTATGTTAAGAATTAAATAAAATTATTATGTTAAGAATATTTAATAGAATTTATTAGGTTTCTTATAAGATTTAATAATTATGTTAAAAAATGAAACTTAGTTTAAGAATTTAAGTTTTATGAATTATTTTAAAATAGCTCAAGTATTCTACTAAATTATAAATTAGTATTTAAGTAATTTAAATACTAGGATTTATTGATTATAGTGTTAAACAAAAGATTTGTTCGACTATCTTTTAGATTGTGAGTTTAATTAAGTAAGATATTATTACTTATTTATTCCCAAACAAATTTAGTGATAGTTATTATTGCATATATGTGTCAAGTTACGAAGTGTTATTCAAGAAGAAGCGTAGCGAGGTAAGTAATTTTGATCACAAATTAGGATCATCACAGTTTATCTTATATATAAGTATTTTTTAAGCCAGTTCATTGACAGCCATTATTTATGAACCACTCATGTCATATGCAAACATGTCATCCAGCATAGCATACAATCATGTCATTCCGCATCATGTTCAAATTCAGAAATTATAATTATGTATATATTATGTCATGCATCTCATGTGTATAAGACACGTAAGCTGTCTTAAGTTCAAAGTGCATGATAAGATTAGATCAGTTAATAAGATGGCCATTCAGATGCATGGTACCAATACAGTTCAGTTTCAGAGTGATGTGCAAGCCACGAACTCAGACGTGGTCCACCATAGTATGCCAGAATACTATCAGCGGCTCCCCTTGCTGCAGTGGGATGTGGGGCCGGTGCACAACCTCGAACACAGGGTTAAGTGTGTAAGCCAATCAGATAAATCAATCAGATCAGTCAGTTAATTCAATTAAATCAGTCATACATAACATAAGCATCAGTATGAACAATCATGAATCTTAAACTCTCAGAATGAAAATTTTTATGAAAACCTTATGTTATTATGTTTACGTTGTGATGGATTTTTTGCTGAGTCTTCGACTCAGTTTAATTTGTTTTCATGTTTTTAACCACCCAGGTGAGGATGATGAATACGAGCAGGCAGACCAGGAATAGAAGGAGCAGTTAATTTTAGTTTCAGACTTTTTAAAATAAAACATGCTTTTATGACATGAATTTATTGATATAAGATTTTGGAAGATAATTTATTAGACAGTTTTTTCTACAAAATAAATTATATTTTCATTTATGAAATATGAGATCTCTTGCCGGGTTTGTTTTTTGAAAAACACGTGACACTCCTAGTCGACGGGAAGGGGGTTTTACTGGTATGCCTCGAATCTGACAAGGTGTGTGCGTACGAATGATTGGAAAATTACAGAATTAAAAAGTCATGATTGTAATGTATTTTTACAACGTATCTTGCTTGTGGGTATTTGTGGGTACTTGAAGAGAGGTGTGCACGTGACTTTGACTGAGTTGAGTTTATTTTTTAAAAACTTATGTGCTAGAATGTTGAATGTAAAATGTTTGGAACGTGTGGAACGAGAAATTGCTATAATATTGTGTAAACTGGAAAATATTTACCCACTGTCATTCTTCGACGTCATGGTTCACTTAACTGTTCATTTGCCACATGAGACTCGACTTGTAGCACCAGTCTAGTGTAGATGGATGTATCACATTGAATGGTTTCTTAGGAAGTTGAAACGCACAGTGGTAACATGGCCCCCCCAGAAGGGTCAATTACACAATCATATATTGACGATAAGTGGCATATATTCTGTTCCAAATGCTTTCATGGAGTTGACACGAGATTTGATCGACCAGAAAGAAACTTTGGTGTTGACCAAGCAAGACAACAAAATAGATTTTCTGTGTTTTCCCAACACGTACATCCACTTGGTGCAGCGCGTGGTTATGATTTGTGTAGAAGAGAGTTCGAGAAACTCAGTGGTACGTACTAAAAATTACTCTGAGGTAGAGAGTCACTTGTAGTAAGTTGCCAATATTTGTTAATTAATGTTTCAATTTCTTTAAAAAAATATAAGATTATAAATTATTTGGTAATCTTCAATTTCAGTGATCATAATAACATGCTCAAAGAACTTAGAGTAAATAATGTAAACCAAAAACATGAAGGGGAGTTCTCGAAATGGTTTGAACAACGGGTAATGATATTACAGATGCGAGTTTGAATTACCATATTAATATTATGATTGTTTATTTTTGTATGTTTTTGTTTTATTCAATATATATGTAGGTTGTACAAATGCATGCGAATAATCCAAATGATATCTCAAACAAACTGTATGCATTGGTGCATCGCCCCTTGAGTCATGTTGTTCGACATTCTGCATGTATTTCTTGGGAAAGTAAGTATCGCACAATAAATTACAAACGCTATAGAAAAAGACAATAATGGTGTCTTAGTCGAAGAAAACATCGATTTCTTTAGTGTTATTGTTGATATAAATGGAATGAGATATTTGAAAGAGCTTCTTGTATATCTGTTTAAGTGTGATTGGTGGAATTTAAGCAATCATTGAAGGGGAATGCACAATGATGAATATTTCTTGAGTATTAATACATCGCTAAAATGGTATGAAGATGATCATTTTGTTTTGGTTTCAAAGTATATCATGTATTCTACTTAGATGATCCTGAGTTTGGAAATTAATGGCAGGTGGTACAAAAATTTTTCTTCAAGAAATATATGTGATGTTATCCCCGAGGCGAAGGGACAAAACAAAGAAGAAGATAATCTATCTACTCAAGAAGCATATCAAGAGAGTTAACCCGTATTGACTTGTTTGTAAATTTGAGCCAGTATGAGATGATTCCATTACATAGGGAGGATATTGAGGCTGAAATTGTTGATGCGACAGTGGAGAAAAATGTTGACTCATCTGAAGTATCTATAGATGATGAGGGTGAATGGTCAACTGAAACTAATACAGATAATTGACTTGTTTTTTTATTCACATGACACTTTATGACAAATCTTTTATGTAATGAATGTATCAGTACTTTTAAATTATGTTACTGAAAAGGAAGGAAGTTCGCATCCTATTTCCACACTTTCCTAGTTCTCCATCTGACTCATCACTAGAGATTAACTCTCCAAAACAAGGTAAAAATATAATAATAATTTTGTTTCAATTAAGGTAAGTCATACATATTATTTCATTTCTAATCATCATTTACTTTGTTTCTACTACGAATATTATATTTTTTAGAGTTAACACTACAATCTTGTCAAGGTCGTGGACTACTAGAGATGTGACGTTGAAAAAATATCGTAAAATAGGTAAGATTAATGTTGACATTCCTGACGAACATACTGGAGGTGAAGGACAACTAGTAGCTTGGCTTGCATTGCATGTGGGTGCTTTTACACGAACTTATGCACCTTTAACTTCGAGTTCATGGCATAAAGTCTCCCAAAATGTGAAAGAGTTTATCAAGAAGCATTGTTTGGTAATGTTTAATTGATTTGTAAAATTATTTAATATGTATGCAAAATATAGAATACGCAAATGATAATTTTTTTGTGTGTATTTTTTTTCAATGATGATTTCGAACTAAATTTTGGCCAGAGAAATGAGCACAAGTGTGATACACCATATGATAAGGATAATGGTAGGTGGTGTATGAGGTCCCAAATTACTTGAGAATGATAAGTTCTTGCTTTTTATAAAGTTCCAATATGGCTCCAATTGTATCATTGACTAGTCCTTTTGGAGTATATGCCATGTGGTTTGGGCCTTCTATTGGGACGTTACAAATAGTATCAGAGCTTATCCCAACCAGAAATGTGGGACTTGAGATGTGCCATCTACGACAGACTAGCCTGACATGGACGTCGAGAATTTAAGGGGGTATATTATGATATCCCATATGATAAGTATAAATGTAGGTAGTGTATGAGGTCTCATATTGCTTGTGAATGAGAAATTCTTGCTCTTTATAAGGTTTTAATAGGGCTCCAAGTGTATCAATGACTAATCATTTTGGAGTATTGACTAGCCTTCTAGCTCTTATTCATCGTCCAACAATGCCTCCAACAACTCTATAGGTTAGAGGAAGCAAAGTCTGAGATCGAAAAAATTAAGGACAAGGCAGAATGAATTAAAAGCTGAATTGGATGAACGAGTAGACATGAAGATGTGAATGAAACAACATGAACAATAACAAGAGGAGTTCATGAGAGAGATGCAACTCAAAATACAGATGCTTATGCAATAATTTAGGCCTCCAAGCAACTGATTTACATTATACATACAAATTTTATATTTGTTTCTATAAAATGAACACTAGTATTGTTTTATTTATTTTGTTCGCAGTTATGAGACTACTTTTATGTGTATTGAACAAATTGTAATATTTTTTTAAGATGGTATGTATGTATTTTTGGTATTTCATTATTGGGTAAAATCAATTAGTTACTATTTGAACGACCAAAAACCGTTCAAACAGAAGCAGCCAAACCATTTGAATGGTGATATAAACCATTCGATCGTAATTCGTAATGACGCTCGAACAACAATTGTGAACCATTCAACAAACATTCGAACTTACTGATGACATCGAACATGACATCGAATGCGTTCAAACATAGTTGTCTGTTTGACCACCAAAGTTAACGTTTGAATGCATTTCCGTTTGAACGAATTTTGTTTCAGTCAACCACTCATGAAGTATTCGTTAGAACATAATTTACGGTCGAACGTAATGTCTTTACCTTTCGACCGGAAATCTAAGCCGAAACTAAATCGTCCCAAAAATTTTTTTCTATTCAAATGCTATGGAACAATTTTGCTTAATTTCATCCTAAAAAATATATTTTGGGATTAAATTGAAATTTTCATCTCAAAAGTCCTTTTGAGAAACTGATATTGAGACAACTTTGGAACGATTTGTTTTCATCCCAAAATGCCTTTTGGGAGGAAATTACAGTTTTTTGGGACGAAAATCTCCTGTTATAGTGTGGATCGTTCTATTCATGTGTTGGAACATCCCTCAGAAGTGGTAGGCTATCTGGGCTCGTGTCTTTGTTGATGATGCCGCTTCATTTCAGCTTTGCATTTCAGTGCCCTTTGCTGAGGTTCTTGCAGAGCCAGCTCAAAACTGGGGTCATTGCCTGGGTTTGGGCCGTTTGGCTACGTACCCTTGTGGCGCATGTGATTGTGAGTTGGCTGTTTCTGTATAGAATTCAGCTTGGAGTTGTTGGTGCTGCCATTACTATGACTTTTTCTTGGTGGGTTTTGGTATTTGGGCTTCTGGGTTTATATCGTGATCTGTGGTGGGTGCCCGCTTACATGGACTGGTTTCTCCATTGAAGCCTTTTCTGGTCTCTGAAAATTTGTCAAACTCTTGCTTTCGGCGTCATGCTGTGGTCCCTCCTATCTCTTTCTCACTCTACCTTTTTTTTTTTTTTTTTTTCAAATAAATGATATATGCCTACGTGAAAGCCCAATTAAATTCGATTTCAAAGCCCAAAATTGCATTGCACCTTGAAAGCAACCTTGAATTGCTTTCTCCTTTACATCCTTGAAACTCTATTTTTTTTTCCCTGCCATTTACTTTTTTTGTTGTTATTTTAAAACTTAAGATCGTTTCATTCAATACAAATTTGCAGCTCAGAGAATTGGTATTACAGAATACTGATACTGATGACTGGAAACCTTGAAAATGCAGAGATTGCCGTGGATGCTTTATCCATATGATAATTTATATAGCCTCCTTAACTGACCCGCCAGTGGTTTATGTATGCATGGTTAGACAGTATTATTTGATCATGTATTATGTAATGAGAAATGATACTTATAGTCCTAAGGTGTGTTAGCTCTGCACACTTCATTTTTTTATAACTTTATTACGTGGGTGGTGATCAGCATGTTTTGAAATAGTTGGAATTTCATTTTCACAAGGACATGATTAGAACTATATTATATGCCACAAGCTCTCTAGCTATATATAGTCCACACACAAACACTGTTTAATTTTCATTAATATCTATCGTTTGTTTACTTGTGGACTCATGTTATCAATTAGTGTTGTTTGGCAGGATGACAATAAATGGATGGGAGATGACGATTCCTTTAGCTTTCTTTTCTGCAACCGGGTACGTACGTAATGTCTATATATATGAATTGCTTTTTTCTTTTCTAAATAAGTGATCTCTTACGTACTACAGATCAACATGGGGAACACACCAACTTATAACCATTCTAATATTTAATGAGAAATTCTACTCTAAGACCGGTCTACTCTCCAACATCACATACTAATGATGTGGCGAATCGGGTTTATTTTCAAAACGGTCCAGACCTTCAATTGCGCATTTCTTTCCTGAGAAATGTATTATCTCATTCTTTGCTCTCCCCCCTCCTTGCCGAAAGCTTCTTCTCCCCTTCTCTCTGTGAATCCCTCTTCCCCCCTCACAAAAGCATATTGTGGTTCTCTCCCCTGTCGACACCACTCAAAGCATGCCCTAAAAGGACCCAAAAATCCCCCACGAAACTCCCTATGCCGAAGCCCTCTCCCTCGTTGACACCCCTGGAGAAAAACGCTAAGAGTTCTGAGAAACCCTCCCATGCATCGCTCTGCGAGATCCCTCTCCCTCCGAGACATTCGTCTGATCCATTAAGATCTGAGAGGTATCCTCACCAACCGAGCCTTAGATCTTTATTATTGCTCATATTTTTGTGATTTCTGAGTTGGGGATCTATAGGTATGATTGATTTATGATTTCTAAGTTGGGCGTTTTTATTATTGATGGGGGGATTATTTATGCTACGTGATCGATTTTAAACAGTTGATATCACATAATAGAATGAGATTTGGACTCACCTCTCATCTTCACCTTTTTCCTAGCTGTTAGTACAATAGCTTAGGATACTGACTTTTGCAAACAAAAGCTAGGCTACACTTGCACGGCAACTAAGATTGGAATTCTCATTTTAAGGGTTTTGGAATCCTTAATTTGGTAGAAGATGAACAGTTTGGAGTTATAAAAGTAAGATTTTTCTAGTTCCTTGCGTATTTGCTAGCTCACTTCTGCATGACAAAGGAAGTTTCGTGCAGTAGGGTTATGATTTGACTGGTATAGAAATATATGCATCAATAGTGGCTAAGTTCCATGTTTAGGTCCGAGATTTGAGAAGACCAGATAGATCAAAGACAACCACCCTTTTGATTTGATTTTAAAATTAACAGAGTAATTAGTAAAAGCATATATAAATTAAGAATTGTAATTCTCCTCAAATAAGAAAGAAACTAAAATTTTTAAGCAATGCCTTTTTTACACCATACTCCCCACCTGCTTTTAATTAGAGACCTACCTCTCTTAAATTGAAAAGTTATATACACCAATCATTGTCCTGCTTTCTTTTGAGCAATTTCACTAATTTATTTTTGTTTATTGATATATTCTTCTTCTTGAAAACCCTATGAGCAATTAGGACCCTGTTGGTTGTTTACTTTGAGAATAAATGTACTCATTGTTTCATTTAGATCACCTATGGCATCGAATCAATCATCATGTGTTGTTGATGCATTTCAAATGGAATCACCAACATGTTGGTGTGGCTTAAAAGCCCCATTAAAGACCTCCCGAACTTTTGTTATCTTTAACTTTTGAAATTCTCAAATTGTAGGCATAGAGAAGCAAGATATCAATTCTTCATATGGGGTAGATATACTTCAGTTGGTAGAGGAGAAAATTTAGACAAGAGAAAATGCAGTTAAAAAAAGGGAGGACAATTTATTGTTGCGCGAGTATGAAGTTCAGAAAAATAAATATAAACTAATTGAGAGAGAGAATGGTCTTCATAAGCAAGAAGAGAAAATTAGAAAGCAGATTGTAAAGAATAGATGTGCACGTATTTTTCTGTGTATGTATTGGGTGTTATCATAGTATGATGCAATCCATTCCTTATTTTGACACCTTTATTTTAGGTAGGTTTGAAAACTCCTATTTTTCATTTACATGTAACGTATTAGGTCCAACTCTTATATCTTTATTTTTATGATGAGAAACCCGAAACGTGTAAACACAACATTTTATATTCTGGTGAAGCCCCATACACGTTTAAGATGCATCATTGTTAAGCTAAACTTAAAAGTGCCTAGAAACAATGCTTTATTTGTTCTATTGCATTCCTGTTTCAATATTTTCACATCAAGAAATTGAGATTCCTAAAATCTGTTAAGCATCAGCAAGAAAGATACATAAATCCGAGGCAGAGATTGAATCAACTTCAATAATTAATTTAACTTTCAACCAATCACACTAAAGCTTAGTGCTTTGATGGACCAACTCAAAAGTCTCGTTTGTTTACTTTTTATAAAGTAAGACATCATAAAAGAATACAACCTAGCAAATCCAACAGGTCAAGGAGCATGTCCCAAAACTCCAAAATCTCCCACAGAAAAAGAGAAAGATTAGAGACAGTTCAAAATTTCAAAATTTCCCACATGTCCCAAAATTTCAAAATTCCTATATTAGAGTCAATTCAACCAATTTTGTTTTCCCTTAATACAACAAAATACCAAGTTACAACAAAATACCAAGAACATGTCTCTATCCGATGGTGTTGGTTGTGTGATAGTACTACACTGTGTTAGAACAACAAAATCATAAATACTAGCACCAACTCTATCAACGTTAACACCAACTTGAGCTTCTGATTCCTCACCATGTTGTGATTCGTCATCAAATATTTTTCTACAAGTTTAAATAATTTTCAAACCAAAAAGTACACATCCATTAAAAAGTAATATATATGCATGCAGTGAGAAACAATAGAGAATTAATACACATAAAAATTTATAACATGTTTCTTCTTTCTCTTAGTCGTAGCCTTTTCCACAAGTGGAACCTTCTTTTTTGTTGGCGGCCTCCCCTTCCCTCAGACAACGTGTAGCCTTAATATTTTCTTACCCTTGTCCGTGACCACATTCTCTTTTACCTTGGTTGAACCAAACTCAAGTGTTAATCATTGAAATTGATTCTCAAACTCATCCAAATGGCACATGAATGCATTAACATGGTCATTACTTGGGGATTCACGGATCGTTAATTTTAGACATCGGTTCACCACAAGCTCATACCTTCGTGAGGCCGCATTGTGCCGCAAGTCATCGTATCTACTTTTTACCACTGTGTATCTCCTCTTTAAGTCATTCCTCCATCAATCCAAGGCGTACTTATCTAGTAATGCATGAATCTTCTTCATCTGACAAACGTTCAATGCATGTCTACAGAGAATCCCCCCTCACATGTGCATTTCACATCACACTCCTCCTCGTTAAAGTAAACTGAGTACGTAATGCTTTTGACGTGGTCATCATCAGTCGTGATTTCATTCAAAACATCAAAGGTGGAAATGCAACCCTCCTTGCTGATAAGTATATAGTTACATAATCATCCCCTACACTTCTCTTTGGACCTCTTTAAATTTCGCATTCGTATACACTGTTTGAGACTGCTTCTCTATTCGGAATGGAGATCAACATGGGATGGTTTGGTTGGAGGAATTGAAATCAGCTGTCGTCTCGACCACCACCTTCTTTGATCACATTTCAATGTCCATAGCTTGTTTGCCATTAGTAGAAAAGACAATTACTAGAATGAATGGACATGTCTAAATTATTCTTAATCATTCTAATGGTAGATTGAATTGCACTCTAAGTGATTTGTTGTCTTTATAGCCATTTAGCTTCTTTGCCACTGACCATATCTTTTCAATTATAAAGCTCTTAACATTTAGCCCTCAGCACACAATAATTCAAATTAATCCGCATTAAAGACTCACGTTGAGAGTATTTTCACCAAAATAATTTCTCCCTTAATAATTTCTGCAGACAACAAAACAATTGTTGACTTTTTCTTTTCCTATAAGACAAAACTACTTTCAAAATCCCACTAATACAATCCTTTGATCTCAAAGGAGGGAAGGAATAAGGAATAATATAATAGAAGAAATATGTTCTTTTCTCTTTTTTAGTCCAACGAAGGGTGTTTCAATAAACCTAACATCAAAGAAAAGTATATAGGTTTCTACCCATAATCACTGCAGCTTTCCACCCAAGACTGACTTGCATCCCCTCCCAGGTATGTCGAAAGCTTCTAACCTAGCAATAACAGAGCTTTATTCGTCCCCTCCCAAATCTTCTCTGTTATTGCTACCTAACCCACCAACGACTTGTTCTTTCTTATTTGTCCCCTACCAGATGTTCTAACTCGAAAGTTCTATGTTTTACTACAATTTCTTAGAGAGAGAGTGAGATTGCCATATAGAGAGAGGACTGAATAGAGATGACCTTTAAAGAAGAGCTTCACAACAGCTTGCCAAATTCGTCGTTCTTTGGTCGATTAGAGGCGGACGTACTGCAACACAGCAAAGGGCACGAATCCGAAGCGTGGAGGGAGAACGTGGGAGGAGAAGTAAAAATTCAAATGAAGGGCCGAAGCGTGGAGGGAGAACGTGGGAGGAGAAGCAAAAATTCGAATGAAGGTAACGTGGAGATTGAGGAAAACGTGGAGATGAGTCTAACGATGCATTTTGAAAAAATAAAAAATAAAGCCAGCTCAGCTAGTGTGTGGTGTTCGAAACTTTAGTGGCCTTAGAGTAGAATTACTCATATCTAAATGAAAAATTCTTGTTATCAGTCACTATTCACCACCCCACACCTTTTGAAAAACACCTCTACATCCTATAAAAAAAACTCTCACACTCTATGAAAAAACTATAAGTGTGGGGTTTGAGGTGCCTACAGTGGTTGATCTATAGAATTACTCTATCTAAATTACTGTACTGAAGTTCCTTTAGTGGGGCCCATGCCTCGCGCAACATTGACATTACTCACCATGCACAAAAATTAACATATAGTGAGCTGATCAAATAATAAAGGTAGTGGTACAAAGACAGGCTGCAATTAATAGTGGGATTAAAAGCACTCACATTGGATTATGCAAATACAAATCTAATGGAGGGTTTGGTTAATAAAATTTGAAAATGTGTTGCATTAGATTATGCAAATGGAAAAAGGGATAACTTTTAGCTATAGTAAATTAGTTCTTTAGGTCATATTTGATAATCACTGTAGCATGACCAAAATGAATAAAAAATATTTTCTTCCTTGCAAGTTCTCTCTCTTCCCTTGGTTTTGGCTTCTACTGAACTCTCTCTCTCTCTCTCTCTTTCATTTCTTCCCACGTGTTCTTCCTCCCCAGCAGCACTTGTGTTTCGTTATCCTTTTTTTTTTTTTTTTACCTTTTTTTCCCTATTGTGTTAATAGTAATAATTTTTAAACCCAGTCTTTTTCCCGTAGCATTAAGCTAGAGCATTAATTGTTATATACTGAATTATTGTATTAATTTTTCAATTAATGTTTGTATAATGAATGGTTGTATACTTCAAGTCTCATATTGTATAATATTAATATTTCTATCTAGCTCTTAATTTTTTTAAAAAAAATTAATAGAACAAAAAAAGTAAAAAAAAAAATATATTAAATTTGTAATATTTTATTATTATTTTAACTAATAGATGAATAATCTAACGTGAAAATAAGTTTTGAGTGGAATAACTAATTATAAAATCATGGTATATTATATAAATTTTATATTTACATTTATATAATCCAATGCTAATGGTTTAAACACTTTGATTTTTTATTGCTTCATTACGTATTGATTTGATGTTTTCTATGCACACTCATTTTGATCGAGTGAGATAATAAACACAGGAGCAGTACTTTTTTACCGGAGGTGAAAAAACTTTGACCATTCATCAACCAATAAATGTGAGTCTGTGACAGCACGGGAGCAGTAAAAAATTTATGCAAGTGTAGTTTAGAATATTTTAGAACATTAGTGAGTTAAGATATATATTTGTATGAGTTTTGTGTAACAGCATCTATCTTATTGAAATGTGTTTAAATATAAGAGATAAGTTAAGATAAATTTAATTTTTTTTATGAATAGTTGAAAAAATGGTAAATTTATAGATCCCAGCAATTGAGATTAAATAAATTGTATGTCTGAGATGAAGGTATTCTCATCTGCACGAAAATATCTGAGATGATCTCGGATATTTTTTACATTCAAATGGGTCTTAGGTTAGGTTTAGATAATGAGTTGAGATGAAATGAATTGAGTTGAAAATTAAATAAAATATTATTATTTTAATATTATTATTTTTTTAGAATTTAAAAAAATTAAATTATTTATTATATTTTGTGTAAAAAATTATAAAAATTATAAAAATTATAACGATAAATTGAGATGAGATGCATTTGAATGGTTAGTTGAGATGTAAATCCCATGATAAACTCCATGAGTCTCCCTTACAACTTTTTGAATTACTACATGTATTTTTTTTACAAAAAAAATTCAACTTTTTAAATTATTAAAACAAAAATAATATTATAATAATATTTTTATTTAATTTTTTCTTTATCGTTTATCAAAATCCTATAAAACATCTTAAGTCAAACTATTTACAAACTATTTTATTACTATTTATAGATTTCTTATTTACAAGATCGGAATTTATTAGTGGTAAAGTCTGTGCCCTAGAGAGATTTCCCACGTAAAAAAAAAAAATAATAATAATTACAGGGATCACTTAGAAATTATGCCGACATTAATGATAATTTGGTTGAAAACTAAGACAATTCACATTAAACTAAGAATATATTATTTGGAGTCATTAACATGACAACCGACATCCATGACCATGATCATAGTCTTAATCACAATCAATATTTTTCTTTACAGCAGATAAATAAACGATGAAAAGGAAAAACCGAAAAGAAAAATAAAACATTCTTTGATACACCGAAAGAAGTGATATCTGTCCTCCCAAAAGCCATAGCCTATAGAAGAGCTCCAAATCAGAGACCAAAACACATAGATGCGCTTCAGTCGACCTCCACCTGTCCAAAAACCATCAGTATTATTATTTTTCATATAGAAAAAAATTACTATCCGGCTTAATAGTTATCGCTCCATCTCGTCCAGTGATTTTTTTTTTTTTTTTTACTTAATAATAAAAGAAGTGATTTTAAGTGTAAATATAACGGTATATACTTTAGCCACAATTATTTAGTTGAAAATCATAAATTAGTGCAGGTCACGCCGGACTTAAGCGGGGTGCATAAAGTAAAAAGTCTGTCCAGTCCATCCAACATCCCTTGTGATAAAAAGGTAACAGAGTACAGTAATCATGCGTAAAATTTGGGATCTAAAAATTTTATTTGCAACTTAACATGCAAAATACATCTTTCACTCACGCTAAATATATATGACATAATTTAATTGGAACAAAATTTAAAAAACTTCACTTTTACAAAGTATATCTTATGATGCAAGTAGTCATGTGGATGACTTATATTACACACCAGTTATTTGCAACCGTATCATTCTTAAAAAAAAAAATTTCCTATTCATCATCTCCACATACAACATAATACATCGTATTTATTTTTAGTTTTTTAATTTTATTATTCTTAAATTAATTAAATTCTTCTACTCATCTGACAAAAATTAAAAAGTAAAAAATTATGTGTAGTATTAATTTTTCTTATCAAAATACATCAAAGGATTCCTCATCGTATGAATCATGTTACCACTCTAATTAGTAAACACGAAACAAACCGCATGTATGGGAGGGAACCACAGTATCTCTCTCACGTACTGTAGGTTCAAGTATTTAGAGAAAGAAGTAGTGGCATTATTTAACATTAAGAGACTAATTAAGGCTTGTACGTGTAATCTTTTATAGTTACAGCACGGAATAAATATGTTATATAACATGATGTCTGCTTTGACAACACCCACCAGTTTACCATTGCTCTATCGTACTTCAATCAACAAAACAAAAAAGAAAATCGAAAGCAAGAGGAGATCAGAGATGTTGGGTGCTTACAAAATAATAAGGTTCACTTGGTGATGGCATAGACAGCATAAATAATCCCAGGGATATAGCCCAAGATGGTCAGTAACAAACAGATCCAAAACTCCACCTGAATCACCCCATCAAACCATATCAGAGATTCATCTATATATAAATAGTAATCTAATAAAGACGCACAATATCACCGGAGAGAATTAAAAGGAAGAGAATGATCGTCACCTGGCAACCAAACTTGAGAAAGACACCAAGAGGAGGCAAGATGATTGCCAGGAGGATGTCTATGCAAATTGCCGCCATTTTTTTTTTTTTTTAGGCACTGCTATAATTTCTTGTTCTTGGAAGCGAAAGTTGAAGAGCCTTCTTAGTTTGTGGGATATATATAGAGTTATAGACGAGCCCTTCCCCAGGCAGGGCCGCACCCTGCGTATTATCCACGCGTTGGATACATGCGTACGGTACTAATGCTTAGTATACGCAATTTCTTGTAGCATTAGTAGTGAGCTCAATAAAATTTAGTCAAAATTCTACACACTAGTAATAAAATTACCATCAGATTCGTAGAAGTCGACCAAGAAGAAATTGCAGAGAAGTCGACGGAGACACTTCGATGGAGAGAAATTGCAGATGAAGATGACTTCGACGGAGTTGTAGAGATGACGCACGAAATGCAGATCGTGTTTTTGGGTGTGGGATTTGGGCAAAATGCAGATCGTGTTTATGAGCCGATGATGACTTAGTTGTGGATTGCGCGAAACATTAGTCACGTGAGAAAGATGAATTTTTTATATGAAAATAATAATTGATCAGTAAGAGGGGCTGGCGAAATTTGATCAGTGGAAATGATAAAATTTAAAATTATTATAACTTTGTTGAGTTTATTACAGTGAGTTATCGTGCATCTTAACTATTCTTTGACTAAAATTTGAATTTGTTGAGCTCACTACTAATGCTCTAATTACTAATAATAATTGAATAAAGTGCATACAGCTCCTTGCCATTTAAAAGGGAAAATTATTCTTATGTTCCTTACCTTAGCTTAAAAGTTTTCTAAAACTAGTTACATTTGGGTTAAAAAGTTTAGGGCCGATTTAGAATCATAGATGAGATGAGATGAGATAGTTTTAGATAAAAGATAAAAATTAAAAGAAAAATAGTATTAGAATATTATTTTTTAATATTATTATTATTTTAGAATTTGAAAAAGTTGAATTGCTTATTATATTTTGTGTGAGAAATTGAGAAAATTGTAATGATGAGATAAGAAGAAACACTTTTCAAATCTAAACGGGACAGATTGCGTTTGGGTAGTGAAGTATTCTCGGTATTCTGTGAATAATAGTAAAACAATAATGAAAAAATAATTATAGAATATTGAATAGTAGTGAAAAGTAGATAAAAAATAATAAATAGTTGTAAAGTATTTTGAGAATGATAATGATAGGTTTGCTACCTTCCTACTACCGTTTTACTATTTCTTTTATTTTTTTTTATTTTTTTTTATTTTTTACTTAATGGTTAAGGAAATGACTATTAGTGAAACTTATCATTGATGGTCACACTAGTCAGCCCCTGATAGTCCACACACAACCTCCAAGTGCCATCGACCTTTCTAACCAACAGTATGGAAGAAGAGTAAGGGCTTTAGCTAGGTTGAATTACCCCCGTTTTCAATAGTTCTTGAACTATTTTCTCATCATCTTTTTGATGGTAAGGGTAACGATAGGGCCTTATGGAGATGGGGTTGGTGTTTGGGATAAGGTTTATAGCATAGTCATGGGTACGTGGGGGTGGTAATCCCTTTGGTTCAGCAAATACATCATTAAAATGGCCCAACAGGATCTGAATGTTTGCTGGAATGGGCTCTTCAGCTTGCTGGTCCGTGGCACTGTCTTCTTTTATCAGCTGCAAAATGACCCCCTTGTTTTCCATTTTGTCACCTTTGTAAAACAACCCTTCTTTGATCATATGTACTACTATACGACCTTGCAACATAAATTCTTTGCCGTCATAGCAAAATCTCATGGACATGTTTGTAAAATCCCATACGATAGAGCCAAGCTCCCTTAGACACTTGACACCCAACACCATGTCGCATTCTGCCAATACTAGAATTTTTACTTCTAACAGAAAAGTTGTTCCTTGAAAAAATAACCTCATATCTTTGCATTTTTCCTCACTTGGGATGAGATCCCAATTAGCAACCCTTACTTTGACTCTTCCAAAGTCATGTATAGGCAAGTTGGATTTCTTAATGATAGCATGGTCCAAAAAATTATGAGTAGATCTGCTGTCAATCAAGATTGTGACCCATTGGTTTCCAATTCTCCTTTTCACCCTCATTGTGCGTGGGTTGTGTGATCTGGTAATTGCATGGAGTGATATTTCAGGGTTAGGTGGGGTAATGGTGGTTTCAAAGGTAGCTTGGGTTGTATCATTTTGGTCACACAACTCCTCCACAATGGGCTCACTATACTCACTATCCAGCAGCACCTCCTATAGTAAATAAAGCTTGGAATTTTGGCATTTATGGCCCGACACCCATTTGGTGTCGCAATGGTAACACAATCCATTGTCCCTTCACTCTTTCATCTGGGTTTGGGTTATTTTGCAGATGAGAAATTGTGGCTTGGTGTGACTGGTTTTGGAATAATCTGTCAGGTGGGTTGGAGTGTTTTTTAAAATGCCAGGGTCGGGTGAATATAGTAACATGGATCTAGGATATCGTTTGGTTAAGTTAACCTTTTTCTCTTGAATTTTGGCTAGGCTATATGCTATGGTAAGGTTAGTGGGACTGAATATTTGAACAGTTAACCGGATCTCATATTTTAGACCACTCAAAAAATAACTTAACTTGTAAGTGTCAGACAAGCCCTTTAATCTGTTAGAGAAGGTCTCAAGCCTTGCTTGATAGTCTTCTACAGATCCAACTTGTCTCGGTCTAGTGAGAGCTTCCATTGGGTCGTCATAAGCATTAGGCCCGAATCTAATCAACAAGGACCTAGTAAATGTGTCTCAATTCCGAAACTGGATAGTATCTTCCATTTCCTGAAACCAAACAAGGGCTTTGCCCACCATGTGGGATGAGGTAAGCCTAAGTTTTTGATGTAGTATTGTATTGTGAAAATGGAAAAATTGATTAACTCTATAAAGCAAACTTGCATGGTCTTCCCCATTAAAAATGGGGAAATCTAACATTACTGTGCGAGCTTGCACATTTCCCATATTTTGATGTCGAAAATGCTGGTTGTGAGGGATTTGATGTTGCTGGAACTACTGTTGTTGCTACTGGAAAGGGGGAGGCAGATTTTGTTGCAACTGCAATTGGTCAGTGTCGTCCCTGAGTTGTTCACTGGAGGATGAGTCCCTAGAATTGACGTGGGGTTGCTTTTGCTTCATTCCAGCTGTTAACACAACTAGCTGCTGTACTATCATCTCATTTTGCTGTTTGAGAGTAGTCATTTTAGTATCCAAGTGTAAAAGCTTAGCATCAAACGTTTTTTTCATTTCACTATATTGATTTTTTGAAGATTTTTTTAGGGCAGTGAGCCCATCTTGTAGTTGGTTAAGTCTTGTTTCTTCAGCCATTGTAAACAGTGCCAAAAATCGGTGGCTCTTGATACCACTTGTAACACACTAGATGAAATTGATTCACACATAAAGGGGAAAAAGCTCTCTTCAAGAGGAGCGCCTCCATAAAAGGGGATGAGAGATAGAGAGAAAAAAGGAAACTAGGTTTGCATTAATTTTCTAAATACTCTTCTCATCGCTATAGGAAACATTAAACTACGGACTTCCAGAAAAAAGGCCTCAACCTTGTACAGATATAACCCAAGACTAATAATAACCCAACAAAGCAAATATAAGGAAATGGCTCAAATATCTTAAAGCCAGTTTGTAATACTTAATAACATAAACTACTACTTCAATTAAGAGGCCCAGGACCAGCGCATGAGCCCGTCTGCTTTGACTTCCCTTTTCAGCCAAGTACACGAAAGTATCTTTACTTCCTCAGAAGCTCCTTTTCGACAATCAGTTCCAGTTCGTTCCAAGTCTTCTGCCCTAACCTTAACACTTCCGCACTGCCGCTCACCTTCATTTAGGTTCCTATCTCCACCGCATGCGAGGGTTGTGTTAGGGACCCCAGTCTTGTCCCTAACACTAAGGTCCACGGGCTTGTCTTGATGATGATGGTGACCGAGTGTTCTTGCCAACTTGCTTGGCCTTCCACAAAAGGATGGTGTTTGAGTGATGGGATGATGATGTATTTGGGTAGACTAAGTGTTTAGGCTAAGGCAAATCAATGTGGGTGGCTAGACTTGTTCTTGAGTAAAGTGCCAAGATGATGGAGGCTAGGGTTGAATGGATGATATGAGGTTAGGGTTCGGGTTGGAGGCAACTAGGGATGTCGTGGGCTATGGTAGAATTAGGGTTGGTGTGGTCTTGGAAGATTGGCTTAGGATTATGGGTGTTTGATGCAATGAGAATGGCTTAAGGGTTACCATTGATGTTTGGGCCACTCAGATGATGATTAGGGTAGGAATGGTGAAGTGTAGCTAGGGTTTTGTGAGGTGGCTAGGGTGGATTTCGAGATTTGGAAAAGTTGGCTTAAGGTTGGAGTTTAGGATGATGCTAGGGTTTAGGAATGAGGTGAAAGAGTGATGCTAGGATTCGGTTGGCTAGGGTTGCCGAAATGGTAAGGTGGGATTAGGGTTTTGGATGCTGGGTGGCTAAGATGAAGGGATTGGGTTGACTTGGTCTTTGGAAGGTTGGCTAGATTTTGGATGATTTGGAAATGGATATGGAAGTTTGAAAGATGAAGGGAATCTTTGAGGGAAGAAGGGAATTCGAATTTGGTTAGGATTGGTAGATAGAGATGATTGATGCAAGATTCCTAAGTTAGGAATCTTGGAGGGAATTGAAAATTCGAATTTGAATTGAGATGGTAAGTCAATAGTTGACTAGAGGGATTTTAGGAAGAGTGATTTAAGGAATTGAAGAGGATTTGCAATTCTTTAAATTAAGGGATTTGAATTTGAATTTGAATTAGAGGAAGTCAAGACTCCTAAAAGGAATGAGTTTCCTTATAGGACTTGAGGTGGGCGGCTAGGGTTTATGGTGGATGACTTTAGGATGGTCGAATATGGTAAGTGGATGGTGTGGCTAAGGTTTTATGACTATGATAGATGAATGGCAATTATGAGAATGTAAACTAATATGGAAAGTAGGACAACACTAGGGTTGGCCGAATGGTGTGTGGGGGGGTGGATGCTATGTGTATTTCAGCTAGGGCAATGTGTATGGAGGGAACAATTTATAGAAAGCTGACAAACTTATGGAAATGATGACAAACACTATGGTGGTCGAGTATGTGGTATGGAATGGATTAAATGAGCAATGAAATGGATGAACACTAAGAACAAATGAAGAACACGACGTACAAGTGATAAATAATCAAGACAAAGTGAACAAAAGATAGCCAATTCAACTATAATTCACAAATTGCATATAGATGAAATAAACCTCTTTATTGATGAATGTGAAAATAACAAAGAGAACAACAACTTAGATTCACGAATTGCACCAAGTTGCAAGAACAAGATAGATTGAACCACACCTATTCACGAATTGCAAGGTGTGATCCTCTCTTAGGGGATTTACGTATTGTACCACAAAGAGCCCAAGTGCCTTAGTACCGAATGGTGATCTCAAGAATAAAATAATCTACCCACTAGGAAATTTGTCAAAAGATGTAAATGCAAAGCCCAATGGTCCTATTTATAAGGATTACAACTTGGAAACCTCCATTAGGTCCATTAGAAAATAAATAATTAAATAAAAATAAATAATGAAAAATAACATAGTTAACATGGGTCAAGTTAACCCATGACATGCATGAGGTGGGCTAAGCTGGCTCATGGGCATGGCTGGCATGGCTGTTGGCATGTGGCTGACATGCCCATGAGGCTATTTTGGGGCTGTCTAGTCTTGTCTCCACATGGCTAGAAGCTTGGCCATGGGCCACAACACATGAGGTCCTACCAAGTTGCCACCGAGACTTGTTACACTCGTGCTCTCATTTTCTCTCTCTGTCCGTATCTCACTCGTGATATCTCTCTTTCGCTCTCTCTCTCTAGCTTTCTATCAGCGTCTAACTATATGGTTGACTGCAGTGACTGACAAAGGTCATTGGAGCCAATGTGATGCCCCAAGCCACAAAGGTATGTATTGGTCTCTCTCTCCTGCTCGTATACTTTGTCAATCTCTCATCCGTCTCTGCTTTCCTATCTCCCATTTCGTCCGATTTTGGTTTCCCATAATGTGTTTTCTCACCATGTTGAATTCAGTTTTGATGTTGTATTCAATGTCATAGAACATTACAACATCAATATACAACATTACCACACTTTTGAATCTAACTGATCGTCGCCTCGAGATTTGGTTAGGTACTTTCAAGTTGATTTGGTTACATAAAATTAAACTATATCAACTTATATAATCATTATAATTTTTTCAAACTTTTATACAAATATAATAAATAATTTAATATTTTTAAAATTTTAAAATTTTAAAATAAAAATAATATTATAATAATATTTTATTTAATTTTTAATAATCTTATCTCATCTTATTTTATTTAAAATGCGTAACTAAATGTAAACTCAAACTTTAGTGGAACAACCAAGCTAGGAACCTAAAATTTTTCCCTCTTCTTTTGTTAACAAACCCCTGGGTGCAGGCGGACGTCTGCACAGCCCGCTCCCCCACGACGCCACTCTCTCTGCACGACTCCTCTGTCGCCACTTGCCACCGCGCCAGCCCCTCGCCGTCCGTCCAGGTTCGTGCCGAGCCGCGCCTCCGTCACGCCGGTAAGTTTCGTATGTCTCTCCTCTATCTCTCTCTCTCTCTCTCTCTCTCTCTCTCTCTCTTTGGCGTTTTAATCTCTCATTCTCTCTCTCTCGTTCTCATTCTCGCTCCTTGCATCACCGCCTCGCAGTGGCCCCCGCTGCAGGCCCTTACGCCGCCATCCCGCAGTGCACCACCAGATCTGTTTGAACGACGCCAGCAACCTCACGCCCTTTCTGTTTGAAACCGCGACGGACCAAGGGCCACCGTAGACAGCCTCTCACCGCCAAGGTATGCCCCGCTCGAAAAATTGTCCCTGCCGTCACGTGTTAATCACTGTTTTAAAAATTCTTTTTAACATCACCGCCATATCACAGGACATTGGAATCAGCCCTAGACAGCGGCGTCTCGCTCTCTAAATTTTGACAGGCCATCTCACGAAATTAGGTATAGAAGTTTCGAGTAATTCGTCTTGCATTTTGCACTGTACTGTTGTGACATTGACGGTTGGTGTTACTGGAGATTTATGCTTCTGTTTTTATATGATAAATCTGTGATCTATGTGAAGTTATGGTGTTGGTTTGTAGTAGTTCTATTGGTGTTCGTGTTGGACTTGTGATTGTAGGCCTCTTGTGTTGGACATGCGGAAATTGTAGTAGTTCTATTGCTGTTTGGGTGTTTGTTTGATATGCAGGGAGGCTCGGGTTTGTAATATTGTTGGTGGAGGAGACTTAATAGTGGCTGTAATGTTATTGTATATGCTGGTTCGACATGTCAAGAGTAAATGTGCTGTTTATGTGTTTGACAAGTTGAGTTACCTATAAAAAAAAAAGACAAGTTGTGTTACTTATAAAAAAAAATGTGTTTGACAAGTTAAGTTGTGTTTGAAATTGTGAACTGGTTGTAACTTATAAAAAAAATTGTGAGCTGGTTGTATAACATGTCGGGAATGAGTTTATAAATAATAACAAGTTTGTGGCAAATACGAGGATGGGCTAATTTTCTTGAGGTAGTGAATTTCATTGGAGGTGGTGAGTAATTTGTGCATGCTGAATATGTAGCACGGGTTTTGGATTTTCGTTAATGAAGTTGGCTTTTGTGTTGGTTTGGGGTTGTTCGTAAAGTTAATGGCATGCTTGTTTAGGTTATTAATTTTTTTATTGAATGTGTTATGGTTATAGGTTGTGATACTGTTAGAGGTTGGACCCAAGTCTTAAATAATACACGGCAAGAGTCAGGTAAGGGGTGCTCCTATGCTAGACTTTGCCTCAACGGACTGAGGTTGATTTTATGAAAAATATGCATATTTTGCTTTGTAAAACTTTAAAACAACCTCGGTCATTTTTTGCATAACTCACTGTGTCTGAATAAGAAAAGAAAGATATTTTTTCATGATTGGTAGACACGAGTATTTTTAGCACTTTGTTTCTTAATTGTATAAAAAGAACAAATATGTCATCTAAAAGTTTTATACATGATGATACAAATATGATCTGCATCTATTTTATGCTCTGTTATGAAATGATATTGCATATGAAAACTCTTAAGGCATAAGATTTTGTTCTGGTTTGATTTATGGCCCCGCCACGGAATATAATAGTGGTCTCTGTTTTGAGTGCATCACCTTGGTGACGAAACAATGATGTGTTATGCTTGTTAACTGCAGACATGCACAACCCTACCTTGGGGGTAAACATGGCCTCTGCTTCTGTTTCTGATGATGTTTTAGTTATGCTTGTACCTATGGTCTTTTAAATATTATTATTATTATTATTATTATTATTATTATTATTATAATGGAAAGTTTCTGAAAATACCACTACCATCTTTTGAGAACTATCTGTTTCTGCATTCTGTAACTGGCTCATGTTTGCACGCTAGTATAGGCTCACTGCTTGAGTTGTTGATAACTCACCTCTTTTCTCCACTATATTTTCAGATGATTTTCGGGATGCTGTTCCCGAACACCTGGTGCCAATAAAAAGAAAATATTTTCAGATGATTTTGATGGTTTGGCTGGGAATCAAGGGTAGGAAGTACGTGCAAAATTAATTTAGTTTAGCGGATTGAGTACCAAAGAGTGCTATGAGATTGTTGGGCTTTACCGGTAGATTTGTCATGTTATGTTAATTGTGTATTTTGAGAGATTAACATTGTTATTGAGTGTTTGTGGAATTGTTAATTTATTTTATTGGATTATTGCATTGATGACCTTGTAGAGGAATATATATAATTGGATGAAATAGATGAATTTATGTTTATAGAGTCTTTGGAATATATATATATATATATATGTATTGTGGGAGACGATTTTCTTGGTGACAGGAAGTGACTCCCCGACGCTCTGGGTATGGGGCATTACATTTTTAACCATAGTTAAACTTGTGGCTCTTGTATTTTTGCCTATTGGAAGTTTGGGTTGTCCCTGTTTTATATGTTGTATGTTGAGATTTGTAGTTGAGTGATTTCATGTTTGGTTGACGTATGGAGGGTCTCTTGTTTATAATGTCATGGTCATAGGAGGGTATGAATGTGAAAATGTGAGTTCGTGTTCTGATGTGTCAGGAGTATGGTTGTAAATCGTGACGTGTGTTGGGGTGAGATTTAAGCAAATCCAAGGAGGTTGGGTTAGCCTATTGGTGGAGTAGTGTGTGGATGATGTAGTTGGGCCATTATTAACCCAAGGCACCAAGATGGACTATTTTGTTTATGGGCTCACATTGAGCTATAGTTTCGGGTTATAGAGTTTTATTAGTTAGTTGGTTTTGTATTTGGAGAAGTTATTAATATGTTAGCGATATCTTTCTGAATTAGATTATGATACTGAATTTAATTGTGAAAATAATCGGTGCTCCTATGCTAGACTTTACCTAAAACTGACTAATGTTGATTTTGTGAAAACCTGCATATTTTATTGTGAAATCAACCTTGATTATTTTTCTGCACTAGTATCTGTATTTGAACATTGAAATGTGATATTTTATCATGATTGGTGTAGACATGGGCACTTTTTTGTACTTTGTTGTTTCTCTACTGCATAAAATGTGAAATGAAGTCTGAAATATTTGATCCAATTATATGATTTTTTTTTTTATAAGTAATGCAATTATATGATATTTATCAGCTCAGTACTATGGTATGAAATGATATTGCATATGAAAACCCTGAGGCATAGGATTTTGTCTGCTTTGGTTATGGGCCTTGCCACTGGTAATAATACGGTTTTCTGGGCCAAGGACAGAAGGTAGTTTATATTTTTATATCTATCTGCTTAGCAATTAAGGAAACAAAACAAATCTAAAAACTTTAATGTTTATGCATTGTGTTGGTTTTTTCTTCCAAATGAAAAGAAACTTAGTTTCTAGTTTGATACTTATAAAAAAAAAACTTAGTTTCTATTTTTCTCTCTCTTTCCTACATTTTCTCGGAAACTAGACGGTGTTTTCTTTTGTAATTTTTCCCAAAACCGTACCATCCCCTTTTTAATCTATTGATTGAAATTCCATAAGATATTGAAAATGTGGGAACTAGACCCACTGTTAATTTCAATTGCAATACTTTTGACTCAGAAATGGTTCAGATCTTGTTGCTTATACTTTAATTGTCTCAGTGTATGATTATATCCTCAAAACTATTTGCTCTAAAAGTGGGTTTGGTTTTGCAGGAGAAGAGGATGAAAGTCAAGCTCTTACGTATCTTTCCCATGATATTGTATTCTGTTGTTTTGTTTTATTTGCATTTTCATGGAATGTCTATTGGACTTGATGAATTCACTGCATGGTTTATGGTTGGTAATTTATGGGCTTCGATGATTATTGGATTTCCTGGATTATGCTTCATTTATGCCTAGGAAGTTATAAAAAAAAAAAAAAATTATGCCTAGGAAGTTCAAATTTATTCTGTTTGAATATGATCATATTGAAAATTCCCATTGATCCTCTAATCCAAGTTCAGATTTTGGAAAAACTTAGGTTGGGTTTGGATAGACAGTTCAAATGAGATGTTTTGAATAGTAGTTGAATAAAATGTTGTTAGATTTAATTTTTTAGTATTATTTTTATTTTGGGATTTAAAATAGTTGAATTGTTTATTATATTTTTGTATGGGAATTTGAGAAAGTTGTAATGATGAGATGGGATGGAATGAGATGAGATGGGATGAGGAGGTTTGTGTATCCAAACCCAGCCTGTATTTTTCCTTTTTCTTTTGGCTGTTGAATGGGAAAGATAACACCCGTTTTCACTGTAGCTCAAAATACCCATTTTCCCTTTTTGTTTCAATGGCTCAAGGTGGGAAGCTAGAAGCCAACTAATTGGTATTACTTTGTTGATAAAAACTTCACCTCATTGTTAATTCTTTTGGAAAAAATTTTGTATTTTCCCATTTTCATTTGGCTGTTGAATGGGAACGATACCACCTGTTTTCACTGAAGCTCAAAATACCCATTTTCCCTTTTTGTTTCAATGGCTCCAGGTGGGGAAGCTAGAAGCCAACTATATTGGTATTACTTTGTTGATATAAACTTCACTTTGATGTTAATTATTTTGGCTTCTTTGTGGAAATGGTTTTCCCTTGATTCAATTATCCTTGTGAACATTTGCTGCGCTCCCAAACAGAGTACGTTCCCTTTACATCTCGTATGTTCATTACTTTTGGTGAAGTTGTTTTTAATCACGTGACATAGGTGTTTGCATGTAAATGTAAACAACTATACCTTCAAACCCACTCGTGGGTAGCCCAAGTGGTAAGGGTGAACTTGTGTGCATGAGCCCCATGTCACAGGTTCGAGTGTGCATGAGCCCCATGTCACAGGTTCGATTCTCCCTGGGTTCAAACTGTGATTTAAGTGGGAGGCCATGGCGCTGGGTTGTTGTGCTAGTCTCCCTCGGGGTTTAGGTTCCATGGGTGAGTCCTAAGGGCTTTGCGGTGGTGGTTCCCCCTCATAAAAGAAGAAAAACTATACCTTCAAGTTTTCAGGGGGATAAAAATTTCAATGTTTTAATAGACTATCAACACTAATGTGTTTTGGAGCATGTCTCTATAACACTTATTAAGATTGTTTTATAATACGTATAACAATGTGTTGAACTACTTCAACAAGTCTGCATGTAAGATATGTGTTCCTGCAGAGCCATAATTGTTATCCTCTGTGTTAATGATAGGTGGCATGCTGTTGCTTCTTGGACGTGGGATGCCCAGGATGAAACTTGTGGGATCTGCAGGATGGCCTTTGATGGTTGCTGTCCAGATTGCAAGCTCCCTGGGGATGATTGCCCACTAAGTTAGTGATTCTATTTATTTGATAACTTTCCACGTTGCCACTATTTCTCCTACTGTTGAATTCAAAAAGTTTAAGTAGCTCCTTAAATGAGTTTCTAGGTGTCAGACCTGTAATTTGTGGCTATTAAATTTTTTTATCAAAACTATCTTAAAGCAAGCTTCAACCATGGCTTTTGTTTGTTTGACCATTGCAAGAAACAATTTAATGCTCTTGATCATTTCAAATGTATAAGAAAGAATACTTTATGGAACAATTTCATATACAATATATGATAGCTACTTGTCAAGAAATGCAATACATGGTACACCATACATAGGTCATGCAAATGCTTGCACATTGACATTCTCTACTTTTTCTATATGAACTTCCCACATAGGAGTTTCAGGATGACTCTATAATGTCATGTTGTATGTTGTAAGTAGTGCACAACTCCAAGACTTGGTCTGTGTTAGAACAGTGGACTTCATGCCGGTGATGGCCAAATTGACACCAAAATTGTGAAAAAAAGTGGCTTGCTTACAATGGTTGGTCGGAGGAAGCTCTGACACTCAAGTTAGCAAGGCCATTTAGGGGCTGTTTAAGTTGAAGTAAAGATGGTATGACTCAGAAGTTTTGGAGTGATCAGGTCCTTCTAGTTATAGTGCCTTCCTCTAATCTACCTGTCCTTACACAGCGTGTGCCAGGTGGGTGCCGCCTTCCTCCAGCTGTTGTTTCATGCCGTTTGTGCAGCCCATGCTCTTTTTTTTTTCTGCCACTTCCCAACACTGTGTAATGATGATGGGCTCATGATAGGTGGTTATAGGCCGTATCAAACTCCTATATATATTTTAAAAAGATTTTTAATAATTTAATATATTATTTTTATATAGTTATTATATAACTTAATGATGTAATTTTTATTTAATTTATTATCATATAATATATTATTTTTATATAATTTTTTTATTAATTTATTTGAAAGAAAATTAAAAAATAAAAAATAATTGGCCGGACTAACCGTACCGGACTGAACTGAATCGATACCTACCGGTCTGGTCCGGTCCAGTCCGATCCCTATGGATGTTCGGTCTAGTCCTGTCTGGGAGGTCCAGGGAAAATGATGGACCGAAAATTTTTGGTCCATCGCCCTCCCGGACTAGACCAGATCAATTTACACCCCTACTTCAAAGTGGCTATTGCCGTGAATTTTGTATTTATTAGTCCCTTTAATTTGGTACTTTTCACTATCTTTCTCTTCCTCACCTCCCATTTTCCATCTCTTCTTCTATGGCAGTCATTTGCCATACCAATACAAAAGGTATAGTCCCAACGAATCTGCATTGATAGGTGGTGAATTAGGGTACACTAGTCCACCACCTATCAACTAGGGCTGGACCTCTGTTTGGGTTCACAAAGCCATTTTCACCATAAACATTACTGATTCTTCTAGTGTTTTTCTTGAATATAGAAAATGGATCGAGTTCTGGATATTGCTTTTGTTTTCAATCTTGGTTTGTTCATGAATCCTTGATCTGTGTTGAAAGAATTAGGATTGAAATTTTTCTGCTTGTCTATGTGTTTGCTGTTTACTTCTTGGCAAATTTTCGATTGGTTGAGGCTCGGTTGGATGGTTACTTCACCCCACCGTCCCCTAGGACGAGTGCAAGAGAAATCCTCCCCGTAGTGGGGAACACCCCCAGGCAGGGGTAGGACCGTGTCACCCCAAAACCTAACGGTAGGGGGCTGGTAGCATCTCTACTGTTACTTATTGAGAAGAAAAAAAAAAAAAAAATCCCACTCTTCATGTTATGTAAAATTAAAATATTTTTATTACTCACAAAAGCATGTAAATTGATTTTTTTTCACTTTGATATTATGCTTCTTGTGAAGTTAAATGTCTGATATTAGGGAAAGGATTGCAAGATTTTCCATTTCTTTTGGGGTTCTTCCTGTTTGTACCCTTAAATGGCCGAAAGAACAGATGTAACTGGAATAGATTTAGGGGGGAAAAGACAGTTCAGTTTTTGTTGTAATGGTAATTTTTTCTAACAGGAAATGATCTTTATTTTCGATCCTTGATCTTGCAGTTTGGGGCGCATGCAACCATGCATTCCATCTTCACTGCATCTTAAAATGGGTGAATTCACAGACATCTCAAGCACATTGCCCCATGTGCCGTAGAGAATGGCAATTCAAAGAATGAGAAAAAAAGTGAACGAGTTCCATGATGAATTGAATGAATACTGGCTGTGTATGTTAGTGCAATAAATGCTTTCTTGTTGCGACCTTGTGTTTATGCAAGTATGGGCGGGCTAGGCACAAATGCATTAATGCGGACATATTGGGTGATGGAAGGTGAGGAAACACTTTATCGTAACGTTTTGTAGTTTATCCATGATGAGAAATGATAAATTACATATGCTTCTATACTATTTGGTCAACAATTGGAAACCATTAAAATATGCCAAGTAATGAGTTGTTTGATAATCAGAAAAGTAGAATTTGAATACAATATTGATATCTTTAAAAGTTCAGGGCGTTGTTGCTCTTATCATTTCTCTAATAGTTGAAAACTACTGTTTTGGCTGCTTCTTAGCGTTTTAATTATTGTTGATGATGTCGATATCTTACTGTCCAAGCTAGGAAGATTGTGCTTCTATATATGGTTACCTTTTGTTGCTTTGCCAAGTTATATTTTTCTTCATAATGCATATATCCATTTTTATATTCTAGATTAGAAGAGATACCTACATATCCACCCTTCTTTTGTCCACTTGACAACCGCATGCCAAAGTTAGGAAGATTATATATGCTTCTATGTGCCAAACCGCATGACAACGATTATATATGCTGTCTCCTTGTGGACGGGTTGTAAATGCTTTTTTAGATTTGGAGACACACAAGCATGAATAAAGTGCTTCGGGTAATATCTATGGCATCTCCTCCCTTGTTTGCTCCGCTCTTTAGCTGTCTCCAGCCCATCATCGTTGTCATGGTCCCTCGAGAATATAGTCCATGATCCACTTTATTATATTAGATTATCCAAACTTAAAAGTGGCCAATCACCTCCGGACGAATGGCACTATCCCACCTCATATTTAGGGATAAAGTTTGGTTGGGTTTCAATGTGGTCACCATGGGATGTAAAGTTGTTTTGCTTCACAAGAACGCAATATTATAATTACAGGGATCACTTGGAATTATGCCTTAATTTGGTTGAAAACCAAGACAATTCACATTAAATTAAGAATATTTTCTTAGTCACAATCAATCTTTTTCTTTCCAGCACATAAATAAACGATGAAAAGGAAAAACCAAAAAGAAAAAAAAAAACACTCAAGGGTCAACACTTGATATCTGTCATCCCAAAAGCTATAGCCTATAGAAGAGCTCCAAATCAGAGACCAAAAGACAGATGCGCTTCAGTCGACCTCCACCTGTCCAAAAACCATCAGTATTATTTTTCATATAATTTAGGAACAGCTAAGCCTACCCCACTTTAGCCACAATTATTTAGTTGAAAATGACTTCTTTTTTACTGATTATACACCACATGATTATATACTACATATTTAATAAAATAATAATAATAATAATAAATTTGTGGTGTGAAGATATGAGTGAAGTTTTTCTTAGCAAAACGCATCAAAGTATTCCTCATCGTATCAATCATGTTACCACTCTAATTAAAATTATTTTTACATGCAGTAATATCATTGCATGCTTGTCGCATCAATTTCGATTCATAGAGACAACGATCGTGGAAAGTGGCTTTTATCCTGTCTTTATATATATATATATATATATATATATATATATCTATCTATCTATCTATCTCTATTATCTATTATATAAGTGCCTATCAAACGGCCACTAGACAGAAATTCTTGTTTCCCGTTAACTCTCTGTTAAATAAACGTTAACTTGCTACGGTAACTTCGAGAACGGTGATTTTCTTGTCTTTATGTGTACAGTGCGATTTAGTTGTGTCTTTTCTATTCTTTGAGATTGGATGGAATTGCGTCAGTCAATTTTTTATTTTTTATATTTTTATCTGTTGACTGTGTGATATAACGTAAAGATAAGTGTTTTATCTTTTTCAGTTCTGATACACTGTCATTTTAAGTTCTGATGCAGTGACAGTCTTTTACGTTTTGTCTTTTAGCGTATTGTGTCTTTTTATACTTCTATTCTCTTCGTTTATACGAGGTGATTTTGGTCTTTTAATTCAACTGTGTTAGGTATCGGCAACATAGCACTTCTCTTAGTCATATTTGTTTAAATGGTTTTATTTGTTTGTTTCAGCTCCCTCAAATTCTCTCTCATTGTCGGCTCTCTCTCTCCCGAGTTCTCTCTCTCAATTCAGACCCTCTCTCTTTTCTCTCCTCGTCTTCTCTCTTATGTGTATCTTCTCTTTTCTTTTGGTTCTTTAAATTTGTTTTCAGTGTTGGGTTTAATTTTTCCTTTCATTTCGTTGAAGCTGATTTTTTTGCTTGTCTGATGTGCATGTTTTCTTCTTTAGGTTTGGGCTGTTTGATTTGTGTTGATCGACTGCGTCTTTAGTTTCATGGGGTCCAGATCTTGACTGGTTTTGACAATCTTAGAGCTATGATTGAGGCCGAAGCTCTCAAAAGGAGGGACTGCACTCTCAAGTTTTTTCATGCCGTTGCACCTGGTTTGAGGATTGTAGATGGGTTTTGGTCTCCAGATTTCTTAACAAAATAGATTGATTTGTTTTTTCTATTTTGCTTTGCATGCAGTGGTTGATATCCAAGATTTTATTTCTCTTCGTGTTCGTCTCTGCCTCTTCTCTCTTTAGGTTTGGTTTTTTTTTTTTTTTTCTTTCCTTCTGTTTTTTGTTTTCGCTACGGAGGGTTAAAACACCAAGTTATTTTTTTCTTCTTTCTTTCATTTCTCCTCTCCCTCCTTTCTCCTTTACGCCGCAGCCCACCCTGAGCCCTATCTCCCTCTCTGCAACCGATGTATGGACCACGCCGTCAGCAACAGAGCCGTCGGCAAGCTCTGCACCACGCCGAGTCACCCCAGATCTACCATTTCTCTGCTCGATCTCCTCCACCGCATTCGAACCCACTGCAGGTCATCATTCAGATCCACCATGGATCTCACGTTCGTTACTTTCTCAGCAATTGCTCTTTTGTACAGTATGTTGGTGTGACTTTCAAAGTGAGGAGATGTTTTGGCCACTAAATAAGAGGGTTGGAAGGCAGGGTTATCGGCTATAGGTTTTTCTCATTTATCACAAATCTGTTGAATGTGAGGCTCCGAAAAAAATGTGTCGTAGTGTTTGGTTTGAGTTTTTTCTTGCTCGGTCTTCGTTCGGGTGAGCTGTGAGTATGGACCCCCTTATTGTTGGCGGCAAGGCATGGGAAGATTTCTTCGTGCATAAGCTTCTTCAAGCAGCAGAGAATGTATGTTGCTTCTTATTTTAGTTATGAGAACCTTCTCGGTAAAACTTCTTACTTGAGCATCAAAATAAATCGGTATTGATCATGGGTTTTGTGTGAAATTTACTAGATACTGATGTTTGATTCTCTACATCGAAGAACCTGCTTGCATTATGCTGCTTACTATGGCCATTCATATTGCCTTCAAGCTATTCTTTTTGCTGCTCATTCCACCCGTTTCAGATTTTTGGTTTGTCTCTTCCATCCTCTGTCTGTCTTTTTGTCTTTTATTCTCTGCGTCTCTAAATGATCTGACTGGTTTTGCTTTATTTAAATGGCGACAGAGACGAGACTACAGCTAATGGGACTACAGACAAAAGTGCAGACGGAAAGCTGGTGGTAGAAGGCCAAGTCTCACGCTGGGCAGGAAAAAAAATAGAAAAAGAAAGAAAAAAGGAAATGCATTTG
Organism: Juglans regia; assembly: GCF_001411555.2. Lineage (NCBI taxonomy): Eukaryota > Viridiplantae > Streptophyta > Magnoliopsida > Fagales > Juglandaceae > Juglans > Juglans regia. The sequence goes on from NC_049907.1 coordinate 5,401,812, forward strand.
CATGAGATTTTGTTTGATGGAGGCAAGACGACGTGCAACTGGGAAGAAGAAAAAGAAAATTCTTTCGGTGGAGAAGCCATTCATACGAGACCCAATTCAAAACTTTTTAGACAATTTACGTAAACAAATGAGGAAAACCCAGAAGGAATAAAAAACTCCCGAGTTTATTTGACTTTGACGCGAGAGAGTTTGTTTTTCTTCTTTGCGTTTGGACATAAGATGGAAAGAGAGCATTATTTCTTGTTTTTTTTATTTTTTTATTTTGGACATGGGACACAAACAACATGCATGCATATTAATTTATTTTTTCCCTTTAGTCTTATTTTCCTTCGCGAGTGTTCTTTTCAACTGTGTATGTAAAGTCCAAAATGAGAAGCAACTAGACGATATTATCGTTGCTCTTATTTTTAGGCCTTCTGCTTCCTTTATATCCATCCACTCTCTTCTGTGGTTGCTTTTTCTACATAAAGCTGTCTTGTTCAATTTAGTACGGACCAGAATGAATTGATTAATTTTCAACCATGCAGATGGCCTTTTTTAAATGGGGCATGCTGTCTATGTAGGTAGATATAATGATAAGTTGCTTGGGTGGAGTGCATTCGGAATTATTACTTGTTGACTGAGATGCTTAGGTATTCCAACTCCTACCATAGCTACAATCCAGCCGTTGAAGCTCATTGAAGATGAGAAAGTACTCCAAAATGAAAGGCAACTGGATCCTTGCTATTAGAATATTCAAGAGTTAATATATATATATTATTTTCTAATTTCCTTTTATAAAAAACTGCCTTTGGGAAATTGATCAATTGTTTGAATCTGAGGTGTTCAATTGATTTTTTTTTTTTAGGCCACGCAATCAAGCGCTAAAAAGATCACAAAATGCACGTAAAATAAGGGAAAAAAAACATTAAGCCAGTTTTGTTTTTCCCTAAGCATAAAGAGGATTTGGCATTACTGAAGAAAAAAACATAAAAAAATTCTATGTCATTCTCGGTTCATAATTTCATGCGCCCGTTTGGGTAATGAAAAATCATAATTATCGTTATGTCAGCCAATCAGTCTGTTGGTCAGTTCATTATTTGTCTGGGTAATTCAAATTGCACTTTTCCTGCACAATAAAGTTAAATACATGTTAAAGAATTTTTAGAAGGAAAATTTGAACTTCTTTATTTCTTCATTAATGGGTTTTTTTTTATTGGTTTTTTTTTTTTTTTTTTTTTAAATTGGGTTTTTCCGATTGTGTCAGTATAAATTTACATTTTTTTTTTCACTTTTCCAATGTATTTTTTTAATATTTTTAAATATTTAAAAAAAATTTAAAAGGTCACAAAACCATTAAAAAATATTTTTAATCACTGTGTAAAAAAAACACGTACTTGGGATCCCCAATCGAGACCCCTGTGGGTTTAGCGTTACTCAAGAAAAATAAAAATAAAAAAAACTCCATGCATGTCTCAATTCGCGGGTTCATCAATCTGTCTGGGTAATGATGGATCAAATTATTACCCACAAATATTTATTAGAACTTACCTTTTCTCTCTATGAATCAAATTATTGATTGAAATTTATTTTTGCTTTATAAAAAAACATATTATTTCTTAATTTATTTTAGCAAATTTGATATGTTTCTTGAATTGCTTAACAATACCAACATTTCAAAGTGAACCAGGCTATCTTGTGTTTACAATAATTTGAACTGTAGAATTTTTTTTTTTTCTAATTAGCAATTTTTTGGCCGGAGTGTTCACTTGAAAGGATCAGCATGTGCTCTTTGTAGCTCTACATATTGCTGAGATGATTCTGCAAAAGCTTTCTGATATTTTCCTAAGTTCATTTATCAGGGAATGTGTCCTTTTTGCTATTGATGCATTGTCTTTTAATTAACTATTACGTTTCCTTTCCTTTTATTTGTGTAATTTTTAATTACACTTGTATCAAAGATTGTTTGCCTCGATGGTGTTGGGTTGATCCAGTGTTGTTTAAAGCGCAAAACCCCAAGGACAAAGCAAAGCGAGTTTACAAATATTTGCTTAAAACGCAATTTGGAGTGATCTTAAAGCGCAGAAAAGAATAATTTTGTAAATTTTTAATGAAGAAAATAGAAGCTATCTATTCAAGACCAAGAAAATAAATATTCTAGAGTGTTGATATTGAAAATCATTTGTCGTATGGTGCTACATGTTTTCATGTGTTATGCTTTGACCTTACTTCAACGCAAAAATATGTGTTATGCTTTGAACTCGATTTAATAGTTTGAAATGATTTTTTTATTTATTATAAACATTGTCTCACCTAGCTAGGCAAACGTGCTTTGCACGTTACCCTGACCTAGTATATATATATATATATATATATATATATATATATATATATAAAGATGCTATCTAACGGAAAATTTTGTTTTAACGATTTTTTTTTCCGTTATATAGTTAACTTCAAAGATAATGCCGTTTGAGATTTATATTAATGATCTATAGAGCTCATAAATTATCGTCGCCTTTACTTTAAATCACAGTGATCCACTCAAGATCTTTCCTCTTCTTTTTTCTTTTGTGCAAATATCAATGTCGCTCTCTCCGTCTATGAGGCTCTGATGTAGTTGTCTCTTTCCTCTTCTTATAATTCTTTTTTCTAAGTAGATATAGCATGTTAAAATTCTATTTTAAAAAACTTTCACCGTTTTTTACTTTGTTATGGAATTTTAGTATTGAAATTTGTATTATTAATTTAAGCTTTCATTAAATTTTAAATTTAAGCATCATTTCTCTGCTTAAAATTTTTAGATATTTGAGAATCTCTTTATGATTAAGAAAATATTTTTTAATGATATGTTAAATTTATTTTATTTTTTAAAAATATTTAAAAGGGTTAAAAAAATCTACTTATTTAGTGACCCCGCACCCATTGTTGGAAATCTTTTCCTCCGATATTCATTTTATAAACAATTACTTTTCACCAGATATGAGTTGATGAACGATTTGCAATCAATGGCGATATTATTTTATTAATAATAAATTAAAATATTTACACAAACATTTCTTCTAAAAATTAATTATAATTTGACGTAAAAAGTACAATTTTAGATAGAGGTAAAGATAAATATGATTGACTTGGCTCAAATATTTTATTACATGTCATGTGTTGGTTGTAATAAGGGACTGGATATAAATACAATGAAAACTTCATTTATATATATTGTAAAAGTCAAGGGGTATGCAAACCACAATAAGTATCTTACAATTTTAATTTATAATTGATATCTAATTTAATTTAGAATTTAACACCATTCAAATTGAAAATAATATATTCAATGCACTAAAAGTGCTAGGGCATATGTTGAACTGTATGATAATACTAAAAAAATAGCTACTACTATGTTTAGTGAAGTAGCAGAAGAGGGATTTGATTGTTCAAGAGTTGAGTTGATGGAAAATGCTGGAGAGGTATCTTTTAAAATTTTTATAATTCAAAAATTGAGTTTGGTTATAATGAGTTAATTAAAAAATAATTTAGATTTTATTAATTATGTAAAGCTATTCAAAATTTATTTTGTAGAAACATCGACCATATATTAAAAGCGTTGTGAAGAAATTATCAAAAAATTTGAAAGATTCAAATTTATGTAAATCTAGAGAAACTGAAGGAGAAAAAATATAAGTCTTTTAATGTCCTCTCTATTGAGGCAATGGAAGATAAGAAAAATGCTGGATTGTCATCTTATAAGCAAAATTATATCAAACAACTTTCATAAAATTATGGGCGATGTTTAGGGATGCAACCCGATGCACTCCAACCGGGTCTGGGCCCGGTCCGACCCGACCCGATACTGTTTACGCACCAACCCGGTCCGACCCGGTACGCACAGTACCGGGTCGGGTCGGGTCTTTGGTTTTTTTTTAAAGGTTAGTGACCTGTGTTAAGTTACAACTTAATGAAATGAATATAGCATGCAAAATTAGTTCACTAAGATCTCAAAAGACATAAAAAAAGTATTGACATAAACCAATGAAAAAAAAAAAAACCAAAAGAAGAAGAATATTAATTCTTCCAAAAAATAAACCAAAAGAACTAGAACTAATAAAAAGAAGGAGCCATCTATTACAAAGCCATCTATTACAAAAACTATCTAAATCAGAACTAATAAAAAAAATGTACATAAGCCATCTATCATTCTCAGCATGCAGATATTGAGATATTAGGATCTTTACCACCCAATGAAGCTAATGATACTGACCATACAAAACCAACTCCAGCATAAATAAATGTGGTACATATCTGCTTTGACCATAACAAACCATACCCAACATAAATAAATGTTGTACAACCATACAAAACCACAGGACTCTGGTATGGAGGATGCTAGCTTCATTCAAACCTGCTAAAGGTATACGTTGGTGTGTGGCAGGTGATTTCAATGAAATAACCACAAATGATGAGAAAGTAGGGGGTAGACAGAGGAGTGAAAATCAAATGGCAGTCTTTAGAGATGTTCTGGAAGAAAGTGAGTTGTATGACCTGGGATGGTGTGGGGATAAGTATACTTGGAGCAATAGGCATGCTGATGATACCTTTACCAAGGAACGCTTGGATAGAGTTGTGGTTAATTCTAATTGGTTGGATCTCTATTCTAATAATAAGGTAGAGGTCATGCCTGCAAGGTGCTCTGACCATAAACCTTTGTTGCTAGTTTTTGATAGCTTAAGGGGAGCTGGGGAAAAAAAGAAAAGATGGTTCAAATATGAAGCTGCTTGGGCGTTGGAAGAGGAATGTAGTAAAGTGATTGAAGCTGAATGGAGACAAGACAGTCATGAAGGTTCCTCATCTTCTGTGATACAGAATCTGCTTACTAACTGTAGTTCAGCTTTGAGCAGGTGGAGTTACAAGATTGATGCAAATAGAAGCAGGGAACTAAAGAGCAAGACTGAGTTATTGAAAAGATTGCAAGCTGAGGAGGATAGAGAGAATATCACAGAAATTAAAAGAGTTCAGGAAGAGGTGGGTACCTTACTAGATCAAGAAGATATTAAGTGGAAACAAAGGGCTAAAAAGAATTGGTATAAGCTGGGAGATAGGAATACCAAATTCTTCCATGCATGTGCTAATCAAAGAAGGAAAAAGAACATGATTTTACAGATCAAAGACACTCATAACAGGCTCTTTAATGAACCTGCAACTGTGGAAATGGCTTTCCATAGTTATTTCAAGAGCCTTTTTACAACATCCAACCCATCTGAGGAAGACATAGAGGTCTGTGTTCAGAACTTGTCAGCAAAAGTCACAGAGGAAATGAATGAGCATCTGTCCAGACCTTATACCAGAATTGAAGTAGAAGAGGCATTAAAAATGATGGGGCCTCTTAAGTCTCCTGGCCCTGATGGCTATGGTGCGTGCTTCTTCCAACAACATTGGAGTATTGTGGGTGATAAGGTGGTGGCAACAGTTTTGGAGTCTTTAAATGGTGGTAATATCTCTCAGTCCTTAAACTATACCTATATTGCATTAATTCCTAAGACTAATAGGCTTGTGCTGGTTAGTGAATTTAGACCAATAAGTCTATGTAATGTGGTGTACAAGCTTTGTTCTAAGGTTATTGCAAATAGGTTGAAATCTGTTCTGTCTGTTATAATATCTCCTAACCAAAGTGCTTTCCTTTCGGGAAGACTCATTTCTGATAATGTAATGTTAGCCTATGAAGTGTTACATACAATGAAAACAAGGCTGAAAGGCAAGCAAGGGAGCATGGCACTGAAGATGGACATGTCGAAGGCTTATGATAGGATTGAATGGAAGTTCCTAGAAGCTGTCTTGAGGAGACTAGGCTTTAATCAGCAATGGATTAAGCTTGTGATGAGTTGTGTGAGCTCAGTGAACTACTCTGTGCTAGTGAATGGGAAACCAGGGAGGAAGGTGATACCATCAAGGGGTTTAAGGCAGGGAGACCCAATTTCTCCCTACCTCTTCATTCTTTGTGCTGAATGTCTCAGCTCTCTTTTGAATTCTGCTGATCAGAGGGGTATTATCAAAGGGGTGGCAGTTGCTCGAGGTGGATTGAGAGTCAATCATCTGCTATTTGCAGATGATTGTGTTTTGTTTGGAAGAGCTAATGAGGAGGAGTGGAAACAATGGTGCAGTATTCTAAAAATGTATGAGGCTGCTTCAGGCCAGTTTCTGAACAAGGAAAAATCATCCTTATTTTTTAGTACAAACACCTCTGCAACAGAAAGAAGAAAGATAAGTATTGTAGCAGGTGGGGTGGTTTGTGGATCGTATGAAAAATACTTGGGCTTACCTACTATGGTGGGCAAGTCTAAATATAATACTTTCAGAGGTGTTAAGGAGAAGGTGTGGAAGAAAATTGATAGCTGGAAAAACAGTTTTCTGTCTCAAGCTGGAAAAGAGGTTCTTATCAAAGCTGTGTTGCAAGCTATTCCCTCTTACACTTTGGGGGTTTTTAAACTGCCTGTTTCTTTGTGTAAGGAACTTAATTCCTTGTATGCTAGCTTCTGGTGGGGTCACAAAGGAAATGGAAAGAAATTGCATTGGTGGAATTGGGAAAGAATGGGGAGGCAGAAAGGTGAAGGGGGTATGGGATTTCGAGATATTGAAACTTTTAATGCTGCTATGCTTGCTAAACAAGGCTGGCGCCTCTTGACTAATCCTTTGTCTCTGGTTGCCAGAATTTATAAAGAGAAGTATTACAGAAATACAGAATTCTTAAGTGCTAAAATTGGGATCAATCCTTCATTTATTTGGAGAAGTGTTTTATCAGCAAGGTCTCTTCTGAAGGAGGGGTTACAGTGGAGAGTTGGTAATGGGAGCAAAGTTAAAATTTGGGGAGAGAAATGGCTACCAACTCCTGTGACTAAATGTATACAATCCCCAATAACGAGTCAATGGAAGGAAGAGAAGGTGAGCAAACTGATTGATCCAATTACCAAGACATGGAAGGAAGGGCTTATCAGAAACTTATTTTCATATGAGGAGGCCTCTGTCATTCTCAAGATACCTTTGAGTAGGCTGGGCAGTGGTGATAAACAGTTTTGGGGTTGTACTAAGGAGGGAATCTTCACAGTGAGGAGTGCATATCATCTTGGCATGGAGAAAAAAAGAAGAACTCGAGGAGAGACATCAATGGTTGAAGGAAGTGCTGCTGTATGGAAACAAATGTGGAAATTGGAAGTGCCTGCAGTTGTTAAAATATTTCTCTGGAAAGCCTTGAATAATATTCTTCCTACTAATAGTAACCTTTTTAAGAAAAAAATAGGTGATTGTCCTTTATGCCCAATTTGTGGTTCAGATGAGGAATCTGTTTTTCATATATTATGGAGTTGTCCTTCAGCTGCTGATGTATGGGCAGAAAGTAATAGCCCTGTGAAGAAATGGGCAAATGAGGGAGTTGATTTCATGTCCCTTTGGATTAAAATGATTAATGCTCTAAAAAAGGAAGATATTGAGTGGATGGCAGTGGTTATGCGAAGGATATGGCTAAGAAGGAATAGGCTTATCTTTGAGAACAAATTTTACAGTCCTAAACAAGTCATCTTGATGGCTGGGGAGGGTCTGGAGGATTACAAAACAGCAAAGATGAGTACATTTGTATGTCAAGATGGTGGTGGATCACATGGAGCACAGAAGAGATGGGAAAAACCTGGTACTAATGTGATTAAGGCTAATTGGGATGCAGCATTGGACTTAGAAAACCAGAGAATGGGAATGGGAATTGTGTTTAGAGATGAAGAAGGAGAGGTTCTGGCGTCTGTGTGTGATGTAAAACAGAATGTGTATGATCCTGCTCTAGCTGAGAGTTTGGCTTTATGGAGGGCAATAGAGATAAGCTCTGAACTGTCCTTTTCCTTCTCTGAACTTATGTTTGAAGGTGATGCAGCTAATATTATTCAAAGGATTAACAAAGCAGATGAAGACCAGTCATGGATGGGGCACATCATCAATGATATAAAGCACGTTCTTCAACAAAAGGAGGGGTGGTCTGTATGCTATACTCCTAGAGAAGGGAATTCTGTTGCTCACTTATTGGCAAAACATGCATTACTATGTGGGGAAGAAAGGGTTTGGATCGAAGGGGGTCCCTTTGTAATATGCAATGAATTAGTAAAGGATAAGATGTATTACTCTGAACTTGAGGAAGATATATAAAATATGATCGCATTTCAAAAAAAAAAAAAAAACCACAGGACTCTTTACATAAATAATAACAAGTCACAAATTTTACAATTAAACATAAATTGCAGTTTTCTGGTTTAGAAACTTCTTTTAGCAAGTAATGATTGTGATGTTAGGCAGCATCATGAGGAGGTACAGTCCACCATACTATAGCTATATAGCTATCTTCACCTTGACACTCAACAGTTAAAGACATATTTAATTCTAATTTAACCAATCAAAGTTACTTGCTTAAGCATTTAAATATATTATTTCGTATACATCAGCAAAGATTTCAAAACGATAGATCCATATCTGGATTTGATAATGAAGTTTTGGTCACACAGAGTTAGAATTTTATCTTCCTCTCTTTTTATTTATTTTTTAATCATTTTATCATCTTTATCATCATAATCTTTTGTCGCTTACTCCTCAACTGCTGTCATTATTCAGCAAAGAGTTAGAATAATGTTGCATACTACATGACTCCGATCTCACTTTCAAGATGATTGAGCAATTACAAATATCACCACCCCTAATGCAAGGTGATTGACCATATTACAACTATAAGCCAAAAGTCTGCAGATCCATAGCCAGGAAAAGCAGAGACATCCAAGCAAAATTTAAACCAAACAGAAAGGAAAAACAGCATAGTAAACGCCGAATACAACAAAGAAAAAGAGAGAGGGGAGGAGGAGGAGAACAGCAGGAAATATTACTTGTTTTAAAGCAGCAGCATGAACAGTGGAAAAAAATTGTTTAAAAAAAGAACTTATCTATTTTAGCTTACACTAAACCAGAAGAAAAAACATGATACTTCTCTTCGCTGCGAACTAAAGTGGAAAGCCATTATTTTATAGACTTAGTATATACTTCTCTGGAAACAAACAGACAATTAGAACCAAAAAATGGTGGTTATGGTCATACTTGATTCTCGAATTGAAATTAGAAGTTAGGGTTCAACTTAGTTTTCAATCACTAAGAATACCAACCAATGAGTGAAAGTATCTATGGTGCCTAGATCTTCTATAGTTTGAGTCAAATAAACTTCTTTAAGGTCATGCATCTAAACATCTACACTAGTCTGCATGTATTTACATGAAGAATGTTTTAGGTTTTTCCATTAAGAATTTTCAAATAAGGCCTATTGCTTGTTTTTCATTAATGTAAAGTAAACAAATAGTTATCTTGAGAAATCTAGATGAGAAATATTGTTATAAAAAAATTAATCAAAACACATTTTTATGTTATTTGATGTGGCAGACTCTCACATATGTGGTGTGTTTGATGTGTTGATAAACAAGTTTACAAATATATTTTTTCTATTATACCTATGATTTATTAGGTTTAGACTAGAGTTCTATATGCAATTATCTATCCCCTTTGATGAAATAAGTATTGGATTATATATTTAAATTTCATTTAATAGATATTTATTAGAGACGAAAATTCATTACTTTTAGACAAAATAAAGGAAGTCCAAACGAGTAATCTATTTAGGAAACACAAATCTGATATCAGGAAGACAAACATTATAGGTAACAATTGCTTGAACAATAATATGGGATGTAAGTTGTGCTCCTAAACTCGAATTGCACATTGCCAAAGCAAGCATTCATACTATATTAATCAGCATTCAAAATTTGTAATTTCTCAAGGAGATGACCTCGTATTTATCTGTTGGGCAGTTTTGAACTTCCCACGTTCACCACAAACTCAACCTCAGAACACAAAGTCATACTACCTTAGGCCAAAGAAATCATGTTTATTCGACAGTTTCAAGGAAGACATCCCAGAGAAACAAGCTTGGAGTTGGGAACAAGCTTCAAGCATAATTAATCTGTATTCAGCGATTTTTTTAGGGATTTTATTGTCAACAGAAATTACCGTATATTAGAGCAAATCCATAAAAGAAATTATGGATAAACAAAGACAATCACCGCATAAAGAAAACTAAGGTTTCCGACGACCAAACAGAGAACACACAGAGCACCAAACAAAGTTCCAAAACTTAAATCTTACCGAGAGAGAGAGAGAGAGAGAGAGAGAGAGAGAGAGAGAACGAACCTCTGCGATGACCGCTGCGACCAGCGACGGCGAAAGGAGACGGAGAACAACGACAGTGAATAGGGTTTCCGCAGTGGAGAGGAGTGTCTTCGTCTTCAAGTGATTTCGTCTTCAGATGCAGAGTCGGTTTGGACGGTTTGGACGGGTTATTTTTACTCAAACCCGCATCATTCATATGACCCGATGAACCCGTCTCTCACGGGTTGGAGAAGTCGGTTCTGCCGGACGGGTTGGGCTTAGGCCCAATTATGCACAGCCCTAGCGATGTTTATTTATAAGACCATGCTATAGCTTCTATTAATGCTCTTGTTTTATAATATATTACAGCGTGTAAATATTTATAAATTACAAAAATATTACATTGTTATTTAATTAAACTAAAAATATTAAGTCCTTATTAATAAAAAATTAGTTCTTAACAAAAAATATAAACTAAGAAAATGTGCATTGCACGTTACTTTCACCTAATATATATATATATATATATGCTCTAGCTATATATTGGTGCAAGATCAGTCTATTAAAAATAAAAAAGGAGAAATGATATATATAATCATGAAATTTGTAACTAGTAAAATTTGTTTTAAAAAAAAAAAGTGAATATTAGATTTATATAAAAAATAATAATTTTTTAATAATAAATCTTATTATTTTTCAAAACGAAAATAATAAAGAGAGGAGCATAAAGGCAACGTGGAGATTACAAAAGATATTTTGGCAGTTCTATTTGTTGACACACGTAATTCGATCTAAATTTTTTATAACTAATATAATATATACGTACCACAATAAATAATATACCGATACACGAAATTCGCAAGTACGTAGCAACACTCATGAGATCGTAATTAACATGAATTAAATGATCCGAGCAGTAATAAGAATGCAAGGAAGTTGATCAATAGTATGTACAAATATGTAATTAAACCCAAAAAAGAAAAAGAAAAAAAGAGTTCCACATAATTAATTTTATTTATAACGCATAAATTAATTAAAAGGTCCAGTTTCCATTTGCATAAGGTAGTACGGCACATGCATTCAAATTACGTAAATACATCTGATAAGTTCTAAGTTCTTTAATTACTCTTTTAAAGGACATGAAAAAAAATTCATGATCTCAAATCTCAATCCTCCTAGCCTTCCCAGTTCTTTTCAATAGCGTTCAACCAATTCTCTGGTAATTAATGCATGCTTTGTAACGCCCCGCCTCCGAAAGTCCGGAGAGTTAATTCATATTACCAGATAATCGATTACAACATTACTAATACTCTTCCAAAAGATTCAAATCAACGTAAACACTTCAAATTTAATTAACCACACCTACTCGTATATAAAATCCTCAATACAGTAACCCCAAAAATTACCAACTTCTCTATATGTCACTTATACTCACATTTCAACAATATAACTATCAAAAAATTGCCAATACTCATCGAAAGCTTTCTATTCTTAATCCACTATTCTTAAGTTATCTCACCCAATTCTTCATAGTCCTGATCCTCAGTTGAAATATCCAACAATCATCTGAAAATATTAGAGATAAGAGGGGGTGAGTTATCAACAACTCAGCAAGCAGAGAACATATACTAGTATGCAAACATGAGCATTTACAGATTTCAGAATGCAGAAACAAATACTTTATTTTCAGAATGCAGAGTCATAATATGTTATCAAAATATCGGAGCGAAAGTTCAAAAATATTCTTATTCAAATTCTTTCGGCGTAGTATAACTGACCACCATGGTACCAAAGCATCATATCGCATCAGAGGTCAAGTTTAACCCCCGTGGTAGGGTTGTGCAAACCCCGGTAGCTAACCGAGCAGAAACAGAATGTGAATCTTCCTCTTATTTATTCTCGCAGCCCCGAGTGTGCACACAGGAAAGACCACCAAAAAACCACTTTGTTTCCAAAGTGGGTGCACCAGAAACAAAACAGTTGGTACCAACCCAAACAGAAGCCACTATGAGCACCCGTGGTAGGTCAAATAGGTCACCATCCACAAACCACATCCCGATTCAGAATGTTGTGCCAAAAGTTTTCAGAAATTACATCATATCAGAATACAATACATCTTCAGAACAGAACAGAGTTTTCAGAAATCACATCATATCATAGTACATAATATTTTCAGAACAGAACAGAGTTTTCAGAAATCACAAAACATAATTTTATGCACAAACTTTCGTATTCACTCTCTTTTACACAATTCAGAAGTAAAATACAAAATAGCTCATGTCTACACCAGTCATGCCAGAAAATATTTTATTCTTAAACAGAATCTCATGAGTAATGCAAAACAAATGACTGAGGTAGTTCAAATCTCTTTTCATAACAAAACATGCATATTTTCAAAAATCAATCTCAGTCCATTTTATTTTTATGCAAATCTAGCATAGGGATCCCGCTTACCTGGAACTCTTTAGTCTTTCAAAAAAATTCATCAACAAAGCCGAACAATATTAATCTTCACCTATAACATAAACACATAAATTTCCATAAATTTCCAATCAATCTCGCATTTTGATATTCAAGCCTAAAATTTCTAAAATAATCTATTTTTGATTCCTCAAACCCAAAATTCTCATTATTCTTAAGATACTAACTTCATTGTCTAAATTCACCAATATCCAACTTAGTAATTCCGACTAAAACATTAAATTCTAACCTATTTACGAATGAGATCTTACGATAATTTATAATACTAAATACATAACTATGTTGAAATCATTATAAGTAGAAACTCTTACTTTTGTTTAAATAATACTGAAATATATATATATATATATATATATATATACTCTTTTTAAAAGGATTCAAATTAATATTTTGTACTTATTGACCATTCCAAAAAAAAAAATACTTCTCTTAAAGATACTAACTTAACAAGATAAACCCACAATTGCCTAATTCAAAAAAAAAATAATATAAGAGAAATACGTACGGCCCATGTTTTACTTTGCAAGAATATATATAAAAAAAATCAATTGATATACTAAACAACAATGGTGAAAAGGGGTAAAACACCCTTGGTCTACAAATCAACCGAGACACCTCTTTTTAAGTAAGAAACAACCACAACTAAAAGAAAACATAATCATGCAGAGGCTCAAATGGGAGTGACGGCAGAAGCTCACTCACGAAAAGTCGAGACAGTGGCACCGTGGGGGGCGACGGAAACTGGGCTGAGGCGGTGGTGATATCCTCGACGGCTTCGCATGGGAAGAGAGGGAGAGAGAGCTGAAACCGAGAGAGAGAGAGTGGGACGGTGAGAGAACGAGAGAGAGAGACCGAAAGGGAAAGACTCTCAACCGGAAGTGGCGCGAGCTTACCGAGGGAAAACTGAGGTAGCGTGCGGCGGACTGGGGTGATGGAAGGTCCTCGCCAGCAGTTTCTGTGGGGCACGACGCGGTGGAGCTCTCAATGAAGCGTGACTGCAGCAGCTTAGACGCTGCTCTGTTTTAGACAACTAAAACAGAGGATTTTCGGGGCTTCTAATGGAGGCTACAGAGGCGTTGGGAGGTGGCTTCAAGGTTGAGGTTCCGCGTGGGCTAGGTCCGGCAGAGAGTAGCGATTCGATGGCTGGACTGGTACATTATTTTTTGGTGGTGCAACCGAGTTAGAGTTTACCCGGAGAGAGGGTGGTGGCGCACGGCTTGAGTGGTGGACTTTGTGTGGCTGAGGTTCCGTGAGCATGGACTGAGTTCGGCGGAGAACGACGCGTTGGCCTGGCTGTGGGGGGTGGCTGGGCTGCTGAACGCAATCGAGGCTTGCGGTTTGGTGCTCTACGGAAGGGTAGGGATTGGCAGCAAAGGCCACGGTTTCTTGTGTGCTGAGGACGTGACATGAGGGCAGCGGCAATAAGTCTAGGGTTGAGAAAAACTTAAACTTATAAATAAGCTATAAGTAGAAAGTAGAACAAACCTAAATAAAAGGAAGGGATGGACATGCATGAAATAGAAATGGCTTGACACCGTGCGATGAAGGAACGGACGGAGAGAGGGAGAGAGAGCGCGTCGCTAGGGGTGTAACCGGTTCGGTCCGGTCCGGTTTTGGACAAAATCTAGGACCGAACCGGTATGTACCGGTTTTGTATTTTTCAAAACCGATTACGCCCCGATTACCCTCCTAAACCGGTACTTCCGGTTTTACCGGTTTCCGGTCCGGTCCGGTCCGGTTTTCCAATTTTTTTTAAATGTAAAAAACATATAATAAAGTGTTAATTCTTATTATAAAATATTATTAAAAATTTAATATATATATTATGCTTAAAGCATATGATCAATTAAATTTTTATCTTTAAGATTAAACTTTTATTTTATAAATTATAACAACATTATCTTATATATAATTATATTAATAACATATGATCAAATAAATTACAAATGTTCATATTTAAGATTAACATTTTATGTTATTATTTATAAATTATAATATAAAATTTTTTCATATATGATATATAATTATATATATTATATATAAAAATTTAACATATAATTATATATTATATATATAAATATTTTGTATAATATATAAATTAATTTTTATATTTTTTTTTCCAACCGGTCCGGTTCGGTCCGGTCCGGTCCCAAAAACTACGAAACCGGAACCGGACCGGAACCGGCCGGTTTTCATAAAATAGGAACCGGTTCCGGACCGGACCGGTTCAAAACCGGACCAACCGGTCCGGTTCGGTCCGGTCCGGTCCGGTTTCCCGGTTTAAATTTACACCCCTACGCGTCGTGCATGGGAAAGAGACCAGCAGAGAAAAGAAGAAAGAAAGAAAGGAAAAGAAGAAAAGAAAGAAAAAGAAAAGAGGAAAGAGAAAATGCCGGAAAAGAAATGAGGTTCAATCTTTACATCTTGGGTCACAAAAATGATCCAGCGGAAACGATTTTAAAACAACAAGTGAAATAAAATAATTCAAACGTAATGATTAAAATGAAAATCAATAATTAAACCCAACAATAATTTAATTTAGTTTGAGAAGAAATTTAAATGCATAACAATAATTAATTTAGAGAAAACATTTCAAAAAATAATTTTCGTAAAATAAAAATCATAAAAAAATAACCCAACTAAAAATCTAATAATTTTAAAACAAGAGAATAAATTTCTGAATAATTAAAAAAAAAATCTCTCATTAAAAATATACTAAAATACGGGGTGTTACATGCTTTATCTTGATAGATTTTACCATCTCTAATTTATTTGAGAAAATTAATGTGTATTAAATTAATATAAAATCCAACTTAATTATGTTTAGAACATTTAAGTCTAGTTTAGATATTAAGAATATCTTAAAATATCTATAAATAGTAATGAAATAGTTTATAAATAATAGTAAAATAATTTGAGTTAAGATCAATATTTCATTGAATTTTGAAAAATGATAGAGCAAAAGTTAAATAAAATTGTTATAAACTTAAAAATTACTCGAATATAATCTTTTAATAATTATAATATTTTATTTATAAAAATTATATTTTTTTGTGTTTTGTTTAAAAAATTTAAAAAATTATAATGATTAGATGAAAAAATTAAATATTTAAAATTAAAATAATATTTTATATTTAAGTAACGTTTAGAAGAAATATTTGAGAAAATTTAAAAATATTCATTTTTTTCGTATATATAGTTAATATTTGTTATTAGGAGTGGCTGTGGGATCGAGATGGCAATCGTATATGGCATACATAAACTTAGGTTGCTAATATCTGATTGGGGTGCCTCTTGGATTTTTCATGGGATGGGTCTTCCAAGTTCCATCTAGGAGTAATGGCAAGTATCGCTTTATGATAAATTGAACATCATTACTCTCATTTATTATTTTTATAAATGAGATGAATTGAGATTAAAATTAAAAATTTAAATTAAATATTATTAAAATATATTTTTTTAATATTATTTTTATTTTAAAATTTTAAAAAATAATAATAATAAAATAAAATGAAATGAAAAGAAAAGAAATTGAGTTAGAATACCCATATCAACCCACCTCAACTCATCTCATCTCATTATTATAACTTTATCAAATTTTCACACAAAATATAATAAACAATTCAACTTTTTCAAATTTCAAAACAACTTTCTCAAATTTCTACACAAAATATAATAAATAATTTAACTTTTATTCTATTATTCACAAATTATCTCAACCTATCTCAACTCATATCTGAATCCAAACCACTCTTAAGAGCGCTCTCATTGGATTAGCTAAAAGCTAAATCCAATGAGTATTTTGCTATTAAAGAGTAAAATATGCTCATATTAGATTAGTCAAATTCTAAATATTTAGAATTTAGCTACAGTGACTTTCAAAAGTTTTTCCGAATTTGAAAGTTACTGTATATACATCAAATACATATTTTATTAATTATTTATCTCTCATTTTTTTCTATCACATATTTTATCACAATTAATATATTAATTTGACTTAGTAATATATTAATTTAATAAGAACATGATTATTAATTAACATATAATAAGTAAAATAGTAAAATATGATAAAATTAAAAAAATTAAATATTTTTGAAATTAATAATTATTCATTACTATATAATGAATAAATGTATAATCTAATGTGGAGATTTAATATGAATAACTAAAACTAAATTTATCTTATATTATTTTATTATTATATAATGAAAAAATAATTATTTTAATATAAAAATTTATGTGAATAAAATAATTAAAAATTAAATTTCTCTTATATTTATTAAAATTATCATTTAATTTTGATTAATTCAATAAGATTGTTCAAGTTATACAATTAAAAAATATGGGCTGGAATGATTTTTGGTGGAACAGCACTTCAAACCTTACTTGGTCATCATTTCCATACGATGTGACTAGGAAAAAGAGGTAAAATACCCTCTAAATTCTCATGTCATTTACGAGTTTTCTTCGGTTTCTGTGCATAATAAATAAATACAACGAAAAATATTTATACAGTTTTAAAATATATAAAAAAAATATAGAAGAAATTTAATTAAGAACTATGGAAAAGAAAATTAACTTTTTCACGATGCATGTGCCTATCTTTTTTTACATCCAAATCAATCTATCTAACGTCGCACAATTTGTTTGGTGGGCTTGTAATTGCAGGCAGAAAAGGCAACCCTACATCTAAATTTCTAATGATCGAAGTGGGCAGTGGACACGTAGCAGTGAAATTGCTAACTGTAACACACCAACAATTTCATGAGTGCTATTAATGATCAGTTATTAAATGAACAAAAAATCTTCACAACTTCTTAACACTCTACATTTTATATTATTTTTATTTTTTATTTTTTTTATTAAATATTTATTATATGAATAATAAATAAAAAATTTGAAATAATTTAAAAAGAATAAACTTAAAAAAAAATTTAAAAAAATATTAAAAATTTAAAAAATTTATAAAAATGTGGAGTGTGGAGTGTGGTGGAGGTTGTGTAGCAATGCTCAATGAATGAATATATACACACACGAAATGAGTGTAGTTGGGTTTATTAATATACCTAATAAATGTAGTTAGGTAATTTCTTATTTACAAATTAATCAATCGTATGTCTTTGAACCCATGCAAAAGAGGTGTATAAACATATATAGGATTTGGGTCCAAAATGGGTATATAGCTGGTCATGATCAGATTAATATTCAGCGTATTCTTACCATAAAAATTAAATTGATAAAACTACCCAAGATAAACAATAAATAAAGAATTCAGTAAAAATCAAGGAGAAAAAACTTCAAAAAAGTAAAAGAAAAATATGATTTAATGCTCTTTTGAAATTCGATGCACAAATTCTATAACAATATATAGCATGCAAATCGCAGCTTGCATGCATATGGCTAATATTTTTTTATAGAGATCAAGTAGACAAAACCAAGACCACATCTTGCAAACGATCGATCCAGATGATTCTAACTTGGAATTGAAGTAACGTACACCAGTAGTAATGTAGCACCTGTCTTTTTCCAGCTTTCTCATTATTCATTTCTCATTTATATATGTATGCATGCGGTCTGGGCTCCTGATGAAGTCATATCAGTCGTATGTATAATAATAATCTGTATGGTGAGCGCAGATGCTTACAAAAAACTTGTGGTAAGCAGTGACACCATTTGTATGTATCATGTGTGTTTCTTTGAGATAGCTTTGGCTCCCCGGCCCCGGTATAGGTGCAGATTAACCGCCCTGCCTCCAGAAAGACGATGGGAAATTGCAGCTCACACGTGGCTTCACGAAATCCCCCTAAATCATGATTTCCTTTTAGCTTCAACGATAAAGACTAAAGATTATTCATCCACCTCATAAATATTTCCAATGTGTTATCTATAGATGCATATATATATGTTTAAGTTAAGTGTACGATGGAGGTAATATTTTGTTCTATATTGTTAGAAGAAACGAGAGGCAGCGGACGACGACGATCGTCACGAGAAATTAATGTCCACTGAAGATGAGTATCGACCTGTACGTCCCATTCAATTGACCAACCGTACCACTATAAATCTTAAGCCAAATGATTAATCTCCAAGAGGCCGACTCTCTGAATTTTGAGCGCTCTCTCTCTTTCTCTCTGGATTCCTAGAATTCATAAACATAGATAAACAAACAAAGCTATTGAAAGATGTCTAGCAGGGAATTGATAGAGGATGTGAAAGTTCCCTTACTGAAAGATTTAGATTCGAAAGATGATGGAGAAAATGATGATCTTGCAAGGAGGGTTTGGATTGAATCAAAGAAGCTGTGGCACATACTGGGTCCATCAATCTTCAGCCGCCTCGCCTCCTACTCTATGTTGGTCATCACCAATGCCTTCGCTGGCCACTTGGGTGAACTTGACCTCGCTGCCATCTCCATTGCCAATAATGTCATCGTCGGCTTCGACTTTGGGCTTTTGGTATACTTTCTTTCTCATTACATGACATACACAGGGTTTTTACTTTTTCTTTGGTTCTTGATCATGAACAGATCATAGAAGACAAAGGAAGTTGAAACAAATTATATTGTTTCATTTCCAGAATAATTCCACTCAATTTTTCAATATTTCTCTTTCTCGTCTCTATTGGTTATAGTCAGCATTTTTTCTTCTTTGTATGGTTTTGTTTATCAGCTGGGAATGGCAAGCGCTTTAGAAACCTTATGTGGGCAAGCTTTCGGGGCAAAAAAGTACCACATGTTGGGTGTATATATGCAACGATCATGGATCGTTCTGTTTGTGTGTTGCGTCCTGCTTTTGCCTATCTATCTCTTTGCCACTCCGGTGTTAAAGCTATTGGGACAGCCTTCAGATGTAGCGGAGTTATCGGGGATAGTGTCTTTGTGGATGATTCCACTTCATTTTAGCTTTGCATTTCAGTTCCCTCTGCAAAGATTCTTACAGAGCCAACTCAAAACTGGGGTTATTGCTTGGGTGACTCTTGCAGCGCTACTGGTGCATGTGATTGTGAGTTGGCTGTTAGTGTATGGGCTTCACCTCGGAGTTGTGGGTACTGCCATTACCATAAACTTTTCTTGGTGGGTTTTGGTGTTCGGTCTTCTGGGTTATACAGTTTGTGGCGGTTGCCCTCTTACATGGACTGGTTTCTCCATTGAAGCCTTTTCTGGTCTCTGGGAATTCGTTAAACTCTCTGCTGCTTCAGGCCTCATGCTTTGGTACCTCTCTCAAGATTTTCCTTCTATTTCTCTTTCTATTTTAAAAACTTAAGATTGTTTCTTTTTGTTCAAATTTGCAGCTTAGAGAATTGGTATTATAGAATACTGATACTAATGACTGGAAATCTGAAGAATGCAAAGATCGCCCTGGATGCTTTGGCCATATGGTAATTAAGCTCTCTTCGACATTAATAAGTGATTTAAATTTGGAATTTGCTTAGGTATCATGTATAAGTGTATATATATATATATATATATATATATTAATGTAGACTAGATTTTGCATGTGCGCGCGTATAATATGTAGATCACATGCAATTCAAATATGCATATGCTAGGTACGAGAGTCTTGCTCTCTTTTTTAAAAAATAAATAAATTTAAAATTTAAATGAAAAAAAAAAATCGGTTCCACTAATTTTCTTTATTATAATATGGTTCTATTAATATATGATAAATTTAACTTTATGATCATCTTGCCTGATGAATTATTCGGCAATTAATGTTTCAAAATAGTATATTCACCTTTCAGGTTGTCGCATTAAAAAGAATAGAATAATGTAGTAAGCCATGATTCCGTTTTCTATATAGACATACGATTAATGTTTATATATAATTGAATACAATTTTGTCAATTTGTGGACTGAGCATGTTAGTTGATCATGTCTCATTCGGCAGCATGACAATGAATGGTTGGGAGATGATGATTCCTCTGGCTTTCTTTGCTGCAACCGGGTAATGATTCTTGGCCTTTAATTTGCTTTAAAATTTTTTCTGTAATTATTTTCGAAGTCCTTTGGATGAAGCCCCCATCCCAAGACGTACAATATTGCTCATCACATTAAAAAAAAAAAAGAAAAAAAAAAGGTTGAGAAATGCTATGAATTCAGTCTGCATGCATGGATCGACCCCCATAAATTCTAAAAACTTTCTTAAAATTGAGTTTTTAAAGATTTTTTTAAATAGAATAAATTATAAAAGTTAATCTTGGCTCCCAAAAAGAACATTAATTATCATTATTTCGGCACTATAAAAAAAATTATTTATTTATGGTTAAGTATTTTTTTGATAGTGGCACTGAGTTTTGGGTGGGTTGTTGTTGTTGCACTTTGGATTTAAATTATGTTTTAAAAGGATAGACTTAGTAAAATATATAGCAAATAGAACAAAAGCATGTATCTGGATTAGCGTAGAAAATAGTGAAACCGCAATGCTAGTACTCAAATTGAAGTTTTCTATCTCTAACGTCATGTGTCATTTGTCGTAGAGCATAAAGTTATATATAATCGATGCTTAAGCGATCGGCTTTCTAAGGACTCAATCAAATACAAAAGTAGCTAGCTAGGATATATACTACATGACGTTCTTTAGTTTATATATATATATATATATATATATATATATATATATAATATTATTTTCTTTGCAGAAAATATTTGTCGTCTTCCTCATTAATTATATATTTATCTAATTGAAAATGGATCCAATGAACCAGAAAATATTATTTGTCGTTTTGGTCATTAACTTATATAATTCAAATATGGATTCATGGGCCAGTAATACGGCACCATTCTTTTCGCCATTATTTATGCAAAGACAGCGCCCGTTGTAACCTCTAGAAACAAAAGAGACGTACGTAAGTCCATGATCAAGATGATTAAATACGGCACCATTCTTTTCGTCATTATTTATATCTTGGTGTCGTATATTAAATTATAAAATATTTATTTTTATTATAAAATAAATATAACAAATCACATAAAATTACGTTAATTTATAAATTTATTTTTTATATAATCTATTTCTGTATATAACAGTTCTCTTTTGAATAACCCTACCTTGCTTCTGTAACTCATGATCACGATGTGGGTCTTCAATCTATGGTCATATTATGATTCCCTTCTTTTATTAGCTCAATCATGTGTCATGATGTCGTTGTCTTAGGAACAGGCCTTGGATGGATATGTTTTTCCCTGATTGTTTAAGGGAATCTCAAAAGGAAAATGCCTGATAGACATTAAAATCCGGCTCATCCCGGGAAAAAGCTGCACAGTATGCATGTGATGATGATCAGGATGGAAGAGAAAAATGCACATGAGCTGTCTACATTTTTCCATTTATACTAATTAGTATGAAAGTACCTCTGCAGGCCTGCGAGAATCATGTCATCTTGTTTCGCTATTTCCTTTTTGTTGAGGCTGATCTCTCCCCTTAAGTACTCCATTTGTACGTACTCAAGCAGCTTGTTGTGATAATATTACAGAGTGAGGGTAGCAAATGAGCTTGGAGCTGGAAATGGAAAAGGAGCTAAATTTGCTACCATAGTATCGGTGGTAACATCAATAATAATCGGGCTATTCTTCTGGTTACTCATTATGTTTGTTCACAATGAGTTAGCTTTGATATTCACTACAAGCAAACTTGTCTTGGAAGAAGTGAACAAGCTTTCTGTCCTTTTAGCTTTCACAGTTCTTCTGAACAGTGTGCAGCCAGTTCTCTCTGGTATGGTATATTACTTCTTTTTTTTAGACATATATGTATGCTTGTATGAGTTTTCTTTTGCCCTAATTATATGGAACTTGGTTCCTTTTTTATTCGTTTTTGTTTAGGCGTGGCTGTGGGGTCGGGATGGCAATCATATGTGGCATACATCAACTTAGGTTGCTACTATCTGGTTGGGGTGCCTATGGGATTTTTCATGGGATGGGTCTTCCATCTAGGAGTTATGGTACGTACTGTTCTAATTTCATCCATCGACTCACATGAACAAAAAGCTAGCTAGCACTCAATAATGTTGGAAAGATTATAAACCTTAACAACATGACTTGCTAACATTAGACGAAAACAAAACTCATGAATATACTAATACACCTGCAGGGAATGTGGGCTGGAATGATTTTTGGTGGGACAGCACTTCAAACATTGATATTGGCCATCATTACCATACGATGTGATTGGGAAAAGGAGGTAATTAAAAGTCGACCCTCTAAATTATTCTGGCATGCAGTATTATTTCTTCTTCTTTCTGTCCACACTGAGTTCATGATTTTCTTTGCTGTGCTCTAATTGAAATTGCAGGCAGAAAAAGCAAACAAGCAGCTTAAGAAGTGGGCAGCCAACACAAGCAGGAACAATGGCAATGTGGTTTCGGATAACGCGATATAGTCGAGGATTAAGATCGTTTATAATTAATTTTCTAATCCAAATTATAATTTTTATAATTCAGAGAGATAAACATGCAGTTAATAGATTCTACAAAGTTAATAGCCCTAACAATAAACACATGAATCTGGTTAGCATATACATTGTGTACGCGGTCTATATCTTTGAATCGTAGAAAGAGTTTGGGTCAGAAAAATGATCTAGGGATTGTTATTCTTGTACTATCAATGAATTTCGCTGGAATTAAAATCAAGCTGCCTTTCACTTTCATTCAACCTAGTTAGTTAATATATATAAATATATATATATTTATATATATATATATATATATATATATGTCTATTAGTATTGCATTGGCCTGCAGTGATTATTACAAATTATTAATACACGAACCGACTCCTAAACAGATGCAGTGCCATTTGATAGACAAGAGGAACACGTTTTGTTTTCCTTCAATTTTCACTGGCAATGGTCCATATATATATATATATATATATATATATATATATATATATATATATATATAATGTATTATATGAAAAATGTTTATTTGAGAGAAGACTAAAGGGATCGAGGGTATTATGAAGACGTTCTCATAGAGGGTGTTTTGAGTATTGGAGTATTAGTCTACGGGAATCAAAGGGTTGGGGTTGGGGAGGTGTATTTTATTTCAACTTGATGTATTTTGGGTAGTTTTTCACGAGCTTTTTAGATCATTAGGAGCTGATCTCTAGTATGGGTTAGGTGTTTTCTTGTATACATATAGTGTACTTAACTACTCCTATTGATATTTATAATATTTTTACTTATAAAAAAAATGTTTATTCGTGATAATGTATTTGTGATGAAAACAATAATTTGCTATAAGAATGGACTTATTCTATTCGCAAATAGTTGTTTTTATATAGACTAAACTATTTTAGTATATTTATATTATAGTATAAGTATATTATTTTATAATAATTAACTCATATTAGTATATTATTGAATATAACTATATAAATTAAAGTTATATCACTATACTATTATATATAATCATTATATAGATAAATATATATTTTTATAAAATATTTACAATATCAGAATTGAGGACAAAGTCGAAGTCGGAGCATATATATAAAGTAGGAGTCAGGTGATCGGATCGGATTCAGTCAGAGCATAAAGTTAGGTTGTTGGATTTTTTCCACCGATTCAGTTAAGAAAACTATGTTTTTCTTCTTCTTCTGCATCTGCGTTGGCCCAACAAGATTGGTGGGCTATCTACGGAGTGAAAACTCCAAAAGTAGTACAGTGACTTGCATTGCGTGCATACTCATCGCACATTATGTGCATGTGCAAAAACTATATTAAAGGGCCAGCCCAAGGATACGGGCAAAGCTGCCCTCGTTATTTATATTTGGTCCCTGGCCATCTTTTCTTCTTTTTCTTTTTATCTGTTATTATTTTTGAGCATGCTACCCGCATGGTGCCCCGGTGCGGGGCGGGAGGGTTTCATACCCCACCTCACTACCGGGGGTGGGGTTGAAACCGCCATACCCTCTGCTCAACTCAATATCTAAATTTTTTTTTTTATTAATTTTTTTTAAATCCAAATTATAATATAATTTAAATTATAGATTGAAACTTATATATTTAAAAAATATATAAATTCATTAGAGTTATAGTTTGAATTGTCTTACCTCCTAAACCAACCATTATATAGGAGGCCAAGACAATATAATAGTCATAGTAATGTGGGACTTACTGTTAAGGCCCCCCATTGGGGTTAACCCGCCCCTCGCCCCAGCATGGGGTGGGGCCCCCGCCCCCGCATGGGTGGTGCGGGGTAGCCCACCCACCCATGCGGGGGAGGGGTGGACGAGGCTGGTATAGAGGGGCGAAGGGCCCCACTGCCCACCCTTATAACAAACCTTGTTTTCTAGACAGAAAACTATTGGGTATGTACTTCTAGAGCATGAATAATTATATGGATGGTTGCTGGATTTATAAAGAGATAAAAAAAAACAAGTTTCATTAAATTTGCGTAATTTAGCGTGATATGTTAATTTATTTTTTATTAATAAAAGGTAATTTATAATCTAATGTATCATATTAAACTATATTAGTTAACAAAGTTTTTTAATAAGATCGCTTTAGAACAAACATTTCTCTTTATATTTTATCACAAAATATCATATAATTTAAAATCATACATAAAATATAATTTAAATTTATATGATGATTTCTTATGATAAGATGAGAATACCATATCACATGTTAATATATACCTTAAGAATCAAGATTACCTAATAATTACTTTTAGATTTTAAGTCTAGGGATATTTGTTGGGATGAATATGGCTGTATATAAACAATGTCACTCGACAAGCTGCTAATATCGATTCGGTCAAACTAAAGTTCGGCTCAATTCGTTAATACTCATTAACATCAAAATATGCTCAATTATTAAACAATACAATTTATAAAACTTGTATCGGCTCATATAAGTTTGAATAATTTCATATCTATCTGTTGTTAGAATATTACATCTATATTTATAAGAAAAATGATAGTTACAGTCGTGAGTGTATTGTGAATATGTTGGATATTGTGAATATGTTTAGATATTGTGAATATATTGTTTGGATATTGTGAATATGTTTGTTGTGAATTTAATAACATCATGTTGTGAATACATTGTGAATGTATTGGTATTTAATTGTGAATATGTTGTGAATGTAGGAGATACAATTAGGTAAATAATAGCTTTAACAAATTAATATTGCATTACGATGCTAGAATATACTATATAATAACTAACAAAAAAAATGATTAATAAATAAATAATAGCTTTAACTTGAATTTAATTTATATATACTAATATAAATTAATTAATAAGATATTATACAAAAATTTAATTCACGATAACATACTTATTAAATAAAACATTTAAGATAAAAAAAGTATTAAGTAAGAAATAACATACTTAGTAAATAACTAATAAAAAAACAAATGATTAATAAATAAATAATAGCTTTAACTTGGACTTAATTTATATAAATATATATAAATTAATTAATAAGATATTATACA
This sequence comes from Juglans regia, assembly GCF_001411555.2. Classification (NCBI taxonomy): domain Eukaryota; kingdom Viridiplantae; phylum Streptophyta; class Magnoliopsida; order Fagales; family Juglandaceae; genus Juglans; species Juglans regia. The sequence continues at coordinate 5,427,919 of NC_049907.1, forward strand.
AAAATTTAATTCATGATAACATACTTATTAAACAAAACATTTAAGATAAAGAGTACTAAGTAAGAAATAACATACTTAGTAAATAATTTATAAATAAATAAATGATTAATAAATAAATAATAATTTTAACTTTAATTTAATTTATATGTACTAATATAGATTAATTAATAAGATATTATATAAAAAGTTAATTCATGATAACATATTTATTAAATAAAACAAATAACATAAAAAAGTACTAAGTAAGAAATGGACAAAGATATCGAGTAAAATGACCTTAATGTGCAGGATGAGATGGAGGATATTTATGGAGGAAATGTACGAAGGACACCTTAAGTGGCCGAGGGATTGAATCGGAGAATTTCTTTAAAATGTGGTTAGATGCAAAGCATGAGCTTTATCCTGGATGTACAAAACACAGCAAAATGTAGTTTATTGTGCGGCTGCTTCACATTAAGTCGTTGTGTGGAATGTCGACAAAAGCAATCAACATGGTCTTGGACTTGTTTCATGAGGTGTTTTTTGAAGGTTCTGCATTGTCGAAAATTTTTTATAAAACGAAACAGTTGAGAAATGAATTAGGGTTTGAGTAAAAGTCCATGCATGCATGCAAGAATGATTATGCTTTATTTTGGAAGGAGAATGAGAAAAAATAGGCTTGTCTCGTATGCGAAGAGTCGAGGTGGAAGGGTAGGAAAAATATATAGGTGAAGATTTTGCGTTATTTCTGCTGAAACCCATATCGCAAAGGCTATATATGTCTAACAAAACAGCTCAAGATATGAGGTGGCACGATGAGAAAAGAATTAAGGATGACGAATATATGAGGCACCCAGCTGACTCACTTGTGTGGCAAAGATTTGATGATCAATAGCCAGAGTTTGGCAACAAAGCTCGTAATGTGCATCTAGAACTAACAATGGATGGATTCAATCCCTTTGGCAATATGAGTACAAGTTATAATACTTAGCTTGTAGTGTTGATTCCGTTTAATCTTTCACCATAGAGGTGCATGAAGGTGCCAAACTTTCTATTAACTTTACTTATCCCCGGCCCAAAATTACTTGTGAATGATATTGACATATTAATGTAGCCGTTAATTGAAGAGTTGAAAGATCTATGAGAAATAGGAGTTAGAACTTTTGATGCATATACGTCGACATCTTTCCAGATGCATGCTACAGTAATGTGGATAATAAATGATTTTTCAGCATATGGGAACCTTTCTAGTTGGAGTACTAAAGAGAAGTTAGCATGTCCCACATGTAATAAAAAAACCGTTAGTGAGTGGCTAATATATTAGCAGAAGATGTGCTTCATGGGCCGTTGACGTTATTTGTCAGCAAATTATGCATGGCGAAGGGAATGCACTAAATTTGATGGGAGAGTTGAAAACAGAACTATATCAAAGGAGTTGACTGGGGACGAGATAGTCGAACAGTTATGAGAAGTTAGAGCGAATAATTTTGGCCAAGTTTGGGGAAAGAACAATAGAAAACGAGGCTCTACAGAATTGAATTGGACAAAGTGTAGCATTTTCTTTAACTTGTCATATTGGTCATCATGCATATTGTGACATAGTTTGGATGTAATGTACATAAAAAAGAATATTTGTGACAATGTTCTGGGAACATTGACGTGCATTAAAAAAAAGATGAATGACAATATTAAGACGAGAAAAGATATTGAGATAATGAGAATTAAACATAATCTGCACTTGCGAATGGAAGGCAATATGGTGGTTATGCCATATGCATGTTTTACGATGACAAGAGATGAGATGAAGGATTTTTGCAAATGGTTGCAAGGTGTGAAGTTGCCAGATGATTATGCATCTAATCTCGGTAAATGCGTGAGCCCTGATGACTGAAAAATAAATGGATTGAAAAGTCATGATTGTCATGTATTTTTGCAGAAATTGTTACTGATGGGAATTCGTGGTAAACTAACTTCTAATGTACGTGTCGCCATAATTGAACTTTGCATATTTTTCAAAGATTTGTGCTCTCGGGTTGTAAATCAAGATATGTTACGAAAGTTAGAAGAAGAAATTGCTACTATACTGTGTAAATTCAAGCAGATATTTTCACCATCATTTTTTGATGTAATGATCCATTTAACAATACATCTACCTTAGGAGGTAATGTTGGGTGGCCCGGTGCAAATCCGTTGGATGTATCCAGTTGAAAGATATTTAAATAAATTGAACCGCACTATTGGGAATAAAGCTCGAGTTGAGGGTTCATTAGCAGAGGCTTATATACACGATGAATAGTTGACATTTTGCTCTCTATATATTCGTGGTGTTGAGACACGATTTAATCGTGAATAGCGGGATTTTGATCTTGCTGCTCCTCTCCCTCGTGAGCTATTAGTGCTTTCCCAGGATGTACGACCCTTGGGTGCACAGATAGGATATGATTTAATTGGTGGAGAGTTAGTAAAAGTTCAGTGGTACGTGTTGAATAATTGTCATGAGATTGATGACTATCTCAAGTATTTTGCTACATACTTAGAATAATTCTAATTAAAAAAATTATTATATAACATATTATACAATGCACATATCCTATTCTTTTGTACTTCTATACAGTGAGTACATGAACAAACTTAGGGCAGAAGGTGTAGAGAAAATAGAGGTGAGACACGAAAAAGAATTTTCCTGATGGTTTGAGCAACGCGTATGCATTTTAAATGTCTCATGACTTAAAATCACTTTGAACCATTTTAATTCTTGTTTACTTTTAATAATTTTGTTACAATTTCAATTGTTAGATTTTGGAATAACTTGCTAATGATCCTGCATTAGTTTCTTTTGTAGTGCATGCATATGCAGTTGGCCTATGGTCCTTTACAAAGAGCACTTCGATATACTGTATGCACAGTTTGAGGTTATAAATTCCATACTATGAACCGTTAACATAATCGAAAGACGTAAAACTGTGGTGTGTTGGTCGAAGGAAGTCATAGAACAGATGACATTGACTACTATGATGTCATACGTGACATTATCTGATTAAAATACCTGGGTGAGAATGTGATATATGTTTTTAAATGTGATTGGTAGGATATAGGCGGTGGTCGGGTTTCGATACATATGAATAGTCACTTTATGAATGTCAATACTGCATGTAAATGATATGAAGATGATCCATTCGTATTGGCTTGTCAAGCTACCCAAGTCTATTACTTGGTTGATCCAATGAAAGGGGTCGATGAAGATAATAGAGAGATAACTTGGTGAGTCGTACAAAAATTTATGCCTCAAAATATATATGATGCAGGAATGGTAGCGGATCACGAACATAGTGGATATGAAGATAACACTCCGATTATAGAGGCCTACCAAAAAGATGGAGAGGGTATAAATTTATTTGTTGACCTCAGTGCACTTGAACTAATCCCCTTATGTAGAGATGATGTCCAACTTGTACATCTCGATCCATTCGTATTAAATGATCATTCAGTTCATGAAAAATGTGATGAGGAAGAAGATGAAGAAGGAGAGTCTGAAGACGAAAAAGAAGAGTCCGAAGAGGAAGTTGATGAAGAAGATGAAGATGATGAGGAGGAAGATGTTATTGAAGTCGATTATGAAATAAGCATGGAAAATACATTTGGAAATGAAGAATAAAAGTATTATGTATTTTATTTACATAGGTGACAATACAATACATTTTTTTATAATTTATTCTATACTAATTTTTTTAAAAATATTAATCATTTTCAAGGATGCTACCAAAACGATAATGAAGAAATGTGCATCCTCCCGCAAGTCCCGAACCCTTTCATGTTCCTCAACTGAGGACTCCACTTCTGAACAAGTTAGTACACAGGAGACAGATAGCCAATCGACACATACCAGTAAGGAAATTTTGCTAATAATTAATTATATTTCATTATTTTGGGAACTGTATTTAATTATTTTAAAAATATTAGCTGATGTTTTTTCACGTCGCAGACGTGGCTACACACATGGCCTTGCTCTTGAAAGAGATAGAAGGCACAAAAAAATCAAGGTCAACATTCATGATAACTTCACTGGAGGAGTGGATGATAGTGCAGCATCGCTTGCCTCTTATGTTGGCACACTAATATGAGATTATGCCCTATTTTATGTGCGATCATAAAGAGATGTTTTGAATGAGGTGAATGATCAAATTCAGAGTCGTGGTGAGTTTATATATGAACATAAATTTATTTAGAGATGTTTTGATTTCATATTTTTGACGTAATTCACTTCTTAGGATGAATTTGACCTCAATTTTGGTCATAGCGAGGATGTGCAAACTGTGAACAAGCTGATGACTATATTATTTTGGCATCACAAGGGAAGATGTCATGACCATTTAAAGAAGTTTGAGACGTTGGAAGAGGATGTACAATCTCCTTTTCAAAAAATGAAGTTCGACGATTGAAGGAAGTGTTTTGATCTTTTCGCAAGTCCAGATTATCAGGTATTTTAGATTTATTCCCTCTATGTTATTTACATCTATATTGGTTTCATATATTATATTTAATATTGTTAATTTCTTCTACAACACTTAAGTTCTATCAATGAACAGAATAGAACGGCTTTGACAATCCACCATTGCGTCAACTCATGGTCATTCCAACGTTTTGCTGATAAAATGTTAATTGATAACTTATTAATTCTCACTCATTTTTATCATATTCTTTTATTTAAGTACTAACATTATTATTTAAATTTAATAATGTGACTTTGTTAGAGGCATGATGATTCTTAAAATTTCTTCATTTTTTATGTATATGATGTTACTCACACTGATGAGCATAGTGAGTGAATTGATCCTGTTGTTAAAAATAATTATGTAAATGATGTTATTTTATGTGACTAAATTATGCAACATGTGAATTCATATTATGTTTGATTCCTCATTTTTTTAATATGTGAGCTTTATTATCATATTTTTGTTGTAATTGCAGGAAAAAAATGATTGAAATCCAATCAGCCTCTGAGGAATCCTTTCCTAGTGACATAGACATATTCAATCAAGTGCTCGAGACCAAATTTGGTTTGGTAAGAGGTTTGTGACGTTCTTGCAAGCGTGTCGATTCATCCTCCAAGACCTCGACTTCGGAATTTAATAAAGATTTAGATGCAGAACACCAAGAAATTGAGCAAATGAAGTTGAGATAGTAGGAGTTGGTGTCTCTCTTATTGCAACAGTCTGATTTAGAGACGAGTTTGTTGGTGCAACAAAGAGACCACGATGAGAGAATACGCATTGAAGTCCAAGAGCATGTACAAAGGGAGATGATATTCCAAATGGAACGTGTTATGTCAATTTACCAAGATCGTAGTGGGCGAGAAAAGAAAAAAAATGATCAATATATCATTATCATTATCAGTATTAGAAACTTTTATTGTCTATTTTGCAACTCTATAAGACATTATTAGTTGTTACATTTACGGTGTAATATGAAATAATTTGTATGTTTTTTAATTTTTTGAAATTACTATCTCTGATCATAATGTTCGCACGTAAAGAATAAACGTTCGAGATTCACGTTCGAACAAAATGCCAGCGAATTCAAACAAAACGTTCGAATGTAAGACATTACGTTCACATATTTTTACGCACAAACAATCTACACATTCGAATGATGAGAATTGATACGTTCGAACGACAAACTAACATCCGAACGTTAAAAATTATACATTTGAACCCTTCACCTTTAACATCCGAATGTTACATTCAAATGCCCTTGAGTTAACATTTGAACATAAATATCATTTGTGCGAAACAAAAACAACAAACATCAATTTTTTCACGTGCAAATGTTAATCAGCCGGGTTAACGTTTGAACGTCAGTTTATACGTTCGAATGTTATTTTCTATGACGGTTTTTTAAATGTAACAAAAAATCATCACGTTCGAACGTTACATCTCACGGAAGACTTTCAACCATCACAAAAAAATTTTTTGTGACGATTGAACAGTAAACCGTCACAAAAAAATTCTGTGACGCCTTTTAGGTGACAGTCATGGCGATGGTCAAACCGTCAGAAAAATTTTTTGTGATGGTTTGCTTATTTTTTATGACGATTTCATCCATCACAAAAACCAAATTCTGTTATAGTGAATGGCTTGCATGCATGCCTGGGTTGTTGGCATAAAGGTGGGACGTAAAGATCACAAAGAAAAGAAAATTAAGAAACCAACCTCAGATCGGGATTTGTTACTTTTTTTTGTTGATCCAAACTACATATTCCATTCATAATTTTGTCAGAGGGACATGTACACTACGTAGATTCCATTCATGTATTTGATGTTGCACACGTGTTTATGTACTAGTAAAATCCTGATGCATGAGGATTCGAGTCAGATAATGCTGAGTTGTCAAATTGTATGTTGACTGTGCTGAAATACCTTGAGGTGGCAGATCAATGCAAAGATGGCAGGAAATCGTGATGTGTCCTTGATTGTGGTAGTTTTGGGCACGTTTCGGTATTTTGGCTATAACTTTGGCTACGGGTATCAGAATCGCGCATATGATCCCAATTCGGAAAACTCTTTTCGGTGCGCACGTCGTGGGTACCTAGCTATGCTTGATGTGCCTCAATTTTTAGGCCAAATTATACCGTTTTCCTCTCTAAATTCCTATTTTTAGTTATTTTTTTACTTTTTATGGTAATATTTCATTTATTGTTTAGGCAATGATTCTGAACTTGATTTGTATTAGAGTTTTGGAAGATTACTTATTTTATTACGTATTTAATTTTGGCATGATTATTGAAATTTTTCTATTTTTGGTAAAATTTTGATACGGTTGATTTTTAACTATTACAGTCCGGCTTGTGGGTTAACTGGACGGTTGTTGAATTTTGATAATTTTGAATTAAACATTAGAGGCATTTGGTTGCGTTTTTGGGCTATTCACTTGTCTTATTTACTGTAAATTATTTGTTGAAATTAGTATGCAGAATAATCACTATTCTTTCTAACGTCAAATCCACACCTTGTACCTATCTCTCTGAATTGTATAATTAAGAATATAGAAAATCTCAATCCAACCCAGCTTAATTCCCTACTTTAATCTCTAATCAACCAGCATCTCCAGAAATAATAATGGAAAATATATATCTGAATTAGCAGTAGAATAATTACTGAGCTGCAAACAGGGAAAACCTCAAAAATGAAAAAATTCTACCAACCATATTTCTCACTTTTTTCTAACTATAATAAGGTACTCGCAATATTATTCATCAACCTTAAATTTTTCTTAAAATAATAAAGATTGATTCAAAAGTGCAAAATGCAATATATTTTTTGATACGTACTATAGTAAAATGAGAGTCTAATACGTACATTACTCAAAGAATAAAGAAAAACAAAAGTGTTGATCCCACCCTCAGCCCTTACATAAAGAACGGGCACAAGCTAGCTAAATCTATGAACGTTTATCGATCATTATCACAGAAACTGCAGTCTCTGTCCTTATCCAGTAGTTTCTAGTACTCATCTTTATCCGTCCCTACGTCGTGCATGGATCCCTCCAATAAACCAAAAGAGATTGATTGGGCATCTCCAAATACTGCCAATATAAGAAATGAATGCTCCAATTTCATATTTTTATTTTTGTTGATTCCAAAAGTGTTCCTAGTTATACGATCATCCGAGAATTTCTGTAGAAATCATGCAACTTATATTTATGAACAAAATACATTAATCTACCCATATATCCAAAAGAATTGATATCTTTACGAGAAGACTATACAACCCGAAATGAGGATTTTCGCATCATGAATCTTCCGCCATCAGAACTCTCGCCCGCTTTTCCTCTCGTCACCGTAATCACCAATTTTCCCTCATCTTTCTCAGTCCCAACTCCATCCTTAATCTCGCTTACAAAAGCCCAAAAGCTCTCCATCACCGTTCCTTTTCTGCTGGACAACTCAAATAGCCTCTCTTTGCAATTCTCCAACCTTCTCAAAGTGCAGACCAGCTCGACCGATTCACCAAAACTCAAGCCACTCAGCCTCTCCCTAAACTCGGTGACTCTGACCGAAACCTCGTTTATGGCAGATAAATGATCCTCACCCACAATACCCATTATCTGATTTACCAATTTGTTTACTTTTACATGCAAAGAGTCCGGTCTTTTACAGATCTCTTCCATCAGTCCCACCAAAGAAACAATTTGCATTAGCAAATAAGAATTTGTAAGTGCTGAGATTTTTTCTTCTTGCTTATCTTTATCTATACTGCATGAAGAGGAAGCAAAAAAGTATCCCAAAACTCTAGAGGTAGACAAAATGATTTCTATGTACTGAGCGTACCATCGTACCCACGAGGAGAGCTCCCAAGTTAAGGGGCTCGAATTGTCACGGAAGTTCGAGAGATTCAGATAGTTTCTGCCGCTGGTGAAGGGGCGGATGGATAGCTGGTCCAGTAGGATGAATTCGCCGTGCTTGACAACGTGATGGACGATGAGGAGGCACTTGAGGGCGACGGAGGAGTCGCGGGTTCTCTGGAGACGGTCCATGACAAACTCGACGGCGGTGGCGGCGGTGGCGCGTGAGCTGTGGCCAAAGGAAAGGATGGTATCGATATGTTTGTTGTCGGCAGGGTCGTGGGTGGTGGCGCGGAGGAGGGCTAGATGCAGAGAGAGGTTGGTGGGTTTTGAGAGAATTGCTGCTTTGCTTTGGGAGACATTGCCCTTGATCATGCCGACGACGTCTTTGATCTTTGCTGTGAGTCCCATCGAGGGAATGAAAGGTAGAGAGGGAGAGTAAATGTGTGTCTAGTTATGGATGCCAAACCCAATCAAATTTACCTGTTTGAATTTGTGGCAAAGTGATTTTCTTGGAATGTAAACGTGGGAAAGTTTTCTTGTCAAGAGCATCATCTTCTTCCAATCAAGGTTATATTCAAATCTAGATAGCAAGCGTGGGTGACGTTTCACACAGGGGTACTACTTAATAGATGTTTGTGAGATTTTTATAATCTTTTGAAAATTATTTTATAATGTCTTCGTTTTAGTTTTGTGAATGAAGGGACCTTTCGGTGCTTTCACCGTCCACTTCTTGCACCAAGAAAATAAAAAATAAAAAATATGAGGCCCAAAATAGAAATGAAATTCAAAGATTTTCAACCACAGCCGTCGCACGTTGAATCTTCTTGAGTTAATGTAGCTTTTGGTCAATCTCATATCAATTATGCTATATATATAATCATGGAGTATTTAAATATTGTATAATTATTTTTAAAAAATTAAAATTTATTATTAAAAAATTAATTTTTTTATATAAATTTTATATTTATTTATTTTTTAAAAATAATTATATAGTGTTTACATATTTATAATTTTTTTTTCATGTGAGTCTCATATTTTTTTTTTAAATAATTACGCAATACTTATATACTCATTATTACAATTATCTTTTCTCATAAATTTCAGATACGAAAAATATAACTGGTTGTAACAATTACCTCCGATTACATTACCATCATAGCTTGTGCATCATCTTTCTAACTTTTCTTTTATCTCCTTTTCATCCAAATCGAAGGTACGAAATGCTCAATCAATATATTCCACAGCCGCAATTTTTGAAGTTTAGATATCGGAGGATTATTACATTTGTTTTTTTCATTATAAGAAAATGATAAATTTATAATTTTTTATAATTATTCTACTATTCTATTTCAATTTGGACCATCAATAAGTAAAATTAAAATTCAAAATTCAGACGCGAGCTTATTCAAAATTATGTACTATTCAAATGAAGTCTCTACAATAGATTTCATTTATTGTGATGGACGAAACCATAACAAAAAAACTTTGTGACGGTTTGAAATCGTTAAACAACCGTCACAAAAATTGTGTCACAGAAAGTATTTTGTGATGGTTTACTATACTATTGTCACTCAAAAATTTTTCTAACAATTGAAAGTCTGCCATGAGTTGCAACGTTTGAACAGGAAAAGATTTTGTAACAGTCAAATTTCATCACAAAAAGTACGTTCGAACGTTAACCCGACTGATTAGCATTCAAATTATAAATATTTAACGTTCGATTTATTTCATTCGCACGATCGAATTTAACGTTCAAATGTACACACGTTCGAACATTTGTGATGTGACGTTTGAATTTTACATTCGCATGTTAATAGGCAATTGTTTGAATGTCAAAGATTAAACATTCAGATGGTTTGTAAATATGTTTGAATGCATCTTTTTTAATAATTTGAACATTAAGAAATATTTGTTTGAACGTAACAGAATAAATTTGAACGTTTGTGGAGCATATACGTTCGGACGTAATACCTTATGTTCGAGTGTATGTATCGCACATCCGTGTAGTTATGTTCGAACATTTTTTGTTTACATTTGAACGTACTAGTCAGAACTAATAATTTCATAAACTTAAATATAATTCAAATTGTATCGTATTACACCACATATAGTATCATCTCATGAAAATGTTTTACAGAGTTGAAAAATTAAACGATAAATGTTTTGAACAATGATAGGATTTATTTTTCTTCTTTCCTTATCCATAGCGATCTTGCTGCAATGACATAATACATTCCATTTAGACCAACATCTCCCTTTGTACTCGTTCTTGAACTTCAATGCGTATTATTTCATCCTGGTCTCTTTGTCACTCTTACAATCGCATGTCTAAATTGGATTGTCGCGATAAGTGACCCTCCAACTCCTGCTATCTCGACTTCATCTGCTCAATTTCTTGGTGTGTGGTGCCCAAATCCTTGGTAAGATTATTAACTTCTGAATTTGAGGCCGTGAAGGATGAACCGACATGCATGAAAGAACTTCCCAAACATCTTACCAAACTAGACTTGGTCCCGATCGAGGACCAGTGTAAATATACCGATGTCACTGGGGGAAGATTCCTCAGAGGTAGACTGCATCTCATTTTTTTTCCTACAAATATTAGAAAACAAACCATACAATAAGTAACATATTAAAATACGCATCCAACTTTTGTCTATTTCTAGAAAAACTTATAGATTAGTAATGACAAATAATTTCACATGCATCACATGCTCCAATTCAAATCCCCAAGTTCTTTACAAAAAGGTAGTTGGTCCTATTTCATTCGAGATTATATCATCCATATTTCACCAGTTTCGTCACTCTTGTACTCTCCACGTTAGTAGAAATTTCAGCAGCACATCTTCATAGTTCTTTAAGTATACATGGTCGCAAAGAGGGATTGTCACTCTGCTAACAGTATACCTAAAGAACAAATGAAGAAGACACCGAAATTTCCATCATTAACGTGTAAAGCAAAAATAATAAAAATGTGCAATATAGATCATATAATCTCAAACTGTCCGCACTAGACAATTCAGGAAGTAGTGGACTCCCCAAATATAGACTATTTTTAAGGTTATTCATGCAATGTTAAACACAAGTTATAACAAATAACATATAGATATAACATATAAGCTAAGTTGTGCTTTATATTATTTGATTTCGAAGAAATTTAGTTGTAATTTAAGTTTTTACTATCATACTAAACTTGTTCGAAACTTTCAGTAAAGACTCCATAGTTGGGTTTTTGCAAAGGATTCCGAGGATATTTAGTAAGTTTAATATGTGGAGTTAATCTTACTAATTTTTCTTAATTGGTTATTTGCTTTATTTGTTATTACTTTAATTTCCTAGAGTTTTACAATGACCATTATTTCTTTTTCATAAATTAAATTAGATATGGATGGTTAGGCATTTTTAATAACTAGGCACTAATGTGTGGATTTAATCTTACTAATTTTTTCTAATTGGTTATTTGTTTTATTTGTTATTGTTTAATTTTCTAGCATTTTAAAGTAACCATTATTGTTTTCGTAAATTAAATTAGATAGTAATCTATATAGAAATCTATAGAAATCTATTGTGTGGATTTAATTGTAAATTAATTTCCTATGGATGGTTAGGCGCTTTTTATTACTATATACTAATGTGTGAATTTAATCTTACTAAATTTTTTTTAATTAGTATTATTTATTATTTTATATAATATGGATGTAAGTGGTTACTATTGGATATGTGTTGGTTATTGGTTTTGTTTTTTACGGGGTTTCATATACTAGCTTTTACTAATTTTTTTAATTAGTATTATTTTTTGAATTTAAATTAAATATGTGTGGTTAAGTATTAAAATTAAAAATATGATTTAAGCTTATATTTATTTTTCTCTAAATTTGATATGAGTTATTTTTACAATTAACTAATGAGATAGTGTATTCTTAAGCCGATCTCAAATCCTTCCCTCTCTCTCTCTCGTCAAAAACTAAGGGTTCCAGATCTGAATTTCGACAGATGAGGAGGCATCAGCTTCCTCCTCCTTCTCCCTTTCATTTCCCGCCTTCCTCCATCCACTCACCTTGTCTATCAAGGTAGTTCTTTTTGTTTAATTTTAGTTTGCTTCCCTCAATGTATAAAAAGATAGATTTACAGCTTTCCTGCAACTCTCTGGAGACACGTGCGGCACAAGCATACTCTCAAGCCGCAAATCATTTGAAGGAAAGTGGCAATTTTGCGAAAATCACCGTGTGTGGTCTCCACTCGTTGCCCACATCTGCATGTCGTCCTCACGCGCCACCCCTTCCAGCAACTCTTCTCGCCACACACTCCAAATCACCAGACTCGCCACCACTAGATCTTTCAAATCTGACATTTGTGGCTGAAAAGAGACAAGCATATTAGCTTCACGTGCCATCAATATTCCGAAATCTACCGGAGTTGGTCCAAATTGTAATTCATCATTTTTCGCATCTATCTTACTACTTTCCCTTTTTGTTTCCTTATTGTTAATTAAAAAAAAAGAGTTCGTCTCTCAGACTTTTATCTGTAAAGGTTGAGTGATCTCCTTCTATGAAGGGTGATGTTGGGTCTCTGTTTAGGTAGAGAGTGCTGGCTCTTGGAAATTTTTCTGTAAAGAGTATCAGCAATAGTGAAAACAACACCAGTCACAAAAGGAAATAATGTACTGGTGGAGCTCCAAATGCATTATTTTAGATTATGATGTCATGTTTGAAATAGAGACATTCCAAAAGGTATTCATTCATGGATGTAAGTTTCTTGATGAATGAATAATGACAGTTTCTCTTAAAAGAAAAAGTTTGATATGAGTTGGTTAATTTGTTCTTGCATATATAAATGGCGCATTAAATTTCTATAAGGGCATTACATCAGAACACTCTATAACCACACATTATAACATCTTAATAGCAAGCTTTCCAAAATAAAACACCATACAAAATAATCCCAAAAGTACCATCACCTATATATACGTTTCGAACAATGCAAAATCAAAACAAATTATAACACATGCATATTTAAATTCCCAAATCATAACACATGTATAATTACCATTCCACAAATCATTACATTCATACATATATGTTTCTAACAATGCAAAATCAACACAAATCATAACACATGCATATTTCAATTCCACAAATAAAAGATACCACCACCCATATATAGGGGTGCTATCCACATGATGCGGAGCAAGGGGGACCCTTCCCCACACCCCGCCCTGCACCATGTAGGGGAGGGGTTTTCAACCCCACCCCGGTGCCGAGGCCAGGGTCAAAAATGACATTCGCCCCGCCCCCCACCTAGGCCAATCCCTTAGGCCTAAAAAATTATTTTTGGGTTTAAAAATATTTTTTAAACCCAAATTATAATATAATTAAAATTTATAAATACAAAAAGAACTTAAACTCATTAGAATTATATTTTAGAATGTCTTGGCCTCTTAGGCATACCTTTATATAGGAGGTCAATGTAATACAATAGTCACACTTAAATAATGTGAGACTTACTACTAAGTCTCACATTGCTTAAGTATGACTATTGTGTTACCTTAGCCTCTTATATAAAGGTTGGCCTAAGAGGCCAAGGCAATCCAATAACTTGAATACAATTTCAACTCTTTAGTAAATTGTATATATCTATATACAATATAAATATAAAAAAAATATTTTTTTATATATGTGGAGCGGAGCGGGGGGGCGGGGCCCTCACTGAGGCGAAGACAACGAGATAGAAACTAAGAGAGATAGAGTGATGAGAGAGAAAGACATGAGAGGGAGAATCAGAGAGAGCGATACTGCATGTGGAAGAGAGAGAGCTCACCGTCACACAGCAAGGAGGTGTGCGACGATAGACCTAGTGGCCAGATAGAATTAAATTCACGACAGCTTCCCTTATGGGTGACTATGCTGTTTTGAGAGAGGAAGAGAGATATGAGAAAAAGAGACGGAAAAAAAAAAACAGTGGGGGTAAAAGGTCGGACATGGGGTTATGAGAGTGGCACGTGGGTGAGGGGAGGGTGGCTGGTCGGCATTTCTGGAATTCATCGTGCCATGGCCAGTGGCATCTAATGCAATCTAGAGCTAGGAGGATGGGGCTGCTCTATTTTGGTGACTTTCGTGTGATGAATTGTGGTGGCACCACTCGTGGGCTCACTATTGGGTTACGTTGATGCCACCACGAGTGGTGTGGCTATGGAAGAAGGCGTGGAGAAGTCGTTGAATGTGGGTTGCTACGGTAGAGGAGTATGGGTCAACGATAACGTGGGCTGGCGGCTTATGGAGGTCTAGTAGGCTAGGCCTTGGGCAGTGGCTGGTGGTAGCTACGTGGAGGAGGGGTTTACTGAAAACTCAGGTTGCGGCAACCCTTGCTTGGTAAATTATCAACATGCAAGTTTTGTGTGTGTGTGTGTGTGTGTGTGTGTGTGTGTGTGTGTGTGTGTGTGTGTGTGTGCGCGCGCACCCTGTCGTGAACACTAATGGGATGGAGACGTGCATGGCGTGAAAACGGGCATGGAGACTTGCATGGTGTGAATTCTGATCTTTGGTTTTTAAGGGCTTGGGCTTTTGGGCCCATTTCAAAGTATTTAGGCACACATCTTGGATAGTGTAAGGAATTAATAAATAGTTGGGTCAGTTAGCGTTGTCTAAATGATCTCCTTGATTTAACCCTATTTTCATGAGTCGAGTATTTAACCAACACTAATGGGCCTCAACACTACTTCTAAGATAATACTTGTCCCAAATTTTTTTAGGACAAGATTTTGTCCCAAAATTATTTTGTGACAAAATAATCCAACTTGTCCCAAAATAATCTAGCACGAGCTTCGTGCGGGGCCTGGGTGTTGCATCCTCCCCCTAAAAAAAACTTTGTCCTCAAAACTTGTTGCTCTTAAAGCAAAGTCTACAACAATTATCCGTCATAATCCATGCCTATTTTAATCCTTGATAATTATGTCAAACCTAATATTCCAAAATCCTAACTTTCCATGTCCCTCACCCAGTACCATATATACACCATCACCCATCTAGTGTCGATTATCATACACGACCCGAGTTCAAACCTAAAAGTATGAACCTCAACAATGGAATTACAAGCCTAATAATTCCTCTATTCCTTTTTTTTTAATTAAACCTCACATATAATTATAAAAAGAACTCTCAGCATAACATTTTAACCTCCTGATAATAGTAGGATAAAATGCTCCAAGGTTAGGACCTAGTGATCTCAATTCACTAATTCCCAAATCCTCACAAAGTCTACTTTCAAACCATCATATTTTTTAGATTTACGCTCCCATTGTACACACTGACCAACCAAACACCTAAAGGCTAAAGTTTCATGGATATAAATTATTGGGTCTAATCCCTTTCAACACCTATTCATGCAATTCTCGCCAGGCATGTAATTATAGACGAAACACTCTTGTACTTTCCTATGCGGTCTATGTCATTCTTTGGGAAAATCATGCACATTCTCTTCAACCCAACTCAATATTTTAAACTATAAAACTTATAAAATTGCATTAAAATAGCACGAATGGTTAGGCCCAACTCAACTCAAAACATAGCTATTAAGGAGAAAAGCAGTGGAGTACCTGCGATCACGTCATTGTCGTCCTTAGCATCTCCGAGCATTAGCGCGAACATTCAAGTCGGTCCCATGCTAAGCTGATTGGTTCCCTGTGTTGTCTGTCGGGGACCTGGAGGTGGATGGGGCTTCTTATTGTCTTCCAATAGCAATGGGCATTCTCTGATGAAGTGCCCGGCTTACCGCATAAAAAACACGATCCCACCTCCCTTTTGCACTCTCCCATGTGTGCACGATTACAAAACCTACAGAGGTTATTCGGCTGATTTCCATGCGTTTGCCTCTGACCTAAGCTGCTCCCTTCGTTTCTCTTCTTCCACGACCTTTGATCCATACTAGAGGAGGATCCTTGTCGGGTAGTTCTCTTCCTTTGATCTTGAAGTTCTACACTTCTCTTGAGGCTTTGTTCAAATAGTGTGCCCTTATCTACTAACTCTGAGAAATTTTGGATCTAAAAGCCGATCATTTGTTCATAAATCCTATTGTTCAAACCTTGCACAAACTTTTAGGCCTTCTTCTCCTCGTCAAGGATCAGATATGCGGAAAAACGTGACAACTCAACAAACCTGCTTGAAATGAGGCTAGTTAACTACTTCCGTCCCTTCAGCTTCACTAATGGTTCTCTTAGAAATCCACTATCTTTTTGCCTTTCTTGTCAACTTGATGGTAGAGTACAGTACTTTCTGTTCGCCAGTACAAATCAAGACACGAAGTATCTCCTCAATGTCCTCGATCCAATCCTTAGCGAAGGTTGGGTCGCCAGGCCCATCAAAAGTGAGAGGGTGCATCCGGTTGAACTGCTCTACGGTGCATTTGCCCTCACCATTTCTCGTGTTCAAGTCTCCAAGATTTCGAACACGACGACGAGCTGCCATCCTAGAAGACTCATATTCAGTTAAACGTTTCAAAGGGAATATTAAAAATAATAAACTAAGCATAAATGTAACTACCAATTAATCTATATATCACAAATCAATAATTTATTGTCTTACTCATTCTTTCTCATATACTAAACTGGCTTAAAGTAAACATACTCCTCAATAGTTCATTCCATTTAAACCAAACCATTTTGATTAAAGCCTATGTGCAAAAATTTACCTCAACTACTCTTAAACTTGACATCAAGGAAAACTTTCCTACTAGATCGGAAGCTAAACACCAAATCAAATCAGTTCATACATTAAAATCTACTAAATTTGAAGCCTAGTATTCGCTTAGGCTTATGCATAGCTCTAACATATGAGCCCTAAACTCTTATCTAAAACCTCAAATATCTAGAAATCAGTTCTCCAAATTTCACAAACTCTAAAACCTCAAATATCATCAAAATCATTTGTAAAGTTTGCAAAATATCTAAATCTCATATTTCAACAAACTCAATCCATAGAGTCTGCAAAATCTCAAACCTGGCTTTCTATAAAGCTTATTTACACCTATAAAATCTTATCAAAATCATTTTCTATAGTCCACCGAATAAGCCTACCATATCTGAAACCTTAAATGTCATGAAAATCATTTCTTAAAATCTACAAAATCTAAAACCTCATATCTCATCAAAATCATTTTTTTTAAAATGCATAATTTTTAAAGCTCAGATTCTCAAAACCTCAATGCATAAAGTCTGCAGAATCTCAAACATATCTCTAATACCAACTATTACGCCCCAGTCCCGGAGGTCCAGAGAGTTACTTCGTGTCACTTAAAATCGTGTCTCACCCTAGAGATATAAACTTCAAATTCTCAATGATATATAAAATTATTGTTTCAAACCAACTACCTGAATATAATCAACCTCTCAAACCAAAATACCAAGTTATCAGAACAAGACAAAATTATTGAGGCAAATTCTCCAAAAATCATAGAAACCTTCTATGCTTAATCCACCATACTTAAATCATCTCACCCATGCTCCCTAATCTTGATTCTCAACTGAAATATTCAAATTATCTTAAAAATATTGTGGAGATAAGGATTGAGCTATCAACAACTCAGTAAGCAGAGAACATATACTAGTATGTAAACATGAGCATTTACAGAATTCAAAATGTAAAACAAAATATTTTTATTTTTAGAATACAGAATTAGAACATATTATAAAAACTATCAGAGCGAAAGCTGAGAAAAATTCTTATTCAAAATTCATTTGACATAACATAACTTAACATTATATCAGAAACATAATTCCATGTTTAATCCCTCGTGATAGGGTTGTGCAAATCCCAATGGCCAACCAAACAGAAATAGAATGTGAAATCTTCACATTATTATTCTCCGAGCCCTGAGTGTGCACACAGGAAAGACCACATAAAAAACCATTTTGCTTTCAAAGTGGGTGCACCAGAAACAGAAAAGTTAGTATCAACCCAAAAAGAGGCCACAATTTTATACTTGTGGTAAGGTCAGAGCAGAGTAGAAACATAACCATATACAGAATCAAAATGTTATGCCAAAAGTTCTCAGATGCCACATCTTATCAAAACAAAGTACTGAACAGAATCATATCATCTTCATAATCAAAATAGATTCTTAGCATCTTCACATAATCATGCATAAATTTTTAGGTGAAGACGTGCCACAGAGGCCTTGGACTCAACAAAAAAGCAGCTCATGACAGCGGATCTGGGTGTTGAGGCGAAGACGCCGCACCAGCGAGCTAGGCAACTGAACGACTGAGAGCGATAGAGATGATGAGAGAGGGAGAGAGAGAGAGAGAGAGAGAGAGAGAGAGAGAGAGAGAGAGTGTGTGTGTGTGTGTGTGTGTGTGTGAGTGTGTACAGTGTGAGGAAGAGAGAGAGCTCACTGTGAGATAGAGAGGACTGCGACGGAGCTACGCAACAATAAACCTGGTGGCCAGACAAAATTAAGTTCACGACGGCTTCGCTTATGGGTGACAGTGTTATTCTGAGAGTGGAAGAGAGATGTGAGAAAAAGAGATGAAAAAAATAGTGGCGGAGATGGTCGAACGTGGGGTTACGGGAGTGGCACATGGGTGAGGGGAGGGTGTCCGGTCGACATTTCTAGACTTCATCGTGCTGTGGTTGGTGGCATCTAACGGGATCTAGAGCTAGAAGGATGCGGTTGCTCTATTTCGGTGTGTTGAAAATAGAGATCTTCGTATGACGAACTACGGTGGCACCACTTGTGGGTTCGCGGTTGAGTTACTGTGATGGCACCACGAGTGGTTGAGGTGCAAGTTGGCACGGCTGTGGAAGGAGGCGTGGAGAAGCCACTGAACATGGGTTGTTGCGGTTGAGGAGTATGGGTCAACGGTAACGTGGGTTGGCGGCTTGTGGAAGTGCAGTAGGCTAGGCCTCTGGCAATGGCTAGCGGCAGCTACATGGAAGAGATGCTTCACTGAAAACTCATGT
The DNA here is from genome assembly GCF_001411555.2 of Juglans regia. Lineage (NCBI taxonomy): Eukaryota > Viridiplantae > Streptophyta > Magnoliopsida > Fagales > Juglandaceae > Juglans > Juglans regia. The sequence continues at coordinate 5,447,193 of NC_049907.1, forward strand.
TGCAACAAACCTAGCTTGGTAAACTATCAACATGCAGGTTACGTATGTGTATATATGCCCTGTCATGAACCCTAGTGGGGTGGAGACATGCATGGTGTGGAATTGTGTGTGGACGTGCATGGTGTGGATTCTGATCTTTGGTTCTTACGGGCTTGGATTTTTGGACCCATTTCAAAGTATTTAGGCCCACATCTTGGGTAGTGTATATTATTAATAAATGGTTGGGCCAGTTAGTGTAGTCCAAATAATCTCTTTGATTTAACCTTATTAGGAATGTTTAGGACAAAATCTTGTCCCAAAAATTATTTAAAATAATCCAACTTGTCCTTGCACGAGCTTCGTGCTGGGCCGGGTGTTACAAATATTCTTTATCTCAACCTTCAAAAAGTTCCAACAAATATTCCTACAAAATAAACACAATAAATAAATAAGCACAAAAAACATTCCTTTAAAATAAACACAATATCTCAACCTTCAACAATCTCTCTCTCTCTCTCTCTCTCTCTCTCTCTCTCTCTCTCTCTCTCTCTCTCTCTCTCTCTCTCTCTCTCTCTCTCTCTCTCTCTCTGACTTGTCTAGGGCATTATAATTTTTTTTTCCAAATTTCTTACCTATTGTGGTGACTTTTATCGCCGTAATAGGTTAAATTAAACAAAACAACGATGTTCTGTTTAGTAGAATGAGTTTTTTATGCGACTTTTTAAATGCGAAGTCATCGCAACAAAATGGTGAAACGTTCTAGCGTTTCTAACATTTCAACAAATTTTCTAATCCCGCCTAGGTGTGCCGCCAAATCTGTGCTACATACCATCACGTTCGAACATAATACTGTTGATATACGAACGCAAATGAAATTAAGTTTCCTGTATATGGAATAGAATCAACGCGGGAAATTTCCTGCCAATTTTTTCAGTAACATTCGAACGTATTGCTGTCATGTTCGCACGTAATACTGTTGATATGTGAATGTATATGAAATTAAGTTTCTCGTATATGGCATAGAATCAATGCAAAAATGTTCCCGCCAATTGTTTCCCAAATGTTTGAGCATAATACTGTCACATTCGAACGTATTACTATTGACATGCAAGCTTAGATGAAATTAAGATTCTCATATATGACATTGAATCAACGTGGAAAAGTTCTCACCAATATTTTTTCCAAACATTCTAACATTCACTATAACGTTCAACTTTCGAAAGTTTATTTGATGTTCGAATGTGGTTTATATATTATGATTATAATACTATAAGAATATATATATTATATAATACTATAAGTTATTTTTAATTTAAAAAATACATAGTAATTGATAGTATATTACTATATACTATCAATTACTATATAGTATATAGTATATTAGTAGCTAGGTAATCTATGGTAGGTAAACTATATATAGTACTATATATTATTGTTGCTGGATAATATATATAACTATATATTAGTATTAGTATATATTATTAGTACATAATATATAGTATTATATAGTATTACTCTAAATTTATAGACAATATTTTTATTTTTGAACTTAAATATAAATTTATGAAATGCGATACCACAAAACATTAAATAGTAAATATGACAAATTAAAAACCAATTATAAATTGATGCATAAATTAGAACCTAAAAATAATAATTACATTTTGTAAAAAATTAAAGTTCATTCACATTACGTTCAAATGGTTAAATCAAACATTTGAATGGTAAGGAAAATAACGTAACGTTTAAACGTATTAATTATAAAGTTTAGACATTACGTGTATATAAAAAGCTTCCATTCGAACGTTGAATGGCATTTCCAACCACATCTAAAATTCGAACCATTGCACTCAATCGTTAATACGGTCCAACGCCACCGTCAAACGCCACTACAATCGTCACAAAAAATGTTAGTTTCAATCTCTCTCCCTTTTTTGTGTTTTGTTTCAAAGTTTTTAAGAGTTTCAGTTCATCCCATTTGGTTCCAACGTGATTCCTACTCGCTCAAAAATAGACAGTCATTTAAAAGGCGTTACATAAATAAATATAACTAAGAGATAATAAAGTATAAAATAAAGAACAAATTTCTCATCAAATTTTCATGTCATGTAGTAAAATTGAGACAAGACAGGAGAGAGGGATTTGTGGGGGTTCACCTGTCCCAATCAGGTTCCATGCACTGTAGTAATGTCCACGTTAGATAAACCCCACAAGTATACTCTTCTGTATTAATAATGGTTATCCCAATTTCACCTAAACTCTACCAGCCTATATTTGTATCCTAAAAACAATACAATATACATATAATTAACTAATTACATCATCACTAAATTCACACACGGTTTTATACATTTTTTTTTTCTTTTCCTTTTATTTTATTCCTCTGGCATCCTATTTCTTGTAATTAAATTTTTGTACAAACTCTATCTTTTTTAATTAATTAATTAATTTAACATTTTGATTTTTTTAAAATGTTGCTTATCCATTATAATTAGTCAATATCAGCAATCAAGTTAGTGTACAATTTCTGAAGAAATTAAGAGCTGAAATGGAATAAACTAATATAATACAAAACTGTTGTTTACAACGACACACCGTCTAACCTGAGACGAGATGGACAGATCTTTGTCTTACCCTCCCTCTGTCTTCACGCTAAAGACAATCTAACGGCGTCTTTAACCGACGTCAAGAAGGTCTTTCCACTGTTTCCAGTACTCGTCACGTTTCCCTCCGCGCTCAACTTTGGAGACTTCACGGAGCCACCCCTCGATACAAACGGCGGCGTCACTGACACCACCCACCAGTCCGACGCTCCAACCTGCCGGTCCACACTGCCGTTCTTCCCTACTCCCTATCCTTCCCAAAACGACATCGTAGCTACACGACCGCCTCAGCTTCCCACTTACTAGAATCATCTGCTTCCTCACCTCCTCTGGCAATCTCAGTGTGTATCTCTCCGTGTTCTCTCCGGATTGAACCAGTGAGTGACCCGTCGAGTGCGACCTCGGGAACTTCCCTGATATTCTCGTCCTCGAAGGACAGTTCGCGATCTCGACAGTGCTGTGATCAGCGTTAATATCAATCAAAACCTGCTCGTTTCGCATCTCGACTGGTACTACTTCTGGGCTCGGGTTTTCATCACGACTCGAACAGTCGTTCGAGTCGGTACTCGATTGTGGTGCTTCGCATCCGAGTTCAAGCTTAGCTCTGCAGACCGGGCACGTAACGTGAGAAGCTAGCCAGGCGTCAATGCAATCGGGATGGAAAACATGGTAGCATCTCGGCAACAAACGCAGCATTTCGTCGTGTTCAAACTCGCTCAAGCACACCGCGCACTCGAGCGCTCCTTTGCCGATCTTCAGATCCTTAGCCGTGGAGTAGACGAAGATCGGGAAGGTCTCAATCACGGTACGGTCGAGACCGTGGTGCCTTGGCTGGCTGGTGGTGATCACCGGACCGTTGTTGTGGGCGGCGGCGGCGGTGGCGGTTGTCTCAAGGCACTCCCGGATGTAGATGGAAAAAAAGGCCATGAGGAAGAAGGCGACCATGAGGAACACGACGACCACCGCCATCGACTGATTGAAATTGGCGTCTGGTCCGTAAGGATTATTGGAAATTTGTTCTGTACTGCCAGCCTGCGCATCGGCGAGGAGGTACACCGGGGAGAGGAATAGTAGGACTAAAGGGGGAACGACGGGATGACAGAGATTGATCCATACTCTCATTTTCGAATGGATTAGGCTGCACGAGAAAACAAGGATGAAGATGGCCGGATGGAAGGTTCGAGGATATTTTTACAAGTTATGGAGATTGGAGGAAATAGGAATGGGACGTTATCGTGGGCGGGAAGAGAACAAAGAGTGTGTATATATGTATGGAGCTTGGTGGCCTAAAATCCGACGCGTAGCCAAAAATTAAATAAACAATAATTCAACATCTTATCAAACATGTTGCATATCGATCGGTACTAATACGGTTTAGTCATTCGAAAATAGAATAATTTTGTGACAAAATCTTATATTTGATCAAATCAATTAAACAAGCTCGCTGATATGATGCGTGATGGACGGCGATCGACCATTCTAATATTGAAGTGTCTTTCGTTAATCCGAAAGGGTTATTGTAGATCAGCCAGCCGCGCGCATGCGCATAATGATAGAGAATAATAAGGTCCGTAGAAAGTGATTGAGTTTGTGCTAAAACCGCGGCTTTTAATACAGACGGCGAGACCACAGAGGCGGCTGTAGCCTTATACTGATCAATTAATAAAACCGAAAGAAAGGAAAACAAAAAAAAACTACCATTAGATTAAAACGGCTGACCAAATGATTCAATGGAATCTGGCCTTGCTTGGACTCTCATCTTTATCAAGAACAGTGGTGGGTAGGGCCGTGATGAAGTCATGTTCGAAAGCAGTTATATATATCCATCAAACTTGGCTTCATGAAACTATGTTTGGCTGTATAAATATTTTCGATATTTTAAAATATTTTTTGATATTTTTTTTTCAAATATCACTGAATATTAAATATTTAATTTTAAATATTTAATTTTTTCATTTAATAATTATCTAATCATTACAACTTTTTTAAATAAATAATACATTAAAAAACAATAAACTTTTCAAATTTAAAATAAAATTCAAATTCAAATACTTTTTAAATTTTATAATATTTTTACTCAATTTTTTTTCTCTTATTTTTCAAAATCTAATAAAATATTTTTATTCAAATTATTTCACAACTATTTATATATATATTGAGATATTTTAATATTAAGTATGATATGTTTAAATATGCTTTAAGACTTAACTAAATATGCATATAATATTATAACATTTATATAAGACATTGCAGCTATATACATAAATATATATGTGTGTGTATGCTGATCACAGACATAAATTGAGTCTATTGAATTTATATGGTCTAATAATTAAGTCTAATTTCATATTGATAATTACGCAATTAATAATTGAATCAAGTTATTTAACTTAAGCTGATTATCGGATAGACTTGTGGATCAATTAGGTTCTCGTGGTGGAGTTACAACTTACGAGCAACAATTTTGGTTCCAGGTTAGAATGAGTATTACAAGAAACTGTAAAGGATGTGTCCCACCATTGGTCGTGATTGCTCACTTGCGAATCCTTTAGTAGGTGGCACAGTATGCCTGTGACACTCCGATACTTAAGTCAGTAATGAAAAATGATAATTCGAGAATGCATCAAAACTAGAGAGATCGAAGGTTACATGTTACTCCTATATATAGGTATAGAGAATATAGGATGAGTATCATAAACCGATTAACTTTGTACTATGTTCAACCATTATAAGATTTATCCCAAATGTATAGAAATCACCTAATCACACGTGGTCTATATCCATAACGTGAGAATTATCCCTTCCTACTAAGTCGAAGGCTAGGTCTTCGTTAAGTCACATGACTACTTTGAGCTCTCTATAGGTGTTGGGCCTTGGACCCCCAATTTGGGCAAGACCAATATTAACTCTTCCAGTTACCCCGCTAACTCCACTTGTATGTAAGCGTGGGGTAATTCATAATGAAGGAATTATAAATATCTTGCTTCACTCAGTTAAGGACACTTGAGACCCTAGACCACCTCGCTAGTGATGTGGGACAACCCATGGGATACCCCGCTGGCCCATTTATTATTTTACTCGTCGTTTTTGCTTATCAAGAGGTGGGAATTCTAAACTTGGGGGAACGTGTGTACGTTATCCAATAACCGTCGCCACGTTCTTCAATCACTTCGTTTGGTCAGGTAATGATGAGTTACATTTATTACCTTCACTTCTCTACTCTTTTTTGTTTTTTATCTTCTTCTCAATTTCTTCCTTTAAGTTCTTGAAACCCCATTGTCTCGACTTTTTTACCTGTGACCCCAATCCTACATATTTTCCCTTTCCCTTTCCTTCTGCTTCTTCGCTACCCTCACGGCCCAACGAAATACATCTTAAGCCCCTGTTGTCCCGGAATCTTCTAATGGTTGAGCATAGTACAAAGTTAAAGGTTTCAAGTGGCGCTCTACCCTCCCTGCCAGAGACTTGTTGAATCTACGCAACACCTATAGGAACCTAGACTCTATACTCTTGGAACTCCCTCGTCGTGGATGCGTCGATGAAGAAGGGTTCGCCAAGAAGGTTGCCCTTCCCGTCTATGCCCTAACCCACGGTTTGTGATTTCCTTTCTGTCACCTAATACGCGACATTCTGGGTCTTCTTAGATTAGCCCCTATGAAGCTTCATTCTCATGCATGGCGGGTTCTTCTTTGTTATTGTATTGTGTTTTGCTTGGTTTTGGAACCTGCTAGGGAAGAATACCTAGATTTAACTACCCGAGAGTTCTTGATATTTTATTCTCTAAGGAGCTCTCCGGGTAACATTTGCAACTTTCGGATTAGGAAACAACAGTTGGCCCGTTTTGAAAGTCATCACTCAAACACCAAACAATGGACGAGAAAGTCTTTCTTGGTCTTGGGCACGGGTTGGGAATTTCCCAACTCAGAGGCTATTCGTCGAGAGTTTCCAATTAGAGGTACTTGGGGTAAAATTCCTAACGACAAAGGCCTAATGGCGACTTTGGAACCCTTATCTAAGCGGGAACAATCCTGTGTTGACATGGTCACCATTTGTGTGAGTGATCATGAACACGATGTTTGGACTCAGTATCTCTTAACATCTGCAAATACTGATCATTTCTTGGTGATGCATGAGCGCTCAAAGGTCAAAAGGCGCCTTTTCCTAAGCAAGGTCATGGCGCCATCTCTCCCTGCCAAGTCTCCTTCAGAGTTTACTCCAAAGGTTTCGAGAAAGCATTCCCGCCAGCCTATTTTGGATATACCTTCTCCGACAACAAAGAGGGGGTCTGCATGCACAGAAAACTGTAAATCCCTCATGTCTAACCGTCCTCAAGGAACTTCTCTTTCTACCCCCAATCGCTCACCAGCACGTGTGCTTTCTCCAAGTCTTGATGACGTCGATGGTTTGATGGGTCAAGCCCTTTCTGACCTGGTGACTGCGTTTGACTTTGATCTTCCTTCCAAACAGTTTTATTCAAAGTCTAGCCCCACCTTCAAATTCCTTACATTCGGAGCCTCTGATTTGCCTAGCGAATGCAGTGAGATCAACGTTGATATGGACGCCGCCTTCCTCTTGAATCTTGTTGATTAGACAGCTTTTGAGGGAAATTAGGGTAGTAGAGATGGTGCCCTAGGGAACCGTGGTGTCCAGGGCAGCGAGAAGGCCAATGACGTTCTTGTTTGTGAAGAAGTGGAGGAAGAAAGTGAAGGCATATGTTCAACGCCCTACTCTTTGCCAACTACCATCTCGGGAGGAGAGACCCCTCCCCTCGACCTGGGGGCTGGTGGCAACCACATTTCTATTTCCTCTCCTTCTTCTTTTGGAGATGAGGTCGGGTCTTCTCCCTTAGAAAAATGTGTTTCTTTGGGTAGTCTCGTGAGTGAGGACATCAGTCTTGGGGAGGTTGAACTTGTTTACACCCACAATGTTTCCCCATTGGGAGATTTGAGTACGACCCCTGAGATTGGAGCAGACCCACATGGGGTGCCTTCTGAGGCATTCTCCCTTGGTCCTGACTATAGGTCTGAGATGAGGTATGATGGGGAGGTTTAGGGCGGTACTTCCACCTCATTTGGTCCTGCTAAAGATGAGGTTGTCAGCAGCATGGCTAATCAGCTAAAGAATTTTCTTTTTAGGGTATCTCCAACTCTACTTCTCTCGTTTCTATCTGCCATGTTTCCAAGACAATCGTTTAACATTCTTGGGTTTTATCTTTATAGGGTGTTGATGATTTGGCGGCCTGGATCATGGTGAATCGTGCTGTTTGGAGGATGAAGTCCACTCTAGGCGTGTATGCTCTTTATACGCCAAGAAAGAATTTGAAAGATGGAAAGGAGAGAGGGCAAGGTTGGAGATCCTACTTGAGCAAGCGGATGGCTATGCACACACTCTCTAGCAGGTGACTTGGACATTCTTCGTGATGAGGTTTTTCACCTCTGCGATGAATTTCGTCTCACCACGAAAGTGAGGGTTTGGAACAACTTCTCATTAGGATTGTTGGAGTCAGAGCATGATTCGCTAGGGCTCAGCTTTCCCTTGCCCAGGGAGAGTTAGAGTCGGAGCGGGGTCGTGCTCATTCTGAACTCTCTGCTCTCTAAGAGGAACTCAATTTTGTCCGCCAAGAGTTATCTAGTTCTCAGCGGCGCTGTACTGAACTTTGGAAGCAATTGGCGACCTCATATGAGGGCAAGCGGGTAGTTAATCTTGACCTATCTAAGGCACACGGTGCTTTAGAAGAGTTTACCAAGTAGCACAAGGAGTACAAGAAATTTCACACCGACACATACAAACAATAAAGGAAGCTTAATGAAATACTCATTAACAAGGATAAATGACTGAAGGAAAAGACACAACTGGTGAAGACGTTGGAGTCTGACTTGGAGGTTGCAAGAGAGAAACTTGTCTGCCTCCATCCTCTGTTGGCGTCGATGCGTGGCGTTAGGGATCGTGCTTTTGGTTATGGGTATGGGGCCGGCATGCTTCGACTTAGATCGTATTTGTTGGCCAATCCCGGTTCTAACTTGAGGTGTTTAGATTTAGGGATGTTCAAACCTCATGCAACCTCGCATCAATTTGTTGACACTTTTGGTCGGGACACCATGCCCGATGCCTTCAACAATCCTCACCCAACTCCACCTTCTGGCAGTCCTGGTACTTAGCTTTCTGTAAATGTTTGTCTCTCTGCTACACTTGTGACTGTTTTTTGTAAACAATAGAAGTTTTCTTGTATTTCCCTTTTGTAGTCGTGTACATTAGGAACATAATGGTAGTTTTGACTTTTTCGTGCTTCCCTTTGCTTTTATTTCGTGAGGCTCTTTCTTTCTACTTTGTATTGAATTGTTGTTGTATTTCGCTATTTTCATCTTTCGCACCCCTTTCCTTTGAACTGCACACCTTTGTACTCGATGTTGATGTTTGAGGGATGCATGGTCTAATGAACTCCTCGCACTTTTTACTAGCCACCGTGAGTCTCTATGCTCGTCATCAGTGTTTAAGGGTGGCGTGATCTGATGACCTCCGCGCCCTTTTTACTTGGTACCGCAAGTCTTTGTACTCATCATTAGTGTTTAAGGGGGCTTGGTCTAATGACCTCCGCGCCCTTTCTACTTGGCACCGTGAGTCTTTTCATTCATCATTAGTGTTTAAAGGGCATGGTCTGATAACCTCTGCATCATTTTTACTTGTCAATGCGAGCTTTTATACTTGTCATTGGTGTTTAAAGGCAGTGGGATCTGATGACCTCTGCACCCTTTTTACTTGGCACCATAAATCTTTAGACTCGTCATTGATGTTTAAGGGGGCGTGTTCTGATGACATATGTGCCCTTTTTACTTGGCACAACAAGTCTTTGCACTCGTTATTGGTGTTTAAAGGGGGCGTGGTTTGATAACCTATGCGCGCCTTTTACTTGGCACCGTAAGTCTTTGTACTCGTCATTGATGTTTAAGGATGGTGTGGTCTAATGACCTCCTCTCCCTTTTTACTTGGTATTGCGAGTCTTTGTACTCGTCATTGATGTTTAAGGGCGACATAGTCTAATAACCTCCACGCCCTTTGTACTTGGCACCGTGAGTCTTTGGACTCGTCATTAGTGTTTAAGGACGGGCCTTTTGCTTGGGTGAGGTGGCATTGGCTTGGAACAGATGTTTTATTTATTTTGAAACATATTCAAGAATTCAACATCAGAGTTCTGATAAATCAAGAAATTATCATAATCAGGGATAGAACTTCTTCAAGTGTTCTATGTTTCACGGATGTTGCAGCTCTTTTGCCTTGGGTTTGACTCTCTTGTTGAAATAATGTTCTGCCTTCTTCTTGTTGAGTATCATCCTGACTTTAGCCGCGTCTCTCTCTTCCTCTAGGAGGTCGAGGTGCTTTTCCATAGCTTCATCATTTTTGTGTGTCGAAAAATGGCGAGTCCTATAACTAGGCAGGCCGACTTCCACAGTGGTACTACTTCACTCCTATATGCCAAGGTGAATGGGGTCTCCCCTGTAGGGGTCTTTACTGTGGTCCTGTAGGCCTACAATATTTCTGGTAATTCCTTTGCCCATTCCCATCTCTTACTCGCTAGCCTCTTTTTCAGGATTCCCAACAATGCTTTGTCCATAGCCTATAACTGTCCATTCGCCTGTGGGTCTCCCCCTTCCCTAAGTTATTGAGTAGCTATATAGAATCAGATCCCAAAGATAGTAAGTCTTTTCTTTCTTATGAAAGGAAGTCTTTTTCAAAGATATAGAAATTTATATATGAAATATTAAACCGAGATTGTTACCTTTCAAAAAATTATAATGATAGCAGAAATGCCTATATTTTATTCTTCTGAAGGTGGGAGAAAAGATAAAACACGACGTGTCCCACCACCGGTCGTAATTGCTCACCTACGAATCGTTGAGTGGGCGGCACGGTATGCTTGTGACCTCTCACATGCTTAAGTTAGTAATGAGAAGTGATAATTCGAGAATGCATCACAACCAGAGATCAAAGGTTACATGTTGCTGCCTCTGAAGAAAATTATTGGAATACGCAACAAAATAAAATTTCTCATTGCGCTTCAATAATAATAAAATAAAAAAAACAATACCATTTGGACGTTTTAACTCCAATTGAAGAATTCCAATTGGATGAGTATAGACATAGAGAATATAGTATGAGTATATATAGGCATAAAGAATATAGGATGAATATCATAAACCGATTAACTTTGTACTATGCTCAACCATTATAAAATTTATTCCTGATGTATTGGAATCACCTAATCACATGTGGTCCATATTCATAACATGAGATTTATCCCTTCCTACTAGGTTGGCGGCTAGGTCTTCGTTAAGTCACACGACTCCTTTAAACGCTTTATAGGTGCTAGGCCTTGGGCTCCCAATTTGGATCAGACCAATATTAATAACTCTTCCAAAAACTATCCATTTGTGGTCTCTTTTGCCATGTAATTGCCACGTCAATTAATTTTTAATTTTTAACTACTTAATACTTATACACTTGTTAATTAATTTTTAACAACAAATGCTTGAGGGCATGCAACTCGCATACTTTTTATAAAAAGAGAAAAACATGCAATGTTAATTGGAAAAGATAAACAATTTATTCATGATAAAAAAATTATATAAAAGTAAATATACAAAGTAATTTGATGTAAGTTAATGTGATACATCATATTATAAAATTATTTAACTTTTATCATAAAATAGATTTATCATAAAATCCAATGCTATTTAAAAAAAAAAAAAAAAAAAACAATAGTCTCGAGCTAGATTTCACCCTAAACCTCTAAACCAAGAGAGAAATCGATCTGGACTTGAGGCTGGGTACTGGCAGAAGGTCGTTCTGAATGAGCATTTTTCTAAAGATCGTGTAATTTAAGGCTACATTTTAATGTTGAATTGATTTAAATTGAGTTAAGTTGAGTTGTGATGATAAAATATTATTTTTTAATATTATTATTATTTTAAAATTTAAAAAAATTAAATTATTTATTATATTTTATATTAAAATTTTAAAAAATTATAATAATAAGTTGAGATAAATTTAAAAATAAAAAAAAAAAGGATAATGTGATGGAGAAGGACATGTCTCTTTCAAATGCAAATGTTACTCGAGAAGTATTCTAGCTAATCCAGGCTGGGGCTAGTGTTTCTGGTACTAAGCTTGTTAATGTTGTGTCGCCGGTAACATGAGTTAAAGAGGCTACAAACAAAGATATTTTGCTCAGTGATGAGCCCATTATCTCTATCTCTAGTGATAGTGCTAATGCTAATGATGTTCATGCCGTATGAATGTTTCAGAAAGATAACCATTCGTTAATTTTTAATTTTTTTTATCTTAATTGAATACACGTGATCGAATCACACGCTCATGCCACTAAAAAAACAGCTGTGGGACTATGTAAAGTTGGGCCATTTATAAGGAAAAAAAATATTTATAATTATAAATTGTGTAACTGTTACGTAATCGTTTTAAAAAAAGTGAATAAAATATAAAATTTATATAAAAAAATTATTTCTTTATTTTTTTAAAAATAATTACATAACGTTTAAACACTTTACGATTATATATAAAATTATAATATATATAAAGAGTGGTTTTAGCCTTTTTTTTTTTTTCCTTATTGTTAGTGTTTTATTATAAACATAATTTATTTCTTATTTTTTTAAAATTTTTATCATTTTTTTAAATGACACGTGGCAATTATTATTGATTTGAAAACAAATAGAGGGCTGTTTTTTTTTTTTTTTAATAAATCATACCACATGGGGTTAATTTTATAATGCATATAGCGTTTGAACACAATTTCCTATATACATTTACTTAAATTTGAAAGCACAATTAAAATATAAAAGGAGATCACGAGTAACGATAGATCATATATATACAGTCATTTTTATAATTATGTTTTAAAATTAAAGTATTTATATAAAATAAATTGAACTCATTCTAACAATAGCAATAGCAATAGCAATAGTCATTTTAACTAAAGGAAAGAGAATACAGACTACCTCCAATAATGTCCATGTAAGACTTCTCGAATCACATGAGCATTTGTGATCTATCTCTGTTTTGATTAGACTAGTGAATTCAATCAAACAATTAAAAAGAGTGAATCTCTTCTAAGGCCGGTTTAAATTTCTATTCTGCACACTGAACCCGGTCGACTGCTCCGCGTCACGGTTTGGTTTCAGAATCACAGAAGGGCTTGTCCCTCGTCCCCCCGCCCCGGCATCACCCCGGCACATGCGGCTTCTCATATTCCACAGGAGTGACAATGTGCTGAGTCAAAGCACCGAAACGACAAGATTCAAACTGTCTAATTTAAATTATAATATTTAAAATTTATCTTTTTAAATTATATTCACTTAAAAAAAACATTTCAAAATGAATAATAAAAACAATACATATTTTTTTTTTTAACATTATACCGAGAAAAGTGAAAGTGGATTTAATTCTTGAACAACCCTCGACCCACTTGCCAAAACAAACGATAAGATATTAAGAATCTGGGCCATCACATTGACATAACGTGGCGACACATGACATAACCAATTAATGTGCAGCTTCAATTCCAAGATGTTTCAATGTTTCAACACAATAAATTGGACGGTGCTTACATACTTCAAACATTCGTTTTTTTTTTTTTAAATGAAAAATACTACTCTTCCAACTTATAACTCCCATTAGAAGTTATCATTGGATATTTTTATTTTATTTTTATTTTTATTTAATAATTAAATAAATATTTTTTAATAATATTTTAATTTTTATTTATTTTTTAAATTTTTTTTAAAATATTAATAAATACATGTAAAAAAAATTAAAAATTAAAAATTAAAAAATAACTAACAGGAGTTCAACGGGAGCACCAACGGTAGAAGTAGCACCACCTTTTTTTTATTTTAATATTTACATAATTTTATATATTTTTTAAATTAAAGAATTATCTAAACATATCGAGTTACGTAATAAATAATAAAAAAATTCGAGATGAAAAAAAATATATCGTTAAATTTCCCATTACATGCGTATATATTTTTGTGATGAGAATTGTTATATATATAAAAAAAATTACATAAAAAAAATTTAATATAATTTTATAAAATTTATTAGATCTATTTTATAAATTTATAATTTTATAATTTATTATAGTATATCAAATCACATTAATTTATAAATTTATTTTTATATAATTTATTTATAGTTAAAATATTTTACTTTTACGATTCATTCGTATATGAAAAAGAAAGCTTGTCCAAACAGATTAAAACAAAATTGAAGCCAACCAGGACTTGGCCTTATCTAAATATTTGGACAGGCCAAATTCAATTAAAATAACCACATGAAATTCCCAAAAAGACCATCCCATTATTTTTGGACAGTCCAAAAAGCATCATGATCTGTTTCCCCATGCAGACATGAACAAAGAACAAATCATAAAATTGAAAAAAACAAGAAGCCACTACCAAATATTATAATTTATACTCATCGTTTGTCCCAAGAAATCAAGATCTTTTTATTATGATTTGATTTGATTAATCACAATTAAACCAGCACGTTAATTCCTATTAACGGCGTCTACTTAACGGAGAGTCCCCACTTACCGATGATCCCCGTCACTCCTCTCTTCCCCCACCGGTTCTGTACCCTTTCCGTGAACTTTCTACTCTGGTCAAAACGACGCCGTGGCTCTTCGGAATCTCCGGCTGCTCGCATTCCAGAACCTGCTTCCTCACCTCCTCTGGCAATCTTAACGTGTATCGTTCCGTGTTCTCTCCGGGTTGAACCACTGATTCCCCCGTCGAGTTAGACTCCTGAAACTTCTCAGGTATCCTCTGCCTCACCGGAAGGTTTGCGATCTCACGTGCCTGTTGTAAGCCTCCGCTTTCAACTTCCTCAACGTTAACCACGACGTGATTTTGGTCTTCCCCGACTTGGGATGTCGAGTTTTCCGGCGTTGACTCGTTTGCTTGTGATGGATCGGCTTTGGAGGCCTCCGGGGTGAGCCTCGCTCTGCAAACCGGACAAGTTCCCCAGGAGGTTAACCAGGTGTCGATACAATAAGGGTGGAAGACGTGGTTGCACTTGGGTAACAAACGGAGTGTTTCGTGATCCTCGAACTCGTTCAAGCATACCGCGCACTCCAGCGCTCCTCTGCCGATTTTAAGACCCTTGACCGCGGAGTACGCAAGTATCGGAAAGGTCTCAACCACCGCAGGGTCGAGACCGCGACGTTTGGGTCGGTCGGGAGTGGAAGACACATCCGGTCTGACGGTTCTTGAAGCTGCCGCGGCTCGCGACCGTGTACACTGTTTGATGTAGATGGAGAAGAACGCAAGCAAGGCAAATCCGCACACGAGGACGACGGTGATGATCAACGTGGAGGGAGTGAGGTCCAAGTCGAATCGGAAGGGACTGTCCGTCGATTCGGCGGTTGGCTGGGCATAGGCATACTGAAGGTACGCCGGCGCAATGAGAAGCAGGTAGAGCCGTAAGATTCCATAGCAATCTTCCATTTCCTCAGTACTCTAGCTAATTTCGAAGTCCTACTCCAATTGAAAAGATTGGGATGATATTAAAATAAGAAGAGACAGAAAGAAAAATGTGCTGGCAATGGCGTACGTGGAGGGGAAGAGTACAAACTTAGCTGGTGAAGGTTCTAACTTTGTAACCATGAGACTACCGTTCATCAATTTTTAAGGTATCTTCACAAAAACATAGTACGATAGTCCTTTAACGTGGCCAAATGGTTGATTTTTCGAATTTAGGTACATGATGTTTTAATGATACATATATATTATACGAGGAGTGGGCATACGAGATAAAGCATATACATATATGCATGTTGCATGACATGACATTTACGGCTCTTGAATGATCGGTGGTGGACCAATCATCAATATTCTTCATGCATTTCACACCCCACAGATTTCGTTTCACTTATGAGAAAAAAGAAAAAAAAAAAGTTCAAAAGTTCATTTACACAGTTGTCAAGATGAAATAAAATATTTTGTTAAAAATTAAATAAAATATTATTTTTATTTTGAAATTTAAAAAAATTAAATTATTTTTTATATTTTATGTGAGAATTTAAAAAAAATATATTAATTATATAAGAAGAGATGAGATAATTTAATTTTACTCTTAATAAAGAGTCCACATCGCTCTTCAACTCTTTATCTCTTGATTTTGGTACCACAACTTTTGTATAATTGTGTTTCTATAATTGATATTATTCAATGAAATAATGTAAACTTAAAAAAGATGAATAAAGATGATCAAGCCTCTGTTTGTTTACTTAGAAAGTGAGTCAAGATGCTAATTCTCCCCCTTTTATTTTCCACTCCAAATTGGCCCATTTCAGGTAAATACCTACAAAAGAAACATAATGATTGGAGCATATATAGTAACTCCAAGTCCAAGAATTATTCCGAATTATTAAATTATTTTTATTATAGAATAAATTTAATGTATTGCGTGACAAAACCATCCCAGTTTATTAACTTACTTTTATAAGAATTATTTATAGATCTAACATTTATCAATTCTTTTTGTTGTTCAACTTGTAGAGTAATCATGATATATATACTTACATCATTTTTTTTTTTTACAATTTTGTTTTAAGTATAGAGTAATTATGTTAAACATATGGGGGTGCCATTTAGCATTACTGATGATCAATAGGGAGATAGTGATCATGATCTTCGAATTAAAAAAACTTCAATATTGTAATGAAATGATATCATCACATTGACTAGTTGTAAAATGGATGGTAAAGTACTAATAGGAAAATCATTATTCATATATATATAAACTATATATATATACGTATTCTTTTATTTTCTCTAATTAATTATATATATGAGAAACTACTCCGGCCATCTTAAATCTCATATTCATTAAAGTAGTAAGATAATCGGTGCCAAATAATTTGAGTCAAAGGTCACGAATAAAAGAATACACATTTCTCTGTAAGAATCATGTACATCTTTGAGAAGATCCAACATGACTTCTACCGTACAAATAAATATCAATGGATTAAATATTGTGAATTTGATAAAATACCGATCTAATTTAAAAGCTATAGTTTGGATAATATAATATTGTAACTAATTTGAACTAACTCTTCATCTATTTTTTTTTAAAAACAAAAAAAAAATTTCTCTCTGTTTTCTCTTTAGCCAAGACTCCCCATCATCTCACCCAGGAAGCTTTTTCATTCATCGGGGGGAGGGGGGTTGGTGCTTCAGCTCCACCACCTCCCCTCCTCACCAACCATGATCTTGTCTATTTCCATTTAACTTTGTCTATTTTCGGTTGGTTTTCTAGTTTTTTTTCATTAGCACCGTCACTTTTCAATCTGCTACTTTCTGGCAATATAGGGTCGACATGCGCCCCTCCATCAGCTTCTCTAGGTGCCGACCTTCCAGATGGCAGAAGAAATCCGCTCATATGTGTGGCGCATGAGATTCATATGCCACCACGCACAACAATTTCGGGACTAGCGGCATCAAATCTTTTAGATCTGACTGTTATCTTCACTCTATATGTAACGCGTGGCCTGCACATCTAGAGTGAAGAGAAAACTATCGCCGACGATTTGTCATAGTTTCCAATTGCTACGCTATGTTCATGCTTTCGCTAACCATTGATCGAGCTAAGTGGACGTGAAAGTCTCTTCCAGACAGTCTAGACCAACAATTTGCAGCACATAATCCTTTACTGCAGCTTCTAACCGCAGTTCTATAGTTTGTTTATCAAACTATATAAAACCATCACCAAACGGTCTCTCCTTATGGGAAATGGGTGGGAGCCATATTTTTTGCTCCAAATCCCTCTTTTTCCTTTTCATGTTGTAATATATTGGTTTTGAAAAGACTGTAGGAGACTCTCACCCATTAAATCTTGTATCTTATAACCGCTATTATATCTATGAATGTTTTACTTTGCTGAGAAAAAAAAAAAAAAAAAAAAACAACTTGAACTAACTCTTATCATTTGTAATTAGTGTAAAAGTTAGTTTTATCACATTGTAATAATTAAAAACCCCATTATTGCGTTCATTTTGTTTCGGGCGAAATGAAAAATAGTCACAAAATTATTTAGCTACTACTTTTATAATCACGTCAGATTATGGAACAATTTAACCCGAGTTTTTTAATTTTCGTTTTTTTCAAACAAAATGCTTTTAATTTTGTTCCTTTTTGGAAACTCCTTTATATGTTTGCATGAAGATAAATGTATTGAAATTTTAAATTCCAATGATTACATCCGAATTAAATGGATGAGATTATATATATATAATCTCAAATTGCTGTCATCAAGACTTCTCACAAACTACTACATACCTAAAAAATAAAGAGGAATTTCATACTATTGCTCATCAATCAACATCACCTGGACATGTTTCTTCTTATATCAAAAGGTATTTGGAAGATTAGAACAAATATTAATAATCAAGCATTTATTAAAATCATCAATTTTTTTATTGAAGCAAATATATATATATATATATATATATTAATATATCCATCGATAAACTAACAACCAATTAATACAAGGATGATTAAAATCTTTTGGAACTTCAGTTCTTTTTGCATTAGCTTCACTCTAGAGTCTCTTAAAACAAATATGTTCTATTTTCAATGAAGGGGAAAATATTTTTAAAAAAGCAATAAATTCTACTCTAATGTCTATTAAAAAGAATTTATATATATATGAATCAAACCATTAATATATATATTATCTTTTAAGTAATGCTTATATATATATATATATATATATATATATATATATGATCACTTCAAAGTTCTAACCAAAATATTTATAGAGTATTTCTAAAGATTGGACTTTTTTAATATATAAGTTGTGGTTGGGATCCGCGGCCGCTAGCTTCTCCAAATTTCATAACATTTCTTTCTTTTTTTCCATGTAATTTCTTTCTTTTGCATCTTCCATTCTTTACTAGCTGTAGTACGTATAATATTCAATCATGTAATCCCTCATAAACGACCTACATATTATATATATATATATATAATTAGTTATATAAATGAGTCCGATCCTTTTCATTTATTCTACTGTTCTTAAAAAAATTATATATAAGTAATTATTCGCAATGTTAACATATATATAACAAGATTTAATTTTTAAAAATATATGATTCCATATTTTCTTTTTAATCAAATTTTATTATGTAAAGAGTGTCCGTTTACCAAAACTCTTTTTTTTTCTTAATTAATAAAAACATGCTCTTAATTTCCAAATCAGGCCAGAAAAAATGCCATCCGGCCATGCATGGGCAACTCTGCATGGAGTCATGGACCCGGACAGCGATCGAGATGATCATTCATTGCTAGCTGCCACTGGCCACTGCCACCTTGTTTTGTCTCCCGTTCCTTTTCCTAGCTGTTCTATTTACGAAAACCGATAGAACTTGATTGATGATCATACATCACCCGCTCGAGTAAATCCTACACAGACTTTCATCCCACTTTTTATTTTATGATTACGTCGGATGTATAACATATATTATTATTAAATAATAAATTATCATTCAATATAAAAAATAATATATCACTTCTTATATAATAGAATGAAAATAAGATGACATTACAGTGTTTTGAATTTTTCATTTCTTAAACATAAGTGAAAAACCCGGAACCGCCATGATCCGGACCCTCATTTCCCTTGATTTTATTTTTATAAAACGTACGAAAAATCAGAAAGAAGGCACAAACCAGGAAAATTATGATTAGAAAAAAGTCGGAAAAAAATTCAGAAAATAGTCGGGAAATTTATATTTTATTATCTAGATATAGTTATAATAATGTATCAGCTTCAAGCTGCAATATACGGTCTCTGATCTTTGCAGTGCGTGGCTTTTTAAATATTTATTTGAAACCTCATCATTATTTTTCATTTAGGTTCTGAAGAAAATAATAAATATGTGGTAAAACGATAGATTTGATAATATTATTATAAAATCATGAGTAATTTAAAAGAATTTTAATTCCAACGGCAAGATATGTTCTGCGAGAATAAAAAAAAAAAAAAAAGCAGAAGGCCATAATTAGTTGCTAATTAATTATTATTGTCTTTGCTTTGCATCCCAAGATCTCTTAATTAAGCTTATAATATATATATATATATATATATGTGTATTAATTATGCTCCTATTGATCTAATTATTAATAATTAGTTCCCATGCATGTCATTTTCTGCTTTTCTTTAATTCCCAGCTGGCCTGGCCTGGCATGGCTAGAAACGACAATTGGATTCCATTTCTTTGGTTTGTTTATCATATGTAAATTATATATATATATATTTGTTATCCGGATCAATCACACCTCCTTTTTTTTTTTTTTTTTGTCACTTAAATTAATTAGTTGTTTATTATGTAATATTGCTAAAAGCAGGTCGATTCTTACAGCTTGAAGAAAGGCAAAGTTAACACTGTCCTGATCTAGTGGTCAAGCCATTAATTTTCTTGAATATTTATGTCGGCATAGAGAGGAATAAGCAGGCTAGAAATTAAGCAGATCAAACCTCCAAACAGATATTATAAATAATTATTTGCTCGAGTGATCCCCATATTTTTTTAAGCCCCAAAGACGTCCAAAACTCATGTGCGTGGCATCGATCACAGTACCCAACAAACACAGGGACATAAATTATCTAGGGCTAGCTATATATATATATAGCAAGTAATTATATATATGTATGATATTCTTTGCAGACTGCATGCATGAGTCTCCATGCGCATGCATGGCGCACATTTTTCATATGTGTAGGATTCCAGCTTTATCGTAAGAAAAAAGGGTCATATATATATAAGATTCTTTCATAAAAAAAGTAGGTGAAAAAAGCTGGCCGGGTGATGATCATATCATGGCATGGATATATGCCCAATTAATGATTATCATGTGAATTAAGCCGGAATTATATTATTGGTACGTAGTTAATTATTGTACAAATCCCATATATATGTATATGTATATATATATATATATATATATTTGCCAAGCTAGGCAGCTGTACTCCTCAAGCTGGAATCAAGTACCCATATTAATTTTCTCTTTCATGCTGTCTCCAATATTATTTGATTATCATTTGAATAATATATAGTTGCATGCGGACTTAATCTTTGATCAAGTGTCATCCAATTCTTCCTCATCGAAACGTTCAAGAAACTTCTTCTTTTTTTCCGTGTCTTGTAGGGATCAGGAGCCGATCAATTGTTACTTCGACCGTTCATAATTGGTTGATGGCCCCATATTATTACAAGTGTGATCACCTTCATCACAAAACTAATTTCTTGAATTTTTGAAAATGACACAACAAGAAAAATGAATATTTATGACGAATTATTTACGACAAAAATGATTTTGTAGTAAGAATAAACTCATTTTGACAGAAAATAATCATTTTTTAAAGAAATAACTAGTAGTAAATAAACAGTTTTTTTGCAGTGAATGTAGAACAAATGGTTTCATCTAGTGTATTTGGTATGGATCCGAACACTTAGTACTTAATTCTATATAAACTCTATGCATGCTCTTCAATTTGATACCCATCTTCGACCTTGTGAGATAGGTTTCTTTATTTCAATAAAATGGTAGTCAACTATTAAGAATGAAAACTGCTAACAGCTCAATAGCTTCTTTATTTCAATAAAAATAGGTTTCTTGATTTCAGTTCATGTGTTCTTGATCAATGGGTATACCGAGTCTGTTGGTTGAGAGTGATAGTCTGTTACCAGTGAAGTCCTTGCAGCAAAATGATATGGGGAATTCCATCCATAGGATCTTGTTTGCAGAAGTTCAAAGGCTGAAATATCATTTTGGGAGCTGTTCATTTCATCATGTGTATAGTGAAGGTAATATGGCAGCTCATTAATTAGCTTGCAAAAAATGCTTGGAGAGTAGATAATTTAGAGATGTGATGAGATTGTATTACATACATTCTTTCTCAAATCATTTCATTTGATAAATGTCTGTAATTGTTGATTTCAAATGAAATTAACTTTTTATCAAAAAAAAAAAACTATTGAGAATGAAGGAGTACTTAATGTGGCATTAATTTTTAATTGTTTTTTTTTTCTCGTCAGAATTTGAGCAGTAGTACTCTCGTGTGCACAAAATAAAGTATGCCCTAATTATATATATAATTAAAATGCGTTTTGTGACTCATGAACAACTCATGAATTTTCGTTGAAGAAGTTCACAAGAGAACGCGTACATGCAATAAATAGACAAATGAAGTACTCTCTATATAGAATAAATATAGATAGAAGTCAGTATTAGGAGCATTCATTTTACATGTATGATGTGACATCATCTAGACCACACGTCTTCCCAAGTGAGTGTTGAGAATAATCTACTAGAAGCAGCAACGCAGTGAGTGTAAAGTGTGCACTGCTATAGTGACTTCTCTCTAACATTACTCCTCTATATATAAAAGCCCTGTACATGTCTAGTACCACAGATCGAAGCCTTGCCCACATCCACATATGGCCTTTCCAACGTCAATGAGTGGCACCCCGCGGGCACTATCATCCAATGGTGTCACCGCCGTGGACTGCCAGAAACAAGTCCGGTCATGGAGGCTTCTTCGCTCTCTCATGGAGTTCCTTATACCCAGCTGCAACTGCAGTACCTTTATAGAAGACCAAGATATCCAACAACAACAAGAAGAAGAAAATAATTACCTCCAAAACTGCTATAATTCACAGTACGCCTTTAGTACTTCTTCCACAACCATCGTTGGCACCATATTTGGATTTCGCCATGGGAAAGTTAGGCTTTGTATTCAAACCAGTTACAACTCCACCAACTCAGTTCTCCTCCTTCAATTGGCTGTCCCCACAACAACCCTAGCAAGAGAAATGCAAGGGAGTATTCTTCGAATTGCACTAGAGAGTACTGCCACAAGGCAGGGATTCAGTAGTACTACTGCTGGTAATTCTTGCTCTCTTTTGTCCATGCCAGTGTGGAAAATGTATTGCAATGGGAGGAAAGTTGGGTTTGCGGTTAAGCGCCAGCCTTCCAAGGCAGATATGGAGGCACTTAGGGTAATGAGTGCAGATCACGTTGTTGTGGGTGCTGGCGTAATAAGTGGGAAAGAGCTTCAAAGAGAAGACGAGTTAATGTATCTTAGGGCAAACTTTGAGAGAGTTTGTGGTTCAGCTAATTCTGAGTCCTTCCATTTGATTGATCAGGACGGGAGCAGTACTAGTAGTACTGGTCAGGAGCTTATTAGTATTTTCTTTTTTCGCTCAAGGTGGTCGTGACCTTTGCTCAATGTATAAGGTCTATGGAGTTTAGAAAAAAGGCCAAGTCATGTCGAGATGGTTTGCAGATTGCAACCATTTGTTTCCGGCCCTCTCCTTTTTGAGTTGTGCTTAATTGATAGCTAGCATAGCTTTAGTTTTATATATTGCCCACAGATTGTACTCATGAACTCTGTAGTGCTTTTGTAGTTTGAGAATTGTATGCGCGCGTTTGAGCTGTGTTAACCCATTAAAGGAATCCATGCATTGATTGTCTCCCAATTGGTTGGTGTGTAAGATTTTGTACTAATTTCGTGAGTGTAGCTAGCTAGCTAGCTAGCTAGTGGTGTTCCATCGAATACTAGAAAGCAGCAATTAATTGTCAGAAGTTGGAATAGAATTTATCACCTAGCTAGAAGCTTTTTTGTTCCTCTTCCTTTAATTCGCTTAAAATGAATGAAGCTAGCTAGCTACCTGCATGCATGTTGGTATTAATTATTTGAATTCAATTTAGAATCACAAGAGAAAACAAAAGCTATGGCTAAAATACACACACATGGCACACACACGTACATGAGATGAGCATCTCATCAAAAAGTGAAAAATTGCATGTGTACAATTAATTCAAAATTAGTACTTATATTAATCAGTATATTAACATTCCAAACCACCATGCAACTAGATCATCCACATAATTAATTTGACAAGCTGGCGCAATTCAGCTTATACCAATATTTAATCCAGTCTCATTTTATTCATGTCGTCCACGTACTTGCTTTTAGTAGACAAGACGAGTATTTTTCGGATCAAAATATGAAGGAAGACTAGCTGCGCGCATTTACAAGAACTATCTAGTACTCTGATCTCATCATGTGGAGGAACAACACCGTTCCACGTATGTCTAGATCATCATGCATGCAGTCATGTTACTTCCATTATATTAATTATTTATTAGGTTTTGTTATACATAAGTTACTATTCATCTTCACGTCTCACATCTGATTTTTTTAATAGAATCGTGGGGTGTGGACCTAGTAAATAGTGACTGATAAAAAGAATATTATTCTAATTTGCTAGCTAGCTTATCTATTGTATATATATTAATAGTGGTTTTATTTTCAATCAACATATATATTTTTGTGTGGGGCTTCCTTAGAAATGGGTAAGTAGTTGAATGAGCGGTTTCTGATTCCTTGTGTCGTTTCACTAAAAAATGGGCTCAATGCATGAGTATCGTGATTTTGTAGGATACACGTACGTAGCGTATTGAATGGTCATTATATAATTATATACTCGTGTATATATCCATATATCATTTATAATTATTATTTATATTAGTATATTTTATTCTATATTAATGCAAGGCCAAATTATAAAAAAATATCGTCGCCATATATTTCTGCGGCACTTGTCAACTAAAGATCAAGAATCTTACCCTTTACAAGTGTATGGCACTCTCTCAAATTTGAGTACCCTTTTATGGATTAAATATTTTATTATTTTCAACTCAATATATGGTTTAATATTTGGTCCATAAAGTCTGAAATTAAACTTTTTATTCAATGTTATTAATGTATGATTGATCTGCACATTCACATTATATATTGTCCTACGAGACACGTCTTTAATTTGACATGCATACAACTCAGTTCTTTAAGAAATAAATCATATAATTAGTCATTTAAAAAAGGAGGGGAGGGGTAGGTAGACACCTTTAAGTGGTTGGAGGAAGACGCTTTACAACCCATGAAAATTGAATATTAATTAAGGGAGACTCTACAGATCATGGCAGAGGATCATTGCCATCCTAGCTATGATTCGAGCTGGAGGATTAATTGGAAATGGAATCCCCTAGCTTTCAACCCAATTAATTCAGCGTCAAGCATTAAAAATTCAACTTTTGCTTTTTGCTAGATGTTCCTCTCCAGTACCCCTTAATTCATGAGTGTGGGGAGAGACCTCCCCTCTGCAATCGTGAGTACTTGAGTAGCAGGGCCGGGATGCTTCTCCCTAGCTTGGTGATGGACTTGATACTACAACTCTTTACATTTAGCCCTTTTAACTAGATGGTGCCAAGGTGCACGTGCATAAAACTCCTACCACCAATTAAGTATGCATTTGGATCTACTTGATCTTGAAAGAAAAATAAGATGAGGAAGAAGGTCACACTTTCATTGACATAATGCTTGTGTTTAAATACAAAGGTCTATGAGAGATTACAGGTTATGTAATGAATTTGTACAACTCAACTAATGAAGTACTAAATATGGGATGAAAGAATAAAATCATGCTGAACAATATTTGTATTATCTGACTGCGAATCATTGAGATTTATATTATGTTGATTTTCTGGTTTATGATGACAAGAATCACGGGTAGTGATATTTGGCTCATTTGAACAATTATGGTTAGCACCCCTGCAAGCTGATGACAAGTGGTCGGAGCATCAGCTTGTCATGCAGCAATAAGAACCTAGCAATAGTGAGTCCTTTTATAAATATATCATCACACTGCTGTGAAAATGAGATGTATCTAAGACAGATATCGTTGTTGAGAACCTTTTTCTCGGATGAAGTGATAATCCACTTCAATATGCTTGGTTCAAGCATGGAATATGGGGTTACAGGCCAAAGCAAGAGCTCCCAAGTTGTCACACCAGATTATGGGCGCAGTGGGAAGAGAGATTTTGAGGTTTTTGAAGAGCATTCTAATCCAAATGGGCTCGACAGTGGCTATGGCAAGGGACTATATTAAGCTTTGGTGCTGCTTCAAGAGAGAACAACTTGTTTTTTTGCACTCCATGAGATAAGACAAGGGCCAAGATAAATATCTAATCCACTGGTTGATCATCTATCATCTATGGAGCCTCCCCAATTTGAATCGCAGTAGGAAGTAAAAGAGAGTGTACCATGAGAGAGATGCATATCATGGGTGATGGTACATTTGAGATATCTTAATACTTGTTTAGCTGCGGACTAATGAGTGCACTAATGAGTGCTGGTAGGTGCATGAAGGAATTCACATAGTTGGTTGACTAATGCCTCGTTACTTTCACAAAACTTTTCATCTCCTTTTATCATATCTCATCTCATCTAATTATTACAATTTTTTTAAATTTTCACACAAAATAAAATAAACAATTCAACTTTTTCAAATCACAAAACAAAAATAATATTAAAAAAATATATTCTAATAATATTTTATTCAACTTGTAGCTTTTATTTCAACTCATCTCATCTCATCTGTGAAAACAAACGAGTCCTAAGTAAGCAATGTCAGGTCTGGTCAGAGTGCAATCTTGGAGGGCCCCCACGATTTGTTGATATTCAGTGCCATTAGTAAGAAGTTTTCCGATGCAGATTGGGCTAGGTGCCCCAACGACTGACGCTCCACCAGTGGGTTTTGTATCTTCCTCGGCAACAATCTGATCTCCTGGTCTTCAAAGAAGTAGCCTACCTTTGCCAGATCTTCAACTGAGATAGAGTTTAAAGCAGTTCAAACACTACTGTAAAAGTTATCTAGCTACAACATCTCTGTCGAGACCTCGGTTTGCCACTTACCAGTGCCCCTTTACTCTACTGTGATAATTTAGGTGCCACTTACCCTTCCTCTAACCCAGTGTTTCATGCACAAATAAAGCACGTCGAGATCGACTTTCACTTTGTTAGAGATCGGGTCCTCAATAAATCATTGAATGTGGCTTTTATTTTTGCAAAGATCAACTTGCCAACATACTTACTAAACCCTTAACAGCAACACACTTCCAGCAAATGTGTCCAAGTCTTCGTCTAAAGAATATGCAGCTTGACTTGAGGGGGATGTCAAGGCTAAAACAATCACTGCACCAAACACCAACTCAAAATCATCACAGAATCAGCACTACAATGCAGTCACGTAACCGAGAGAAAGCAACACGTCCGTGCACATCCCTGCTATACCTTTTGTAACAAACTTTACCTTTTTCCAGTCTAGAATATTCTATACTCTATACAAGGTTCTTAGCATGCGCCTATAAAAGGCATAGTCTGTAATATTGATTGATTCAATGAAATATACAAAACACATTTTGTAGCATTGGATTTTTTAGTGATGCATGGCATAAATGACTCACCTCGCGCGCATTAGATGCTGCCAATGTAGGTGTATCAATTACAAAAGACTTTTGCTGACATTATCTTACTTGAGAAAGAACTCAACGTCCTTGTTGCCGGAGTTGAGCAAAGCCCCACTTACATTTGGGATGATGAGAAAAATGATGATTAATAGATTTTTTCTTGGGAATAATATGAAATCCATAAATATCAGTTATTGCCAATGTAGTAAGTGTTCTTTCACTCATGGTAAAATAACAAAATTTATTTCTTCCAGTTAGTTTAACCTTAAACTTTCAAGTGGTTTAATATAGCTTAAGCTAGAGAAGCGTTTTTAAAGTAGTATCAGAAGTTTAAACTTAAAAAGAAGAAATACTAAATTTAATGATTTATATTATATTATAACAGTTCAACTTGGTTTGTCGAAGGGATTTTTGTGCAGACTCTAATTTTCCACTGTTCAGGACGGAGGAAGTTCATATGTTCGAAGGCTGTGACTTCAGCTATTAATTCTTTACATGACCATTATTTATCATATGTTTGATTTTTGGTTCTTTTTCTTACATACTTTTCAGTTGGCGCCAGGTGGTTAAGAGACTTCCCATTTTGTTCTTTAAAAGATGGCTTTAGATAACAGATCACTGAATTCATAAGAAGAAACTGCATTAACACAAAAATCTGGCTAGGAAAGGCGAAACCGGGAAGAATTTCCTTTGCAGATTATTGGGTGTAACAAGCTTAGCCTCGAAGATTTTACAGCATCATCAACAATTTCTGCATATACTTTACAAGAACCACATTATTACTGCACTTTGCAATTTAGTATAACAAAATGAATTTGATGGTTGGGAAGCCAAAAACATAGAAAAACCGCATAGTAGATCTTCCTCTTCAATTATGAGGAATGATGCAACTCAGATGTGACATTTCTTCACAGAAAGTGATACAGATAGAAACAGGCACATGTAATACCAAGCAACATTAAACTATTGAGACTTTGCTTGTTGGGTGAATCGCCTGCAAGAATATATACACTTCATAGATTCAGCACCCAACATTGTATGCATCGTTCAAAACAGAAGCCGGATGGGGTCTATATAGCATTTACCTAGTTGGAGATAATTGTTCTTTATGTTCCATTCAAAATCCCAGTGCTGTCTGTCATTTTTAAGTGTCCAATAAGCCCATCCAAATGAAGCAGCATTATATACCTCTAATTGTGCCTTTCCAAACTCTTGGTAATCTGTCTTTGATCCAGTTGTCACATTCCACTCATTCACCCATTCCCCTGAGATCAATCC
Source organism: Juglans regia (assembly GCF_001411555.2). Classification (NCBI taxonomy): domain Eukaryota; kingdom Viridiplantae; phylum Streptophyta; class Magnoliopsida; order Fagales; family Juglandaceae; genus Juglans; species Juglans regia. Next base: position 5,475,439 of record NC_049907.1, read on the forward strand.
ACTTTCAAAAGAATTATTCTTACTGCTGGGAACCCTAACCAAGTCTCCAACTATATAATGTCTCGAATGAACTGAGGTTTCCAATTCAGAATAATAAGAAAGACAAGGGAGCAAAAAATATCACTTCGAAACTGATCTGAATAGAAAATTTGAAGGATAAGACCTCAAAGAAGCAAAGTATTTTCCATATTTTGACTTACCAACAAACACAAGAGGACCATTGGAGCTGTTGAGGGCCTGTAATTGAGCTTCCCTGCTCTTATATATGAATTGTATATTATCCGCCGAGCTCATATTAAGAAAGAAAGTGTCAAAAAGATTGTAGAAATGCAAATCCACCACTACATTGTGAGTGCCTATGTTAGCTTGATAAAGTTCCAAGGGATCTGCATTGCCAATTCTTTGGCAAATTATTACATAAGCTGTTGGTGAGTATTTTCGAACAATTTGGTAGCCTCGCATATAAAATGAAACTAAAGTATCCAAGGGAACTGTGGGTGCAGATGGTTCATTTAAGAGTTCAATTCCCAGCAATGCAGGATGCGTTGCATACCTGCAAATGAAAGCAGTCAAATTGTATAGAGCTACATTTCAGAAGGGCCTGAAATAATGATTCAGGTGTCATAAAAATAACAAAACCGAAACAGATAAAAGTTCTTCAAGTGGCATTTTTTAGCACTATTCACATCATATAATTTAATATTACCATAGAATTCTCTCTCTCTCTCTCTCTCTCTCTCTCTCTCTCTCTCTCTCTCTCTCCCCCGCTCTGCATCTGAATTTGAAAGAGAGAGGAAGCCATAAGAGACATATATGCAGGACTCTTCCACTCATCACACACATGCTTCATAATCTTCCTACTAGCAGTTATAGCTGATACACTCATCACAGTCATCATCTATGAATGTTCTAATTTCGAATAACTAGGATACTTGAATATCACTAATCCACAACAGAGAGAGAAATGTTTATTTTAAATTCAAAACAAATACATAGAAAACCTCATTTTCTTCATAATTTTCCTGCAATATGACAAAAGTGAGTTAGGTTGATTCTCCTATATTGTTTTCAAGAATTTTATGGGATATAAATAAAGCCATAATCTGATTTGAATGACTCCAGTTCAACCTTTTTGAAGCTATTTTGGTGGTGGTGGGGGTGGGGGTGTGGTGTGGCGTGGCGCTTCAGTCTTCTCTTCTTCTAGGTGGGAAATGAAAAAACAAGCATAGCTATGGACCTGAAGTTGGTTTCAACTCCATTAACCATCCAATCCTCATATATTATATGTTTCCTAGCTATAAGACCATTTCATTCCTGAAAGAACTTGGCCAGTATCCTTAGACAATAACGCAAATTTTGGTAAGTTCTTAACCCCCCACCAACCATCAGAACATTGAGACTTGTGGCAGATATGCAAATAAACAAGCAAGTGGATAACTCTGAACAAGAACTGTATCTTTTGAATTTAGACAGATCCAGGTGAAGGCCAATAAGCTGCCCTTTCAGGATGGGATGTGACAATCCAAAAACTTGTCTAGAATGTACCTGGAAGCTAGAAAATCAATAACATCCAATGTTTTTGAGATGTAATCCGGAGAAGTAGGCCAGCCTATAAAACCATCTTGACTAGCACTATGTTCCATCCCGTTTTGGGAGCCAGGAGCAGCATGAAGGTCGATTATGCACTTTATGTCATAGGCTCTGTACCAAATATTTCAGGTCAATGTCAGAACAAAATGCTATGTTTCAATAACTGGAACAGAGTAAGGTGAAAGCAAGACCTACTGTGCCCATGAGAATGCATTATCCAGAGCCACAAGAGTTCCTCCAATAAATGGAGCAGGAGGATCAGGATCAGAAGCAATCCACCAGCCAACTGGGATCCTCACAGTATTTATTCCATTTCTATGAAGAAAATTGAAATCTTCAACGGTGATAAAACTATTTCTGTGTCTCTGCAGTTAGGGAATGCTGATAAATTAAATAGACAAGGAAACAACACAGGAGGAATCTACTATCTCTCATCAAGAAAATAGTCTTTATAACAACCCAAAATGAAACTCACCTTCTCAAGGGAACTTTACACGGTTCATGGACATATAAATATATATATATATATTTTTTTTTTTGGCATCTATCAACGAAGACAACATCACAAGCATACTAAACAAGAACACTGAAGTATGCCAAAATTTCCAAGCTCATGTGCTAGATCAGTTTAGACAAAGATGTGGAAATAACACATGGTTACCATACTAGGAGTTGATTCAATTGATTGCCAAATATGTACTCAAAAGAACTCTTTCTTAGCACTCATACTTTCAGCTATCCTAGCAATCGAAAATGCTGGTGCAGCATCAACAAATACTATTATGGATATGTAAGATGTTATGATTGGCCTTATCCCCATGCAATCACTAGTTCTCATTGAATTAGTCATATAAAGAGTAGAATAGATTATACATTAAAAAAAAGTTTCAAGTGCTAACTTCTCCTCGAATCATTACAGATAGCTATGTGTATGAGAATATGCCGATAAACTAATACATATGGTGCCGCCCTGCCTATTATACTGGATAAAAAGATTTTAATAAAAGAGGAGAAGTTTGTGCTACAGTAGATATGGAGTTACCTTAAGAACCTCCTTGGCCTTATCGCGTCCATATCCATTTGCAAGCTGGTAATCTCCATGCAAGTTATTTGCTACAATTGTCATCTCAAATGTGCCTGCATTATCATCCCATCCCGGCATTCCTGGATAGTCCCCTGAGAGCTGATTTCCCGTTGTAGCCTAAAAGAATATGCTATCATGTTTTTATAATTAAAAACTTTGACATCCTAAGAATAGACAATTGAAAAATAATGACATGGTATCAAATGCCACCTTGGTCCATCCTTAACAGATTTAGTTTTGGCACAGTCAGTGCACATAAAGTGGTTGTAAAAGTATCTGATGGCTGCAAGCTGAGAAAAGCCTATTATTCAAATGATTCTCACTGAATTATGTTTTCCCTGATTTAAAATTATGTTAATTATAAAGAAATGCTGCTGGATCTTACCGGTATCAATGGTTTCTCAATTATATAGAACTTCCAATTCAATTGTTAAGTCATTCCGAAATCCAAATGATTGTAGGACCCAAGATGTAAGATTTTGGAAGCTGATTCGCACAGGCAGAAATATTTTTTGAAAATGTTTAAATCTATTCTGTGAGTAGTAATGAAACATTGACACCACACACTACCAAGCATGCCTGACTATCTATACTTGATAAAAATGCAATGCAAACAATGTGGGTAATTTTGATTATTTTCCTAAACACATGAGGGTGAAAAGCTATACCTGTAGATACGCCCCACTCTCTAGTTTTATGTGAACTCTACCATTCTTCCTTTCAATGAAAAATGTCTCTGATGTGGAAGGGTATTCTGCAGTTGCAGAGACAGAGCACCCTTCTCTATCACATGATATAAATTGACCTTTGGAGGTGCGCAACTGAAATTTTGATTCCGAAACTCTCCATAGCTGTAACAAAATAAAGGAGTGGGATGAGTTTCTTTGTAGATCAGGAGCACTTCCTTTATTTCGAAATCCACAAAGTAAGTCATAAGGATACGATACGCTATTATAAAATCACATGAGGACTGTCATGTTCATCAATTTATATAAAAGATAAATATTACTTCTTAGCCTCCGAGCAAAGATCAAGGAATATAAGAATTAGTTTAAGAACGTTGAAGCTGAACAAGAAAACATTGCCACTTGAGTACAACTGAATTCAAAACTCAATCAATCTACAATCTCTTGACTACAGCTTGTGCTTTGAGCAAGTTCACAATATATTGCAGTTTGACACCAAAGCCATGCATTAGATTGAACGCAAGGAACTCAACAAAGGGCACTTTTCCATAATCGACATTGCCGATTTAAAGGAATTACTGTAAGGAAAAAACACTGCTAGTACGCAAGACCAAAAGATCAATTCATAGAGCAATATACCACTGCCAATAGAAAATTGTACCGCAGAACATTTTGGTCAGGCACCTCACCTTAAAAGTTTCCCATGAAGATGCTACATCTCTGCTGACTGTAACATTCGAGCCTCCCCCATTCTCTGCACACACATACTTCTGCAATGTCACTGACTTAAATTGTACCTCTGTTCCATCCTACGTTCCCGTTGCCAATAATGGGTCAGCCAAATCAATTATGAAGAACCAAGGTTACGTCCAAGAATAATAAAGACAACAGAGTTTGGAGAAGAAGCTCACAAGCATGTCTCCGTTGGGAATGCCATCAAAAAGTGAAGGTTTAATCCAGCCTTCCACGACCAGCCACCCTCCCAAGTTCACTCCTCTCACTTTAGAATCCCCACGTAATCCCTCCACTTGGGGACCAAGAATACAACATAAGAAAACCGTTCGCAATTGGATTAATATCGATAGCTATTAATGAAAGTCCAACGAATTGGAGGTAATAAAGCTTACCCGAGTATGCTCCAGAGAAGATGAGCCAACAAGACAGTAGAAATGCACATACCCATTTGCTAAAACCAAGTTCCATGAAGAATGCAGGCCCCCCAAAAGCTTTATCCATTTGCAACAAAAAGCCCTCCAAATAAAAAAAAGCGAGATTATTAAAAACAAAACCCCTCAAAACTGCACTTGCGAGAATCTTGGCAATTCCTTACTTATCACTAAATTGATACCAAGTTCAACCTTGTAAACAAGCTCGTGGTTTGCCTTTCCAAATTCCCATCATGTTAATATTTTGTTGAAACCTTGTCCATAGTCGAGACAAACCGAAAGCCATTAAAATACGAGCAGAAGAAAAGAACAATCTTCTGGAGTGTCAAAGAATGAAGAAGGTTGCAAAACCGTGCTGATGTTGCTGTGTTCATACCAAAAGGTCAAAAAAGGGTGACCCGTGACCTCCCTCGTGGAGTTTTGGAGTGGTTTTGTGGGGTTGATTTTCATGGTAATTGACCGTTTGACTTTGGGGAAAGGTTAATTAAAAAAAGGAAAATGGTACATACCCCGCTAGGGGCTCCCGCTGGGCTGTAGCATTTTTTTATATATATTTTTTAAATTTATTTTTATATAGATATTTTTAATAATTTTAAATATTTTAAAAAATAAAATAAAAATTATAATATTATTTAAAAATATTTTCTTAATTACGAAGTAGAATAAAAATTAATATTTAATGATTTGTATTTTACTTTTTGATTAAAGAAATGTTTTTTAATGATTTGTTTTTTACTTTCTGATTAAGGAAGTGTTTTTTAATGATTTTTTTTTTACTTTCTGATTAAGGAAGTGTTTTTTAATGATTTTGTTTTTTACTTTCTGATTAAAGAAGTGTTTTTTAATGATATTTTAAATTTATTTTATTTTTTAAAAATATTTATAAGTGTAAAAAAAATCTATATAAAAAATTAATTAAAAAATTACACATAAAAAAGTATAAGCCTATTGAGAAATACCATTATTCAACCCAACAATAATAAAATTGTAATTTTGAAATAAAATTTAAACGGGTTACTGTAGGTTGACCTGTTATTAACCCATTTATTAATCGTGTCTTAATGAGTCAATCCGTTTTTACCAAAACTCATTTATATCAAATTCTAATATGCTAATTTTGTATTATATTCGTGATTATGTTGAGTTCACAAGTTCTGTCACATATTACCACCCCTAGACTAAATTACAAGTTGCTTAAAATTCAAGAATGTAATGGGCAAAATATATAAATCCAATAAGATGTTTGCAAGAGAGTCCAATTAACCTTTTTAATTTTTTTTTTCTTTTAAAGTAATCATAATTATACTTGTTAACATCGTGTTTTGTATACCTGAACCAGGTTCTAGCAACCTGGATCGGGATCTTCAGCTGCGAATAAAAAGAAGAGGGTGAGCTTGGGGTGATTTGGGAAACCTTTGATGTCTAAGTTAGTCTTGCGTATTTTCGATATTGGCCTTAGAATAATCAAGTTCAGAGAAAGTTCTTTGTATTTGGGATGTGGCTTTTATACGAAGTTCCAAGGAAACATTATGTTCCTCGTGTCAAAATTAAGCCGTCCCGCTTGCATCTATCTTAGTCTGAGTATTTAATACGACGTGGAGTTCTAAGATAGAGCTTTCAAAGCGGCATGAATCCTAGGGCAACGCTTTTTTCAGGGCGAGTCTTGGTAGTGGGTGAACGGCACAGTCACTTCTGGTCCCCTCCATCAGAGAACAAAGGGTTATCCGCATCTTCCGTTTATCTGCTGGCATACGTCCCTTAATGCTTGGTGTAATAGAGGATGTCAGAGTCGGCGTGTCCCATCTATCCCCTGTGTCTAGTTTCTTGCGCTATGCATCCTTCTTCCTTTAATGTAACCTTGAGGGCTGGCTTTGGCAACTCTAGGGCCTCGGAAGAGTGAGACTCGGGCTGGATTGAGACCCAGTGTTGGGCCCAGACCCAATTAGGATGGGCCGGGCAAGAAATATCCCTGCCAATACTCTTTATTAAAAGTGGTAAAATACAAAATATCGATTTTTTTTATTCAACTGATTCAACATTAACAAAAGAATATATATAACTAATGGTTCTCATCCGATCTACTTATGCATGCATAATTAAATATCCTTGATCATCAACAGTGATAGTTGCAAAAATATAGTAAATTATATGGTAGGCCATAAATGACTAGCTAATTCACACTGAAAGCAAGATTTATAATTAATAAATAGATCATATATTTAATATATATATATATATTATATGGACGTGTCGGTTTGTATCTTTGTTTAGATTCAAAGTATCGATCCAACATTAATTGGCAGATGAGATCATGCGATTGTTTTTAAACATAAACAGCAGATGGGATAAAAAGTACACGTAATAAGTTGGATGACAATGGCAATATAAATTCGAGAGATTATAAGCTGATCATCGAGAATTAGGAACCCTATCTTTTGGTTCTATACGAAGCATTGTAACTAATTATTGCTTAATCTAAGTTTCGAAGTTAAATGGCGACTGACATGATCGCTAGCTAGCTTGACCTACCTTCAATGGGTCCAAAAACATATATATATATATATATATGAATCATAGTACTGGAAACCTGGCCTATTAATATTTTTATTGATCAATATTAATGATATGTTACTTTCATAAAATTAATTTCAAATTGATCTAGTTTATGCTAAAAAAAGATCAGTATAATTTGTGCCAGCTAGCTATATAGCTATGTATATTATATATAATTGATTCCTTAAAATGTAATCAATCATTAATCGTTTGTACCCAAAACTTGTATTTACCTATGCCTATATTCTGGCCTTAAAATGATCCGGTGATCTTGGTTTTGATCGACGGCCTTGATCAAATCCTCAAATAATTTGGCCTGGTTTTCGTACTTTACCTATGCTAGGTGTAGTTAAATGGCAAGATCTTATACAAAACTTGTACTTTTTTACAGCTGCATGTATTTGATCGTCACAAATACCGTCAATAATCGCTGCATTTTCAACAAAATTAAGTCTTCACTTCTGATCAATTTTCAACGATAGTCAAAAGTCGTCACAAATAGTTTATTACTTCCGACGATTAAGTTAGTTGCAAATAGTTAAAAAATTCACCGCAAATGTGTATTCCTTAGCCATAGGAAATTGTTGAGAAAAATTTTTTGTGGCAATAACTTTTCGTCGTAAATACTATAAAAATCGCTGCAAATAAACCAATTCCAACGAATATGATGTTTCGACGTTAAACGCTTGAAGGAACCAAAAAAAAGGTTTTCCGACAAATATTATTCGCTGCAATTATACATTTCCATCGATCACGGAATCATCGCGAATATCTATAGCCTTTCTCATCAAAAGTTTTCAACGCTCAAGCTTATTTGCGACATACGTCAATCATCATAAATAAGTATTTGTAACGAAAATTCTTATTTGCGACAACTAAAATTTTGTCACAAATAGTCTGTTATAAAATTAAAAAAATACTAGTGAAACTGTATGGCTTTTGTAGCCTAAAAAACACAAAAATTTGTTACAATATATTATAAATACACTAAGCAAAAAAGATTAAAAAGAGAAGATCTTCTTAATATTAAAAAGAGTAGAAATAAGTATCAATATTCAATAAACCTACATTTATTTTCTTAGCCGACTCCTTTAAACTTAATGCATATCACTTGACATAATATTTCTTGTTTTCCATGTAAACAACGACCAACTACACCGACATGTTTAAAACCATGCGCCATATATAGTATCTGGACATAAATTTCTTTTACATCTAAGGTTATATTATTATAATATGAATGAATGCATGCATACAGCCATATCCATGTAATTCATCAAAATCTAATATATTCCCATATAGAATATATCACAGTCATGATAATAAACAAACTACACATAAATACTTACCTTTACAAATTCTGCCATCTGCCTTCCAATTTGGTCCAAATTGGATTCCATATCAATTGTTTCCCATATTGCTACCCAATTTAAAATGAAATTTGCACTTTGTTATACCTGTATAGCAACATGATATATAGTTAGACAAAGAAAATGCTAGTACACAATCTTGTATTTATGTGCAAAAAAAGTTGAGCAATTTAGATATTTACCTGAGCCTAGTACCTACATGACAGTTAGACAAAGAAAATGCCACTACACAATCTTCAACATCACTACAACCATCTCCTTATACAAGTATGATATTTTCAATGTGCACCCTTGCATGCAAATATCAATCTGGCAGTTATAGATAAAATGCAGTTATAGATAAGAAGACATTAACCTAAGATTATAAATCATGATAACAAAACATGTTAGTCCTTAATAAGTTAGGTATCAGGCCATATGCAAGGGAAGAGGAGCGACAGAATAAAACATATTATTAAAATAAATGGAAATTTTAAAAAATAGGAAACAATAGAAGATGATCTAAATGTAAGAAATTAATATGCAAAAATAATCAAATCTCACTGAAATAATATAATGCAATCAACAGGAATAAAGGGAAGAGTCATGGAACATGATATTTTAATTAGGAAATCACATGGTCCAGCCAAAAGTTGTGATGATAGAATTATCAGGAAAAAAACTCATATCTAGACCTCGACTTGTCCTGTATTTGATTTTTTGCAAAAGAATTGCTCAACCTTAAACATTAAAAGTTTTGTTTCATTGTTTTGGTTGGTCATATGACATGTAAAATGATAGCAATCTGAATTCAGAAAATTAGGCTAATGTAGCGTAACTTCTTGACTTACACCAGTCTCAAATTAATTAGTTCTTTCTTCATTTCATGTGTATGCTAGTTTTTATATTTCCTATGGTATTCAACCTTCTCAATGAAGCCATGCAAATCTGACAAATCCAATGGGATATAGTTGATAAATGCATGAAAAACAACCTCAAGATAAATTTAAAGTGTTCCACTAACATACCACTTTGAAGAGTAGCTCTTCCCTGTAGGGCCTTATATGAATGCCAGTAACCCGCAGGAAATGTGCATATAGGGGTTCATCAAGCACTTCCATGTCATCTCTCTGAAATAAAGTAGACAATTAAACCATAAACAAGTACATGAGTAAGAAGAAAATATGCTCTCATCTTTCAGCAATCAAGAACATGACCAATGGTATCACTAGCTATAAGTTGAGCTGTCAAATTTAATGTTCTTCAACATTCACACACTAGGCACTAAAATGAAGTGCACAACGCAATCACACATATGGAACAATAACCTGCTAACTTTTTTTATTGTTTTTTAATGAGTTCCTAGTTTTACATATAGCTCATGAAGTGAACAGAGTTTTTAGTCTATTGATATGTGTCATTCCCTCTTGGCATGGATCATGATACATATTTTTAATGAATATATATGATATACATATATCCATTCTTATTATTTCCAATTACTTAATACCTCAGATAAATCTCATTTGGATTCAAAAACCAATTAAGTGATTTAAAATTAAATAAATATGATGAAGTAATTCAAATGAATATTAATCAAATTTGTTTATGAGATGACTCAAGTTTTGCTAGCTAGCTCTTGGTCAGCATGACAGTGGTTTTCTCGTATCTAAAACAACCATGGTTATGGTTAACAGAGGACTGGGTTATAAAGTTCCAGTTTTTCTTGATGAGATTGTGAATTTAGTTTATTGACTTACTAAAACACACAACATCCTTACCATACAATGCACAAAAGTCTAATATTGCACCAAGCAGTTAGGTCAAATGTATACAACTTTGATAATTTCCGTAACAATATATATATATATATAGTTAGGTCAAATGTATTATTCACTGCCTTTACAGCCTATGAAGGAGGAGTTGGCCTGAAAACACATGTTGGACTTTAACAAATTAGAAGTATATTAAAATATATAGTTTAAGCAAGCAAAAACTGCACCAAAAATGGCAACTTGTCTGAATTCAATACAAAAACCAGCTAGAAGTGAGAAATGTTCAAAATCAAACTATCAGTTTGAACTCATTTTTATTATCGAACAAAAGTATAGTGTGATCAACACACATTTTCTCAGAGAAACAAGTACACAATTCACACTTTACAATGTATAATACTTTTGCCTTGCAAATTGCAGTATTCAGCACTTAAAATTGGCAGAGATACTACCATAGTAACACTAGCATATATGTTTATCTTTTTTTGTTTATGGTATATATATATATATATATATATATTGATAAGTTTGTTTGTGGATATTTCTGTACAACTTATAATTGAACAAACATAATCTATAAAATAAGAATTGAAATGATAAATACTTTTTTCTTTGATTGATTAATAATAATTTTAGTGATGGTAGAAAGTAGGCGTAGCCCATGTACATGGGAAATTGAAATGATAGATGGTAAGCAAAAGCTAACGAAAAAATATATTTGTTCATAGTGATGAAGTAATGAAAAATAGTACTTACGCAACATCTTCCTTGTTCCAGAGCCGTAGGAAGTGGAACAAATTACAGAGTATATGCAGGGAAAAACAAGGAAGCCATTACTCATACCTGAAACCCAACAAAATCAGCCCTAACCTCTCTTTGGTAAACCAAATTGATGATGGCTTTAGTACGGAGAATTATTAGACAGTGGTAATGGTTGACAGGCCAAATGAGGCTCGATTCATGTATGAGAAGCTTCAGTCTCACCCAAATGTGCAAGTAAGCAAGAACGGAAGACAATTCATGTTCAGCTTTTAGGTAACTACCGATTTTCTGTCTGTATTTATGGGTGAAGAGTCAAACAGTCAAACTTACTGAACGGTTTAAATCTAGCATGGCAATGTGAATAATGAAATGTAACTTAAGTCAATGCCTAAGAACTATATTCTGTGTGGGCATTGTCTTTTCCTGATCATGGCAAGATTATAGTTTTCAAGTTTAAATTTCCCACCACCAATGAGAAATAGTTCTAGACATATTATGAGGATTTTCTAGAATTGGTCACACATAACAAGGTATATTCACTTTTCTTTTTTCCTGTTTCTATCTAATAGTCATTATCAAATTACAACTCTAACAGGCCATGGAGATTATGAACTTCACAACAAGCACGCATTTTTATTTGAAGAATGCAGGTTACCAGAATTTTTTTGAAGCATTTATTGAAAAGAAATCGAACTATCCCCTAAAAGAAGTTGACTTTGAAGAGGGTGGTCTGAATCAAGTTCTCCCATATATTATTTTTCTAGTTTCTCCCATTTTTGCCTTATTAATTATTATTGTACAAAAGAGAATATAAATTGAGTATATAGTCTACTAGGAAATGAATAGAAAATACTTATCCTTGGAACCTTATTTCTCTTAACAAAAAAATAAATGAAGGAACGGTTTATATTTGTAACTATTCTCTCTTGTGATTCCTTAATAGTATATATCTCTAACTATTCTTTCAGTTCATGGTATCACTAATCATGTGGTTGATTTTAAAATAATAATATTTTCCATGAACTCTCATGTGCTAGCTAGACTGTAACACTATCCTTCCTCAAGGGGAAGCAATTGTCAGGTTGAGCGGACAAAAGGTTTTGGGGGGAAGGAGGTAACCCTCAAACTGGGGCAAGAATCTCTCACATGTTACTCATTTATCACTAGAACACAAGTGGTCCATTCACTATTCAATGGTCTTTAAAATTTTTTCATTCAGCAAAAATGTGGTCCAACTGGGTTAAAAAGTATCGGCTATAAAAGTATGAGTTTTTACTTTTGTTCTCTTGGATGAGTACAGAAATAGCAGTTGGTGTTTAGTTGGGGATACATTTCCTTCTAAGTGCTAACCAAAGCAAAAGATTATGCTGCATTATATGCATGATGATATCTGTAAAACACAGTATGGTTATGAGTAGTTTCTTCACATGATCTAAAGGACTACAACTTAAGATTGATCACAGAAGAAGAAAAAAAAATTGATGATGGCTTTAGTAAGGAGAATTACAAAGTGCAATAGTAGTACCATGCATAGATTATGCCAATTCTAATTTCTTCAATTTGTCCATTGAGGGGGGAAAAAGGATAGTCCTTTGTAAATTAAGTAATTCAGTTAAACAAAGTAAAAGAAAGTAAAACACCCATGATATTAGGGTGCATGCTTGTAATAATGTAGTAAAAATATTCAAACTTTGTCAATCATTTGGACTTTGCTAAGGATTTATACTTATTCCGTTAATGATGCCATCAATAATGAACTAATGAAGAAGAATGTTTTGGGGAATGCTGCATATATGGAAGCCATCTCTCTAATCTCACCAACTATGCTAATTAATTAATATGCAAAAAAAGTAGCAGTGATTGGCAAAGTTTCAACACTGGAGAAATCAGTGCTATGCTTTTTATTGCACTTACCCTGCAATAATCTTCTGTTTATTGTGCTGATCAGATAGAAATAAGATAGAGAGGAAATAGAAAAGAACAAGGAAGACATTACTCATACCTAAAACCAAACAAAATCAGCCTTGACCTCTCTTTGGCAAGCCAAAATTGTTAACAAGGAAGCTGAGAGGAGTGGTCGTGGTGGTTGCTTAACTTGCTTGGCGTGGAGTGGTGACTCGAGAAGAGCACGACGGCGCTGGGCAAAGCTAGTGGTCGTGGATTGTGAATAAAGCAATGGAGAAAATGAGGGCCTCAGGCTGCTGGGCTAGGCATGGAGGAGAACTAAGGGCCTCCAACGGAGGACTGGCGACGGCGTTGAGATGTGGGTAGTGGTGAACGGCCCCCCTAGTGGTGGCAATATTGAGAAATCAGAGAGAGAGAGAGAGAGAGAGAGAGAGAGGTGAGGTGAGGTTAGATTCAGGGAAAATGAAAAAGATTGGCGTGGGAGCTGGGGGAGATGGGGGGGTGGCCATTGAATGAGGTGACGGTAGAGTGGGTTGTGCGTGGCGGAGGCTTGAGGGAGAAGAGAGATTGGAGAGAAAGAGGGGGGAGGTGGCGGAGATGGCTGGAGGGAAAGGAATAAGGGGAAAACACGCGGGTTTAAATTTTATTAGCTTTTGCGGTGAGTTAATATCACCACAAAATATAAAAAGGTCGCCGCAAAAGTTGAATAACCCAGAATAAAAAATAATAATTCAAATAAATTTATTTCCGGTGCTTTTGTCTCGCCACAACTAATCATTGATTGGATGCAAATAAATAGTTTTTTTCTGGCGAATTTGTTTCGCCGAAAAACTTATAAAATTTCACGATAAAAAGGGAATTTGCATGTTTTCAAAGAGTTCAAAAATGGTTGGAACTGCTCATTTTTGGCAACTAATCTTCACCGCAAATAGTCTTGTACAGTTTTTATAAATTTTATAAAAGGTTATTTCTAGCGCTTTTGATTCGCTGCTAATAAGCATTACTTAGCCGCATATGACTTTTACGGCAACAATGTTCGCTGCAAAAAGTATGCATTGTGGCAATTTTCCTATTCGACAGAAATAAAATGCCGCCACAATAACGATATTTTGTTGTAATGATAAAAATTGCCGCAATAAGTATAAAATTCGCAGCAAAAAAGTGAATTCTCCATCAGCATTTCCCAACTTTGTAATGGAATTTAGCGACAAAATGGAAATCGTCGCAAATAAGGATTGTTTTTCCAACAATCTTAGAATCATTAAAAATTGCCTATTTTCTTAGTGTCTTAACAAACTAAATAGAAATATCTCGTTTGGATAGTAAAAGTATTTCGTATGATCTAATCTCATCATTATAATATTTTCAAATTCTAATACAAAATATAATAAACAATTCAACTTTTTCAAATTCTAAAACGATAATAATATTAAAAAATAATATTCTAACAATATTTTATTCAACTTTCAACTTTGATCTCAACTCATCTCATCTCAATTCACTATCCAAACAACACTTTTAATTATTAAGTGATCCCGAAATATAGGCATTTGCATGACTCGTATCTTTTCACAAGACATCATGTTATTAAATTTAGTATTTATGTTTATGTAAGTAATTTCAACATTTAATAAGATAAAAGTACCGTGTGATCCATACTTCGGGAGTATTACATTATCCACATATACGGAAGTATTGTATTATTATGTTAAATTAATGAGGATTTTGTTTTATTTGTTTCCTTTAAATTAAGTAGATAGCTCATCTAACTCGCATTCAAGTAGCAACTAATACAATATATCAAACTAATTTAATGTATAATAAAGCAACAAGTAAAATCATGTCACTCTATTAAAATTTATAGGGGATTGCTACAGTCATTAAGGATTCTCATCCTCACCAAACAAGTAATTTTTTTTTCAAATATTTTTTAAGATCTTATAAATATTTTTAAAAATAATAAAAATCACAAACTCATTAAAAAATATATATTCTTAATCATTAGGGAAAAAAAAAAAGGATAATCGGTAAGAATTGTATGAAACTAGTGACATTTTCCATTTTGAGTCGTGCTAGGCTGTCACCTAGCTTTGATCGCTCGCCGTGTTGGCTAGTATAATTTTTTTTTTTCATATTTTTTTAACATATTTAAATATTAAAAAAAAACACTAATACACTAAAATTATTTTTTTAATCATTAAATAAAAAATTAAAAAAATAAAAAAAAAATACGTAAACAATAAAAAAAAAAAACTCAAATGATATAGCAACAATACAACATTTTACTTCAATTTTAATATTTAAAAAGTACACTCTCCTAAAATAACTGAAAAGTATTTGATTACCATGCATAAGATTACCTCGTCTTTCCAAATACAAAGTACTAATTCTGGTTCTATCACTTCTCCGACATTGGTCACATCAGCTCCATCGTTCGATGTACGGCCTATATATTCTTTTCACCAAATTAATTAAAACATTGATCGATCTTTCTGCCAAAGATTCATTGTCTTCGCACCCTTACAGTACTACATGTGAAACTCCACGTCAGTATTTATGCCATTTGGAGCTTTCTCTCTCTATTCACCGAGACATGAAAAATATAAAAAGGAAAAGAATTAATTGCAAGCCATGCTGCATATATGGCTAATTAATTATATAGTACCTGTGTTTTTTAATTAAATAAAGATGGTACATGTTCCTTGTAATTTATAAAAAAAGGTTTTTTCAAAAAAAGGTTTTTTCAAAAAATAATTTAGATTTTTTTCAAAAAAAAAAATATCGATTGTACCATTTCACTTATTTCAAGTGTATATATATAGTTTTTTATGGAATATTTAAGCTAAAATAATTAGTATGAAGAAGATAGGCCGGGAGTAAGGGTGAGATTTTGCCAGTCCAGACTGGAGAAATCGACCGGAGCGGTCATTTTTTGATCGGACAAGACCGGATTAAAATAACTTAGTCCGGCTCAGTCCGGTCCCCGATCCAAGCGTTTTTCACCCCAGACCGTACCAAATGAAAATTAAAAAAAAATATAAATATATTTTATTATTTATATAAATAATTGTATATAATTAATTATTAATATATCACAATATTACATAAGTATTATATTCTTTAATGTATAACTATAATAAATAGTACTAGTATATATTAATATATTAACATATTATAAGAGTTATGGTATAAATTATAGTATATGTATAAATTTATAATAGTATTAGTATAGTTAACTTAATATGTTAATATTAAATAACTATAACTACATAGAGTATTATTTAATATAGTATTAGTAGTGTATTACCAATTTATCACTAACATATAGTATATTAGCTAGTAATACTACTAGTATAGTTATTAGTTATAGTATTGGTACTAAGTCTATAACTATATATATTTAGATCAATATATTATTATATTCTTTAATGTATAACTATAATATATAATACTAGTATATATTAATAATTGTATAATTTATTATGTAATTTTTATTTAATAAGTCACTCAATTTTAATTTAGTATTTTAAATAAAAATTTTTATTAATTAATTTATTTTTAAAGAAGAAAGATTGGACTGAACAGACTAAACCGTCTTAAATGAGACCGGACCGGACTGATCTTTAGATTATTCGATTCGATCCAAAGTGAGAAAATCTTAAACTGAATAGATTTGATCCGATACTCCACATAACCTCCCAGGACCGAACTGGATCGGACCAGCCCTAACTGGGAGAGATGTGCATGGAATTTTATGAAGAATATATAGTACTGACATGGTGTACGAGGGGCCGGGATACCTAAGCAAGCTGGCCAGATATTAAGGATGATATATTGATCTCTGTGCTTAATAAATAATAAGGATACTTCAGGTACTGTACGTGTTTAGCGCTAGGCAATGTTGCTAGCTAGCTAGCTTTTCCTGTTTTTTAACTTTTAGTCATATATATATATATATATATATATGATCCCGCAGCTCCCCGCTATCTATATTTGCATTCCTGTGTGCTGTGACAATTATATATATAAAATAAATAAGAATGTTTTTGATTTGAATATGACTTGAGATGAGTTGAGATGGATTGTGAATAGTAATGAGATGAGTTATGAATAGTAATGAGATTTATGAGTTAAAATTACTGAATAATAATGAATAATAGTGAGATGAATTGAGATGGGTTGAGATGTCCCGCGAATCCAAACGTCTCTTAAATCTTAAATGCATGCAAATCATGCATTCATGTCCTCCATCTGGCATGAGTAGTACTCCAGATTTGGCGTATTTCGCAAGCTGTACATGATGATGAGATAGTTTCATCATGATTCCAATGGAACCATTGATCTATATATCATGTAATATATTTTTGAAGAAATATTGGTAATGAATTAAACCCATCATGCAAATGAATTAGGGTTGTGGATTGGAATAATATTATATATTCGCCACATGATAAAGTTTCAGACATTATTGAACGTCCATGAATAGTACTATAGCTAGCTGCAGCCAACGTACGTGTGTTTGGATCAGTACGTGTAGTATACCGGATCGAGGTCAAAGCGTAATAATTTCAAGGTTGAGTACGTAGCTAGCTAGCTAGATGCCTGTCCAAGGGAACAAAACAAAACACTGGCCAAAAGTTAAAAAGTCGAAAACAAGCTCATATATATATTTATATATAATATGCGGGACGTTTAAAGGATGAGAGATCATGACAAATCCATGCAGTTGAAGTTTCATAAAATCTAGAGCCTTGCTAGGTGTACAAACCGCGTAACACGGATATGGCTTTCTTTTATTAAAAATAAATAAAAAACTTTGAAAGAATGAGAAAGTCCTGTTTTTTAAAAATTATTTAATATTATTTTATTAAACGAATATCTTATATACCAATATTAATATATAATTTAATTTGGAAACTTCCTTACAATAAGATTTTTTCTAAAATCTATGCACTGTGCAGGATCTAATAGTTAAGTGGTATATATCGAGATTTGAGAGGATCAATCGATGGTAAATTTTAAAAAGAAAAATTGAAAAACAGGTTTTTAATTTATTTTTATTATTTTAATGGAGAGAAAACAAAATTTAAAGGAGTTTTTGAGATGGGGGAATGGGGCTGAAGCAAGTGGCAAATTATAAAACAGGGACAGTATTAAGCAAGCAAAAAGAGTTGTTCCATGACGTAGACAACAGTTGCATAATTGTCGGAATTCGATGATCGAAGGGCATCCCCTTCTCCCTCGGTATCTGCGTGCTTGTTTTTCAGTACTCATCACCACAGGCTATAGACACAACCGACGATGAATATGCTCTCTCTCTCTCTCTCTCTGAGATCTGTGTGACTCATCAAATACTGTGCAGCAGCCTGCATGCATGGATCTACGCCTGGAATAGAGGAAGCCTGAGCTTCAACCCAACAAAGAAATGACAGTACGTGTTTGCTCTATTACGTACATGCAAACAGACTGCGTGATTGAGCTAACTCTATGAGTTTCATACTAACTTTAGCTTTTTACGATTAGCAAATTTTTTTTTTACTTGGATTAAGGTTAATGTTTACATCATTTTTGGTTAGTTTTTTTTTTTTCCAATGGATCATTATATATCTTTCTACTGAGTCCTTTCTATTCTACTTTACATGAATTAATATATAGAAAAGCTAGCTAGGAAAGTCTTCCCAAAACCAAACCAGCCCTTTAAAAAATATGTTCTCCATATTCGTTCCAATTTCAAACTAGATTTCATGTTAGAAATCTCATGCCAATTCTAGTCACACACTTGTATAGCTTGGAAACCTAAATCCGCCCCGAAGTTCTAACATATGCTGTAGAACCAGTACTACATGTTTGCTGTACTAAATATTTCAAAGTTCAAACTATCCTGTGGGGTTATTAACTTATGATAGGGCGGAAAACGCATCGAAATAACCGGCCCGTGCCCCCACTGACGTCCTTTCTCCAAAAAAAAAAAAAATCCAACCACTAAGATGTCTATATATATATATATATATATATATATATAAAAGAGCTTTTCTACTTATCTGCATCCTCACACACCATATTTTTTTATTTTTTAAGTAATTTTTTTGTTTTAATTTTTCTTAACTAATTAAATTCTTCTACTCATCATCTATATATCATACATTTGGTAAGAGAAAAAATTAAAAATTATGTGTGGTGTGTAGTGTGAAGATGATGAGTAAAACTTTTCTATTTATCATATCAAAACAATGATGAATTATATATATATACACATATATACATACATATACCAAAAGATTAATTAGCCAGTGGACACGATTTAATTTATGAGAAATGTTTTAGCCACAAAGAGACTCACAAAAATAAACATACAAACTGACATGATTTGATCTGGTATGTTAGATTATAAAACTACTTTTATTATAAAATAGATATAGCATTTCATATGAAGTTATGTCAGTTTGTGAATTTGCTTTTATACGTAGGATCTCTTCGTGGCTGTAACACTTCTCTTAATTTATTTATTCAACATAACTTTCAATGAAAGGAAGGCATGCATGTACAGTAATCTTGTAATAATTAATTCTCATTGAAGGCATGATAGACTTTTGGCAATATATCGATTATTACTAGTTACTTATATGACATCATAATCAAAGATCAGTTATATACTTTTGATTTTGTATATAATATTTAAAATTCGAGTACACATTGATACAATAAATAGATATACTTGTGTGATTGTTTCAGTTTTGCTTCAAATTAAGCAGTACTATTAAATGCTCTCATTTTAGCTTAATATTCATTTTAAATCGTATTACATGTATACATGATATGCTTCGACTAAAGTAATTAACTAGAGTTTTTATTAGTAAAAAACCATCGAAACATAATAATAATAAAAAAAAACCATCCAAAGAAAGAATTAAGGATTCTATATTAAAGGGACCAGAGCTGGCCTTAATTTCTATATTGTCGAGAATTTTAAGAAATTTTAGATGATGGGACCTTTAACGTGTACGTGTGTGCAGGCTTGGATATTAACTACATGGAGAAAAACATTTATTTGTACTGGTCAGTTTGTTGATACGAAAATGATCCCTTTTTTTATTATTAAAATGATTTTTTCTCGTCGTAAATTGTCTATTTTTTTTTTTTTTTTAAATTTACGAATAGCTCGACATTAATTCTTCTTGATGATTATAGCCTTTTTTCCTGTAGCAAAATACGAAATGAATGGACACATTGTACTCGTCCAAGAATGATTTTCAGATCGTGTTGCATGATCAGCTCATTCAGCTGGTACCACCAATTACAAAATAAAAAAGGAAAAAGGAAAGCTAGCTAGAAAAAAGACATTAATACGATCGAATATATCTGTACGTACCCAGAATCTAAGGGCCGCTGTCTATGGTTTTTTCAATGACAGAATAATCCAATAAAAAACAGCCTAATAATTAGCAATTTCCTAGCAAACAAAATCTTGGAACCATGCACCACATTTTTGTAAGTAACTTTTGTTAATATCCTGATAGATAGATATATATATATATATCTATCCTTCTTCAACAATTGTGAATATCTACATACATGCATGGCATGCAGCTAGTTGTCAATACATGATGATCATCAACTTGGAAACATTTTTTTATGTTATTTTACTGTCTCGATCGGAATAATCACATCTTCATATGATCATGTGATTATTCCTTGTCCTATGAACAAGAAGAACATCTAGATCCCCGAAATTTTTCTCCTATACCCAATAACAATTGATTTCTCCACAGTATTTTCCATTGGAGAACCATTTGAAAACGTACAACCTCATGTACTGAATCTATATTTTATATATATATATATATATATATAGATCTCACATTGTAAAACGCAGTTCATATGTAATAATTTGATTTTAGTGTGAGTACGTACTGACAATATGCATGCACTGGCAAACTAATAGAATCATTTTTTCCACTAATTTTTTTCAGCATTTTGTCTCTCCATATACATACATATATATATATATATATATATATACACACACATATACAAATATATATATATATATATCTAATACCTGAGAGCACTAGTAGTGGAATCAACTTAGCTAGGTTGCATAAAAACTTACTACAATGGACTCAATATATCTACAGTATTTTTAACCAAAGTTATTTTCACTGGCCAAATCTGGTCAGCCCAAGTTGCTGACCAAATCTTATTTTAGGTATAAAAAATTATTCTTCCTGCCTGCTATTCATCTCATGCGAAGCTCCACAACTTCAACAAAAGACAGTTTCTCAAAAGAACGAAGCTCCACCATTTCGGCCAAATCCCAAAAGCACAAAGCTTCACCATTTCTCAAAAGCACAAAGCTCCACCATTTTGGCCAATCCAACAGCTGCAGCCGAACGCCTCCTTGTAAGCCACGCCTTTGACGTCTCCCACCATCTCTGTCGAACACCTCCTGGTAAGCCACCCCGTCTCTCGAAGATATTGCTTTTTTTCACTGAAATTAGAATCTAATCAACAGAGAGACTAAGGAGTTGTTTGTATTCACAGCTCATCTCAACTCATCTCACTACTATTCAACAACTTTAACTCACAAATCTCACTACTATTCACAACTTATTTCACTACTATTCACAATTCATCTCAACTCATCTCAAGTCATCTTCGAATCTAAACGTCTCCTAACATTTCCTTCCATGAGAGAGAGAGAGAAGAGAGAGTGAAGTTTGATTTTTGAATTTGAATGCGATTGTTATATATAGTGATTTGTCCGTGTCTTGTAGTGGTAAAGCTCGAATACTTTGTGGGTTTTTCAAACATGGGGCAACTTCCTCTTCATCTAGGTTGAAGATTCCCCTGTATATTTTTCTTGGGTTCTTTTAATGATTATGGCCATTTGGTATCTGTTTCTTTGTTACAAAACAAAAATGAGAAGTGGCTATATCTGATTTTGAGATACTGTTTTTCGGTCCGGTGTTTTGAAAGTGAGTGGAAGAGAGTTTTTGAATATCCTTCTGTTGTTTGATTGTTGATTTTGAAAGCATTACTGGGTTTTCATTTTACTGAGGAGAGAGATATTTGAAGTTAAGTTATGGTAGGTTGCTAATTTTTACAAGCATTTCGGAGTTACAGCTTCGAGAGAAAGAGAGGTTTGAAGATGAAGCTATAGTGGAGTTACCATTAGAATTAAAATAAACGAAAATGTCAAAATCAATATTTTAATAGAATAGTAATATAGTTGGAGAGTTGAGTTTTTTATTTAATATTTTTGAAAAGTGGGTAGTTAAATTTATAAAAATGAATTTTCTAATCAAATTTTGGCCGAACTTTGACTAGGCCACTACTAATGCTCTAATATATTTTCTGTATAAAAGACGGCAATTAACTATATATTCACATCCAATATAGAAAGCATGCATGGAGTTTTGATATTCATTGTTATTATGAAACCAATAATATTAATAGTATATATTTCGTTCGTTGAGTTGGACTCATGCAAGTAGCTAGCTAGCATGCAGAAAGTTGGACTCGTGGAAACTCGGTTCTTCATTTCTTTTCTTCCAGCTGCTTTTGCAGAAAAAAGAGCAGGATGAGTAGTCCCTTCATCGGATACTATTTATGCAAACCATATATAATTTGTATATGTCTAAAACTTTGAAAAAATTGATAGCATTATTAACTATTTATATATTAGGATTGGAAGTTGGAAGATACTTGTAACGCTCCAATAGAAGGTCCAAATCACATGGCCTATACTTTAAAAGAATTAGTCAATAATACACAATTGGAGCTCCATTGAAATCGTATAAAGAGTAAGAACTTTTCTCTTTTCTAAATAATGTGGGATCTTATACACCACTTACCCTTATCCTTATCATATGAGTATCACAATATTAATTTTTTGTGTCGTTTATGTCAAGGTTATCAATCGATCTCCCATCCAAAGTAAATCATGATGTTCACTGTTTTAATTTATTAATTTATTTTTTCCTAGGATTCGCCTTTCAAATTTCAAAGACAATAACATGCACATACACAGAGTGATAAGGAATGTTCTTATCAAAATGGGGGTTAGCGCCCTTGAAAGTTAGCAAGTATAATAAAAGTGATAAAATAAAAAGGAAGATGTTTTGGGTCTTGATGTTGAACTCAAATCAGAAAAGGAATGCTATATTTTCAGTCTGCAATCGGAAAGAGAGTGACTTGCATGATTGCAGAATCTGCCTCCCTTGTTGTGTGGTCACTCACATGGATTTCCCTGCTGATTTCTGCAGTTCTGCTCCTCTCTCTCTCTCTCTCTCTCTGATCTCTAGCATACAGACAAACAAACAAAGACACCCTGTGTCTTCCTAAGAGTCCCATATATGTCATTATGACCAAATGAATAACGATGATCTTTGTAAACGTGCGTTTTTGACCGAGGAAGGAATCATCACTAGAATTCACAAGTCACAAGCGCGTAGGGTTGTGTGACATTTTTAACAGTTAGTTATCAATCATAAACTGTTTAATTTGTACCCAAAACTTGTATTTGCATAATTTTTGTGCACATATGGAAAATAAAATGCAATATATTCATCTTCGCATAGCTTTTTTCTAGCCACGAATGCGTGCTTTACACGCTCACATTTGGACACAACACAGACTCATTGTCTTCTTATGATTATATAATAGGAACAAAAGCGAATCACTCTTTCTCTCACTCACGCACACAAAACCCTTATGCAACTTGGTGGGTAAAATATATGTGGCTGGTGCAATTGGGTCTTTAATTGGTGTATATATTATTAGACTAGGTTAAGGTCTTAGAAGTGAAAGGAGATCAAGCTTCACAGTAGAGAGGACCAAAAGTTTCTCTGGTTTTCTCCCAAATATCTGTTGTTATTTGGTATTTAATGGGTTAAAACACTCTAGCTAGCTAGCTTAATTATCAGTACTCTCTCTGATCACTTTCTGTTCATGAGTTTTGAAAAACCCTCTCGGTTTATTTCTTTTTAATATCAGCACTTGTATGTGTGCTAGCTACTGTAGAATAATGGCTTTGGAGGCTGTGGTGTTCAAACAGGACTCGTTAAATTATGGCTGCAGTGATACTTCTGTATTAGGAGGCGGTCAACCTTGGGGCTCCTACTATTTTGGTCTTGATCAAGACGAGAAAGTCTGCTTTGAAACACTCTGCAATAATTTAGAGCAAGGATATTTCAATGAAAACCTGCTGCAGGAATCTTCATCACCTTCTAATTCTGTGGTGCAAGGTCAAGTGAAGGAGCGGGACACCAACAGTACTTCCACCCCGGAGAATCGCCCCAGGGATGGATTGTTGGCCCAAAGACAGCTTTATTCAGTGGAAGTTGCTCCGGCAGCGACAATGGGCAGGAGAAAAAGACGGCGCACCAGAAGCGCCAAGAACGAGGAAGAATTGGAGAATCAGAGAATGACCCACATTGCTGTTGAACGCAATAGGAGAAGGCAAATGAACGACTATCTCTCCGTGCTTAGGTCTATGATGCCTGCTTCTCATGTTCAAAGGGTATATATAATTACTTCCATCTAATATTCAAGTAACTAATATTTAGGTTAGCGCATGATCTGAACTTCTAGCTTTTCTTCTTTTTTTTTTTTTCTTTTTTTTTTTTATCAATAATCGTGTTGCTTTTGTTGTTTAAAGATCGAGAAAAAAAGTAGTAATTCGAAAAAAAAAAAACCTTAAGATCAAAATGTTCGTCTTTAATCATTAGTCCCTACATGATCATTTGAGCAGGGAGACCAAGCATCAATCATCGGGGGAGCCCTTAATTTTGTGAAGGAGCTTGAGCAGCTCCTCCAGTCACTGCAAGCCCAGAAGAGAATCAAGCAACGGCCGGAAAGCAGTACTAATTTGTCCCCACTCTTCTCCGATTTCTTTACTTTCCCTCAGTACTCGACCTGTTGCACTGAATCCAGTGAGTCATTAATGGGCGAGAAGAGGTCAGCCATTGCTGACATTGAAGTGACAATGGTTGAACGCCATGCCAATATTAAAGTTCTGTCAAGAAAATATCCAAAACAGCTCTTGAAAATGGTGTCTCAGTTGCAGTCCATGCATCTTGTCGTTCTTCACCTTAATGTCACAACCGTTGAAAATATGGTTCTCTCCTCTTTCAGCGTCAAGGTCAGTTGATCAAACCAGAAAAAGGAAAACTAATAAAAAGAACAGAAGACTAGTAGTTATCGAACTTGAATTCCTTTATATTAATTTTGTTGAAAATCTAAAAATCAGCTTGATTTGACACAGGTTGAAGATGATTCTCAGCTAACCTCAGCGAATGAGATTGCAGCTGCTGTGCATGAGATGGTGGGCAGGATTGAAGTGGAGACTCAATTTGCATGAATAAATCTACCCTAGCTCTTTATGTAATTGGCAAAAGTGATTTCTGCCTCATGTAATTGGATAATTAGGGTAGGACTAAAGTTATATCTAATCGTTTAAGATTTTGTAGGAACTATGTGAATCATTTAATGGCCTAAAATCTGCCCAAATTTGTTGCCTGTGGCTGTGAGAACTAGACCATGATCTTTGTGTAAGCAACATTCAAGTGCTGCTCTATATGATACTTTGTGAAATAATTAATTTAGGTAGCGTATTGGAGCCTTATCATGCTGTTAAATGACTCTATCTCTTGGCAATTTATGTTGTTCTCTGCTAGTTTGGTTGGTCTCAAAGGACGAATGCACCCGCTAGACAACTCGCCCATCGATGCATCAGTGTGTGGGTCAGCTCTTGATAGAGAAAAGGACTAAAAACTACAATATTATTGGCATCCTTTTCCACACTCAAACAAGAGATGAGTGAACGCGCGAATATATTAGTATTTCCTGATTTAGAGGCAATTATGTTTTAAGAGACCCCTCATGAGCTCAGAGCTTCCCAGTCAAGCTGTAGTACTCTATCACTCTATCATGACAAAGATGAAAGTAATCTTTATGATCAGAAGACGTACGAAAAAACATGATTCTTACCCACACTTATTATGGGGAAGAATGATCATAAAGCGCCCCCCCTCCTTTTCTAATCACTATGACCCACACAATTTCAATTGGCAGACCAACACCGTTCCATTTTTCAGTCTTTATACTTAGATGAAAACTGCAGGCCGGGGTGATGCTAATTTATGGTTTTGGATTTGTGAAGAAAAAGCTCAACATCTTTCCATGCATGATACTTTTTTAGAACTAAGTAGACATGCGAACACATGAAGTACTCCAATGTAGGTCATGTTTAGCCTTCTAGCTTGTACTGTATTCTGCTCGAACTTCTCAAGTGTTGTTAGGATTTTCTAAAATTTTGGAGCTTGGGGGTGGTTCCACACCTGCATAAAAGAATGTGAAACAAGGAAGAGCCATAAGTTAAAAAAAAAAAAAATCATTACACCACATAATAAGTAAAGTACATGATTTATTTACACAACCTACTGCACAAGCTGTCTACCAGCTTCCTCATGATGAGGAATTAATTAGGGAATATTGAAGCACTTAAAAGCATGAGAGACCCAATTGATCATCTCGTGTATATGTGAGAAGGAAACTGACAAAAAATATTATCAGGTTCTACAATGGTTCTGCAGAATGAGGGTTTCAATATAAAGATACAAGACATATATTGTCATTGCTGTCTTTATAAAAGTCCAAGACCAACCCTGAAAAAGCCACTATCAAGGAGATTCGGTTTTTCACAAGAAGTCCGAAACAAGTACATGGAAGAGCTATAAAGTTCAAAAGTAAATCTATAAAGGCGTAAAAAGCCATACCTATTGGGTGAAGTACAAGGCACGAATGCCATGAACAGCCTCGGAAGATTTAAAGCTTTTCTTTGAGTTTCAAAAGAAACATTTATATATATATATATATATATATATTATATGTTGTAGATATCACCTGCCACCAGAACACTTGGTATAGATATCAATAATGGATGGAAGGAAAATGTGTTATGTTGTGATCCGAACTTCAAGAAGCGCATGGGTACTATATATAGTAATTGAATATATTCTCTGAGACCACTTATTGATCAAGTGCAACGTACCTCAAGGCTCAAATATTGGGTTATTACTTCACTTGAAAGATTTTGATTTGGATAGCAAGATGGTCTTATCTCATCTTACCTCAATATTTTAACACCACAAAAATAAAATATTTTTTATTTTAAATTTTTAAATTTCTCATCTAATCATTATCTAATCATTAAAATGTTTTTAAACTTACAAACAAAACACAGAAAACAATTCATTTTTTTAAATCCAAAAAAAAATTATACCAAAAAATTATATTCTAACATTATTTTAACTTTATAATATTTTTATTCAATTTTTTCTCTCTCCTTTCTCAAAATCTTATAAAACATCTTAACTCAAACAATTTTACTACTATTTACAAACTATTTCGTTACTATTCAAAAATTTATGTTCTTATCTCATCTCGTCTCAACGTCTAAACAAAGTCTTAGCTCATGTTAAAACTATGTTATGCAAAACTGCCAACATTTTCCTCTTTGGTCCAGCAACTTGTATCGTATGTGCCTTAATTAGTCATATATGTAAAATAAAGTCTTGGGTGTTAATGTAGAAACAATACGTTGGCTGCATATTCTTATGGAAAAACTTAGACCAAGGTCAAACAATTCAAGAGAAATCAACGCTCAAATGCTTACGCTAAATGTGTTAAGTAGAATCTAGATTGCAATCGGAACTAAAAATATAAAGATAGTAAATGCACACGCAAGACTTTCAATAAGATCAACCTAGCTAGTTATAGTAAAAACGCCATAATTTTTTTTATCACAACATTGGATTAAAGAGATCTTGGTGGGGTATTAGAGTGACTCGAATAACTACAAATTCATGTTTCAAAAAAATCTTCAAATCTCAAAGTCTATTAATTCAGAAAAACTTAGTGTAGACTTAATTGAAAAATTGGATAGAAAGTTCGCTCGATATTAGCTTGACATTTGCTCAAACGAATATGGTTTGGAAACACATTTTTCTTGGATTTGGAGTCTCTAAATGAACTAAAGAAACTCTAAATATCTATGGATAATTATGTACGACTTCTTAGATTGAGAGAGAGGCAACAATAGCTCCTATACTCACGTCTTCGTTGAGAGAAAACCCTATTGAATCATATTGAGCCAATGAGATACTCTCCTCGATTATCTCCCTCCTACCAAATGAAAAAGAAGAAGTACTCTATAGCCATTAATGGAGATCCACTTATTTTTTCGTCAATGTGTACTGGTTCATTATATAGAAGGAAAAAATAAAAATTTAATTAAAAAAAAAAACACACACACACACACGCACACACACACCAAAGGTTTTGGAACCACTACATGAATAGGAGACAAAGAGGCCATTTGTCGGGATTGCAAGTTGAGTCTTGTACATGGAATTAGTATAACAGTTTTGCGTAAGAATAATTTGTAACAAAAGATTTTTTATAGTGGATATCTTTGTGGCTAGCCCAGAGTGACTTTAGGTTCTAAAGAGATTCTTCAAATAATTTTCCACTTCATTACCAAAATTTATGTGTCGATTGTTTAACTGTTTTCATAGATCATTTTGGTTTCTATATATATGATTGCAAACGTACGTAAATATTGGTCTGATTTGTTAATTAACTTTCACTGAGCGTAACTTGATCACACTGTCCAACGACCCCACCTAAGGCTCCAAAGTTTACATACTAAAATCTGCCAATTTTGTTATTGATGAGACGTCCAATTTTTTAGGAGGGGAATAAAATAAAATCCTCCATAAATGTAAAGATTATATTATCAAAACAAAGATAGTACGTAAAAGTAGGAATGAATCTCCATGATAGACATCAAATGGATAGTTAAAGATTTATAAATTTCATAATCTAGAGTTTCCGAGATATACTAAAGATCCCAAAAAAAGCATTCTTGCATGCAGAATGAAAAAGGTATAATAAGTTCGAGGCAAATTTGTAACAAAGAGCAGAGACAACTGATAAGTGTGATTTTTATGTGATTTTTATTACTCTTTTATTTATGAAAAGTGTCGTTTCTCCTTCAAATACTATTGATTTTATTTTATTTCTACATATTTTCTTTATTTTCTTGGATTTGAAGGAATGAAAAGATTTAGTGATAAATAAGAGCATTTTGACATAAAAGAAAAGATTACGAATCCAGACCGATGAGAGGCAGCGAGATCTGAAGAGAGCCGAGGAGATTAGGCGAGGAGACTCAATGGCGGCCAGAATTGGCGACAAGAGTTAGGCGATGAGCGACATATTTTACCTTCAGGGAGAGAAGACTTGGCGACAAGGCTCCGGGCAGTTAAATTGGGCGACCAGTCTAGCCGACCAACCTAAACGACATGGTAGGCAACAACTAGTAAAGGCGAGCAGTTTTATCGCTCGGTAGGTTGGTGAGAAGAGTCTTTCATCTTGATCAGAAACCTTACATCTTGGTCATTGGGCGAGATATACTAAAGATCCAAAAAAATTCATTCTTGCATGAATGAAAAAGGTATAATAAGTTAGAGGCAAATTTGTAAGATAGAGCAGAGACAACTGATAAGTGTGATTTTTATGTATTTTTATTACCCTTTTATTTATGAAACGTGTCATTTCTCCTTCAAATACTGTTAAATTTATTTTATTTCTACATATTTTCTTTATTTTTTTGGATTTGAAGGAATGAAAAAATTTAGTGATAAATGAGGGCATTTTGACATAAAAGAAGAGACTACGAATCCTGATCGATGAGAGGCAGCAAGATCTGAAAAGAGCCGAGGAGATTTAGGCGAGGTGACTCAATGACGGCCAAAATTGGCTACAAGAGTTAGGCGATGAGCAATATATTTTACCTTCTGGGAGAGAAGACTTGGTGACAAGACTCCGGGTAGTTAGATTGGGCGACCAGTCTAGCCGACCAACCTAAACGACATCGTGGGCAACAACTAGTAAAGGCGAGCAGCTTTACTGCTCGGTAGGCTGGCGAGAAGAGTCTTTCATCTCGGTCAGGAACCTTATATCTTGGTCATTGGGCGAGGAAACTAGTTATATTCAGTGCACACGGCATCTATTTGGTGGGACCCTTTTGAGTTCCGCAATCAATCTGTTGGCTACCAAATCCTCCGAGCTCTGCAATTCAAGTCACATATCATTGAGTCTTCCATTTTAGATAATCTCGTTATTCTTGGGATAATCTTCTTTTATATTAACATTTATCTTTAGAAACTATTTTCTAGATCTTTAGGTTAGATTGTAGCCTCATTTATCTTGTTTCTGGATTTGAATTTTGACATCTATTTAATCTCATCTTGTGGGATGAATAGAGGATGAGAGTCTGAGTTTAGAGTAAAAATATTCCAGAATTTATTCTTTGAGTTTCTTTCGAGGAGGCGAATCTGGAGGGTAGAGGCAAGAGCCGCATGCTTCATCAACCGACTCCAACGAAGAATACTAGTTTTATTGTTTTTCTTTTCAATTTCATTATGAATTAATTTTATTCTCTAGAACCATTGAACACACAATTTATATTCTAAGTTATTTTATTTTCGATATTTTCATGATTGAGTATTTATTCCTTATTCTTAATGCTTGTAATTTTCTAACTAATTATTGTTCGATCTATTTAATCGCAATGAGACCGAGAGGTAATTTGTGATTAGAACTCTAGGATTAAGCACCATTAGTTGAGTGAAAGTAGAGATACTTTACAGCGATTAGTGTGATTTTCAAAAAAAATCCAAGAAACTTAATGAGTCTCCAATTAGTTAAATTCACATAGATATATGGAGTTATAGATATTTTTAATATTGGTCGAGAGAAAATATTGAATAGTTAAAGGATTTTTATCAATAACTTGGAAAAATTGGAATTCTATAACAAGGAAGAATAAATTGTGTAGGATTTGCTAGGCGAAATCAAACATTCTAGACTAGATCTATTCTTAATATCTTTAAAATCTTAATTTTAATGTTATTTTCTTCAATTTAATTTAGATAATCTATTCTTCAAATTTCGATTTTCCAAATAGTAATTCATTTAGTAAATTTCAATACTCAATAGCATAATTATTCCATGTGGGTTCGACATTCGTTTTCTTTAAAACACTTTACTACTTGTTATGATTATGTGCACTTGCAGATATTTTCAGCACAACAACCACACAATGACATGTTGAAGTTGAAATTCATGTCAACGGTGTATTATGACTATTTACAGACACTATAATTACCTTGCAACAGAGGAACTAGGACAAGAGTTTATATTAAGGGTGGCGGGGACTCACCGTCCAACCCTCGCTACGCTCGTCAAGTGTGGGTGTGCAGGCCTCCACCTGCACTTTATTCCCAAAACGGCGTTGTTTCATTATAGGGTTAATGAAACTATGGTTGTAATCGATCTGAGCCGAATCGAGCTTTTAGGTTATCTAGTCAAGTTAGACTCAAATAACTCGAGTTTGAGTTTGAGCTCGAGCTGAGAGCTCACTGAGTCAAGCCGAGTTCAAGCTTATCAAACATGAGCTCGAGCCAAGTCGAGTTATTTATCGATCTTTGTTTGGACTCCTTAATGAGCCTAAGTCGA
Organism: Juglans regia; assembly: GCF_001411555.2. Taxonomy (NCBI): domain Eukaryota; kingdom Viridiplantae; phylum Streptophyta; class Magnoliopsida; order Fagales; family Juglandaceae; genus Juglans; species Juglans regia. The sequence continues at coordinate 5,506,894 of NC_049907.1, forward strand.
GCCAAGCCAAGCCGAGCCGAGTTATTACTCAAGTTTTGTTTGTACTCTTATATATACATTTTTAATTAATTGAATAATTAAAAATACCAAATTACAAAACAAAATATTAAATCTAATGACATTTTGACAATTAATATATAAACCTTAATTGAACTATAAAATTATAACATCTTTATAAATATATTTCTTATATGGTTATACATTGTAGTATATAATGAAATTACCAAGTCCTATATACTAACTATTACACATTACAAAATATATATTATAATTAATCACTTAAATACTTAATTAACTAACATATAATTATGAATTATATTCAATATATAGGTATAAATGACTAGACATAAGTATTTGGGTTACATACTACATATTTAATTATAAAGGTAATTATACTTATGTTACTAAATTTATATGTATAGAAGCAGAGACGCGGGCGCGCGCGCGCGCGCGCGTGTGTGTGTGTGTAAGAATACTAATTGAGTCGAGATAACGAGCCGAGTCAGACATGAACGAGCAAGCCTTAATAAGCCTTAACCGAGTTGAGTCGCATTTAATCGAGTATGTTTCATTCACTAATTGAGCGGGTTTCTACTTTCACGATCGAGCATTTTTTTTCACGAATAGAACTCGGTTTGAGTTTAGTTGAGCGAGTATTGGGCAAGCAATCGTACGGACTGGTTCATTACAACCCTAATTGAAACCCTTCCCATCCCCGTTTGTCTCGGTTCCTAATTTCCTCATCACTCTTAGCTCCCTTTGTCTCTCACTCTCAGGTCACTCGCCATTGTTGTCTCGATCAGCAGTTAGCACCGTCACCAAGGCCTAAAACTCATTCTCTCTCTCCATCTCTGTAAGTATCAATCCGAAAGTTTCCATTTTTTGTTTATTTTCTTTTTCGCAATGGACTATGGAGGATGAGATTTTTCATTAGATGTGAAGGATGAGATTGTGTTTTGGATGATCTGGAGGATGGGATAGATTGGTGTTTGTAACTTTGTACATTGATTGGGATTGATTAGGGCTTCAATTCGAAACCTTATATTAGTTTAGGGGTTCGGATTAAACTCCTAGATGATTTTAGAGTATCAAACCTTTCGAATTAAAACCCTAACATAAATTAGGGGTTCGGATTGAACCCCTAAGTTAATTCTTTGTATGATATATTTCAAATTAGAAACTCTAATTTATGTTAAGATTTTTTATTAAAACCCTAAATTAGGTCAATGGCTCATTGTGAAACCCCTAACTTAATTTATTTAGGAGTTTCACTTTTGAAACCCCAAAACAGTTTGTGTGATTTGTTTGTTTTTAATTGTTATGTGATTTTTGTATCATGTCAGGTATTTGTGAGTTTGTGACTCCATAGATAGTGGGTTAAGTCTGAATACTAGTACTAATGCTAGCTCCTCTACCCCTTCACCTACCCTTACTCCTACACCCATGGGCCCACCAAAGAAAAAACTTAACTTATTTACATTGTGTGAGAACTCCTTATAAAATTAGAGGGTGTTGACCCCAATAACCTATAAGTAGAGTGTAACCATTGTGGTAAAGTTTATGAATATCACTATAAATGATATAGTACATCCCAATTGAAAGTTCATTTAGAAGAATAGTGCAAAAAGAGTTCAATAAGATTTTCTTTAGTTGAAAAGAATCAATTCTAGATTGGAGATTGGATTGAAGAAAATTATAGATGGGAGTAGTGGGAAAAGTACATTAAATGGGTTTAGCATATTAGATTTTGCCATCCCCAATCACATCAATTGATGTAACGTATTTTAATTGACTTCTCATATAAGTGATGTCCTGCAGCAAGTGATGTCTGGCTAGAAGGAACCAGTCCAGTGAGCAAATGGTTGTGTTCAACAGTTAATTTTCAAGAGTTATGGCAGAAACCACTACAACAAATATAAGTTTTTCCCAAGAGGGACTGTGGTCGAAAAAAGTGTAGACTTCATGGAAAATTGTATGTTTCCCACCAATTTGTATCGTGTGAGACTCATGGAATAAAACTGGTGGGGAAAAATTCGTTTTCCACCAAATTCTGATTTCATGGGAAAAACCATCATTTTTGCCAAGACATGAACGGTGGATAAAACATTTTAATTTCGTAGCAACTAAGTTCACTAACATCAACTCGTGGTCAGTAATAATGTCTTTATCCATGGAAGAAGTTTGTGGAAAATCAAGTATATCCATAAATTCCTTTCGTGGCAAAAGATGTATCTTTTAAGTTTTACCCACCAATTCGATCATGGCGAAAAATTATTATGGATGATCAGTTCTATTGGAAATAAGCAATTCCCACCACAATTGTCTCGAATAATATGGTAGGAAAAAAACTCTTCACATTTCCCATGGGAAGAAGTTGTGGCAAAAAGTGTTTGCCCATAACATATTTTTTGGAAAATAATATTTTCCATAGAATACTTATTTACGAAGAACTGTTATAGCGGGAAATAATCACTTCCCACAAATAACAAAGTATTTGCCACGAGTTGCATTTGCGGCAAATACTAAGAAACTTCAGAAAAATAAAAATAAAAAAATAAAAAAAATTGTAAAATAAAAAAGTGAGACGGAGCCAAAAATAATTATAACAAATAGTCTAATAGTAGATAAAGTGGGGGTCCATATGCTATATTTATATCTCTCCATAGTAGATAAAGTATTTGAATTATAAAGTTGTAAAAAAATCCTGACTCAATGTATGCAATAAAAATGGAAGTATATTTCAATAAGAGAAAAGAAATGATTGCTAAGCCAGCTAGCACGTTCAGTTTACCTTTAAACGAAAAGAGAGAGACATAGCTCGTCTCAGGGGCTTCTTCCTTGAACCATTTCGCTGGGGTTGTTAAGACAATTTATCCATCTACTCACAATAATTGGAAAATCTACATCAATAATAATAATTCTTTAATAATAATAAAAAAAATGGATAGAACAATAAAATCAAGCACGAGCCAAATATATAAATGGAAGGAATAAGTTACTGAATTTGATAGTGTTATAAATCAGTCCACGTGAACAGCGAACACTGATGAACAACGGCCTGCAGGGAGGGAGGTGAACTCATATCCGCTGTCTGTAAGGTAGACAAATGACTCTCAGAGCTTTTTCAAATGTGGGTGGGCTTGATTGACGGATTAATGCTTTTGGAGACTCAAGTCTTCGCATTCCTAGTAAAGTCGATGCAGGTTTGGCAGCTGCAATCAGAGAAACGACAGATTTCACATCCAAAACAGACACAAGAAGTGCAGCCCTTGCATGTTGGAGAACGCGTGCAGCCCCTGTACACTCTGCGACTCCCTCGCTCTTCGTCATCATCACATGTAATTCTTAATACAGAAAATCGTTGTTTCACATGAGTAACTATGAAACTCAACCAAAGACACTAACATAAGACTTAAATGCCTACTAAAATCACCAGTGTGCATACAAAGATGGATATATAAATATTCTTGTACATGAAAAAAGATATACAGGAATGCGTAGTGATTTTGGTACGTGAGCCTTGTCCATTGCATTTTGAATAACGAGGCCTCGAAGATATATTATTGGCAGTGTCCCACTAATATCTTTGCAAGGCTTCCTAATTTTAAATGTGATGGGTCATCCAGTGCAAGATAGCTGGCATATAAAAGTACATCACTCATAGTTGCCAATTCCCTTGATATCTCTCTCTTTCTAGTCTCCGATAACTTTCTAGTTCTTCAATGCAAAAGGTCCACTCAGAATCCCGATGGCTGTTGCTGCACTCCTTCGATTGATACCTTAGACAATCCTATCCATTTTTAATTATCTTATCTGTCAAGGCTCAACAAGCACCATACCGGCATTGACACATACCGGCATTGACAACAGGGAGAAAGAGCACTGCAAGGGAACAAACAAACTTCTACACTATCCATAGCACAAACAAAGTTCAGTCAAAATATAATACAAAGTTACATTGTTGAAGTTGCAACTTTGCTCTGTAGTAGTAAAATGGTAGGTTCCCCACACAAACTGATACTGATCTCCAAACTCATATATGATCATAATTTAATAAAACTTCAAGCTGCCTAGAGATATTCAACATGTTTCGCAACACAATGACCAAAATAAATAGCAACAATTAAAGAAAAACAGAAATAGTTGATGATACAAGATAAGGAAGAGCTTTTAACCAGACTAACCTTATACTCACTAATATCATCCCTGACTGAACTCAGAAGCTCTGCATGCGACTTCATTGAGTTTATGTTTCCCTTGATTCTTCTAAATTCCTAAAAGAGAAAAACACCATTTCTTCATGGGACAGATGAATGTTGAGTATCACAAGTAATATTACACTGATAAGGTTCTGTATAAATGTCACACACACACAAAAATAGAAAAAAGGTCACTGTGTAAATGTTGAAGCCACATGACTGAGCTAGCAGTAAAACACAAACCACTTTTCCTGTTTCCCCATGAAAGAGGATATTTGTTAAGAGGGTTTCCGAAATTTTTCAGTTGGAAAGTAAAATTGAGCTGGACTATTGACGTTCTTCAAAATATTATAAAATTCTTTTTTTTTTAAAAAAAAAGTGACATTTCCAGAAGACAACATAAATCAGATAGTTTTTTTAAGACAACTGTAAACCATACTAAACTGAGTACAATTGATAAAAGTAAAATGCAAGGGGGTAAAAAGAAGTTAATGACAGAAAATAAACCTGGGTAAACTCAAGTAGAATATCTCTATGCCTTGCAAGCTTCTGAGTTACAGAAGTTGCTGGTGCAGCAGATGCAGCACATCGACTCATTGCATCATTTATATCCAATAGCTTCTCAAGCAAGGATTGGATTTCCATTTCCATGGACTTCCATGATCTGCTGGACCCAACAGAGGGGGACCCAGAATCTACATATCCTGATTTCAAAATATAGATCCTCATAAGGGAGGCCCACTGACCAAGGTATTATGCATTTAAATTTGAAGATGATAAACCATTATGTGGAGTGCCATTTTCAAAATCATCTGTTAGTTTTTTGTAGCACCGGAATGTAAAGCACCATTTCTTCTAAAAGCATACAATTTGCACATGGATATTTTGACAGCAGAATGTGATGCACAAAAATAGAAAGACAAGTATTTTCTACTTCTATCTATATGCATATTAACTTGGGTTTTGGAACGCTATTCATTTTGGGTTCATAATCTTCTCCATAATGCTTAAGAGCTTGGGGGGATATACCTGAATAAAGTGCCACTTTCTAAATCACGAGTCTACTGAGTCGATTGAATTCAAGCCATTAGAAAAGTGGTCGAAATGCCATATGCCCTATAGTGGTTTCCAGTTCTCAAACGATATAACCCGACGAAGAAACCCACGAGGGAGACCGTGCGAGGGAGACAGATGCGGGAGCTAGGGTGGAGCGACATATGGTGACTGGCGGAACCGTAGGGAGGCTGAGGGAGGCGATAGCTATGGCTGGAGACGGCGGAGGGGCACGGATCTGTGTTACGATCCCACATTGACTAAGTATGGGATTAGTTGATGGTTTATAAGCTCCTAGGCACCCTTCCCTTGTAAGCTAGTTTTCAAGGGTGAGTTCTACCTAGTGGGTTCATAACAAATGGTATCAGAGCCACCCCACATCTAAGGCCATGTTGCGACGGTTGCAATCGTGCGGCACGGGGGGTGATGCCGGCATGGCAGTGTTTGCCCGGAGCTAGGAAAAGACCTAGCGCACAGCCAGCCCGTGTGAGCGCCGGGACCGCCGTGGACGTCGGTTGCGGAGCGTGGTGGTTGTTACGATCCCACATTGACTAAGTATGGGATTAGTTGATGGTTTATAAGCTCCTAGGCACCCTTCCCTTGTAAGCTAGTTTTCAAGGGTGAGTTCTACCTAGTGGGTTCATAACAATCTGCTGCTATCCGAGAGGGAGACACAGAGAGAGAGAGAGAGAGAGAGAGAGAGAGAGAGAGTCGGAGAGAGGGCAAGGAGCTGAGGAGGAAGACCCACGGTGGCTTGACAGCAAGGGGAGCCGTTCGCGGTGGCGGTGGCCCAGCAAGGCGGAGAGGCTCGACAGTTGAGAGGAGAGCGAGAGAGAGAGAGAGAGAGAGAGAGAGAGAGAGTCGAGAGAGTC